>NC_053048.1:37028754-39816254 GCF_003473485.1 Medicago truncatula
GAAGATCGTTGACGGAATCAACAAACAAAGCCTCTCGCGTAGATATTGGGGACGCATTGGTAGATATTGTCTGAAGAAGATGAGAAGTCTTCACAATGTTTCTCTAAATTGGACTAGCAGGAATAGAAACTGGGCCGCTCATACCACAACAAAATGGACTGAGAATGAGCCCAATAGGGATTGGACTTGTAATTTCCCCACCCACATTTTTAATCATATCCAAAAAGATATGAACTGTATTTCTTCTTTCTAATAGAATTCCCTTTTGAGTAAAAAAATTATATTTTTTAATATGTGTGAAATGTCCAAAACGTCATACAATTTAGGACGAATGAAATAATATTTTAGAAAACTTACTTGTGAAACATAAAAATTTGAGCACACAACCCAACTTGGTAGACACTAGGAGTATGCCTTATGGTGCATTGTATTCACAAATTCACGTTCACATCAGAGAACACTGACTCTCACGCACATTCTCTGAATCTCTCTCTGTCTTCTATGTCTATCTATCTACTTGGTCCACAAACCGCATAACACTTTTGTTCTTGTTCTTTTTTGATCCATCCAATTTCGTTTCTTTTCCTTTTCCTTTGTTTCAATTCGCAACAACATCCTAGTAACAATCTTCTCCTAAATCAACGCACTTTTCTTCAGTTACTTCTTCGATTGATGGGCTATAACCTTGTTGTTCTTCTTCTTCCTCCATGGCAATGCAATTGCAAATCTCTTTCTCTCTTCCTCTTTTTCTAAACTTGATCCTTCATCGACCACCCATTAACGCCCTTCATCTTCTCCTCATCTTTCTCCATACTCTTTTATAGCCATCAATCACTTTTTTTCACCCACCCATCAATTTTTTTTAATCTTTTTTATTGATTCAGTGAAAAAAATTGAATCTTTTTGGTTAATTTGAATACCCTTTTGAATTTTAATGGCGTCTGTATTGGTTTACCATGTTGTGGGAGATTTGACGGTTGGAAAACCAGAGTTGGTTGAGTTTCATGAGACAGAAACGGTGGAATCTGCAATAAGAGCAATAGCGGAATCACCGGAAGGGAGTATACCTGTTTGGAAGAAGAGATCTCAAGGTGTTATTGAGAATAGTGATATGAGACAGACGAGATTTGTTGGTATTCTTAGTTCATTTGATGTTGTTGGGTTTTTGGCTAAGAGTTCATGTTTGGAGGATCAAGATAAGGCTTTGAAGACACCTGTTTCTGAATTTGTTGTGAGAAATAATTATTTGCTTAAGTTGGTTGATCCTGGAACAAGGTTAGACAATTTAGTTTTTGCTTCGTGCTAATTTAATTGAATTTCAATACATGCTTTAGCTAGAGTAGATTAGGATATTTGAAACATCTGCATAGAGTAGACACTGCACGTAGGCATCGATTATAATTTGAAAAATGGAAGTGATTGAATCTAAACTAGACGTGTTGGTGTCTGACACCGAGTACGGTGTCATGTTGTCAATCTGAAGTGTTTGTGCTACATAGATTAGGATCCTATTTGTCCACCTAGTTGTGTCTGTTGGTGTGGTTTGAGAATTTAAAATTATACCTTTTTTTTTTGTGATCTGCGCTGATTTGTAGTTAATATAGCTTTGCTTTAGCTGGTGTGGTGTGTGCTGTTTGGAACATGAGGACCTGATACCTTTAATTTTAATATTAAGCATTGAGATCTTAGGTGCCAGTTTATCTTATGCTTTGGTATCTTATATGTCATAGTGTCTAAGACATCAAGGAATGAAGATTGCCTGTATACCAATTATTTCCTTAGTTTGAGTGAGTGTTGTCAAATTTTGCTATGTCGTCATTATAGCTGCTATTTGACAACATTGGTTTGAGTCTGAAATCCAGAGTTCTGTCTAGGATCTGTCCTGTCCGTGTTAGAATGATCACAACAAAATTTAACATATCTTCGTAATTATAATATTTTTTGGTGCTAGGTTACCAAAAGGAAAAGGGATGTTTAATGCATGTTTAGTACCTTTGAACTCAGGCCTTGTCATAGGGCCACTTTTTCTTCCTAATTTATGATTCTTTCTGTTTTTTACTTTTCACTTTTCTGTAGATATTGATTATTCTTTATCTGTCTCCACAGAATCTGGGACCTTATATATGATCCTAAATAAACGTTAGCCTAAAAGTCTTGAATCTGTGGCTACCGTTCATTTTTTAAGAACAGAACAGAGGTGAAGCATTTTTATATAAAATAAAAAATGCATAATATGTTATTGTATTTATCAGATATTAGGATAAGCAAAAATATGATAAATGTTGCTCTACGAATGTGTGGTCATTCTTCTTATCATGACAAAAATGAAGTAAAAAAGAAAATGGTTTGGCGATGTTTGTTGATCTTTAGAAACTCGATGACTAAGTATAATGTAACATGTTTTAAAATGTGTTTGGTAATGATCACTTAAGTTTGAAAAGCTAGTTCTTGTTTGATTAGTTTTTAAAAACAAATCCAGTGAAAATTTGGTTTTGAACAAACCAGGGCATATCTGAGTCAAAAGTTTTTTCATTTCCCTCTTTATGTTTTCACTCTATCATAATTTCAAGAGGCATCAAAATATAAGGAAAGTCATTTGATGTATAAATAATTTGAAAAATTTAGGCAATATTATTTTAAAGCTAGTTTGAATTGAAGTGTTTCATAACTAGTTTTGATTTGCACAGTCAGTTTTCTAATTTGCTAAACACACTCTAAATATAATATTTATTTCCTCTGATTAAGGTTGATAGATGCACTGGACATGATGAAGCAAGGCGTGAAGCGTTTGCTTGTTCCTAAGAGTATTGTATGGAAGGGCATGAGTAAGCGTTTCTCAGTTATCTACCACGGCAAGTGGCTCAAGAATCCCGAATCTCCTAGCAGCAGCAACAACAATCTATCTGTAAACCTAAATGGAAACACCTCAGCTTCTATTCGTGATAAGTATTGCTGTCTCTCCAGAGAAGACGTACTCCGTTTCATCATCGGTTGTCTTGGAGCACTAGCTCCGATCCCTCTCACTTCCATCGCTGCGCTTGGAGCAATTAATCCAAACTACAGCTATATTGAATCCTCCACTCCCGCACTCGAATCAACTCAAAAGGTTCTTCAAGATCCAAGTGCAGTTGCAGTAATAGAAAGCATGTCAGACGGTCAGTGTAAAATCATTGGAGAAATTTCAGCAATCAAATTATGGAAATGTGATTACTTATCCGCCGCATGGGCTTTAGCGAATCTCTCGGCAGGACAGTTTGTTATGGGAGTTGAAGATAATGTTACCCCAGGGTCACCTCCTGATCTCTGCATCAATCCTGGAGCAGATAATGATTTGGTTAACGGCGGCGGTGGTTCGAGAAAACTGAAGAAATTCAGCAGCAGGAGTATTGGATTCTTTAGTAATTCTCCAAGCAATAGCTTTGGTTCGAGGAGCATGTTTCGAGGTAGAAGTACGCCTTTGACATGCAAAATGACCAGTTCATTGGCTGCAGTCATGGCTCAGATGCTATCTCATAGGGCAACTCATGTTTGGGTGACTGAGGATGAGAATGATGATGTTTTGGTTGGTGTGGTGGGATATGCTGATATATTAGGTGCTGTGACCAAACCACCAACAATCTTCATTCCTGCTAATAAACCTATTGAAGAGTTTGGTAATGAAATTCAGTGTTGAATTTTGTTTTTGCCTTAAGTTCTTTCAATGAGAGTGCCTTTAGCAGTTGTTACTTGTTTGGTGCTAAATTATATCTCATAATACATTCAGACTTAAAATGAGTTTTTGTTGTTTGCTTCCAGACAAGTTTTTATTATTTGATAATGGCAATAAAATGGAATAAGTAATGTTTGAATGTGCTATGATTGATGCAGGGAGAACATGAGAAAAAAATAAGGAAAATGGAAAAAATTATTACTGTAGCTTCTAGAGTGTGCCATGATCGTGATATTTCAAAATTTCCACACTATTTTGGCGGCTTACATGTTTGACTAAACTATGATATTTCCTACCCAATTGCTTGCTGGCCAAGTTGTGGACATGGACCACCAACCTTTAGATATCACTTTTTTCAAGAGGCCAGATTTGGCCAATCATAAATAAAGATTAGTATCTTTAAAAATAACCAGAAGGAGTAATTGTTCCTTAATTAGTGCCCCTGACTAGCTTTTCCTTATTATTATTAACAGTGGTGATGTAAGGACTCCCCTCAAATCTCAACCTGTCTTTTGCATTAGAGAAGACAACTAACCTAACAAACACATGCCGTGGTTATGATGTTTTCTTAAACATTGCAAGTTTTGAGGAAGATTATGAAGTAGCTTCAATAGCTATGAAGCACAGATACAAACATGGACTTCGAACACGATACAAACACTAACACGTCGACATTGCTAATATTTGAAGAAATCATACAATTTAATGTAAGGAAAATACTAACTTGTACCCTAAAGATACAAGATAAGGATCTAAAAGTGAAATTAAAAAATGAATGTTGGTGTCAGACATAACATATGTTATTGTCAGACATGACATGTGTCTGACACCAGGACACATGTATTGAAATATAAATATAGATTATTGATCGATTAGTGAACTATTTGGCTAAGATTTATTAATTCAATTATTCTCGAATTATGCACCAATAAAAACAAAATAAATTTCTCCATCTGAGCCTTCTAAAATCTTAAACAAATAATATACACAATGTATCATTGACAAAATTGTTAGAATAGACAAATAATTGCTCTTGAAGTATGATTATGGTTAAAACAAAAGAGAAAAGGAAAAACAAAAGAAACAGGAAAAAAATGAGAGCTACTACACTCTCAAATAAAAAGTTCCAGCTGCATCACTCCGAAGAAAGTTGAAAAGATTTGTTGGAGGAGACTCGTGACAAAGAAACTCAAAGTTTGATGAGACACCAAGCTTGGTCAAAAAGTCGGCATATTGATTCTCTTCCCGAAGGGTGTGATTCATCGTAACATTTCCTTGCTCATATAGCTCTTATATATCTTGAATCAAAACAGCATAAACAAGTATGATTATGGTTGAGAAAAAAGAGTATGATGGTGGTTAAAAAATTAAGAAAGAAATTATTTATTAAAAATCAACATGTTAATAATGTAAAAGAAAACTATATATTTAATAAAATAATGTTGTGATCAATATTTTTCTAAAATTATTTAATGTCTTTAGGGTGCTGGTAATGTCTTATAAGAAATGTTGATGATGACTGCAAACTTTATGTCCACGTGGTCCATTGGGTGCTTGTACCCTTTTGGTTTCCATTCCAATCACTCAAATGACAATTTCAATAGTCAGATATCAATTATGATGAAAATTTAATTTGATTTAATCACACAGATCTCAAATTAAAATTTAATGTAAAGGACAAGTCAACCGTCTGATACCTGATTCATTATGAGTCCAGCTTAACTTGGCCTAATCTTTGAACAACCTAACGTGTGATCGCAAGACAAAGTAAAGTTGTAAACGTTTGAGAATTATTGAATGTAAATGTTTCTACTCGTTTACGTACAGTTACAGGTCTCATCAGAACTAACTTATTATTATATATGGTCGATATACTTGCTAATGATACGAGTGTCCAGTATCGATTAATTAAGGAATCAAAAGTTTAACTTCTTTTTTGTTTGACAAAAAAGTTTAAATTTTACACGGTCTTGCTAACCAGTGTCCCAAGGGTAATGGTTAATGAATTCTTGTCTTAAAAATGTAAGATGTTACACTTGACCAAGTAATGATTATATTACTTATTTTAGTTGTTTAACCAATGCCCTTGAGAAACTAGTTATCATTGTAACACTCTAATCGTTGTGTTATCTATTTTTGATTTATTTAGAGTCTTTTATATGATTTTAAATAATTTTGGCGGTTATGTGGTGTGATATATACTTATTATATAGTTTATTTTTATAATAATTTAATTAAGTGAGAAATAATAATTATTTTGGTGTTTGGGGAGTTAATATAATTTATTAGAATTAAGAGGGAGTTAAGTGTAATAATGGGGAGTTGAGAAGAAGTTAAGAAAGAAAGAAAAGAGTCAGAAAACAGTTTACGTGAAAACTGACAGTTTTGGGAAAAAGGGAGAGAAGAGCAAGTAGGAGCCAAGAACCTTTTTGCTGTGCATTTCTTCTGCAATTTTTAAGGTAAGGGTGAAGTTTGCTTCAGTAGTATAGATGTTAATTTCTGATTTTGAGTTTAACAGAGTTTTTGGTGAGAATTGAGATTTTGGGTTTTGTGATGAAATGATGATTTTAGGGTAGAGATTGTTGTTCTGATGTTAGAATTAGGTTCTAGTTGTAGACAGCACTTAGTTTTACATCTGTTAACTAATTTGGGGAGTGAATTGAAGAAAAATGAGATTTTGGGGAAAAACCTGTTTTCTACCCGTACAGAAGTTCATCGCTCGCCTCGCGAGTAGCTTGTGCTCGCCACGCGAGTGAGCAACTTCATAGCTCGCCTCACGAGCAGACCAACTCGCCATGGCGAGTAACCCAGATCAAAACTTGATTTTTGAATTGTTGTTATAAGATGTTTTGGGATAGTTTAATGTGCCTAAATGATTTTAAAGAGAACTGGAGCAAGTTTTAGGGTAAAAATATGAATAGGGAGCTTAGAATTGAAGTTTGAGTGAGAAAAATGTCAAAACTCCCAAGAGCCCCATATTCTCACTCGCCTCGAGTTCGCCTTGAACTCGCCGTGGCGAGTAACCAGTTTTGTGAACTCGCCATAGCGAGCAGATGTGCTCGCGAGGCGAGCTACCCAGTTTTTGTGTGCTGATTTTACTTATATGAATGGTAGTGATTGATGTTGTTGTTTGAGCATAGTTATATTTAATTGTGAATTATTTTGGATTGCTGGATTGCTGGTTGTTGATGTTGTTGATGCTTGAATGTATGTTATATTTATTGAATCATACATGTTGTGTAAATTGGAGTCATATGAAGAATGTATGCATGGTCAAGTTGTATGTAGATATACACAAGTAGGTCCACAGCATATGCATAAACAGCGGGAGGACTCATGTCCTGGAGCACTAGTTGTTCACAGCGGTGAGGGCTTCGGTCCTGTTTGATACCACATGCATAACTGCATTATCGAGGGGTCTTAGTGGTGTTGTCATGTCATGCATGAGTCTTGTTGTTGGTTGTAATTGTCATGTTGATGATGTTGTTTGATGAGTATATACTTATACATGTATTATGATGAATTGATCTGATGGTGATGCTGTTGTTACTTTGTAAAATATACATTTATATTTGCAAGATGATTTATTGACGTTTATAGGGTGTTAGATTCAATTGATGATTTTAATATTTATATTTATTGTTGTGAATCTCACCCCTTCTGCTTGAAAATGTTGTCCTTCCTATGGGTAACTTGCAGGTGATCTTGAGTAGTTGGTGGTGGCTCAAGTGTCGTGTCTAGGGCTCTGATACGTGGGATGAGAATTATTATTATTATTGTTTTTCTTTTCTATGTATCAATTTTTGGAACTTGATGATGTGGCCCTATGCTTGTTGGATTTACTTGATGAGGCTTTTATGCCAGGATAATTAGATGGAGAATTTAACCGTTGTTGTTGTTGTTGTTGTTTAAATGCAAATATTCCGCTGCATAATTATTGAGGTTTATGAAAGATGTTTAATTAAATAGTTTCATATGCTATTTAAGAAATTTTGATATGTAGTGTAGCATGCCCGTTTGGTGCTTAACTTTGATGAATATGTTATATTTAATTACTTTTGGGTAACGGGGTGTTACAATCATTCTCCAATTTTATATAATAATTCTTTAAAAAAAGTTTAACTTTTATATAAAAATTGATGTATTAATTATTTTGACGAGTATTTGATTTGTTTTTTTTTTTTTTTTATATAAAAATTTATTTTTTAAAATGAATAAGTAAGGTTGATGACATTTGAACTTGAGTCCTATATATATTATGCAATGTTTCTCCCAATTGAGATATATTCAGGATGACATATTTGATTTGTTTTTAAAAGCAAAATTTTCGGTTATGAATTTTTTTTTAACGAATTCTTTAACCAATGCTTTTACTTTTTAGGACATTCTTTTAGCATGACTCAAATAATTAACATTACAATGAACATTAATCGTGACATTCATTTAAGGATTTTATAAATCGTACACTAATTGTCTGACATGTGGAATATTATCTCTGCTCCTAATTATAAATAATTTTGTTAGGATATTTTTATTTTATTGTAAAGAGTCTAGCAACGAAATTCACATTCACTAAGAGAGCAATTTAATATACTTTTAAATGACTGAAGACAACTTTTTTTATTGAAAAATCTTAGCATTTCAAGCTTTTCAAATCGACCACACACAAGGCGGATCCATGTGTACTAGGATTGGGGCTAGGCATGACAACAATGTGGGGTTGAGACGGTTTTTGCCTTCCCCATCCCTGGATAAGATTGTGTTCAGGGTATCATCACATTCGTTTTTCAGCAGAGTGAAAAATACAACCTACCTTATCTGGTGGAGTTTAGATATTTTGGCCTGCCCCATCTTTACATAAATTTGAACCATATTTTGATCTTTTTGTTTTTTTTAAGAAAAAAAAAGGCTAAAATCATGTTGTTTCTATAATCTTATTTTTTAAAACAAAAATATATAGAGAAAACTACTTGTTTAAGATTCACCTTAAATATAAAAATATGAATATGATTTAAGGCTTTTTAATTTAAAAGAGGTAAAAAAAAGAAATTTTGACATAAGTGGAGCAAATTCACATATCAATGTCCCTATTATCCGATCCACTCTGTCTTTTGAAATTAGGAAAACATAAACCCAAACCCAGTCAATTTTGATTTTCCTTGTCAAAATCGAGGTAAGTTCAGCCAGATACTTACAACTTTATTCCAAAAAAGATCAAACAAAAAAGATTTTTCAAGACTCGAACCCAACATCAACAATTATTAAGCTTCAATGACTAGAAACTCAGCCACTAAAAATATTTCTTTAAGTCTTGTCCAAAGTATTTTCTTGCATAATAAGGTTATCAACTAATGGAGAATGTCGGTAACCAACTCCTTCCATTTTAAAACCTAAACCTCCAATTACACTAACCCTCCCACTTTAGAAGCTTTGAAGAAAGAAAGTAAACTGAAAGCGCATACAAAACATCTCTGAACAGAACAAGACGACCTCCTATAAAAAATGACGAGATTTCCATCAAATAGGTGTTTCTCTCCTCAAATTATTACCATCAATTAAAAAATCAAAAGTAATTAAATGTTGTATTTCCAACACTGCAATTAAGTATAGTCGAGCTGCCTTTAAGTTTGTAGCAAATATATTACTAATTATAATATAGCGTTATACTAACAAGTGATTTAAGAATATTTATTCAGGATTAAAAAAGAAAATAATTGTTAAGTATTACATACACAAGTTTGTTTTCCAAAATTTGATAAGTTTTATATAGACAAAAGTTGTTTTCCAAAAACATTCAATTTGATAAAAAATAAAAAAAAAATTCAATGTTTGAACCTCTCAAATAGAAATGTCTCTCATAGAAAATAGAAAGAGATTCACGGGTTCATTAAAAATACAACTAATTAAAATGAAACAAAATAATTTATATATATTTTTGTTATTTTATGTTTAATATAGTTTAAAAATCTTAATTGGAGTTGGGTTAAGGGGAATGACTAGTCTTCCACATTGTGCAGAACCCGATTCCTCGTGTATTCCGAGGGAGAAAAAAAAACTCCAAAAGTTTTAAACAGAAAATGTTTATTTATTTTTTTTTGAAGAAAGAAAATGTTTATTTTTTTAAAATATTTTTATATTGACATGCATATAAATTAAATTTATGTGGTACCCAAGTTCTTAACAAACTCATGATAGCATTAGCCATTAACAAATAGTAGAAGTGGTATACATCATATCATATATGAGTAATGGTTCATTAATAGCCAGCATTCTGCCAAAGGTGACGTAGAAAGTAGGTTTAAACTCTTCACTCCACTATTATATAATTTATTTATAAGTTTTTGTTTTATATAAATAATATAAGAGACATCATTGAATGATAATAGCAGAATATTCATGTGGAAAAGTTGAAAAGATTAGATGCCCAAATAAACAGTAACAACACGTACATACTAATTTCATTTTGGATGTAGACTATTCGAACAAGAAAATTAGATTTCATTGCATCCACTTATTAAGTAATAAAAAAAACCAGACAAATTCTTATATATAAAAAGAAGAAAAAAAAACAAACCGGACATTTAAAATCATTCGGATTTGAAAGCAAACTGCACTGGAGTTGGGTTAATTTTTCCATGTACAACCTTGGTGACCACTAGTTCAACCTATTGGGTGTTTAAACGTGTGTCCGTCTCATAGTTAAGAACCCCAATGTTTAGTTAAGTCAATAAATTATTGTTTGATATTTTTATATATCAGTTGCAGGGCCGTTTTTATGATTTTAGTGGTCTGGGGCGAATCTACAATTTGGATTCTAACTAATAAATATATATAAACATCAAACTTGATACAAAAAACTAAGAAATATTTTTAGGGCTTAATTGAACCCTAAAAATAAATTAGGGTTCAAATTTTATACTTAATTTTTGGGGCCTAAGGCAGCCGCGCTCTTCACTCTGCAAATACGGCCTTGATCAGTTGTTATTTATAATTGTTGTGATTATATTAGTTTCTTAGGATGCTCAAGATTATATTAGATGGGGGTTATGGTCTATTTAGAATACTATATGCTGAGTGTAGACTATGTGAAGCAAGCAAAAAATGAAAATATTATTTTATTTTTCTTAGATATTTTTTTTACTCTCTTGTTATTTTAACTTAGAACCCTAATTTCTCTAGTTTTTTTGTGATAGGTTTTAGATCCTATCATGTGACATCAAATAAATGTTGTGAAGTGTGTTTTTTGGGTAAAAAAAAAGACTTAAGAAAAATAGTAAAATCGATTAATTAATGACACAGCCTGATATTTGTGTAAAAAAAATAACCCTCTGTTTTTTTTTTTTTTTGAAAAATAAAATAAAGAGAGTAAAATACTATTGTTCTTTGTATAAATATGGTGTTCCAATAACATAGTTGACGAAATATACTTTTTTTTTGTGGTATCTACAAGGATGATGAAATACACTAAAGAGATTAAAAAAAATGATTTAAACAATTTTAAAAACTAATTTTTTTTATGTTCATTCTTGGTAGCTATTACACTTACCGATTTTCTACTAATACAAGTTAAGCATATCATAAAATGTTATTTTCTTACAAACTATATATATGTTTGATCTTGTGTTGAGGTCTACACTATAAATAACTTGAACAAGAAGAAGATGATGAAAGTTGCACAAATAATTCTAAAACGTGTGTGAGACACACTAAACTTTAGGTTTGATTCGTCCCTACCAGTTTTATCAACTGGATGCAAATGATTATATTGTCAAATCTTCTTCGAAATACTTTGAAATCTTTTACGTGACTTGTGTATTCATATCATGCGTATCTATCAATGATAATTTACAGAGTAAAGTTTCTTCGGTCCTATATTAAACAGTAGTGTTTGTGTACGTTAACATTAAACAATCCTGCATTCCAATGCTCATTCTAGTGCATAAAGCTACAAATTGGAGATGGACATGTGAATGAATTCTGTCCATTGACACGAGAGAAGAGTGAAATATTCTTGACCCTTGAATAGAAAATAAAAAAGATTTTAATATAAAAGATGGAGGGAAGAAGTTTAAACTTGAAATTTGAAATATACATATAGGAGAAAAATAAAAAATAAGAGAGAATTAATTCCCATGGACTACGTCCACACAACGAATTTATATATAGGCGATTCACCTATAGAATTTATAGGCCATTCACCAAATACATGCTATATAACTCAACATGTAGTCATTTGATTAAGGAGACAAAACTTCAAATCAATCAAACATGTACTAGCATATATATTAGACAAAAATATCAACAACTTAATTTGCATGAACGTCACTTACACCTCACATATAAATTGGAATAAAGAAGAGACATATTTGTTTGAATTTGATCACCCCATGTAAATGTATGCTTCCACTTCATTTCTAATTCATTGGTAACCATGTATATGGGGTACGTACTCACTTAGCTATCGATAAAGACCGAATTTTGAATTCTATGTACAGAAATTGAATCTATTCTCTATATTCTACATATATCTCATCAAGCCATTTGGTAATTCATATCCTCCAATAAGGACAAAAAAAGAGAGCATTAATACTAATTAAGGCCAAACAAACCATACTTAACTAAAGCTAATTAATTAATTGATATTTTTAGTGAATTTTGAATGGTGTATATTTCGGGAACATCAACAACTACATATATGCATGGTGCATCCAAGCCCTAAGATAGGTACTACAAGTGGCAGAAAATATATATTTAGAAATTAAAAATTCAAAGATTTATTTATTATGTGATTGACTAATTGATGCTCAAGCACAATACATGTTCCACTTTTATTTGTAAAGTTTTTCTGACTGAACTTAAATTAGTAATTGATTGGTGTTGTCACCTTCTAGCTGATGATAAAAGTAATTAATAGTGGTGACAGTATCAATCACAATATGGAATTTAGGATGCTTGCATTATTTGCAAACTCAGTATGTGTTTGCTAAGAATATTAGAATAATAAGCCAATAGTTAATAAAATTCAAATCCCAAAAACTATTTGTGAAGGTGGTGAGTGGACACCAAGATATGATCCGTTTTAATAGTAAGAAACTTACGTGGTCTCTAAATTCTAACATGTATGAATAAAACCTAATAGAAAAAAAAGATAATTAATTTTGTATGTTTAAAAGTTTTTTGGCCACAAGCAACTAATTAATGTTATAAATAAAAGAATATTTAAATATCTATAAGATGATTAAAAAAACTCTTAGTGGAGTACTATTGTGTAGCTAGCTGCACCTCATTCTTAATTTATTCCGCACATAAAAAAATTGCTGACCACAAATATCACAAGGTGGCAATAACAACCACACATTTGCATGCACTAAGACATACTCGATCGTGTCACACCTCAGGAATCAATATATCTGCATGGAATCCAATTCTCTGAACGTCCACCAACCCATCTCTATATGTAAATTAAATAATTTCATCAGTGATATAGACAATTCTAAAATAGGAAAATTGACATGTTTTGGTGCATATTAAATTCTCTTATTATACCTTCTTTCACTAGAAAGCTCTTTCATTGTTTTTAATATAGGGAAATTGACATGTTTTGGTGCATATTAAATTCTCTTATACCTTCTTTCACTAGAAAGTTCTCTCATTGTTTTTAATGAGATTGGTAACCGTAAGTGAGAATATAATGCAACACACTTTTTAACACATTCTCTTTAATAGATATAAATTTAAATGGATTTCACTAAACTATGCAAATCTCACGTAAATGTAAGTTAGTGAGATCCACATAAAATCAAGCCAATTAGAAAGAGTATGTCGGGAAGAATACATTAGAGAGTGTGCTGTTAGCATAATGTTTTAGAACACAATATAAAAGTTTAGGATGTTTTTGCAGCTTAATTGTGATTGCAATATTGTATGACTCATCACGATTTGCAATAGAGAATTGGAGTTGAAAAAATTAAATAAATAAATTTGCCTCTAATTAATTTCATTAAATATATGTTAAGAAACTTAAGTATATTGAGGATCAATTTCATTTATTTTTGTCTTTAATTGATGTTGATCATTCAAATTACGTAGTTGTTTTTATATGTAATATTCTATAATATTTCCAATATAATTTCAACCGTAATTTACAACCCGGTCGATCACTGGAACAAAGGTTGGAGTTAAGCGCGGAGGAGGACCAGGGCAGTTCTCCCGGATAGGGGTCTTGTACCTGCAAAAACACCAATACTCAAATCAATTTTTGAATCAGATAGGTGATAGGTTTAACATATTAGTTGCGTACATTTTTCCTATAACAAAGGTCCATTTATATGTAGATTTCAAAAAAGATAAGGAAAAACTTATTTAGGTCAATGAGGGATTCATGTTGAGATTGATGGATCACCCTACGATCTTCATCATATGGCGCTCAACTGTCGAGAGATTACATTCAAGTATGATGATAGTGTAGTGTCTCTCACGCATGCCCTCACAGTAATGTCCATTTTGATTGGGTCTGACGTATGCCCAATCGAGAATGAAACCCTGAGAATTGCTCTTCTCCCTTTCAAAATTGCTCATTCCCTGAGAAATACCCAACAATATTCAACGTGAGTTAAGCCACGCTCCACATTTTTTAACGTGAGTTAACTCAAGTTGGACATTTTTCAGCGTGAGTTAACTCACGTAGACACGTGAATGAGCAAAAACAAATGGGAGAAGATCAATTCTCTGTGACCCTTCTCTAGTACACGCACCATAAATAAAATGACCTCAAAGGAATAAACTTATTGCTTTTGTTTGTACAATTTTTGTCCTTTTCTAAATGTTTGCGTATAAATACTTAAGATCAACTTACTATAGTGTTATATCATGCACTTTGCTTATAGCCAACAAGCTATAAGTGTTATGCAAGAAATTGGAGGTTTGAGATTATAGAGAAACCACACAAAAGAAAAGAAAACTAAAAAAAAAAAAATGATTGGGTGGGAAGACGTGTACAAAGTTATTGTAGCAGTGGTGCCACTCTATTTTGCACTAATATTAGGCTATGGTTCTGTAAGGTGGTGGAAAATTTTCACAAGAGAACAATGTGATGCAATAAACAAACTAGTTTGTTACTTCACATTGCCACTCTTCGCCTTCGAGTTCACCGCGCACATCGATCCTTTTAAGATGAACTTCTTATTTATAGGCGCGGACACTCTATCGAAGCTAATCATTGTCGCGGTGATTGCCCTTTGGGCTAAGTGTAGTAGCAAAGTAAGTTATTCTTGGTCTATAACAAGTTTCTCTTTGTGTACTCTAACAAATTCTCTTGTTGTTGGAATACCAATGGTGAAACCTATGTATGGACCTATGGGTGTGGATCTTGTGGTTCAAGCTTCAGTTGTTCAAGCTATTATATGGCTCACTTTGCTTCTATTTGTGTTGGAGTTTAGAAGAACGGGAATAGAGGGGACTATAACCACTTTGAAACCGAAGGCTAGTAGCATTAGTAATGTGACATGTGAAGGTGAAGAAAGTAAAGATGTTGAAGCAAATAACATAGTAGAATATACAAGTAGTAGGCTTCCTTTCTTACAATTGATGAAGCGTGTGTGGCTCAAACTTATAGCAAATCCAAATTCCTATGGTTGTGTCATTGGCATTTCTTGGGCTTTCATATCTAATAGGTATTCAAATTCTCTATGTATCTATATATTTCAAATGTTATATATAATATAAATATGTATGTGATATTGAGTGTGATGTGGTCTCACATATAAATATATACATGCAGGTGGAATTTGGAATTGCCAAGTATGGTAGAAGGGTCTATATTGATCATGTCAAAGGCTGGAACGGGCACTGCCATGTTTAGTATGGGTAAGCTTGCTACTTATATATGATTAATTATTTATTATTATTATTAAACATGGTTAGGGCGTTTTGCTATATATCTTGAACTTTTGGTTAGGGAATTTAGCTATATATGTGATGTGTTGATTCAGGTATTTTCATGGCACTTCAAGAGAAAGTGATTTCTTGTGGACCAAGTTTGACTGTATTTGGTTTGGTTTTAAAGTTCATCGCTGGACCTGCAGCAATGGCTATTAGTGCCTTCATTGTAGGATTGCGTGGTGACGTTTTACGAATTGCCATCATTCAGGTTATTTACTTTTGTATTCAATCAAAAGCCATATATACTAACACACACACACTAAAAGAAAAAGAAAAATATATGATCGATACAATAGACAAAATCATTTTTTTTATCTTCTAGTAAAGACAAATCCTCTTTTGTTTTTGCCAAAAACTATTTGTGAAGCTCGTAGAGGCAAAGAATATATTCTCATTCCCTACCATCCAAATCGACTTAGGATTCTCTCCATTTAGTACCTTCTATATTTTTTTCATTTGAAAAGATAAAGATACAATGAAGTTTGAAAGAAAAAAAAAACATAAATAATTCATAGTTGTCGGATTCACTTAGTGGTGTGACCTACTATCTACTTTTTTATTTTTTTATTTTTTTTTATCTTTTACTAAATGACATTCTTCATTTACTTTAAGCAAATAGAGATGATACTTACTCATCCAAATCATTCATATGATTCAACTATTCTAGAGAAACTAAAATAATAACAATTTAACAAATCTTTTGTTAAAAAAAAAAAAAGAACAATTTAACGAATCTCTTAGCATCACGAACTCCACCATAAGACAACTAAAGATCTTGAGAAGTCTAGGGAAACACCGAAAGCAATAACAAATCAAAGCACTATAAGTTTATGTGTCAATTTTTGTGTACATCTAACAATTAACTCATTCACTCTTTCATAGTTGATGTAAGACCGATTATTCACATAATCACATTTAAACCTAAAAAGACCTTATTCGAGAAATCCATAAGTAATAACTTTCCTTATCTAATATATTTATTATTTTTATGATTTTATCTATTGCAGGCAGCAGTTCCACAATCCATCACATCATTCATTTTTGCTAAAGAATATGAACTGCATGCCGAGGTTCTTAGCACTGCGTAAGTTTACAATTTCTGCAATGTTAAAGAATGCTGCTTATACAATATACAACATTTTTACAAATTTTGCTGAATATGATTTTTTTTTTCTTTGATTACTGAATTTGTTAATCTAATAGTAATATATAGTAATGTAGTGCAGTGCATGTATATTAATTTTCAAATGTTTGGTCTCTGCAGGGTAATCTTTGGAATGATTGTTTCGCTACCGATCTTAGTAGCCTACTACGCAATATTGGAGTTCGTTCATTGATTCATAGAGATACCATTTTTGAAACTTAAGGGGGACAATCGAAAGTTTCTTTTTCAAATTGATCAACTAAAAAATCCAGTAATCCAAATGCATCGTGGATATATGCAAGTGCTTGAATTTATTATGATTGTGATTTATGTTAGGTAGTTGGTGAATTATCCCACTAAATGTAACAAAACCTTGAAACCATCGTTATTTAAACAATTTATATTTTTTAATGAAATTTTATGAGATAATTAGTTGTTGTGCTGTGCACCAAAAAGTATAAATTCTTATTTGAGGGATGCTATTTATCCCAAGAAAAAAAGTTCCGAAATCATCCCAACCAGGTTCTATCCGTTGGATGCTATGTCTCATGGAATACATGAGTTGTGTGATATATATAAAGGTGGCCCATGATTTTTTGTTAAAATAACATCGTGATTTTTTCGGGACACATATTTTCTTAATGTTCTTTTTTATCGGTTCATAGGAGAAACGATGCTTACTAATCCGTAGTTTTGTCGCTACGACTACTTGAGTCAAATTACTTTTATTTTTTAAGGAAAACGATTGAGCCAAATTACTTGATTGGTAAAAAAGTATAAATTTTTGTATATATATATATATATATATATATATATATATATATATATATATATATATATATATATATCCAAACAAATTAAATCATAAAGTCATCATATGTCATGTTGATTCTTAAATCAAATCCATGAATCCGTTTTTAAAAAAAAAATCATACCCACCAATATTATCTTTCGATCTAAAAATTGAATTTTGAGCTTGTTTATTTAAGAGAAGTCTATAAAAATATATAGAAAGGCTATGCAAAGTTTCATAGCATTCTAAAGAAGGCTCAATTTATTTATTTATTTTTTACTTTTTACTTAAACATGCAAAATTGCAATTTTATTCCGAGTAACCATATACTCGGATCAAAATTTATTCCCTACACTTTCTAGCTTCTATATAACACCATAACTATAAGAACCTTTACCATGGACTTTATTGCATGAGGATCTTAGGGTGATAAGGAGGCCATTTGGAGTTTCGGAGAAGAATTTAGGTTAACAAATAAGGGAGAAAGAATTGAAGTTAACATTGAGGTGGTAAGGGAGAAAATATTAATATTTAAAGAACCCCTAGATTTTTAAATTGCAATTTTGTGGAGTTTTTCAAAAAAAAAAAAAAAGATTATATGGATATATATGTTGAAAGATGATTGAGAAATTTCAGTTTTTAATTTTTCATTTTCTGGATTTTTTTTAGGAGGAATGATGAATAAAATGATGAACAAGATGATATTTTACATTTACAATTTTTATTTTTAATAAAATTTAACCAAAAAAAGTTTAATTTGCTGATGTGGACTTGCTGCATTCGCTTTAAAATAACCATATAAGCAATGTTTAATAAGGTTGGATGGAAAGGAGTACTGATGCAAATGTTTGTATTAACTTGGTAAAAAAAAAACCATAAAGAACAATTACTAAAAAAAAAAAAAACCATAAACAACTAAAAAAATTTAAGTTAGTTGTTTATAAGGTAAAAGCTTATTAACAAAAAAGGAAAAATAAAATATTGAGGAACATCTTGTTAAAAAAAAATATAGGCTTAATTGCAGTTTTTACCCCTTATGTTTCAAGAAGTTGCGATTTTGGCCCCATAACAAAATAAAATACAAAAATGCCCCCTAAGTATTGCCCTTTTGCAGTTTTGGCCCCCCAAATCAATTTTGACCAAGTCAAAGCTAACATGAACGCCACATGTATTTTTTGTTTAATTATTAAAAAAGCAAAAAAATTAATTAAAAAATAATAATTACACACGTGACTTCCACGTGTGCATTAACTTTGTCAAAATTGACCTAGAAGGCCAAAACTGCAAAATGTGCAATACTTAAGAGGCGATTTTGTATTTTATTTTATTAGGGGGTCAAAATCGCAACTTTTTGATACATAGGGGGCCAAAAATATATTGAGGAACATAAACCTAGAGTAAAAAACGAGTATCTAAAATAAAATTCTCCTCATATTAAGCGGTTTTTCTAACCCTCAAGTAAAATTCTCCTCATACTATGATTACAAAATCGACCATTAGATTAAAAGATATAATAATATAAAGGCTTAAATGCTCTTTTGGTCCCTTAAGTATTTATTTGGTATCGTTTTGGTCTCATAAGTAATAAAAGGTCCGTTTAGGTCCCTTAACTTCATTTAAAGTATCGGTTTGATCCTTTTTGTTAATTTAATTCAAAAAAACGTTAAGTTTAGGGACCAAACTATACTAATTAAATAAGTTAAGGGACCAAACTAATACTAATTAAATAAGATAAGGGACCAAAATTTAACGTTTTTTTGAATTAAATTAACAGAAATGACCAAACCGATACTTTCAATAAAGTTAAGGGACCTAAACGGACATTTTATTACTTATGAGACCAAAGCGATACTAAATAAATACTTAAGAGACCAAAAGAACATTTAAATAAATCATGTCTACAAAATTTTATAATAATAAAATATCATTTGATATGTTAATTAAATACGTTAAAATTAAAGTCTTATGAACTTTTAAAAAACAAGTTAATTTTAACGTATCTTATTCACATATCAAAAGATTTTCGACTAATCTAAAATTTTGTAGACATAATTTATTTTATACTAATATCTTTTGATCCAACGATTACACAATAAATCCCTAAAAAAAAATGATTACACAATAAAAAATTATCAACGGTGTCATATGGTTAAGTTTGATACCGTAATGTGAATTGGTCATGTCCCATACATAAATATATATTGGACACGAAAAACTTCATTTGAAACACACAGATAGTTTGTGGTGATAAAATAATTATTAGTTGTTCAACGTTGTTTTGATTTGATTTGATTTTTTTCTTTCTTGGTTCTGTCGATCAGCACCATAGAAGAGTACTAACATTGATCTCTAGTATTCTCTAGTAACTTGTCATTCATTCATACGCCCAAAAATTCAACCATTGGTGAGTGATAAGGTATCCCTTTTCCAAAAGCATGTCCAGGTTCATTAAATTCAAACAAAAATCCACCACCATAAGTTCAGTACCACGGTTTCTTTTCATTTTTGCCAACTCAATTGTGTTCATTTCAACACACGTCAAAATGCATGTCACGCCATGGCCAAATGTTCGTGCATGTAATCAATCATATAACTTTCATTTCAAACTTTATAGCTATAAATAGTACCCTTTCATCTCAACACTCATCATCAATAGCTAGCAAATTAAGTGAAATTATTTCAAAAATCAATATGGCAATCAAAGCTCCTTGTTCACTTTTGATGCTGCTTGGAATTGTATTCCTAGCCTCAATTTGTGTCTCTTCTAGATCTGATCAAGATCAGGAGAACCCCTTTATCTTTAACTCTAACAGGTTTCAAACTCTTTTTGAGAATGAAAATGGTCACATTCGTCTCCTCCAAAGGTTTGACAAACGTTCCAAAATATTTGAAAATCTTCAAAACTACCGACTCTTGGAATATCACTCCAAACCTCACACCCTCTTTCTTCCACAACACAATGATGCTGACTTCATTCTTGTAGTCGTTAGTGGTAATTAATTATTTTGCTGTTCATTTTATTTTAAATAATTTAATCATTATAGAAAAGTCTATATATTGAAAAGTGACAAGGTCTTTTTAAATTTTTTATAAAGAATGACATTTCTTATTTTACTTGATTGCAGGGAAAGCCATACTGACGGTGTTGAACCCCAACAATAGAAACTCCTTCAACCTTGAGCGTGGTGATACCATCAAACTCCCTGCTGGAACCCTTGGTTACTTGGCTAACCGAGATGACAACAAGGATCTTAGAGTCTTAGATCTTGCCATCCCCGTTAACAGGCCCGGTCAATTTCAGGTAATATATATGGCACTTGTATTTTTTCAATGTATCACTCTTAGTTTTTTGGTATATATATCATAGTTTTAAACTGCAGACTACAACCGCGTATATATAACAATTTTAATGGTTTCTACAACATCAAACTAGAAATTGATGTCTGTCGCATTTTCAAGCATTTTATCTTAATATAAATATTCACAATGTAATTGTAACTGCATGTTCAATTTAAAAACATCTAAACATGCATGGTAGATGTTTTTTTTTTGTTCTACTTTTTCATCTCTTACCTTTGATTTTTGTCTTTGAGTCCTTTTCAACAGTCTTTCTCATTGTCTGAAAGTGAAAACCAACAATCCTTCCTCTCTGGATTCAGCAAGAATATTCTAGAGGCTGCCTTCAATGTAAGTATACAACAGATACAATTTATTTAGTATATACTATATGGTTTTATTTAATGTGTGTAAATATTTACTTTGTCCTTGTTACAAAATACAGTCCAATTACGAGGAGATAGAGAGGGTGCTTATAGAAGAGAATGAACAAGAGCCACAACACAGGAGAGGCCTTAGGAAGGATGAAAGGAGGCAGCAGAGCCAGGAAGCAAATGTAATAGTAAAAGTATCAAGAGAACAGATTGAAGAACTGAGCAAAAATGCCAAGTCTAGCTCCAGAAGGAGTGAATCTTCTGAATCTGAACCAATCAACTTGAGAAACCAGAAACCTATCTACTCCAACAAGTTTGGCAATTTCTTTGAGATCACCCCAGAGAAAAATCCACAGCTTAAAGACTTGGATATATTGGTCAATTATGCGGAGATTAGGGAGGTAGAGCGAAAATTATCTTAAACGATTATTATTAGTTTAAGTGACACTAATTACTATCGTTAAAAATATTTATGAATTTATTTGTTCAAATTTAATTTTAGGGATCACTTTTGTTGCCACACTTCAATTCAAGGGCCACAGTGATAGTAGCAGTTGAAGAAGGAAAAGGAGAATTTGAACTTGTGGGTCAAAGAAATGAAAACCAGCAAGAGCAGAGAGAATATGAGGAAGATGAACAACAACAAGAAAGAAGCCAACAAGTACAAAGGTATAGGGCTAGGTTGTCTCCAGGTGATGTTTATGTAATTCCGGCAGGTCATCCAATTGTCGTAACTGCTTCTTCGGATCTCTCTTTGCTTGGATTTGGTATCAATGCGGAGAACAATCAAAGGAACTTCCTTGCTGGTATACTGTATTCTCACTCAGTCTCTTTCTGTATGGCCTAATTACAATAGTTTCCTACCAAAATTAAATTAAATTGAATGTAGCATATGTTAGTAATTTTTTATTTTTAATGACATGTTAACATTAATTAAAAGATTTGCTTCTACTTAATTGAATAAGAAAAAGCTAATTAAGATATGTTTATTTTTTGTGTGATTGGAAATTTGAAGGTGAGGAGGACAATGTGATAAGCCAAATAGAGAGACCAGTGAAAGAGGTAGCATTCCCTGGATCAGCTCAAGATGTTGAGAGTCTACTAAAGAATCAGAGACAATCTTACTTTGCAAATGCTCAGCCTCAACAAAGGGAAAGGGAAGAAGGTCGAAGCCAGAGACAAAGGGAGCCTATTTCTTCAATTTTGGGAGCTTTTTAATGAGTGATCAAATGTTATGCATGTATGCTGTAAGGAACTATAGCTCATAATGAGAAAAGAATAAAACGGCATTATCTTGTAACTAGAGTTCCTCCTTTCTACTATGAATAAATTAATCAAGAATAAGTTTTGTGCCTCCTCCTCTCTGCTACTGTTTTTTTTTTAATACTACTCTCTGCCACTATGAGAATGAACAATATTTTTCCCTACTGAAAGAGTGAATAACTTAATCAAGCATAAATGGAGGATATATGTCCTTAAAGTATATTTTAGTTAACTTGATTATAGATTTTCTACTGTTGGCCTGTTTGCGATTTTAAGACACCTAATAAAACAAGGGCCAAAGCCACAACAACAATCCACCACTTGGTGACCAAAACAAGAAGCACCAACTAGGTAAATTACAAAAGAAGCAAACTATAACTAATTGAACATAAAATATACAACAGTCACAGGGACATCACTACAGTCTGGAAAAACTAAACCACTAGCAGAAAAAACCGCAGACAAAAGCTGTCACAGACTCACTTCCAAATGATTAAAATTAAACCGTTGCCAAAAATCAAGAGAAGCTGGAATATCACAAGTTAGCAATTCATTACAGCCACATAATTGTCGTTTATGCTTTTTGACTTCTAGTGGTTTCAACTTTCATGTAATAATCAGCACAATTGTGTCTAGCTTACTGCATTGTTATGGGTTTAGTGGCTATGTATAGGGTTGTAATCTAGGCTTTTCTAATCATCCTTTACTTACACATAGAAACTCTTGAAATCTTGTTCTTACAATTTCAATAAAAACTATGTTTCTTTACTCCTTTTCTTCTTTTTACTTTTGATTTTTCTCATCACTATGATAGTGAGTAGTTTCCAATTTGTCTTCGAATTATGGAAAGCAGTTCATGTTGAGATATGTTTGCTACAAGTTAGTTTTAGAAGTTACTTAGCTTGCAAGTAACTCAGTTTTGTAGTGTATCTCAGTTTGCTATATATAGCAGTCTTGTACCAAACCATATTCAATAATGAGAATAAATTTTTACCTAACAGTTCAATGATGAATTTTCATAATTCAATCTTATTATTATTATTCAAGCAATATTTTAAAAATGAGTATTGCTATATGTGCCGAGCGGATAGCGAAACAATTTTAGCCAATAAACTTGCTTGCCGGCCGGATATAATGGGACAGTTTTTTTTTTTTTATGATGTCCAACCATTTGCGAATTCTCATTACTATTTTCTGTTCTTTTCCTATCACGGTGTTTTTTAAACCAATTTTTTCAACCATTTGCGAATTCATTTCTTCGTGATGCAAGGTATCAAAACAACAACTTCCCCATAAACACTTCTTTTCATTTAGTAGAATCCACAAATCTTGAATGAGAATCAGTATCAACACATTTTAGATGCATTTTCTGTAGTCAAACCATCCTTCTGAACATAAATGAATTTATTTACCATACATTTAGTATTCTTACAAGGGATCATTTTCTCTTGATCCACTTTAGCATGTTTACACGACGAAAAGTTATGACCAATGTTATGATATTGCAAACAAGAAAGTGACCGATTTTCATATTCAACATTAACAAGGAAAACAAATACTTCTCTTTCATCCCGCATTTTATCTCTAGAACAAAAAGAAATGTTGATGAAATTTTTTGATTATAAGAATTTGAAAACACAGATTAAGAACCAACTTGTGAAATTTTTTTCTGACTTCCTAACAAAAAAAAATGATGTGTCTGTCCTTTGTTGAGATTTAATGATCAAAATGCCTATTATAAATATGACCGACCTATGTTGGCATCTGATAAACATTTTTGTATTACTATTATAAATATAAACTACTCGAGACTAACACGGATATATAAAAAGACATGTTTGCTGAACAAGAGTTTGAATTAGAATCACTTTTTTATCCGTTAAGTCTTGAATAGATTATGACAAGTCTCTACCGCATGTGTTACTTTCGTCTATCTAATTTAATGTAATTTTATCTTAGTATTATTTTAATGTTGTATTATATTTTTCAATGAAATTGCATTCCTAGTTCATTCTTCATCGTATTTTAATATATCACACATCAACCTTGTCACCCTTCACCAACGCCCAAAAATTCAATTATGTAAAAAGATTGACAAAAGACTAATATGTTTGATTTATTTAGTAAAGGACAAAAGGTTGTGTTTGAGAACTAAAATAAAACTTCAGTCAAATATATAAGGAAGAAAAAACTCCATTTGGAACTCATTTGTTATTTTCTGGTGATAATCTACCACAGCACTGATCATCTAATGTCACAATAATTTGGTCGATCGTAATTATGTTTTTTTTTCTTTTCTTGGTTCTCATAATAATGCTAGCATTCTCTGTAGTTACTTGAATAATTCATAGGACCAGAATGGAAAATTCAACCATTGGTGAGTGATGAAAACAAGTACTGTATATACTATAAAGCTCCCCCTTATACAAAAGAATGTCTAGGTTCATCAAATTCAAACAAAACTCCACCAACCAGGTTCAGAACCATGGTTCCATTTCATTTTTGCCAACTCAATTTTGTTCATTTCAACACACGTCAAAATGCATGTCACACCATGGCCAAATGTTGGTGCAAATAATCATATAGCTACCATTTCTAAAGCTATAAATAGTACCCTTTCATCTCAATACTCACTCATCTCTCATCATATCAAAGTGAAAATAATTCAAATCATTATGGCAATCAAAGCTCCATTTCAACTTTTGATGCTGCTGGGAATTTTTTTCCTAGCCTCAGTTTGTGTCTCTTCTAGATCCGATCATGATCAAGAGAACCCTTTTTTCTTTAATGCTAACCGTTTCCAAACTCTTTTTGAAAACGAAAATGGTCACATTCGTCTCCTTCAAAGATTCGACAAACGCTCCAAAATATTTGAAAATCTCCAAAACTACCGTCTTTTGGAATATCACTCCAAACCTCACACCCTCTTTCTTCCACAACACAATGATGCTGACTTTATCCTTGCAGTGCTTAGTGGTAATTAAACATTTATCAATTATTACCTTACAAGTTAGTTTCGAAGTTTAGTTGTTTGTATATATAAAAATATCATTTCTTACCTTACAAGTTAGTTTTGTAGGAATAAGTTTAAAATTATATTTAACTTTAATTCGCAGGGAAAGCTATACTCACTGTGTTGAACCCGAACGACAGAAACTCCTTCAACCTTGAACGTGGTGATACCATCAAACTCCCTGCCGGCAGCATTGCTTATTTGGCTAACCGAGCTGACAACGAGGACCTTAGAGTATTAGATCTTGCCATCCCCGTTAACAGGCCTGGTCAATTTCAGGTAAAATGGCATTGTTACTTTTTCTCATATCACTCCCAGTCATGTATACATATTACATTTTTAAATTGCGGTATGCAACAGCATCTAGAGACCTCTACAACATATCACAATATAGAAATTGATACCGCATTGGTCTCATCTTCGCACATTTGATCTTATATTAAATGTTTGTAACGGAATTGACTAATTATAACTGCATGCACAATTTAAAACCATCTATACATATATATCCACATTTTCTTTTATGCTTTTATGCACATTTGATCTTATGCTTTTTCTTCGATCTCTTACCATTTATCATTGTTCTTCCTTTCCAACAGTCTTTCTCATTGTCTGGAAATCAAAACCAACAATCCTTCTTCTCTGGATTCAGCAAGAATATTTTGGAGGCTGCCTTCAATGTAAGCATACCAACACACTATTTATTTATTTTGTATATATATATATATAGTATAAATTTTCGACCATTATCATTTATCAAAACATAGTCATTATAATACCTGTCCTTGCATATATTGTTACAAATACAGTCCAATTACGAGGAGATAGAGAGGGTGCTTATAGAAGAGCAGGAGCAAGAGCCACGACACAGGAGAGGCCTTAGGGATAGGAGACATAAGCAGAGCCAGGAAGCAAATGTAATAGTCAAAGTGTCAAGGGAACAGATTGAGGAATTGAGCAGACATGCCAAATCTAGCTCTAGAAGGAGTGCATCCTCCGAATCTGCATCTAGAAGGAGTGCATCCTCCGAATCTGCACCATTCAACTTGAGAAGCCGTGAACCTATCTATTCCAACGAGTTTGGCAACTTCTTTGAGATCACTCCGGAGAAAAATCCACAACTTCAAGACTTGGATATATTAGTGAATTATGCGGAGATTAGGGAGGTAAAGCAAAAAAAATCTTAAAAGACTATTATTAATTAAAGTGACACTAATGTTAAAAATATTTACGAATTTATTTGTTCAAATTTAATTTTAGGGATCACTTTTGTTGCCACACTTCAATTCAAGGGCCACAGTGATAGTAGCAGTTGAAGAAGGAAAAGGAGAATTTGAACTTGTGGGACAAAGAAATGAAAACCAGCAAGAGCAGAGAGAATATGAGGAAGATGAACAAGAAGAAGAGAGAAGCCAACAAGTGCAAAGGTACAGGGCTAGGTTGACTCCAGGTGATGTTTATGTAATTCCAGCAGGTTATCCAAATGTCGTAAAAGCTTCGTCGGATCTCTCTTTGCTTGGATTTGGTATCAATGCTGAGAACAACCAGAGGAGCTTCCTTGCTGGTATACTGTATTCTCACTCAGTCTCTTTCTGTATGGCCTAATTACAATAGTTTCCTACCAAAATTAAATTAAATTGAATGTAGCATATGTTAGTAATTTTTTATTTTTAATGACATGTTAACATTAATTAAAAGATTTGCTTCTACTTAATTGAATAAGAAAAAGCTAATTAAGATATGTTTATTTTTTGTGTGATTGGAAATTTGAAGGTGAGGAGGACAATGTGATAAGCCAAATTCAGAGACCAGTGAAAGAGCTAGCATTCCCTGGATCAGCTCAAGATGTTGAGAGTCTACTAAAGAATCAGAGACAATCTTACTTTGCAAATGCTCAGCCTCAACAAAGGGAAAGGGAAGAAGGTCGAAGCCAGAGAAAAAGGGAGCCTATTTCTTCAATTTCGGGAACGTTTTAATGCTTATTATGCTTGTATGCTCTAAGCTCATAGTGAGCAATGAATAAAACGGCATTAGCTTGTAACTATAACTAGAGTTCCACTTTCCTACTATGAATAAATTAATCAAGAACAAGTTTTGTGCCACCTCCTCTCTGCTACTATGAGTATGAACGAAAGATATTTTTCCCTACAGAATGAGTAAGAATGACTTAATCAAGTATAAATGGTGGATATATGTCCTTAAACTATATTTCTTTTAAGACACCCATAAAATTTTATAATATTTTGTGTTATGTAAAGTAATTTACTAAAGTTATGAAATTCTCTAGTTTTAAAATATAATTTTGTGGTTAAAAAAGAAGCACACATAAATACCTTTTTTTATCTGCAAAAATTTATTAAAACCCTCTTATCAAAGCACAAGATGAATCCAAGATAAGAGAAAAGACAAGACAGGCCATAGAAATACAACTGCAGTACAGAAATCAATACAGGCCAAAGGAACAACAACAATCCACCACTTGGTGACCAAAACAAGAAGCACCATTAGGACAACCAACCGAAGCTTCACGCAGACAAAGCTGCCAAAGATGCCAAAAGCCTGAAACCATAGCAGAACAACTCACTATCAAAGCAGCCAAATGATTAAACCGTAGGCAAAGAAAAGATGTAATATCACGAACACACAAGTCAGCAATTCATTGGTTACGCTTTTTATTTCTAATGGTTTCAGGCAGTAATAAGCACAATTATGTCTTAATGGCTACAGAATGCATGAAATATTACAACTTTAGTGGCTATTGTTAGGGTTGTAATCTAAGTTTTTCTAATCATCCTTTACACCTAGAAACTCTTGAAATCTTGTTCTTACCATTTCAATAAAAGCTATGGAAAGTGGTTCAATGGTGAATTTTCATAATTCCAATTATTTCTTTATAAGTTTCAAAGTATCTAATTCAAGCCATATTTTAAAAATTACAACAATAACAATAATATTGGGATGCCAAATTAGCAACCTTAGTCCTTGAATGTAAATCTGCATCCAAATTAGAAGAGGTATTGTGATTCTTAACATTGTTTACCTATAACCAAGAACCTATAATATACATGTCTGAAATCCTTTCAAGAATATCATTTTTAGTAGTTCAACTTAAATTCTCATTCAAGATTTGTGGAATCCACAAATCTTGAATGAGAATCATTTTTTCTTTTAGCAAGAATGAGAATCATTATCAACACACTATAGAAGCATTTTCTTTAGTCAAACCATCATTCTGAACATAAATGAATTTATTTACCATACATTTAGTATTCTCATAAGGGATCATTTTCTCTTGATCCACTTTAGCATGACGTACGAAAAGTTATGACCAATGCTATGATATTGCAAACAAGAAAGTGACCGATTTTCATATTCAACATTAACAAGAAACCCACATTTTATCTCTAATTTTATCAGATGAATCAATGTCAAATTAGAACTCTTGTAAAATATTTGAAAGATTCAAAGATCTATTTAGAGGGCAAAAATAATCTTAAGACGTCAATATTTTGGAGTCATGTCCCAGAAAACAAACCCACCATTGCATTTTTGTATGTTTGTGATTCTTTAGATTAAAGTTGGGAGTTTGAGAAAATAATTTGAGGAAACCATGTTTAAGGCTGCAAGAAACCATGGCACAAACATGTTGGACACCTTCAACAGAAGTAAAAACAAATTCAAAGAAGCTTCTTCCGACAGAAACAACAATTCTATGTTTTCCTAAAGGCCTCAAGAGATTATATTGATTTAGCATGCACATCTTAAAATTTCATAGGAAGGTCTCCTTTGGACAAAATTGTTGTCAAAATCCCAACTTAAATCCTAAAATCCAGGATTTTGTGATTTTATTCACCTTCGACTCAAATCCATAGCAAAATCTCAAAATAGGCAAAATCTTAGTAAAATTGCATCAAAATCGTGAAATTCATACAAAATCATAGAATTTTAAAGGGTTTTGAAAGATTTTGTCCATTTTTTTAGTCATTTATGTATAACTATTTTGTGGACTTTATACTGGGTCATTTATACAATTTATAACATATATTTAACATTATCTTTGTTTTGGTAAAATCCATCGAGTTTGATTGTGATTTTAGGATTTCTTTTATCGATTCTATAAAAGTAGTTAAGTAAAATCCTTCGATTTTGATTGTGATTTACGATTTTTGATTTTGCTCTTCCCTCTCGACCTGAATAAAGAAAAAAAAATCGATTTTGATATCCTTAGACAAAACCAACAAATCTAAATCAAGGTGGTCAAACAAATACAACATGAAAATAAAAAAATTGTGATATCAACAAAATACAGCCTGCAAAACAAGTAGGAAATTTTAAATACAATACAAACAACAAAAACTGAGATAGAACAAGAAAGAATGTCTTTTTTACGTAGAAATATAAAATAAAAAGAGCGAGCTAGGGCAAAGTTAGAACAAACCATATGATTTTGATTATTCAATAGAAGAAAAAGAACTGGAGATGCAATTGTTTTGATTATAAGAATTTTAAAACACAGATTAAGAACTAAATTGTGGAATTTTTTTCTGACCTCCTAACAACAACAAAAAAATTATGTGTCTGTCCTTTTTTGAGAATTAATGATCAAAATGCCCCTATTATAAATGTGTCTACCCTATGTTGGCATATGGCCTGATTGTTTTAGCTTTTTTTTAAATAGATTTTTATAGTGTAATATATTTTGCTACAATTTTTAACAAAGAAATTTTTAAAGGAAGTTTCGAATGAAAAATTCGTTTAAATAGTTTTTTTAAAAATGTAATTTTAAGTATTTCATCGTTTATTTATAATTTTTTTATGCTAAAATTTTGAAAAAAAAAATCTCTAAAACAAAGCTATTTCAAATAACTTTTCGTAAAACTCATTTTTGAAATATGTCACCTTGAAAAAATATGTGATTTTTACTATGTAAAATCACTAACAATGAATATTTAAATTAATGAATGTCAAAATCTCATTTTTATCTTCTTGGGTGCCGGATCCAATAGCAGGTTATACGGTTAAAGGAGCATATCATTCTCTTCTGGCCGATTTGACTGGCATGCCTTCTGCATCTATAGCGGTTGTGCCTAGTATATGGAGGAAAGATGTCCCGCTTAAGGTGTCTGTGTTTGCTTGGCGTATGTTTCGGGATAGGTTGCCTACAAAGGACAATTTATCTCGAAGGAAATATCATTCAGGAAGATGCCCGGGGGTGTGTTTCTGGTTGCGGTTTGTCTGAATCGGAGGATCATCTATTTTTACATTGTGATGTGTTTGGGCAGGTTTGGTATCTTGTCCATCATTGGTTAAGTGTTCCTTTGGTAAACCCTTTATCAATTTCGAATCATTATCTTCAGTTTCGTATTTCTTCAGGTTTTGCTATATTCAGATGCTCTTTTATGCACTTATTATGGTTTGCAAGCATTTGGGTAATTTGGAAGGAAATGAATGCTAGAATTTTTCGTGCTAAAGAAAGCACTATGCATCAGCTGTTAGAAAATATTAAGCTCATTTCCTTTTCGTGGTTTAAAGCTAATTCTATTTCATTTTATTATAAATTTTATGATTGGAGCCAAAACCCTTTTCATTGTGTGGGAAATGGTTAGTTATCATGTTGTCTATCTCATTGTCCGTAGAACATTGATGTAATTATTGTCTATTTCTCTGGCACACCTTATGCTGGTGGGATAGCTTTGTGGTTAAAATATATTCCATTTTGTTTTCTTCAAAAAAAAATCTCATTTTTATCTTACTTCAAATGAGTTTGAAATAATTTCAACTATTTTTTAGTAAATTTCTAAAAAATTCATTTTTAGAAATACAAAGAAAAATCTATTTTTTAAAATCTATAACAAACAGGTCGATATGACAAGTCTCTATCGCTAGCATATGTTACTTTTATTTATCTAATTTAATGTAATTTCCAACAAATTTCAACATGGTATTAGAGACTGTGAGCTTAGCTCAGTTGGTAAGGACAATGTATAATATATGCAAGGTCTGGGGTTCAAGAACCCCGGACACAAAAAAAAAAAAAAAAAAAAAAAAAAAAAAAAAGAGACTATCCTAGATTTATTGTTGGGCTTCCCGCATCGTCCACGCTTCAGGCCCATTTGGCCAGGCTGAAGCGTGAGGGGGTGTGTTGGAAATTCCGCCTTAATTGTGATCCGCCCCTAGTCGCCTAAATTGCGACCTTTGGTTAGTCTTCATTACAGCAACCAACACCTTCATTGTGTTGGCTTTGAAGGGTTGGATTTAAACCCACTTCAGATAGATAACACTCTTGATAGGAGTTTATAAAGAGAGGCACTCCTCACCTTACAAATTTGGTTTTGTGAGGATGAGTTAGACCTCAAATTTCAACCCTGAGTATTATTTTAATGTTGTATTATGTTTTTCTTACATTCCTAGTTTATTCTTCATCGTATATTAATATGTCACATCAACCTTGTCACCCTTCAACAACGCCGAAAAATTCAATTATGTAAAAAGATTAACAAAAGACTAGTATGTTTGATTTTTTTTTTTTTGTGGTGGTCGGGGTTTAAATCGCAGACCTTACATATATTATGCATGATTAAGCACGCCATGTTTGATTTATTTAGTAAAGGACAAAAGGTTGTGTTTTATATCTCGAGAACCAAAATTTAACTTCAGTCAAAATATAAGGAAGAAAAAGCTCCATTTGTAACTTGTTATCTTCTGGTGATAATCGACCACACTGATCATCTAATGTGACAATAATTTGTTCAATCGTAATTATGTTTTTCTTTTCTTGGTTCTCTCGTAATAATACTAGCATTCTCTATATTTACTTAAATAGTAATTCATAGGCAAGATGGAAAATCCAATCATTGGTACTGAGTTATGAGGATTGAAGACAAATTTTTAAAGCTGCCCCCTCATCCAAAATAATGTCCAGGTTCATCAAATTCAAACAAAACTCCACCACCAAAGTTCAGAACCATGGTTCCTTTTCATTTTCGCCACCTCAATTTTGTTCCTTTCAACACACGTCAAAATGCATGCCACAAAATGGCCAAATGTTTGTGCATGTTAATCATATAGCTACCATTTCTATTCCTATAAATACCCTTTGATCTCAATACTCCCTCATCTCATCTCTCATCATAGCAAAGTGAAAATAATTCAAATCATTATGGCAATCAAAGCTCCATTTCAACTTTTGATGCTGCTGGGAATTTTTTTCCTGGCCTCAGTTTGTGTATCTTCTAGAGATGATCGACACGATCAAGAGAACCCTTTTTTCTTTAATGCTAACCATTTCCAAACTCTTTTTGAGAACGAAAATGGTCACATTCGTCTCCTCCAAAGGTTTGACAAACGTTCCAAAATATTTGAGAATCTTCAAAACTATCGCCTTTTGGAATATCACTCCAAACCTCACACTCTCTTTCTTCCACAACACAATGATGCTGACTTCATCCTTGCAGTGCTTAGTGGTAATTAATCATTTATCAATTTATTATCTTACAAGTTAGTTTTGTAGTTTTATTTGTTTGAATATATAAAAATATCATTTCTTATCTTACAAGTTACTTTTGTAAGAATAAGTTTGATTAAATGAAATTTAACTTTAATTTGCAGGGAAAGCCATACTCACCGTGTTGAACCCAGACAACAGAAACTCCTTCAACCTTGAACGCGGTGATACTATCAAACTCCCTGCCGGCAGCATTGCTTATTTGGCTAACCGAGATGACAATGAGGATCTTAGAGTATTAGATCTTGCCATCCCCGTTAACAGACCCGGTAAATTTCAGGTAATATGGCACTCTTACTTTTTCTCATATCACTCCCAATCATGTATTCATATTAAGGTTTTAAATTGCGGTATGCAACAGCGTCTAGAGGCCTCTACAACATATCACAATATAAAAATCGATAACGCATTGGTCACATTTTCTCACATTATTTCTATATATAAATGTTTGTAACGTAATGTGCAATTTAAAACCCTCTATACAGATATAATATATCCACATTTTCATTCTACAATTTATTCTCTTAACATTTACCATTGATTTGTCTTTGACTCCTTTCCAACAGTCTTTCTCATTGTCTGGAAGTCAAAACCAACAGTCCTTCTTCTCTGGATTCAGCAAGAATATTTTGGAGGCTGCCTTCAATGTAAGCATACCAACACAGAATTTATTTATTTATACATTATATGGTTTCAATCATTATCAAAACATAGTCATTATAATACTTATCCTTGCATATATTGTTACAAATACAGGCCAATTACGAGGAGATAGAGAGGGTGCTTATAGAAGAGCATGAACAAGAGCCACAACACAGGAGAGGCCTTAGGAAAGATAGGAGGCAGCAGAGCCAGGATTCAAATGTAATAGTCAAAGTATCAAGAGAACAGATTGAGGAATTGAGCAGACATGCAAAATCTAGCTCCAGAAGGAGTGGATCCTCCGAATCTGCACCATTCAACTTGAGAAGCCGCGAACCTATCTATTCCAACGAGTTTGGCAACTTCTTTGAGATCACTCCGGAGAAAAATCCACAACTTAAAGACTTGGATATATTAGTTAATTATGCGGAGATTAGGGAGGTAGAGCAAAAATGATCTTAAAAAATTATTATTAATTAAAGTGACACTAATTACTGTTGTTCAAAATATTAATGAATTTTCTTGTTAAATTTAATTTTAGGGATCACTTTTGTTGCCACATTTCAATTCAAGGGCCACAGTGATAGTAGTAGTTGATGAAGGAAAAGGAGAATTTGAACTTGTGGGACAAAGAAATGAGAACCAACAAGAGCAGAGAGAAGAAGATGAACAACAAGAAGAAGAGAGAAGCCAACAAGTGCAAAGGTACAGAGCTAGGTTGTCTCCAGGTGATGTGTATGTAATTCCGGCAGGTCATCCAACTGTCGTTAGCGCTTCCTCGGATCTCTCTTTGCTTGGATTTGGTATCAATGCTGAGAACAACGAGAGGAACTTCCTTGCAGGTAAACTATTTTATATACATGTCTCTTCAAGTTTGTTTTGCACAAACTAATAAATAACTTTGATTAATAAATAAATTTTAAGCAAGTTTTTTATGCAACAATGAAATTTGTAAATATATTTTTTGGAGATTAACAAATAAATAAAAATAAACATTTTTCAGGAAAAAAAATGATCAAATAAAGTATATATATATATATATATATATATATATATATATATATATATCAAAACCAAAACTAAATTAAGCAGCGATAAGTTTGTGGGAGAGGATCAATGTTTGATCCCGGCAAAACACACTTTTTAGAAGAGGCGAAGAGCTTTAAGTTGCGACCTAAACAGTCGAAAAGAGATTAGTCTCATAGTCAATTCAAATGACCGACATTTGTGGAAATTTTACGTGGAGTCACTAGGATGCTAAATGCCAGAATTGTGATAGTTTCTAAATACAAACCTCAAAATTAAATTGAATTTAGCATATAGTAATTATTTTTATTTTTGATGTGCATGTTAACATTAATTAAAATATTTCCCTTAAAATAAATTAATATTGAAATATTTGGTTACTTAAATGAATGAGTAAAATCTAATTAAGATATGTTTATTTTTGTGTGATTTCAAATTTGAAGGTGAGGAAGACAATGTGATAAGCCAAATAGAGAGACCAGTGAAAGAGGTAGCATTCCCTGGATCAGCTCAAGATGTTGAGAGTCTACTAAAGAATCAGAGACAATCTTACTTTGCAAATGCTCAGCCTCAACAAAGGGAAAGGGAAGAAGGTCGAAGCCAGAGACAAAGGGAGCTTATATCTTCAATTTTGGGAGTATTTTAATGAGTGATCAAATATTATGCTTGTATGCTGTAAGGAGTCATAGCTCATAGTGAGCAGAGAATAAAACGGCAATATCTTGTATCTAGAGTTCCACCTTTCCACCATGAATAAATTAATCAAGAATAAGTTTTGTGCCACCTCTCTTACTACTATTTTTTTTTTCATAATACTCATCTATGCTACTATATGAACAGCTTTTCTTTTCTATTGAAAAAAAAAAAAAACAAGAGTATCAGTAACTTTATCAAGCACATAATGGTGCAAGCATGAAACCCCCATAAAAATATTTGATAGAAGACAAAATGACAAATAACTACTGAAACTCACAAATACAGGTGGAAGAATCGAGATTCAAACTCTAGTTACGACATTCAGTCTAACAATTTTAACATTTTTTTTTTAGTAAACTAGAACTTGTGGGCATGTTCGCTAAAAAAAATATAAAAACAAAATAATAATAGTTACTGAGTTTACCTAAACCATATTCAGATTCCTCTTTCAACGAGGTTTCTAAATTATGAAGAAATATATTTGAAAAGCCAAAAGACAATACACAGAAGAAAGAATGATCCAACACAAGATTCGGACTAGGAACAAAAGAAAATACAATGCAAGGTTTAAACAATTTAAAAAAAAATAACGGTAATAGAATATGTCTAAAACTATTATAGATTGAACAATTAATATTAGGTCGAGTTCCAAAAACTAATGTTAATAGTTATTCAAGACCTAGATCGATTCATAAATATTCGTAGACATACAAAAAAAAACATTAAAAACAAGTATTAATGGAATGAAATTAAGTAATTTCATTATATTCAAAGGTATTCAACATATTACATGGTTAAAGCAATTGTAGAGAAGATCATCTACTTGACCTAATTTAGAAATCTAATTGCTCATATTTAAATTAAAAATAGACAGAGTTTATGAAGAGCAATACATGAATATAGGATCATCAGATGATGGATTTGTGCCTCCGGGATGTTTTCGGAAATCTACAACCTTCAAGAACAAGTTTTCTCAGCTTTTGATCGTGCCAAAAACAAATATTTGGAATAATGGGACATTGCCTTTTATAGACGCGTGTTTTCCCACAATTTTATGAAATGGATGCACAACGTGCATGTTGCATTGCGCATGAGGCAGTGGTGAAACACTTCAAATTCCTTTCAAGTTACACGACACACAGATCCTCATGTCCATCGTGCGTGAAACAGTACTTGGTTCCTCTAATTTTCTTCATCATTTGTCTCGTTTCTCCTCACCAAAATGTATGTAGTGACCATACCCAAAGAGATCACTTGATACATCTTGTAAAAAGCATAGCACAACCACATAATTGTTTGGTTTGGGGGATTTGATGTGGTACCAGCAAGGTCGTGTGTGCCATTTTCTTCTTTCATGATCATTTCTTTAATTTATTACAAAACTCAACTATAACATGAGAAAACTTACTAGAAAGAATGCAAAATGACTTCTAAAAGACCCTAAAATAAGGTATGACGAATCATCATCAATTATTATTACCAACACACTTTTTAGAAGCATTTCATTTAGGTTTTGTTTGCATGTTTAGAAGGGAAGGGAGGGGTGGAGTTTGTAACATAAAAATAAAATAAAAAGGAACAAGTGGAAGAAATATATGACATTGAGATGGGAAGACTTTGGGGGTTCATTTTTTTTTCATAAAATAAAATCCTCATCATTTAGTGCTTCTCTATATTTGTGCTCCTCCTCAAGGTCTCAGGTTCGATTCTGAATCCTCCTCCAATACAATTTTTTAGTTTCTCAAATGAGGAGAGTTTTATATTTTGAAGAAAAATAAACTCCTCCTCCCAATGTCTTATATTTCTTCCACTTAATCTTTCATTTTTTTTCTTCTAAACCCTCCTCTTCATTCACCTACAAACTCGCAAACAAAGACTAAATGACAAATTTTTGTGTTTTATTTCTCGAGAACTATGAAGGATTCCATGTTTTTTTTTGTACCGAACCAAAATAGAACTTGAGACAAATATATAAGGAAGAAAGAAAAAAAAAATCCATTTGAAACCCCCTTGTTATTTTCGGGAGATAATTGGCCATTTGCCAACACTCATCAGCTAATGTTACAATAATTTGTTCGATCGTAATTATGTTTTCTTTTTCTTTTCTTCGTTCTCTCATTAGTCATTATAATACTACTAGCATTCTCTAGTTACTTCAATATTTCATAGGAAGGATCGAAAATTCAACCATTGGTGAGTGATGAAGACAAATACTGTATATACTATAAAGCTCCCCCTCATACAAAAGAATGTCCAGGTTCATCAAATTCAAACAAAACTCCACCACCCAAGTTCAGTACCATGGTTCCACCTCAATTTTGATCATTTCAACACACGTCAAAATGCATGTCTCACCATAGCCAAATGTTGGTGCAAATTAATCATATAGATACCATTTCTATAGTTATAAATAGTACCCTTTGATCTCAATACTCACTCATCTCTCATCATATAAAGTGAAAATAATTCAAATCATTATGGCAATCAAAGCTCCATTTCAACTTTTCATGCTGCTGGGAATTTTTTTCCTAGCCTCAGTTTGTGTCTCTTCTAAAGACGATCAACACGATCAAGAGAACCCTTTTTTCTTTAATGCTAACCGTTTCCAAACTCTTTTTGAAAATGAAAATGGTCACATTCGTCTCCTTCAAAGGTTCGACAAACGTTCAAAAATATTTGAGAATCTCCAAAACTATCGCCTTTTGGAATACCACTCCAAACCTCACACTCTCTTTCTTCCACAACACAATGATGCTGACTTCATCCTTGCAGTCCTTAGTGGTAATTAATCATTTATCAATTTATTACCTTACAAGTTAGTTTCGTAGTTTTATTTGTATTATAAAAATATAATTTCTTATCTTACAAGTTAGTTTTGTAAAAATAAGTTTAAAATAATATTTAACTTTAATTTTAATTTGCAGGGAAAGCCATACTCACGGTGTTGAACCCAAACAATAGAAACTCCTTCAACCTTGAACGTGGTGATACCATCAAACTCCCTGCCGGCAGCATTGCTTATTTGGCTAACCGAGATGACAACCAGGACCTTAGAGTATTAGATCTTGCCATCCCTGTTAACAGACCCGGTCAATTTCAGGTAATATGGCGATGTTACTTTTTCTCATATGTATTATGTATTAAATTGCGGTATGCAACATCGTCTAGATGTCTGTACAACATATCACAATAGAGAAATTGATACCGCATTGGTCTCATTTTCTCATATTCTATCTTAATATAAATGTCTGTAACGTGATTGACTAATTATAACTGCATGCACAATTTAAAACCATCTAGACATATATATCCACATTTTCTTTTCTGCTTTTTATTCGATCTCTTACCATTTATCATTGTTCTGTCTTTGACTCCTTTCCAACAGTCTTTCTCATTGTCTGGAAGTCAAAACCAACAGTCCTTCTTCTCTGGATTCAGCAAGAATATTTTGGAGGCTGCCTTCAATGTAAGCATACCAACACACTATTTGTTTATTTCTTTTGTATATACAGTATATGGTATAAATTTTCAACCATTATCATTTATCAAAACGTAGTCATTATAATACTTGTCCTTGCATATATTGTTACAAATATAGGCCAATTATGAGGAGATAGAGAGGGTGCTTATAGAAGAGCAGGAGCAAGATCCGCACAGGAGAGGCCTTAGGGATAGGAGACATAAGCAGAGCCAGGAAGCAAATGTAATAGTAAAAGTATCAAGGGAACAGATTGAGGAATTGAGCAGACATGCCAAATCTAGCTCTAGTAGGAGGAGTGCATCCTCCGAATCTGCACCATTCAACTTGAGAAGTCGCAAACCTATCTATTCCAACGAGTTTGGCAACTTCTTTGAGATCACTCCGGAGAAAAATCAACAACTTCAAGACTTGGATATATTAGTCACTAATGCGGAGATTAGGGAGGTAGAGCGAAAATTATCTTAAAAGACTATTATTAATTAAAGTGACACTAATTACTATCGTTAAAAATATTAATGAATTTAGTTGTTCAAATTTAATTTTAGGGATCACTTTTGTTGCCACACTTCAATTCAAGGGCCACGGTGATAGTAGTAGTTGATGAAGGAAAAGGAGAATTTGAACTTGTGGGACAAAGAAATGAAAACCAGCAAGAGCAGAGAGAATATGAGGAAGATGAACAAGAAGAAGAGAGAAGCCAACAAGTGCAAAGGTACAGGGCTAGGTTGACTCCAGGTGATGTTTATGTAATTCCAGCAGGTTATCCAAATGTCGTAAAAGCTTCGTCGGATCTCTCTTTGCTTGGATTTGGTATCAATGCTGAGAACAACCAGAGGAGCTTCCTTGCTGGTATACTGTATTCTCACTCAGTCTCTTTCTGTATGGCCTAATTACAATAGTTTCCTACCAAAATTAAATTAAATTGAATGTAGCATATGTTAGTAATTTTTTATTTTTAATGACATGTTAACATTAATTAAAAGATTTGCTTCTACTTAATTGAATAAGAAAAAGCTAATTAAGATATGTTTATTTTTTGTGTGATTGGAAATTTGAAGGTGAGGAGGACAATGTGATAAGCCAAATTCAGAGACCAGTGAAAGAGCTAGCATTCCCTGGATCAGCTCAAGATGTTGAGAGTCTACTAAAGAATCAGAGACAATCTTACTTTGCAAATGCTCAGCCTCAACAAAGGGAAAGGGAAGAAGGTCGAAGCCAGAGACAAAGGGAGCCTATTTCTTCAATTTTGGGAGCTTTTTAATGAGTGATCAAATATTATGCAAGTATGATATATGGAGCTATAGCTAATAATGAGCGATGAATAAAACGGCATTATCTTGTAACTATAACTAGAGTTCCACCTTTCTACTATGAATAACTGAATCAAGAATAAGTTTTGAGCCACCTCTCTTGCTACTATTTTTTTTTTTCCTTCATATAATAGTCATCTATGCTACTATATGAACCGCTTTTCTTTTCTATTGAAAAAAGAAAAAGAGAAAAAAAAGAGTATGAGTAACTTCTTCTTTTTTTAGCAAAGGCGAAGTTAGTTCCTTTCATACAAAATCAACGGATACAAAGTAGACGATACATGACGAAAAATATGGGGTCTAGGGTGAGATAGTGATGTTTTAGCAATACTATGAGCAATTCTATTTGTTTGCCTCCAAACATACGACTCTACAAAGTCGAAACTATTGAGTAAGAGACTTCTACGTTGATAAATAAGATCATTGGAGGGAGTAATGGTTGTGGCAAGAGCGTCAAACAACGTTTTGGAATCTGTTTCGAACAAGACAGCTTAGCTTGTATTCCGTTTGAAATAGCCATTGGCATGCTTCTAGCAAATCTATGGATTCAGCCTCTAGAACGGAGGTAGATTAGCAAGAGTAGATTGATTTTCCTATTAAGAACATTCATGTAGAGTCTCGGAAACACATACAATACCTCATGATAGAATTATTTTTGAAAGTAGTAGCATCTACATTACACTTTATTATTTTCTCTTGATCCACTTTAGCATGTTTTCAAGACCAAAATTTATGACCAATTGTTATACCCTGATTTTGGACCTAAAAATACTCGTTCAAATTTCTTTTTTAACAACTGATATTTGTCAATTCTCTGTTATTTTACTCTGAATTTTTACTCTCTTTTTAAACATATTTTACTGCCTCTGTCTGTCTTTTCTTGCATTACAAGTCATTTGAACTCTCTGAAACGTCGCATTACTTTTCTTGCATTTTATTTCAAAAATCATACAAAAGGGTATTTTGGTCATTTCCTGCAGTGGAACCCATTTTAGTCCCTGTAATTGTCTCTGAGTCTTTTCAACTTGTTTTGCAAATCATTGTTGAGTCTTTGTTTAAAAATCATTTCAAAAATTGCATCTGAGTCAGTCTGAGTCAGTTTAGTCCCTAGGGGCATTTTGGTCTTTTCCTGTCAAAATTTCGGCAGAAAGATATTTTAAAATACCTCATTTTGTAGCTGGTTCATTTTAGTCCTTTTGTTGATTTTATTTTAGGTTTCACTTTACCTTTTTACCAATTACCAATTTTAATTCATTTTATTTTTTTATTTACATTTCGGTCCCCCAAAAGAGTCCCAAAATTGCATTTTTGTCCAATACTTTTTTTAATTGCATTTTTTTAGTCTTTTTTTTTATTGCAGATTAGTCCTCATATTAACTTTTTTGCAGATTAGTCCATAAGTCCAAAACGGTCCAGATGTCATTTTTTCATTGGTTCTCAGATACACATGGCAGGCTATAAATAGTAAATGTGTCAGATCCATCACAATCAGTCAGAAAAATCACAATCACTCTCAAACAGAATCTTTTTCTCTCTCTCATCCATAACAGAATCAAAACAGAAAAAGAGGAAGAACACCAAGAACACCTCATCACCAAAATCAACAGATCTAAACCGGATCTGCTCAGAATCAGCTCCAACCACCACAAAATCAACAAATCCGAACCGGATTCACTCAAAACCACCGCGAATCACCACATCAACACCAAAATGTACCGGATTTTCGAGCAAAAACAACACCAACGGAGGGTATAGCGCGCGCGCGAAAGAGAAGAGGAGGATTCGAAGTTTTTCCGAAGATTTTTCTCCGTTTCACGAACAGAGGTAACGCATTTCTCTCCTCTTTTTTTTCCGTTTTCGCGCGCATATGTAGTGTAAAAAAGGTGTGAAAAAGTTTGTTACGGATATGTATTTGTAGATCTAGGCGTGTACGTTCGGATTTTGAAAATTTTGAGGCCGGATTCGGATACTAGAGAGAAAAGGATATCTAGATCCGTAGTTTTTTTTTTAAAAAAAGTGTGAAAAATTTTCAAAGAAAAATGTAGATCTAGTCCGAATCGCTCCGTTCTTGCTAAAACTAACGCCGGATTTGTGTAGAGGAGGTGGTGACGGAACTTTTTATGTAAAAATTTTAAAAAAAAAAAAGAAGTTTGAATTTTCCGGCGCGGTGGCGCCGCCGTGCCGGAATCACCACCACCCACCTTCGCCGGCGGGATTTTTAGAGAGAAGGGAGAGCTTCTCTCTCTAAGTGTGACTTAGAGAGAGAAGAAGAAGAGGTTTGTGTGTTTTTTTGTGGGAAATTCCTTTTTATACTCCCTCCGTTCCCACGCGCGCGCGTGCGTGCTCTTGTTGTGTTCCCTCGCTCTGTGAACCGTCATATTTGGATGGTTCCAAAATCTGATGGCTGCTGTGTGTTTGATTTTGAATCCTGTGTGTGACTTTTTGTGTGGAATATGGTATATCTTCTGTTTGAACCGTTAGATCTTTGATCTAACGGTCACTGTGCTTCCTGCAATTTTACACTATCTTTTGTGCTCTTTTTTGGACCCTTGGATCTTTGATCCAGTGGCTGTGATGTGATCTTGGGAGTTAGATCTGGACCTCTGGATTCATCCAACGGTCCAGATTAAATCCTGCTGAGCCTCTTTTTAATTGCTTTTTAATTGTGTTTTTAAATACCTTTTTTACACTTTCTTGGTGTTTTATGCTTCTAAAAAATTTCTAAAAATATTTCCCTATCATTTTAATTTTTCTTCTAAGTATTAGAATTTATTTGCTTATTTTTGCATTTATTTTCTTTACTTTGTTCTTTTAATTTTTGCTCATTAAATTCCATATATGTTCTTGATGCATTTTTTACATATTGTGATATTTTTGCATGTGAAATAATGTGTGAAAATATCTCTAGGAATATGATATAATGCTTGGCTTGTGTGTACTCTTATGATCCTCACATTGTAGCTTAAATTCAAACCTTTCAAAAATGGCTATAATGAGGGAATTATAGGTCATATGCATGTATGAGTGTTATACCTAAATTCTAGGTGTATTTTTACTACTTTGTTTCATTGCATTATTTTCTTTCTCTTGTGCTATTCAATTCTATATTGCTTGCATTTTTTTTATCATTTTGTACTTGTGTTACTAACTCTTATGCTTCATATCTCACTCATTCCATAAGCACCTAATCTTTGTACCCTCATTGCTCCTAATTTAGGTTTTCTTTTTGTATTCATTTCTATGCCAATTGGTTTGTAATAAATTTAGTTAGTTTAGTTTAGTTTACATTCTTGCAAGACCATAGCATGTATCTAGGACTCAATGTAAAGGACTATGGACATTATAAGTGATGTACACCGACACAAGCACCGACACATGCACACACCCCACATGGATATTCTAGATGCATGATTAGGGAATGTATGTTTATATGCATGCTTAGGTTTTATAATGCTTAGACAAAAAATCATTTTCCCAAAAAATGTGAATAACCTCACTTGAAAACCCTCTTTCCAAAAAAATAGGAGTCAAAACTCCTCATTTTCCTTTTACTTTCTTAAAAAAAATCTTAATGAATTTTAATCATACTTAGACTTCATTTTGCAAAATGACTAATTCCACCTCACATTTTCCAAATCTCATGCCCTTGAGGCCTCTCATCTCCATTCTTCAAAATTCCTTTTTCAAACTTAAAATCGACCAACAAAAACAAAAACAATTTTCGAGAACGAACTACGTTTGGTTTTGATCCCTTAAAAGGGTACGTAGGCAATGAGTCAAAACTCCTCCAAGCCAAATAAAAATAAGATCTCAATCATCTTCTCTCCCCCATTCTTCACTCAAATAAAACTTCTTTTCTTTCAATAAGTAGGCAATAAAAATAAAGCGTAGAAATAAACTTAGGAGAACGGTTCTTATGGAATACCATAATCGTTCCGGGTGCCTAACACCTTCCCGTAGCGAAAGCGACCCCCGAACTTCGAATCTAAGGGTTTTTCTCAATTTTGCCCTTCCCAAGAAAAAATAGAGAATATCAAAGATTGAAAGGTTCAAGCCTAATTTATGACTTGACACCCGAAAATCGCAATAACACCAATGCTATGATATTGCAAACAAAAATGAGACAGATTTTCATATTCAACATTAACAAGAAAACAAATACTTCTCTTTCAACCCACATTTATCTCTAATTTTAGCAGATAAATCAATATCATTAGAACTCTTGTAAAATGTTTGAACGATCTCTTGGAAGGCAACAATAATTTTAGGACGTCAATACTCACAATTGTATTTTTGTATGTTTGTGATTCTTTAGATTAAAGTTAGGAGTCCAAGAAAATAATTTGAGAAAACCATGATTAAGGCTCCAAGAAACCATTGCACGAACATGTTGGACATCATCAAGAGAAAACAAATTTATAGAATGTTCTTCCTAAAGAAAAAATTATATGTTTTGGTCAAGGTCTCAAGAGATTAATTGATTTAGCACGCACGTCTTAAAATTTCAGATGAGGGTCTCCTTTGTACGAAACCAATCTTCCATGATGACTCAAGGTTTTACTGCAGTAGTTGTCTCCAAATCCAAAACGAAAAGTTTGAAACAAAATCAGAGAATACACTTGTTTAGGGTCAGTCCTCATAAAAAAATACCAAACTTAGTTTAGTCTCTTATGAAAAGTCGCTACAAAAATATCCAGTTTTTTCTGTCATCTTTAATTTGCAGAGGGCACAAGGCCTGATTTTAAAAAAAAATAATAATAGTTGCCTCGACTTTTAGAATTGGAGTATTTATTCCGTAAAATGGTAAAAATAAAGGGACTAAAACTACCATAAGTCTAATATCTTTTGATTTCGAAACATTTCCAAGCGCAATGGTATTGGCGTTCATAACACTATGGTACCAACAAATCTAAACAAGGTGGTCAAACAAATACATGCATGAAGGTAAATAAATAAATGTGCTATCAACAAAATACAATCTGCAAAACAAGTAGGAAATTAAAAACACAATACCAATAAAAACAACTAGAAAAAACGAGGAATAAGATATCTTTTTTATGTATGAATATAAAATAAAATAGGCTTATTTGATCCAATAGTCCCTTAAATAATTTCAAGTTTTCATTTTTGTCCCACAATTAATAAAACGTACATTTGAGTTCCTCATTTTTTCCTCCGTTTGCCAAATAAATCCCAGACTGTTAAAGTTAACCCCAAATGTCTATGGTGGACTAACATTATAGAGAGTCCACCATAGACTTTGATAATTTTTAAAATTTTAACCATTAGATCTTTGCCCAAAAAAGAACACCATATGATCATGCATATCTATTGTATTTTACGGTGAAGCAACAACACCTAATGCTTTTTTTACCTTTTCTTCATCTTCTTCCCTCTCATCTTCTTCATACAACCTCATCATCTTCATCAATCTTCAAATCCAACTCAGAAAATCACAAACTAATATCACAATTTCATTATTTTTTTTAAATTTCATCTTAACTTCTTCTTCTCTCAAATTATCATATTAATCATATTTAATAAACAAAGTAACTACACAGAACCAATGGCATAGAAAATACACAAAGTAAATAAAAAAATGGCATATTTAATAAAGAAAGATTATTGTTCACACAAAGAAGAATCATGAAAAACAAAGATGAAGAATCCAAATAAAAATCAATAACAAAAATCCAGTTGTGGAATCCGAATCAAACACTGAATCCAAATCAATAACAAAATCCAAACACTAAATCAAATCGAAATGTTGGTACTGACGCACAACAACAACAACAAACCCAGTTGTTAGGAGATTCGTTATTAAGAAGAACAGTCTTCAAAGAGCTGGGTGTGTAGTCGAATGAGTTTAGAAGGAGAAGTGACATGGAAAAAAAAATCAGATCTGCAATTCCTTAATCTTCTTCGTTTTTCTTGACGGGATGAACAGAGAGGGGCGACGCTATGTCTCGGACGATGGTGCTACTATGCTCACTTTTGAAGCACTTTCTGAGACATCTGAATTTGCTAGGAAGTGGGTTCCATTTAGCGGAAATATAAATTGAGTTCCATTTGCTTATTGAGATCTCACAATCTCTTAATGTTGAGAACTCACTTTTCAATTGATCTCACAGTCTCAGTTTGAACAAGAAATAATAAATAAATGTAAAGTGGATTCCGTTTTGGACTTTTCTTTAATTTTAATTTTATGGAATTTTTTAGAACAACATGATGAATATGGATATCGGTTGCAGTCTCATGTTAGCTGATCTATTTTCATGGGTTTTTATTTTTAAGTTTGATGAATTTTTATTTTTTTGGGTTTTTCTCCATGAATCCTATGAAGATGATGAAGAACATAAGGGAAGAAACCTATTTTCTGAGCTTCTTTTGCCACGTGGGTCTTGACTAACGGAAGTTTTAATCATTTAACATAAAGGATTTAATTGGCTAACAGAGAAAAAAATGAGGGACTTAAACGTATGTTTTATTAATTGTGGGACCAAAATGAAAATTTGAAATTATTTAGGGGACTAATGGATCAAATAAGCCAATAAAATAATAAGCCACGGAAAAAGTTAAAACAAAACCATGTGATTTTCATCGTTCAATAAAAGAAAAAGAGACGGGAAAGGAAAGGAAAATAAGATGAAATTGTTTTGTTTTGATTTTAAGAATTTTAAAACACTGATTGAGAACCTAATTGTCCCTAAATATTTTTGCTAAAGACCTAAACATTATTTAGATTCGTTATAAATACATGTGGTCAGTCCCCGTGAGTTTAGTTTAGTTGGTAGAGACATTGTATAATATATGTAGAGGCTGGAGTTCGAAACTCAAACATCTCACTTTTCCACATTTAACATGTGTGAGCTTCAACTACTAGATTACTTCAAAAAAAATATTGTGCGGTCAACCTCATATGATATAGAGCGCCACATCAACTTTGTCACGGCCCAACAACTTCCAAAAACTCAATTGTTTAGAAAGATTAAAATTGTTTTTTACACATGATTAGAAACACATGAAAAATACGTTTTTATCCCTAATGGTAGTTAACTATTGTTTGATTTTTTCCGCTGTAGTTAACTATCGTTCAACGTATACAACTAAAAAACTCCAATTGTAATAACTACCATGGAACATGAAAATTGTCTTTTTGATTAGAGTACTAATATATGTACAACCATTTGTGACAACAATATATATATATATATATATATATATATATATAGTAAGAATATAGTGTGAGTATGAAAGAGAAAGTTGTCATAAAGTGATTGTACAACCATCATTCCTCTTTTGATTATTATGATAGTGTCGTGTTCTTCCTTCTTACTTTCTTACCAAAAGTCATCTTTAAAGAAAAGATATATTTCATCCGTTTTAAAATGAGGGTCGTTTTAACCAAAAAAAAAACTTTTTTTAAAATGAATGTCACTTTCGGTTTTCAATACAATAATAATTTTTTCTTTTCAATTGTACCCTTCAATTAATATTGTATACACTACTTCCAAAGTATTATTTTTTCTTTAGTAAAAAACAAATATTTTTTCTTCAACAAATATTTTTTCTTATAATACTCATGGATACCACTTCCAATGAATATTATTTTAAAGAAAAAATATTTTATTAAATGTTATTTGGGGTAAAATAACATTTATCTTTCTTTTAATTAATGCATTTTTTAATATATGTGTAAAAACCTTAAACGACATTCATTTTAATACGGAGGGAGTATATGCTAGCTGCCAAGGTCAATAACAATGAATCAAATATTTTGCCTGATTCATAAAATAATAAATTTGAGGTAAATACAATGAATGTTGCTAATACCTTCTCTTCCTTGTGAGGCACGTTGCTACTTTTTATAGGAATCTTGATTATGAATACTGGAACCTATATTATGAATACTTTGCAAAAATATAATTTTCATGCTCCACGTGTTTGGCAAAATAAACTAATATGTCCATATTTGTTTATTTTAGTAAAGAACAAAAGGTTGTGTTTTATTTCACGTGAACTAAGAAGGATTCAATGTTTTTTGTACGAAACCAATAGAACATCAGTCGAATATATATAAGAAAAAATAAACTCACTTGTTATTTTAGGTTCAGGTGATAATCGGCAATACTCATCAGCTAATGTTACTGAAATTTGTTAAATCGTAATTACGGTTTTTTTCTTCTTTTCTTGGTTCTATATATCATAATAATACTAGCATAACTCATAGATAGGATGGAAAATTCAACCATTGGTGGTCAGTGATGAAGACAAATACTGTATATTTATACAAAAGAATGTCCAGGTTCATCAAATTCAAACAAAACTCCACCAACTTAAGTTCAATACTACGGTTTCTTTTCATTTTTGCCAACTCAATTTTGTTCCTTTCAACACACGTCAAAATGCATGTCACGCCATGGCCAAATGTTCGTGCATGTAATCAATCATATAACTTTCATTTCAAATTTTATAGCTATAAATAGTACCCTTTGATCTCAACACTCATCATCAATAGCTAGCAAATTAAGTGACATTATTTCAAAAATCAATATGGCAATCAAAGCTCCTTCTTCACTTTTGATGCTGCTTGGAACTGTTTTCCTAGCCTCAGTTTGTGTCTCTTCTAGATCTGATCAAGATCAGGAGAACCCCTTTATCTTTAACTCTAACAGGTTTCAAACTCTTTTTGAGAACGAAAATGGTCACATTCGGCTTCTCCAAAGGTTTGACAAACGTTCCAAAATATTTGAGAATCTCCAAAACTATCGACTTTTGGAATATCACTCCAAACCTCACACCCTCTTTCTTCCACAACACAATGATGCTGACTTCATTCTTGCAGTCCTTAGTGGTAATTAATCATTTATCAATTTATTACCTTACAAGTTAGTTTCATAGTTTTATTTGTATGGATATATAAAAATAGCATTTCTTATCTTACAAGTTAGTTTGGTAAGAATAAGTTTAAAATAATATTTAACTTTAATTGTAATTTGCAGGGAAAGCCATACTCACGGTGTTGAACCCAAACAATAGAAACTCCTTCAACCTTGAACGTGGTGATACCATCAAACTCCCTGCTGGCAGCATTGCTTATTTGGCTAACCGAGATGACAACCAGGACCTTAGAGTATTAGATCTTGCCATCCCTGTTAACAGACCCGGTCAATTTCAGGTAATATGGCGTTGTTACTTTTTCTCATATCATTCTCAGTCATGTATACATAATTACATATCATAGTTTTAAACTGTGGTATGCAACGGCGCCTAGAGGTCTCTACAGCATATCACAATATAGAAATTGACACCGCATTGGTTTCATTTTCGCACATTTTATCTTAATATAAATGTTTAAAACGGAATTGACTAATTATAACTGCATGCACAATTTTAAACCATCTATACATTTATAACCACATTTTCTTTTCTACTTTTTCATCGATCTCTTACCATTTATCATTGTTCTTCCTTTCGAACAGTCTTTCTCATTGTCTGGAAATCAAAACCAACAATCCTTCTTCTCTGGATTCAGCAAGAATATTTTGGAGGCTGCCTTTAATGTAAGCATACCAACACACTATTTATTTATTTTGTATACTATATACAGTATAAGGTATAAATTTTCAACCATTATCATTTATCAAAACATAGTCATTATAATACTTGTCCTTGCATATATTGTTACAAATATAGGCCAATTATGAGGAGATAGAGCGGGTCCTTATTGAAGAGCAAGAGCCACAACACAGGAGAGGCCTTAGGGATAGGAGACATAAGCAGAGCCAGGAAGCAGATGTAATAGTCAAAGTGTCAAGGGAACAGATTGAGGAATTGAGCAGACATGCCAAATCTAGCTCTAGAAGGAGTGCATCCTCCGAATCTGCATCTAGAAGGAGTGCATCCTCCGAATCTGCACCATTCAACTTGAGAAGCCATGAACCTATCTATTCCAACGAGTTTGGCAACTTCTTTGAGATCACTCCGGAGAAAAATCCACAACTTCAAGACTTGGATATATTAGTGAATTATGCGGAGATTAGGGAGGTAGAGCCAAAATTATCTTAAAAGACTATTATTAATTAAAGTGACACTAATTACTATCGTTAAAAATATTTACGAATTTATTTGTTCAAATTTAATTTTAGGGATCACTTTTGTTGCCACACTTCAATTCAAGGGCCACAGTGATAGTAGCAGTTGAAGAAGGAAAAGGAGAATTTGAACTTGTGGGGCAAAGAAATGAAAACCAGCAAGAGCAGAGAGAATATGAAGAAGATGAACAACAACAAGAAAGAAGCCAACAAGTACAAAGGTATAGGGCTAGGTTGTCTCCAGGTGATGTTTATGTAATTCCCGCAGGTCATCCAATTGTCGTAAAGGCTTCCTCGGATCTCTCTTTGCTTGGATTTGGTATCAATGCTGAGAACAATCAGAGGAACTTCCTTGCTGGTATATACTATATTCTCACTCGGTCTCTTTCCTTCTGTATGGCCTAATTACAATAGTTTTCTACCAAAATTAAATTAAATTGAATGTAGCCTATATTAGTTATTTTTTATTTTTAATGACATGTTAACATTATTTAAAATATTTGGTTCTACTTAATTGAAGGTGAGGAAGACAATGTGATAAGCCAAATAGAGAGACCAGTGAAAGAGGTAGCATTCCCTGGATCAGCTCAAGATGTTGAGAGTCTACTAAAGAATCAGAGACAATCTTACTTTGCAAATGCTCAGCCTCAACAAAGGGAAAGGGAAGAAGGTCGAAGCCAGAGACAAAGGGAGCCTATTTCTTCAATTTTGGGAGCTTTTTAATGAGTGATCAAATGTTATGCATGTATGCTGTAAGGAACTATAGCTCATAGTGAGCAAAGAATAAAACGGCATTATCTTGTAATTGTAACTAGAGTTCCACCTTTTGTACTATGAATAAATTAATCAAGAATAAGTTTTGTGCCACCTCTCTTACTACTATTTTTTTTCTCATAATACTCATCTATGCTACTATATGAACAGCTTTTCTTTGTCGCCTTTTCATGTATATTCTTTGGCAAACAATTTTCAATTTCACCACCTTGTGATTTTGACGGTTCTTGCTTTACAATTGAAGAATTGCTCAACAGTGTATCAACAAGGCCATGTCTCAGACAAATCAGGGTTATAATTTACAGGGACCTGTCAAAGTAATACATCTTTTTTTCTGCAATTATTAATAAATACTATAATGTTATACATTAATCAATCTCTCTCTTGAAGCATAAACTTTATAAACAATGTCAATTGTTATTGCAATCAATTTTCTTAATACTTGTGATTTTTGCGATTTTCTCAAGGGGTTATGTATTTAAAGACGGGTGTAGTATAATCCAAGTGAGTGGTGAAAATGCGAAGGCAATAGTAATCCGGAGAGTAGCACAATGCGTAGGTCCAGTACCACATGATGAGCTTAGCAATGCATTTAGATTGTTGCTCTTTTGTCCCCCTATTTGCTCTTTATTATTCTAAAAAACAATATTTAGAAGTTATTTTTTGAAACCTTTAAAAACACAAAAACAATCCTTCATAAATTTTCTTCCGAACAGTTTAAACATTTGTGGGAGGGCAAGAGAGCAACAATCATGCATTTGATGTGGAGTACTCAGATATAAATGCTGGACAGGGTGGGTCAACGGGATTGGGCCCTTGATAAGGAGGGAATGGAGTTAAGAAATGAGGCCTAAGAGAAGGAATAGGGTGCGGATAATAATTTTAAATTTATTTTGAGCTTGATTTAGGAGACTAAATGTGGAAACTGAGTATAAATTTAATAACCATATTTGGATAAACTTAATTATGCATTTATAACATAAGTGTTTATCGTATAAGTATGTATGTATGTATATGAAAATATAAAATATAGTGAATTTGTCGTAAATATAAACTATGAGTTATTTTCATAAGGTATCTTGAAATGCATACGAAAATAAGTTGAAAACAGCTTATTAACATTTTATAAGTTGTTTTCATAAATTTTTCCACAGGCTGACAAGTTGTAATGTCAATAGATAATCTTAGATAAATCAATCTAAACAGAACTTATAAGTATTTGGGTGGCAAGGATTTTGATTGGGTAGCAAATGTTTTGGACTATCAAGAGGAATTTTAACTATCTGGAAAATAAGATTGCTGTACATCTAAAAATTTGGGTGTATTGGTACACCAAATCAATAAATTAATAGTTAAATGTGTTATTTTTTGAAGAGAAAAATTGTTTTATATCACCTATAATTATAATAATTAAATTTTATTTACCAAAAACGTTGAAGAAATAAAATTTAATTTTTGGTACTCATAATAGAGAATTTTGATTATTTTTTACGATAAAATGTCAAAAAAAAATATTAATATGATTTTTATGAACAATAAAATGATGTTTTTCTTATGAAAATAACATTTTCTAAAATATAAATATCAACAAATAGCTCTTTATTCCATAAAAATAATTGTTAATTTAAATTTTTTTTAAAGTAGGAGTACCGATACACCTTAATTTGCAGGTGTACCGTAGAAATTCCCTTGTTCAATTCACTATTCCTGCGAAGTATTTGTGGATGCACATGCACCTAGTCATATTGGTAGAAATCCAAGTTTCTGAAGGAATACTTTGATACGAAAAATTAAGTGCAAGAGAGAGAGAGAGAGAGAGAGAAGAATTTAAGAGAAAGTAGTGAGTGAGATTGAGAAGGGATGATGGGTTTAGAGGATCCAAATTCCAACCCCCAAAATGAGTCTGCAGCTAAATATGGAACAAACTTTACTTTTTATGTGCTGCAGAAATACATGTTTGACTCACCACCAATCAACAGAGATGGAACAAACAAAGCTAGCTCATAAAAAGAAAATTAAGAGAAAATATTGAAACAGCTACTGTCACCCATTTGATCATTAAAATATGAGTCAATACAAAATCCTTAAAATATGCTTTAATGAACAGCACATGTGTTGGTAGCTCAGAAAGATTCTAAAATAATGTATTCAATACACCACATGCAACTTCAAAGCTTATAGCCGTAAGCCTCATCCTCACAAATTCATCAATAATACTCATAAGTATTCATGTTTGTAATAAATATTACATAATTTACGAAAAGATAAGTAAAGTCAGACTAAGAATTGTTAGAGTCAGAGATCAAAACCATGAAAGTGTCTAATCTTATGTGTTGATGCATGTGATGTGAGTAAATTATGCAGTGAACTGAACCCAACAACTTAAAATTGCAAGTAGCTAAGGCTTAATTGGCCTACTCCTACCCAACTACCACACACCTTAATATATACAGTTGGGTGCAACAATATGCATTAATATCATTACAACTATCTTCTACAAAAAACAATTAAAACTCATCCACAATGGGGCTTCTATCCAAAATTGTCACTCTTCACTCCCCTCTATCAAATGTATGTGTAAAACAAACTATATTCCATCATAGGGGTGTCCTACTTATCAAATTATGGGACCACACAAATCAATAAGCATAACTATAGTAGTATCTCTCTTCATCTCTCTTCGTAGATTATATGAGCTAAATGCCACCATATTTTACTTTGATTACAAGTTTGGCATAAATATTTCATTTGTTAAATCTAACTAAGAGTAGTAAAGATACAAATTCAAAGACCAGCAACACTTGTTTATTATTATCAATTATTAAGATAAGAGCTTGTAATATATTAATTAACCAGCAGATCTAATCTAAAGCAAAACATACTATGAGTGCTACTTTATTATGACACAAAATTAAACAAATGCTTGGGGGAAGTGATGAAGAGAGATATAGTGGTAGCAGCAAAATATTACCACCATATAATATACAATAAAAAATACATCAATATTGCAGTCTGCACAAGAACAACTTATGATTAAAATAAACAAATGAAAATAAAATTAAAAGATAGAAAAACACAACAAGTCCTCTGAACAAAATGAGAAAAAAAAAGTTGTAAAGTTGAATCTTAGTCCTAGCCAAACGACAGACTCACTAAGCACTTACATTACTATATTCATTCATTGAAAAAAAAAGTGAAAAATGATGATGATTATGAACCCCAATATCTCCATTTGAAGAGACAATGTTTCATGATTCCTCATGTACTTCATATATAATATAATCATACATTGCAACTCTGACAAACAAACAATGTGACAATCCTAAAAATCCCAGTAATAATATAATAATAATGATGATAATAATTAAATAAATAAATAAACAAACAAATCAAGAACATATATTCTTAATTCTTAACTTCTCATTCACATTTCACACTAGCAACATAATTAATTAAAGATAATAATGAATCCTCAATTTCAATTACTGTTATTATAACAATAAAATTATAATAATAGGGGAATCAAGCAAACTAAAAAGGGAATTAAAGATGGCATCCAAAGCAATTACAAGCCTTGGGAATGAATGAACATAAACCAAAAGGTTTATTGGGAATGTTGCAATCTATAGCATAGCAACAAGGAGAAGCTATGCAAATCCCTTTTGCTCCACCACAGCAGGTGCATATAGCACATATCCTGAAGCTTCCAAGTTTTCTTCTGCTCTCATTCATCATCATCATCATCTTCCCAGCTTCCATCACAGGCACCATTGGAAATGACCCATTTGCTTCCTAATCATAAAAAAACAATCCTTTTCAATTTTTAACACTACCCACAAAAAAAAATCAGCTAGATCCATGAATTAAATTCAAAAGGGTATACATATATTATGAGCAGAGAAAGAGAGAGGACTTACATGGAGCAAGGTTGCTTCATTGGCTAAAATGGAAACAAAAATGAGAGAGAAGATGAGACAATGAGAAGGAACCATCATGGTTGGTTTTGTAACAGACAAGAGCTTCATAGTCTTAGGTTTATGTTTTTGAAAAAGGGCTAGTTGGTAATCTTGTTTTTGTGTGGATGAGGTTTAAATTGGTATATCATAAATGAATATTTGGTGGCTATTTATGTATAAATTTGTGAACTTTAGCTTGGTATTGATTGTATAAAGAGTTGAAGTGAACCAAACTGAAGTGAATAACTAAGCTTTGAAGATTGCAACAAGTAAAGAGAAGGAAAAGAAAGTGAAAATAGAAAGGAAATGAATTATGAGTTGGAAGTTGGAAGAGAGGGGAAACAAGGGTTTCCTTTGGAAACAGAGGTCACAAGAGTGACCTTGGTGTGTAGAAGTAAAGAGAAGAGAGTGATAGAGAAAGAGAGGAACTGTGAGATTATATTTAATTAAAAATATTGAACTAAAGTACAAAAACAAAAAAGAAATCAAGGGTGCAAAAGCTTCTTCCTTTCTTTCTCTCTCTACATCTCACTTAAATAGTTAAATGTGTGAATGCTAGTAAACCTAATAAAGGTTGACAATTTGAGTATGAAAACTTTCTACAGTTTAGACTAGGTTGTTGACTCAATCTGTGAGTTTGGACTTGGATCTTATGATTTTTGTTTGGATTGCCAATGAGATTTTCAGAATCAATATGAGTTATCATGATTTTAAGCAAAACTAAATTTTAGAGTTTCAACTTACAAAAATATTTATATCATGATGTGTGAGTATGTATTCGAATATCATGATTCTAACTAAAATTATATTTTAAAGTTTCAACATACAAAAAAATTTATATTATGAAGAGTATGTCTTCGAATATCATGATTTTAACCAAAACTATATTTTAGAGTTTCAACATACAAAAAGTTTTATATCATAAAGAGTATGCTTTCGAATATATTACGATTGCATATTTGAGTTGTAGTCAAAGTCTATGTTGTTTTATCAACTCGCCATGTATTGTGTGAAAGAAACATCAAACTCTACAATATTTTATAATCTATTTTGGACATTCTTTTGAAATTGTGCTCATTGTGAATAGCAACGCTCTTTGACATAACATGTGTTTGTTTTGGCGATGAAAAATCAATTGTAGACGTTAACCATGGGTTGAGAATGAATCTGTACTTTGTAGGTTTTCATTGTTCACAATGAAATGACAATTAAACGTACGGTGGCAAGGATTCGTCGCTCATCTGAATCGATGTAAAATCATGGTGCTAAGCTCACTCCAACATACTCTATATTAGCACCTCCTTGAATACAAGGTAGGTGTGATTTATTCAGAGTGGTAGACTCTCATTGTGTCAAATTCATCGCCGGGAGAAGAAAAAATATATAATTAGCTCTTGGGTGACCCTATTGTCTCTCTAACAAAATCTTAGTTTAGATTATTAAAAGATTGAATTTTGATAAATTTGATCCATAAATTAATTTAGAGCTAAAATTTTATCAAAGAGAATAGATATAGACTAGAAAGGATTAAATCCAAGAGAGTAAAATGTGTGAGAGATATTTTTTGTTTATTTTTTAAATCTTAGATATTTTTACACTGATTAAAGTAATTACCAGAACACGTCAATTAAAATTTCTATTTATATCAACAACAAAAAATGTAATTGTTTTATCTTGTTAGTATCATTTACTGTTCCTGTAAAAAGTAATAAAAACAAGGGAAATTAGTGTGGACCTCACACTATTGTGTTTATGTGAACAAAAACACTACATTAACTCATTAAGCATATGAACTTCACAGGTTCTCTCCTAATAATAGAGTCCAGAAAATGCAAGTTGGCACTCACCTAAGTTATAGACTTACGTTAGAGAAGACACAATAGTATGGTGGTACTTTATTACTGAAAGGGTAAAAAACGTGTGAAGCAAGATTGATTGTTTACATAAATTTAGATAAGATCAAATAAAGTTCGATTATGTCTTACTGTTAGATATGGTGTAGCTTTTGTCGTCAACATTATATTAGAAAATCAGATAATATGATGGTACTACTATACTACTCTTGTCTAACCAAAGCTCTAACAGCTTAAATAATTAAGAATAATCAATCATTTTTAAGTTGGAACAAGCCTTAGAATACTGAAACTTTATATTTAAAAATATGTATGCCTTAAATTGTTATACGGGAGACATTTTGAAGGTACATATGTCTCTGTACTTAAGAAACTCTGGCCTAGCTGTCTCCAACTCAAGCAATGGTAAGGACTTGTGTTTTGTTTTGATTTGACCCCAAAAAAAGCAAGGACCTGTGTCAAAGTAAAAACCAATCTCAATTAAAATATTTAGCCTCCACAATATGGATATTCATTTTTTTTATACTTAAGTAGATCTTAATTGTACAAATCACGAATTTATAAAAAAAAATTAATACATAATAAACATCCCATTACTTCAACTCAGCACTTCTAAAAAAAATCTAAATAGATTCGACCATATCTTATTAATCTTACTTTTGGTCTCTACAACAATCATAGAGAGAGTTTTATCAACAATGAAAACTGTTAAGACAAGACTAAAAAAATTGCAAATAACCTATTTATGTATATTAAAAAAGATATTGTTGGTTTGTTTAGTAAAACATCAATTATAAATAATTTGGCGGAAAAATAATAATAATAATTTGGTGAACGTCTTCGAGTTCAACATTTCTGAATAACTATTATCAGTTTTATTCTGTTTGTGCTACATTTTTTTTTTGTCTAGTCCTTTTGTGCTACTTTAATTTACATTTTCTATAAGTTTTTTTACTTATTAGTTAAAAATAATTACAACATAGTTTTTCTGCTACTTATTTCCTTCGGTTTTATATATAAGAAAAAATTATTTTTTAAGTTTATTAAATAATTAATGTATATAGTTTACATTGTATAACATATACATTAATTATTCAATGAACCTAAAAAAAAAAATTATATATGAGACCAGAGGAATTAGTTAAATTAAACACAATGGTTTTAAAAGTATTATTTGTGCTACCCTCGTAAAATTTATGCTAATTCCATCACTATTCGCACCAATAACATCAGTTACCAAAAATAAATGTACTCACAAAACATTAATAGGTCATATATTTTTTGTCTTGGTGTAAAGCAAGGATTAAATACTCTCAACGGCTCCTTTAACGTTTTGTAAAATTACAATTCGCTCATTTGTTGTTTATCTAATTTTATATATACTATTCATGATTATACCTTTCCTTTTTTGCTTTAAGATTAATGGAGTATTCCTTAGCAAATACACCACTTTAAATTTTACATCCGAACATGGTCTAAAATAGAGATAAAAACACAAAGGTTTAAAAGCAATGCAAGAGCAGACAAGCACTACATAAATACTAACGAACAGAAAATAGTGTATCAAATTTACTTAACCTATGCTTTAACATTGTGAATACTCAATATGTAGTATGTATTCATTGCTCATTCCTTCAATTTTAATGATATATACTTTGCACAAAAAGAATAGTAATCCCACTAAAGGAAAATTTAAAGCTTAAATCAAGCCTATGTATTTAGATATTTTTGCTAATTTAGCAACAAATTCATAACGGTGTATCCTCTTACCATCAATTTTTTTCAATTTTTGTTTTGTTTTTTTCAAAGGGACCTCCTAAAGTGGTTGAGATCTCATTCTAGATGTGACTCATCAACCAACTATATTAATGAAGCACTCCTTCACTCACTTGGCATGATCAAGTAGCAATGCATGCAAGTTAACTGCACTTTTCATGGAATATGAAGATTCAAGCAAGCAGCAATATCTACAAAGGAAGTGTACATCAAGGGTAACAAAAGGAAACAATTCCATTATATTGTTCTTTTCAGATATTAAAAAACTAGCACAATTAAACAAACTTACCAATATTTGGGTGGCAATTCTAGAATGCAAAATATACTATCAGCCAAAATTGTGGATATACTTGTTATAACGTTTTCTATGAATCAAAAATGGAAGTAGGGAGAACGAAAGAATCGACGTAGTACCTACCTGCATAAGCTTATAGATAACACTTGCCAAAATCAGTGGGCTGCATATCAAGCATATGGCACATGTATCTTCTAGTTTAGCCATAAATTGTTGCTTCTAGTAAAATCTAATAGAAAGGATTTAAATTCCCCACTTTGATTTAGTTGCATTGCATTTACCGTTAACCAAACTCCAGGACAGAAAGGACTACCGCCTTTTATTGGATCATGCAGTTGAGGCTTGATATCTGCAAAACAGCATATAATTAATGTGTGCTTTTGCTGTCGCCGAAATTCACAGTTTAGACTTTTGCCCTTCAACTTCTGCACAATGAACTCTATCCAAGATACTCATCACTGCAAAACTGATATGGTATTACATGAGAAAAATATAGATGCATAAATACATACTTTGCAATAATCAATACTTCATTGGACAGCAGCTAAATTCTGAAAAGATTGTCCAAAAAAAATTAAGGATATTGATCCTAATGTTGGCTTGCCATTGCAACAAATTTCTATACATGCAGTGTAAAAAATAAACCCAACTGTTTCGTTAAGAAAAGATTCAAGGAGCCAAACATTTATTTATTATATATTTCCAGAAAGATAATTTTTACACTGGAGAGTATTTTCAATAGATAGATTGGCTTAAGAACTGAAGAAATGTTCACATTGGATTTTGACCAAATGTGACAAATATTTATGAAATTTATACAATTTCGCAGCATGAAATCCAGAACGACTGGATTTGCCAACTGCATTCAATAGTAGATTGACAGAATCATTTTGACATGAACTCTGTGTTTGGAACTCTGTACATCTCCAGCAATGGGGAAATCAATTCACAGATTACGCTTTCTCCCCTAAGAAAAAAATTGTAAAACGCAGATAGCCCATTTCCAAGAGACAACGTTATCCCTCATCATCAATGTCATCATCACCGGAAGGATTCGGTCTAGTCTCTGATAATGAAAGCCTCCTTGGCTTTACTGAGCCCGACTCAACAAGTCCTTCTGATGATAAACTTAATGCAGCAGTTCCTGATGAAGAACCTAGCAGACGCCGTCCTGCAGCTTCAGCTAAAGGTGATGCGGATACATTATAGGTGAAGATTCCCATTGGATGGTCAAACTTGCAGCTCGGGCCAAATTTGCATATGCCATACCGCGAATAGAATACACAAAGTGGTTCTCCCTGCAGAAAATGGGATTACCTCTATCAGATTGTACCAAAATCAATGTGATGAGAACATTGATACAATAATTGTGTATCTTATTATCTCTCTCAAATAACTAAAATAATGCATTTATTCGCTTCACCCAATTAAAGGTCAATGTTTACTTTATTTCACACATTTGAAAGAAGAAAATAATAACACAAATATTTTGGGAATGATATGACCGTCAACAGCAATGCTGCCACAGATCACAATTTGTTTAGAAAACATAAACAACCCATACAAGCTACTATTTCCCTCGGTTCCCATATATCCCATACTGCCTCTTCTCTTTTTCCTCTCTCCAATATGAGACCATGGGATATTAGTTACTCCCTTTGCTGGTCGTGATTACTTGGGGAGCCGTTGCCCTGTTTCCCATGTAACATCTTAAGTGGGAATATATCACAGACCAACATAGAAGTATTAATTTTAAACCGGTATTACTGTTAGTAACTCGCATTTTTCTTGTTGTGTTGATAATTTTTGGAATATGTTAAAAGCCTAGCTTTCAGAAACAAAGTGCTAAAATGTTAAAAAAAAGGCCAACAAGTTATCATCATACAATACAACAGCAAATTTATCAACACAGAACGCCAGAGAAGTTATAATCAATCTTCCTTTTAGCTCCAGCATCGAGTTCATAATTTCTGGAGAAAGATAGATATGTTATCCTAAATCAGATGACCCATATTGAGTATAGGGTCCCAATATTCCTGCACAGAGCACAAAGCCCAACAATTGTGTTGGGTATATCTCTACTAAAATCGTAGGGTCCTGTCCAGAGCTAAAACTCAAAGCATACAAATACAAATAACTGACAAAAGTAAAGGGTTTTTTTTTTTTTTTTTTGCAAAGGCAGACAAATGTAAAGCTTAAAGAATAATGCAGTAAAAAATGAAATAATCCACAAGCAAAATTAAGAAGACTCGTTCTTTTTCGAGGCCTTAGCAAACTCAAAATTTAAAACCTATGATAATTATAATGAAGTATAAATTCAGAAATAAATAACTTAACAATGAAACATAAACATGATATAGAACCGATAACAAGATATCAACTCACAGGACGCAAAGGAAGGCCAAGGGGACTCAAAACACAATCAGGGGCAGGAATCGTCCTCTCGCGTGGATGGTGAAAACGACAGACAGCACCGAACTTGCAATCCCCAGTCTTCATGTAGAATTGGCATTCAGGCTGATCGGGTCTCTCTGGAAAAATGTTCTCCCTTTGCAAAGCATAGAATCCAACTGGAACAGAGCCAGAACGGTATTGAGAATATACCCCTTGGAGTCCTGCATTTTCTGGATCACCTTGGTGAGAAGTTCCATAGGTTTGATCATTTCTCATTGTTTGTTGTGGACTGTCTGATCCCATTTGACCCTAGAATAATGAATATTCCATTAGATGCTAACACATTACAGTATTGGTAAGTTTTTAGTACAAAGATAATTGCATATCTGCCATATTACACTAAATTAGAGGTTAAAGGATAGTTAACCATATCATACAGATGATGCCAAGTTATTCTCTGAAAAACGCAGACTGTGAAATTGCTCTTCAATAAAAGTACAATTTTCCAGAAGAAAAAGACCTTTATGGACAAGGACGTGAGATGGGGATGTATGCCAATCGCCCAACTAACTTAACCATGGTGTTATGAACCAACTCTTCAAAAAGTTCAAGCCACCAAGTGACAGCAGCACATGAATAGTTTTATGCCGAACAAGCCCCCAACCCCCCCCCCCCCCCCCCACACACACACACACACAAGCTATGTGAAAACACAAATGATTTTAAATTCGATAAACAGAAACAATATGACACACTCTTGAAGTGTGACTCATAATCAACCACAAGCATAGAATACCACGTCTTTCTATTCCTTTGTTATAACCTATCCTACGAAAAGATTGGATGATCTTACATTGTATGTACTCCACCCAGGCACTGAAACCACTCCTTGAGGTAGAATTAAAGGTGCATAACTTGAGGGACCTTGCCACCTTGGACTGGGAATATATGATGAAGTAGACCAATTTGTAATTCCTGCCGCATATGACTGCTGACCTGCTGTAGTTGGAGACTGGACAGTAGGATAAACAGGGGAACCCCTCATTGGAAGTACCATATTACTTGGTTGAGGATGATGAAATTTACAAGTGTTCCCAAATTTGCATTGACCAGTTCTTAAATAATAAGCACATTCAGACTCATTCTGCACACACAACAAACAAAGAAAATATAGAATTAGACTATTAATTAATATTAAGGATCCCATAAAACATTCAGGTGTAAGGTAATAAATAGAAGCATACAAGACCACAAATTTTAGAAAAACAGAGCTGCGAAGAATGCTCTGAATCAAAGCATAGTATAAAAAGTTTATACGGCAAGTCCATTGCATGAAACCAAATGAGTAATGAAACAATAATTGGCCACAAATCGATGAACGTTTACTGATTTGGCTGTAATTACATATAAACAAGAGGGGAATTTTGAATACTAACTGGGCGGAGTGGATAGCCTAAAATATTCAAGGCAACTCTTCCAGCAACCCCAGCCTTGTCTTTAGGATGATGAAACCTGCATGTGGCTCCAAATTTGCAAGTTCCTGTTTTCAGATAGTACTGTAAAACACAAAATAGATATCAATATTTGTAATATGGTGAATACATAAATACACAAGTACAGATGTGTAATGACTAAAGCAATACTAGGGCTTAACATTATAGGCTTGTTATTAACATTGATATTTCATGCAACTAAGCAGAATAAATAGATCTCAAGAGAAACATGGATATGTGTTTTTTAAAGTAATTAGCACACTGGAACCAGTGAATTGTTAAACTGGTTTTCTTTTGTTTCGCATAGGCTCCCTCTACTGGAGGTAATCCTATTTGAGGCATGTCAGGCACTAAATGTAAATTCATGCATACAAAAAGCAACATACAAATTTGATCAACTTTCTGCCCAAATACATTACTTTCAAACAAATCTAAATAAGTCATTCCAGAGAGGCAGAGATAATAATAATACAAAAATGGATTACATGCATAATGCAACACTCATTGACAGCTTGATCGTTTTAGCCCCCCACTGCCAATCTCCATTCATCGAAGTGTTTAAACCTTCCAATCTTAAAGACAAAGGATCTCTTCCTTGTATTGGACATGAGGACTCCAAATCTAATTATCGCACATAGATTACTTCTGAGACTTATAACATCATTATCTTTTATTAGGATCTTTTTTTAGGAGACCTTTTATTAGAAATTTGAATTGCAATCAAATAGAAATAAACATTCATATGGGCTGATCTCTCAGGAAATTCCAAGTATCCTGTGTCAAAGCCTCATTTTAACCCCGGCCTTGATCATGGGAATACTCTCTCCTTTTGCCAAACCGCCATTTGTCCAAATTGTCTTGTCTATATATGGTCTCAATAAATTCCCAATGCACAGTTTGCAAAAATTAGTAAAGTTATACAGCATTTGGTATAGTATGTACTAAGGTAGATCATTTTGTGTCTAATAATCATTTATCCTCTAATAATAAGTTTACATATTTGTTATTCCTAGATAGGGGTTATCATTACTACAAGAAACAATCAAGAAGGCATCGAATGTCTAAATTAGCATTTATCTTTCAAACTGAAGACTTGGGCCAACTACAGTATTTTGTTGGGATTGAGGTTATGCAGTCAAAAATGAGCATTGTCAAAAGCAGAGTTTCAAGCTATGGCTCTTGCAACTTGTGAACTTACATAGACATAAAACAATTGCTTTAGTATTGAGTTTTGCAAGAGAAGACCTATAAAACTTATTTGTAATGATTGAGTTTCATTGCACGGACGTTGGATCCAATCTAGTCATTCAACATCTAATCGAACATAGAAGCTGATTGCCATCTTATATGGGATAAAAGTGTAACTATGGACATCACTGCTACTTCATATGTGAACTCATTAGATGAACTATAAGGCATATTCACCAAATCTCTTCAAGCACATAGGATAACTTTGAAATATATAACAAACTTGATACACATGACATGCCTGCCCCAGCTGAATTGGTAGAGTTGATTATTATAAATAATTTTCTCATCTTGTATCCCTATAATCTAGGAGTCCTCTTTTAATGGGATTTGAATTGTTACTGGATATAACTATAAATTCAAAGGGCCTAAGAAGAAATCTCTCAGCCCATTCCAAGTGTTCTAAAGATTTCATGTAACAAATTTTAAACATTTTAAAATTCCATCTATGAAATAGGAATTCACAGAGCATGCACATGAACAAGCAATATGCACCTTATGCAGTCATTGAGAAACAAGTACATGCCTGACATTCTGGCTGCCCTAACCTTTCTGGGAACTCGCCTTTCATCCGTGCAGTGGCAATAGCCTGACAATATTCAAAGTAAAACTTATCAGATACCTGTATTATTTAATTATGTCCCGGCATGTAGAAAAGCACCAACAACATGGCATGACAGATTCAACATTTCATTATGGTTTTTAAAAATAAGTGAAAACAATAAAAAGAAATATGCTGCTTAACGGAGAATGTATCTGTAGATAGAGAAAATGTTATGCACAATGCAAAGTAACATACTCCTAAGCATGTGTGTGCGTATTTTTTTTCTGAAAGAAACCAAGCAGTTATTGAAAGAAGAATATGAAGGGGAAATGGCAAAATCAAATAGTTTCAATTTCAACTGTCTATTACGACCATCGCCACAGCAGTTGGTGATAATAGGGGTGCTTTTGATTGAATAAATATCAAAATCAAAGAATTATGTTCAAGTATCAACAGTATCTAATACATATATGATAAATTTATAATGAGAATTTGTCCAAACGCATTGAATGTAGCTCATACCAGCTTCCTGTTAGGAGGATGATTAAAGCGACATGTTGCTCCAAATCTACAAAGGCCGGTTCTGATGTAATATGAACAATCGGGTTCTCCTGGATGCTCCGGATACGGTCCTGATTCCATTGTTTCACTTGGCCTCAAGCTCATTTGCCACATTGCCTCTGAAATACCAAAACATTTACAAGTCAATTTCTGAAAAGAAAAACAGGAGTAACATATCTATCATAAATCATCAATTTCACTTTCACCACATTCCAAATACACGGAAACTCGGACTCTTGTATTTGTCATTATGATTATCTCAGTGTTACATAACTTGGCTTTAACTCATGGTTATCATTATGTATCTGAAAAATGGAAGCATAGAAAGCTCCAAGTCACAGACACTGGCAGGGTCTTTGATGGGCCCACTCTGTGATGAAAAAGTTAACCCCTTTGTACGACTTTTCAAAAGCTGTAGTGTCATGGTCTACACTACAATTTCTTCACTCACACAAAAAGGTTTAAAAATATAGATAGATGAAAAAATGGTGTAAAAGTTTCCGTCAATTGCAATTTGCAACTTGAATAATGATTAACACCTGTTCAACAAAAAAAAAAATATTTATCATGAAATCAACTGTCTTAACATTTATTCATAATTAAAATAAAATAAAAAACAATTGTTCGTAATTTTCTGCAAAATCAAAGCTGCGATCGCAGCCTTGCATGCATATGTAAGAAAGCATATAAAGCTAAAATTAGCAGAAAATTAAAAAAAAATAAAAAAAAAAATGAAAAGCAAAGGAATTACTAGTTTGAAAAAAGGAAAGACATTGAATAATATTAAATTTGAATTAAAGAAAAGTATTCTGCAAAAACAAGCAAAACATGTGAACATGAACATGAACATTATTTACCAACAGAAACGCATGGAACTGCAACTCAACCAATAAAAAAAAGTAGTTGGTTTGAAGAGAGTGACGGTTATTGAAGATTCTCAGATCTTATACAATGAAGAATTAAGCGATGATCGGTGATGATAGGGATGAAAAGAGAGAACCTTGAGGGATAGCATCGTATTCCATTGATGCGATGCGGCATATAGAAGTATCAGATTGGAATTGGAATTAGAATCATCACCGCCCTGTCTGTCACACTCACAAACTCACAGCCCCACGTTTCGTTAACTCACTCACTCTATGAAATGAAATGTAACTCCCCGAGATCAACCTCCACCCTCAACAAGAGAAAGAGAGAAAAACAATTATAATAATAATTATAATTATATTATTGAATTTATTATATTGTGATAATAAAAAGGAAAATGAGTGAGAGTGAGAGAGAAAAAGAAAGAAAAAGAAGAGAGAGAGGTGTGTGTTTTGCACTCCACAAATGAGAACAAAGAATAAAAGCCAACCAACCAACCTCATCTCATCTATCTATCCATAACTGTTTCTTTACTGTTCCTAGTGATCCCCTCGCTCGCTCGCTCGCTCGCTTTTTTCACCCGCCTTTTCCACAACACACGTTTCTTTTTTTCTTTTTCCTTTTTCCTTTTTCTTTAATCCACATATTTTGACTTTCCTTTCCTTTCCTTTGTCCCTATATATGTCAACTTGTTATAAATGCTCTTAAATCAAGTTTTACAACCAAAAATAAAATTATATATGTATCCTTCATTTTGCGATAAGACAATTGTTTTTTAATGAAATGTGCTCCAGGACACTAATGAAGAAAAACTAATATAGAAATTGTACATTGATAAATGGTAAAAAGTAAAATATTTAACTTTATAGAAGTCAACAACTTGTTGTTTTTTATGAAAAAAACTATAATTTTACTTCCTTAATTAGTGTCATGATGGCACAAGTTAACATGACATTTTTTTTATACTCACATTATATTCTTATTTTTTTCTATATTGCTTTAATTTTTGTGTCAAACATATGTCTCAAAAAATGGTTGTTCGAATAACAGTATTCTTTATAAAATAGTATACGATAAACTTTTTGAACATTACAATAAAATACTCCTTCCATATTTTATTATAAATTATTTTGTCATTTTCACATATGAAAAATTGGAGATTATTTCTAGAGTGAATAGGTTTTTTCGTCCTTCAATTTGCACGCATCGTTCAATTTCATAACTAATTTTTTTAAAATAGTCAATACGTCTATGAATTTGATGAATTTTAATCCATTTAGTTTCTCCGTCAAGTTGAATCGTTAACAGTGATGACGTGTGATGTTAAATGCTGACGTGGATTACCAACTCAAATGTCACGTACTCACTGACGAAATTGATCAAAAATTTTGGTTTTTTTTTTTTGTACTTTTTTTTTTTAAATGAAAGTCATTGCAAATTGTTACATTGTCAAATCAATTCCTAATTTATTCATTAAAAATCAAGATGGTTCCTGAATTATGTCATTCATGTCAAAATGATCTTTAAATTATTTATCTTGATCATTGATACTGTCAAATAAATGTTAAAAACTGAAAGAATGTGTTTAAATGTTATTTGTTAAATTTTGCGTGTTTCAAATAAAGTTTCATCCAAGTTAGACGTAATGTCCAAGTCTTCATACAAAAATGTTGAAAACCACTTCAAATTATCTATTTTCTACATCCACGAGCATATGATATATTGTAGACCACTTGCAACCGTGGCTGGGAGCATAAGAAGAATGAAAATAAAAAATATCAACTAAAATATATGAGTTATTGATGAAAACCTTAGTATATAGTTCACACAAAATAAAAAGGCAATGCTCACATGTAAAGGATTTAGACACTCTAATGATATTTCAAGCAACGAGATATGGCTTTGATATATGCTACGTATACCTATTCTTTTCGGTTTTCATTATTTTCTAATTCAATCCAATAATTGAGCATTGCACACTTATGAGTGAAAATATAAAATTGTCAATGTAAAGGATACATATGTAACTTAAATGAAGTCGAAAAACAACAATTTCATTAAAACAAATTGGTGATATAAGGATAGTTTAAATTTACCACGAAGAAAATAGACAATTTTGCAGCAATTGATGGATATATGAGATAAAGTCACATTTCAACCTCAGTTACTGTTTTTTTCATTAGGACCCCTTAAAAATTTAAAAGGGAAGTTAAAAAAACACTTTAGAAAACGATGTTATTGTAATTTGTTTGGATTTTCATGTAACATATTTAAGACTAGGACCCTTATAAATTATCATACACATTGCATGTAAAGTATTCGTTATTGTTGATTATATAACAATTTTATCTTATATTGTCATGCTTTTTTAAGCTTAATAGATTCATTGGTCCCCTAAATAATTTCAAGTTTTCATTTTGGTCCCACAATTAATAAAACGTATCTTTTGGTCCCTCATTTTTTTCTCCGTTTGTCAAATAAATCACAAACTGTTAAACTTAACTTTGATTTGATTTTAACAATTAGATTGCTTGTCCTTTGTATTTAACAGTGTACTGTCAGCACCTAATTTTTTTCACCTTTCATCATTTTCTCTCTTCTTCTTCCTCAAATCTTAATCGACCTTTTCCATAATTTTTTTCTTCCTTTCCAAAATACAAATCCAAAGATACACAACACAACACAAAAAGTACCAATTTTTTTCCATAATTCCTTCACTCTTCTCTCAACACAACACATTACTACCAACATTCATCACCTAAGCCACATTCTTCTTCAACAAAATCCCACAACTCACCATCTCAAACATCATCAAACCCACCTTTCCCGTCAACAACAATCAACAGCTTGTACAAATCAACTTTCTGGCCATCATCAAACATTGCAAAAACACAACAATCAAATCAAACACAACAACGAAAGTCTCAAAACAACACAAAGCAATGTTGTATTAATCTTTTTTTCAAACTTTTTTTGTTACGAATAATAGATGGAATTGAGTTCATGGGTGTGAAATTAACACTGATTAAGAAAATGGGTCAATCTTAAATTGGATTTTCACGGCAAAATCCAAAAGGGTTAAGATAGAAACTTGTTTTGAAGTAGCATATGGTTTGTTCTTGTAAGAAGAATAAGGGTATGAAGAAAAGCACGTATGAAATTGAAAACTAAGGTGGGAATCATGAAAAGGGGTTGTGAGAGAGTGAAATGGGAATGACCTAGATGAAGAAAGTGAAGAACTTTGTGATTGGAAATGCAAAAGGGTGGTTGAAAATGGAGTTTTTGAGAAAAACCTACAAATTTTGAAGAGGTTTCGAATTCTTCTCATAGGAGCAAGGTAACGAGGTTGTTGTCGAAATCGAAGGTAACCAAACCATTGAGATAACAATGGTTTTGATCCAAAATCTGTGAGGATTTGATGTTGATGAGGATTTACCTCCAAAATTACTGTTTGAATTTTTTGGATTTTTTTTTGGGTATGTTTATTAAGATGATTATGGTGTTGATTAATGTAATGATGAAGATTATGAAGAACTATAGGAAAGGAGATGAAGAAAGGGAAAATTAATTGGATGTTGTTGACTCACCGTAAAGATAAAATAGACATGGGTAATCCAAGCGTCCTCCTTAAAAAAAAAATCTAACGGTTTAAATTAAAAAATTAATAGGATCTATGGTGGACTGTTCTTAAAGTTGGTCCTCCATAGACATTTAGAGTTAGATTTAACGGTTTGGAATTTATTTGGCAAACGGAGGGATGAGGGACCAAAAGGTACGTTTTATTAATTGTGGGACTAAAATGAAAACTTGAAATTAGTTAGGGGACCAATGGATCTATTAAGCCGCTTTTTTATTACAAAGAGGGCTAAAGCCGAGGGTATTATCATGTTTTATTTGTATTTACCTATATGGGTCAAGCATTGTATTAATGCATGCCCAATCCCAAATGGTGAAGAGTTCTTTCACATTTGTATTGTGCTATCAAATCACTAATCGTCCCTCAACCACCAACACTGGAGCTTCTTTAAGGCTTTCATATGCAAAATTATGTTTATGATAACATATGCTTGTGGATGTAGAAAACAAAGAGAATTTCAAGTGGTTTTCCACACTTTTGCATCAAGAGATCATTTTGATGATTAAGCTAAGTATTTCAATGATCAATTTGATTTGGAGTGACATAATCCAGAGACCATCTTGATTTTTAATGAATAATTCAGGGATCGATTTGACAATGCAACAAATTGTAATGACTTTAATTTAAAAAAGGGTTAATGGTGTTTTACCCCCCTGTAATATAGGTCATTTTTTGTTTTCCCCCTGTAAAATATTTTTTTTTATTTACCCCCTGTAAAAAAAAAATTTGGAATACCCCCCTAATAGGGCATAAAAAAACGAAAAAATTTTGCAAAAAAAAAATAAAGTCGTTTTTTTATGACCTATTTAGGGGTGTTTTCAAAAAAAAAAATTTTTACAGGGGGAAAACCAAAAATGACCTATATTACAGGGGGTAAAGCACCATCAACCCTTTAAAAAAATCAATTTTTTTGATCAATTTCGTCTCTGAATACTTGACATTTGAGGTTGCAATCCACTTCATCACTCAAAGTTAAATGTTATCATCGTTAATGGTGAGACTTGACAGAGAGATCAATTTGATGATGTTTGTAAATTTCAGGGCTGTTTTGGTAATTTCAAATAATTTAAGGATGAAATTGAACGACTTGTGCAAAATTCAAGGATGATAATGTCTATTCACTCATTATTTATGCATAAGATTGGAGATTACTCAAAGGATTTGTACGTATGATTATTGGAGATTGTAATTCTCTTCATGCAAAAATTTTGGGTTTGTATTTCGGTTTAGAGCTAGCTTGACGTGATAGAATTTCACATTTGTGTGTGGAAAACTATTCTCAATTGCTTATTGACATGGTTTGTGGTTACTAATAATTCCAAGACTAATGGGACAACTCCTTGGTTTATTCAACGTATCATAAACATCTTGGATTGTAGTTGGCGCGGTCAAGTTCACCATACATAACGAGAAAGGAACAAAAGTGTTGATTAACTTGCTAATGTCAGTGTTACAATGAATTTTCAGAATTTTATTATTTTAGAGACCCCCTCCTGGCGAACTTAATAACCTCCTCGTCAATGATATTTATGGGGATTGTGTGCCTAAAAATATTCGTTTAGTTTCTTCTTATGGGACTTTTGTACTCTTTGCACAAAAAAATATAGTTAATTTTATATTGGAAAAAGAAATAATAAAATATTTAACTAATATTTTTTTTTTGGGCACAAAATAGTCCAAAAAGCCCATAAGAAGAAACTAAACAACTAAATGAATATTTTAGGGCACGCAATCCCCCATAAATATCATCAGCAATGAGATTATTAAATCATATGTTTATTGTGAAAAAAAAAAAAAAATACATCAGTTGAACATTTTTTTTTTGCACATTTTTGTTTAATTTTATCATGGAAGTTGTTGGACGATATGATGAATACAATGATAAATTAGAGGGGATGTAATAGATTATCCTTTTAAAACTTGTTCGAAAGCGTGGTTGTACTAACTTTGTGAAAATAAACCTATGGGAAACATTTACATTTTAATAAAACCAATTATACATGTATATATCTTCAATTTGCTTATATTTCTACATAAGACAAAAGTTTTGGTTTACTTCTCAAAATGGAAACATTTCATAAGAAAATAACAATGTCGATTAGAGTTGAAAACCAAAACATAAATTAATATTGATTAATTGATTGATTCATGGTTATAAAATTTATATAAAGTCTATAATAAGCCAATGCATCATACATGATGAAATAAAAACATGATATCAGTAACCATGCTCTGATATCATTGAAAAATTATTTCTTTTACGATTTTCGGTTATCCTAAAATTCACACCTCAAAAAATTGTTTCTTTTAAATACTTAATTTCAAATTATAATTTGTAAAATTATAAAAAATTCGTTGAAGGATAATCATGATATCGGTAAATATGGTCTGATATCACATGTAAGTATTAGTTTTCAAATTGACGTTTACATTTTAGAAAACTAACATTGTAAAGATCTTGGAACATATGATTGTCATATAATAAGACACTAAATAACATACATTCCTAAAATTTAAAAAAAAAAAAAAACCAAATAGCATACATTCATCTATGATGATAAAAAGAAATAACCAACAATCCTCTAAATTTCAATATATCTCTTTCTTGTTCATTCTTTGTCATGACCTTTTCTTGACAACTATATGGTAGCAATTTTTTTATGGAAGTGACAGAACCCTTAAACATTAATTAGTTAGGAACTTCCGTCAAGTTACATATATTTATAGAAAATTGCTCACATCCTTTCATGGATACTTGCATCAATTTACATGAACACTTGCATCCTTTCACAGGAGTCATCATAAATTAACTATAATAATTAAGTTATTCTTACATGACAGTCCAAATAGCCATTTGCATATTTAATTATGTCTTTGAATTTTCTTTCAAAAAAAAAATCATGTCTTTGAATTTCAAGGATCTTTATCGTATTCATCTTCTTTAACTTCAACCTATCATATGTAGACAAATTGTATCATTAGAATTTAGATATCTCATTTCATATGATCATTTGAATTTTAAGAGTCTCACACCATATCAACAATTTTAGAAGACCCTAAATCCATACCTCAAATCTTAGATGTGATCCCAATGAATATTGGATTACCAAAAAGCATGATTTAGATTACCAATAAGATCTATAAGAAATTTAAAGAAATTAATAACTGTAGACTCATAGATCATACCAAATAGAAAAGGAGTTTTATAGGTTTGAAACCTATTTTCAACATAAATTTTAATGGATTTGAAGAAGATGAAAACGGTGAAGGAAATAAGATGAAAATCTTAGCATTTTATATCAATCAATAAAATTAATCAAAAATATATATGTTGACTAAAATCTTGTTTGAACTTGTCACATAAGCACTCTTTTTTTTGGTGTACATCACACGAGCACTCTATATAAACCATTGTAATTTAGTATACATCTATACATAAAAAAGTAATTTAGCACTAATAGTTTGTTTTTAGAGAAAGTAATTTAGTTGTCACATTTATACATAAAGTGCAAAGACTTGAGTTAATTTAGAAAGCTATTGACAAAAAAATTAAAATTGCTAACCTTATGTTTCGAAAGTAGCAAAAACTCACAAAGCCAGAATTAAAAAAAAAAAAAACAAAAAAACGAATGATAATACAAAATGCGTAAAGTAGCAAAAACCGTGTTTGGGGATCTTGCATCGAAGGTTCTCTCTCCATCAGCTTCATTTCAATTCAAGCAATCATAAAATAACTCAGATCCGTATCAAAACCATAACCAGATCCCCACTACCGGATCTATCTCACTTTCTAATTTTCTTCTTTAATTTTTTGCTCTAAAATTAAAAATGAAAATAAAATAATAATTAATTTTCTTTTTTATCTTCAATTTTCTCTCCTCTATTTCTTCTTTCTTTCTTCCTTTTCTTCTTCTTCTTCTTCTTCTTCCCTCGCAAATTCAACCGCCACAGATTCACCATGGCACTACGATTCAACACCAATGGAGGAATCACCTTTCTCGCTCTTCTCCTCTGCTTCGTCGTTCAAACCTTCGCTCAGGTCAGCTTCATTTCCCTTCCATTCTACGCGTTTTCATGCATCAATCGCCGCCGTAATGTGTTTGTTTATATTCATAGGATTCTCTGGCTCACGACGACAGGCAAGAATCCGGTGGATCTGTGGATCTCGGTCGCCGCGCCAAAGTAAGCTTCATTAATTTTGTTCATTTGAATTGTTGAGGAAATTGAATCGGAACTGGATATGATATGAATGTGTGTGAATTTTGTTAACAGGTTGCGTTGAATGATATAGAAAATGGTTCGGTTATTTCTCTTAGCTTGGATTCTTCTGGTGTTGGACTCTTTGATGCATTCTTTGCTAGTTTATCAATGATCCTCGTTAGTGAGGTTAGTTTCACGAAACATTGCTCAATTTTAATTACCTAATTTAATTTATAGCTTGTGTCATAGTAATAATAAGTTTTGTCAAGCATTATCGCTTGATCTAACCTTGATTTTAAGAACAAGACGTGTTTGCATTTGATTTTGTTGCATTATATAAGCTAGTGAAGAAATTTTTAGCTGTAAACTGTGATAGGAGCGAGAGGAATTCCAGAGACGAGTCTTGTTAGAGGAAGCTGAAATTGGTTGAATGAGTAAAAGTGTGCGATATGAAGTCAATGTGACACATATATGGAAAGTAATCGACTAGTTGTTATCGTTGTTTGGTAAAATGTAGTGGAGAGCTGATAAAGTAGTTGATAGTAGATCAGCTTATAGCAGATAATTTAGCAGCAGATTGAATTTGTAGTGTTTGGTAAAATTATCGGTTATTATAAGTTTCTAGCTTACCTGATTCATATCTAACTATTAGTAATCAAACCGAAGTTGATTATAGAATAGCTTCTAGCTTACAAAAGTTTCTCCGTTATAAAAAAATTTGTACGAAAAAGTTCTTATGAGCTTATAAATGTTGAAATTTAACGAGATATGTTCTGAAAAAACAGAGATGCAGATGCTAATTTCTACTCAATGGTTGTTTAAAATACTAATTGTTATTGCAATTGGCAAGATTCTTTAAATACCCTCTTTCTATAAATACTTATTAGAACTTTATGCGACTAGGCTCTAGCTATGATGTAACGAGCAGTCGGATTGTTAAGAATGATTGTTGTATCTTTTCTATTCTATGTTTGCGTTATGGCTTTTAACTGAAAACCTTTTTTCATGCTAGATTGGGGATGAGACATTTATTATAGCAGCTCTTATGGCTATGCGTCATCCTAAGTCAATTGTTTTGTCTGGTGCACTAAGTGCCTTGATTATAATGACGGTAAGTGCAACAGTAATTCTTTAGCTTTAATGTTCCTGCTTTTCTGTTCCCATTAAGGGATTATTTTTTACATGGTGCTGTGATGGATTGATTTTAGCTTAATATAGAGCACCATTTCTTGGTGCTCTAACTCCTTTTATCAAAGGCATTGAGATTAAAGTTATTTGTTCGTGTCCATTAGGTACTTTCTACAGGACTAGGAAGGATTGTACCAAATTTGATTTCAAAGAAGCATACAAATAGTGCTGCTACAGGTAAACTTATCGGCGATACTTACACATTCTTGAATCATAACGGCTGAGTATTCACTCGGCACCTGTGACGAAAACTAACATGATTGACATTGTTCTTGTGTTTGGAATTCGCTGATATAATTTGCTGACATAATTAATTCCATGTACTTTTGTTATACGTTTCAATATTAATTGATTTTGTTTGTTTCATTCTATCTATGTCTTGCTTTTGGAATTCGCTGATATAATTGTTTTCAAATCTCCATTCATTATCTTGTTTTTATGGATAGTTGCTACTTTCATTTATAAGTTCAATTTTTTTGTAAGATGAAGCTAAGCCTGTCATTTTTTTTGTCATACACAGTTCTTTATCTTTTCTTCGGGTTACGACTGCTGTACATTGCTTGGAAATCAGATCCAAAATCTTCACAGAAGAAAGAAATGGAAGAAGTATGTCTTTAATGACTCTCTATAGTAAAATATCCGCCACAGTTCAATTCTCTCCATTTATACTATAGCTTTGTACTTGTACAGGCATGCAACAAATGTATTGCCTCAAGTTCCTTCATTCTAGATGGCACATTTTTTTAACAGTAACTGTATTTGTGTTGGTTATAAATTCAAACTAGCGACCTTGATTGCTGTTTAAATATGTTAATATCTTGAATCTTAATATTGATGCAACTCTTCAGGTTGCTAGTTTGTTTCTGTTATAGTTTCCTTGTTACTCCACCTGGTCACTTGCCATGGGAGCAGAGCTCAATTAAATACCTGTAATTGTGAACATGCTATAACATGAAGGGATTCAATGGTTGATGATGCATTAGTTGGTTTAGTTTAAAACAAGAGTCAGACTTGGTAATTGCTAAGAATCTGTTCTTGTTAACTAGGTTGAAGAAAAACTTGAAGGTGGACAAGGGAAAACTTCATTTCGGCGGTTCTTTTCAAGATTTTGTACACCCATATTTTTGGAGGTAGTTACAGCTCTTGCATCATTCTTTTTACTGGAAGATAATAATTTAGTAACACTTTCTTCTAATTTTTATGCAGTCTTTTGTTTTAACATTCCTTGCTGAGTGGGGTGACCGTAGCCAGATTGCGACAATTGCAGTAAGAAACCATCTCTTAACTCAACACCCTAAATATTTGATTATTTGTACATTTTATGCTTTCCTTATATATTTTATGTCTCCAGCCTTTAATTTTTGTCGGTGGTTATTGTTTGTATTCTGTATTTGTTTTGTACTTTTTTTCATGACCTTCAATTTTCTTGTGCAGCTGGCAACACACAAAAATGCAATCGGGGTAGCAGCTGGGGCCACTATAGGTCACACAATATGTACCTCAGTGGCAGTGGTGGGAGGAAGCATGTTGGCATCTAGGATTTCCCAACGTTCTGTAGCCACTGTCGGTGGTCTTCTCTTCCTAGGCTTTTCTTTGTCTTCATACTTCTACCCTCCTCTAGATTAATACAAGTGCTGGTTAATCTTGATCCTAGTGACTTGTTCGTGCTTCTTTTTACGTTATTTTTTATTTTTTTCACTTGATGGTTGTCTTTGTTATAGAATTGTTGTGTATTTACCTACTCCCTAGGAAAGCTCGATCTTAATTGGAATATAAGATTTTGTATCCCATTCATTTTTGTAAAATATTTTGAATAGACAGCCATTGTTATTGTCATTATTTTGGAAGGGAAAAAAGTATACCCTTCTCTCCATACATCGTTGAACTTTGAAGACTCCCTTACTTTTGGATTTTGGAATTTAGCACGTTGAAAGATAATGTGGACCATTTTTCAATAGATAGTCATGCATATCTTTTCAAGGTGGACGGCAAAATCCAACAAACACGATTTAAAAGATGGCTTTGACTAGGAACTCTACACAATTATTAAATTAAGCTTCAAATTGTGAATTAGCAGTCTTGCTTTTTCCTCGTCAAAAAAGAAGACTGACTTGCTTTACAAATCTTAAATTGAACATTATCATCCGTTTTAAAATACATGATCAATTTTTGCAATGTGCATTATTCACTTGATTTACTTTGACTATACTTTTTAACTAATGTATAAATACAAATATTAGTATGTAAGATGTCGTTTGATTTGTCTCGATAAATATTTTCAAAATATTAAATTTTTATAATTATTTATTTTAGATAATTAAGATATTAACGGTTAAAATTGTACATTGACATGTGTGAAGTGGTTGATTTGGACATGTATTTTGAAACGAAAAGAGTATTATTTTAAGGTATATGATCAATTAAATGATGGTATGTAGAACAATGGTTTATATAATTATGTTCTAGTGGATATAATTATATTGAGGGATACCTAGAATTAAGAAGATTCAAGTTAAGTACAGAGTAGAACAAGTGTCATGCAAAAAATAAACTGGCATATAATATATGTAATGTAACACAAACCAATTCAAGATTTAAGCCTGTGAATTAAATAACTAGATGATTAGCTACATACTATTTGACAAAATGTGACAGATTACAAAATGTTCAGGCAAGCTATCTGGTGTTGGATGAATTAAAATAACTGAGACTCAAGACTGCACAATTATCCGACTCAACAAACATACCTAATGAGTTTGCAAGAAAATTCTAGTTCTAGTGAAAACTATCTGTATCATCTTTTCATTTATTATAACTTTTCTCATCAATAAACTGGTCTTAACATTATGCTGAAATTTGTATATCTATGAATAAGCTTTGCAGAGTCGAGGTTGGGTGGCATTGGCAACACTCCTTTTTATGGGTTACCGTTACTTTGGGTCTTGTCGGAAATTCACCAAACATGTTTCAGTGACCAATTTTCACATTGTTAACTTTCCATTTCACTCTCGTTCGCGCCAACCATGTTCCTTTCTTCACTCCACCACATCCATTGGGTCACCACCATCACTTCGGGCCCTTCATGGCCACTACTTCAAGAAAGGTTCTCTCCAAATTTTGAATTCGGCTAACTATCTCTTAACCCTCTATGTTAAATCCAGTAACTTGGACCATGCCCATAAGCTGTTTGATGAAATTACCCACAAAAACACTCAAACATGGACCATCCTTATATCAGGTTTTGCAAGAGCCGCTGGCTCTTCAGAGTTGGTCTTTAGCCTTTTTAGAGAAATGCAGGCAGATGGTGCTTGTCCAAATCAGTATACATTGTCTAGTGTGTTGAAGTGTTGTTCACGTGAAAACAACATTCAGTTCGGTAAAGGAATCCATGCGTGGATTCTCAGGAATGGGGTTGGTGGAGATGTTGTGTTAGAGAATTCTATTCTCGACCTTTACTTGAAATGCAAGGAATTTGAATATGCTGAAAGTTTTTTCGAGTTGATGATTGAAAAAGATGTTGTGTCGTGGAATATAATGATTGGTGCGTATCTTCGTGAAGGAGATGTGGAGAAGTCTCTTGAGATGTTCAGGAACTTTCCTAACAAAGATGTTGTGAGTTGGAATACTATCATAGATGGGTTGATACAATGTGGTTATGAAAGATTAGCTTTGGAACAATTGTATTGTATGGTGGCACATGGGACTGAATTCTCTCCAGTCACGTTCTCGATAGCACTTATTTTGGTTTCCTCTTTGTCACTTGTAGAGGTTGGGAGACAACTTCATGGGAGGGTCTTAACATTTGGCCTCAATAGTGATGGTTATATCAGGAGTTCACTTGTGGAAATGTATGGCAAGTGTGGGAGAATGGATAAGGCATCTACAATTCTTAAAGATGTACCTCTGAATTTTTTGAGAAAAGGGAATTTTGGAGTTACTTGCAAGGAACCGAAGGCAAGGATGGTTTCATGGAGTTCAATGGTTTCTGGTTACGTTTGGAATGGAAAATATGAAGATGGTATGAAAACTTTCAGGTCAATGGTTTGTGAACTGATTGTAGTCGATATTCGAACTGTTGCAACCATTATTTCGGCCTGTGCTAATGCTGGAATTTTGGAGTTTGGTAAGCAGATTCATGCCTACATTCAAAAAATTGGGCTTAGAATAGATGCCTACGTTGGTTCGTCGTTAATTGATATGTATTCTAAATCTGGTAGCTTGGATGACGCTTTAATGATTTTCGAACAAATCAAAGAACCAAACGTTGTCTTGTGGACTTCAATGATATCTGGTTGTGCTCTACATGGTCAAGGAAAGGAAGCAATTAGTCTTTTTGAAGGAATGTTGAATCTGGGTATCATTCCAAATGAGGTTACTTTTGTAGGGGTTTTAAATGCATGCAGCCATGTAGGGCTTATTGAAGAAGGATGTAGATATTTTAGGATGATGAAAGATACTTATCACATTAACCCTGAAGTTGAACACTACACTTCTATGGTCAATCTTTATGGTAGAGCAGGTCATTTGATTGAAGCGAAGAACTTTATCTTTGAAAATAGTATATCTCACTTCACTTCTGTATGGAGATCATTTTTATCTTCATGCCGACTACATAAAAATTTTAACATGGGAAAATCGGTTTCCGAAATGCTACTTCAAAGTGCACCGTCCGATCCAGATGCGTATATTTTGCTATCAAATATGTGTTCTTCCAATCATCAATGGGACGAAGCTGCCATAGTAAGGAGTTTAATGTATCAAAGAGGTGTTAAAAAGCAGCCTGGTCAATCTTGGGTTCAGCTAAAGGATCAAATCCACAGTTTTACAGTGGGAGATAGGTCTCATCCCCAAGACAAGGAAATATATTCATATCTGGACTCTTTAATAGGAAGACTGAAGGAAATTGGATATTCTCTTGATGCAAAACTGGTCATGCAGGATGTAGAAGAAGAACAAGGGGAAGTACTCATTAGTCATCACAGTGAAAAACTTGCACTTGTCTTTAGCATCATTAACACTTCGCCGAGGACTCCAATTAGAATCATGAAGAACCTCCGTATTTGTAACGATTGCCATAACTTCTTCAAGTATGCATCTCAGCTTCTAGAACGTGAAATAATTGTCAGAGATACACATAGGTTCCATCATTTTAAGCAGAGTAGTTGCTCTTGTGGAGAATATTGGTGACAAGTATGCATCACAGTCTTGAATCTTGATGTTATGAAACCACTCATCATAACTTCTAGGTATGCATTTACATTTAACCTTGTCAGTCCATCTATCATATATTGATTTTGTTATCAGATGCTAGACTGAGCAATCATTTCAATCTTGATATCATCTATAATGTATCACTATCTGTATATTGATACCAAGTGTTGATAAAGTACATCATCAGATCGGTGAAAGTTACATTCTGAGACCGGTATGCTTACTAACATTTTTTTCTATCTGATATATTATGATTTTTTGTATTCAGCATCCAAAATGGCCTAGCTCAGTTGGGCCAGTCAAACAGGACTGGGCTAGGTTGGTCTGTTTACAGGGCCCAATAAGTTTTTTTTTTTTTTTTAACTCGGTATCCGATCTAAGAACCGACTAACCCGAGGGGACCAATCCCACCGCCAATAAGATTTTTCCTTTAATGTTGTGAACTGAAGACAACTCAGCTTATCTAGTCAACCCAACTTTTAAAAATAAATGTGTTCAGTTTATTTTAGAATACTCAATAGGTTAAAAACATTAAAGCATGGAACAATTGCATAGAGAAAAATTTGTGGATTTTTTCAAACCTTAATTACTCAACTTTGTAGCCATAAACTGACAGAAGATATCCAAAGCATCAAACTGGACTGGACCCTATTAGATTAAAAAAAAAAATTGGGTGAAGAAAGTGATTTTTTTATTGGATTCAGCTAAAAGTTTTTGTTGTTTATTTATGCCTACTTGAGGGAAAGTTGAAACGTTTAGATTAGTCTATACTGTCATACGTTTGTATATATGACACAGGAGCACATGACTCACCTAATTGTCTTGAATCTTGATGCTTAAGGGCGTGTACATCAAGGAAGCTTTGACACAAGTTTTTAATTTGTAGCACTTCTATTATTCCTCTGTACATTCTTCTAGTGCTTAGTGACTTAGTAAGCATTACTATTAGAGGAAATCAGCACTTGTACTGCACCATGCGCAGATAAATTTTCTACTTATTAGATCAACAAGTCACGTCATATCACATTTGATCTAATGATATTATAGTAAGACTTATTGATTCAATGGTTGAAACAAGCTCGTGTATGATGTAAATCTTGTCTCACTTGTGTACCATAAAATTGATGTTAAATTAGTCTCTTAAATTAGAGAACTTTGGTTATTAATTTAGTCTTTTTTTCTTAATTCAGTACCATAACTTTAAAGTTTTAATGTTTGTCTTGATAATCTTGTAAAAAAAAAAGTTTGTCTTGATAAACATGAGACTATTCAAGGCATTATCTAGTACTTTAGTGCACGGAATAAATTGACTGACACTCAAATTTTCCTTTCCCAATTGCGAGATTAATTCAAGTTCTGAAGTGTTACTATCTTGAAGTGAAAACTTGTTGGAGTTATTAAATCTAGTAAAAGTCATTTCATAATTTGTTGAGCTTAACTGCTCTTAGTCCTCTATGCTTTGTACGACTGCACTAATCATGGACTAGATGAACAAACAATTGCTGTTTAAGATAAAGACAAAATTACAATTATTTTTAGTGCTTAATTAATTGACATTACAGGAACAGCTTCACCTTTACAATTTTTATATATGTATGTATTGTCAATATGGTTTCGTTAGTTTTTTGTTTCTTAGTGAAAGAAGAGTAATCAAGTGTTAATTAATCTAAGCTTTATTAAGTCACTAAGCTTCCGTTAATCAACATACATCAGGTTAAGTATAAGTAACGCACTCAAAGGTAGACAACTCAACCTGCTTCAACAAACCCATTTTTGATTCTTACAATCAATGATGCTTCTTCATATTGAAGAAATAGTATATATCAGATTTATTTGGTCTCAATCTTCTTGAGGTGTAGATTTATTTGGACGTTTGCTTGGAATGCAATACTCCTAGATCGAGTCCAAAACAAGTAAACAAAAAGGAGCATTGGATATATAAGGGCTTTTATTCAAATAAAATATAAATTATGTATTTCATAAACTAACCAATTACAAGGAAAAGATAGATAAGAAATAATAATTAAATATTGTTGATAACTTATTGTAGAAGAGAGGCAAATATCACTTGAAGGGGAAAATTATGATGCGATCTATTATCTCAATGTGCATAGGTTTTGGTTTCACTTTATTCATTCACTACTCAACCAACTTTTTCTATGTAATGTTCGTTATAAGTGAAATGATTTGATAGAATTATACATTGCATAACAATATATGTCCGAGTAACACACTCAATTGAATAACACTCTATGTGATTGCTCCATTTTTTCAAAAAATCATCACACTCATCTTATACGTTTTGATTGTTATTTTTTAAAGCGATTTAATTTTTTATGGTATAAGTTAACTGGGTATTCTTCGCTCAAACTAAGTAGGACTATAATAAGTGGCAAAACTCTCAAGAGTTTTAACATTGTTATTTTAAGTCTAAATTCAAATCCACCACATATGATTAAGTTAGAAGAGACTCTAACTATCTTTTAGTTTTTTAAAGAAAAATATTTCATGGACATTCATACATCCCTTTAACATCTTGAGAGATGAAAAAATAGAGAAAATGATGTGATAAATGAAATATATTATTGCTATTTATGGGATACAAATATAATTGCTATTTATGAAAATATGAGATGTCCACGTATAAGTGCTTTTAAATTAACAAGTCGAAATCATGTGTATTCCACTATTGCGTAAGTGTGTATGTCCCTTTCACTCACCAAACTAATTTATTAATGATATGTAGCTTGACTATGTATACGTAATCATAGCATGCTTCACAACAAATTGAATCCTAAGGGAGTACCCCATCCCCATGTGTGTCTTACTATATTATGACTACAATATAACTTGAATAGCTATCTATCTATATCTATATATTGTAGTTGTTATATCTCCATTCAAGGGTTGCATTTTTTGGTGGATCAATTAATTCAGCTCCAAATTCCAATTGAGATATTCACCTTTCCTAAGAAATAATGAGACAGAGAATGGAAAGGCTTGTCATTCTTCCTTTCTCAGCTGGTTGTATCTCTGAGGCCAGTGTTGCTGTTGGTGTTCCACATCCAAGAAGATCAAAACCTGCAGAGACTAATTCACCACATGATGCAATAAGTCTCTTCCTATCTCTTTTACGTGCTAATCACAACATTAATTATTTGCATTACTTCCCTTAATTTTATTTAGCTAGTAAAATAAATATAATAAGAGAAACACAAACACGTTTAATTATCGATCGGTTCACACGTTTAATTGTGGATTTGAATTTAGTGCAGTCGATAAAGGGCTTTGATTCTCTCTCCCACGGTACATCGGTGCAACAAAAAATTTCTTGTGTGAAAAAGTTTTGCCATGTGGTGGTATGCTACCCTAGATTTCTAGATAAAAATAAGTTGTTGCATCATTGAATTGTGAGAGAAGATCCGAGTCCGTTTATAAACAACACCATTAGAACGGTCAATATGTAGATTTCACTTTCCGTCATTGGATAAAGTTTATTGATATTACTAGAATGTATTTTTAAATTTGATTTGGTGAAGTCAAAATATGAACGATGTATTTTCATCCAATGGTCAAATTTGTTGTATGCATCAATAATGTAGTTCTTCCATTCTTTGTGATATACATATTGTCTTCCCTTAAACAAGTATAGGTCATGAGAAAATATATCAAAAGAATGTCGTGGGAAAATAGTTGGCATTTGATATTAATTTTTCCCTAATTTCTTAGGTTATATATATTACTAGTTAATCACGATATATTTAAATTTATTTATATGTTTGTCTATGATCTGTTACTAATTATGTGATATGATAAGATTAGAAGGATCTAAAGGAGTCGAGGATTCGGAGATTTTGTCCGGTGAAAGTATGAAGAATTCTTTGAGATTGCTTGATGTTGTTCCAAAGCCTAACCTATCCTTCAACAAGCTGTTCAAAGGCTTCAAGAACTTTTCTCAATTGTTTGGTGAGTTCACATATTAATTTTGTGGTCCATATATTAATTTATACATCTCTTTTTATAAATTAATATATTTCTTTAGTATATATATGTGCTTTTATTCTATTCAATATTAAAGTTTTGATCATAAGTTTTTGTAAAAACATCCTCCCTAAATAAGCATTTTTAGAATGAAACCTTTTAGTCTCGATCATCTTAATTTATAAGGTGTCATGCATGTCAAGCAGAAATACATGTCAATGTTGGTGTATGCTTCAACTAGTCTTCATTTTTTCACCTCTAACATCTTTTATCTTCAACTCGATTTTATGAACTTAGAGCGGTGAAAAGAAAGGAAAAAGATGAATGCAAATTAAAGTCAGTTTAACATTATTGATCTTATCCGATAATACTAATATGCACTTATATTTAATTTTTATAAACATGTCATACTAAAAATAAAATTTTAGGAATTAAAATCGAATTTTTTTATTTGTTTGTAACTAAAAAATATATTTAAGTCTTAATTTTTCATGGAATTCAACTTTTTTATGTTTAATTGCAGTGGAGAAAGAAGAGGACTTAGAAGAAGCAGAAATGGACATGGAAATAGGGTGTCCAACAGATGTACAACATGTGACACACATAGGTTGGGATGGTGTTACAACCTCATGTGCTGCTCATGACCCAATGAGGGGATGGGATTCTCTCATTCCTCCTGAGCTTCTCTCTGTAGCCTCTCAATCTTTACAGACAAAACATGAAACAACATCTCCCATCAACATCATGCCTTCTATTGCTTGATTAATTGAAGATTGTATCTTTTAAATGATATATGTATGAGAAACTAGAAACATGAAAGTGTGATTAATGGTTGTGGATATATACAAATATATTATATAAGTATATATTATGGTGAGTTAATTGCATTTGTATTAATGTTAGTCATGATTAATTTTCTATTTATATAAATTTAAGATTAAACCAAGATGAGTGATAAGTTCTTAATTAATACTAGAAGGACAAATATGACCAAAATAATTTGCACCCGGTGTTTATGTATAATTTATCATTATTTATGGACTACTATGAAAATTATCTAACAGGAACTAATTTAATTCCTGTATAAAACATTTTTTTTTTAAGATTAATTATCAATCTTTTTGTCTCTCTCTATATAAATTTAAGATTAAACCAAGATGAGTGATAAGTTCTTAATTAATACTTCTTTTAAAAAAAGCTCTTTCTTTTTGACAAAAAAATAAAAATAAATAATTAATGCTAGAAGGACTAATATGACCAATATACTAAGCACCCGATGTTTATGTATAATTTATCTAACATGAACTAATTTAATTCCTGCAAAAAGAAACTAATTTAATCATTAATCTGTTTGTCTCTATCTATATAATTAATGAACCTAGATCAAAGTGATGTTTTACACTGGGACTATGTATTATTATATGTAGTGGTTATGGTTCGAACTTCAAACATTTCACTTATTCAATTTGGACAACTATATGCAGGGGTCGAAGTTTGAACCATAAACACATCACTTATTCAATTTGGACAACCATTTAATTGTTCAACAACATGTTTATATACTCTATATATAGATACAATTTCATTTTTTATTAGCTCTTTTTTTCTTATCGAATCAAATCAATAGTTATAAACGGTATATTTTTATATGATTCTTAAATACATCGTTAAGTCTTTCTTATTCAAATATCATTTCTCTAATTCTTTCAAAAAAAAATCATTTCTCTAATTAAAACGAGTTATTTTGTATTTATTCTAATATGATCTATCTACTCTATTAAATAAGAAAGATATTGATTTAAGATTTGGCCAAGAACAATTTTTATTTTTGGTATAAAGTATCAACATAATATCTGCAACTTAAGCTGAATACTATCTGAATTGCTTGTGTCACAACTTCAAACATACACTTTCAAACACACATTCTAAGTGATTCTCCAATATTGTCCTTAAAACACAAGAAATTTTTTTAGCCTATCCTATTGGAGTGAAATGACATGTAAGTTGAGTCGGAGAACTGTTGTCCCTGAAGAACGCATTGTTGCAGAGATGTGTCGTAAATTAGAAAACTGAGAGATAATAATTGAGAAAAATGTCACAAACTAAAATGCTAAAACGAGGAAGATTTGATCTTATTCTTCCGATTCTTAGGTAAAAAAAAAATAAAAAATCTGAAGTTTAATCGGAAGGTAAGTAAAATCTATAAAATTATTAGAACATCATTGTCATTATTAGAAAGGCAAGACCTACTATTGAAACTACATTGTCCAGTCACAATAGTCACTCTGGTTTACGGTGACAAGAGTGTTGTCTATTTATCCGGCAACCCAGTTCAACATTAACGCACCAAATACATCGAGATGAATATACATTTTGTGCGTGAGAAAGTCACCCGCGGCCAAGTTTGAGTCTTGTATCTCCCTTCACGTTACCAAATTGCTGACATCTTCACCAAAGGACTTATGTTGCAACTCTATGACGATTTTCGTGATAGTCTCAACATTCGTCAACCTCCCGTTTCATTATTAGAATATTGTTATTATTAGAATATCATTGTCATGAAATAGTCATGATTGTATAGCAAATATACAGATAAACAGACATTGTATATAGATCATTGAAAATCAATAGAAAGGTAAGGCCTATCGTTCCAATAAAAATATTATTCAAATACGGGGACTCTCAATTTTAAAATATTATTCTAATACGGGAGCGTATTAGAATATCATTGTCATTATTTTTTTTAATAAAAATATCATTGTCATTATTAGAATATTGTTATTATTAGAATATCATTGTCATTAAATAGTCATGATTGTATACAGACATTGTATATAGATCATTGAAAATCAATAGAAAGGTAAGGCCTATCGTTCCAATAAAAATATTATTCAAATTAAAGATCAAATTTCGATTCTTCTCATTGAAAGTTGAATTTTCAATTATTCTAAAATTGAGAGTTTTACTTTTAATGTAGAAATTCAAGTATTATGAAAATTTTGATTAAAGAAAGTATAAAACTAAATTAATATATTATTAAATTTAAATTAAAAAATCAATTCTAAATATCAAAATACAATTGTTTCTCTCTTATTCTGATGTACTCCATCCGTTTCAAAATATAAGCAAAAATAAATAAACCACATACATATTATGAACCAATTTTTAAATGAATTTTTAGGTTTATTCATTTAATTATGTATGTGGTCCATAATCTAAAAGCTAAATTTTGCTTATATCTTAAAACGTAGGGAGTAATAAATATGACTATTAAAGATATGCATGTTAATCACCAAGAACACCATGCAGGAAAAATGACTTTAAAAGACATGTATGTCATATGAAAAATGATATTTTATATGTTAGAAATGCAAAGCGATCTATCAAAAAAAAAAAAGAAAAAAAAGAAATGCAAAGCGATCGTAAAAGGTTAAAATATGGTTTTAGTCCCTGCAAATATGCCTCGTTTTGGTTTCAGTCCCTGGTAATTTTTTTTTTTGTTTTTCGTCCCTGCAAAATTTTTTGTTTTTGAAAATAGTCCCTGACTCCATTTTTGTGATGATTTGCATACGTGGCACATTATAACTGAACCAATTTTGTAGTTTTTGGTCCTTTCAAAATATTTTGTTTTTAAAAAAGGTCCCTGCAAAAATTTTTGTTTTTGAAAATAGTCCCTGACAAAAATTTTTGCAGGGACCAAAAACTTTTTTTTTTTACCAGGGACTAAAATCAAAACGAGGCATATTTGCAGGGACTAAAACTATATTTTAGCCATCGTAAAATGTAACACCTATTATAATATCTTTATCAAATAACTTGTGCTGTCCATTCATTCAATATATGTTAGAAATATGAAGCTACTTACAAAAAAAAATCTCGGGTGGACTAAATGATTTTTATACCGTATTCTTTTTAAAGAAATATTCAAATGAGAAATTGGTTTGAATGGTGTATCATAAAAAGTCATTTTATCGTTTTGGTACGACTTTTTTGGATGTTAAAATTTCAAAAAATGCTTAAAATGAGAAGCTATTTTGAATATAAATATAATTTTTGAGAGATATTTTTTTTTGAAATATGTGATTTTATAATGTTTTTTTTTTGAAAGAATGTGATTTTATAATGTTAAATCTCTAACAATGAATATCTTCTTATATATCAAAGTTAACCTGTAAGCCCTAATTTTAACTTAAACCTTATTGCATAATTTTACTGTTTTAACCCTAATGTTCACATCTAATCTCCTATTTTCATGAACAACTCTAATGCTCACACCTAATCTTCTTATCTTCTTATATATTAAAGTTAACCCGTAAGCCCTAATTTTAACCTAAACCCTATTGCATAATTTTACTGTTTTAACCATAATGCTCACACATAATCTCCTATTTTCATGAACAACCATAATCCTCGCACATAATCTTCTAATCTTCTTATCTTCTTATATATATTAAAGTTAACTTGTAAGCCCTAATTTTAACCTAAACTCTATTGCATAATTTTACTATTTTAACCCTAATGCTCACACCCAATCTCCTATTTTCATGAACAACCCTAATGCTCACACCTAATCTTCTTATCTTATATATTAAAGTTAACCTGTAAGCTCTAATTTTAACCTAAACCATATTGCATAATTTTACTGTTTTAACCCTAATGCTCACACCTAATCTTCTTATATATTAAAGTTAACTCGTAAGCCGTAATTTTAACTTAAACCTTATTGCATAATTTTACTGTTTTAACCCTAATGCTCACACCTAATCTCCTATTTTCATGAACAACCCTTATTGCATTTCATGAATGTAATGGTTTTTAATGTCTTATTGTTTTGGATTTTTTTATGTTTTATTTTCGTGTCGCCCACATTTTGTTTGACATTATGGTACTTAGAATAAAATCACATTTGGAATAATTTCGATTAAAGTCACGTTTTGAATAATTGCGTATTCGAATAAAAACTAATTAAATTTAATGTGAATTCAACTAATTAAAATTGCGTAATGAATAAATAAATTCGAAAAGTGAATAAATAAGATAATTATTGTTCCATTCAAAACAAAATATATGTTATCACATTACATTGCATTCCGGAATGTACCTTCCAACTGCAACAATTTTCTTACCACTGAATGAGGCAAATTCAAACTTGCTAAACAGGAGGACTCCGACATTCGATGAGCATCTGCAACGATGGTATTCAAGTGTCAAAAGAATGAGGTGCATTCCTTGACACTTGAATACCATTGTTCAAGATGCACATCACATGTTGGATTCCTGCTGTTTAATAAGTTTGAATTGCCCCATTCAGAGAAAGACAATTGTTGCAGTTGGACGTTTGTACCTCCCAACTACAACAACTGTGTTACCTTTGAATGAGGTAAATTCAAACTTGCCAAGCAGCAGGACTCCAATATTCGACCGACATTCCCAATGTTCTATTCAAAAGATTAAATTTTTGTTAGGTTGGGATTAAATGACGGTATTCAAATGTCAAAAGAATGAGGTCCATTCGTTGACACTTCAATACCTTCATTTAAACCAGCCTAACAAGAATTTAATCTTTTGACAGGAACAGTGGAAATGCCGGTCGAATATTGGAGACCTGCCGTTTGGCAAGTTTGAATTACCTCATTCAAAGGAAGACAATTGTTGTAGCTAAAAGGTGCATTCATTCCGTACCTAATGACGATCTTTTGGCAGAATCAAACTTTTGATGATATCTTCAGCTGATCTCAGCAACGTCATCCACATATCGATCCACTGGAACATGTTGTGCTCCCAAAACATGCTCGTCACGTTTTCGTCGTTCGTTAATTCCACCCAAGTGAATGATACGCTCCCCTCGTCGAACGTTGGACGTTTATACCGAACGTGTTCCTACTCAAAAACTAAAAAATAATAAATCTACTCAAAAACTAACAAATAAAAACATTTATAACAACTAAAATGTAAGTTAATAACATTATAATTACTTACTTGTGATTTTGTTGAATAAATTTGGTTGCATTTGATTGGGTTTTTTAGAGAGATTTGGTAAAAAAAAAATTGAAGATAAGATGAATAATGGATGAGAGAGCTTCTGCCAGATTTGTAGCAGAAGATCCTCGGCAGTTAACTACCGAGGTTTTCCTCGGCAGTTAACTGCAGCCGATTTTTGAATTCTTCAGCAATTAACTGCCGAGGGGGCAAAAGCGTATTTTACTCGTGTTTCTCAGTCATATGAAATGTGTCAACAACAATTCTCTATTGGTATTGAGACAAAGTACAGGTTCATTCACTTTACTGTTCTAAATCTCATGTCCAAGCATTTAGGTTAGTTCAGTGTGTGCATTGATCAAACTGCCATGTTAGCAAATGTAGTGAATTCCATTCATTAAACACTTTTCACAACTTAATAAATTATTATCTACTCACAAGTTGACCATGCTTAATATATCCAAGTGCTAAAAATGCATACAAAACACAAGTATCCACACAAACATAACTAAGTCGTCATTAAATTTCACATAATTCAACACAAAAGGTTTTAGCTCATAGTGAGCAAAGAAGAAAACATCAACAAGGGTCTTAGATACATTAGAATTTAGAACATAATATGAGAAAATGTTAAGTATTCCAAGAGAACATTAAAAAGAAAAAATGATCTTTCAACCACCAGTGTTACGAGGTGACAGTGACACGATTCCTTGCTTCGGTCTTCATTGGGCAGTAATGGAGGAAATTGTTACAAATCAAGGTGGCTATATAAGAAAGTATTGAAGCAATACACTCACAAATAAGAATAAAAGCACATAGGCAATATAACCTAATAAAGTAAAAAGTGAATATGACAATTGGATGAAAGGGAAAAAGAAGTAGGAATACCCAAACGATCAAAGAGAGATAAAAAAAACACAAGAATAATGGGAAGAAAGAACCTTAGAGCTATGCTTGATCTATTCACAAGCAGTCACAATATAGAAACTGCACATTTTCAATGGAAAAGATAGGAACAACAAAAATAGTTTTCTCAAATTGATAGTCTATTCCACTTGTTTGTCTTCAATGTGATTGAATTTGTACGTTATATTTTTTTTGTGTACAAATTTGTATGTTATAAATGAGTTTAAAGTGCCCCTTGTACAAAGTCAAGTAAATCACCACCTTTTGTAAAAAATCAGACAGCCTGTGCCATATACTTGGCAAACCAATTTCAACTATCAATCAAATTAATGTCGATGTCAATATCATGCTATAGTCACATTTTTACTGCAGAGAATTCAATGATTCTAATAAAAGTTGAAAAACATAAAAGAGAGTATTGAATTTAAAATTGTAGTAATAAAGTGAGATTCATAAAGTACAGCATGTAATTACATCCATCATCTCATTAGCACACACATAAGCAAATAGAAACTAACAGAGTAATTAATTTGTTTACTTAACAAAGTATGGAAGATCCAAAACATAAAGAAGGAAGTAAGCCCAAGTAACACCAGAAATTCCTCCAAAGAAAAACCCACCAGTGAACTTGGACCAACCATCAGCTGTTTGGAGTGGATCGGGCTGCTTCTTACGGCCCGTTAAGGTCAAAGATGGAGCAATTGATGGATCACCTTCATTGAATGATGAAACTCCATAGATTGTAAGGCAAATGCTGAGGATAACAATTAGCCCAGCAGCTGCAAGAGAGCCTGCTGATCCGGCGTATTCGGTGTTCCTTAGAGGCCCGGCTTTAACGAACGGGCCTACGAGGAAGAATCCGTGGGCTAAGCCAACTTCAATTCCCCTAAGTAGTGGGTTCACTGCAGTTCTGTAGCCTGGTAGGTTGGAGAGGTACCATGCAACAAGTGGGCTTGATGTAACTGGAGTTTCAAGGCTTCCAATGAATGGATCACCATTGATTGGTTGAATCACTTGGTAGTTTGGCTGCAACAATGGAAGTTTCCAATTGAAATAAATGACTCAATTTCAGGACTAAGCTTTTGTCAAAGTTGTTAATAATAGGACTAAACTGAAATTTAAAACTAGTTAAGATATGTTAACTAAAATTAGTTTGGCCAAATATCAATCATCAGTGGCTTCTTATTGAACGTTAATGCCTTATTACTCAAACAAACCTACATAATGAACATGTATATATATAAACGTGACAACATATATACCAATTGAAATCTTAATCTATAAGCAAAGAGAATATACATAAGTAATAGGAGGAAGTGGCTTACCTTTTCAGATTGGATGGCCTTAACAGTGAAGTTAAATTGCCTTCTAGAAGGTAATTGATGGAGTGGGGAAGAGCCACAAAGTCCTCTAGGTGTGACCAAAGGTCTAGTGAAGCTGGACTTGAGTTGGCTTGCCATAGGAGAAGCAGCTGCCATGACTTAAAGTTCTGTTGATTCCACAAGTGATTGAAATGAGGGACCAGAGTGGCTAAGTACTTCCATAGTTCAATGCAAATTCAAGGTTTGTGGCTGTTGAAGTCCCTCACTTCTCATTGGCTGATATGCATTTCAAAATCTTATCGCTTTATCCAAAACAAAATCCATCCTTTCATATTTGACTGATATTTATATGTTTTTATGGACCATTTTGGGTTGAGTAAAAAAAGGCCATCTTTGAAAGCCCACATATCAAGCCTTGAAAGTCGTGTAAGCTTCTGAAAATTACTTTTCTCCCTTTCAAAATTGTTTATTCCCTCGACTCAAGTTAACTCACGCTCGACATTTTTCAGCGGTAGTTAACTCACATTGATATTTTTAAGATCAGTTGACCTGACATAAAAAGTGAGTGAATCAATCTAAAAAGTGTCGGTGTGAATTAGCTACCGATGAAAAATGCCGAACGTGAATTAACCCCCGTTGGATTAAGGGAATGAAAAATTTTAAAAGGGAGAAGAACAATTTTCTAAACCCTAAGGCTTGTTGGTTAGGAAATTAAGAGCCCTCACATATATACCTATAAAATAGTCATTTTTAAGTATAGTTATGTTTTTTTTCATTAACTTTTTCTAATAGTGTTATAGGTAGAAAATATATGTATCTTTGTATACTGGACATATATGATGAGTTCGTTCTTCCCAACAAAAAAGTAAAATAGTTTTTTTTTATGTTAAAATAATATATTTAAAAAAAAAAATTGAAATATTATTAAAGGAGGATAGGAGACGTGAAGTAAAATTTAAAGTTTATACATTTGTAAATGTATTAGAATGATGTGCGTAATAAGTGACATATAATAACATGGGTGGCTTAACAGGATTTAGAAAAGACATTATTCTTTAGGTCTTGTCCTTTTCTCTTCAACAGCCTTTTTAGAATTTAGAAAAGAGATTACTCTCCATGTTCGCAAGCTTCCGCTGAAATGAAATACATACATCTTTTTTTTTTTTTTTTTTACTTATATTTCATTTTGTATGATTATTTTATAGATAAATAAATAAAATTATATACATGCAGATATAAATTTGATTTGTATTAGATTGAATTGAAATTTATGGATATTTTACAAATAAAAAAAATTATACAAATGCTTATATAAGTTTTATTTCTATCAGATTAAATTTAATATTAGATAAGAATCTATTTCAAGATAATAAAAAATTAATTTTTTCTACTAAAAAAAATTAAATTTTTCACTTTTCAATTTTGGGTGTGTTCTTATATCTATATTGGACAGAATGGATTCATGAGCACAATTCCTTATAATTTTAAAATCACCCAAACGTGATTCCTCTATCCTTTTGACTGATTCACATTATTGAAACTAATTTATCAGCATGTAAGGTGTAGAAAAAAGTGAATTGTTAAACAAAGGGGCTGCCAAAACCAAATAGTGCTAAAAAAGAAAGATGAGCTAATTAGTCAGCAGAAAAAGCTTTGACGATATTTGTCGTATAATTCTAATACTTGGTCCATACTCCACGTTTGCCCAATACAACACAATAAAAAATAAAAAATAAAACTTCTTTTTTTGAGGAAAAAAAAAAACTTTTCTTTATTAGTTTTGGAACGTCTTTTTGAATACTTCTTAAGAATTTGTTTGACTTTACTTTCTTTTTTATGGATATTTTTTATTCATTTGGTTGCTTCATTAGGGGAAAGATGACAATTTTAGTGACATCAGAAGTTTGTTTGCCATATTAACTTGACCGTCCAAAATAATTAATTTGACCATAAAGTTTTGTAGATAAGCAATTAGACCACTCTCAGCTGCCCGCCATCTTCTTTCCTTTGTTTTTAAAATTCTTTTAGGAGAAAAACACTTCCATATTATTTTTCCCAATATCTTTTGTGACGAGGCTGTAAAAAAATATTTTGTCATATTTAAACTGTTAAAATCATTCAAAAAAATTTGTCAGATGCAATTAAAAATCTGTAAAATCCTTTTTATATTATTAGTACACATAAATTAAAAGAAAAAAATATATTGTTCAACTCCTCTCTGTATTTTAAAAGTAATTAATTCACAATGATATTTTAGTTAGGATTATATATCCAACAAGTAGCCCATGAAATGGCCAAAAGTGCAATAAAAAAATAAAAAAAAGATGGGTTTTGGATAAAAGAAATTCTTGCCAATGATATTCTTTGAATTCTGCTCTTTACCCAACGTTCCGCTCATTCCCAAAGTAAAAGTCCAAAACGTCCCTATGCTTGTTAACTTACGTAGCGTGGGTTTAACATGCGCTAGTTATAAGAGAAACGTAACTTAAGTCACGCTACATGCTGTAATTAGCTCAAGCAGAACCTCATTCTGCCTCATTTTCAAACAACACACACACAAATCTCAATTTTCTCTCAAATTACCCAACTCCAAAATTCCTTGAACTTCAAATCAAACAACACTCCAACAACAAGAATAAGTAAGCTTTCACTTAAATTATGTTGGTATGAAAGATTTTTTTCACTTAATCTATAATTTTTTAGGTTTATTGTTTTGTTAAAATTTTATTTTATTTTTGCAAGAAATGAGAGAATGTTACATGCAAATGACTTATAGTGCTTAATTGTTATGATGTTTAGATACTATGTTAGATTTGTTTAGATTTAGGGTTTGTTTTAAAATAAAATAAAATTGCAAGATATGATACAATGTTACATGCAAATGAGTAATATTACTTAATTATTTAGATGTTTGCATGTTTATGTTGTAGTTATCATTTTTAGGGTTTATGTATAATTTGCACTCCAAGTGTTTGATAAAATGTTGGAATGAGTTTTTCATTGATTGTGTTTAATTTCTTATTGTATAGATTTGAAGCAATGGCCGGGTGGATCGACGTTCATGCAGAATTCAACAGTGGAGAACCTCAGAGGTTGAAGGTTCGATGCCTTGATGTAACGTTAAGAGGTCTCAAGGATCAACTGAATGAATTCAACCAAGGAGTCAACCCCATAGACACAAGGAGGGTGGAATACGTTCGGTATAAATGTACAACGCTCGACGAGGGGAGAGTATCATTCACTTGGGTGGAATTAAAAAACGACGAAAACGTAACGAGCATGTTTTGGGAGCACAACATGTTCTAGTGGATTGATATGCGGGTGCGTTGCTGAGATCAACTGAAGATATCATAAAAAGTTTGATTCCGCCAGAAGATCGTCATTAGTTAGGGTAATGTGCATTCCAACTATAACTATTGTCTTACATCTGAAATTGGGTAATTCAAACTTGCCAAACGACAAGTCCTCAACATTCGCCCAACATTCATGTTTTTCCTTTGAAAAGATTAAATTCTTGTTAGGCTGGTTTAGATGAAGGTATTGAAGTGTAAAGGAATGAACCTCATTTCGTTGGCACTTGAATACCATCATCTAAAGCAAGCATAACAAAAATTTATTCTTTTCATAGGAAAAACATGAATGTCGGGCGAAATGCTTGAGTCCTGTTGTTTGGCGAATTTGAATTTACCCAATTCAAAGGTAAGACAATTGTTGTAGTTGGAATGCCCATTCCAAGAACAACAATTGTCTTACTCTGGATGGGGCAATTCAAACTTGTTAATCGGTAGGACTCCAATATTTAATAAGCATCTTGAACGATGGTATTCAAGTGTCAAGGAATGCACCTCATTCTTTTGACACTTGAATACCATCATTCAAGATGTTGATCGTATGTTGGAGTCTTGCTGTTTAGCAAGTTTGAATTTGCCCCATTCAGGGGCAAGACAATTGTTGTAGTTGGAAGGTGCATGTAATGTAATGTAATCGTTGACATACATGTCGTTTATGTAATGTAACGAAACTTTAGTTAGAATTTTTATTCAAATTCATGCTCTCGCAATTTTTTTCGAATTCACGCTGAATTTATTCTAATTTATTTATTGACTTTATTCGAATTTTTTATTCAATACGCAATCAAAAAATATATGCAAAAAATTAACAACGTGTAAAAACCATTTACAATGCATTAAAATGCATGAAGAACAGGCCACAGTAGTGTGGCTTAACACACACAAGGTTTAACACTAGCATGAGTTAACTCACGCCCAGGTTAACACTAGCTTGAGTTAACTCACGCCTGTTTGGCAGGTGGTCACAAGTCAAGAACACGTTTTTTGAACTTTGGTCGGTTATTAAACCTTGATTTTATTGAGTTTTACACTTTTTTTTTACTACATTTACTGACTTTGGTCGGTTATTAAACCTATGTACTAAATTATTTTCAATTAGTCCTTTTTTCAATCTTTTTTATTCTAATTTATTTTATTTACTTTATTCTAAATTATGTTATTAACTTTAGTCTAATTTTTTTATTTGCTTTATTCTAAATTATTTTGTTTACTGTATTCTAATTTATTTATGCACTTGAAATAAATTCGAAATTATAAAATAAATTTGATTTTATACTAATTCAATTTTTATTCTAATTTATTTATTCATTCAATACAAAATTAGAAAATATATTCGATTTTTTTTTTTGTTTTGTAAACTGATGCAAATGCATCATACCATTAGATTAAAACCAAAAAAGAGTACAAAAAAAGAAATGCAAAAATAAATACAAATAAAAAACAAAATTAATAAATAAAACTATCATTTTATTAATATCATTCAAAGATTACAATAAGCAATACATTTATTTTATTCCAACTCACTAATCTACTTAATATCTTTTTACCTTCTTGAGGTAAAAAGTTATTTTTACCCTCTTCGGTATATGCCAATAGCTCTTGGAGAAAATAGTGATCCGCCCTGTTGGGGAAAACGACATCAGGATCCATTGAGTTAAATTTAAATTCAGTTCCTTTTATACCCCCATGATGATTCTTTTTACCCACGGTAAAAATATTTTGGGAGTAAAAGGAACCAAACCTAATTTTACCTCAAGGGATGATGTCTTTTTCCCCAACCTAACGGACCACTATTTCCGCCAAAAGCTACTAGTATTTACCTTAAGGGGTATAAAAAAGCCTATAAACTAAAGAAACAAAGAAGAAGAAGAGTAAGAGGGGGAGAGAGTGCGAGGAGATAATGTGAGGAATATAGGAAGTATGTGAGGGTATTTATAGGTAGAAATGAGAACCTAGGTTGTATCTAACATTAATGTGGTAAAAAAAAAAGTGTGAAAGTGGTTAAAAACGTATAAATTGAATGTTGAAAACCTGACCAAAGTTGGAAAAACGTTTGTTCTTCACCGACCAACTAGCGCGAGTTAACTCGCGCTAAGGCTCAGTGGTGCGTGACTTAAGTCACGCTCATAATACACTAGCGCATCTTAAGTCACGTAACGTGACTTAACATAAGTACATAATACACTAGCACATGTTAAGTTGCGCATGAGCATTTTGAACTTTTACTTTAAGAATGAGCGAAACGATTTAAATAAAGAGCAGAATTCATATTCTTTTGTAGGTGACTTGTCTCTGTTTTGTTTCTTAATAATGGATGAGGTATCCCCCCTTAATAATATTAAGAAGGGAAGATGCTCTGGAAAATCAAATTTTACCACATGCTTGTTGTCGCGTCATTTTTTGGAGATCAAGGCTATTTGATTAGCTTTTGACTCGCTAAATATTTCACGACTGAACATTTAATTTTTAAGGAAAAGGGGAAAAAAGTTCAAAACACCCCATATTGAAAAGATTTAGGGTTCGGGGGTTAGTTACACAAAGGGAAGGTATTAGCACCCTTTATGTTCGTAGTACTCTACGAGAACCTCTTGATTTTATTTAATTCAATGTGCTATAACTTGCTTGCTTTTGAAAAGAAAGAAGTAATGTGATGAAAAAGAAAATAAAGTGAGACCTAATTTATCTACATTTTTTATTGTTTGGAAGGACGAGTGTCCTCTGCCTACGTACCCGTGAAGGATCAAAACCTCGTAGTTCGGGGTAGAAAACAACGTTTGATTGGTTTTGTGTTTTTTATTAGTTTTGAAAAAAGGTTTTAAAAGGAAAAGCCAAGTGGCAAAATAAGCTTGTTTGTATTTTTTAGATTAAAAGAAAAATGACTTAAAGTAGATTTAAAGTTGATTGCAATTTTGATTTATGAAAGAAATAAAATAAAGACGATTACTTGATTTGGATCAAGGTTTGCTTATGAAAATGTTTTTGTGATTTTTGTTATTTGCATGTTTTTGTTGTTTTTGAATAATTGGACTAAAAAAAATTAAACTAACGGAGCATAAAAATAAAAAGCGCGGCTACCCTAAGTTAGAAATATAAAATCTATGACTATTACATAAAATCCTATTTACATTCTAAGGTCTGCAATAAAATTAAAACGCTAAGAAAAATAAATAAATACGAAAAAGAATAAAAAAAGGTCCAAACACATGGTGGGGTGCAGTGGTAAACAGGGGTGTGCAGAAAGCAGAAAAAAGAATTGGGCTTAAGGAAACGAACCGGGTCGCGGGTCATGGGTCATGGGTTGACCCGTTTGGGGGATATAAAAGGGTTGTAGGGTTTTCTTTCTCTCATTTTTCATTTTCTTTCTCTCTCTTATCCCTCAAATCCTCTCTTCTCTCTCTACTTCTTCTTCTCCGGTGGAGGTGAGGGGGTTCCGGCGGTGGTTGGCCGGCCAGCGCGGCGGCGCCACCGCGCCGGAACCCTAACAGCTTATTTTTTTGATTTTTTTTGCTCTTTCTCTTCTACTTCCCTCCCTCTGCTCACTTCTAACCTTCAAATTCCCAAAACCTTTACCCAAACGTCTAGATCTAAAAAAGAAAGAAATTTATACCTTTTTGTTTTTTTTGGTGGATCCGGGTTTGTTATGATGTTGGCTTGCGCTGCTGTGTGCTTGGGGTTGTGTCGCTCCTGTGTGTGTGTGCGTGTGTCGTGTTGCCGTGCCGGTTCTGTGCGATGCGTTTGTTGTGTTGGTTGCGCGCTTCTGTGGGTGTGTGCGTGTGTGTTGCCGTACCGGTTCTGCTTTTCTGTGGGATGTGTTTGTTGCTTGCCGTGCCGGTCTCTGCTTTTCTGTTGTTCTCTGTTTTTTCTTGTGTTTTTTATTGTTGTGCAGGTCTCTATTTATAGAGTGAGTTTGAGGCTAGAATTTGTTACTGATGAGCACAAAATCAGTGGCTTGTGGAGGAGAAAAAAGGAAATGCGTCTGTTTTTTACTGGATTTGTTTCAGAGAAAGCGTGAATCCGGATTTGGATTAGAACAGCGTATGCGTGATGTTGTTATCTTGAACCTGGACACTTTTGGATTTTTTGGACTTTTTGGGACTTAAAAAGAAAAATTAATAATAAAAGGATAATGTCTACATTTTTGGTTTTAAATAAAATAAATAAAAAAAGAAAAATTTAATCTAATCTTGGACTAAAATTAAAATTAGAATTCTAAACTAAAAATTTAAAAGATGGAAATAAATAATTAAAGACTGAGAGAAGAGGGCCCGATTCGGAATTTTATGAGGTATTTCAAAATACCTCCCTGCCGAATTTTTCACTGAAATGCGAGTCTGGTCCGAGTTCGGAGACGTGTGTCAGTGGGATCTTAGGTCAAAATTTGGGGTATGACAGATGCCCCTATTTAAGTTTCTTCGCTCAGAGATTCGAAGGTAAAATCTTCGACTCGACGAGCCGAAGAGACTTAAATACAAAAATGCACCAATTTTGACCTAAGAGGTTTATGAATGCTCATGATTTAATTATGAATGCATGATGACAGTGACGGCTCGACTGGAATGAAAAGACACTAGGATACCCAAATTCTTCGAAGAAAGGGATCCGACTTTACTGGGGAATCTGGTTTCACTGGGGAAGATGGTTGTTCCTCATTGTCTCGACATCTCGAAACAAAGTGCAATGGTTCAGACTTCAATGTCCATTTGTGGACTTGGTTTTGAAAAATGAAATAATAGAAGGATACAAGCTATTTGTTGGTTGAAATTGGCCACTTGTTACAGGCTGTTCGTTGGTTGGAACTGGTCGCTGAGTATAAAGATAAAAGATCGACATGAGTTGTTCGTTTGTTGGAACTAGTTGCTCGGAAGGTAAAAAACATTGGCATAGGCTATTCGTTTGTTGGAATCGGTCGCTGGGCATAAAGATAAAAGATTGTCATGAGTTGTTCGTTTGTTGGAACTAGTTGCTCGGAAGGTAAAAAACATTGGCATAGGCTATTCGTTTGTTGGAATCGGTCGCTGGGCATAAAGATAAAAGATTGTCATGAGTTGTTCGTTTGTTGGAACTAGTTGCTCGAAAGGAAAAAAAAACTGGCATAGGCTATTCGTTTGTTGGAATCGGTCGCTTGAAAAGTTTGGAGTTTGAAGTTGACATCGAGATTAACTAGCGTCGTGACTAGTACGGCTTTCCGCCGGGGATGACACTTCGAAACTAAAGTTGAAATTGACATTGATTAGTGACATGACTTAGCACGACTTTTTCGCCGAGGATGACACTTTTTGAATTTGAAATTGAAATTGATTAGTGACATAACTAGCACGGCTTTTTCGCCGGGGATGACACTTTTGAATTTGAAATTGAAATTGACATCGATTAGTGACATAACTAGCACGACTTTACGCCGGGGATGACACTTTTGAAATTGAAGTTGAAATGGAAAACGCTCATTTGTAGAAACTTGCGGCTTGACACAACGGTAAGCTTTGACTGATGCAATTACGTGTGAATTGATGTTATGCATATGTCGTGTACGCATAAACGTGTGATTATGTGAAAATATTGGTGAATGCATGATTGCATGAATGTATGGATATATGAATGTACATGACACGTGAGTCGATGAACCGAGACAAGACAGGTAAGATGGGAGTCGGACCGACATTGCATTACAAACACTCGGCAACCTTCCTTGGAGATGATATTATTGTGAGCAAATCGAGCCGTTGATGGTGTAAGAACCTGGCACTAGGTAGCCACTGGTGCCTCCTGGGGGGTGAGCCCATTGTCGATGAAAGAAGTCTGAAGAAGTCGCCATTTGTAAACCGGTACAGAGTGTCCTTCCATTGGTATGCTTCCGCAGTCATACCTTTTGTTTTATTAAAAGAAAATCCCTAATTTTTGCCTGGACCGCCCTTTCGGGTTTTCAGTCCACCGGGATGCCCTCTGTTGCCTAAGTCGCCTTTTCAGGTTTTCAACTTAGCGAGCTTTTTGTATTATTTTTGTATTTGTTTATTCAGAGACTTTCCTTAGTGTCGAGCCACGCTTTTAGCAGGATCTAACCTCTCTTGAGTCGATATATGCCTTTCTTACTCCCGAGTGCCAAGTTGTATCTATTTGTTTATGCTTTTTATTATATAAACCCTTTTTAGAAATCTATTTCAAAGTATTATCATCAGTAAAAGAGGAAAAAATCGAGAAACAAAACAAGTAGGAGTCAAAAGAGAGGTAAAGGCTCAAAGTTTATTAATCGAATGACGCTATGCCAATGGCATGACTTCATGGAGTTATTTACAAAGTTTGAAAAGAAATGGTAATTTAAAATGGAAAGGTACGTTGAACTTCATAACCCTATCGTTCTCTAGCAACTTTGAAATCCGTTATCTTGTGGCTCGAATGTTTTTGATATCAGGTATGCCCCAAGTGTATCTGTGTTCGACTGGATGCAGTTACTTTGTCTCTTTTCTTTTTTTTTTTTTTATTTTTTTTATTTTTTTTTATTTTTTTATTTTTAAATCCTTAATTTTTGCATAGACTGCCCTTTCGGGTTTTCACTCTATCAGGATAATGATCTCTGTTTATTGTCTCTAATTTTTGCCTGGACCGCCCTTTTCGGGTTTTCAGTCCACCGAGACGCTCATTTTTGCCTAAGTCGCCCTTTTCGGGTTTTCGACTTACCGAGCTGTTCTTTTAAAAATTTTAGACAAAGTATTTCTTGACTGCATCTGTGTTTACAGGTCGTGGAAGTTCTTCACCGTCCATGGTTTGTAGAGTCATGGCACCACCTGAGAAGGCTCTTTTAACAACATACGGACCTTCATAATTAGGAGCCCACTTGCCTCGGGAGTCTGGTTGGAAAGAGAAAATCTTTTTGAGCACGAGATCACCTTCTTTAAACTCACGGGGACGAACTTTCTTGTCAAAGGCCTGCTTCATCCTTTTTTGATATAATTGTCCGTGACATAGGGCTGTCATGCGCTTTTCTTCAATTAGATTCAACTGGTCGTATCTATTCTGAACCCATTCAGCTTCCGATAAGTCAGCCTCCATTAGGACTCTCAATGATGGAATTTCGACTTCTACAGGAAGTACTGCCTCCATGCCATATACCAGGGAGAAGGGAGTTGCCCCTGTTGATGTGCGTACAGAAGTACGATATCCATGTAATGCAAAGGGAAGCATTTCATGCCAATCTTTATAAGTCACCACCATCTTCTGGACAATCCTCTTTATATTCTTATTTGCAGCTTCGACAGCACCATTCATTTGGGGTCTGTAAGGTGAAGAGTTATGGTGCTCGATCTTGAAATCATCACACAATTCTTTCATCATCTTGTTGTTTAGATTTGTTCCGTTGTCGGTGATGATCCGGTTGGGGATGCCATAACGACAAATGATATGATTCTTGATAAATTTGACCACCACTTGTTTGGTCACATTGGCATATGATGCGGCCTCAACCCACTTAGTGAAGTAGTCAATAGCCACTAAGATGAAACGGTGTCCATTCGAAGCTTTGGGCTCAATCCTTCCGATCATGTCAATGCCCCACATAGAGAAAGGCCACGGAGAGGAAAGTAAATTGAGTGTAGTTGGCGGCATATGAATCTTGTCGGCGTATATCTGACACTTGTGACACTTTCTGGTATGCTTGTAGCAATCTGATTCCATTGTCATCCAGTAGTAGCCTGCTCGCAATATCTTTTTAGCCATTGTGTGCCCATTAGGATGAATTCCGAAGGATCCTTCGTGTATTTCATGTATCAATAAATCAGCTTCATATTTGTCTACACATCTGAGCAAGACCGTGTCAAAATTTCTTTTGTACAAGATATCCCCATTCAGGAAGAAATTACTAGATAATCTTCTGAGAGTCTTCTTATCTTTGTTGGATGCTCCAGGAGGATACTCTCGAGTTTGGAGAAACACTTTAATATCATGAAACCACGGTTTATCGTCGAAAACTACTTCAGCGGCAAACACATAGGCGGGTCTATCAAGGAATTTGACACTGATTAGTGGCACGTCATTGTGATGATTCACCTTGATCATTGAAGACAAAGTAGCCAAGGCATCCGCCATCTGATTCTCATCCCGAGGAATATGATGTAATTCCACTTTGTTGAAGAAGGTCAATAAACGTCTTGCATAGTCTCGATAAGGTATTAGTCCTGCGTGAAGAGTTTCCCATTTTCCTTTGATCTGGTTGATTACAAGAGCTGAATCTCCATATATTTCGATGTTCTTGATTCTTAGATCAATGGCTTCTTCAATACCCATGATGCAGGCTTCATATTCAGCGATGTTGTTCGTGCAGTCAAACCGGAGTCTTGCTGTGAAAGGGATGTGAGCACCTTTAGGAGTAAGGAGTACTGCCCCTATGCCGTTGCCGTATACATTGACAGCCCCATCAAATATCAAACCCCACACTGAATCCGGATCAGGACCTTCTCCGAATAGTGGCTCGTCACAATCTTTCATCTTTAGATACATAATCTCTTCATCAGGAAAGTCAAACTTGATAGGTCGATAGTCTTCAAGTGGTTGGTGAGCCAAGTGATCAGCAAGGATACTGCCTTTGATTGCCTTCTGGGAACGGCACTCGATATCATATTCAGATAGTAGCATCTGCCACCGTGCAATCCTTCCTGTCAAAGCGGGCTTCTCAAATATGTACTTGATTGGATCCATTTTAGATACCAGCCAAGTAGTGTGATTAATCATATAATGACGGAGGCGTTTGGCAGCCCAGGCTAGAGCACAACACGTCTTCTCGAGCATGGAGTAGCGAGATTCACATTCAGTAAACTTCTTGCTTAAATAATAAATGGCGTGCTCTTTTCTTCCGGTTTCATCTTGTTGTCCGAGCACACAACCCATGGAATTTTCTAACACTGTTAGGTACATGATCAAAGGTCTTCCTTCAACTGGAGGGATGAGAATCGGTGGTTCTAGCAAGTACTTCTTTATGCTGTCAAAAGCCTTCTGGCAATCTTCGGTCCACACAATACCTTGTTCTTTGCGGAGTAGTTTGAATATCGGCCCACAAGTTGCAGTCATATGAGAAATGAACCGGGAGATGTAATTTAGTCGTCCAAGAAAACCCCTTACTTCTTTTTCTGTTCTCGGAGCAGGCATCTCTCTGATGGCTTTGACTTTGTCAGGATCTACTTCGATGCCTTTCTGGCTGACAATGAAACCTAGAAGCTTTCCGGATCTGACACCAAAAGTGCATTTGTTGGGATTTAGACGAAGTTTGTACTTCCTCAGGCGCTGGAACATCTTCTGTAGATACTTGACATGGTCTTCTTCAGTAACCGACTTGACTATCATATCATCCACATAGACCTCAATCTCTTTATGTATCATATCGTGGAAAAGAGTAGTCATCCCCCTCTGATAAGTAGCTCCGGCATTGATTAAACCGAACGGCATTACTTTGTAACAGAAAGTGCCCCAAGGTGTAATAAATGATGTTTTCTCTCTATCTTCGGGTGCCATCTTGATTTGATTATAACCGGAGAATCCATCCATGAATGAGAAGACTTTAGACTTTGCAGTACTGTCAACCAACACGTCAATATGAGGTAAAGGAAAGTCGTCTTTCGGGCTAGCTTTGTTTAAATCACGGTAGTCGACACACATTCTGACCTTACCATCTTTCTTTGGAACAGGAACTATGTTAGCTAACCATTGGGGGTAATTTGATGTGATGAGGAAACCAGCGTCGATCTGTTTCTGTACCTCTTCTTTGATTTTGAGAGCCATGTCAGGACGTGTTCTTCTCAATTTTTGTTTGACTGGCGGACATTCAGGTTTCAAAGGTAGGTGATGTACCACAATATCAGTGTCTAGACCCGGCATATCTTGGTAGGACCAGGCAAACACATCAACATATTCTTTGAGGAGCTCTATCACTTGCTTTTTAACACTTGTTTCGAGCGATGCCCCAACCTTGATTTCTTTTTTGTCCTCTTTGGTGCCCAAATTAATCACTTCTAGTTCGTCCCCATAAGGCTGAATGGTCTTCTTCTCTTGTTCGAGTAGTCGAGAGATTTCGTCAGGGATCTCTTCATTCTCTTCTTCCTCCGCTTCATACACATGGAACTCAAAGTTGGGAGAGATCATGGGGTTATGTTGTTCAACGGGTTCGTCGATTTCTAATCTGCACATGTGATGGATGATTTTTTAGAAAAAAGATACATGCAGATTTTTTTGAAAATTCATGTTGGGTTTTTTGTATTACCACTTTTCAGAAAAGCATAAAAGAAAATGAGACAAAACATCGGGAAAAAAAAACGACATTTTTATTTTATTGATGATAATTTCTTGAAATAAAAAGCCCTAGATAAGTTCACTTTCGCTTGGGGCGGGGCGAAAGGATTTTTTTTGAAAAGAAAAGCATAAACTAGACAAATGCATTACTTGGACAAGTGAGCAACAAAAGGAACATCTATGGCAACCCAATTGTGGCTGGATACTCCTGGTGTTATAAAACCTCGTGGCACACTTTCAGGATCATCTCCAATGATTGCATGGATAAAGCCCGAACTGTGGAAAGTGCCCTTCTTGGCTGTGGACAAACCAGTAGATGGGAAGAAACCCAAACCTTCTCGGTGCTTGTTTTCTGGAAGCTCTATCAGCTTTCCCCAGCTTGTGGACCCTCCTGCTTGTATGACCTTCTGAGCATCTTTCAGAGACGAGATAGAGGCTTCGTTCCTCTTGGTATTCTTATCTTCTATAGTAAACCCTTGAAAAGGTGTCCCTTCGACATTGTCTGCCCCAATGAAAGAGAAAGATGACAAATGACTCACCAATAAAGCCTCTTCACCGTTTACAGTTACTAGCTTCCCATTCTTCACAAACTTCAGCTTTTGATGCAGCGTGGATGTGACAGCCCCTGCCTCGTGAATCCAGGGTCGACCCAGTAAGCAACTATATGAAGCTTGAATGTCCATGACTTGAAAATTAACTTGAAAAACTTGTGGCCCAACTGTGATAGGTAGAACCACCTCACCAAGGACATCCTTCCTCGAGCCATCAAAAGCTTTCACCATTACCCCACTTCGTCTTAAAGGTGCGCCTTGGTAAGCGAGTTGGGTATAAGTTGTTTTGGACAACACGTTCAAAGATGATCCAGTATCCACCAGTACATTTGACAAAGCATCGGTTTTACAGTTCACAGATATATGCAGCGCCCGATTGTGGTTCCTCCCTTCTGCTGGGAGCTCTTCATCACTGAAACTCAAGTTGTTGCATGCAGTGATGTTCCCTACTATTCCGCCAAACTGTCCCACTGTTACATCATAATCCACAAAAGCTTGTTCTAAGACCTTCATTAATGCATCCTTATGGGCCTCAGAATTTAGTAATAAAGACATTATGGATATTTTGGATGGAGTCTGCATCAGTTGGTCAACAACCTTGTACTCGCTCTTCTTTATTAACTTGAGAATCTCGTCAAACTCTGCACTTGTACCAGCCCCATTGGGTTGATCCACTTCTTTGGCGATACCAGCATCTTTAGTCCGAACCTCCTTGTTTATTATAGCATCAATCTTCTTTGGGAACACTATGGGAACAACGCGCCCATTTCTCAGAACTCTACTGTCTTCAACAACATTATCCACACTAGACAAAGGCGGTATTGGAACCTCACGACCCTCTTCAATCATGGTGGCATTGTATTTGTATGGAATGGCTTTTTCAGAAGCATATGGCAGTGGACCCGGTAAGCAGATCACCAGAGGGGTGATAGTTGACTTTCGACTGTCATAAAATACTTCCAAAGGTCCTTCGGGAGTTATTACACACACATCATCACACTTCCTTTCGACCACAAGCTCTCCTCGGTCTAGAAGCCCTTGAATATCATTTCTTACTTTCTGACATCCTCCGGAGTTCATAAGGCATATTTCACAGAGATCATGATCATGCTCAAAAAGGTCGACTTTGCATAACTTGGCATGTAACGGGACCAAGGGTGTTCTGATACGTTGAACATTCAGAATGGGACGAGTCTTTTGACAATCTTCGATCATGTTGACTGTTGCGGCACCATGATTCGGCAATGGGTTTGTTTGAACATTTGGCGCCGAGTCTGTGAAAGTTATTTTTCCATCATTGATCAACTTCTGCACTGTGCTTTTAAAGGCATAACAAGTTTCAATGTTATGGCCACGGCCCCCTTCATGGAAGTCACAAGTCTGGTCAAGTCTATACCAAGATGGTAGTTTTTCTGGGATAGGAGGAGCTGTTCTAGTTTGGACAAGGTTTTTCTTGAGTAAGCCGGGAAGTAATTCTGCATAGGTGACTGGTATTGGGTTAATCGGCATTCTTGGTGGTCGAGGTTGTTGTGGGCGTTGTTGATAAGGTTGTTGTTGGAAATTTTGTTGAGGGTATTGTTGATATGGGTATTGTTGGTATGGTTGCTGTTGGTATGGTTGCTGTTGGTATGGTTGTTGTTGGAAATTTTGTTGTTGGACACTTTGTGGTTGGACATTTTGTGGTGAAGGATTTTGTGGGAATTGAGGATATTGTGGTATTTGAGGATATTGTGGTATTTGAGGATGGTTATTCGTTTGTTGAAAAGGGTGAGAGGTGGGTGTGATGGCAGCAATGTGTTGATAGGCTGGATAAGTTTGTTGAGGCCCTCCATGAGTCACCATACCGACTTCTTGTTCTTTCTTCCTCGGGAAATGGTTCCCGGTCTTCTTGGTCCCACTGACAGGAGTTGTATTCTTTACTAAGCGTCCTTCTCGGACTCCTTCTTCTAACTGTACTCCCATACCAACCATCTCCGCGAAGCTCTTTGGTGTACTTCCGACCATCTTTTTGTAATAAAAATGATTCAAAGTTTTTAGGAAGAGCTTGGTCATCTCTTTCTCCTCAATCCGTGGGCTGACTTGGGCAGCGGTGTCTCTCCACCGTTGGGCATATTCTTTGAACGTCTCTTTATCTCCCTGAGTCATGGCTTGGAGATCACTTCGGTCCGGAGTCATGTCTACATTGTAACTGTACTGTTCCACGAAAGCTTCGCAAAGGTCACGGAAAGTTTGAATCCTTGTTTTGTCTAGGTTTGTGTACCACTTTGAAGCAGGGCCGGTCAAGCTTTCTTGGAAGTAGTAAATAAGAATCTGATCATCTTGGGCATACGCAGGCATCCTTCTCACATACATTTTTAGATGTTCCTCAGGGCAAGAACTCCCTTTGTATTTCTCGAAGTCTGGAATCTTGAATTTGTGAGGTACCTGCACACTCGGTACCAAACAGAGATCGTACGCAGTCTTCCCAAATTTCCCTTTTTCACGGAGGGCTTTCATGTCTCGGCGTAGTTCATCATACTTTTCTCGTAGGTCGTTTACTTCCTCGTAAGCCTCTACATTCCCTGAATGAAAGATAGGTTCTTCGGTTTGCGGGACTGTATGTATCACAGGTGCTGAGTAGGTCATGGTGGCTGGAGTGACCCTCATGGCAGGTAGGGGTACTTGAGCCGTGTACTGGTGAGTGGGCATCTGAGCTTCACAAGTGATAGGACGAAATATCTCCCCAGCAGTGAAAGGTGGAAACCAAGGCGCGGAACGTTGCGGAGCGGACTGCGTTGGAGTGTCAGCACATAGTGTCCAAGAAGAAGACGCCTCGGCCTGAGTTCTGATGGGAGGAGGGGGTGGAGGTGCTTGTGATCGGGCCTGTGCTTCTGTTACGGCCTGAGCTTGAGTTTGCGCTTGTGCCAATGCTTGCGCTTGTGCTTGAATCTGTGCTTGAGCTTGAGTCTGAGTTTCTGCCATTGTTTTTATTAATTCAGCCATCTCGTCCATCCTAGTCTGCATGACTGTCATTTCTTCACGAAGTACCCGATTTTCCTGCTCAAGATAATCCATCTTCTTCTTTACGTTTGCTCGAGTGTAGTGAGTACGGGTTGACTTGTAGATGATACGTGGGGCCACCGTATGAAACGAGTTGACCCTTTTTCTGGAAAAGGAAGTTTGTGTGAGACTTTGATTTGAGACTATGAAATGCCGGATGATGCATGATGTTTATGCAAAAATAGACGTATATTCTTTTATCGAAGGACTTATGAAAGTATTTTTGTAAATATCATAGTTGAGAGTTCCATTGAATGATTCGCATACTATAAGATGATTCCCTTTCTAAACAACGAAGCCAAGGGATAGACTTTGCAAAAAAATAAGATAAATATCTAACTTAAAGCTAAAAACAAAAATAAAAGAAAACTGGGAACTCTCAAGCTCTTTGAAGTAGACTATTCATCAGAATCTGAATGTGCATCTTTGAAGAACTCCCAACGCTCCCCTGCGCTGATAAATTGTGATAGCCTTGTGCTCTGAGCTCGGATCTGAACATTCTTTTTTACTATTTGTCGTCTCAGCTTGTGAACCTCATGCTCTTGTTGCTCTATCTTACCACTTATAGTTTCCACCTTGAGCATAGCTTCATCATACTTCCTTTTCCAGGTAGCACTCACACATTCCGATCGGGCCAACTTCTCTTGACATTCCTCCACAGTTGCGGGGGCCAAGGGTAAAGCCGGAGCTGGGGTTGTTGAAGATAGGTACCTCGGCAAATGATATGGTAAGACCAGATCGGAAGCTCTATTGACGACCCATTGCGTGTAAGACCCCTGTAAAGAGTCTAATCTTCTCGCCAATTGGCTTCTATTGAGTGTGCGAATGGCATGCCATGCTTGGACAAATCTCCCTCTTTTGTTTGAGGGATCTTCATGGTTGAAGTAGAATTCACCCTGTAGGTAGATGTTATCTGGCTTAGCTTCCATTGGACATCCGAACTGACGTTTGGCAAGGATAGGATTGTAGCTGATTCCTCCTTGCGTACCGAGAAGGGGTACATTTGAGTATTCTCCACAACTAACAATGATGTTCGTGAAGTTACAAGTGGCACGGTACCAGGTTATGTCGGATGGGGTAAGGGACATGATTCTTTTGGGCCAGGAGAGATTTTCTGGGTTGGCTTGAAAGGAGTGGGTCTGAGGTAAGTGAGAGGTAAACCATTTGTATAGTAAGGGTGCGCAACCAAGGATAGCTCCACGACCTACTTGGGTTCGATCGTGAATGGAATGATATATATCAGCTAACAATGTGGGGACTGGGTTCTTTGTGAGGAAAATTTGGATGGCATGGATGTCAACATAGTTGTCAATATTTGGGAACAATACTAGGCCATAGATGAGTAAAGCTAGGATAGAGTAAAAGGCCTCAACATTGTTTGTTTTGGAAAACTCGGAGGCTTGTTGGTAAAGAAATTTAGTAGGTAAGCTTGGGAGATTCCCTTTTAGGGTGAGTTTTTCTTTTATGAGGGAGGTCTTGAGATGGAGGGCATTTGCAATAGTGGCGGCTTTGGGAAAAGGTTCTAAACCAGTAAAAGGTACCTTATCAAGTACGGGTAGGCCAATTAAGTGAGAGTATTCTTCGAGGGTAGGCATAAGCTGGTAGTCAGGAAAAGTGAAACAGTGGTAAGCAGGGTCATAGAACTGGACCAAGGTCTCCAAGCACCCCTTCTCGATATTTGTCCAGAGGACACCAAGTAAATTCCCATGACGATCACGAAAGTTCTCCAAGCTAGTTACTTCAAATGCAAGCTTCTTTAAATTCTCTAGATCCAGTTTCCTGAATGTAAACTTCCTAGTATTTCTTCTTTCCATGCCTATGATATTTACAAAAACAAGTATAAGCCCTTCGATATTTTTGATGAGAAAAGATAAAATTATGAATGAATGCATGCATGCATGATTATGCGTAGGTTAAGCTCATCATGTTGGAGTTTAAAGGTAATAACCCCCATTTGGTAAGGACTATGGTTTCATTTGTACCTGTATCACGGGTTCTATCCAGTTCCCAAAGTCATCAACTACCTCCGAATGTTATCAGGTTACAAGACTACTCTTGATCCAATAAGATTCGTATAAAAGTTTCGTTTGAGTGTAGTATCGCGTATCAACTAATTCAAGACTACTCTTGATTAGCCACCGCACTACGTCCTAAAAAGGCTAAGATGGGTTAAGGGTAACTAAAGGTCCTCAACTTCGACGGTCACTTGAAAATATAATGCCAACACGACTATTCATGCCAACATAGATTACTTTCAAGATTCCTCCATTGAGTGGGGTTGTACCACATGAACCTAAACACGAGACTTGACTCTCGGAAAGGCACTTTGGTTATACCACCGTCCTATCTTATGTTTCTCTCAAGCCCGGGTGTAGGGCTTTATCTCACCACTCATATTTAAAAAGAAAGGAAGAAGATAAAAGATATATACAATTATTTCCATCTTTATTTTGTTTTTGTTTTAAGCAAGTTATAGCACAAAGAATTAAATAAAGCCAAGTTAGGCTCAACCCTCTTAGGGGGGGTCCCCAGTGAAGTCGCCATTTCTGTCGCGTCATTTTTTGGAGATCAAGGCTATTTGATTAGCTTTTGACTCGCTAAATATTTCACGACTGAACATTTAATTTTTAAGGAAAAGGGGAAAAAAGTTCAAAACACCCCATATTGAAAAGATTTAGGGTTCGGGGGTTAGTTACACAAAGGGAAGGTATTAGCACCCTTTATGTTCGTAGTACTCTACGAGAACCTCTTGATTTTATTTAATTCAATGTGCTATAACTTGCTTGCTTTTGAAAAGAAAGAAGTAATGTGATGAAAAAGAAAATAAAGTGAGACCTAATTTATCTACATTTTTTATTGTTTGGAAGGACGAGTGTCCTCTGCCTACGTACCCGTGAAGGATCAAAACCTCGTAGTTCGGGGTAGAAAACAACGTTTGATTGGTTTTGTGTTTTTTATTAGTTTTGAAAAAAGGTTTTAAAAGGAAAAGCCAAGTGGCAAAATAAGCTTGTTTGTATTTTTTAGATTAAAAGAAAAATGACTTAAAGTAGATTTAAAGTTGATTGCAATTTTGATTTATGAAAGAAATAAAATAAAGACGATTACTTGATTTGGATCAAGGTTTGCTTATGAAAATGTTTTTGTGATTTTTGTTATTTGCATGTTTTTGTTGTTTTTGAATAATTGGACTAAAAAAAATTAAACTAACGGAGCATAAAAATAAAAAGCGCGGCTACCCTAAGTTAGAAATATAAAATCTATGACTATTACATAAAATCCTATTTACATTCTAAGGTCTGCAATAAAATTAAAACGCTAAGAAAAATAAATAAATACGAAAAAGAATAAAAAAAGGTCCAAACACATGGTGGGGTGCAGTGGTAAACAGGGGTGTGCAGAAAGCAGAAAAAAGAATTGGGCTTAAGGAAACGAACCGGGTCGCGGGTCATGGGTCATGGGTTGACCCGTTTGGGGGATATAAAAGGGTTGTAGGGTTTTCTTTCTCTCATTTTTCATTTTCTTTCTCTCTCTTATCCCTCAAATCCTCTCTTCTCTCTCTACTTCTTCTTCTCCGGTGGAGGTGAGGGGGTTCCGGCGGTGGTTGGCCGGCCAGCGCGGCGGCGCCACCGCGCCGGAACCCTAACAGCTTATTTTTTTGATTTTTTTTGCTCTTTCTCTTCTACTTCCCTCCCTCTGCTCACTTCTAACCTTCAAATTCCCAAAACCTTTACCCAAACGTCTAGATCTAAAAAAGAAAGAAATTTATACCTTTTTGTTTTTTTTGTGGATCCGGGTTTGTTATGATGTTGGCTTGCGCTGCTGTGTGCTTGGGGTTGTGTCGCTCCTGTGTGTGTGTGCGTGTGTCGTGTTGCCGTGCCGGTTCTGTGCGATGCGTTTGTTGTGTTGGTTGCGCGCTTCTGTGGGTGTGTGCGTGTGTGTTGCCGTACCGGTTCTGCTTTTCTGTGGGATGTGTTTGTTGCTTGCCGTGCCGGTCTCTGCTTTTCTGTTGTTCTCTGTTTTTTCTTGTGTTTTTTATTGTTGTGCAGGTCTCTATTTATAGAGTGAGTTTGAGGCTAGAATTTGTTACTGATGAGCACAAAATCAGTGGCTTGTGGAGGAGAAAAAAGGAAATGCGTCTGTTTTTTACTGGATTTGTTTCAGAGAAAGCGTGAATCCGGATTTGGATTAGAACAGCGTATGCGTGATGTTGTTATCTTGAACCTGGACACTTTTGGATTTTTTGGACTTTTTGGGACTTAAAAAGAAAAATTAATAATAAAAGGATAATGTCTACATTTTTGGTTTTAAATAAAATAAATAAAAAAAGAAAAATTTAATCTAATCTTGGACTAAAATTAAAATTAGAATTCTAAACTAAAAATTTAAAAGATGGAAATAAATAATTAAAGACTGAGAGAAGAGGGCCCGATTCGGAATTTTATGAGGTATTTCAAAATACCTCCCTGCCGAATTTTTCACTGAAATGCGAGTCTGGTCCGAGTTCGGAGACGTGTGTCAGTGGGATCTTAGGTCAAAATTTGGGGTATGACACTTGTTGTTTGTGCCAAATCACATTTTTGGGGTAAAACAAGTCACAAATTTATTTTATTGAACTAAATTAATGACCACACTTAACTATGGTAATGTCATGTAACTCCTACCAACATCTGATTTTGTAAATTGCATATCAAAAACAAAAGTGACATTACATCCTAACTTGACACGATGTCATCATCAACCAACATTACCTGCTTCTGATTCAGATACAAACAATCTTTTGCAATTTCAACTGAAAAATGTTGCCAAACACGTTTAGAAAAAAAATTATGCTTCGTTTACAATATATAAATTACATTTATGCATGTTCATAACAAATGTCAAACTTTACCAAAACATTATTTGGTTCCAAAGTTGTCTTGGTTACAATTTACTCCCATGTATACTTATGTATGTTCTCAATCAACCTTCCTTTATATTTATTACCATCTGGATTCAACACATCAAAATTTTCCTCAAATCCTTCAGGGTCATAAATGGCAAGGTAATTGACATAATAAGGATCTATGGTGTCACTACATATATAAAACGAAGACAATTTAATTTAGTTTTATAATTTTTACAAAAATAAGTCAATTTTCCCTTAAATCATATATTACATCTATGGTAATGCATCAGCAAAAGTACATTGGTGAATTAATGCTGGAGAAATTTGAAATGAAAGATTGCAATTCAATCTCTAATCCATCAGAAACAAACTCGAAGCTTGTTGAATGCAGTGAAGAAGAAAAGTGGAATCAACTATGTTTAGACAAATTGTTGGTTCACTAAGGTACCTATGCAATAGTAGGCCAGACATTTGCTATTCAGTTAGTGTAATAAGCAAGTTTATGCATGATCCAAAGAAATCTCATTTGATAGCTGCAAAGAGACTCCTTAGATACATTAAGGGTACCATGGATCTTGGTCTGCTATTTCCTTATGGAGCTCAAAGTGAATTAAATGAGCTCATGGGTTTCTCAGATAGTGATTGGTGTGGAGATCTAACTGATAGAAGAAGCACATCGGACTACGTATTCAAATTCAATGATGCTGCAATCTCCTGGTGTACCAAAAGCAACTAGTCACTGCACTCGCATCATGTGAAGTTGAATACATTGAAGGAACTTTTGCTACTTGTCAAGCTCTATGATTGGATTCAGTGATGAAAGAGCTCAAGTGTGAAGTGATGAAACCTCTAACACTGGAGATTGACAACAAATCAGCCATAAGTCTTGCTTAGAATCCAATCTCACATGGCAAAAGTAAACACATTGAGACCAGATTCCATTTCATTAGAGAGCAGGTGACTAATGGAATGATTGAGCTACACTACTATACAACAGAACTGCAACTTGCATATGGTTTACAAAAGCAGTGAAGCTTGACATATTTTAATTTTTGAGGAAAAAACTTGGTGTTTTTGATGTTCAACAGTTATGATTAAGGGAAAGTATTAGAATATTAATCAATAATTGCCATGTAACTAATAGTTAGTTAAGTTTGTTTCAAAATCTATTAGTTAGTTAGATTACTTGTTCCACAAGTGAGTGACTTTTTTGTGCCTATATAAGGCTTTGTATTGTGAAACTCATTACTAATGAATAAGATTCACATTGCAATTATATTCTCCATTATTTTCTCTTTAGTTTTACAACTTTATGCTATTTTCTCATCTTGCACAAAACAACTTATTTTCATAAGCACTTATGCTGCATAGAACACAACGTCTGTTCTAACAAATATAAGTTTGATCTCTACCAAAAAAAATATAAGTTTGATCTTAAATTTTAAAAACAATTGAATTGTTATGGATACAAATACGTTTTTTTTAAGGGGTTGTAAGGGCACATATACATATTTATAGCAACCAAATTATAAATAAATGACAAACTTTTTTTTGAAAGGGAATAAATGATAAACTTAAAAGTAAAAACCCTAAAAAATTAAATTTAAAAGTAAAACTGTCTCAAAAAATAATTTATCCACATCAGCCTTGTAACAATATTAGTTGTTTTTTCAGTTTTTTGTTGGTTAAGCATTGGTTGTTTTTTCTATTAAAATAAAAAGAAACTACCATGTAACAAACTTATCCAATCTCCATCACACAATTGGAGTTTGTTCCGATATATCAGAATTTGGTGAAATGTTAAAAAAGATATTGATGACAAATATCATTGCTGGCATTACCATTTACCTTTATCTTCTCAATTTAATTTATTTACAACAAACAATACAATAATATTTTTTTAGCCAAAAAAAATAAACAATAATCTTTTTTACTCACATATCCAACAAAATTACGCTATTTTAAAAAAAAATAATTGAAGAACCAATAAAAGAGGAGTTCTAGAATCCCATAAATAAATAAATAAAATACAAAAAAACAGAATCGAAAATTAGTTAATAAATGAATTAAAAGATTGTCAATATTCGGTGCGGTTTCCTCGGACCCCGCCAATAGTAATCTAGTTGTAATCCGTTTCAAGATTCAGAAAACCTCGCTTCATTCAAAACGACACCGCATCATAAATCCTTATTCTTCCTTCTTCTTATATAAGAACTAAAGAAAGAAGAAGATGGAACATTCATTCAACAATTTATAGCATTAGCATTAGAAGATTCTCTCTGAATCGGAATCTGAATCCTCGTTTACACGCACACAAACACTACATACACATTCAATTGAATAATAATGGGGATGATAGTTGAAGTTGAGAACATTGATGAAGACGACGACGTTTTGATTCCTCCACCTAATTTCTCCATGGTTGAAGATTGCATTTATCGATCTAGTCTTCCTAAACCTTCCAGTTTTCCCTTTCTTCAAACCCTCAACCTTCGCTCTATCATGTTAGTTTTTTTTTTTTTTTCCTTTTCAAGAATCGTTCTTTTTTTTTTTTTTTGTTTATTATTGATATTGATGTTATTTATTCTTGAATTTATACAGATACTTGTGTCCTGAACCCTACCCTGAAGAGAATTTGGACTTCTTAAAGGAACAGAATATTCGTCTTTTTCAATTTGGAATTGAGGGCAAAACGGTATATATATTTTTTATATTCATATCGTCACATATGCTATTTGAATGTTATTTAAGGCTTGTGATTAATTGAAATAGGATTAAACATGATATGATACTATGATTAGTCTTGTTAACATATCAGTTTTTTACTTTTAATTTTGGTAAAAAATTGTTTGTTTGGAGTCCTTGAAAGTATATACCACTTTATTCTTTTGGTGATTAGACTTTTTAAGAAAAATTTCATTGAGATGTATATTAACTAAAGTTTAAATTTTGCTTTCTGTGATTGTTTATTTGAAGGTAATTAGATTATGGGTTTATGTTTGGCTGGCTATTTAGGGTTAGGGATGGGGAATGCTAAAAAATGCGCCTGAGTCACTAGTTAAGAAAACTAATCGAGGAATATTTACGAAGTGGTGAAAAGTGGTATATTCAACTTTTTGAAAGTTGAAAAACTGTTCCTTTCATCGGTTTCTATTTTCTTAACTAGTGCCCCGGTGAAGGAAAGGGGAATTTGGGGTTTATCATAAATATGGGTTGGTTTTAGTTATTGTCATGTTTGTGGAGGATTATGAAGTTTGAAGCATGTGGATTGTTGACTGATATTTGGTTTTGTCTGCCTTTATTGTTTGAGTTAATGACTCTGTATTTATTTGCAATTTGCAGGAAGTTTCCTTACCTGCTCTGAGGGATTCTATTATGGAGGCTTTGAAAGTTTTAGTTGGTAATGAATTTGACTCAAGCTTATTCGACGTTGAGATGCAAAGTTTTTGTTTATATATATATATATATATATATATATATATATATATATATATATATTTTAGTTTGGTGCTTCTTGTGCTTATTAGATAACTAATTCCTTAATTATGTGTGCTTTCAGATGTGAGAAATCACCCTATTTTGGTTCATTGCAAACAAGGAAAGGTATAGATTGACTTGCAAATTTATCATCTCATTGGTTTTATTCCTTCTAATTTAATGTTTTTATATCCTATAATTCTATAATTCTAATGATGATTTTTCATCTTTATGCAGCATAGGACAGGTTGCCTTGTTGGCTGCTTCAGAAAGTTGCAGAATTGGTGTTTGTCTTCCGCGTTTGAGGAGTATCAGCGATTTGCTGGTGTTAAATCCAGGGCAGCGGATTTAACATTTATAGAGAGGTTTGACCTCGTAAGTCTTAGGCAGTGTCTTTACAGCATCATCTACCAGTACCAAGGTGCTTCAAAGAAGCGCAGGTTGATGTACCAAGATGAGAATATACAGAAACCCCGGCTGACATCATTTTAGCTGCACCGGGTTTCAACTCCATTCTTTGATTGGGTAGAATTTATACTTCAAAGTAGTTGCTTGGAGTGACTTAACATTGTTATCCTTAGGCTTTTCAAAGATCTTTTGAGTGCTGCTATTGCATGCATACTTTTGTCTTTGGGTTCCAAATTTAATTGTTTTAAACATATCATACAGATTCAATGGTGCAAATACATTTTTTTTTCCTTCTTTCAGCGGCTGAGTTATGAGATTAATTGTAGGCTTCTGAAGCCACATATATTGAACCTCTGTGTATAAGAAATTTTATTCTTTTGTTCCAAGGATTGGATACACATCCTTTATTCATTCATTCATTTTTTATTTTTATTTTTGTATAAAAAGAATGAAAGAAGTACATTGATGACTCTGCAAAATGGAGGTTGAAACTCACCTATGATTTTTTAGAGGTTGCAGTCTAAATAGTGTCATACTTAACTGTTAATTTTTAAGGAAAGCAAGTTAATAATGATTTAACCAAAGTATTACCACGACTTGTACCAAAGAAGATTCACATTATTTTAGAACTGAAAGAACAGAGTAGACTAAGCTACCCTGAGCTGTAGATTGCAACTACAAGCATCTTCCTGGAGAATCAAATCCACCTGAGGAGGCACATGTTCCACCGAAGTACACAAGCAATTAGCAATTATTAGCTATCAGTGTTTTTGATTCGTGCAACTTGCAATGCATGAGTGAAGCTTCAGGGTCCGATGATAGATGTATGTACCTTAAAGAACCTATACAAAAGCACTTCAATGACTTCATTATAACCAATATAAAAGGATGTAAAAAAATTAAACTCTCCGTGACTTAGTTGCTTAAAAGGAGTTGAGTTTATTGGGGAGAACAACACACAACTCGACTCTCGCAAACACATTCTTAGAGCATCTAATGGGAGCAACTAAAATGGGTAAACTAAATTACTCTCTGTGGGATCAAAGTGTCGTGTAAGATTTAATCAATCCATAGTTGATTTAAGTAATTTTTACTTCAATGTTAGTTGTTTATTGAATCAAAACTTGACCACACGTGTTTTTAATGGATTAAAGAATTGTTTTTAATGGATTTATTAAAATGGCTGATGCATTGCATGGGTAATTGACTAAAAATTGTTTTTTTATAGGTGAGAAAGAGTCAGTGTATGTGTGTTGTGGCGTGAACGTTAATTAACATTAGTGCATCCACTATTCTCTTGACACATTCCACACATCTTCAAAATACATCTACTATACTACTCTCCTCTATTGCTACCCCACATCGGTTATGTTCTTCCATTTAGATATTCATTACAACTGAAATTCACCCCTTAATTGCTGCTCATTGTTATCTGTAATTCCCACTAAGATGGTAATATATGTAGCCTGTACATATTCTCATTATTATCTTCTTCAATTTGTTGTTCCACAGGAAAGAACATGCTTTGTATGAAGTAGTGATCAATGTCATATTCAGACCAATATACATATTTTTGTGTAATTTTTTTTTTATAGGGATGCTTCTTTTATGTATACTAGATGTTGACCTATGGACCAATTGCTTCATGCCTTGTATTTTTTTTCCCTCATATGTTGAAGTACAGAATGAAAATTTATGTATTCATCAAAGGTGATTCAAATTTTATATTCTTCAACCTTTTGGCTTAATCCTCTCAAAAAAAACTTGGCTTAATTTTCGCGCAATATTTCAGAGAGAAATTTTGTCAGATAGAAATTTGATTATATGGGTAGAAGGTAAAATATCTTGAGTATACGATACAAATTTAAGTATGAAGCCGAAATTTTTTTAGTTCATATATACATATAATAACTTCAATGCTTTTTGTCAAAAAATAAAAAACTTCGATGCCTTTTGTAATATAACATTCAACAACTACTATTGTCTCTACTAATTTTTATTTGGTGAACCATTGTCTACTAATTCTATTTTCTTATAAATAAATTCAAATAGCAATGTATGAAACTTTTTGTTAACATTTGGGGTCTAACTAAGGCGAGGGATTGCCACCACTTATAAATTATTATCAAGAATCTTATCTCTTTGATGTAAGACTTCAATTTTTCTCAATATTTTTTGACAAATTAACCTTAGTTTAATATATCAAATGTTACCGCTGAAAGCTTTGATATGTTTACAATTCACACACGCACACTAGTTTCAGCCACCGACATTTTTTAATTAATAATTTTTTTTTGAACAAGCCAAAATGGAATTATATATGAAATAGGGTAGTCCCAAACGCACAAGGTGTGCCTTAGAGACTACATCAGAAACCAAGAGTTACAACGGTTACAAACAAGACACACCAGAAAAACATTAGCCAATACCCAAACAAACAAGAGGGTTTGACCGCCCCTGCTGAATCCCAAAAACAAATGTAGCATTTTTAGCTTTCAACCAACCTAGAGACAACAACTTAATCTTGTCTAGTAAACAAGGGATGGGGGTAACAACATGATTAAACATACGGTTATTACGTTCATTCCAAACAACCCAGACACATAGAAGCCATATAAGTTGCATAAAGAATGTCTAGCAACACCACCACCTGTCAAATGAGTGAACTGTAAAACATGATCTGAAATATTATTGGGTTGTCCTGTTCCTCTGTTCCATAAGTTCTCTATTTTAAACTCTTGTACCCAAGGCATGCTTTTCACGAAGGTGTCTAATACTGGGTTTCTTTGAAAATAGTAATTATGATAACTATTAATTAGAGACTAGTGCTAAAATCTTCAGAAATTGGAGTTCGATAAAGAATTGGTTGTTCTTACCCATTCTCTCTCTAAACAAGAGTTCTTCTGTATATTTTTTCTTCTTCTGGATGAGCATGTTTTGGTTTGAGATGCACATAATTGAGATGCAATAATTTGTTTCTTCATTTACAATTCTTTTCTTTTTGAGAGATCAGATCCACCCTCTATTTGTATCACGCTTGCTTTCGAACAATTTGAGTATTCTTCTTGAGGCTGAAATCCCACCTTATGGTCTGCACTCTACTTTCCTGCCATCTTCCTTTCTTTCAAATAAATGTTTGGAGTTAGGATGGATCATAATATATAAAGGAATTTGTCACGGCTCAACGGTAGTTAACTGCTGTCGGATGCTCAATGGTAGTTGCTGGAGGTATTTTAGACATTTCTACGTGTTTTTAGGAACTTATTGAAGTCAGAAAAACTATTTTCTATATTTTGACCTTTTGCTCATAAAACCCAAGTTTGGGAAAATTTACCCTGCTCCCCCTCTATTTTTACCTTCACCCCTACAAACTATTTAAAATGTCAATTTTACCTCTTTTTTCATTTAACTTTTTACATCACTTTTTCATTTTCATTTTCAACTTTTCCGGATTTAGCATAAGTTCACCCCATGTGAGTTTTCCAGTACGCAAAAGTTTTCTGAAAAACTTCACTTCAACATTCCGGTTTGAATAAAATTTTCAAAAAACTTATTATATAGTTTTCCGGTTTGAAAAAATAAAAACAGAAAAATAAAAGAAACAAACTAGAAAACTTTATATAAGCTTTCAGAAAATGTTTTACAAAAAGAAAATCTTTATCTAAGTTTTTCGGAAACGGTCGAGATAAACAACTAGTATATGAAACTGTGTGCATTTATCACAACACAAAATCTGGGTCCTTAGGAAATATGGTGGCTGTACTCATTTTGATGTTGATGAATGGTTTAACTGAATTCCGTTTATTATCATTTTTTTTTTTTTTGTATTATATAAAATGAAATGTATAGAGTTGTACAAAAAAAATGAAACCAGAGTTTAGAGTTTATCAACATAGAGCCAAAAGTTCACGCGATAGGGGTCAAAATCGAAATATAGTGTGAACAAATAATAAAACATAATGAAATAAAGCAAAATCATAAAAGAAAAAGATAAAATAATGTTTGTACAAAAAAAAAAGATAAAATAATGATTGTAGTATCTACCAAAAAAATAATAATAATAATGATGGTAGTCTCTCATCTGTTTGACTGAATTAAATTTATTTGACAACTTTAAATGAGTTTTTTCTTTGATAAAAACTTTAAATTATAGTATAAATAATATATTATAATACCTATACACATATATTTAAAAAGTTAAGAAAATGGGTAGACCATGTCATGGTTTAAAAATAAAAAATAATTTGACAAAAATCATAAAAAATTAAATAACCAAGTTAATAATAACAAGAATATTTAATCATGATTTTATTATATTGTTGTTGACCTATTGACTAATACATACTAAAAATAAACACACAAGAAGGAGTATGGAGACCTAAAATCGAACTCAGGATTCAACATAAAATTGTTATAGTCAAACCATTGGGTTATAACAATGGGGACAATAATGAAAATATAAAAATGAACCAAAATTATAAAACAAAAAAGATAAAATAATGATGACAATTTCTCATTTGTTTGATTGGTTTGGTTTTATTTGACAATTTTAAATGAGTTAAATAATATTTCTAATACATACATATTAAAAATTTAAGAAAATTGGGTAGACCATAGATCCTTCCGCTTTATATCAATATAATTTTCTCGATGTAAATGGGCATTTTCCCTCTTTTGCACAAAAAAAAAAATCTCGATGTTACATTGATATTTATGTGCGCCTAAGACTTTACATTGATATATTTATTTGGTGCGCCTTCATTTTTTCTATATTATATCATAAATTTTAAAAACAAAGTTACAAACACAAAGCGCGCCTTCATTTTTCTATATTATATCATAAATTAGAATTACGTTCTCGAAGAGTCAAACCAACCTACTGATTACGTTCTCGGAGAGACAAACCAACCTAGTGATTTACTACTAGCTAATTTTGGTTATTCCTCGAAAGTTTACTTTATAATCGTGAAATGTTATTCTGATTTTCTTTTGAGGCCAAAATCGTATCCGACTCTCGAGAGATTGCTAGTTTTTCTTTTGCAGCCAAATTCCTTTACATTTTAACAAAAGAATTTTTTTTTTTTGGTCAAGTAGCCACCTAGTGGCTAGAGCTCACACAATTTAATTGTGGAGAAGTGGAGTGTCTGGGGTTCGAACCCCGGCCCCTGCATATAATATGCAATATCCCTACCAACTGAGCTAAGCTCACGAGAATTAAAAAAAAAGAATATTAATCTAACTAAATATACAGTTAAGCGCAATAGAAAAACAGACGAACAAAAGAAAGAAACGTTGATATATAATTATTGGAGAATGCTAACCATTGTTAGTATTGAAAAATGGTGAAAAATGATAAATTTAACTTTTTAAAAGTCAAAATATTATTGAAATCAATATAAACATACTACTTTTGACTTCTTTAACCATTACCAGAGGGCAATGGTTAACGAGACCCATAATTATTCTAAGGAGCTACTTTGCAGATAGGGGATGTCCTTTTTTTTTTTTGTTGAAAGAAATTAGGGGATGTCCTTATCTCTTTATCCCTGCCAATTTTCCTATTTATAAATAAATATCGAGTTTATCGCTCTCCACCTCAAACGCTTTCTTTCTTGTTCTTGGTTTAGGGTTTTCTTCACCCATTAGGGTTAGGGTTCAATTTTCCCCTTTTCAATCCCCAAATCAAAATTCAATCAAAACCTCAAATTTCTCACCTTTTCTCACTCAATCATCAATCAAGATGACGGGAAAAGCGAAGCCAAAGAAGCACACGGCGAAGGAGATCCAAGCCAAGGTTGACGCGGCGCTAACGAATCGCGGCGGAGGAAAAGCCGGTTTGCTTGATCGGATCGGCGTTGAAAAGGGTGGACACGCCAAGTGGGAGTGCCCTCACTGCAAAATCACAGCACCTGATGTGAAATCGATGCAGATTCATCATGATGCTAAGCATCCAAAGATCCCTTTTGAAGAAGAAAAGCTTGTTAACAAACATGCTTCTACCGCTGCTCCTGCTGAATCCTCCAAGCCTCGCCCTGGTGTTCGTGGTAGCCTCAAAAAGTGATCTTTATCATCATCAACATCATCGTGTGACTTTAATCGACCCTTCATTCATGGCTTTTACTATATGTTCTATTTTGTAATCTTTTTCTTTTCAAGTTGTCTTTTTTTAGAGGGTTTTTGAATAATTTGTCAAATGGGTATGCTTAGGTACTTTTATGTCTTTTTAATATCAAAATGATGCATTTTGGATATGAATGTTGTTATGATGCTGTCTATGAAGTGGTGCTGAAAAGGGTTGTTGATGGGAATTGGATTCAGTTGTGCTGTTATTGATTTGGCCCTTCTTAAAACCTTGAATGTAATATATTGTTCCCTGGATGGAGGTTAATATGATGGTGCTACTAGTTACTACTATATCTTGTTCTGTGCTCTGATTTGTTGTTCTGTGATCAAATAACTTGTTTAATCCTTTGATCATAAGCTGGCTTGAGTTGTTGGTTTAGTTTATTTTTTGGTATGTTTGGTTTTGCGGCAATTTTTCCGCGATAGCTCAAAACCTATGCTAGTTTTTCACGTCTATATAGACACGCAACAACACAACTGAATGTGAGTTCAGGCTCAAACACCAAACAGAACATATGCTCCGTGATTGTCAGTATTAAATCTGGGGCAATGAGGTTTTGTAAAATTTCTATCCGGTGGCGGTTAAGTTCAGTATTTTAGTTTTTGAAAGTATATATTGAAATCTGGATTGTCCGAATGTAACAGTCACCAGTGTAGCTCACAGTGTAACCTTAGATGATTGTGACCCACAAGGCCACAATCCAAATTTGTTGGTTTTATGATGGATGTGTAATAATGCAACTTTTGCCCTGCATTTGGTTTTTATACTAAATTAGTTTAGAAGGATAACCAAAAGCTACTAGGCAGTGATACAATCTAGACATACGGATGTTATTGATGATATATTTTACATTCTGGATTTTATATAATCTGAATCTCTATTCTGGAGAAATTTAGCCATAAAGCATTTTGAGTGATCCTCTGTTCCTTTTCCTTAGATATATAATGTAAGGTGGTAGAAAAGGCAGGGTTGGTAGTGAAGGTGGTGGAGCAACCTGGTGGAAATTGGTGTGGGGGCGTGATACTTCTTATGGGTTAGAAGAAAATTGGAAGATGGACAAAGTGTTTCATTTTGGCTTGATCGGTGAGTTGGTAGATTGCCTTGGAAGGTTGTCTTTCCTAGATTGTTTTCTGGTAGTGTTGTTAAAGAGGCAAGAGTGGTGAATATGGGTAGTTGGACTAGTGGTCATTGGGTGTGGAATTGGCGGTGGAGGAAGCCATTTCCATGGGAAGAAGTTGTCGAGAAATTGAAGCTATTGTTGGCGGTCTTGGGCCAAATTTAGAGGGTAGTGATGAGTGGATTTTGTTGTTGATTAATGTGGAGAGGTTCTCGTTTGGTTCTTGTTATAAACACTTAGTCTGATCTATAATTGTTCAATATAGTGATTTGGTTAAAGGCTTTAGAAAAGGTGTGGAATGTTGATGTTCTGATTAAGGGAGACTAGCAATTAGAGATGCTTTGGCTAGAAGAGGGGTAATGTCTATCTATCATTCATGATATGTTGTGTTTTTTGATCAAGTGATATTGAGTCTAGTAACCATCTCTTCTTCTCTTGTCATTTCTCTTATAATGTACCGGGCGTCATACATAATTGGACGGATATTCAAGTTGTAAACCATAATGAACATGTTCAACATCTCTTTATTCATGAGAACTTGGTTTTGGTTAAGAGAAATGATATTTGTATAACTATTTTATTACAACTTTTTCTCTTATACTCACATTATATTCTTATTCTCTCTCTTCCTTTTTCTCTCTATTGTTTTGGACCAATGAGAAGAGAGTAAATAAAAGTTGTCATCAAAGTTGTACCAAATGATTGTACATATATCACTACTCATTTATTATTTGGGAGACTGTTGTTTGGTGTCTTTCGTTTGCTCAAAATAAAATTATTTTTCAAGGGGTTCTACATTGCAATTTGATAATCTCTCAAATCATAATGGTGTCTCAGGGTTGGTTTTTTAGTAGTCTAGGGATGGCAATGGGTATCCAATGGGCAGGGTACCATCCTCATACCCACATTTGTAAAAAATGTTTGTGCACGTATCCTCGTGGGCAACAACTTTAGTGCCCTTTCCCTTCCCTATGGGCACTTAAGTGCCCATACCCGCATCCATTATCCGCACTTTAACCATGAAAAGACAATAAAAAACAGCACAATTGAAATAAAACCATGATCCAAAAAATTTCAAATCAACTCATAAAATAGTATGAATCGTAGTATTTAGTCAAAAAAAACATCTAAAATATCCTTAGAAAGAAAGAAAAAATAGATACACTACATCAGTTATACGTTAAAAAGTTACACTTGGATGTTAAAGTCATAATAAATTGTTACTAAAAATTTTATTAAGTTGTTTTAGGTTTAGGGTTAGACTTAAGTCGTTAAATAAATAAATTAATTGTACAATTAAAATAAATAAATTATTTATCATATTATATAAATACATATATGCGGGTTGCGGGGTTGGGTAGTACAGTGCCCATCCCCGTGCCCATACTCATTCAAATTTGCAGGTAATTACCCATACCCATGTCCGTATCCAAGAAAACGGGGTTTTACCCTACCCGTAGCGGGTATTTTTTGCGAGTGCCTATTGAGTTTGGGTCCAATTGCCATCCCTATTAGTAGAGCCGGTAGAAAATCTAATTTGTTATGCTTTGATTGATTTAATTATCATTTGAGATGTCTATCTAGGTGCTGGTTTGAACTTCTAGATAAAATTGAAGTACGCACTTTCAGGTGTACTTTGAGGTGTGTATCCAATGTTTTCTTTTGTTTATTAAAAATAAAAAAAAGTTAACCTCGTCATTTTGATGAGTTAAGGTTTTTTTTTTTGTTTTTTTTTGCGGTAAGGTTATACATTGGATTTAAGAGAACTTTTCTTATTCAACCGTCGAAATCATTGAATGAAGATCGGACGATTAATTTATTGAGTTGCTTTTAAAAATACAATTTATCGAATTTTGAAACACCAATTTCAATCTTTTATTCAATGGTTTTATGAAGATTGAATGACTAATATTCTGAGTTGCCTTTAAATTTCAACTTATCATGTTTAAAGCACCCCGTATTCCATCTTTATTCAATGTTTTGACTAATATTCCTAGTTGCTTTCAAATCTAATCTATGGAGCTTAGAGCTTCCCTGATGCTAGAATAAAAGTTAGGTTCTTAACTTTTTTTTTCCCAGGTCCATAAAGTGTCAAGAATTTAAATTTGTTTTCATCTTTCCACTCTAATGCAAAGAACTTTATTTTTGTTCTTCAACATACCTTAAGTGGACCTCACAATCCACCCACAATAACTACGAAATGTTATTGCCAGTGAATCGTTCTCTACCGTGGCCACCACATCATGCTCCTCAAGTAGCACAAAAAGTAAAAGAGTTTGTGAGTTCGTGTGTTCTGGTTTCACTAAAATAGATTTGTTATTAAAGTTGCATATGATGCTTTAGATGAAAATAATTATTACTACATTGAAAAGTGAGAATGACATTTATTTTTAAACATTTATTTTTGCTGAAACGACACTCATTTTAAAAAGGAAGGAGCAATGATTATGAGGGCACCGTTATTTTATTTCATCCATGACACTAAAAATCTCATATTGTGGCACACCTGTTTATAGAAAAATGCTAGACTTCCCGATAAAATGTACAACGACAAATTCACGATGGAATTGGCTCGTTGCAACAAAAAAAAAAAATAGAGGCACAACCTCCTGTATTCCACAAAAAACGGACTTTACATGCATTTGTGAATTTTCAAGAGGCAATTTGTGGCACTGTATAGCAGTGCTACTGTATAAATAGGTATCATGTTTCATGAGAAATATATAATCATTCCATGGAATTGGAGTCCAATAATATAGATTTTATTAAAGTAACAGAATCACCTACCAATAACTAGTTACAAGTACTGGTATGCGAAGAACACCATACTTTGTTCAATTGTTTCAAAAAATACACAAGGCATTTTAAACAACAACAATGATATGACAAAAGAGATTAACCTACCATACCAAGAACTAGTAACAAAATGTTGGTATGGAATTTATATAAAGACACTAGAGTTTGTTTCAATGAGTATCTAGAAAATTTAAAATGACAATAATTGGCTAAAGACCTTCCAAAACTAAGAAAACCAAAACCTGTTGTTTCTAATAGCTATAAAAATGAGATTATGAAGGGAAATTTTGCATGACACATTGATAGATGGATTGTGATGGTGATGGTGGAGTGTGTGAGGTACTTGCATGATCAAGAGAGGGTGCACATGCAGCATATGGTGGAGTGTGTGAGGTACTTGCATGATCAAGAGAGGGTGCACATGCAGCATATGAAGATTCTTCATTCAGCGCCTGTTTGCCCTTTAAGAATCTTGTATCCATATCCCTCAACTGCTGCCCTGAAAGGTAAGACTGGATAGAATTTATAGGTTTTTCATAGTTAAAATTAATTCCAGCTAGAGAATAATTTCCAGACGAGGGAAGATTCAGCGGTGGTGGCATTTGAAATTCAGGAAACATTGAAGCAATAGGTCCTGTTTGAGGCACAGCAACATGGTCAGGGATCGCTCCATAGGCGCCATAAGGTACGATGTTATTCAAAGAAGAGTAATTCATTTGAGATGAGGAGGAAGCTCCAAACTTCATATCATTACTGAAACTTCCCATCAAACTTGACCTCATGAAATCATTGCCAAAATCAGGTTTTCTATCAAAATGAGATGGAAGAGTTCGACGAGTTTCAGAACTTGGGATAACGGCTCTCCTGTGTAACACATTAGCACTTGAGCTTGAATGATTGTTATTTCTAGCAGCAGGAACCTCGTGATTATGCTTTCCCTCATAAGTTGTAAGAACATACTTAATATTGTGTGAAGCCCTTTCCACATGTTTCCTTACGGTACATCCAGCACTTGTGCATTTGTAGTAGCTCCTAGAAGAGATGGACAAAAAAATGTTATACGCATACTAGCTTATTGACTCAAGTTAAAAAAGCATGAATACACTATATCGTAATATCTTGATACAATTATAAGCATTCCTTTCAATGTTGTCGATCGCAGACTGCAAAAAACTAAAGTTTGTTCAAAATTCTGCTATGCATCAGCCAGCAGTGCTATAATACCGCGATACACACTATTTGAAAACATTTTGTACTAATTATATCTTCTCACAAACAATAGCAATTTGTTCAAATTTCACTACATTGACAGTATTTCCTCTAAACAGATCTGCAGATGCATAAAGAAAAAGCAATATGACTACCTTGGGTTTGGATTCCCTTTGACAACCTTCTGTCCATACTTTCGCCAGCGATAACCATCATCAAGTACATCAATGTCACTCTCACTTTGGACTATCACTCGTGGCGCACGAACAGCCCTCCGAGGCAGCATTGTTTCAACCGGGTAGCTCTCCTTCTTCCTGCAACAGAAAATTAAACCAACAACGTATATAGATTGTCTTTCTATTTGTATTGCCAATGCTAACATGAAGACAGTATCAGATAAAATACAATACCTTCTTTTCGATTCTGAGTCGGCATCGGAATTGTTTTCAGGAGTGGCTCCATCTTTATCACCATCATGATTATCAAGTGCGGAAGAATGCTCCTGAGCGTCGTCTGATTCAAACATACCTTGAGATCTAGCTCTCTTCATAGGATCCGAAAGCCCGGTGACATCAGAAGGTTGGGATGTCCTTTCTTGACCATCAGGCTTCCATTCCGGATTGTGTTTTGCATCTTTTCCTCGCGACTGAATGTTTCCCCGTGTTTCATTGGCTTCAGCATTTTCTGACATTTCATCACTAGAAGGTACTGATCCTCGACGACTTGAATTTGGTTTTGCATGGTTATGATTACCACTGTAAATAATTTCTCTTATGTTGCCATCATGTGATCTTTCCACCTTTTTCCTGACCTGACAATTAGACTGATTACATTTGTAGTAGCTTCTCGGATATTCACTGCCTTTTACTTGTTTTTGGCCATATTTTCTCCAATTATAACCATCCTGTAAGGTCTTTGCTCCTGCTGCATGAGATATCTCTTTCTGTTCTGCTTCTAGGACATGATGTTGTCCGATATCCTTGCTGTGGATTGAATTTTCAAGCAGAATGCTTTCATCGCTAGCTAAATAGTCATTTGGAAAATCTTCTGGGAATGAAAAATCTAACAGTTGCTGATCTTGAACAAGCATTTGGCTGTCTCTATCTCCTCCATTAGAAACCTGGTGAATTCAAGGTAACCAAAATATCACTTAGTTAGAAAGCTTTCATATCTTGGACAGTGTATGAGAAAAATATAGCTTATAGGACTGAATGGGATGTTTGTTTAAATTTGGTATTATCTTCATGTTTAAGTGTTTCTATTGTTCAATAACTATGCCTATAAATCTTAATGGTTATCATCTACGTCAAAAACGCTTAAATTACAAAAAGTCACAAAAGTTTGCTCCCTATTCTTCACAAATTGTGTTTCGTTATGTGCTTATGAAAATTGATTTTGATTGAATTGATCCATATCGAAAGGAAATAAACATAAAACTATTTGCGGAAAAAAGTGACTTGTTTGGATAGTTTGGGTCAAGCTTTTGATTGTGTGTGTATGCTACTTTTAAAAAAATATATGAGACTTGATATCATGTCACCGAAAAAGTAGGAAATGTAAGCCTTTGGGTAGAATTGATTTAGGGTTGGAATAATTTTAGGTTTGGAAGTAAAAAATAACTAATATGTGGTGATCCAAACATGTGATTATGTAGGGGTGTAAACGGTTTGGACAAAATCGACGAAACTGGAAGTCGAAACCAAACCAAACAAAAAATGCATCCGACCTTGTCTAGTTCGGTTCTCGTATTTTCATTTTGAAATCCAAGAAACTGATGAACTGAATCGATGCTAACTCCACTCCCTATTTTATCCCTCCTCACACTCACTTATGATTAGGCCAAAAATTAAATTTCGGCATAAAATACTACTTCCATTCACTTTCTCTCATCATCTAATCTCATCACTCAGACTCTATTTCATTTCTACTAAAAAAGAAACTATAGCCGTAAACCACACCTATGACCTAACCCAACATTCTTCATCACCGCTGAGATCGTCCATCTGTTGGTTAGCTTCTCATGTTTATACCTTCAAACTTTTGAAAATATATATTTTTCTATGCTCGTTTTCTATTCCTTTTAAATATTGAGTAAGATTAGTTATAAAAAGTTGTATGAAAAATAGAGAACATGAAAAAACAAAATATGAAATACAAAGTTCCATGAAATGTTTTAGTAAGAGGTATGCTTTATGCATGAAATACAAATTTGTGAGAATATGAATATAAATACACCGATAAACCTAACGGATCTAAACCAAACCAAACCGATTAGTTTGGTTCGGTTCATTTTTCGAAAAGAGTGAAAATCAAACCAAACCGAACGGATGAAGATTTCATCGGTTCATATATATTTTTATTGAAAACCGATCCAAATTGAACTGTTTGAGGTCCTGGCTGTGGAACCAAACATATACCCAACTATTGTACTGTCTTTTCAACTATTGTATTGTCCTTGTGAGCTTAGGTCATTTGGTATGGACAATGCATAAAATATGTAAGGTTCGGGGTTTGAACCCCGACCACCACAAAAAAAAAAAAAAGGATCTTTTCATTTTAAAGTTTAGAGTATAATTGAGAAATCACCTATTCTCTTTCTTGATGTCTTTTCAACTAGCAGCTATAATTTTGCTATTGCATAGCGGAATTTGAAGAAGAAAAAAACTATTGTTGTTCGATATGCTTTTTTGTACAAATGATTGTCAAATAACAACTATAGTGATGCCATAACATTAACAAATTGCATTTTCACTGATCTGCGGTTAACAACACATGGCATATAATTGATGCAATAACACCAAGCATCAACAATTTGATAAAAAATATTGACATGCCCATAATAAAAAGTAAAAAACAAAATACAACCATTTGTTTTTTAGTAACAATTAAAATATTTAAGGGCACATGATTTAGAGAAGAAAAATAACAACTATAGTGATGTCATAACATTAACAAATTGCATTTTCAACGATACGCGGTTAACAGCACATGGCATATAATTGATGCAATAACACTAAGCATCAACAATTTGATAAAAAATATTGACATGCCCATGATAAAAAGTAAAATACAAAATACAACCCTTTGTTTTTTTTAATAACAATTAAAATATTTAAGGGCACCTGAAAGAAAAATAACAACTATAGTGATGTCATAACACTAACAAATTGCATTTTCAACGAATCTGCGGTTAACAACACATGTCATATTATTGACGCAATAACACCAAGCATCAACAATTTGATAAAAAAATATTGACATGCCCATGATAAAAAGTAAAAAACAAAATACAACCCTTGTTTTTTTTAATAACAATTAACATATTTAAGGTTACCTGATTTAGAGAAGAAAAATAGGGAGATAAAGAATCAACATCAAAATTGGCTTGATGCTTGAAATTGAAAGAGGCAGTGGGCACATCCACTTGTTTATGTTTGACCGAAGTGATCATTGAGCCCTCATCAGCGAGAGGTGGAAGCATGGTGAAACTCCCGGTGGTGGGAGATGGCATGGCCTAAAACACATGAAAAAACAAATATCAAAATGAATGAGTGAATCTCCGTTTAGATCATCAAAATTGTAACAATCAGGATATTTGGTCTCAATATTTATGAAATAACAAATTTTTCATTAAAATTAATGTTGTTCAATCAATATAGTCGAATCAATTCAATCAATTCTAATAAATTTGGATTGCAAAATAGAGATCAACGAAAGTTTTAAGCATATTTCAACACGACGTGAGCTAAACAACGTGCTAACTTAGCATATATTGTTAGATGGGAAATTAACTTATTGATACCTTCAACCTCAACAACAAATTTGCAATTTCATAAATTTGAAAAACTAAATTAGCCGACCAATACGCACATAAAAATCAAATATTGAAAAGAAAAAAACATCATTTTAAGTTTTCGATCATCCAGATTATATGTGAGACAATTTGATATCTATAGTTACAAAATGACAAATTAGTCGCTAAAATTGAAGATCGTCAATCAGCTTAGTTGAGTCAACTTCGGTAAATTTAAATAGCAAAATAGAGATCAATGCAATTTCTTGAAACATATATTAGTTCAATACGACCAAAGCAACATGCCAACTCAACATATATTTTTAAATGACATTGAGAAAAAATTGACTGACAACCTTCAACTTCAAGAACTAATTAACAATTTCGTAAATTTGAGCGACGAAATTAACTAATGTGTACAATTTCAATGACAAAAATGACGATTAATTCACTAGTCTAAAATTGAATAAATCAAAATTACATGTGTGATCATAGCTATACCTGAGAATTAAGAAGCATGACAGGGGATTCAAGCAATGCAGTGGGACTAATCCCAGGTGGTATTGTGAGCCATGGTGATCGAGTTGCTGGAGAAACCAAAGACGTTGCTGCACCAAAACGAACAAGTCCTGTGTTGATTTTATTGAAACCCCTTCTCTCAGCTATGCTTCTTTTTGGTGAAAAATCAAAAAAGTTTCCTTCTTTTGAATAAGAAACATTGTTGATTTCACCACCCCCATTTTTGTTTTCATTGTTATTGTTGTTGATCTTATCGTTGTTGTTGTTGTTGTTGTTGTCTTGTTCCATTTTTTTGTGTGGGTGATTGTTGCAGTGAAACTCAACTAAGAAAAACAGAGAATTTTGATGTTGTTATTTTATAGTTGATGGTGGGGTTCGCTTTAGCTCCAGAGAAGTGGAGCTGAAACGAATGAAACGAAAAATTTGAAGCTTATTTTGCAATAAAAATATTTTTCACCTCGTACAACACACGCAGAAAACATGGCACATCAACACATATATAAATATACAACTATTTCTTGTGTAATGAATGACACAATTGTTAATTTCATACGTATTACGTAAAGACGACAATTTAAGAATAATAATAATTTTATTCAAATTAATTTAATTAATTGGTCAAAAAAATATTATCAAGTATTATCACCGTTCTAAAATATACGTCACTTTAAAAAATTGCACATGAATCAAGAAATGTTTTCCTTGACCGGAAAAAAAGAAATATTTTTAATTTTGTATGGAAAATATAAATTATAAAATACTTTATTAAATTATTTTTATGAGAAAAAAAAATTAAAAGAATTGAAAAAAAAAAAGTAAAATGTTACCGTAGAATAAAACAGTTTTTTGTCCTACTAAATGGACCTAATAATATGCACCTAAGTTTTGCCTATAAAATAAAACAATTTTTTGTTGTTGCTAGAATAACACATAATATCATCCCCTCAAAATATAACACATAATATTAATTACACGATTTTTTTTTTTTTAAAAATGTTTGGTCAACTTTACATGATTTTTTCTAGAAACAAGGAAAAAAGACATTTCATTCAATAATATTAATTTCAGGATACATTTGGGAAAAATATAAGTAATATTGCATTTTAAATTATAAAAAAACTTCCATTTTTTATATTATCCTTAAAAAATACTTCCAATTTTAATATTAGTTGTCTAAAATATCTCAAAAAATATTTACTTAGACTGCCTGTAAGCCCTCTCTGTAATAAAAAAAATTAGTGGTTTTTTTTACAAATAAAAAATTTACTTAAAAATATGAATGTGAATAGACGTTTTATTTTATATTATCAATAAATAGTAATAATAATAATATCAAACTTTGCATATAACCATTAATCTTGATGTATCTCAATAACATACGAAATGATTTTAGATTTTTGTAAAAAATTTCGTGATTGATCAATGTAATATAAACTTACAATCCAATTGTCAAATTTAATTAATATGTGTCAAGTAAAATGATATTGAGCGGTGTAACATTGATGTAACATTGAATCGGTGTAATCTGATCAATCCTACACACACACACACACACATATATATATATATATATATATATATATATATATATATATATATATATATATATATATATGAGTCAAAATCCGTTGACACCATGTGTAAGTCAAATGACCGCTAACAATGGACCATGATTTTGACTTGTAATGTTACATGAATTCGAATTTTAATGTATTTGGGTTTTCAATTTAACCGCTAACACTGTTATTTAATTTTCTCTATCTAAGAAGAATTTTCTCCAATTTAACCATGGTTATGAGATTAATCATCGTTACTGTATTTGATGAATGTAGAAGAATTGTTTATTGTCTACCTGTCGACGGAAAAAAGCTCAAAATTAGACAATCCTTGTAAATATGGTTATGAATTTTAATGGCAGAAAGAAACCATGATTATCTAATAATTAATAGTAGTTAATAGAAAATCAAGGAGTATCTTGTATAATGTTAATCTCCTATTAGCATCTTAATGTACATCTTTTTAATTTATTATTGTCATAATACGAGTCGTTAGATCATATCATTATAATGGTTGAGATTTAGTGTAAGTCTAAAGACTTACACCTACATCTGGCGTCAATGGATCTTAATAACTATATATACAACTATATATATATATATATATATATATATATATGATGTAATTCCCTCTACTGCCAAAGAATCAAAACATAGGGGACTGTTTTGTATTTAAATTAGTTAGGGGGCCATAACCACAACTTTTGAAAAGATAGGAGTCCAAAAGTGCAATTAAGCCTTTAATTTTCATGTAACATAATAATAATTTATAATTTCAAATTGAAGCTTAGTTGTCGTCAATATTCTTATTGAAGTTTGTTTTGTTAGAAGTGTGCAGGTCCATCAGTGGTAGTGACTAGTGAGGTTGTCAAGATCTCCACTTTCATGAATTAGGTTTCGGCAAAACCTAAAAAAGGAGAAAAAGAAAAGGAAATGATGCGCCTCAATTGAACATATGGGAGTTGTTAGATTAATTTAGTTTAATGGTTGAGATTTGGTGTAATTTATTAGACTTGCATCTGGTGTCAACGGATTCTGCCTCATATTAATTTGATGCATCATAAAACTTTTTAAGACAAGCATTCAATTAAATCACTCTATTATGCTACTTTTTTAAAGTAGATGTTAAAATACGTCTTTCAATATCTACGTGATAGGATCCATGATGTAAAAAAAGTTTACTTACACTTTAAAGTGAGGTTTAGTATGGGAATGGAGAATTGATTCCCATCATGGGAAAGTTTTTTTCAACCATTAGATTAAAATGGAGTATTAATTTTATCATGGACTACCTACACCATATTTTTTTCCTTTATCTTTTACACTCTTACATTTCTGTTAAGATCTGGAATTTTTTTTCTTTTAATTAACATTATTTTTTTGGTAGAAATCTGGTTTTTTTGGTAGAATCCAATTGAACATTTTAGTATCTAAAATCACTTATTAGCTGTTCTATTTTTTTTTTTTTGTATTGGATAAGAACCAGTTAACATCCTAGTGATTTTTATTAGAAATAGAAGTATATAAGAATCAGATAAATGTCGTATTGCATTCCTGCAAAAAATCCAACATTGTTCTATTCTTTTTTTTTTTTTTTGAGCAATGATATTTGTACATCTATTTCATGATAATTTTGGTGACAACTTTGTTTCTTTCTTTTTATTGGTAAAAAACAATGAAGAGAGGATAAGACTATCATATGAGTATGAGAGAGAAAGTTATACAAAAGTTATCAAAAAATGACTATACAAATATCATTTTTTTTTTTTTTTTTGGTCCAGCTTGAAGAATTTAAGAACAACATCATTCTATTCTATTCTAAAAGATAAATATCACTTGTATTATATGCAGGACCAATGTAAGATTAGTTTGTGAGTAACTTTCCCACCACCGTACTACAACCAAATGAAAATCAAACAACCTAAACAAAATCAGATCAAATGAAAAGGAAATATGTTTAGAAAATCAATTAGTGATAGTTTTTCTTGTGATGAATCAGACTAGAGATAAAAAAATAATTGTAGACAATCTAGAAGATGACAGAATATGAAGCCATTAATTAGAAGAGAGAGAGATCATGAAGCCATGAACATTGTAGACAATCTACTTGGTGGAGAAACTCTTGGTGTTGGTTTGAAATTCAACAGGTTGGAAAATCGAAAAACACACAAATTTGTAACTAGAATTTTTGTTGGAATATTCAAGAAAGGGAAACAAATATTCACAGACCATGAACTTGACATTGCTAGTGGTGGATTGGAGCATGGAGGAGAGAGAGAATGGTGATGAAAGATAGTGGGGGAAAAATATAGTGTTGAGAGAGTATGATAAAAGTATGGTCTTCATTTGATCTAATGGGTAAAATTTACTTTCCCATGGTGGAAAATAACTATCCATTCTCATGCTAAATGCCACCACACTTTAAGCGTATAAAAGTTTTACACATGCATTCAATGATGTGTTGCCACATTAATTAATGAGATATGACAAGTCATGTGCTAACTCATTAAATGATGTGGCAATACATAGTTTTTTTAAACAAAGAAAAATATATTAAATGAAAAAGGATTATTTGGTCAATTGGTCCCCTAATTAATTTCTTTTCTCATTGGTTCCATAATTAATAAAATTCACATCTTAGTCCATCACGTTTTCCTCCATTTGCAAATAAATCTTTTGTGTCAAAATATTAAAACTGTTGTTAGTATATGCCTATGTGGCCAATCCTACATGGCTAGTACAAAAAGACATATTTTTTAGAAAACCAGAATTAGGGTTTCCTCTTCTTCAACTTGCCTCTCTCTCTCTCTCTCTCTCTCTCTCTCTCTCTCTCTCTCTCTCCAAAAAATCCCTTCTCCTCTTCATCCTTCCCAATTCCTTTGAATCATCATTTGACGACGTGTCTTTTGTTGAACAACCCCAACAAGGTGGTGCAGAGGCTAGGACTCGTCGCACCATCATTTTTGTAGCTACATCTTACTAGAGCGCTTTGATGTGAGGGGAGAAGAAAAAACATGAATCAAGAGTTTTTCCCTCAAATCTGAGACATGTCCAGATTTCATGTGGCAAAACATCATTGGATGCATGTGGAAAACGTTTACACACGACATTGTATATAAATTATACTCGTGTAAAAATATCATTAATGCATATCATAAGTCGGTCATAATATTCATTTTCTTTTATTTTAGAGATAATATTCATTTATTGATTTCTTAAAATTTGAAAAGCGTTTTTTTTCTCCTCGTGAATTTAGATTAGTTTGCATTGACATTGCATAATGTACACACATACATACGAGAAAAAGTTTTTAGTCACAAGGCTAATTTATAGGAATTTTTTTTTAATGCATGAAGGAGCAAAAAAAAAAGCTTATACACATCTTAATATGAGAGAGACTGAGGCACTGTGATACGCATACTTCAAAATTGATGATGTATCGTATCAGATACGTATCATGTACCGATACCTGTTCGATATGTTCCGATACGTATCAGGAGAATATTCAATAATTAAATTTTATTTAAAAAAAACAATTGTCCAATACTTTTCAGATACTTCGAATATACTTGAGGGATACGGTGGTGGAAAACCGATACGCACAAGATACATGATTTTTCTATTGTTTTTTTTTTCATATTTTTTCTTCGAAAGGAAAAGAGGAAAGAAAATAATATTAGTGTTAACTCAAATAACACTTAAGTAATATTAGGCAATGATGTTCGTTTTGGGATATAGACGTATAGCACTAACGATGTTCTTTTTAGGATATAGGTATGACAATACAAATGTTATATTTTTGGGATATATATAATTGACTAATCAATAATGTACTCGTTTTTAAATATATCATATATATAATTGACTAATTGTTTTTTTCTTTATTATCAATATTACTTGTATTTATATTTTGTTTTTGTCCACCGTATATTTTGTCTCTCTTTGTTGTTTTGAGAACGTTGTTGTTGTTAATTGTTATGTGAATGTAAGTTCATTGTTGTGTCTCGTTGTTGTTTTATATATGTTTGGTCATCATGTGGGATTAGGTTTTGCTTCTTTCTGCTTTTGAGTTTTAATACATAGTTTGTATTTTGAGTTTTAATTTGTAGTTTAAATTTAATTTTATATTAAAGTATCCAACCGTATCGTATCTTAAATTTTAAAATTTTCCCGTATTAATGTATTGATGTTGTATCGTGTCCGTGTCGTATCAAGTATTCGGGCTTCAGAGGCATATATGTTGTTAGTAGTTACTACACGTCGAAGGTGAAATATAATTATGCACAATTGTTAGGGAAAAAGTGACATGTGAAAATCAGAATCACAAACAAACACTTTATGATATATGGAATTTAGTTGTTGTTCATCAAATCTATTTGCAACCTTTTTCGGATATCTATTTTTAGAGATTTAGATCTCAAAAATTAAGCTCCTAATTAATTCTTGACCAAATCTATCTATCTATTTTTATTAATACTCCATCCGTTCTAAAATATAAGTAAATTTAACTTTTTAGGTTCATTCAATTAATGATGTATGTGGTTCATATAGTTATTTGAATATGATTTAGCACTACGCCAATAACAAAAACAATGATCTAGTTGCATTGGGCATCTACCATTTGGATCAAGGACATTTTCCCCATCAAAGTATTTGTTAGTTTGGAAGCTTATAAACAATAATGTTTTGCTGAAAATTCTGACATGGGTTCAGCTTATCATGAAGAGATTCCTCATCAGAATGGTTGGACAAACTAGTGGTTAGTGTCAGACTCAGCTCTAGTGGTTCAAGCTTTCAAGAACTCTTATACTATTCCTTGGTAGCTAAGAAATTGCTAGAACAACTATAAGGATTATTGCAAACATGAATCTTCTGGTTTCACATGTCTTTAGGAAGGGCAACATTGTGCATATTCTTTAGCTAATCTAGGTATTTCCCACACTCAGTTCTTATTTGTATTCAGGAAAGCTTAGTGAAAAACAAGCTAGGTGTGGTGGGGTAATTTAGTCGGTATTGGAGTATTGGATGTGGTGTTGGTACATGATGATGGAATAACATATGATATTTTTTGCTATGTTTCTAGTGTAATTCTTTGCATTTGAAGGTAAATTAGAAGTCAATTAGAGGAGTTGTTAATGGTTTGAGGAACTTTTTGTATTGTTTTTATTTGACTCATTGTAATTCACTTTATCCTAAACCATGCAACTCCATAGGTGTTTTGAGTTTTTTAGTGAGAAATCATGTAAATCGGCAAAATAAGAAATCATGTGAAGGATCGAGGATATGAAGATTGAAGTTCAATGATTCTTAGAAGGTATTTGAATACAATACAAAGTGAATACAATTCGTTTGAAATTCCAAGGCATCACATGACGAAAGAGTGTTTGAAAAATATCAAAAACTACAGAATTCGTGCAGGAGGTGCTGCCTCATGCGCCCCTGCACACCAAGTCATCTGCCATGCACATGGACACGGGTAGGGAGTGTTGTTTGCTTGTTTTCCAAGCTGTTTTTTGTGAAGGAAACCCTATTTTCACTCTCTTAATTGCTATGTAATCATACACTATAAATAGAAACCCTTGCACAAACTTTTATTCATTCATAAAGCTAGCGGTACAAGGTAATAGTCAAGCATCAGGAGCATCAAGCCAGATGATCTTCATTCCTCTTGTACTCTTTATCATATATTTTTTTAATTGTTTTGTAATGATGTTGGTTGCCATAAGCAACTAAACCTCTTTGATTATGGTTCCACGATGAACCCCTTCTCATTTGTTGGATTCAATTAATAAAGTTTTTATTCATTATGATTCGAGTTATATTTACTTTTCATATGTTTCACTGTATAAATCTTTTGTTAACTAGGGTAGGGTTCATAAAGTAGTTATTGTGCTTTAACCAAATTTTTACATATGACTTTTGCTCAAAAGTCTTTAATTTATTAGGTACCTTTAGGGTATGAGGGTTAGACATCTCTATGAATTGTAATTCCTTTAGATGACAATTTAGGATGCACGCGAGAAGTTGATGTCAAATGATATGTCCATGACTTTCGTAATTGAGTTATATATTATTCCTATGAATAAACCATTGTTTATATAATCTTTAGGTCTTAATTAATAGGTACTTAGAATTAATCCAACAAAGATGGAGGGGGATTCAAGAATTCTCTAATCGCCGTTACACTTCTAAATCAAACAAAATCTTATCTCGGATTGGGTAGGATAATTGAAATCTTTTTCAACCAACAAAATTTGTTTTTCAAAAAAATTCTGCTAATTACCAAATTGAACAAAAATCATGTGGAGACGATTAACTTACTACTTTATTACTTAATACGGTACTTACCTAAATTTTTCCATCAGTATAGTTGTAGGAATTGACGATAATTTTGTGTGTGAGTTAGGGATTGGTAATGTTTTGATATATTTTTAATCTACCATTTTAATAAAAATATATGTTTACAAGAGGCACCGTTATTTTAATTCGTCATATTGACGCAAACCGGTAAAAATAGGTACCATCTTTCATTTTGTCCGATAATATAGATACTTTTCAAGTAACAAAATCACCTACCAATAACTAGTTACAAGTTATTTGAAATAGCAACAATGACATGACAAACAAGATTAACCTACCAAAATATTGGTATGGAAATTGTATAAAGACACTAGTGTGTTTCAATGAGTATCTAGAAAATTTAAAATGATAATGATTGGCTAAAGACCTTCCAAAACTAAGAAAACCAAAACCTGTTGTTGCTAATAGCTATAAAAATGAGATTATGAAGGGAAATTTTGCATGACACATTGATAGATGGATTGTGATGGTGATGGTGGAGTGTGTGAGGTACTTGCATGATCAAGAGAGGGTGCACATGCAGCATATGGTGGAGTGTGTGAGGTACTTGCATGATCAAGAGAAGGTGCACATGCAGCATATGAAGATTCTTCCTTCACCTCCTGTTTAGGCCTTAAGAATCCTGTATCCATATCCCTCAACTGCTGTCCTGAAAGATAAGACTGAATAGAACTCATAGGTCTTGCATAGTTAAAATTAATTCCAGCTAGAGCATAATTTCCAGACGAGGGAAGATTCAGCGGTAGCGGCATTTGAAATTCAGGGAACATTGAAGCAATAGGTCCTGTTTGAGGCACAGCAACATGGTCAGGGCTCGTTCCATAGGCGCCATAAGGTATGATATTATTCAAGGAAGAGTAATTCATTTGAGATATGGAGGAAGGTCCAAACTTCATATCATTACTGAAATTTCCCATCAAACTTGATCTCAGGAAATCATTGCTAAATTCAGGTTTTCTATCGAAATGAGATGGAAGAGTTTGATGAGTTTCAGATTTTGGGATAACGGCACTCCCAGGTATGACATTAGCACAAGTAGAAGATAAACCAACATCACTTGAGCTTATATGATTGTTATTTCTAGCAGCGGGAACCTCGTGGTTATGTTTTCCCTCATAAGTTGTAAGAACATACTTTAGATTGTGTGAAGCCCTTTCCACATGTTTCCTTACAGTACATCCAGCACTTGTGCATTTGTAGTAGCTCCTAGAAGAGATGGACAAGAAAATGTTATATGCCTACTGGCTTATAGTCTCAAGTTAAAAATGCATGAATACTATATATCGTAATATCTTGATACAATTATAAGCATTGCTTTCAATGTTGTCAATCACTGGTTCCAAGAAACGGAAGTTTGTTCAATTTCTGCTATGCAGCAGCCAGCAGTGCTATAATGCCACTATAGACACAATTTGAAAACATTTTGTACTAATTAGAATATCACAAACAATAGCCACTTGTTCAAATTTCGCTACATTAACAGTATTTCCTTCTAAACAGGCCTGCAGATGCATAAAGAAAAAGCAGTATGACTACCTTGGGTTTGGATTCCCTTTGACAACCTTCTGTCCATACTTTCGCCAGCGATAACCATCATCAAGTATGTCGATGTCACTCTCAATTTGGACTACCACTCGTGGCTCACGAACAGCCCTCGGAGGCACCATTGTTTCAACCGGGTAGCTCTCCTTCTTCCTGCAACAGAAAATTAAACCAACAACATACATAGACTGTCTCTCTATTTGTATTGCCAATGCCAGCATGAAGACAGTAGCAGATAAAGTACAGTACCTTCTTTTCGATTCTGAATCGGCATCTTCAGGATTGTTTTCAGGTGATAGGACTGCTTGAGTGGCTCCATCTTTATCACCATCATGATTACCAAGTGCTGAAGAATGCTCCGGAGCGTTGTCCGATTCAAACATACCTTGAGATCTAGCTCTCTTCATAGGATCTGAAAGCTCGGTCACACCAGAAGGCGGGGATGTCCTTTCTTGACCATCAGGCTTCCGTTCCGGATTGTGTTTTGCATCTTTCCCCCATGACTGAATGTTTCCCCATACCGAATCAGCATCAACTCTATCACATGTTTCATTGGCTTCAGCATTTTCTGATATCTCATCACTAGAAGGTACTGATCCTCGGCGACTTGAATGTGGTTTTGCATGGTTATGATTACCCTTGTAAATAATTTCTGTTATGTGGCCATCGTGTGATCTTTCCACCTTTTTCTTGACCTGACAATTAGAATGAGTACATTTGTAGTAGCTTCTCGGATATTCACTACCTTTTACTTGTTTTTGGCCATATTTTCTCCAATTATAACCATCCTCTGAGGTCTTTGCTCCTGCTGCATGAGACATCTCTTTCTGTTCTGCTTCTAAGACATGATGTTGTCCGATATCCTCGCTGTGGATAGAATTTTCAGGCAGAGTGCTTTCATCGCTAGCTTCTTCGGAACGAGATATGGGTATGTCAACATTATTGGTATTGACAATCACGTCATCTACCATTTTCACATCATTGTAGAAATGGACTCCACTATTTCTAGCTAAATATTCACTTGAAAAACCTTGTGGGAATGAAAAATCTAACAGTTGTTGACCTTGAACAAGCATTTGGCCGTCTCTATGTCCTCCTCCATTCATCATGTGGCGATTATTAGAAACCTGGTGAATTCAAGGTAACCAAAATACCACTTAGTTAGAAAGCTTTCATATCTTGGACAGTGTATGATAAAAATATAGCTTATAGGCTGAGTTAACCAAAATACCACCATTGTTTCAAGTTTATGGCTGGCTAGGTCTATTGTTCAAAAACTATGCCTATAAAGCTTACCACCTATCAACTACGTCTAAAACACTTAACTGACACAGTCACAAAAGTGTACTCCCTATTCTTCACAAATTGTGTTTGGTTTTGTGGTGACAAAAATTGAATTGATTTATGTTAGAAGTAGTTGAATATAAAATGGTTTGTATTTGGATATATTCACTAAAAAAAAGTGACTTGTTTGGATCAAGCTTTTGATTGTGTGTGTTAGCTACTTTTAAAAAATACGAGACTTGATTTCATGTCACCGAAAAAGCTAGAAATGTAAGCTTTTGGGAAGAATTGATTTGGGGGTTGGAATCAATTTTAGGCTTTAGAAGCCAAAAATAACTAATATGTGGTAATGCAAACGTGTGAGTCTGGGGTTCCAGGTTGTGGAAGCAAACATATTTAGTGTGTTTTCAACTAGTGGCTATAGTGCCGCTATAGCATAGCGGAATTTGACGAAGAAAAAAAAAATGTTATTGTTGTTCCATATACTATTTAGTACAAAGGATTGTCAAATAACAGCTATAGTGATGTCATAGTACCATAACATATTGGAATTTGAACACAATACAGTTCCATATGATAAAAAGTAAAAAACACAATACAGTTCTTTTTTTTTTGTTTAATAACAATTAAAATACAAAAGGCACCTGATTTAGAGAAGCAAAATATGGAGATAAAGAATCAGCATCCAAGTTAGCTTGATGCTTGAAATTGAAAGAGGCAGCAAAATCGGAGGCGGTAGGCACATCCACGTTCTCTTGTTCATGTTTGACAGAAGTGAGCATTGATCCTTTATAAGTGAGAGGTGGAAGCATGGCGAAACTCCCGGTGGTGGGAGATGGCATGGCCTGAAACACAAAAAAAAACAACCATTGAAATGAGTAAATTTAGTTTTTGATCCTCAAAAATGGGGCAATTTGGTCTCAATAATTATACAATAACAATTCTGTCACTAAGATTAATGTTTTTCAATGAATGTAGTCGGCATATATTACAACACTACATGAGCTAAACAACATACTAACTCGACATATATTGGGGAATTACTTGATCGATGATCTTCAACCCCAGAACATAATTGCAATTTGATAAATTTGAGTAACTAAATTAGCCAACCACTATACATATAAAAATCAAGTATTGAAAAGAGAAAAAAAAAAAAAAAAAAATTGTTCGATCATCAAAATTATAAGAGTGAAACAATTTAATATCTATTATTACGAAATGACAAAATAGTCACTAAAATTGAAGATTGTCAATCAGTTTACTCAAATCAACTCGGATAAATTTAGATAGCAAAATGAGATCAATGGAATTTTTAGAAACAAATATCACAGCTCAACGTGACCAAAACAACGAGTCAACTCTGCATATATTGTTAAATGACATAGAGAATGCACCAATTGACAACCTTCAACTTCAAAAACTAATTTACAATTTTGGAAACTGGAGCTATTAAATTAACCAACATATACAATTTCAATGACGAAAATTATGATTAATTCACTAGTCTAATGTTGAAAATATGAAAATGAGATTTGTGATCATAGTGATACCTGAGAATTAGGAAGCATGATGGGGGATTCAAGCAATGCGGTGGGACTAATCCCAGGTGGTATTGTGAGACATGGTGATCGAGTTGCAGGAGAAACCAAAGGGGTTGTTGCACCGAAACTTATAAGCCCTGCGTTTATTTTATTGAAACCCCTTCTCTCAGCTATGCTTCTTTTTGGTGAAAAATCGACAAACTTTCTATCTTTTGCATCAGAAAAATTGTTGATTTCATCACCCCCACTTTTGTTTAAGTTGTTTTTGTTGTTGATGTTATTTTTGATGTTGTTGTTATCTTGTTCCATTTTTTGTGTGGGTGGTTGTTACAGTGAAACTCAACTAAGAAAAACAGAGAATTTTGACGTTGTTATGTCAATGTTGATGGTGAGGTTCAGCTCCAAAGCTCCATAGGAGTGGAGCTGAAACCAATGAAACTGGAAATTTGAAGCTTATTCTGCAATGTAAATCTCTATTTCACTCCATACAACACACACAACATGGCACCTCAAAACATACATAAATATAGTCATTTCGCACGTATTAAATAAAGACTATAAATTAAGAAAAATAATAATAATTTCAACCACACAAGTAAATTATATTTACACGTGATGGTTTAATATGTACGGTTTAGATGGTGTTTTTCATAACACCAATCAAAATTTTGTTTCACTTGTTGCTGTGGTGGTTTAATATGCATGTGTACGTGGTGTTCTATATGAGGAGAGACTAAGCAAATTTCGGTTTAATTAATTTCACTAAAAGAAAAGGAAAAAAAAGGCGTTATCTCTCTTTCAAAACAACCTTATCCTTATTTAAAGGAAATTTAACCATTTAGTCTCTCAATTTTTTACAAATCATAACAACCTCTAAAAAAATGTGAAATGAAAACAATACTTTGTAAAATAAATAAATCATCAAATATGATTTGACAGCTAACTTTTCTCCAAAAAATATAATTGAATTCTATCTTTTGTCAAAAAAATAATTGAATTTCATCTATATTGATAACTTTTAATATTCAGCATTTTGTTCTAAGTTTTTTCTGGGTAGATTCTTCTCACCTTTTTTTTGGTCAGATTCTTCTCACCTTTTTAATAAGGCAACATTCAATTTACTGTAAAATTATAATTGAATAATTTTTAAAAGTAAATAAAATATATACAACTTACCATATGTAATACTTTCTATGTATTTTTTTTTTAAAGATTTCTATGTGTTAAAAGTAAATAAAATATTTGACCCAAAGAAAAAATATATGACTACTGATAAGGTAAATCATTAATTTAGTCAAAAACACTTTTTGGAATAAGTTTTTTTTATATACCTTATTCTGTAAAGTGTTTTTTTTAATAAGCTTAATTATCTCAATAGTTAAAATATAATAAATACATGGACTTTACAGAAAAATTTGTTGACCAAAAATACTGTACATATTTTTTTTAATATACATATTTCTTATAAGCTAAAAGTATATTAAGAAAAGAGAACTTTTTTTTTTTAAAATAAAGAAAAGAGAATGTTAACAAGTGCCGAATCTACAATAGAGACAATCATTTTTTAGTATTTAAATGAATCTTACATGTGCATATCATTTATTTAAAAATAATTAATAGCAATACTTAATAAGCATTCAATCGGTTTAATTAAGCATCTCTAACAAAAGTTTTAAGGGAAATGTTAACCGGGGCACTGGTTAAGGCCTTTAAATAGTAATTTATCACGAAAATATGTATAATCAATGCATCGGGAATCGAAATATTTGACTTTATCATAAAATAGTTTCTTCTTTTGAAATCCTTAAAGAGTACATCGGGACACTCGTTAACAAGGCCCAAGTTTTAAATTGATCCTATTAATAAACACACATACATTGCAATGATTATTTTAATGGAAAATATAATGGGTCCCACCTAAATTTGAGGTGTTTAAATGAGATCTCATATTCAATAAGTATCCAATGAGGTATCTCATGGGTTCTCCAGCTCTTGGAATGAAGAGATTCTTCCATTAAGATAGTAAAAACATTTGTTAAAAATACTAAAAAATAAACTTTATTTGATAATTGTGTATCCAATACATTGAATTTTATTTTTTTTAAGGAATACATTTGAAACTTTTAAAATGAACTTTTTACACATAAAACTTATACATTATTTGCTCTTTTAAATGCTTAATAAGTGCTCGAAGAACATTAGTTAGCATAACCCGAAAAGAAAAATATCTAGGAACATTAAAAAGTGTTATGAGATGAAACAATTTGTAAATATATTTTATAAACTGAAACAAAAGTTAAATTTATCTATGTGAAGAAAAAAATTAAAAGGTTTAAGTAGTTATTAATTAAAATATGGGAAATGTTAACCGGTGTTCCGGAGCACTAGTTAAACCGGTGCCCAAGGGGCACAAGTTAAGGAAGCAAATATAGTAATTTTTTCATTAAAAGTTATTTAATCAATTCATTAAAAATTTAAAAAGTGTCTTTTTTGACTTACAATTTTTTCTTTTGACTTCCTTAACTAGTGCCCCAGGACACTGGTTAACATGACCCTCTCATTCCTCACGTGTGTTTATTTGAAAATATATTGGCCAGTAGAACAATAACAAAATGAATTAAAAATTAAAATACAAAAAATACCACTCAAACATTATCGTATTAAGTGGGATCAACTACATAAATTAAATTATGTCTAATGTTATACCTGAATGCGATTTCTCACTATCATTATGTGTCACTTCAAACACCATGGTCTTTTTGTACTTGAAGAAAAAACAATGCTAGCTTGGTAAATAATAATTTTTTCAAGGTATGGGGAAAAAACTCCTCATAAGTCGACCTGTAATGTAATAGAAGGTCCTGTCATGACTTCTTCGCCAAGCTATCACATTGTTCTCATTGGACGTGAAGGAGCACCCCAGGCCTAGATACTATCACTAACGATCAAAAGAATAAATTCTAGGTGAAGTTTAGTATGGGAAAGGCTAATTTTTCCCACCATGGGAAAGTTAGTTTTTAACCATTAGATCAAACCAAGAACACATCCTTACCATACTCCCTCATCACTAGATTTTGTAATTTTATTATTTTAAAACTATTTTTTAAAAACAAAAAATATATTTCGAAATTAAAATAAACATTTAAAAAAAAACTTAATTTTGGAAATTAATTTTCCAAAATTTTAAAAAATATAAATAAACTTGTTTTCAAAAAATTTAATTATGATTTTCGAAGATTTAATTTTTGTAATTTTCAAAAATTAATTTCCATATTTTTTTAAAATTTTTTTATTTCGAAAAAAATGTAAAACCTTACCTGAAGGTGAAATCGAAAATTCTTCAAAGTTTCGGAAAATCATAATTAAATTTGAAAATTACAAAAATTAAATCTTCGAAAATCATAATTAAATTTTTTGAAAACAAATTTATTTCATACACCCTCGTGCAACTTTAATTTCCATCATTAGAAAGTTTATCTCTCTTCCTTGATTGGTTCCGATGAATCATACTTTAAGAGAAGACAACTTAGTGTACTAAATAGTTGGCCAAGTTTGATGACATTTTAGTTGGCCAAGTTTGATGAAAAAATGTCGGACATCATGAAATTGTGGAATTTCCCTCCTACAATGTTGGATCTCATTTTCCTTGTTGATTCTAGGCAACAAGTTGCTTAGTTTTTCTCGTGTTTTTACTTTCCCTCTCATAAAAAAAATGTGTTTAACTTATATTCCCAAAACAAGGTTTGTGCCTCCCACCCAAAAAATAGCTAAAACTATCCATAAGGTTTCCAAGAGGGACGTTGGTGATACAATACGCAGTCAAGAGTATGTACCCATGCCTATTACCCACACTTTAACAACAAAAAGACAATAAATAACAAAAAAAAAAATATCACAACTTAATTAAAATATGATCGAAAATCTCTTAAATCAACGTGTGAGATGTTAACTTTACTTAACATAGATACAGGAACAGCTTAGACACAAACTTCTAATTGACCATTGATCATATTATTATACAATTAAAAAAGTATACTCCAAAAGCAATTTATCAACCATTTTCAAAGCAACTAAAATATACCCTTTAACCTATGCACACTGATTCAGAGTCCTCAACATCATCTTCAACAGCAAGACTGGTTACATCTTCTCTAGTAGTCGTCATGCTAATACTAGAAGCCTCGCCAATTGCTTCTGGCACACCAACACTACCATGTGTCAGGATCGTCTTTCTCTTGCTTCTGCTAAGTCTCCATTTCCTCAACAACTCAGAAACTTCACTCTCATCTCCTGATAAATCTCCAACTTGTAAGTCTTTATGTTCTTCACTTATCACTTCCCTCACCCTTTGCTCACTAAAAGTTTCTTGTGTGACAAGAAAGATGAGTGGCCTGTAACAATATAAGAGAAGCATAAGTAGCACGATGTACACATATAATGACACCCAAACATAGAAAGTCCACTTCCAATTTCGAATTAACTCTTTAGCCCAAGGTAAATGGGAGTTTATAACAATTTCAGCTTCATATAGTTGTGGAAGAGATGAAGTTCCTGCTCTTGGATGCAGGGTTACTCTTATAGCATTTGTTCTTTGATTTTGTTCCTTGTGCCTCAATATTTCTACATTGATTTTCTGAGTCTCGGCTGAGATTCCTAGCACCAATGGCACACCCATCATAACTGTCCTTGCAAGTCGAATCGGTGAGCTTCGAAACCTTAACATGCATGGGTGGCTTGATTTTGCTATCACGTTTCCATTTACTGATAGGAGCTCTGCTGTCAACTGTAAAACAAATCTTATTAACTCTTAAGGAAAAAGAAGCTGGGTCAAGTTTATCCATGTTTGTTGTATTGTAATCATTGATCACATATTTGTTTTTGTTTCTTTTTACCTTCTATATTCTCCTTGTTACACAATTTGAAACAAGACTTTAAAATAATCATATCCAATTGATTCATCAATTCTAGAGGCAAAAGCTCCAAATTTTAACTTCAATTAGTTCAACTCACTTTTATGTATTCAACTCACCTTTGCTTCAAAATCAATTTTTGTAACCGCATAACCAAACACACATTAAGAAGGTTGACACACTAATAAAGAAAATGGAAGTTAATGGCATAGTTATTATTAACAGAATCATAAGATAGTTCCCTTGACACATTACTAAGGACTCAGTAGGGCTGAGCTAGGATAATTATCAGCATTCAGGACCTACGAATTAATGACAAACAATAATTATGTAATAAATTGCATGAAATCAAGCATGTCCAAGGAATCTAAAACATATGTATCTCCCTGCATGTCTAAAGATAACTCCCTAAAAAAAGGAAATTTATTATAACAAGAACATCTTCCCTGATGGTTGTTGGCATTTTACACAAAATTGCATTCTCCCCTCATTATATTGGCACTAAAAAGGACAAATTCATTCAAAAACCATATCACAACTCACATGTGTAATTCAATGAAATCTGAGAGACAAAAACGCATACCTGAAACACACCAAGCTCCCTATTGAAGTCAGATTCAGGCATCAAGAGGGACAAAGAAACAGAAAATGTGTGACCAACTGGAACACGTATATGCTTTTTCTTAATATAACCCCAAGCAGCACTAACTCCACCATTAAATGAAAATACAGCTGTAGGATGAGCATCAGTGTAATCAAAATACAAACTTTCATTAACAATGACAGGTTCCTCCACCCAAAACCGAACCAACCCAACACCAACCACAGAAGCCAGAATCAGAACAAAGAACAGAATCATACACACATATGCAGCACTCAGAAAACAAAGACCCAGTTTCTTAAGCAATACTATGCTACCATAAGCTATTTGTGAAGGAGCATTGTCTTTGGTTTGCCCATCATGATGGTAGGACTCAGATGTCACTGTCAGAAGTGAGTAGAAAGGGGAAAAGACAGAGGCCATGCTGTTGTAGAGTAAGTCTGCTGGTGTAGGCAAAACAAATGAGTCTTTTTGGTTTTCCCCCATGGAGATGGATAGTTAAGTTTCATAGATAAGATAGCTAAAACTGCAGTTTAGACTTTAGAGGGAGAAATTAATAAAAATTAATAAGAGGCATGAGACAGATGCAATGTTGTTGCATGCTGTGGCAGAACACAACACGTGTCTTTTGCATGAGAACAAGACCAAGATGCCGTGGCAAATTGGCAATTTGCATGAGAAAGAAACATATTGATATACTTGCATGGTTTTTCTATTTTAGTTTATTGTATATTATATACTGGGTACAGCAAAGTTGGCTTTTTCTCTGGGCTTCAATGTTGAGTTTTGGCCTTTTTTTTTGGTAAAAGACTAAAAGCCCTTCATCAACAAAAAAAAATTGATTCACACGATTATATACCTATCTAATGAAGCTGCAAGATGAATGATAGGATTATCTGCTTCATGGTCAATTTTTTGCACCAACTTAATCAAAAACAAACATATTCTGAAATTATAGTACTCCATCAGATTATTGTTTTTGTCAATTTCCTGCATATGATTAAAAGCTCTTCTCTTCTGGCATTTCAGGCAGAGAGATCAATCACAATAGTTTGAAGAAAACAGTTATAAATTTGAACCACAAACCACACCAAAATTGTCGCCAAATCCTAACACACACTAATCATTGTCATCAGCTTAAAAGAGAGTCCCTTGACATATTAACCAACTCATTAACTATAATCATGCCCAACAAAGTGAATCCTTATCAAGAACTCCATTCGTCACATCTTGCGTGAATTTTCATCACAGCAAACTTCAGCGATGGAGTTCCAAACTGCAAGCTTGTCAGGCATTTCATCAAATATCTTGTATTTTGGTTCACCAAAAAAAGTCTCAGAGGCTAAAATTAGTTAATAAAACATTCACTTTTCTCAGCTCATTAGGGTGCCGTTTTAACTAAGAACAAAACCTAAGAGCTCATACAAGGACAGTACTATAGAAAAGTGGTGCCTAAGCCATGCAGTTTGACAGTACAAAAAAGTTTCACATTGCTTGAGATTTTATTTTTTTTAAGAAGAAATTGCTTGAGAATTGAAACCAATAGCTGTGATGATGACACAGAGAGTGTGATGGCACGAGATGAATGTCCGTTTGAATAAAAAATTGATCCAAGTCACTCTCAGCACACAATTAGTTTTTTTTACTACCTTCAGTATGATTGTGACGCCTCATTTCTTATGGATAACTTGAAAAGAGACTGATCAATTGATCACTTGTCCCACATGTATATAAAAATAGTATAGTGTGCCATTCAAAAAAAAAAAAGTAAAAATAGTACAGTATGAGAATCAGGCACGAGAGATGTTTAGGAATTTTACAGCTGCACGACCGACAACAATGGCTGCCCTTCAAAAGTAATGAGTTTGGAATAAAAAATATTTAGTGTGACTCACTTTCTACCCTGTAAATCGTAATGGTCGCAATGGGACAGATATTTAATATGCATAGAACACAATGCATAGCATCATCTTTGATACCTTTCCTATTCCATGTCCAAAAGTAGTTAAACTTAGAGGCAGAATCACGTTGCCTCATTCATTACCCCAAGGCCAAATCCCCCCTACTGCAACTTTTTAGTAATATATATAAGATAAGATAATTTCGCATCTCAGGAAGATAGACTTTACAAAGGAGTAGGAGTATAATTTTTATGTATCAGCAAAAAACAAAACGAGTTATAACTTGTAACAAATACAAATTCATGTGGTAAAAATTCATGCACAAGGTTTTGTTACCGTATGGTAATGAAGCAAACGGCTCATCTCTAACTCACTCCCAGTGGCTTGTCAACTAGAAAGATAGATCTAAAAATGTTCCATCAGAAATCCTTAGGATGCTGCTATGTGGAAATAAGAGACAAAGGAGAGATGCCCCATACCAAATTTATAACGCACTGATACCGATCTTTCCTTCATTTGGTTTCTAAACTGCAACATCATTCTACGGCAAACAAAATACAATACCATCGTTTATTAAAATATGGGCATGTATATATTTTGCATTTGGATCTCTCTGAACATAGTAACAGATGCAACCATTAACACAATCGCGGAGAGTGAAACAAAAAAAAATGTTCTCATGACAGCAATTCAAAACAGAGATAAAGTTGGTGTAAAATGGACAAACAATCCAAACTACTTTCATTATCATGGAGACTGATAGTGTTACAATTTTGTGGAAGCTAGGAAACTAGGGTCAAGAACACAAAAACAGAAAGTACTACACCATGATATGTCTTGCCTGCCAATAATAAATATATAGGCCTTACACATGAATTGAAATCAAACAGAAAGCTCTGTTCGAGAGATCAGAATTCCATCGGTGTCTGCATAAAGCCATTCCCCATCACCGATCCTTGTCCCAGCAATAGTTATGGGAACATGCTTTTCTCCCATACCTTTCTTATTGGCTTTCATGGGATGAGAACCAAGAGCTCTCACCCCAATATCACAACCATTGATCTCATCCACATCTCTTATACATCCATTCACAATGATACCTGCCCATCCATTGTTCTGTGCTTGCACCACAGGATTACCTCCCAATATTGCACAGCGCAAACTGGCACCCCCATCCACAACAAGCACTCTTCCATTGCCTTTCTCTTCAAGAAACTCCCGAACCAGGACATTGTCTTCAAACACCTTCAAGGTAACTATAGGTCCGGAAAAGACCTGTCTTCGACCATAAATCTGAAAAATTGGCTGAAGGGCACGGAGCTCCCCGCTCAAAATTAATTGAGGGTTCGCATCACACACTTCGGCAGTGGTAACCAAGGCCATTTTACTTCAAGGAACCTGCAACAACACACATTAAAAACACTTTCAGATTCACAAACGAAATTGAAGATTATGATCGAATTTAGATAAAAGAAAAGAAATCCAGAAACCCATAGGAAAAATATACTAAAAGAATCCTGCAATACAATAGCTTCTTATACAAATAGAAACTAACTTTTGTATCTCAAATTTCTCATTTTTGTTTGATTTCAATTGTTTCAATTTCATACACAACTATATACTTTGTAGAAATTGTATTTATGACAAAGCACACCTGGTTTGTATTACTGTTTATATTAGAAATTGAAATCAATTAATCAAACATATAATTGATATGAAAGCATGCAAATCATAACGTTTGATCTCTAATTTAAGAAACATTTTCATAAGCAAAGAATTATAAACTCAAATCAATTTGATTGGAAAAACTTAATTACACATGTATGTATGTATATATGATATATACAAACTAGCTTACATTTGCATATAGGAAAAGCAGGAATCAAAAGTATATGGTATGATAAATTCATATGAAATATAATAGAATTAACGTCATGGTGAGTGAATAATATATAGAAGAAAAGGAAAATAAGAACAAAAGAAAATCAAGTAATTATAAATTGTAAAATCGAAAATCAAGCTATCGAGATCTATGAAATGATTTGTACAAGAGATATAAATACCGATGGATGAGAAAATGGATCTGCAAATTTGAATGAAAATGGAAGAAAGTGTCACGTTGAGTTTGATTGCGAAGTTGATACTCCGACCAGATTTTGACACTGTCTTAAAGTAGAGAGAGAGAGAGAGTCACGTTATCAACATTCAACAGCACAAATGTCTACCTCCCACTTGAAGAGAAGAAAAAAAAGAAAACTAACTATTCATTTTTGGGTTAAATATATTTTTGATCCCTATAAATATGTCAACTTTTCGTTTTAGTTCCTCTAAAATTTTTCTTTAACTTTTAGTTTCTATAAAATTTTCAATCACTACTTTTGGTTCCTATTTTTAATTTAATTTTTTTATTTTTTTAATGAAATTATGCCGTGTAAAATATTCTAAAAGAAATTCCTAAAAAAAATTAGATTTTTTTAACATAACACAAATTAAATATGAATTTTTAACCATAAAAAATATAAAAATTCATATTAAATTCATGTTGTGTTAAAAAATTATGAATTTTTTTTGAAGTGATTCTTATAATATTTTGAATTTTTCTGGAAAATTTTATTAAATAATATGAATTCTACATATGAGTTTACTTTGAAAGAGGAACCAAAGTGAAGATTGAAAATTTTATAAGGACTAAAAGTTGAAGGAAAATTTTAGAGGGACTAAAACGAAAAGTTGACATATTTATATGGACCAAAACGAAAAGTTGACATATTTATAGGGACCAAAAACATATTTAACCCTTTATTTTTTTATTAAATTATTTTATTTCAAATTTATTATTGTGTAATGAATAATTACAATAGGTTCTATTTATCAAATTTTCAAAATAGTTTTTGATCATGCATTGTGTTAGTCAAAATAATCATCATAACAATTCTTTTCATATAAGAACTGATATAACAATTTCTCAAACAAAAAAAAACTGATATAACAATAAATAAATATATTGAGCGACTGATATGATAGAGTTAACAGAGTATTTTAACATTATAAACAATTTTAACTAACAAAATTAACAGTCGATGACTATTTTAAATTTTTGAAACATTAAATAATTATTATGACTATGTTATACATTCAATATATTAAGCGCCAATGGCATTTCACATGGTAAAGCATAAAACTTTCCCACCATGGGACAATTGATTCTTACGGCTAGATTAATCAGGCACACTGATCTTATTGTAGTATGCTCACATCATATCTCTTTGTACACTTTGTCTTCAACCCATCTCTTCATTTCGCCAACACCAAACTCAAGTCAAGTCAAGGCTCACATCATCATACTCTTAAAAAAAAATAGAATATACACTTTCATTATCTTCTTAAACCCAAAAGTTTTAGAATCTTAAACATATAATCTTGGTCATTGTTCTAAATCAAACTAGTTTTAACCCATTTTTTAAATCCATTCATCTTCGACCCATTTTCATAAATAAATCCAATAAGCTTCAACCTTTTTTATGGAAGCTTCAGAAGTCTTTTGCTATTCACGTTTTGGGTTTTTTGAGAAATTTGATTGATACTAAGCATTGGGTTACTGAAGCTTTATCATTTAATGAACTTTTTTTATTGCAAAATAAGGGGCTCAAATCACAAACAAAAGTTACATTTATTTATTCTCCAAATCAATGGAGTCAAAAAAATGAAAGATTTTTAAGTTTTAACACATGATGACATTACATGTTGAATAGAATTATTTAAGGTTTAATTCCAAACATATATGATTTTGTCGATTTTTCCAGATTTTAGGATATTGAATTGGTAACATATAGAATCAATCTGGTTTGGAGATGGATATAAGTGGTTCTTCTGCAAATTAAGGCATTGTTTGTTGTGTTTGGGAATTGAAAATTTGATAAGAAAGGGATTTTTGATGCTGGACAGTGAAGAAGAATCAATGAATGGGTTGAATCAAATCTTGTAAGTCTCATGAGTTCATGATCTTGGTTAATTTCTGATTTTCAGTAGTGAGGTTGAAGATAGGTCTCATGAGTTCATGATACTAAGGTTAAAGATAAAGGGAAAAAATATATGATGTAGATAGACCACAATAAAATTGGTGCACCTATTTAATCTAATGGTAGATATCACCTTTCTCATGGTGGGAAAGATTCACCTTTCCCATGTGAAATGCCACCATGAGGTTATATGTGTGCAATTGCATATGAGTTCAAATTATCACCATTCGTTGGATGGTCAATAAAAGTATGCGGGTTAAGAAAAAGTGTGCCGGTTGAAGAGCGGGAATCATTCGTTAGATGGTCAATTAATTTCTTTTTAAATGATTTTTATGAGGGAAGTGAGAGTGTAGAAAAGTTCACCAGGTAAAATTGAATCAGGTGTGACTTGATCAGGAGAATGAAGATTTGACAGGTTTACAGGATGATGAAGTTTAACATTTCTTTGCTAGAAAAATGGCGTTGAAGAATGGATGGGAATCAAGGAAGTTTATTGTTTAAGGTGTTGGTGGCTCGGTGGGTGTCTTGAGAAGGAGGGGAGGCTTAAAGCGTTGGCATGGTGGAAAGATTTATGGGTGTCAAAAGAGGTGTTGGGATGAGCGTTTGGAATTGGTTTGATGGTAATTTGTTAAGACCGGCACTTTTTCTGGTTAGACTCCACATGTGATCACAGAACATATACTTAAATAAATAACATTCTTAATTCCTATAATTAAGTTAACAGGACCCTATATTTTAGAGATGGAGGTGGTACTCTTTTTAAACTAAAAAGACGAAGTAAACAAAATTCCACCATCAGACAGATCAACGCCACCAGGATAATAAACTTAAGATTCAACACAATATTCCTAACACCATTATTATTATAAGTAAAAAAGATTCAAGTCACGAGCATCCTATTCATAACAACTTTAACCTTATTGAACATTCGCACGCATCCCAAAATCCTAATTCAATCAACAACAAAACTTTCTGCCAATTTTAAGATACACCCAGGCATTACTGTTCTGGGTATACTATCAAATAACAGAAACGACCAATGATATTATACGGGATACTACTTCAAAAACTTTCCTTAAACGGGTCTATTTTCTTTATTTGTATGAAAAATATCAACCCTTAATAGTTCGCTGCAAGATCTCTGGTTTTATGTCAACTTGTGAATTGTCTTCATGTCAATGACCTCCTTAAGGGTCCCTTGCTCAAGATGATCCCACCATTTAAATAAGAAATTGTCAACAATTAGTCTGAACCAGGGGGACAGCTTCAAACCTTCCTCACCTGCATCAGATTTCCTCAGCAGCTCCTTCAACTGATCACGGTTGACATATTTGATATCAGCCACTTCATCAGGATTTGGATTAACGTTAACATCCCGGACAATGAACAGCAAATAATCCACTGCAATCAAAGAGGGGAAAAAGATAAGTCAAAGCTAAACGTCCCTTCCACAACCATAAACTCAAAAACTTATCCTGTTAGAATTAGCAGCAGCATAGATTACGCATGTATACCGCTGGAATAAAAACATTGCAAAAAAGAAAAGTCGATTGGAGGAGCTATTAGTGGTGCATGTTCAGAATTATATGCTTGGATAACCTAAATTATCGTGCACCAATCCTAGTTGGATACTTAAAACAGCAAAAATCAGCTTGCAGTAAAACTTGGAATATATTAAATTAGCTTACCTTCATGCTCTCCCCATTTGCCATCAGAAGGTGCCTTATAAAGTATGCGACCCAATGGGGTGAACTGGTCAACTGGTACATCTTGAGCAAGAATACCGAGCTCATCCAACAGCTTCCTCTGAGCTGCATTTCTTACTCCTGGTAACACAAGGAGTAAAAATAAATAACAAAAAGCTACAACAACAAAGTACATCGTAATCTTTTCCACACACACACACACACATATACATATACATATACATACATATATATATATATATATATATATATATATATATATATATATATATTATAAAAGGTAAACAGTTTATACCAAGGGCATTCTCTTCAATAAGCTCAGATTCTCGGTACAGTGGATGGCTACAGCAGGTGTTAGTCCACACAAGAGGGAATGTCACCTTTGTTGAAGAGCGTTGCTTCACCACAAAGAACAAAAAATCTCACTCAATAAACAGACATATAAGAAAGAGTCTACGACATGAAAACATGCATGCGTCATCAATCATCATAGAGATTTATTTCGCCAAACAGTCATTCAGAAAGGGTAACACATTGAAACATCAAAAAGAAACTTTTTCTACATGAAAGTTAGCAATTGTTTCCATTTTTTTATCCTTAACAAATGCCACTTGTTATCAAGACCCAAAAAAAAATAGCAGTTTCCCCTTTCAATATTAAAACTTGGTCTATAGCCCACCTAGTGATTTGAATGCAGATGTAAAACTAAAAACTCTCTAATCAGTGTCTAAAAAACACTATAACAATAATATGAAATAAAGATACACATGAAAACTATCACAACAACCAAGCTTTATCCCACTAAGTAGGGTCGGCTACACGAAAACTATTAAAACCAAGAAATTTGGCACACAAGGATAAATATATTATACAAAATATTATAAATAAAAAGCATACCTGAAGAAGCAACTCATACTTCGAGTTAAACAGGAATACACTGAAAGCTCTGTGCAGCAAATTTTCAGATTCAATCTTTTCCCACAAGTGGCCTATAAAATTGTTGAAGATCAAAATATGAATAAACCGGCCTATGTCCCAAGAGCAGTATTTTTACTTCAGGAAGTCAAAATCCACATACGCATCGGAAATTTGCTTTTTAATTTTAGATTCCCACACAACAATTTGATCAAAAGCTACTATTAATATATGACAAACAAAATTTAGAAGTTGCAATTCTTTTATGCCTGAGTAGCAGCTTATTTGCATTAAAATCAGTGATGAATTCTAGAAGATAATAAATTATTAATTTAATAACTCTTATCATCAAAATTTGTAAATGGAAAATTGACGATAACTTTGCAAACATGTAAAATGCATTATCTGAATACTGTGTACATAGGCATGGTCATGACATACATTTGTCATTTAAAAACCCTAAATCAATACACCTCATCTATATCATAACACCAACATATACAGACACAATAAATCAAAGAAGTTTATACTTTTAACACTGTATGAATTACAAGGTATCAAAGTACCCACAAAAAAATACCAACAAACAATGTGAATCCTTGCAATTACAAACTAATTAAGATTTCAAAAATGGAAGATCCACTTACAATTGTATTTGGATTCATGACCAACAGCACGATCATTCTCGTCCACTAAAATGCATCTGCAAAAGTTCAAAATCAAAGAAACAGTGATACATTAGTAAAATTTGAATTTAAGATATCTAATATAAACAGATCTGGAAAACTGAAGGAAAAAACAACATACAAACTTCTCTGTGAACTCACAAGAAAGAAATGTCAACCCTTGAATTTTTTTAGATTGAGATCCCAATGTATTTTAATCAAAAAACGATGAATACATAATTACATACTTTCTCCGGCAGTTATTGAACAAGCTTACGTTTGCTGAGCATTATCACTAGAAAATTACAAATTAACCTCGAAAAAGAAAAGTCATTTCCTAATACATAGACTTATGAGATAGTAAAAAACCAAAATTTCTAGATCTATGTTCTAAACTACAAAAGTAAAGGAAAATTGGAAAAAGGTCAATGGAGCCAAAACTTTAAATAAACAAATTGAAAATTCAAATCTTCTAAATAGCAATTCTTCGTGAAACAATTCAAGCTAATGAACGACATACATACAAAAATTACCAAAAAGCAGTAGCTAATTAATCTAATTGAACCCACACTCACACCATGCATATCAAAATTTTGTACGAATTTATGCTCCTCTATTTTTTCCCGTGAGTTGTGTTATTTGGACACACAAAATTCAACATCGCACAAAATAATCTCTCGATCAAGTTTTTTTTTTTTTTCCTTCCGATGTGAGAGAAAATAATGATTAAAAAATTTTAAACCCTACCAAAACCATATATCTATACAGTGTCAGATGTCAAATTTTGTGTTCCCAAAAGATTTATCTTTTTTCAATAACTCACATCAATTTCAATAAAAGGTGGAACTAGCGCCAGTGTAGTGTAAGGCGTACACCCAAACTACGAAACACCGACACATACATGGACACCATATATGACATCATTAATATTAATTTAACGAAATTGAAGTAAATGGATGTAATCATTGGATACCGACACGTTGCCAGTGCCGGACACACATTTAATCTGAAATGTAAGTTATAATTACACTTTTGTAATTTAGTTATACTTGCGCATATAAATCAAGCATCACAAATCCAATTAAGCAAAACAAAGAACAAAATAAATCAAGCATCACAAATCCAATTAAAGTCCAACGCCAATGAACTAAGACAAAAAACAGAAAAACCCCAAGAGTTCAATTTGTTCCACTACATGTTAATCCACACGCTTTGAATAAATAAAACAACAATTAAAAATAAATGAGAGCAATTACACAAACACATAGAGGGTAAATAAAAGAGATAGAGAAGGATAAAGAAACGAACTCGTCATCAAACATGAGACGGCGTTGGACGGCGTCCATGCCAGCATCAACAGCAGCGACTGGAGTTTCACCCATGGTTGACAGAGAAGCAGAGAGAGGGGCTTTGCGGCGGAAGGAAAGAGAAGAAGAACGAGATCTGAAAGAGGAGTGAGCGAAGAGTGCGGGTATAATGTTCCTTTTAAAGTGCCGGCTCAGAGTCGCGACGATTGAGGATTGTGCCATTTTCTTTCATTCATCAATCCTTATGTTAAATTGTACTAATTATTAATCTAATGCCCACCTACCCTTGTGGTAGTGTTTTTTAGACCGGCGAGTTTTTTTTTTTTTTTTAATTAAATTGAACTCCGGACTCATCGTGGTTTGAGCGGAAGAAGAAGAATGGATGAATTAGCTACTTACCGATTGAATCAATCTTTATTAACCGACCAACATCTTTTATTAGTATGGAGAAAATGTTATTACTTGTAGTCAAATAATTGATTGTTCTATCATTGTGACCTAATGCGGTCAATGAGATTTGAGTTCAGTTGATGAGGAGTTTACGCGGAGGAGTGATGTCAACTCTCTCTTTCATCGTGATGATCTATTTAGTGCGTAAATTGTAAATACTTTCAAAGTGATCGTTTTTTATATATCGCAATGGCATATTCACGATAATCGAAAAGAGTAATTACAAAAGGTTTTTCTAATGCGAAAAGATTATTATCTTGTTTAATGGTGTTTAAAGTAAAAGTCTTATCTTTTTTCAGAAAAAAGATAAAAATTAAGGTCGTCTTCGATGGAGTCGTTTTGTTCTTATTTAGTTTCTTCTGTTTTCAAATCTATTTCAACATTGATTTCAGTCATTTCCCTCTCGTCGTATTCTAAGATTTCATCAGTATAAAAATATGAAATCGTGTTTTGTCTAAATAGTGGGCCAAGATAAACAAGTGAAAAAACAGCAGATATTTGACCCACATAATTTCACAAACAAGAAATATATTTTCTTAACCATCAACCACCACCAAACAAGAATGTTAACATTATCAAGAAAAAATGCAATTGTCATCTCCTTCTGATCGAACACCCTGTTATTTATTTCTTTTCATATAATTCAATAACCGGCACTCAAGTTGCATGTAACCAACGCCATACCTCTTTACTAAGCAAGTAACCACTGCAAAATTGGAACGCGTGAATCTGAGCATTGATAGACAAAACACTAGGGACACCTAGCCACTTTAAGATTTCTCTTCACATACTACCGAAAAAAATCATATTCAAAGAAGAAGTGATTAGATATTTCATCCTTTCCACAACCGCATTATCAAAGTAAGAACTCAGATGAATCATGCCACGATCAATCAAATTATCCTTTGTCGAAAACCTACTGAGAAGTAATATTCAAATAAATAAAGACACTTTTAACGGAATCAATTTGTTTTGGATAAATTTTACAATCTCAATCTTTAACTAACTAAATTTTACAAATTAACATGGTGTGGTATTGGTATTAGGTTTCTTACAAGTGCATGTCGAAAACCTCGTGTTGAAAGCATTCAATCCTTCAATAAGTCGTTGTAATCATATATAGGTGTAGTTTTGATTCTAATTAATAACCCTCCTACATTGTCATAAGATAGAACCAAATTGGCAAAAGTTATGGTGCATAAGGAAATCCTTATGCACCGTGCATAAACATTTCACAACCATCAGATCTAGTGTACACGTGTAATAATCCTAGGCTTCTCAAACTACACCAAATCAAACTTCATTTGCTTCAAACATTTATCTCACTAAAACATAAAGCTCCCCCTCTCTCTACAATTTTCAACATTCTAGAAAAGAAAACGAAGAACTCAGACGAGTCTTCATCTCTTCCGGCCATACATGATGATTCCGCGCGGTGGTCGCCGGCCAGAGGCGGCGACGGCGCCGTGCCGGAGAACCAAACTCACCTTTTTTAAAAACTAAAGCCATTTTTCAACATCCATTTTCTTTTTAAAGCCAAATTCGAACTCGGATCGCGCAAAAACACAACGAGAAGGAGTAGATGAGTTTAGCAGAAAACTCTGGTTATATTTGATTAAGGCCAAAAGTGAAGCATTTGATATGTTTCAGAAGTTTAAAATCTTAGTGGAAAAACAAAGTGGTAAATCCATTAAGATTTTAAGAACTGATGGTGGTGGTGAGTATACCTCAAAGGTGTTTAAGAAGTTTTGTGAAGACAGTGGCATTGTGCAGGAAGTCACTGCTCATTATACTCCACAACATAATGGTTTGGCTGAAAGAAGGAATAGAAGCATGCTCGACATGACCAAAAGTATGCTAAAGATGAATAAGATGCCTAATACATTTTGGAGAGAAGCAGTAAGAACTGCAGCATACATCTTAAACAGATGCCCCACTAAGTAACTTAATCAAATTCCTGAAGAAATTTGGTTAGGATGCAAGCAGTCAGCAAAACACTTGAGAGTTTTTGGTTCATTGTGCTATATGCATATCCCTGATGCAAAGAGAAGAAAGTTGGGGAACAAGAGTGAGCCTATGATACTGGTTGGCTATCATGAAACAGGTGCATACAGATTGTATCATCCTCTAAATCACTCTATAGTGATTAGTAGAGATGTAAAAATCTGTGAAAATGAAGCATGAGATTGGACCAAGAAATAGAAGAGTTCCAGTCACACAATTCCCACGATAATTGAAGATGATGATCAAGTTGAACAAGTTCAACTTGAAGTGCATGCTGAAGAGAATCAATAACAATTTCATCATAACTTCTTTCTTCTTTCAATTCTCTCTAATTCACAAATCACAAATTCACATAAACCCTAGAATCATAAAACTGCTTCTGTTGCTTGTGTAACAAGCATCAATTGTTGCGCTATCAAATTAAAGATTAAAACATAAACGAAATTTTCTTTGCTTCACTTGCTGTTGAGTCGGTTCGCTCCTCTTCTTCCCTCGCGTTTTCTTCTTCTTCTTCTTCGATCTAGTGGCGCTGTACTGATTGCTATATGTTACTGTTTCGTCGCTGTTTGTGTTCACGGTTTCAGAGCTGAAGTTGTTACTGGATTCGAAATCTTTGTGATGTTAGAGGGATTTATGGTTGGGAAACTGTTGGAAACCATTAAGTACATCTAATGATTTTGGAGTACAACTGCTTGAAACCATTAAGTACATCTAATGGTTTTGGAGTACAACTCACATAAACCATTTATTTCCTCCTCCTCCAATTGTGTCAGTCCAAAACTGAATGATGGCAATGACTCTAGGTCCTTAGTTTTTTTAACCTGTTGGAAACCATTAAGTACATCTAATGGTTTTGGAGTACAACTCACAGAAACCATTTCCACAGCAAAATGGTTTTGGCATAATTTTATATAAAACATACTATAATAAGGACATTTGTGATTGTCATTGAACCAAATCAACACTCTGAAATCATCTTTGAACTAAAATGATGATTTCCACGATTGTAGTGTTGTTTCATTTGATTTCGCTTGGGCATGTAGGAAGCAATTATGTTGGGCTACCAATTAATGAATTGAAATTTATGCACGGTTCCTTATGCACCATAACCGCTACCAACCAAATTACGTTGCAATACTGTGAATATGTGATCTTCATAAATTCCCTCGTGTATTATGCATGCTTTTAACAACTTGTAACTCGTTGAAAAAAAAATTGTTTTTAACCTGTAATCGTGCCAACAAAAAAACACTTGTGATCAGACATATTTATTTTATTTTTTTAATCATCAAACGTATTTATTATACTTTAATTTTTTGACAAATACTTCACAAAAATAACTGAAGGGAAATTCTTCAAATTTTAAATACTTGTAATCACATAATTTTAATGTACTTATATCTCGATCATTTGAAAAGAGGGTAATGTTCGAATTTTATGCCATAAAGTCTTCTATTTGTATTGGTTATTCCAACTTATAATGTTGTTTTGGACTCAAAAAAAAAAAAGTTGTTTTGGACTTTGGTCTCTTTTCAACTGCTGTTTTTGAACACTTGTATTTTTTTTTTCTTTCTAGGCGCATTTTGTGCTTGTTTGGAGTGTCTTTAACATCGATAAGAATTCTCTAAAATGAGTAAAGAGAAATGTAAGAAAATAAAAGATTGTATATTTAGTCAAAAAAAAAAAAAATTGTCTATCGTTCATAATAATACATACATTAGACTATAGATCAACCCCACCAGAAAAAACAACTCCTATATGTGCTCGTGGAGCTCGTGGCAAGCGTGGTTGATATATAGTAATGATTGCTTTTTAAAAATGTCTTAGTTAGACGTCAAAAAAATGCCTTCATTTTAAATTGGATCTCGTGGAAAATGAGGGCTGATTTGGTTTCTGTTTTTTTCTTTTCCCTGGTGTTTGCTTAATTAAAAATGAAACAAAATTGTGGTTTGTAAATTTTGTATACATTAAAGAATGCATTCTTATAATTTTGAATTGGATTTTGTTGAAAATGAGGATTTATTTGGTTTCTGTTGTTTATTGACCCTTTTTTTGCTTAATTAGAAAATAAACAAAATTGTGATTTGTATCTTTTTATTTTTCCATTAAATTGTTCTTTTGTCCCATATTGATTATCACAGTACTCAATTTGTATTTTAAAAAAACGAATACATGTCTTTTTCAATGTAATACTTTTTTTAATTTGTGTATTTTTTTCAACTAGCGCTTAGTGGTTAGAATTCATATTTTTCAAGGTGAATAAGTGGGAAATCCGGTGTTCGAACTCCGGCCCCTACTATAACATTATATGTCCCTATCAACTGAGCTATGTTCACGATGACTTTTAATTTATATTTATAATAATAGAAAAATACATTGATGGTTAATAAAGATAATTTGATAAAATAACTATTATTTTCAAAGACGACGAATTTAAAAATCTATTGTTTTGCAACCGTGTCGGAGCATCGCACCACCATCGTTGTCTTCATCCGTCATTACCGGACAGATCATTTGGCTAGAAGGAGGGGAAGAGGGGTTCATGTGTCACCTTTTCGGAAGGCCCCGCCGTGTTGGGGAAGCGCCACCGCAACCAAGGTTTTCTTCCTGCCACGCCACGGTGAAGTCGTCCTCGGAAACAGTAGCCTCAGAGACTGGAGCTTCAGAATCTGAGTGCGCCTCCGGATGTCCTTCAAGGACCTTACATATGCACTCGTGGGCGCGCCGAGTCATAGGACGATGCACCACGTACTTGTGCCTCCAGAACTTTAAAGAATCGACTTAATTCTCAAAGAGTTTCGTTTTTTGGTGAAGGGAACACCCAATTCTGGGCTCCTTCTTGGACTTGTGTTGGACCAAAAACACGGCATGTGCAACTATTATCTCACATGACAACAAAAAGTGAGCATGAACCGTTGTTCCCCGACATGCCGACATTAGTTATTTGATACGTCGCACAGGTCTTATGGACTGTAATAGACACCAAAGTTAAATTATTTATTTCCCTTGATGTTAAATAAGTCATAGGAAAAATTTATATTACCATTAGTAAGTCACAACAAAGTACACAACAGCAAGTCAATCTAATCAATTAACACAAAAGCAACATAATGAAACTAATGAAATTTAAATGCCACAAAAAAGAGAGCCTGCAACTTGTAAAAAGATGCAGAAAAATGTAACACTACATTCCAGGCTGCTCGACAAAATAACCTCTGCAGTAAAATCAATTATTGTTGGGAAACAAAAATTGAGATCGATACAAAACAGGGGAAAACAGTTGCATTGTTTATGATATACCCAAGGAATAAACTGCTACTGATTGGTAATCTACCTGAAGCAGCTGAACCTCTCAGGAAAAGGAAGACTGTGCTGAGCGGAAAAAATTTATGTTCAAAACAGTAAAAACTGTCGCCGCATTATGCTGATGCAATTCTGCCTCTCAGCCATGTATATACTAAAACATCATGAAGGGAAAGAATTTGCTAAAGAAAATAGTGCATAACATAAGTATTTTGAATCAGCAAATTCAATAGACAACTTTTGTCGAAAATGCATACAATCTTAAACAAAAACAGTTTTTGTTCAGCTTTAAACCAAACTATGAATGAGTGCAAATGCAACATCTATCATTTTTAACTTTTATGTTTTCAGAAAGTTTAAATATAACTATTTAGAATATCTCTCTTGGTTAAGTTATTGAAGGACTTTCAAGCGGTTTTCTTTAGTCATTGGTTCAATGTCAAATAAGCACAAATCTATCGTCTGTGGGGTTTTCAGGTGCACCCCTTGGTGGTTGTTTGCTGGAGCGTCTTTTGACGGCTCATCGGGTGTATATTGTACTCTTCTTTTAGTTTTTTATCTATATATATATATATATTTGCCATTCAAAAAAAAAAAGTGACCAAAGATCCTTTGACCTTTCTTTACATTACAATTCCAGCTGCAAAATAAAATTTATATTATGCAATACTGATTTTATGCAGACATAGACTAAAGATTAGAACAATGTAAACAAAAAAATACCTTTAGAGTGAGCCTTTTACTTGAAAAGCAACAACATAAATATCAGCAACTTTAATTAAAGAGCTTTTGTAAGTCTTCACACCCCTTGGACTTGAAGCTTGATTGACTTATTCAAAAGTGATATCCTATTACATCAAATGCAGAAAAGTTTTTCGTCTCAATTTGCTCCAATAGAAAGGTGCCTATAAGTGGCATGACTATCTACAATCCTATGCCTTGATAGCATATTTCCTCATTGTGAAATATGTCTCCTTTTTCTTTTCCATCTCGGTCTTCAATGAGGACTGATGCTTGGTGAGCCTCCTGCGAACGGCCCTGGTCTTCTTTGGGCGGAGATCAATTGGCAAATACTTCTTGTTCTTGTAAACTTCCCTCAATGCAGCTTTCCGCTTCTGGGAAATCACTGTCAAAACCTGAGCAATCGACAACCTTACCTCCTTAATTTTGGAGAGATTGTTGGGTGCAGCCCGAGTGGCCTTAGCAACACGGAGCAAAGCTAGTTCAGCTTTGAGGTCTTTGAGCTGAGCCAATAGATCAGCTTTGGTCTTCTGCCTCAACTCGTGAACTTTGATCCTGGCCATTGTTGAATTCACGAGGTTCTTCTGCGACTGCGCCTCTTGAACCCTGCTAAAACATGTTAAACATACATCTCATACATGCGTTAACTAAACATACATTTCATGCATCACATAAATTAAATTATGTAGTATAATTAACCTTGCACATGAGAAGGAGAAACACACGAAGTATACCAAGAAGTTAATTGAGTTCTTCTTATGGCCATGAACTAAATCATGATTGGAATGCATCTTCTTTGCATTGCTGCTTTAGTAAGAAATCACTTAATACCCACCACACTATCAATTACATTCAAATTGTACAGAGTAAAAACACAGAAACATATCAAATCCTCATAAACATACTTTCAATCTATATGAACAATGAATAACATTTGCATCTGAATCTAAAACTATATATTTGTAGATTTTCATAAATCTCAAGCGGTCCAACACTGCAAGGAATACAAAAAAATATCTGGACAAGGCTAGCAAGGATCAGAATCAAAGTTTAAAAAAATAACCAATGCATATTATTCACTACAAAAATTTGGAATTGGATTATTAGACAAATGTATGAAATTCTAGCATAACAAAAACGTTTGTCAAATAGTTAAAAAAACAAAATCAAATAATTACACTTTAGAAGCTTACAAATTCTGATAAAAAATAATTTCACAGTTAGATGCAGTGTCCATATACATATAGTCAATGAGAAGCCCTCCTTTCAATGAACATAGTCCTTTTTAAGTTCTTATCTACTAAAGCACAAATCATCCATATAAAGATAGCAAGATGTAGAAAATTAGATAAAAAACATAGCAAATTGAACACCTGCATCTAATCATATGTTTAACTGCATGAACCTACAATACTACAGTAGGTTAAGGCAGAATATATGGATTCAAATAGCTACATAAGGCAGGTGAATGGCAAAGATACAAACAAAAGCTATAACCAAAAAGTCATGTATATAAAATGCCAATCAAACATGTTTAAATTTATATCACCAATTACTTCAACCTCTCTCGTGTGGAAACTCTACCACTTCATTAACTACATCATAGAGGCCATGATACCTCACATTGTTGACATCATCCAGGATTAGGATGTTATTTAATTTCATATGAATATGGAGAAGTTGGAACTCAAACTCAAAAGGAAGAGGTTGTCTATGAACTCAAGAAAAGAGTAGTAATCTTTTTATTTAAGAAATCTTACTTGATATAACAAACCATCACTTGAAATGGATAACAATTTTTCATTTGCACCGTCTCCAGTAACACGCCACCCTCGCTGCTGCTATCCCAAGGAAAGCGACACCGAATTCAATCTATCTCATCCTTAACAGAATCATCAAATCCAACCGATACAAACTGGCCAGCCTCATGCATCATCCGATTAAGTTAGTTCAACAATTATTCATTCATTTAATCAACCATATAAGTTAAAAAAAATGCAATAGGGGCTGGGAATCAAAAGAAGCATAAAGGAATTAGAGGACTGACTCAATATAGTTACCATTGATTCACTGTAAAAATCCCGGCTAATAATGAATCAAACTCTTCAAAAATTCATAAATAAAATTAAAATAGTATCGCTAAAATTGAAATACGGATATTGAATTTCGATTTAATTTTACCTTGAGTTGGAATGCATGACTGATTCAGTTGTGGTGCCAGAGAGATGGAAATCGTCTCTGTGAAGTTGCAGTTGCAACAGTTTCGACAGCATATTAGAGGCGGTGGTTGTAGGTGTGGTTGTGGTTGTGGACTTGTGGTTGACACCGGTAGATGGAGATGTATGTGAATCGGGAGTTGATGCTTATTCTTACTCCATGATTCTCTTCTCTTCTCAATCTCAATCTAACCCTTGCTGTTCTGATGTCTCTTGTAAACCATTTTTGTTTATTTTACAGTGTTTGCCTAATCTAATTGGCTAATTGTTTGGTGGTTATTTTTTAGTAGTGTGCAACAACCTCAGTTTTTTTCTCACATGACCAAGTGATTAATTGCAAACATCACTACCTTTTCCAGCGCTGTATTCGAGCAATACAAAATCATGTTCTCTTAACATTTTGTTTTGTTCAGAAAATGCTACTGCCAGTCTGCCACATCAATACTCCCACACGAGGAGTCGCTCAAAGAAATTTTGAAATCCACATGGCTCGCACGCACGACTCTATCTTGGTTGCATCTGAAATTGGTTATTGCCAGTTTTCCACAAGATAGAGTCTGAAGCTGCAGGATGTTCGGTAAAAAGAGAATCAGGAGCTGATAAGTGTGACGACTCACAAACATTTATCGCCATATTCCTCTTCATCTCTTGTAAATAATCTAATTCTAAGTCAACCAACGACCATGCGTCACCAACTTCATCGTCGGTTCAGGTTCTGAATATTTCTTAACAATTCTAAACATGTTATCTTAATAATATTAGTGCTCAATATTCAATGAAGTTCCAGCTTGAACAATTAAGTTGAATTCATTTGCATGAAATTGCTACTTACCACGCAAGAATCAAACACAATTATCATTATGCATAATTGACTTGATGTTTGGTTTGCTTGCCCTGTACAAAAGATTGCACAGGCTGATGGACTCATTTACAAGAGACTACAATTTTCATATCATTATACATATAACACATATGATCTTGTTTCACTAGCAAGGTGTACTTTATACATACGATCAGCTCAAAAACAATTTTGCAGGAGTTATAAGTTATCTAGATAATCATAGCCTGATCAAATAAAGCTAGAAACTCAAAAGGAAAGCATGAAGATACAAACTTTGCTTGCTTTACATCATAGTAGGCCAAGCTCTGATACACTTAAGGGTTGATCATTATTTATTGATACTAAAATTGACAAACCCTTTAGGATATAACTCCTTTTGTGGACTTTCTGCTCATTCATCATTGTATATATCGCAACAACAACACAGGATCTACAGGTGTTTCAATGCACCGGTCTAGATATACCAGCATCAATAGATTTCGTCACTGAAACGAATTGATCACCTTCATCTTCCTCTGTGACAAACAACGATAATGTGCTTTTAAATATTTGTGTTAATATTCTAACATCATAGCAGATTAGATCATCAACGCTTTCAAAGAAGAGTTGTGGTCGACAGTATGACACATCACTTCACTATGCGAGTAGATGTTATCACTTCAAAAAGAATGGTGGCCAGCCCTCGGTACAAGTTCTTAATACTTTTAAGTATATTAACTTTAAATGCATCTAGCTCAATAAATTCTTTTCGATTGAAGGATTTTACATCTCTAGTTGTTAAACATGAGAGCATCTAGTTCTCTTCAAAAAATTTATAGGTTGATTAATTAACACAGTGATCACCTTCACACTGTCGCAATGAATGCTTCTACGCACCAATCCGACAACACCAACATCATTGTCGGTTCAGCTCTCATATTTCACAAAGCATACAAAATTGCAGAAGGTGTAGAGAATTTTGCAAATTAAATGAAGCAGAGGAGTCACAACTCTTTGTTATCAATATCTAATATCTATGATAAAATCTATGTATTATTTGTTTGCAATGAAATTAGTATTTGCAGGCTGCCAAACAAGAAAAGGAATCGAAACAACAAAGCTAAACAAACTTAACAGCTACTTTGAATTCAGATAACAAAATTCTTCCTCTGAGCTCGTGCTCTTAGTTGGTATAACAATGACCAACAAAAAATTAGGTAAAACCTACATCCCACGACGGATATAGTTTACGCCTCCTCGGGAAAGAGAACTTTACCACAACAAGTTCCACCATCGAGGGTTTCCCACAGAAGCTCAAAACTAAGAATCAGACAAGTGAAATCTATTCGACATAATTACTCGTTCCTCGATATACTAGCTACCAATTTCTACATCACCGTCTGATATGTAAGGCGGAACCCCAATTTCTTCATCCACCATTTTTTGTTTGAATTACATCTTTGAACAAACGTCCAGAACTACATCTTTTTGGCCCTCGCGTAATGATTAGAACGATCACATCTAGATCCCCAAAGTAAAATAACACTTAAAGTCTTCACTTATAATCTAACGAAGATATGACTTCGGGGGTGTAAGGGGACCATGCAAATATAATAATCTAATTAAGATTCAAACAAAATTGTTATGCTTATATTCATACAAAGAAGAGAACTTCGTCACAAGTTCAACCACCGAGCATAAATTAGGTAATACGCCATCTCGGATAAAAGAACTTTGCCACAAGTTCCACAACCGAGCATAAATACAATTTAGGTAAAACCTACATCCCAAAACGAATACAGTTTATGCCACCTCAGGTAAGAGAAATTTTCCACAAGTTCTACAACCGAGTATAAATAAAATTAAGGTTAAACCTGACGGATACAGTTTATGCTTTCTCGATGAAGAGAACTTCGCCACAAGTTCCGCATAAAACATATAAAACAACGGATGTGGACCATTGTGCTACTCCATCATCCTCATTTAAAGGACAATGTCTACATCGGTTTATTGTATGGTCCGGTTTTGATTATCTTGTAAAATACTCCTTTAAAATTTCTTATAAATTATATTTATAATAAAAATGTAATATGTTAAATTGTTGAATTAAAAAAATGAAAAAGGAAAGGAAGAAGGAGAGGCACGTGAAAATCCAGAAAATTAAAACCGAAGGTCATCTTGGATATCTCTTCGCATTGTGCGGTTTTTGAGTAATGTTAAATCTGTTCCCAAAAAATTAAAATTGTTCTTATAATGATAAATTGGTGATTTTCTGAATTTTTTTATGAAGGTTGTTGTTGTTGTTGACGAGATTGTTGTTGTTGTTGAAACGATTCCTGTTGTATTTGATGAATTTTTGGTTGAGAAGAAGATGAAGTTGTTATGAAAATGAATGAGAAGATGAAGTTTTATGGATTTTCACGTGCCTCTCCTTCTTCCTTTCCTTTTACATTTTTTTTCTCATTTTTTTAATTCAACAATTTAACATCTTACATTTTTATCTTTTAAAAATGGTTAATTACACATATGGCATGTCAAGTCAGTGTTGACTAAGTCAAAATTGAGCAAAATGACCGAAGGTGCAAAGGGGCTAAATCTTAGGGGACTAAAATTGTAGTTTTTGAACATAGGAAATCAAAATCGTAACTTTTTGAAAGTTAAGGGGAGAAAGTGCACTTTAGCCTAAAACAAATCAACTAAGTAAAGAAATATTTAAAAAATATATATAATGTATAGGATTTTTTTGGACTCAATATTTAAGCCCCGAGTCCTACAATTAATCGAGCTTGACGGACCGGTCCATACGAGTTAGTCCGTTTTGCCATGGCTAGTTGCATATGTAAAAAATTTACAGTCCTTGTGAGCATAATTCACTTAACAAGGACAATATATTGTTATATACAAAAACAGGGTTCTCTATTCTAACCGTGGACTAGAGTTGTCAAAACAGGCCGGCTCGTTTACCCCGATTAATTATAGGGCTTGGGCCTTAAATGTTGAGCCCGAGTTTTTATAGGACTTTTTAGTCCGGCCCTAAAAAGCCTGGTATCCGGTAGTCCGCATAAAAAAAATCCTATAAATTATATATATATATATATATATATATATATATATATATATTTGAATAATTCTTTACTTAGTTAATTATCAAAATAAAAAATAAAAGTGAAAATTCAATGAATTAGCACATAAATATAAAAGTAATATAAAATTATATTTACTCGTTATTTATAATTTTAAAGATCGAATATATAAATATCTATAACCATAACGTATGTAATTTATTTAAAATTGATTTTCTCGCCGTTTTAGTTAACGACGTTTGTGCGAAAATATTTACAATTTTTTTTGTGCTAGGCATTATTTAAAAGAAATTTTATAGGAGTATTTGATAGTACTATTTTTTTGTAAAAAAATGTAAATTTAATACCGGCCAGCCAGTAACCCGCGGCTCGTGTAGGGTCGGGCTCAGGTAGTAAATTTCAAGCCCGTTTTCCAATTGGACTTTTTGACCCGGCCCGATAAATGGGTCAAGTAGTCTGTTTTGACAGGTCTGCCGTGGACATTTAACTATTAGTTGATCCATTTTTTTTTTTTTACAACGTTGGTGCTAAAAATTACTCCTTCCGTCCTAAATTGTATGACGTTTTGGACATTTTACACATATTAAGAAATGCAATTAATATTGCATGGAAAAGAGATATTACGAGTTGTTTTACAAAATTGTCCATAATAAATAACATGAGAATAAATGAAAGAATTGAAAGAAGAGAGAATAATAAATAGTTAATGGTATAAAAGAAAAAATAACATTAATATTGCATTAGTATTGTAAAGCAACATATAATTTGTGACAAATTTTTCCTCTTAAAAGCGACATAGAATTTGGGATGGAGTAATTTCTTAGGGGGGTGTATTGGATCATGATTCTAAGGGATTTTAAAAGACTTTTTTATCATGAAAAAATCTTGTGGTATTCAATCAAGACTCTTTCCAATTTAAAAAAAGTCTTGTGTTATTCAATCAAGATTCTTTGTCATTTAAAAAAAATCTTGTGGTATTCAATCAAGACTCTTAATCACTTAAAAAAAGTCTAGTGGTATTCAAAATCATTCAAATTTCGAAGGATTGTTTAATAAATCAGATTTTGATGGATTTTGTGGGATTTTCTAGTGAAATTTTAGTATGAAAAAGTCTTTCGTGAAAACATGAGATTTCTTAGGATTGTTTTTTTCTTTTAAGATTTTACTATCTCTCCCTCTCTCTCCTCTTACTCTCTCTTTTCCTCTCCCCTCTCTCTCTCTCTCTCACTCTCTCTCTCTCTAGCTCTCCCGTAAAAAACCTCTCTCTAGCTTTCCCGTAAAAAACCTCTCTCTCTCTCTCTAGCTCTCCGTAATAAAATAAAGGGTTAATAGTGTTTTTCACCCATGTAATATATGTCATTTCTGGTTTTTGCCCCTATAAAATTTTCGGTTTGATTTTCACCCTCGTAAAAATTTTATTTTTCGGAAAGCACCTTTAATAGGCCATTCAAAAACCAAAATTTCTTGAAAAAAAATTCTGAAAATGGCCTATTAGGGATGTTTTCCGGAAAATAAAAATTTTACGAGGGTGCAAATCAAACCGAAAATTTTATAGGGGCAAAAACCAGAAATGACATATATTACATGGGTGAAAAACATCATTAACCCTAAAATAAAATAAAATAAATAAAAGAGTCTTTATTGAGATTTTGTAGCTCTAGCTCTCTCGTAAAAAATAAAATAAAATAAATAATAGATTCTTTATTGAGATTTTGTGAAAGAGAGTGTTATGATATTTTTTTCAATTATTTCTTAAAATTCATAAAATCTGTTGAAATCCATAAAATCATTTCAAATCCTTTAAAATCTTATGAATTAAATCCCTTGAAATCCTTAATAGTCTTTTAAAATCAATCATCAAAGTCATCAAAATCTTGCAAAGTATTTTAAAATCCTCAAGACTTTTTTAAACAAAAATTGTACTTTAAAATCTTAATCCAATAAACCCCGTTTGAGTAAATATACTCAAAATTTATTGAGAAATTTATGATGAGATGTAAAAATTGTGAATTAGTGAATATTGGGATCAAAATTACATCTAAGGCTATAATATAATACTCAGTAATGATAAATATCTTTGTGTGTTCATAACCGAACTCAGTTCTGTCCTTTTTTCTTTCTCCTTTTTCCATCTCTCTCTCCACTGCTTCTTCTCTTCCCCCAACAATCACCACCGAGTAAAGACTCCCCGATCTTTCGATCCCAATTCGTCTTAGTTTATGAGGTATCAATTGTTTTCTCTTATGATTATTGTATATTTTTTTATTTTGTTTGATTTGATTTATTGTTTTTTCGATTTACGCCATGTTTATGCAAATCTTTCAGAATTTCCCATTCGATTTTGCGAAAAAACGATTTTTTTTGTTGATTTTCAGTCATGGGTATCTTAGATCTAGAGAGTTATGGCTAATTAGGTTTTCTTAGATCCAGAATCGCCCCCTTTCGTTAATTAGGTTTTCTTGATTCTAAAAATTTATTCTTTTGATGATTTACAAATAATTTGTCATAATTGGTTTCAATAGATTAACATTTCAGTTCATGAAATATTTTTGTTCAATTTAATTTAGTTTAATTTTATTGTTTATTGATATTATTTTTTGAATTCTGTTTAATTAGTAATCCTTTTTAACCCACTTGGGTTGGCCCAGTGGTATTGGCTTGGGACCTGGGAGTTTGCTCCTCCTCAAGGTCTGAGGTTCGATTCTCTGGAGTCAATTTGGGTGGGTTAATTTAGCTTATTCAAAAAAAAAAAATAGTAATCCTTTTTGTTATTATTGTTTGATTTTTAATTTTTCATATCAATTTCTAATCTTTGTTGTGTTTCTTGCAGCTCCAAGGAGAAACCCACTCTCGGGTGAGATTTTCACTCCACTGTCCTCTTTTCGCTGTTCTTTTTATGTCATTTCATCAATATTAGTATTTATGAACTATTTCTATTGAGTTTTATGTTAATTGAATTTGAAAGCTGATAGTTTTGCACTCATAGGTTTTACTTAACTCAATTATTTCTCGAACATAGGGAACCCACTTAATTAATTTAGTCTCTGTGAAGGGCTTATATATATATATTACACCATTTTATGCAAATTGTAGATGACTTTTTTTCGTCATAGCTAACTATTATTCATTCAACTGTATGCACTTTCTTTTTTGATGTGTCTGTATATCGTTATCTAGTTATTCCACATAGCTTATCCTATTGTATTTGTGTTATTTTTTATGGTCATATAATCTGTTTTGAGGTTCTTATTGTTTGTTTTTCTTAATCACCAGTGGCACGCGGATTAAGACCCGCAAACGGAACATCGCGGCGCCTCTGGACCCTGCAGCATTTGCTGATGCAGTGGTCCAGATTTACTTGGATAATGCTGGTGATTTGGTATGTTATCATAGCATTTTATATCTATTCATTTGTTGATTATTTGCATTGCACACGCTGTCAAGTTTTGATGGACTTGCTAAACTGATTGATTGATTTACATTTATAGGAACTTATTGCAAAAAGCATTGAATCTTCTGACCTCAATTTCTCAAGATACGGTGACACCTTTTTTGAGGCAAGCTTACTAAACCAGCAGAATATTTGTTGTCTTTTCGTTCATTTTAGTATTAAGTGTTTTATATTTGCTATTTTGATATGACTGTAGGAGAGTTAGATTCTTAGTTCTTGTTATGATGACATACATGCTTTGCGGATATCTATATACTAATACTTATACTATAACTATTGTACTTTGGCGTGCTTAAATCGTTATTTGCTATTTGAAAACCTGAGTCTCTGTGTGTAAACATATATCTGCTTTTATAACACCTGCTAGGTACTTCTATAACCTGAAAAAGAATAGAATCTCCCTACTCTTTGTATACCATTCTCCTAGGGAATCTGAAGCAAGTCTTCACATTATTCAGTATCGTAGTCATTTAGACATCATACCTGTAAAATAGACCAATGATTATAGTCTCAGATTTTGGTAAAAATAGGACATCGAATACCCCATTTAATTTTCTTACGCCATTGACTAAATACTAAAGTATCAATTAGGTCATCATCTAATTTCAATGTTCTCAATGCTTTGTGATATTATATTGCCTGTTGATTTCTATCCAACTTACAACTGTCTTACAAATCATTTAATGTAGGTTATTTTCACTGGGGGCCGCACACAACCTGGAACTACCAAACCCGATGAGGGCGAACGCCATCCTTACTCCATAATAGAGTATGAGGCAACACGTGAAGTCATTTTGCCATCTGTGATCTACATACAGAAGGTTTTGCGGAGAAGGCCTTTTCTCATCAAGAACCTTGAAAATGTCATGCGAAGATTCCTCCAGTCCTTGGAGCTTTTCGAGGAAAATGAGAGGAAGAAGTTGGCAATCTTCACAGCACTCGCTTTCTCTCAGAAGCTATCTGGTCTCCCACCAGAGACTGTGTTCCAACCACTTCTTAAAGATAACCTTGTGGCCAAAGGGCTAGTTCTGACATTTATAACCGACTTCTTTAAGGAGTATTTGATTGACAACAGCCTGGATGATCTTATTGCAATTCTGAAACGGGGAAAAGTTGAAGATAATCTTTTGGTCTTTTTCCCCCCTGCGAAAAGAACCAATGAGTCTTTCTCTGAGCATTTCAGGTAATTCTTACCTGCTAGTGAAAAGGATGCATCTTCAATGATGATACTTCAAAATGTGTTATATATCAGGATTGATTTTATTTGTCTAAGCCAATGGTTCTTCTATTTTATTTTGCTTTTGCCAATTGCAACAGCCTTGATGATCTCATTCTATGAACGTTTATTATTGCAGGATTCTAATACCTTTTGAGATTAATTTTAATGAAATATATTTGGGTACCTGACTCTATGTAGTTAAGTGAAATATTCTTTTAGAAGGGCAGGCAGGCATTCAAGTCTAAATTAGTGTTTTCGGGATTTGTTGGGATGTTTTTATTCCCTGAATAGAACCATTTCCCCCCTCTTTTCTGCCAATGTTCAAGAAGTGGAACTGAATGAATTTTACAACACCTTAACTGCATCACGGAATTTTACATAAAATGCATTAATGCTATTGGTTTAGTACCAATCTTATGATACCTACAGTTTGGAATTATATGAACCCACTGTTTCATATTATTTGCTTGAATTAAAACATTTGCTAATTGGTCAACACAAGTTTTTTCTTTTTATAAGTTTTCTATCTGTTTGATATATCTTGGAGTGATATTTTTTTTGTTTTGAATGGCAAAACCATCATGCTAACCACAGCATCCAGTTATCTGGGATGATTGATAGAATAGAAGACTTTGTTTCATTGAATTATTTTGACATTTTCTACAGCTGGACTGGTAGACTGTTTTATCAATTTTTATTACTCTGTTAATTATGATGGAATTTATGAATACGCTTATTCATTCATTGTCAACTTTTTAGCAAGGAAGGACTGACCGCCTTGGTGGAGTATAATGAAAAGAAGATATTTGAGGTGACACTCAAGGAAATGAAGTCTGCTTTAACTACACAGATAACAGAGGAGGCTGATATATCTGAAGTTATTGAGACTGTGAAGCTTCGGGTTAGAGATGCTAAGTTGCCTGAAACCGAGATTGTGCGGATTTTATGGGATGTTTTAATGGATGCTGTTCAGTGGTCAGGGAAAAATCAGCAACAGAATGCAAATGCAGCCCTGCGCAAGGTAACTTTTAGAATTTTGCTTTGATGCCAATTTGTATTTGCTTGGATTGAGATTTTCAACTTTGTTATCCTGTACATTGGTATCCTATTGAATAGGAACTGATGTATAGAATGTTCCTGTTTACGTTTATTCATCTGATGTCTGTGGCCGTAATACAATGTCCTTGACTGTAATATGTTCATTGGTTTGTACTTTTGTTATGTTGATGTTCTATGGGTGATTGTGGAGGGGCAAGATTGGCATGTTATGGTGTGTGGATAGTGTTCTTAGATGGTGTTAATACACACAGTTTGATTATACATGATTATGCTTTTTGGGAATGGATTTTCCATCTGATTGCTTATTGAGAAAACCACTCAGTATTCATTGCTGATATGTGACATTTTTCTTCATTAAAGTTGTTGACATCACTCTGTTTATGATAAAGGTGAAAACATGGGCAGAACTGTTGAATACTTTCTGCACCAGTGGAAAACTTGAGCTGGAGCTGATGTACAAAGTACAGATGCAATGCTATGAGGATGCTAAGCTGATGAAGCTGTTCCCTGAGATTATTAGATCTCTTTATGAACAGGATGTGCTGGCTGAAGATACCATTCTTCATTGGTTCCGTAAAGGAACAAACCCCAAAGGAAGGTAAGCAGTTTTTGTGAACATTTTTCTGACTAAAAAATCTCTAAAAAGTTTCCTCCTTACGGAGTCTGTCATAACACCTTGTCACTACCACACTTGTTATATCAGTTGCTTATTTATAACTGGTACAGGCAAACCTTTGTGAAGGCACTCGAACCCTTTGTTAATTGGCTGGAGGAGGCTGAAGAGGAGGAATGAATGTAGCGGAGGTTCAGGGTTGAAGATTTTGTATTGTCTTCAGCTCTTGTATCATTTACCCGTTTCTCTTTCTTTGATATTGAATCAAATTCTCATGAATTTGATGTGCCTGGTACTAATAATCTATTTCGTTGTAGACTTTGTTTACATCATCCGTCGTGCCCTCATGTACCCTGGTGCTTGCATGTTTTCCATACACATGAGAGATTATATGCTTACATGGATGTATTACTGTATCTTGAATGTTTTACCTTTATAATGGCTCTTTACTGTTGGTGACATTATCGTTTCTTCAATTTTGATGGTATTTTTAGTAGCTTTGTTTAACGCAAGGATTATAATGCATTTTGTGGCTGCACAAGGGACAAAAGAAAGATATTGCTATATGAATGATCCATTAAAACAGTGAAATGCGTTTTTACATTATCTGAATCTAATTTTCAGATAACTCTTAGTTGAGCGCGTTCATTAATTTGTCTTAACAATCGGAAGTTGATCAAGCCTTGAGAGAAATGATTGAAGACATTAGTCCTCGTTTCTCAAAATCATTTTCCTCCTTAGCTCATTTAAAAAATTTATGTTTTAGACAAAAAGGAATTGGAAAAATATAGTGACAAAGTATCAATACTCACGTTTACTACCTACACCCATTAAAGTTTGTCGATGATCCACAGTCCTTAACTTATCAAGAAGGTAATTATTCTCTCAACCACGCAAGTACTTACGTGTGTGTGTCCTTATTTACTGCTGGCCTAGGTGTGCAAGTTTATTAACCGAACTGAATTGAACCACATTTAATGGTTTGGTTTGGGAAACTGCTTTAACAAAAACCATTTTTTATACATAAAACCGGTCCGGTTCGAAATTGGTTCTTCATATTTGAACCGGTTTTCTGTCCAATAGCGGTTTTTAATCTGCTTGAATTGGTTTTTTTTCCCATTACATTAGATTACTGATGGCAAACAAAAAAACAAAGAGAAATGATATTTGTAGATTCATATTTTATGACAACTTTTTGACAATCTTCTCTCTCATACTCACATTATACTCTTATTCTCTCTCTTCATTTATCACTACTCAAAAACAAAACAAAACATCACCACTAAAAATTTCACCACAATCGTGTCCCTGATGTAGATAATTGAACAAAGAACACCAACCCTCACTGTTGCCCACTGTCTTTGTTTCTATCCTCTCCACCACCGGCGTTTCTCTCCCCTCTGTTACTGCCACTTCTTTCTTCTGTTGCTTTGCCTACTCTCTGTCTCACTCTGATTGGAAAATGCATGTCTATATAACACAAAGTAAATTATAGATCTGGACTTTTCTGTCACGGTGTGTTGGCCATTTTCGTCGTTGTGGTTACCGTCGCTGACGTCATAATTAGAGGTGTTCACCGTTGTTGTTTTCCCGTCGCCGCGCCGTTCAATCACTTTCAAATTCGAAGAAAAGCGTCGCAGAAGGAAGGGCGAACACAACTGTGTACTTTGGAATTCTATTGTTTTGAAAAACTGTATCTGGGTCAGAAACCGGTTTTCAGGAATGGTTACCCGGTCCATATTTTATCTGTTTAAATGGGCTGGTTCAGTTATCAACAAAAATGATTTGGTTTTTTTAATCTGGTCCAAATGATCCAGTTTTAATGCAAGTGGATGAGAATTGTCAAGGTTAGATTAGATTTCCTGCATGAAACGCAACACACTTTTGGATTAGAAATGTCTTCCCCATGCATGTAATGACGTAGTTTTATTGTTTTTCTTCCCTCCACCTGTGAAAAAGATTAACGAATTTTATTATTTAGTTAAATTTATTTTTTACATTATCATTTTTTTTATAGAAAGAATTATCAACAAAAAGTAATCAATTCCATTTAAAATATTTTTCATAAATTAATTAAGACAACTTTTTAGTAAAAAAAACTTGATTGTAACAAATATTGAAAACGTAGCTGACTATATATATTTTTTAAATTATTAAGAAACAAAATTTCATGTAATTGATTTCAAGTTCTTTTTTTACCACAAGTTCAACAACAACAAGAAACGACACGACACGACAGTGTTGTTGATTAAGCGATGTGGTGTCTCACTCCAATCGCCAACACTTTCTCATTCTCATCCATCATCTGCAAATGCAAAGCATCCAATGACACTCACAACCACGCGCTCGACGCCGGTTATATCCGACGCGCCGCCCTCATCGCCGACAAATCCGCCGGTTTCACTTCCCCTCATCCCAACTTCGGCTGCGTCATCGCCACCCCCTCCGGCGATGTCGCCGGTGAAGGTTACCTCTACGCGCAAGGTACCTCCCCCGCCGAAGTTCAGGCCGTTACTTCCGCCGGCGAGCGCTGCCGTGGCGCCACTGCTTACCTGAACATGGAACCTGGTGACTGTGACGGTGACAACACTGCTGTGTCTGCTCTGCTTCAGGTTTCTTGTTATTCAAACTTTGTATTTGTGACTGACAACGTTGTTTGTTGCATACAAGTACAACGTTGTTTGTGTTTGTAGTTGATTAATGATCCTGTGTGTGAAACTAAACTAGGGTGGGGTCAAAAGGGTTGTCATTGGAATGAGACATCCTTTGCAACATTTTAGAGGCAATGCTGTGCGTGCTCTTAGAAGTCAAGGATTGCAAGTTGATCTTCTTGGAGAGGATCTCACTAGCAAGATTATAGAGGTTTGTATTTACTATTAATGTGTTTTACTTTTGGGTACAGTGACTTGTGGTTTTGTTGAAATGAAAAGTTACTTTTATTTACAGTGTAATAGCAGTTTGTTCAAATTCTGTTATGCTCCATTGCTATAGCCACTATTTGACTACACCTTGTTTTGAACTTCATATTATGGAATAATGCTAGTTTGTTAAAATTCTGCTATGCTATAGCAGTTATTTGATAACACTGATTTTGGTTGGTTGATTTGTTTCTAACTATGGCTAATGCTAGTAAGTAGGGGTGTGCAATAAATCTGGATCACTTGACCCATATCCATATATATGGTGCACCGGATTAAAAAAACCAAATTGCTTTTCTTGATAACTGAACTAGTCCATTAAAACAGATCAAACTCAGACTGGGTAACCATTCATAAGAACCAGTTTCTGACCCCAAACCCAGTTTCAAATGTTTCAGGAAGCCTTAGTGAAAAAAGCACTGTCCCAATCTAAACAATCAAATTTTGTAGCAGCTTCTTCAATTATGTTTGAATTCGGAGTGTACCAAGCTTCCTTTTCTGAAAATGAATTTTTTCAGATTAAATTGAATACGATGTCGTCTGATCTGAATAAAATGAAATGAAAAATTAGGAAAAAATGTGACCTGAATTTTGTTGATGAATGGAAGAAACAGGATTGATAAGAGAATCATCGGCAGAGAGAAAGTCAATCTTTGACATCGCTTCTTTATCGGAGAAGCGTTAGAGTCGGAAATCATTGCCGGTGAAGGGTTCTGATTCCGCCGTGAAACTGATGTGAAGAAGTGAAAGCGTTTTCTGTTTCAAAAATCTGAACTTTGGAGTAGCGGCGATGGCGGAGGGGATAAAATAAAAACGAAAGCTTAGAGAGAAGAGTCAGAGTCTGAAATCATCGCCGGTGAGGGTTCTGATTCCACCGGTAGCGGCGGTGGGCGGCGGCGGAGGAGTAGAAAAAATGACATCGTTTAAAGAGAAACAACGAGTTCTGGTAAAATAAAATCGATATATAAAAAACATGGTTCAGTTAAAAAACCGGTTCAGGACAAAATCCGGTTCAAGTAGCATGAACCGGTCTGAACTGTATCGAACCAGTTTTAAAAAAATCCATTTTTTTTTGTGAAAGTAGTTTTTTGATCCAAACTCTATCCATAAATCTAGTATGGTTCAGTTTGGATAATCCATTTGCACACCCGTAGTAAGTCCTGTGAGGGTCAATCAAAATGAGGTAATTGCATTCAACTCCCTTTGAAATTGAAGGTAGGTTGGTGCAATTTTCCCGACAAATGAGGGTAATGAGCTTTTGTTTAAAAAATCAAAGATGTGTACGTGTTATTTAAGCATACCTCATGGGGTATGTATGAGTGCAACTTCTCCAAGCAAAATCAAACTTTTTGTTGTTGAAAAAGACAGCTTTTGTTACTACTATTATTGAAGGATGTGCTTTACTGCTTTTACTAAAAACTTCTTACTTATCAGTTCTTTATGTACTGTGGTTAGTGGGACCAAAGCCTTTAGCTTTTTATTCATACACATGCATTCCTATGTTGCCTTTTATTTACAGGATGCCCAGAAAGAATGTCTTCTTGTTAACGCCCCTTTGATTTGTAGAGCTTCTTCGCGTGTACCCTTTTCTGTTCTCAAGTATGCCATGACTCTCGATGGTGAGGGTTCTGTTCATTTTCATGTTATTTTCCTTTCTTGCACGAGTTTTCAGTGTAGAATCTCGAAATTGCATAAGCTGTTGGCTGTGTTTTCTTGTCTCATTACCTTCCTGGTGTAACAGGAAAAATTGCTGCTAGCACTGGCCATGCATGGTGGATAAGCTGCAAGCAATCTAGAAACCTAGTTTTTGAGCTGCGAGCTAGAAGCGATGCAATTATTGTGGGAGGAAATACAGTTCGAAGGGACAGTGAGTACCATCATTATCATTATTTTCTATAAATTTCTGAAAATTTGACTTTTGATACCTTCCTTCCTTTTAAAATTCAATCAGATCCAAGACTGACAGCCAGACATGGAGGCGGGCATATGCCTATACGCATTGTAATGTCTCAGTCCCTCGATCTTCCAGAGGAAGCAAACCTATGGGACATGTCTGAGGTTTCTACCATAGTTGTAACACAGAGGGGTGCAAGGAGAAGTCTCCAGAAGCTGCTTGCGTCTAAAGGAGTTGAAGTTGTAGAGTTTGACATATTAAATCCGCGAGATGTTATGGAGTATTTTTATGATCGAGGGTATCTTTCAGTTTTCTGGGAATGCGGAGGAACATTGGCTGCGTCTGCTATTTCGTCTGGAGTAATTCACAAGGTTTCATTTATCTTTTTCATTTCCCATAGGAGAAATTGAAATGAAGTTCCATTTGTTATTGGCATAGATAAGACACTTTGCTGCGGTTCTAACTAATTTACTGCTACGGATTAGATGGAAATAGACTTTCTGCTGTCACTGTGTTACATCGTTACATATCTCGACCGCCCAATCTAAATCACTGACCGAGATTGTCTAAAATTGATTTACTGATTGTGTAATCTGAATCGTCTCACGTCAAATCAACGGCCAATATTCTTACTGTGTTGTACTTTTACTGCAGGAAGTCCGGGTCTGCTTTAGATTTAAGGGCTATTAGATAGGCAACAACAGGGTCACATAGTTGGCTTTATCTTGTTTTGATTTATCATTAAAATATGTTGGGATAACTGTGATATTTATTTCTGTCAGGTTTATGCATTTGTTGCTCCTAAAATTATTGGTGGAAAGAATGCGCCATCTCCTGTGGGTGATCTTGGGATGGTTGAGATGTCACAAGCTATAAATCTAATCGATGTTTGCTATCAGCAGGTTATTCAGAATTGATTCGCTTTTCCCTTTGAAATACTGATACTGTTTCATTCTGATTAAAAAATATATGTCTAATCTATGTATCTACTGTTGAATCAATCACTGTAATGCAGGTTGGTCCGGACATGCTTGTTAGTGGATTTCTTCAACCGTTACCAGATACGGCACCGACAATTCCATCACCAGAGGAAACTTTTATTGCTGACCCTAGTGTCTCTCCATATGAATCCAGCATCATATTTTTCTATAAAACATGGGATCCTCATGGTGCATTGTCAAATTTCTCTCCTCATCCCATTCAAATGCCTGACGAAAATGGCGAAAACGTGACTTGGTTGAGTGTGGAGCATTACTACCAGGTAATTATTTTTTTTTTTTTTTTTGCATACTTTCTATTTTTCCATTGCAGTATTATTGTGTTGTTTATAAATTTAATTTGATGCCTAGGCGCACAAGTTCGTTGGAGTGGATGATGCTACTGCAAAGGATTGTTTGGAAAAGATCAAATCTGTAAAAAGTCCAGAAGAAGCTGCTAGAATAGGAAGGTCAATACAAAGGCAGCGTCCTGATCTGGTATGACCCAACTCGTTTTTCAAACATTTCTCAAACTCGTAGGGTCTGTTTGGACTGACTTATTTGAGCTTATCTGTTCGGGAAAGTGATACGATCATAAGAAGGCCCTACAAACTTACAAGTCCAAATAGAGACTCATTAGTGATTTAGGGATCTTTTAAGCATATTCTATTAGTTAGTTATTGAGCAGTGCTATTGTGTAGTTGTTGTAGTTATCTTATTATGAGTATGCAAAGTCTATATATTGTATGCCTTATGATTAGAACGAATGAAAAATATAATGAATTTTCTTTCTCTTTTCTCTAGTTTCTCCCTCTAAATTCTGGAGTGTGATCCCTACTCGAATTGGGTCGTATCATTTGGTGCTTTCATTCTTGATCTCATTCCTGCTATCAATATGGAGCTTTCGCTGTTCGACGGAAACGAAGATGCATACTGGTGGATCCTGTGTACTGAACAATATTTTAGGGCTACCGGAAAATCCGAGGTTGCAAAGATGATGGTGGCTGATTTGACTATGCGAGGGCGTCTCGAATGGTGGTTGTGGTGGTCGCCCCGTCACCCGCAATCAAATTGGGACACATTCACCACGGCACTGTTTTGGCGCTTCAAGCCGGAATGGCGACACCTGCTACCTATATTGGACGACGAAATTGAGCCAACTTCTAAACCATTGAAATCCACAGAAGCAACTTTCTTCCTTGAAGATTCAGTTGCCGATGCTAGCCTTACGGTTGTTGGTGACCCGAGAAACACGACATTGGCGCACATCCGTACGCCGGAGAATATGCAATTGGCTTCTTGCTCGCCATCTCCACATAGTATCGCTGTCTCCGATTATGTCCCGGTCAGAACTGCAATAACCGAAACTCATATCAAGGATTGGGGTTACAAGGATGATGCCGATTTCACAATTCCTCCAAAACCGCCTGATGCTACCCAACCGGAGAGTACATGTGTGTTGTTATCGAGAACGTCCAAAATCACCACAATTCGTGACACTCGAGCATACGACCTTGGTCCAACCAAACCACCATCGCCAATATCTGTTATACTTCCGCCGCCGTCCCTGCAACCGAAACCGCCAGATCTTCTCATAGCTCCACCTCCAGCTGTACCTCCGGTGTCGTCTCCGCCGCCGAAACCACCAGATCGAAGTGTTGCTACAGGTATCAATCCTTTATGCGCTCATGTTACTTTACACAGTTACCCGACACCCACTGTATTGTTATTTGGTACCGCAGAAAACTCAACGCACTTGATCTCTATTCCATTTCCCTTCCCCGTTGTTGACTCTCCAACGTTGGGGCTTAAATCACCACACGTCGTTTTTCTATTCAACCCTGGGGGATCTCAATTTCTGAAAACATCACATTTCAAATTCTACAAGGATGTTGTCACGAATGTGGTTCTATTGCAATGGTGGTACAACCTCCCAGTCACGATCATTTCGGCCGAGATTCCCCCACCGGAACCACCCGACAGTGCTGCTATTCTACTGCCACTGGCCACCACATTAAACACCTATCTTACATTGATTTCTGGTAGTTGTATTGATATGGTATCTAGATTTTGTCATGGTGAATTTTTTGGTTTTGAAACTAGGGAATTTGTGAAAATTGAGTTCTCTCCCAACACCTGCTACATGTTTGCTATAATGCCAATCAGACCCAACCTCTTTCAAATCTTGCAAATATTTGTTACTATTTTTGGGAGTTCATCATTAGAATCATGTCTACTCTCCTTGGACAATGTTGTATCAGCTGATGTCAATGTTGATGATTTGAACAATAAGCATTTTCCAACTACCTTAATTGGTGTAAGAATCATGGCTCTACCAACAAGCATGAAAGTTCCTGACCCAACTTTTGATATTGATCTTATTAGCTTTCTTGTTGTCATCACTGAAATATCTTTGAATATTATCATGAGTCTTGATAGCTTGAATCATCTGTTGGAACCATCGGTCTGCGTTGTTGTTCAAACGCTGTCATCGTTTGTGTTGTCTCGGTCGAAATTGACTGTTCTACATTGCCGTGAAGAGGACGAGGAGCAGGTAATTCTTATTCAGACTGATATTGCAAGTGTTCTTTTGTTTCCTTATGGTGATGTTTGAAGTAAGTGTCCCCTCTGGCTTGAGCTCATTTTTCTTGCCACTGTTGAAACGTTTGTGTTTTCATATGATTTCTCTGTTTTTGACACTGGTAGTTCTTGTGGTGTTTACCCATATCTACATGTGTGTTGTTACAATCCTGGAGACATATGCTTCCCACATCATGCTTCCAATTTTTGGAATGATATTATTGTTTATGGTAGTTTTGAATTCGGTATTTGGACCAAAAGTGATAGCTTTAAAGATGATAGCATGCCGGAGAAAATACCAAACTGGATGGCAGGAACTTATGACTATGGCCAAACATTCATTGGTTCCGTGTATAACTTTGAATTGGCTAAATATTCTGTCAAGTGTGTAATTGTTGCAAATTATAAGGTTCCAATTAGCATGAACTCAACCAGTGACATCCAGGAAAATGGGATTTGTGCACCCACTCAAAGTGTTGTGGCAGCATTTAATTCTTATGCAATGGTAACTCTTGCTACTTTTTTTCATGTAGTAACTACTTTTTTTAAATTTGGTGTTGCTGCATCAACTATCAGTGAGTTAGGATACAATGAAGTTGGAATTAGATTCAATGTTGCTATTGGTTATGATATAACACCTCATGGAATTGCTTCACTTTTTGAAATTCATTATGGTTTGATCAAGCATTATGGCTTAATTGGAAGAGTGTCCAGTATATTGTTGTATAATGATCCAAGATTTATTGTAGTGGGGAGAACTAAGACTTTATGTGGTGTGTAGATTAACCCAAGAGATAACAAAGTTGTGATCCATGATGGCCACGTGACACATCCATTTTTGGGGGTCATACAATTTCCACTAATATTTGTTGGATCAAAGGTTCCTCCTATGAGTGTTGAATATTCTTCTACATATCCTTTTAGGGGCTTTCCATCAATATGGAAACTGGATGTGGTATCCTCAAGTTCATTACTAATGGCCAGTTGGGTTCCAAATTCAGTCCGAATGTTTGAGAAGGTTATGAGCAATTATATAGTACCTTCAACAATGACTTGTGCTGATATTGTGGTTATTTATGTTGCCTTCTTTATTATTGATGTACATCTCAATTCACAAGATAAGCAAAGGATTGTCTTCTTGATTACACACAGATTCTCAACACTTGTAAATGTTCTTATGCTTGCTGAGGTGGAAAATGGAGAAATGGTTGACATATCAAAACATGAGAGTACACTAAAACTTGTTGCTGCGCAGGAGTGGTTGTTTTTCGTGATGCGTACTCCAATTTTTCTTCAAAGTGGGCTTTGCTTGACTTGTCATGATTGCAACAAGAAACGTTTCTCTCATTTTGCATCTCAAATTGATAAAATCACTTCTATTGTTCATAAGACACATCCTAAGTATACTGGTTATGACGAGATGAAATGGTTGATAGCTTGGTTTTGGAATATTGTGGAGGTAGTATCTGTGGAACAAAATCAACATTTGTTTGTTCACTGGCAGAAACAGATTGCATTGGGAGTCATTTTGGTACATGGCATTAAGCTTGTGGAGGCTTGTCTGGTTTACAACCTTGAGGACAAGGTTGATTTCGAAGAGCTGAGGTAATGATACGATCATAAGAAGGCCCTACAAACTTACAAGTCCAAATAGAGACTCATTAGTGATTTAGGGATCTTTTAAGCATATTCTATTAGTTTGTTATTGAGCAGTGCTATTGTGTAGTTGTTGTAGTTATCTTATTATGAGTATGCAAAGTCTATATAAGCATTATATGCCTTATGATTAGAACGAATGAAAAATATAATGAATTTTCTTTCTCTTTTCTCTAGTTTCTCCCTCTAAATTCTGGAGTGTGATCCCTACTCGAATTGGGTCGTATCAGAAAGTTTATGCATAAAATTTATTTTCATAAGCTCTCCAAGATAGTTTATGAAAACCACTTATAACTTATATGAAAACAATTTGACTTTATTTTATCTTTTGTTTTAGAAATAGCTACATAAACACTTAAATGATAAATGCTTGGTTAAATTATTTAGCCAAACAGAGCCTTAATAAGTTAGATTGGTTCTTTTCCCTTTGCTGAGTGTTTTGATGATTGAAACTTATTGGTTCTGCAGATAAGGCCTGATTGGGACAACATGAAGATCGATGTCATGTACTCGGCACTGAAATGCAAGTTCTCAACATACCCGCATTTGAGTTCTATGCTGCTTTCAACTGCCGGTTCGGTTCTAGTTGAGGCTTCTCCCCATGATCTCTTTTGGGGCGGAGGTCGAGAAGGAGAAGGCTTGAATTATCTCGGACGACTGTTGATGAAATTGAGATCAGAGTTTCTTGAGGAGTCATCTTCGTCGTCAAATGAGTCTCCTAGTTTAGCAGTATAGTATTTATAAAGAGAGATGAAACAATATTTTTGTTGTAGAATTACCAACATTACTTGTTGTACAACACATACCACATAGTGATAGCACAGTAAATTGTTAAGGAATCAAAATTTTGAAAGTATTTATTGGAATGTATAATTTTTTCAGATAATCAATACATTAAATGCTATATCTTTCCGGTAGACATTTCTCCTTTGTTGATTTCTTAACAAGTGTTCTAGGGATCCTTGTTAAGAGGACCCTAAATTATAAGCAACCGTGTTATTAATTTAAATTATTAACCAAGCATTTTGTTTATAAAATTCATTCATAGGTTTCTTTCTCTTGTTTATTTATTTTGAAGACTGTTTTGAATTAAAGTATATATAAGAGGAGATTATTATTTGTAGATGGATTAAATGTTACTAATATACTCTCTTTTTTTACACATTTTAATTATTGAGTAAAATACATGGGATGATCATTAAATCATGCCAGCTTTGTTTTTTAGTGCATGTTTGGTATCGCGATGGATTTGTCGAAATTACAGTGGCACCGTGATTTGGTAGAAACTTTTTTGGCGTAGTTTTTGCTTGTTTGGTATCACGGTGGACTTACCGGAATTTTAATGGCTCACTGTTATATCCAACTTGCAACCTATCAAACTCAATGTGAGTCCAAACATTACTCATTTAAGCGAGAAATTTCACCCAATGAAAGAGTACATTAAGATTTCTTGATGTTTGTATAACAGGCATCATGAAGAACCTCAATAGACAATATATACTCCTCCTAGTCACTATTATAAGTAAAAATTGATTCTTTAAGTTCATTCAATAAATGATGTATGTGATCTATATATAGACAACATACAACATTTATTGAATGAATTTAAAAAGTGAACTTTTACTTATAATAGTGATCGGAGAAAGTACACACTATGAGAGATAAAATTGAGTAAAACATTGTTGTTTAATCTTTTAGTACATAATTCCTTAAAAAAAAAGCTTTTAGTACATGATGACCTGGCGGAGTTAGTCATCCCTTTCAAAATCTCCATTTATGTTTTGAATCACAGTGGGGGGCCTGGGAGGTGGGCTACTCCATGGTGGGAGGTGTAGCTAGTATTTGTAGCTGTGGTCCCAAGTTGGGAGGCAAATGGTTGAGAAAATTGTTTTTCCCACTTCAAACAAAGCTACGAAACACTATGAAATGACAAGTTTAATCCTAACGACAGTTAATTGCCGCTGGATTTTAACCGATATAGTTAACTATCAATGGAATTTTGAATTAAACTTGTCATTTTATGGTGTGTTTGCTTAAGTTGTGGGTAATAGTCACTTTAAGTGAGTTTTCTAAGAAGCTCCTATGTGTAGCTTCTTGTCGCCCTAATTTTTATCATATCAGAAATTGATTTTGAATGAGTAATGGTTAGAACTTAAAATGATTAAATATGAAATGATATGTTTTTAACTACATTCATTTTTTTCCAGCAATTTTAAATACATTTATATAAAAGTGAAGTTTACATTAAATTCGATACTAAATTGTTTTCTCTTCATATAGGTTACACATTGCATCTTTACGTTATGCATAATCTTGTAATAAAAAAAGAATTCTATTCTAGAATAGTCAAGTTCCAAGTTCCTACATCATGATCAAAATCAATTTCTTGTTTCGAAAATAATGTTAGTTAAACATGCATTAAATAGTGTGAAACTCGGTTTTTAAATTGACAAGAGGCTTAACCAAATAAATTGATTGAAAACAATAGGACATGGTTATCTCTATTTAGCCAAGAAAAGAGTGAGATAATAACTAAAAATTTAATGAAATGGGGAAGTTGGTGATTGTCAAGTGTTCCCTAAGTCCTAGTGTCACGGAAGGTGTCCGTGATTAATGTGGACTTCTCTCAATCAGTCAGGACTGTTTGTTTGTTTGCATTAAAAACACAAGGGTTTAAGCAGTAACCACTACTTCAAGTCCTGTTTCATCTCATCCATAATCACGTTTTTGGACCAAAAAATATATTTCTTTTCTCCTAAAATAACTGAGTCATTTATAAAAAAATATTATTTTAATTTTACTTTTTAATACAATATTAATTACATTTTTTCAATTATAATTCTAATTAATAACATTTTCAGCATTCTCAATTCAATATATTCTATTTTACATTTATTATAAAGAATAATGCATCAATATTTGATAAAGATGTCCACCACTTTTCTCTCTTTCATTTATACTTTTTCTTAATCCTTGTGAAATGATCAATTATCTCAATTAAACCGGAACGGAGGGAGTATATGTTTGGTATCACAGTGACTAAACATAATTTCGTCAAATTCACTATAATACGCCAAACATTCGGTTTTTTTTTAGTTTTTGTTGAAAGCATATTAAATGCTCCATATAAAAAGTTACGTACTAGTATTTTTCTTTGAGATGTCATACTACATATAAGTTTTTTTTTTTTTTTTTGAAAGAATACTACATATAACTATTGATGAAAATATATTGTCGGTGTATATTAGTTTTAAAGTTTAATTGTGGTTGGTTGACAGTTCAAAACAACTTAATTCCCATAACCAATCAAAATATTCATAATTGTTACATTAGTTGTTTTGGTTAAAATTCATTCATTGATGTGACAATTTTGAATATTTTAAATGGTTGTATATGCAAAGTTGTTTTTAAACCGTTAATTTACCACCATTAAATTCAATTATTGTGAGATGTAACGAGAATCCATCATATTATTATATATTCGTTTTTACATCAAAAATTATATATATATATGTTTGTTTTGTAACTACTTGTGATTTTAAAAATTATTGTGAAGTGCTAAGTTTTTTATTTTTTATTTTATTTTTGTTCAATTCAATCCCTTGTAAGATACTGTCGTATTATTATATAGAGCTTGTTTACTCTTTTTTTGTTATACAAAATTATCACTTAAGCCGTTTGCAATTTGACAAAAAAGTTATTGAAGCGTTTTTATAGGTATTTTCTTGGATTCAGATTGTTTATTTAAAATGAATAATATTTCATATTTAATTACATTAATATTAAATTTATATCAGGTAACTCTTAAGAGTGTTCGGAGAAGCGTTGAGGGCATCAATGAACTAACCTCTAGAATCACATATCTAGCAAAATATTTGAAGACAATGTGTATATTAATCATTTTTTTGCTAAGTAGGAAGTAAGGACAGACATCAGGAGGAAACACTGACATCCCAACTATATTGCACCCCGGAAAACTCTAAAATTTTATACCGCCAAACTCTAAAATTTTATTAAAAAAATGAAAAAATATACACAAGAAGATAGGGGGCTAGGCCAAAACCCTCAAAGAAAAAATAAACAGAAAAATGTGAAAGCAAACAACAACAGATTAAGGAAACCTGCTATTAGGCAAACCCATAAAAACCAACAACGGCTTATGTGACAAAAATAAAATTTTCAACGCAATTCTCGTATCCGAATTGCCAATACCTCTTACATTCTAATATAATAAATTCATTGGGAAGATGGAGGAGGATCACCCCTTGCACAGATTTTATAAGTCGGCTTTCCCAAAACATGTTTTTTCATCGTTTGCTTCTGTTTCTTGGTTAAGACTTGTGTAAATCCCTCATCCGCAGTCCTTTGATCATATTATCGAATTCTTGCCCATAATTCCAAATCATGATGGATGTTCTTGTTACTGTGAACCTCTTGATGTTGATGAAATGTTGAACTAATCTGAACTGGCTGAATATGTTGGTCCTTCACGATCCGCACCTCCAAATCATCATTGACATATGATGTGACACCGTTTAGTAATAAATCTTTCACTTAATTCATTTCCTTTTGTAAAACCGGATCCACCGGAGCATCCGGATCAACAATAATATTTGAATGTTTGGGAAATGAGAGACCAGAGTGAGAAGGGGCTGAACCTCATTAACAATATCCAACATTTATGTATACTTGCAACATTTAGTTCGTTCATAATCGATATGAGATTAACCACCCACACTTGAATTCAACAATCTTTCCCTCAAGTGTGAGTCTCTTGCATTCTATTCTTGCACCACTATTATTACCAACGAACTCATATTGACTGCATTGCCGGTAAGACTTTTGATACACAGATCAAAAATCAGGATCTCATTATTCTCCAACCAAGTTGAACATGTGCTATAATATTACTTGTTGGAGAGTCTAGCGGAGCGTCGAGAGCAACGACAAATCATTCCTTTAAACCACAAGAGAATGAAACACCACATCTTCATTCAAGATATATAAGATCTTTATACGACATCTTCATCTAAGATCTTTATACTAAACAACTATAGTTGTTCATAAAAAATTGTTCAATAAATTTGTTGGCACGATTGTTTTTGATAAAATAGAATAGTCTTTAATTTTATTGAACAACTTTTTTACACTATTATTTTAGCCATAACAAAAAATTAGTTCTAGATTCTTCTTTGGACCCCTTTGCCCAACAACCAAACGGAGGGTCAACACAATTTTTTAAAATGATAAATAATACTAAATGACAAAAACATAATAACACTGCATATGAGATAGAGAGAGAAATTGAACAACGGTAAGAAAAATAATTGAAATTGAAAATAAGGAGGTATGTTTCACGTTTTTAAGAGTCAATGTGAACATTGTACCCAGAAAAGAAAATCAATGTGAACATACCACATATATTACAACTTAATAGAGATATTGTGACCCTTTTCACCAAAAAAAGATATAATGGGACCCTTGATACATCCTTCAATTATAATTATATAATTCCTCTAAAAATAATTGTATAATTAATAATGCTAGTTGCATATTTGTATAAACTAATGAAGTGAAATATATATTGCCATGAGAGAGACAAAGAGAGTGATAATCATCCCAAATAGGCAAATTAGAAGATAAGGAGGGAACTAAACAAAAGAATTATTACAAGTTTTCAATGTCTCAGCCAATGTGGACAGTAATTGATTGTTGATGGAGATATTGGGACCCTTGATGCATACTTCACTTTATGGAGATATTGGACATTAATAATAATGCTACACATTGCTGGAAAGTACTCCCATCCCTTAATAAGTGATACAGTTGATCCAATTATGTATACCAATGCGTAATTTTAAGTTTAAATATCTTGAATAATATATTGTAAAAAATTATGAAAATTTGATATTTTGAAAATATTCATTGAGACGAATCTAACGACATCTTATATGATATTATTTATCTTTGTATATTAGTAAAAAAATATGGTCAAAGTAAGTTAAGTCAAAATTGCACATTTTCAAACAGATCATTTATTGCGGGACGGAGGGAGTATCTTGAATTGAAGAAATAGTAGGTTATAATGATGATTTTAAGGTTATGATGATGATTATCGGGCTAACTTCCTTTTGTAAAAACCTTATGATTGCTTAAGGTTTTGCCGTCTTGCTCCCTAAGGCATTAACCCCCATGACTTTTCAACCAACAGGTTTTCCCATGGAGATTCTTTGTCTTCCACCTTTGCTCTCAATTCTCGTCCTTTCTCATTGTCTAGTCCCTCTGATTTAGGAAAATGCAAGTCGATTAGAAAAAGAGATAAGTTATACTTCATCCGTCCTTTAATAATTGAGTCATTTGTAAAAAAATATTGTTCTAAAAATCTTGACTTATTTCAATTTTCAATACAACATTAATTATTTTTTTTCAATTATAACTCTAATTAATACTAATTTCATCACTCTCAATTCAATATATTATATTTTACATTTATGATAAAAAATAATGCACCAATACTAATCAAAGACACTCTAAACAATCTCTCTCTCTCTCTCTCTCTCTCTCTCTCTCTCTTTTTTTCATTTATACATTTTTCTTAATCTCTGTGAAAAGTTAAATTAGCTCAGTTAAATTGGGACGGAGGGAATATTAGAAAAAGAAGAAGATAAGTTTTGAAAAATGCTACTCCCTCCGTCCCATAATAATTGAGTCATTTGCAAAAAAAAAATGTCATAAAATAATTGAGTCATTTCACTTTTCCATACAATATTAATGACTTTTTTCCTTTTATAACTCTAATTAATATTACTTTCATCATTTTCAATTCAATATATTCCATTTTACATTTATGATTGTGGAGAATGCACCAATACTTAACAAGTGCACTTAAAACTATTTTTCTCTCTCATTCATTTATACATTTTTCTTAATACGCGTGAAATGAGCTTTTGGCTCAATTAAGCGGGACGGAGGGAGTATATTATACCCGTCATTATACGAATTTATTTTTGTAAGCATTGATTAAATTTAGGCCAAATTCTTTTTTTTTCCTTTAAATTTGACAAAAATATCAAATTAATCCTTTAAATTTTTTAAGTTTTAAATATGTCATTTAAGTTTTTTTTTTTGTGGTGACCGGAGTTTGAGTCAAACCCCGAACCTTGCATATATTATGCATTGTCTATACTAACTGAGTTAACCTCACGAAGACATATGTAATTTAAGTTGTTAATTTAATTAACCTATTTTTCATTTATTTTTTTCAATTATTATTTCAAATAGGACTTATTAAAAAACTCACTTATTTTTTTACCATTATATATTAAATAGGACTTATATACCCTTTTAGTTTCTCATTGTAAATGGTGTATTAGTTATTTTTTATCACACCATTAATTATTTATAATTTTTTTCACAAGTGCAGCATAATTTTATATTCACCATCCGTATAAAATAATTTTTTTTGGGAAACAAAGGTGCCTAAGTCCGAGAAAAGAGAAAATTAATGCGGGAAATGAGCTTTTGGCTCAGTTAATGTGGGTCGGAGGGAGTATATTATACCCGTCATTATACGAATTTATTTTTGTAAGCATCAATTAAATTTAGGCCAATTTTTTTTTTCTTTTAAGTTTGACAAAATATCAGATTAATCTTTTAAATTTTTTAAGTTTTAAATATGTCATTTAAGTTTTTTTTTTTTTTTTTTGTGGTGACCGGAGTTTGAGCCAAACTTCAGACCTTGCATATATTATGCATTATCTATACTAACTGAGCTAAACTCACGAAGACATGTGTAATTTAAGTTGTTAATTTAATTAACCTATTTTTCATTTATTCTTTTCAATTATTATTTCAAATAGGACTTATTAAAAAACTCACTTATTTTTTTACCATTATTTATTAAATAGGACTTATATACCCTTTTAGTTTCTCATTGTAAATGGTGTATTAGTCATTTTTTATCACACCATTAATTATTTATAATTTTTTTCACAAGTGCAGCATAATTTTATATTCACCATCCGTATAAAATAATTTTTTTTTGAGAAACAAAGGGGCCTAAGCTCGAGAAAAGAGAAAATCAAACAAAGATGACTTTAGGGGTCGCTATCCCCATAACATCAGCTAACACCAGAGAAATAAGCCTAGCTGGACACTACTCATACACACGCAACCCCGACGCATGCTCACAACCCAAGTTTGCAAGAGCGTCTGCACACGAATTCGCCTCATGATAAGAATGACAAATCTTCACTTCCCACTCCAGAGCAAGCAATATGCGAATTTCTTCAATGAGACGCCAACCAACAACACTTCCATTCTTAGTTGTCTGCAGGGTATGCACCACCACACTTGAATTAACGTGCAACTCAACTTTTGCAAAACCTCTCTCTCTAGCAATTTGGAGACCATCCAAGACTCCCCAAAGCTTTGCTAAATACGCATTACATCTATCGAAGTTACGGGAAAAGCCACCAATCCACTTTCCTTCAGCATTTCGAAAAATCCCTCCACTACCAGCTGAAATATCTCTTTTGCTGGCCCCATATGTATTCAACCGAATCCAACCGTCCTTTGGTTTCTTCCACATAACATCAACTTCCACTCGATGCTTAGTATGTTCACCCACAACACTATTATCTGCTTGTTTATAATTTTGCACCCAACCTATAATATTACGCCAGAGGTGTCTGGGGCGAAGTCAAGCCTCACCATGCACTTCTATATTGCGCCACGTCCACAGAAAATGACAACTAGTTGCCCACACACAACCCCAACTATCAGCTTCATCCTTTCCAAGTTTTAGATAAAGGTTCGTATTTTATTTAAAAGGTACACGACATTTACCTTTTGAAATAAAAATAAGGTTTAATATGTCTTTACACCCCTGTAATTTGGGCGAGTTCCAACCCTATAATATGAAGATTTTCCACAAACATCCCCGTAATATGAAGATTCTCCACAAAACACCCCTGACCCCATCCACACGCTGACGTGGCACGCCATTGTGTAATTATTATAATATTTATTTTTTTAAAACCTGGAAATTAATTTTCAAAAATTTAAAAATAAGATTTTTTTTTCTTTCAAAAAATAAAAACATTCAGAAAAAAAAAATTAATATTTTCTACCAAAACATTCAAAAATTAGCTTATATTAATTTTTTCGAATATTTTTAAAATTTTAATTTAATTTGGACTTTTTTAAATTTTCTTCAAAAGTTTCAAAATACAGTAAGTTTAGGAATTTTTTTATTATATATATATAATTTTTTGGAAAATATATATATAAAGAAAACAACCCATTTCAGTAATATTGCACGAATTTTACCTTCAACTTATCATCACTTGGAGTGGCCATTCATCACCGTTTCTGACTTGTTGATTACACCCCAGAAACAACAGTGGAATATGGAGCTCATTAATACTTTTTTTGACACTGTTACTGCTAGAAACATTTTTAACACTCCGTTGCTTCCTTCGGTAACTCTTGATGTGCCTGTTTGGAAGTTTGAAAGGGATGGTGCTTATTTAGTTAAAAGTGCTTATAAGGATATTCTGAATCATGATTTGGTAGTTGTTCAACACCGTGTGCCAGGTAACTGGAATTGTATCTGGAGTTTAAAATTGCCCCCGAAAGTTAAGAATTTCCTTTGGCGAGCTTGCCGTAATTGCTTGCCCACGAGAATTCGTTTGCAATCTAAAGGAGTTCAGTGTACTGATAGGTGTGCAATGTGTGATGATTTTGGAGAGGATAACACTCACTTGTTCTTTATGTGTAGTAAAAGTATGCTTTGTTGCCAACATATTGACTTATGGAGCCCTTTGATGGTTGTTTTTGATATTAATGTCAGCTTTCCAACCAATGTATTTGCTATCCTACAACACCTGGATCAGCAGCAAAAGCAACTTTTCAGTGTGACCCTTTGAAGTATTTGAAAGCATCGAAACAATAAGGTATGAAACAACATTACTGAAACAGCTCAAGATATTTGTGCTCGTGCAGGTTCTCTTCTTACTAGCTGGAGGAATGCTCAGAATATTCAACATCCTATCCCTCATAATCTTGCCACCCCGAATGATTTGAAGTGGATCAAACCAAGTCCCGGTAGGTTTACTTGTAATGTTGATGTGTCCTCTTCTCAAGCTCGGAATCGGGTCAGTATTGGTGTTTGCATTCGAGATGAAGAAGGTCGCTTTGTTTTAGCCAAGACTGAATAGATGACTCCGCTCCTTGATGCGAATTTGGGTGAGGCTTTGGGTTTATTATCAGCAATGCACTGGGTTCGCGATCTGCAACTAGGTATTGTGGACTTTGAGCTTGACTCCAAAACTGTGGTAGACAGTCTTTATGATAGTAAAAGTGGCGTCTCTAATTTTAGCGCAGTTATTAATGATTGTAGACGTCTGTTAGCTTCTGATATAGTAACCTCTGAAGTTAGGTTCATTCGGAGACAAGCCAACGAAGTCGCTCATAGTTTTGCTAGAGTGGCTTTGCGTTATGCTAGTTTCCATATTCATATTAGGATTCCATCTTGTATCTCTACTATTATTTTTTGAATGAAATGCAATAAGTTTCTTTTTGTCAAAAAAAAAAACTCATTTAAGCTCTTTTGGACTGGCTGTTTCTTTTAAAAAATGCCATCAATTTTCAATATAAATAACACATGTAACAAATAGATAAGAATAAATTTAAATATTAAAAAAAAATTCAGATATTTTTTATCCTTAATTTTTAAATATTAAAAAATATTCTCAAATCTGTAACACATTTTTAAAAAAAATTGGAATAAAATTTTCGAAAAAAATCGGAATTTACCAAAATTTTTAAATAAATTGGTATCCAGTTTTTAAAAATAAAAATATTTTCCAGATTTTCTTTTGTTGAGAAAATTTTAAAAACTTCTTTTTCGAAAAATATATATTTCCAAATTTTCGAAAATAATTTGATTTTTTTTTTAATTAAAATTTTTGAAATATGTATTTAAAAATTAATTTTAAAAATTTATGGAAAATTAAAATATTTTGAAATATATATTTTTCGTAAATTATAAATTTTGGAATTTTCGAAAAATATATATTAAAATAATTTGGAAAATATTTTTCGTAAAAAAAATCATGAATTTTTTTTTAAACTTTTACAAATTTTTTAATTGTTTAAAAAAATTAATTATACAGTCAGCACGTCACATAATCAGATATGCATAGTCAAGATACTACTCAGCTCGCCACGTCAGCAATTCTGCACAGTCAGATGAGTCAGGGATTAAAATCAAAGAATCTTATTTTATAAGGTTGTAATCTAAACTTTTTTTTACAGGGTGGTAAACCGAAACTCGTCCAAATTAAGGATGTAAAGGCATATTAACCATAAAAATAAATAATATAGAACTTTTTTTTAGGGGAGTACATATCTTATTTGTTCGGTGAAAAATATATGTTTCCGGTGAAATGGGTGGTGGAATCAGAACTCGAGAATGGGGTCGTTACTCGTTATTATATTGAAGTGTACTTCACCAACCTCTTCTTTTTTGTTCAGGAAAAAAGGTGCATGATTCATTCAAATAAATCAATGTTTACAAAAGATACAGAGTGTACACGTCTGTTGCTAGTGTTCATTGATTATTTTGTTTTGAATTTATCGATTTAAATTTTGAAAAATAAAAATCTATTTTTCCCAACAACTTTTTAAAAAATATTTTTCTACTCTTAATTCTTGTTCTTGTATTAACTCAGTTAATAGGCTGTTCTTGTGAGCTTAACTCAGTTGGTTTGAACAATGCATAATATATACAAAGTTCAAGATTCAAACTCTGACAACCACAAAAAAAAAACTCAATTGATATGCTAGATCTCTACGAACATAGCTCAATTGATATGCATATAATGTATACAAAAATCAGTTGAGGTTTGAACCCCGAATTTTTATCTTGTTCGCCTTAAGTGATGATTTTCTAGTTACCAAGCTACTTGGTCAAAAAGTCATGAACCGAGATTAGAATTCTGCCATACCTTCTTGATCACCTTCTTTCCTTTATAGTGATCTGAACCACACTCAATCATTCCTTCCTTGATTGCCTTTTGGATGGTCCTTTGGAAGATGTCGCAATAATTTGTTGCGTGGTTATAAAAATTGTGTCATTTATAATACTTTTGATTGAGAATTGTTGTTGACACATATGGATTGGCCGAAAAACACTAGTAATTTATCTAAATACTTCTCGGCATTTAACTGCCGAATTATGGAACCGGCTGCAGTTAACTATCGAAGAAAACTTCGGCAGTAAACTACCGAGAAAAACTGAAAACTTAGGCAGTTAACTGCCGAGGAAACCTCAAACCTGTTTTTTTTTTTTGACAAAAACCATAAATTGTCATTAATAATATTTATTGATTTTGAATGTTTCAATCATTATTTTGTACGTTTCAAATGACACCATGGTGTCAAAATTAATAATATATATGAGTTAGGATCAAATGACACCATGGTGTCAAAATTAGTTTGACACCAAATCTCATCATTTCATTTTATTTAATCCAAAGGCTTAAAACTATCACCAAATTAATTAATATACACCAAATATTTTCTATCACCTAATTAAGAAAAATATCTATCATCATTAATTTATCAAACATTCCATTTTTATTTCCCCAAATTTATTTGTTGCTCTTTTTTATTTCCCCAAATTTATAAATTTTCCCAGATTTCTATAATCATACTCAAACTTCTTTTCTAAACTTTTTTATAAAATGAATGGTTGAACTCATATAGCTATGGTTGTTTGAGTCATCATCACCATCAATGATATTTCTTTGTCTTTATCTCATATTTTTTTAATAATTAATTAAATTGTATTAAAAAAAACCAACAAGCTCGACAAATGATTCTTGAATTGTTCATGCTAATTAGATTATTTTGTCACTCATAGGTCTAATTTTTTTTAGAGGACTCGTTGTGTCTCATGTTTAACTGAATTAAGATTTATCATGATTTTATAAAAATTATAAAGTTTGAGTTTGTGCTTATGGCCAAAAGAAAAAAATTAGGGGAAAATAAAAAGGGTTTGAATCTACCAAAAACAAGAAGATATTGTTTGATTATGAATTAATGATGATAGATATGTTTCTTAATTAGGTGATAGAGAGTATTTGATGTATGTTAATTAATTTGGTGATAGTTCTAAGCCTTTGGATTAAATGAAATGAATGGATAAGATTTGATGTCAAACTAATTTTGACACCATGGTGTCATTTGATCCTATCCCATATATATATATATATATGGGATAGGATCAAATGACACCAAGGTGTCAAATTAAATTTGACACCAAATCCTAACCATTAATCCACTTTAATTTGACGTCTCTCATCAAATCATTAAATGCTCACATGCTTGAACAAATAATCCAAATTTTAATTTTAGAAATAATTTATTTCTTCTTTTCTTGATTAATTACTTACCGTTTTCATTATATTTTGCCATTTGATTTCTCCTACTAATTTTTTGGAGATTTTATTTTTTACTAATCTTTGTATCGGGTGTTCTAGCATTTGTGTTTTGCTTTCGCTTAATAGCATATGTTCTTTTTAATTTTTTGGTGCAGTCGTTCAATAATTATTTGTGGTGCTCTTTATAAATCAATTTCTTTGGGTCATCTAAGAAAAATAAAAATAAAAAAGGTTTCTAAAAAAAACAAGGATGACGGGGAATAGTGCAAATAAATCATAATAATACCATAGAGAATTTTTGGTAAATGATTAATCAAGAGAAGAAAGAAAAATTGTTTCTAAAATTAAAATTTGGATCATTTGATCAAGCATGTGAGCATTTAATGAATTGATGATAGACGTTTGATTAAAGTTGAATTAATGGTTATGATTTGGTGTCAAATTTAATTTGACACCATGGTGTCAAAATTAGTTTGACACCAAATCTCATCCATTCATTATATTTAATCCAAAGGTTTAAAGCTATCCCTTGTATAATTCTCCTACACCAATTTCTCTCTTTATCACCTAATTAAAAAAAATCTTTATTATAAATTCATTATCAGTCCTTTCCTCTTTTCCCCATTTTTACTACTTATTATTCTTACTTAGTATTAAAAAAAATCATGATTATGGTTGATTGGATCAGTCATCACCACGGATAATTATATAATTGCATTAAAAAAATTACATATTCAATCAAAAGACCAAAATGATTTTTTTTTTCTTTCACCATTGTTGCTATCTAACCTCTCAAAAATTGTTGCTAATTAGATATTTTATCACTGATCATATTGTTTAAGCTTAATTACCTCAACAACAGTAAGCTTCAATGTCTTCTGAAAAAAAAAATTTAAAACATTTTTTTTTTTTTGAAGAAAAAATGTAAAGTAATAAAAAAGGGTAACGATGGTTGCTACCAACAGTAAAAAAGACGAAATGCACGAGTGTATGTAGTCTGTTGATTTTCACAACTGCACAGCCATGATTTCCACAAATAATGGCCGAATTAGTTTTTTATTTTTTAAACACTACACATGTTTTTTTTTTAAGAAAAAACTGCACATGTTATATGCTTACTTTTCTTTTGTCAATCTCTTCGTTCAATATGACAATGCTCAATGAAAAAAAAAGTAATAATAAAAAAATGAGAGAAAAAATGATTGATAATGAATTTATGACAATAAATGTTTTCCTTTTTTTCTTAATTAGATGTTAAAGGAAAAAATTGGTGTAGGAGAATTATTTTGTGGATAGTTTTAAACCTTTGAATTAAATGTGATGAATGGATGAGATTTGGTGTCAAACTAATTTTGACACCATGGTGTCATTTGATCCTATCCCATATATATATCTTAATAAGAATATCATTTAAATCTTGATAAAAAAATAAAGAGCATTTAAGTCCTCAAAAAATATTTCAATAAGTGTAAAAATTAAGCATTTGAATATTGTTTTGCAAATTACTTAAATAAAAAAAAATCTTTGTGCACAATTATTATAATGTAGAAAATATAACAACATATTATACCTTTAAAAAAATCGTTGTGCACAATTATATTAACGATTTTTTATTATTATTTTTATTTAAGTAATGTGCAAAACAATATTCAAATGCTTAATTTTTACATTGATTTAAATGCTATTCTTATTAAAATATATACGCATAAGTATAATACTACAATTGTTTGAAACGTACCAAAATAATGATTGAAACATTCAAAATCAATAAATATTATTAATGACAATTTATGGTTTTGTAAAAAAAAAAAAAAAACAGGTTTGAGGTTTCCTCGGCAGTTAACTGCCGAAGTTTTCAGTTTTCCTCGGTAATTTACTGCCGAAGTTTTCCTCGATAGTTAACTGCAACTGGTTCCATAATTGGCAGTTAACTACCGAGGGGCATTTCAGTAAATTACTCGTGTGACACAGCCTTTTGCAATGTGTCAACAACAATTCTCCTTTTCTTTTGATCTCTCCGGGTAGAGGAATCATGTGACCATCTAATATCTAATGATAAAATAATTGATCAACTTTCGTTAGGTCAAAGATATATTATGTGCGTTCCCTAAATTCTTCAGTATTGTATTAGGTACAATAGTTTTTGGGTTTAATCTACGCTAAAAAATGCATAAATAAAAGCTGAGAGGTAAAGGGATAAAAAAAACATAAAATAAGTTTATTTGATTGATTGAATATGTTAATTACAATGTATTTATAATGTGACTATTACTTTTAGCCAAACGACGTGACATACAACGCTGAAACCTCCATACATTTAATTATGTGGGTGCTGTGTAATTACTCCCTTGTTAGCGGGATCGTTGTACCTCAATTTCGTTTTTAGTATTCTTTCGTCAGCATGGTTTGTGTGCAGCTCCACTAGAGATTGTGTCTTCCTCCTCATTCCTTAAAACAATTATCGATGTTGAGAGTAGGTATCATGGCTTTATTGCGTCGTCATCGAATCTTACTATGCTTTGGCTCAGTTTTAGCCTTTCACAACCCAAGCTGTCAGTTAGTGGCTTTGTGAAAGAATCAACCCTTTCGTTTGATTGCTCTAGCATCGCATATCCTTCACTCGGTTGAGGGGCTTCATCGCCTCATGTTTTACTCATCTATTTTTTCAAGCTAACATGATAACTATTTTTAGGTCTAAACAACTAGTAAATTATATTATTAGTCATGCAAATAGTATCCAAAAAGAGAATTTGATTATAAGCATTTTTTAGCATAAAAATGTGTTTGAAATTTTAGGAATACATTTGTTAAACTTAATTAATAAAAAAAGACATGGTTGTTTGGAGATTTGACAATCGAGGGTTTACATAGTGATAAGTGTTTAGTGACTTTACATAGAAATTAAGACGAATAAACTATTAAATTGGTTTCTGTCTTTGTAAGATATTTTTGAAGTAGTCTCTAACTCTAATAATATTTTAAATTAGTTCTTCTTTTTGTCAAAAGTATTTTAATTAGGTCCTTCGATATATGACAATAACTTAGACAAAAATTAATTTGAGAATGACTTACAAAGGCATATATATATATACTAATTTGATGGTTTAGTCAAATTAAGTTAATTAATAAAGATGATCTGATCCGTCAAAAAAAAAAAAAGATGATCTAATTTTTTTTCTTTTTCGTCTTGCTCGAAACCGTTTGCCTAATCAGATTTTGCTACAACATAAAGGTATTCATTCAATGCCCTCCTTGGTGTGTAACACGTGATAATTCCATGGAGAACAATTGACATGTTTTTATACTTGTCCCTGTAGTGGTGCATGTTTGAGAAATGTTTTCTTCAAGCCTGACATGCTCTTGATGGGGGATCAATTTATCACTCCTAACATGCACTTTTGGAGTCTTTGGGAAATACGAAGCTATGAGAAAGGATATTGGAAGATTATATGCAAGTGATGTCGAAAGCAAACGAAGTGATTAATATATTGGTGATCGTTTCCTCCACCAAATATCTATGTTAAATGTAATATATATAGATGCTGCCATAATTTCATCTAGACAACAGGTGGGAGTTGGTGCATGTATAAGAGATAGAACATGCCAATTTAAATCCGCTTTCTCTGCTAGGTGAAGCATGGAGACTTCTACAATGCTTCCACTGGCTCATGTCACCTGTCTATGGAAGTAGATTGTGTTATTATAGAGATAGATTGTAAGCGGGTAGTAGATGACATTAACGATTCAAAGATTGATTGATCGCATTTGGGTTCATCATCTTTAAATGAAGGGACATTTTGTCTTAACAAAATAAACTATCAAGTTTATCTAGGTGACAAGCAAATGACATTGATCATGCAACATTCTTTACTCTATCAATTACGCTATTCACAATTACACTAGCCAGACTTTAAGAAAAAGAGAAGTTATTTTACCATGGTAATAATTAAAATAATAATTGTGATATTTTTTTAAATTATTTGTAAAAGGGATTTTTAAGAGTTGTTGAAAACAAAATATCATTTGAAATAAATTTTAGATCTTTTTTCATTTACTTTTAAGAATCTATAACAAACAAATGAAAAATTTATAAATTTATTTTTGTAAAATATAAGTTGTAACAATCTAGTCATAGAGCATTCAAGAGCACTTGAGTGAAATGATAAAAAAAAACTCTTTTTAACTTAATCAAAAATATTTGATTCGAATTTAGTCTTGAAAATGCAACAGTGTTGGATCTTTTAAATTTTTTTATAAAGTGGTCTTTGCAGTTGCGCGTAAAAGATATTAGATTAAAAAAAATCCAAATCCTAAAACATAGATAATTTAACATATGCTTAATATCAAAATGAATTGACAGAATCATTGTGAGACATCACAAAAGCTATAAATATATACCTTATAGATCAACAATAAATCATGCAATGAAATAAGCCACCTGTATCAGAAAAATTTCATTGGATATATTTTTTGCTAGAACTAGCATTTTCCATAATTTTATTCAAGGAAAGCTTGTTGATAATTTGTAGCCAAATCGAACCATTATTAAAATTTTCAAAGTTAGCTAACCTCACCTTGATATGAAAAGTAAATTCAAGGCTTAAATGCATTTTTGATCCCTTAACTATTTATCTGGTATCGCTTTGGTCCCTTAACTAAAAAAAAGATTGTTTGAATACTTTATCTTTATCTCCGTTACCTATTTTGGTTCCTTCTGTTAAAAAAATTCAAAAAACCGTTAGGGTTTATATTATTCATCTTCTTGCTTCTCCTTCCATCATATTCTTCATGATCTTCATCATCAACAACACACCAACTCAGAAGAAAATAAATAATTCATCATCATCTTCATCAAATCTATAAACATACTCAATTTCATAACATAAACATAATCAGTTCCATTGTCCAAATCGAATTTCATAAATATCCCTTCCAAATTGAATTCTCAATGAACCAAACCAAATCTGCAACCATTGTCCTCTTCATCGAAAATCTATGAAGCCATATTTTCTCTCTCTGTTCAGATCCATTTCAGATCTAAAATTAGTGTTTGTTGAAATTTAATGGTAGATCTTTAAACTCTGAAACAAAATCATTGTCCTCTTCATCTAACAAAGAACAAGACAGTGTTTATTTCTTGCTCTATTTCATCTGTTTTTGTGGGTTTTGCAGGCATGGAGATGTGTTCATTTTTAAAAAAAAAAATTGTTGTTTGGTAAATTAAAGTGTTTTTTTTAGTGAACAAATTGGTTGTTGATTGAGTTATGAAATTGATTATGTTTATAGATTTGATAAAGATGATGATGAAAAAGATTTTTTTTCTCTTCTGGGTTGGTGTGTTGTTGATGATGAAGATTATGAAGAAGATGATGGGAGGATAAAGAAGAAGATGAATAATATAAACCCTAACGGTTTTTTGAATTTTTTTAACAGAAGGGACCAAAATAGATAACAGAGATAAAGATAAAGTACTCAAACAATCTTTTTTTTAGTTAAGGGACCAAATCGATACCAAATAAATAATTAAGAGATCAAAAACGCATTTAAGCCTAAATCCATAAAGATCCATGATAAATTATTAAACTTTTGACAAATCCTAACTCAATTAGTACATATCTCCTTAGCTAAAATCTTATTCAATTGTTAAATTATTTCAAAATATATATAATATTAAATAATACTATTTTATATATGTTCTCATGTCATAGTCAATAACAAATTGATATTTTAAAAATATTCATTCAAACAAATCAAAGAACATTTTAAATACTAATATTTAAATTTTACATAATAATAAATGGATACACATTATAAATTTACAACATGTATTTAAAAACGAAGGAAATACCACCTTTCAGGATAGTATTACAATTTTTGTGACTCAATTTCTTGTGGATAATTTCATAAAATATTTGGAAAATCATAAACTTTATAATTTTTTTTCTTTCATGAAAAAATCCTATCCAAAAATAATAATAATGACATGTTTTATTAAAAAAGTCTAAAGTCTAAAGGCTTTCCCCGTTTCTTCAGTCTCCACATGAATCTCTCTCTCTCTCTCTCTCTCCCTCATCAATTTTTCTTCACTTTCTCTCTCTAAAAGCGACGTTTTATATAAACTCAACAACACAGTACCGAGTTTCTGGATCATCGCGATCTTCATGCTCCGATTGTTTCTCCATTTTCATCTTGTCCGCTTCTTACTCTTTCCCAATCCATTTCTCTCTTCACATTGTCTGAACCAACCCATTTATCTTTTCTCATCAATTTCATTCCCATCATCAACCTTTCATCCAAAAGCCTCTAACTTGCTTTCTGGGTCTCACAGATTCACCCTCCAACTTTTTCTTTTCCTCTTTCATTTTGTAATAAAAACTCAAAAAACGAAGAAAAATTGTTCCCTTTTGTGGGAAAATTCAGTGGATTACACAGATCTGCACTTTATGTACATGTGTCGTATAAAAAAATAGTTCTTTTGTTTTTTGGTTTTCCAAATATATTTATTTCTATATCTCTTATATCTTATCCTTATCTTAATCCATGACTGTAAATGAATGAATGATTTCAATTTACCAATCACAATCTGAAAAGGTGTGTAATTTAAAAACTAATTGTAGTAAAAGTTTAAAAAAAGTAATGGGCTATTGAGTTTTGAGGTTGAAGGTGAAGTGTTTGTGAAAAAGGTTCAATTTTTGTGTGTTTTTGTTAAGTGGGTTGTGACGGATTCATCAAGAGAAGAAAGTTTTTGTTCAGGTGTACTGGATTGTGTGATAAGCATTCTAAGGGCCCTAAAGATGGGGTCCTGCTTCTCTACGGAAAGCAGGAGCCCTCATCCGAATTCGCCCTCATCCTCATCATCGTCTTTTAGGAAGAATAGAAAAAACAGTAAAAAGAAGCTTGGATCAAGAACTTCTTCTTTTGAGTATTGGAGGAATGAGCCTCTTCATAAGATTCATGATAGGATCTTCCTTAATGGTTCATCTCAATTTGCTTCCTTGTTTACTCAACAAGGAAAAAAGGGTACCAACCAAGATGCTATGCTTGTTTGGGAGGTTAGATCTTTTTCACATTTTCTATAATTTAATGTTGTTTACCTTTTGCAACATTTTTTTATTAAGTTAGATTTGTTCACAAGCCTAGGATTTCGCTCCTTGCAGTATTTGTATTATTAAAAACGAAAAAAATAAATTGTGTGGACACTTTTACTTATAAGTTTTATAGTGATCCTTGTATTTCTTTTGTATTTTCTCTTGATCAAGCAGAGCATTCCCATGCTTGCTCTGCAAGTTTATATGATTTTTTACACGGTAGCCTATGTAGGCACTGACGCTTAAGATCAAAGGTGTGTCTGGTGTCGGACATATTTGGTTAAATTTAATCACTTTTTCTGAAGCTAATACCGGTGTATGTGTTGTGTCTAGTGTCAGAGTTGTAGACACCGATCCTTATCCATAATTCTGTACATAGTTTACTATGTATGACAATCTCTTCTATTTGCTTACATCATTGTGCATTGAGGATCTAATATTTTATTTTGCTGAGATCTCTTGGTGAAAATATGATGAATGGTTCATGTCTTGAATGATCTCAGTTGTGCTTGCCTACCCATTTTGTGATTTTGAAAGACCACAATAGTTAAAACTGATTTGGTAAAAATTGAGTTTGTAGCAAAACAATTTAATTTTGTAGCTATGTCTAGACAATTGCAATTGTTGATACTTGCTATTTGGTTTTTTCGGTTGATTGCTTTTAATGGTATTTTTCATGCTTCTGTTTATCATACATTGCAGAACTTTTGTTCTAGAGAAGATACAATATTCTGTGGAGTTTTTGATGGCCACGGTCCATATGGTCATATGGTTGCAAAAAGAGTGAGGGATTCTCTTCCTCTAAAACTGAATACCCAATGGGAACTTAATGTATCTGGCGATGATGTCCTCAAGGAGATTAGCGTTAATGCTGCAGCCAGTATGAACTCGGAAGATGCCACATTTGCATCTGCAGATGAAGAATCCAGGGTATCCATTGATACTGAGGAAATGGAAAAACTCCCAGAAATCTTTCACACACTTAAAGAGTCCTTTCTGAAGGCATTTAAAGTTATGGATAGAGAATTGAAGATGCACCAAACTATTGATTGCTTCTGTAGTGGGACAACAGCAGTAACACTGGTTAAGCAGGTATTGGCATGTAAACCTTTGGAAAACGAGCGACTCTCTCGCATTCAGTATTGTCAAATAGTGGCTATAGTGTAGAAGAATTTGAATAAATTACTATTGTTCTGCGATGCATTATTTTGTACAAAGTGTTGTCAAATAGTGGCTATATCGGCAATATAGCACTGTGGATGGAGTGTAGCGAAATACGAACGAACTGCTATCTTCTGCAGTCCGTGATTGACGCTACTTCTTGCATTTTATCTGTTCAATTAGAATTGTTTGCAAGGAATAATTTTTGACCATAGAAAATTGTATTTTATATAGGGTCGTGATCTTATTATTGGAAATATTGGTGACTCTAGAGCTGTGTTGGGTACAAGAGAGAAAGACAATTCTCTTGTTGCAGTCCAGTTAACTGTGGATTTAAAACCCAATCTTCCAGGTATGATTCTTGCCTACTTTATTCAACAGTCGTTTTAGACCATTGATCGTCTTAAATCATACATGTGCATATTGTCCATAAGTCTTCCCTCACATATTTTTCTCTTTTAACAGCCGAAGCAGAGAGAATTCGCAAATGTAAAGGACGTGTTTTTGCTCTCCATGATGAACCCGAAGTTTGTCGAGTCTGGTTGCCAAACAGTGATTCCCCTGGCCTTGCCATGGCAAGGGCTTTTGGAGATTTTTGTCTGAAAGATTTTGGTCTGATATCTGTTCCAGAGGTGTCATACAGAAGACTCACCGAGAAGGATGAGTTTGTTGTCATGGCAACAGATGGGGTATGATACCTGATTCATATTGTAGCGTAATAATCATTGCAGTTGCCTCTATTAAGAACTTGCTTTTTTGTCTTAACCCTCTGATTCAGAGGAAAGGGACTATGCTAATCCGGAGTTTGGCCGGAAAGAAAGTAAAATCTGTCCAATGACTGTTTTAATTAGGACTCAAACTCGGGTATTCCCAATCGATTCGTCCCTAGTTTTCACTTAATTTCCTGTTTACGAATATTTGGACGGAAAACAATGAGAACTGAAAAAAAGTTATTTTTGTAATTAAAATTGAAAACAGGAAGCGAAAACATGAAAACAAGAAACTTCCCCCAAACCAAACATCCCTTATTTTGTTATTTTACTATCACCTATCTTTTCCATTTTAGCTTTTTTCCTATATTCATCTAAAGTTATGTGCACTTGTTTATGGCAGATTTGGGATGTGCTATCTAACAAGGAAGTGGTAGACATTATAGCAGCTGCACCACGGCGTGCAACAGCAGCTAGATCACTGGTTGAGACAGCAGTTAGAGCATGGAGATACAAATATCCAACTTCGAAAGTCGATGACTGTGCCGTGGTTTGTCTCTTTCTAGACAAAGGCATGCAAAAAATATCAACCGCTTCTCATGCCAACAAGTCCAAAGAGCATTGTCCTGGTTCAGGAATTCAAGTCGGCAACAATGGTGATGATGAGGAAGGTGTTTCTGAACCTAATGCTCTAGAAAGATCAGGAACATGCAGGAAAGCCAATGACAATAATAATACATCACATGAAGATAAAGAAGAGGAAGAGTTTAAGGAAGAGGAAGAGATTGATCCTGACTTAGAGAAAGAGTGGTCTGCTCTTGAAGGTGTATCGCGTGTCAACACATTATTAAACCTTCCAAGATTTACTCCTGATAAAGAAGACAAAGCAGCTGCAGCAGCAAGGAGCAAAAAACTCAAATGAAATAATTCAACCAAGGAATATTAAGATGGCCCTTTATTTTTTTTGTTTTTGTTTTTTGTTTTGTTTTTCTTCAACATTATTATAGATACATACATTTTTTCTTTTGTTTTTTTGTTACATGTTTTTAGAATTTTCCATTCCCACCAATTTGATGGTTTTTTGTTTTGGTCTTAGAAATTTGTCCGGGCTGTTTTAGTATGCCTGGAAATATGTCCCTCCTCTCATGCGTGCTTCAAAAATTTTGTGAAATCAAAACTCTTGATACTTTATAATTTTTTTGTTTGGTTGGATAAAGTGTTGATATTTCTTTCTGTTGGTAAATTCTAGCGTGGTTCACGAGTTTGCATCACTTTATTAATTAATTATTAATGTCTTGTGCATGTTGTTGAATGCATGATAAGGAAATTGTGATAAGGACAAGCATAGGTATTTTTTTGGACCCAAATAAGCATAGTGGTTAGATTCAAAAATCAGATGAAGTGGTGTATATTATTTCAAGCTTTTACATCTTTCTTTTTCATAGGAAATTGATGTGATGATTATAGCTGGTGCCAGTGGTAACTCGTGTTTGTGTGGTGTGGCCATTGACAGCAGTGTGCTTATACATAAATGTCAAGAAATAAAATCAAAGAGTGAGTTGTCCCATGTAAGTACAAATCTGAAGGTAGTTGCATAGATATTTAATATGCAGAAGCACGAATTTGAATTTATGATTCTCCGTTTTCTAATGTTTAGTGTGTGCGAATTTTACCGTCAAACTCTTTACAAAATCAACAATGAGGTAGACATAACAAAGAGTGAATAGGCAAAAATCCCCTCTGAAACTGTAATTTTCATGGAAGGCCTATTTTTTGAAGTTACCATATATCAAATTAGGAGTATTCTTTAAATTAGAGTTGAAATGTGACCCTAGTCCAGTGCTTTTAGATATGGAAGCAGATTCAATTTTTGCAGAAATAGCATAATCAATTCTTTAAATTAGAACATTTATAATTTAGTTATGGATGTATAGTATTGAAATGATGATGTTGTTAATGGTTGTTGTTTCTTAAAAAAAATTATGGAATTTTTTATGAATATTGATTAAGATGATGAAAAAAGTGGAAGGAAGATGAAGAAAAAAAAAAAAATAGTCATTTAACAGCCAAAACAAACGGAGGGGGATAATTGACTAACGTTTGACAATTTCAAGGGATTTTTTGAAGTATCTTAAAAATCAAGGGAATTTTTTACGAAAGTTACAATTTCAAAAGAGTTTTACCTATTAATTCATAAGGTGACGTGACCATGATATTTTAATTTGTGTTGAAAGCAGTTAAACATTCAAGAGTCCATTGAATCAAGCTATACTCACAAGTGAAGAAATAATTAAAAAGATTTTATTTAAAAAAATAAAACTCATCTTGATCTTTATATAGTAGCTAAAAGTTTTCGTTATTACCATCAACTTTTGTTTATTCAATTTTCTTTTATATATAAGACTCGAGGTAGTAACGAGATAATTGAGCTCATATAGTTAATGAGTTCTACCAAAGACGAATTGTTCAAGAGAATCAAAGTTTGATTTTTAGTGGATTAATTTTTTGTCAGATTATACTTACTTTATAGCCGAACTACGGAATACCAGAGCTCCTTTCCTCTGAGAACTAAAGAGCTAACACCTAAAAAATAAGAACGTGGGCAGTATTTTAATAGTGTCATGTATAAATTGTAAGAATATAACTTATACAATACTCCCTCTGGTCACTATTAGAAACAAAAATCTAATTTTCAAATTTATCAGATAACTGATGTATCTGGTCTATATATAGGCCAAATACATTAGTCTCTCAATGAATATGAAAAAGTTAATTTTTGCTTATAATAATGATCAGAAAGAATATTTATATTCATTTAGCTATTTAAAATGTAAGAAATTGATTAATTTAACATGAATTTTTTTTATTTAAAAATAAAACTAATTAATAATTTATTATATTATTTTGAAATACTGTTCATTTATTTTTTTTGGTCAAATGCAGTGAAAATGAGGATATGGATGATTGGTCCAAGAGTGAGCTGGACTTTAAAAAGAACTTCCGACCAAAGAGGGTTAATAATTTTTTTTTTTTACTTTAAAAGAAATGGCTTAATGTTGAGTATTATTTTCTATTTTATTTTATTTTATTTTCATAAATGAGTATCTATTTCTTTGAGTTTCCGACCAAAGAGGGTTAGGTCTATTCCAACCGATGGTTTAAATAAAACATTCACCATACTTATTTGAGCACCTTGAAGTCTACTCTCACTTGAATTAAAAGTGAGAATGAGGAAAAATCAACACTTACATCTTGATTAGAACTTGTAAATGAGCAAATTGTGATACTTTGGAGATGATTTTGTTAATTAGTTGTGTGACTTGTTAAGCAAGTTAGTGTAGTTAGTTTAGTTTGTTATGGGTTGTTATGGTAGTCAAATTACTTGGTATATAAGTAATCCTTCGTTTGTATTTGTTTCTTTTCGAGAAATTTTTATCCTCGCACAAATCAAAGCTTCTTCTCCATCTTTATCCTCTCTTTTGATCCCTTTAATTCTTTCTCGATTGAAATCACAATTGTTCCAACATCTAGGGGGTGAGATGAGAAGTTCTCCAAATATTTTGAACACCCTCACTTTGCTCTTCAATATTAAGTTTGAAAATTGAGATATAAAACCAATTAAATTCACTAAATATATTTAATAAACCCTTACATATGGTTAATACAAAGGGTGAATCGCAGGTAAAAACATGTTGGGGGACACAAAGTTAATCACTTGGCAACTTTGTGCATATATAAATGTTTATTATTATAATTTTGGTTGGTGGATTTACAATTAAATTGATTTTCCTTCCAACCAACGACTGTAAAAATCAAGTGCTTCCCGTGGCTTATATTCCGGTACTGTGTGCCCAGATCCCTGCACCATTACATATAAAATGAATTGCATTTAATTTTAAGAAATTGAATAAAATCACCAAACATGACATAATGTGATTAACTAGTACGTTGGTTTTGTTTTTTATTTTAAGACTTACCTTTACTGTAAGGAAGGTAAGGTTGTTCTCATATGCTTGTAAGTACCTGCATCAAATGAAGGTGCATCCAAACATGCTAGTTGTAAAACTTTATGAAGCAATTATTTTTGGTAGGTATTGAAATATGTGAGAGTGAGAGAGAAATTAATGTACCCAGCAACTTGGTCATTGGAGATCCATGACCTCCACTCATCCACAACCTTGTATCCCAAAGATCTGGTCCAAGCCTCACTTCCAGTAAATGGTACACACATATCATGATCACCACTGCCATAAATTAATGCATGATATTAATTTTTGAAGATCCAAATACTAATACTATTAATCAAATTCAAGAATTAATTAAGATGCATGTTCACACCTGAAAATAAGTGCTCGATAGCCCAATCTTGTTAGATTCTTGTGGTAAGGAATCATGCCACCAGCATCATGTCGAAAACTTATCCTATCAGTGCATAATTGCCATGCACCACTTGCCTGATCATAAATTAATTAGTCCTCAATATATTAATTTTTTCCCTTAGTGTAATTAAATTTTTTCCCTGCATACCTTATCAACATGAATGGCTTTCCTGACTGCATCGTTGTTTAGCCATGTGGTTGCTACTTCATCATTCTGCGTTTTGCGAAATTTGTTATTGGTTTCCTTAATCAGTGCCAGGTTAACACGACCCAAATTAAATTCATATCATAAAAACTTACAACACAAGGGACATGTCTCCTTTGGGCAGCCATTAATTGAGGCCATAAGGTAACAAGGCCATCTCTGACTGGTGCCCTAAAAGGCCAAGCTCTACCAAACATCCTCTTTCTCACTTGGAGAGGTCTCTCTGTTGCCCCTAATTTTTGGAAACTTAATGGCAAATTAGAGCTTCCATTTGTTACACTTTCAGGATCATGGTAGCATGGCTCTAATATATTGTACACATTAAGCCCCTCAACAGCCTGATACAATCAATATTAATATTGTTGATATTATTCATAGTAATGATAATAATACTATCTCGTTCTCTATGAATATCTCACCTTACTAACTTTATCCATGTTCGTATTGCATGTACCACCCACAGGATTAGATTTAGAATTGTAATCGGGTCCTTTGCAAGTAGCTTGCACGTTCTGCAAAATATAATTTGTTTATAATCATCACAGAAAACAAAACATGAGCAAATAATAACCTGATTGTTGGAATATTTTTGTTAAAACACCATAAGTCATAGTATTTTGTTTACCAAAGAAAGTAGCTGTATTTAGCGATTTACCAAAACTTCGTAGACAAAAGTTAACGTATTTAGTTCAAAATTTGGACCAAACACATCAACTTATATTGACCGATTTTTCTTTATATTTTAGGACGGAAAATATTTATTAAACACACCTCATACATAGTGTCGGATATAAGGCCCATCCCATGCACAAATGGTATAAAAGCATAAGCATCACCGTCAAATATCGGGTCCGTGACACCATTTCCCACCATGTAACCCTGGGTACACACCAAACAATAGTCAAACATAATTGACGACAGGTTAATTAGTAATTAGTAAATGCCAAAATAGTTTAAAGGAGTAAATACCAAACAATAGTCATACTAGTATTTGCTACAGTATGTTTCATATTATATATACCTTCAAATTGATCACGGGCTTTGCACGACTCTGGATTCCTACACAAATAGTTTATGCTACAGTTAATTTCACATCAATAACCCTTATTTAATTTATAACTTTTTCTCAAGACTTAATAATTTTTATATGCAAAGAAAATTCAAAGGTTTATATAAGAAATGCTGTAGAAAAATGTTAGTACAATGTAAAATTATATATCGTTACCTTTTAAAAAAAAATAAAATCAAACATCCTAATAATAACGTTACCTTTAGCAATTTCAAAAGCTAGAGTGGGTACATAAATTCCAGCATAAGACTCCCCAGAAACATAAAATGGATTAGTCTGGAATTCTGGAAATTGCTCAAACCACTGACAAGAAAGAAAAAAAAAAGTATTTTTGTCTTAGGTATAATTGTGACAAGAAAGCTAATAATGAAGATTAATTAACTTGATCATATTTCTATCCTTTCAAATCAAATGTTAAATCTTATTTGAAGTGGCAATTGTTTCTCTTCTTGGAAGTACCTTTAAGAGGAAAGCATGAGTATCAGAAGCAGTTTGTAGGTCCCCAGTTATGTAATTGCTTATGTTATTTGAGTAAGAGAAGCCAACGCCAGTTGGTGAATCCAAATATATAATGTTGGAAATCTGAAATCAATAATAGATAATAAATTTAAATGATTTGCATCTTGGTTTTCCGAGATATGGGTGATTTTAAAAGCTAGAGTGGGTATAAAATTGTTCTTTTTACTTGTGAATATAAAATACAAATCTTAAAATTTAAACAGCCCGATTTTGTATTTGATTAGACGAGATATGGGTGATGCATGTGACTACACAAATTCAGATCCAAATATGAAGGTATCGTTAAATGTACTTCAAATGCATGTTTAAAAAAAATTGTTTTATGTTTAGTTTTTAAACTTGTATCTTAAATATATTTTTGGATTTGGAATTCATTTTTAACTCAATTTCAATATATTTGGTCAAAAGGAAAAGCTTCTTCGATGTACTACTACTAGTAACTAGATGCAAATAAAGCATTATTGACTTTAGGGTGTCACGTGTTCTTAACCTTCGACCAGCTGTAAGGATTGTTATGCAAAGTGGGTAGGTTCCCTTTTGATTTTGCAGCCTCAAAGTTGAATGGCCCTGCATACATTCATATTTCACAGTCACATATATAAATAAATTAATTAATTATTAACTACATTTATTCAACGTGATGAAAGAACCGAGAAAACGATAAAGTGTTATGTACTACTATGTCATTGACTCAACATTAAATTTTCCTTTCAATGTATGGAATGCATTGTTAAAACCGACACTTTTTCAGTCTTTTAAAACTGGAGAAGAGGTCAAATCAGCATGATCTCTATATCATATTTTGATTGGGGTAGTTCGGATTAAATTGGTTCAATCAATTCAAACACAATTAATCAGGTGTTTGAGTACTATAATTGGTTTTTCTCTTATGAGACGGTCACATTTTAACGGGTTTAACTCGGTTGAATCTTGATTGATCTAATCTAGAAATGGTTCAAATGGGATTGAATAAGTTTTTTAAAGAAGTCTACATAAATCTATATCCTTTTAGTAAAGGTAACAATGTTGAAGAAAAAAGAAAACATTTATGTAAGCTAATGTCAAGATCAGAAATGATTAGGACATGTTATTAAAACTTAAAAGTGATAAAACATGTTTGAAATTCAAATGTTGCATAGGACTATGAATCCAACAAGGGTAGTAATTAGGTCAATTAGTGACAACTATTATATGTGCCCCGCCCATACAGGGGGCAGTTGAAGAATTAAAATTTTTAATGAGAGTGACATAAATAAATATTAAGGTTAGTATTATTTAGCATACCATGTTCATAAACAAATCCATCAAAGCTTGAACAACCAGGCCCACCATTCAGCCATAGAACAACTGGATCATTCCTTGGATTTCTTTCTGAACTAACAAAGTAGTAGAACAGATTCTTCCCACTCTCAGCATTTCCTTCAATACTTATATATCTGAAAATAATTAATCCCATCAAAATTAAAATATATTTGATTTAAGATTTTCTTCATGATATATGAAATTAAAATATAATGTGTTACATACCCTGAGTAATGGTTGGAGAGGAATTTGCCAGAAAAACCAGGGAGTTGTGTGATGAGAGATCCTTGAGGGGCAGCTTCAACAAAAAGAACCAACAAAAACATGCAGAGTGGTACTACTACTAGTAACTTTTTCATTATTTCTGGCTTTGTTCTTCACTCTGCAAATTTCATGTGTTGTCAAGATGTACAAATGTACAATTGATGAAGTAAAGCAAGGAACGACTCATTTATAGATAACTAAATGTACTTCCTCCGGTCTCATTTATAAGTCAATTTTCATTTTTTAGATTCATTGAATAAATAATGTATGTGGTATATATCATACACCACATACATCATTTATTCAATAAATCTAAAAAGTCAAAATTTACTTATAAATAAGACAGAATGGAATACATGTTAACAAGTGTCATCAATGCAATAAATATTCTTACTTTATCTGGGAAATATAAGTCAAACATACATAAAGTGATAATTTATTTATTTATTTATTTTTTTGAAGGGAAATGTATAATTTCTTATTGCTTAAAGAAAGCTCTAAGGATATTTGTTACCGTTTCACATAAATAAAGGGTCATGTTAACCAGTGCTCCACGGTTAAGGAAACTAAAAAAAGGAAGTTTTAAAATAAAAGTAACATTTTTTATATTTTTTAAAAGTTGACGGCACAAATTTCAATGCAATACTTACGACATTTGACTCCTTAACCAGTGCCCCGAGGCACGATCCATAAATAAATTATGTAAATGGAGTGTGCATGTGTTAGAATGGAAGTTTATTAAGAAGATAAAAAAGGAAATAATGATAAGTTCTAGGAAGAAAATGTCAACTTCTTAAGTCTTAAGGGTTATGCTAACAAGTGTCTTAATGACATTTGTTAGAACACTTGTTAAAGATCCAAAAGAGAAAAAAATTTATTAATTTTACGTAGAAAAAGTTTTCTTTTTTTTAAAGTTTTAATGTGTTAAATACACAATTTCTCATAAGAGAGATGAATATAAAAGCATTGATCTCTATAGACATTTAAATTGTTGTTGTCAATGTGCCTATTTAGCATGATGCAAAGTAGGGGAAGAACTTTCCATTTTTTTTAATTGTTTTTTTGTTTTTGACACGCATGAAGAAAAGTAAAGGAAAAATACATTTTTAATCTTTTATGGGAGAGGGACATGCACCTGCTAGCTTTTCCCTAGTCAAAACCAAAGGAAATTGAGATCCATAAGTGGGGGTACAAAATTGACTGCAATCACAAAATGATGTCGTCACAGCAGTAGAACTTCTAAAATTTGGTTTATCTCATGTAATCTATTTTCCCAGAAGTGGACTACGTCATTTTACAGAAAACAATTTCATGCAGTCACGTATTTAGATAGTCGTTTTGTCTAATAGTAACTGATCTAATTAGATAACTTATCTTTTGAGATGGATTTAAAACATATTTGGTGAAGTTCAAATATATATAAGTCTTCTAATTTTAACTTAATGTTAAGGTTATTTGACTGCATGCTCCTATGACTTTAACACTTGCTTACATGTGGTTTAGGTGTGCAACTCTTGGACAAAGAAATACACACATTTGGTTTGGATTTTTCTCAATAGTAATATTAATTAATTAAGAGCACTTAGCTAAGAAAATCAAAGAAAGACAAAGTATTTGGTTGGCTATTATTTATTTTAATTGACTACATCATGGCCAATGATATGTGGTTGTACAATCAGCATGGTTGTTCTAGTGGGTGGGGGACTGCCCAACACCGGGACCAGGATTTTGTTTCCTTCGTGGAAATAGAATAATGGAATACTAGAAAGTTTTAATCTGGGCCTTCTTTTTTTTTTTTTTTTATTGCAAAAAATAATATTTTTTTAATATAACAGCTTTTTTATTCTAATGTGAAATGAGAAATGTCAATTTTTTTTTTTTTTTTTTAAGAATTTAGCAATAAAACAAAGACACACTTTCAAGTTTCAACATACCAAATGTCTAAGTCCACCTATTATTGAGGAATATATTAGTAATCTTGCATTATTACATTACTCATTATTGACATAATTTAAAAAATTCCCGTCCAAAAATATATTTTTAAAAATTAACATATTTGTCTCCAATAATAATTGAAGTTCCTTTAATTTATTTTATAAAACAGTTTTGAATTTTTTATAATGACTAACTTTGAGATTGAAAAAGACCAATCACCAATGTTGAGAATATAAAATTGTTTTTTATTAAACAATTTATTATTAAACAATTTATAAAATTGTTTTTTATTAAACAATTTATCGGCTTTTGTATTATTTTGTGTTTAACCCTCTAATTTTGAAGACTTTTGATTAAGTAATCATTACACTTCTTTTTATAAAAAAAAGTTACTTATTTTGCTTGCGTAAACAATGCTCTGAGAACTATTTAACATTCTTCTTATTTATATTGGTATTAAACTCGAATGTGTAATAAACTTCAATTGAGGTTAAATTAAGGAGAAATTTTGAATTCAACACCCTTGACCAGAAAGTCACTAATTGTCACTCAAGAGTGCCCTTTTTTTCTTCTAAAATGAGTGGTTAAGATAAAACAACATGATTACCAACTAACCAGGTATGGTACTAGTGCTTAATTTGCTATGTTGTGGTACATCATTAATCAGTCCAAATTCCAAAGATGAACAATTATCCATCAATTCAGAATTTCACATGTTTTTTTTTTCTTTCACTCACAGGCTTAAGTTTCTGAAACACCAAAAACCTTATCCCCATATCCAAATTCTAATTCTTCTATTTTAGTACCATAATAATAATAAACTAAGCAGCATTAATAATGACAACAAAAAACTAAATAGTAATTAATTAAACTTGTTTGTAGACACATGATTGGTTAAGAAAGCACTTAATTCTAACAAATTATTACAGCCCCATAAGGAATCTATTACTTCTAATTTTATCTTATATAGTAGCACATAAAAAAGAAGCAAATAGAGATATCTTACAGGTGATAGAGGAGAGTGGGTGGTTGTTAGCAGCAACTCCAAAAGCAAAAGTGAAAATGGAATGCCTCAGTCTGAGAAGAACACAACGGTTTTATAAAAAAAACTCTTGTGAAGCATAGATGAAAATGAAATATGGAATAAGAAGAAAATACTTCACGGATTTGGCTAAGAAAACAAAACTGAAAATGCTAAAAAAACGAAATAACGACGGATATACCAAAGTTATAGGTAATACCAACAAAACTAGGGGGTTTTACCGTAATAGTGTAAATTTACCCAAATAGTGCAAAAATGTTGAATTTACGTGGTTGGGGAAGTTGCAAATACAATTACGACTTGTCGTTTTTTTTACTAAAGTACAATCTCACATGCAAACAAGGATTGCTCATTGTAACAAAAAAAACAACGATGTCTTATTCTTTAGTTTTTTTTTTTTTTTTTATGAGAATAGATACTCAAGATTTCTAATTTTGACTTCATACTATTTTTCATTGTTTATCTTAAATTGGACGTCGGCCATGGTGATACGAAATGCAACTTGCATTTTTTCTTTCTTTCTGAAATAAATAAAATTATTAATCAAGTTGTAAACGCCAATAGGGACTTGATGACCTACCTTTTGATTCGGGGCATTGCTCTTCTCTTGCCCATTCCCGTCCACACCAGTTAACTCACACCGAAGAATACACCACTATAAATACAGAGTTAACCCACCTACTATTCTGACGGAATGAGCAAAAATAGATAGGAGAAGAGCAATAACCTTTGATTTATTATCCAAATAGTTAATGGGCTTGATGTGATCCAACTCAAAACGGGCTTGAAGTTGAAAAAGTAGATGAGGGATTAATTGAACGCTTCTCTTTAGACCCCCCAAATATTTCTAAGGTCCCTTAAATACACATCTAGTAATTATCTATCGGATGTATATTTACTTTCGGAGTTATCTCCCGGACGTATGTTTGACAAGAAAAAACGTACAACCTGTAGGTAACCACCGGATGTGTACTAACGGGTTTTAGAAATATTAAGGGGCCTAAAGAGAAACGGTCTGAATAATTTACATCATACCTTTTACGTTGCTAAGTTACTCTTCATTCTAGTCAACAAAATATAGTTTCTAATTTTATTTATGTAAAATAGGAATCAAAATATTCATTCTACGCTCTTGTAAGACCAGCGGCTCAAACATTCTAATTGGGTCTATCACACTACCAAGCTTCCATGCGGAACAAGGAGTTCCGTATTGTGAATCTTAAATTTGAAAGATAGATAACAAGGTTAATCACTTATCAACTTTGTGCATAGATATATGTTTAGATGAAGACTCTGGTACTTTGGAGTTTGTTTGGTTACGTATCAATCATCTAATCATTCAATTTAATGTCATATTTTTATATTAATTTATTTTTTGGATTAATATTTTTATATTAACTTTTATTAAAATAAATTTATATTTTTAATAAAAAATTTCCCACCAAATACCAATACCCAATCAAAATTAAAGGTACTTAAGAATTAATTATACGTCTATTATAACTTTTGTTGGCACGTTTACAATTAAATTGATTTTCCTTCCACCTAAAAATCGTAAAAATAAGTGCCTTTTGTGGCTTATATTACGATACGATTGTAAAATGGGTGTTGAAGTTAAAGTTGTAAATGAACAAGAGCGCTATAGATGTAAAAGAGTGGTGATACATTGATCATCATAACTGGTACACACCTCTTCTACCACACAGACAAATGTAACACGTGACCACCCCACCCAACATTTTCTTTCACCCCGTGACTATTTTATTTACTTCAGTGTCAACATAACATTATCGGATATAAAACGGATGTTCAAGTTAAAGTTAAATCTAAATGGAGAGATTTCAAAGGTAGGTCTTGATTATTCAAAAGTCTATACACTTGTGACTAGGCTTTTTTTTTAGAAAACTTGTGACTAGGCTTGAAACTATGAGATTGAATGTAGGAGTGGCTTGTGGAATAAATTGGCATTTGTACCATTTAGACGTAAATTCCACATTTGTAAATGATCCACTTGAAGAACTAGTTTATGTAACACGACCTCAAGGTTTCGAAATTAAAGGTAAGGAGGACATGGCGTTTATGTTGTGTTATACCTTGTTTAGACTTAAACAAGCTCTAAGAGCTTGGAATCAGAGAATAGACAATTTTATAGTCCAACATAATTTTGTCAAGTGTGCAGTTGAGTATGGTGTGTATGTAAAAATGTGAAAGGATTGAAACTTCTATTGATTTGCATATATGTGGATGATCTAATTGTCACCTGCAATAATCTAGCATAGATTGATGAATGAATTTGAGACGACTAACCTAAGAGAACTCACTTACTTTCTTGGAATGTAATTTGTCGAAACCTGCAATGGAGTAATGATCAATCAAACTAAACATGGATTATATGTATTGAAAATGTTCGATGTGGTTGATTGCAATCAAACTTCTACTCCAAATGAAGTAAGTTTAAAGCTTGACGGAAATGACAATGAAGAATCTGTCGATTCCACTTTGTTCAAACAAGTGGTAGGCTTTTCGAGGTATTTATGTAACAGTAGGCATGATATTGTGTTTGCGGAAGGTGTGATTAGTAGATTCATGAGTGAACCTAGAAGCTCACACTCATTTGTATCTAAAAGAGTCGTGAGATACATCAAAGGAACACCGGAATATGGTGTATTGTTCTCAACTAAAGTAAGACAAAATGATATGAGACAAATAGTTTTCTCAGATGCAGATTGGTGTGAAGATAAGCTAGACAATAAAAGAACATAAGGGTATTTGTTCAAGTTGCTTGATGCTCCAATCTCATGATGCTCCAAGTAACATGTGGTTCCATTATCAGCTTGTGAAGATCTTTCTACCCCACTTTATATTTGTGATAGTGTAAAATACACCAATAGAGGATAAATATAATTTGGTAAAATATCATTCCACCCCACTTAATATTTGTGATAGTGTAAAATACACCAATAGTGGATAAATATAATTTGGTAAAATTGTTGTATTCTCTTTCTAATGCTTATTGCATTTCTTATTATGCAAGTAAACAATTTAAAAACATTCATTTTAAAACATTGTAAAAAAAATGAACTGCAAGAGAAGTTGTATCATTGATTGAGCTATGAATAACAACTAAAGAAATTAGTACCTTTATAGATGTGATACTAGTGATTGGTGAATAAGTGTCGAAGAAATATATGTTTTCTCTTTGTCTAAAACATTTGACTACAAGGCGAACCTTGTATTCATCAATCGAACCATCAAATTTTAGTTTCTTTTTCAAAATTCATTTACAACCGATTGACTTGTAACTAGGAGGAAAGTTTCTTGAAGGCTGGATGGATCCCCTTACAATGTATAAATTATATAATCATGTCCATACTCTTAGGACCTCTTGATCTTTTACCTCTTTGATGTTCTATAACATCTTGCTCAATGTTTTCATCACTATTTCTGATTACTGGAGTGTGATTAGAGGTAGTGTCCCCACTTGCGCTCCCATTATTTCTTAATTTAAAAGGGAATTTAATTTCATGGAAATCGGTATCGTATATGATCCATTCATCATTTAGGTCATAAAACCTACATGCTTAGTTATTTATGGCAATATCAATGAGTGCATGTTCATAGGCTCTACTGGTGGGTTTAACTCTCTTGGTGTCCAGAACCTGAACATAGGACAGACAACCTCAAGTTTAAAAATAAGACATGTTGGTTATATTTTCTTCAAAACTTCATAAGGAGAAATTTTGCTCTTAGACATGGGTTTCGATTTAGCACATATCAACGAGCTAATAAAATTTCCCTCATCAATGAGATATAGTACTAAAATTATGCATGATTTTAACAACTAGTTCGAAAAAAGGTTCTAAATTTTTTTCTTGTCAACTTTACCGTTCTGTTCATGTCAGGAAAGTAAGATGTAATTGTTTCATGAATAATTTTGCGATCTTTATAAAAACTCATTGAAAATGTGGGGATCATATTATGTGTCAATTTTACATAAGCACATAAGAGTATAAGAGTGGTGCTATCAACATTTTCTTTTAAACACTTTCTCTAACATTCATTCTCTTATTATGTTTTTTTATCAAAGTAAGTTAACTATTATCAGTAATCAACAAATATTCAATACAAGAAGGATAAGAATAAAAAATACGGTGACTAGCCCAAGAACAGACCGCCCTAGCTAAAGTATGAACAACCATGTTTGGTTGTCTCCTAACAAACTTCACTATGAAGTTGAAATGTAAAGATAACTGATAAATAATACTATAAACAATAGCATAAAATTCTGAATCACCATGGCCCGAAGACGATAGAGCTTGCACTAGAGTAATTGAGTCGGACTCGAAGACAACCTGGTCTCATCTGTTCATATCAGCTAAGTGAACGACATCAAGTAAGGCTACTGCCTCCCCTCCAAAACTGTCATACTTGTCTGCTGCCATTTCGTTTGAGCCTGAGTAAATTGCCCATGAGAATTTCTAACACAACACGCAAAATATGTAAGTTGGTTACAGTCATGGAATGCGACATCCATATTGCACTTTAACCACGTTTCGTTCGATTTCTTCCAAACTGTGTTGTTATCTTGCACTTTATTATGCCCATGTTGCACAATGGATGGTGAGAGCTGGTTATGAAGCTGCCATGTATCTGGTGTTCTGTCATGCATCTTATTATGTTAAATCAAGGATCAACATGAATCGTACATTTTTAGAACACAATAACAAACATCATAAAGGCAAGATATTGATCCCGTATATACAACTTATATGATAAAAGATTGAAATAATAATTTGTTAAGATGAAATAGTGTATGAGATGAGTTTCGCAGCACCTACTTAAATATTAAAATTAAATAAATGATATATTTTGCAAGAGAGGGGCCCACCTTATCGGAAGAAAAAAAATAAAAAATAAGAAAAAGAAGAGGCTGTTGTTTGTCTACGTATCTAGTTTGTAATTGTAATCCCAAACAACACACTATCCTCCACGGAATGGGGAGACATGAATCTGACACCCGCACTTTCTTGTCCTTGTTCTCTCGCCGCCACTTCTTCTCTTTCCTCCTCCGCCACACTCCACCGCAACATAGTAGTACGCACATGCACACCCTTCTCCTTTCGTCACCACCACCACCACCACTCTTCTTCATTGCGAGGTAACATATATAGTTTCATTCTCTCTCTCTTAAACATGCACACTGATACATAGAAAGTTTTTAGTATATTGTGCAGTTGAAGATTGATATATGTTAGGTGGTATGTGTTTTGCTTGCAGTTGCCAATGATGCTGATAGGACTGAACTATCATCTGATACCACAACTGAAAATTCATATTCAGATGCTGCTGATAAAATGGTTGATAGTATGGACTTTGGTGAGCTATGCAATGAGTTTGAGTGCAACAGTAGTCCCTCCGTAGAATCCACTGCAAGACAACTTGCTCGTGATATATTTGAGCTAAGGAGTGGGAATCGAGCACTTGGAACCTATGCTGTTTCTGTCACTTACAAGGTATTTATAATTTCTCTTTAGTGGTTTTCCTTTGGACTTTGAATCTTTTTATGTTATGCATGTTTATGATGTTTTTTTTTTTATTGTTTGCAGGATCCTATCAGGAGTTTTAGTGGTCGTGAAAAGTATAAGAGACCTCTATGGGCAATCACTGCACTTGAAAACCCATCTGTGGTGAGTTTAAATTATGATTAGTCTATGAAGCAATAGGGATTATGTGATTTCCTCTTATGATTAGTCTTTTGATCAATACTTGAGTAGATGATAGCAAAATGTTAAAACTTTAAGTGCTTAAGTTTTTCATTTTTAATTTGATGGGATAGAAATACATCGTCTCAGTGATTTTAAATAGCGGTGCTATAGCGCTATAGCATATGGAATTTGAACAATTTGCTAAATTGCTATTTGTGATTCGCGATTGACGGCATTAATATATGTGTACTTACTAGTGTCTATCTTTTGCCACCGATCAATTTCATGTCTTTGATTTCAAAACTCATTTCCTTCTCAGATATTCCATCGATTCCTTTAAAAACTTCCATTTGAGGTAACTGTTTGAGAAGTGTAGACGTTATTTAACATGTTTCAACAAAATTCACTATATTTGAGTGGATTTTAATTGAAATATTCCATGTTTTATTTTATCATTCTATTATATTTCACTTATTAATATTAAAAAATAAATTTGACGAAAAGGAAGGTAGGATTCTTATGAAATCTGTTTTGTTTGGTTAACAGACTGTGCAGGAAATGACAATGCTGTCAACAAGTGTTTTAAGTATCAAGTGGACAATTAGAGGGAAGCCTAAATCTATTCTAGCTGGTGTAGGAGGGGGTCTCATACTTAGAGTTACTTCCAAATTTACTCTTAACCAAATTAGTGGACAAGTCATTAAGCATGAAGAATTATGGGACTTATCATCTTCACCTGCTAGTGCTCAGGCATTTTTCTGGTCATCGCGTGTTCTGTTTGCTACGGTTGAATCTGTGAAAGATTTGGCTGATAGTGCCAAGAATTTGAGTGCTAGTTTTTCAACCAAGAAAGAAGAGAACTCTGATATTTATCCAGATCCTTCTGGTGATCCAACCAAGGTGAGTTCTCTTATCTAGAAGAATCTTAAACTTGTGGCTTCATCATCTTATCTTTTGTCTTCTTAAGGTATTTTGCTTACTTTTTGGATAAACAACCTAATTGAGCACTCATAGTAGAAGCGCTTATCTTTTTTTTTTTGAATGGTAAAAATATATAATATATACGATAAAGTATCAGAATACACCAAAAGTGCCGCCAAAACAGTAATCAAAAAACACCTGAGGGCCAACTCATGCCCCAACAAAGGACACAGAGCTACCCAGAAACACCAAAAAGAGAAAACACCCGGAAGGACAAAGCAATAACACTTGCAGGGAAGAAGATACAGAGAGACATCTCCAGGGGAGGACGGATGAAGGGAGGCAAAGAACCCACCCCCGCCCCCGCCCCGCAGACAGCCTCAGGCTCGACTCCACCACAAAATCTTAACGATTCCAGCACAGGACGGGTTCCACTGAAGATTATATCATTCCGGGAATTCCAATTGGTCCAAATAACAGCATGCCAAACTAAAAGCAACCCTAATCTAACTCTCTTCCCCGAACCTAAGCCTCGGAAACTCAGAAACTGTTGGGCTAGGCCTAGGGGAGACACATACACCCAACCCAACCACCCAGAGACCTGATACCACACAGTAAGAGTAGATGTGCGAGAGATAAACAGAAGCGCATATCACATAAGTGTTTATGTATAAACTATTTCTATAACAAAATATAAAATAAAGTCAAATTGTTTTCGTATAACCTATAGGTTGTTTTCATAAACTGTCCCGGATAGCTTATTGAAAATAAGCTGAAAACAACTTACGGGCATGCCATAAGCTGTTTTCATAAGCTCTCTCAAGTAGTCTCGCAAGGGCTTATGCTAGTAGATAAACTCAAATAGATCCAATCTTCTAGTTTATTTCTTTACATTTTTTTACCATTATTACATGATGGTATGAATGCTTTGTAATAACGATAATCATAGAAAATTGTCCATGATTGTATTATTCTTTTCATGAGTTAATTGTTGGTTTGTGATTTTATTCAGTTCTTCCAGAGGGACGACGGCTTTCAACAAGATGTACTCCAGATTGCACTGCTCCTGGCAGTTATATATTTTGTGGTACAAGCTCTGAGGATAACTTTGTAAAAAGCATGCCTGCCTTATTGTGATCTGCATTTTACATCTCTTTATTCATGAATATATCTATCTGCGTAATGTGTAATTATCAGCATATAATCATAAAGTTGTTTTTCAAAGTTATAATGAAATGTATTTTCTAACTGTGTATAAATTGAGAAGCTTTTATGACTGTGTTTAGGACTGAAAGCTGAAAATTGTTATTCTGCAATCATAATTCATAAACTTGGATGTATGTGAATAGCTTATATATTGTCATTGTGTGCAAACAGTTTTCAGCTTATTTTTACAAGCTCCACCAAATGGCGAAGTTCATAAGTTGTTTTAGAGTACGGGGGAGTTTGTTTTTTATTTTCTCTTAGATCGTAGAAATAGCTTATGTATATAAACTCTATATGCTAAGCCCTTACTGAATAAGTTGTTTATTCAAACGTCTGCAATCAATTGAAGGAATTATTTTCATTTAGTAGCATGTTGTTGCCTACCTAAAGTTTCCTGGCTTAAGCAGAAATCTTCAATTGAATGAATGACTTGTTCATTTTCAAGAATTATCCTGGTCTATCTTAACTATCCATTCTGCATAATATCCTTGGTAAGTTCTGTCTTGAATCTCCTGGTCTTGATCTTAATTATCCATTTATAATTGCTATAAATCTTAAAATCCATAGTTGTCCATTTGTACTTTTTTTTCTAATGACATTGCATTAAAAATGAAACCAAACAAAAAGTAGCTAAAAATAGCTTTGAAGTTTTGCTCACCCCTTTCTCAGTTATATTTCACTCTATATGAGAAATGGTTAAAAATATATGCACAAAGCACAACATTCAAAGAATTATGTTACAACAAAATGAAATAAATGCCACCTCTCATATAAATTATTCATTTAAGTGCTTAACATGGCAATAAGCAACAAAAAGAATGTCAATATTCTTCCAATTAACACTGTGGAAGCTGAAGAAAGATCATGTGCTCCCACTGTATATACAGATCCACTCTTTTCATCCTTCACTTTAATGCTGGAAGAGCCTAAAGAATCAAGAAGAAAATGCCACACATCAGTATAAGCACATTTAAGCCTAAAAGCCAATAATACAAGAGTCATAAGTGAAATAAATTGAAACAAATTAAGCCTAATTTTATAGTGAATCACCATTTTAGCCCTAAAAATTGTAGCGAATTTTATCACTAAAATAACAAAATAATTGAAGACATTATAAATCTTATGTCGCATAAGTCCTAATTTAGTTTTAGAATTGTTGTGAAGAGGCTAATGTGATCGAAGATTTTCAATTTCGAGAATCATTTTGAAATTTAGTTGATTTCAGGGATCAAATTGTCCGGCCCTTGCAATTTAGGAACTAAATAGACATTTCACTTCTATTTTGGCCAAACTCTCTTAAGTTGGTTGCCCTTTCTTTCTCTAATTTATGAATCTCAAACATTTATGCAAATGAATTGTGGACTGTGGAGGGATAAATACATAAAAAAATAAAAAAAAATAAAAAAAATAAAAAAAACAGGAACAAAGATGGGCTAAAGAAAGATTAAACATCATTCCTAATGAGGAGTAACAACAGAAACAGCCATAGGTGATATGATTGGAAATTGAAACAACCTTGCATATGTAACATTTTAGTAAGTAAATAAATAAGCAGGGAACTCACAATTGAAATTCGTCCATCCAATGACCATATTTTCAAGATCATATACAACTAGTTTGTTTGACAGCACCAAATCTGCAATTGGAAATATATTGATGTTAATAAATGATATAGTCATTCCAAAATGATTAGATAGAATTATAAATTTAAAACTAGCACTAGTTAAGTCATGTGTTATATTTATTCAACATCTTATGTATAGGGTACAAACACAACTATGTGGAGGTTCTCAACTTAACATAAAATACATCAGAAACAGTTAAGAGGGTCAAAATGAACAAATCATGCCTTATACTAAATTTATCCTAGAGGTGAGAATAAATTATAGTTGCAATTGAAATTTCAAACTTTACCTCCGATAAGAATCAGGTCTCTTCCCTCCTTAGTCTGTGTACTACTTTTCTGCCAGCCGATACAATAAATATCTTCCTGGAGTACAATGAAGAGAAAAAGAATATCAAGAAGCATTATATAAAAAAAATCTCATTGTAAAACTATCCAGTGGAATAACCAACTATCCAGATAAATTCTCATGTTCGGTATATGAATTCATGCAGCGGTTTGAAATTATGAGTATAACTTGCATATAAAAATAAATTTAATTGCCGTTTGAATAATTATTAGCATCCACAAAGTTTCTCAAAATCAGAAGCTAGGTACAAATGCAAATTATGCGATCAAGTTCATACTCACTTTATACAGGAACAGGTAGTCATGCGGATGAACTGTCAGAGAAAGCCCCTCAAAGTGAAACTTAACAACTGGAAATCCTTCATCAAGCCTGCACATTACACAGTAGATGTAGTCAATTTAACAATAATGACATCGGAAAAGAAAAACGTTTGCGACAAATTAATATTGATACATGATACTTATTTCAAAACAAAATAGGACTGCAAAATGTATTTTCTACACGAAGTAAAATAAAGTTACAAAGTTAAGTATCGTACTTGTCAGAATAATGAAAACAAGTAAATTGGTCCTCAACAATCATTAATTTCAATCCAGGTTGCCGACCCAAAACCTATCACAATGAACAATCATTCATGAACATTCAGGTGGAAAAAATTGATTCACTTAACTCTGAAGTGACACTTACCTTTGGTAGTAACTGATTGTAAATCGAAAGCGGAAGATAAGCCAAGGTTGTACCACTATCTATTATTGTTCCTCTTCCACTTCCAGAATCAAATAAATCTAAAGGGAGCAGAATAGGTTCCCCGTCAACGTCCATGTCCTTCAAAATCACATTGTAGTGTGCCCTGAAACAAATTACTATCATCAAACAACGGAACAGATTGAATACCCTGGCTACAGATAACATGGCATGGGACTAAAAAGCTAAGATTCTGCACATACATTCTTGGTACCAATGGAGTAGTATTAAATTTTGGCTCCATGACTTGCCCTATGGAAAATATTCCTCCTCCATGGTGACTATCAAGGCAGTGTGAAAATATTCTTTTCACCTTTCCAGAAGCAGCAAGCTGTGAAAGCACAGAAGAATTTGCTTGTCCAAAACCAATTATTCCATCAAGGGCTTCGTCAGAATTCGAACTCAATGACCCAGATTGTTTAGCACCGCACCTGTCATCAAGTGAATGTTCAGAAAGACATATAAAACTAAGGGGGTATGAAGAAAAAGAAACGATAAAACTAAGGTTAGGAAACGAAGATGGTTTCAAATGTTCAATATTCACTGAGTAATCTATCTAGTATCTACGTGCATCTGTGTGTGATGTAAGCAATAGAAATCACACTCACCCAAAAATCACACTGCTATTGTCTGGTTTGGTATGGAGATTACCACTAACTTCGTCGAACGTAAGAGAATCATTCACAAAGGATCCGGAGGTTGTACTTCCATCTCCATAAGTTATGCTATATGGACAGGACATGTCTTGCTTGCATCCAGAAATTGGACCAGAATATGTGTCGGTGCAGAAACCGTCACCACAAGGAACCGCATTTGAAGTTTTCGAGCCGTTAGGGTCATAGAGGGTTAAATCCATCTGCAACATGATAATTAAAGCAGCAACTCTCAATATTCTTATATTTCAACCAGAAAGCATGAATATTAAAAAAGTTTAGTTTAGATACATACACCAAGACCACTCTTCTTGGGACATGCTGTGCAGCCTGCACAATTCACCCAAAGAATGTCACTTCCTGTGTCAACTTGTACATAGAACTCCTTAGCAGGAGAGCCAAGCCCTACTTTGGTATAATACAACCTACTCGAATGAAACCAACAACATTGATTAAGCATCCACATGAAAATGCTGATAAATGATAAATTTATCTTTGTTATCATACTAGATAATTTGCAGCAGAAACAGACATAAAAGAATTTAACCAAACGAATCGTCAATTTCATTTTATTTTTTTGGGCAGGAAACCACCCTAATTAGAGTCTTTTGCACCCCGGTGGCTCCACAGTGTATCCCCCACAAGCTTTGATACTTTAGACCGGTTATAGGACTAATCTCTCTTTGGTGCTTAGGCCATAACTTAAAGTTTGCGAGGATCAAACTTTGGTCGTCCCTCAAAAAGCTCGCTGCAGGTTAACCAACTGAGCCACACCCATTGGATAATGAATCACCAATTTAATCCTTTAAATTATAGGGACCGGACAATCTGGTCCCTAAAACTAATAAAATTCCAATACGATCCTCAAAATTTAAAATTATTGAATACATTAGTCCCTCCGGTCCCTCCGCCTCACAAAAAATTACAAGAATTATATTCACTAATTCAAAAAACTAATGTGGTTGAAAGTTTGAAATTTTTGTAATCATTTTAAAATTTCATTAATACCAATAATGAGATTATTATCCAAGTCATACAAATTCATCAGGATTAAAACAATGATTAACTCAAATTGGAATTGAAAACTAGTAAACAATAAAATAAAGAAAAAGGAACAAACCCAGTTGAAGAAGGAAGACCATTGCCACCAAGAGGAACATCAATAGCAGCAAGAAATCTACCACGTCTCCTATCATCATGAGCTTTGATAGCATCTAAACTCCGATGAGGTCCATTGAATTTACGTTGAACAGGGAAAACCAAATTAGCATTGGAAGCATCAACAAACAACAAGAAAACAATAAGAATCAACCCGCTAACACGATCCATTATTTTATAAACGTAGCTTCAATCAAAAGCTACAAAAAGAGAAAGAAAAGAAAGGAAAATTGAAGAGATGATGGATGAGAGTCTAGTTCATTGCCCGACCCAATTGATAGAGAAATAAAAGGGTCGGTGAAGAGAAGAATAGAGGGAAAGAAGAAGAAGAAGGAAAAAGGAAAGAAAAGAAAAGGAAGAAAGACAAAAGAAAGAATAGAGAGAGAGATTAACGAGGAAGAGAGAGAAGAGGGAATTTCGCGGTTTCAACGGCAAACTATAATGTGTTTTTTTATTATTATTAGAAAACACGCTGAAATTAGTTAACAACGTTTTATTGTTGTCTTGCCGTCCTTTACTTTGCTTCATTCACTTTGTTCCTTCCGTTTGTTTCATGTCATGTTCCATTTGCTTCCCCCCTTTCCTTCTTTTATTCAGACAACTTGGTTTCATGCAATTTAATATTGATAAATGACTCCTAAAAAAATATATAAATAAATGAGTTTAATTGTCTTGTAAAAAAATTTGTTTAATTGTTTTATTTTTATACTTTTGAAATAATTTTTTTACGCTATCATTGAATTTGGTTGCATTATTTCCTTCTGTCGTTTGTTGTTCAACAATTTCTTTTCTAACTCTAAGGTGGAGTTTGTTACTCGACAAGTCAACGCGGTTGCTCATACTCTTGCAAGAGAGGCCACGTCCTTAGCTAGTCCCGCAGTTTATTTTGATATACCCGATTGTATTGAAACTCTTATTATTAATGAAATGTTATAAGCATGTTTTCCCTATAAAAAAAAAATCAATTATGATTAAAATCAAACGTGATTAAATAATGATTCAATGATTATGATCGATTGTTGTTTCTTTTCATTAGCAGTGTGTATGAATAAAATTCTAACTCCTTTAAAAAAAATAGAATAAGTTCTAAATATTTAGAGAAATACCAACCTATATTTTGCACTTAAGAAGTTTAAAATAAAATTAAATAATGCAGTCAATGCCTCAAAATTAATTGCTCAATCAAACAAAAGACGCTTAAAATAAAAAAGATTGATGTTTTTTTTTATTTTTTTTTATCTAGAAATTTATCTATTTATCATTTAATTCACATTCATAATTCTAATTCTTTATTTGCTTCTTCATGTTTTTCTTAGAAGCCCCAAACGCCACGCCACGCCACGCCACGCCATTGACTCCATCCAGTCATCTATGCACCCAATTATTGGCAAACCCCTTGCATTTTTTTATTACCCTTTTCCTTGTTCCCATTCTTATATGTTTTCCTTTATTATTGGTGATTTGCATTCCTTTTCAAAAGTTTTTAAAGGGAACTTAAATTAAGACTCATAATGGAGTGATGCACCACAACTTTTAAACCGTGATGAACCCACTTATTTTATATGACTCGATGACCGGGAACTTATGGCTAATCATATTCATTTTTATCCTCTCATATTTTCTCAAATTTCAAATCTCAACCCTTAACATCTTTCTTCAAATTTTTAAATTCCAAAACCTTCATCTTTATATATTTCAATGGTTTAAATGTTTCACATTATTTCGGGGATATTAATCCCTCAATGACCCAAAAGTCTTAAATATATTAAGGTCGAAGTCGTCCTTTAATGCATGAAGGTCAAAGAAATCCTTTAATAGGCCAAACTGTATTTTGGGTCCATTTTCCATTTCATTTTTCTCTTGTTCTTTGGTCCTTCAATATGTAAAATGGTAAAGAGTTGAAGTCTTATTTCAATATTGCGTAAAAACGCAGAATTTGAATTAATCCTCAATTTTTTAAATTTTTTTTAACCTTTTATAAAAAAAATAAAAGGCTTAATTGCACTTTTGGCACCCTATGTTTTAAAAAGTTGCGATTTTGCCCCCTCTAACTAATTAAAATACAAAACAGCCCCCTATGTATTGGATCTTTGGCAGTTTTGGCCCCCTAAACCAATTTTGACTCGATCAACGCTGACGTGACACTTCAAAGCCGCCACGTGTGCATTGTTTTAATTAAAAATAAATAAAAAATCCACATATAAATTAAAGAATTAAATAAATGAAAAAAACAACAACAAATAATTAAAAAAAAAAAAGAAAAAGAAAAGAAGGAAATCTTGTTCTAAAATCTGATTCTCCCTCTTCTTCCTCTCATCTCTCTCTAAAACACTGATTCTCTCTCTCAAAAACCCTTTGTTCCAAAATTTTGAAGCTTTATCACCACCATGGATTTGCTCCGATTGAATCTCTCTCGTATTCGAATTGTAACCAGAAACACAAGGAAGTAAAGTGGCATTCTAATTTTTCAAACAATAGTAAACTAGTTGTAGCATTCAGGAACAGAGTTGATGAGGAAATATAAATAGAAACTATCATTATACTTTTAATAATGTAAACAGTATGTGATTGTTCTGATTTTTTTGGGAGATCATCAAATTGATAATACATGGAGTTCTTATTCATGCATTCGAGGTAACATGTAGGAGTTATTGTGTCTCGGATGAGGAGTTTTAAAACACTTTTTAACTGATTTAAGAATTGATTCAAGAATAGATATTCATACTATTAAAGATTATTCAGATATTCTTGCATTATTCATGCTAACACTGATAATATTGCATTTATAACTACAAATTAACAAATAATTGAGCAGTTTATAATAAATATACAGATAAGAAACGGCAGAATAATGGAGGAAAAAAAGAATTTATATCATAAATATATCAGGCTATTGGATTGTTAGGGAACAATAGAGGTGTAATTCTTATTCAAGTTATGTATAAGCAACATGCAACTAATATAGATGCCTTGTTTTGTGCCCTTTATATATGTCAAAGTGCATGTGAGATGCTCATTTTTCTTTTGATAAAAACGAAACTTTCGTTTCGTTCAATAGAACATTATTTCATTATCGTGCTTGCATTGAGCTACTCATCCTTTTTCCACTTTTTTCATGTTTTTGTCAATGAAGCATGTTCTTGAATCAGTGTTTTAGAGAGAGATGAGAGGAAGAAGAGTTAAAATCAGATTTTGGAACACAGTTTCCTTCCTTTTTTTTCTTTCTTTTTTATTTTTTTTAATTATTTGTTGTTTTTTTTTTTCATTTATTTAATTTGGCTTTTTTTTATTTAATTTTAATTAAAACAATGCAAATGTGGCGGCTTTGAAGTGTCACGTCAGCGTTGACCAAGTCAAAATTGATTTAGGGGGCTAAAACTGCCAAAGATCTAATACATAGGGGGCTGTTTTGTATTTTAATTAGTTAGGAGTACAAAATCGCAACTTCTTGAAACATAGGGGAGCAAAAAATGCAATTAAGCCAAAATAAAATTCATGTTAATCCATGAACTAAAATTTATGATTGAATCATGAATTTAGTCCCTCACGCTTTAATTTAAGAGATGGTTGAATAATCTCTTAAATGAGAAAAAACACACTTTAGTCCCTCACAAATCACAAAAAACACGTCTGTTACAAATGAAGAAGCTAACTACACAAGTCTATTACATTTACTTCTAAATTCATATTATGATACATTACTTCAACCATACAACAAAAGCCAAAATCACAACACAAACAGCCCATATTATTTCCGATTTGTTTCTTCCAACTACATTTGCATTTCATTCAACTGATATTTCACTATATCCATCTTACATTTACTAATTTTAGCTTCCACATCGCTCTTCATTTGAGTCTCCATCACGTCCATTCCCTCTTTAACCGAATTTCCGTCACTTTCATATTCCTCTTCAACACATTAACTTTGGTTTCGAGCAACTAAGATTTTGTAACCACTAACTTAATAAATTCATCACCCTAAAAGAAATAAGAACTATTATTATAGAGGGGATATATGAAACGGTTTCGTGACTAGGGTGTGGAGTAGTAAAGGAATGAAGATACGGAGGGGTCAACGGTTCCATCTGCGTGCTCAACATAGAAACTGTTGTTATTTTGTAAAGTTGCAGAGGAAAAGATTAAAGGTAGTTGCTAGAACAAGTGGAAGAAGAGTATGTTTTTCATTCAATTCAAACGTACAAATAGAAAAGTACAGAATAGAAAATAACTGCCCATTGATATCATGTTCCTATAAGTTAGGCCACGACAGAATACTAAAAAAAAATGCTTGCTGAAAACTAGGAGGAAAAGAAACTGAACTAGAAACTAGGAAACATATTTAAAAGATTCAAAACAGAAGTAAAATAAACTCTGCAGACGTGGCAGCAGTTCTAAACACAATAGCTAACACTCCTCCTTGCTTTAGATACTGCAGACACCAGGTTTAGTTCTCAGGTCTTCAAACTTGCTAGCTGGCAAAGGTTTAGTAAAAATGTCTGCTATCTGCTATTCAATTTTACAGTAAACAACAGCTACAACATTATCCTTCTGCACCTCCCTCACAAAAAACAGCTTGATGTTGAAATGTTTAGTTTTTCCATGAAAAACTGGATTATGGGAAATAGCTATTGCAGCTTGATTATCAACAAATATTAATGTCTTCTTTCTGCTCAAGATGAAGATCACTCAAAATCTTCCTCAACCATAGAGCTTGATTTACAGCAGAAGTAGTAGCAACAAATTCCGCTTCAGCAGTTGATTGAGCCACTGTTTCTTGTTTTTTTGAACTCCATGAAAAAACTCCTGATCCAAAGCTAAAACAATACCCCGAGGTACTTTTCATATCATCAATGAATCCTGCAGTCACTGTCAGAGAACCCAAACAGCTTAAATTCCTTGCTTTTCTTGAACTTGATGCCAAAGTTGATTGTGCTTTTGATGTATCTAAACCACCCTCTTAGCAGCCTTCAAGTGAATTTTGCTTGCACAGTGCATGAACCGAGATAAGATATTTACAGCATTCAAGATGTCTGGTCTTGTTGCTGTAAGATACATAAGGCATCCAATCAAACCTCTAAAGTATGCCTCGTCCACTTTTTCAGTTTCATCTTCTTTACTCAACTTCTCCTTTTGATTCATAGGAGTGTTTACTGACTTGCAATCCTCCATATGAAATTTTTTCAGAATTTCCCTTGCATATTTCTTTTGACAAATGAAAACTTCATCTTGACTTTGCTTAATCTCCATTTCGAGAAAAAAAAGTCATTAGCCCCAGATCTGTCATCTCAAATACTTTTGTCATTTCCATCTTGAATTCATCAATCAAGGTTGAATTATTTTCAGTGACAAAAATATCATCAACATAAAGAGATATAACAAGAATATCAACCTCACATTGCTTAATGTAAAGAGTGGATTCAGATAAACTTTTAGCAAAGCCTAAACACAACATATGGTTATCTACTCTATTGTACCAGGCTCTTGGAGCTTGCTTCAGTCCATAAAGACCTTTCTTGAGGAGATAAACCTTGTCTTCTTCTCCTTTCTTCATAAAGCATTTGGGTTGTTCAACATAGATTTCTTCTTGCAAGAAACCATTTAGAAATGCTTATTTAACATCTAATTGGTACACTTTCCAACCCATTTGTACTGCAACAGCAAGCAACAACCTAATAGTATCTAGCCTGGCAACTAGTGCAAATGTGTTTGAGTAGTCTACTCCAAAAATCTGAGCATAGCCTTTAACCACCAGCCTCGCCTTGTGCTTGTTGATGGAGCCATCAACATTTAGCTTGGTTTGAAACACCCACTTAACCCCAATGATTTTTCTGTCTTGAGGTCTATCAACAAGTTGCCATGTATTATCACTTTAGTAAGTAATAGAAAAAATATCACTTTGTAGGCCGGTAAAAGTGAGAAATAAAGTTCATAAATCCGACTAAATTGTCAAAATTATTGGAGCAAATATCATGACCGAGATTGAAGCTGAACTCGGCACTTATATTTGTGAGTATTTAATAATTATTGTGATATTTGGTTTATCACCTAATAGAAAAAGCCACAAATGAAAAAAAAAAAAAAAATTGACTCAAAAAATAAAAGAGATATTCTAAGGGAATCTTAGCATCCAATTATGTAAAAGAAGGGTCACAAATCACAATTCCAAAAACAATATCACACATAATCGCACATCTCTTTCATTTTCGTTTCATTCAAATTTACCAATTCCACCTTCATATTAACAACCGCAACAATACCATACACAAACTCCAAGGGCAATACCGTATTTTCATTCATCACTCCCACTCTTCTTCCCCTTCACAATCACCACCACACGACCATATCTCAGAGTCCAATTCTTCACTCTCCACATGCCAACACCAATGGCTCTTAATCTCTGCACCTCCCCTAAATGGATTGGCACCACCGTCTTTGATAGTACTTCTTCATCGAAGCTATCACTTGGTTCATCTTCTTCTACTGCTTCATTTTCTTCTTCCATTTTGAATTCAAAGAGTGTTGGTCTCAAGAGCTTAAGCTTGAGGAAGAGTGGGAGTTTCAGTGTAAGATCAAGCTTGGAAACTACGGGCCCCACCGTGACTGTCGGACAAGTTACTGAAGTTAATAAGGACACGTTTTGGCCCATCGTTAATGCCGCCGGTGATAAAACCGTCGTGCTCGACATGTACACTCAATGGTATATTTTATTTCATTACTTATATAATTAATAATTAATTTATATTTATTATCATATTATATGATCAAAAAAAGAATTATTCTTTACCTTGTTTCATACAGCTAGAGCTAGCTTTAGGTAGTTCTAAAAGTACAACTAAGATGCTAATATACTCTAAGGTAGATTCGATATGCTGAGATGTGAATTCCAACTTGCATTTTCTCATTTATGTGTACGAGTGAGTTTCGTTGTTAGATAATGATTAACGTCGCCACGTTGGGTACAAGTTCTTCACATAAGTTTTGACCAATCAATTAGAGAATGAGGGTCGAAGGTATCCAAAATGGTTTATGATGATAAGTTATCTCAAAGAGTTTATGAAACTAAGTTGAGTCTTGCACAAGTGTTTATGTCATAAATTAAGTCTAAATAAGCTCTTTCAAGCGTTCTCTAAATATGTTTTATGGAGTTTGAATGTGTTTTAGCAAGTAATATGATTTGGTAAACTATAATTGGACATCATGCAAATCTTGTTAACACTTGTGTATGTATACCAAAACTCTTTACTTTATGACTTCCCCTGTTTTCTGTGTTATGCAACCATGCACGACTTTATTAGTTACTTTCACTTGGTGTCCATTGATCACTACATCTTGGTGACCTTATCAGATATCTCACACAAAACTTTCATAATTTATGAATATGGCATTTCACATTTGCACTAGTTTTCTGTGACTTGATAGTTGGTTTCTAAATTTCATAATGTTGCCTCTCTATATATCTATCTCCCTGTTTTTGACAAACATAGATAATCAATTGTAGATCAAGTTTATATTCCTCCCATCGTGTCACTAAACAACATCACTGTGATGTATCATATCTTTACATAAGTGAGGTTCAAGACAAATCTCTTCAAGGTCACACCAAAGAACATTATACGATGAAGAGTGGGAAAGGGTTTTCTCTAAACTAAGGGGTTTATTGGAGGGGGAAGTGAGAAGTTTTAACAGTTGTGAAACAATCAAGGGAGCACAGTTACATAACATCAAATCTTTTATGCACATGCATGCATTTTATCATAACTGCAAGTAGTAGCTGTTAACTTTCTAATGAACGGGTATAACTATTCATTTTCTGCTATGAAGTGAATCCTTATGTTTTAATATACAATGCCTGTATTTGAGGTAAAAAGAAGAGGTAATTCACTGGTTTGGAACTTAATTAAAGACAAAGTGGGAATAAAGTAGCATTACTAAAGTTCTTATTTTGTAGGCTGAATATCAAAAGGAATATTCAGCATTCATGCTTTCCAATCTGGTTGAAAGCTTCAAAGTTGGCCTTTGGTATACAATTAAACATCATACTTATCGGTCATGATATGTTTAGCAAAGACCAATTCAAGGTGTAGTCATCGGCTGAGGTTGTGTCATTGACTTATTTTTTAGGATATGATGTACATGTAGCCAAATCAGGGTGTGCTTGTATATAATTATTGATAACTTGCTTTACTTTATTTAGCTTGCGGAAGAGTAATTTTTTTTCAATCTTTCTCCATGTGCATAAGAGTGGATTGTTCATGACTCATGAGTGTTGTTGGGATGTCATGTAACCTAAATAGTGATCAGCCAACTGATCATTTCATTAGTTTTTTAAAAAGGGGGAAACAAGTTTCTTTGGGTTACAACGAAAACAAAGCTGATAAAAAGGTTAATTGATTTTGGTCATTCAAACTCAAACTCTGATGTACTACCACTGGGGTCTAGTGCAAGTAGTTGGTGCGCAATGTGTGAGTGCTGTAAACTCTAGGGTATCGAGTTCAATTCCTACTCAAAAATAAAATAAAATCAATCTCGGTGTGGTTTTGCAGCAATGATTATTTTAAGGATCATGATTTTGATTAATCCATTATGACATTGTTATCACTGCTGCTAAATATTAAGTAGAGATTTAGATAACCTTGGATATGATTTTTCATAAATTCTGCAGGTGTGGTCCTTGCAAAGTGATAGCTCCAAAGTACAAAGAATTAGCTGAGAAGTATTTGGATGTTGTCTTTCTAAAGCTTGATTGCAACCAAGATAACAAGGTATGGATGTAATAATGTACTAAATAGTAGATAGTCTATGGTTGCTCATGCTTTCTTGGACTGACACAGTATTTAATGGTTATTGGCAGCCCTTGGCTAAAGAGCTAGGAATTAAGGTGGTTCCCACTTTTAAAATTCTGAAAGACAGCAAGATTGTAAAAGAAGTAACTGGAGCTAAATATGATGATTTGGTCTTTGCCATTGACACTGTTCGTTCTAGCTAAACAATATTACAACTATTCTCTTGCTATGTAAAAATATCATGCGTGATTCCCTCTGTAAGTATTTCTAATGCAATTGTAAGCTGCTGAGTGGAAGATGAGGAAATGTCACCATGTTGTTGTAAGCTGTAATTGATTATTCCCTATGCATAGGGAAAAGTTGCTTAAAATTATTTCTGTTATCAACTTGATCATGGGCTATCTATAAAGGTGGCTCAGATTGCTTTTATTTTTTATTTTTAAAATAAATCTACATTAGCTAAATATAAATTAAGTCAGTGCTGTCATGGGATACCTAGTGTACACGGGTATTATGGTATGTGCCAAAACACCATACACTTAATGACGTCTAGTATTACACTATAGTTAGTTACGGTGTTTGAGAAGTTTGGTTAAGAGTTTGTTAGAGTTAGTTATTCAACTAAACTCTATATATAGGGACACCCATGTACCATTTATCTCATCTTTTATACAATTGTTTCTTACTGATAACTCCTAGAGAACATTATGCATTCTATCTTTTCATTGTATAGGACCTTGATACTCGGCATCCTCTGATTCATAACATCTAGCAACAGAGGAACTTCTCTCGCACCCAAGATCATTTCGGCTGGACAAAACACAGGTGTACGAAAAACGGGTTTTTCTACCCCCGAAGTACATTTCTAGAACTTGTGTGGTTGTTTAGAAATGTGTGGTGAGAAAATTCACTCCCAATTCCTAAAAAATCTCCTCACAAAATAAAATTCCTAAAATCTTTCATATGATTAAACTACCCGAGGGAGGGACCCATCTAACTTTCCAAATTTTTATCTTGCAAATGCAAACTGATTTACCAGAAGCTGCCTCAATTGAATCAACCAAAGTTTTGATCTTACTCATAGAGTCATAGTTAAAAAAAGATCATTTCTAGTCCTTCCACTCACTTAATGTAGGTGACAAAAAAAAAGAATGAATCTAGTGACGAAAATCATCCTCAAAGAAATCCTTCATATTCAAAGATCCTTGCAAATCCCAAATAGTTTAAATTGCTTGGCAGTCCCGTATATGAGGTAAAGAATCATTTTCCACGCCACATTTCGGACAAGAACCATCTGATGTCAAATGATGAGAAATTCGAAGCAGATATGTAGGAAGGCTGATATGCGTACATTGCCATAGGAAATGTTTTAAATTCTCAAGACATTGAGACGAGAAAATGTTTTCTAATAAGCATGTGACTGAGGACATAACATGCTAAAAGGATATGTGTTGGTTTGTGGAAAATGTGAGTAAAATCACAAATGGAATAAGATCACATGTGCAATCTTTGTCTAGCGATTTATCATACCACTAATACACTTTAAGCTAAAATATATTTTTGTTCCTTGCAAATATAGCGAATTTGAGTTTTGGTACCTGATAAAAAAAAAAAATTGAATTCCGTCCCTGCAAAAATTTTTGTTTTTTAAAATAGTCTTTGGGTCCACTTTTTAGCTGATTTATCACATTTTTGCTTATGTGATCTTATTGACCGTGCAAAAACGTACACATGGCACAAAAGTAGCAATTGTTTTAATTAAAATATTTAAAAATCATTTTAATTAAAATTAAATTTAGTTTCTAAAATAAAATAAAAAAGTTTAATTAAATATAAAATTAGAGAGTGAGCAAACCATTGCCATAACCACACCACCACCTTGGACAGGTTTACAACCACTGCCATAACCACCACCACCTCTACCACCATAACCACCTCCACAATCTAAAGCAATAAATCCAATTTATTACTCAAACCAATTCTTCTCAAATTGATTCAACACAAACAGAAGAAGAAAAAACAAGCAAGAATTGATTCAAGGCAATCAGAATTTATCCCAAATTGATTCAACACATCACAGAAGTTTTATGGAATTGTTTGTCAACGAACAAAAACAATAGAATAGCAGAAAATCAGAGAAACGTGAACAACACAAGCGCACGACAAGACCACGATGGCTTGATGTGAAAATGAGATCAGAAATCGAAAACGATAGAGGCATACTCGATTGTGGCGGCCGCAGATCACAAGGAGGCGGATCCAGATAATAAAACGAGAGGGATTTGGATGGATTTCGATCTGAATTTCAGCCATGCCGTTTTCTAGAATTTTGATTTCCAGAAATTCGATTTGAGGAAAATTAATTGATGAATGATTGAATGGAACAGCAAAGAAGAATAGGTGGAGGAAGGAAAAGGAGAGATATGCAAAGAAGAAGAAGAAGGAGGAGGAGGAACAGATTTATCAATTAAAATTTAGGGATGAACATGAATTAATTTGTTGATGAAGATGAATGTTGGTTGAAATTAAAATTAAAATTACCCCTTTTTTGCTGTTTTTCTAATTAAAATTAATTGATTTTTTTAAATTCCAAAAATATGTTATTTGAATTTTTAAAATGTTTTTAAAATATGATAAATGACATAATTGCCACGTGGAGGACATATGTGAAGCTTAACACATTCAGCAACTGACATGTAGGCAGAAATGTGACAAATTAATCAGCAAAAAAGTGGAGTCAAGGACTATTTTTTTTGCAGGGACGGATTTCAAAAAAAAAATTTACCAGGACCAAAATCCAAACTCATCATATTTGCAAGGACCAAAATCATATTTTAGCCTACGTTTTATATCTGTCCATCTTTGGTAGGAAATCCGAATGTAACTTATTGACATATTTTAAAATAGACCTCCAAGTACAAGAGAGATACCTTGAAAAGAATTGCAATTAAGAATTTCTTAAGATGGCATATGGTCATCCGATGTACTTCCCAAATAAAGTAATATTAGATGATCTAGAATTTTAATTTACAATTATTTTCAATTTTTTGTGTTAATAACATGTTTGGTTTCGTGTTTTCTACTGCAAACTTGCACTAAATTTGACTTTTTACCGTGATTTGTTGAAGCGAACAAATGCAGGTAGGGTTTAGTATGGGAAAGGGGAGTTGTTTCTCATTATGGAAAAGTAAATCTTAACCATTAAATTAAAGAGGAACATTGATTTTATCATAATCTCTCTACACTAAATTTATTCCCCTTTATCTTCAACCTTACAATCATCAACCAACACAAATAAACCCCACCAGCACCACCGATTTTGGCATTAACTCTTCATTGTAATTGCTTGAAATTACCACAACAAACCATTTTTGTTCTAATGGAATCAACAATAACATTCCTTTACTAGAACAAGTAATTATGGCAAGATGAGATGAGACAAAGCTTGGCTGGTTACCATTCCAACAACTTAATGAGACAAATCTTCACAAACTGCTCTAAATATTTTTCTTCTCTCTTCCTACATTTTTTACTTCAATTTTCTATGCTAAATGGGTCACTATTTTCTCTTCGTTTTTGTTTTCTCTGTAAATCAAACGTTCTCTGAATCAATTTTTTTTTATGTTTTTTTGGTATTTTTTTCAATTAAGTTTTAATAAATGAATTAGTTTGAATAAGTTTTTTTTTAGAAACGGAAAACAAAAAATGGCGTGAATTTATGTGTTGTTTCTATGACTGATTTTTAAGAAGGACTATGAGTGATTTTTAATGTCAATTTTATTTCCATTTGAAAAAGACAGAACGAAAGTGATGGAATTCATCTGCCATGGAGGTTGAAGACAATGTGAAAAAAAATATAGTGGAGTCATATGATAAAATTGGTATTCCTATTTAATCTAATGGTTTACCCACCCATATAAATAAATAAATAATATGATATTATCTATGATATTATATATCTATTAAAAAAAGTATAATAAAATATATGATAAATAGCATACGTATTAACCTTTATATATTTCTACAACTAAATATCCATATGATGTATGTATTGACACATCAATTTTTATTTATTAATATTATGAACATGTTATATTAAATAAACAATAAATACATCAACTCATTTATTATAAGGGTATTTTTGTCATTTACTAAATATATATCTTTCTTTCCTTTCACGTTCATTTCTTAATCATTTATTCCTTTTACTTTCTTTCTTCATACTATCCAAACATACCCTTAATCATGTTCACCCTATGTATGTTTAAGAATTAGTTCAATTGAGATAAGTATTTATCACTTCATCTATTTAAAAAATCGTTACATTATAAATTGAGCATGATTGTCCACACAAAAAGGAGTTTTCTATTCTCTATTTCCAATTGTATGTATATACCAGCCACGTTTATCTAGCACAAGCAAAACAATTACTCCCTCCGTTTCAAAAGGTGTATCGTTTTAGCCAAAAAAAATTGTTTCAAAATGAATGTCAATTTACATTTCCAATACAACTTTAATTTTTTTCTTCCAACTTTACCTTCAATAAATACTCCAACTTTTTTCTCTCAGACAATTTTAAATACAACTTTAAATTTGTCTTATTCTTAAAAAGTAAGGTTATTTTAATAAAATTACTATAACATTCGACTATTTTATTTCCTTCTCTCATACATGTGATGGGAGCAGAAGTAAACCCCAAGAATGAAACTGATAAAAAAAAAATGAAAACGAATAAAGAAGATAGATTTATTAAAATAAGTAAATGAAAAACAAACAGCAATTGGTAGTGGCGGAGGGGCCAACCAACCAGAATTACCTGTAAAAATATGACTGTGCTATGAAGTTTGACTGCATCCACCCAACCAGACACCGCCACGTCAGAATGTCTGATGCCGATTGGAATGACAAAAGTACCCCCAGGCGCGTAATTGCAAAAATGGAGTTAAAGGAAAGAAATCGTTTCTCCCTCCATCAGAGGGAATGAAGCAGGTGGAGGTTTCTTATTTGCTCGTGTGACACAACTCACTACATTACTAGTCAAATTTGTAGGGCGCAATCATATCATAAAATTAAATCAACATTCTTTTTTGATCACATTTAATTAAATTATCATTTCACTCATTTAATTTTATTTTTTTATTAAAAAAAAAAAAAACTGAACTGAGTATGAGTTTCAGAGCGAGCTCGGTTTTGCATAAATCAAATTCAAAAGATTGAAAAGAAGAAGAAGAGAAGTGAGTAAAAAAGAAGATTATTGAAAATGTGTGGTATATTCGCGTATCTGAATTACAACGTGGAAAGAGAAAGAAGATACATCTTACAAGTTCTGTTCAACGGTTTAAGACGGTTAGAATATCGTGGTTACGATTCCGCCGGAATCGCCATTGATTCTTCTTCAAAACCTCAATGCTCTTCCGATTTCACTTCCTTTCCTCCTCTTGTCTTCCGTCAAGAAGGCAACATCGAATCACTCGTCAAATCCGTTTACCAAGGTTCATTTCATCTTCATACTCTTCTTGATCTTTATTTTTTGAGTTTTGATGTTTGACAATGCAATTGTGTGATGGAAACAGAGGTTGGTGAAATTGAATTGAACTTGGAGGAAAGTTTCGGCACTCATGCTGGAATTGCGCATACGCGTTGGGCTACACATGGTGAGCCTGCTCCCAGGAATAGTCATCCACAAACTTCAGGTCCTGCTAATGAGTTCATGGTTGTTCACAATGGTGTGATCACTAATTATGAGGTATCTTACACTTACACTACATTTCATTAACTCGTATTTCATTTTTGTAAAATAGTATGTTGTGATCACTCGTAAACACCCACACTTCGGGTGGAAGATATGTCTGACACCGATGGTTTCAGATGCGATTACATTGAATTATATCATTTTCTCAAATTATTGTTAGTGTCGACGTGTCAGTGTCCATGTTGCGTTCAGCGTCTGTGTTTGTGCTTCATAGGTAATGTGTAGATTTTAGGCTTTTTCAATCACGTGTTTATTGTTACTTGTTTAGGTTTTGAAGGCAACGCTGCTCCGACATGGCTTTACCTTTACATCAGAAACAGATACGGAAGTAATTCCCAAGCTTGCCAAATATGTTTATGACAAAGCAAATGAAGCAGCTGGTAATTGAGCTATTTTGAATTGTGTGTCCAAGAAATATTTTTTATTTTTATCGTTAAATTTACATGAAATTAATGAGATTAAGTTATGTATTGTATGGATCTCTTTTTTTGCATGGACTAAAACTAAGCACGATTTAGTTCTCAAGCCTTTATTGATGTAATTGGTAATTGTGAATTTTATATATAAACTGTGAGAAGGACTGAAGGTGGAGACTGACAAAATGAGATGACCATTTTAGTACTCAAATGCTAGACTGAACTTTTTTTTTATGAATTTGTTTGAAAAATAGTGTTGCCATTTGGTTCACAATGATATGATAAGTTTGCGTGTTTTGAGTTTGAATTAATGCTGCTTAAGTATTTTGGATTTTTCTTATATTTGTGTGTTTTTGGAAGTTTATCACTGAGCTACCTTTTGAACGTCTCTTTATTAAAGGAGCCTATGCGGGTTAAGTATTTTGGATTCCATTGTGGACGGTGTTGGCTGAGTAGCTTTCCAATCATGTTGCAGGTGATCAGGTTGTTACCTTCAGTCAAGTTGTTCTGGAAGTTATGAGACATCTTGAAGGAGCTTATGCACTTATTTTCAAAAGTGTACACTATCCTAATGAGCTGATTGCTTGCAAGCGCGGTAGCCCGCTGCTCCTAGGTGTTAAAGTAAGTTATATCCAATTTAGTGGTTGAATTTCTTAGGTCAGTTACCTATTGAAATTGATTGTCCAGGGTCTTTTCCTGGAAATGATTGTTTTGGTTTTACCTGTTTCTCTTGACGTATTGATGATGCTTCTAGTTAGACAGCATAAAGAACTCTTGAGGAATGTAGTTGTTTTAGTCGGCATTCAGTGTTTTGATACATAAAAGTGGGCCAATTGTTTAAATGCTACCGCTTTTGCCAATATTAGCCGTCAGATATTTTGTTTAAATGCTACCGCTTTTGCCGGTATTAGCTGTCATATATTGGGAGCTTAAATTTCACTTTATATTGCTTGGCTTATCAAATCAAAACAATTATTAATTTAAAAGAGGGAAATGAATAACTCATTTTGCATGCATTCTCAGTGCTACTGACAAAGAAAACCCTTTGAAATAATCATTAGTTCAACACCATAATAAGCCTAAGAAGACGACTTTCGTACAAATCCTCCCGTAAATCATCACTTGACCCATCCTCTTTTTCTTTCTATCAAGTATTTCGCAATACCACCTTTTATAATATTAATTTATTCATCATGGTTAATGCATAAATTGAGTGAGGATGAAGAACTTCTGATTGACATTGTTTAAACTGATTATTGCTCTAATTTCAGGAACTGACAGAAATTAAGGAAAACGGTTCAGCCTTTGAGGAAAACAAATTCCTATCTAAGGATGGAAAGCCCAAAGAACTGTTTTTGTCCAGTGATGCTAATGCTGTGGTTGAGCATACCAAGAAAGTGCTAGTTATTGAGGATGGTGAAGTTGTGCATCTCAAGGTAGATACAGTAACCTCCCTTTTTGATAAAGTAACCTAACACTCACAAATACTTCCATAAGAATGAAGTAACCTAACCTCACTTTATCTTTCCCTTAATTTCCTCCGTTTCTGGCATGATGAGATGATTGCTCATGTAATTTATAATTCACAGTTACTGTCTGTTGCATTTGATTGATGGATCTATGTGTTGGTTATAAGCATGTCAATTTGAACTAACATATTGTTTTACTTGGAAATGGTTGGTTGTTTAAGGATGGTGGAGTTTCTATTTTGAAGTATGAGAATGACATGGGAGAAAATGGCGCTTCACTCTCTAGAACTTCTTCAGTGCGACGTGCATTATCTGTTCTTGAAATGGAGGTTGAGCAAATAAACAAAGGACATTATGAGCATTATATGCAGAAGGAAATTCATGAGCAACCAGAGTCTCTAACAACCACAATGAGGGGGAGGCTTATACGTGGGGGATCTAGCAAATCCAAGTCTGTTCTGTTGGGTGGACTGAAGGATCACCTCAAAACCATCAGGCGAAGTAGAAGAATAGTTTTCATTGGTTGTGGCACAAGCTATAATGCTGCTTTGGCAGCTAGACCCATCTTGGAAGAACTTTCTGGTCAGTACTGTATGACTTCAATTTTATTTTTTTGTAAGTTTTGCATATTTAAAATGTGTTAAAATGTTGTATTATATACATTGCATTGTAGGTATTCCTGTTACTATGGAAATTGCTAGTGATTTATTGGATCGGGAGGGACCAATATACCGAGAAGATACAGCTGTTTTTGTTAGTCAATCTGGTGAAACCGCAGATACTTTACTTGCACTGCAATATGCTTTAGACAATGGTGCATTGTGTGTTGGGATAACAAACACCGTTGGCAGTGCAATAGCAAGGAACACGCATTGCGGTGTTCATATAAATGCTGGTGCTGAGATTGGTGTGGCAAGTACCAAGGTAAATGTTGTATTTAAAGGATGTCATTTTCTTCATTTTTTATATTTTTCTATTATTGATTTAACCAACGGCCAACTCACACATTTACAACTACTATAGGCATATACAAGTCAAATTGTAGTGATGGCCATGTTAGCTCTTGCAATAGGAGGCGATACTATTTCCAATCAAGCAAGAAGAGAAGCTATCGTAGATGGTCTTTATGACCTGCCAAGTGAGTTTCTGTTGGCCGAGCATCCTAACTGAGTTAATGTCATTTTATGAAATTTGATTATTAGAAATTAGTATATTTTTATCAAACATATACAAACTATTGTACCACTATTTGATTTTTGTGAATGGTATAGGTTTAGTTGGATAGACGAGAGAAGAGATAAACGAAAAGTTAAAATTTTGGATGCATGCTTAGAAACACGGTTTTCACTTAATAAGATAAATTATATGAAATGTAAACATAGCGATAAAATTGAAGAATATACCATGCGACAAATCTCACGTTTTAAGTAGCTCGATTCAATCATAAAAAAATAATAGGGAGATAGAGTGGGATGTTATCATGTTAACCATAGGATCCATGCATAGTGCATGAAATGAAGGAATGCTTTGGCTGTAATTTGTGATAAAAAATGTACCACTTCTCAAAGGAAAATCTACCTCTCAACTATAAGACTTGATGCTGGGTATGAAACTAAATTTTGGGCTGTTATAAGCTAACAAGAAATCAAGCTTAGTGTTGTTGTGGTGAAAATATTACGAGATGAATAAGTAGTCACACAAGTCAAGATAGACTTATAAATTTTACCGTTAGAGAAAAAGTAGAGGTAGCTGATTGTAGAAAAGATTGTAGAATATTGTCATGTGTGGAGAAGACCTGTGAAAATGCCGGTAAGGAGTAAGGGTAGATAGAGAAGGATATTTTCGTTAGATGGAGATAGAGCGGGATTAAGGAAAATTATTTTTTAGAGTTAAATGATCTAGCTTTAAATATGATTCATGCCAGGGTTTAATGGTTTTTTTATTCAACTAGTCGACCTAGCCAAGTGAAAAATTGCTTTGGTTGCTGCTTTGTGGGTTGCGACGATTGGTACGATCAAACAACATCTACTAAAAAGTTTGTAAGAACAAAGCTCGCGCAGAGACTTGTTGCATGCCTTATGTTTTGCTTGGAAGGAACTACTTTAGCTCCTAAACGTTTTATGATAAAAAGAAAAAGAAGAGTGCGAGAAATTAGAACTTCAGCAATCATTGACAACTTTAATTTCAATCAAACTTTTTTTATGACGAATCCATCAAAATACTGAAGCAACTCAGGAGCAGTTCTAGAAGTAATCTAATTAAAATGTTGAATTGTAGACAAAGTCAGAGAGGTGCTGGAGCTTGATCAAGAGATGAAGGATCTAGCAAAACTATTGATTGCTGAGCAGTCTCTTCTTGTCTTTGGGAGAGGATACAACTATGCAACTGCTCTTGAGGGAGCTTTGAAAGTAAAGGAAGTGGCTCTTATGCATAGTGAAGGGATACTCGCAGGAGAAATGAAGCATGGTCCTTTGGCATTAGTGGATGAAAATCTTCCAATTGTTGTTATAGCTACACGTGATGTTTGCTTCAGGTTGGTTGTTTTGACTGTTGAGTAGCTTTATGATCTGAAATTATGAGTTTCATATTGACATCTTTTACATTTGGCAGCAAACAGCAGTCTGTTATTCAGCAACTTCATGCCCGCAGAGGTCGCCTGATAGTTATGTGTTCAAAAGGCGATGCTGCTTCTGTATGCCCTGGTGAATCTTGTAGGGCAATTGAGGTTCCACAGGTTGTGGACTGTCTTCAACCTGTAATTAATGTAGTTCCATTACAGGTATGTTTATAATCTTTTAGTCTGCTTTATTTTATCCTCACACTTAATTTTTCAATATTAGTGTGTTCGAGATTTAATTATTTGTCTGGCTTTATGTAAACATTTTCTCAACTGTGTTGACAATGATTGTGTTCATTAGTATTCCTTTAGCTCCTTGGTATTTTCTCATTTTAAACATAAATATCAGTGTCTATATTCCACATAGACAAATTTTGCAGTTCTATTTTCTTATCATCTAAAATAATAGGCTAGCTTCTTCTTATGTATTCTTCAAAAGATTTGTATATATGGTATACACTTCAACACAGTATTCTTTTTCTGATGCAGTTGCTGGCATATCATCTCACTGTACTGAGGGGATTTAATGTCGACCAGCCTCGTAATCTTGCCAAGAGTGTTACGACGCAGTAGAGCAGTTTGTTTACTAAGGAGAGAGGGACAATTTCGTTGAGTTCTCTTTCTATTATTCTGACAAAAGATAATAGATAATATCAAGGCCCTTTATTATAACTCTTCCCATACGCTGAGACATGATTGTGGTTGATGAACACTTCAATTCTTTATCATAGACAGGGTGACATACTAGCATATTGTAAATTGATAGATGTAGGCTCAGTGATTTCATGTATTTGTTTGATATGGTTGGAATGAGTATATTTTTTCGATAAAAATCATTATGGCATGGCCTTACGTTACAGAGATGTTTTTGAGGCTGAACCCACCACACACCCTTGAAGAAAATGAAATTCTAAACCAGCAAAAACTGTTCATCGGCAACTTTTTATATCCAACAGTGTTGAACGATGTTGTTGGAATATTTTATAGTTCGGGCAAAATTGCAAAACTGACCAAAATTCAAATTAGTCCTGATCTGTATTCACTCAGGCTTTAAATAATAAAAAGCATTTCAAACCTAGTATCACTATGTGTTTTTGTCAAAAAAGAGTGTGTTTTCTACTTTTCTATGTGCTCTGTAAAAAGAAATCTATCTTCCTATCTATTTATCGATGTATTAAAATGAGACACAAACTCTAGCGTTATCATCTCAGTCTTTTCAATCTTCTCTGTTTCTGTCATATGAGCGAATTCTTAACATTGCCATTCCTTGGCTTAGAACCTTTTCAACTTTTCTTTATCTAATAACACGATCAATTTCATAACTTATTTACATTCATTTGTCCTTTATTGTATATAAAGCTTATATTGATCATGTTGATCAATAACCATTGACTTCATAAAGCCTTATGTTTAATCATTACAAAATAAATACTTAATAATTAATCATACGTAATGAAGATATTATAGAATGCGTTTATCATTGAGTTTCATAAAGCCTTATTAATTACCACAAAAAATACTTAATAGTTATAATGCCATCTTACTTATCTTATTAGTAAATATAAGAATGCGTATATCATTCATTGAGTTCATAAAGCTTTATTCTTAATTATCATAAAAAATACTTAATAGTTATAATACCGTCTTACCCTTTTTTTGGTTACAATACCGTCTTACCCTTTAATATAAAGTCTCATTGATTATTTAAAAGTAATTTATTTCACAAGTTTTAAAATAACTTGTGGATTGTCTGTCGATCATTGCTAGATTGGATGATGTGATCAAAGTTAGAACTTCAACCATTTCACTTGTGTGTTTGAGTTTCTAACAGCTATTATTTTTTCGACTATATGCTAACAAAAGAAATAAAATATTAACCCAAGGATTGCACATGTTTATATCTTGTTATATTTACATTTTAAATTGAATAAATACACCCATAAAAAATTTGCCTCTGTAAGTATTTGTTAACTCTTGAGGCACACTTGAACTCCAAAAATCTCCTGAATCCAACTCAGATAAACTTTCCTTTTTAACGTTTGATATATTTCTACTTGCTAGTGGAGGGTAGATGCACTCACCAGCTCAATTTTTTTCTTCTAAATATAGAAATATGACAACTTTTTAATAATATCTGGCGTCCAACATCAAGTAGTAGCTACTAGCTAGTATCTTAGTCATTACATAAGAAAAATATCACACATCTGTTAGAGTTTTTTTTATAAAAAGAATGAAATAAGTGTCATGTTCTATTTCTACGATAAACTCCCCCACAACATTACTACCATGCAATACTTGAAGGTCCCACAAGCCATTGGTTCAATGAATGCTCAATATCTTATCATTACGCATTTTACAAATGTATCATGAATTTAGCCAAAAAGATATTAAGCATAATAGATTTGATCATTTGAGCTAAGGAAGAAAATAAATCTTGGGTGCCCTGAGATATTTACATCAAATGACTAAGGGTGTGTTTGGTAAAATTAAGCTATAAGCTAGCTGATGGTTATTAAGTTAACTGATAGTTGATGGCTGAAAGCTGAAAGCTTATAGCTGAAAATTTAGTTGATTGAAATTAAAGTGTTTGGTAAAACTAGCTTTTTAAGTAATTAATAAATATGAAATGACATGAAAGTACATGTATGTTTAATTTATATAAGTTATATGTATAAACATTTTTTTCACCTGAAAAAATGTATAAACATTTTTAACTAATATATTTATGTTTCTTCAAAAAAAAAAAACTAATATATTTATGTATTTTTCCTCTTGAAAATTATAAATATGAAATATAAACTTCTTTGAGATATTTTTTAACTAAATTTGCTCAACTTTTTAATCATATATCTATCAATTTTTTATGAAAGATTGTATGTTTTATTTTTTTACTTTTGAAAAATTTGTATCTTATATTTAATATGGTAAATATGCGAAAAGAAAAAGAAAAAAAAGCTAAATAAGTAATAGGAATTTAACAGAAACCGTTTCAAACATAAAATCAAGAAAAAAGAGCAATGAGGTAGTGCACCGGTTAAAGATAATAATGTGGGTAGCTTGTATTTTAATGTGGCCAGTTTTTTTGTTTTAAAAAATAATAAAATAATGTTAAAGGTTAAAAATGGAATAAAATGTAAAAAGCTATCAGCTATAAGCTAAAAAGCTACATGAAATAACTTCTCAAAAAAAATTATAAGCTCGTGAGAAAAACTTGTTACCATACACATCACGTTTTCATCCAACAAGCTTATGAGTTAATCCAACAAGCTATAAGCTAGCTTATTTGTGTCACCAAAGCCTAAAGATGGATTACGCATTCAGTGTTACAATTCACTCTCACCACAGCTAATGCAGAAGTCGGCAATGTTCATTTATAACATATAGTATAGTTTTAGATTAACAATTGAAAACCTTGTGTTTAACATCTCAAAACCAACCTAATTGTACTTGCTCCTTTTTTCATATGTTCTTGACAAATTTTCACGCACTTGTGAACTAATAAGAGTGTGTATGGATGGAGTAATGTTTTGAAGGAATGTAATGTTTTGAGGGAATTCAAATACTTTGGGATGAATTTCATTGTTTGGATAATAATTTGAAATATTTTTAAAATGATGGAAATTTATGAAGTATTTTGTTCAAGTTAAATTTAGAGAATTTCAAATGACACTTAAAAGCTAAGAATTTTAAATTTCTTCATTGTTGTTATTTTTCATATTTTGCATTTTGGTCCTTAAATTTTCCAAAAATTTCAAATTGACCTCAATAATTTTCAAAAAATTGCAAATTGGTCCCTCAAATTTTTCAAAAATTATAATTTGACCCCTCAATTTTTTGAAATTTACATTTTGACCCCAAATTTTTTTATTACTTCATCCAAACAAAAGAATGGTGTGGATGTGCACTGAACCTGCTCCAGCGAAAACTTCACATGAGAGAATCCATGCTCTTATGGACGAAATGTGTTTGATTATGGAGTGATAAGAATTGATTTGAACAAATTGACATTATAAATTGATTTTGGATAAAAACAAGTTGAATTTAAAGTGATTAATGCTTAAATGTATTTATGTGGATATTGAATTTAACAATAAATTCAAGGCTAAGATCAATTCTAGAAGCCAAACATGATAAAATTAACTCTACAACCTTTTTGAATCACTTTTACCCAAAACCTCACTAAAGTGGCTATGTTATGTAGATACTCCGCCAAAATTCTAGTTATAGGCGAAATCGGTGGATACTTATGTCTCAAAAAATATCCTTTGACCTCAATCATTCATAATCTAGATATTAGCCAACTACAGCAATTTCCATGTTCCCTCTATACAAAAATCTTGTTCTGTGTAGGACCATGTGCCAGAACATAATGCACATATTAAAATTCCATGTGGAACAACAAACAATTTTAAACAGGGTACAAAAATACAAATTATTGGAGAAACTGCCCCACTGAGTATTAATTGAACCAGAAAATTACAAAGCAAACATTGAAAAATATAGGCAAAATGGTCTATCCTACCTTACCTTAAAGATTTCCATAAAAGAACAATGGGTACTCGCAATATAAATGTAGGCATAGGGAATCAAATCAAATTAGTCACAGTACAAGAACTACCAACACATTATGCTATTTTATTAAAATAGTTGAGTCTACATAAAACAAACCTGAAAAACTTGTGCGCAAAAATAAAAATACCAAAAAAAGATAAGAAAACCTTATTATATAGAACACTTTTAGCAAAATCAAACCATATCCAACATTCCTGACTAGCACAGATTTTGCCAAAACCATAGGCCAAGGTAGCTGACCACCAAAATTGTCATCCTTTGTCCCTTGACAGAGGAGAGATTGATTCCAATCCAAGCAGAAAAAGAAAAAGACTGACTGTACAGAAACAATATCACAAGACCAACCACAGGCACAGCTAAGATGATTGATCTATTTGATCTATAATCCTGAAATGCAGCAACATGCTTATCTTCTACCAAACGGCCCTCAGCACATCATCACTATCAGCATCAACCTGAGTAAATTAAACACCAAATTAATCAAAAAATTCATATACCCTACTGAGATATAAAAACATAAATTTCAGATACCCAACAAAAAAGAAACCAACAGTTCTTGAAAGCCATAAACTTGGTCATGTTTGTTACTACTATATATGATAATGAGTGCAGCTTTTTTTGTCAAATCAAATCAGTCTTTGTAATTGCAGAAAATTGTTGTACGAATTACGCTATGTTACATTGCTATACCACCGATATAGCTATTCTTTGCAAGCTAGTTAATCGGGATTTTACGGAAAATTGGAAAGGAGAAATTATGTAAGATTATACAAAATTCATAAATCTCAAATATATGCATATAAAATAGCTCACATAAATAGTTGCATAAGACTTGCGTAGTTAAATCTTGAAATACTTATCTGATTAAAGCACTAAGACTCACATACCAACATAGCTCACATAACAGCAGCATAACACTTGAAATACATATCTAATTAAAACGTTTAATCAAATTCATAAGTGATAAACAAAACAACTAAAGCTTCTTTATGTAGTTCCACCCCCGTGATCATAATCATTTCAAAGATCGTAGATTATGCACTTTCCACAGGAGTCCACCAAAATCAGATTTTGCTTATACTTGTAACCGCCGAGGGCAAGTATAATCGCAGAAATGTAAGGATTTTGCGATTTGAATTGGGATTATAACTACTATGATTGTTTGACAACAGTGTTAAATAACAAATCGCGGAACAATCGCAGTTTGTTGTTCCGCTAGGCTATAGCGCTGCAGCAGCTATTTGACAACACTTGTTATAAGGTAATAGAATTGTCTAGTGACAACTGACTAAGGCCATGGCTTGTTCAACATGAGATCATAGCTTCAAACCTCACTCTAATTATCAACACTATTATTACACCCGAAAGAAAACTACATAGATATAATTTAAATTTGAAGCATTCATGAATCATACATAGATACCCAGCCATAAAAATCACAACTTCAAATACCCAAATAACAAAGATCATGAATGTCAAATGCCCAACAACAAAAAAAATCACAACATTAAAATACTCCGATAGCAAAAAACCTGAATCTCATACACCCAACTATTAAAAACATGAATTTCATATACCCAACAAAAAAAAAATCACAACTTTAATACCCTAATAACATAAACATGAATCTCATATACCCAAACTACAAAAAATATGAATTTCAGATACCCAACAGAGAAAAAATAAAAAAACAAATCAAGAATGGATGAAAAAACCTCAGGGTTGCAATCAGGGGGATCTTCAAAGAGAGACAAAGAGAATTGTTTATCAGCAACACCAACATCAAAGTGAATAAGACCAGAGCTAGGTAGATCAACACGAATGCCCTTAACAGGAAACCATAAGAACAGTTCCTGAGCAGTCATACCAGATAATCCTTTGATCTTGCCATAACCAAGGGTACCCTTAATATTAGGATCATAGTGAACCTCGTTTTCAAACCTTGCATTACATGGTTCTTTCATCCATACCTGGAATTCACCACTGGTTCCATTGATCTCATACCTCGTTATTCCCTTTGGTAAAAGCCCTACGGGAAGACCCTTTGCCCTTAATTCATCGTATATGGTTGTTGAATTTGAACCGTTTGCGAAGGTGCATAACCATGAAACGCTAAGAACGAGAAGAAGAAGAAGAAGAAGATGGAAATTCGATGGAGAATTTGAAACACCACTAGCCATAGCCATTGAGAGAGAGAGAGAGAGAGAGAGAGAGTGAGTTTGGAGAGATGAAAATCCTCTCCTTTCCCTTTCCTGAATTACTCCAAAGGGCAAGTGAATCTAGTAAATTTGTTATTGTTTTTTGAAGAGGAATTTGTTATATTTATTGTTTTTTTCGGTTCTGTTTGTTTTTTTTAATATATTTTTGTTTTATGATCATACTAATCACTTAGAACCAGAGGATGATGCTAATCTTTTAGGATTATGATAACTAATTATTAAGAAAAAATCAATATGTTTTGGTTTAGAGTCATGCTAATCTATTAGGATCATGCTTTTGAGAAGTATTAGGATCATTTCGTCAAAAGAAAAAGAGAAATATTAGGATCATGCTAACTACCATAAATAAAAATAAATAAATTTTATATTAAAAATATCATTTTTCATACTTATAAGAAGTTAACTACACAACCTTTCCTCTTTCTTTTCCAAAAAAATAAACCTTCCTCTCTAAAAAAAACAAAAAAGAAAGAAGCTACAAAACCTTTAAAAAAAATTCTTCAATTTTAATTTTTTTTTTTAAAAAAGAAAATGTTAAAGAGTATTCTAGGGGTATTTTTTTGTGGTGGCCGGGAATCGAATCCCGGACTTTACATATTTTATGCATTCTCATATCAACTGAACTGAGCTCACGAGGACAGTAGTATTAGTTAATAGACCAAAAATTCGAAAATATTGTATTAAAAAGTGATGAAAATGATGAGTTCAATTTTTTATAAGTTTAAAATTTGTAATTTTATAATGTAAAATAAAAAATTGTAGTTTTCTATAAAAAAAAAAAAAAAAAATTAACAAGTATCATTAAAAACTTGTTAGCAAGACTCTAAAAAAAATTAGCAACACAATTTATTTTCATTTTTGAATTTTACACAAGTTTTAATATAGTTTCATGTGTTTGATTTCTTAACAAACTTCAGAGGATACTTGTTAATATTTTTCTCTGTTTTAATGATATCAACCCTGTCTTTTAGTTTAAAATTCATTCACGTTGAGTTTGCTTTGTGTTGGAGATTGTTTTAGAAAACTACATATATTTATTTATGGAAAAGTAAGGCATAACATATATGAGATTTGGGGTTCAAACATCGATCACACCAAAAAAACTATTCGAATAAATAATCGATCAACTTTCATATTATTTCATTCCATTCCTTAAAAACAAAAAATATTTCATTGTTTGGACATAACCATGGAATTCATTATTTTAATCTTCTCTATCGTCTATGAAACTCATTTCATTTTTTTTTTACAACAGCCTCTCATTTCATACTTAAAAAAAAACTTGTCATTTCATAAAATAAAATAAAAAATAAAAAAAAATCCTTTCTTCTCTAAAAAAAATAAAAAAAAATCCTTTCTCTTAAATTCAAAATTATTATTATTATTATTATTATTATTGGTACAAGATTCTTATTATTTTTCTTAGATTCTAATTATTTTAAAAATCTTAAACACAATTAAAACCCCTAAATATCAGTTGAGTCATGCTAACAAGTGTCATAAAAACAATTAATGGTATTTTATTTTTTACATCTACAGAATTGATTGTAGAACTTCCGAGACACTGGTACTATTTAATTTTCTTAACAAACTTATTATAAATTACCAAAACTAACAAATGCTTTTAAGACACAATTTAAAAAATTTAAATTGTCGATTTTTATGAAAATTTGTATATATAATGCATTGAGAATTGAAATATTTGATTTTTTTTTAAAGAATAATTTCTTTAACTTTGAATCTTTAAAGAGTGTCCCCTCCCCTCCACTCAAAGATCCTATAAATTTGCACGAATATTTTTCGATCATTAAATATAAGAAATGCTAACCTATGCCCTTAAAATACTTGCCAATGTATTAAAGACAAAAATTTCATATTGAAAATTGTGCATTTTATTATTTAATGAGTTAAGAATTGTTGATTTCGATGCATAATTACCATTTGAAGGTTACTTAACATGTGTCCTTAAGACACAAGTGAGCAAGACCTTGAAATACATCCATTCTATTTCCCTTGTTTGGTTGTTTGAACAAAAGAGCAGGAACATTCTTAAACATCAATCTCTACGTCCACTTTCTGATTACTTATTGCTGCTATCTTGAACTCATTTTTTGTATACTCACACTTCAACTGTACGACGCTTACATGTGTAAGATAATTTGTATTGAAGCTAATGTTCTTCAATTTACCACCTGAGTAAGCTACATGAAAACTTTGAAATAAACTATGATTTCATGCGGTCGTGATTTCCTGATTTCACACAGTCAGCACATCGTTAACCATTGGATCAAGATCTAACTGTCTGGATTAATAAAATTGACATATTTTATGTACTGTCTGATCTTAGTCTAACGGTCAGATATGAACTAACTGCAGTGAAACCATTTTTGAAAAAAAGAGGATGGGAAAAGAAACATGATAAAAATTAGATTCCAATGCTCCCCTAAGCTTAAAAAGAAATTAGAAAAATGGAAAGACAGAAAACTTAGAATAAGTATCAGATACATTAACTTAACTGAAAGTTGAAACCAAAAAGAAAAGTTCACCAAAACATAGTCCAATCATGTAGAAGTTAAAAATATGAGTAGGATGGGAACAAATTCATTTTAAGCTACTAATTCTTCTCAACTGTGTACCACTCCAATTCAAAACAAAATCTTCCTACAGTTCCTCTACCTGGGGGTTGGGGATAGATGATATGCCTCACACTACTCAACTACCACGACTTGCAGATTATCATCCCGTCCACTTGAATACTCCGTCGGCCCTATGGTTCAATCACAAATAGGGGCTGCAAGGGAAGAAAATAAATCAAACCTCTAATGACAAGGATATTAGTTTTACTTGTGAGTACTAGTCAATAGGGTCCGAAATATACTTACAGTATCAACGCTTACAGGCTTAGCATCTTCCGCGATTATTTCAACTATAGTCCCTGACTTATCAGCCTGCATAGTACACAAATATAGTCTTAGATGCGACATGAACATCAGACAACAAAACTTACTACAACTCGCACATCTTTGATTGACTTTTTTATTTGCATTTTGTAGTTACAAACCAAGTTAGAAATCAAATTTAAGCATATTTATGCATTTTTTTTTGATGCAATGTTTATTGTATGGAGATGTCTAACCATAATCCACAAAAACAGTGAAGTGAAGCGTGCCTATTCTGAACTAAAATAATAAATGCAATTTGCCCAATTGATTTTAGTAAAGAATCGGTACTATTTTTAAGTACAAGATATGATAACTAGTTGAACACAAGCTATTTCCTCCTTATGAATGACACAAGAATACAACTATTAGAAGGATTCTTTGCTTTATCTATTCTGCTTGAATGAACTTCATTGTTACAAATTCTTTATACATATGTGAAGAACACTTTAACAAAAAAACCTACACACGTGTTAACAAACTTGTGAAAACTTAAAACTACTCTGAATCCTTATTTAAATACTAACAAAACCTGTTCACATATTATGAAATATGGACTAGTGCAGAAAGAAACCATTTAAGAGAATAGGAACAAAGCCTACCAAAAAAGAAAACAAAAAGAACAATCATCCAGAGGAATAAATCCACCTATATGCTTTCTCTTTCCTCCTTTATGTGTCTCATTCAGCTTTTCCCAATATTTGATTACTTGGACGTCACATTTTCTTAGTAAGTTATTGTTTCATGGTTAAAGGCATCACTTTAATCATGGTTTTATTGTCAAAATTTTTTGAGGGGTATTGTCAAAATATATAAAACAACATAATAAATTGAAAATCCTAGATACTTTTAAAGTGTAACACATAATCCTAAAATACCAACAAAACAAAATGAGTAATGTAGTATAGATGGTGAAAGCATCCGAAAGCAACTTGCAGGTTGTGTTTAAGGCACTTACCAAACATAAAAGCTACTTCAAATCATTTCTCAGTAACAAGCGAGTACGATGATGTTTGTTCAAAAAAAAAAAAGCGAGTACGATGATGCTAAACTAAAATGTACCGAAGCTTCCAAGCTATGTTTGTATATTAGGTTTTTATATTGGGTCTAAGTCATCCTTACAAAACAAGTGTTCAAGTTGAGTGTCACTCTTTATAAACTCTAGTCAGGTCTTATCCTTAATCTATGTGGGACTTGGCTTTTCCAATACACCCTCTCATGCCCAGCACTATTGGGCTTGGTAAGTTTATATAAACGATGGGTGGCCCGAATCGGTAGGCTCTGATGCCATATTAGGTTTTTATATAGGGTCTAACTCATCCTTTAAAACCGGATTTCAAGGTGAAGGGTGCCACTCTTTATAAACTCTAGTAAGACCTTATCTTTAATATAGGTGGGACTTGGTTTTTCCCATATGTCGGATCATCAGAAAGCTAGTGATTTATTTGGATGTTCAGGCCAAGATATTCAGAATATATCACCAGGTAGGACTACCAACAAACAACAGCTAAGCCTTATAGGCTTACACACTACTGAGGAGACAGGGTCTCCGAAAAACAAAATATTCAGGAAAACAAAATAGAGCGAGGCATACCAGGAAAACCACTGTGGCATAAATCCGAATGTATGTTTATGAGTCAGTTTTGTTGCGCTCATAATGCACTGATGTCCCACAGATTCATAGAACTGAAAGTCATGTGATGTGTGCTGCTCTAGTTAAGGAACAGCTAAATAGTTATTTTTACCTAGCCCTCACGTTTGAATTTTGTAGAATTGTTGGTGAAAAAATGGTTTTCCCAGAGAGCTTGCAGTAATTCTTGTTGAACAAGTTCCAAGGAGAGCAAGATGTTATGGCAGTGTGTTTCATATGTTGTTCTGCGGCATCTTCGGTTGAGGTGGAATTTTAGATATTTTGGGAAAAATCTTCACCCCTAGACTTGTTTTGTGTAAGGCTTGTTTTATGGCTTCACTCTAGTGCTCTTCACATGGTTCTTTCAAGTTTTCCTTAGTTATTCAAACAAAGGGATAGTAAAACATTTGTGTTATGAGGAATGCTATCAACACCTTTTCAGAACTCTCTTTATTCATGAGGCCAATACAAAACTTTGCTCAACAATGAAGAGGGTCAAAGAGTATGTTGCTAGCATTTCTCTTGTATTAATGTTGTCTCTGCCTCACTTTAGTTTTGGTTGTTGTTTTAACAACGGAGAATACCTTAACCTCCTTGATGCCTCTTCTTTCGTTCCAATGATATTCTTAAATCCAAACATCACTTGCTGAGTTGAGGGTCCCTAATTGTCTACCTAACATGTTCCTAGTAGTCATTATGCAGCTCATGCTACAAGACCCTCCTAATAAACTAACACAATAAGATTTGAAAACAGGCTTGAAGCGGTAAATGGAAAACAGAAATCCACAATCAAAATACAATGACCATTCTACTCCACTTTTGAACATCTTTTATTTTTCATTTCCATTTTGTCAAATTTCTTCCGTGGCGTTTTAGCATGGTGGATTTTGTGTCAGTCGTTATTGGCCCTAACACCTATTATATCTGCTGTGTTTCCTCCATAGGCCGCAACGCCCATGTTTATATTGCAGGTTTTTGGCTAACTGCCATAATCCACCATTGATAACACTGCTGCTATCCAGTAATTATGATTTTCCTTTGCAAAAACAAGCACCTATATACTTTGATGTCATAAACTAATTAAATTTTCTTGACAATAACATATATTAAAGTAATATAAATCTTTACCGAGGGAAAGAAAAATACAAATATGAGCATAGAAGAGTGAAAAATCTAAATCATGTGAAAGAAAATACCATGTGGTGCATTATATAGAGCACCAAAATCAACATTTAAATAAAGCAAAGAGGAGTTGGGATCCTATCCGTTTAATGGAAAGTGCCATTTAGAGGGAGACAGACTCATTGAATATAATAATATTATTTTTATCTCTCTCCATATAAAATAATATTACTATACTCAATGAGTTTATCTCTCTCCAAATGGCACTTTCCATTAAATGGAGAGAATCCTAACTCAGCAAAGAGAAAGAATGAGAGGCAGCGAACAAGTGCATCTTACAGAGGAGTGGAAATCCTCTCCATTTCTCAAAAGAAATGAAGAGCTCCATTCTATAGTTTTGTGTGTATAATCGCACACATTTCTAAAACATGTGACATTATATTACGCATTTATGTGGCTTTATACACAATACTATAGTAATGAAGCTCTGCATTTCATTTGAGAAATGGAGATGATCTTAACCGTTATAGAGTCATGGTATGTAGAATTCAAAATTTTAGACAGCAGTTACCATAAAAATAACATAAAAACTTTAAACTTACTTCAATTTCATTCATCAATTTCATTGCTTCAATGATGCACACGACTTGCCCCTTCTTTACTTCGTCTCCCACCTAAAGAAAGAATCTTTCATATAAAGCTGCCAAAAAGCATTATACAAAGAATAATATATAATTAAACGGAAGATCTACCTTTACAAACGGAGGTTCACCCGGTGCAGGACTTCGGTAGAATGTCCCTGCCATGGGGCTTTTAAGAGGCGGACGTGATGATGTAGTTAGATTGACAGGAGGGGGAGAAATTGGTGTTGAAGGAGCAGGAAGAGCCAGAGTATGTGATGGCGCAACAGGTGGCGCCGTTTGCGAAGGTTGTGAATACAACACTGCAGGTTGAGGAGCATATTCTGGTTGAGGCATAGCCTCTTTCTTCCTGATTAATACTTCACAGTTTAGCTGCTTCAGCTTCAATTCTACAATGTCTCTTGAATCAACAAGCCTGCAGTAAAAACACAAGAAGGTTTTCATTGCTTAACAATGTTGAAAAATTTCATATATTTATTACTACTTAATACCAACAATAAGTACTCCCTCCGTTCCAAATTAACAGTTCTTTAAGATATCTACACAAATATTAAGAAATGCGATAAATTGGCCAATGGATATAATAGTTTTAGCAAATTAACCCTATTTACTACTATTTTCTTATTTTAATTACCACCAATTTTCTTGTTTTGAAAGTTCAGCACAACCAATTATTAATAAATGCGTGCTTGATAATTTTTGGTTAATGAAAGGTTGCAATATAAACTACATGTCTCATATATAATTAATGAGGGAAAAATAAGAAGGTATAATTAATGACGACACTTAATTTGATTTTTTTTTTTTTTTACTTTTGGTAAAACAACTACTACCTCCGTCCCTAATTATAAGACACTTTTGAAAAAATAATTTGTCCCTTTTTATAAGACTCCTTTGATATTTTCAAGTACATTAATTATTTCTTTACCAACATACCCTTATTTATTTTGCATCTTTTTCTTCAATCAACAATAAATATTATATTGAAAACATAAATTAACTCTCTCTTAAGGATAAAATTGTAAAAACAATAGTAATTATATACAAATTTAATACTACAACCAACTTTCTTAATCTCTGCAATTTTGGAAAAAGGCTCCTATATTTAGGGACGGAGGTAGTATTAATTTTGAACAGAGGAGTAGCATTTATCAAGTTCAAGATTGAAGCAGCCGGGTACTTACTTGACAAGACTTGCAATTTGATCAAAAAGTTCAGAGATTGATTCTTGATCTGCCAAGACTGAAGAAGATGGTTCAACTGAAGGTGCGGTCGGTGGTTCAACATCTGATTTGGCTTTAGGAGGCACATCATTAGAAGAACCATCAAGGGCAACCTTGTTGAAGCCAAAAAAAGAGACCAAAATCAGCATAGAAACATATGTCTATGTGGACGCAGTGCGCACATATCTATCAAGAGAACAGATTTTGGCAAACTTATAGTTTGCAGCATAAATGTATGTATTTTATCACAAACTCAACTGTTAATTTTCCAACCAATGATTGTAATTTTGTGTTTTTTTATGAGGAAAATTCAATCTAAACTCACATAAAGCTATGTTACAGTAGCACTGACACTTCAGATTTAAAGAAACAACTTAATTTGCAGCTTATAGCATAAGCACTTACGTATAAGTTACTTCTATAACAAAAGATAAAATTAAATTGAAGTGTTTTCGTATAATCTATAAGCTGTTTCCATAAGCTATCTTATAGAACATATGAAAATAACCTGAAAACAGCTTACGAACATATCATAAGTTGTTTTCATAAGTTCTCCAAAACAGTCTCTCAAGTGTTTATGTCAGTAAATTAACTCAAATAAGTCAATTCAAACAGCCACAAACATTAAAGGCCTCTCAGGTGGTGTCTGACACGGAAACAATACCGGCACTGCGTGTCAGTATCATGTTCGGTGTTCGTGTCTGTGTGTTCATAGATATGAAGTGTAAAAGGGAGAATGTTTACCTCATTTAGTTGAGCCTTAACCCTGGGGCATAATAGCATATGATTAGGTGGGCATCCCTGCACAAAGACATACATAAATTAGTGACAATTTGAATTAAAAAGAAAGTATAAATATAAATTTAGGAAGATAAAATGTGATATGGAAAGAGATAGATACCTTGGTGAAAAAGCGGAGAGAGTTGTTGGAATTAGGAGAGAGACGAGGGAAAGAGATGGAGGAATGAGAAAAGCGTGCAGATTTGGTGGAAGCTGCAGCTGCAACAGTGACAGTAGGAGCAGCAGAAGGTGAAGTGGAAGACAACGAGGAAGCCATGAAACTGAAACTGAAACAAGCAAGTTTTTTGATTGATGTCGGATCGATGAAATCTAAGGTACTTACTCTTTGTTGTGTTCAGTGGGGTAGCTCAACTACACTAGCGCACACTTACGATATCCAATGCATCTACTTTTTTTTTTTTTCAAGTGAATAATATTTTTCACTCTCTCTCGTAAGAAATAATTTACTTTGAAAACTCACACAAAAATAAAAAACAATTTAAGGTTCAAACTTTATACTCGATCAATACAAAGAAAAAAAAAAGTTCGGTCCAACACTTTCAGCTGAGTTGGGCATTGTAGATTCAAAGGGATGGGCCTGTATTTATATTTTAAATATGAAGAAGTATCAATCAAAAAAATTATTATAATTAATTATATTGATTAAGTTTAAGTTTCGAGTTCATGCCCTATTAGCACTCTTGAGAAAATGTAAATGAAAATCTCTTTGTAATTGTAATTTAAATATTAAAGACTTTCTTGCATTGAATTAAGCATCCCCTCACTTTAAATTTCTCATATAAAACAATATTATTATTGAAATCTAAATTTTATAGTTATATATATTCAACAATGTAAGTGATTGATAATATCCACCTACAACATAGTTGATCCTATCGAACCTGAGATTTTGTAGTTGATGATGTTGAATGGCTTTTAAGTAAGACATTTCCTTCAGTTGTTGCATTTATCTTAGTCGCCTGCGGCCTTCTTCTCCAAGTGAATCCGACGTTCAAATCAGTGAGTGGCATGGGCGGTAGGTGCATATGTGTAAAGTGAACGCACTTGACCTCATGCTTATGAGCCAATATTTATGGCGGCAATTTAAGGTTTTAGTCCTTGTACCTTTACCTGGGCAACTGTGAGAGTTTGGTCCATGGCAGATTTGTGCCACTGATCCATGTTGGTTGTCCAGATTTAATTAGATTGCTCTTGTTCCACACACCCTGCTGGTTGTTCATCTTCAGTATGTGTGCTCTTATGCCACAAGCCTCTTTAGCTGTTCATTTGTTCTCATTCGATTCCGTTCACTCCTATGCCGCAGCCCCATGTACTCCTTTTTGCGAGGAGCCCTTTAGAACTTATTAGTTGTTGGGTGTCAGCCCATACCAGAACAGTTACCCCCCCCCCCCCCCCCCAACTATTAGTTGATAGACTCGAGTGATAGTTGCGTATGAAGGTGGATGGGAAGCCCTTGTTGTTTAAGTTCGTTCATACGTCATTTCGTTTCTCTGCGAATCAAAATATGCTTTGGGAATAACCTTTTATTTAAGAACATCAACACAATCATATAGACGACAAGCATCGCTAACATTCTCGTTTATTATTGCATTGTACATGTCTTTAACTGTGCGACCACCTCGTGAAGCTTGATTCCAAGATAAAGTACCATTCACGTTAACTTACAACGAAACCTTAGCCAACGAAGTCCCGATAAGGCATCCAAAGGATGTTGTGGTCTACATGCACTCGTGAAGAGTCAGATCATACAAAATCATATACTCGAAGCATTTTGGAGCCCTTCATTTTATCCAATGATTGCCTGACCATCGTGCCTCAAGGGTAAATCCAATACATCCACACAAGTTCTATAAACAGGTGTGTCACATGGAAAACAAGGTACACACTCTCATTTCAAGAAATCTTCTCAATGCTCGTTGAAACTTCACTGACTTTAGCGTTGGGGTATCTTTGCAGGTACACCCTCTTACATTCATGAAAAATCTGCTCTAACCACCGTGAACCAACACAACAATTGTTTCACACCACCTCCAATAGACTCTTACATTCGATGACAAGAACAAATATAAAACACGAAAAAAAGATGTACATACATATACACCATATGTGAAGATATTACATCTCGTCTTATTTCCAAAAATCATTAAAAAAGTACTCAAAAGATATTCAATTAATCATATTATATTTTATAATCTCAAAAAAAAGAAAAAAAAATTACCAGAAAATAAATAATAGGGTTAATAGTGCTTTTCACCCCTGTAATATATGTAATTTCTGGTTTTCGCCCCCATAAAATTTTCGGTTTGATTTTCACCTCGTAAAAATTTTATTTTCCGGAAAACACCCTTAATAGGCCATTCAAAAACCAAAATTTCTTGAAAAAAAAATATGAAAATGGCCTATTAGGGGTGTTTTCCGAAAAATAAAAATTTTACGATGGTGCAAATCAAACTGAAAATTTTGTAGGAGCGAAAATCGGAAATGACATATATTATAGGGGTGAACAACACTATTAACCTTAAATAATATATACTTGAAAAATAATATAGTTTTGGAGAATGCTAATCATTGTCCTTGGGACATTAGATAAGGGGATAAAAATAGAAATATAGTATTAGAAAATAGTGAAAAATGATAAATTTAACTTTTTAAAAATCAAAATGTTGAAATCAATGCAAACATGTTACTTTTGGGCAATGGTTAGCAAGACCCTATAGTTTTTGAGAAATGATATTTGTACAACAATTTTGGTACAACTTTTGTACAACTTTCTCTCTCATACTCACATTATATTTTTATTTCTCTCTCCAATATTTTTTACCAATGAAAAGAGAGAATAATAAAAGTTGTACCAAAATATTTGCCAAAATATCACTACTCATAGTTTTTTACCGGCCCAATGAAAGTAACTGCATGCAGCAGCAGATAAAGGATCTAAAACAGTTGTTTAATTCCATTTTGCAGAAGTTACCAAGAACCGATTCTGAAACCAAAAATGGCTTCCCTTTCTATTCTCCACCGTCCCTGCATTTTTCACCACACCCCCAAATCCTCAACCCTAACCCTAAAACCAAAACCCAATTCCCTTTCATTCTCACCCTTAACTAAACCATCACTCAAACTCAAACTCAGAAACGGCGTCGTTAAAGCAAGCACATCCACACCCGCAGCACCAGAACGGTTAATCTCAATCGCCGCATACGCACTTCCATTCTTCAATTCCCTTCAATATGGTCACAACATTCTCACCCAATACCCTAAAGTCGCACTCCTCTTCGACCCAATCATCCCTTTCCTCTCATTCTACAGATCCCTCCCTTACGCTTCGTTCATAGCGTTCTTCGCGCTTTACTTGGGAATTGTGAGGAACCCTATTTTTCCACAGTATGTTAGATTCAATGCTATGCAGGCTCTGACATTAGATGTGCTTCTGGTTCTTCCGATGCTGTTTCAGAGGATTTTCTCTCCTGGGAGATATGGATTAGGTTTTAAGATTTTGGTTTGGTCGCATAATGTTGTGTTTGTTTTTAGTATTCTGTGTTTTGTTTATAGTGCTTTGTGTTGTCTTTTGGGTAGGACTCCTTACCTGCCTTTTGTTGCTGATGCTGCTGCTAGACAAATCTGAATATCATATGATAGATTATAGGATTACTATGTGTTGTATTGAATTGTATCAAACAAACAATTACCTCTCTTTTGCTGTTCTGTTAGTTATTTTGGGTTACTTGAATTAATGAATGAATACAATTAATTATCCTTTTCAATTTATGGAGTGTTTGATGTATCACATTATTTGTGGTATAAGATGAAATGTGAAATGAAGTTAGATTTTATAAACTTTTATGGGTTATTTTACGATTGTGAAAAACGTAACTAAACAGTGAATCCATGATAACTCACTAAATTCTTTGACAAATAGACAACATTACCCGAACAAAATTCACTTCTTGGTTTACATGGAATTTGACGTTGCCCATGTACTTCCTAATGAAAAGTACTAGAAGTGGCAACAACTTATCACTTGTTATGCAGTTCTGAGTTTAAGAAATCTCATGATTTATGGATTAAAATTTGGAAACTTCAAGTTCAAGAGAGGATCAAATTCTTTCAGTGGCTCGCGGTTCATGGTAGGTTGATGGGGTAGTTCTTGTTGTAATTTGTGTGGGGCCGAGTCAGGAACTATTTTACATGCTCTGAGGGATTGTTCTTATGTAATGGTGCTTTGGCTTAATGTTGTTAGATTACAGATCAAGGATAATTTTTTTGCTGTGAGCTGCTGTAATGGATCAAATTTAACTTGTCTATGCAGCTTGATTGTGTGCTAGCTACAGATTGGAAAGAATTCTGGGCAGTTGCCTGTCACTTACTATGGTTATGGAGGATAAGGATGTGCATAATTCAAATTAATGTGCAGTGCAGCAATGTTTAAATAATTACAGATTAGCCTTGAAACAGGATAGTGCAATTCATGAGCTCCCTACAGTTCAAATTCATGTTTGTTGCTTCCCCCCATCTTTGGGGTGGGTCAAATTGAATACCGACGGTCCTAGTAAAGGTGGCTCAAGGTCAGGATGTAGCGGTTTGATTGGCGACAAGAACCCGAGGAACCAAATTTCGTACAATAATGTAAAAAATAAGAAGAAAAAAAATAACCAAAGATTAAGCAAGCCACTTTCAACACGGACAAGCAAATTATACATCACAGGGAACACTTTAGGAGGGACAATTTAGTAGGCCCTACTGATCCTGGAACCCTGTATCACTTCTTTTTTTATCCACTCACACTTGTTTACCATGGATTATTTACAGCATGTTGTAGAAAAAATCCCGAAAAAAGGGAGGGGGAAGTTGTTGGAACTTAGAACTTTCACTTAGTTCTTGCATGCACACTCACTTGCATTTGATTCTTGTTCTGAGGGAGAGAAGAGTATTTTGTTGAATCTCAATTAATCATGATTGCTTATAATATTCACATACACATTGGTTATTTATACATCATTTGATACAACTGTATTGCTTAACAAAAAGTTAACTACCTAACTAACTGTAAAAAAATAAAATAAAATAAAAAACAGAAAGTATTCAATTCTATCTCCACTTACTTGTGTTGCAAGCAACTTATTATACTGACTAATCTATATTGAATTAACTCTCAACAGAAGTGAGAAACTAATAATAAAGAAATAGTCAAGGAAGCTTGTTCCTATGACGATCGTGATCTCTAGAACGCTCTCAAGATCTTGACTAGGGATAGAAAAAAAATCCACATCCGTGGATATCTGCGGATAAAATCGGACATGGAGCGGATACCTTAATGGATATCCATGGATAAAATAAACGAATATTTTAACTACCCGCTAATTAATGGATATGGATGCCGATTTAATGGTATTTGCACCCGCAGATATCCATATCCGTTATTAAACCGAGTAAGATACATAAATAACCTAATAACTTTCAACTTCCTAAGCAAAAACCCTTGGTATTGTGAGTGTTATTAGTTATTACACTCCTTTAAAAGGAAGTGAAAGTGGTTGAGATTGTTGAAGTAAGAAACTTTGTTTTGTTGAATATGATGAGCTTTACTTAAGCTTTTGATATATCAAAGAACTTTATTTTTATTAAATGTAATAGACTTGATTTATGTTTTTCTTAAGTCAATGATCTTTGTTGTTATTGTAATGTATGAATATTATGTTTTGCTAAAAATAAAAGAAAATGCATGTGATGAACCTATTTTTCTAAATTTTAGCTAAAAAGAATAAAAAAAAAATTATTTTTTTATAAATGATTCATGGATATCTGTATAAACCTGCGGATACCTCAAAATCCACGGAGTACTCGTTCAATGGATATCCGCGCGGATATGGATAGGGTACGGATTTCATATTAATCCAACGGAGCGGATACGAATATCATACTATCCGCATCCATGGTGGATATCCATTTACCTTAATCTTGACCTCTGCCGACTTTCTTGAACTGTAGACGAGTCTCTATTATGGTGCCTATCATGACCCCTGATCATTGTCTCGCCCTCACTCATGGCCCTCACCACGTACATGGTCCCTCCTCAGCTCCCTGTCACAGTCCCTACTCCATTCTTTTGACTTGTATATATAAATGCAAACAATATTTGACAATATATTGCCGATCAAATATGTTTTTACATTTAAAAGAAATGAAATTTACCTCCTGTCATCAAGACAATCAGTCTTACCGCTCTTGTTTCTTTCTTCCTGAACCAGAGAAAATAATAGCCCGAGATCCTTCCTCTCTCTAATCAAACCAAAGGTTCATGAAGTATTTGATATAAAAAATTCAAAATCAATAGCCCAAAAGATGATCGAAAGAGAGGAATTTGGAGTCGCGTTGCTTAGTACTCAAAATAGATTTATGCAGCTTAATAGTGAATCCTAGTTGCAAATTGAAATTTCATGCTCAACTAACTCCTTGCAATTTCACGCTGTACATAACTCTAATGAAAAATTAGTAAACACTAGAAGTGAGGTCTGTAAGATCATTAAACAGCGCCCCAACCCCCAAATGTAAATGAAATTTTTTGACAATCAAATTAACAACATCACCACAGCAAGGTGAATAGTTCAATTAATTTCTTAGTTGCTTGATAGGGCACATGTAAATGTTAAGAATGCACAATTTTGTTTTTATGGGCAACAGGTTAAATGTTCAACAAAACTACTCACATTTTAAAGTACAATTGCAAAACTTCTCCAAGTAATCATATTACAAATTAGATTTAACTACCCGCAAAGCAACATCCAACCATAATTTAGCAACGCCTAAGCTCAAGTTACATCCATCATTGGATATTGTTCAATACAATGCAAAATTATTTGTCCAAGACAAGGTTCAACACCCACCTAGACTACACATCTTTTCACATCCAGAAGATTTATGGCAGCCACTAGTACCGATCATGACGCCTGGCAAAACAGCAAGACAGGTTAGTGAGGCAACCAAGATAATATAAAAATTTGACTTTCATAAAACTGAACCTTTATTTTAGAGAAAATCAGTTAATAACATCACATGTACATGTACATGTACATGTATAATAATCTATGTACACTATTGGTTAAAATCCACTCTTTTGAATTCTGGTTATAGATTGTTGAAATCAATCACTTTCCTCTCCAAAATTACCCTGCCTGGAAGTCGATAAGAAAAGAACCAAATTTCTTGTAACGTTAAAAAAAAAAAAAAAAAATTCAGCCAAAGGTAGCAAGACACTTTCAACACAGACAAGCAAATTATACATCACAAGGAACACTTTAGGAGTGACAACCAAGTAGGCACTACTGATCCTGGAACCTTGTATCACTCATATTTGATCCACTCGCACTTGTAGAAAAGGGCCCCAATAAAGGGGTAAAGTGTGAGGAAGTAATAATAAAGAAATGGTCAAGGAAGCTTGTACCTGTGACGATCATAATCTCTAGAACGCTCTCGAGATCGTGACCTCCGGCGACTTCTTGAATCGTAGCGGGATGAGTCTCTATCACGATCTCGATCATATCCACGGTCTCTATCATGGTGCCTGTTGTCACGATCTCTGCTCCTACGATCATTGTCTCGCCCTCGCTCATGGCTCTCACCACGTTCACGGTCCCTACTAGGCTCCCTGTCACGATCCCTACTCCGTTCTTTTGATCTGTGCATATAAATGCAAATAATATTTGATTAGATATGAACTTTTATTTCACTGCCTACCAAATGTGTTTTACGTATAGAAACAATGAAATTTACCTCCTGTCATCAAGACGATCAATCTTACGGCTCTTGTTTCTTTCTTCCTGAACCAGAGAAAATAAAAGCCTTAGATCATTCCTCTCCCCAATTAAGTCAAAGGTTCATATAACATTTTATTTCAAAAATTCAAAACCAAAGTAAACACATGCCCAGAAAGACCATCCGGTGGTCATGCAAAGTCAACCTCATTTCTTTCTATTCTTCTGTTTGCCTATTAATGGTCAAACACTTCAAAATAACCAACATTTGGAGTTCACACATAAAAAAATTTGAAATAATAACTGAATATTACTCCCAATGTCGGTGGCCAAAAACTGGGTAAAGTGGCAAACATCTTATGATGGGATGGATCGTCTCATCATGTTTATAATAATGAAATGAAATCGTTATTATTTCCTACGAATCACAACATGTTTCCTTTTATACATGATTCCAGAGAGAGATAAAAGCAATAGCCCAAAAGATGATCAAAAGAAACGATTAAGAAGTCACATTGCTAACAACTAACTGGTAAAACCTAACAATTTCTCCAAATTCTAAAATTTCTAATTTCTAAATCTAAAATGAAATACATGTTGAACAATTAAACAATCTGTTTTAAAATAGGATAAAATTACACAAGTTTGGAAAATGCGAGAAAGATAACTTACTTGAAGTTCGGCCAACTTCTCACGAATTTGCATATAGCCTAAATGAAGTTTCCCTCCAAAATGATCAGCTAATCGACGATCACTGTAAATAATATAAATCAAAATATTACTGCAAAATGTACAGAAGTATCAAGACAACATATTGATGTACAACATGATTTCCCCAAAAATTTCTAACTAGGAATAACATGATCTACAAGCAAAAACACAAAAGACGCACATTCTTTAGCTGCAAAAGTTATCCCTCGTAAAACTGGCACAAGAGCCTGCTGGTGACAAGGAGGTATTACTAACGGGTCAAAAGCTGAAGCACTTGAAACCCCAAATTCTAACACTAAATCCCAAGCAAAAAAACTTCAAGAGAAAATATGCACGAGTGCAGGGTCAGTATTTACCTGTCATAAACACTCAAAAATGCTCCACAAATGTCGCACACACGTAGCTTCTGATCAGTCTGAAATGTTGAGTAAAACAATAGTAAGAATCATTGCAGTTATATTATAACTAAAAACTTAAAATCACAAGTAAGCCAACTCACAATCCACACATTTGCTTAAAGAACTCGTATCACATAAAGTGTAACATTTTATCAATTAAAAAGAGTCGCAATTATGAAAAGTCTACTCACAATCCGCACATCAGCAGCCGTATACTTCGAAGAATCCAATGGTGGCTCCTGCCTGGAAGGAAGCTGCGATAAAAAAAATAAGATCTTTAGACGTAAGACCCATCGCACACATCAAAACTATTTCATTGCTCACAAAAATAAAATAAAAATATTTCAATAACTTCATATACGAGTCTATAATAAAGTAAAACATACGAACGACCTTCTTAAGTGCTTCAGCCTCTTCCAATGCTTTCTGTGCCTCATCAATCAGTCCTTGCTCACCTGTTCATTCAAATATTACAATGTCAATAAAAAGGACAGAGGCTTTCCTAAAAGAAGGCAGTTGTTAACATTTTGGAGTTGCTAAACAGAGGGTAAAGGACAAGGTCCCTGGATGAAATTTGCTTGTATCTTAAGCTAAAAACACATACAGAATCAAGATTCAAACAAAAAAATGATATATAAACACAGTTATATGATTTCTATGCAGCTGTCAAGTACGTTGAAATAAAAATAAGCAAACCAACTCTTCTCAGAGGTTAAAATAAAAATACTGGATAGGCAAAATAAAATGAAAATTAGATCATCATATCAACAATGAAGTTCTTGTGACATATTCACTTCCTTAATTAATACTACTGCTGCATGAGATTCACTACAGTACATCACCTTCCTGTTCAAAAATAGGTACTCAAAGGTAGAGCTTACAACTAATCATGCTCTATTTTTGTACACTGAGTTTTACCTATGAAGTCCAAATAGTTCAAATTGCTAGTATTGGTGTACCACACATCATATCTGATACTGTTATATGTACACTACTTCTACATGTGTATCCTGCATCCTCTGAGTTTTATTTTAAACAAGTTATGAACCGATACATTTGAGTTATGACTTTTGAGACTTCTGAGCACGACTCTAAAAATGACTTTAAAGCTCTTTGTACAGCACACTTATATATTCATTCCTTGAAACAAAACAAATGGATCTGAAAAGGACAAAAAGAATTTGGTTTATATGCATTTCAACCTTTGACTTGTTTAGGAAATGTGAAGGACATATTAAAGAACGGACAAGGTTGTGGCACATTAGTGGAAATATACATGATCCACTTTACGAATGTGGTGGACTTCTTGTCTTGAATTGGCAAAGTGTCTCTTTATGAACCAGACTTAAAACCTACGTGTATTGGATGAAGAAATGATAGTCAGTGGTAGAAGAAGGCAACCGAATAGAGCCAAAACTTCTTCTGAATAGAAATATGGTACTTATAGTGACCTGTGTTTTTATATCAACAAAAGAAAGATGTGTTGTACTTTTTTGTTATGATCACAAGTATTATTTTGAGCAATGCAGTCACCATCTACTGATATGGTTATGATCCCTCCGTCTCAATTTAATTGTCACGTTTGGATTGTACGTGGTTCCTAAGAAAATGATTAGATTGGTTGAGTTCAATGGAAAAATTGATTTCACTTACTAAAACACCTTTATTAATTGTAGTTATTGGAGTAGTTAAGTGGAGTGAAATTCAATAAATAAGGGTATATGAGAGGGGGAAAAAATGTTGCATTGATATTCCAAATGACAATTATTTTGAGACAGACAAAAGGTGCAAATGGGACCATTATTTTGAGACGAAGGGAGTATTTATTAAGCAATCTCTTCAAATATATTATGTGCACACACACACACACACGTATATACACATGAAACGACACGGGTGTATAAATTAAGCAAAAAAAAAATATAATCTAACTGATGAGAGTATCGCTGACTTACCAAGATCCTCAGCCTTCTTCAACTTTTCATTTATCATCTCTTGTGTTCGAGCATCAGGAGTAACTACAGGAAGGGGTGCTAGCGGTGGTGGATTTGGCAGAGGTTGAGGTAAAGATGCCCTATCTTTGTTAAATGCATCTAAAAGAAGTGTAGACTGTTTGGAAATTGATACATAGACAAAAGAGTAGTTAGTAATAGTATTCTCCCATAAAATAGTGATCAGAGTCAGATAACTAACTTTACGGTCTAACCATGTGAATTGGAAAAGAAAGACATACACACACCCAGGATCACAAAATTGACAATAATACACGGGCCTTCATGTTCAAGGGAGATCACTAACCTGTTTGTCTGCTCTTTTGATTCGAAGTTCCTCTACAATCTCCAAAGCTCGAATCTTCATATCCGACAAGCCTTCAAGATCTGCAAGTGCAAAATTATTTTACACCAGTGAAAAGAATAAACAAAAACCAGAACGTTTCCAAATTTTGAGTAAGGAATAAAATCATCCAATCGCGTATCAAATAGTTCCAAAGCTAATCAAGTTGATTTGACCTGCAATTTTCATACTAACAAGATCTTGCAAACTAATAATTGGAATTGAAGCAAGAATCCATGTATCATCCCTTTATTCATTCATACCATACCCACGGTAACACACACATTCATCTTAATGCAAAAGCTGCACTTGAGACAAAAAAATTGGGTTCACAAAAATAAACACAGATAACACGGACAACTCCAAGTCATGTATCACCCACCCCCTATATTATTCTCTCATCTTTGCAATTAAAGACTAAACCAAAAACTAAGCAGAACTTAACATAATATTGAAATTAAAAGTCATAAAAATACCAAATTTATCAGCTTCTTTCAACTTTTCTCTGATTTCTTTGGACAACTCAATTATTTCAGGTGTCTGCATTCACATCAAACAAAACAATTACTGTTACAGCTTGCAAGAAATCGTTAACCACAATAAATTAATGCATGTTTGATATCGGTTTGTCAGAATCACGGTGAGCCACTGTAGATTACCGACAGTGATACCGAACATGCACTTAAATTAAACTCAATATTGAATGTTGAATCATCACCTGAGTAACTTCGGATACGGAAATTGCAATTGCGGCTTTGGCATCATCATCCTCAAGACGCTTAAGAGCTCTACCAATTTTCCTATCACATTCACCAATAAGCTTATCTATAACATCCTCCAACTCTCTTTCGTAACTATCTGTGCCTTTGGATTTGGCTTCCTCGTATCTAAAAAACAGTTAAGCAAACACCACTATCCAAAATCCAAAACTAGAATAACCGCAACATTGAATTGAATTGAATTGAATTAAAGTATGTATTATAGTTAGATCGTGAAGGATACTCTTTTCTGAGCTGCAATGAGTGAACCTTAGGGCAAGGACCCATATCCATTTTCTGAAACGAATGAATAAAGATTAAAACCTAAGTAAGCGTAACAGAATGGAGGGAGAGAGAGGTGAAAAAGAATTACCGTTAATTGAAAGAGTTCGTGGGGGCAAAGACCGACGAGATAAAGACGGCAAACATCGCGATCGTAATACTTGCGGTTAACTTCACGGACGTCGCCGTTACGATTGGCTCCCATGAGAACGTCCAGTTGCTTCCGTATGGCATCCATTGTTTTCGATCTGGAACAGAACTGAACTCGATGGAACTTGTGTTTGTTGAGTTTATGAGTTTAGGGTTAGATCTTGTTCAACTACTAGGGTGGGGTAAGTAAGTGTGGGACTATTTTGCCTTGTCCGTTTTTTTAAAGAAATATTAATATTAATTCTTTTTTTGACGGGATAATGAAATTATAATCTTATGAAATATTTCATCTCATCTTATTTATAAAAAAATAATTGACTTTTTTTTAAAGAAAAAACAATTAATTTTTTAAAATTTATTGAATAATTGACGTATTTATTTATCTATAAAATCAAATATTTTACGTCATCATTTAAGTTAGATGTTATTCCTTCAAAAAAAAAAAAATTAATAAAGTATTCACATTGTCCCTTGTTTTTCATCCAACTTCGCTAAACAATGATTACAATACTATATAACATTGAGTTAGTTTGTCCAAAGAGTATTCATGATATCAAACATGACTACTTACACATAATTTCTCCTTCTTGTTTTTGAATTCTAACATAATTTCACTTATAAATATTTCACGCACAACGTTATAAATGAAGGAACCAATTAATTTTATTTAAAAACCAAGACTAAATAACAACTATGAATTTAATTTGAGCCTGCATTTCATATAATTACATTGGACGAAGGTCCTTCATGCTCTCTGGATGATCTGCTCTTGCAATTAAAGCAACGCTAGTATCATTCAAATTAGGTGAAAAACTACATGCATCAAGCCACAAACAACGAGTTTCAAAGATCTCGGTACCAATAAGAGGCCAAATTTTTTGAAAGAAGCCTGAATTAAGGCCATTAGATCCTGGTGATTTGTCAAGATGCATAGAGAAAACAGGTTGTCTGAATTCCTCTTATTTAAAAGGAGTTATTAGGATAATATTATCTCGAGGAGATATACATTAAGACACAGTGTTAATAATTGGTGAATGATTTCTATCATTTGGTGTGCGGAGATTATGTACAAAAATAGTCTTGAGCAATGCTACACAAGCCAACTTGATCATCCACAAACATATCATGTGCATAATTGCTTTTAACGGTGTTTCTCGTACGCCTCACACTAGTTGAAGCATGAAAAACTTACTATTTTTGTCATTATCTTTGAGCCAAAAGATTTTGGATTGTTGTTTCCGATAAATATCTTCCTACAACAAAACATAAGAAAGCTTGTTTTGGATGCTAGCAGCATATGCATAAGTTGTGTGGTCCTTACTACTTCGGATGGTATGAAGATCTTTCCGCAATTAGTTGGCTTCATGGTAAAATTTGGGGGTATTGGCTTTGCTCCATGCTTCAATATCATCAACAGAATACTTGAGCTTTTGTGAAGCATTATTAGCTGGATAGTAGTGCCAGTTCTCGTCGACCATATCGAAAGACTTTGATCAAGGAGCCACAGGTTTTCGAAATGAAACCTATGTTTTGAATGGATATAGCTCTTGGGCTTCAACTTTAAAATTAGGTAAATTGATATCCCTCTAAAGGGAGGTCATGCAAGTTACACTCGTTTACTGCTTAACGAAAACCATTATAAAGCCAAGCCGGTCTCTCATATCCTCCTCGTTTGTCGCCATTTGCGAGGAGATCATTAAAATCGTCTATGATGCACCAAGGGTCAGTTGACATAGTGACAAGATCACAAAGAAGATTCCAAGATTGTCTACGCCGAGCATTGTTTGAATGACCCCCGAGCATTGTTTGAATGACCCCAAAAAGAGGTTAGGTGCGGGTCACTTTTGACTGTATCATGAACTTGCCAATTAATAAATTTAGATGAATTAACACGGAATAGACGACTTCTAAATGATGGCAAGACCACCACTATGACCTTCTCTATCAAATAGTAAAATAAGAATCATAACCAAGCAAATAACAAACTTCTTTTATTTTATTGGAATGCGATAAAGTTTCAACTAGGAAAACAAATATCTAGTTTATTGACATGTATAAGGTCTTTAAGCTGGGAATTACCTTAGGATGTCTCATATCTCAGCAATTCCAACATAAAATGTTAATTTCCTCCGATATGCATGAGACCATACTCTGCTGATAAAAAAATGTTGTTTATCCTCTATATTTGTCCGTTGAACGATCTATTGAACAACTTCCATTGCAGACATGTCATACTGATTATTCAGGATGATAATTTTTTTCTTATCCAATACCATAATCATTACTTCTTGAGCGTTTCTTCAAGGTACCATCTAATTTTTCTTCAATTAATTTAGAAGTGTTTGCAAACAGAGAAATAGGTGTTGAATTTGATTTGATTGACAAACAGGTAAACTTAATTAAAAAAAAAAAAACTACAACAAACAGGTTATAAATCTTTTAACACTAATGAAACTACGGTTCCGTTCAGCGTGCGCTATGCTGATGGGTCTCGCACGCTGGGAGATGTGAATTACCAAAGTTTTTTTTTTTTTTGGAGTGGATTGCCAAAGTTTGTAGGTTGCTTTACTGTGCACTACCTGTTCGAGCCGGTTGATAGCTATTAAACAATTATAAAAGCCACTTCTTTTATTAATTGTTATGTGCACGGCCTATTTGAACATATTAATTCATTCGAAATGCATCAAGAAAATAATAAAAAAACATAGTATTTATAATTAAATGATCACTAGTTTGTATATATTTCGTCAAGTAATAGTTTGCATGTATTTAATTCCATATTAATCACCTTTAAATAAAATATTTTGTATAAAGAAAAATTTGAAACATAAAATGATAGTTAGTCTTTAGAAAATTCTCATAAAATGATAGCTAGTCTTTAGAAGATTCTTATATTAGGATAGTTAGTCTTTGTAAGATTCTCATAGAACAAAAGTTTGTCTTTGAAAGATTCTCATATAATGGAGGTTAGTCTTTGAAAGATTCTCATAGAACACTAGTTAGTCTTTAGAAAGATTCTTATAGAACAGATGTTAATCTTAAGAAGATTCTCAAAGAATTGAAGTTAGTCTTAAGAAGATTTTCATATAAGTTAGTATTTGGAAGATTATCATATAACGAAATCTTAGTTCTTAGGAAGACTCATAGAACAGAAGTTAGTCTGTTGAGGATTCTTAGGGAACGAAACCTTAGTTCTTAGGAAGATTATCAGAGAACGGAATCTTAGTTCTTAAAAAGATTCTCATTGAACGGAAGTTAGTCTTAGGAAGATTCTCAAAGATCAAAATCTTAATTCTTAACAAGATTCTCATTGAATGAAATTTTAGTTCCTAGGAAGATTTCCATTGAACAGAAGTTAATATTAGAAAGATTCTTAGAGAATGAAATCTTAGTTCTTAGGAAGATTCTCATTTTTTTTGAAGGATAATGAAATTTTAGTTTTAGGAAGATTCTCATTATTATCTTGTTCATTGTTTTTATTGAGAATAATTATAAAACATTCTCATAAAAAATAAATTAAAAAAAAATCATTTTTCAAGAACGATTAAGTCTTAAGATAGTTAATTGTAACAATTTAGTCCTTTAAATATTTTTCGTATCATTTAGGTTTTTAAGTTATTTAATTACGACTTTTAGGCTCCGAATAACTTATATTTTTGAAGGACCAACTTGTTACAATTGATTAACTTAAATGACCTAAGTGGTACCAAAAAAACTTAAAGGACCAATTTATTACAATTAAATAACTTAAAACACTCTTTTATTAAATTCAATTGCATTTGTTAAAATCAATATATATTTAAATAATAAAATGCTAGCAGGTCAAAATTCAAGAGATTACAACCATTCATTAGATTAAAAGTATATCTAATGGATCAAATTCATTTTGAAAAAAAAAATAAAGGTCATGCACGGTACATGACCCATTTAGCTTGCGTACCCTAGCCAGAGCCATGAAACTACAATACAAGATACTTCTGCAGTTTATGAATTATCTACAAGACACTTCTCCAAAGTGAATAATTTTAAATTATAAAAGAAACGATACCTTAAAAATAGACTATATTACAAATAGATACATTATAATAAATTACGAGTTTGTTACAAAACTAACTTTTAAAATGGACCTTTACAATTAGCAAAATGCCGAAATTGTTAGGTCAGATGTCATGACTGGGGTTCGAACTATAATACTTCCACTTATATGCGTGAGTTTATAATAACTTTGTCATTTCGTCTATCTATAAAAAAAAAAAAAATGGACCTTCACAACAATCTTTGAAACATAAATTTCATTAGCCACAAACATTAATATATGAACAACTTTACCTCAAAAAAGAAAACAATTAATACATGAACAACTTATTTAAATAGTTTCAATCAACGACATAACTTAAGTACATAGGTTCAAGTGTAGCTGTACAAAAGACTGGAAAGACCGATCGATCGATCGATCGATTCCGATCCAAGCGTGAGACACTGAGACTCATCAACACAAACAAACTAGTATAACCGAAACAACATCATTGACTCGGTTGCTCCGCCGCTCCGAGAAAACAATGACTCTACTCCGATCAATTTTAACGGTGACCTTACTCCTCACTTTCTTCTTCACTCTCTCACCAGCTTTCCAATCCGACGAGCTTCTCCTCGACGATGAAGAATTCGGCCTCGAAGGCGGTCGCCCTCAAACCCGTCCATCGTCACCTAACACCGCCGCCACCACCACCACCACCACCACTCGTAAGAGGATTCCTGATTCCGCTTCCGATTCAAAGATCCAGTTCACACTCGAACACGCTTTCGGTGATTCCGATTTCTCTGAAGCTGGTAACTTCTCTGCTCGTCTCAAAACTTGGAGTCACGGCGCTCAGGTTCGTCAATTTCTTTTTAATTGTTGATATTTTTCAAAGCTAGTATAATAATTCGTTGATTGGTTCTTCTCTGTTGAATCGATTTTGAATTAACAACTTAATTTGCAGTTATGCATAAGCTAAAGCTATTTCTATAACAAGATAAGAAATAAAATAAAGTTGAGTTTTTTCGTAGAAGCTATAAGTTGTTTTCATGAGCTATTTTGTTGAGCTTTATGAAAATAAGGTGAAAACAGCTTATGAACATGCCATAAGTTTTTTTCTTAAGTTTTCCCAAAGAGTCTCTCAGATAATTGTGTCAGTAGATAAGTTCTAAATAAGTCAATCCAAATAGGAATTTATTGCGCTGAGTATGAGTGGATTGATGAAATTATATGTTGTTGTACTGAGGCAATTTTGATATGTGACAGACACTGACGAAGCTGCGGTTTTCACGAGATGCTTTCACTGAAGACGAGAAGAATAAATTTCAAGTAATTATTTGAATCCTTCAGAGCTATTTTGTAATTTGTATATGTGTTTGAGATGTTTGTACTTTGAATTGTATAAAGATTTGGCACTGTTTTATTATTACAGGAGTTGTTGAAAAGAGATGATTTCTATAGGATTAGACTGCCATCCAACGTTTTGAGCCCTCCCGGCAGGGATTATATTGTTTCGTCAGTGAAAGCTGTAAGTGTTTAGATAGAATCAAGTTCTTCTTCATTGGTAGCATGCATCAAAATGTTAAAGCTTCTTTTTTTCACTCCAATTCACTATTCATGTATGGTTTTATATTTGAATTTATGCTTGGGGAAGTGTGAATAAGCTTTTAGTTCCCAGGTCTGTTTGTTCCTTTTCCGGAAATACTTCCAATGATGTAAGATATATGTTGGTACTGCCAGATGATAGTTATTAGTGTGTGATATTGTTCTAGTAATGCTGGATATTGTTTGTTCTGCACTCATCACATGATGTTGGAAGATAATAATCCATTTGCTGTCTCTTATTTTTTCATGGTTATCTTTAAGTAGCTTGAATCCTTATGACGGTGTTACTGTTTTTGGTTACTATTTTGATACTTGCAGCTCTTTTTTCGGTGTTGTGGTTACTGTTTAAACTGCCCTCTCCAATTAGAACTGACAGTTTACGTCTTTTTGAATCCAGAGATGTCTTCCAGGGGACGGTTTGGAGGAACACTTTGTAATACATACGGTAATTTACATTCATATACTGAAATATGCTGTTTAATGTATTTATACTCCAATGTCTGCAAATATAACTTCTCCACTCAGTTCACATTTTAGTACACAAAGGGATTTCTCATATATACTCTTGTGTCATTGGGAAACCAGTCTCAATAGTCTTGAAAATGGAAAAAAAAATAGTAATAGATTACAGTTGGTTTTGTATCTTGGGATAATTGACATGTTCTCCAGCTCTTTTGCAAAAGATTTTCAGAATGTACAATTCAGCTGTGTTTTGTGTATATATGACAACAACAAGAACCACATGGATCAGATCAGACAACCCGTTGAGCTCAATCAAAATCCACAGTTTTACCAGGAAAAAACCTTAGAGTAGGGTATTTCTTAATGATTTCTCTTGAAGTTCCCTTCACACTATCTCTACCGTTGTCAGTCTTCCTTAGTGCTCCCTTTAACTCAAGTGGATTTTTAGTGATAAAAAGCATAGTTTTTACCAGCCTCTTCAATGGTTAAACTCTTCTAGTTTATTCTTGTTGCTTACCATTCCGTGAATAGCTTGTAGAAGTAAAAGTAATTCCTTGATCCATCTCAATGTTTTTCTCAGTGATCAAGATTTTTCTATCTTCATTTTTGATGCATCGTGCACTAGATCTGTTCTTTTCCTTTCTCCTTCCTTCAAAAGCTTTTATATATGTTTTTCCTCATTTCCGAACCCTTCTGATTCACCAAAAACTACTTTTCCACCCTTGCGAAACTTCTTTTAATCATTAATATTTTTTAGCCAAGCTGCATTCATATAAAAAATACTTATCCCTTGACCAACACGAGGGCCCTTTTTACATATAAATATATAATGGGTTTTCCCTTCAATTTTATATTTATTTTTTTACAAAGAAAAAAAATATGAATGTCTTGGATCACAACTGGGTTCATTTTCAACTCTTTCATAGCTATAATTTTTATTTCTAGACAATTTATTCTGAAAAAAAAGTGCAGAATGTTTAATAGTATAATGAGTTTTTCACTAGTCTTGCTATGAGTGCCTCAGTACCCTAAGTTTACGTCCCAAAGAATAACAAATGAAAACTATTGAATGAATATATACCATTTGATATACGGGGAACTTAAAAAAGCCCTACACACGTCTATTTTTGATATACGGGGAACTGTTTTTACGGAACAACATGTTTTTTCATGAAAACACACAATATAGCTCAATAAAAATGAAAGTTCTAATTGAAAAAATTCTCAAAGAAATTAAAAGTTATTAGCTCGCTCTGACAATAACTAAATCATAAACCGTAAGTTACAAGTTACTGTGCGAGAATCGTTAGCATCTGTCTTTTCATGAAATGGCAACTCGGTGCTGTAAAGCTCTTTCCTTACAGAGTCTAGGGAAGGGAGGATTGTCTGATCCCATTATTGATCTAGTGTACAGTCTTACCTTGCATTTGCAAGAGGTTGATTCCACGACTTGAATGCATAATCACCTAGTCACACAGCAACAGCTCACATCTTTAGCAATTGTGTTTTCATATTTCATATAAATGGCTTTTCAAAAAAAAATATTTCATATAAATGGAAGAGACCTAAGTGAACATGGATTGCTTTGGAAGTTTTCCCTTGGTTTAGAATATATACAGAACTGAACTCTGATTATTTAACTTTTTATATTATATATCTATCTTTGTGTTTATTTCTTTCCAATATATTTTTTTTATTGAGTTTTTTTAATCTTACTGAGTCTTTCTGTTTCTCTCTTTCCTCTTGTCTGTTTCAGGAAGGTGTTAACATCTTGGCTGTCAATTATGGTGCTCCTGGGGCTTGCCCTTTCCCCCGGCAACTGAAGCTTGTAAGTTATGTTTTCTTTGGGCAACTGCACTTATTTCTTGTATGTTCATTGAACAAGGCTCAATTTCAAAACTTTTCAACTTGTTTTGTCGTCATCTATATTCTCATCGTCTTGAGGTCTTTATTGTTCGCACAAGGTGATTTTTAATAATGCTATCTTTCCTTAACATTGAAAAAATGATATAAATAAAAAAATAACCCAATGTTTATATCTGTTTCTTCCATACATGGTCATTTGTTTGGGCGTCTAGAATGTTTGCAATATGTCAGCATCATGAAGGGTGATTTTACAATCTTGCATTCCTAGAGAGATATGTGATTATATCCAAAACTGGCAGGTGGAGTGGAAGTTTAGACTGAAGACGCCTTGTTAACATATATTATGGACCTGAATCCTGCTTTGTTTTATAGAGTAATTTTTGTGTTCCTGAGTATTTGATATGCATGTTCTGGTTGGTTTTATTACATGCAATGCCACAACGTGTCTTGGTTCTTATGAGTACCTGAGCATAGTTCGTAACTTGTGCAAACTTAAAGTTGTTGTAAAGCCTGATTCCTATAATGCAAAGGCTAATTTTATACATTTTTTTTTTCCTGGATGTTAGCCTGCAAAGTGGTCTTTCAAGTCACACACACTTTTGAAGAACACTGAACAAGCACCAAGGTATGATCTATGAATTATGATTGATATTTTCAGTTTTAATTGTAATTATTTTTTTAGTTGATAAACAAATAATAACCGAAGAAAATCACACAAGTGCTCCTAGCAAGGTTGCCTTGGTAGCAATTGGTTATTGATAACTTTCTATAATTTTGAATTCTATTTGCTTTAGTATGCAGTCAATTTACCAACCCATTCATTTGACTCAGGAAAATCTTGGTCAAGGGATTAAGCCTGTTTAACTCAAACTAAAAAAATCTGGTCATTTGGTGTGACGCCTTGCTCTGGTTTTCGTAGGGTATGGAAATAACAGTATTCCATAAACAGTATTAGTCTTACAATCATTTAGGACAATGTTGACAAAAAATAAGTGGTCGACTACACTAAGTTTAGGTGGTTATTCATTAGAATGAATTCAAATTTATCATAGTGAGAACCATAATTTATTAGAATGAGTTGAGATTAAAGATGAGATTCATGTCCAAAATAGATGGTTAGATACACACTAGAGAATAGAGATTCATATTGATCGAGTTTAATTTTGTATTGAATCGACATATGACTTACATGTTTTGTAAGATAGTGATAATCATTGCTTCATTTCTATGACGAGTTTTTACTTGTGTAGTATGTATTTTATTAACAAATGTTATTTCCTCAGGACGCCAATATTTACGGAAGAGCTGATTGGCGGAGAGGGGATAGAAGGTGAACTTGTACAGCCAATAGAAAGATCCTTTTGGGCCAAATACGTGAGTATACAACATAAATGCTGCTGGTTTGATCGTAAAGCCAGTTTTATTTTGTTTATTGTTTAATTAAACTATACATACATACTAATTTCTCTGTATGGGACCTTTCTTAATGTCAGTGGATGTACATGATCCCTCTTGGACTCATTGTAATGAATGCCGTCACCCAAGCAGCGAATATGCCTGAGGAACAGGCTGGTGGTCAAGCTGGGGCACCGCCGCAGCAAGGAACTGCAGTACAGAGGGGAACAAATTCTGGTGTGCGTAGACGATGATAATTTGGTGTCGTTTACCTAAGAAACCATTATTTATGGACATTGACGATGAATGCAATTTAGTTTGACCTTATGTAACATTTCAAAATAATTTAGTTACGTGTATAAGCTCTTTATTTTTTTTTGTTGTGAACTTTGAAGGGAGTTAAATTTTCCAAGTAGATTGAGTAAATTAATGTCATTTAAGTTTTAACACGAAAATCCAGTTTGGTTTCATCTGGTTTTGGTGATGATTCTGAGGCTGTGTTAGATGTGAAGAAATATTCAATAGTTTTGAATTGTATGACATTTTTTAGATTGGGTTTATTTAATGATAGTTTTAAATGTGATAGTTGTGATAGTTTTATATATATATATATATAGTTGTGATAGTTAAAAAAAAAGAAAAAGTATAAGGTTTATTTAATGATAGTTTTAAATGTGATAGTTGTTGTGATAGTTAAATATAAATATATTTTTTAAAAAAGTATTGAAGTTGGATATATCAATTTTGACACTGCTACACACACATATGAAGAGTGGTGCATACTGAAACAAGAACCAAAGCCACGTTACTTTTTTCCAAAATATTATCAGACATACAAATTTGACAATAATTTAGTTGCTGCAGTTGAAATAAAAATGTGGTTTTTTTTTAGGGAAAATATGTGGTTAACTACGTTTAATTGGTTCATGAATACTGAATGTAATTAACCATATTTTCTAACGTCATTAATTCAAATGTAATTTTATCTATTTTGATAAAATAATCGATCTATTAATCATTTTAATATTCTTCAAATTTACATAAAAATCGTGGTTAATGACATCCAAAATCATTAACCATGTATTCAACTGATTAATACATCTATTTTTTTTTATCATGATTTTAGTGTAAATTTGTCTCCACATAAATTTGATTAATAGATCTATTTTGTTGCGATGAATAGTGATTAATGAATATCATGTGTTGCATTCAAATTTACACAAAAGTCATGATATTCATTAACCATGTATTGCATTCAAATTTACACAAAAATCATGGTAATGACATTCAAAATCGTAGTTTTTTTAATCATAAAGTTACCAAATGTATTAAAAGAAAAGTATAATATTGGAGTGGCTAAGCCAAATCCCAATAAAACCAGGAAAAAAATAAGAGTAAAGAAAAAGAACAAGAATCCTCCCAAGAAGTCTACCACTTCAAAGAGAGAGCATCAAAACTACCAAAAGTGGTACAAAGATCACTCCCACTGAGTGCTACCAGTAAAGTCTAGCTATTCAACACCTGCTATGGCAGAAACAGGTACTGTTAATCCAAGAAAAACAAACCAGTCCAGCAACAGAACTAGCAGTATATAAGAAAAAGTCAAAATATCAACAGAATCCTCTCTATCCAACTACTAAGATAGATTCAGCAACCACCCAAAATAACAGAAGCCGAAACCAAATATGAACAGCAACTGCAGAATACAGAACTGTCAACATGACCGTCACAAATCTTTGGGATTGCTTTTGATAACACCCTTTTTGGAACAAGTTTCTATGTGCTCACGACTTGTGCTTTGAACACCTGCGATGCAAGGATGAGCTGTATTTGCATATTTGGAAGTGATGACTGGTTGAGAATCACCATGGTGAGAGTTATTTTCTCAGTTGGGCATGTGGAGACCATTGGACTCCTGAACAATTTTCAAAAGCTGTTTTGTTATCCATACCCTGAGATTCTTCTGGCTATTTTGTAATACATTGCAATTGCTTACTGCAAAAGGTATCTCTGGTTGAAGATTTGGTAAGTAGTATTAGTGGTATCTACCAAATCAACTAACTTAATAGAGTTTTCTACTGTTGCAGCACACTCCATACTCTTACCAGCAACCTCATTATTATTGTTACTATTTCCTTTGTTGTTCTATAACAACATGTTCTCTTCGATACTCTCACTAGTGTTACCTCTGGAATCATGTTTCTCATTGGTAATTATCTATCTTACCTTTGGAAATTTGTAGAATGGCAACCTCAGTTTGTGTGTCCTTAGCCAAGCTAGACTTAAAGTGTTGCAAGTTAACATTTGTAGTGCTTGCCAAATTCTCCAAAACAGTCTTCATGTTTCGAAATACCACAGTAACAGGGATATTGGCTTCTATATTATTTTCAAGCTGTCTCAGATTTTGCTATGAGACTAACTGTTGCTTTTCCACATCCTCAGTTTCCTTATTCAAAATAGCCAAATTTTCTGATAGAACCTTGCCCTTTTCAACATTGCTGGTGTGGCACTGCTTACCATCTTTAGACAAGTTTAGAATTTTATTCGCCATCTTATTGCACTGTTGAATTGAATGCCCAATTAACCTACAGTTGTTGCAGAATAACGACTATTTTTCGTACTCAATTCCCACATTGAAGGCATGACCTTCCCTTTCCACCAACACATTATTGTAGATTTTGCCGGACAGGTCTGTATCAACTAGTGACCAAATAGCCTAGCCTTTGAGGAATCATCTAAAGCTAGAGGTGTTCCCGCCTCCGACACAATTTAAATCAAAAGTCTTGGCGGCTAATATTCTTGCGGCAAGTCTAATAACCAGAGTTAATTGTGTTCATTTGATGATTAATGAGCTGCGATGTTTTATTATATCCATTAACGGATCCATTGAATGTGATTTACCATGCATTTAAATCGCGTTAGACTATTAATTATGTAAAAAAATAACACAACACTTGTTTTTGCATGTCAGGAGTAGAAGTGTTAAAAGTTGTGTCCATTGATCACAATATTTATAAGCATTTAGTATGATGGGAAGAAAACAATCCTAAACAAACTCGTGCACATTACATAATATACTTTGCAACAAGGCTTGGAACCAAACTATATATCATTATTAAGTTTCCAATAAATTAACACCAGATGGAACATACTATCAATATCAAGGTGAACATAATTCATAACTAATACATAAACTCTTGTCAATCAGATAACAGATAACAAAGAAGGCCGCTTTATACCATCATAGTTCATCCTGCACATCAAAAGAAAATATTTCTTTAGTTCAAATATAAAGATGTTAAAGATTATATATCAATCACAATCATTTCTATCCTCAAGAAGTAGCCCGAGTGGTTGAGCTCGGACACCCAAATGAATTTGAGATGAAAGTCTAGAGTTTGGACCTAGTCCACTAACATAATACACTAATAACTAACATTTGTTTACAAAAGAAAATCACAATCACTTCTTCCCCTCTTTAAACTAATGTTATGACTTGAAAAGTTATAATTGAAATATTTTCTTTTTGACCATATTTGGAAATTGATCACCAAAATGACACCTCTATATCTGTTATCCTACTTATCATCAGAAAGAATAAACAATGAAGAAATCACGACTTACATGATAATCATCCATGTAATCGCGGCGATGCTGCACATAAAAGGGAAAACAAGTGCAAGTGGTCACTCACAACACAAACATGTAATAGTTCAGAGAACTAAATGACTGCATGTAAGGCTTAACTCAAAGTGACACGTTTCTAATGACATTATTAGGAATGTTGGTTTACTTCCACACATATTTTATCAATAGAGGATACGTAAAAGGCATACTCTTAAATAAACAATATTAGGACAGTATCTTGTATCTACTAGAACATGGCTTCTATTCCATTCTAGTATCTGTGCTATTTGTCATGTCTTCAAAAAGGGAGCGAAGGTTCATTAAAAAGCAAAAGATTAAAATATTGAACATATGCATGTATGATACAAACCTTTCTATATCTGTCTCTATGTCTATCACGGTGTCGATCATAGCCTCTCTCTTTTCTCCGCCTTTCACCGTCTTCTCTTGCTCTTTGAGCCTCCTGCACAAATAATTAAGAGTTTAGATTCCGTAAAAGAATCAAGGTTCTCAAGAAAGAAAGATAATGGAAGGAAATAGCGTATGTTCATGTACCTCCTCTTCTTGGGCTTTTCTTACTTTCTCTGCTTCCTCAAAAGCCTCTTTTTCAATCTGAGATGCCACAAAATAAAGGTCAGTTTAACACATGCCCTAAGAGAAGACACACGTAGGAAAGTAGGAGAATTGAATACACATCTTTATGACTAGATGGACATTTTTTCGAGGCAAATCAAATATCACTTCAAAAAGGCTTAATTAAGGCAATACAAAAGTTAACATATAATATACATATTTTTAAATGTTTAAATTATATTGTATAAACCTGCGAAAAATCAATACATGCTCCCATATACAAAATACTAGTTTTTGTTTAATAAGTAACCCAATTGCCACTTACAAGTCAAATATTGAGCTAAATCAAATGCAAGTCAAAGCGAAAACTCACCTCCCTGTTGGCAAACACTTCATCAACAACTTGTTTTGCATATTCAGGATCATCGCAAATCAAAATGTTGTCAAATACTGAACCACCTTTAACCTGAACCAAAATATATGCATTGATTTTATTAACTATTGTCATGCATTCAGCCTAATAGCTCAGCAGTTGTAGAGAAAAGGAACGATATGTAGCATAACATACAAGTCATCACTGGATTTGGAAATGTACAATTATTATACCTGCCAAACTTCTATGCCGACATATTTGATAGGCTTAAGCACATAAAGATCAGGGTCATCTTCAAACTCTGAAACAGGGAGAATTTAAATTTTTAAGCATTTACAAGTGTGAATGGAAGTCTGAAATACATACTAAATTATGACAAAGAAAAGGACATAAATTTGAACATACCTGGATTATCTATCCATGGAGTTTTCCATTTCCCTTTGTAGTTAGGATTCTTGATTTTCTGTCAACATAGAGAAGAGTAAGAGATGATAGTTGATGAAAGGAAACTGAAAGAATATAGAAAAACTAATTCTTCAAGCCTTATAGCTCCCGCAACTTGATCAACAAACCTTTCGTTTCCATGGTCCTTTGTATGCTGGATTCGGTATCTTCGGCCGCTTCCATATTCCATCTTCGTCTTCATCCCAACTATCAGGCTAATTCAGAGGAAGAAAATGTGTAAGATTTTTTATTTTTTTTTGAAAAAAATATCCTCCTACATTTCTCTATTTAGAAGTCATCATATCGGAAAATTCATTTTTTAGAATCATTTGTAGATCCACTCTTATACTCAACTAACCTCTTTAGCCTTTGGATCAGGAATTTCTGCTGGGATTGAATCATATCCCTGCAATACCAATGAATAAATAAATGAGTTTTCCATATAAATGGACTAAACAACCATCCTTTTGTTCGTTTATCATTAGGGAAAGAATAGAAATTTGAATACCTCAGGTTTGACAGCATTAGGGTCTTCAATGTATTCTCTGTCTTCCCAGTCTGCAGGCTGCGAGTAGGGAGAAATTTTAATTCAAAATACAAGTTATATAAAAGAAAGTACACCTCAACAACAAGAAATCTTAACTGAGTTATATAATCATGTTGTAAGACTCTTAGGCTACATTTGGCCAGACTTATTTTGGCTATAAAAGTTACTTTAAAATTAAAGCTAAACGTAAGTGTTTTAGAAAAAAGGCTAAATTTGTTTGGTAATTATTGTTACTTTTAGATTAAAAGTTCTTTTAATAGAATGATAGAATTTGAGTTAAATAATAAACAAATAGATGAATTATTAAAGGTCTCATACTTGACTAGAAAAACTCCTCTCAACTACTTTTTGAAAAGTTCCTAATATCTAACTTTTATACATAAAAGATAAGGTCATCTTTTAATTAAGATCTTTTATAAAACACTGTTTGGCTTAACTTCTTTTAAGGAGAAGAAAAAGAAAAAATAAGCCAGATCAAAAGTAGCTTTAGAGTTAGCTCATCAAAAGCATCATGTTATGCTAAAGGACAATGTTAGAAGTTCACTACTGAGTGAAACGGATCAGAGTAAAACCTTTTTTGCCTTGAGATCTTTGATTTTACGAGGAGGGAGAATATCCCAATCTGTATACAAGCTTCCAGAATCTCGCTCTCTATTATCAACCAGAACACTGTATGTAGCATCTGGCCTGAGAATGAATGTGTAGAAATGAGTTAACTTGTCAGTTTCACACTGCAGGTCCTTCTTTACCGGGTAATTTTGACCTTGGTAAGAGACTATGACATGGAGCTTCTTTGTGTCTGTTCCACATAAATCTGGTCCAAACATTACACTGTAGAGAATTTGTCAGTGTGACATTCTTTTCTGTTGAAAAGTATAAAATGTGCACAAAGAAGAAAAACGTGCGTTTGTAAAAATGATGCAAGGTGAATTAAAATACCATGTTACAATAAGGGTCAAGCAAACCAATAAAAAGAGAAGAACAACAGCATGGATATGGAAGAGAAAAACAATGAGAGTTTGTATTCCATTAGTTTAGTTAGCTTTTGAACGTCACTAATACAAACGAGGACATAAAGAAAACTTGATCAATATTAAAGTAGAGGCCACTTTGCGAGGTTGCAGATGAACTATTTGTGCACGTTATGAAATCAAGAATCAAAAACTAAGTGAAGAAAATGGAATAAGCAACACACCTATACGGCGTATCCCCACCAAATTTTTTCTGATTAACAAATCCAGAGAGGAGCTTCATATAACCTCCACCACACTCAATCTCTTGTTCAAATTTTATAGAATACTGGAAGACTAGTGTTCTGTTCTTGTTACTGAATTCTGGTATCTTTGCAGAGATGGCAAAATGTTTGGCATCATTAGATGTTTGGATACCTACCACAAGATCACACAAAAATCACTAAATGTTACAACAGCAACCAAATTCCTGTTACTACCATTTTGCATTTACTACACAAACCTCCCTTATGCAATAAAATTACAAGAAATTCCCTCATACGTATTTTTTACACGCCAAAATAAACAAACTAACTCCAAAATATTGTCATCACCTAATAAATTTGCAAACTGTAGCTCGAGGGCACTTTGAGGTCAAATGTCTTTCCTATCCTCATTCAGTTTTATATGTTGGGAAAGGAAAAGAACATGCATTCACTTAAGGTATTAAATTGTGATCGTGGCCGCGGTTGCAGAGATTCAAAAAACCTTGACTTGCGAGCTACAACTGCAGTTGCAGACCCCGCAATTTAAAATTTTGCATTCACATAAATGTCTATCCTTAACTTTGTGTTGTTCAAGCGTCTAATAGTAACACATAAAAATCCATTTTACATTTCGTTCATAGCAAGAGCACATTGTAGTTAAATAGACGGTATACAATATATACTAAGTCAACAAGTACCTTTATCATCTGGATCTCCAGCCCATTTCCCAGCCGTGTGCTTGAACGAACCGGCTTTGCCTTCGCTACTTTTCCAGTCTGATCTTACCCAACGACTTCGCCATCCATCTTTTCAAAATCAAACACATTAATATCATATGATCAATGAAAAAAATCATAATAAAAAATAACAAATAATTATATAAGCAGAATTGAAGACCACCACACATCACCTCATAGTTTGATACGCTAACTTGCTTAGTCCTATTTGTCTTTTAATCATTATTAGTTACTAATACTATGATTTCACTAAAATATTTATAAAAAAAACACCATTCTTATAATCATAATCAACTAGAAACATTTTGTTAGTAAAAAAGTTTTACACAAGCATTCAATTAATGAAATAATCGAATTTTTTTTTGAAGAAAATTCGAAAAAAATTTTAAACCAGTTAAATTCTTAAAGTAATAGAAAAAAAAATTAAACTCAAGTAAAAAAGAATAGAAATTTAAACACACTTGGCTTACATACTAGTAGAAAAAAATAATCAAACAAATAACTTATTACTTTCATCTATTAAACTAACTAACTAACTAATTAACAACTAACCAAATTTAACTAACTTTTCACTTATTTAACCGTTGGAGTCAAAATTTCAGCAACAAAAGAGCATAGAATAAATAAATTACCTTCAAAACGCTCTTCGAAGATGACTTCAGAAAGTGAAACTTGTATTAGCAACAAACAGAATAACACAAACATCTTCAGTTCAGTTGAAGCATTTTCCGCCATTTGCGGAATAAGCAATTTTTGTTCTGACACTGCTATTTCCAGTTCCAGAATGAGTTTACTTATAGAAAACTAAACCACTTCTTTGTCCCTAGACTTTGTGTTAATTACTTTTATGCCACCATGCTAAAATATTCCCGTGAAACTTTATCAAACAAATACTAAATTCAGTAAAAAAAACACTAAATTCATTATTGGATAATATACTTAATACTCTATTCATACACTAAAAAATAATAAACTGTATTAATCAGAATTGAATTGAACTTGGACCCCTTGAATAAGGTTTTGTGTTTGAACCTTGTGATGGAAAATATATGGTTCGAATAAAAGGCCTTTATTAAAGTTGTCCAACATATTTTTCTACGTAAAATTGTCTTCGATCAAAGTTAGTGAACACTTCTCACAATAACATGGTTATAAAAAATATAAAATAAAATAAAATATTAAAAAAATATATGATTAAAATTACTTTCGTCATTTCAATTTTTAAATCCTACTCTTTTTTTTCTTCTTCTAACATTTACTCATTAATCAGAATTTTCGTTGATAAAAAGTATTAATTTATGTCAATTAAACACTCCAGTAGTATAAATTTATATTTAACTCTTTTGTGCCCGTGAGCATAGCTCGGTTGGCAGGGACAATGCATTGTTATATGTAAGGGCCGGGGTTCGAACCCCGGACACAATGGTAAAACAAATTCAACAATCCTCAACACCCACTTTTTCAATTCTCAACACTCCACATCATTTTCTCTCTCTTAATTCAACACTCATTCAATTTTTATCTCTCCAATAGTTTTTTCATTCAACACTCTACCCCGCCACCTTTTATTTTTTATTCTTATTTAATTTTATATTTTTGTTTTTATAATTACATAAAATTACAATTATCGATTATAATTAAATTAAAATGAAAAAACACTTAACAACTTTTTTTTTTTTGTAAAAACAAAATTTATTTAAATAATTTATTTTTTATTTTCTTAACTTAAATTTGGGGTGTTGAATTGATTGTTAGTGTGATCCATTTCATTAAATAAAGACTAAAACTTCAAAAGAAAAGTTAATAGAAAGCTAATAATAAGATTAAGAGAGTTAAAAACTTGGTTTTTTTTTCTGTGTCCAAATCAAATGATCCAAGTATCGAGGAAAAAAATATCACGAATTTTGGTAAAAAATATATATATTTTGCAATGAAATAATTAAGTCCAAAATATTAAGATGATAAAAATCCAAACAGCCAATCGAAACCAGCCACGTGGCCCCCGCGTCAGAATTCAACATGTTTAATTCTTTCATCTACTCTCACCTCCACATCATATTTTTACCATTTTCAACACTCACATGCAATGGTTTCAATATGTTGAAGCTTGGTTTCAACAAGCCATTGCACTTGGTCTAAGGTGAATTCTAGCCACTAGGCTACCTGACAAAAAAAACTCTTGTGTATGGAAATATTGTAGTTAAAAGTAAGGATCCATTTTAAATATCCCACATATTTTCTGACTATCGTTAGAAACTTAATACTTCAAAATGAATAAAACAACCACTCCACGAGAAACATGATGTTGACCTTAATAGTTTTTTCTTGCTGCTTTGGGCGTATTCTGTACGGGGTAAAATTTTTTGATGCTGATCAATGATCATCGTTGAAGACTTGAAAAACATGATGAATATATTAAATGGTATTGAAATTGTCCAATAGATGGCCAATTTTGACGTAGCAATGGCCAATGGAATCATTTCATTCTTGCTTTTCTATGTAATTAATTTAATTTTTGGTTGTATGAAAGAGATAGGAAGTCAAAGTCTTCGTGACCTTCCAAAAGGGATCAAACCAAACTAGAAGGCAAGGGGAGAAAAATCCAATTTATATAGTTAATTTGTTTCCATACACCTTCGGGGAAGACTTGAATAGTCAATGACTCCAAGTCCGCTATCTTTGTGTGCCTCTTTAATCTTCCACTTGACGTACCCCACCATGACTCCACCAATGATCATGAAAATTTCACCATTAACAAGCCATGCCCATTTTATTTTGATTATGTTTATCAATTCTCCAAAATACACCTTTTTTACCCTCTTAATCCTAGTAGTTATTAAATAATTACGCTATATGTTTATGGATTGTAAGGTGGATTTACAGCATATATCCATATGCAGCAGTATTGGCTGAACATGTGGTCACTCCTTCGATGTGCAGTTCCTTGTCAAATGTGAGACCTTACCATGCTAGGCTCGCGCCCAAAAGCCGTAGTGTGTGATATTTGTACGCCAAATGGTGCCATATTGAAGCAAGGCTCAAGATCTTGAACGAGAAACTGAGAACTCAATGCAGCTAACGTTTGGTGGTAGCAAGACGTCTTTGGTTCAACATTATTCTCAACATAAAGATTGAGCGGTAATGGAGACATCAGGTTGTTAACGTCAAATGGCGTACTAAAAATCAGCAAGATATTTCGGTGATGCTTTACCTAGAACGTGTGCTCGCTTCATTATTGGTAGACATTTAAGTTAGTTGTCTATGCAGAAGGGGGCCTCCAACTTCTCTGTATGGTTAATAGAGAAGAGAAGTCACCCGAGTGGTGGAATACGCAAGTTAATGTTATACTATTACGAATCATATTGTTGTGACTATTTTAAAAAGTATAGGTTAATGAGGCTATATTGGCCTGCAACACAGAGATGCTCGAATTGACTAGCAATTAATTCGTTTGCAATTTATTTAACTCAGTCCAAATATAAGTTTGTCCATCACAGGCTACTTTGAATAGACTGGGACAGTTGAAATTAACAACTCCAAACAAAGTAGAAGAGAGAAAAATGATAGAGATTATACAACTAGATAGAGATAAAGACGAGTATAAGCGAACAAAAAATATTGACAAAATAAAAAACAAACAACAAGAATAAATTAATGATAAAGAAAGGACGGGGTGAAAACTGAGATAAAAGACCATTTAGCAATATTGCTTCTTACTTGATATTCACCCGACAGACCATGATAACAGTACATATTGAAACCACGATAAAGGGAGAATTAAAAATTCACAGTGGAGAGAAAATAAGAGATCATAACAAATTGAAAAATGAACAAAATGCTAGTTCAAAATATGTCGACACGGCAACTCAATAAGTTTGTAGAGTCCATGACAAATAGATATAAGAGGATGAGAGGTTCAGATGGCTAGGCATTAGGGTTTATACTGGTTTCATAACAACTTGATAATGTCTTAACATATTAGTAGCAAAATGACAATTGAATTTTGGGGAGCCACTTATCATGCGTTGAGACTAAACATAACTGGCAAATCATGGCACAGATAAGAAAACTAATGGGGGAGATAAGGAGAGGAGTGACAATCACATGGTTTGAACCCTAACATAACAATAATTAAACTAACATTTGTCATTCAAAAAAGAAACACAACAAAACACGACATCCCTGATCAAGTTATCGTTCATACAGACTACATGTAATTGAAACATTACAGATGAAGTTATACCCTCACATAACATGCAAACAAGACAATCAAACATAGTACGATTCATGAGCATACATTAAGAAGTGAGGACAGCGATAAGACCTTAATATTCTATAATCGTAAATCTAACAATTTTTATTGACATGAAAAATGGGAGCACAAAATGCAAAGTTATGTGATGCCAATACTAACAAAAGTAAAATACAACTCAAGCTGGCACATCCCCAGCCAAACACACTTCTGGGATTTAGAAGGGCGAGGAAACAAAGTTCAATTTTAGAAGCAAACAAGTGGAGCAAAAAATGTCTTAAGTTGAATGATTCTACACTACTTTATGATAAAGAAAATAAAAATTTTACAGCTAGCCTCATGAATTCCACTACTTTGCCTGAGGATGAGATGCAATGAAGTCAATTGCAAGATTAACAGAGTTGATCTTGTCTGCTTCATTATCAGGAATCTCAAACCCAAACTCTTCCTCAAGAGCCATCACAATCTCTACAGCATCCAAACTATCCAATCCAAGGTCATTCTGGAAATGAGCACTTGGGGTAACCTGACAAATGGAAAGAAGCACAGGCTCCATGTTAACAAGAGAGCATAAGCTAAAATTAAAATAGTACACAATTGCTGGCAGAGGGATTTGAATTCTCCAAAATGACACACACACTTCAAACAGTAAAGTGTAAGGTTATTTAACAGTTGTGCAAGTTTACACTATAGCCCAGTTCGGATTGGTTTATTTGTATACTAGCATATAAACTTGTGAGACTAATTGGGAGAGGTTATTTAAACAGCTTACGACATGTCCATTTAACTTCTTTCCTAAGCTCTCTAGGAAAACAGCTAATAACTTATTTGAAAACAGTTCGACTTTATTTCATCTCATGTGATAGAAATTGTTATACTTACGTACTTATACGATAATCAATTAATTAAGCTGTAACTTGTAAGTTTATCCAAACAAAGCCTTAATCCATGAAATATTCACTTAAGAGAGATCTGACACTGGGCAGTGATAATTTCATCGCAAACAGTAATGTTTATTTTGATGAAAGATCTAGCATAGAATACACCTCATATAACTAAAACAATATTATTATCGGTTGCTATATGATGTCTACAAACAAGTGTAGCTTAAAAATGATAGTATTTGAGAATTGAGGGTAATTCTTACATGGATACAATATCTACAGAACTTTAGAAAAAATTTACCAACACAACCAATCAAAACCAAGGATTATATAGATATTTTTGCATTGCATTTTACTGGTGCCTTTAGCTTCATATAAGAATTGCTCATTGATGGCATGGTAAAGTGGGTAGCAACATTAAAGGAAGGTCATGAGTCTGTTTGATATATTTGAGCTCATCTACTCACGTAAGCATTCGAACATTGTTCAGGAGAGCTTATGGAAACAACCAATGACACATCCATAAGCTAGATTATTTCCTTAAGGTCTCCAAAGTAGCTTATGAAGTGTTTGGATTGGCTTATCAGAGCTTATATACGACATAAGTTTTGTGAGACTCAGAAGAACTTGTGAAAACAGCTTATGACAATTTTCATAAGCTTTTTTCATGTTAATTTCATAAGTTCTCCAATGTAGGTTATAAAAATAGCTTATAGCATATACAAAAATAATTTAACTTTATTTTACCTTTCGCTATATAAGTAGCTTATGTAAGCTTATACATATGCACTTATCATGCTATGCTATAAGCTGCAAATAAGCTGTTTATCCAAACACGCCCTATAACTTATATGAAAACAATGTAATTCACTTTATCTTTAGTTATAGGAATAAAGAATTATGCTATTAGTGCTTAATTAATCCGTTGATCCAAACATTACCTAATTATCGGAAATAATTTTTTTGCAAAATAAGTTAAAATAAATCAAGAACTAATGGCAAATAAACCGGCAAAGTTAACAGCTAAACCTAACAATGACATCACGTTAATGATGAATGAAACAATAATTAGGAGATTGAAAAAAAAAACGAATAATAATAATAATAGTAGAAGAATAAATATACCTTAGAAGGATCAACTTTCTGGAAGTTTTTGACGCAAGAAACGACGCGATCTGTGACCTCAGATTTGTCGAGAAACGTACCCCTAACCTCTTCGCTGAAGCGACGAAGGAAAAAATTGGGAATAAGACGGAAAGGAGATTGGTGATTCAGTGGACGAGAATCAACCTGCACTCTCAAGTAGTTGATCAGAGGTAAACCGGTTCTTCTCGCCGCCATTGTTGTAGATGTCAAAAACCTCACTCTTCTCTCTCTCTCTCTCTGCTTATAGCTCCACGCGATGAATGAGATGAGAATAGTGAAGTTAGATGAAATGAAACCTTTGGTTCTAATATTGGGTTTTATGGGTTTTACCCGTTAGGCCCAAGCCCAATTTCAAGGTTGTGTTTGTGAAGATGCATACGTTGCTTATGTCAACTCCATAATCTAGGCTATGGTGTATTCATGTGAATTTAATTCAAATATATGTACCTTTCTGTCAAAAAATATTAATATATATATGTACTTTATAAAGGAGAAATTATTGGTCCAAGTGGTAACAAATTTTTTTATTAAAAAGTTAGATAAGAAATACTATTAAGCAGAACAATCGAAGCAAGAAATGTTAAGATTAAAAGAATATAAAAAAAACACTTAAACATATCGGCACTACCAAACCAACAAACACAAAAAAAAAATCAAAATCTAAGTGTAATCACTCCTAAGTATCTTAGCGGTTACGTATTTCATTGATAAAAATTGTAGGAAACACTCTTGGATTTAGTTTTAATCTAAATCAAAAATAATAATATTATTTGTGTAAAAATATCATACATAAATTTAATTATACTTCATTGTATATCGCTTGGTTCGTTCCTGAGCCATTGAAAGAGATATGTTGTGATACCATTTGTAATGCTCTAGTCTGCTTTCAAGTTTGTCGATCAATCCTAAAAACCAACACGACTCTTTTTATTGTGTTTTGTCATCATTCACACACTTTATGGTAGCTTCCAAAGAGTTATCCATCCAAAAATTGTTCAAAGTTAAGCACGCTTAAGTATGAAATTCTTATCTCAAGGGCTATAAAAAAATAATATGCATATTGTTGGTGAGAAGCTCTTTTATGAGCACAACCCTAAATTTTAGATGAGAATAAAATTAGATGATGTTGATTGATGTAAATATATTATTTTTGTTTTAATTTTTCCATTTGATGTGAGTGTGCCCAAATGCTTTTCATTTGGGGTTGTGACCATAAAAGAATTTTTCATTGTTGGTATAGGTAGTATCGATCAATCCTTATGACCTTCCTTCAATCATATAGTCTCGTACTTTCATGGTTTCAGAATCTCTTTCATTTCGATGTAATTTGATTCACTCATGTATTGCTTTGCTAAAAGAATGCCAAGAGTCGGTCATTATATGTGTCATGCGCACCGTCGATCACTCCCAATCCTCGTTGGCTTCAAGTGTCACTCTTTCGACATATTTTTTATTTGGTGCCTCTCCTGCAATGTTTTACTATCTAACTTGGTGGACCACATTACATGCATTTTGGTTTCAATTGACTATGATTAGATTACATTTCGAGGATCCATTATTGGAATTTGAACAATTGGTGTATTCTAATTTTCCTAATTGCCTTCTTCATTAACTAGATTTTTATTTACATGTGGGTTATTGTTAGTTTCATTACGGGTTGGAATTTCAAGGATCTTTTATTGCAAGTATGTTCCATTGGCTCCAATTTTGCCGAAACTGGACTCTTCGTAGTTGAATTTTAATAGCATGTTGGAGTTGGAGGAGGAGGTTGTGGGTGTGGGAGGAGGAGATGCTAGGGGAGTGTATTATTTTACTTAGTAATGTTTTCTTGCAGTGCACTGTGAAAGACACTTGGAGATGGCATATGGATCCTATTGCAGGTTATACAGTCAGCAACACTTACCTTTTACTGACTACTCCCGACATTCCTCAGGTGGAAGGTGCAGATGCTCTTGTTTGGCATAAACATGTTCCCCTTAAGGTCTCAATATTTGTTTGGCGGTTGGTAAAAAATAAGTTGTCTGCACGATCAAATCTGATGCAGCGCGGTATCCTCTCAGCTTCGGACGCAGGTTGTTTGCTAGGGTGCGGCCAAATCGAGACTTCTCAGCATTTATTTATTTCGTGTAGTTTTTATGGCACTTTGTGGAGTCAGGTGCGGTCTTGGCTTGGTGTCTTAGGCCCTGACCCCATTATTGTCTCAGATCACTTCCTTCAGTTCTCTCATTCAGCAGGTGGAGTTCGTGCAAGGTGCTCCTTCTTGCAGCTTGGTTGGTTGGTTACTGTGTGGCTCATTTGGAATGATCGTAATCAAAGGTTGTTTAACAATACATGTAGCTCTATTGATCAGTTGATGGATAAAGTAAAGCAGAACTCTATTTGGTGGCTAAAAGCTCATAATGTTGTTTTTGTTTTTGGGTTCCAATTGTGGTGGTCAAGTCCTTTAGCTTGTTTGGGACTAGGCTAATTTTTGTTTGACTTTGTATATTTGTAAATATTATGAGCCTTCCTAATACATCTTGTACTTGGAGGTGCCCGTGGTTTGTTAATATAAGTTTCATTTTTTATTGTTAAAAAAAAAAAGAAAATCATCTTTGAGATTGATACACTCTCTCTTTTTTATATGGCCATGAAGAGGTCATTCTCCTTATTTTGCTCCACAAGGTTTATTTGTTTCTCTCCTAGAGAGACAAATCAATGTTACCAAATATAAATAAATCATTACGCTTTTTTAAAGAAAAATGTAAAGGATATAATTTTAAAAAATGTATACAAATAAACCCATTTATATTTAAAAAAATATTTTTTTTCAACAAGTTACTATTTGCAAATTTAAAATAAAGATGTAAATATACCAATTCTAAAAAAAGATGAAAATATACCAATAAAATAAGTAGAAACATATTACTTATGATGATAAATCAAAGAGTGGTTTTGTTTGGAGTACATTTGATATGTTGAGGTATGAACTTAAATCTATAATACTTTTCTTTTCTACACTTTGCATGCTGAGTTTTGCTACTATCATTTTCTTTTATAGAATACTGAATACGTAGTATTACTACTTTCCTTGATTTCATTAATATTTTCTACTATTTTCTAGCCTATAACATTATTTAATTCCTTTATTTCATTAATATCATTACTTTATAAATATTCACAAATTTTCTTGTAGTTTGAACTTTTAAACCTTTATTTGAGAGAATTTCACAATTTACTTAACTCAGTTGGTAAGGACAATGCATGATATATGTAAGGTCTAATGTTCGAATTCCAGACACCACCAAAAAAAGAGATAATTTCACAATTTATAATTTAAAATTATTATTCTTGTAGTTTTGAACTTTTAAACTTTTCTTTGAGAGAATTTCACAATTTATATTTTAAAATTAATTATCATGACTTTTGCCTACCTTTGATTACCTTTGTACATACACTTTTTATGGCTATAAATAAATAAGGCATTTTTCAAATCCTAAAACATCACACAAAATAGAGAATTGAGAATTGTAATAGAGATGGGTAAGATACACATTGAAAAGTGTCATGGAAATAAGCATGATAAAAGAAAATGTGTTACGATGATGCTAATGATTATATTAGTTACAATATAAATTGAATGTATTCTTCCATCTAAAGAGTTCGGTGTTAATTAAATCGAAAGAAATTTAATATTTTAAAATGTGAATCAAATATATTCTCTTTAACAAGAGGACATGGTAATATTTGCAAATGTCGAAAATAAGTTATTTTATAGTAGTAAAAACTTAATCATAAATCCTTAAAAAAAAAAAAAAAGAAACTTAATAATCATAATGATAATTTAATAGATTTTGATATAATATGATTGTTAAAGTTGAAATATCATTAATTACGCCATGAATGATAATGACCTTAAAACGTTCAAAAGTTGATTCTAATAATTTCTAAACGCCTGGTATCATCCTTGGTTTGCAGTGTATTGTAGCAGTTGAGCAGCAGCAATGTTGGTTCTGTTCCTCTTTATCTTCCTCTTGTTACTCTTCTTATTCAAATTCGCCACTGCCTATGGTATTTTCTCACTCACTTTTTAAATCTCTTTATTTTAATAATTTTTTTGGATGCTTATTACTGTTTTGTTCAATTTATTAGGTGATTTCACTTTGATGTCAAAGAAAAAACCAAAACATGAACTAATTGAAGATAAGGTTGAATTTCTCATGCTACTGCTATTATTGATACCATACTGAAATGAAATGATTCAGTTCTTATGTTATTTGTTTCATTTCTTTCCAGGTTTTTTGGATTACTGGTGCCAGTCGTGGAATTGGTATAACTATAACTATACTCTTTTATTTAATTCATTTCACACTTATATTTCCATAGGATTATTTATATTTCATAATTTAATTCAAATTCTCCCAGAATGAAATCACTTTGTTGGAGACTAGTAAAAGAACCTGATTTTGAATGACGTCTGACAACTTGGTCCTTCTGTTAACTTGTAAGGAGTAGTTTCACAATAAGTGATACAATTCAAAAACTCATTTCCTCGTAAGTGATATAATTTAGGGACTAATTTGAAAGTAAATTAGATCCAAGTTATCAAAAGGACCAACCTGCTCGACTTAATTCAAATTTTTGAGTCTTCTCTGTCTTTTCGCAAATTTCAGAGGCAAAATTGGTGATTATTCAATTTGATTAACCCTTAGGCTCCCTACTTTATTATTCTGGTAATGGTCATCTTCCCACAAGTGTTTTCGATCAAATTAATCATGCCATGCCATTTAATTCCAGTTTCGGAATCTACTGTTTATTTCATTTTATTTGATTTTAGGGCTTTTTTTATCCTTAAACTATCCTCTACCAATGATTTCTTTGCAAAGCCAGAATCTTTTCATTATTTGTAGTTTTTTCGTGTGACTTATTTCTTTTGTTGTTTTATTTACCCTCATCAATGAATGTATATGAAGGGGAAATTCTAGCTCAACAACTTGCAAGTTTAGGGGCCAAGTTAATACTATCTGCAAGGGATGAAGCTGACCTAAACCGAGTAAAGTCACAGCTAAAAGGTACGATAAATCCGTTACTCATTTATGTCTGTGAACAGATATGGACACTTGCCTTATCCATTAATGTGTGATTTGCATACCACCAGGTAAGCATGCTGACGAGGCCAAGATTTTACCGTTAGATTTAACATCTGGTGAAGATTCTCTTAGGAAGGTTGTCGATGAAGCAGAATCCCTTTTCCCAGATTCTGGGGTTGATTATATGATTCATAATGCTGCTTATGAGCGTCCTGTAAGTGGTTGATTGCTTTATCTAATGGTTATATTGAACATATCAGAATTTGCATGGAAAACAAAACCTACATATGCATGTTATATCAGAAGGCACGCCTATAAACGTAAAACAAGAGGGGGCAAATAGACTTACCGTGTCCTCTTTTTGAGATACTGTGTGTGTGGGTGTGTGTGTCATTTGTTTATATCTGTAGGCTTATATATTTTTCTGTCAATGTTTAGTTACAATTCTAAAATAGTGCAATAACTTTAGACACATTTTGATTGGTGTGCTTGCATGCTGGTGTATTTGTAGCAAATTAGCAATTATATTTACTAATTGAACACTGGAATCAAGAAAGTGACATGACATGCTTGCACATTTACACGCCATAATGATATAAGGATGATGCTTTGTGAGGGTTGATGAAATTCCTCTTTAATAATAATGTTTTTATTTATTTGAAGAAGCTAAACTAGCCCACCGAAATTTCTCTTTAATAATAATGTTAACTATTCTTTATTCTTTATGTTTTACATACTTCTTTAATTAAACATATTATGAAAATAGTTATTTTGTTTTGCAGAAATCATCCGTCTTAGATGTAACCGAGGAGAGTCTCAAGGTATTTCATGAATGTGACTCTTGTTTTTGCTGATTAATTACCAAAGCTTTAAAAAATGTTCCCCTCGCTGCTTTTAGTTTTCTTTCAAAACATTGAAAGCAGTCTTCTGAAATTCTGCATTACTCTTTCTCCTGATTAGGCAACATTTGATGTCAATGTTTTTGGGACAATAACTCTTACAAGGCTCTTGACACCTTTCATGTTGAGGAGGGGCAAAGGTCATTTTGTGGTGGTATGTGGGAATTCTTTAATTATCTCTTATTTTGGTTATGGAATCTGCGTAGCAAAATTATGTTAAGTGGTTAGAAAATACATCATGATTGTGGAGCAAGATGCTTGTGACTCATGCAAGGAAAAAGTATAGAGTAGTCACTTGTTATCTTTACAATTACACTATACTTGAACGGACAATCATAATTTTAAATGTTCGGATATAATATATTGTCTCATGTTTTATGTCTTGTGTGCCATAGCTTCTGGCTATGCTAAGCCAATAACTAATATGTTTTATTGTCACATGTTCATTAGATATTTCTCTGAAGTTTTAACCCCATTTCCTGTTTATAAATGTATAATATTCTGTTCTATGTTTACTATCAGATGAGTAGTGCAGCAGGAAAGACACCTGCCCCAGGTCAGGCTGTATACTCAGCTTCAAAATATGCACTAAATGGGTACTTCCATTCCTTGCGTTCAGAGGTATAAAGATAGTTTTTACTATGTTTGATGTTGTTTTATTCCAATTATTATCATACAATACATATCATGCATCACCCTATCCTTTTATGGTTGCAGCTATGTCAAAAAGGAATCCAGGTAACCGTTGTCTGTCCCGGTCCCATAGAAACAGCAAATAACTCTGGATCGCAGGTTCCATCTGAGGTATGCACCTTTGCCAACTAATCATCCATTGTTAGTGTAAAGAAAGACAGTACTTGAGTCTATCTGTTTTAACTCCACTTTATTTCCACCATGCAAGTATCTTCATTAACTTCTTATCCACTGAGATTGCTAAATCAAGATACACGACAATTTTCCAAGTTTATGTATACTACATGTTTTGAAGGTTGAGAGTGCTAAATCAATATACATCTCTGTTTTCTAAGTTTATGTTTACATGTTTTACAATAATGAAGATATTTGTTGTCATTGTATTTTTTAGCCATAGTTGATGTGTATAGTTTTACTTCACATTTTTTCTTTTAAAATAGCAGGTATGCACGTGATTATTATTTTAAACTATGAATATGACTTGCTAATCTAATCTCATGTTTGCTAAATGAAAACAAATAAGAATATTCATATACAAGTGCAACAATAACAAAAGGTCTTTTTCCACTATGTGGATTCAGGCTGCATGAATCAAACTATGTCATAACGTCTTGTCATAAATCATATTTGTTGATAAACCATTTAATTTAAACCATTCTTAATGTTCTGGCCCATAGTTTTTCTTGACTTCCCTCTTAACTATTGGAAAACCCTTCATATGATCTACATTTCTTGTCGGGACTTCTACAAGACCACACATGTAAACCATTGGTTTTAATAATAAGTATTACCCAACTTTCTCTTCACTGCAATCATTTGTGGTCCTATCTTGTCTTGAAACATGGTCAAAACTCTGAATAAAAATGAATTGTAGATTGAAGAGAAGCACAAGCAAGGTCTTAGACCTGGAATTTATAGTATAAACTTTCCCTTTATGTTCTAGCTTGTTTGTTAGCATATTCCACTTGAATGTGTGTCATGCGGTGTTTTTGCTGGATGCATCATCTGAATCATTGAAGTTTGTTCTCTCCCTTTTAAAATTATGTCTTGACAGAAGCGTGTGTCAGCGGAGAAGTGTGTTGAGCTGACGATTATTGCCGCAACTCATGGCTTAAAGGAAGCTTGGATATCATATCAGGTAAAAACATTAGTATTAGGCTATTAGAAATTTATTTCTGTTAGAATACTGCACCAGTTTTCAACTTTTGTGCCTTCTTAGTTTAGTAATATTTGTTCACTCAAACCCACTTGGGTTGGCCTGGTGGTATTGGCTTGAGACCTGGGAGTGTCCACCTCCTCAAGGTCTCAGGTTCGATTTTCTCTGGTGCCAATTTAGGTGGGCTAATTTAGCTTCTTCAAAAAAAATATACTTGTTCACTCAATCTGTAATATTGAATACTTTGGCCAATTTAAAACTTTGTTGCATCTTAGCATTTGGCTTCACATGATACATAGACTATTTGGAACATATATACACGCTTTATGGTGAGTTCAGTTAGCATGAATTATAACGTCCAGCTTGCAACTTCGTCGATAGTACTCAACTGAATTTCGTTTGCAGCCTGTGCTTGCTGTCATGTATCTTGTTCAATACATGCCAACTATTGGTTATTGGCTCATGGACAAGGTATTGTTTTCCATCTTTTATATGCATTTTGTCAGTCTTTATTATGACTAACATTTAGTTTTTGTTACAATACTAATTAATGACTTTATATAAATGACTGGTAGGTTGGTAAAAATCGAGTGGAGGCTGCTAAAGAGAAGGGAAACGCTTATTCTTTGAGCCTACTATTTGGGAAAAAGAAGGCAGTGTGATGCCTATAGATGCATGTTTTTCTTTTAAAAATTATCAAATACAATTTTCTTGGTGGTTATTTTATCAAACTAGTAACACCTTTTTTAACAAATGACAAATCAAAGCATTTACAAAATACAGTATATAATTGAACAATAAAAGGGTAATATGGTTCTATAAATTTCCTGCCAACTAAGAGCCAGACCTTGCATTTGCTTAAGTTGAATTCCAAAGGGGCTACATGCGATCTTCTCTCTGAACAATGACGTTTTAAAAAAGAGAATCAATTTTGGTAGGTGATTGTGTTCCATAAGCCTCTCAAATTGCTCAACCGATTGGATTGTAACTTCCGATCGATATTTTTTGAGTAAACCCGGTCGGATTGTAACTCGATGGGCATTTGTTTTTTGAAAATGTGAGCAACTTAAGAGACTTATCGAGCAATCATCATTTTGATATGAATGAAAAACCTATAGAATTGTGCACATGAGGTGATTGATGTCTGTCAAATGAAATAATTATTTGTGTATTTTTCTTCAGATAATATTTATTCTTTTGTAATCATTTTATAACCAACCATTTGTATGCATTTTATTTTTCACAAATAGCACGACTAATAAATTCTAATGCTACCTCTACATGTATAAACTAAACTTCAATTTAACTCCAACCACCAGTCAGCTTATTTGGTAATATGTACATTATCTAGTGAGGTAATTTTGAAACCTAGGACACATTTCAAGGGTGGATTCTAGGGTGAGGGTTTAATTAAGTCTCTCACCGTTACCGGTGGACTATGAATAAAATAACGTTAGATTTAATTAATGGTTAGATTTTGTTAAAAATAAAAAATGAGAACAACTTTATATTGCTACACACAATTACGTCCTTTTCCTTTTCTCTTCCAGTTCCTTTCTAACCAAAATTCTGCACAAGATGGTTGCTGCCATAGATTATTCTAACCTCGACACACTAAAACATAATGATTTAAGCCTTCGCAATGGAAATATGGATGTGCACCACTTTTTATTTTTCTATTTTAATAAGCATTTATGCTTTCTCAAGTACGTTTCTCCTCACCATTTTTGGTTAAGCAAATTTAAGTAACAATTTGTTACACGTATGTTCCCCTCTCTACAAAATTGATTCATGACCCCCTTGATTATATTCAAATTCAATGCATAAATAATTTGTTAATTTAAAAATAAACCCTTCATCTTCATAATTTCAATGAGAATAATGAAACATGAATGATTTTTAAACCGAAAATGAAAGAGGAAGATGGGAGAGAAGAGATAAAAAGATCTAGTGCATATAGTGTATAATAGAATCTATACTCTTGATTGATCTAATGGCTCTTAATTATTGTTTATAGTGGTTCACTGGTGAGGGACTTAATTGAACCCTCACCCTAGAATTCACCCATTCCAGATTGAAAATGAGAAAGATTGTTGATGAAAATCGGGATGATGGAAGAAGACAAGGGTAGGAAAAAGACATCTAAGAAATTGTACAAGTCATGGAAACTATGTCTAATTTTATCGGTAGATTTTGTTTGTTTGTTTGTTTTCTATATGTTGTGTTTTTGAATGTTGATTGGTTTCATTTTGTTAAAATAATACGTTTAGATAAGATGTGGTACAAGATGTTCTAGCATGTAGTATGACATCTTGACTCAAGGTGGTGTACCGTATTTCGCATACTTTGGGGTAATGGTTTTCACGTGTATTCTAGAAGCTTTGATTAAATTACTTGTGCTCCAAAAAGCGTGTGTGTCTAGATGGTTCATGTGCTCTCGGTTTTAGTAATTCTTGCGCCTCATGATTGGAAACTATTTCAAGAAAGATTTGATATGAAAATATGTTTTGGACAACTGGAGTGTTTTAGCCCTTTGAAGAAAAAGCTCATGCAGGACAATGGCTATATAAGGAAGAGTCAACCCTAATAACAAGTAGAGATGTTTAAGTTGTGTTTTTTATCTCTTGTACTCTTTGATTATCAAAGTCTTAGAGATGGTTTGTTTTAATTGAGTTGTAATGTGTCTTTGTATTCCACTCTAATGCATCTAGTAAGAGTTGATTTGTGTATTGGAGTTGTTCTTCTACTTTATTGTAACCGTGATTGAGTCAATCACTATGCTGAATGATTGAGAGAAAGTGAGAGGAGTTTCTCATATTTAGAGGGAGTTCTAAATAGAAATACACAAGTAGTATTAGGTGAAGAAGATATTGAACAATGTTTGTTCATATAAGACCATGTGAACTAATACTGTTGAGAGTGGATTTCCTTTCTTGGATGGGTACCCCCAGAGTAGGAGTCGTTGCACCGAACTGGGTTACCAATCTATTATGCTCTTCTTTATCAAACTTTCTTTATTTTTGGTTGTTTGTTATTTTTGGTTATAATTGTTGTACACATTGTTTCGGACATTGTGTAAAACATCTGTCCTATGAGAACGAGAATTTCAATTGGTATCAGAGTAGGCATCATGTGTCTGTTTGGGTGAGCTCCATGGATAGACACATTATGTTCATATTGTGGCCTCGTCGCAAACCAATTTTGTAGCATCCTTTGAAGGAATTTAACATTGAATGCCAATTTTGTTCCTCGAAGGCGTGGTGACATCCATCAGGTTTGTTTCATGGTTCAATTGCAACTCTCGACCGAGACAGTTCAACAGTTACACATTCGTGACATTTTTTTAATGCATTCGTCTTTATAGATTGCAGAAGTTAAGGCTGTGTTTGGTAACACAAAAAAGCTAGCTTATAGCTTGTTGGACTAGCTTATAAGCTTGTTTTGATAAAATGATATGTGTTTGGTAAAAAGCTTTTCTCACTAGCTTATAGCGTTTTTTAAGAAGCTAATCCAAGTAGCTTTTTAGCTTATAGTTTGTAGCTTTTTATACTTTCTTCCCATTTTAACCTTTTCTTAATTTTATTTTATTTTATTATAATAAAAAAAACTACCCACTATCTTCTTAAACTAACCATGTTTATCATGTATGGCTTTTTAAATTTTCTTGTCCAATTTTTTGTTTTGTTTTACTTTGCTCATAATTCATATAATATATAATTTTATATAAAATTTATAATAGTGAAGCAAGTTTAGTTAAATAAAATTCATAAAAATAAAATAAATTGTTAAATAAAAAAAATCGATTGAATTCATAAATACATTTATTATTTTGTAGATGAAAATAATTTGAAATATATTTAAATATTTAAAAATAAATGTGTTAAGTAATAAAAATTATATATATGATATTAAAAAAATTAAACAAGCATGTCATTTTATGTCATTTTATATTTATAGTCACTTCAACAGCTAATTTTACCAAACACTTTTAATTTTAATCAGCTAACTTTTCAGCTATAAGCTATCAGCTATCAACCATCAGCTATAAGCTAGCTTTTCAGCTATCAGCTAACTTATAACTTTTTTTTACCAAACACACCCTAAGTTTCGGATATCCAGAAGTGTGTTTTTTTGAAACAAATGTTAGGAATTATTTGATAAAAAATGTTAGAGTTCGTGTTAGAATTTTTGCCAAGTAATAAATTTTGCTTATTTGTTCAATCTTCGATCACTTTATTTCATCTTAATACAATTAAATTTTATCAAAATTTGGGTGCTCTCTTGGCTTTTTTTTTTTGTTACATCTTGCTCTCTTGCCATTATTATTTTCTTGTTTGTTTTGTTGCAGTCCTATGATTGGTCCATGAAGATCTCTTTGTTGGAAATGTTACAAAATGAAATTTTTAGGTGAGGGAGTAATAATGTTACCCAGGGAAACCTTTAGAGGGTGGGAGGTAGGAGGTTAAAACTCCTTCGCATGTACCATAATTGTTCTTTTGATAGATATTATTTACAAAATTCAATGATAGAAAATTTTGATTGAAACTTGTGATCAACTTTTATTTCAATATTTACAATTAAATTATGTCAGGACATAATTTCACTTTTATGCTTTGTTTGGATCAGAGAGACCCAAGGGTGGGAGAGGTAGGATGTTAAAATTCCCTTGCATGTACCATAATTGTTCTTTTAGATAGATATTATTTACAAAATTTAATGATAGAAAATTTTGATTGAAACTTGTGATCAATTTTGTTTCATATTTACAATTAAATGATGTCCATGAGATAATTTTAGTTTTATGCTTTGTTTGGATCAGAGATGAACCCGAAGAAATAATTGTAAAGCAAATGAACTTTTTGACAAGAGTGAAAGTGAGAAAAAAATAAAAGTCAAATGAATGAAAGTGAGTAAAAAATAAAAATGAAATTTTTTATTGTTCGGTAGGAGTGAAAATAAAAGAATATATATATATATATATATATATATATATATATATTATATTTTCTTCTCCTACTTGATTGAACGGTGATATTGAAGAAGTGAGTTAAGATCCTCTCCATTTAAACTCTTCTCAATTTCTTCCATTTGGAGAAACAAAAACAAAAAAAAATTTATGATCTCAACTCTAAAAAAAGTAACAAGTGATCCAAACATGACTAATTTAATTTTTTTTATTGCTAAAATTCAATTTTAAGTCCTACACATGTTGACTATATGTAAAAGAACTAGTGGACCCGTGTGTGTTCGCACGGATTAATATATCGTCGATTTACAAAAATAATTTTTACGGCAAAACAAAAGAAAGCAGAATTACATATAAAATACAAAAAAAAAAAAAAAAAAAAAAAAAAAAAAAAAAAAACACAAATGTAAAACAAAAATCATCTGAATAACACACAATATTACATTCAACAGTGAAATCAGTATATCACGTGTATTCAATCTTTTCATTCTAATAAAATGCTATCGTCCATCAAATAAGTAAATAATATCAAGAAACCGGTGACCATGTATGTGGATAGATTCCTCACGAACAATTACTTTGAGGCATTGTTGAAATAAATGAATCAAATATTTTGGAAGACTTCTTTTATAGACATAGTGGTTTAAATGTTGCAACCAAGCCAAAACTCAGGAATCTCGAGCCATCAATAATTAATATTCCTAAACCAATTAACATGTCTAAAGCCTCAACAATTAATTATAGAAAAATTTATAAGAGATGTAGTTAAAAGATGTTGCATATATTTTTAGCCTTTACTTGTAAGCAATTTTTTTTTATATAGATTTCATACTCAAAATAAACTCACTATAACAATTTGTTATTAACAAAGTTTTTACTCAGTTTATACATTTATGTTTAAAGTTTAGTTGTACAATTATGTATACACTTAAGAGATCAAGTTTATAAATTTGGGTAGATGGAAATCAAATCTACACAAAATACTCAAAAGCGAAAACTTACACATAAGAAAGAAGATACATCCACTCATTATTTCATTGTCAAGCTTTTAAAATCATTCATCAAAATGATCACATCAAGCAAAAGATAATGAAGCACCAATCAAAACTAATAATTATTATTAAGTACACAAACATTTTATCAAACGCTTCAATGCATTTTATCCCCTTGCTAACTTGAGTCCCACTAAAACTATCCACCTTCACAATTTCAAGGTGTTTATCACCTAAAAGTTAATAATAACACTTACATATTTAGTTATCACAACACCAAGAAAAACATGTACCAACTTCAACATCACCTAAATGAATCTATATCTTTCGTTTCATTTTGTTTGTAACACACATCACGTTAAACATTAATATATTGAATTCAACAAACAAAAACATGAATAAACTAATATTAGATGCAATCATAAAATAGAGCAAAAACGAATTTGCTTTTTAATCACTAGAATATATCCACACATATGACATGGTTTCTTAGTAAAAACTATAGACAATGACAACAACCCCCATCAACCCTTACTATTCCAATATATTTTCATCACACTCATTAATTTCAGCCACAATCCGCTACTACATCTTCATCCCCTAAATACGAAGACCCATAAACAATAAACAAATTAGGACAAGAAAGAGTTACAAAAATGCAATAACAATCATCCTACAATACTCACCAATCTACAAACAAAAAAGCATATTCCCTGCAAGCAATAAACCTATTAAGGTGAGATAACTTGTTGAGGGTGATGATAACCTCTTAGTTCAATCTATTATATATTACTAAACTAATTTCACATCTAAGGGGGCGTTTGTTTTTGGGAAACACAAATTATTTCCAGGAATAACATACCCGGGAATGAAAATATGAAAATTTGATTCTTGAGTATTTGTTAAAAAAAGTGTTTGGCAAATAACTTGACATTCCTGAAAAAATTGGAAGTTACAATTTTTTTTTTAAATCTATGCATAATATCATGGGAATGCACATTCTCATCTCTTTACATGGGAATAATGGAAGTTATGAGAAGTTACTCCATTCCCAGGAACCTTTATACCCAGGAATATTTTTTTCTCAACCTCATAACAAACATGGGTATAATCATTCCCTAGTCATGTATTCCCGGAAATGTCATTCTTAACCTTGAAACAAACACCCCCTAAAAAATTTACAAATATTGGAGCAGAGAAGGGAAAGAAGCTTTTTACCCTGGTTTCTTCACCGTAAACCTTTCGAACGTGCTTCCCCACCGAGACCTGATACACCCCATTCGCTGCCACTAAGCGCAGTGCTCTTATTTGAAGATGATGCCGCTGACGCTCAATTTGAAGTTTGTCTCGATCTCCGTCGATTTGGAGAGCGTATCCAATGATTACATCCATTCACTTCAATGTCGCTAAATTAATACTCAATTTGTTCCTTTTTAATTATCACATTTTGACTTTTTAGATAAACCAAACAACAAATACTTTTACTATTTTTGAAACAACAATTTATCTTTTTTTCTATAATAACCTTAATCATTTAATATCTCATTTCATATATTTCTCTCTCTGCAGTAAATATCTAAGGGTAATATAGATAAATCAACATTTAATGATGTGTTGGACTTTAAAAATGAAAGTTAATTGGAAACAAAAAATTTATGCAAAAGTGACAATTATAAAAGAGCGGAGGGAGTACTAGTGATGTCATATCTCGTGTTCATGTATGTTGTTTCATAGTTTGGGTGCTACACTATACTAGTGTAGTGCTACTTCTTGAAATTGATTTGAGTTATCGAAAAAAAGATAGATCTTTTGGGAATACGAAATTTGACATTGTATAAATATATGGTTTTGGTAGGTTTAATATTTTTAATCGTTATTTTCTCTCACGTCGGGAGGAAAAAAAATTCTAGATCGTGACGTCGGATTTTTGTGTGTCCAAATGACACAACTCATGGAAAAAACAACGGAGCATAAATTCGTACAAAATATTGATATGCATGGTGAATGTGGGTTCAATTGGACTAATTGGCTACTGCTTTTGGTATTTTTTTGTATGTAGTATGTCGTTCATTAGCATGAATTGTTTCATGAAGAACTGTTGCTCAGAAGATTTGAATTTTTAATTTGTTCTTTTAAATTTTCGGCTCCCTTCACTTTATTTTTTCAATTTTCCGTTACTTTTATAGTATGTTTGGACGAGGTAATTGGAAAATTTTAGAGAATTTAGAATTCTAGGCAATTTAAAAGATTCAATTAAATTACTTTCATTTCTCAATTCTTGTTTGGATGGAGCAAAAAACAATTTCATCATCATCATTTTTGGGCAACTTTTGTAATTTTTTTGGGCCAAATTTAAAAATTGATATTTGGGGTCAATTTGTGAATTTAAAAATTTTGAGGGGTCAAATTATAATTTTTGAAAAATTTGAGGGGCCAATTTGTAATTTTTTTGAAATTTATTGGGGTCAAATTGAAAAATTTGAGGACCAAAATGCAAAATTTGAAAAATTATAACAATGATGAATTTTGAAATTCTTAGCTTTTAGGTGTCATTTAAAATTCTCTAAATTTGACTTGAACAAAATACTTCATAAATTTCCATCATTTTGAAAATACTTCAAACTATTATCCAAACAATGGAATTCACATTAAAGTATTTGAATTCCCTCAAAACATTCCCCCATCCAAACACACTCCTAGAGTTCAAAACAAAGATCTAGAAATTTAGATTTTTGACTATCTCATAAGTCTCTATCAAGAGATGACTTTTTTATCGAGGTTAGTTTGTACTAATTTTCTAATGATAATGCTCATTGAACGTAAGCTTGTTCAGTAACTGTACAAGAAAGTACTCCCTCCCGTCTTTTAATATAGGAGTAGTCACAAAAATCACTGGTATTAAGAAAAGTTGTTGAAGTAATAAATTTATTTGAAATATGTGTTACTATTACTAAATTGCCCTTTATGCATAAATCCATTTAATGTTGATTTTTCATATTCCAAGATAATTGATAGTATTAATAAGAGGTATAGTTGAAAAAAGAATAATGAATACATCTATGAATTTGTAGATAATATTATATCCAAGGACAGACTTTTTTTGTAAACAATCTTATAGGAACCGAGGGAATATTTAATTATGCATTCATCCTTTATTTGATTAAAATACATTGGGATCTCAATCTACTAAAATTCAAGGGTTGACATCTATGGATAACCTACTAAAATTAGGGTCAATATCTTCTCCATTTGTTCCATTTAGAGAGATAAAGACACATAAAAAGTAAAAAATAATTAATGATGGTGGGACCCACTTAGTGATAGGACCCGTCACTTATTTTTTGTGTCTATCTCTTCCCAAATTGCAACAAATGGAAAAATTTATAAATGGAGAGGATCTCTCCATGTTATCAACTTTGATTCAGTCACTAAGAAACGATTGGTCATGAGATGAGAGGGAGATCACACTGAATGAAGAGAGAAAATTGTGTCAAGTGTTTGTGTTTGGGAGGGATGGAGAGAGAAAGCATATGAAAATAAATTAAGCATCTCAATGAAGGAAGACAAAAAGTCTGGAAAAAAAAAGAAGGAACGGATAAATTGAATACTCCAGTTAGTAAAACGTGTTATACTAAAGACTTAATGTATATTAAATGAATTAAATACTAAAAGGAAATAAAGAATAAATTTTGTATTGAAAATATAAATAATTAAACATTTACAACATTAAATACACAAGTTATGATTGAAAAATTATTTCAAAAGACCTACTATTTCTGTTTAAGGTTTGTTTAGAAAAGTATTTGAAATTATCTGTGAATTTGATCTAGTAAAAATTAATTTGAAATAATTTAACTTATAAGTAAATTAATTATAAAATTTAGTGAAAAAATTCCAACCAACCACAAACTACTTTTTATCACTACTAATCAATATTAAAACTAAGACAATCAATTTTGATATATTATTACAACAAATAGACATGAGATTTTTCTTTAGCAAAATTGTGTTTATCCCAAGACACAACAACCATATCGTTCCCCTCCATTGAATGGGAGGTCAAAGAAGTTATTAGTTAACCCCACTGGTAGACATTGTCATACTATACTTGTGTTTGAGGTAAGATTTGATGAAGGGATCCAATTCTCCATCAATAACAGAGGTGATATCTGGTGTTTCATGCCCTGTTCTTACATCCTTTACTAGTTTGTATGGATGGAAGACATAATTTCTTATTTGCTGTCCCCATTCAGCCTTCACTACGTCCCCTCGAATCTGTTTAAATTCAGTTGCACGTTGCTCTTCAGCTATCACCAACAGCTTCGCTTTCAAACGACTTAAAGCTTTTATCTTATTTGCTAGCTGGGATCTCTCCTCTGCACAAGCATAATTGCAGTTTGGAGTTAAAACTTACAAATAGTATAGATAACCAAATTAGATCCATAATAACACAAAATAAGTGGCTCTCAATTTTTTTTTCACAAAAGTGAATTTAAACAGAAGCAACAGTAACACTCTACAAATGATTAGAGTAGTGAGTGTGGCAGTTACGATAATTATAGTATTGGTTCTAATCAGAAAATTGATTTGATAACGTTATGTAGAGAGAGAGAGTCAATAAATGAGTGAAGCCTCTCTTTCCTTTCAAATGAATGGAAACAGATCAAAGGAGAAAGAAAAACCTGTGCAGCGAAGAGTGACACCAGTTGGGATATGTGTAATTCGAACGGCAGTTTCAACCTTGTTAACATTCTGACCTCCTTTTCCCCCTGCTCTTGAGAAGCTGATTTCCAGGTCCTCTTCTGGAATTTCAACATTCAAAGATTCTTCTGGAAGAAGAGGCATGACTTCAACACCAGAAAAGCTTGTCTGTTCAAATATTCAAATATTGGAGTTTAAAAGAAATATTGTGCATTTGTAATCAAAGGCATATGACTAACACATTCAAAAGCTTTGTTTTCTTTCATTAATGGACATCATTGCTATTGCAGTCTACAGCAGCACTTTCACTGGGTTTTTTTGGGAACTGATCAAGCAATCTGACATTCAGCTAGCAAAAAGAGTCGGTTGTTACCTGACGAAGACCTTTGGAATTAAAAGGGGACTGCCGAACAATGCGATGTGTTCCTTTCTCCCCAGACAAATACCCATACGCATAACGGCCTTCAACTTCGATGGTGGCAGATTTAATTCCAGCTTCTTCTCCAAGAGATTTCTCAACCACTCTGGTTTTGTATCTTTGTTTCTCATCACTACATCTAAAGCATGTCGCCCAGTCCTGCACTGGAATAGTAAGTTGAAATTGAATACTCAGCATCACCACAAAGTACTCATATTCCAAGAAAAGCGCAAATAAAAAAAATAACTCAAAAGATTGATAAGTTGCAACTTTTCAGACTACACAGTGCGGGCTCTCTATATTATTATCTGAGAAGAAAAAAAAACAGCATAGCAAGGTTCCAAGATGACTATTTTTTAGAAATGGCAGAATATTAAATGCTTAACAAACTCATTCCCACATACTACAAGTGCACTCATCCAGATTTAAATGCATATGACAGTTACTTGTCAGTACACATGTGGCTATGAACAAATTTCAGAAAGCCTGGAGAAGTTTAAAAATGTTGAGACAGAGAGGTGACATATAGCTGCGTGAATTTTTACTCAGGATGAAAAAAAGAAGGTAAATTCTAGCTTTTCCTGGCATACAAATTACAAGTTCCTCCGTTCTACCCGTATAATATATCAGACAATAATTTTTTTACCTCTAGGGCTAGGAATGAAAAAACAAGTTCATTAAGGTAACACCTGTACACGGATAGCTATTTACCTGTGCATCAGTGCCTCCTGCACCTGCTGTAATAGAGATAACAGCACCTTCTTTGTCGTAAGGACCAGAAAGAAGTTGAGTCAGCTCAAACCGATCAATTGACTTATTCAGTTCTTTAATTAGACTAGAAGCTTCTTCATAAAGCCCTTTATCAACGGATTCCATTTCCTCTGTCAGCATAACTATTGTTTCTGCATCCTCAACCTACATTCATTGTAATGAAGGCCATAGTGGCACATGATTAGATTGGTACAAGTGAAGAAGTGGAGAAACTCAACACAACACGAGTCCTTAAAAGAGAGATAGATTTGTTGTACATCGTGGAAGCATCGTGAACATTGATAGCCATGTTTATAAGTCTGCGGGTGGCTATTTTTATTTTGGCTTTTATCATATTTTTTTTATCTTTCTTGCACTTAATATTAGCAGGAGATAAATAACTTTTGTGTCAATTTTACAAAATTACCTTCATTAATTTTTGTTTCTAAATCTTTACGGCCAGTTCTTGAGGCATTTAAAAGTTAACAATGAAACTTGAAATCCAATTTATTTATTAGTATAGATATTACTGCATGTCGGTCTTCATGTAATTGCTCCTAAGATATTCAGAATTATATCTAACCTGAGTTTTGTAGTCATTGAGCAATTTTATCTTTTCTTTGACATCAGCCAATGTCGAAAGAGTCTGTTGAGCTTTGGCTCGGTCGTCCCAAAAGGAGCTACAAGATGCTTCCTCTTCCAACTTGGCAAGTTCTTGCTCCAATAATTGTAGACCAGATGATTCTCTAATCTCTTTGACACGCTGTGATGCAATTTCAACATCCTTCCTCAGAGAATAAAAATCTGCAACACAATGCCAGAGTGCTACTTTAAAACAAACTAATCCAGAATTAATTTTAGCGACTATCCACTAATTGATTCACCCCATACATTACGATGGAGTATATGATTATACAAAAGGAAGAGAGAAACGGGAAATTACCGAATGACTTAAATCTAAAGAAGCCTTCATGATAACACCAATGTGCAAATCTACTTGTTCAATTACAAAATACTACTTTAGATTGCAATCATTTGGAATAGAAAATAATTTACAAACAGCAAAATGTTAATAAGATACTGCCCTGTAGTCTCTCGGTGTTGTCGCCTACATCATTCCTTAAGGGTGTATTTGGATGGAGGATTTAGGAGGGAAAGGGAAGGGAGGGCTTACTTTTCTTTTTTAAATTACAGACACTATAAAATGATTTTTAAAAAATTGAAATAATCATATGATAAATAATCATATAATACTTCAATAGCACTTTATATCATCCGTGATTTAAAAAAGAAAAGTAAGTCTTCCCTTCCCTTCCCTTCCCCTCCTAAACTCAATTCAAACACACCCTTAAGTGCTTCCCCGTAGTCGGAAAAAGAAGATGATACAATACAACATTTGGTAACTGATGGGTGCATATTCCAGTCATGACGACTTATTTTAAAGCTGAAAGTCAAGGGCCACTTTAAATTATGCACATCAGACTCCCTGCAAGGGTTTTACGTGCACGTGCAAATCGCGGTAATAACACACTGCCTTGTTCAGAATCTGCTCTACAAGAGTGCTATAGCGCTACTATAGCTGCTGTTTGACAATTTTGTACTGAATAGTGTATTGTGGAACAATATTGATTCATTCACATTCTGCTACGCTACAGGGACTTTTAACAACACTGAGTGGGGGTAACACTTACATTATTATTACATAAAATTTAGTGGTCAAGAAGTCAGCTGAGCAAGTTTTGAAGGGATTTGGGTTGTTAGCAGCTGTAAAACCTACTACATACAATCTTAACCATAAAACAAACTGAATATGAAATTGAAGACTTAAAATTACATGAGAGCCAGTTACTTTGAAACTACTGTGGTTCCATTTTCACTTCAAAACACAGGGATTCTACAATTGACATATAATTCGAGGGAGTTACGCGCATTTTAGCCTCATTCTAAATACTAATATCATAACATCACCGCCGGCGAATGAAAATGTGACATGATTTTGTCTGAATTATACAAAAAGATCTCAACTAAAGTATGGACATAAACATTAATAATTAATGTCATTGATTGATAACAAAAGCAGTTACCTTGAAGTGCGGAATCACTTGTGTGAGTATCCTCCTCCCCTTCCCCAACGCTGCTCAATTGATTCTCAGGCGTCGCAAACAGAACTACTGTGAAAGCCATTAACACAAAAACAAAAAATAATGAAATAAATGAAGTAGTAAACATGAGAATTGAAATAAATAAATAAATAGAATAGAAAGAGTACCAGGTGATAGAGGAAAAGGAGAAGGACGATGAGAGAGAGTGGTGGTGCGGAAAGATAAGAAAGGAAAATGTGGTGAAGAAGAAGAAGAAGAAGAAGAAGAAGAGGGAAATTGTGGAATGAGAAATGGTTGTTTATAAGACCTAAAGGTTTTGGCGGTTACAGTGGTGGTGTAGTAGCAGCACAGAGGGTGTGAAACAACAACCTCCATGACTTAAACGAGTCGCTTCAAACTGAAAGAAACTAGAGACAGATTGTTCGTTCCTGCGTGCGTAAGTTATTTTGTTCCGGATATGGTTGTTAGTGGTTACGCGGTCTAAGGTTGTCTACTTGTCTTGTGAAATTGGGTTTTGCTAATTCTCAATTAACAAATTATTTATTGGAAATTTTAATACTTGATGCATTCAAGGCACAATTTCTATAAAAAAATTACTTTTTAAAGTCTTTAAAAAATATCTGATGCATTTATTAATATTTTTCATTGAAATTACAATGACTTTACGACTAGAAATTTAAATTTTGGGTCATGCTAATTTTTGTTTTGAAGTTGTTTTTAGATTTTTTTGTAGATTTTTATTATTTTTTTAAACCATAATAGACAGATACAATACTCTTTAAAATGTTTTTTTTTGTTGTAAAAAGTGATTATTTTAAAAAGTTATAACCAGTTTGTTACATATTAAAATAAAAGGGATTTTGATATTCAACAATCTAATGATTATATTTTTAGAGATTTTATAAAAATAATCATAATCTTTTTTGTGGTTGTTTATTGGAATAAAAATCATTTCTTTATAGAAAAAATAATTAAATTTGTTTAAATTCAACTATATATAAAAGAGATTTTTTATTACAAAATTGTCTCAATCTCATGATACTTATCTTCTCTCTCCTCTAAAAATTGCATGAATCTTTTGATAATTATCTTCCGTCCAACAAAAGTTATTTATGTTGTCACGAGTGTATCCTCCATCCCGTGAAATATAGGTTGCATATTGAAATATAGCTGTCAATGTAACATTTGAGTTTATACAAAAAAACATTTGAGTTTCATGGAAACTGAAGTTACAAATATCACTCAAAATACATCTGCCAGTGCCTCCAGAATTCCAGCACAACTGTGTTTATACATAAAAACTAAAGCATAGTGGGTTCTGACAAAAGTTTGATTCAAAACCTCATTACTTTGATATTGCTTCTTTGAAATTTCCCAGTTTGCTCCATATGGACAACAGAAATCAATGTCTGCATGTAACATTAGTCATTTTAGCTTTCTCCAAGAATAATATTATGCAAAGGAGAAAACTTAGGTACAATTCCTTAGGTGCTTTTCGCATAGTTCTTAACTAAAAATACATATTTTTTGGATATAACAAACTTTGAGAAAATTATGGATTTGAGGAAATCATGGTGAATTTAGTTAAGAACCATACGAAAAGCATCTAAGGAATTGTACCTAAGCTTTCCCCTTATGCAAATTAAGCATACAAACAGTTCACAAAGATTGTTTAGGCCATAAGTTGTGCTTAGAGAACTAAAAGCCATAATTGATAATTAAAATCATAATATTCATTTTGCAAGGCCTAAAACCACCTAATCACTTGTCAACCCACTGTGTGAAAGGCCTAAAACCACCTAATCATTGACAACCCATTGGCATCCTACACAATAAGAGATAGACTTTAAAGTTTGCTAAGTTGATTCTCATTTAATCTTGTAAGTTAGATTTTAGATGACCTACAAAAGAAAATAAATAATAAATCCCTTCAAAAAACATATATATGATTTTTTTTTAAGGGATAGATATTTGATGTAGACTTAAAATCTTCACTGTTATAGCAAAAAGCCAAAAAGTAAACACAGATAATCAGTCAAACAAACTAAGTCATATCATTCCTCAAAAAATAAACTAAGTACTACCAATCAATAAAAAAAATGGGAATAGCAAAAACATTAGTAAGTCAACAATACTAAACAGTTAGAATGCATAATTCCATAGTATTGTGTTATGTAAAGGGATCGAATTTGTCGAAAATTTAAGTTTTCACTTTGATATTTTATTTTAATTTATTTAAGAACATGCAAACCAATCAAAATTAAGTGCACTCTAACATCATACTCTTAAACTAAGAGTGTTCCACTGAGAGTTTGGTAATGTTCTTAACTGAGATATTCTAATTAAGGTCAATGTTCCACTAATATTGCAAAAGTAAAAAGTAAACACAAATAACCAGCTAAACAAAAAAGTCAAATGATTCCCCAAAAAAAAAAAAAACAAATCATACCAATCAATAAAAATAAAAAAACGGGAATAGCAAAAACATGAGTGAATCAACAATACCAAAACAGTTGGAATGCATAATTCCATTGTATTTTGTTATGTAAATGAATCTGATTTGTCTAAGTTTTAAGTTTTCACTTTTATATTTTGTTTAAATTTTTTTAGAAATATGCAAACCAATCAAAATAAAGTGCACTCTAACATCATATTCTTAAACTAAAAGTATTCCACTAAGAGTTTGATAATCTTCTTAACTGAGATATTCTAATTGAGGTCAATGTTCCACTAGTGTACTGGTAGATACTGCCCCTGGAACTGGAAATTGAAGTGGCATGAGAATTTGAAATGTTATTCGGCAATGTATGCACAACAACATGAACCAGTTTTTTAATGTCTGATCAACTAACCTAAGACGCTTAGAGTCCAAAATGAGGTTTGATAAACAACATATTGCTGACTTTAGAGATTGTCACACTACTGTTTACCCTCTTTGAAACTCGCTTGGTTTTTTATGAGCTGGATTTTCTTCTAAAATGAGGCAGACAGAATAATTTGCACTAGAGATTTTAATTCAAATCCTAAAAACTACAAATCAAAATAAAATGCCAATAGACAAATTATGCATCCAATTGAAGGAACAATGACTTTAAAACTAAAACTATCGGATCTAATAGATCACCAGTCGATGAAAATTTGTTTCATTAAAACTAACATTATGTACTTTAAAATATAACAAAAAACTGCATAAGTAAAGATCTACAAATAGAAGTCTAGTCCAGATCACAGTACCTGTGCAAATTATAAGAATCATATCAATTGTGATCCACAAGCAAAGTAGTAAGCGTACATGATTCCAACATTGCAATGTGACTGGACTATGATAGGAAGAGTATAGAAGAGTAATTTTTGGTTTCTTAGTTATTATAAGAGCAAAGCTTAGGATGAGCAATTACACTTGATAATTAGAAACAAAGGCTTTTTTTAAGGTTACCTATTATACATTCTTGCAACTAAGTTGTATTTTCATACATAAATATCATATGAACAGTCCATGAAAACCATGAATGCAATCATCTGAAAGCATCGTATTAATGCATTGTCCCAACAAAGGATAAAAACCAATAATGAACAGCCACTCATCTCACAAGTAAAGAAAAACCGGTCCTGTTCAGAACTAAATACAGAAATAAAAGTAAAAACTGATTGTCAACGTTTATCATCAAATAAGCAGAAAAAGAGCCATTGAACTGCATTACAGGGATATATTAGTAGTTAATATAAAAAGATGACAGTAAAGCAAAACCATACTTCCTTCAGATCTTTGCACTTTTTTACATTCAAGTTCAAACTGGAGCACATAATAGCCACAAGCTAATAAAAAATAACTTTCAGCAACTAAACTAACTGCATTGCAAAAATTAAACCAGAAAATTTTTGTTCAACAGGTTGTAAGCACATTTACCTCCAATCTACGATTTCAACCTTTGCTGAGGGTGAGTTTTGAAGTAAAAAGTACAACGTTCCATTAGGCATGGATGAGGGTATGCGCATTTTCACTTTAAGTAACTTCAAGTTACACAAGGAATGGAACTCAACCTTCAATAAATCAGGAACTAACGAGAGAACCTAATCAATGAGGGATGATTGTCAATCAGGAACAATTTAATGCAAATCATATTTTTTGACAAAAAATATAACTAAAATAAAAAAGAAAGCATACTGAGAAAAATAATCAAAAGTGAAAATTGAAAATGAATTAACTAATATTCTCTCAAATCAAACATGGCCTAAGGTACCTTTAGAGCAGTATGATTGAGTGTCAATGATTTGATATTAGCAAGCTCAGCTAACCAGTTGAGAAGAACCAACGAAGCATCGGCATAATCTGTCCACATTCTTACCTCAATATTTACATGTTTGACAGAAGAGAGGTTGATTTTGCTCCTACATAGTTTCAAAACAGGAATACCCTCATAACAAACAAAGTCAAAGGTGAAAAGACTTGGAGTAGATAACTCAACCGTGCTATAGTAAACAGGATCCCCTACTATAGTCAAATTGGTAAGTGTAACACTTGATATGCAGAGGCTTTCTGCATCAAGAACATTACAATACAGAATCATCAAATTTTTCAAACTGTTTAATGCCGAAAAAGGCTCAGCACAACCATCGTCACCAACACAAAAGGCGAATGACTCTAGAGACAAGGTGGTTAATGCTGGCAAATTAAGGGACTTAGGAAATGATAATCTCTCATCAGTTCTAGGGGGACCAACACAAAGGTCAAGAGAGGTTAAAGTGTGACATGAAAAAAAGCAAGATGAGAAGTGTTGAAAATCACAGCAGGCATGGACTCTTAATTTCTCAACATTATGTGAAACAGCGTATGTGACGACCTTTTTGAGTAGGCGAGGATCCACAACACCCCGGCACAGAAAATCAACAGCGTGCAGCGGGGTTGACACATCACGAAGACACAAAATACGAGACACAAATCTATTGAAACTTTTGATCCTCATAAAGTGTGAAGAACATAATATAAGGGTGGGAAGATGCTTCCAAAGATGTCTCCATCTACTAGAGATTGTGCAAGTTTTAACAGCTTCGTCAGCATCCAAAAGGGATAGTATGCGAAGAAGAACACAATTGGGTAAATCACTGAGGCGATCTTCTTTTACATAGTCGTTGTGTTTTTTTCTTCCTCGTTTCATTGTCTGTGAAGCTGTGAGTTAGAAGCAAATCAGAGGCAAGTATTGAAAGGTATGAAACAAACATTAAAAAATAGCAAAATTGAAAGAAGATAACAAAGAAATCATTTTTGCTTTAGGGTGAGATATCAAATCTAATTGGACTTAATTATTGATTTGTTATCAAACGCGCATGTTTTCACTATAATTAAGTTTAATGGGAACAACCAAAATCAATTCACGATGATGAATTGAAAATGTAGATTAATTAAACTAAGTATGAGAAGTGATACCCTATTTAGTGATGAGATGAGACTTATTAGCGTAAACCCTAAATCCGAAATGACTGTTCAATTGGATCCTAATAATCTAAGTATGAACAAAACTTAACAATGGTGATGCAAAACTTACCAGGGATTGAAAGTGGTGCTTGAAACGGGAAAGAGAAAGAAGGGCCGAGTTCGTCGATGAGTGACGGAAGTGACGAAGATTCAACCAACCGGTTCGCGCGCTTCCCTTTTATCAAATATATATTTTATTTTATTTTTTATCTTTTTTAATTGTTTTATACAAAATTGTCCACTGTTTCATTTGTAAAACTGTTTCAGGTACAGGACAAACTGGAGGCAAGGGACAGGACAAAAGCTCATATTTTTGTCCCTCATCAAACCACAACACAACTTTTTGTCTCAAGTACAAATTATCTAAAATACCAAAATAACATTTTGTCCCCTAAAAATCGTATAAAACAACAAATTACTCAATTTCATAAAAAATTTGTCATGTGTTGTTCTGCCTTGTGTTGTACTGTTCTATCTTGTACTGTTCTGTCCAGTACTTACTGTTTTGTAAACCAAACACACCCTAAATAATTGTTCCACTTTCCCTAAAAAAAAAAAAAAAAAAAAAATTGTTCCACTTAAGAAATAGACATGGACGCACGATCCTCGTGAATAATCCGTTGTTTCGTAAAGTTTATAAAATATTTGAATTAATTCTTAATTGTTTGGCTTATCGATATACATTTTATCCTAACATTTGATTTTGTTTGGCGTTAAATAAACATTTGAGTCTAATTGTTTAGTTTATCAATATACATTTTGTCCTAACATTTATTCTTTGATAGAATTTTGTCCTAACATTTGATTATTTTTTTAGGGTTAAATATATTTTTCAGGTGACTTGTTCATAAAGAGTTGAACACATTAGTTCTCTAGCAAACGTTTAACTTCAGTTAAAAACATACAGATAAGGTGAAGTTAAATCATAAAGAATTGAACTTAAATATAAAGAGGGAAAGAAGAAAGACACAAAAATTTATCATGATTTACTACCTACCTGATAACTAGTTCAATTCACTCAGTCCATAATAATACCACACTTGACCTACGAAAATATGACAAACCGACTCTACAAAGTCATTACAAAAAATATCTTAAAGATCAACTATAACTCTCCTTCAAAAGAGATTATGCCGAGTCACAATCATATTCTGAAGCAGTTGACATGAGAAAACATTCACCTTGAGATGAGATGAAGATTCTCACACCCTTGCAATAAGTTGCACAATTTTTTATGACCTTTTGTCCACCACACTAACTCTCATGTGAAGGAATTAATAAGGCGATCTCACTGAATAAATACTCTCTAAAGCATAGAGAAGTTATCCTAAAATCATAAGTTCCCATTCAAAAGGATCCCTCGTCCACTTAAGCTTCCAAACCCATCTAGATTTCTCAAAGGAATAGCTCCCAACCAGGGATTTTTTCAAAAATTTGTAGATCGAACATCTCTAACCTTTCTGATGATACTATCAAAGAACTCATCAGTAGACTTAGGTTGACCTGGTTTCAATAAGGATACCTCATTCCACCATTTTGAGACATCTCTTAAACCCACCGCCCGCTCCCATGATGGTCTCATGGAGACGCTTGAAATATCTTGCTCAAATAATATCTTTCAACAAAGCCTTCTCTATTTTGATCAACCTCCAACGTCACTTCCCCAAAAGGGAAAGATTAAGCAATCTTAGATTTCTCATACCAACTTTTCCTTCACTACTTGTTCTTCACTCATTGACTTACAAACATCTGACCATCAGACATAACGAATCTTTCTTGCCCCTTTAGACTCTTTCCACAAAAAAACGTCATTGAATCCTCACAATTCGTCTCTAAACACCATTTGATATTTTCAAAAAGTTTCAAGAAAATTTCACCAAAGGGCGATAAGACCTAAAAACGACACTGAAATGCAATTAAGGCGACTATGATAGTCAGTTACATCAAAATCATAAACAATTTCATCTCGCCGAGGTAAACGATGAACTCGTAAATAATAACAAAAGAAAATAAACTCACCATGAGTAAGTAAAAAAGTAGAACTTAACCCGTTAAGAACGAGATGAGTGAAAAATTCACCAATCTGAAAACACTTTATCTTAATTGAAATATGAGTGCAAAAAACACATCATGTATAGAAACAAGCACACGTGCAAATGTATCTTGCCTTACGACATGTTACTGTCTTCAACACCTAGTGTTAAAAAGCAAAACATTTCGCCATTATATGTCTCGTGCTTGGGATTGTAAAACATCATATGATAAATAATTATATCCACACTTTAAAAAGCTTAAAGCACCTCGTCATTATATGCCTTACGTATGATATGAGGGTTGTGGACTGTTAAAATAATATTGGGCCAGAGGAACAACCATAGGCAAGCCACATCGACCTACCAGTTGATTTAAGCTAGGCCGTGTTATATTCAAGCTTGCTTTATAAGATCTAAGTGACCCATTTTGCTCTGACCCGTCCAAACATCTATAACTGCAAACAATTTAGAAATTCCAATTGCATCTCTATAAAAGAAACGAGACATTGAGAAAAGGGATGGCTTTTACACCATACCTAGCTACCGCAAGTAGAATTACTAGGGGTAATAGTTACTTTGGTCCCTAAATGTGTAATGATTAGTCATAATAGTTCTTCAATGTTTCAAAATTTTAAAATTGTCCCTCATTGCGCACTCTGTGGTCAAAATAGTGTCTAACGCAAAAGTAATTTCACAATGCTCACAATACTCTTTTCGTAGACAAAAATAACAACGAGTAAGTACTTATAAAGATTGATTGAACAATAAGTAAGTATATCGAACGATTAATATGACAATATTATCGAAACATTTCAACATGATGGACTATTTTGACTAGGGGTGGCAAAAAAATCCGTGTCCGCAGATAAAATCTGCAACGCCCTAGTTATTATATTTAATTATATTTAATTATTTTATTATGTGGAGTGTATATATATATATATATATATATATATATATATATATATATATGAGGTTGGTGATTTATGTGGAGTATATGCATATATTTATATATATGTGTGTTTTTGAGTGATTTATGTGGTGCATTATTTTATAATATGGTTTATTTAATAATAATGAGAATAAGTATGAAATATTAATTATTTTGGAGTTTGGGGAAATTAATAGGAATTAATAGAAGTTAAAGGGAGTTAATTGTAAATAGAAGGGAGTTACTTTTAAGAGGGAAGTTACACAGAGAGGTTAGAATCAGTTTTCACGTAAAAACCAACTTTGGGAGAAGAAGGAGAGAAGAGCAACTTAGAACCAGAGGAACCCTTTTTGCTGTGCATTTTTCATTCTGAATTAAGGTAAGGGTGAGGTTTACTTCAAGAATGTAGTTATTAAATTCTGATTTTGTATTTAACAGGTTTTGGTGAGGAATTGGGAATTTGGGGTTTTATGTTAGAATGAGGATTTTGCAGTTGTAAGCATGTTTTTGATGTTAGAATTGGGTTCTGGTTGCATGAAACACTTAATTATGTATCTGTAAACTGATTTGGGGAGTGATTGGAAGAAAAATGGGATTTTTGGGTAAAACCAGTTTTCTGCCCGTACAGAAGTTCATCGCTCGCCTCGCGAGTAGCTGTGCTCGCCATGGCGAGTGAGCAACTTCACAGCTCGTCTCGCGAGCAGTCCAACTCGCCATGGCGAGTAGCCCATATTAAAACTTGATTTTTGAAAAGTTGTTATAAGATGTTTTGGGGATGGTTTAAGGTACCTAGATGATGATAAAGATGAATGGTGAAAGTTTTAAGTTTAAAAGATGAATAGGGAACTTAGAATTGGAGTTTGAGTGAGAAAATGGCATTTTTCCCGAGAGCATCTGATTTTCACTCGCCTCGAGTTCGCCTTGAACTCGCCGTGGCGAGCTAGTGTTTTTGTGAACTCGCCATGGCGAGCAGATGTGCTCGCGAGGCGAGCTGCACAGTTCCTGAGTGTTGAATTGCTTGCTTGAATAATAGTGGTTTGATGTTGTTGTTTTTTAGCATGGTTATATATAATTATGCATTGTTTTGGTTGATTGGATTGCTGCATTAATGAATACTGATGATGGTTGAAATGTATGCTAATTATTGAATCATACATGTTGTTTAAGTTGAGTCACATAGAGTTGCATTGCATGGTCAGTTGTATGTAGATATACACAAGTAGGTCCATTGCATATGCATAAAACAGCGGTGAGGGCTTCGGTCCTGGAGTACTAGTTGCTCAACAGCGGTGAGGGCTTCGGTCCTGATTGGTACCACATGCATATTACATTTCATTAAGAAGTCTAAGATGGTGTCTTAGCAGTGGTCATGACATTTGCATGAGTCTTGGGTGTTGATTTCAGTTATTACCTGATGGATGATGTTGGTGTTGAATATGCATTTATATATATTCATTGTGATCATGGTGTGTTGTTGATGCTTGTGGTTGTTTGTGACTTATACATATATATGATTACAAGATAATGTGTTGTTGATTAGGGTGTTAGATTCAATTGATGATTTAATATCTATATTTATTGTTGTGGATCTCACCCCCTTCTGCTTGAAAATGTTGCCCTTCCTATGGGTAACTTGCAGGTGATCCTGAGTAGTAGTTGGTGGCTCAAAGTCGTGTCTAGGGCTCTGATACGTGGGATGAGATTTATCATTTTTATTATTGTTGCTTTCCTTTCCATGTATCAAATTTTGGAACTTGTAGTGTGGAGCCTTTTGTTGTTTTTGAACTATGATGTTGAATTATGTTAAGGCCTTTAATGCCATAGACTATTGTTGGATGTTCATGAGGTTATGGATTTTGAAAACTATTCCGCTGCTATGTTTTCATATATAATAAGTTGATTTGATTAAATAGTTTTATTTTCTATTTAAGAATTTTGAAATGACGTGTAGCATGCCCGTTTGTAGAATTACTCTGATGTATGTTTGCTATTTAATTGCTTTTGGGTAACGGGGTGTTACAAAATCCGTCATGGGCACGGGGCGGGTAGCTAAATGAGTAGCCGCGGGTATAATAAACGGGTATTTAACAACCCGTTACTTCATGGACACAAATACGGATTTGATGATACCCGTGCCCGCTGGTATCCGTACCCGTTAATAAATTATGTAAATTACTAAAATATCCATGTGTATATATAAAATTGCTTGGAATGCATATGAATTTTTGGATGTTTATTTGGATTTTAGTCTTTTCTAACTTTTATTTGGAGCTTTTTATGCTTTTTGGATGTTGGATGTTTTTATCCTTTTATTTTACTCCAAGAATTTGTATAGATTATGTAAGAATCATATGTATTATCCTACGATGAATTTGCTTGAGATTATGCAAGAATCATGATTTTTGTTGGATTATGGTATGGATTATGAAATTTGATAAAATCATGATTAGTTTTTTTTTTTTTTTTTTACAAAGAAAAATACCTTTTCTATTAAAAAAAATAATAAAAAATCCATGGGTACCCTCGAATATCCGTGAGTATATAAATACTGCACGAATATGGGGACGGGCACGGGTATCATATTTATCTAACGGGGCGGGGACGAATATCATACTACCCGTACCCATGGATACCCATTGACATCCCTAATTTTGACTAACGAATTGCATAATCAAAGACTATTTTTAAATTTTGATACTTTGAAGGATCATCGTGACTGCTTGTTTTTTTTTGTCAGATAGTCTAGTGGCTAGAATTCACCTTATAAGGTGAATAATTGGGGTTCGAACCCTGACTCTTGCATATAATAATGCATTGTCCTACCCAATTGAGCTATGCTCACGAGACTCCGACTACTTGTTACTCATTCAAAAACTTACCTGAATTATTATATTTCACAAAAAGAAAAGAAAGTTATTATAGAATTTTCCTCTAAAAAAAGTGCTACTGTTATAGATTTTTGATTATCTGCGCACGCTGTGCACGCAGCACTCTAGATTATGTAACATGTTCCACGCTCTCTCATCTACAACTAAAGAATATACTCTTTAGATGCTTATATATACTCATGTCTATGTACCTCAATACCAGAAGTTTCCGCTAGTACGGCAACACGCAACTGCATTGTTTATGTTTAGCTAGTACTACATTCTAAGCACGTGGCTGCATTAAATATTTTTTATGTTTTTTCTCTACGTATTTATGTAAAGGTGAATTAATAATAAATTTAAAACTTAAATCAATAAATACTTCTCCTTTAAATCATGGAAACAAATAAAATGAGTTCCAATCTCGGGAAAGAAGAAAATGTACGTAAGCATCTAGAATTCATAGAAGAGAACAAAACAAAGTGACTTGTTCCGTTTTGGACAAGTAAAATCCATAATCAACATCAGGAAGATCAACTTCACCAACCAAACCTACTTATAATAATAAATTGATACTATTATTAATTTTTCCATTAAATGATAAATACGTGTTGGTAGTAGCAACTTCACTCAACTAAAGCAGAGTCTGGTTAGTACAACTGAACTAACTAACAATTCCCTCACCGCACTGCAGCAGATGGGTTTTTGTCCGTGTTTTGGAGATGAAACTTCCGAAGTTCCACTAGCGGATCGTGACCCGGTTCTACTTGTTTCGGGTATGGGTGGCTCCATCCTTCATTCTAAGCCCAAGAAATTCGGGTTCACCACTCGTGTTTGGGTTAGAATCTCCCTCGCTGACTTGGAGTTTCGTAAGAAGATTTGGTCACTCTACAATCCTGAAACAGGTACTTACTACTGTTACTTTCTATAAACTTGTTTTGAGTTTCCATTTATATGCATTCATTTCTCACACTAAAGTAACCATTAATCAATTTTCAGGTTACACTGAATCGTTAGACAAGAAATCTGATATTGTTGTTCCTGATGATGATCATGGTCTCTATGCAATTGATATTTTAGATCCTTCTTGGGTAATCAAATCATACATGTATATTTTTTTAACACCTGTGTTATGTTGACTCAAAATCAGACAACAATCTAGATGACTAATTCACTTCAAATATATAGTTAATTATGTTTTGTGTATATGTGTATATATATATATTTTTTTTTAAAACTTGGTATTCAGACCAATGACCAACTAATCTGAGAATCTAGTACACTCCAAGGTCTCAAGCCAACACCAATAAGCCAACCCAAGTGGGTTTTTTCTGTGCATAATTAATGAATATAACAAGTTGTTACAACTTATTAACCATGATGGTGAATGTAATTAACCTTTTTATGTGTATATATGAATACCAATTGTGTTTAATGAATATCGTGTATATTTGAACATAACTTTGATGGTTAATGGATATCTATAAAACACAAATACTCCTCGGATTATGTGTGTCCTGGTGTCGGATATGTACGCCGACACATATGGTTACATTGAATTATGTCATTTTTTGAAATTATTATCAACGTTGACAAGTCCGTGTCTGAGTGAGTTTGTGCTTCATAGATAGATATTATGTATATTTTATTTTACCACTTGAAAATCATATGGTTAATGATATTCAAAGTCATAGTTAATTATGTTTAATGAATGCTTAATGAGTTGCAACACCTTGTGATATTCATTAATGTCTACTAAGCCTATTTAACCACATTTCAACTGTGTTAGCAATTATGGTGTCGAAAGTGGTTTGTGAAAATATCATTTCTGATATTTTGATTGGGTTTTTCTTATGCTTAAATTTAATGTCTCTTTTGTGTTATGTGTTGCTGCAGTTTGTAAAATGTGTACATTTGACAGAGGTGTATCATTTTCATGACATGATTGACATGCTAGTTGGATGTGGATACGTCAAAGGAACCACTTTGTTTGGATACGGATATGATTTCAGACAAAGCAATAGGTAGTGTTCTTGTAAACTTCATTCAGTGAGTGGATTTAAACATTGTCTCAGTAAGTAAGGATTGGTTTCTAGCTTATGAAAGTAGTAGCGCTTACAACTTTATATATGTTATAGTCTATAGTTAAACGAGAGTTTTTGGAAAAGTTGAGAAGCTGAAAGCCTGAAACCCATTTCAACTTATAGAAGAGGCTATAGTTTGGGTGATCTGTGTTCATTGCAACATCATTTCGACCTTTCTATTCTTACACATGCTAATTTGAAAACTAGTTCTAAAGCGTGTAGTTTGTTGCTGTTGTATTTGATAGGATGGACAAGTTAATGGATGGCCTCAAACTCAAGTTGGAAACTGCTTACAAAGCCTCTGGTGGAAGAAAAGTCAATATTATTTCACACTCCATGGGAGGGGTTTTGATCTTGTGTTTCATGTCACTTTACAGAGATGTGAGCATAGTCTTTCTCCATCTCTACTTATGAAAGTCGTGCTATTTCTACAATGTATAAGGATGAAAATCAAAGTGGAATCGGTGGTTATTTATGTTGTTGCTTGGCAGGTGTTTTCAAAATACGTGAATAAGTGGATTGCCTTGGCTTGCCCTTTTCAAGGTAATTCCTTTTCTTCTGTTTTTACGTGCTTCCTTTTCTTTGGTGTAATTTGTTTAGTACATAGTCAATTTTATTGGTCCATGACTCGAAGTTTAAAAACATTTGGATATGAACATCCCTTTTTGATAGCCATTTGATTATTAAATTAAATGTGAATTTCATGAGATGAATTGGAAAATATTATTAATGGTACTTAATTATTGATAAGTATGTCATTCTATGACTAGTTATCTTTATCTTCCATTCTTATTTGATTGCATGTTTTTGTCTCGTTAATTTTGATTAGCTAGGGCTCTTACTACTTTACTAGGGCTTTGATTTGTTTCTGACATTTGTCCATGGACTAGATTGAAATAAATACCAAGCCATTCCAAAATTTGGTTACTAAGAGTAATAACTAACAAGTCTACTATAAAGTATAAATAAATATTTTGATTTGATGAAAGTGACAGAAATATGTGAAACTCATCCCTTGAAAAAATCCCACTGCAATGAATGAAATATGTCTATGAGCCAAATCATTAAAAGAGATTTAGAGGTAATTGATTTATCTTTGGAGCTAATACAATAAGGTTTGTGGAGTTGATCGATCTATAGTGTCAATCATACCTAGTGGAAAGACGTTTAATTTTGTTGTTTGAATCACAAATGTAAAGGTCTCGTCTCCTTTACACTCCCCCTTTTCCAATTTTATAGATGTCTTAACTATCTATGTTTGAATACAAATTCCACCGGAACAGGTGCCCCAGGATGCATCAACGATGCTCTATTAACTGGATTAGAATTTGTTGAGGGCTTTGAAAGCTTTTTCTTTGTATCAAGGTGGACTTTTCATCAATTGGTACATTCTTGTTCTTGGTTAACTTTTCCTGTCATCGTCTAAATTGAATGTGGGCATAAATGATATTTCTACCAAGAAAAATCTTCAATTACCCTTTCGATTTTTTTATCAGGCATCATTGCCAAGGAAGTGGCCAATCAAGTTCAATTGAACTGTCTCTTCAAAGGAATGAGTTTGATGTGGACCAGGCTTGAATCCTTTTTTCCTGCACTGATGAACCTCTCTGGTGCCTGTAACAGTAACCCACTGTTGTCCGCATTCGTGTCCTCATGATATTGAGATGCAGAGCTTGGTCACCATTCAACTCATTCCTTTGAGAATGGTCGCGATTTTTATGTTGTGTGTGTAACTCATTTTAAAACCACCAAGTTTTCTGAAATAATCTTATCACATTAGCTAGTTGAGTGTCCATCAATCTATGAGATGTTGGCAAATCCGGATTATAAATGGAAAAAGAAGCCAGAAATTCAAGTTTGGCGAAAGCATGAAAAGGATGGGAATGTTATCGTCAATTTGGAATCTTATGGACCAACCCAGAGTATCTCTGTATTTGAAGAAGCGCTAAGGCACAATGAGGTATTGTATTTGAACTTTTCTTTAGGTTGATGAGTGTAATACGTGTGGTCATATATGCTATGAAATATTCTACCAATTCATGTTCATATATGGTATGAAATATTCAAGTAATTCATGTTGCGAACCTTTAATTTTGTTGCATGATTACAATTTTATATTTTGTTGACATATGCAAGATCAAGCTTGATGTTTAATATATATATTAATCAATGATTCAAATATAATACTATAAAAGTAGATAAGTAAATTATAGGATCATATATTACCAATATTATAGAAATTCTGCTAAACCTTCGAAGACACGTCAGTTTTGTGAATTTTAATATACTCAAAAAACCAATATACATTTTTATAGAAATTTTGTTATTATTATTATTATTATTATTGTTAAGTTTCAGAAAATAAACTTTGTTATCATTTTTAGTTGTTAGAATTTGAAAATCTATTTCCAACGACTAAATAAAATAACATATCACTTCATTTTTGTCACCATTTATAAGAATGCCTCTTTTCCCTTTCATTTTTTTTAGAGGTAAGATTGTTTTATCCTTTTTTTATGGTCGGCGCATTGTTAAAGCCTAATTGCTTTCTTCAGTTTTTCTGTCATCTTCTTTCATGTACCCTTTGACTGTGGTTTGGAGGATAAAGCTTATTCTCCCATAAGTTTGATTTCTCCTTTCTCGATAGCAAAAAAAAAACTTTAAATTATTCGCATTTAAAAGCTTAACATCTATGACTACAGTTGACTTGTCTTTAAGAGAAGGGAAGTAAGAAGGTTAGCTATCACTATAACTGATTAATATGTATTCCTATACAATGGTTAAGTCGTAAGGGATTTTGGCCCTGTGGCCAATTCATTGGCCTCGCATGCCAGATGTCTGTTCAACTCCTAGCCTTATGAGATGCCGCCGTGTGACTGATTTGTTAATCAATCGACTCATTTTGGCACTGTTGTTGGTCTGACTGGTTCTCTAAAAACTAGCTGGCTTGCACGGCCTTTGGCCAGTCGCGAACCTTATGAGCAATGGTAGGTTGCTCTTGTATTAGTACTTTGTTGAATCTGCCAAACTGGCTGCTTTGGGTTTGGTCTTGTCCTGTTTTCAGGTCAGTGGTTGTAGCTTAAGTGACCGACTTCTTGGTTCAAAGGAAAGCTGTTGCATAGTTACATGTCATTATTAAGTTTAAGCTAGTTTGGGTCTTTCTTTAATTAATGCCGATCAGAGTATTTGTGTTGATTATAAAAACTTTAAAACAAAGAAAATACATAATTTCATGTGTAATATTACCAAGGACTTATGATTTTCTTTTTTCCTTTTGCAGCTAAAGTATAACGGGAAATTAATGCCAGTGCCCTTTAATTTAGCTATCCTTAAATGGGCTACTGGAACTCGTCAAGTTATCAGTAATGCTAAACTACCGGACGGGGTCTCCTTCTATAACATTTATGGAACATCATTTGACACACCTTTCGATGTTTGGTATGTCAGTAAACTGCTAATGGAAAACACAAGTATGTCTTTGAATTAATTTAGTTTGAGGAAGGTTTTGTAGAAATTGAATCGCCTCATAAAACTGATATTGGAATGTATATCCATCTTACAACGTTGATCTAAGTTTTTTTTTATGCCTATAACCAATAATCAATACTTTACATAGTGAACTTTCTTAATTAGCTGGACTTATCTTGTTTCTTTATTACATTTCAAAAAGCTTTTTTCTTTCTTACATAATTTTGATTGAAGGAAGAAGGGTAATCTCATCCTCGGTAAATAAATCTTATCGCTGGCATTTAGGTTTATTCATTGGGTCCATCATCACAAAAATTTAGATGAAATATCCTTTGCTCGATATTTGTGAGTTTCTACAATATTTTTCTGATATGTCTTGCCCATGCCTAATGCAGCTATGGTTCGGAAAAATCTCCAATAGAGGACTTATCTGAAGTATGCCAGACACTGGTGAGCCCCTTTTTTATCTTATTTTTCAATGACAAAGACCACCGATAAGATTCTTGTATCTTTATTTTATAAAAATAGATAGCTTATTGATATGTCTTGCATCATTTCTATCTTTACTGAAAATCTAGCGTTTGTTATAGCCGCAAAAGGAAATCCTTTATTAGATTTGGATTTCAAATAATTCTTGGACTTGGGAGGTAGGACTCGTCTGCAGACACTGTAAACATAGAAAGTACAAAAAAGAATATCGTCAATTTTTCTTAGCATTTAGGTTGGGTCTAACTCAACCTTACAAAACCAGCTTTGTAAGGTGAGGGCTGCCCAAGCTTTATAAACACTAAGGCCATATCTCTAGGCAATGTGAGATTAAATCCACCCCTTCCCACCCAACACAATGAAGGTGTTGGAGGCTGCAATGAAGGCAACCCAAATGCTGCAAGTGGGCAGCTAGAGGTGGATCACAATGAAGGTGGAATTTCCAACAATTTTGAAAAAAGTTATATGCTCAAATTTACATCTTACCAAGGGTGATATATATATATATATATATATATATATTTTCTTTTGAAAATAATTATTCATGATGTAGGGTGTCAAAATTGGGACTACATTAGGAATGTAAGGTAGGAAAGAGATAAAAAGGTTGGGATATTCTGTTAGGCTGAGATAAGAGGATGGGGGAAGTGAAAGGTGGGCTAGATTCAAAAGTGTGATTGGATGGGAGGTACAAGTCCCTAGAAATATTCTATTTTACCATTTCTCCTTCTTTACTGATGTTTGATAAAATCAGATCTTTCAGTATCAGTCTCCTATCTGTAGCTTTCACAATCAAACGATGATGCCATGTAGTATAAGCTCAATCTAATTAATTAAATAATCTAAGCAACAATCAAATTTTAATTGTTTTTGAGGGCTTGTGATACCCAATTTCTAAAATATATTTCTTTAATCTTCTTATAAAAATGCTCTTCATAAATTTGTCCAAGTCCTTAATATTCATGTAATCAGTGCTCTGCTGCAAGGGAGTATCTATTAGTGATAGGCAAGCAGATCAAATAAAATTGCTGCTTTTTAGTTATTTTGGCTATGTTTTTGCTTTTGGTTTTTGTCCTTGGGATGACATAATTATGTCATTTCTTTCTAATTTCAGTGCATATTCATGTTTATGTGTATTAAAGAAAATAATTCTCTTTTATTTCAGCCACAATATTCTTATGTTGATGGAGATGGATCTGTTCCTGTTGAATCAGCCACGGTGCTCACTCCGATCTTTCTGTATTTCTGTACTTAACTTAGCCATGTTGATATTATCATATTTACTTAGGGTTTGGCTATAATGTCAAATTATAATGTTAAAATTAATTAATCACGTCATTCTAAGAGTTAAGCTTTTCAAGAAAATTATTTGTTGACTTTTGAAGATTGATGCATTCGGCAACCATATGGATATAGGCCAGATAGATGGATACAGATAACTATCTGATGTTTCTTAATATAATAGTTCCAAATTTAGCTTTGGATGATAATTCCTATGAAGTTGAGGAGTTTTGTTGTCTCATGTCACAGGCCGATGGACTTGAAGCCGTTGAAAGGGTAGGAGTTGCTGCTGAGCACCGTGGATTATTACATGATAAAACTGTATTTCAACTTATTCAAAAATGGTTGGGTGCTGAGCCAGTGGTTAGCAAGCAATCTAAGACATCAAAAGTGGCAGATACGTATGCAATAAACCCCATGGTTCTCTAAATTAGTTTGTTCCCGAAAACAGGGGTCATATCCATAACCCATGTGCTTGTGTTTCATGTTGGCTGCTATCCTTTTTTAGAAAACATGCGCAAATGGTTTGTTGCTAGCGGGTGTGGTATAATTTCATTATGCAATGTGTATAGTAGAATTCATTATTGGGTGGTGTACTATATTTGGCGATCATCGAGCAAGATGTATCTTTTCTCACATCTTGAAGACGCTTGGCTGCTGGATGACTTAGTCCTCAACATGTACCGATCAATATATTATTATTTGAGCATTCTTATCAATCTGCTTTGATTCAACATGTTCAAATGTAAACTCTACTTTCACTGTAAGAAAGACAGTATTTCAAATGAGCACTAAATTATGGTAGATTTTTTCTTCTTTTTCTTTTTATCATACGACTTGTTCGAAGTTCCAACTCAATGAGTCGTTGAAATTTTTTCCCTCTACAAAGCCCTAAAAAGGTAATTCTCTCAACAAAAAAAAAGTTGAAGGATTTTCTTTAGAGTGGATTGAGGTGGAAAAGATTGTTTGAGTGAATTGGAATGTCAAAAATAGGTGAGTTGGGTTTGAGAGACTTAGAGTTGTTTAACATAGCTCTTTTGGGAAAATAGAAATGGAAACTACTAGCTGAGAGAGAAGCTTTAATAGATAAGAGCAAATAGAAATTTCTCTACAAAATGGTCATTGACTATGTGTCTTCTGCAAATTGTGAATTGGAAACAACTAAATCATCTATTCTTCACTTGTCCTATAACGTATTGGATCTGGAAGCATTGTTTAGCAATCTAGGAAATTTGAACTCAGTTCTGCTTTGTCATGGGAAAACACATCACTGTTTTTTTTATTGGTTTGACAACAATCAAGAAGTATAAAATGACATTTGGCAACTTGTTTAGATTTGCACCTGTGGTCTATATGGATACATAGAAACCATATTTATTTTAAGTCCTCAAATCTGAATACTGAGGTGTTAGAAATGATTAAGCTTAAAGATTGGTCATGAATAAAAGCTAATTTTGAAAATGAGTCATTAATGGTTAAACCCAACTTCTCTTGTTTAGCTTGATATCATTTTCTTTAATTGCATTTCATGTAATTTGGCATAGGTATGAAATTGTTCTGATTTGCTGGCAGCTGCAAGTGGCAGTTTTTGTAGCTTTGAAGGGTGCAGTGGATTTGTATTTTTTTGTGTGCAAGTTTTGCTGCTTAAGTTATCTGTCTTTCCTCGTTCTGAGTTTCTGGTAATGTGTCTTGTCTGCTGGTTTTGTTGATTGCTGTTAGACAGTATAATTAAGGTTTAAAAAGAGTGCATAAAAAAGGATACTTACACTTTATAAATCGATTTTATAACGATGAGTTATGTTAAATTCAAAACATAAGATGATATCATAGCTCTTCGATTAGATCAACCGTCATATTATCCGTGCTCGAAGCTCGTTAATAGTGTTTGGTGTGAGGAGTTGTATATATAAGACTATAAGTATAACATAGGATGAAAGTAACTTCGAAAACATGAATATTGAACCTGAAATTTAGATAAGTTCAAATTACAACTAAAACGAATAAATATTCTACAATGAATGCAAAGACAATCGACAGATAAACATGTTAATGTTCGTCTTTCCACTAAATTTGAAGCTTGAAAATGGTTTATAAAGAAAAACACTCCTCAAATGCTATGAATTATATTTTATGGTGTTGGAATATTGTTTTTTCCATCACAAATATTACTTCTGTTTCAATCTTAGTTATGGAGATGATGTAGGACTAGTGGTTTTTTAGTCTTTTAAACACCAATAGAATTTTGTTTTATACTAGTTGTTGTCTTGGATGTGTTTTGCTGCTGTGAAGGACTGAGATTAATGCTACTTTACATTTGTATTATCAAGAGTTTGAATATCTTTTCTAAATAATACCGTTGTGGTTAAAGGTTAATTTATGATAAAGAATGTTAGTAGTAATTAAGATTACATGGAAGTCTAGTCAAAGTCAAAAAATGTTCAAATCCCAAACAGAGTTTCCACAAGCACAAAGCTAGGGCATTGGATTTGGTAAATTAATATATAAGGCTCGATAAAACAGACAGGAATGAGCATTCCCAGAGCTTGTTAGCTTATGATAGGATTCTATATGAGAAAACACACACACAGAGGCACATGAAGCATGCAATTTTTTAATATTGGACTGTTCCAACCAGAATCCCATTTTTTTTCTCCCTCATCACCTAGTATGCCCAACACAAACTTACAAAACAAACAAAAATGTGACTTTATTCAATATTGAACAGGGAAATTATTATTGTTTGAATAAGACAGAAGTTCATGTTCTTAAAATTTGTCCTCCAAGCAATTTTTTTATATTTTTTTGTTGTAAACTGAGCATCCTCTGCGCACGCAACTGCCGAGACTAATTCCTCAAGCTTTCTGAGACCTAAATGAGCGACAAACTCTCTCTAAGAGTTTTAACGCTGATGCATGCCCAAAACTAAATTCAAACTTAAGACCTTGGTTAAGCGACCTCCAAACAATGTTCTATATGAAAATATTTCACCCATAAATTTATAATTCAAACAATAAATTTTCAAATACCTGTGTTTTTATCTATACATTTTCAATTGGAAAAAAAAAAAAAAAAAGTGACTTTCAACTTTGACAGAGGTTGGGGACATCTAGGCCCGTAATTTCGTGGTACAAGCACTAGCAAATGCAGTCAAAGGAGCTTAAAGTTGTGTAAACAATATAATGCTAACAAATATCTTTAAGATGTTGTTTAAAGAATTAGAAGAAATATCTTTTGTATAGAAATTATGTATTTATTTTGACAAATGTTTGAACTATATTTACAAAATAAAATTTCATCCTACAAGTTACTTGTTAGCATGATAAAAAAAAATTATACATGAATATAATATTATATCATTATCATATTATTTTGTTATATTACTCCTAGTTCATAAAATATCATTATAAATACCTCATAAGATATTTTTATACGACTAATATTAGATATAAAAGTTAGTTTATACTAGCTAATTAGTTACTACAATAACTGTTCTTCTTATTGTTTCAAAAAAAAAAAAAACTGTTCTTCTTATTGGATATATAGGTCTTAATTATGTATACGTACCCTTATAATTCATATTCTTATGATTCTCTCATATTGAATATAACTTTCATTTTACTTTTCTCTACTTTTCTATTATGAATGACTTCTATGAAGAATAGTAGTAATAATTAATATATATTTTTTGGATAATAAGAGACATAGAAAACTTTAGAATATATCTATACTAGTATATCAAATATCATACTATACTATATGGTTACAAATAGTAGCAGTAGTATAGAAATTGAGCATGGGAACAAAAAGTAAGGAAAGGATATTGTGACCCACTACACGTTAGTATACTTTAAACAAAGCTTACTTTTCTTGGAAATATCTTTGGTAAGAGGGTTTGGTTTATGCATTGCATGGATAGGAGTGAAAATTATAATCCTGCAACTATTACTAAGCAGGTGCACAGTGAGAAAGAAAGAGTAATTTGATAAAATAATAGTAATAGGTATTGTTTCCAAGAAGGCACGGGCACCCCGCTGATTTCTCCCATAAATTATCGATTCTCACTCGAGTTTGAATCAATGTGTGTGTGTCCTTCCATCATCGATTTTCATGCTAGCTATTTGGATTTATTTGTTTCACTTTTAAGTTTTATCAATTGTTAATTCATTAGTCTTGTATTCATAATCAGAATGACAAATTACAAGCAAACAAACAGAAAAAGGAAATTAAAAAATTACTATAAAAAGAGATTCACTTTGTTGTTTTCTCATTCAATGAATCAGAAGACATGGGACATTGACCAACAATGAAGTCCTAGTAAAAGATCATTGTTTTTGGAGCATGCAGATTTCTTAATTTGATTTGAATGAGTTACTCTCTCGGTCCAATTTTTGTAAACCCTTTTGCACTCACAAAAGAGGTGCTAGTAAATAGGAATAGAGGAAGTATTAAATCAATTGCCCAAGGTTACTTGAAATCAATTAACACTCATCCCCTAAAAAATTTCATCATATAATTGGCTTGGCATTCTTGCTTTTGTAACATAAAACAAGTAAAACTTTACAATTATTTCTTTCTTAATCGTCTTGCTAATCAAAACTCGTTCCCTCTTTAATTTTGTCATTAAATTTGTGAATTGATAATTGACATGCAACCCTTGAGTTTGATATCGCTTTCTTAACTGTTTTATTAATAGCAACGATATGACACACTTGTCGAGATCCTATCACGCCTTATCCAAAATTTGTGTCCACAAGAAAATGATTTACTTTTGTCTTGGTACAACTCTTCCAAACATATGCTATTATTTGAATCTTCTCTCCCTAGAGACCATCCACTTGAGGGAAACATGCCAGGATTTGAATCTCCTCTCCATAGAGATCCTCAACTTGAGGGGAGCATGTTGAACGTGATGTATAATCGGTGGCGGATCTTGATTAAAAATGTTAGGGGTGCCAAATAAATTTAACTCCTATATACAAGTTGTTTCATAAAATAGACACAAATTGTTATGTGTTATGGAGCCAAGCTCAACACATTAGAGGATTGTCTTGTTTATCTATATTTTGTAAACATCGACCTCCTCTATAAACAAAGTCTCATCTTGATATTGCATGTAGGAAATGTTCAACCTGAATTACCCGTTGAATTTGGAAACCCCTAAATCTGTTCAGGATTCTACTTGCCAAACCATTCACTCAGCCCTCAACCACAAAAATGGAAAAACAGGCTTGTCAAAAGATGACACATGGTAGCAGTCACATGGACAAAACATTACAAGTTTGACAGTAGAAAAAATTACTACAATACTAGAGAATATACACATGGACAAAAACTTCATCCTTTATATGATCCTGTAATTATTCCAAAAATTACAGAGTCTAGTACTGATAATAAATAAAACTTGCCAATGAACTAAAAGCCTACATTCTCTAGATCAGTTAATCCCCAAAATTCACAGTAAGATATTCTACCATGACTAAACTTAATTAAGGCTACAACAAATAAATTATCCTGCAAGTTAGAATTAGCCCCCCCTAATAACCCTTCCAAATTAAAATGAAATAAAACCTATAAACTATCTTCCTTCTTCAAGATACATGCCAATGCATCATTTTGCACCTTGATGATGACACTTTCTTCATTCTCAAATCATCTATTCATGCAACAAAGTGAAAGGAGGACATAGAGAGACATTGGTAGTCCTTGGAGCAAGTGTTGGAATAGCAGTTGGAACCCAATTTGATCCTTGATCAACAGATAATTGTTGTGGCTGATAGTACAAGTTCCTTGCTGCCTGTGCATGATAAGGATCAGTAGTAGTCCCAAAAACATTTTCATAACCAAATCCTTTAATCTCACTCTCACCAAAATTGTTGTTGCTTCTTGGATTTTGGTTACCATCATTTGCAATAGCCATTGGAATCATATATCCACCATTTCCTCCATAACCACCATGATCTCCACCACCATAAACAACAGAATTAGATCCAGAACTATTATCCATGGAAGCAGAATCCATACTCATGATATTTTGTAAACCAAAGAAATTGTGAGTATTGTTATTATTATTCCCTAACTGTAGTTGATGAATATCAGTAGCAGTAGTATAAGTACTATGATCATCAGAATCTTGTTCTTGTTTGCACCAAAGCTTTTGAGTTTGAGTTCCATAAGGATAATTCTGTAACTGCATGTTGTTGGCATTGTAATGATGATGTGGTTGTTGATGTTGGAATGAAAGTGCATGCCAATTAGATGCATTTGTTGCTGCATAGATGGCTTGTTCTGTTAAATGGGAAGTGTTGTTGATGATGCTATGATCTTGTTCAGTTCTATGGCTAATATCAACATTCACATGATTCAATTCAACTTGCTCCATGTCTTTTAAACGCTTTGCAGCACCACCAATTGGTAATGTGCTGCTCTCAAGTATGGTTTTGACATCATATCTGCTCATGTCAAAGTTTGTAACTGCACTCAGTCCTCTGAATTTTATTGCTGCCACATCATATGCCTCTGCTGCCTCTTCTTGAGTGCCTAAAAAAATTGTTGATAACTTAGTCAAATATTTATTTTTGCTTTATTTATATCTGGTATAAATTTAAAAATATATATATACATATATATAATTCAGATTTCAGATGTATATATAGGTACAAGAGCTATGTGCATGTGTGTATAAATAGTTTAGTGCACATGCATATATACTATTGGATTGGATATCAAATATCATAACTTAAGCTTTGATTTAGTAGAGTATTTATCTATGTTAAAATATGAGGTAGGTTAGATTATAATATATGTCTATAAATTAAATAAATGAAATTAGTAGCTTACTGAAAGTTCCTAGGTAGAGATCTTTGTTGCCTGCAACTCTTCCAATCCTAGCTTGCCATCTACCATGTTGATGATGTCTGCAATCATATCATTCAAAAAATTACTCACAAGAAATGCTTTAGTGTATGTATATAAAAAATCATATTTATTTAGCTACCAAAATTGTAATCGAATTTAATTTATTTGTATTTATTTATTTTTTTTAAAAAAAACCTTCAATCCGAAGTTATTTCAATAGCAATTCATATTTTTCTATTGACAGAGCTGTTAAGTGGACATTTATGATTTCATGGGTCATTAATTTTATTTCAAGAAAATTTCATAAACATACACAAAATTTATTATTGGTCTTTATTTGGTCAAATGTACCTTGTTACTCCTCGGTAAATGGATGCACCTCGTGAAAAACCACTACTTTTCCTGTGCCAATAATATCAGTTAATGAACTATCAATGAATAAATTCATGCTCAATAAACTAAGGTTCATGAATCAAATTAGTAATAGTTCATGTGGTATTTGCAAATGTATAGTACCTTCTCAATGACGCAACGTACTCTTGCCTTGTCATATGCTTCATTTCTTCCACTTCTTTTTCATAATGGCTAATCTAAAATTCATTCATTGTTGACCAACACATAGAAATATCCAATATCAACAAGTTGTTATCACATTAAAATATAAAGTTTTGCATTATAAGGGAAAGAAAATTAAACAGACACATTCCATCAAATGAGGAAATTAATTTACTTTTCATTGTACATGGACACCAATATATGAATCACCCACCACTATTGCTTGGTTATTTTTGGTAACATCACTATTGCTTGGTTAATGCCAAAAGACCAACATGTTCCTTAATTCATTGTGATAATATATATAAAAAGGAGCAAATTAAAAGAGTAAGTGGAAATTAACTCACTGGAAAATTTGTTGTAGTAGTTGTTCCCCAATATTTTAGTGCTGCCAAATCATAGGCTCTAGCTGCTTTTTCTTCTTTGTCATAACCTCCTACAAATAGTACATAAACCAACATCAACAAATAAACACTCTTGAAAAGAATAAAATAAAAATTTCATAGAATCATATCCCACTCACCCAAGTAAACTGCAAAACCATGTACATTGATGAAGACCATAGAGGAAAATGGCATGCAAAGAACAAAAGCAATTGTTAAGTAATAGTAGTATATATTTCACTTAATCAATGTTATTAATAAATTAAAAATACAACAGGGAACATAAATTTGTAGATCTAATTACCTTGCCTTCCTTTGCGAGTCTGCCCCTCTCTTCTACAACTATTATCCCAAAGGTGAGCTTCATATCTCCCTGTCCATCTATGCCTTCAATCAATTCAAAACTCTAAACTCACCATCATGCATCTCAAAAATAGAAAGGCTAAGTTCTTTTTTCTTTAAAATAGCAAAGAAAATACTTATAGGTTTTTATTGATACAATAAGAATAAATAAATAAATAAATGTTTTTGATGTTAAAATAGAGAACCTTGTTACACCACGGTAAATGGAAGTTCTTTGTCCAAATGTATCAACGGATTTTCTAGGCACAGCACTTTCAACGACACTTGTTTGGTTGCTATCAAGTACAACTGCAGTTGTGGGTGGTTGTTTGTTTTCCGATGAGGAAATCTCACCACTCATCACATTTGCATTGAGAAGAGGCACAGATGAACTTGACTGTGAGCCAGTACTCATAGAAAGTGATAGTGTCTGCACACGTGCACCACTTTCATTGTTGTTATTGTTGTTGTTTTCTGGTGGTGGTGGTTGGTTTCTGAGCCATGTTTTTATCATAGATAAACCTATTGAGTTATTGTTACTTGTACTACCATCACCACCGCCACAGGATGCTTCCGGCTGATGAGGTGGGAGGTGTAATGAAGAGTATGAGTTGCTACCACCGTATTCTTGATGGTCGGTGAAAGAGTGTCCACCGAGGAAGTTTTCTAGCTTTGGTTGTGCTTGTTGGTTGTTGTTGTTCACATTTTGGTTCATGCATGATGTTCCCAATAGTAGGTTTTGGTTGTTGTAGTTCTCCTTCCAATCTGAAAAAATATAAAGTTTTTAGTTAGCACCGCATCTAAAAATATTTGAGTTTTGGTGATGTGATTCTGGTCAGTTACGAAGAACTCAACTCATCTAAACTTTTTTAAATTAATAAAAAAAAAAAGTTTCACATTGATTAGTTAGAAGCATCTTATGTTATATTTCTCATAAAGTGCTAACCAAGGTGAAGCATTATACTAATTTTTTCTTGACAAAATTAATTAGGGACGAGTTATTGGTGAAAGAAGTGAAACCTTGAGTGGTGTGAATGTTGTTATTTGTGTGGAAAGCTTCATAAATGGAAAAAGGATGAGAAAGGTTGAGTGAATGATGAGGAGTTGTGTGAGAAGAGAGATCATAGCAGTGATCTCCTTGAACATCAGAGCCTGAGATTTCATTAGGGTTGAACCCAAAACGGGAAGCCACCGTTTGATCTTGTGTTGATGGATGTTGTTCTTGTGGAGATAGAGAGAAACCTAACAAGTTCATAGAGGCCATATGATTTTTGTGAAAGAAAAAAAAAGACAAAGAGAGATCGGTGAGAAAGAAAACTAAAGTGTAGACTAGAGGTTAAAATAGAAGTGGTTTGTGATATGCATGAAGTGGAGGAGGTAGCACAAGTTATGTGAAAATGAGAATGAAAGAAAGACCAAGGAAGAAGGAGAAAGGTCAAATTCTTGAAAAACTCAAAAATTGAAAAACATTTATAGTAAAAATGAGGAAACATTTATAGTATACTTAACACATATACATATATAGTACATGTACATATCATCTGATATGAATATGATACATTTATACACGCGCACACATTATGTGAACACCTCTTATACTATATTCTAGGGCACTTGGGATCTTTTCATCAAAAAATGTTTGCTTCATGGTTTAATCAAAAAGATATTCATGGGACCATTTCGTAATTTGTGCACTAGTCAGATAAACATTGGGGGAAAATGTGATTTGTATTCTGCTCATTTTAGGCCTCATTGACATTTGTTAAGAAATTTTTATTCTGTAAATATATATTATTTTACAAATTCTCATCTTTTTAATATTATATAAATATTCAGTATAAAGAATCTCTTGAAAGTTGAAACAAAACATATTATTATCAACTTTTTAATATTATACAAATATTCCGTATAAACAATCTCTTCAAACAAAACAAATAATTATCAATTAAACTAAAAATAATGGTCAGCCTATATGATGAATTTCGAACATATGATTATTATGAATAGTAAATAAAAACGAACGATATTGAATTGAGGAAGTATACTATGTATCCCTCTCTTAAATAAATGACTAACTTCAAGTTTCATAAATATTTTACATTCATGCATTGCTTTTATTTTATTTTATTTTTATCGTTAATAATTACTACATTGCTTTTTTCATAATATTTCGTTTTTATTATAGTTAATAATTACTTCTATGCTTATCTGAAATTTTAGATTCAAATTCAGGTTATCCCATCTTTTCTCATGTATATGTGTTTATTTGAGTATGTGTTGATTAAGATAATAGAAAGATAGAAATCAAACTCGAGTTCTTCTGAACGGTTCGTTATTGGTGAAACTCATTAATCACTTTGAGTTTATTGCTTGTATTGTTGGAGGTAAATTCTATTTGAGAGATTTATAATTTTTCATTAAGGAGACATATCTTTTTTTAGAAACTTTAAGAAAACATTATTGAAATTAAATAAAAACACTTCTTTTTTATGAAAGAAATGTGCTTATAGCATTTTATTGATGATCAAAGATTCAATACAATTGGGTATAGCATAATAAGAAACGGGATTAGCTAATAATGTGGCCTCTCTTGCAAGATTATGAGCTACCACATATGCTTGTCGCCTGACGAACTCCACCCGAGAGTTGAAAAATTTGATATTAAAGAGAGAGCGAGAAGCTGAGACTATATTGCCAAATTCAGAAATGTCTTCTCATCTGCAGGAGAATGCATCTTTCGTGACTTTTGAATAAACTTCAAAATCAATGTTCTCCATCCGCATATCACTCGTCCACTGGATTGCATGAAATAAACCGAGGGCTTCTCCCACCTCTACATCGTATACTCCCGCAAAGCTAACTGTTTAGGCAAGAACAAAAATACCTTCTTCATCCATGATGCAAATGCCTATACCGGTGCGATATTTTTGTTCGAGTTCAAGCTAAGTATTACTCTTATCATGAATGTTGTGAAAGTGTCATCGTGAGTTTAACTCAATTGATTGGGACAATACATAATATATGCAAGGTCTATGGTTCAAACCCCGACCACAAAATAAAAAATGAACGTTGTGAAAGTTTAAGCGAGTAAATTAAACGAAACATGCTATCAAAGACATTATACTAACAGGTTGAAATTCAAACCTCAAACTTTTCACTTTTCTACGCATAATACTAAACTACTTAAGAAAAAAAATAATAAACGAAACGCTTATCTATATTTCCCTTCCTCTCTCTTTGGTTGCTGTAAACACCTGTATAAGTGGGGGGTAAGAAAGAGAAATAATAATTTCTGACAAAATAGCGTGATAAAAAACCACACGCAGGCAGCCCCTCTCCACACCCACTTGGAATGGACATTAGTCACCTCATGTCAGACCTTATTATCAGAATTCAGAAGTCAGAATTTTGCAATTTTGCTTTTCGATAATTTCTTTCTTTCTTTTCTATTCTTACATCAACGAAACGAACAAACACCCATAACTTTCTCACATTCCGTCTTTCTATCCCATATACCATCATATCACACATTATTCAACTGCTACAATCTCTTTATTTCATCATAAATGTCATGTCTTTTATTATATCTATTTTTCTTAGTTAATTTAATGATAAATGTATTAATATTTGATGACGTTAATTTATTAAAAATACTTATCATTCATTTTTTTTATAATGTGACATTCAAATAATTACCAAAAGGTTCCTTAGTATCTTAAGCTTTGTTGAATGGGGACTTCTATGGTACACCCATAAATTACGGTGTACCGATACTCTCGCTTACAATTTTTATAAATTAACTATCATTTTTTATAAAGAAAATAAGTGTTTGTTGACATATATATTTTAGAAAATATCATTTTATATGAAAAAAACATCATTTCATTTTTTATAAAAATCATACTAATTTTTTTTACATTTTATTGTAAAAAATACTCAAAATTCTCTATTATGAGTAATAAGAATTCAGAAAAATCAAATTTTATTGCGTTGATGTTTTTGGTAAATAAGATTTAGTTATTATAATTATAGGTGATATAGAAAATAATTTTTTCCTACAAAAAATAACTCATTTAACTATTAATTTAAAAATTTGGTGTACCAATACACTCAAATTATTGGGTGTACCATAGAACTTGCCTTATTATAATTTTTTTTTTTAAGTCACATTTGAAGAGATATGATATTATTTTTTTAATTAATTTGAAGAGATATGATTTAAATGTAGATTTATGAATGAGAGGCAATTGATTTTTTAAAAAAGCGAGAGACAATGTTCACATTTTAAACATATATGTAAGTTTGAGCTAGGTTCAACCTAGACTCTAATATAGTATTGGTATTAAAGTCTATCTAAAATATGTTAAATTATATACTATTTGATTTTTTTTTATTTGAACACTAGTCATATTTTAGATGTTCAACCCTAAATATGAAGACTTTGTTAACAATTTCGCATTGAAAGATAAAAATATATGACATAATGAATTTGTTGAAGACAATTCTCATTTTACAGATGAATTTTATAAGATTGAATATATATTTTTTTATTACATTATGAGATTGAATTAAGATTAACTGAAATTTTAAAAGATAGTTATATATATATATATATATATAAAATGTTAATTCAAAATTTAATGTTGATAATTGTCGAAAATATACATATTTAAGAAGTCTTACATCCCTTAAAATTGAAAAGGAAAAAAGAGACGAAAGATTTTTATTTTCTTTTTTGACAAAGAGACTAAAGATATTTTTTCTGAAAAAAGGAAACTAAAGTTATCTATAGAGTGTACTTCTTTTATTTTTAATAAAATGGTCAAAATAACATATATTAATTACTTTAAATTTAGTTTGGATAATGGATATCAACAAAATTCCAATAGCAGATTGTTCAAATATATTATTATCACCAGGTTCGTCCTAATCATCAATCTGCTCCCCCGGTACAGACGGGAGTCTCCCTCTTTTTGTACTTTCCGTTTCTCTCACTAACTAAGATACTCTCTCTCTCTCTCTCTCTCTCTGTTCCATGCAAAGACCCACAACACAATAATTCATGCATGACATACAACCTTTTTTTTTTTCTTTTAAATTATGGTTTCAACTGCTAGTAGGGATACGATACTATGATCACTAGGAATATTTTATTAGTTGATATTTTTGTGTTCAATATTGGAGACTAAATTTCAACCATCAATATATACTTGTAATTTTAGGTTTTATTAAGGTTGAAACTATTAGTTGAAAGAAAATAATCAGGAAAGCTTAAAGAAAAATAGGTAAACTATTAATTAATTAATTAAGTAATGTATTTTAGTGCTAGTGGTTATAATAGGAAAATAGAGATGCACGGGTTTTGCATATTGTGCCCCTATGAGAGGACAACAACCCTTGTCTTGCGGGTTTTATATTTCATCCTCAAAAGTTTGTGAAGAGACAAATTGGACCTAAATCTAACTCCTATGCTTCCAATATCGAATATCTCAGATGCAGTAGACTAATTTATAGTTATGTGTACAGAACACACATGCAAATTGATGTTTAATTTTAAAAAAAGAAATAATCAATAGAATTCCCGTAATGTGTGAATAAAAACACATCAATATAAACTAATATAAACTTAAAAAAAAGTTACAAAGGTGAATCTTCCTCATTTTTAATAAAAATAACACCTTTTCTCTCTCACTAAAAATGGTGAATGTTCACTTTTATACATTTTTTAAGAGTAATGTGAGTAACACAATTTGAACACCAACCATAATATGACATAAGAGAGCGAGCACAAAATGAAATAGAGTTTCCATCTTGGATGAAGCTCACGTCCGAAAAAAATCTTTAATTTTTATAACACTCTCCTTTTCTTTTTGAAAGATACTGCACTCTCTTTTATTGATTATTTCTAAAATTCATACATGTCTCATTTAAATTTTTATAAAGTATGATTATTACTAAAATTCAAAATTTATTAGAATCCACATTAATTTAACTGATAAAAAAGATTGTATTGTAAAGTGTGCGTTGCCGTTAGTCTTTTTCTTTTAGGAAATGTTAACGAGTGTTTTCGAGACTCTCTTTAAGCACCTAAAGGGATAAGGTTTTATAAAAGTTTGTGCATTTCTTGTATTGGAAATTGAAGTACTTAATTTTTTTTAAGAATAATTTATTCATTAAGAATGCTTAAAGAGTGTTCCGGAGCACTCGTTAACAAGACTTTTTTCTTTTTAACGTTGATATTAGATTGACATCTATTGTATTTCATCTCCCGCATAAATACGTATACACATTTGTCCAATAATATTTATCTCCCGCATAAACATTGACCTCTATAATTTTTTTTTTCTTTAGAAAAAAGAAAAAAAAACTTGTGCATAAATTTTCACTATATTAATGTATGATTTAGACCGATAAGTAGCTCACTTGTATGTATGAGTTGAGTTGAGATATTGATTAGTTATTCGACCCTAGTAACATTTTTCGTCCCCCTAACAATTTAAGTGTGCTGTTTGCTCGAATAGTTGCATGTGTCTTTTTCCTTTTTATGGCTCCGTGTTTTGAGTTGCGTGTGTTTTCCCTGTATTTGTTTTTCTGACATGCATGGCTTCTCAGTATCTACTATTTTCCTTTGTTTTATTGACAATGTTTCCTCTTGTTTATATATAATCGCCTTAAATAAAATAAAAAAACTCAATATATATATAATCTCTAGTCTTTTTTTTACATCTATGTAAAAATTTAACAGTCTATAATGTTAAATTGATGACTAAACTTAATCAATAAGAGAGTACTCCTATATGACCAAAAAAAATTGCTACTAGTTAATTAATAAGCACGTAATTGACCTTTGTACATTTTGTTTTGGTCATACATAACGGGCTCATTTCATACTGAAGTTAATTATAAGTGTGCTAACAAGGTCAAAACATAGAGGGAAACATGAGGTAGGAACTAGGAAGGGAGTGAATTGTTTAGTAGAGAGTTGGGGTGAGGATTGATAAAGATTTATCTCGAAGGGTGTAATTCAATACTGTAACTTTGACCATAAATAAAGGAATCAAAGACTAAGGTAAAATACACACATGACCTTAACCGCTTTTATAGTAAAAAATTAATTATTTACATTAAAAGGCTGTTGCCGGTGCCACCACCACCGTAACAAAAACATGTTTTAATTAATAAATGACCTTGGTATTGTAATTGTAATTTTTTTATCCTCCTTAACCCAATCCAAATACTAGTAGTGTTCATGTAAAAATATTGACAATTTCTCCCCTCTGATTTACACAATAAAATAATGAGTAATTTTTTTTCCTGTTGTTTAGTTTGATTAAAAAAGCGTAAAAGGTACAAACTCGACTTACGTATTCTTTGACGCGTCCAAAATGTTATAATTGAATATTTAGTAGTAATTATAATATAATTACTGTGTGTGTATGCCTGAAAAATTATACCCACTCAACGAGAAGATTAAGTCCTCCTAATTTGACAGAGAAAGTTACTTTTGACCTACAGTTTGTAGTGTCAAGACCTATACAATACATACACGAATCATGGGCCATAACTTTTTTTAATTAAATGACCTCTATATATAATTACTAGATTGTACATTAATAGATATATCTATATTTATCCTGATGTCCTAGCTCAACTGACAAAAATGTCGAAATTGTTAGATCGGATGTCATGATCGAGGTTCGAACCCCGGTACCTCCACTTGTGTGTGTGAGTTTACAATGACTTTGTCATTTCGTCTATCTAAAAAAAAGATATATGTATATTTTACTCAAAAAAAAAAAAAAGATATATGTATATTGGAGTGGATATCTGTATGTTGGAAAGGGTATTTTGTATAGGAATTTTTTCAATTTTGATTCCACTTTCGTTAGAAATATTTAACCTTATTTCATACAAAAAAAATAGCTATGTGAAGGTTAATTTTCTAATTGGCTTCTAGAGTTATGGAGGTTATGTAGCATCACCCCGTTTTGTTTTGGTCAAATTTAATATTGATGGTGCAGTTTAAAAACATATATTTGCTATTGATATTGCTCATGAGAATGGTTGGAATTATCCATAATTCGGATTGATTTTTCAGTCTCGTGTTATTGTTCTTTGACACCTTAGAATGTATGTGCGAAATGTTTGATTTGAGCAAGTTTAGTTGAAAATTGATACAATAAGATGAGATTCGTATTTGGGTTTTTATTTTTATTTTATTTTTAGGTTAAATTTAAAAAATAGAAAGTGAAGGAAAGTGATTGTGCACTGCATATATAATGGTACATTTCAATTTATTATATAATTTAAACGGGGAAAAATTGAATTTAGAGAGGACGAGAAACATGAAGGGTGTGAAAAGAAATTCAAAACAAAAAGTGTAATTGGGTTTTATTTGATTGGAAACTGAACTTGGGTTAGGCCTACTTTACAACAAGTTAAAATACGTATACTGTTCACTATTTGACATCTTATATTTTTACTAATACACCTACAAAATAAGGAACAATTTAATTCTAAGAGAATCAGATTATTTGAAGTAGAAGTTTAGAATAAAATATAATATTGGGTAAAAAAAAAGTAAAAAAGTAAAAATATATTATCTCATGATAATTCATTACCAAAATTTATGGTAAATCCCTCAACAGGTCTACTAACTAGACATTTGAAAATACCCATCAAATAGGCATGTGGGTCAGGTGGCATGGGGAAAGTGTGTCCGAGAAGCAGCAGATGGAAGGACGGATATAATGACTTTCTCTAAAATAAAACTCAATGTTGCATTGGGTCCGCTAAACATACATTGTCTAAGTTAAGATATCTTGAAGGATAGGATACAAAACCTCGAAAAGTAAAGATATCTTAATGATTAAGACTCTTTAAGCATTTCATCCTTTAGACTTAATGCTTTTGGGGTTGTAGATTGGCATGAGTTTAGCGTTGCTTGGCCTCTTTGGCCCATATCCGATCAAAGGAAATCAGTGCCCCAGCAATAACTTACTTGGTAGACAAGGCATATACACGTAACTAAAGTAGCCTGCGTTGTCGTCTATTATAATATATAGTGTCTGTGTTTGGATGGGGGAATGTTTTGAGGGAATGTATTGTTTTAAGAGAATTTAAATACTTTGGGGTGAATTTCATTGTTTGGATAATAATTTGAAGGATTTTCAAAATGATGGAAATTTATGAAGTATTTTTTTCAAGTTAAATTTAGAAAATTTCAAATGACACCTAAAAACTAAGAATTTCAAATTTCTTCATTGTTGTTATTTTTTCATATTTTGCATTTTGGTCCTCAAATTTTCCAAAAATTTCAAATTGACCCTAATAAATTTACAAAAAATTGCAAATTGGTCCCTTAAATTTTCCAAAAATTATAATTTGACCCCTCATTTTTTTGAAATTTACATTTTGACCCATAATTTCAATTTTCAAATTTGGCCCAAAAAAATTAAAATTTATAAAAGTTGCCCAAAAATGATGACAATGAATTTTTTTTATTACTTCATCCAAACAAAAGAATTGAAAAATGAAAGTAATTTAATTGAATCATTTAAATTGCCTAAAATTTTAAATTTTAAAAAAAAAATCAATTACCTCATCCAAACGCTCCTCCCCTCACAATACATCACACGTGGGGCCTAGAATTTGTAACATTGGCAACTAGGTCTAATCCTCAATTCTTAGCAAGAACATATAGCAAATTTTCTCAGCAGCTAAAAACATCTCTTTCTTATAGCTTATAATATTTTTTTTTAAGCTACTTCAAATAGCGTTTAATTTTATATCTTATTAGTGTATCATCTGTTCTCTCAACTTTATCCTTATTTGTCTTAATTGAAAATATATATATATATTTGAAAGATAAAAATTTGTTATTTTATATATGTCACCTAATTCAACCGCTAATTTTACTAAATTGTTAGACCATCTCCAATGGTATGTTTAATGTGTCATTCAACTCATTCTTTGTCTCCAATGGTTTGTTTAATGTGTGTTGAACCGGGGAATAGAAGAGAGAGAAGATGAATACATTCAACACCAATTAATCCTGCCACGGATGCCACGCGGCGCAAGCAAATTGGCCCAAAACGGGCGCGTGCATCACACGCGCCGACAAGGCGCGTGAGCGGTCAGAGGCTCGGAGAGAGAAACGGTTTTTGGATAGATAAGGACACGTGGTGCGTTTTAATTGGTTGTCCGGATTCTTATCATTTTAATAATTTGACCTCAATTATTTCGTTGTAAATTAATTTAAAAAAAAATATTACCAAAATTCATGATTTTTTTTTCTCTATAAATAGAGACTTGGATCATTTGATTTGGACACAGAAAAAAAAATCAAGTTTTTCACTATCTTCATCTTATTATTATCTTTCTATTAGCAAACTAAGTGAAGTTTTAATCTTATTTTTTGTGAAATGGATCCCAATAATAACCATTTCAACACCCAAAAATTTTCTAATTACCCATATAACTACGAAAATCCCAACAATTATCCAAGTCCAAATCAATTTTTCAACCAACGTCCTCAAAACATACATCAAAACGTACCTAATTTTGGTTTTGCACCAAATTTCAACCAGTCATCCTCTGTTCCAAACTTTCATCCATATTATGGATCTATGATGAGATATCCATCTCAAACACCCCCTCTTACAAAATAAAAATTCAAAAATACTAAACAATAAATAGTTAATTGTATTATTTTAATTTAATTATAATCGATAATTTTATGTAATTATAAAAACAAAAATTAAATAAGAATAAGAAATAAAAAGTGGTGGGGTAGAGTGTTGAATGAAAAACCATTGGAGAGAGTAAAAGTTGAATGAGTATTGAATAAGAGAGAGAAAATAATGTGGAGTGTTGGGAATTAAAAAAGTGGTGTTGAATGGTAAAAACCATTGGATGGTCTTATACAATATTTCTTTTTACCAACCTAGGCCTACACCAAAAACATGGCATCGTTAGGAAATATAATAGGAATATAATTCTTACATGGTCACGTCCAAAATCTAAATTATTTAGTTAAACACAAAAAATATATCATTTAATTATTTCAGCAATAATAAAAAAAAACTATTCTATCTTTGTTTTGTGAGGTATGTGGGTCACATAGTGTTGTTATTTTTTTTTATTAGAAACAAGTTACAAAGACATATTTAGGTCAAATGTCATTAGGGACAATTAAGCGAAAATTGGTGTGCATGTGATGTCTGGCAAGGGTAAGGAGTGATTGTCGATTCCCATAATATAGACAATAAATGGCTTCTAACAACTTCTAAATGAAAAAGATACATGAATGAATTGAATTCATATAAAACGAGAGTACGGAATTGGATAGTTGAATGATATCTTGTAAGAATATAGGGTTAATAGTGTTTTTAACCCATGTAATATATGTCATTTTTGGTTTTCGTCCCTATAAAATTTTCGGTTTGATTTGCACCCTCGTAAAAATTTTATTTTCCGGGAAACACCCATAATAGGCCATTTTCAAAAAAAAAAATTCAAGAAATTTTGATTTTTGAATGGCCTATTAAGGGTGTTTTCCGGAAAATAAAAAATTTACGAGGGTGCAAATCAAACCGAAAATTTTATAGTGGCGAAAACCGGAAACGACATATATTACAGGGTGAAAAACACTATTAAACCTATATCAATGGAATGCAAATTCAACCAAGTGATTGAATTTATTTTGTTAATGAGTTTCATCATAGGACAAATATCTCATAAAAATCCGAGTTTGATTTATAAATGCAACAAATATTGATCAGACTTTACATACATCTCAATCGAATTTTAAATTACTAGAACTCTTCCCTTAAAAACAATGTTAATAAGACACATTTTTTTTAATAATCATTTTTTTATTCAAGTGGAATTTCAAATACCCTGTAAAAACTTAGTGAGTTTTCGTAATTCGATTCCACTAAATCTAGTAATATCAATATTATTGGTCGAATTTGAAATTAAGGACGAAATAGTGTTATTTATTTTAGAGTTAATAGTATTTTACTTCGTATAATATAGGTCATTTTCGCTTTTATCTCTGTAAAATATTTTTTTTGGATTTCGTCCTTGTAATTTGAAGATTTTTGGTTTTGGACCTTCATGAATTTTGACTGCACAAAATTGAAGATATGGCAGGGGTAAACCGAAATTTACTCAAATTAACACAGGATAAACCGAAATTTGCTGAAATTATAAGGGAGTAAACCTAAATTTGCTCAAATTACAGGAAGTGAAATTTTTCATGAAGGTCCAAAACCAAAAATATTGCAAATTACAAGGATGAAAGTCAAAAAGATTATTTTACAAAGAAAAATCGAAAATGACATATATTACAGGTAAAACAATAATAACCCTTTATTTTATTTTTACAAAGAAACATTTTGTTTTAATGGAATAAACACTGGAATTGAGATCACCAAGAGAATACATGAAATGGTCTTCATGGCATCATCAACAACACATAATCATGACAGAAAAAACTGTAGCAGCATGAACCTGTTTATCGCCACCATCGTGATTGCGTTCAGAATTTACTGCTGCAATGGAGAAACAGTGATAGAGCCAAAAGGAACACCTGATTCAGCTGTTTGGGTTGTTCAGCTTTCCGATCTTCATCTCAGCGTTCATCATCCAAACAGAGCCCTTGATTTCACCAATCTTGTGGGTCACGCTCTTTCCTTCATCAACCCCTCCCTCGTCCTCATCACCGGTGACCTCACAGGTACAATCATCTTCACATTTCATTTCTCAATTTTCATGGTACTAGTAATATTCAATTTTTGTATTTCTAAAACTACGCATCAAATAAAATTATATCATAAAATATCTATATGGTAGATAGTGCATGCCATTTTTATTTGATTACGTTGGTGCATAAAAATCAACATGATAGATGTTGCATTGATGTGTGGTAAGACCAAATATGGTAGGATTAGAAATGGCATTAGAGAGAGTCGGGGTAGCACCTATCATAAAAAAAATGGTGGAAGCTCGGCTTAGATGGTTTGGGCATGTAGAGAGAAGTGTGGATTCTGTAGTAAGGAGAGTAGATTAGATGGACAGTAACCAAAGACATAGGAAGACCTAGAAAAAAAATATAAGCGAAAAAGATCTAGAAATTAATAAGTTGGATAGAGGTACAATACTACAATAGAACATTATGGTATTGTTTGATCCATGCAACTTAGCCGACCCCACTTAGTGGGATAAGGTTTGATTGTTGTTCTTGTTGTAGTGCATAACAATCAATCTCTTTGCTTTTTTGTTTGATAGAAAAAACTTGGTTTATTAAAGTACGAGTGAATCACTAATTTAGTCCCGAAAATTACTATATTTCAAAATAGTTTCTGAAATTGAATTTTTTTTTAGTCCTCGAAATTCTCTTGTACAGATTAATGTTGTAGAGACTTTTAAAATTCACTGGTCATTTTGAAATTTCGTCAGTTTAATTGGTCAAATTATCAGTGTCCTATAGTCTCATGGATTAAGTTGGTGATTCGACGGTGTATAAGTGTTTTAGAATTTGAATCTTATGGTATACGGTGTAGTAATTTTCGTGGATGTTATGGTTTAGCAGATGGTAAAAGCAAGGATTTGCTAACAATGAAGCAGAATGAGGATGAATGGGTGGAGTACCGGAATGTGATGGATGGTGTTATTGAGAGAAGTGGACTTCACAAGAGTTTGTTCTTTGACCTCAGAGGAAACCATGATAGTTTTGGTGTTCCCGTTGTTGGTGGTTCCTTTGATTTCTTTTCCAAATACAGTGTTAATGGACAATTGGGCAGAAATAGGAGTGTCAATAGTGTCACCCTTGAGGTCAGTCTCAACCGTTCATTTACTGTGTTAACTAGCTTTCATTCTATGAAATTTGTGATACATGTGCCATGCCTTAAGAACAAATTTTTAAAGTAGAGCAATGCTAGCAACCTACTCTTTAGGTGTATTTGGTAAAAGCAAATAATATTTGGAACCCTTGCAATATTATTTCTCATATATGTCATTTTGAGGATTGAAATAATTCACCTCTGAGAAAAATTGAGTTTGAAAACACACACACTCACACACACACACACACACACACACATATATATATATATATATGTATGTATGTATGTATATGTCTGGACAAATTGAACTCAGTAACAGTAGGCTTGAATTTCGGCATTATTATTTGCTTGATGTTAGCTCCTTTCTCATTTGCACATACTGGCATTTTATCACACAGACTAAGGAGCGGAAACATCTCTTTGTTGGGATTGATACCACAATGTCAGCTGGAGCTGGCTTACGAGGTCCAACTAATGTTTTCGGGCATCCCACAGATCAATTACTAAAGGATTTGGACTTGGAACTCTCACACTGGGATTCTCAGTCAGAAAAACCAGTCACCAAAATATCCTTTGGGCACTTTCCACTCTCATTTTCTGCACCCTCTAGTTCTGGAAGAACCTTAAAAGAAGTTTTCCTAAAGCATTCCATATCAGCCTACCTGTGCGGGCATCTTCATTCTAGGTTTGGCAAGAACTTAAAGCGGCACCATCAGTTGAGTAATCGTTTCTTATCCCTGCAGAATTTTTTTCAGTTTAACGTACATCAAAATTCTTTTGAAAGCACTGTAAATTGTTCAATCGGAGCCCCTCCACAAGAGTTTTGGGAGTGGGAGATAGGTGATTGGAGAAAGAGTAGAGCCATTCGAATTTTAGCCATTGATAGAGGTCATGTTTCGTATGTCGATCTTGATTTCAAATCAGGGGCCAAACATGCAATTATATTGCCCACATTTCCTTTAGACTCTCGCTTCATGCAGACATCTTCTTGGCATCATAACTATGAATGCCAATCTGTGGCCTCTTCATCTTATGAGACAATTCGAGCTCTGGTATTTTCTGCTTCTCCAGTTGAGTCTGTTGTGGCTAGGGTCTATGATTCACGATACGGAGATCTTGTTTTAGTTGTAGAAGCCCATATGACCAAGCGTGCTGATGAGAATTCCAGGGGGAACCTCTATGTGGCGCCATGGAATTACAAAGCCTTTGAGGATACTTCTCCTGATAGATTTTGGTTTCAAATTGAATCAAATGACATCATGGGCAGATCAACTTTGACAGAGTTAAGGCCATTTTCTATTAATGGTCATAGCTTCAGGCTTTCTTGGAGCTGGAAGGAGTTTTTTGTCATGGGATGTCAATGGGCCTCCTTATATTACCCATTATTATGGTCTGCTTTGGGCTTTATGTTCTCCTTTCTTCTTGTTCCAAAAGCTCTCCTTTTTTTCCAAATGAATTTATACACTTACAGGAACTTTATCGCCAATAAAGGCGTAGTAAATGGTGCATTATGGATTCTCCAGGAGCTCTGCAGAGTTCCGACATTATGGTTTGGTTGGATAGGATACCTGTTCTATCTTATATTGTTCCCCTGGTTTATGGGGCAAGTTTTTACTGAAGGAAAAAGTACGGTGTACATGACCTATATGGGTTGGGCTGTAGAGACTTCTAATGGAAAGGGGAAGTTTGAATGGGTTGGATTCCCAGATATTATGGTGTTGGTTCTTCCTCATATATTATTTGTGGTTTTGCCTGCAATTTTGGTCACTGGTGCTTTGACTGCTGAACGAGCAATTTACCGGGAACGCGTGTTAGCATTATCAGGAAAGAAAAAAGATGATATTGATTTGAACTCCAGAAGACCTTTATTAAATGGCAACCATAACAGCACAATATCCACTCTCCACCTTGGCAAGCGATGGATTCGGAAGCTTCTTTGTGTGGTTTGCTTGGCAATATGTTGGAAGCATATTATGGTAATGTTTTAAGTAATACTTTGCAGTTTGCTCCGTGCAAAATTATAGATAAATAGTGCATTCATTGTAATAGTGGTATTCATAGATTGTTTATTGCATTAACATAAATAAATAAATGCAGCAGAAATGAAACCCTTTTTTCTACTAAGTGGTATTAGATCAAACAACATTATAAATTCCTATCATGAGTTATATACGGGAATAGACCATTTAACTCTAAATTCATCTTTACATGGTTTGACTTACAGTTACAGTTTTCTTCGGTTTTTCTCTACCTCTAATACTAGTAATTAATGAACTATTTTTCATTTTATCTATCCTTCTTATGGACCCTTCTACTCAACAGAGAATGGAAAGAAAAAAAAAAATAAGAGAATGATCAACACCGATGACAGTTGCTTATTTAAGTTACTTCAAAGAATATTCATTTCTTTCATGTACACTTGAGATGCTAGCTTGTCGGTAAGAGCTTAGTCTTATAAACTCAAGGTACAGAGTTCAAATCCCCTCGGGAATAATTGTAAAATGGGCATTAGTTTCACTTTAATTAATTAATAAAAATCCCCCCTTCCCCATTTAAAAATAAATAAATCATTTATGTCATGATTTGAAAAGAATGGATCAAATATGCTTATGGAATCCTTTGTTGTCAGTCTGAAATTAGCTAGGGACCTAGCTTCTTTTCTGATAGAAGGATGGGGATTGTTTGTTTGCAGTATCTTTTGACAAATAGAAATTAATTTTTTTTTGCTAGGATTGCTATCTTATTATTTTGCAAGGCAGTTTTTCAGTTGTCCTTCCTTTACCTTTTCTATTCTTGTCTTGTTTCTTCATTTTATCATACTTACTTCACTGTTGCATTGCAGAATTGCAGAAATCTTGTAAAAGCTTATGATATGAACCCAGTACTCCATTTCCTGGGTTATGGTCTTTCAATCCCCTTGTTATTGGCATATGCTGTCAGCAAAACCAGAAATGCTCAATGAAACTTGTTTGAAGGATTCACATGTACTCATCTTTGACCAAATCTGCACACGTGGATTCTACTACAAAAGCACAGACCTGGATTCGGATCAGTTCTAAAATTGATTGAAACTAGCAAAGTCAACAAATATTCCACACTTGTCGACAGGCAACAAGAGTGCTGGTTGGTTTTCCTCTACCAACCCGAACGTCCCATTCTAAATGATGGTATTTCTGTTGTTTGTACTCTAAGGCATTGTTGTCCTGTTTAGTTTATGAACTGTGCTGTTAGAAGAGAAAAGAAGGCTATGCATAATGCAGTATGCATCGTGGTTTGTTGGTTTTGCTGGGGTCGAAGAAGGATGCAACACAGTTGTTATAATGGCCGAGTCACTTAACAAAGACTAATTTTTGTAGAGTAGAAAGTAAATTTACCAATTAACTACCGAATTGTGATATTGTTGTGTTTTTTTTGTGCACGTCAAATTCAAATTACTTGATAAATATATTCTATTAAGCATAATTTCCTAATATTTTGGAAACGAATATGTTCATTAAGAAATAAGTGCTGTTACTATCTTACGTGGTATTTGTGACATGTCAAAAAGTGCTGACACTATCTTCTAAAAATCCTTATTTTGAGTTACGGTTCATTTTCTTCTCTACAAAATGTGATTGAGGGTCATCCTCTTGGAACCAAATTTTGTCCACCGAGAAACATAAAAAAATAGTTGAACATCTTCGTCATCTTCAACGTTAAAAAACTATTGAATTTTTTCAATCTTGAGTTTTTCTTCAGTAATGCAATGGTACTTCATTTTCTTTAAATGTTTGATGTTTAAATTTTAAAAAATTGCATAAATTCTAAAAACTAAACATTACACATCGTATCTTGACCAATAAAAACGGGTCACATGTTCTCACCCTCTCCCGACCAATAAGAATTAAGCATAGGTTTCTCATCTTCGCTCGACCAATATGTCGAGTCATGTGTTTTCATCTTCTCTCATCATGCAATTCTCATCTTCTACAACTAATAAGAAGAATTAAGTGTAGAATTTGCATCTTCTCGATACTAATCAAGTGATTTTTATCATCTATAACCCAATTGAAATCAAAATTGCATAAAGTCTATTAACACATGTCTTCACACATTTTCTTCACAGCTACGCATTCGTAATTTCCCTTGTTTGCAAATGGAGAAATGATCCACAAATATTGTGTGTTGGTAAGCATTTTCAAAGTGAAGGATTATAGTGCTTCAAAGTTCGTCATGGTTTAATCACCGAAAGCAAATAATTGAAGAAAGAATCGAAAACAAAGAGACTATTGCTCTAGTGTTTCAAATCTTGACCACTATTATAACATACTTGAGTTATTTAATGTTATTATTTCTAAATATACCCTTTATTTATGAACATAATTTTTCCAAAAAGACAATTTAGTAAATTTCAAGTGTGTTTTACAACACCCTATATCCTTTAGAAAGTCAATAAAATCTGGTAGAGCTTCCAAAGCATAATTTTGAAGATTGCCAATGATATTCAACTAATATTCATTTCTCTGGGCAGAAGTTGGTTCCATCAAGTTATACATTACATTTGAGGACGGCCCTCAATTTCATTTCGTAGAGAAGAAAATGAACCCTCCCACATAATATATTAAACAACAAGAGTCACAAAAGAGACTCAGAAAATGTAGGCAACCAGCATTCTCTTTACAATATATTGTCAACGACAGTATAGTCAAATTATACTCAGAAACTTCCTTACATTGGTACAAGATCCCCACGCGCAACCACCATCTATAATTTTTACAAAAACCCCAAAAGTGGCAAAAAAGACATTCTCAAGCAAGAAAAAAAGATACTAGATTTCATGTGATCTGCTGTCTTGAGGATCATGGATGGCAGAATATGACTTCAAAGATGGCTGTGGCGATGTTTCACAAGGTTTCCCGCTTTCACCTCCAGGTGGTAAGCACCTTTTAGAGAAAAATGCAGCAATACTTCTTGGCCCCCCACTGCTCTTCTCTGAAAATTCAACAACACATTTAATATAAAAAACAAGACAGATAATCAAAAAAAATTGGGTCAAAATCTTCAAAGTCAAGATTTAATACCAGATTTAACTGTCAAGCCAAGCTTAGCCAATACTTCTTTCTTCACCTGAACAAACATAACATCGTAAATTCAGCTTATTGGTACAAAAATCAATCATAAAGCAAACATAGTTTTAGCATGTGGTCACTTCCCAGATTAAATCAAAACAGCGTTGAATTTTTCACAAGGGCAACAAATTATTTTAGCATGAGGAACAAAATTTTAAGATTAATAAGTCAACATCTTCATGACCAAGCAGATCGGATAAAGAAAAGAAACAGGTATATAAATGAGCAGGAGGCATAAAGATGAAGAAAGCAATTAGTTCATGGAACTAGGATCCATGATTAAATAAGAACCAACAATTCCTTTTTTAGAGAGGGATACCGCTTGCAAGATTTGGGATACATTTTGAAGTTCATTGGAGAGACATATTCAGGTTAGGTTCAATTGATAAATTACAGCATGCATCTTCAATATTGACCACACAAGTTTATCGCGGGTCAAGTTTAAGTCATTACTCATGATAACCCACTGAGGACGAGTTCAGGTTAAGTTCATGTAAAATGCCCAACAGATATAAGATCTTTTGGAGTAATGATTTTATGACACCTAGAATCACAACCAACCATAGCTGTAAAAGGTTAAAGGGATCCATGCAGACACCTATACCATTGTGTTCCTGTTATATTTAGTCCCTTGACATTTGTATCTGGCCACCAATTTTTAATGATTTACATTATAAAAACTAGCAGTAATCACTAGATTGTGGGATTTCCTCCCTCACAAACCTGCCAACGGTTATCGACATAGTCCGATACTTCTCGCACTTTAATCCTTAGTGATGATTTTGATGCAGAAGGAAATTTCTGCTGCAAAGACCCTAACACTTTATTTATGCCCTGAGAACAATTCTGGATAGTGGTCACCTGAAAAACAAATAAATCACTGTAAGGTGATAAAATTTACATGAAACAGTCTAAAATCAGCTGCAATTTCAGAAAAGCAAGATAAAAGGAAAAAGGAAGTGCTGCCAAATCAACCTGTCGCAGGCAAGGGCCATGCAAAATCAGAACTTACAATTATAGGCAGATCAGTGTCTGGTATGGCAGCCAAATCAGGCAGTGGAGTAGCAGCACCTTTGCCAGTAGAGGGGGAGGCTTCTTGGTCTTCTTCTTGCATTTTATCAGTGGATAATTCTAATTCTATATATGAACCACCAGGAATTGTGTACATTCTCAAGGCTTGCAAGCACATCTGCTCCTGCTTAGGAGTTCCGTTAATACTGTGATCCAATAATGAAAGCTCCTTGTCATAAACAAAATTTGCTATGATCACAGGGTTATTTTTACGAAGAGCGTGCTCTGTCAAGTTGTTTAGATATTTCTGCTGTCGAAGTAAAGCACAAAATTCCTCAGTCTCTATGTCATCCTTTGAGCAAGATGAGCTATCAACCTCCTCAAGGCCAACATCTGTTTCCATTCGGTCCAATTGTGCACCCTGCATAAACGAAGATTTCATTAACCAATTGTAGTGATCTTCAAATGTACAGAATAGATACCAATAGTTGGTACAAGTGCTCAAGGTGATGATATCTGAGAACATTTGATGCCGCACACACCTCAGCTTTTTTAATTGGATCATAAAAGAAAGAAAAAATGAATATAACATGCACAGATTTCAAATCACCAAAAGGTCAAGAACATTATGTTAGACTTCTTATTATGGCAGTTATGGGTTGTTACGGAAAGTTATTGAGTCAGTTATGAGTAATTTTCGGAATAAATAGAGAAATGAAAGGAGAAAGCGATTTATGGGATAGTTTTTGAATGGGTTTGGGAGGGAGAGACCAAGCTCTTGAATTCTTGGAAGGCAGAGACCAAGGCTCTCAAATTTCTTGGCTAGTAACTGTGTATAATATCTTTTTTCTTAGTTTATGTGCAAATTCTGCATTATCTAGTGTGTGATTTTGTTTGTTCTAAATGTTTCTATCATCAATAAAAGTCAGTTTCGACAATTAAAATGTATTTTGGTACCGGTTTCTCTCACATTATAACTAAAATCATTGACTAGTAAAATATTAGAATTGCAAATTCGTTACGGTAAAAACATCAAACCTCTACCTCATCATCTGAGAGATATCCATCTGGTACAAAGAATCCATCTTCACTTTCTCCATCAGATTTTGAACTTTCCTCTTGACATTCCTCTTCATCTTTCTCACAATCTTTCTCACAATCTGAAAGACTTTCACCAGGCTCCTCCTTAAACATAAAGAACATTGTTAGCAGATTGAATACATCTACATTTACATATATGAATAAGATTAGATGCAAAGGTTCAAAGCACCTCTTCCCATTCCTCATCGCTGCTGACATCATAATCAACGCTTGGATCCTTCCTTAATGGATGACGTCCTCCAACAACATGACTAGAAATACAAATTTTAGCACATTAGCAATCTCAACTAGATATACTAGAACCGGATATCACACCATACAATAAATTAATGATGATATTTAGACCTGAAACAATTATATGCATTTAATTTAACTAACCAGTGAACCTTTAGAAGTAGTGACTAAACATTTGCATAACTAGGAGACAAACAGAATAGTTGATTTTTGTAGTTTCCATTTTTTAAATATAGACATAGCCTAGTAAAATTCAAGATGAAATACATTCATGAAGCATGATCTAACCTTTTAACGGGCCAAAAACCATAAAAGGCTGGTCTAGGAGTATTATCAAACTGCAATAATTGCCTTCCCCGATAGTACTTCTTGGCATCAAGATGGGTACTGTCTGCATTCATTGAGCATGAATTACCATCTGGACTACTTTCTCCTAATCGGTCTGCATCCTTTTCGGTGCCTAACTCATCCTCATGAATTGCAGATTTAGTATCTGTGAGCTTAAGTTTGTTAAAAGCTTCAGTCTTGGGATTCTGTCGTAAACCCCATCTCTGTTTTCTGTTTGAGCGAATTGATTGTCCTAAAGAGTGCCATGAATGAAAGTGTGACCTGCAAAGTCAAGTATTTTTCATAAAATCAAGAACAGCATGAGATGAAAGAGAAAGGTAAAACCACTCGGGAGTTTTTATGAGGTTTTTTAGAAAACCTAAGGTGTGGATATGTTGAAAATAAGGAAACCTTTTTTATAAGTATAACATTAAAAAAATTAAACAGACAAGAGTCATAAATTTTACAAAAAATATAATTAAATATAAATGCAAAATCAAGAAAATTATAATAGGAAGATATAATATTTACAAAAGAGGAGTCAGAAAATGTTATTTATGTAGTACAAAAGGGGAAAGAATAATACACATAAAACGGGGAAAAACATACATTATAAAAGGAAAGGTATCAACATCACCAAAAATAATTATTAGAAAATGCTATTTATATTATTTTGTAGTAAAAAACATACATTTACTCAAAAAGTAATCACATCATGTACCCAAATCCAATTTTTTTATTTTAAAAATTAATTTCGGTACCATGTGTATGTGCAGTGCACAAGATTGATTTTGGAGTATCCATGCTTAAGAGTTAAGAGAGTAAAACAGTACTTACTTGCGAAGATCCTCAGGCTTAATATCACTACTTGATGCAAGAACACTATCCATTGAAAGAGTAGCTGACATAGACACGCTTTCATTCTTGCTGCTTAACAAATCAGATGCAGTGGGCTCAGTTGAAACTTTGTCGCTCTGAACAGAGGGATTAGGTTTACTTCTTTTCAGAAAACGCTCCATAATTGAGACTTGCTTTTGTAAACTACGTTTCTTTTTTAATTCAGCTTCTTCTTTTTCCCGACGCCGCTGATCTTTTTCTGCTTCCTCTGCTAGCTTCTTTTGTTGTTTCCTCTGTTCCCAACATTTCTCATCAGTTTTTGCCTCACCTTGGGACAACTTTGAACTTGTTTCCTAGAACAATGAGGCAGTCGGAGAAAAGGAAAATTGTCAACTCTCAAAATGAATTATTTTCATTAGATGAATGAAGAAGCAAAAATTAAGAATGAATATATCAACTAGGCTCTAATAATTACTATCTAATGCAATGGATTATCATAATGTTGTCCGCAAGTTAATTTCCAATCCTACCTCAACGTCGTGCAAATACTTTTGGCTTTTTGGTTTCGATATTAATCCCACCATCCCAAATTATAAGTCATTTTACCATTTCACACAAATTAAGGAATGTAGTTAATATTGTATAGAAAAGAGAAATTATGAGGTAGTACCTTACAAAATTACACTTCATTTATGGTATGGAAAAGATAAATAAAAATTGTAAAAAAGAGTAATAAATATTAAAGGGTATAATAGGAAAAGAATCATTGATGTTTCATTTTGATATTGTAAAATGACTTAAATTTGGGACAAACTTTTTTCCAAAACTGACTAATAATTTGGACAGAGGTAGTACCTTCGAACAAATGTAATGGAAATTTGGAATTTTCAAGTTAAAGTATGTAGAAAACGCAATTTCACTACAAGTGAAAGCATCACCGAGTAAGAAGTAATTGGAGCTATAAACAATATAAACAGAATCAAAACAACACTTACAATGGCAATTGTTTCTGTTTGCAGTTCACGCTGTAGGCTTTCTTTTTCTTTCTCTTTCTCTTTTTCTTTCTCAGCTTCTCTTCTATTTCTATCCAACTGTTTAATTAGCAATTTTTCTTCTTGGTTTGCTTTTTTCTTATCCCTGCAATTATAATTTAGAAAAAATCAAATGAACAATTCATACATTTGCAAGGTAATTGAACACGTCAGGATAGCAACATTATGTTACATACATGTCTTCATTGTTTTTCTGCAACAAGCCTTCAACTATCACACGAATGTCAGCCTCAGTAGAAGTTTTACTCAGCTTTTTAGAGGCCTTGATTAAGTTTTGACTATAATTAGGCTCGCTTTCTTGTTTCTTCAGTGACGCAATCATTTCTGCAAGGCAATGAAATTTCAAAAAAAATAAAATACACAGTAAACAAAAACGCTGTCGTTTTGCCAAAACTTTCACAAAACAATTACATGCTTTAAAAAAGGGAAAACATGACAAAACATCGTCATAAATGTCATGTACGCCGATTATTTGCATATTCCGCTATCAACAACGTATTCCTTTTCCAATACAAAGACGGTTGTCAACTTCCTGCAGAAGAACATTTTCACTAGGTTTGGAACCCCTCGAAGAAAACATGTCACGATTTACTTAAACGTGACACGATTTTAGGCGAATTTCACTATCCTACGGCTAGGAGAGCAAAGTGTTGTCCCGTGAGTATAGCTCAGTTGGTAGGACAATGCATTATTATATGCAGGGGCCGGTGTTCGAACCCCAGACACCCCACTTATTCACCTTATAAGGTGAATTCTAGCCACTAGTCTACCGGACCAAAAAAAGAAAAAAAGAAATGTCGCAATAGCCACTATTTGACAATACTTTGTTTAAAAGCATAACCCAGAACAATTGTGATTTGTTCGTATGCATGTTGTTAAATGCAGCTATAGAGCTATGGCATAGCAGAATTTAAACAAAACCGATATTGTTCTGCGATACGCTAATTGGTACTAAATATTGTGAAATAGACACTATAGCTGCGCTATAGCAGTATTGCATGGCGAAATCTGAACAAACGGCTATTTTCAGAGATTTTCAATGCATAACATTATTCATATCCCACTATGCAAGTGATATATCACCGTTTGAGTTTGTTAAACTTGGAATTCTGAACAAACGGCTATTTTCTGAGATTTTCAATGCATAACATTATTCAAATCCCACTATGCAAGTGATATAGCACCGTTTGAGTTTGTATTTGACAACACTGATAAATCAAAGGAACCAATCAACTAACAACATTCAAAGCACCATAGTCAGCCAAAGCAATGTAATCCATACCAGATACAGCCATGATCCTGTCGTGGATCTTTTTCCGACAAGTGCGTCGAATAACAAGCTCTCCTCGAACAGATTTCGGCAACAATTTAACCTCCCTAGTCTACAATGACAACATAGCAAATCCATCAGCAGCAAGCAAACAGTGTAACCAATACACATTCAACTTCAACACAGACCCAATTATTATCAACATCCAAAAAACATTGATTTACACAGATTTAAGATAACCCGGTTAAATCAAACAACAAATAAACTATAGTTAGAAGAAATATCATCAAAATTCAAAACAAAAATCAAGAAAAAAAATCAAAATTACCTCCCAACACCAAAGACATGAATCAGAATGATCTTCCAAAATATCAGCATCAGCATTGGGAACTCCGTACATCATCCTTTGCCCAACAAACAACACACTACTTTTCACCAAAGCAGAATTAACCCCTTCCGCCAACACAATACCCGCATTCGCCACTTCACAATTCACCTTCTCATAAATCTCATCAACAAGCTTAGACAACGGAAGCTCACTCTCCTCCATCAAAGCCGCAACCACAACGTTTCTCGAACCCCCACATTGCTTAAGGTCAATCACAACTTTCTGAGCCAAAACCCCTCTGTAATAAGCAAACAACCCTTCAAGCTCTTTCTCTAGGGTTTCGATTTGTGCTTGTTTCTCTTCGGGAGTCCGCGAATTAACTTCCTTTTTTCGCTTTCGAGGGTTGGATTTGGGGCGATTTGGTGTTGGATCTTGAGGTGGTGGCAGTGGTGGGGGTGGAGGAGTGGTATGGACGGTGGTGTCGATTTGCATGGTTGTGTAATTTGAGATCTGAAAATGAAAAAGAAAAACCCTAATCGGTGGTGGAATAAGGGAAATGAAAATGAAAATGGGGAAATGTTGAATGAATGATATAAACAAACAATAAAGTGAACTGAAATTTTTTGGTGTTTGGCGCCCAATGCCTTTTCTTGCCTCCACTTTCAATCCAAATGTTCAACTTCTTACGTTGACACCTTTCAATTCTTTCATTAATAACAATAAATTTAGATAATAACCTTAATATGTTCTAATCAATATCATCAATCTTCTCCTAAAAAAACCAGTATCAGATATTTTTGCAATTTATATTCTAGTTATTGTTTTTAAAAACAAAAATGGATAACAAGAGAGTCGAAACTCGAATAAGAAACAAAACTACCGTTTGATAAGACTCGCGAAGTTGATATAAAATTTACGCGCGAAGCGGTAATCTATTTTAAATAAAATTATGCGCGAAGTTGAAATTTGAACAATATCAATTAAAAATAAATATTTTATTTGAGTAGGATATTAATGATGTAAAATCAAAGAAAAATCTTTGTCGCACGTCATATTTGCGAACGCAAATGACCAACTAATTATGCAAATAGACCAATAATAAATGGTTTCAATACTCTAAAAAGAGCGGATTAGGAATTGAACCGATGTGATTTTCGGGTCATGGTTCAATCAGTTGGACTACTGTATAACTGATTGAACAATTCTTTTTTAAAAGAAACTGGTTGAACAGGATTATATACAAATAAAAATAACTAATCAAATAATAAATTCATGCTAATTTTGTAAGTAATTCATTTAAATTCATAACTAGTGGAGGAAAAATGCATAAATCTATGTCAAATACACATAAATAAATAAAAACCAGAATTTTTATAAAATAAAAAACATGATGCATTTCAAGGAGTTTTAATTTACAAAGTCGTGGAGGTTAAAAAAAAGGATGGTGGACTTTGACATTTATGGACTCTTGAAATTTATGGTCGAATCTAGCATAACCTCACAAACCAATTTGTTAGGCGAGGATTGTCCCCACTTATAAATATGTTGTCATATCATCTCCTACCCGATGCAAGACTCTTTAACACACCCCCTCACACTCCAAACTTAGATGTCTAGAGCGTGAATATAAATGGTGGGTGTCCCAATAGCGGAAAACCTGATGGCGTGTGGCCTAATAGATTTTAGAGGATGCTCTGATACAGTCTTATAATTTTGTGCTTAGGACTAACATGCCCCCACATACCGATTTGTGAGGTAAGAATTGTATAACTTATAAACATATTATCATACCATCTTTCTGATGTGAGACTCTTCAACATGGACCATAAAAAGTTAGGCTTTGGAACAAATTTATTTATGCAAATTACTCTCTAGGAACATTCAATTGCTCACAAAACACCTTAAACTTTTGAAAATACATCTATCGGGAGTTATGTCCCGCTTGCTTGAAATCATGGGTTACAAACTAATCTCAAAATAAAAAATTAGAAATTGGTCTCAAGATCAGAAGTTATGATGCGGTAGCTGAAACCAAAATGCATAATTATGTGTAATTTATTCAAAGTTCAACCAACTTTAACACACTTAAACTTTCAACCACACTAAACATTCAATATACCATAAAATTATTTTGATCAACATTCAAAATGGCACAAAACCACGCGTGATTCATGCAAAAGTGAAAATATTCAATATACGTTCAAAATGCCATAGGGGCATAACTATTGATGTATTAAAATGCATATAATTTCATCGAAATGCCCTCCTCTACTATGCAGCTTAATATTGAGTGGCCAACTTTGCATCACTGACAATACGATGGAGAGTATCGTGTAGACTATAGTATGGGGTGCCATTTTCCTTCCCATCTAAGCAAATGGTCCTTAACCTCGTGATCAACTGTGACGTATCCAAAATATCCCTGGCATGCTCCTTTTATATCAGAACCTCAACATTTGATGACCTAGGTGGATCTTCCTCCACCAGAGCCACTAGTCTCAAATGAGATATATAGAGTCAGGAAATGTAACTCAATATGTGCTACCATCGCGTCTCCAAAAATATACCTCACGTGTCCTCAAGTATACATGCACCCAAAAAATATTGGAATGTTTGGTCTATCTGAAAGACATTTGACTCTAGTAGGGAGAAAGGATGTCTCATAATGGTCTCAATACATTCATGTTGCCACCTCACACGCTCTGACAAGTGATAATAAATCATTTTGCCGTCACAATTTATCTAATCAATGTACTAACATGACGATGTTCGTCGCAGGAGCAGAAGATCATGAAGCTGACCTGCAGGCAATCAAAGAATGTCATGTAGTTGTCTAGTGACTCATGGCCCATGCCATGAATGAACCACGTTGTGTGCGGCCTATCAATGGTATAGTTGGGGTCGATATCGATATCATACGCACGCACGCGCACATGTATCAGCATAGTTCTCCATATTCCAGACTTGAAAAAACTGACATAACATAAACACATATAACAAACACAAACACATATACAATTAAATATTACAAAACAAATAAAACTTCATGCTAAAATAATGTAAAGGATGTGAAAATGCCACTTTTTTTTAGGCCAAATACCTCTCAAGTCCTTTAAGTTTCATGTTTATGTCAGATAGATCCTTTAAGTTTCTAAGGTTTCATATAGGTCCTTTAAGTTTCGAGTTTGTTTCGGATAAGTCCTTTAAGCTTCTAAGGTTTCAGATAAGTCCTTTAAGTTTCGATTTTGTTTCAGATAGGTCCTTTCTATCAAATCAACTTTGGCTTAACGGAGGTTGATATAAATGATCTATCTGAAACAAACTCGAAACTTAAAGGACCTATTCGAAACAAACTTAAAACTTAAAGGACATATCTGAAACCTTGGAAACTTAAAGGATCTATCTGACACACACATGAAACTTAAAGGACCTGAGAGGTATTTGAACTTTTTTTTTACGAGGACTAAAAGTAAAATTTGATATATAGCCTCGTGGGTTTGTTTCATACACTGTTCAAATCAAATAGCAGTAAGATGTGTTATCATATGAGAACAAATGTTATATAGTAGGCTTATTTTTATATAATGGAAATGAACTAATTTACATGGAGAATGATTCATAGAAGAAACCAACTACATGATGCATGAATGATCTGTGTCTTCTAGCTAACTTAGATTTTTTTTTTCCAAGTATATTCTAGTTCTGAATTTTGAAAGTTGATGACTTCCCAAACATAATTGTCATTGTTAAAACTTTTTCTGCACTTTTTTATATGCTAGTTTTTTGAGGTTAGGTCTTCAAAACAGCTTCTTTTCGAATTTTGCCTTGTTGGTCTTCAAATTTTCAAACACTTATCCTAATTCGGACTAATAGTTCGGTTTGGATGCGGTCTTTCGAGAACTTACTCGAAATGCTTGTTCAAATTTTGTATTTAGCAAGTTAATATTATCTGTGTGAAAACTACAAGCAAGTAATGTACTTTAGATGATCTGATTTGTTAAAAACTATAAGCAAGTAATGTTTTAATTTATAAAAGGTATAACTTAAAAAAACACATTATTTTAAAGTTTTTTTTTCTCTATCTAATATGATAAATGTCTTTGTAAGGGTTGTCTTGGCAACCAACCAAGTTCTATATGTTCACATCACATATACAACCTTAATGTTTCACGATATCTTACAAAGTGGCTCATGGAATTTTGATTTGCTTCACATTCATGTTTTCCATCGTCTCAAAGCTTTTGCATTAGCAATTTCCTCATAATACCACACATAGACAGTATAATATAATTGTTTATGGTGCTGCTTCTTAAAGTATTTACTCAGCAAGTGGTGAGTACTCTTGGCTTTTGATTCATAATCGCCATTCTTAGCTTGCTAATGTTACTTGGAATTGGTTGTGAAAATTGATAATTTTAGAGAAGGACTTGTACTTTTTGTGATTAACTGCTCATTCAAACAAATTTAGGGTTTTTAGACATATCATCGCAAATTCTTCAAGTCATTTGTGTGGCTGTCTTCACGAATCTCTTTCACATACTCTTAGAAATGACCTTAAAATTTGTAGTTTCAAATAACTATTGGTTCACTCATATTTATAGTTTTGCGTCATCAAAGTTTCAAACATCAACTCCAATTTGCAAATGGTCTTTTAAATGTGGCATAGGAGGAATTTTTTTATTGTTATTGTGTGTTGGTCCCTTTTAGAAGATCCATATGTTTATAAATCTTATTATAGTCACTTATGACTCTAATATTAATCGCTTTGGTCCAACTACTTAGTCAAATACTCCAATACTTTATTTGCTGGGGGGTGATAGTTAATTTATATATGTTTCTTTAAGTGTTTTTCAACTATTGAAACATTCTTTTAAAAAAGAAACTAATGAAATATGTGAGTATTTTTATGTACAAATTTTTATTAAGTAAAAACACACTAAAAATTTATTTTAAATTTTACAAATGAATAAATTTTTAAATTATAAAATATCAATTTAATCCTTAAACTATCAGTTTTTCTCTAATTTAGTTCATAAAATATATAAATAATAAATATAATAAGTAGTTTTTAAAATATAAACTTCATCTATTTAATATTTACATTTTTTGGTGGTGGTCATGATTCGAACCCCGGACCTTGCATATAGGCATGGCAATGGGGCGGGGAGGGGACGGGTTTTACCTTCCCCATCTCCATACCCGATTCTCATATACTTACCCGTTACCCTACCCATATCCAACGGGGATGAGAAATTGAATCTCATCCCCGTCCCCGACGGGTTCGGGTATCCCCGCCCCATCACCGTCCCCGCATTGAATAATTTTTTATATTAAAAAATAGAAGTTTTTTAGCATCCCCAAGAGCAATGTTGTAATACATTATCAAACAATAAACTCACTTTCACATTTGTTAGACAAAATGATTTAGTTGATCCTTTAAATATCAATGGTAGTTTTTATTAACATGGCAATTATCAAACAAAATAACATAACATATCAACATAAAGTAATTTTTTACATTTGGGACGGATTTGGGTATGGGTTCGGGGTGGGTACCTATATACCCGTTACCCGTCCCATACCCGTGTTTTGAGATTGGGGAAAACTCATACCCATACCTAAACCCAGTCAAAACGGGGAAAACCCGTCAAATTGGGTTTGGTTCGGGCGGGTAACCACGGGTATGAGTTTTGTTGACATGCCTACTTGCATATTTTATGCATTGTCCCTAACAACTTAGCTAAGCTCACGACTATTAAGACGATAGAGACCAAATTTAAAAAATTTATATGCTGTATATATTAAATTGACGAATTTCATAAACTCTAAATATTGTTTAAATATAATTTTGAAATTAAATTAAAGAAAAATTGTTCAAGAGGTGTCACCTTAATGGTTAAAGTTAGACTTTGTAACATAGTTTGTAAGACGGTCGTTAGTGTCGCATATCAATAATAAAATTTTAAAATAAATTAAAGGAAGATTGATAATTTTGAAACTAATTATAAAACAAATTTCTAAAACATTATAATTTTTTTTCCTGAAAAAAACATTATAACTGCTTAGTTAAAAAAAACCATTATAATTGCAGAAAATAGCATATCCATAGAAAACTGACGTTAGGAAAGAGATTATGATCCAAAAAGGCAAAGTACCTCGTCCACTCAATCTATTTGTACACGACATTGCCACATTGGCAACACACCACACAAATAAACAACCTAAAATAAATCAAAAACAAAAAACATTTAACTTAGGAAATTACAAAGAATGATGCTTAGGAGCAGCAGTACTATAGCAGCTACTAGTGTTGGTGTTTGTCACACTCAAAGATTATGGTCACATTCGGTTACCTTAAACTATAGATTATCTCAATTTGCTGGTAACCCTTTATTGTCGAATTCTGCATTTGTTAAGTGGAAAAGAAACATTGGTAGTTCCAATAAAAACAATCGTTTTAGAATGGCAACAAAAGCATTGGCACAACCGCTTCAGAATGCTGATGAGCTCATCGATTCTGTTGAGACTTTTATCTTTGATTGTGACGGTATGTTATAGTGCAATCTATCATTGAATTGGATAGAAAAAAATAGTGATGAATGATGATTATGTTTTTTCTAGGACTATGAGAAAAGTGTATGTGTGTCAGTAATCTTATTAATTTTTCTTTTATATGAAAATGTTAATAAGTTAGTGGTTATGTTATTTTCCAGAGTTGGAATATGGACATCATGCTTAAAATGGTTTCAGTGTCATCAACTGAGTTATTTGTTTGATGATATGTATATCCTGTTATTTTTGCTAGGATCTAAATCATTTACATGTGAGTTCTTTTCTATATATCATTAGTTTAAGGATCAAATTATGTGTTTTTATGGTTAATGTTGTTTGAAATTATAAACATTGATTTGCTTTACACTTTGTGACAACTTCCAGCTGGTGTTACAAGGGGATCATGTCATATTTGATAGACACCATATGAACTTGACTGAACTACACATTTTTTCTTTCTTTTAGTTAAACGATGTCTTTGTCCCCCATGTATTGATTTCATTTTGTTCTCTCTTCGATGGTATACTTTTGAGTTGTTAACACTTGATGCTTTCTTTTTCTTAATATGTGTATGCCATTGGGTTCTTATCAATGGGTTGATATTGATGTAACGGTACTTTTCCTTTTTCCGTTGATACTTAATTTGCAGGAGTTATATGGAAAGGTGACAGCTTGATAGAAGGAGTGCCTGAAACACTTGACATGCTTAGATCAAAGGTTTGTGTACTAATGTAGGAACTAGGCCTGCAAGCGTGGATGTTAACTATAGTATTTGATCTGCCACTGTTCTTTGTTCAGCGAAAACTCTGAGATTTGATCTTATTGTTAAACTTCTTCAGGGAAAAAGATTGGTTTTTGTCACCAACAATTCAACTAAGTCTAGGAAACAATATGGAAAGAAGTTTGAAACACTTGGCCTGAATGTCAACGCGGTTAGTCTGCTTTTGTTGTTCTTTCCTTCCTCTGTTTGCTCAGAAATTGTATAATCAATACTCAAATATTTAACAACTGACTTATTCCAGGAGGAGATTTTTGCATCATCTTTTGCAGTTGCTGCGTATTTGAAATCCATTGATTTCCCAAAAGATAAAAAGGTAACATATATCATCTTTTGCTTTGGAGTATGATTGAAACAAATATTTAGTGTTTACTCGCCAAGTTTGGCGCTCTTTTAGCCCAAGATGAATCGTGCATCAAGGCTTGGTTTTGAGGAATGGAGAGGCCCCTTCAACTAAATAAAATACTACAGGGCCCAACATGAATTATGACACGTTTATAAACCAGGAAATTAAATGATTTTAGAGCCAACCAAGGGATAAATGAAGTTAACAATATTTATTTGTAAATTCTCTTATATTAATTGTGATGCTGAACTTGATGCTGGCATGGTTTATGTTAAGCATATACTACTGGAGGAATACTATAGAACATTATCATTTTATTTCTGTTATCCTATGTTCGAGTGCCATATCTTACACAAACTATTCCCCAAACAAGTGCATGAAGTTGAAGTATGGTACTGATCTACGTTAGCATGATTTAGGTTTATGTCATTGGAGAAGATGGCATCTTGAAGGAGCTTGAGCTAGCTGGATATCAGTATGTTGGTGGGCCGGTATGTATTGAGTTCGTATATGTGAAAGACCATTTTTTTAATTTTGCTCACTTGGTAATGTGCAATACCATTTTTTTTTATGACGTAATGTGCAATACCATTTTATCATTATTTTAATCAGTTTGACTGATAAAGCATATACACCAATTTTGAATGACAATGTATGGCATATAATAGTCTCACCAAGTCACCATCTGATGCATGAGCAGAGGTGACCTAATGGCAATGATGTTTTGATACATTGATTTGCAATTTGAACATTTTCCAAATCGATTGCATATATTGAATCTCTTTTATTAGTATGGAATTATTCTCATGTTTGATTATCTTTCCTCTTCTCTGTGCATGTTATTCTTTCAGGAAGATGGCGGGAAAAAGATCGAGCTTAAGCCAGGGTTCTTGATGGAGCATGACGAAGATGTATGTACTTCTAGCCTTTCTTGATAATTAGCAACATTTAATATTACTCCCAGTTCCTATTATGAGAGTGTGTTCATTATTAGGTTGGAGCAGTTGTTGTGGGATTTGATCGCTATTTCAACTACTATAAAGTCCAGTAAGATTTCAAACACCGCCGCTGAAATATGACAATTACATATTTACATATGCATGCTGCACTCAGTTTAGAGACAAACAACCTCGTGATTAGAAAATTAAGAAATTTTGTTGGCATATATACTTTTTTTGTAACTTTTTTTCGTATTAAAGTGTTGCAGCAAATGGATTCAGATTCCATGCAGCATACATGTTTATTCATATTTAAACTTGTGCATGCAGGATATGTTTTCTTTGTTCTTTGTTTTACTCTATGGCCAAATCTAAATTTTATCAGCATGGAACATTCGGTGATGTAGTAGGTATTTTAGCATTTAGCAAGGGTGATAGTTTTAAATTCTGGTAAGGTGGATAGAGATTCTGTATGAGTTGTTAAATATCATGTTTTCCTTCGAAATGACAGGTATGGAACTCTGTGTATACGTGAAAACCCTGGATGTCTTTTCATTGCTACAAACAGAGATGCTGTTACTCATCTCACAGACGCTCAAGAATGGGCAGGTTTGTCCTTTTGCTCCCTTTCACCATTACTGATTTTATTTCATGACATTATATGCATAATAATCGAGCGAGTTTTCAAAATGTCCGGGAAGGAGTGGCCCTGTCCTTTGTGGTATGGGTTGAGACAACGAAAGAGGTCTAGGTTTCAACCCCTGCTACTAACATTTACCCCTCCTCCTAACAAATTAACCACAAACATTTCCTGAAAGAGTTTTCAAAATTCTTCAATTAGAGTTTAATTACATAAAAAGACTAGCAAATTAGGTGGTTTTCTAGAAGGCTATATTATAAACTAAAGTGGTTCAATCAACACAATCCATTACATGGGGCAGTATGATAATGCAACTAGTATTATGCAGAGTTAATCATTCTTAAAAAATTGTGCTCGGGTAGTTGAGTCTGCTATATTGTGTGTTTGAATTTCAGGTGGGGGCTCTATGGTTGGTGCTCTCGTTGGATCTACTCAACGCGAACCACTAGTTGTTGGAAAACCCTCAACTTTCATGATGGACTACTTAGCAAACGAGTATACTTCTCTATTGCCTTGTTATGTATTCTTCACGCATGATTATAGAGTATTTTTTGCATTCAAGCACCATTATGCAAGTTTGTTTACAGAATAATTTTCCTTTGACCGTGTTGTAATTTTATTGAACAACAGGTTTGGCATTTCAAAGTCACAAATATGTATGGTTGGGGACAGATTAGACACTGACATTTTGTTTGGACAAAATGGTGGCTGCAAAACTCTACTTGTCCTCTCAGGTGTCACCACACTGCCGGTGCTACAGAGTCCAAACAACTCCATACAACCAGACTTCTATACCAACAAAATTTCAGATTTTCTTTCCCTAAAGGCTGCAGCTGTATGATAACTACTATGTGCTTTATGAGATTTTCGATAAATCAAGTTGTGATGTGTATTTAGTTTGTTTTATACATCCTTGTAATCAACTTTGAGAGGAGAAACTAAAATTCTTTAACAGGAAACAATAGTACCTACAATGAAGTAATCAATAATGAATTATTTGTACACTAAAGTGCTTTAAAGACACAAGTTTTTTTTATTACAACAATTGGATGAAGATGTAAAAAATGGCGAACAAGAGAGGTGTTGAATTACCATGTCCTTCTCAAACATTTAAGAACAGTCAATTTCTGCAAGGCAAGGAGGTGGAGTAAACCACTTCCTCTTGCTTTGCTGTAGTATACCTTTTCAATCTTGTTTGGTATGTTAGGTTGTTGATAATCTTTTTTTTTTTTTGAAACGGCAAAATATTATTAACCAACAAGCCCGTGCAAGACGCACTAATAAGCTCGGGTGGAAAAAAAATACAAACAAGGGGAAATCGGTTGCCACACAAAATATCGACTCGAACAAAAACCTCTTAAAAAACCACCCCTCAACAAAGAGCAAACCCAAAAGAGTAATGACGCCGGCATATACAAATGACAATCCACAAGCATACCCCTGCGTCAACACCAAAGACAACCGCGCCTGAAGAGCACCCTAAACACCGGCTAAGATACCAACCGCACCTCCCACACATAACCAAAAACTGCCACCAAAAAACATCCCAGCATGCACAAACAAAACGCGCCATCAGCGGATGCAACAACGCAGCAGCAACCAAAAAGCCTGTGACAAAACCCAGCAAGTAAAACTCCACCGAAAAAACAGCCCAAAGTGCATGTTAAAACCAGATGGGATAAATATTTAAGGAGCCCAACACAAAACCAGTAACGAACACCAAGCCAAAAGCCACCTGCCACAAGCAACACATCACCTGCCACGAACCAACAGAGATGGAAACACAAGGCAGCTGTGCTCCAACACCACCAAAACAAGCACCAAGCACTTATCTAGAGAGACAATGCCTAGGATTCCAACACCATTCGTAAAAGAGGCAAGCCGGATCAAGGGTCCTACTCAACTTCCACCGCCAAGACAACACCTTAATATCTTCCACTATAACATCCACCTCAAACGGAAATCCCTTGAAGATTTTATCATTTCTCGCTTTCCACAAGACCCAAATCGTAGTGTGCCAAATTAACCGTAAGCCTTTAGCCACTTTTCTATTACTTTCCCCCCCACACCAACACTCCCAATGCACAAAGAGGTTGGGTGGAATTAAGAACAAACATTCCAACCAATTCATCAACTTTATCCACACCAATCTTGCCACATCACAATGCAAGAAAAGATGTAAAGACGATTCTACCTTCCTATTACACATCACACACAAAATAGATACCTCCGGTGGTGAAACATTCCGCACGGCAAGGTTAGCTCTAGTTGGAATTCAATCAATGATTACCTTTAGGTTGTTGATAATCATTTTGTTATATCTCCGAATTAACATTAATATAAAGGTTCAAGAATAGTGGTTGAAAGGTAAATTGATAAAAGGTTCAAGAATGGTGTAAATTCCATTTTACATTGTGAATTCACTATTTCATGTTATTGCTTATTTTGGTTTATGGTGTTTCTTTAGGAATTTGGTACTCATTAGGAAGTTATTCCTTTGTCAAAATGATATTCATTCAAGCATACTTGACCTGACATTCATCAAAGTATACAACTATCACTATCCTATGACCTAACCATTTAGCACGAAAAGCGAATGATGACAAAAAACGAAAATTTATAAAGAAACTAATAAATTATTCCTAAAAATTTGTTAACTTGCTTAGCACTAAAGATTTATAATCTGAAAAAAGTTATGCTGTTGATTAAATCCAGCTTGTATATTTATGTTGACTGTCATGGAATTGTAATCAAATTTTGGGCTAAACAAGATGATTCTAATGCAAACCTAAACCCAAATACCACCAAGGTTTTTGAATTGGTTAAAATTGTGATTGTGAGTGATCCATGATCAAATCTTGAAAATAGAACAGAATATGAATTGCAGTTTTCAAACACATAAATCAAACTTGTTCCAAACTGTGTTGGTAATTGTGATGTGACTTCCCTCATCAAATCTAGAAAATCTAACAGAATATGAAAGTCTTTCCTTAAATTTCACTTGTGAATCACTTTTGAAGCAGATAAATCAAACTTGTTAATTTTAGTTTTTTATCAATCAGAAACTAAGTTTTAATAGGAAAGTTCTTGAATGAGTAAAAAACTATGATAATCCCATTGGCTTTGTAACTTGGATCAAATCTCATTCATCTAAAGACAATGGCAATATAGTGCATATATATGTGTGATTGTGAAAGTTTCCGATATAAAAGTACTTAGAGAAAAATTAATAAACAAAAAAGGCAATTTAGTACTGAAATTCTCATTCTGATTCTCATTAGCAACAAACCAATTACAATATAGGAGACATAGTAGTTACAATACAAAAGGAATACCCTTTTGACATGAAACATCTATTAGGAGAAAAAACAGGTAATTCCCCAAATGAATTAAAAAATATAGATCTAAACAGAGAAATTCTGTAACACACAAAAAGACTCATATCATATCATATTAGAACAACATCACACAGCAGTGTTGTTTCTTTATACTCTTATCACCACTTCTTCAAACCTGAAAAGGCCATGGCCAATCCTTCAAATCTTCATCTTGTTGAACCTTAGCACTTCCCAAAACAACAGTCCTACAAGTATTTCCACCTTCAACACAAGCATAATACTTCAAGAAAAACGCCAGAGTCAAAACAACCCACTCAAGGCAAAAGATCAAAATAGCAAGTCCACCAGAAAGCTTCAAAATCACAGAACCATCTTCTTCCCTTACATAAGACTGCAACTCACCAAGGAAATCACTAGTCCTCGTAAAAACAAGAACAGAAACCGACCCTTGAAATATAGCCGTTAGAACAGTAGCTACCATATGAGCAGAATACCAACGGTTAGCACCTACAGCAGCACAGCCTGAAACAGCACCAGCAATGGTGAAGATGTGGAGAAGGATAAGGAAGAAGCCACATACGGAAGGGACTAAACGGAGCGAAAGAGTGAGGAAGATGCAGCTTGAAGCTGCACCTAAGAGGACATAGTTGCAGAAAAGGAAGAGTTTGTGGATGTTGTAGTGGCGTGGTGTGATTGTAGCTGGAGGATTGTTCATTGAGAGACCCATTTGGAATTTGTGAGAAAAATTGAAACTTTGTGAGATGAGAAAGGAAGAAAGTGAATTGTGTTGAAGATTGTGATGAAGAAGAGTTAATATAGTGGTTTTTGGGTTTTGTGGCCATAACGGTCATATTTTTGTACAACGTTTGGGTCGGTGAAATGTGACCGTTGGAAGAAAGTAGAACACAACACAGCTCATCCTCGTTTCATGTAACGGTTAGTTTATACTTACTTTGTAACATCTTTTCTTTGATTTCTTCTACTTTCTGAGTTGGCATTTTGTATTTTCAATACTTCCTAGTTCATTTTATTTTATTTCTTCTATTTAGTCTTTGGTTTGTGTTGTTGACTTTTTCGTAAATGATTTTTTTTAGGGGATAAATGAAAAAACTTATTATTACAAGGAAATGGGATAACTTAAATTTTAAAAACATGAACTAAAGTGTGGCCAAAAGAAATCTAAATCTTAACTTGTCACCAACTTTAAGTTGTTGTTTACACAAAATTTATTGGGAAATGCTTGTTCTCCCGAAAATTTGATCCACGAGCAGCACATGATAGTGACGTATAACTGTAGGAAGACCCCTTTCATATTTATCCATCCATGTTTTGCTGGGAATTCAATTATCTAACGTTTGGAATCCATTCGTGAAATGCTCGGGATGTTTTTCATCGCGAGATATAGTACTCTTGAAATTCATTTCATCCTTCACCTAATTTTGTGGAATCACTATGAGGATCTTTAATGAAAACATTGAACCTTGAAAGGCATGATAAATCTGTTATCTCCACAAAGATTAAATCGGTTGTATCTATGAGCTCTCAGATATTCCCGACAATTAATTATCAACTTGTGTTAAGCATGTTGATAACCTTAAAAGTTGCGTTAAGCAAAATGATCAAACATAAAAAAAAACGCATTTTAATTGTCAATATGCTTTTATATCATTTGTTTTTGACATTTTTGACTTCCTAATACTCCCTCCGTTCTAGTTTAACTAGTCAGTTTTCCATTTCACACAGATTAAGAAAAGTGTACAAAGGAAAGAGAGAGAAAAATAGTTTTGAGTGCCTTTGTCAAATATTTGTGCGTTCTTCTTTATCATAAATATAAAGTAGAATATATTGAATTTGAAGTGGTGAAAGTAGTATTAATTAGAGTTATAATTGGAAAAAAGTAATTAATGTTGTATTGAAAAGTGAAATGGGTCAAGATTCTTAGGACAATATTTTTTTACAAATGATTCAGTTATTATGAGACAAAGGGGGTACTAGAGATTGTTGACCTTCTACATATAACAATGTGTTTACGATAATTGATTTTGTTATCCAAAAAGGTCTAACATCGCAACTTGTTGTCCGCTTATCTTTTTTATTCATGTATAATTAATCTTTGATATATATATATATATATATATATATATATATATAGGGATAGGATCAAATGACACCATGGTGTCAAATTAAATTTGACACCAAATCATAACCATTAATTCAACTTTAATCCGACGTCTCTCATCAATTCATTAAATGCTCGCATGCTTATCAAATTATCTAATTTTTAATTTTAGAAACAATTTATTCTTTCTTTTTTTGATTAATTATTTACCATTTGATTTCTCCCTACAATTTCTTTTTTTTACTAATCTTTGTTCAATCATCTTTGTATTGACTACTCTTTCATTTGTTGGATGGTAGTATTCTTGAATTCATGCTGCTAATATTCTTGTATCGGATGTTCTAGCATTTGTGTTTTGCTTTCGTTTAGTGGCATAAGTTCTTTTTTATTTTTTGGTGCAATGTGCTCTTTATAAATCAATTTCCTTTGGTTCTTCTAGGAAAAATAAAAATAAAAAAGGTTAATAGAAATAAAAAAAAATAAGGATGATAAGCCCTAAAAAAAAGAATGACAGTGAATAATTTTTGGCAAACAAACTATAATAATACCAATAGAGAATTTTTGGTAAATAATTAATCAAAAAAAGAAAGAATAAATTGTTTCTAAAATTAAAATTTAGATAATTTGTTAAGCATGGGAGCATTCAATGAATTGATGAGAGACGTCGGATTAAAGTTGAATTAATGGTTATGATTTGGTCTCAAATTTAATTTGACATCATGGTGTCATTTGATCCTATCCTATATATATATATATATATATATATAGAGTTAGGATCCGTTGACACCAGGTGTCAACGGATTCGTTGACACCAAATCTCATCCATCAATTTTATTTGATCAAAGGCTCGTATTTTTCTATATGGTGTGTATCTTTCCCCAATGACATACTATTATTTTATTAAATCGTTGAAAAACTGCAATCGAAAACATTAATATTGGTGATACTCTTCTCTTGTCTTCATCTCTATTTCCTCTTACTTAATTCAACATATGGACGAAGGTAATGAATACGATCGCAATTGGAGAAGGGATTCAACCTAGGAAAATTGCAAATTACGAATGTTCATAAAATAGAAATCTCAATGTATATGGATTATAAACCCTAGATTTCAATTTGGGGATTTTTGGTTTATTTTTCAATTCGTATATGAACCCTAATATTAGAATCGCTATCATGATTCCAGGAACCGGTGCGAGTATGTTTTACGATAATTGCTGCTGAAATCCATTATGATTCATTTTGGTATATAAGCTGCGATTTCTTAATTGTTCATGAAATTGTAGTTGTGTATAAATTGGATGTTGCTTTTTTGGCTCTTAGCTTTTGGCATATAAACCGGAAAAGCAGAAACTGGTGGTATTACCTTTCAACCTCAAAGAGTCAAATAATTGGAAGCACTAGAATGATAAAAAATTATTATATATGTGAATTGTTGCCAATTCTAAGCGTCCAGAAAAATCAAGAGGTGATGAGTATGAATAGTGATATGATTGAGATATGTGAAGAGAATCAATAAAGCCTATTACGAGAATTGGGGTTTTCAATTAATTAAAACATAATGGTATACGGGAGAGGAAGGATGGGTTAATTTAGAAACTATTATAAGCCTTTGATTAAATAAAATCAACGGTTGAGATTTGGTGTCAACGAATCCGTTGACACCTGGTGTCAACGGATCCTGTCTCATATATATATATATATATATATATAATGATTTTCATTAATTTAAATAAATATATTTAACTAATTACATAATACCCAACTAATTTAGTTTTTGCATTTCACTTAGTTTTATATTGAAATATATGGTAGCTTATGTTTGTAGTCCTATTGTGAAATATTGGATTATCATTTGTTTTGCGAATATTAGTTTTTTAGCTTCTAATCAACGTACATCAGTTTTTACAGAATGGTTCATTTATAAATGCAGAAATCTATTGATGCAATTTTTTAATTTAAAATTTATAGAGTGGCTCATTAATAAAAGCACAAATCTATAAGTGCAGTTATTTGTTTTTTTAATTTAGAATGTAGTACTCTTTTAATAAAAAATTACCCCATAAAAAAATATAGGCGTAAATCCCTACACTTCAGCCACGTTAGGAAAAAACTAAAATGAATAGAGCGTCATGTAGCCCAATTATTTTACACCACGCGACACATCAAAAACAATTTTTTTAAAATAAAATAAATAATTGTCACTTTTTATAATAACGACAAGAGGGAGAAGATACATAGATACATCTTTCTACCCTAGATTGTCAGTGAATATTATCTACACAAAAAAGACTGTCAATGAATAATAACATAAGATAAATTACATACGAGATCCTTTAAATTTAAAGTTCGTAACAGATTAGTCTTTTAAGTTATTTTGATTACACATAAGTCCTTTAAGTTTGAGATTTATAACAGATTGATCATTTAAATTATTTTAATTACACATAAGTCTTTAAGTTGAATGTTTCTATGAGCTCTCAGATATTCCCGACAATTAATTATCAACTTCATATTGATAACTTTGAAAGTTACGTTAAGCAAAAGTTAACCAAAACACCACCAATATGGTACATAGAAACATCAATAAGTGTCAACAAAGTAAGATTGAACATTCCCACCGGTGACTCACGAGAGCGGGTTATTATAGGTTATTTCTATTAACACCCAAAAACTTTGAGTTACACCCAAATCTCTTTATAAGTTAATTATAATACCAAAGTTGCGCTTGTTTCAATCAATTTTTCAAAAAATTATTTTTACCTCCCTTAAAAAAACATATTTTTATCTTTCACTCTAAATTTTCATCTCTCACAAACAATCCATTGAACAAACTTGAAGAAATAGGTTAAATTGAATTACAAGATCTTCCATTAAAACTGATGATGATGACATACGTGTGTGTGAATTCAATATTCACATAAATTCTATTGATACTTATACAAAAACTAAAAGAGTTAAGAATCAAATATTCAATTTTAATTTAGAGGTCTACGTGATTTGAATTTACATTATCCTATGTGTGAATTGTTTAACGGTACACGTAATTTTAATTTACATCACCATACATTTTTTAAGATCACGTATCATTGGTTCAATTCAATTATAAATTGAAAGCCAATTTAAACAATAATGGTGACAATAGTCGCTACAGTTGTTATCCATGAACTACAAATAGAAGGGAGAGAGGAGCATTTACAAAACAAGAAGAGAGAGATGAATGACTTGGAAGATGAAAGAAAGAGGGAGACAAAGGAATAGGAAATGGAGGTAAAGAAAATTAGGGAATCTAAAGAATATGATAAGAAAAATTTAAAAATTAACCATGGGGAGGTGAAGAGAATGTTTGATTGCAAGAATTGTTTTTTTTTTTAGTGAGTAGCGGCGATGGGTGCTTATGGATTTTGTTTTTAGTGGTTGTTTGCTATGGAGTTTGTTTTAGCTGTGATATTGGTTTTGGTGGTTGTGGGCTTTATGGGTGTTGATGGTAGGTCTTAGGGAGGTGATGAGTGCTTTTCGTGTCTTTGTTTATTTTGGGTCTCTATTTTGTCATACTATCTTATATTAAAGATGAGCATGTTTCAAAGAAAAGATGTAGCCTTTATATTAAAAATTGTTTCATTATTTATATCTTTATTGACAGGTACCGTACCGGCGCGCCTTATGATGGCTCTATTTAGCCATGTTCTGTGGCTCCTTTGGTTTGTGTTTGGAACCTTAATTGGTCTCTATTTTGGCTGCTATTTTTTCATCGACCCTAAACCTTCTCGTGTTGACGATTTCCCATTATGGCTAAAGTACCCGGATTTCGATCGGGGGTAAGAGCCACGCTACATTTGTATACATTGTTAGAATTAGCAGTCACCATTGATGAATGAGAAAATCTTGAAAATCTTTGAGAGAGAGAATTTGTTATTTCTATCTTATGATTCAAGTTACAACAGTTAGTATGACAACTGTAACTAAACTACACTAAAATGGTTAAAGCATCAAATACTTATATGCATTTATGAGATTTAGAACTTGATATATAAACTAATTGGATTATTATTTTCTTATGCTTTACCTATGACCGTATGTGGAAAAGGCATCCCGCAAGGCTAACTTGAGTTGTCTAATACCTATAATTGATGAGATCATACAAGAAGATATTATGGACACGCTTTGTATAATTCGTTTCACCTTGGGCTCTGTTCCCCTAAAAATCGAATTTGAAGAAAACTATGTCTTATTTATAGGATGCAATTCCACATAAGACCATCCTTAGGTCTTTTTATGTGCGAGGAGGCAATTGTTAAAAATCATAATCACTCTTTGCGTTTTTAGCTCCCTTGGAAATCATATCATACCACACCACAAATTACAGAGTTAAAATATATTGAGTTTACGTAGTTGTTTTCACGTGATTGAAAGGTTATTAGTTTCAGTCCTAGAAATAACCTCTTGTGTAAAACAACGAAGAAATAATAGTACAAAACAACGTGCTGCCCTTTTTTTTCTAGTACAAAACAACGAAGAAATAATAATTGATATAATCATCGAGTTCTAGCATAATGGTTGAAATGGAGAAAAGAGCCTTAGGTAGGGAAAATTTTATGAGACTTATATGGAAAGGTGTTGGGTGGTGAAGAACCAGCATGAGAAAAAAATAAATATAGTGTAGATGAGGATGTTGTGTTCGATGTATGATAAGTCTAGATGAGATAAAATTAGAAACGACCGTATTAGAGAGAAAGTTGGGATAACACACCTATACACTAAAAAAGATAGTGGAAAATAATATGCTTAGACGGTTTGAGCATTTAGGGATAAAACTTACAGATTCTATAGTAAGAACAGTAGATCAGATGAAGGATCTAGAAAGACTAGAGGCAAAGAAAGATCTAGAAAGACTATAAAAGAAACTATTAAGAAAGATCTAGAGATTAATGAGTTGGATCATAACATGGTTTATGATACAATACTTTGACGTAATATTATCCATGTAGCCGACCTCATTTAGTGAGATAAATTGTTCTTGTTGAAAATGATTATTCCCTCTTTGCTATTTCTTGCACGTGATTCATCTATGTCTTATTATAACTTATTCGTGATGTCATATGACTATTTTAAGTACTTTTTGTGAAATACTTGCTCGTAGGAATGAAAGTTTATGTGACGGATGGGAATGAGTAATTTTGGAGTCCTCTATAGAATGGGCTGGAAATTCTAATGTCACCTTTATGATGCCCCAACGGGTCGAATAAATCAGGTAACTTTGACGAATACTGCTCTTAATCTAGTATATTTTGCTCGCGCCTAACTGAAATATCGAAAATATCCATGCATGAGTTAACTCGCGCATGTGTAAAATTAACGTGACTTAAAATTTCATATTTTTACACATGCGTGACTTAAGTCACGCTGCGCAGGTGTTATACTCCGCGTGAGTTAACTCACACTAGTTCAATTTCTTTTAATATGAACTCACGCTTCCACTTGTCTTGCGTTTTATCATTTATTAAAGGTATGTCGTTATCTAAACGGTCTTATAAAAGAGAAAGGAACGTTGATGACCTGTTTGCAAATGTAATCATGCATAATCTCATTAGGTAGTTGGAGAATTAAGTTTTCTGAAAGAAAAGAACAACATAAAAAGATGCCATTTAATTTTAACACAAATATCAAGGATCTTATAGAGCTAGAACAATATAGATGCCTTTGACGACCTGATAAGTTCTGTGTTGACATAACCAAGGTTGTCAAATTCTCTCAAGTCAACTCAATTCTACGATTCTATGCAAGAGAATTGAGTTAGCTCTCAAACAGGGTGTAACACCTGCGTGAGTTAACTAACGCAGAATTTTACACTTGCGCTAGTTAATTAGCGCAAGGGTATTTTAGTCAGTTTAGTTGGGTGGAAGCAAAACTTGTTGGGAGAAGAGCAGAATTCAACTTTGACGCGTGATATTAGTAAATGGATGGGTTGATTTTATTTTTTTTATGCTAAAAGTTTTGTTGATTTTCAGATTGTGAATTTTCAAATTTCCCTTTTGGTTCGTATTACTTTGAAGCCATTGGTTTCTATCTTTCCTTATTTTGCCAACATCCATGTCTCTCTCATGGAAGAGGTTGGTGATTGTTTAGTGTATTACATTTGCTACTTTCTTTTATTTTGAATGCCGAGATGTGCACAAGATTGATATCCACTTGTAATTATTTTATGTCTAGTACAACTAATCTTCACTCTAATCTCTTTTGTTTTTTGTTTCACTTAACTTGCAGCCAAATGTTGACTTTGACATACTTTGTGATGAGGATGATGATAATATTATGGATCTTCCTGGAACACACTTTCTTTATGCGGTAAAAGACTTTAATCTTTTAATATGTTTGTTTGATCGCCCTTCCTATCTAATGTTTGAGGTCTAAATTTGGAGTACTATATTGAAGAAAAGTGTTTGTGGCCCAAATTCCTGAAAATTCAAATGATAGATATGACAAAGTATGTCTCTTCAATTTTGTAAAATAATATTCATGTTATAATGGTATATGTTTGCCTTTTAACTCCTTTCTTTTTTTCTTCCTTGTTAATGTTATTGGGAATCTCAGAGCTTTGAAGATGGCCGATGAAGCTTTTGAAGAGACACACAGACACAAACAATACCAATAGCTCCCGTAAGCACTCCTCAAGCTGATGGAGGTTTGCTTGTAGTTATAGTACGTGCAGTTAAAGGTCTTCAAGGGAAGTATAACATTAATCCACGTGTATGTTTCATTTTCAGAGGAGAAGAGGAAAAGACCAAGGTTGCATGCATAGAATCTCACGTTAGGTGATATATATCTAGGCATGTGTGGATTTTGGAGTAGGAAGCTCTGCTAATTAAACGGTGTTTACTTTTGCAGCTAATAATGAAGAACACAGATCGAAGATGGAAAGAGGTCCAATTTACAGCGAAGGAGCCGCCTACCGAAAATGATGTCTTAAATGTGGAGGTGGTTGACATCACTTCATCAAATAATCCATTGCAACAAAAGGTATGTGTCCGGAGGCACTGCTTAACATTTCTCATATATTTCACAATAGTTTATTATGATCTTTGTCATGTTCTATGATTAACTTTCATTATTTTATGGTGCTTCTTTTGGCATCAGGAATCATTGGGTTATGTCAACATCCATCTTGGGGATGTTGTTTCCAAAAAGAGCATTAATGAGAAGTATCATCTTGAAAACTCCAAAAATGGTTGGATCCAGATAGAGTTGCAGTAGAGAACTTCTTCAGAGTCAGAAGCAAGATGTCAAAATTTAAACTATAAATAAGAGCTTTACATAATTGAGCAAGCAGCTCTGTTTTATCAATTATACTCTTAATACTCTTAAGTCTTAGTTTTGCCATCCCTTCGTCCAATGCATTTTTTAAAAATCTTCTAATAAAAATGTAAAATATTGAATATGTTATTAAACGGTTGTTCTTCAACACCATATTGAAAGTCTTGGTTATTTTTTTTTTACCAATGACGAGTTGAGGCTACATTTCAGTAAATATGGAAAATAAACCATGTTGAAATGTTCTCGTAAAAATGAAAACATGTTGAGAAATGAAAATGAAAAACTTCCAAAGAATCGCTTTGGGACAATTTGGTGTTTTTCTCTATTTATTTATTTTCAAGGAGCTACTACCGCTAAAAAAAAACCATATGATGAATAGTTGTTAGTTTTAGAAGCATCAGTCTCAAAATGATAATCTTTGCGTAAAAAATTATGAAGTGTAGCTTAGTTTATGTGGCATCAAAATGAAAAACTCTAGTTATGAATTGTTCATTGAATTGCCATTTAGTAATTATGCAAAAAACTTAAGAGATATGTTATTTGAACAACCATTTACGACAACTTTTGGGACAATATTAAATTTACATACAAAGAAAAGTAGACATTGGTACGAAAACCAAAGTAATAGAGAAAGAAAGTAAAAACATAATGTGAATATGAGAAGAAAAAATGTCACAAATTGTCAAAAACTGGTTGTACATATATCATTTCTCAAAACTCAACGCAAGGTTTATCAGTTCCATTCCAAGATTTGCGCTTTGAACAAGAAAAATTCAGTGCAAGAGCACAACTTCTGGTTGTTTATTAAGCCATCACGTTTTTTACATCTTATTCCGTCGTGAAATTCTCAACATTCCATTAAATAAGAAGGAATTGCACAGACAAGGACACAAAGGCTAAATTGAGGGCAACACAATACAACGTTAGATGCCTTTATAAAGTAAACTACATATAACGGACTTCAACATACTCTTAAATAAAAGGATAATAAACTCAGTTAGATGATATACAGATGCAATAGGTACAGAAGTGACAATCCTTGTTCACTGACCGCTATATAAATTATATAAATTACAAGGCATTTTCAGTAAGATACTAGATGCCTAGATAAAACAGTATTCTTGCATGGAGGGGGATGGGTTTAAACACATTAAAAATTAGACCCAGAAAGCTACAGATGATGATTTTTTTTTTTACAATAATATACATTAAGACCTAGAATAATCAATAGGATTAAATGATACACGAGCCACTTCAACCCCCAGCCATTCAAGAAGTAAAACTAAACGGCTAAATTCTATTTCCAAAAAATTATTAATCAAAATCCATAACTAAAACGGGGGAGTGATGTTGAAAAGATTATCCCAGCCCTGCAGATTCGAACCAAACTATCACCTCATGGATCTTACCTCTATATCAGCCACTCCTAGATGATATTTCAGAAATTTGTCTTCATAAGCTTCTTTCGAGGTTGTAAGTTTATATTGGCAAAAGGTTTTGCCTGTTCTACATGAACATAATCCCTTGTCTTGAGAACCTGCATTCATGGTCGAAATTAGATTTCAATCAAAGTAAAAGTTGCAAGTAGGCACCCTAGAAGACTGAATGCTTTGAAGAATTCAAACAAAGTGAAGTAAGCTACACACAACTGCTATTGGTTTAGCAGAAAAATGACCCCCAAAGCACATATTCAATGTATGAACTACAACAGATTCTACAATACTATTGAATGCTTTGAAGAATTAAAACAAATCCAGGTTACACAATTCTGCAATAGGTTTAGCATAAAAGTTCAACAATGACCCTCCCAAGCACATATACGAACGACAACAGAGTCTACAATAATATTGGTAAATGGTATATAACCAATGAATGACACATACAGAAAATATAGTTGTAAAGATCATACAAGACAAGTATTTTCAGCCATCTAGATGTTCAGCTTTTATAGTGTCATTTCAATTGCTGACTTTCAAAGGGAATGTGTAGCCCTGCTGCATTATTAGTGTTTTGGGTGCTTTTATTCTTGGCCCATTGTTATTAGTTTAGTATTTCTTTCCTTTCTCCAATAGAATTCATTTAAAAGAAAAAAAGGGGGAATGATATTTCAGTTATTAGTATCCCAAACATGAAAATATGTCAAATCAATGTCCAAGTTCATTAAACAGTATATATGCTCGCTAAAATAATTCTCATGAGCATACCAGTGTTTCAAAAAACATCCTTGACGCTTCCTTCCGGGTTTTACCAGCTAATATATTGTCAAGATGCAGGTTCTGCCTTCCATGTAGTTCTTCCTTATCAAACAACGTCTGCAGATACTTGGCAACAGCCCTGTGGATAAATGCATTAGTTAGGTATTCACATAAAGAAAACTAGTTATAAGAGCATAAACAATTCAGATAGAACACATTCAGATTTATTGTCAAGCTTTACATAAACAGACCTGGTTCGAGAAGACCACCCACTGTTTTCTAAGTGGGTTCCTTCAGCACCCGATGCAAAACCACCAGCATCATCATCATCATCCTCAATTATTTCATCATCACCAACATTCAAAAATCCTGATAATAGACAGATGGAGAGTGAGTCAACACAGCAAAGGAACAAAACTTAAGGCAACAACAAAAGCTTCACTCTCTTATTTCACCAACTGTCAAGATGCAGGAATTTAGAAGAAAACCTGTGTCAATGCCACCCATATTGTTTTCCTGCATCATGGAACATAATTAGGCATGTATAAAACAGTGAAGGAAGAATACATATAGTTTGGAACTGAAAGGAGAAGATAGGCAATGTAATTTCCTATCTAACTTAATAACATCAGAAGACTCATTCCCTTCCAATCCCCATCTACCTAGCTAACTGTGATGCTAAAGAGGAACTAAAGGGACGGCTAAAATTGTCAGAATGATATAAGATATAGGCTTCGACAGTTCGACTCATTGATTTCAACTTCTCAGATGAGCTCTCTAGACATGAGGGTTTCCTAATCTAGATTGTTTATCTCTCATTTTTATCTTTTTATAATAATTCCTTTCTTCATAGAGGCATTAACTTCTTGGACTTCTGGCCACTAGCTACAAAAAGAATCTTATTGCCTTAGGACCTATACCTTTCATATTTTATTAGGTTTGGGAAGCCAGACCGTGAGGTAAGTGAATGAATCCTTCTAATTGCATTTATAGCTAACGGTGTATGTTATATACTACATATGTCAAACTACCGCAGATGTTGAGCATGATACAAAGCAACCAGACAGAAAAAGGATTAACAAAACCACTAGCCCAGCATATCAACTTCAAACAATGGCAATTATTTTTTAGGAAAAGCGAAAAAACGATACATGAAGACCGTTTTCAAAACCAATTTCATCACAGTTAGCATTTTAAACAATCTATAAACTATCTGAGACAATCCATTTAGCATTTTAAGGCTAATTTGAGAACTTACATCAGTCTGATCTGCAAAAGGACTCCTAATAGCCGAGACATCAGGATACATAGTATTTTGTAACGCAGCTTCTTGACAGACTGGGTTTTCCTCATCATTCAGAGAACTTTCGTTTATAAGTGCTGCAGAATGTAAACAATCTACCTCAACATTTTCACTAAATAAGCCACCAGACTTTGCATCCTTGTCATCACATCCCAAGCCAGGAGAAATAATTTGATCCTCATTTAAGCCTCCTAGCATGTTGTTCCCGTTTTCCTCCACAGGTAGGTCTCCGTTATAGAAAACCTGGTTGTCAGTATATTCATTAGCTTCCTTAGAACCAGTAGCCATGGATGCATATAAATGATCAGCTTCCAAACTATCTGTTTCAACTTGTGTTCTAATTTCCATGGCATTCTCTGCAATTTCAGTAGCACCTGCATTGTTTCTATCATGTTGATCCTCCGCAAACTCATTCTCTAGCATAGGAGATGAATCCATTTTCTGGGAAGTTGGAATGCTCAACATATCTGTATGGATAGAACCGACAAGATCATCCGTTTTATCCATGAGAGGCAGCGATGCATCAAAAAAATTTGGCCTACAAAGCTCATTTTCGAAGACTTCGGTTAGGGATAAAGTTTCATGCCCAGGAACAAAAGAGTAATTCTCTGCTGAAGATATCTCGAAATTTATTCCAGCATTGTTCATTTCAGCAGTTTGGGAACAGCCAAGCTCCCTTACATCAGAAATAATATTTGTATGCCCGTGAGCTTCAATATTATTATGAGATCCGAAGTCAACTTCAGACTGATGACACTCGGATGGAACAGGTATCTCAGAAGGTTGGGCTTCAGCATCTTCTTGGGGTTGGATTGCAGTAGGCTCATTATGCGCTTCCACCCCATGAATTTCAGCATTTGTTTTAGAAAAGGACTCTTCAGCATCTTCTTGGGGTTGGACAGCTATAGGCTCATTATGTGCTTCCACCCCATGAGTTTCAGCATTTGTTTTAGAATAGGACTCTTCGGCATCTTCTTGGGGTTGGACTGCCATAGGCTCATTATGTGCTTCCACCCCATGAGTTTCAGCATTTGTTTTAGAATAGGACTCTCCGGCATCTTCTTGGGGTTGGACTGTCATAGGCTCACTATGTGCTTCCACTCCATGAATTTCAGCATTTGTTTTAGAATAGGACACTTCAGCATCTTCTTGGGGTTGGACTGCCATAGGCTCATTATGTGCTTCCACCGCATGAATTTCAGCATTTGTTTTAGAAAAGGACTCTTCAGCATCTTCTTGGGGTTGGACAGCCATAGGCTCATTATGTGCTTCAACCCCATGAGTTTCAGCATTTGTTTTAGAATAGGACTCTTCAGCATTTTCTTGGGGTTGGACTGCCATAGGCTCATTATGTTCTTCCACCCCATGAGTTTTAGCATTCGTTTTAGAATAAGACTCTTGATCGTTTCCTTTTTCAAGCGAAAGGCTATCTAAACCATTGTGACAAACCTTGATTCGACTCAGATCTAATGTCTCGTTTTGCAGAATAGTCAAATCAGCAGACACATCTGGAAGAAATGAGAAAATCAAATCAAGTATGTTGGAGGTAAATTTCACAAATGAACCCAAATACAAATTGCGTTTTCATCAAAACTCAACTAAACATGATTTTATAACTGTTTTATGTTTTTAGATGAAAACTCCAAATGATCAACAGTACAATATATAAGCTGAAAATTCACCTGTGAATATTGGTTTATGGAAAATTTGATCTTCCAAAAACTGTCTTTGGATCATTAAAATCTCATCGCGTGTGCAAGGAGCTTTTTTCCTTACACGACGTATGTCTTCAGTACTTGTCAACTGTTGGCGTATTGTACTTCAAATGGAAAAAGGAACAAATAGTAATATTTTAGTGCACGAGAAAAGGAATGTGGTATGCGATATAATGGAAAAACTGATAAATTTGATAATAACTGCAAGTATACAAATATAAGAAAATGATAATGGGTATATTACAACCATCACCAAAGAATTCATCCATAATCAATTACCAAGATGGTAAAAATAGGGGAGAAAAATAGATCTGTGAAAGACTAGAAATAAGGGCACAAACAATACCATGTTTTTCACTCCAGTCCAATCAACATAAAATAAAGGGAGAGATGTGACAAATGAATGAACGGAACATTATAAAAACTTACTCGCCATGTAAAACCATCATATCATCCATAAGCACCTTCCTCTTCACGGTACTAGTGCGTGGTGTAGAACGAAGCCGCTTTGTTGATGGCTTTTCACGGGCTGCTGGACTTGGCTTAATTTTGAAAGCTGAAGATTTTCTACCAACTGGAGCAACAAAAAATTAATTTGAGCCACAATCATGTTCTCGTGAAAAACAAACTGTAACTACAAATATAAAGCACGGTGCATAAAGAACCAATATATACCTAATATTGAAGACAACAGATCATCATCATCAGGAATGGACTCGGCAGTTCTTTTGGATTGAGCCCCACCATATGATTCGACTAAATCCATGCTCTGCATTGTTAGAGTACTTTCTGTGTAGCTGCGCTTTTTACCAGATATTGATGTTACCCCTGCAGCATTTGTATTGCCTTCAGATATACCCTGATTTCCAGGAGTAGACTCCAGCAGCAAATGATTCATCTCATTATCATGTTGATAAGCTGAGAGCATTTTTTCAGGCTCAGGTATGTCAGAAGCAGTAGATTCGTTTAAACTTCCCGTTTTATTGCTTATCATCTGACTCCCAGCTTGCATGCCTGATTGCTCCAAGTCCAACATTCCTTCACATGCAGATGGCTCTACAGTATCATGGTTGCCCAAAGCAGGATCTGAAACATCCATTGCATGACAATTTTCACCTGTTAAAATAAAACCAATCAACTTATCAGCTATAAAATGGAATTCACACGTACAAATGTCTATCAAACAGAAAAGCAAATTATATATATATATATATATATAAAGCAACTAGTTTAAAGAAAGAAGAATCAACTCAGTATCAAAAAAGCATAATGTTAAAAATTAATTAATTGTCCGCACAAAAAAAAACAAATAGATTCATAGGAAAAAATTTACTGATAGGAAGTCCACAGGTCAACAAGTAGAAGTCAACACAATATCATGGTGACATGCCTGTCAATAGTTCAATATCACAAGCAATAGGAAACATGCAATAAAGAAAAGTGGAGGTGTATGATAACGGAATTCATTGACGTATACATTTCACTCGAGTTGAAAAGAGGAAAAAACGAAGAGGTAAAAATGAATCACTACATTAATATCAAATTATGAGATGTATTATTAGTTAATACCTTCAATAGATAACTGAGAATGATGGTTTATATGGGAGGTGCATGGCCGAAGGTATGACTCGGTGGGCTGCTCGGCTTCATGAGATACATGGTTTAAAACAACTGCTTCCTTCAGTTCCCGAGATGCCTGAGCTTCCACGTCAACAACTTCAGGTCTACCAGATGATTCTAGAGAACTTACAATATTGGATACTTGAGCCTCGTCAACCACACAGGGTCGCTCCTCATTCCTAGAAATTTCACTGCTATTTGAAACTTCATGCTTTGTTAATGTGTTATCATCTACCAAATGACCATCAAATTCGTAACCATGAGATCCATCCACGTTAGGTAACAGTTTACATGAGAGGCCGTCTTGTTCCGATGTAACATGAGAACAACTAGGAGACACAATAGTATCATTTATACCAACACCTCCAGAGAATACATTAACAGTTTCGTTTGAAGCAGCAATAACTGGTTCAGTGTCCATCAGAACTCCATCATGTAAGTTTTCCACTTTCTCAAGTATACCAGAAGCATCAACCAACCCACTTGCACATTCTGGTAACATGGTGGTCGTGTGATCTTTATTGGAGGATTCCATCAAGGGTACTGATGCCAAGCAATGATCATTAAGTATCAAATTTTCTTGTTCTGTACGTTTGAGATGCTCTGGTTCCTCTCTTTTGTCATCCACTTCAGCCAGAACGCAGTCACTAGCCTCATGTTCTTGATCTGTGCGTTTGAAATGCTCTGGTTCCTCTCTTTTGTCATCCACTTCAGCCAGAACACAGTCACTGGCCTCATGATGCAAATCTACACCAACATGCTTCTCATTATTTTGCAAGGAGCAACCAATTACATCGTTCTCGGTTTGATGAGCAGATGATTCATTTTGTGTTGTCTCCATTGATAACAAATCTGCTGAATTATGAAAATTGGCTTCATTAATGACCTGATCCGCCTGAGTACCAAATAAGTTTGGCTCTTGTAGTCCTGGAGTAGATGGACCTTGAGCATATTCATGGAATTCCGCAGTAGTAGGTAAACCATCAATCTGTTCAAACAGACAAATTCATTGATTAAAATTAGTACTAATTACAATCTGTAGCCAACAGAACCGCTTTCACCTAATCCTCTCTCCAAAAAGAAAAGAGATTAAGGATAAAAAGAGTAAAAGAAAACATTGACAGGCACACAGATATTTTAAAATACCAAATCAATCTTGCTTCCACTGTCTTCTACTTGCATTCTATCTGAAGCTCCACCCACCTCTTTCATTTCATCTTCTAGATGAGATACTTGAGGATTAGCACTGAAGTCTTCATGTTCCAAAGTGGCCTCGTTGTCTATTAACATATCCTGAATTTACCAAATCACGTATCAAATATCCAAAAGTAAAATCAGAAGAAAGTATCTATGCCGCTCTCTATAGAATATACATGTTGTCTATTAACATATCCTGAATTTACCAAATCACATTACAAATATCCAAAAGTAAAATCAGAAGAATGTATCTACGCCCCTCTCTATAGAATATACACATCAAGATAGTTTAATAAATCAATTTTGCTTCTACTGTTTCTACTTGTATAGTTGTATTTCATCGGAAGTTGCACTCACCTCCTCTTTCTTTTCGTCTTCTTGATGAGACAGTTGAGGATTAGCACTGAAGTCATTGTGCTCCAAAGTGACATCTTTGTCTATTAACATAACCTGAAATTACCAAATCACATTATAAATATCCAAAAGTAAAACTAGAAAATTGTATCTATGCAGTTCATTATTCTCCAGTAATACACACATCAAGATGTTTTATTTGACAAGCACTTCAATCAAAATCAGACATGACAGTGCTCCAACAACCAATGTACCAACACCGATATAAAATAGTAGACAACAACGAAGCATAGAATCTATTCAGGATAGAGATGATACACAGTACTGATCTAAAAAAGCAATATTGATAATGAAAGAATTGAATATAATAGAGAAAAGACTACCTTCTTTGTAACATTTTTGGGATATAAATTATATTGGTTCTATACAATGACAATAAATTATTGCCAAAGATCAACTCAGTTGAAGATGTAAACAAATAGTAAAGGACGTGATAAGCAAATGAAAAGCGAGAATTATATCAGGCCACAAGCCTACCCAAAGCTTGCACATTTCAGATGTGTGTGTGTGTGTGTCTATATATATATAGGGGGCATATCAGGTAAGAATAAGTTTTTTATGTGAGAATGAAAGGAATAAATCTGAAGCATTGGATAAAATGTATGCTAAGATTGGGACCCAATTTTTTTAAAGTCACGTGACTCTCCTCCAAATTTCCCTAAAAGCTCTGACTTTCTCTCTTCTTCCCTAACTGGTTTGTTCATCTTCCACCCACCGTAAACATCATCTGCCGATGTCGTTTGATTTATCAGTTCCTTATTCCAGTCTCCCTAATCTTAAATCCTAAATTAATTACCCTGCAAATATCAATACCTAATAAATGGGAAACGTGATGCCATTTAAATAGTAAATGTAATCCCCGAAATCAATTTCAAGTGGTGAATGTTGTTGTTAATCGATAAGAAATTTCCAGATCTCATTTTAATATATAGTCTCCCCGCCATCAGAATCCGACCGTCATGGAAATGCGCCAACACCAATAAAACATGGACGGGATTGGAATTGATGTTTCTTTTTCTCCCAACGTTGTTCAAAAATTATAAGAAAATCGAAATGGTGGTCACTGACTTTGTTAGGATCCAATATGAGGTGGTGTTTTAAGTAATTAGTAGGTAGATAGTTAGGTTTAAGTAGATTATTAGTAAGTGGCCTATTAGGATCAGAATTAAATAATAAGAGGCCCATTAGGGTTAAATACAAGAATGTTCTCTTTATTTGTATGTAAAGGGGAATTCTTAAGAGTTTTAGAGTAGGACGGAATAAGTTTTCTGTTTAGGGCCAGAGTAGGATTCCTCTCTGAGTTGAGTCGGAGCTTTGCTCTGGGAGTAGTTAGAGAAACTCTCTCTTAATAAAACTTCCCTAGTTTCTCTAACTACTCCCAGAGCAAAGCTCCGACTCAACTCAGAGAGGAATCCTACTCTGGCCCTAAACAGAAAACTTATTCCATCCTACTCTAAAACTCTTAAAGAATTCCCCTTTACATACAAATAAAGAGAACATTCTAGTATTTAACCCTAATGGGCCTCTTATTATTTAATTCTGATCCTAATAGGCCACTTACTAATAATCTACTTAAACCTAACTATCTACCTACTAATTACTTAAAACACCACCTCATATTGGATCCTAACAGACTTACACTAACTTTTTGAATAATTTATAAATTGGCATGGCTCTTCATGATAATGTATGGTTATTCAAATGGAAGAGAAATTGAATATAAAACACAAGCATGAGTAAGGTTAAAAAGCAAGTAGAGATGGAACAGTAGACTTGTTCCATTGGAAGGGAGATGAAACAAAAGACTCAGACGAAAAAGACAGTTGAGATAGACAACTGGCACGTGAGATACTTTATTAAATGCTTTAATATGAGCCATCCATTTTAATCTTGATGGTTGAGATTCATTCTTATCATTCTCATATAAAATGTCATTTTCACTAGATATGTCCCCTATATATATGTGTGTGTGTGTGTGACTCAGATGTCGTGCCACCAACATGATACATCTATGCTTCTATTCATAACTTGACAACAAAATTGTAACGTCAGAATCAATATGTTGGGGCCTTGAAACAATATTTGTATTTCAATTTCAGCAATCCACACCATGCAGAGTGCCAAACAAATGCTAATTACCTCATCAAGGTCTAAACCAATTTGAGAAGCATCGCCATCTCCAAAGCGCTCTGAAAGATGTGCTTGATGTCAATCATTGCTTATAAGCACAGATTTCGTTATTTTATATTTAAAATTCACTATCAAGTGGCCAGTACAAAGATAAGGGTAAAGTAGAATACAAACCATCCAATCCAAACTGTGATGTTTTGTAAACCATGCCCTCCAAAGTATCTTGCAGTGTAATCTGCTCCTTACTACTGACATGGCGATCAACATAGTTACTGCAAGTTCACAAAACATATATAATCTTCTGTTAATAAACCTATAACTCTTCCACAGAAACCATCTTACATGAAATCACCTTTAATATAACCAAATTGGAAAAAACACAAGAAAATACAAGGTCTGCAACTTAAAACCAAATTATGTAACTAATTCGAAATTTGTTTCTATCAATCATTTGAAAATACCCAGGTAATAGCTGATACATAAGAGCATATAAATCTCGAACAATCTTTCAAATGAAACAAAATAGATTAACTTAGATAAATATCAGCTCAATTAAGCAAAAAATGTTGCTGCAGTAACAACAGCTGGAGCTACATGAAGTCATACAATCAAGTATTATAGAACTTACCCTTGAAAAATGTCACTATCTGGCAGTTCAAAATCATCAAGATCGAAAGTCTCGGGTAAGGTGATGGAATTGTAAGGTGCAGTGGACTCTTCTGGTGGCAAATCAACTGCGGCGGAGCGGAAAGCTTGCTTTACCTTAAGCAAGGCTTCACTGCAATCATCGAAAAGGTAATTCACCTTTCTAGAATATATTCTTACCACACCAAGCAGAAGATGACTGGATAAACGGAGTGCAATTGGTACTTCAGGAAAAAGAATGGAATCTGTTCATTCATAAAAGTGACTACATGAATAATGAATAAACTGAAACAATTATACGTAGTCAAAAGAAGACAACAATAAACACAGCACATGCATGTCAAACGTACTGAGGAATATCAATTCCCCTATAATTTGGAATTAATCCCCTCCAGAGGGCTCATAACAAAATTTGGGCAACAACAAATATTTCATGCAAGCATTAGCTAATAGGTAGTCCTTAATTCTTCACTGCATACAGAGTACAGACACATAACTATTCCTTGCCTTGCTTTTTATAATCAGACTACAGATATTAAAACAAGTTGCATGGCGTAAATTCACTGAGAACAATTATCACAGCCAAGGTTAAGTCTTTCATTTGGAAGGTAGCCTTTAGTTCAGAAAGAGCTGCTCACTTTTTTACACTATCCTGCAGCAGGATCAATCTGAAATAGACCGATCTAGTGTTGCCATTGCACTCCATTTCTGCCTTGATAAACAGAATCTGGAATAAACCAACTTAAGTGTTTTGTTGTCGGTTGGGTATGCCATCTTAAACTAGAACAACTTCTTCAAATAAACTTTAGGGGCTTCATTATGACTACGGAGGAGACTCTTGGGAAGTCAGCAATTACACTGTTCCTTGAGGAATTTTCCTCGTGGAAAATGGTTGTGCATTTAATTTCAGCCAATAAATCTGTTGTGCAATTCAATGTTTTTTATTTTACTCTCTGTGCACAGCTTATGGTCTCTTTTGGGGGTGTCTACAGCAGACATACAAGTAGATTGGAGTAGATTGGAAAGCTCTATTGTTGAGAATATTTGTCCATCTATTCTTTCTTTCACTTTTGAGCTCTCATTTTACAACATTTTCTATTCTTGTCGTTCCTTTAATCAATTTTATTCTAACCTCTAATGATATACTTCTCTACCTAGAAGACAATAAAAAAAAAAATCCAAAGCTAGAAAAAGAGAATCCATTATCTTAACCTCCAATTGAGATAACGGGCAGTATCCTTCGTTTTAGGTGGATAATCAATCAGGTACCATACCTCAACCCACTCTAGTTAGGTTTACTTCAGAAAATTTGGTTTCCCACTTCCACAAAGAATAATATACCATTATATCTTAGAGTATTCATAGCACTCTGAACTATCAACAAAGGTTATACAAATTAGTTTGAATTAATAATGTCATTCTTTAAAAGGATAGAATACAATTTATGATTTAAATACAGCGGGAAAAAAAGCAAATACACGAACAAAGCAGGATAACATATCCAGTATCCCCACAGAAATAAAATCATTAATGATGTTTAATGTTAAAAATATGCACAACAACACCCTAGAGCTCGACGTATTATTAGAATCCTATGCTCCTATCGACCCTAAGGATGATGTCAACAAGTCTAACCATTAGCAAAGCACCACAGGTCCATGAGGATATGAGGGGAACTCTTTACTCTACTAACATATGACATGGGAAAAACCCAAAAACTTTGCCCATAAAATCTTCGGAAATACTTCAATCACTTGAGTTGCAAGTAACCAAGATTTTACACTACAAAATGGTCAAAGTTGTATAATTATTAATTTGTACTACGCGGTAACCAACTGTCAGGAGATTAAGTATATGATTGGATGAGCATTCGTCAAACTTAAATTCGAATCATCTTGACTTTACAAAATTGATTTTAGTCGTGTTAAGTTAGAAGAAAACTAATTTATGTTAAATAACATTTCCACTAAGGGTAAGTTCATAATGAAAACTGGTTCAAAGCTCAAGTCAAAAGCAACATTCTTCCCGCTTCTACTCAAACGTGGATTTGACAACAAACGTAAAACATCAAAACATGCTTTTTTCGCAAACGACGATGTTTAATACTGCCGATTCTAACATACAATAAAACCACAAGAGTTCAAATCTGACCTACAAGGCAAAAGCAACATTTTCCACTTCAAGTCAAATGCAATTTTGACGACAAACTTAAAACATTAAGACATGTTCTTTACGCAAACGACAATGTTTTATATTGTCAATCCAAACAGCCAATAAAACGACAACAGTTCAAATTTGACGCGAGTGGATCAGGAAGCGGCAAAGACCAGTGTGCTTATAACACTATAGAAACTAGGGTTTTCAAAAATTAACTACCATCATAAATATCTACCTCACTAATCATGCTAAAATATCAGGGAATCAAAATATCGAAATCAATATATAAACAAACTAACTAACGAACTTACCTACAGAGACGCCAATATCCGTATCCGCCACCTGATTCTTTCGGAGCTTCCTCTCTAAATGTGCAGCTATCCATATAGTCCCAAGTGGACCTTTCTTCGCCAAAATAAACTGAGAGTAAAACATATTCACCTAAAAAGAATCACTTTTTCCCAAAATCAACACCAAACACAGCTTAAATCTCAATCCCCATCTACAAACACACCTAAAAATACAAAAATCATAGCCACTTCGTAAAACCCCTCTTTACAAACCCTAATTTCACTTTCTCCAAAATCAACCAAACCAAACACCAAATAGCTCAAAACCTAACAGAAAAATAATAAACTCGCGAGAATTAAGCTTTTAGTAACAGGTGAAGCTGAAGATCGAAGAAAAACGAAGCGAAAATGTGAAGAGTGTAAATTTGAAGCTGAAAGTTGAGAAACCCTAATTTGCAGCTAGGGTGAGAATTGGGGAAGAATTTGTTGGGGGAAAACGAGAAAATAGGAAATTTTTTGAGGGAAAATCGGTGAAATTGAAAATTGAGTTGAAATTTGAAAGAAATGAAGAATGATTGTGTGAAGAGCGCGATCGAGATTTGGTTCGGTTTTAATTTTTATTTATTTGAAATAAAAATTAATAATTAATCGAAGTCGTGAAGCATATTAGTGTTTGGTATGTCGTCGTGTCAGTGTCTGATTGGGTTAACGTAGTGACTGAGAGACAAACATGCACGTTTACTTACACTTGTTTCATTTTTTTCTTTTACTGCTATGTTTCCACTTCCACTTTCTACATTAGTATCAGTTGTATTTCCTTTTCTTGTAGTAAACTTTTTTTGTGTCGCAATTCCCATTTTGGTCACGAGTACCATTATATGAAGTCTAATTAACGGTAAAGAACAAAAACAATGCATCGGATGTTTACACACTTAACAACACTTTTGATCCGCTATATTCTAGTAAATTTGGCTCAATTGATAGGGATATTGCATATTATATGCAATGATTGAAGTTCGAACTCTAAATACTCCCTATGTGTCAGCTTTAGCTGCTAAGCTACTTGACATAAAAATAAAAAAAACACTTTCGATCAGCTCATGTCTACTTGAAACTATATGAAGTCTAACTAATGGTAGAATAAAGAAAACAGACCATGCATCAGATATTTACACGCATAATAACACTTTTGATCGGCTCATATCTACTTGAAATCAAGCAAAGGTTGGGTTGGGGTGAAACCAACATTTGTAAACATTTAAAGAAAAGAAAAAAAAAATATTCATCAGATGCCTTATCATCCATAATGGTATATGTTAATGGAATGACATTCTTCCTCACATCCTGAACAATTGCAATTAGTAACATCTCATGATACTTAACATACAACCATGTTCGATCAACTTAACGAACTGGCTTGCAATAAGCAAATCCCTTGATGCAAGGTTCCAAACTTCAAAAGAGACGTTTGAAGATAAACTTCCTTTGAACAACATGGATAGTTTTAATAAAGGAAAAAAAACTAATATAACAATTGACATACTAATATATGTCATTTAAAAAAATAAATATCCTCACTAAAGGACATCATTTCGATATCAATAATAATTCCTAGAAGATACTATCGAAGAGCGATGATTTCTTGTGGAAGTTTTTCCCAAATGAAAGTCGAAAATAATTGTCGACAATCTTGTGAAACCATTGTTGATGCACATGTATGTGGCCCTTGTAGTTTTATGATCTTCTAAACATGTGATTTCTTGCTAACTTATATGATTCTACACCTCTACCCTCTACATACAAATTTCATAGGTACAATAGGCAACCCATCTAGTCAGCGGCGGATCTCTTTGGAGACCCATGGGAGCCACTGCACCCCCAACATATCAATAAATTTTATATTATGCATCACATGTCAATTAAATTATGGTTGTCGCGTTGGTTTGAAAATCTTCCAATCTGCTGGAGGTCGTGTGTTGATCCTCTCGCCCTTATCATATTATATTTCCATTGTATTTTTAATATATTTGTTCAAGTTCAAAAAAATGTTCCTAATGAGAGTTGAACTGTCACCCCCCACATGAAAAACAAGCAAAAGAACAATCACACTAGTTCATTATATCGATATGTTTTTGAAACTGTTTAATATTTATTCCACAAATATTTGGCACCTCCAACAAAATAACTCAAGATCTGCCACTGCATCTAGTGGTATCAAGGTGTTCTACCACGAAGTTTGTGACTTTTTCTTATGATATTTTTTTATGGACCACATTGTCATTTCTTTTGTGGTTAAATTTGTCCCTTCTTGTAAGTTGTTAGGTTATGCATTGCCTTCATCTTTTATGTCAAGCAACTAGTCAAAATATTAACACTAAAAAAACACATATTTTTCTCCAAAAATGTTGTTAATCAACTTCAATATGATATTATACAGCATACTGCTTTCTCTAAAGTTAACAATTTGGAAAAATATATGGGGGCAAACATATCATTGGAAATAACTGATGTCATTTTAATCACATTGTGCGAAAAAATTCAAAACAAGTAAATTGGTTGGTAGCAACAATGTTCGAGTTTAGCCAACATAGTCAATATTCTAAATTTGCTCTAATTTGTATTATGATATGCAATACATGAAGATTCATAAATCTATTTGTGACGAGATTGAGAAAATTCTGTGTGGTTTTATGTGGGGACATGGATAAGACAGACTCATCACCAATGTATTCCATGTCTCTAAATGTCACATTACAAAAGTGTGAAGGAGGGTAAAAGAAGTGAAAGTCTTTGTTTTCATTGTCATTGATGACGTGTTGGATAAGAATGTCATCTTCATTCTCACATATCACTGACTTCTTTGTCGTGGACACCAACTCCAACAGTAATATGAACAATATCATTTGGGATGTTCAAACATAATGATGAGTTAAGGTCAATACCATGGGTGGATTCTGATGGCCAGTGTGCCGATGAAGAGAAAATGGAGCGATGATTTGTTTGTGTTTTTGATAAAAGGATATGGAGCGAGGGTATGAAAAAAGTGTTGGTTTAGTATATGGTGGCTCTTCTTGGGTTTCGTCACAGGGAACATCCACCAAACCTTTGTAAACCGCCATTGTTGAAATGCCAAGATGTTTACAAGTCGTGAACATTTCAAACATTGTAGGAAAGTTTCCATCTCCAATAAGATTTAACAACTCATACCAAACAATTCTTTGAACAAGAGTTGTAGGGTATCAATAAACAAGATTGACACCTTATTTAAGTTGATTGGTTGAATCTTTGTCTGGATACATTGGACAAGTCTATGCAGTTTGATGTTTTTCTTCGATTAACAAGGATAAATTGTTGCATGAAAATGCAACACCTTCTGTTTTGTCCTTTCAACATGTCCGTTGAAATATAATTGGACAAAAAATTCTAACACATCTATGTATGATTGTGAGTATAATTTCGTAAATAATTTTGATTGTATGGGATGGGTGAGAAGTTTTGTTGCATAGTAAATGAGGGGAGGATAATTTCTATTTATATTGGATTTGGATAATTATAAAAACTTAAAAGGTAGCTCAACTAGTTTAAAATAAATGTTAAAAAAAATTGAATGCTCTTGGTAGAAAATAAACATTAATCTAACAATTAACTAGTAATATTTGTCATTCAAAAATTAAAATTAAAATAACTTAAATTAATAAATAATTAAAATACGAATTTAATATTTGTTTTATTAATATAAAAAGGGAAGTTGAGAAATTGGTCCCCACAAGCTGATTTGTCACATAGCTATCGGGGAATACTTACCTACAGTTCCATACATGCTGTTCAGCCGGTTCTTCAAATGATTTTTCATTAAACGGTATCGTTTAAACAATTTTTGGTTGCATTAGTTGATACAGTTTTCGGCAGTTTTATTTTAAATTAGTAGGGAACCGTGTGAACAGTGTGTAGACACATCATGTAAGTATTTTCCTTAAAAAAATGGTACTTAGTCAATGATGTGATTATTGTCCTCCCAAACATATACATGTCCTACAAAATTGGTGTGAATGATCTTCAAATCATAGAAATTGATAGTACTTTTTTGTAATTTGATGGTACAGTAAAAAAGACTTCAAATAGTCATGCCAAGCGTGACTATAAACTAGTTTGTCATCAAAGAAGATAATGGAAAATTTTCTAAAGCAAACTTAAAATACATGATTGGTGAGTGATTTAAAAGTGACAAATGTCTTAATGAGCTGAGTAAAAATAGCAAATTCTCAAAATGGCCCCTGAGTTTTGGAAATGTTCGCTTACACCGTGTTTGGTAGAGAAGAAATAAGAAAGAGAGAAAGAGGGGAGAGAGAAATTGGGGAGAGATAGCTAATCTCTCATGTTTGGTTGAGAAGAGAGACAGGGAAGACATATAATACCTGCTAATTTTTTCTTATTTTCCATATTTCTCTTTGCTTTTGATCATATGGAGCCACTATTTTATCAATTATGTTTTCAAGTTTTTTGTTGGTTTAGCTGGTCGTGAATGAAAGCAAACCAAAATGCAACTCTATCCCTCTTTTATTATATATATATATATATATATATATATATATATATATATATATATATATATATATATATATATATAATTAAACTACTAAAATTCACCACTTAGCTTATTAATTGATTTAATTGACCAAAATAAAATATTTTAAATAATTAATTAAGAAAATAAGTTAATTAATTTATATGTAAGAAATTAATTATTTTTGTATTATTATTTTTATATGAAGTTAAATTCAAATAAAATAAATTTGTATATTAACTTTTTTGTATAAGGATATTTCAGTCATTTTAAAAATTAATCACACTTCTTTCTCCTCTATTTCTCTCTTTTCTCTCTTGTACCAAACACTATGTGAAATCTACTCTATTTCTCTCTTTCCATACTCTCTCTCACCTCTTTCTCTCTTCTCATTTTCTTCTCAAAACCAAACACACCCTTAGTGTCCTTTAAATTGTTCACAAATCCTCTAAAATGTCAAAAATACTCTTATTTTAAACGATGTAACTGTCAATATCTATTAGTTGAGGACCATTCGGAGCTCCTCCAGACAAACACTAGTGAAAATAATAAGGACCTTGCTAATTAGTAGTGTTCTCAAAGCACTAGTTAAGAAAGTAAAAAAATAGAGTTTTTTTTTTTAATTAAAAACAACAATTTTTTTGGCTTTTATCAAGTTGAACATTCTACTTTTACCATTTTCTAATTTTTATATTAATTTTCTTAACTAATGTCCGGAAACACTAGATAGCATTTTCTAAATAAGTAGGAAGCTCGACGAGGGAAACTAAGCAACAACCAGTTTTTCTATAGCTCAGTTTAACTTAAAGAACCTATTGCAACATGAAATCCAATGAAGAATGAATCTTCCGGCAATATTGATCTTAAAATATCAAATTTACGATGAGTGCAACAATTTCTATGATGTCCATACATATGCTTGAAAGAAATACAAAAATAAAATAAAAATAGAACAATACTTAAGGTGCAGGCAATTCTTAATGTTTTACTAAATTTCACAGTTTATGGTGTGTTTGTTTCAAGTTATAATTGTAGATTCGTTGGAATAAAATCATAAAAACATACATGCATATGTTTGTTACAAGTTTACTAAATTTTATTCCCGGGTATAAAATGTTCATGGGAATAGAAAAAAAATTCCAAGGAAAAAGGTGGGAATAAAGTTCCTAGGGAGATGGGAATAAATTCATAAATAGTTACTTATTATAATCGCTATTTTTATGGTTCCTAGGAATATTATAAAGTTAACCAAACATATTTTTCCTAAATACCTTGCAATAAAATTTTCATCTTTATATTCCAAGGAATGTTATTCCTAGAAATAAATTTGATAAACTTAAAACAAACACAACTTATTCCTGCAGAAAGTAGAGTATTGGAAGTTATCTTCCGATGCGCGGTTTGTAACTTCCGGCCGATTAAAACATAAGCATTTTTGGCTTTTTACTGTGTCTATGGGACACAACAATTTCTTTAGTTTTGCTTGCACTATTCATCGGCAACCATCCTTGTTTGACAACACAATTAATGAAAAATTCGTCGATTAAACTTGTTGCCTATAAAAAAAAATCAATTAAATTTGTTCATCTAAGTGTGCTCCTCTCGACTCTCAAGTTTGATTATCCTGATACCAATCTCGATACTCTAGTTTAACTTAAAAAAAAATAAAAAATCATTCGTATTTTCTAACCTTATATTCGGTATGAACCTAACCATTTTTGCTTATAAATTTTGGGGGCATGGGGTTCCATGATTACATACCAACCATTATTCTTCATGGTTACATTTTAAAAAATAACATGACAAAATTCACAAATAAACACTACGATCTTCCTACTTCGTCTTTATCGGCATCTTCTTTCTTCTGGGTGCCCAATTTGACAATGTCTTCCACCAATATTTTCCCATCTGTTTACGATTAACATAAATGCACAAAATAGCTGTCACTCATAAGCAGTTGAACACATTTTCATATTAAGATATTGGATCATCTATATAGACATTTTAAAGGTTACAGTTACCTATACCTCTGTTACCAACATTGAACGATAAATATAGAAGAATTTATAGAACCCTGACATGCACGGAAGCATGCAGTCATGCAGACAATATCTATTTCAAACGAACATAACCAGGCTAATGGAATTTCATATTGTTTGAGAGAACGGCATTCTTAAGTTGTCAAGAATACGATTTTTCATCAAAGTCCCACATCGCTTCGAAAAGTGTTTTTGACAAAATGACTATTGAGATAATAGCTATATTAGTTGTACAAATGTACTATATGCCAGTACATAACCTCCTTTTATAGTTATGAATTATGATGACAGCAACAAATAATTACAACCAAATGCTAGAGAATATAACAGTTTTCTAGCTCTCTAGATCCTCTCAGTGGTCATTGCTCACAGACATGGCTCCAAAAAGATGGTGCAACAAAGAAAGCACAAAAAGAAAGAGAGAAAAAACCTCGAAAAGGAAAACGTCGTGTTGCATTAGGTTGTTTTTTTCTGCGCTTATGTAGTATTAGATTAGTTGCATTAATTTGCAAGGGCACATCAGAAACATTAATACTTGATAAGTGACATTCATATTTGCTAACTCTTGGTGCAATATGAGAGTTAGGAGGAAATTGACAGAACTAACCAATATCTTTTGAAAGGTTGCTGATAAGTTCTTGAATTCCTTCTTTTCCCAAAGTGTCCTTCAGATACATAGCAGCGGATACAACCTCCTCAGGCGTCACTTTCCCATCATAATCCCTGCCAGAACATGGCCAAACATTTCAATGACAATTATTTCCAACAATTACCTATGACGATTAATGAGGGAAAAGAAACAAATAACCGTATCCGTGTCATGATGCTTTGTAAAACTTTACACGTTTGAAATGTATTGAATGTCCTTGGAACATGTCACTAATAAAACATAATAGTAATTAATTCATTACATGATTCCCCTTATAAAAGCCATACCACCACCACCACTTCCGGCAGTCACGGTGTCCTTCAATGGATTCTGCCATTGAAGTTGGCTAACTGCTTTTTTGTAAGAAAATATTGTAATCATGTATTCATAATTTGCATAAAGAAAACAGAAAACAATGGTAATTAATCATGGTGTTCTTTCAAGAAAATATTAAACCAAGTAAAAACCTGTCTAGCAACCGCCACCGGTCTCCAATTTTAGCATCAACGTCATCAATTTCTTTTTCAAGTGTCTGGAGCATAGCATCAACCTAAGAATATAATCCAGGCATTCAGCTAATGATTAGCAGATAATCTGATTTCTTTTTTGTTTTACAATTATTAAATGGCATCAAATAAAAACTAGAGGTAGAGGGTCATAAGTTTACCTTGTCAACAAGTGCTGAAGAAACCTTGTCACTAATAGCGACCTCCAAAGCACCGTCACTATCCTTCCTTGCAGCTCTATAGGCCTTCTTAGCTTCCTGCTCACCTTCACCACCTTCTTTCCTTACCATACTATTATACAGCTCCATCTGCGCAGTTGTAGGTTAGAACTGATTTTGTATGGAGCAAAAGCTGGGGGCATGATACTCAGGAGGTTAAGAAAATATATTACTAGGCTGTGGGCTGGGCTTATCCTCCTACATAGCAGTATAGTTAGCCTACTTTATATGTGTAGATACAGATACAATAAGCCCAATCAGTCATAATAGACGCTCTTAAAAAACTAGAAACTGACATTTGAGTTTCAAGACTTTGAATCACTGTAACGTATTCTCTACATCCTTAGAGACAGATCAATTCTACAGTCTACGTACCTCCTTTTTAACAAGCCTCAGAAACTCTTCACGTTCTTTGCTCACCGACTGAAAAGTCATAAGACAAATCATTGCGTCCAATCATTTACCAAAAAATATTAATAGTTGGAAAGAGTAAAATAAGTTTTCCTTACAGATGCTGATGCTAAAACAACTAATGCTTGGCTGATCTCACAAAGTTGCTCATGTTTTTCCAATGCCTTTGCCTTTATCTCTTCTCGTGTTTGTTCGGTCGTTGGAGCCACCTCTTTTGTAGCCAAATTCCTTTCGCCACCTATAGATTCTGTCACTTTGGCCTGCTTCTCTTCCTCCTCCTATTAAATATCTTGCAACCATCAATCTCAAATCTAAAGTAACAAGTATACCGAAAGCATAGCAACTTCAACAAGAAAATCAACATATTTAGTGATTCAGATACAATGTTGGTTGGATGACAATAGTTGAAAAAGGAAAATACTCATGAACATAGAACTGAATTTTTCAAAAATGACTTATGTAGGCTAGCAGAAAAAAAAATATTTCTCCCCCATTCGTCCATTCTATATTTCTTCCTACTAGACTTCATTACAAATACATATGAAAATTCTATGATCCTGCAACTAGTAATTATTCACAATGTTAAAGTGAAATGAAGCAAGGCTTTTAACAAACTACTTTAAAATTATAATGGAAATCACCAACTCATGCCTCCGTCGCAAAACATAAATATCTCTGATGACGGCACATATAAAGCATAAAAGTTAACCTTGATTAGCTCCTCCTGCATTTCAAGATATTCCAACTTTCTCTTCCTCTCCGAAACAGAATCTTCAGAAGGCAAAGCTGTCACCCCAACAGTATCCACAACCTCATCTGGCAAAGAAGAGAGTGTAGCTTGAACAACCTCCTCTGGTTTGACCTTTCCTGTGACGGAAAATGCCCTGCACAGAGAATGAGATGGATGACTATGCATTCCCAGAAGCGAAATCCTTCTAACGATAGTATTTCAACAGATAAATATCAAAATACCTAGAAAGAATCAAGAGGGAAGATGGCAAAGAATGGTTGAGAGACAGATCCAGCCAGTCATTAAGCTGCAAAGAATTGTACAATTTACAACCCTCAAACATGGGACTAACAGTCCAACCACAAGATGCCGTCTTTTAAACAGCATCAAGAAATGTCTTCCAACTATATTATGTAAATGTCAACGTAGCCACTTCCTTCTCTACCAATTTCTTATTGGAATTACTAATCATACACTCTATCCTAATACAGTATTTCTCATTCCTATAATATTTTACCTACAACCCTTGTTTTTAAGACATTGTTTTTGCTATCCACCAACACAATAGCATTCGAAAATCTTGAGATTTGTTTGAGTAATATCTGATATAAACTATTTTAAAGTTAATATTGATTAGAAATAAGTTCGACAAGAAGAAGGTTCTCAAAGTAGCAATTACGAGAGGATAGAGTTTCTGAAACTGCAAAAAAATAAGGAAGAAGGTTCTGATTTCTAAAAGTAGCCATTATGGCCAGTTTCTCGTTCACAAAAATTGCCCAGCTAGTAAAGTAACACATTGTTGGAGATTTCAAAATTGAGCCCCAGTACACAAATTCAATTGAAACGTTTATTATTAACCTGTTGCCGCATTTCTTCCACTGAACGCAATCCAAGCAATCCTCGGTCTCTACAAGCTTGACGAAGCTCTGCTTCTGAAAGAGCCTCCACACCTTCTTCTTGAATCAGTTTATCATCATTCTTGATCCTGTCAAAGCAAAACAATTCAAATCTATACTCTCCAGACAATGATGAAATTATCGATGGAATATGTTAAACTCCAACTTGTTCCCACAACAATAACATTGGAACTTCCATAAGAGCTGAGAATTCAGCTGTAACAAAACACACCCTAGCTACTGTAGCAAAGTCACATCATCAGGACTCACGAGGAAATGTACTATTTTCCGTCCACCCTTAATGTAAAATACAAGAATAATCCCATGCATGTATTGAGTATTTCCTACAATTCAATTATGTACTACAGTGAAACCGAAAAGTAAGTGAGAAGGCAGACATCCATACATTGGCATAACGTGCATAAGATATGTACAATAATTGGAAAAAAAAAATCCTTATCTAAACCAGACAAAACGAAAAAATACAACATAAAACAGTTTTTTTATTTTTTATTTTTAAAAAATACAACATAAAACATTAAATGAAACTTTCCTAACTCTAACATATAAGAGACAAGGAATGATATACATACACCATAATCAGAGTTATCACAGAAAGGAAAAAAGGAATCTTGAATCTTACTCCTGTAATCTTTTGCGGAGCATATAACGCAAATATGTATCAGTACCATATGGGCTGATACCCATGTATTTACACATATTTACCAAGCGAGGCCTGTTTATCCATTTTCGAAACCAAAAGACATGTTAGCATAACGATCATGGAAATCCAGAATATGATATTCGTAACAGAAAAGCACAATTAGTTGAACATAACCAATGGTAGAAGGACCAACCTGCTAATGTTATCCAAAGTGAACTCGTCATTAAATAATTTGGCAAAGCCTAAGATTTCATCATTAGAAACTCGAGCACCTGTTCTGACCTGTTCCATTAACATAATAAATACAGACATAATATATAAATAATGCTTATAAAATACAAAACACTATATCATGAAGAGCGTAGCTGACCTTGTTCATAAATTCATCAAGATCTTCTGCTGTCTTCTTCATTTCTCCACTTCGTGAATTCTGAACCTCCTTTGCCATTTCTTTTACAGTATCTTGAAGAAATTTGGCATATTCTATCCTTGCATTTAGCCTTCTTTTCAATGCCTCCTACAAGTTAAGTCTTCACAAAATTGAGTGATAATAAAAGCGCGCTAGCACTTAGGCCGACATTGTTTGACGAGTACATTAATAATTACCTGTTCTTTCATCTTATCCTGGAAAGTGGAAGGCAGCATGTTGGGAAACAGTTTCAGGAATACTGGCAAGAGAATCTCCATGAATGGAACTATGATAAATACAGCAAAAGGAACTAGCCTGAAAATATCGATTGTTGTCCTCGTGAGTTGCTGCCTCTCCCTTCTAGAAAGACTCTTTCCATTGGCAAGTTTTAACAATAATCTGGAGCTTATCCTAACATCAGCCCAAAGTAGTTTTGTTCCAAACCAATAGTGTTGCAGAGTGGATTTAAATTCATCCTTCCAATGACTTAACTTCTTTGCCCAATCATTCCTAGGCAATGAAAAACCAGAAAAGTCTGACACACGTATTTACATCGCACTTAAAAACAAGAGGCAATAAATTTAAAACCTGCTCATCAACAAAATAGCTCGGAAAGCTGGACCAATTCCTAGAATCATAGCCCAGAATTTCTTTACAATAGATTCAGTACTCTTATGTGGTTCTTGTAATTGTTTAGCCTTAGCTTTCGCTTTTATGGTACTCAAGTCTTCAACAGCCTCATCACACTCCTCCGGCGAAGCTTCCTTCTTCTGTTTAGTATCAGATTTTTCATTTCCATTTCCACCACTGTTGCTACCCAAGCTAGATTGATTAGCAGAAGCCGTGGAAATGTTACGGACACTTTGGAACGTCCACCCTAATCTCGAAAGAGAAACTAACTCTATCTTCTCTGTTCTATTTCCAAAATTCAAACCTCCAAAGTAATTATGCAAGTAAAATCTTGATGCCGAACAATCTTCCAAATCATCATTGTTGACAGTATACATATTTCTTTCCCTTCCATGTTCATGTGAATCATGTCCATGTCCAGTAGTTGCGGACGAAGAAAAGGGAAACCGACTCAAGCCATCTAATTCACTAGATTCAAATGGCTGACCAATCCCAACACTTGAGAATCCAAGGATAACACTAGTATGTTGACTAATGAAGTGATTAAACAAAAGGTTCCTTTTCTTTCGCAAAATCACTCTTGAAGCCATATATATATATATATATATATATATATCAATAAATTCCAACCTTTGATATCAGTTAATTTTTAGATAAAACACTTTTAAAAACATAATGCTTCAGTGTCATTGATACAAATCCCATAGATTATCACCTGGAAAGTGAAATTATCACTCTTGTTATTTTTTTCAGCAGTACATTTTCTAAACATACAAAATAGGAACACACACATAGAGAACATAACAACATGCATCAATCAAAAAGCAATTAGAGCGTTAAGAAATGTTGTGCATATAAAACAACACAAAATTTAATTAATATTTACTAATTCTATTATCACCAGAAAGACAAATCGAATTGAAGCTTGTGACGTAAGAAACGAATCATGTAGAAATAATTTGTAGGTGAAAAAGTAGTCGTGTGTAACAGGAAACAGACAGAGTGAAGAAGGAACAACAACATTCTAGGAGTTTTGTTTTGAATCCTTTTTCTCACTCAATCATTTTTTTATTGACTTAGACAACAAAGTGCATGATTTGCTGGAACACTATTAAGAATTATATCTTACTTTATTATTCTTAATAATTTCTTAATCAGTTTCTAATCACATGTCTAATGATAATGTAAAAAAATGCATGCCAAGAGCTAAAAAAAATCAGTATAAAAGAGCTTTCCAATAAGCTTGTAAAAGAAAAACATTTGTAGAAATTTTATTAAATTTTACATTTTTTTTCAATGAAAAAAATTTAATGTGAGGGATGATGTCCTAGTTGAAGTTTAAGATAGAGAAAACCTTACCCGGAATCTTGAGTTCAAAACTTATCTTTTTATTCCTAAATCAAACCTTCGGAGTTATTTCATTTTATATTCTAATATTGCATGTAATAAATATACGAAGTAAATTTTATATAACTTTTTTTTGAAGGGACTTGAATAGTGAAGATCTGATGTGGTTTTCAAATACCTAGGAGTGGAATGCACAAATTTAAAAGCCAAGTACTAGTAATAATAGTATCATAGTTTGGTTTCAAATATTAGTTTTTTAACTAATGATTTCAAAATTTGTGAACTTATCTCAATTTCTTTTTCCTTTCAATTGGTTTCATCGATCTAAGATAATCTTATTCGAGACACTAGATGTTAACACTTCTCTAAATTAAAATTCAAAGATTAGTTCATTGTAGAAGATTAACGTTTTTTTTTTTTTGCTATAGATCTAACCACGACGTGTCAGTTTTTTTCATGAAATTATTCAATAATGGGATTTTTTTAAATTTAATAACTAAGAATAAAATTTCAAAGTGAATCAATGCATAGGATTAATATTAGTAATTAATAAAATATAAAATACTATAAAGGTGCAAAAAGGACTACAACTTTAACATCACTGAAAAGTATCAGTAGCATATTCCGAACACTCACAGAACATTTTATCAGTATATTCTCACTGCCTTATATCAGCATATTCTCAGTTGTCAGTTCCCTTGTTGCCCAATGGAGTCAAATCATCAAAAGGTTAATTTCAGATTTGCAAAATGTGTAAACTGCATGAAAATTTTATTAATATATAAGCCAGATAGAAGTTAAAAAAGGATCATTATAAAGAAAAATGCCAACGATATACTCTTGATGTGAAATCCAACTCCTACAAAATGGAGAGTGAAATCTATGTGATTTTGTATAGCTCACATAAATTTCACCAGATAAAAGAGTCATCACTGAATAAATGTATTTGAAAGTATATTGTTAGTATTCCTTTTGTTACATATAAGCAGCATTATGAAACAAATATCAAACCCAAAGGCAAAACAGACAAATTATGGTCCTATGATCTTTCAGAAATCTAGAAACATTTGGTGTGGTGGTTACATGCATTCAAGTGCATGTGCTTGTCTCTTCCCTTGTACATCTCATAAAATTGTTCACGATCTTCTCTAGAAGCATGTCATTGTTGTTTTCATATCAGAACATGACTGTAACTTGTCATCGTCTTGTAAGGAAGAAGCTGTGCTAGACGATCTTAGTAATTTAACACTACGTACCAGCATCTCTTGGGGATTCGAATACTTGAAATCTTTGAATATTTGATCAGATGAACTTCGGACGAAAAATAATCTTTCTAAATTCACAGTTTTGCAACAAACTAACCTTAAAAAGATTCACACAAGAAGAAATTAAAAACTAAAACCAGGTAATAATGTCACAATTTCAATTTTGTGGCTAATGTTTATGGCAAATAAACTTCTTGAAGAAGAAAAAATACATCCCAGTCAGTGAAATGACTTTGCAATATAGGTGGGAAGAGATGCCAATAAAACCATCAAATAAGTAAATGAAAATACATAGAAAAATAACTATAGTTTAACATAAACCAAATTGATTCTAATTCAAAGCTGAGAAAGAGAGATGCTGAAAAAGAAAAGGAAAATAGTTCAACAATAAAAGTACTAAAGAAATAATAGGAATTTGAATGATCCAATAAAGCCTTGCTACTCACCTGGCGGACTTAGGTTCACGTAAATGATTTATTAGATAATAATTATAACATACGAAAATTGTTCTCATCCAATGCGACTCCAAAACAGAAACAATCATTATATTTTTATTTTTAATAAGCAAACTTCTATTAAAATCGAGCAAACTAGCACAAGATGTGGAAAGCAGCTCCATAGTGAACGTACAATTACGTAGTATACACTATAGCTGCCACAAAACTACTTTAAGATACACATGATAATTGATAAATAAAGGTCAAGTGGCAACCACATCTCAACTCACCCAATACACAATAACCAGAACCAGCAGCATCAGATTACCCCAACGAACCTCCAGCATCACCATACATCTGATGAGTTTATTTCGAAATCACCATCTGATTGAGTACTATAAGCTCCACTTCTCAACACCAGCATAGCTTCTTCATTTCTACAGCGCAAATCACCATCCTACCCATTATAACAAGACGAAATCAAACACTTTGCAGACAATAAAGTGGATTATTCCACCAATCTGAAAAAACTACGCTTTTATTTCTCTTCTCCCTACTAATGAACCGAGACCAAGCCAAATGTTTTATATGATCCACCACCTCTGAAATGTTCGCCATTTTTTCTTTAAATAGAATATCATTTCATTCTGGCAAAATGCACTACACCGTTGTTAGCTAAATTAAATGCGATTCTTGTTTGCAACTCTTTCCCTTACAAACAGAATTGAAGGGTATGAAATTGTCCAACTACTCGTCTCCCTATCCTGTTACATTCCATTTCATCCACTTAAAAATCAGTTTCCAAATCTCATTTGTTTCTGCACAACACACAAACAAGTGTCTCACCGTCTCAATTGCATTAAAGCAAAAAACTCAACTTTGTCAATAAATGTCATTGATTACCCCTCTACTGTCGGGAAACTAGACAGCAGTGCACAACAGCTTTTAACAGAGAAAAAAATCGACGTTTCTGGAAGCCAAACAAACGGAACAGCAAATGATGCGTGCATCTGCACCCTGCGACAGCAGACTGCACAATTCTGCAGCAGCCCCAGTGTCTTGCTTATATGAAAGTGCATCACTGCATTACTATTAACAGTAATTTTAGGAAATAGTTAGGAATAACGTGCAATAAGCATCTTCAAGACCATATAGACGTCTCAAAGTTTACTAATATCTCCTTGTTGGCAAAACAAGTCCATGATCTGAATATGAACGAGAAGCTTTTTGAGTGTAAAATAATATTTCCATATATTGGTCATGTACAAAAAATGAGTCAATAAATAAAATAGCCAGTTAGCACCAAGATATGAGCCTCAACCATCTTTGTCTGACTTTGGCCTTCACCAATTACCATCCTACATGAAGTCATATACACGACTCCAATAGATCATGATATTACTGAATGTTTTGTTTAGTATCGTCAAACAATGAACTTCAGGTTTCCTTCTCTATCCTGAAATTTGGTCCAACAAATAAAGCAACGCAAGACAAGATTTTTGTAGGTCATTCTTTATGGCTCGGTGAGTTAATGTGAAGCAGATAAAACTGTCATAGACTTTTTGAAATCATCTGAAGTTTAATAGTATGTATACTGTGCAAAATTAATCAGAGACATTCTTAAAGTTCATCATACATTCTTACACTATACTAGGTATAAATACCACAGTTATTACATTGGCAATTTACGGCGACAGAATTGCTCGAACCAATGTTTTGGAGCAGCTGGGTGAATTTTAAACACTCGGGCTACAAATTTCTTTTCACTATCAGTGATCATACTTTGAACGGAATATTTTCTATAAGACAGACCCCTTTCTGTAAGCCACGTATGGAATCTGTACCTAGGTATAATTCGGTCATCCAAGTGATAATGCAACATTGCTGGAAAAGTTTCCAGATAGTCCAAAGTTGTTCCCATTTTCTGGTTGAAAAAAATCACTTTTTGCTCTATAATTTCATAATTTTGGTTCAGAATCCTTGGGGTTTTTCTTACCATCATGCAGAGCTTTGAGAATTCAATTCTTGAGCGAAGAAGGCAGTCAAATCTTTCCTGTAACTCACTGCTTGTGCCGTGCAAACAATCCAAAAGATTCATAGTCAATGCATTTTCTCCAAAGCCTAATCTATGTAAGAAATTTAACTTATTAATGCTATGAACTCGAGCTCGTGAAATGTGAATTCTCCTCAAACCATCTTGATAAACTTTATCCCTGTCTTCATTACGATCACTTGCGATATAATCCGCTAACAACTGATGATGTCCACCCTTTAACTTATCACAGAACCATTCTTGCAAACCCATAGCTCTCATCACATTTGGTAGATTAACCATTCTAATTGTTCCCAACACGTGACCAAAATTTTCAATAACATCCTCCAAATCTTTAGAGCTCATGCCAAAGTGTTTCAACAGCTCCAACACATTAATCACTGTCTTCTCCAAATCAAGCTTCAACACTTCAGGACATTGTAGAATCAACAAAGCCACTTCCTCCTTCTTTCCACCAAATCTACACAAATACTCTACTCTATGTACTATCTCATCTTCTTTGTGATCAACAAATATACTCTTATTCTTCCCCATGAGTTCTCCTACATTACCCTTCCATCCACTTAAATCGAAAAACATCCTCAATTTTCTACACACCTCATACCAAGAATCTACATTCCCCTCAACATAACTTCCCAAAGAATTATCCAAAAAAATCAACTTTAGATCACTAAACAACCCATCAATCCCAAAAACACCCTTTTGAATTTGATCCACTTCCTCACTCAAAACAAAAGGAAAAGCCAAACAAATCCCAATAACTTCAACATTACCAAAACCAAATCTTTTAAACCAACAAAGCCTCAATTTCAACTCTTCAACACTTTTCCCAAATATAGAACTCTTCTCCATATACAACACACCTAACTTCTCCCAAGGAAACCCAAAATCACAAAGCACACAAGCAGCTTCCAAAAGAGTCCTATCTTCTGAAAAGAACAGCTTATCATTCGGTAACAAATCAGAAACCAAAGTGTAATCTATCCCTATGCTTTCAAAAAAGACTTCAAATTCGTTAATAGGGTGGAACCTAATGACTCTTTTAATGTTATTTGAGAAAGTGGGTGGTGAAAAATTTACCTTTGAAATGAGATTTGTGAGGGAACAGAAAGTATTGTTGCCAATGTGTTCTGCATAGGTGAAGGGTATGGATTTGGTGTTGTGGAGGTAATCGGTAAGAGCTTTTTGAGCTTCGTAAATGACATGGTTTCTGTGTTTGATGGGGATTTTGGAGAGGTTTGGGAAGTTGGTTTTTGTGGTGGTGGAGAAATGGCGGTGGAGGAAGAAGAACATGGCTCTATTTGTTTTCAGCTTCATGGAGCCATGTTTGTGAAAAGCAAGAAACTTTACACACCTTCTGGCATATACCATGTGTTTGTGTTTATGCTAATCTGAACTAATTTGAAGTTATGTATAGTTTTCTGCGAACAATAGTAGTAAGAGGAGGTTTGTGCCGTTAATCACATGGTAAAGGATGAACGCCGAGTTCAGCTTATTTGGTAGGGACAACACAGTAATGTTCATTTTAAATTCGGCCATCACATAGAAATAAAAATGGTCAAGGATTTAATGAAATTCCTATGTATGAATCAACTCTCTTAGGACTATTACATCTCCTTCGTTACTTGGTTAGTGGACTTGAAAAAGAACCAGCTTCCTTTACCCGACTGCTTCATTATTCGTCTAACCATTCATCGTCTAAAATCCAATCGTCTAATTGTCGATCTCGGCTAACAAAATAATTATTTGTAGATTTAAACAATGTCTTATTGAAAAAATTAAGGCTTAATTGCACTTTTGGATCCCTATCTTTCCAAAAGTTGCAGTTATGGACCCCTAACTAATTTAAATACAAAACAGTCCCCTATGTTTTGATTCTTTGGCAGTTTTGGACCTCCGGTCCATTGTTGACTCGGTCAACACTGACGTGGCACCCTAAGTGAGGTGCCACGTGTCAAATTTTTTAATTTTTTTTTACATTGGGGGTCCAAAACTGCCAAAGAATCAAAACATAGAGGGTTGTTTTGTATTTAAATTAGTTAGAGGTCCATAACCGCAACTTTTGAAAAGATAGGGGTCCAAAAGTGCAATTAAGCCAAAAACTAAATATTAATTTAAAATATTTTTTTATGTCATTTTATAGGTATCAATTATCTCAACAATTAATTTTGTAAAACACATCCATTATCAATTAACTAGGGTTTGTTTGATAAGAGCAAAAAAATGAGCTTATAAATTCGTATGACTAAGTAAACCTTATTTCGTAACCGACATTCCATCGCGAGCTTATAACTTATTCTATTAGCTTATAGCTTATTTTTCAAACATTATTTTAAGTATCGTTTGAACTTATAATTCATAGCTTATCATATTTTATCCTATTTATACCCTCACCATTTTAAGTAAAACCCAATTTTACCCTTTACAACACATACTTAGGTTTAAGAAAAAAGGTTACTTTAATTAAGCTTCAAATTGGTAATAAATGGATAGCTACGTTTTAATTAAAAAAATGTTGCGTTCAACATTAAAAAAAAGTTACGTTTAAGAAGAATAAATGTTTGAGAGTCCCGTGAACATAGGACAATGCATTATTATATGTAGGGGTTGGGGTTCGAACCTCGAACACCCCATGTGAATTTTAGCCACTAAACTACCTTACCAAAATAAATAAATAAACATTTGAGAAAGAAAACAAAGTGTTCCTACTGCTACATTCAGTTTATTTTTATTTTTGAGGTGTTACCTCCAAAAAAAATTAGTGCGATGCTATGTATTTTTATTTATTAAGTATAAAAACTGAAATAAAATCATTTATACTTTAATTTTTCACGAAGTCTAAAAATCAAAATGCAACAGATTTAAAAATAAAATTTTAGCAAAACATTAATCTAATATTATATAAAATATCTATTAAAATTTAAATGACTAAATATAATCATCTTAAATATCAATTGATATAAATTTTAATATAAATCTTGAATATTTTTGATGTCATTTTACATTTATCTGCTAATTGAACTGCTAAAAATATATTTTCTGTTATTGTATTTGACTAATTTGTCGCTCATATTAAAATTTGATTATTGTATTTTTTTATCATTAAATAAACAATAATTTATTTTTAAGTATAATTAGACTAAGAATTGTCCTATCTAAAAATTAAACGGTCATTTTTGTGACTAATCTTTTTTTTTTTTTTTTCTCTCTGTGGTGGTGACTGAGGTTTAAACCTCGAACGTTACATGTATTATTCAAAAAAAATTGAGTCTTTGATGGTAACCTTTTGAGTATAATATTTTATTTTATTTTTCAAAAAAAATGCAAATAATAAAGGGCTTGTTGGTAATTGGGCAGGAATAAATCCCTGTATTTCCTTGACCTGCAAATCCAGTTCTTTCTCCAAAACAAAATCAACAATGTCACAGCAAGATCAAATCCCAATAAACCCCAACATAGTTCCTCAACAGAACCAATTACCACCAATCCGTATGCATCATCCCATCCACATGCAGCAGCAGCAGCAGATGCACATGTCCATGCCCAACATGGTCATGCAACAAATGCACATGCCATATCACATGCCACTTCAGCTCCCATACTCCACCCACGATGCCGGATACCCTTCATCCATGAAGCGTCGTCGAGACGACGAAGATCTGGGTACAGCCTCCTCGGCGGAATTATCAGCGGCGAAACGCGCCAAGGGACAGGATGTGATATTCAGGATCGTTGTGCCGTCGAAGCAGATCGGAAAGGTTATTGGGAAAGAAGGTTGCCGTATACAAAAGATTCGGGAAATGACTAGAGCTAATATCAAAATTGCTGACGCTATTGCTGTAAGTTCCTTGTTTTTGAAGTGGAATCTGATAGAGAAAAAAATTAGTTTTTTTTTTTTGGGTTTTAATTACTTTTAGAGCTATGATAAATAAAAATATTGAATTTGCTTTTAGGGCTTGTGTGGATTTGATTTAATTGTTTTATGTTTGGAATTGAGTTAACTGTTTTATGTTTGGCAACTGATACAGGGAGAGAAAAAATGATTAGAATAGCTTGTTAAAAAAATATTAATTTTTTGTACAACTTGCGTTTTGTGTCTAATCTAGTTTTTGGGGCTTGTTAGAAGAGTTGAATTATGTTTTCTACTTAGCAATCAAGTATGTATTTTTTTCTAATGTGAAATCGCGACTGGTTTTTATGCCTTGAATCTATCTAATGTGATTTTGGAACAATTAGAGCTCCCAGTAGACATTTTGGGGTTTCTATGCTAGTTATGTTATTGTTGTGAGATAAGCTCATGAAATTGGGTGATCGATACATTTCAAAAAATGTGTATGGACACCATTCCTACGAGCAATTGGAGTTTTTTTTTTTTGCATCTCCTCTCTGGATAGTTAGGGTCATCCGATACTGGTAGATTAACTTTGCCTATTAGATATTCTCAATTCCGCTTTTGATCAGATCACAAGCTTCATAGTCTGTCTACTGAAGTTATTACTGTAGTTATTTTGATTACAACTCCGTTGTTAGCAGTCAATTGAAAATTGTCGGTTGTTGTAGAATCGAAAGAATCAGTACTGGTTATACGGGGCTGGACTTTGGTCAGCACCAGGCGTACTTTCAATTATTTCTCCCAAGGGTCAAGGGTGTAAGGCCTTGGTAAAAATTGTTTATGCGGTCACTCTTATTAATCATGGAACTCTGATACCTTAGAGGAAAGGAAAATATTTGTTATATTATTATTATTTACTATTGTCAGCCGATACAACGAATACATTGGCAGGGGTGTGGAATATTTTTCCCATATACATCTTGCCTACTAGGATCCAAAATATGTTTCATTTTTATGTAAACATAACAAATTCTACTCTGTTCTCTTCGTATATCTGTGTACAAATTTAAGATAATGTATGAAGTTATTACTTATTATTCAAACTAGTTGGTGTTTACCGAATCCAATCTCATGTTTTCCTTATTTGGCAGAGACATGAAGAGCGTGTTATCATTATTAGCTCTAAAGATAATGATGAAATGGTTACGGATGCAGAGAAAGCTCTAGAACAGATAGCAAATTTAATCTTAAAGGTATGATAAAATATATGATGGATTAAACATGGTTTTTCCTTTAACTTCCATAGTTTCCATAATATACATGAGTAGACACGATCTTTGAACTTCAAAGATTGGTTTGACTTTTGAAATGCTGACTGTGTAATTATATCCCAATATAATCTATGTATTTTGTTGGACAGACCCGCATGATTTATGCTAAAATCATCTACTCATTAGACTTTATTTATTTTTAAAATGATGTGGTTTGTTGTTATTCCTCTATCTTCAAAACCTCTGACGGACTAATCTTGCCTTTTTATGTGTTCCAGCACTTATATATCCATCTATTTTGAAAAATAAAGCCACTAAACATTTTTTTATAAACGCTAAAAATGGTTAGATACGAGTTGAAATATATAACAATGTTTGTAAGCATCCTTGAAATGCACTGCCATTTTACAAAATAAAAATTGAACTCTTATCTACTAAGCAAGCCAGGTCTTTTTTTTTTTTTTTTGGAAATGAGTTCACAATGTTTAATATTTTTTTTTTTTTTGTTTTAATGTTAAATATAACAGTTTTCCCCCTATGCTGTAGATAATTTGAATTTCAGTGTGAATACCAACCTATAACCACAAGTCTATCCCACGGGTCAACTTTGAGTCTTTATCTTTTCATCTTGATTGAAGATATGCTTGCTGAACGTATGCATGAGTAATTGTCAAAGAGCTTGTTTTGTATACGATGTAGTCATAGTTTGAGAGTCGAGAGAAAATTAGAAGCAGATCATGCAAATTCATGGTTTAATTATCTTGGATATATCATATAAAATGACGAGAATATAAACAAAGATGTCAGCCATATAATCCAAGTTCGAGTGTTGGTGGAAAAGAGTCAACAAGAAAATAAGTTTAGTATTGCAGTCATGAGAATGTTAACACAAGACTAGGACAAGACATGATTAAAATGAAAGCTCCAGAGGAACACCTATTGTAGACTTTGTGTGGTTTGTATTGTGTGGGTAACATCCCCGATTTATGCTTATAGAATTTAAGAACAAATATTTCTTAACAACCAGTTTGGGCATGAAATTCAAGGTTGATTTGATCAGTGTTCCCCTCAAACATCTCGGAGTGATTCTAGGGATGGACTGGCTGACCAGTCATTACGTTTTACTAGACTGTGCTCGTAGGTCTGTGATATTCCAAGACCCCGGTATTACCCGATTCCTTGAAGCCAACTGACTGAAGTTTCCCCTAAAAGGAGGTGTCCATAAGTATGTGTTCCTGAATTCTACCAGCATCAATTCGGGATGTTACATTATGGTCTTTAGGGTAACAGTCCTCTAACAAATATTTTGGGGAGGATGACCATGCGTGAACATGACCCTTTTGGGAAATGTTAACCGGTGCCCCCGGGGCACTGGTTAAGGAAGCCAAAAGAAGAAAGTGAAAGTAAAAAAAGACACTTGTTAATCTTTTAATGCATTGATTACACAACTTTCAATTTAAATATTACTATATTTGCTTCCTTAACCAGTGCCCCGGGGGCATTGGTTAACATGACCCTTTTTTTTTTGGGAAATGGTTATAGTCGTAATCTTTATAAAAGTAATAAAATAATAATTTAAGTTATATCTTGGATCAAAATCCGGGATATAACAGTGTGGAGTACAACTATAGAAGCATTGGTAAGATGGAAAGACCAGATGGTGGATAACCCATTAGTTAGACGCAGTGGAGGCCAAACAAACCTATAGGTCCAACCTGCGAGAGAGATTCAAATATAAGATCCATCTCCAAACATGCTTCATGACATAGACATTATCACATTGTTTGATCTACGTAGCTGACCACATCTAGTGACAAAAGGTTTTGCAGTTATTGTTTTTAATACCCTGTCGTGCCTGTTATACTATCATTCTTACAAATTGTCTTGCCCCTGTATAGTCTTTTGTTGGATACATATTGAAATTATTTTTTTTTATGCTCAATCATTTAGTGAATTAGTTATAAACCTGATTAAGGGGCCTTTTAGTTTTTTGTGGACTGCTTGTCCATTGTTTTAAGAGATATTAGCGCACACAATCAATAATCATGTTGTCCTGCTGAGTGTCACCTGTGTTTATTGCTGCTATTGAGATGAATTGATAAAGTGGTGCTCTTTGTAACAGGAAGATAATAGCAGTTTTGATGCATCAAAACTTACTGCAGGGCACGTTGCTGCCAATACAATAAGACTTTTGATTGCTGGGTCCCAGGCAGGTGGATTGATTGGGATGTCGGGTCAAAACATTGAGAAGTTACGGAACTCTTCTGGTGCCATGATTACTGTTCTTGCACCGAGTCAGTTGCCTTTATGTGCTTCTGCCCATGAATCTGATAGAGTAGTACAGGTGGGATGTCTAAAGCCATGCACATAATTTTTTTTCCCACTTTGCAACTCCCTTTCACCATAATATTTGACAATAATTATAACCAAGCTTACAATATACTTTTCATAGTTTTGCTGAAATAAACACTTGCATCGATGTGTTGAATGATACATACCCTTCAACATATTAAGTATTAGAGTTTCCATGTTCAAATCGTGCTATACAATCTTTTATATGATCATTATCTATAATTTTTTTTGAAGAATTTTATCTATCCAATTCAATTGTCAATGCTTCTTATGAAATTGATCGTATCATTCTGCTATTAGTTCTGAAGGCAACTGCCCTCCTTTCTTCATAACTAAGTTGCTAAAATTACTAAATTATATACTTTTTTCTAGTAAATTCTCTGATCAGCAAAGTTAGCACTTAAGATATTATATACACCGTACAAGTATTATTAAGATTATTTGGGGGATCAAAATTAGATGTTTACTTTATGCTTTGCTCTTCCTTCTTGCTATTAAGTTGTTTTGTTGCTGAATTTCGACCGTCATTGTTGAATTTAGTTATCGGGAGATGTTTCCACGGTAATGAAAGCATTGGAGGAGATAGGTTGCCAGTTAAGGTCTGTTAGTGAGCTTTCTGTATAGAATTTGAACCTTGCTCAAATCCGGTTTCTAAATTTTGTTACATTTTGTCTCACCTATTTATCAACTCAAATTTTGTTTAGGGAAAATCCCCCAAGACAAGTGATTTCAATCAGCCCAACATACAACTACGCTGCAATTCGACCATCCCAGCCATATCTTGACCCAAATTCAGGTTATTTAAAGTTTTCTATATCATAACAGCTTTTAGCTGCCATTTAGCAGTTATATCAGGTTTTGAATATTGTCTTACAATCACTTCATCTCTAGGACAACCAATCTTGCAGTTGATTATGTTACATTTGAGATGCTGATTTCGGAAACAATGGTTGGTGGGTTGATTGGAAGATGTGGCTCAAACATATCAAGGATCAGAAATGAGTCTGGAGCAATGATCAAGGTTAGATTTCTAATTACTTCTTCACTTTAGTTCAATCAAATATGTGAACATCAATGACATTTTGATGGATGAAGAGTTTGTTAGTTCCATTATACATCATGTAAAATAAATTATTATTAATTTTTTCTTCGTAAGTGTCCAAGACTGATTTTCAGCTGATTTATTTCTTCACCAATTGGAAAATGTTGCAGGTTTATGGTGGAAAAGGTGAGCAGAAGCATAGGCAAATTCAATTCGGTGGTAGTGCTGAACAGGTGATGAGTTAATCTAATTTTCTAATCATGTGCAATATTCTATGTTGTGCTCTTTTTATCATTGTTGGATTTGTTCTTTTCCTATATCTATTCATACTTTTTCTGTTGAAACTTGAATTTTTAAACAGGTAGCTTTGGCAAAAAAGAGAGTTGATGAATATATATACGATCAGTTGATACAGCAACCTGATACATAACAATCAGCGTAAGTATTTAAGAATTTGGTAAATTGAAGGTGTAAATTTTTTTGTGAACAATTTTGTAATAACAAAGGTTCTTCACTTGATTTAGAAGCTTTTAATCCCTTTTTTAAAGGTGACATTTTATGGTTCTTTGGTACTGTAAAATTGTTTACCAGTGGATTAAAATTGAATCATTATTTTAAATGATTTGCTACTGATGGATTAGTTTGAGATTTAATTTAATGAATTTAAAATCAAGTATTCTTATCCTAAATATTTTTGTTCTCCTACCCAAGTAGCTGATTGTAAAATGTAAACTGTACTAAAGGAGGGTTATAGCTTGAGTTTACTAATTTTCTTTATTAGACAAATCTTAATAAATATTGAAGGTGTGCGAGTCAAGCCATGCTCAATGCCCAAAAATATGTTTACTTCTTGGATTCCTAACTTTGTTGGGCTGGATTACTATAATTTATGTGTATAAATAAGATTTTGTTTTGCTCATTGATTTTGTTTTTGTTGTGATATCAACCCTTTATATTTTCTCTTTTTAATTTTGGTCTCGTAGACTACCTTAATTTTAGGGACTTGCCTAAATAGATTCCAATACTTGAACCATTAAAATACAAATGAGCGAGAGTAGCTCAAATTTAAAATGAATAAAAAGTGTAAAAGGGAAGGGTGTGGTCTAAGATCATGTTGAGACCAATTTATATGCTTTCCGGTTAACATTGGTTGTGTTTTTTTCTGAAATTAATAGATTTCTGGTCTACTCAATTTCCAGAGATGCCAAACCTGGAAAGCCAAAATCTCTAGCCTCTGTCAAACTTCCACTATGAATTCATTCCAGCTTTGTTGTTTGACCATATGGGTGCAGGGTGCTTATTTGTTAGTTGTTAGTACTGTTGATTGTGTATGTTTATAAACGGATTCCGTTTGTTTTTCATATATTATTAGGGGATCAATTTGCTGATGTTCTAACTTGTTTCAGCTTGTACCATACCCAACTGTTTTAATATAGTTTAGGGTATATTCATAATTATTCATTCGGAAGAATAGGAATGCTTAGGCATGCTGCGCGTTTATCATATGTTGGTTAACATGGCTATCAACTCAATCGAAATGGCGTGTCTGTATCAATTTTCTTAATAGTATTTCATTTACAGCGTTGATTAAGCATATGTTACTTATTCAAACTTTATTGGGCAAATTTAGTGTCTTTTAAATGACTTTAACTCTAACGTTATGAATTTTTATTTTTTTAAAGAAGATTCTAACGTTTTTTGAAAGGAGATTATGATAAATAATTATCGTAGAATCAACATAGGAGGCGTAAGTGTGAGTACAATAAGAATTAAGTAAGTTTAATTATTAGGACTGGTATCAGTATATTTAGTCTTCTGGTTTGGTAAATTCTTAGGAAACCTAAAGTTTGGTTCGGTACCGTTACCCTAAAGGCAAAATTCATTCAAAATTTGATTTGATTTTTAAATAAATTAGAACAAAATTGTGAGATGGCATTGAATAATTGGATGATGTTTACTTTATGCTTTGCTCTTGTTTCTCATGTGTTCATAAACTCCTGCTGATAGAAAATACCATTTCAATTATTTATTTTTTATTTTAGTTTTCCTTAGGTTTCTTTCGCTACATTTCATTGATTTATAATGTCAATAATTGTCAAATTGTATTTTTGAACTTGATTATTGTCAACTGGATATTATTTATTTAAATTCTTTTAATGTCAGTCAATATCTTTATTTTGAACTTTGTATTTAAATTCTTTGTTTTATTGACTAGTTATATTAGTCACTTATTCAAGTGAATATGTACTCATCTCTGTCATTGTTGATGAAAATATTAATAGGTTTTTGTAAAACAAGTATACTGCAGTTGTGAGGAATGAATCCCTAATTCGGGTTTTGAATTTTTGAAAGTCGTGACGGATATCTCTAAATCACCATTGAATTGTTGTCTAAACATTTCTCCATTGAATTGAAATTTGATGTCTGAATGTTGAAGAACTAATATTATGGTGTGAATATGTATGTACACTTTGATTAGGATATAAGAAGAATAAGATTAATGGAGATTGATTGAGACATTAGGGGTTGTGGTTTGGACAAAATTGGGATGGAACGTACCAGAGTAAAATATTTTGGATTTTATTTTAATTTTTTTAATAAATAGTCACACATACACTGAGTTGATTCTACCTCAATCAACTGTGAAGGTAGTATTTATCGAGCTTGCTTGTGAACGATGGAGCTAAATGTTAAGAATGTTATTTTCGAGTAGATGTCTAATTTGTCGTAGATGATTTTCATTTTTATCCATAATAAGAGTTTAGAGTTTAATTTACTCAATATTTATTTTAAAAACTCATATTGAGATTTCTAGAAGTGAAATAAATGTGGCCACTCACGCCTTAGTCATAGTAGCCACATGCTGACATGCACATCACATTCCTACATGTAATCAACCTTTTATTGATGAAAGGAAGTATTTGCCAGTAAAAAAAGTTGACGGAACTAATACAATAGGCATTGGCATGATCCATATTTTAATTAATGTTTTACGTCTGACATAAAATAATGTTTTGAAATTTTAAATATTTCCCTACCTCTAAACCCGGAATCATTGCTTTCAAACTAACATAATTAGAAATGTATTTCTTGTGTCAACCACACATCCCAGCTTGCGAGATAACCATTCAAACAAGCAAATACGTTTAATTGTTGAAACATTAATGTGACAGAGATAGCTCAACGCCACATACATGTCAACAAAAAGACCAAGATTTTTCAAAAAAAAAACATGGAAATTATAATAACAACTATTCGTCTCATTTCCCTTGATAGATAAATATATTCGTCTCATTATAATAACTTTATGTATAAATATTTTTAGAGGGGTATAAATATAATACTTCAATGATAAAATGAGTTTTACCGGGTGACATATTTTTATTACAGCAAGTCACCAACCTAGTTAGATGAATGAAGATAACTCCCTCCGGTCCTATTTATAAAAAAAAAAAAAAAAAATTGATTTTTTAGATTCATTGAATAATTACAATCCATCATTTATGCAAAGATATTAATTACAATACACAAATATATCAATTACATCAAAGTCAATATATTATGCTATACATTAATAATATTAAGGTTAAAATATGATTTTAGTCCCTACAAATATGCCTCGTTTTGGTTTTAGTCCTTGTAAAAAAAAAATTGTTTTTGGTCCCTGCAAAATTTTTTGTTTTTGAAAATAGTCCCTGACCCCACTTTTGTGATGATTTGCATACGTGACACATTATAACTGAACCAATTTTGTTTGTAGTTTTTGATCCCTGCAAAATATTTTGTTTTTAAAAAAGGTCCCTGCAAAATTTTTTGTCAGGGACTATTTTCAAAAACAAAAAATTTTGCAGAGACTAAAACCAAAACGAGACATATTTGCAGGGACTAAAATCATATTTTAGCCTAATATTAATAATAATTACAGGCTTTGTAAATTGGTTTGGGCCAATCATCTTTGCACATCTTGTGCGGGGTGATCTATCTTGTTTCTTAATACATCTCATTTTGCCTTGTTAAAAAAATGATAATTACACCAATACATGATAAAATATAGTAAAAATATCATTCTCACTTATTCATTTATATATATTTTTAATACTTGTGAAATTATCAAAAGAGTCGTTCATTAGAGGGGAGTATCATTCAAATATTTATTTGAAGCTAGTACTTTTCAAGGAACGGGTTAGGTTGATGAATTAACTGCATAAGTTTCCATAGTCTAGGGACCTCATTTCGCCGAATGTGAGAATCCATTTTGTTTTCTTTGGTCCAACATTAAATCATTGTGTGAAAGCTTCACCACAACCTAATTGTCAATACCCACGATACACCACAATCTAATATAAGTCTATTATATTATAGCCATAGGGGAATGGTTCCCCATCATTTAAGATTTACTAGTACATTCCAAACTTTAGGTGTGTTCTACCAAGAAAAAATATCATATAGGTGTGAGTAAGAAAAATCCTTTAGGTTTGGACTTTTTTTAAAATTATAGCTACTTCCACACCTAGAGGATAGCTTAAGCAAAATTATAGCTACTTCTCAATTTATATGTGAATAGCTTCAACAACCGAAGTTCTAAGTATAATATGACATGATATATTAAAATTATAACTACTTCTCAAAGTCTTAAAACAAAACATAATGAATCAGAGTTTTAATATATCATTTCATTTTTTTTATGAAGAATATATAAATCATTTCATATTAGTTGGTATGTTGAAAAAGAAGTATACATAGATAAATAACATATTATTGATAATGGTAGGTATAATAGAACAAAAATAGTTAATATTTATTATATTATAATAAAATGAAATTAAATAAAAATAAAAAGCATGCAAGTTCCTCCTAAACCCTAGACCTCTGTAGAATTTAGGACAAGACTGACGATTCCAAGATTACCACTTTATACTTTGAGTGTTACCCCCTCCTCCCTACCAAATGTGTTTATTATCTCTCAATTTCATCAATAATATACAATGTGTTTATTATATTATAAAATAATATTAAATGCTTATCACATAGGATGATATAGATTGGATGATGAACTTAATCGTGATCTCTTTATTGGCTTTTTTGATAAGGATATACCACTGAATGAGTTTATCTTCCTCAAAACACAGTTCTTAATGAAATATAATGTGGTGTTTTTACTCCACCCCATCGTGGACGGAAGCCCTAAAAATAGAGACTTTTTGTATTTTATATGTAGGTAGATTGTCTATAAAATAACTTTCAGTCTCTTGATACTACAAGAATTTGAACTTTTATCCGGTCTCTCTCATTCATTTTTTTTGTCTTGTCCCCGCCATTTTTCAAATCAAATAATAAACAATCATTTTTTGTCATGTAAAATCTCTTTTTTATTTTTCAAAATCAAATGCAACAAAATACACGATGCAAAGTAATCTTATTGAAAAGTGTAACTTCAACCAAATACACGGTAGTTCATGTCAATTCCATCGTCAATCCAAACGAAAACTTAATTATCACTGCATCAAAACTATTTAAAATAAAGCTTTTGCCACATACTACGCCAAAAGAAAAAGGAACTCCTCAGTCCCCACAGCCACAGTACAGTGTATGTGCAAGGAAAAAAGAAGGCAGTGCCTGGTAACGGTTATATGCTATATGTAGCCTTAGGCCAATAAGGAAAAAAAATTGATTGGTTCATGATGACGAAATGCCAAAGTTTGACTTCATTCTAAAAATGAAGGCACCATACAAAACGCGGCACTCACATTCCTCTCTATTCTATTTCATTAGTTAATGATCCAAAGACCAAACAAACACCTACTCATAATATAGCAATAAAAATCAAATAGAAGAGTCAAAGCTTTAAAACAATTTTGAAATAAAAGTTCAAAAATGGAAAAGAAAAACGGGAACAATACTACAAATTAAAGGTTCAATATTCAACCAACAATTCATTTCTTGCCCACAAAACAATATAGTACTTCCTTATTATTTCAAAGGCAAGTGATATCTTTTTTGCTCAAGACAAGGACAACTCACTCAATGAACAACAAGTAAATAGTAATTCGATGTGTTCACATGGAAAAGGTTAATTTTTTCCCACCATGGAAAAGTTGGATTCAATTATTAGATTAAGTGAAGAACATATTCTTAACATGCTCTCTCAACATTAGATTTTTCTTCACACTATCTTCTAACAATTTAAAAATTCTGAAAATTAATTTTCAGAAATTAAAAAAATTCATATAATTTTTTTTTAATTCTGTAATTCATTTATTGAATGTTAGATTTTTTTTTTTTTTGAACCCACCCAAACTGACGAAGCATCCTCTCCGATAGATATCTCACCATGCGCTCTCCGAATCTCAGCCATCCAGAGTAAAGGCTGACCCGCTCAAACTGACATGTCTGATGGTGCCCTTCATATGGGGCCATGACAACCCTATTCAAATCCAGTGCATCGAGATAGTTTCTGTAGTGGTCCATTGTGCCTAAACCAGACAATGGTAAAAAAAAGCATCGCGCGTGGATACCGATTCTCTACATACTTTTCATAGACATCCTTACTTCCCATACTTGGGAAGTGATGAAACACCCAAGCCTGCACCAAAGACAACCACATATAAATATACAAACCATATATACTTACATTTTAAAAAATAAAACATAGTTTTTAATTTATACCTGCAACAAAGTCAGGTATCCTGCCACCTGACTGCAGTTCCAACGTGCAACATTATTGAGCTCCTTATACAAGTGAGCTAGTGCCGCAGCTCCCCATGAAAAACCAGAAACAAGATTGAGGTCTCTAAAGTACTTCAGGTACACAACATCCACAGCCCACTGGCTCTTGTCAGTGAAGATCGTGATTCCCATCAAGTACAACAAATATATGTGGACAATATGGTCCCGCAACCTCTCCACCTCCTTAGTCACACCATACTCCGCCTCCAAATCCCTCTGCTCCTTCAAACGCTCCTTGAAGATCTCCTCCAAGTAGCCAAATCGGCAATGCGCACCTTTGGTCATTTTGACCTCTCTACGAGCATCAAACGTACTAGACCCCAAGTACGTCTCCATAAATTACACCGTCTCGCCCCGTGATATGGACCCGTGGGACAGGAGCATGCCTTCAATGGGGATATGCAGCAAAGAGGCCACATCGTCAAGTGTGACTGTCACCTCCCTAAACTGAAGGTGGAAGCTGGAAGTCTCCTCGTGCCACCTATCCACAAAGGCACAAATTAAACAATGGTCAATCATGATGTAGCTGGTGTCTTGGAGCCAACCAAGGCTGGTGCACTGCAATTTGTTCTCCCACCACCGTGCAACCATGATAGGTTTGGTGTCATTATCATGCATCGCTTCTATCTTCTTTCCGTTGTTGATGCATTTTAATTTTCCACGCCACTGCAAATAATTAAAATTAATAAAGTGAGTTTAAACTCATGGGTTCACAAACAGATTTAACATTACATAAACACGCAGTTTCACAAATATCAACATCATTTTCACACAGATTAACATTAATTAAGTGAATTTAAAGTGAGTTTAACATTAATAAATACCTCGCCATCACCCGCCTTCCTGGCCACGTGCACATGGTACTTCCAAAGCAGGTCAGTCTCGTGTGGGCCACCGGGATAGTCATCTTGTGGCTCAAGGTCCACCACCTTCTCCTTCTTCTTTCGCCTTTGCCGTGACTCAGCATCTTCCATTTCCTCGTCCATAGGATGCAACTCTCCTCAAGCTTCTGCTCCTCCATGTGCTGCAAGCCCACATCAGGCTGCTCTTGCTGCAAGTCCATATACTCTTGCTGCTCCGGCTGATGCTCGACATCAGCACGACGTCCTCCAGCACCCCGACGCCTCGGAGGAACACCACCTTCATCCTCCAGCTGTTGCCTACGTGCTCTCCTATGGGAAGCATGCCCTGCCTCCCTTACGCGCCGAGTATTAGATGCTGAACCTTCTGTAACATTCAAATTATGGTAATCAAACATCACAATCAAACAGCACAAAACATAAGCAAAAAAACGTTATGAGTTTGTCCGGATTTCGAACTCCTGAAGTTAACAATCTAGTCCGGAAAAACAAATCCTGATTACATCCAACCAAAATTCCAAAAAAGAAAAAACACCAAATTAACCATGCAAATGTACAGAAATCGAACTTACCTTCTATGATGTTTGACAAGGGTTGAAATGCGGTGCTTTTGAGCAACAAAACTCCAAATTTGGACAAGATTTGTGGTGTTCGGATTTTGGGATAATGTAGAGAGAGAGAGAGAGAGAGAGAGAGAGAGTGAATGGTGAAATTGAAACTGTAAAAATGGGGGGTGAAGTTCCTTTTATACTTCGCAGTTGTCCTGATTTTATATTCCGAAACACGCATTCATGTTCCGGGTTATATAATCCAAAAGGCATTTTCGTAATTTGCATAGGGCGTGTGAGAAGGCCATAGGGTGGTAAAAGTAATAGTCTATTTATTTTGGTTAAGTAGTTCAGTGGCCAGAGCTCACACATTTTGAATGTGGAGAATGTGAGCTCACACATTTGTTGTTTAATTTTTTTTTTTTTATCATATATTGTTTTTATAAATAGCTAAATAAATATACAATCACGCTTTCCTTATAAAAAAAAAATATATGCAGCTACACGTCTACACTATACGATTCGCAAAACCTAACTCAAATGAAAATATCGATATTATTAGGTTTAACATATTTAACCGAGTTTAAACTCAAAATTAAATCTCGCAATTATACGTGTGAATAAGTTGAATTTGATGTTTGTCACTGTCTACAAATCAAAAGAAATATAAAATTCTTGTGTTTTATGACATACTTTTAAGGAGTAAAATTTAAAGTTAAATTTTGCCGTCCATTAAATTTCACATGTTTTGTTTTTTCATTCTCTTCACATGGTTTATTACATTTCTCAATTTTGTTTAGATCCAGTAGCAAACAAATGCTACGAAAAATTTACATAAACTTAAATTTGAATTCATTGAAAATGTAAAATGATGAGACTCACGTAGAGAATAAGATTTAAAGAAAATATTAAAAATATAATAGTTTTAGCGTTTCTCATACTTATATTAACAATTGAATTAGGTTTCACTTATTAAAAAAAATAAAAACTGAACTAGGTTTTCACGACTTCTCAATTTATTTTTTATTCCCTTTGTTGCACTTTTTTTTTTGAACAAATTGTTGCACTCTTTATCTACACACTTAAATGTGATTTTTTATTTTGTTTTGGTATAACTATTTTTTTTATCAAATCCGAAACTTTGTCCATGAACCAACGTCTACTCCCATAGAGAATAGAGAGAGAATTTAAAAAAACAAAAAGTCAATTCTACCTTGAGTAAAAAACGGGTTAATAGTAGTACTTAGTCTTTTAGCCTATTACAGACGGAAGTTAATTACCTTACTAAAATAAAATGACAAAAATGTACATACATAGCTGGTGTAAGCATGATTCATAATGTTCTAAATAAATCCAATGTAAATCCAATCCAGCATGTACCTTTCTTTATCTGTCTTGTTTCCAAACCTGTTTCTTTCTCCAGAACCCAAGTAAGTAACTTTGACCCTCTCTCTTTATCTCTCCTCTTTTTCTCACTCCAAATTTATTATAGATTCTACCATTACATTACTAGTAGTACCAAACCATCACTCACTTCCAACAATCTCTCTCTTAACAAACAAAACAAGACAAAGCAAACCTCAGATCTCTTTTCTCATGCTGCTGCTACTCAACAAAAAACACACGAAACGCCGTCGTATGTAACAAACAAATGAGGTGTAAGAAACATATTTCTGATTTCTCTAGCACCGTCGGCGTCTGCTCCACCTGTCTTAGAGAAAGACTCATAATCTTAATCCAAGCCCAAACCCAACTAACAAGACTCACCTCACGCGCTTCCGATGAATGTTCTAGAAACTCCGAAACAACCAATCATCTTCCACCACCGTTAATATTTCCACGCTCTGTTTCACCTTACGTCTCTCGCCGTAAATCTGATTACCCCACCGTTGGAGATCGTCGTGAAAGACTGTTTTACAGCACTCCGCAGTTAGGTCCGACGTTTTACGCAGGGGATTGTAACGTGAATTCCAACTCCAGGTCGTTGAAGAAGCGTTTGAGCAAGTTTTGGAAATTCTCGAATCTGTTTAGGACTAGATCGGAGAAATTTCAATCTGATCCATCCTGTGAAGCGTCTTCTTCGGATTCATCTTCGTGGTTTTCTTCGATTTTACCTGCGAGAAAGAAGAATCGCGATCGGAATGTTATGGCAGAGGATTTTACCGTCGGAGCACGGCGGAGGCATCGTCACCGTCAATCTGATCGTGGAATGTCTCCGGTGAGAACAGAGGAGTTTGTTGATGAATGCGATCAGTGTCCGTCTGGGAGTGGTTACTCGTCGGAGTCCTCTCCGTGGTGGCGGAGAACGCCGTCGGTAAATGTTCCATCGGCGCGGCGTTCGAGGTTTGGACACGGGAAGAGCGCGTCAGGTTCGGGTATTTTTTGCATGAGTCCTTTGGTTCGGGCGAGTCCGAACCGGAGATGGAACCACAAGGGACTACCACCCGAGATGACTGTGGCGGCGGACGTTAGAGCTGCAGCGGTGAAGCCACATCTCTCTGCAGCGGCGTCGTTTTGTGCGAACCGTTCAAGGAAGCTTGCAGATTTTGGAAGAGTCAACGATAACCGTTGATTTGGTTGACTTTTTCATGTGAAACGGTGATTTGATTTTTCATTTTTCTTCCCATATTCTTGATCGAAACAAAATGGAGAATTTTAATCATTTTTTTGTGGTTTTAAATTCTATTATTTGTATACACTATACTACAGTGTTAATTATTACAAGATAAACATAGTGGTTGTTTTCTTTTGTATTTTAATTTTACAATATAGTTAACATTCAATGTTTGTGAATTTGCAATTGCATGTTTGATCTGGTCCTCTGCATTTTCAATTCAGCAAAAAAAAAAAAACACTCTGCACTTGTTTCCTTTTTTTTTATTTTTTTTTATATATAAATAATTCACATTCTAGCTGAATTAAGATTATTCGCATTTTTAATATTTACTGGTCTTCTTAGTTGAATACCTATAATAATTATTGCTGGAGTAATAATTTAGTACTGTTTTTTTAATAAGCTTTAATCATTTATTGTTAACTTGCTTTAAAGTAATTTTATACAAATAAATACGAATATAGGAGTATCAATTTGAATTTGGCTTGTAATAAAAATTTATGAAATCTGTATGAGTTATTTGATTTTGTGAGTTTCATTAATTTGAAATAAAAGTCATTAAACGTAATTTGTGATATTGTATATTGATGTTCAATTAAAGTTTAAGATGTTGTTTCTCATCTCTTTCTTTAAAAAATAAAAATAAAATTTGTTGTAATGATTATTTTCTCTTTTGCGATTTTTTTGAAAAGTATATCATGAATTAATTAATTAATTGAATTTGTACCCAAAAAAATAGTCAATTTAATTTATTTATTAGTTTTATAGCTACTTGTATTGAGTTGAGTCAAAAGAGATAAAAAAAATTGTGCAAGTGTTTAGAAGATTATAAAGACACTTATTTTAATTAATCTCTATGTTGATGAGATTCTACTTTGGATGCAGAAAATCGGCAAGTATAATCAAGATTAAACTTATAACGCTTCAAAGATTATAAAGACACTTATTTTAAGATTCTAAAGATAGTAAAACATCAAATTGATGTTTGGTCAGAATGGGGTTTTTCTTACGGTAGCTTGAATGGTGACATTTAATATTAAATCAATATAAAAAAATATATTTGGTGTGATTGGTAAATTTGCAAACGAAGGATGATAATGATCCCACCAGAGTAAAAAAAAATACTAATAAGATAATGATTCCAAAATGGTGGGAGAAGCGCGTCTAAACCATTGAACAAAAGTACCGTAAGATAGTGCTTATGAAATCATCAATGAACAAAGGAAGTGCAAATTGAAAATGAAGAATGATTGTTATTGGAGAAATTAGAACATTCTTTCATCGAGTTAAATGTTGGAGATTGATATTTGTAAATATTCTGACGTTCAAGTTAGTAAGAGAACAAAAAATCGTTATAGATCGAAAAATATGTAGCTTATATGTTGTACTTTTTACAAATTGATGTTTTATAGTATTGAAAAGAAGTCGTTAGAGAGTGATGGATCAAACTTTATGAATAGCGCTTTCAAGGCTTGGATTCGATAGCCATTGGAAAGCGTTTCGAGCCGTTGAAGCACTATGAGTCGAAGATGAACGAAAACATTTATCGTGTTGGATTGGATCTTTGTAGAAATGAACGTCGAGATAATGTAGGGTTTTTGGCCGGTCCAAAACAATTATTAATGAATAATCAATTACACTGGACACATTGTACAAACTATTTGAGTGATAAAAAAGTGTGTAAATCTAAATTGGATTTAGTTTGAAGAAAAGGAAGATAGTGGTAAGGAGCATGATGAACGGATGGTGCTCCCCAACCCCACTTGAATAGGAAGTCAATAGGTATAATGGTGGGTCACTGAATTTGAAATGAATGTTGAGTTTTTTGTGTGTGGTGAATTGGAACACACAATATGTCACTTACTACATCTCTCAAAGTGTTGGTATTGATCATGTGTGTGGGTCCGCACTATTTAAGCACTTCCTGCGCCGCGTTTAATTCTTTGGCTACCCTTTTAAAAACTTGGTTCAAACAGTGCACACTATTAGTACACTGTTTCAATAAATACGTTACGGGTGGGCTCAGCTCAGGTATATAAAAAAATAAATCACTGTCTTGAAGAAGGAAAAAAAGTTATACGAAAGTTTAAGTACAATTGTGCATTGGAAAAAAAAAAAAATCTTGAAATACCGTTATTAATATCTTCTTTTCTTTGGTTACAAATCTTCGCTTATTTAGTAGTAATTTTTACATTACCATAAAATATAACGTTACAATATCTTGATATATTTATTTTGTCACTTTTTCTCATTTTGTTGGGATGATTTATAATTATAGCATATAACCTTTGATTAAAATTGTCTTTACCTTTTAGTGACATTATAAAACTGAAGGAGGGTAAAAAATCCGGTCTATTATGTCATAATTATCTAAGTCACTATTATTTCAACCGGACTCCTAACATGTTGAACTTTTGCTTGAATTTCCCAAATCATTTGAAATAATCTTAACTTTTTATTTACTTGTGTATCCATCCAGAAGTAGCGGACAAGAGTTCGTTCTACTCCAAATGTTAAAAATGTAGTAATTCAAACTTTCCTAGTCTTTGTTGTGGCCAATATTATTTTTTATTTATTTAGGAAATATGGAGATTAAATATTCCCTTCACTAGATTTAAATCCTCAAACAAAAGCAACACAAGAAAGATCGGCCATTAGAGGCACATGCCAATAAAGTTTGAAACAAAATTATAAATTTTACAATCTCCAAATAAGGATAAATTATTCTTAGCCAATGTATTTGTTACTTGATTTCACCACTCGCAAAATATGTTTTAACAAAATTGTTTCCATATAAATCTGATCGCACTGGCAAGATACACTTAGATTTAACGGTTTAGAGGTCATGGAATATCCCCAAAGCTCATCCTGAAACATTAAACAAACCTTAATGTCGGCTGAAAATGTTGCAAAGAGACTCATGTTGCTCGTCCCTAAAATACCTCTTAATGCGGCTCTCCCCGTCAGACCAACCAACCGCAACATTGTGATAGCTCCAACCAATGTTTGTGTACTCTAGAGTTATACCATCACATGTTTCTTCGTTCAACACCCCTAGATCATGAAATTCACCACAACACCATGATGCCCCATTCTAATCGGAATAAGGGGTAACTCGGGATGTGGAATATTTCAAGTATAAAATTTGTGCAAGGGGCCAACACTAGGTGTCATGTTGTCTAAGCATAAGTCACTTTGGTCATTGTCTCCCACGCGCCAAATTAAATTTGAAGTTATTTTATCTCAATTTCTATAGACATATTTCCACATATTTAACATGCTCCTTTCTTTATCAATCTCAAGTAACAGATCTCGTGCACATCATCTTCTGTTAGTGCAAACAAGATTAGATGCAAATTATCCAATTGTAAGGGTTATATTCCTTCTATCACGAGAAAAGTATACTTAGTGCAGTCTATTATTAACGGTATACTTCTTTATAGCTTTCACGTTTATGCTTGACCTATATTTTTACTTAATAAGATTGATACTTAGATCATTTACGATGGCAAAATATATTCAACAACCCTCAACACCTACTTTTTCAATTTCCAACACTCCACATCATTTTCTCTCTCTTAATTCAACACCCATTCAATTTTTACCTCTTCAATGGTTTTTTCATTCAACACCCTACCCCACCACCTTTTATTTCTTATTCTTATTTAATTTTATATTTTTGTTTTTATAATTACATAAAATTACAATTATCGATCATAATTAAATTAAAATGAAGAAACACTTAACAATTTTTTTTTTTTGTAAAAACAAAATTTATTTAAATAATTTATTTTTATTTTCTTAACATAAATAAAATGCAATACAACAAACTAAATAAACACTAAAACTTCAAAAGAAAGGCTAATACAAAGCTAATAATAAGATTAAGAGTGTGAAAAACTTGATTTTTTTCTGTGTCCAAATCAAATGATCTAAGTCTCTATTTATAGAGAAAAAAAATTACGAATTTTGGTAAAAAAAATAAAAATAAAAATTATTTGCAATGAAATAATTGGGTCCAAATTATTAAGAAGATAAAAATCCGAGCAGCCAATCAGCGCGCGCCAAGTGTCTCCGTGGGCCAGGCATTCAACATGTTGAATTGTTTCAACACTTCCCTCCTCCAACTCACTTTTTTCCCATTTCAACACCCCCTACAATGGTCTCAACATGTTGAATATGGCATTCAACAAGCCATTGTAAGTGGTCTTAGGTAAAATAAATTGTTTGGTCTGGAGACATTCATGCTAGAAAGTCAGTAAGTGTTACTTGGAAATATGTTTGTGCTCCTACTACTGGATGTGGTTTGGGCTTGAGACATATCAAGCTTGTCAACTAAGTAGTTATTTTGAGACTTTGTTGGCTATGTTACTCCTCATCTTATGATTGAGCCATTTTGATCAAAGCTACTTATTTGGAAATTACCATCTTATTGAATGTCATATATCTCCCTCTAATTTGCATTTGTATAAAACACCACTTTGTAGTTGTTAAGGATCAAATCCATTATATTATTGGTAATGGTTCTAATACCATGTTTTAGACATACATTTGGTCAAGTAACGGCTAAGTTAGGGATACTACAATTTCCTCTATTATTTTTTCTGTTAGATTCTTGAATAAGAGGATTTCTTTTCAAAACTTGCAGTTCAATTTTGTCTTTTATGCATGTGGTCGAAAGTTTATCCAATGGCTCTGTGTCTAACACTATATTTGACCTCTAAACTTTTAATGCTTTTAATATTGCTGACAACCATGATCCTTCTACTAAAATCATAGAGTTTATTTGGTCTTCTCTTCCCTTGGTAGGATCAAAATTAAGATGATGGTGCATCAAGAAAATCACCAAGCCATGTCTCTAATGGGGAAATTTTAAGAAACCATTATTGAGATTCGTTAGGTGGCTTTAGCACTAATATTGATATTCAATCTTGCTTGTTTGTTGAACCCAGGGTTGCAACGAGGGGAATTGAGATTGTCAAAGATGAACATTGGAACTCTATTTAAGCTTTCTCCAATTGTTCTTAATCTTCTTTATAGGATACACAATCATTGGGCCAATTGTCACGCTTGTGTTTGGTTACCCGACGGGCCACCGCTACCTCACGTTTACAACTCATTTCACGGTAAATTTATAAAGCTACTATTTATAGCTTCTCTATCAACGCTACTTTCTACCGTGATTTTGCCTTACATCAAACACACACTGCATCTTTACTTTAATATGCATTTTCATGTTTTTCATAAGGAAGCAAATCATTAAGTAAATAAGTCAAACAATTACAATCTTGATCATACTGGTAACAATATATATATATATATATATATATATATATATAAGTTAAGAACATAATTTTTTTTTCCGGGTCGGATCTGTAAATTGAGAGGATGATAAGCCCAATCGAGTTCCATTTGAGGAGGTCCATAAAAAAAACATAATGCAGTCAATCGCTGCCTGCCGCTTTAAACCCTTGACAACACAAAACTGAAGCCGCACTGCACTGCCGGAGTAAGGAAGGAAGGAAGGAAGGCTTCCAATTCTGTGTTGCACTGCCGGAGTAACCAACGCATTCGGAAAAGTTTTTTTCGTTTTTAACCTATTTTTCTGATTTTTCTTCCCCTCTCCTCGTGCTATATCTGCCAACACAGCTTCTTCGTATACATTCATTCTCAACTTCGTTGTGAAATTTCCTCACAATACAATACAACTATGGGATCCTTAAAGAGGAAATCGCCGCCGGGAGAAGAAGAACCATCACCTTCCCACCAAGCACAACAACCACTACACGACTGTGTTCACGATGTCTCATATCCACATGGCTACGTTCACCCTCCACCTTCTTCTTCTTCATCTTCCACAAAAGAACCTGCAAAGACCTTCCCTTTCACACTCGACCCCTTTCAATCTCAATCCATTACCTGTCTCGAAAACTCTGAATCCGTTATGGTATACAACTAACACCTTCATTTCTACTATTTTAATTAATTTTCATTATTATAATTATTGAATTTTGATGATTTTGGATTAATATTTTAGGTGTCTGCACATACATCTGCTGGGAAAACTGTTGTGGCTTTATATGCAATTGCTATGTCTCTTCGAAATAAACAGCGTGTTATTTACACTTCACCTATCAAAGCACTTAGTAATCAGAAGTATAGAGAGTTTAAAGAAGAGTTTTCTGATGTTGGTTTGATGACTGGTGATGTTACCATTGACCCCAATGCTTCTTGCCTGGTATATATGATTACCCTAATATTTTTACTATTTACTCCGTTATTTTTTTAAATGTCGTTTTGGATAATGAATTTGTTCTTATATCGGCTTTTTTGAGTTTATCTATATAAGTAGTTGTCACTTGTGATACCGATTCGGAGAGCTTATGAGTTTTGACATGTTAAGTTGTTTTCAGTTTATTTCCATATAAGCTCTTCAGGATAGCTAACGAAAACATCTTATTATATTTTTAACATTATTTTCAAAAGCTCTCCAGGATAGCTTATGAAAATAGCTTATAACTTGTATCAACATAGTTTGGCTTTTGTTTTTATTTTTTATGACAAAATTAGCTTATAAGATAATAGATAAGAACTTATGATACAAGGGCTTGATTGTTTTGTTTATCGAAGTATATTGTTTACAAAGTTCAAAAGGCAACACTAACTAATTTTGTCAAGAATACCGTGAACTATTTATTGCAGAGAGAAATAGGACGAATGAGATTAATTCTATCAAAAGTATAAAGATCAAGATTTATTAGTTTTCTTAGTTCGTGTCAATAACCTTAAAACAACAACTAAAAAAGAATGTACAAAGTATATACTGCCCAAATACACACTCATCTATACTGGTTAGTCTGACAGATGAAATTTTGATATGTATAAATAAACATTTACATTTGCTCATTTTAGGTCATGACTACGGAAATCTGGCGTAGTATGCAATACAAAGGGTCTGAGGTCACCAGGGAGGTGGCTTGGATTATTTTTGATGAGGTGCATTACATGCGTGATCGTGAAAGAGGTGTGGTTTGGGAAGAGAGCATTGTTATGTCGCCAAAGAATGCCCGTTTTGTCTTCCTATCTGCCACTGTCCCTAATGCCAAAGAATTTGCTGATTGGGTAGCAAAGGTGATTTAATCTCAACTTGATTTTATAGAATCTTTATTTATTTGCATTTTTTGATTCATTTTTGTGAATGTGGGGATGTTTGCTGGTGGTCTTACGATTTGGGTTGATTGCAGGTACACCAACAACCTTGTCATATTGTTTATACGGATTACCGACCAACTCCCCTTCAACATTATATATTTCCTTCCGGAAGTGAGGGTCTGTACTTAGTTGTGGATGAAAAGGGAAAATTCCGTGAAGACAGCTTTCAGAAAGCTTTGAATGCTCTTATTCCCGCTGCTGATGGTGATAGGAAAAAAGAAAACGCCAAGTGGCAAAAAGGTTTGGTGCTGGGCAAGGCTGCTGAAGAAAGCGACATATTCAAGATGGTGAAAATGATCATTCAACGTCAATACGATCCTGTGATACTGTTCAGCTTTAGCAAGAGGGAGTGTGAATTTCTTGCAATGCAGGTAAGTTCTAATTGATGTTCATTGTTAAAAGAATATTTTCTCATTCTTCCATGTGCGGTGACACTTTGTATTTGTGTCGTCTATGATTTCTGCAGATGGCCAAAATGGATCTCAATGGGGATATAGAGAAGGACAACATAGAAAAAATATTTTGGTGTGCTATGGATATGCTTTCAGATGATGATAAGAAGCTTCCTCAGGCAAGTCACTTGATAAATTGTGGTGTTTTCCGCCTATGGGGCACATTTACCATGCCTCATGCAGATCTCTGGTTTTCAACACACTTCAAATTCTTCAACAAACTATAAAGCTTCTTGTTGATTTAAAAATCATCAATTATTAATTTAAAAAAGCACTCATTCATAAACCGGATTCAATTTTCTCTTGTCAGTTTCGTCACGCCCTAAAATTTATGAAAACAAGGATTCCTTAGGACTAGTAGATTTCTGATTTATCCGTTGGATTTGGGGATCTAGATTAAGCATTTATTCGTCTGAATTCATGAATTTTAATTTTGGTTTCCCTATGGCGCGTTGGTCGTGTTTGTTTTTAGATTTCCATATATTGTGTGAGATTGGGAAGGGCAGGGACGGAACTAGAAAAAGTTACTGAGGGGGTGCAAAAACAAAAACAATAGGGTAATTTCTATTGTAACAAAGATGGTAAGAGTGCAATTGCGGCGCATGAAAATGACACAATCTCATGCTATGGGGTGACATACATGATGCTTTTATTGTTATATGATCTCTCTAAGATGAGTTATTTTTTGTTTATAAGCAAAAAAATATTATTAATAGGAGTATTCAACGCTGTACAATCAAATAGCGAAGATTTAAGAACTCAATGGATTACCAAACTAATTGGAAAATTGATGACCTAAACTCTTCCGTTCTGTCATAATAAACTACCCCCAAGAGAGCATCTTTTTATGAGAAATCACATCGTCACAATCAACAATTGCTTAAAAGACATAGGAGTTATGTTTAAATTTGAGGATTTTTTTTTCTTCTAGTTATATTTTATTCAATCTAGTTAACTAATAATAGCATCATCTTTTTACATTTTTCTAAAAACTGCAGCAAGTTAAATATTAATACTAAGTATTCCAAAAAAAATATTAATATTAAGGATGAAATAGCTTGCTGCAAAGGTTAGGACGATTACAAAATATTACTTGTGAACCACATAGCAAATTGTGTGCAGGTTCGAAAAAGAAAGTGTGCTTTTTTTGCATGGTTCTTAATTATTTTAGGGTGGTGAAACCTGTTTCATATATATATGGTTCAAGTGTTACATGATACATGGCAGTGGCGATCGACCCAAATCATGTATACTTGGTTCCGTCCCTTGGGAAGGGAATCCTTAGTCCTTGCTGCATTCTTAAATATTTTTATTTTTCCTTTTTTAACTTTTTCTGTTTTGGAATCGGAGAATGTATTATTCTGTAGTTGTGCTTTCCTCTATAATTAAATTGTAACCATGATGGGTTTGTATTGATTTTTTTTTTTCAGGTTTCAAACATGCTACCCTTGCTCAAACGTGGAATAGGAGTACATCACTCTGGTTTACTCCCAATTCTAAAGGAAGTGATTGAGATCTTGTTTCAAGAAGGTCTAATCAAGGTTAGTGAACAAAAATCATGAGATACAATACTTTATCTATAAGAAGGTCTAACGACCTATCTTCATTCAATGCATAAACTATTTTGGTTAATTTGACTGTAATATTGTGTAAAGTATTACATTATCAGCATAACTGTATGCCGGCAAAGGAGTTCAATATTTAAGGGCTTGTTTCTAGCAATCGAGTAACAATTTTTTCGGTGAGATTGCATGCTATTATATGCCAGTGTGTGTTGACTGTTGAGAGAGAGAGAGAGAGAGAGAGAGAGAGAGAGAGAGAGAGAGAGAGAGAGAGAGAGAGAGAGTGAGAGAGAGAGAGAGAGAGAGAGAGAGAGAGAGAGTGTTGAGCCAAAATGGTTCCAAAATGCAACAAAGCTAGGATTAGACATTTAGAGTCAGATGGACCATGATTCATGAACTAGCAGAGCATTTAAGAGAGGCCACCAACAAACTTTTATCCTTGAAAATACAGGAATACATCCGCAACCAAATAAACCAGATAATTTATGGACCTTTGGCATGCACTATCAGAAAACCTTTGCTTTGTTATTCCTGTCAAAAAATTGAAAAATAACACACTAAGCGGAACAAATAACACATGCCACAAAAAACCTTAGCTTTTAGAAACTATTTTTCATGTCCTGATTAAGGTTTCCCGTAAAAAAAAAGTTCAGATGACCGTGAAAGTTCCTGTAAGCATTATGAGCTTGTATAAAATTGAAATTCTATATGGATAACTGTCTGTAGAAGATGTTTTAGTCCAGGAAAAGCCTTTAAGAACATTCCCTCCTTCCAGAACACGATATGCCATATGAGAACCATCAACCGGAACTAAAGAAGATGAAGCATACACCTTAGAAATCAACTTCCTGGGATTATTACTATGAGTTGCTAGATTTGCTGATTTTTGCCTTACTCATGACCGTCTAGACCATGCTCACTTTGAATTACCTATGCCAAAATTTAATACTACTGTAAAGGGAAATGTCATTGTGTTTTTGTTGTTTCTAAAACAATTGTTTTTCGACACCAAACTACAATGACCCCATTCCACCTCATTCTTATTATGCCAGCAACGTAGGGTGTGACTAATGAATTAGAACAGAAACGTAGTAATAGGCTACTGGGAAAACAGTTTTAGTGGCGTAATCAAATGGACATCGATGTTTAAGTTTTCCAAGTGATTAAATTCTTGGAATCATATGATCCTAAAATGTTGTTTAGGGATAACCTTTCAGTAGTACAAGTTAGGAAATGCCACTGCGCACTACAAAGTCTTGTTGCTTTAAAATATCATATCATATATATTATTATAATTCTTAGAAATTGTGGTTGGGCCTAACTTAACCGTACAAAACCAGCTTGTGAGGTGAGGATTGCCCCCACTTATAAACACTTATTCTGGCCATTTCTCAACCGATGTGTCACTCTTTAACACACCCCCTCACGCCCAACACTATTGGGCTTAGTTTGTGGATATAAATGGTGGGTGGCCCAATAGCGGAAACCTGATAGAAGGTGGCCCAACAAATCTTGGATTAGACTCTGATACCATCTTAAAAATTCTGGTCGGGACTAACTCAACCTCACAAAACCGGCTTGTGAGGTGAGGATTGCTTAGACCATCTCTCAACCAATGTGGGACTCTTTTACAATAATATATTTTTATTTAATATTATATTTACTAGGCAGGGGTTCCCCATTTCTCTTTTTTGCTCAGTAATTTTGTTCTTAACTTTTGGCATACCAAGATCACTATTGTATTTAACAAGTATATATTCATATATGCTTTTATGTTTGTATTGATATAATAAACATTCCTTGTTTCACAAAGTTATTAAATTTTTCAACCACTGAACTATTTTCTTTCAGTGTTTGTTTGCCACAGAGACCTTCAGCATTGGTTTGAATATGCCTGCAAAAACCGTTGTTTTTACAAATGTCCGGAAATTTGATGGGGACAAGTTTAGGTGGATAACCAGTGGAGAATATATACAAATGAGTGGTCGTGCTGGTCGACGAGGTATTGATGACCGGGGAGTATGTATCCTCATGGTTGATGAGAAAATGGAGCCTTCTACTGCTAAAAATATGGTTAAAGGGGCAGCTGATAGTTTAAACAGGTAAATTGTCAGTTATATTGAAGAATTATATAGCACACAAGATTCTGCCTGAGAATGAGTGATTTGTCCATTTTTCTTGAAATGCCCAATTATCCAAAAGCCTTTTTGATTGAATTGTTCTTGGTGTTCTTGAATATACACTTCACATTTGGCTGATAGCCTGTTGTGAGAGTTCCTTAGTTGTGTACTAACTCGAACTCTAACCCAATTAATGTAGTTTTTTTATTGGGAATTTGAAAATCACACACGTGATAGCAATTGTGATGTGACTTGTGAGTTATGACATAATAAGTGATGCCATGACAGAGAATTCTAAATTTTATGCATGAACACAGACAAAGCCAAGGATGGTTTTCTTATCATTGTTAACCTTTTGACACAAGAAACTTGTTTACTATTTTTAACGTCGTAGCTTTTATAAATGATCTGCTGCCTTTTTCTTATGTAAATGCTTTCTTGTATTTCAGTGCCTTTCATTTAAGCTACAACATGATTTTGAACCAAATGCGCTGTGAAGATGGCGATCCAGAAAATTTACTCCGTAATTCTTTTTTTCAGTTTCAAGCTGATCGTGCCATTCCTGATCTTGAGGTTTGTTAAAATTTATGAAGCCTTTTTGTGTAGTGTATAGCTTGATGAGGTTTAAATTTGTAAGGCTTTAATACAATCTCTCCAAAATTTTGAAGTTACTCTTTATTCATTTGAATTTGTTCTTTTCGATTGTGGGTTTAAAATACTTCTTGTAGAGTAAGACATTTATTAGTTTTTCTTAATAATTGTGTATCCAGAAACAAATAAAGACTCTTGAAGAAGAGAGGGAATCAATTGTTATTGACGAAGAAGACAGTTTGAAGGATTATTACAATCTTTTGGAGCAACATAGAAGTTTGAATAAAGAGGTTCATGACATTGTGATATCTCCAAGACACTGTTTACCTTATTTACAGCCTGGGAGGCTCGTTTCTCTCCAATGCACTTCTAGTGAGGAAGATCTTGTCCCCATTTTTATTGAGGATCAGTTGACATGGGGGCTGATCATTAATTTTGAAAGGATTAAGGGTGTTTCTGAAGGTGAGAATTTTCAATGGCTTCTTGTGATTTATATTTTTACTTTTGTAGTTTGTACATTAAAATTTTAATTTTCTTTTTATAAAGTAATCAAAAAAACATTTCAGATGATGCAAACATAAAGCCGGAAGATGCATCTTACAAGGTTGATATTCTTACAAGATGTGTGGTGACGAAAGATAAACTTGGAAAAAAATCTGTTGAGATCGTTCCTCTAAAAGAACGTGGAGAACCTATTGTGGTTTCAATTCCTATATCTCAGGTAAAGCCTTTTAAAAATAACATGAAGTTTCCAAATCTTTGTTGTGTGTATTAGTTCTGAGTGAAAAACAAGAAGGTTGTACATGAGAGAAGGAAATGGAAGAAACATGAGGCATAGAGATGGCAACATTTCATCAATTACATGGGTCGGAATACCATTCACCCTTGTGACTCTGTCACAGCTGAAACCACAATTCACACTCTTTTATGATGAGAAAAGTGCTTAAAGTCTGAGTGCTTCAATTCAAAAAATGATCTTATAACTTTATTACCAAAACCAGGGATGGATTTTGTACCCTGCTCATAGAAATATTTACAGCCTGTTTCTCAACCCATAGAAGTTCCGTAATTAATTAATAGAACTGAGCCCATACTATATAAGGAGGAAGTACGAGTTAGTTTTGTGCGTCTGACAAGCGAGGCACTGGACTTCTAGTGGTGGAGAGTAGGAGTATGAGAAAGCAAGGGAGTTATCCAGTTAGTCGCCATTTTGGCTTAGAGTGAATTTCTGGAGGAGTGTCTGGCTCTGAAAGAGGGAGTGGTCCTTCTACACTGTACTGCTTACTGAGCATGTTCTCCTTTTCCCCCATAATTTAGAAACCCTTCTTTATTATTAATTTCTAACCCTGTAAATGTAGTTTTAGTTTTTAAATGTTCTTTTATGATATGCTCCTTAAATTATTAGACTGGATTCCAAGAAAATTGCTATCGTAAAATAAAAACCAGTTCTAGGAAGAAGAATACGATACTTAACACAATCAATACACTACCTACTTATGCACTGTATATGTGTGCATGCATGGCACATGTATGGATGCTCATGGGTGCTTGTGTTTGTTTGCTGTTGCATTGAATAACTTATCTAGGATTTAAAATCAATAGTTGGAACTTGATATTAAAACCTCTATCCAATTTGTTGTTGAGATGTTGGTTTTGATGGAATTGTATGTTTATAGCTGTTTTTGTTCAAAAGGTTAATGGAATAACTAATGATTAGTGTATAATTTTCTTTTTCCTTCACAGGTTAATGCAATTAGCAGCCTGCGTCTATACATACCAAAGGATCTTTTGCCATTGGAAGCTCGAGAAAACACACTGAAAAAAGTTATGGAAACTCTTTCTAGATTTAGTGAGAAGGGATTGCCACTTCTAGATCCTGAAGAAGACATGAAGGTGTGGTGCTTATCCATTTGTTTTCCTCATTTTTATTATTTCCCAATTATACTATCATTATCTAGATTTCTATATTTTTCAGATACAGAGTAACTCATACAAAAAAGCATCCCGTAGAATAGAGGCATTGGAGAGACTATTTGAAAGGCATGAAATTGCGAAGTCACCGCTTATAAAGCAAAAGTTAAAAGTTTTTCAGAGGAAGCAAGAGCTGACTGCAAAAATTAAGTCCATTAAGAAAACATTAAGATCATCTACTACTTTAGCATTCAAGGATGAGCTCAAGGCAAGAAAGAGGGTTCTTCGGAGGCTAGGGTAATGAAAATTGTGAAGTATTTGTGTTATTTTCCTTAATCCTTTCAGTTTTTGTTTTGCTGCAAGACCTTGAAGTTTTGACATCGAGTATCTGCTCAAGTTATGCACTATGCTGATTTATACTTTAAGTTTATATTTGCCAACTGCCAAGTCCCAAATGGATTTAATTTCATGGACACAACACGGACATCGTTTATAATTTGAGAAAATGACATAGTTCAGTGTAATGATATTTGTCGGCCTATGAAGCACAGATACGGACACGGACACCAGACACGACACATACAGTGGCACGCCGACACCGCGAATAATTTGAGAAAATCACATAATTCAGTGTAATTGTGTGTCGGTGTCGTGTTGGTGTCCGTGCTTCATAGATGTCGGCTATCACTACTTATTGACGTCCAAATCCAATTTATGGTTGTATAATTTTATTTTTATGGTTTATAAATATGCCTCTTTCTATTAAATAATTTAAGTATCCCATACGATTGACCGGTGCTGATTGAAAATGATATTCACATGAGATCTCGGATGCAGATATGCTACAAGTGACAACGTGGTCGACTTGAAAGGGAAGGTTGCTTGTGAAATTAGCAGTGCAGATGAACTTACCTTAACAGAACTGATGTTCAATGGTGTCTTCAAGGACATAAAGGTGGAAGAGATGATTTCTCTCCTATCTTGTTTTGTCTGGCGAGAAAAAATCAATGATGCTGCCAAACCTCGAGAAGAACTTGATCTGCTCTATGCACAGTTACAAGATACTGCTCGGAGAGTTGCCCAGCTTCAGCTTGAATGCAAGGTAATTACTGAATTCCAATTCGTCACATTACTAGCATTTAACTGCACATTTGAAGACTGTATTTTCAGTTTTATTTGGGAATTCTACTCAAATTAGTATATTAGCTAAATATTCAAAAAATCTCATTACAAGATCAATTTTGAAAACTGATGAACTGAAACTTATTATCGTTCCAATTAGTGCATCTTTTCCAAAGCAAATATATTATTCATCTTCCTATTGAATGTAATATCATCAACTGATTTTGAGTTGGGTCCTTAGCTTTTCATTTCACAATAACAATTCTATATTTATCCTTATCTTCGTTACTGTCCAATCAATGATTCCATGCATTGAATATTGTAGATTTGGCCTAATCACAACCTTTTTCAGCTTAAAATTTCTTCACATCCGTAGTTGTAAAATGCTCTAACAAGTTATTTCTCCATCTCATTTTTTTACCATAAGCAGGTGCAAATTGATGTTGAAACTTTTGTGAAGTCTTTTAGGCCTGATATTATGGAGGTTGTGTATGCTTGGGCGAAAGGTTCAAAGTTCTATGAGATCATGGAGATTACACAAGTTTTTGAAGGTAGCTTGATTAGATCAATTAGAAGACTTGAGGAAGTTCTTCAGCAGCTAATAGAAGCAGCTAAGTCAATTGGAGAGATTGAGCTTGAGGCTAAGTTTGAAGAGGCAGTGTCCAAAATCAAGAGGGACATCGTCTTTGCAGCATCCTTATATCTGTAGTTCCTTCTAGAAACTGTGCAATTACATAGATTTCATGGTTGGAAGGATGGTGTACAACTTGATATTCACCTTGTTTTTCACCTTTTGTTTTGAACTTAGCTTAGAAACATACAAAATCAATGTATTGGATAATGTAAACTACTCAACTTTTTGCAGTGTTGAAGATAGTTTGTTAGACGTAAATTACATGGCAAGCTCGCAAATCACTGGCCATTTCTAAAATTTTATAAATAGCCGAAAGCTCTGTACTAAGGACTACTTAATCTTTTATAAATCACATCTATATATATGATAGGATTGTCGAATATCTGGATGTTAGTATGCCGTTTACATTCTTTGTTATTTCAATTTAGTTTCTTATACGTTACGATTCAAGTCATTTTCATTTCCGAATGTATATTTTACATAAATTTAATGTATGAATCATCCTGTTACTTTGAGCATATTATTTTCACATTTTACAAGTTTTTTTTTTCTTTCGTCAAAGTTCTTTACAATAACAATTTCATTCTAAAATTAATAAGCATCAATCATCAAAAAAATCTTCTTTATAACCGATTTCGTCAAACCTTTAGTTCATTCCATTTGTTCTATAATTTGCGCATTCAAGTTGTTAACAGTTGTTCAGCTACTTCAATCATCTTCTATACATTATGCATTTGCCTAACAGAATAATGTCACTATGAAAATAGTATGATATTTGAACGTCAAACTGTTCCATCTTTTGAATATTTGTCCATATATTGACATTTACTCTAACTTAGGAAAGTCCCACACTAAACATTTTATTTGTTGAATTTTAAAAAGATTCATGTCAAAATAAAAAATCAACATTGATATAGGGGGTTAAAATTACTGTTTTTTTTTAGAGAAGGTGGTTGATATTACTTGTTACATATTATATTTGCACATGCTTATTTACATAGATATAAACTTATGAGTGATTGCCACTCAAGGGCCTTGGCTAACATCTTTTAGAGGAAGTTTCTTCGGTTCAATCGGCTTAAATTTCCATTTTGCTTCGAAAGTATACTTAAAAACATCATTTAGTTTGAATTTTTTCTTTTAAGAATATCTAAAAAAAAGGACCCTCCATTTAACTGCCTTTTTTGTGGCTCCTAAAATCATATTTTCTTATTTCTTTTCAAATTTAAGGTGATTTCGGTTCAATCGGATTTTACTTTTGATTTATTTTTTCAGAAAATTCAAAACAAATATTTAAACACGATTTCAAGAGCCCCAAGGCTGTTAGATGCATTTTAGTATTTAAACACGATTTTAAGTGTTTATTAGAAAAAAGGAACCAAACTGAACCATATGCGACTAAACCGTAGCAACTCCCTCTTTTAGAAGCAAAACTATTGAGCAACATCTTGAGCTTGTTCCCAAAAAATCCACTTTTAAATTTCCAACTCAAAGAATATGATACACATCACTGGTCCCATATCAAGCGAAAGTTTAGAGCCAAAAAACAAACTAACAACATTAGTTAAGAAGGAAAAAGAAACATTATACAAGTACATATATTTTTTTTGACAGACAAGTATATTGTTATTACAATTGCAGTGATCAGGCAGCTTCCAGAAGACATCGTTATAGTTGGCACATCATTAAAACCACTCTATTAGTTGTACTTTAAAGCCAATATTTCACTCCTACAAAATAAATTTAGCAAATTAAAAAATTAGAATGAAACACAAATATCACATAATCATACCGGACAATGAGTCTGACTCCAGATAACATAAATCTGAGAACTAGCAACATGTTAATAAAACTGACTCAACTCCACATTATATAAAAGCTGAATTTACTACACATGAGAAATGTAGAAGTCTGAACAAAAGTTTAAACAAGAATGTACTCATTCATCTCGAGTGGCAGGGTCCATTCCAGTCGAAGGGCTATCAGCAAAATATTCTTGGTGCCTTATATTCACGCCATACTGTTCATAAAAGAGAGCAAGTGAATTAAATGTGATTTAAACAAATAAATAAGTATAATCAACGAAAATTAACATATCTTATTAGCTAATCTAGCTTAAGTTTGATGCAACAACAATGACCCCAGAAGAAGATTACAGATAGCAACACAAATTGGGATAGACTACCCACATAAGAGAGCACAAGTGGTAGTGGCTGGTGTTATTTGTGGTGTCTTTTGGGAAGAGGACCCAAGTTTAATCCCTAGGATTAAACCCCGAATGAAGAGTGCTTTACCAATTGTGCTTCCAGCCTCAAGGAGAATGGAATCAGAAGTAGGCCTTGCTTACCCAAAGCATAAGTCGGGTCTTATCTTACAATAAGCATAGCCTATTTAAGAAAATTTATGCTTGGCGCATCTTACTTCTGCCTCTACTTGCAGAAAGGAATTCACAAGAAAAGAAGCTAGAGCAGCTTGCCAGACTGAGCCCTAAACAAGGACACCTCAAAACAATGAACCCATTCAGACTACCAATCACAAGGACACAAGAAAAGAAGCTAGATCAGCTTGTTAGACTGAGCCCTAAACAAGGACACTTCAAAACAATGAGCCCTAAAGCAACAGAGGCAATACTAGTTTGACCCCAATCCTCTTCTCTATGAAGATATGTAAATTGCCACAACTTTGGCAAGGCCTTCTTCCCACTGTGTGAACACCAACCGCACACCAACTTTTCTAAACTTGCAACAAAACAACAATCTAAGAGCAGCTGAGCAATATATTTTTAGGGAGATGAACGGTTGATATGAAGAGACTTGTATTAATGGTAAGGCAGTATGCTATAGCTAGCTAAGCTAGCAGCTATGTAGGCAAATGCATCGATGGGAGCACATACCAGGAAATTAATATATATACATGCATAGCATTATAATTGAGGGTGCATGTAAACAAATATTATCAATTAGTGGTAACAAGGAGTTAATTTCGTCCCTTCTAAATCAAGACAAATTTTCTTACCTCACGCAGTGCCTTCGATAGATCTTCCATCGTCAAGACAAGGCGCCTATCCTGTCATAATGAAGTGTCAGTACTAGACACACACAGTGAACGCGTATGGACAAAACCAGATTAAAATCAGTCAAGACTCAAAACCTTCTGTTGTCTGTCCCTTTTGTCTTTTGGAATTGTTGCTTGCCTTGCTTTGCAGTGCCTACAGTTAACGTCAAGTGAAATCACTATATGACTGAGATCAAGGAGATAGTAATGCATTTGCAAAAGAAGGGGACATAAGCACAAAAATTAAGTTGTTGTGTGTGTACATTTATTTATGGACCTATACAAAAGAAGGGGATAGAAGCATAAACATTAAGTTGCCAAGTTCCAAATGAATTTGATTAAATTTGGGTGTCTAATCCTACAAAGTGCCTTCGACACACATTCATTAAGGAAAGGAAAAATTCCATCCGACACTGGTCGACTTCATCCACATGCATTGACAACGTTTTTGCCAAAAGTCAATCATTGAAATCTATTTCTAGTTTACCAAAAGACTTTTGGGAAACTAGAAATAGATTTCAATGGTACACTATTCCCCAAATTTACTGTGCACATATATATAATTGGCTGCAAAGCAGTCATTCAAGTTAAATAAAACAAAAAAAGAAGGTTAAGATTCAATAAATAGAAAGGGAAAAATGAATATACTGGAGGGCATCGCCTGCGACCTCTGCAACAAATTTCTGAGTGGCAACAGCTACCAATCTAGTCCTGAAACATCGGTATAAGAACAAAAGATGAAATGGCCAAGAATCAAACTTAAGTAAATCAATAAAAGAAGTCAACCAAAATGGAAGAAATGTTGAATCCTAAAAGGACCTACCATATTCACAAGCACCCATGTACAAATTTACTAGAGGTAAAAAACAATAGAAAAACAGCAATAATTACAAACTCAAATAAATCCCAAGGTTAAAAAAAGAAGAAAACAAAGGCTAGAAAGTCCGAGCAACAGCAATTGCATACATTATCGTTCTTTAACTTAAATTAAACTAGTTTAACTGACAACCTTGGTTTCACACTGCAACCTGATCAAATAGATTCCATGTACATATAGGATTCCCAGTAAATGGTAAGAAAGATGCACATAGATAAAGACACGAATCAAGGTCTTATGTATAAAAATATAACAGAACAAAAACAAACTGCTATGCTAATCTCTTGTATCTATATTCTATAATTTTGTTTCAAATGACATATAACATATATCCAATATTTTCATACAGCTTAAAGAACTCTAAAATGATGGTAGAGGCTCAGACTCAGAATGGTCCAACTCCAAGGCATAAAAGAACTAGCTTTCTCACATGAAATTCAATATTTTCTCAAACTATGGAAGCATAAAAGAACATTAAGTTACTAGATTGGTAAAAATGGTGAATGAAAAAGAAAAGAGGTACCCACAATCTCACATCAGGACATTGAAAGCCACTCTTGGCCAAGTAATGCTCCACCAACTCATCAGGTATCTAAAACAGTATATAAAAAAAAGTAATTAATATGGATGGATGCAAGTAAAATTAAATTTAAAAATAAAATAAAATAGTGAAAAGTGAACTGACAGTAGGAGTATAATCAACTAAGGAAGCTAGGAAATCGGAGAGTGCAGAATCATCATCTGCCCTTCCTTCGCTTGAACTTGATTGTGGCTGATTCTGATTCATCTTCTGGTCAATCGCTATCCACTTACTCACTGCTCTTGTTCCCATCAACATTCAAAATTCAATTTTTTTGAAAAAATCAAAATCAACAATAACATTAACATTAACATTTCCAATCTCAATAATAATAGAGCAACTCATAACACAAACTCAACACTCCTGATCGAAGGCGTGTTTGGTGTCTGACATATGTTTGTGTCCGACACAGACACAACAACGACACATGTCCATGTCCGACACAACAATGACACATGGATTACATTCAGTTATGTCATTTTCTTAAATTATTACAACTGTCGATGTGTTAGTGTCAGTGTTGTGTCTGTCTGTGTTGGTGCTTCACATGTGAAAGGCAGGGGTTGGAGCATTAACTAATTAACTAACATAAAACGATGCACACATTAACTAACTAACATTTGTTACATAGAATACACAAACTGAATGATTAAAGAAAAAACACCAAATTGAATAATTTGAAAGAAAAACAAATTAAACACACAATAAGTAATAAAAATTACAATAGAATTAACAAAATGAACTTTCATAGATGTTCATATCGTTAGCAGTAGCAACAAAATTTAATAGCAAGAAAAATTGAGGAAATTTTTCTGTTCTCCATGGTTTACCATAAAAGTAGCACGAAAAAATAAACTCTAAGGCTTACCCAGAAAAGTGAAAACAGGCGGAGACACGATTGAAGGCGGAGAAAGAGGCGGAGACGGTGGCGAATACTAAACCGGATCGGGTTCTCGTGTGTTCCTGAAATGTGATTTTGTTTTTATATAATGGGTTTTCCGTCGGGCATCTCAAATGAATCGGATCAACGTGGTTACATTATACTATCTCCGTCCTTAATTATAAGGTCATTTTAAAAAAATAACGGGAACTAAGATAGTAGATATTTGTATTAAATACGTTTGTAATTACTATTGTTTTTACAATTTTATCCTTTAAGAAAAAAAAGAGGGTTGGTTTATGTTTTCAACATTCTATTTATTGCTGATTGAAGAAAAAGATGTATAATAAATAGGGGTATGTAAAGAAATAATTAATGTAGTTGGAAATAGAAAATGGGTCTTATAAAAAGGAAAAAAAAATCTCAAAAAAGTCTTATTAGGGACGGAGGTAGTACATTTTTTCGACAAAAATAAACTTTTTTAACATTCCCCTAAAAAAATTACTTTTTTAACATAAAAAAATATAGTAAAAAAAAAAAAACAAATACTCCATGCGTCTCAAATTGTACGTCGCTTTAAGGAAAAAAAATTTAGAGTAAATTACACTCCGCTCTCCTCAAAGATGCTTGAATTACACTCTCATCCTCTCTTATGTTAAAATTTACATTCCCCTCCATTGAAAAGTAAATTTGATAATCCCCTTAAGTTAGTTGTTTATAAATATAAGGTCAAATATCATCCTTGGTCCTTAAGTAAGTTGTTTATAGCTAATTAGTCCTTCAACTTTTTTGTCTTGAATAAATTGGTTTTTAAGTCATAAAAAAATTACAATGTTACCATTTTTCATTCAAATGCTTTAAAAAGTCTTTACGTTAATATTGAGATGATAAGTCCAAAAAGTGTTCATTACACCAAACATGATTACTTACATACATTTTCTCCTTAATGTTTTTAGGGATGGGTGATATTTTGAATGTTTTTTATATGACTAAATACTACCATCATACTATTTTATGAGGTAATTTGAAAAACTAGGACCATAGTTTATTTCAATTGTGATGTTTTTATTGTCTTTTCATAGTTAAAGTGCAGGTAATGGGTGTGGGTATGGGCACTTAGGTACCCATAGCGTATGGAGAAGGACGATAAAGTTGTTGCTCACCAAGGTGCGGATACAGGTACTTTTTACAAATGCGGGTATGAGAAAGGGCACTGTAGTACCCTACTCATAGGGTACCCATTGCTATTCCTAAATGTTTTCGAATTCAAATCTAATTTTACAATAAATGTTTCGTAAACAACATTACATATCAAGTAATGAGACACATGCCCGAACTTGGGGCTGCGCAAGCAGCTCAACCAAGCCAGACCTCCAAAAGTTACGGGCCTAAAAAAAAAATTAAGTCTAATACACACACCACACTTAAATAAAAAAAAGTTACTTCTTTTTCTTTTTTCGGTACACGTTTGAGTTTTTTTCTAGATTCCAATTCTCCTTTCTGGACATAAATCGGATGCTATCAAACCATCTTCAATTTTTATAATCACTTAATCAGTCAATTTGAAAAGTTATTTCATTAAAAGAATCACAACGATCATTTCCTTTTCGCATAAACAATTAGTTTTCCCCTTTTTCACAACGGCGGAGTGACAAATCCAAATGACACCGTTTGGTAAATTTCACCTCTCTTTCACTTTTATTTTATTTTATTTCATTTCATGTATAGAAGTTCTTCTGATTCTGATTTTTTAATGAAGTTTAGCTACACAAAAACAAAAATTGCATTTTTATTTCACTGGAACCTATTTTAAAAAGAAAGTTGAGCCTCCTATTTCATGGAACGACCCTAATGAGACATGTTTCAAACCAAGACGGAATAATACACCTATGAACTCTAGTTTTAAGAGCAATGAATTTAGATCCACCAACATAGATTAAGCGTCTACATAAACATTTTGAAATTGAGTGCGATGAAAACTTGGTAACGGTAAAAAATATCAAATGAATATAGTCCATAACAATATATAAAAGGGTTGATTGGATTTACCCCATGCCATTTGAGCGCAAAGAACTATACGAAAAGTATGTAAGAAAATACACCTAAGTCTTGTCCTTAAAATAAATGATTTTTTAAATGACAAATGTCAGCAATTAGTTGTTAAAAGAACAAAAAACATATAAATAAAAAGATCAAATGAATATAGTCTATAACAATATATAAAAGCGTTAATAGGGTTTACCCCATGCCATTTCAGCGAGTTTTGGTTTACCAATTATAAAAAATAAAGTTTGAAGATTCTCCCTTGTAATTTAAAAATTATTTAGTTTTGGACTTTGAAAAGAGCTAATTGTACTAATTTCATTACATGGTGTGTTGAATGTGTAAAACAATTTTATTTTTTAAAAAAACAAACAAAAAAAAAAAACATATCTTGCTATTTATTTTATTTATATATTAAAATACTCAAAATTAATAATAATTAGAATTCATCATAACATTCAACCTACATTCACCTTTTTATATTAAGGGTTAATTAAGTTTTTGGTCCCTATAAATAACTGCAGTTTTGTTTTTAGTCTCTATAAAAATAAATCACACTTTTTAGTCCCTACAAAATTTTCTGTTAGTATTTTTAGTCCCTGTAAAATTAAAATTTGTTTAATTATGCTTAAACTTCTAAATTTTTGAAAGATTTTTTACATACATGTTCATAACATCGTAAGACACTCTTTTATAAAAAAATTACCTTTTTAACATGTAATGAATTAAATATGAATTTTTCTAAAAGCCAAATTTTCAAGATTATATTAATGAAAATTTGGACCTAATAATAAAATTTTAAGTTACTTTTTTGCGGAGGAACTTTGTATAATATTCTAAGTAAGTATGTGAAAAATATGTTACAAATTTAAAAGTTTAAGCACAATTAAGCAAATTTTAATTTTACAAGGACTAAAAGTATGTGTTGGTCCCTATTTAAATTGAAATTTGTTTAATTATACTTAAACTTTTATATTTTTAAATGATTTTTAACAGACATGTTAAGAACATTATAATAATCTCTTTTATAAAAATTATAATTTTTTAACATGTAATGAATTAAATATATTTTTTTTAAAAAGCCAAAAATTCAAGATAAAACTAACGAAAATATGGACCTAAAAATAAAATTTTGAGCTAATTTATTGTAGCGGAACCTTTTATAATGTTTTAAACAAGTATGTAAAAAATCATTAGAAAATTAAAAATTTTAAGCATAATTAAACAAATTTTAATTTATTGTAGGAACTAAAAAGTGTGATTTATTTTTGTAGGAATAAAAAAAAAACTGCAAATATTTATAGGGACCAAAAACTTAATTAACCCTTATATTAACAAAATCCTCCAAGCTTTTGAATCAAGAAAATTTTCTTATCAACCAAAAAATAATTCCCCAGGTTTTCACTATATCATCCAATATTGGGGTTTTGACATGACTTAGAAACCAAAATCTCAAATCTAAAAAAATTCAGATCCAAAACCATGAATAAAATGATGGTAAAGAGACGATTTCTAAAAAAAATATGGTAAAGAGACTATTTCTAAGCTTACGAAGATGATAAAGAACCATGATGGTGACAAGATTTGGCGAACATAGATCTGAGATAAAATGTTTTTAGTTAATTAAAATTATTGTTTAATAAAACAAAATTCCATGTGGAAAAAAATTAAATGTAAAAAAATTTAAAAAAGACAAGTCGGTTGCCACTTACTCAATTTTACAAAAATTATCATGTCACATCAGCATTTCTGCAAAGTCTATGCTCTGATGATCTAAATCAAATATTTTTTAAATTACAAGAGAAATTTCCAAAATAAAATTTACAGGGATAAACCAAAACTTTTTCAAATGAAGGGAACAAAACCTTATTAACCCTATATAAAATGAATATATCAATTTGGGCTAGATTTTTTCTTTTGTTTTTGTCCCGTGAGCATAACTCAGTTGGTAGGATAATGTATTGTTATATGCAGGGGCCGGTGTTCGAACCCCGGACACCCACTTATTCAAAGTGAATTCTAACTACTAGACTACTTGACCAAAAAAAAAACTATGATTCATTGTGAATTAACTTTCTGATATTGATTGATCAATTATCTCTATAGTGCAATGAAAAAGACCATCAATAATATAGGATAGCACTTGAATGACACTGTGGTTGATAACATTGGTCAACCAATGTCAAACAAATATAGGTATAACTGATGAACTAAGTGATGCCTAACTAAACTAACTGTTAAGTGCTAGTTCAGAAATGTGTGTAATTCTGACAAACAAAATACTACCTAGCTTTGCTGATAGTAACCAACAACGACATGCTCTCTAATGAAGTCAAAGTCGGTGTATATATGTTTGGCTCCCTTGTCGCTCATGGGGTTGTTTGCTATTTGAATTGCTGAAGTGCTATCATGTCTAACAAACTAACTAACTAAAAATTGAAAGCAAAAATGGGAATAGGGGAATCACAGGAAACATGTCCTCCCACCTGGATAACAATGAACTGTATTGGTCGAATAGAAACGTACTAAGAGACCCCTAGTTTGAGTTTCAGCATGGCTATAACTACGAATACAATCAGCACATATGTAAAGAAATTACACGTCGTTTCTCATCTTTTGTAGTCTCAAGTCTCAACCGTTGTCTTTCTTGGTATTGTCAACAACGTATGGAACAACCTATCATAAATTATCCATGTCCCACCACAGCACAAAGAAAACGATCATCGCCTTTCCATATGGTTGTCTTTGCTCGGGTTGTTCGGTTTTATGATGTTTGTTTGTGTTGTCACTGTCATAATTCTTGTCCGTGGGGCATTCACTAGTATTCAAAAAGCTATGCTTATCTTTTGGGTCATTTTGATGCATCTTCAATCAGCTAACTTAATCATCTAATTGTTTTTGAAGTAGTGTTAGCAACACTCTATTTTGAACACTCACTCTAATATTCATTTTCTTATTGATTTAAATCATTGTAGGTCTACATATTAGAAATAAAACCCACTTAAAGACGTGGTACATACATACACTGATTAAAAGAGTGAATGTTAGGGAGAATGTTCAAAAGTGAATGTTGCTAGCATTCCTCTTGTTACATTAGTCGGTGGACTTTCAATGGGGTATGCTTTTGGAAAAAAGCATCCACCAAATGAAGTGAAATGATCGATAAAGATGCTATTAAGCTGCCAACTCAAACAATTATGAGTGTGTCATTAGTACTAGTTTTTCTTCTAGTTTGTGTTTGTAATTTGCAGCTGTAAGTGGTGCCATGATCCATCTGATCAGCTAATGTTACAATTTATATTTCACATCATCATATGTATTGGTCATTTTGGCATTTTCATGAATCTCCGACTCCTTTACATATTCAATTTTGTCTACTTAATTATTAACAATTGTTTTTGTTCATATATACCGGTAGGGTGAAAGAAAAAAATTCAAAAAAAAAAAAATTGAAGAAAAAAAGTAAGGAAACATGTCTAATGAAAGTCACTCCCATAACATGATATAAAAGAAATCTAAACATGTCTGAAGGTGACACCCGAAGAGCAATGAAATGAAAATATAACTTCCCTAACTCATTAGCAAGAAATCTGTAACAAATCCCCATCGAGAATCATGTATTATTGTGATGCACATTAAGATCGCATTTGACAGGATCCATAGTACTGCAACAATTGCAGCTCTAACTGATATAATGGATTATGATACCTGAGGGGTTTGTTTCTCTTCACAAAACACGTTTAAATGAAAAGATGCAGCAGATGGTTGGGACCAATACATAACGGATTAGGATACCGGATTATGGTCAAACTTTTATAACCATTTGGCATTGGATGTAAAATCTTATTATAATGAAATTAAAGTAAAGCAAGAAATCAATTGAATATAATAACAAGAATTCCAATAATCACCAATATCAATTTAACACAGAAGGCAGAACAGAATTTGTAAACAACAACAAATAATTTTTTAACTGAGACATCGTTTAACCTTTTCATTTATTAAAAAAATTATACAATTCAATAATGAGAATAGCCAAGATCCTTGTATCTATACCAGCTTATAATTTCTATGGGACAGAAGAAAAAATAAAATCTAAAGCCTGCAGTCGCTAAGAATTTCAACATGGAGATTCATTGTGAGGCTTAGAAGTGCCAGCTTGTGCGCGTCTTGCCTTTAAATCATCGAGATAATTTTGATAGATGTAGGAAGCAAAACCCCATAAAGCCATAAGCATAGAAATTATCTTCACCCCATTCATCTTATCATGAAAAACTATAACAGCCGCAATAGGAGTAATAGCCAAAGACACAGTGCTGATAACATTAGAGTAGAGAGAAGACACCAAGAAAATCAAGCCAACCACACCAACAGAACAAACCTGCCATGCTATTGCTGTCCAAACCAATGTCATTAAATAAGCAACTTCTCCTTTCTGAAAACTCTTCATTTCTTCGTGCAAACTATGCCATTCACCACTCGCAAATAGGCCTATTGTGGATGCGCAAGTGGCAACAAGTGAAGTATAGATTTGCATTTCCAAAACAACAGAAAATGTTTCCTTTTTCAGAACCTTCTCAAAGGTCAATTGCATGAGGGAAAGCAAAAGAGAGTAAAGTGCAGAAGCTCCAAGTGTACAAAGGAAACCAACAACGTATTTTCCCTTCGGGATACCAGAAGGTGTGTCCGAATCTTCATTGACAGCAAGAAGTGAAGAAGATAAAGTGAGAACCACGGTCGAGTTTACAATCAAAGCAGTGAACTTTTGAGAGTTGATAAAGTATGAGAAAATTGCATTGAAAGCTAATTGAGATGCACAAATCAGTGCATAGGTAGAAGCAGAGAGGTACAAAAGTCCTTGTGAATACATCATATTGTCAGCAGCAATCATGATTCCAAGAACAAAATATATCAAAGCGATGAGTTTGATGGAAGGAGGAACATAAGAAGCTGAAACCTCTGAAGAAGAAGAAGGAATTGTGAATAACGGAATGAGCAAGACTGGGAAGGCAATAGTTTGGACTAAAGTAGCCATCCATGTACTATTTCCACCTTGATCATAGTAAAACCTTCCAAGGATAACTGCAGCAGATTGTCCAACGATGAGAAACATTATGCTGAGTCCCACCAGAAACCACCATTGCCATCGCTTGTATTTGTTAAACGGTAGTTCATTAATTGTTCCGGCTATGATCATCGGTTCTTCATTATCTGTAATCGAAAGCAACATTAAGTCACTTGTTTTTAAATGTAACCGCAGAAACATCAAGTAAACGTAAAATGCAGGACAGAAAAACTAAAGTCGAAAGAGCCAATTTTGGAATTTCGGAATAACAAGTTTGTGAATTGAGTAAGTTAAACTTAGTTTATCCATCTCAATTATAGATACTTTAACCGATAAGATCTCATGAGCTTAAAGCTAATTGAAATTGGAACTTAAATTCATGCAAAAGTACAGCAGCAACAGTAAAATCATACATAAATTAGCAGTTAACAGCTATATATATATATATATATAAATATAAATGTTCACTGAGAGAATCATTCATTCATATTAGACGTATATGATGGAAGGGTAAAAACAGAGTTAACCCAGTTTCCATGCAGTAAATCCAAAATTTGATCCTGATCAGTTCTCCAATAACAAATCAATGAGTTCAACTTGGTCCTTGCAAAGGGTAAGTATTGAACTATGTTGATGTAAAAGAAAGTGAAACCTAGCAGAAGAATAATATTGGCGTGACATATAATCAGAACTAAAACGAAAAACACGAATTAATGAAATAAACATAAGCGATTCCCTTAATAATGAATGAATTAAAGCATCCAAACAAGGAGAAAGAGAGAGAGAGGTATATATACCTGTCATGGTGGATTGGGTTTGAAGTTGAAAGAGTTTCAGAAGTGAAAAAAAGGTTTAGAGAAGAATAGTGAAGAAGAGAGGGTTAGAAGAATGTCGCTGTTGGTGACGAAAAAAAGGTTAAAAAGGAAAGAATAGGATTCAATTGTCAAATTGTGAGTGACGGCTTCGGGGGGTGAATGAAGCCAAATTGATGGCAGTTGATGACCATTACTTTACGGGCTCAGAATGGTAAAACACGTGTGCCTTCTGTTATTCTACGATTCGGGAAACAACTCTCAACAAGGAAATTAATAACATGCTGATATAAATTCAAGATTAAATATGGTTTTATTCCGTAAAAATGTTCATTTCTTTTATGGTAATAATAGTTAATTAAAGATTGACTTTCAGCAATAAAAATTAATTAAAGGTTGAATATGGTTCAATTCCACTTCAATTTTGTTTTCTCCTTTGGTCAAGTAGCTAGTGGCTAGACTCACGCACATTATGTGTGGAGAAGTGACATCTTCAGGGTTCAAACCCCGCCCCTGCACAAATTATTCCTGATAGTTACCAACTGAGTTATACTTATGGGACCACTTCAATTTTTGTTTGGGTACAAATTCCACTTCAAATTTACTTGTTTTTTATTTATAAGTTTTTTATAATTTTTTATTAATAATTAATCTAAATTGGACGAGATACACCTCCATACAATGTTAAAGGAACGGTCAACCACACTTTTCTCTTTGTGTGATTTAGGCACAATAAATGATTCAATCGTATATTTATGTTGAAATACAATGATTCAAGCTCAAGTTGCACTTTATTATCTTGTATGTGATACACTTGTCTTATTGCATGAGATGACACCTAAAGTTATTTCATGACATGTATTAGTTTATTGCTTGAATAACAATTGGCTTATTGTACATGTAAATCTCTTAACGGTTAACGGTTAACGGTTAATTTATTGCATATAATTTTCTTAACTCTCCTTCTCATATCAATAGGAGTTTATAATGTACTTTGTTCATCATTGAAAAGGTAAAATCATAGTGTGTATGAGTGTTTTCTTATGACAAAGTGTCTCACTTTTTCCTTCCTAGTTATGAATCATCTTGGCATCAAACTAGAGCAGCTTTTGAGTAAGGAAGAGTTAAACTCAAAACATTGACATCATGTTCAAGAGGTCCAAAAACCTACAATGTGGAATTTCCCAGCCAGATCCAACTACCCGCGTTTCCACCCGCCTAGCAAAGGAAGAAGTCGAGTGAAGTTAATGTGTCACATCATCTTGTTAGCCTAACCAAACACCACTATAGCAGGCAATCATATCCTACTACATGTCATCAAAAACACAACACCTCAACTCACAAGGTCATGTCATTATCCCCTGACGTGCTAACCACTTGATTCAATAATGGAATTATTTCTTTTGTTTCCATTCATAACAAAAATCTAATCATTTGACTCATGACATTTTTCTTTTATACAAGCAGCAAAACTGATGACGACATTCAAGAAGCTCAAAGACAATAAAAGAGTGTGATTACTATAAGGAAAGCTAAGAGACTCCAAACAGAGATAGATGGACAAATTATTCCAAATATTGTTTGTTTCTGATTGGAATTCTTAATGGAAGTGTAATAAAATTCTTAAAACGTAGCTTTTTTATATTTTAGTTGTCGACGATTTATTCTCTTTAAACATAGCCTTTATGGTCACTAGTTTTTGAGGACAACAGAATTTACAAATTCATACTTGTGTGTGAGGTAGAAAATATCCTCCAAGGTTTTTGGTTAAACCATTGTGGATCTTATCAAGGAGATTTTCAAATCTCTTGTGGCGGTTCTCATTTTGGTCTTATCTTCGTAGAGATCATACATCTATGTCGTCATCTAGTCTAATCTATTTTTTGTAAGTTTTCAATTTCTTTCTTGGTTCTTTATGTGTGTTTCTATGATAGGTCTTTAAAAAATTGCTTGAAAAAATGAATTCAATCTTGCAAATGTCATTTATCTTTGAACCCTCCATCGTAGGTTCACATCAATTGGTATGAGAGTTTCAATCAAATAATAATTTATTACACCTAACAAATTTTTTTAAAAAAATTGTACCTAACAACATCATTGAAATTGATCGAGTCTTTGATGTCTTCAATATAAGAATGTCTCGTACGTGAAACTTTTCTCTTAAACACAAAAGAGAACGGCGATACTCTACTAATATTTACCTCAACTCTCAAATAAATATCTTATAGCACTTAAGCAAGTATGTCTATGCAATATATATAGTAGGGGATTTATGTGCAACATCTCAAGGAGAAATTTATTGGTAGGAAAGTCTCAAGCATATTCAAGGTCAATCCAATACATTTACATATCAAAAACGAACATTAAAATGAGATATTTTATGTAAGAAAAAATAACAAAAATAAAAAAACAATAATAATCAATAGAAAAAAAAGGTCACTTACATATACAATAAAATGTCCCTTAAAAACATATTCAATAAAATGAAGGTTCGAATCCCGGCCTTGCATATAATAATGCAGTATCATACCAATTGAGCTATGCTTACGGGACTCAATAAAATGTTTTTAATTAAAGATATAAAAATGGTTTTAAAAATTATTGTTAATTATTTTGTATTTGAGGGAGGTAATGAGCAGAATATGGGGTGTAACTAGAATATTTTGTTCCCTTTTTCTATAGTGCGTGTGACAAGTTCCTCTAACACTCACTCGTTCACGAAGAGAAGAAACAGAGAGATCAAGAGAGAGAGAGAGAGAGAGAGAGAGAGAGAGAGAGAGAGAAATGGCACTGAGAGCAGCTATACTCCGCCATGTTCGTATTCCAATCCAATCCACTCCAAAATTACAACCATGGAATGGTTCCATTCGATCCATGTCTTCACACGACGATCATATCACCAAAGAAGAAGTCGTCGAGCGAGTCCTCTCTGTCATCAAAGATTTCCCCAAAGTTGATCCTTCAAAGGTTTCTTCTTTTCCTATTTTCCCCTTCATTTTGCATAATTTTTAGTCTTTATTACTGTAAGATAGGGGGAAAAAAACTGAGAAATGAGTATGCATAATTGTTATTCTGTTGATTTGTCCAAATGGGTTTCCCCCAAAATTTGGAATTGAGAAAAATGTGTAATAGGTAACCTAAATCACTATTATGTTGATTTATTCAAAAGGTTTTTTTGCTAAAGTTTGGAAATTTACCTTAATAATTACCTGGGTGGTGTTTGTAATAATGTTAAAAGGCTAAAAGATGTGCAATGTGTGTCCCAAGTTGTTATTATGTTGATTTAGCCCAAATTTGAAAGGTTTGCTCATTAACCATCTTAGAAGTGTTTGTTGTCTTAATTTGTGTGGAAAATTAGAAATGGGTTTTTCCGAATGGGTTGCTCCGAAAGTTTTAGATTTAGGGCCTGTTTGGATCAGCTTATTTGTTGATTTGAGGCCTGTTTGAATTGAGTTATTTGAGCTTATCTACTGACATAAGCCAATGTGAGACTGTTTGAGAGAACTTATGAAAACAATCTATAACATGTCCATTAGCACGTATATCTTATATGATAGCATTTTGACTTTATTTTCTAGCACTGTGATAAACGTAAACATTTATATGATAAACACTTGATTAAGTTGTTTATTCAAATAAGGCCTTACTCACCATGTGGGAAGTGTCTGCTTGGTTATGCGGGGATTTGTTTGAAGATTTAATGAGAGATATTATGTGCAAGAGAAAACTACGTTGCAGTTCTCAGTTGATAATAATAATATATTATTCAACTGAGATGCATTTTGTAGGAAAAACTACATGGCTCTTTGGCTAAATAAACCATTTTCTTCAATGTTTTTTTTTCTTTCTAAATGGGCATTATCATTGTGGAGTGTGAGAAGGGTTAGATGTCTGCAGTCTTACCTTAATAACTCCTACTGGTTTTCTACATGGCATTTTTAAAAAAATAATTTTATTCATACAATTTGCTTGTATGTTTGGACTTTATAATGCTGTAGTTATATTTATTTTTTCAAAATATTGAAGTTTAAATGGATTCTCTCATATTTTAGTAATGCGTAATTTCTGACAGTTTGAATAAAATCTTTTGAATACCCCTCATCTGAATGTTTATATTCAATACAGTCCTGTGCAAAATATTTAAATTGGAAAATAAGACTACATTTGATAAACTCTACTTTCATGAAGGCATTCCAGATTTGACATGCAAAGGAGTTAGGGACTGGAAGACATTCCCCTTGCTTTGATTCACTTTTCTCCTTTTCCTCTTTGATCTTGGCTTGTTTTTATCCTTGTACTATATAGTAACTCTCTCTCTCCTCTCCTCCTTAAAAAAGTGTTGTTTTCATTAATAAAATTTCAAGTTCCGAATAAAAAAACTCCTAAACAGTGTTGTTTTCATTAAAAAAATTGTGCAATCATAACCCATTTCCTAGACACACACACACTGGTTAAAAAAAAAACACTTGATTAATCTTGTCAAAATTCCAGTGTTGTGAAATATCACCGATGGCGAATTTTTGACAACCGCCACGGCCAATTTGTGAAAGATGGCGGTGCCATGGTGTTCTATGGTGGATTTGAGCTGTGGACTTCAAACTCTTCTGTATTATGCATAAGGAGGAGGCTGATACACACAACACTTTATGGCCTAGTTTTCTACTTTTTTTCCTTTGGGTGGGGTGAAGGGGGCGGGGGTTTAATCTTCAATATGGCTTTTGTTCCCAAAGTAATATTTGAACTTATCTTTGAGACTTTCATTATTCCATTTATTTAAGTTGAAGCAACACTGATATAAATACACTATTTGTTCATAGTAGAAGGTTTCATCATGTTATTAACAAGTTTAAACCAGAATATGTAATATGTTAAATTCCCAAACATAGATAATTAGGGTATCCTGGTTTCAAAAGAACATTTTTGTTTTGCATTTCTTCTTGTTTTCTATTTTAATTACAAAAACAACTTTACTTTCACCTCGTTTCTTGTGTAGGAAGCAGAAAAAACAATTGAATGTTTTTGTGTTTATTTCCTGTGTTTCACTTTTAATTACAAAAATACCTCAGTTGTTTCTTGCTTTTAAGGATTTGTCTTGGAAACCAGGAAAATAACTATTTTTTGTTTCTGTTGTTTCCTTCATATATATTTGAAAATGGGAGACAAAGGGAAAACAATGTTTGTGTTTTTATAATCAAAAGTGAAACATGTAATGAGAACGGATAACATTTTCTCAAATTAAATAGACAGTCAGTTTTCTCCCACAACTCTTGCTCAGCTATTGATAGATTGATTTCCTCCATAATCAGAAACTTCAGAGCTAGATATTTTAAGTATATGTAGAAACTGGCATAGCTCCCAGGGGATTCATTTATTTGGAATCTAACAGAAACCAAATTACAAATAGGTAGCAGCAGCAGCACAATGTGTGCATCTGCCAGTACCAAATGATTTAAGACAATTGTAAATTTAAAAGGCTCTATTTTGTTCACTTGATGCCTTACTTTAGGATTCTCCGTCTTTTGAAATATTTATATAGACACTTTGTTTTTCGGATTTCACACATGACTTTATATTGTTTGTTTCACATTCTACAATGTATTCAAGTTCACTTCGCAAGCTGATGAGCCAACAGTGTTTACTAGTATTTGTTTAGAATACCTATTATCGTATTCATTCTTAATTCACAGTTGCCCAATATTTAGGAGCTCACAGTTATACACAATAAGAACAACAGAGTCCTCCTCCACTGCAAATACAATATGTGCGGGGCTAGTAAATTGACTTAGACTGTCTGGTTTCACATTTTATGATCTATAACGTTCATATTATTCGACAGAGTTGGAGTTTTCTTGTATCAGAGAAGTGTTGCTACTTAATATCCTCTGCTTTAAGACTAAGACCTTGTTTGGATAAACAGTTATTAAGTGTTTATCATATAAGTGCTTGTGAATAAACTATTTTTGTAACAAAATATAAAATAAAGTCAAATTATTTTCATATATTAGCTGAAAGCTGTTTGTATAAGTTATCCTGGAGGCTCATGGAAATAAAGGTGAAAACAGTTTATGGACATGCTATAAACTGTTTCTATAAGCTCTCCCAAACAGTCGCACAAGTGCTTATGTCAGTAGATAAGTTTAAATAAGTTAATCCAAACATCTCCTAATAGTTATCAACTACCAAGTCATCATCACAATATCAGTATATAAAAGTTGAAATTGGGTTATTCACATGCATTTAAAAAAACTTTGATGAGAATGTCCCTCACTTCAGTGACTGTTGTTCTTAGTTAAGGAATTTTCTGCTAGTCATAGTTTTTTAGAAACATTGTTCTTAATTCTTTTGAGCACAGGAGTCATCAAGGATCTTATTTTTATTTTTTCCTCTTAAATTTTTATTTTCATTGGTTGTCTTGTATCTAGACGCTTGAACTTTCTTACTCTTGAATACAAATATTCTTCTGTAGAAAGATCTTTTTAATATGTTTGTACTCGTCTATTTTACACCTTGCATATTTGATCATGCATTGTAAATTGTAAGCTGTGCAGATAATTTATATTTATGGGTTTAATGGTTTCTCAGGTGACTCCAGAAGTGCATTTTCAGAAGGATTTGGGTTTGGACAGCTTAGACAACGTCGAAATTGTAATGGCACTAGAAGAGGAGTTCAAGCTGGAAATCCCAGACAAGGAAGCTGATAAAATTGACTCTTGTCATCTTGCTATTGAGTATATTTCTAACCACCCCATGTCTAGTTAAAGTTAACCAACGTGTCTTGTTCCAATTTGGTTTCATGTTAAACTTAACATCAGTGCAACCTTTGCCTTTCCCTTCTTTCACTGGATGTTTCTTGAATCTGGTTTATCTTGTTATCTTTGCCTTTACCCTTTCAAATTGAAGTGAAATGGGTTGGTTGTTGAAAATAATATGAATTGTCTGAAAAGAGTTTGTTTAGTGAAGAACAACTACTGGATATTTGAAGAGCTCTAATTTCAACTGTTATGTTTTGAATTTTTTTACCGTGGGTAAGAAATGGTGTTGATGGAGCTGTCATGATGAGGTCTAAGCTCTAAAGCTCATGCAATAAAATTTGATTTCATTTTGGCAACCTTTTCCTAATATAGACTTTGCATCATGTACTATTGCATCTATTTTCCTTTTCTCATTTTGAAATTAATAATTCGACAAAACAAATTTTTGCATAAATCATCATCATGCCCACCTACGTTTCTGTGTGGGTTGTTCCTTAAATAATGTTTGAAGTATTACCTCATCTTTTCACAATGATTGCTCAACGTGCCCCTCAGATTGCTCACGCAATTTTGGGAAAATGTTGCAACTCGATTGGGTTTTACTCACAAAAAATGTCAATTGGGAGTTATGACTCGATTGGTTGAGCAATCCGAGGGGCTCATTGAGCAATACCCTCTTTCCACTCCGCCGCAGTCTAAAGCAGCTGACGATTGTCTTCACTCTTCCTCTCCATTTGGGACTTGGGAGCCCATCAACCCCTTCTATTTTGGGCATCGTCGCATATATCCAAAATCACGACATTCAAAGGGTTGTCAAAATTATGGCGGTACAAACTTTTCCTAATTTTAAATTGATAAATTTATTGGTTCAAAACTTCAAATAACTTTTTTTAAAGGAAAAAAGCTTATAGCATTTTATTAACAATTAAAATGCAAATACTTGACTGTACATCAACTGGTAATTTGTTTTTTCAAAAGAAAAACAAAATCAACACATTCTAAATTAGAAGAAGCAAAATTACAATGAAATTAACTTAAAAAATTGAGTGAAGGTATCTCCACACGTTTATACCATTTGGATCCGTTCTTCTGACACTGATCACCAAATTGGTGTGGAGCTCACTTTCAAATGGACAGCTATAGGAATCAAACCCACATTGGTATTTGATGTTATTTAGTTCAGGGAAAATATCAAACAAAATGAAAATATTAGCAGGACTCAATTATATTCTGCATTTCATGAGAAGGAGACAAAAATTTACATGTAAGCTACAAATTGATGAAAAAGACTACACATAGCTAGGTTAATATAAAATTTGTTTATGTCATGACGTTTTTTGTATATTCATTTTAAAGTTATGAATCTGGCCTGTACATGGACCATTATGCGCCTTAAAACTGATATAATTTGCACACTATCATTTCTTTAATTATATGATGCATAATCGAGTCCTCATGAACTTAGCTCAGTTGGTTTGAAGTTGAACAATGCATAAAATATGTAAGGTCTGGAGTTCAAACTCCGGCCACCACAAAAAAAAAAAATGATGCATAACTGAAACAAGTCTTTTAAATATTTAGAATTTTGTTTTTAATCCTTACAAAATAATATCGCAGTTTTTAGTCCCCGTGACATTTTCTTTTATCATTTTAGGGAACAAAAATGTTGACGGATAATTTTTCCAGAGACAAAAAATGTTGATGAAAATTTTTACAAAGACTAAAAATGTTGACAACATTTTTTACTGGGTCTAAAAAATGCAGTTTTATTTTGTAGGAACTAAAAACGAAATTTTGAATATTTATAAGAATCATTTACTTAACTAACACTTTACTTATTACACTAACATATGTTTTAATAATAATACTTTTTTTTAGGGATGTTTTAATAATAATATTTAAATAGTGTATTGCGATATGTTATAATAAGATGGTGTGATAAAACATGGCATTCTTAAATAGGTTTATGAAACTATGAATATTTTAAAAATTAATCACTTACTTTCTTTTTTAAGAAAAAAAGAAAAAGTAATCAATTTTGTTCGTAACACGTTTTCAGAAGGATTGATATGAGTAAAATTTAATAAAGTTAGACACCTTCATGAAATATTCATAATCTCAAAGACTTATTTGAAAACATCATATCATTTTAAAACTCTATGAATTTTAATAGGGTTGAGGTTGTTTGAATTGACTTATTTAAACTTTTCTACTATCATAAGCACTTGAGACACGGTTAGTGAGAACTTATGAGAACAACTTATAGCATGTATTTTTTCTGTTGCAAAAAGCTAATGACACGTTAATAAACTATTTTGAGCTTATTTCCACAAACTGTCTACGATAGCTTATGAATACAACTCATATGTTATTAATAACGATTTTACTTTAATTTATCTTGTATTATATTAATAACTTATCCATAATTGCTTATATGATTAGCGATTATGCTATAGGCTGTAAAATAAGTTGGCTATCCAAAAAAACTGATCTATTTAACAAGAACTTTTAAGTCAATTCAACGGCTAAATTCAATTAATTTATCCGTCCAACCATTCTTCGTATTGAATACAATAAGAAGATTTTTTTTCATCCTTTATACGATTTTTTTACCATGTTACGAGTATGAAGTTTCCACATCGTTTAAGAGCCACTATCTCTTTTGAGGAACAAGTGGGGTTACACATAGTGAGTTATCTCCACTCAACAGTATTTTCTCCATATACTAGAGTCAATACTCGAATCTCTAACCAATAATTTAAGGGGTTTAAATCTTTTACCACATGTACCAATTCATTGTTGGTTATTTATACTTTTCTCCATCTCTCTACAAAATCATCATATCGTCTTAATTATTTTTATAAGAACGTCACCATTATTCACAGATGTGGATTTTTTCCAATGTTTTTTGTTATCTTTATTTAATTATTTATTTTTGTCAAATAACCTAATAGTTATAAATTCATCTCTTAAAATAAATAAATGGGCAAAGATGTTTGGAGGCTCCAAGAGTTTGAACATGTCTCAAGGTTCAAAGAGCACTTAAAAAACGAATTAAATTCACGACCTTAATGAATCAATTTCTTATCAACCAATCAAACATTTATTAATTTTTTTTTTTTTGACAAGAATTTATTAAATATTATTATCATCTCATAATCATCATCATCATCTAGCAATTGAAGTAGCACCAATGATATTATTTATTATTATTATTGAACTATTGCTACCTTTCTTTTTTATTTTGTCCTACACGTTTGTTTTGTTCCCGTTTTTCTGCTGTCAATTTAAACGTTTCGAAAGTATCTTAACTTTTTGATGAAATAAATTTGAAGCAAGGTTGTACCAAAAAAAAATAAAAAAATTGAAGCAAGGTGATTATCTATCGATAAGTAAAGAAGACCTCGAAGATAATTGCTCTTCTCCCATTTGTTTTTCTCATTCTCGTCAAAAAAGTTGAGTGTGAGTTAACTCATGCATGTATATTTCTCAGCAGGAATGAGCAAAAACAGATAAGAGAAGAGCAATTATCTTTTCTCTTGTATTAGACCAAATAATTGGAGTTAAAACATTTGAAAGTTTAATGCGGTTTGTGTCATTTTTCTTGTTGAATACTTTGTTCGTCAGTGTCACGTTAAAAATATTTGGTTGTCTTAAATGTATTTCTCACTTCAGACTTCAGAGTATGAAAACATGATTTATTAATTTTTCCAACAATATTTTCTTCAGCCCCGGTCTTGCTAGGAAAGTTGCACACGTATTTTCTTCTCATGTAGTTTTACTAGGAAAGTTTAGCAGGGTGTGTTTGATAGGATGGGGGGTGGAGGTAGTTTCCAAAACTGAATGGAGTTTTTCATTTTTTGCAGACTAGGAATTTCTTGAAGTGAAGAGAATTGAAGAAAGAAAAATGTTTGATTTGGCTTGACACAGATTTTATGAAAGATGAGGAATAATATTTACGAAAATCAACACAATGTGAATATATACAAGAAAAGTAGTTGACAAAGGGGAAAAAAAGTAGGTATTGACACGAGAGAAGAAAAAAAACAAAAAACTACGTCCTAATTTTTTATTACAATATATGATATGCATGTTTTTTTAATTGCTTGGTGAATTAAAAATTGTTCGTTTATTACAAGCCATGACATATGTATTTTTGTGATTATGATATAGCAATATACAACTCCATTTGGAAAAATACAATCATCTCAAGAAATGTCAATTGTGCCAAAAGCACAGTTAAAACACGCATGATAAACATGTACACGGTGAATTTAAAATTAAATTAATAGACGGTCTATATTGCAAGCCATGCCAACAATCATATTTCTCTGTGTATTTTTTTTTACAAAAACAAAATTATATTCATCATTCAAATCGACATAGTACACCATATACAAACATCTCTAAAAACGTAAAGGCTGAATCTGCGAACTAACTTACAACACCTAAGTTAACAGCATAAAACGACAAAATGCCTATAAATAATATGATAAAACTTAAGTCACCGAAATACTCATGCTTCCGGATCTGCAACGTTGATGTCCAAATTATTGGTTGAATTTGTAATTGACTGATGTAGATCTTTCAATAGAAACTGAACAAACACCGCGACAAAACGCGAAATCAAACGCCGCACAAGACGACGAACAACACAACGCCGCACTTAGACGACGAAATCACAAAAAACACAAAAGGAAAAACATGATAGATGTGAAAATCACTTATTTAGATTGAAAGAAAAGGGGAAAAAAGATGTAGAGGGGTGATTCTAGGTCAAAAAATTACCTAAAACCACCCCTCCTCGATGAACGAAAGAGAAAGAAAATTTAGAGAGAAGTTGAAGTTTCTCCCACTAAAAAACTAGGACATGCTAACACTTATCTGTTTATTTTATAAGCTGGGAAATCTGTATTTGAATATATAAAATATGCCTTATATATACAGCTATATAATATAGGCTTAATTGCACTTTTGGACCCCTATCTTTTTAAAAGTTGCGGTTATGGACCCCTAACTAATTTAAATACAAAACAGCCCCCTATGTTTTGATTCTTTGACAGTTTTGGACCCCCAAGGCAAAAAATAAATAAAAAAATTGACACGTGGCACCTCACTTAGGGTGCCACGTCAGCGTTGACCGAGTCAACAATGGACTGGGGGTCCAAAACTGTCAAAGAATCAAAACATAGGGGCTGTTTTGTATTTAAATTAGTTAGGGGTCCATAACCGCAACTTTTAAAAAAATAGGGGTCCAAAAGTGCAATTAAACCTATAATATAATGTTGCTATATACCATATTTAATGTTGGTTTTTTTAGTAGTTGATGTTGGGGTTGTCAAATTTGTTTTGCGTAGCCGAGTAAAACACTGATATTGTATAAGTTTCTTTTAGGGAGCAGTTAGTTGGCAGATCTTGTCTTTAACAGGCCCCCTTAGTATTAATGAAATTTGCAAAAAGATCATTGTTACCAGCATACGTATATATAAATTGAATATATATAAATCCTGATCAAGTTCTAGAAGATTTATATGATTAAAATTATGAATAATATCGTTAATATTGTGATTAGAGGTTCAAACATGTGGTGTATAAAGAAAACTTGATTGAGAGGATACGGGGTTAGGCGTGTTCATAGATCAAGTTGAGTCGGATTTGACCAAAGGAAGATGATGATGATGAAAATTCTACTAATATCGTTAATATTTTAGTAGAAATTTTTTTATTTAAAGAAGATGATGATGATGAAAATTCTACTAATATCGTTAATATTTTAGTAGAAATTTTTTATTTTAGTAGAAATTTTTTTATTTAAAGAAGATGATGATGATGAAGATTTAAAGGAAGAAGATTAACATCTTCATCATATTTCTGGATTTTTTTCATTTTTAATAAAAATATATTTTTAATAAAAATATATTTTTAAAAATAAAATTATGTATTTTTTAATAAAAAAATGAGAAAAAAGATGTATATGTAAAGGACCTAAATGGAAAAAAATAAAGATAAGGGATCAAAGTGTTACAAATAAATAAGATAAATGATCCCTAATGTAATCTTGACTTAATTATATTTAGGTGTTCAATCCTAATTAATTTACACTACATGACTCAAAATCAACAGCAAGGGGGTTACCAAGGAGGCCCATCAAATCAAGCGCCGGTTCCCCCAAAGGAGGCAGCTTTCAACACCATTGAAGGAGATTTATCAAGAATCGTTCATGGATCGTTCTTGTAATTCTTCTTTAATCTCTTTCTCTTGTTTATTTGCTATGAATAACTAAACCCTCCGTTGTTGGGGATGAGTAGACCTAGATGATTACATTTGTCATGTGATTGGATTATGATTATTGATGAAACTTATTGAATTGTTTTTCTTATCTCCATGCTTAATGCTTTTATTGATTGATCACCTTTAAATTGATTTACGGTTTATATTGTGAAACGGAAGTTGAATTTATAAACGCTTTGAGATAAGAAATTCTTGCCTTTGTAATCTAGGAATAGATGCAAACCCTTGAAACCACTTGAGAATTCTTGTTCATTCATGCTTAATTCTAATCTTAAATTCACTAAGGAATTAGGAGTTGTTTTAGAATTAATGGTTTTGTCACTAAGGAATTAGGGTAAGAATAAATTAGAGAATTCGGTAATAATTCGATAAGTTGATTCAATAGTTATATTCGAGTTACTAACTTAAGATAGTCATCTAGCGAACCTCATCCTCAACAATTTTCTTATTATAAAATTCAAACAAATTTTCTTCTGTTAATTTACATTATTGCTATCAAACAAATCTCGTACCTTTTTGTTCAATTAAGTAACAAGTATTATTCGACAGTATAACGCGATCCTTGAGTTCGACACTCGGTCTTACCGTTTTAAATTTACTACTTGAACGATTTCGTACACTTGCGAAAACCGCTATCAAGTTTTTTGGCTTAGAACAATTAAAATTTCACATCAAATTTCTTTCATCTGAATGTCCTTAAATTTATCAGTTACATTCATAAAATTTCTTCTTCCCATTTTGATTGTTCAATTTTGTCGTTCCAAACTGCCGCATTTTTTAATTTTCGTGAGAATCCTCGTTGTTTGTTTGATTCCAAATATCATGAGAAATGTCGTTATTTCTAGTACCACGTCAAGTATGGTGATTTGATTTTTCTTTTTGGTTTTATTTTTTTTGGTTGTGAGGTAGTTAATTATAACAATTGAGTAAGTCATTTGTTGTACTTTGAGGACTGCTAGCAGGTGTTGCCGCTGTGATGTTGTGGGAGTTTGCTAGCATTTTTTTCGGTTGCTGCTGAAATGGTTATGTGATGAGGCTTTTGTTCTTTTGTTTGGACTTAAAGGTTTCGGCTGATAGTGAGGCAGGTCTATACGTGTTAGCAGATTTTATTAGGTTGACTGCTTAAATAAAAAAAAGTCACGATACCTTACGCGGTTCTAGAAACAGCGACAATTCTCACTACAATTGGAAACTGCGGTAGTTTGGAACGACAAAATTGAACAATCAAAATGGGAAGAAGAATGAAAAAGAAACAAGAATTGATAAATATGGAAGAATAAAGAAGAAGAAATTTGAATGAAGGAGATGTTTTTGTTCTCACGTTCGGGGTTTTAGAATGGAAGAAATTTTATGAATGTAAGTGATGAATTTAAGGACATTCAAATGAAAAAAAAAAATTGATGTAAAATTTTATTTGTTATAAGTCTTGTAGTGTAAATTAATTAAGATTGAACACCTTAATATAATTAAATAAAAATTAAAAGTATTAAAAGTTACCTTATGAGTAAGATTAATTCTCCTTAAAAATAAAATAAAAAGATTAACTCTTTTATTTTTAGAAAAAAATCTACTCATTTATTTGACATTTAATGTTACCTATGTATATTACATTTTGATTAGTTGATATCATGAGAGGGTAACGTAGGCCTCACCCTTTTCTTTTATAAAGCTTAAAACATAATCAAAGATGAGTTTAGATCATAATGAAAGAGATAGACACAAAAAAGTGGTGAATCTTATCATTGAATGAGTTGCACCATCATTAATTATTTTTAAGATTTTTTATGTCTTTATCTCTACAAATGAAAGAAATGGAGAAGAGTTTAAATGTAAATGATTCTGACTAATCTAAGATCGAGTTGGATTCTTTGCTATTACAACAGATTGATGTAACAAATATGGATCGTCTTATCTCATATTGACTTATAAGATCTTTTTAGCATGTAAAACTGAATTTAAAATTTGAATCGTTTGATTTAAAATCATCGTGAAATCCGTTGCAGCTTGAAGCCCCATGAAATCCATAAAGTAGGGAATTTGGGTCCTACTGAGAAAGTATTGAATAATTGTATGGCCATTAAAATATTCCATCGATTTTCTCACATGTTTATTACTGTATCATCTTTCTATTTAAGGTAAAATGTGGTTTTGGTTTTAGTTTGGTTTTAGTCCTGTAAATTATTTTTGTTGTTTTTTGTTTCTGCAAAATATTTTATTTTTGAAAATATTCAAAAGTAAAATATTTGGCATGGACCTTTTTAAAAATCAAAAGATTTTGCAGGGACTATTTTTCTAATAAATGAATGTATGTAAATCATCACAAAAGTGGGGTTAAGGATCAAAATCAAAACGATGCATATTTGCAGGGATTATAAACAAAAATAAATAAATTACATGGATTAAAATCAAAACGAGACATATTTACAGAGGTCAAAACCATATTTTAGCGTTCTATTTAACGCTTTAACCAAGAGTGACTCATAGGAGTGTACCTGCATTGTATTATTGAGATTAGGTTATTATATTTTCTTTTTTTGAGGGATGGTTATTATTATTATTTTGTTTATAAAGTGTAGTAGTTAAAATTCTACGGTGTTCTACCACCAACCGGCTGAAATAGTTATATGAAATCTTGATTTAGATTCGTTTAGATCCAAAATATAATTTAAATAAAGAAATCCCAATAATAAGACAAAAAAAATGGTCTCACTCAAGACCACTCCATCTAAAACGTGAATTAAGTGGGCACAAAAAAATTCATTAACATTAATTTCACTATATATAAGTTGCAACACCTAGCTACTCTATACCAGTCAAATTCAAAAGGGTCACTTTAGGGTCTCTCTTCAATTTGTTTGCAACTATGGAGGATTCACTGGAAAATTTGATTTCTTATATGGTAAATTAAATTTCATAGTACATACATGATTTGCTAATCTTTATATCATTATTTGTTAATTGATACATTTTTTTTATCTTTGAATTAACTGTCATAGGAAATGGAAGATGATGTGATCTTGAATCAAAGTAGCACCACCACATTTGATGAGCAAGAGTTTCTCAAAGATATCATCCTTGAAGAACCAGAATGTATTGAACTCTCTTCTTATCTTTGTTCCAATAAAACCAAAGACAATAGTACAACTATAATTAATGTTGAAGGTGATGCTACTAGCCCCACAAATAGTATTTTGTCCTTTGATGAGACAAGTTTATTTTGTGGTGATTATGAGAATGTTGAAACAAACCACAAAAGTAATAACTCCAACTCAATCAAGTCTTTGGAAAGATCTTGTGTTAGTTCTCCAGCCACATACCTTCTATCTTTTGGTAACTCAAGTATTGAACCAATCATTGAACCAATGTCACATAAAACTAAAAGAAGGACAGATGAATCAAGGGGGGTGAAGGAAGCAACAAAGAAGGTTAGAAGATCATGTGAGACAGTACAAGATCATTTGATGGCTGAGAGGAAAAGGAGAAGGGAATTAACTGAGAATATCATAGCACTTTCAGCCATGATACCTGGCTTGAAAAAGGTTAGTTTCTTTCTATGATTTCATTATTGATCTAAAGTTAATTTAAAAGTATACAATCATATGATTGTTAAATGAACCATTATCCTACAAATTTATATATAAACTATCTCATAATTAAAGAAAAATATTGTTAAACTATTTTATATTTTATATTTTTTTTGGGAAAAAGCAAAATTATATTAAAGTGACACTAAAGTCTAAAACTACTTTACAAAATTATGGGATTTGAACTCTGTCTCACGAATATTACTAATAACATAAGCCAAAACAACTTTTATATGCTCAAAATGCAATAGATAAGTTCAAATTAGTTAGATTCCTCAAAAAAAAAAAGTTCAAATTAGTTCCTTCAAAAAAAAGTTCAAATTAGTTATTCAGAAGCTAATTCAAATGCATTCGTGTTTAAGATTTAAAAGAAAAAATTTGAGCTTAAAGTGGGGATTGCATTAATTCATCTGTCTTTTATTTAATGAATAAAAATCAAGATATCATCCCTAAAAAAATCAAGATATCATATTCTAAACTGACACTGTCAGATGAAAATTATAAATAAATAAACATCTGCTTTTAACTTATAAATAAATCAAGCTACAGCTCATACTGCACCTATGCTTTCATTGACTTATATATATATTTTTCGAGATCTCTATTATTGTTTAATGCTGTATTATTATCGAATTGTTTAAATTTAAAAAAACTTATCTTACACAAACATGTTGTGAGTATTCTATCTTAGTATAATTGAATATTAAAGGTTAATTTCCTATCTGACTTTATATTGTAATTTCTCTAATTACTATAGATGGACAAGTGTTATGTACTTAGCGAAGCTGTGAATTACACAAAACAGCTTCAAAAGCGCATTAAAGAATTGGAGAATCAAAACAAAGATAGCAAACCAAATCCAGCAATATTCAAGTGGAAATCTCAAGTTTCATCAAATAAAAAGAAGTCCTCAGAATCACTGCTCGAGGTTGAAGCTAGAGTCAAAGAAAAGGAAGTACTCATCAGAATTCATTGTGAGAAGCAAAAAGACATAGTGCTCAAAATACATGAATTGCTTGAAAAGTTCAATATCACTATAACAAGTAGTAGCATGTTACCATTTGGTGATTCTATTCTTGTAATCAACATTTGTGCTCAGGTATGAAACTGTCTTTTTTTTTTTTTTTTTTAGAATTATAAAACTGTTTTTTTTTCCTTCTCAATAGTCTACTAATTAAAATTCACTTTTTAAGATGAATAAGTAGAGTGTCTAGGATTCAAACATCGATCCTTGCAAATTATCCATATCAACTGAGCAATGCTTACGGGGACATAAAATTGTCTTCCTTAACCCAGTAGCAATTTTTATTTAACGTATATTATCTTATACTCCTCCTTCTCACAATGATTGACCTATTTGAAGAAAGAAAAAAAAAAATTGTCCCAAAAAAAAAACTTTCAATTTTCAATATAATATTAATCACTTTTTTTTTTCCAATTGTATCATGTAATTAATATTACTTCATTCGCACTCAAGTCAATAACTTTCATTTTATAATGATGATAATTGTGAATACACAAATAATAGATAAGAGTGATTTAGTAAAAATACTATTTTATTTATATTTTTATTTGTGTGAAATTATCAAATAAATCAATCATTTACGGACGGAGGGATTAATTTATTGATAAACCTCATTGTGGATGCTTATGTTCACACTAAAATGGTGTCAGCACTCTTTTTAACAAATCTTTGTTATTGGTCAATTTTTAAAAAAGTATATTTAGTTACTTTATAAATTTGAACACTTTTAAAAATATATTTTTAAAAAAATCAAAAGAGTAAAGGAGTGTCTTTTGTTTGTTTGTATAATTGTATCTCTTTGATTTGTAATGTTGGGATAAAGTGAAATTCTAAATTGCTAAAGCTTTGATGCAGATGGATGAAGAAGACAGCATGACCATGGATGACCTTGTGGAAAATCTGAGAAAATATCTATTGGAAACTCATGAGAGTTACTTGTGATCCGTTCTAGTGCATCAAAATAAAGGAGTTCTCCATTTGTAATTATAATAATGGAATGAGGATATTTTGGAGAATCGTTTCTATTTTGTTGGATTGGTTTGTTTTCTTGTTTGTCACATTGAAGAGAAAAGGTTGTGAGCATGTTTGTTTATTCAAATGCTACAGTTAAGAAGTCCTCAATTCATGTAAATTAAGTAATGATAATTGTTCTAGAGATATCACCTTGCTAGTAAGAACTTGATTTTGTAAACGTATGGAATATATTCAAATCACATTAGAGACAGTTGTTAAATGACCATTAACGACATGGTTATTAATAATAATGATTTCTTTTTCCACAATTTTTTTATAAAAAGTAACGTTAATAAATTTATTTTTGCATAATCATCTTATAGGATGTACTCTTTTGCTTTGGCAACAGTTGTTTGGTGTTTAGTGGTTTTTGGAACTCCCTTGTTATATAGTTGTGAAACATGAGTATTGAGTTAGCCAAATGAACACAAGAAACAAATAAATTTAATTTCTGTTTTGGATTCACCAACCTGACCCCAAATATAGATAATTTATCAATCTATCCCCTACAATACAACATTTTACTAGAAGGATGCTTATGATGTTTGCGAGTTGGGAGAGGCCACGCTGAAAAAGAGATGAAGAAGGCGATTTGGGATTACAGTAGTTTCAAGAACATTGCATCTTATGGTGTCAATTTTGATTTTCTTAAAGAATTATAATTGGATATTGTTCTGGATCGGCCAAAAGGGCTTTAGGTCCATTTACTTAGGTCCAATACAATCCCAAGCTTAAACTCCACGTTTGGCAAATTTACTTGCGACATACCCCTTCACCGCGAGGGGAGTGCACAGAGCAAGCAGGACTGGTTCAAGCGAACCACAATGTCTCTTTGCACATTCCCGCAATTATTTCTCTGGCGGTTACACTTCCCACGATTTCGTACCCGTCGGACCTAGGTGTGCCACTACAACAGCTCTGCAGCCCTCCACCTCTTAACCCTCACTCTATGATCTCTACTGACTTGAGCGTCCGAGTGCCTGCTGGTACACACCCCTTCGCTGTTCCAAGAAGCATTCTTGACGCATTCTACCACCATTCCAACCACCGCATTCAAAGCACCGACAATCACCTTCTGATCAGGTACGATCATATATCAAAGCTGGTTTTATGAGATCTTTTGTGGAATTTCATTCAAATGGTAAGGAAGTTGGTTAAAGGTTATAATCGTACCTTTATAGCTCTTATTCCTAAAGTTGTTAATCCCCATAGAGGTTGTCACACTATTGGTCGTTTCTTTAGTTGATTGTATGTATAAGTTTTGGTTAAAATCTTGGTAAATAGGCCAGGGTTATTTTTTAGTCTCAACCATGCTTGGTGAAAAGGGAAGATAAATATTAAATGTGATTCTTATTGCAAATGAGGTGGTGGATGATGCAAAGAAGTCGAAAAATAAGTTTATCATGTTCAAAGTTGATTTTGAAAAGCTTATGATTATAAAAGGTTTATGGACCATGCTAAAGTTTGATGGGTCAATCCATTTAAAATAGGCTTAAATGCGTTTTTGGTCCCTTAACTATTTATTTGGTATCACTTTGGTCCCTTAACTAAAAAAAAGATTGTTTGAGTACTTTATCTTCATCTCCGTTACCTGTTTTGGTCCCTTCCGTTAAAAAAATTCAGAAAAACGTTAGGGTTTGTATTATTCATCTTCTTTCTTCTCTTTCCATCCTCTTCTTCATGATCTTCATCATCAACAACACACCAACCCATATTTTTTTTTTCTTTTCATCATCTTCAACAAATATATAAACATAATCAATTTCATAACTTAATCAATAACCAATTTTTTCATTCATAAACATCTCTTTCAATCTCCCTAAAGCAAATCAACCAAAATCTTCATATCTATTTCCTAATTTTTTTTTTCCAGATTCAATAACAATGGGAAAATCAACCAAAATCTTCAAAACATCCACAACAACTACAACTAGCAGTTGAAAAAATCCAGCAATAAAAACCCAAAAATTAATTATCAAGAAAAGTGACTTTGGTGCTAAATCCAATTTGGTTAACTAGCACAACACCCAATTGAATCCAAGGTTGAAGAACAACACCAATTTTCAATTTTTTCTGAGGTAGATTGAGTGTTGTTGGTGTTTTTGAGATGATGAATTTGAGTTTTTAAATGTTTTATATTTTAGGTTTGAATAGGAATGAAGGTGTTGAAGATGATTTGATTTTGTTTGGAGATTTGTCTTTTTTTTCTTTGTTGTTGTTGCTGCTTATTGGGTTGTTGTTATTGTTTGCTCTTGTTGTTGGTGTTGTTCTTTTTTTCTTTTTCTTTTTCATGAAAGTTTTGTTAGTGGTGTTCTGATTTTCCAGAAAATGGGGGAAGAAGATGAAGAATTTAAGTGGAGAAGATGAAGAAAATAAATTAAGTTTTTCAACCAATGCCAAAATGACACGTGGATAGCAGTTAACGTTTTTTTGATTAAAACTAACGGAAGGGACCAAAACATGTAACGGAGATAAAGATAAAGTACCAAAACAATCTTTTTTTTACTTAAGGGACCAAAGTGATACCAAATAATAACTTAAGGGACGAAAAAAGCAATTAAGCCTTTAGAATACAAACCCATGGATTTGGCCAAAAAGATAGGATTTTTTTTTTGGGTTTTCTTATAACCCGGATCATGATAAGATATAAGCTCGACATCTATTTTGACAGCTCTAGAACTAGGTAAGCAAAATCGTTTTTTTATTTTGGGTGAACAAAAATTAGAATAATTTTTTTTTGAAAGAAAAAATTAGAATAATTAGTAAGTTATTATATTAAACCAACATATTAAATTAAAAATAAATGTAGTTAATTAATTAATTACTTTATAGAGTAATAGGTTATTTATTTGATTTAATAAAAAAAATCAAACTAATTTGGATAGAAAAAAGTTTATATCGGGTTTTGAGTTTAAGGACATTTTTTACCTTAAAGAATAAAAGAATCGTAACATTTCTCTTCTCGCCATAGAATATACTTCTCTCTATAATCTCTATCTCCTATTTCATTATTTATTTCTCTCGTCACTATAGAAGATACTTCTCTCTATCTCTTATTTCATTATTTATTTTTAAGTTAAACGAAATGATAAATAATCATAAAAACTCACGCACATAAGTGAAGTGATTAAGGTTCTTACCTCAATCATGCCTTTCAATTTAATAATTTTGACATTTTTATCGGTTGAACGGGTATACATAAATCATATATCTTTCTACATTAAATTTACTCACTTATTTTTCACTTATTTGTATCTTCTCAGACTCTTTTACTCACCTCTCTCTAGATTTCTTCTCACAACCAAACACAAAGGATTTTGGCAGGCTATCCTTATCCGATTTCTGTGGCTCCAGAAATGAGCTGCTGGTTTTCAATAAATTATGGGTCCTCCATAAGTCCACATAGCATTTATCAATTGAATTTTTTTTCCTTACACTCTACTTGCTTTTCTCTCAAATGGAGTTGTTCGAACCGACACTTCCCAGAAACCGCGCTGCTGGCGAGAAGATCTTCAGGAGTGACTGTGCTCAATGCCACAGCAACATAGGAGCCGTTCACAAACAAGGTTTAATATTAATATTCTTTTCTGCCTAAATAAACTCTCATATTTACATATCCTGTACTACTTTTTGGTTCAATTTTTTGCTACTCTTATTTGATACGTTACCTCTCCAACAAGTAATCACTATTATGTTTTTTAAGATTGATTTGCTTGGCTTGTTTGTTTATGTATATAACAAATTTCTGATGTTAGCTTGATATTCATAAGTCTGAAGCTTTTCTTTACGTCCATAAGTATGAAGCTAATGATACTTAATTATATATTTTTCTTCTAATCGTTTCTAATTAGAATATTTGATCCCGAGTAGCAGTGGCAGATCCATACCTTACCCTAGGAGTTCAAACTTTTGAGTTCTTGGACGTTTTGGACTAGAGGTGGAAAAATAAAACTTAGGAGTTCAAAATACGAAATATGTAAAGGTGTTTTTTTAAGTTTTAGGGAGTTTAGTTGAATGTATCATCAATGTATCCTCATGGCTTATGCCATTTGAATCCTCTATGAGACAAATTCTCGAGTCAAAAGTGGGATATACAATACAAGTACTTATTAATGAGTCCGTCGATTTCAAGGGTCACTTACCGATTCACGCATCAAGCCCAAAGAGTGTCGTTGGGCGTGACGACTGATTCACGCACCAAAGCCCAAAGAGTGTTGGGCGTGACGGGGTGTATTAGGAAAAACTCATGTCCCACATCGGATAGATAAGACTCTTGATAATAATTTATATAGAGGAGACGATCCTCACCTAATGAATTGGTTTTTAAGGATGAGTTAGGCATCCAATTTCATTACTTATTTCCTATTTCCTATGAACAATGTCATTAGTTGCAGTTTCATGTGCTACTGGTTGAAATGTTCGTTTTTTCTGTTGTCAACCTTAGGACCCAATCTGAATGGTTTGTTTGGAAGTCAATCTGGTACAACTCCTGAATATTCATATTGTGTTGCTAACAAGAACATGTCTATGAATTGGGAGGAAAAGATCATGGATGATTACTTGCTTAACCCCAATAAGGTACAAGACATTGATTGGCATTTCCATGTTTCTTTTTAGATCATATACAAAATATCTATATCAAATGGTTATTAGTAACCACTTGATGCTTCTTTGTATAATATTATCATTCTAACCTTTGTTGTTTTCTAATATGAATAGGCTCTTGTTCTATTAATTTATTATGATTGATTATACTGAGAGGTAACATTGAAAGCTTATTTCGATTAAATACATCACTGATTTGTGTATTATTTTTTTATTCTTATGTAGTATATCCTCGATACGAAGATGGTATTTCCTGCTCTTAAGAAGCCCCAGGAACGTGTTGATCTTATTGCATATCTGAAATAGGATGCTTGAAAATGATTGAAGTTATGTATCATATGTAGTATACTTTTGGAGTTCTGGATATTTAATTATCTGGAAATTTGATCTTGCGTTGTAATTAGCAATTTAGCACTCTATATTGGCAAATAAAGCAGACATTATAAGTTTCCAATGTTATTTTGTTCCTTTTGCATTGCTTTAAGGTTGTGTATATTGATAGGACTTATGTTGAACACATTAGTTGTTCGACTTATGTTCTAATACATTAGTTTTTTGAGTGTTGAAACACTCTTATCAAATCAAATTTACTTAAGTGAGAGCATAGTTTGGTTATTTGTACGATGAGTAAATTCACTAGTCTTGTAATTTCTTACTTTGGTTTGCTGAAATGAATGCATATATAGGATGCAATTGAAGTCAAATGGTCAAGTTGCTAATATTTTTCAGAAACTCAACCTAAAGAAAGGTTTGATTTTAAACAAGAGCAGTAATATTTGTAAATCTCTTTCTTACAACTTTCATGACAACTTTGTTTTTCTCTCCTATGATTGGTCAAAAACAATAAAGAGAGAAAAATGAAGAGAGAGAGAATAAATACATAATGTGAGTATGAGAGATAAAGTTGTCAAAAAGTTGTTAAAATAGTTGTACAAATATCATTTCTCTCTAAATAAATGCAGCCAAGGTAATGGTGTTCATCCCTAGAGTATTGTACTATAAATCTATATAAGATGAGTGTTAGAAACATTCTTTTTTAACATCAACTTTTTTTTTTAGGATAATTAACGCGAGCTTCACCATTGTATATCAGACTCGTTTTTAAAATGAGACATACATTAATTTTTTTGTTGCAAATCAATATCTTTTGCACATAATTGTAAAGATTAATCTCTCAAATTGAATAAGATCGTAATTGTTGACAATGCTCCCTCAAGAAATCTAACATTGTTGCATTTCTAGGTTTAGATTCTAACTTAGGATACATGGTTGTTGTTCTGGACCGGCCAAAAGGACCTTTGAACCATTTACTTAGGCCCAATACAATTCAAAGCCCAAACATCACGTTTGACGAAGTTACTTGCGACACACCCCTTCCACACAAGGGGGTGCACGGAGCGAAAGGGACTGGTTCAAACGAACACAACGTCTCTCTACACGTTCCCGCAATAAACTCTTTGGCAGTTACACTTTCCACGATTTCGTAACCGCCAGAGCCAGGTGTGCCATTACAACGGCTCTGCAGCACTCCACCTCTATAAATAGGGGACTCACAGCAGTCCCCAAGGTAGAATCTATCTCTTCCTCTAAACCCTCACTCTTTTATCTCTACTTACTTGAGCGTCGGAGTGCCTGTAGGTACACACCCCCATCCGCTCCAAGAAGCATTTTGGCGCATTTCACCACCACTAAAACCACCGCATTCGAAGCATCGACAGTCACCTTCTGATCATGTACGATCAGTTGTGATGGAAGAGATCTCTTACGGTGCATTCAAATGCTTTTGAGGTGACACATTAGTTTAATTAAATATTGATTTAAAGAAATAGTAAACAAGCTTTCTATCTAAAATATTAGCAAGAATGAAATTCGTCTTTCTTTTCTTTTCAAGTAATTTAGTGTTTAGAAATTCACTCTTTAAAATGAATAAGCGATTATTGTAGGATTCAAATCTTATCAAGTACACTACATTGTCTATGCCAATTAAATTAAGGCTAACGAGATCTGAATGAAATGCGTTTTGTTGTAAAAAAAAAAATAATAATAATTGTTTTAATGAATTAGAATAAAAGAATAATAAAAAATGAAAAAGTGATTTCGGTGGCCCAAAATGGCGGTGTAGCTTTCCTATAACTTTCGGGTCATACATAAAGTCCACATAGCGTAGCGCATATTCTCATTTCATTCACTTTCCTATACAATTCTTTCGCAACACGCTGCTCGTTTGCAGAACTTTCTCAAATGGCGTCCTTCGATGAAGCTCCTCCCGGAAACCCCGCCGCCGGCGAGAAGATCTTCAGAACCAAGTGCGCTCAGTGCCACACCGTCGACAAAGGCGCCGGCCACAAACAAGGTTTACTATTCTTCTTTTTTTCCCCTTAAAACTCTCAGATCCGCACTTTTTGTGTTGTTTTTTCGTTTACTCCTTCGTTTTTTTTTTCATCTTTTATTTTATATGTTACTTCTTTAACCTAAATCACTATTAAGTTTTTTCTATGATTGATGTGCTTTGATTGTTCAAGATCTTGTTAGGGTTTATGAATTCTATTATGCGGTTTAATTTGTGTTTGTGATTCTATTATGACTAATTAATTTGTGATGTTAGCTTTACTAATTTCAGTTATGTCCGATCCAACTTACATGAGTATGAAGCTTGAAGCTAATGATATTTGTTTATATTTTTTTTAATGAATAAACCATCAATTTAGTTCTTGAACTATATGAAATCGGTCAATTGAGTCCTTAAAGTATACGACAATTCGTCTGGTTGATCTGTGAATATCTTAATAGTAGAGATTAAACAGCGTTTTTAATCACTGATTGTGGATAATAGAATTTTGCTCAAACTCAGCTGTGTTACAGAATAGCGGCTTTTTGGCAACACTCTGCTAAATAGTGGATTGCAAAACAATAGAGACATTATAGCTGCTATTTGACAATACTGAGATCAAAATGACAAATTTTATATACCTCAGAGATTATTTTTATTGTATTTGCATAGTTTAGGGACTTAATCGATGGTTTATTTATTTTTTTTAAATATATTGTAAGACAGTATTTTATTTTTATGAAAATGTTTTGTATTACTTGGTATGTTCGGAATGTTTGGTTCAAACGTGACAAGTAGAGGTTTCTGGTGAGATATTCGTTTTGTTTGAGATGAGAGGGTAAACAACCCATTTTGGTTTGCTTCACTAGGGGAGAGCAGTGATTTTGATCAAGCGAAAGTGTTAATTTACTTTTTACTGCTTTTTTAACAGTTTTTTTTATGTATTTATTGTAAGGTTTTTGTGAACGCATTCAAAACTTTATGAACTCATATTCTCTACTCTCCATATCACCCCAAAGTTATTTCAAAAATTGAATTTCTTAAATTTATATTTTATAAAGATTTATTGAATGAATTGTGATTATGATTAGAAAGTTGTTGTCTCAAACTAATAAATTCAATTTGATATTCCTTGTTTTTGAGCTGAGTCGGTTGAATGAACAGAACTCAAGGAATTATTATTTATGCCGTTTAATATTTTTCATATATGATTAGTATAGCATACCTTTTCCATTATGCTGCTGCTAATATCTGATCATAGTCTAAGCCGTTGTGTCAATGGTTTCATTTTCTTGTGTCCTCTCCTTGAATAATGTCATTATGTAATATTCTAAAGATAATCATGTTTGCTTTATTTGTTGCCAACCTTAGGACCCAATCTGAACGGTTTGTTTGGAAGGCAATCTGGGACAACTCCTGGATATTCCTATTCTGCGGCCAACAAGAACAAGGCTGTGGATTGGGAGGAAAAGACCTTGTATGATTACTTGCTGAACCCCAAGAAGGTACAACACATTGATTGGTATTTCAGTATTTATTTCTAGATTGCATAAAAAATGTCTATATCAAATGGTTATTTATTATCATTTGATGCTTCTTTGTACAATATCATCTTACATTTAGTGTTTTCTACAATTAGTAGGAGGTTATGCTGTTAATTTATTATGGTTATATTGATGATAGGCAGCCTTGAAAGGCTGTTTCAACTTTCAACCAAGTATTTTACTGATGTGTATTCTTTTATCCTTATGCAGTACATCCCAGGGACAAAGATGGTTTTTCCTGGTCTTAAGAAGCCTCAAGAACGTGCTGATCTTATTGCATATCTGAAAGATGCCACTTCAAAAGAATAGAATTTACATACATTCTTATGCAGTATGCTTTTCAAACCTGGAGTTATAATTTTCGTACATTTGATTATGTGGTGCAATAGCCACTTTTCTTGGCAAATAAAGCAAACTTGATTAGTTTGCAGTGCTATTTTGTTCCTTTTGCATTGCATTGCTTCTTGAGGGTGCGTATATTGGCTAGACTAATATTTGAACACATTGGTTGTTGAAAGTTGAAACATTCTTATCAAATTTTACTTACATCGAAGCATATTTTAGTCTTTATTTGTTTTGTTAGTTGATTCACCAGTCTTGTGATTTTGTTTACTTCAATTTTGCTTAAACGAATGCAATAGATGCTAGTTCTTTCCTCCTAATTTCTCAAATTGGAGTTCTTTGTATGTGGATTGAGAGGAGGATAGGTTGAATTTGCTTGTGCTCAAACAGTTTGTCTTTCTGTTGTCATGTTATGTAGGAGTAGGATTGAAATGAAATAGAATTTATGTTTGTTTAAACTGACAATCTGGATTGAGAGATCTTCAGTTTTTTAGGTGTCAAACATGGCTCCGTTTAATACACTGAGCAATCAATTTTTTAATAGCACAAAACCATCTTTTTATGCAAAATTTTGACTTGTGTTACTTAACACGCAAGAGCACAAGTTGGCAAAACCTGGTTTATTTATTTATTGACAAGTGAACATAATATTTTTTTTTGGTACAAGAACATAATATAATTTTCTACCGTTTTCTTTTTTTTGGAGTTATGTTTCTTTAATTCTCTTCGTGCCTTTCAGCACTCACATTTAACCATTTTCTCAATAACACACATTTCATTTCAAAGTAATATATATATTTGTATGAATTTTATCAATAGTTTGTCTAACATATGCAATATTACACCTTAACTCTATCTCCTATAATTTATTTAATAAAAGATAACGGAAGATAAGTAAAATTATTGAAAAACTTAAATCATAACTACTAAAAAGAAAGGTTTGATAGACATGTTTGTCAGTGTGAAATATATTATTTAGTTTACCCTAATTGAATGTCGTGTTTTTCATGTGCCCTGTAAGAGTGAAGTGATGTGGTAAAACTATAGTCTGATTGGAGATCATAGTAAAATTACAATTTTACATTGTAAGAGTATATCCTTTGAATCTTAAAAGAAATGAGATAAACGATCGATCATTTTTATAAGATAATAAATGAGTCAACAAAAGTTGATGTATTTAATCTTTATAATAAATTAAATACATCAATTTTGGTTGACATATTTATCTCTTATAAGAAAATTAGTTCGAGTAGTAGTTACACGTAAACAAACAATTCACTTTGAACAAATGTAGTTCATAATTGACAGCATGGTTTCTTTTGTGTAGACCTGAAACGTCGTCCCTTTTGTCGGACCAAAGAAATAAAACTTTGACAATTACTTCAACACTGTTAACGGTTGTATCTGTCGTGGATTTGTGATTCTTTGTTTTAATGTTGTGCTAGTACAATTATCTGCAAATTCAAAATATCACTGTCCTTCCTTTTTATGTCAATTAATTCATTCACCATGATTAGAACGTCATTTTTATTCCAAACGAATCACTGGTAGTGTGCCCTCGTTTCAAAATCACTGTCCTTAAGGTTGAATCATTCAAGAGCATTCAAATATATCAAGTTTGATCGATATTTATAATAATCTTATTATCACGATATATGTGTTTGTTTACCGGGAAATTGATCATCGGTACTATCCTAATTTTATCTTCAGCAAAATTTGATCATCAGAACCCTCCTTTGTTTGCGAGACAGGAAAATGTGATTCAAGAACTGCTAGAGAGACTGATTCAATTCCATACAGAAACGAGTGTTTCTTTTTATTTTACTTTCATTGTAATATCAACAAATTATAAAGTTATGTTTACTTGTATCATTTAACCCAAAAAAATTAAATAAATAATCTCTCGGAAAAATCGTTTAAGTCACATTACGTACAAATAGAAGTTGTCTTGAAAATATAAGCTGTCACATTTTATCATGTAATGATTACACTGCTTTTTATTAAAAATTTACTTTGTTTAGCTGGTTAACCAATGTCTCTCCAATAAACAAAAGCACGGTCTAACAACCACTTACACTTAAAAAAACAACCCATAGAATAAGTGACCAACCTCATTTTTAGTCAATGTAGGACTAACACCAGTGAGTTCCAAGTTCCAACAGATACATAGTATTTAGCATACTTGGTTCTTTTAATTTCCAAGTGTTGCAGTATTTTATGTATCTGTACTTTAGCGAGATAAAAAGTGACCATGAATGCACAAGAGTACACACTCTACATGAACATCCACCCACCAAAACACATGAATTGTAGAAGCAACAAAATATATACTAAATGCAAACTTTCAACATTGATAACATAATATAAAATGGCTATTTCTACTGTACACCAGCAACATAAGTTGTGCACCAAGAACATTTTTTTTCCACCATTAGATGAACAATCCCACCAGATTTGATGCTACACCCTCTCCATCAAATCTTTCCATCTTCCTTTCAACCAATCTCAGTTGCAAGGCAAGATTCTTTCAAGGATGAGAGAAGCTTTACTACTATCTCTTCTCTTATTTTTTCCAAAAATCACAATCTTATTTTTTTGACTGGACATAAAGCACAATTATTGTTTTATACTCAAATCCCTTAAACACTCATGAAGCGGTATATATATTCATTATTACATAATCCTAAAGTGATTAGGTAACAAAAAGAAGAGATACATAAAGAATATACAATTAAAATTGCAAAAGATAGTCGTCTATCACCATCTTAGACAAATGAATTAAACAATAATATCAAATTAATTTTTACTTTGGCCCTTATTAATGCCAGTGCTTACGATTGTGAAGGTTGTTGGCAGTACTGATAGGAGTAGTAGTGGGGCTGATCACTTGCTCCAAGAACTGATCAGCTGTAAGTGATCAGAACAGGATTTGGTTCTGCTGCGAAAGGATCCGTTGAAGGAGGTTTTTGATCAAGGAAGGGGAGAGCGAGCGTGGGGAACTAGAAGAGCATGGAGTAGATTTGGTGTGGTGGGTGTAACATTACATATGGTGAGACTAATGATCTAATGGTAAAAGAAACTTATGTATGGTACACGACCTATGTCACTTGTGCACGTTAGAATTAGCCATGTAAAATGAAATAGAGCAACCAGAAGAATTACAATTTAGCATGATAACCCTCCTATGGTTTGTTGTAATTTTTCTCACAATGGATCAGTTGGTTTGCACTTTTTAAACCAAAGGGAGGCAAAAGCAATAATAAGAGTAATTTGCAACATAACATGATGAATTTCCACCAACATAACAATAACAATCAAACAACATACAAGACAGAGATGAATTTCCAGGATATCATGATGTTTCAATATTGATGGCACACAACTGCATTTAGACCATAACATTTATATTATAACGCATTAAAATTATAAAACTTATTTCAGAATCACAAAGGAAGAGATACTTACAAATTAAAATTTAACTGCATACCCTATTATATCTCAAATACCTTATCAATTATGTCCCTCTCGCGCTACGATAAGTTCTTCCAACTTACCAGCATCACCATTATCTGTAAGTATCATTATCTCATCCTCAGTTATGAAATTATATCTACTCCCAATGTCTCTTAGAAACTGGTAGACTTCAAACATAGTAGGCCTCTCCTTTGGAGTTGATGAAACACAGTTACATGCAACCTTTAGAAACTGAAAAAGTTCATGATCAACGCCTTTTCCAACTAGTGATTCATCGATAGCGTCTTTTAGTTTAGAGTTGACAGAGAGCTGCATAATCCATTCTACCAAATTTCCTTTAAAAGTTTCTGGAGCTTTTGCTATATGCGTAGGTCTTTCACCTGTTACCAACTCAAGAAGCACAGTTCCGAAGCTATAAACATCCCCTTTAGGTGTAGCCACCAAAGTTGTTGTATACTCAGGAGCAACATAACCTAAATCACCAAACTCACCATTTACAAAAGTACTCAAATGGGTATCGATTGGGTTCATCAATCTTGCAAGGCCAAAATCAGAAATTTTGGGCTCGAAATCTACATCCAACAAAATGCACTTTGAGCTTATGTTTCGGTGGATGATACGAGGATTGCAGTTGTGATGAAGCCATGCGAATCCTTTGGCTGCTCCAATTGCGATTTTGAGTCTTACAGACCACTCCATAGTGCACTCGCCAGCATCAGGGTGTAGTTTGTCATGAAGAGTACCATTTGGCATATTTTTATAGACCAAAAGCCTCTCCTTTTTGGCCAGGCAAAAACCTAAGAGAGGAACCAAGTTACGATGTCGCACTGTTCCTAGTGTGGCCATCTCAGCCGTAAATTCTTGCTCCGAGTGTTGAGATTCCAGTAATCTCTTAACCATGAGTGATGTGCCGTCGTCAAGGACAGCTTTGTAAACAGTTCCAGATCTTCCAGTCCCAATAACATTGCTTTTACTGAAGTTATTAGTCGCCTTCATGAGATCACTCAAGTTCATTTTTGAAATTGACTTCTCAAACATTGAAACCTGATGTGAAGTCCAACACAATTAGCCTTAATATATACAAAAATTAATGCTGTCTATATCTATATGAGAAATTAAACTGTCAGAAACTATTGCCTTCTTTTCTAATGTCTCGTGAAGAAATGCATCTTAAATGTGTTGGGCCCAGAAAATGTACTGGCTTCCTATATTTGATACAACAGTAAGACTTTTTCAAAATTAATATAATCAACAATATTAAGATATATTATGTTTTAAAATACATTACAATTGAAAGAGTAAATATCCAAATTGGTCCTTGAAATTGTAGGACTGTCACATTATCAATATTGCAAAATGAACATTGAAATTGCAAAATTTAAATCATATTCATCCCTCCATTCGTGTTTCAGGGACTAGATCGACATTAAGTTGGTATTATCGGGGATGAATTTGAAACGAAGTGAATAATGTTAGGGATGCATTTGATATCATATCCAGATAAAGGAACAAACTTCATTAATTTTTTGCAATTCCTTCTTAAAAAAAACATATATTTTGCAATTCCAAGGATCACTTCGGAATTTTGATAATATGGGGGACTAGGTTAATGCAATAGTATAAAAAAATATATAACACAACAAAATGTTATCCAAAAAATGCCTTTCTACTTGAAGGTGTTTTCCATAATTGAATACTTTCGAAAGAAAAAATCTATGTAAGAAGAAAAAAGAATATATGCTCTATGGATAATATAATCCAATATGTAATAAGAACTAATACTACTTTTCATCTATCTAAGAACATACAAGCCATGCATCAATTTAGCTTACCTTTATTTTCTTGGTTCCCTTAAGAATTCTCGCCCATTTATTTCCTTCAGGATCTTCTTCCTTTTTCCTGTGAGAAACACTGCGTACAAAGAAGAGCAATCCAACGCCTACTCCTAATGCTGCAAGAGTCGCACCACCAACAGCTGCTCCAGCTATAACTGCAGTGTTAGTCTTCGAAGACTTGCTGCAAGCCTCTAAAGGAGCTCCGCAGAGTCCCGAATTATTTGCAAAACTATCTGCCGTAACTATACCTTGTTTAATAAAAGTTGGAACTTGTCCTGACAAAAGATTGTTGGAAACACTAAACGTCTTAAGCCGCGTGAGTCCACCAAATTCTAGAGGAATTTGACCGGTGAGTTGGTTTTGGTCAAGTTTAATACTATTAAGATAGGTACAATTAGCAAGCGAGACAGGGATCTCTCCAGTGAAATCATTTGAAGATAGATCAAGAGTGGTCACAAAGCCAATAAGGGTAGATACATCGGCCGGAATTGATTTAGAGAGGCTGTTCAACGAAAAATCTAATCCAGTTAAGCTCGAGCAATTTTGAATACCGCGAGGAAACTCGCCCTTAAGTCCCATATTGGAAAGTTTGAGATTCAAAACCCTATTTTCATCAGGATGCCAACATTCAACACCAGTGAACTTGCAAATAGACCCTTCAGTTTTGTTGTTGAAATCCCAATTCTGCAAATAATTGTTTGGGTCTTTAAGTGATTCTTTTACCCTTTTTAAGCATAAGATGTCAGTCTCGGTACCGTAGGTAATGCCACAACTAATAACTAGCAGTGAGAAACTAACAATGATAGGAGTACTGAAAATTCTGCTACTCAAAACCATCTTCACCAAGATCTCAAACACACAAAAAAAAGCTAAGAACAAATTATCCAGGTACACTTCACTCAGATTGGTATCTAATGAAATCTGCAGCACAAACTATAGAGTCCATAGCATAGCACTGTTCCTAAAACAAAATTCAATAAACAACATCAACTCAATTCAGCACTTCACTATACCAACTAAATCAACAACCAAGTAAGCCATAAACAAAAAGGAACAATAAAAGCAACAATTTTTTTTTCCTTTAAGACCAAAATACACTGTTCACACCATAAAGGCAAAAACTATACTATACAGATGAAAATAAACAATAAAAAAACAATTTTTTTAGAAACCCAGTAAAGTTTGAATATGCAAGCATCAATATAAGCAAAAATTGAAGAAACACAGATTCAAAATAACATGAATTTTGCATATGAGTATTCAAATACACACCTTGGTTACTAAAAAACCCAATTAAGGAAACAAAAGTGTATGAAACAAAAAAAGAGTTGTGAAGAAGAAGGAAAATACCAAGTGAGTCAAAGAAAGAAGATGGGAATGGATTGGAGTTTTCCACAAGGTGAGGTGATGAGAGACAAGACAAGAGACCGGGAAGGGAAGACTTGGAACAGGTTTATTTGACTATGTTACACGCTTTTGATGAAAATCAGGGGCCACTATTGTCCTCCTAACCAAACAAACTGACTGTTGTTATCAACTTTTCTTTTACATTTAACTTTAACTAAAGGAAGTCCTTTATTAATTATCAAAAACATGTGATTGTGTTTTGGTCTTTCGATGTATAACAATAATCCACAATAATCATTTAATACAGATTTAAATATGTAAATTGTCTATGCAATTTAGTGTTTTTAATTTTCGTTTCTGTATCTTTTTCTCTATCTCTCTAGCCTGCCAAAGTGCATCTTCTTTGATATGATGCACAAAAATGAAAATAAATAAAAATACATGTTATCACCAGTTTATAGGGTTTGTGTGAGATTATGACATTCACCCCAATTGTTCTATTTAATATTATTATGGATCTGCCACAATAGTTTTGATTATTGCACATTTACCCCATGCATAATTAATCTTTTCTATTGTACAATTTATAACTTTAAATAATTAATAACTCAAAAAAAATTGTATTCCATTCTTCATTTCTGACTTCATATTTCAGTTCGTGAACCTCTAAATATCTTGGAGCTGTGTTCAATCTACTTCTGGGTATTAACCCTTCACTTCTAAAATCCAAGTCTTTAATCTTTATTTTTATCTTTCTTTGCAATTTTCAATTCATTACATGTTTTATGTGTTTCTTGCAATCGATTTCTGGGCATAAAGACAAACAAATGTTTAAAGCTAAATCTGGCTTCTAATGTAGCGAATAACTCAATTTTCAATTCATTACATGTTTTATATGTTTCTTAAAATGGGTTTCATGGAAGTTGGAATCAAAAAAATAAAGATTTATATGCAATTTTTTTTAAAGAATCCTAAAAAATAAAATTTGTGATTGACTTATGGATTTGCAAAATAAGTTTGTGACTCCTTCATGCCTTTTAATTTTGATCAAAACTACGTAAAATTCGTTAAATTTCATAGTGTACTAAAGGAGATCCGATCGGGTCGGGTCGGGGCAAGAAGATCTGTTTGACAGTATACTGCACTACACTTACATTTGTTATATTTTTGGAATTCGATTCTATTTAGTTATTATATATTATTACTGTTTTGAATTTTGAGCAGATAATAAATGATTTAATTCATTTAATTTTGGGTTTCGTAATAGAGCAAGTCTTACGCAGACACAAACCTAAATAAAATTTGTTGTACACTTACATATTGATTGTACTTGTTGCCGTTTAGGTCTCCGGAGCAGTGGTGGAGCCCTTCATGGGTTAGGGTGGGCCACGACCCATCTGAAAAAATTAAAAAATTAACGATCATAGATCTACTTTGCAAAATTTTATACAATTTTGTGTAGGTTTTGGTTTCGGTTAATCCAAATTTCCGTAAAGTGGTGCAATGGTCCACCCAAAAAATTTAAATAATTCAATTATAGGTCTATTTTGCGAGTCTTTAAACAATTTTTCAACGGTTATAGTTTTCCGTGATTTCAAAAGTGGCATACATGATTTTTGTGATGCTTATATTTAGCATATTTTCATGTCAACTGAAAATTTTCTCAGTTAACAGTCGTAACGTACAAAAAAAGGTTTCATAATTTATAGTAGTTGTTAAATATGTAATTGTTTAAATATCCACCTTAATTTTTTAGTCAAACTTCGTCATTTCAACTTTGTACTTAATGCGTCCTCGTGAGCTTAGCTCAGTTGATATAGACAATGCATAAAAATAACAAGGTACAGGGTTCGAACCCCGACCACCACAAAAAAAAAAAACTTTGTGCTTAATGCTTATTACTAATTTAATTTGTATTTATATATTATAATTAATTTTAATGGCCCACCAGAGGTTTTTTTTCTGACTCCACCACTGCTCCGGAGTAAACTATCCTAAGTTAACTAGTTTTCAAGGGCATAATTTGTCATATCAACTTACCTTCAAGAACCCTATCTGAAAAATTCAAGTTTATATATCTTTTTAGGTTTAAGAAGGTCATTTTGAACAGTTGGATTGATTGTACTTGTTGTCGTTCAGATGATAGAAACGTTTAGGTCCCGAAGTAAACTAGTTTCTAAGCTGGCTAGTTTCTAAGGGGATAGTTCGTCCGATCGACTTACCTCCATGAACCCAATACGAGAAATTCAAGTTTCTATATCCTTTTAGGTCTAAGAAGCTCATTTTGAACGTTGGGATTGATTGTACTTATTGTCGTTCATATGATAGGCACATTTAGATCCCCGAAGTAAACTAGTTCATAAGTTGACTAGTTTCAAAGGGGATAGTCGTCCGATCTACTTACCTCTGGGAACTCAATTTGAGAAAATCAAGTTTCTATATTCTATTAGGTCTAAGAAAGCCATTTTGAACGGTCGGATTGATTGTACTTGTTGTCATTCAAATTATAGGAACGTTTAGATCCCCGGGGTAAACTAGTTCCTAAGTTGACTAGTATTCGAGGGGATAGTTTATCCGATCGACTTACCTCCGGAACTCGATCTGAAAAATTCAAGTTTCCATATCCTTTTAGGTTTAAGAAGTTCATTTTGAACTGTCGGATTGATTGTACTTGTTGTTGTTCAGATGATAGGAACGTTTAGGTCCCTGGAGTAAATTAGTTCTTAAGTTGACTAGTTTATGTGGGAATAGTTCGTTTGATCGACTTACTTCCGGGAATCCGATCTGATAAATTCAAGTTTCTATATTCTTTTAGGTCTAAGAAGGTCATTTTGAACGGTCGGATTAATTGTACTTGTTGCCGTCTAGATGATAGCAACCTTCAGGTCCCGAAAGTAAACTAGTTCCTAAGTTAACGAGTTTTGAAGGGGATAGTTTGTCCGATCAACATACCTCCGAGAACCCGATCTGAGAAAATCTAGTTTCTATATCCTATTAGGTCTAAGAAGGCCATTTTGAACGGTCGGATTGATTGTACTTGTTGTGGTTCAGATTAAAGGCACATTTAGGTCCCCAAAGTAAACTAGTTCTTAAGTTGACTAGTATTCTATGGGATAGTTTGTCCGATCGACTTACTTCTTGGAACTCGATCTGAAAAATTCAAGTTTCTATATCCTTTTAGTTTTAAGAAGGTCATTTTGAACGGTCTGATTGGTTTTCCTTGCTGTCGTTCAAATTCTAGCCACGTTTAGGTCCTCGTAGTAAACTAGTTGCTAGGTCGACTAGTTTCTGAGATGATAATTCGTCGGATTGACTAACTTCCGGGAATCCGATCTGGAAATTCCAGTTCCAATATCCTTTTAGGTCTACTAAGGTCGTTTTCAATGGCCTGATTGATTTTATTTGAATTTGTAACAAGTTCTTTCTTAATAGTATCTCATTTGAAGCTCTTTTTGAATTTTCTTTAGATTCTATTTTTTTTCAAAAATTGTAACAAACAAATGCAATACTCCTATAGCAAACGGTTGTTAGTTTTCACTAAAAGAAAATAAAAAAACTCAATTTCACTAATCCACTTTTTTATGGTGAAATCACTTTCACTCAATTTCATCCTCCCTCTTCAATTAACCAAATTTCACTCGATTTCATTTTCCCTCTTCTTCCAAAATAACCAAATTTCATTTCCCTCTTAATTTATACGTGAGAAAAGGAGGACTGCTTGAGCACTAACTTTTTCAGTTTTCAGTTTTCATTTTCGAGAAATTCTAAAATGGTCACATGACCAAATAAAAAGTGTTTGGTCACACACACATAAAGAAATATTTTTTTAATAAGAAAGAGGAAATTGATAAAAAAATAATTAAATATTTTAAGAACCATCTTTTTATGTGTGTCCAAACACTATTAATTTAGTCTTCTGACCATAGAAGAATACATTTTCATTTCCCTCTTAGTTTTCATTTCCCTGATTTTATTTTCCTTTTTCCCTTCAAATTTGACTCAAATTCAAAATTGTCGCAAAGTACACATCTGCGACATTTACTGCGACCCTTATACCCAATTGTCGCAGGTTTTATTTATGCCAATATCTTCATGCGCGTTCTCAATTTCACTAAAATTCTCTTTTGGTCAAATATTTTGGTACTCCCGCTTCTGCAATTTCATTCTCCCTCCCATAGTTTCAAAACCCTAAAATCCAATTTTATTCATCAATTTCACTTTCGCCCAATCTCACACCTAAATTTCCACCTCTCTCACCCACAATCCACTTTCCCCCAAATTGAAATCCACAATCTCACTCTCCCCCATTCAAACGTGAATCTCAATCGAAGCTTTCTGTTCCTGACCCTCAATCTCATATCAAAGCTTTCAGTTCCAACACAAGCCATTTGCTCGGTTCAGTTCCAGTTAGTCTGCACCATCTTCCTTCATTATGTGTTGCTACAACTTTTGCAAAGAAAGCAATCAACAAAGGTTCAAAAGGGGACAGAAAAATTAAGCTCAAGCACAACCTGGTGAGTATGCCTCAATGACAAGAATTGAGAATTTGAGTATAAATGTGAAATAAATAATGTGTCTGTACTCAGAAATTCTGCTTTTGTTGTAGATTCAGATACATGACAATTGAAATAATGCAGATATGTGAATGCTGATATTATTATGCTGCATACATAGTTCATAAATATTTCAAGGGGCTATCAGGGGCTGTTGATTTTGTACCTTAAAATGAAGAAAAGAAGAATTTGGTGCCCTTTAAAGCTGTTGTGAAAGGTGTTTTGCTTCATCGGCTTGTTCAGGCAATTGCTGCACTCATCTTGGTAACTCATTATACATGCGTTAATCTCTATTCTCCAGTAATAATAGTTGTTCACACTTCACATTTGTAGTTAATAGAGTTTATAGTTGAAAATCTTATTCTGTTTTGTAGTTAAGTTAAAAGCACTTTTAGTTATGTGTTGCTTGATAACTTTTATGCACACTATGTTTTGGGTGTAATCTGTTAAAGCTAAACGGATTTATTAACATACTGTTAAGAATTCAGTATAGTCATTTCTTACACTATGTAATAGTTTGATTCATCTGCATTCAGTCCCAACAATAAACTTTTACCAAAATTCAGTATAACCCATCTTTATTGCATCTTCATTGCATCATTACATTCTAAAGCCATTCACAATAAGATATATTTATTTAAATGACATTTCTATCCATTGATTCTTTTTTTAAAAAAAATGTGATCTTATAACATTTGATTCTTTTTTTAAATTGCCTTAATATAATTCAAATAAAACTGGAATGTTAAACTTATTTGAAATATATCTAAAATAATATGATTTTATTTAGTTTTTAATATTGAATTTGTCCCAAATTTGTCTCAAACTAGTATTAACATGCTTCTTTGATTCTATATGAAATATGTCTAGAAAAAAAAAAGGAAGGAAACTTGGTAAATATGAAAATACCTTTTTGTAACGATCAAAATGGATTGAATTGACTAATTGTATCAAATATAATCAATTTAACTAATGTAGAATATTTTGTGAAAAAAAAAAAAAAACTTATGTCAAATATCCTGATTGTCGAAAGTCAACATTAATGTTCATTCATAGTTCAATTGGGCTATATTCAATGATCATAAGGAAATGAGAAATTAAGGTAATTAATTATTGTTAGATAAGAAATTAAGGCTATATTCAATGATCATAAGGAAGATGGACAATTTTTTCAAGCGATAATTTGTTGGATTTATTTATAACGAAGATTTTGATCGTTGAAATTCCAATTTTTACTTATGGGAATTGCTTAGTTGGACACAATACAAAATAGAAAAGATTTTGTCACACATAAATGATAAAATTTAAAAGAAAAATAATTTAGTCTCAACACATAATATCATTTATATTTTAAATTTTAACATTAATAGATTAATTTCCAAATAAATTTTATTTGGAATTCAGAACCCATCAAAGGACGAATTAAATTAGGGATTATTTGAATTAATTCAAAAATAAGTAATAGAGATTAAATTAAATCAGAATCCAAGTTTCATGTAAATGCATGTTTGTTGCAGTTGGTAAGCTTTGTCTACTTCTTTATGGTCGTGGGTTCAAGTCAAGCGAAGCAAAAATTTGATTTTTTTTGGGTATTTTTTTATGTTCATCTTCTTCGCCCGTCAATTCTAAAACGGGTCATTTTCACCCCGCGATTCGACTCGACTGGATCTCGCTCGGTACACAACGAAATTCAACGATTTTTACGTAGTATTGATCAGAATTGAAAGGCAAGAAGAAAGCGCACACACTTATTTTTCAATCCACAAGACAAATACTAGTTTTTTTTTTTATTGTTCATTTGATGTAGTTGATGAACATCACTATTGTTGATGCCTTTCTCAGCACCATGGAAGCTTAAATCTGAAATGTTATGGCGGTGTCCAGAATACAAAAAGAAAAAGAGATTAGACAAAGAGAGAGATCTCGTGAAAGAGAACAAAGATCTGATAACCATTTTTATTGAAGAAGGTCGTGGTGGTCGGAAACTGGTTGTGAAGCAGGTGGTTCCAATATTTTAAGAATCAGATCTGAAACTTTAATTAAAAATTAAAGGTATTTGATTAACTTAGAACAAGTTCACACAACCACTGTATCTAGAAAGTGGTATCGAAAAGAAATCACCCAGATGCAAGCTAATTAATAGGTGGTTTACAATGTTCTTGATGAAGATGGTGGAAAAAAAATTAGAGGAGATACACATAATATAATTTCTTAATGGACAAATAAAAAATAATTAATTGTGAATTACAATTACAAAAGTGTGAATGACTAGAGTTTTGCTGTTCCCACATATAGTATGGCTGTGCCACACCAGTAATTTACGCAAATACCCTCTCGGCAGTTAACTGCCGAGGTTTTTAGGAAACCGGCGGCAGTTAACTAACTGCCGAGGGAAATGTTTCATCCGATGAAACAGCTACCTGCTCCCCCTGCACACTATTTTTCATCACCTTCATTTCCAACCTCATTTCAATCCCAAAATCCATTTTTTCTATAATCAATTTTTGATCCAAAATCATTCAAGCATCAAGCATAGGAGGTATCAACACACTATTGACGTAAAAAAACAGGTATTGTGCGTTTTATTTGAGTCATTTTTTGGGTGTTTTAGGGGTATCTACGTCAGTTACGTAGAACCCTGTCATGGGAATCCTCTGCCGAGGAAAACTTCGGTTGTTTAGTGCCGAGGAAAACCTCGGTAGCTAGGTACCGAGGAACTCTTGGTGAAAATTTTCACCACGAAAAAATGGCAGCCACTGCCAAATTTTCAAAAAAAAATTTCTTTTGTTTTTTTTTTGTTTTTTTCGTTTTAATTCATTATGGCATTGATGTTTATGCATTACTTAGTTGTTAATTCATATTTATGTGTTGTTTAATTATAGTAATGGTAAAGAATGCGAAAGATGTTCCGGGAGAGACAAAAGAAAATTTTGTCGAAAATTCCGGAGATGTCAAACCGCCTAATTTTGAAGCGAAAACAAACATAGATGAAGCTTCCGTCCATGTTGAAGCTTCAAAGTATGTTGGCCGCTCCGGTTTACTCCCACTTCAACCCCACGAGGTCGACACGGCTAAGTTTTTTTTCAGACGACGTTAAGTCGAAAAATAGAGATGAATTGCTTGAGTGGGTGCGCCGACAAGCAAATAAGGCGGGATTTACCATTGTCACACAAAGATCAAGCTTGATCAATCCAATGTTCCGGCTAGTGTGTGAAAGGAGTGGAAGTCACATAGTTCCGAAAAAAAAACCGAAGCATGCGAACACGGGCTCAAGAAAATGCGGTTGCTTATTCATGATTAGTGGATATCAAAGTAAGCAAACAAAGGAATGGGGATTGAACATTCTTAATGGAGTTCACAACCATCCCATGGAGCCGGCTTTAGAAGGACACATTCTTGCCGGTAGATTAAAGGAGGACGACAAGAAGATCGTACGTGACTTGACCAAGAGCAAGATGCTTCCAAGAAATATTTTGATACACTTGAAGAACCAGATACCACATTGCATGACAAATGTGAAGCAAGTGTACAATGAACGTCAACAAATATGGAAAGCAAATAGGGGTGACAAGAAGCCGTTGCAATTTCTAATCTCGAAGTTGGAGGAGCACAACTATACTTATTACTCAAGAACACAACTTGAAAGTAATACTATTGAAGATATTTTTTGGGCTCATCCAACATCCATTAAATTGTTTAACAATTTTCCAACGGTTTTGGTTATGGACTCCACGTACAAGACCAACATGTATAGGATGCCAATGTTTGAGGTAGTTGGGGTGACTTCAACCGATTTGACATATTCGGTTGGGTTTGGATTTATGACACATGAGAAAGAAGAAAACTTTGTTTGGGTTTTAACAATGTTGCGTAAACTTCTTTCGTCAAAGATGAATATGCCTAAGGTGATTGTTACCGATAGGGATATGTCTTTGATGAAAGCGGTTGCACATGTTTTTCCGGAAAGTTATGCATTGAATTGTTTTTTTCATGTGCAAGCTAATGTTAAACAAAGGTGTGTCTTGAATTGTAAATATCCTTTGGGCTTTAAAAAGGATGGGAAAGAGGTGAGCAATCGGGATGTGGTGAAGAAGATAATGAACGCATGGAAAGCTATGGTTGAATCTCCCAATCAACAATTATATGCAAATGCATTAGTGGAGTTCAAAGATTCATGTAGTGATTTCCCAATTTTTGTAGATTATGCCATGACCACCTTGGATGAAGTGAAGGACAAAATTGTGAGGGCATGGACAGACCATGTGTTGCATCTTGGTTGCAGGACCACAAACAGGGTCGAATCGGCCCATGCTTTGTTGAAGAAATACTTGGACAATAGTGTGGGTGATTTGGGTACTTGTTGGGAGAAAATACATCACATGTTGTTGCTCCAGTTGACCGCTATACAAACATCCTTTGGTCAAAATGTTTGCGTGTTGGAACATAGATTCAAAGATGTCACTTTGTACTCGGGGTTAGGTGGTCATGTGTCTAGAAATGCTTTGGACAACATTGCTTTGGAAGAAAAACGTTGTAGGGAAACATTGTGCATGGACAATGACATTTATGGTTGTGTTCAAAGGACATCTTATGGACTACCATGTGCATGTGAAATTGCTACAAAACTCCTTCAAGAGAAGCCAATTTTATTGGATGAGATATACCACCATTGGCTTCGGTTATCTATGGGTGAACAAAGTAATAAAGATGCTTTTTGTGTCGAGGTTGAGTTGAAGGCTATTGTAGAGCGTCTAAAGAAACTCCCTTTCCAAATGAAGCTTGAGGTCAAAGAGGGTTTGCGGCAATTGGCATTTCCTGAAACCACCTTGATGTCTCCACCACCACGAAAAGTACCAACCAAGGGAGCAAAGAAAAAAGTTGACATTGCGAGGTCTAAAGGAAAAATTACATCGACTAGTCGGATCCCTTCTTCTTGGGAGGTTGTTGATTCCCAAAATCCGGATAGCCAACCGTCACCATCACCAACTACATCATCATATAAAAGGAAAAAAGGTGCTCGTCTTGGTAAAACATCACTTTCCCCACTTCCACCACCTACTCGGTATCCAAAGCCTAAAGCTATCCCGGTTATGCGTCCTATTGATTATATGCCACGCTTCATGCTTCCATTTATTGAAAAAGTGGTGCATGTTATCGGCGATGGACATTGCGGATTCTGGGCTATAGCGGAGTTCATGGGCTTGACCGAAAAAAATCATCTCATGATCCGTACACATCTTATCCAAGAGTTGATGGATCATAGAGATGATTATGTTGAAGTATTTGCGGGTGAGGATCGTTATAACTACATTTTAAACGGGTTACATCCTCCCGCAAATACAAAAACTTGTGCACATCTTGTTGATAAGTGGTTGACATTTCCGGACATGGGACACATTGTTGCTAATTATTACAAAATGTGTGTGGTTGTGTTGACAAATCTTGAAGTTGGAAAATCGGAATCGTTTTTCCCACTAAGAGGGCCACCACCGCCGGGTAATCAAAAAACTCTCATCTTGTGCCTTGGGGCAATTCCAAATCATTTTGTGCTTATTTCCTTGAAGAATGGTTGTCCACTACCTCCATCATCTACGGAGTGGCACAATCACAAGAAAGAAGATGCGGTGACTTGGGAAGATGAGTATTTGGATCGACATGACTTGTTCCGAAAGCTCATGGCTATTGAAAGTGGAAACAAACCGTGCAAACCACAAAAGGAGTCAAACAAAGCGGCGCCTATTTTGTTGGACACTCCCGAAAAACCAAAGCAACAATTTGAAGTTATTGCGGAAGATGAGGAAGATTCTATGTCACTTGATCTTCTCCAATCACTTGGTCTTTAATGAGTGATTTTTTTGTCGGTGTTAGTTCTTTTTTTTTTGTAGAAATTACACCGATGTATTTTTTTGGGTCGAAATTGTAACGTCAATTTTTTGGTGGCCAATATATAACTAACATTATGTAATTTATATTGATATATATATATATATATATATATATATATATATATATATATGATAATATGATTTTTATGTGGAGAAAATAATGCAATACTAATTTATAGCTTTTTAATGTTTTCCGCATTTCATTTATTCGTTATTACATTCCATTTAATTTTGTTCTAATATATGATTCTTTTGTTACAAAATTTTTCAAGTGAGACATGTCTGAGGTTGCACAAATTGAAGGGCGGGTTAGGTACTCCGCGTTTAAAAAGACGGTTAAGGTTATGATAACGCCGACGGACTCTCTTGACAATTTGAAAGCACAACTTAACACTTATTTTGAGCATCTTGGTGAAAATCAATATACACGTCACTTGTTTGGTCAAATGCCATGCATAGACCTAGGAGAAGATAGAGATGAATACGCATGGAAAACAGCAAGCTATATGCCTTTGCTTATTCGCGACGACGGCGACGTCGGATTTATGTTTCGGAATATGGTGGAAGACAATATATTATATATGTATGTTCGTTCCATATGTAATTGCATTGAATGTAAGTAGGGATTTAATTTAATGATGTGTAATGAGTAGTTTAATTATGGACACTTTGTAATGTTTTGATGAATTTCAAACGTCTGTTTAATTTTAACCAAATGTCGGTTTAATTTAATTATGAACAATTGTAAAAGATATTCTATTTATCTTCATTATGTCCGAGTTTCAATCATACATATGAATTATATTACCTTTGGAAATGCTCTGGTTTAATTACAGGTAAAAAATGGCCGAAAAAATGGCTTGGAAATACTTAGAATTATGCAGAACCTGCTGTCTGCATAATCAAATTTCCTCGGCAGTTAACTACCGAGGTTTTCCTCGGTAGTTAACTGCCGCCGGTTTCCTAAAAACCTCGGCAGCATACTGTCGAAGGGTATTTTGGTATTTTACTCGTGTGGCACAGCCAAACAACATGTGGGAACAGCAATACTCGAATGACTATTTCTGCAATTTCAAGAAGTATAAACAAATACCTACTATTCAAGTATCAAGTGTGCAATCTTGGCCATTAAATTGTTTAATATTAAATCTATGATGAATTTGCTTCTTTTGCACCATACCAAAGAAGATGCATTTTGGCATGCTAGATGCCACCCTCTCTAAAGTCTAAAACAACCCGGTTAATAACTTTATTGTTTTTCGTCCTTTCCGTCAAACACCGTTACAAAAACACCTTGTTGGCTAGCGGCGTGTGATATGGCGGGTGCTGATTTGGCTAAACACGTTTATGTGGACTGATTGATGATCCCTAACTATATTATATGGATCAAAATCAAAAACAAAAAGGTATAGAGGAACAAAATTAAAAAAACCTAAATAACAAAATTTGAAATTTAAGTGGCCTTTTAGATGATCACTGACTATATTACAGGCACCAAAACCAAAAATGAAAAGTTACAGAGGAACGAAATTAGAAATCACGAAGTTACAAAATTTGAAATTAAAAACCCTTGTTGTTTCCTCTCTCTCATATTCTTCTTCTGTGCCTCTGAAATCACATGTCCTGCTAACAATGTCTTGGTCATTCATCAAGTCTTTTTCTCCAATTGAATTCCACAACTTCTTTATCATATGGAACAAAATTAAAAATCACAAAGTTAAAAATCTCTGCCATCTTCTTCATCTTCTCTCTGTTGTATGGGTCTCATTCCAACTTGCATTGATTTTTTTATGATAATATGGAACAACGATGGATTTACCAATTCATATACCTAATTTCTTCCTTGGTCACCTCACAAGAAAAGTAATAATAATAACGTAAAGCACAAGAAGGGTGTTTCCATCGTTCTTCTTATCCTTATAACTCTGATATGAGCCTTCTCACTTCTCATGTGCTTTAAACTTTGTCATAATTCCATTAACAAGCAAGCACACATAACGACAACAAAGAATGAGAATTTGTTTTGCATATGGAAAAATAGCATATGTTGACATTATTAAAGCAACATAACACTTTGACATTAGATATTACATCGAGACATGAGGACATGAAAGTGTATACAAGACTCATTTATCATGTGGCAAAGTTGTTGCCTTATAGAAACTTCACAACTATGAAACAAATGTGTCATCTTTTGTTACAAGTTTCATAAATGAAGTGAGAATATTATCATAAATAAAGCACATAAATATTGTTAAGCTTTATAGATTCTGCTTGCACAAAAAGAATCGTGTTTTTGATCTATCAATACGTAGAGAAAAGAAGCTAGTTCTTTGTTTTGTATGATGATGTAGAAGTTGTGAAATTCAATTGGAGAAAAAGATTTAATGGATGATGAAGACATTGTTAGCATGACATGTGGTTTCAGAGGCACATAAGAAGAATATGACAAAGAGAGAGGAAGAAGATGGAAACAAGAAGGTTTTTTGTTTCAACTTTTGTAACTTCGTGGTTTTTAATTATGTCCCTTTGTAACTTTTTGTTTTTGTTTTTTGTCCATGTAATATAATATAGTCATGGATCATCTCTCAGTCCACATAAACGTGTTTAGCCAAGTCAGCACCTGTCACGTCACACGTCGTTAGCTAGCAAGGCGTTTTTGTAACAAAGTTTGACGGGAGGGACGAAAAGCAAAAAGTTATTAACTTACAGGGGTTGTTTTAGAAGAAAAAAAATAAGATACATGGAAGAAAACAAAAAAAACACGCCAAATTACAGAGTCGATTTACATATTTAAGCCTTTAATGTATTAAAAATAGTTTTTGATTGTGCACTATGTTAGTCAAAATAGTTTTTACAATAAAATATTTTGTTAATATTGTCACATCAGTCCTTATATGAAAAGAGTTAATATCAATATCGAATGACTACTTTTTTTTTGTGGTGGTCGGGATTCGAACCCTAGACCATGCATATACTATGCATTGTCCATACCAACTGAGTTAAGCTCACAAGGATCGAAGGACTACTTTATCGTTAGAGACTATTTTAACTACTGAAGTACTCAATTAAAAACTATTTTAAAATTTCAATACATTTAGAGACCATTGTAGCTACTCGTTATTAAAACTAAAATTACTATTACCCCATTCCAAAACTTCAAACTAAAGAAATTTTATGTTATTTTTAGTCATTCAAATAATACTGAATGAAAATAAAATAAAAAATACATGTAAAAAATTACATGTATTCTATAGGAAAAATTTATCTATCATATTGTTAGATATATCTAATAAAAAAGTTTAAACCGAATCCATGTTAGTATAAATTAACGGTCCGTTTGATGCGTATGATAAGAAGACATGATATGATATGATAACACTATCATATCCTACTTAAACCCGTTGTTTGATGCATCAGTAGAAAAGGATAAAATAAACCTATTACTTATCCTATCTTATTGCTTCTTTGTAATTTTAATCTTTTTTTGGTGTGTTAACAACATGATAGCAAGAGTTATCATCAGCGCTTCTACTTTTTCTCAGAGACGTTCTTCGACTCCCAACCCCACCCACTCCAACAATTATATTCCAAAATTCTTGTTCGGTTCTTTCTTGCTCCTAATTTTAGCTTGCCTATACCCTTTCATTAGGTTTTTTTCTTTTTAATTTTTTTTCTTCCGATTCTTCTCCATTTTTTTGTTTCTATTCAATCCAATGGATTTTCAATTCTTCAGGCTTCTATTTTTTTGTGCTTCAGTGTTTCAATTTTGTTTCTATTCCAATCGAATTTTTAATCTGCTATGTTCATAATTTTATAAATGAAATCATGGTTATTCTAATATATAATTTTATATAAGTTCCATGGTTGATTTGATTTTGGAATGAGGAAAGTTGAAGAATTAAGTCTAAGATTACCGTGAAAACCACCTTGCTTAAGGAAAGAGATGAAGTGCAGAATAGCTTGTCGGTGGTACAAAACAAATGGGTTTAATCTTCTTTTTTAATAATTATTTTTAGCTTAATTTCTCAATCGTTGCAGATTTGGTTGCAGAAGGAGTAGTAGAAGAGGATCCACATTCTATATTATCATCTTTTTTTATTATGTGTACACCAAATATATGATAGAATAAGTGTATATCCTCATTATCATATTTTATCATTATTCAACTTCTAATCATATCATATATATATCTTATCATGCACATTAAACGGACATTTAATATAAATTTATTTCTAATATTCTTACGGTAAGTTATTCCTACTTGTAAAAACAATTTATTCATTACTTAAAATATGACATGATTCGTGATTTCTATGATTTGGATGTTGCGTATTACTTATTTTATCCTAAAATATAAGTAAAATTTGGTCAACAAAATTTAATATATTTGATTCAAAATTTGTACCAAATACATTCATTTATGTTGATCCAATTTTACTTACATTTTGAGACGGAGGATTATATAGCATCATAGGCCATAAATTTGTTATTTTAATATGTCAACCTTTTAACTTCCTTCAAAAAAATGTCAACCTTTTAACTCGAATCTTAAACATAAACTCTCATTAGATGTATGTGTAGGAGACACCAAAATAGTTTTCCTCCTTCACGTGTACGTGTGTCTTATAATGTCATTATATCTACATAATTGTATATTTTATTTAATTTAATAAATTAGCTTATTGTATTTATGAATTGACATTGTTGTTTATAATACTCTTTTGAGCAGTTCATAAAAATTGAAATGTCAGGTAAACATAAATCAAACTTTGGAGTAAATTATAAAAGTACAAATAAAGTTATACAGTTAAAGATAACGTGATTATTTTTAAACTTAATTTTTACTCAATATGGAGCATGCAAAATTTATCAATGCACTCATAAAATACAGGTAAAATTGTTGGTGGACAATCGGCGACAGTTACGCAAGGAATACGAACTGTATTGTCAAATAAGAAATAAAATGTTAGTGAAAGAAGACACGATATTATGTATAAAATAAATTAGAAAGGAAAAAAAAAATGAAAATGGTGTGAGAAATGACGTACCACTATTTGTAATAACAAGAAATAGAGAAAGAAATATAATTAAAGTGTAAACAAACATGAGCATTTGAGCCATAGTTAGGATTTCTTTTTAACTCTTTATCAGTAAATGAATTAGTAAATAAACTCATAATCTGTGAAGTTCTGTTAAATAGTGTTTAGCATTTAGGATTTGTAAGAAGTCACTTATATAATTGAATTAATGTTAAATTCTATAATCAATTACCCTTTTAACTCACTTAATTCATCGGTTAATCTTATTAAAAATCTCAAATAAACATCTTGATGGTAATCAAAGTTTATTATATTTTTTATTTAAACTTCATTAAAAAAATTATTTATGTTTTAGCCTTTCATAATAGATATGAAAAAAATATGAAAAGAGAAACAATAGTAACAAATGATGAAAAAAGTTAAATGTATGAATAACGCCTTGAAGTGGCGACAACATATTCATTTATACATTAAAATACCCCTAGGATTATTTTATTTTATTTTTACAAAATTTTATATCAAAGTTAACTCATTTATGTAATAATACAAACCTAAAAGACCTAACATGAATACCAGTTTGATTGTTATGTGGAGGATTCACAATGCATGTACAAGCCATACCCGAATACACAACTTAACAGAGAAGAACCAATTTATAAGCATAGAGGGGTTTTAAGTTGAGTCAAACTCGCTTGATATCAACTCAATTCATATAAGAATATATTCAACTCAAAATTTAACTTGAATTCGACACAACTTTTTTAGTTTGAGTTTGACTTGTTAAAAGTTCGTAAACAACTTGATTCAACTCGTTTCAAACTCACCTGATATCAACTCAATTCAATAAGAGTTTATTTAGCTCAAAATTTGACTTGAGTTCAACACAAAACTTTTTTAGTTCGAGTTTGACTTGTTAAAAGTTCGCAAACAACTCGATTCCTCAAATTATGCAATTCAAAAGACTTTTTGGTAAAAAAAAAAAAAAAAAAAAAAATCATTTTCGTTATATACTGTTGACCCTTTAATTTTTTTTTTATAAAAGGCAAATATTGAATAAAAACAAAAGTTATCCCATGTAGGCATGTATACAATCTGGTGTAGTTTTTTTTTTTTTTTTTTTTAAGGAACAATCTGGTGTAGTTTAAAACCATGTATATAATAGTGTAGTAAAAAATCCACATTTACATCTCCGTTTATTTTTAATTGTCGTTTAACTACAAATTGTGTTACTATTTAATTTATCAATTTTACCTTTTTGAATAAAACTAATATAATGTTATGTATTTGGAAAAATCCAAGTTGTTTTGTTTTTTTCTTTTCAAATAAAGTTTTTCGTTATATGCGAATTTTAAACCTCCACCAATAAAGTTTCAAACGCAAAATAGAAAAACTATTGACTCCATGAATTTGTTGGAGAGTACGACAGAGATAAAACATCAAATTTATTAAAAAGAGCGTAAAGAAATAAAAATTTATTGATGAGTTAAAATGAATGTATAATAGAAAGAAAAACAAATCCAAAATTCCACTAACCTCATGTAGGAAATTATTCTAAAATAAAATGACACTTAATGAGGAAGTATTAAATTTGAGAAGTTGGTAACGATAACAGATGAAACTTGTTCCAAGTTTTGTGTAGTAATAATCCACAGATCAATGTTAAAAAGGTAGAAAACAATTTCTGTATTTATTCATCTGTAATTGATCAAACCAAGGCAAATAATAAACCTAATTATCAAACTCACTCAGTCTACCAATCTTGCTATCCTTTCTGATTAAGGGTCTAGCACCCTAAAATTTCTTTAAAATTAAAATAATAAAAGACAGTACGAGGCTTCTAAATTCACACTTTAAACTAGAATGTTCCTCAAATTACAATCACAGATTGCGAAAAGAATCTAATTGAAACAAGTACTGCATATATGCCCAAAACTGAGGTAAACCCCATCAACGATAACATGCCAATTCGTTTTCCCTGTTGGATTTACTTGAAAAAATAGAATATACCTAAATATCAGATAGCGAGTCCAAACTCTTCCATCCATAAACCTAGCTTCTCTGCATTGGCAATGTGTCATTAATTAGATTATAGACATAACCATTCTCCAAAAAGAATGAATGAGGGTAAATAAATACACATGCAGGAAATCAAAATGCAGCTAGAAGTATAAACAATTGAATTTACACAAGTACAATTCTACAAGTAGGCTACAAATGGGCCGAATAATCTAACGTCATAAGGCTCACATAACACTCAATTGCGGCATCAATTATACTGAACATAAAGAAACATACTTTACACAGTACTTACAAAAAACTTAGTTTACACTTGCCATGACATAAAGAAGTCTCTTTATTATGCCTTTATAGAACAAAGAAATAGAAAGCATATATAACCTGTCTATAATAACACTGCATTAAAAGAGGAATGATAACCTTACTTTTAGGTCCTCCACACAAAGTTAGACCCAAAAACCTAGTCTCCCCTTTGGAAACACTTAATTGAGATACACTATATAAAGACAAATTTCCAGTTTAAGAAAGTTTGTGAATTCCTTTCACTTTTCTATTCACTCAAATTTGGAAAGGGTATATGTTAGGGGTAAACATGGGTCCTGGTTCATCAGCAAACCCTACCAACCTAAACCAAACAAAGCCAGAAAATTCAGGCTGGGTTGCAGAATCGCAGTGTTTTGCGACTCTTTGCTAGATACCTTAGGAGACTAGGGGGAGAATGCACATAGCTTCAATTGTTTCTCTACTGCTGAACTAGTTACGAGATCAGATCTATTTTCTTGCTTCTGTTTTGGTGTTCTTCTAAGGGGGTTTCTGTATCAAACATAAATCTAAGGGGGTTTCTGTATCAAACATAAAGAGACTGGGCAACCATAACCATTCTTCAATTTTTTCGTGTCCCTTGTATTTACCTTTTTTCTCTCTATGCACAAAGAATTCTTCTCTATTGGAAATATTTCTTCCAGCTGAGGAAGTGGGAATCCTATAGTTGAGTGCAAGGTGTCTAAGAAAGTATAGTGGACTGCAATCAACATATGCACTGTTTCTTTCTTCACAAGTTAACCTTTTAACCTTTTTGAATTTCTAACATACATTTTAACAAAAGTTTATGATAAAAATTTGGTCAAATGCATATAAAGGTCTTTTGAGTTTTTCGTTTTTCCTAAAGTGGTCTTTAAGTTTCAAAAGTCCCAAACAAGTCCTTTTAGTTGTTGAATCGTTTCAAACAAATCCTATTGTAGATAGCATAGTTGGTAATTGCTTCCTTGAACTCATCTTTGGTACCAAATCTGGCTCCTAACACCCACTTAAAATTAGTCATCTTTTTAGGCATTGCAAATGATGGATAATGCTCTTTGTTGCTATCATCTGAATCATCACCATCATCCTCTAAAAGGACTTGTTTGAAACGATTCAAAAACTAAAAGGACTTGTTTGGGACTATTGAAACTTAAAAGACTTGTTTGAGACTTTTGAAACTTAAAGGACCACTTTGGGAAAAACTTAAAGGACCTTTAGATACATTTAACCTAAAAATTTCAACGCAGAAAGGAAGTCACATAACAAGACATCGTCATCACCTTATTAAATTTCTAACATACAATTTTAACCAAAGTTTATGATAAAAAATTTAATGCAGAAACAAGTCACATAACAAGACATCGTCATCAAAATTCAAGATATGATATAAAATTCTTTTAATTAAAATAGAATCTTTACCTGTGAATAAAAGTTGGATTACAGAATAAGATTCCAATACAGCACTCAAGATTCCTCTCTGACTTTTTGCTTCTTCGACATTTTTAGTTTTTGGGGAGTGTCAACAGTTGAAAGTTCTAAAGCATCTTTATCTGACCTTAATGGTTTCCCCTCATTTTCTCTCTTTTTTGTGCTCCTGTAAATTTTTCTAAGATACATAAGCATAAACTTATAAACTTTTAAGAATATTATTTAGACATGACAGATATTTAGAAGAGAAAAACCTGTCAGTATGGGAAACAACTTCCAAGTTCTTATCCAACCATTGTATGTTTCCTGTGTTATCTGGAACTAGAGATCCGTAAACATAAATTTGTTCCTCGTCGAAGCTGCAACGATTAATCGCAAAACTTAATCATATGATGCAAAGTTCAACTCATAACCACCCAGATTTAAACTTTACAGTGTCATTTTAAAACTAGTTGTAATTATACTATCAACAAGAAAGTGGGAACTGGCAAGTCAAGATACTCTCCAAAGTTTTCCAACATGCAATAAAAGGCTAAAAGGTAACAACTAGCAGAAAAACAAATAAAACTCTTACAATTAAATCCTATACGAATAGAAAATGTTATAATTAAGAGATAAGAAGTGAGTGTATGAGTTGGCAATAAGTCAAGATACTCTCCAAAGTTTTCCAACATGCAATAAAAGGCTAAAAGGTAACAACTAGCAGAAAAACAAATAAAACTCTTAAAATTAAATCCTATACGAATAGAAAATGTTATAATTAAGAGATAAGAAGTGAGTGTATGAGTTGGCAATGACAGAGAGTAGGTGCATAAACATCGACCAGTGAGCAACATTCCTGTAGATCAATTTTTAATGGTTCATTTTTAAAGTTTTGGAAAGAGCAAGGATACCAAAATTCAGTCAGTGGGTTATAATTTTTGTACATTTTGGTGCATTTGGGGTTTGGTTATAGCAGAATGTATGTGTGCACCTACAAGGGTGTTTCCAAAACACACAAAACCCAAAATTGCACAAAGATTTATGCCAAGAACTGGCAAACCTTCATAGTAGATACCAGATATCCATTCAGAGACATGGAAAAGGATCTATATATGTTGTAGAAAAAGCACCACTACACACAAATTTGTTGATATGGAAACCAATTCTTATGAATATATTCATTTTCAACCAATGATAGTGGTAAAGAGTTATATTATTAGTTGGTTACATATTTATGGTGCTTCTTCATCGCATCAATTAGTATATGCAATACTGCAGATCTAGAGGGATGGTTACTATATCCTTGTGTCCAGCTGAACAAACTAAAATATCTAAATTTCAACACAAAATCAATCCTACAAAGTTGAGCAAGAGACTTAACATGATATCAAAACACACTCTCATGCAATTGCAAGACAAAAGATGCATTGAACAAATCTAATTTTATAAAGTATGTCACCTCTTGACCGAAAATCGTAGCATGGTTCCTTTCTTTATCACATGTCGCTTGTGATATTTGCTCGCAAACACCCCATGTTTCTACAAAAAGAAAAAACCACACATCACACACACTAAAGCTACATGCATATAACTAACTATATAATCTATTCATAATGCCGACACAATAAGATAACAACTGAGAAAACATTCGGACGAGACACTCACCATTGTGAATTTGAACTCTCCCCTAATATCTTTCTCAGTTATAATCGCAGTAGCAAATCCAAGCACAATAACAATAATGACCTCAGGCGTAACTTTCTCTACTTTTCCTTCTGAAAAAACAACACAACATAAACCCAATTAATTTAATTAACTAACTAACCTAACTTAATTTCTTGATTTTTCTTACAACAAAAAAATGATCAACATTACCTAAAAGCATGTCTGGCTTTGGAGAAAAAAGCAACATATTAACCTTCAGATTAACACCGAAATACGGATAAACACCGGGAAGAACCTTGGCGCATTTGTCGAGTGAGTCAACATAATAGGCCAAAACGACGCCGTCGAAAATCTCATCGTAACTGCAAAAAAAACGCAACAAAAACAAAATTAAATAAAAAATCAGAGTTACATGAATGATGATATTGGAAAGTAATACGTTGAAGAAAGGAATGTTACGTGAAAAGTAAAGTGCTGAGTTCACGAAGAACGGCTTTAGAAACTTGATTGCTTTGAGAAGGATGAATATAAACTACTAAGTTGGATTTTGAAACCTTTAACCCTTCCATTGGAGAGTTAGGGTTTTGAGTTGAAACCAAACTCGGTGTAATGGGGTTTATTCAGTTGGTGACTCGACGGAGAAGAGGTTGAAGAAAATGAGAGAAGAGGTTTAGGGTTAGTTTGGGCCTTTGGGCTGAAATACAAAGCCCAAAATACGTCTGAGATACATAGCTCGATACAGGGAAATTATACCCTGTACCTCAACATATGTACTTTTACCCCTACACATTTTCATAAATTCCAATTTCACCCTTTTTTCTATTTAACCTTTTATACATTAATTTTCACTCTCACTTTAAAAAATTTCAATCCCAATTCAATATGAGTTTACCCCCATATGATATTCTTCCATGTCTGCATTTTAGATTTTTATCTTTAATATATACATTGTTTCTTGTTCAAAAAAAATATATAAAAATTGTTTCTGTAAAAAAAATCGGAAAACTTATTCCAAAATATTTCTGGAATACTCATGTTATGCTTTCCGTAAAATAGTGTTTCGGTGTTGTCCGATTTTATTTTATTTTATTTTAAACTGAAACTAGCATTGTTTAAGGACAGAGAGATAAATAGCCTTTGTTGTTCAAACCATAGTTTTAAAACTCGGCTCGATCATCGATTCGGGAGAGGTATTGGGTCATTGGATCATTGGTTGAACCACTGAGTCGCAGGTCGAACCGCATGAAAGAATTGGATGACTCAATTATAACCCGGTCTCCATAAATTTTTTATCTTCGTATTAAATAAGATGACTCGGGCTATAAAAAAAACATAACACTAATAAATGTTTGAAAAAATCACCAGATAAATTAAGATAATTTCTCAAACGTTTACTTATACAATATATTCGGTGTGTGTCGGGGTGCGGTATTGACGAGTCATCGCCCCATCTATTTCTTCATTGCAATGTGTTCGATTTTTTATGGCAACATATTAGGTCCTGGATTGGGGTGTCTGGTGTGGATCCTCTCAACATTAGTGAGCACTTCATTCAATTTATTAATTATATAGGTTACTCTAAGAAACACAGGTCATTTCTTCAATTGATTTGGCTGCTTGGTGTGTGGCTGATCTGGAATGAACGCAATAACAGGCTATTCAATAACATAGAAACTTCTAATTTACAGCTTCAAGAGAAAGTAAATTTTCACTCGTATCGGTGGCTGAAAGCTAATAACGCCACGTTTGTGTACGGTTCTCAGAGACGGTGGTCGGACCCTTTGATTTGTTTGGGTATCGACTAACCTTTGTTTTCATATACTTTGTATTGACAGTTTGTTTTTTGGGGTGAGTTTCTTGGTACACCTTGTACTGGGGAACCTCTACCGCCGTTGTTAATATATCTCATTTTAGTTTCTTAAAAAAATAAAAAAATTATGAAGATAAAATAAAAAATAAAAAGAGAATACATGTTTTTTTTTTCTTAGAAAGACAAAATACGCAAAAAAAAAATGACAAAATACAAATTATGCACACAAGTTAAAATGTGAATTAAAATGGTGTAGTTTTAGTGTAACGGAAAAAAAAAATGGTGTAGTTTTTGTATATGGTATTTTGAAATAACATATAATCAAAATGAATCAATAATTATTCATAACAAACACCAGTGGTGTAATGGTTCTTAGCACCTTTGAGAAGTTTGTGACTGTCTGGTTGCCTGTTCGATTCTCAACAACGCTGGTTTTCAATTTTCGGAAGACTTTGCAGAACATGATTCCGGTAAACCTTAAAAACCCATAAAATCTCAAACCTCAATCAACTATTCGGTGAATTATTAAAACTCAGAAGCGTTTTTCAGCGAGAGAGGGCTTATGAACACGTAAGGGGTGGGGTATAACTTCCTCGATAGAGTGTATATTTGATTTTTTTTTTAAGAGAGATTTCACTCTTAGTATTTTGATAATTTTTTTTTTTAAATATAGTATTTAGATAAATTAAAATTTAGGTAGCAAAAAACAGAGAATTAAAATTTAAGCTATTTAGATTTTGAGGTTCGTCATAGTGCAGAAAGTCTCAAGACTTGCAAACATAACAAATATCGTTGTATACCATATGATTTAATTTTGTATTGCTTTTCTTCTATGCCCAAGTTAGCCATTTTTTATAGAGGTTAAATAAATATATAAGAAAAAATAAAAATTAATTGTGGTCTTGACAACTTTTATCGTTAATAAAACTCCATTTGTGCTTGTTTACTACCCCCTCCGTCCCAAATTGTATGTCGCTTTGGAAAAAAAATTTGTCCCAAATTATATGTCGCTTTACAATACCAATGAAATATTTATATTACTTTTCCTATTATATCCTTAACTATTAATTACTCTCTCTTCTTTCAATTATTTCATTTATCTTTTCCATACCATTTATTAGGGATAATTTTGTAAAACAACTCATAATTTCACTCTCCCACGCAATATTAATTAATTTCTTAAATCATCTATCATACACAATTAACCATAATTTTTAAATGTATCTATGCACATAAATCATGGTTAATAAATAAGATGCATATTTGAACACATGAAAATAATTTAAACTTGAAAACAATTTAGATGACAATCGAGGATAAAGGCATAAAAAAAATTAGAGGTTAAAGACATTAAAATTGTTGTTGACAACTTTTAGTTGAAGATTAGATATTTTTTTTTTTTTGGTCTTAGTCGAAGATTATTTTAGTTACCATGCATTGTAACATTCATTAACCATCGACAAAACATAATTAATTTTATATTTAAATTATACTAACGGTTAAATTTGATATATATTTTTTTGGGTTGAAATAACATAGCTCTAATTTTTTAATTTTTTCAAAATAACACCATTCTAAATTTTCCCCTAAAAAAATTTAAAACAGCTCTAATTTTTTATTTTTTATTTTTGTCGACAACAGCTCTAAATTTAGTACAATGTTGAACGGGTTAAAAGATTAAACCTAAAAAATAGGGATAAAAGAAAGAAAACGACAAAAAGGTAAAGAGAAAAACCAAATTCAAAATTCCCGCCAGAATAATGCGAATTGCAGAGATATCCTCACCGGAGCTCCGAACACTCCACGGCGACAGCGACGATCATCACATCCTCTCCCAAATCGAATCAATCATCAAGCAAATTGAATCTCACTCCGTCAACAAACAACCACCGGAAACAACCGTCGTCAATCTCCGGCAATGTCTAACGCAACTGAGTCAACTCGCTCCATTTTCCAACTCACTGAAGCTTCAGATTTGGAAACTCAGCTACCGTCTCTGGAACGTCTGTGTCGATATCTCAAACACCGCTTCCATCCGCTTTTCATCGTCCTCCACCACCGTCGCCGGCGAAAATCAGGCAGAACTCCGTCACTTGACCGCCGACCTACTCTCAATCGCCAGTGATGTTACTGGAATTCCTTCACCGGCGATTAAATCAGCGTCGTTCTACTACAAGACTGGTATGTTATGGCATAACCTCCGGAAATTCGATCTCGCCGCGAAATGCTACGAACGAGCCACTGATCTGGTTTCAAAACTCGATATAGCTTCGATAACAGACGCCGGAGAGAGAAAACTGCTTTTAGATCTGAATTTGGCTCGGTCCCGAACAGCTTGGGAGGTTCGGGATCAGAACCTTGCTATTGCGTTACTGAACCGAAGCAAAAGCATGGTTTCTGGTTCGAGTGAGAATTACATGGAACTAGCGAAGCAGTTTATGTCGTTCGGGAAATGTTCCCTCGCCGCGAACAGTGATTTGAGCGAGGCGTTGAAGTTGATGAACGAGGCGTTGGAGAATTGTGAGAAGGGATTCGGTGCAGCGAGGACACGGGAAGAGAAGGTGGAGATTCGAGGTTTGAGGTGGAAGGTTTTGAGGTTTATAGCGGCGATTCATTTGCAGAAAGAGGAATTTGAGAGTGTGGTTAAGTGTGTGAAGGTTTTGAGAGATTCTGCTGAAGGTGGTGATGATCATCCAAGTCTTTCTGTTTTGGCGATGAAGGCATGGTTAGGGTTAGGGAGGCACGTCGAAGCGGAGAAGGAATTGAGGGGAATGGTGATTGATAGAGGGATTCCAGAAGGTGTTTGGGTGTCTGCTGTGGAGGCTTATTTTACGGCAGCAGGGACCGCTGGGGCGGAGACGGCGAAAGGGGTGTTTTTAGGGCTGTTAGGTAGGTGTCATGTTAGTGCTGGTGCCGCGGTGAGGGTGGCGAGTAGGGTGCTCGGAGGCAGTGGAGAAGGGAGTAAAGTGAGGGCTAAAGTGGTTGCTGAGCTTGTGTCTGATGAAAGGGTAGTGGCGCTTTTTGCAGAAAAGGATGCTGCTAAGGATAGAACTGCAATGCATGCTGTTCTGTGGAATTGGTATGATAATGTTATTACTTTTGGGTTCATTTCTAATCTGGTTCTTTTGCTAGCTGCGTATTTGTATAGATTTGAATGTGGTTTGTGATTGTTTTAAGCCATTTGCATGATGATACTGTGGGGTGTGTCTTAAACAGTTTAACTTCAAAAATATAACTCAATGGTTGTTATCTTAATGTTTTGTCATCCTAAATGTTTTCACAAGATAATATGTGCCAAGTGAGTGATTAAATGTGAAAAATGTTTTTGTAAGTTATGAAACTGCAAGCAAAGTATATGGGATAGCTTTCTTGGTTGAAGTTGAACTGATCTAAGAGGATATTCAATATAACCAAATCACTGTTCATTTCTTTGCTTAATGGATGTGATGTAAAAATACATATATTGTGGGTTCAGTATGGCCAATAAGCTCCCTTTTTGTGGTTTCCATCTCACTATGCAGTATGCAAGTGAAACATTATTCTGGGAAGAGTCTTCCCATTGCCTTTTCTATTTGATTAAACAATTATTACTCATCCCGACCTTAGCTCAGTTGGTAGAGCGGAGGACTGTAGTTGGTAACATGCCAAATAGCCATCCTTAGGTCACTGGTTCGAATCCGGTAGGTCGGAATTTTTTTTTGGTAAAAAAACAATTATTAATCCACAGCTTCGGAACATGTGATGAACTAATGTCAAGTAAAACAGGAAGGTAAAAATCCCCGTGAGTTTAGCTCAGTTGGTAGGGATATTGCATATTATATGCAGGGGTCGGAGTTCGAACCCCGGACATCCCACTTCTCCACAATTAAATTGTGTGAGTTCTAGCCACCAAGCTACTTGACAAAAAAAAAAAACAGGAAGGTAAAATTGAAATCATATCATTTAGGTAACAAATAAGTTACTTTTTGCCACTCTCTCAACAAATCCTAGCTCCACTGCAAAAAGTTAACCTTCAAAATACAGCAAAAATAGTAGAATCAGGTGTGAAATACTTTAGTACTACAATATTCCTGCAGCTGCAGTGGCTGCTATTAGAAACTCAAAGAAGATGATTAATTCATCTTTAGATGCATAGAAAATGAATTGAATTGTGTACAGAATAAAAATGAAACTGTTACATTACAATGGCTTCCATAAAGCTATTTATAGGCAGCTGCAATTAACAGAGTTAATTGCAGAATCTGTTGCAACTGCGCTGACTCACGATAGTTGGTTACAAGGGTAGTTATGCAGTTTCGCTAACTCTATTGTGGCTTTCTCTAACGCCAGCTCTACATATCTCCAATAACTGCAATCTACATTCATTCTCTTGGTACATTTTAAATCATCTAGGTTGATCCTTTTGTGGCTTTCATATAGATTCTGGACAACTGCCCAGGAGACTAGTTTTTTTTTCTCTTGTCTTTATCAACTGCCTAAGGATAGAACAGCAATGCATGCTGTTCTTTGGAATTGGTATGATAATGTTATTACTCTTTGGTTCATTTCTAATCTGGTTCTTCTGCTAGCTGCGTTGTTGTATAAATTCGAATGTGGTTTGTGATTGTTTTGCGCCATTTGCATGATGATACTGTGGGGTGTGTCTCAACAATGTAACTTCAAAAATATAACCTAATGATCGTTATCCTAATGTTTTGTCATCCTAAATGTTTTCAGAAGATAATATGTGCCAAGTGTGTGATTAAATGTGAAAAAAGTTTTTTGAAGTTATTAAACTGCAAGCAAAGCTATATGGGATAGCTTTCTTGGTTGAAGTTGAACTGATCTAAGATGATATTCAATATAACCAATACACTGTTCATTTTTTTGTTTACTATGCAGTATTGACGTAAAATATTTGCTGGGAAGAGTCTTCCCATTGCCTTTTCTATTTGATTAAGCAATTATTACCCATCCCGACCTTAGCTCAGTTGGTAGAGCGGAGGACTGTAGTTGGTAACATGCCAAATAGCCATCCTTAGGTCACTGGTTCGAATCCGGTAGGTCGGATTTTTTTTATTTTGGTAAAAAAGAAACAATTATTAGTCCACAGCTTCAAACATGTGCTTGAAACAGGAAGATACAATTGAAATCATATAGGTATCAAATAAGTTACTCTTTGCTACTTTCAAATCATATAGGTAACAAATAAGTTACTCTCTGCTACTTTCAAATCATATATGTAACAGATAAGCTAACCTTCAAAATACAGCAAAAATAGTAGAATCAGGTGTGAAATACTTTACTACTACAAAATTCCGGCAGCTGCAGTGTTTATATACCTAAGCAGTGACTACTATTAGAAACTCAAAGATGATGAATTCATCTTTAGACACCGAGAAAACGAATTGAATTTTGTGTATAGAATAAAACTGAAACTGTTACATTGCAATGGCTTCCATAAAGCTATTTATAGGTAGCTGCAATTAACAGAGTTAGTTGCAGAATCTGTTGCAACCGTGCCATATCACAATAGTTAGTTACAAGGGTAGTTATGCAGTTTTTCTAACTCTATTGCAGCTTTCTCTAACACTAGTTCTACATATCTCTAATAACTGCCATCTACATTCATTCTCTTGGTACATTTTAAATCATCTAGGTTGATCCTTTTGTGGCTTTCGTATAGATTCTGGACAACTACCTAGGAGACTAGTTTTGTTTTTCTCTTGTCTCTATCAGCTGCTATCGGTGTATCTCTTTCCTAATGACCTCTAGAAATGACATCCACTAGAGCACTGCAGCATAAATATGTTGGAAGAGTTTACAATTTGCTTGATGAATATTTGCATTTCTTTCCAAGCAAAGTCAGTCAAATCACTGATCTCAATATTTTTACCTGATTTTCAGTGGTGCTGACAATTTTCAGTCAAAAGATTATGGGACCAGTGCAGAACTCTTTGAAAAATCAATGCTATATATTCCACATGACACAGAGAACAGAATACTTCGAGCCAAGGGCTTTAGAGTTTTGTGTCTCTGCCACCTTGGTCTCTTACAACTGGATCGTGCCAAAGAATACATTGACGAGGCTGAGAAGGTATTATTGAAAATTAGAATTTTGAATTTGTAGCATTAACTTTCACTCAAATAAGAAATATTAACCCTGTTTTCCATCTTTGCAGCTTGAGCCCAACGTTGTCTGTGCTTTTCTTAAGGTACCGTCTTCTCTATCTGTTGGTGTGTATTGGTTTTTCTGTATCTATGTTACACACATGTATAAATAAAATATAGGTGGACTAAAACAGCAGACAAATTCACAATGCTTACAGATAGGTTTGGATCTTATGATGACACCTCACATTTGATTACCTAATGATTGCTTTAAGTTGGTTACTACTAATAACTAAGCCCACTTGCTTCTTATTAGGGTAATGTTTGTTGATAATTGGATGACATGAGAACTTATATTAACTTTTCATTTGTTTTAATTCAGTACAAAATTTATCTCCAAAAGAATGACAGCCAAGGTGCTATTACTCAAATTGAAGCGATGACTGCATGCCTTGACTTTCAACCAGATTTTCTCTCACTTTCAGCCCATGAAGCTGTTGCTTGCAGTGCTCGATCTGTTGCTGTTGCCTCTCTATCAACTATGCTAAACTTCTACACTTCAGGAAAGTCCATGCCAACAGCAGAAGTTACAGTCATGCGCACCTTGGTCACTATTCTATCTCAAGAACCGGGTAATGAACAGAAAGTTCTTAAGACCTTAAAACATGCCCATACACGAGCATCCGAGCTTGGTCCTGATTGCTTCTTTGGAAAAGAGGAGGTTGGAAGACGTGAGCGAAATTGGTTTGCTGTGACTTCATGGAACTATGGTACAAAAACAGGACAGGATAAGAGCTATGAATTGTCTGCCGAGTTCTTAAGACTTGCATCAAGTTTTTATGATCTAGTTAAAGGGTCTGATGATGAGAACAATGTCATGGTTTGTAAGTCATTAGTGCTTTCTGTGTCATCAATGATAGCTTCAGAATTTCAGAGGAAGACTGCTATGTCAGAAACCGAAGTCAAACAAGCTGTAACTTTACTAGATAGGGCAGGGAAGGTATGAATTTGTTCTTTAATGTGTTACATGCTACCTGATGCATTTAGTCTTTTTCAAAAGGGTCAAGTTGAATTGATAGGAAAAAATAAGCTGTATTATACTATCAAAAGTAATTTGTTGTTAGGTTGTATTTTTTAATTGTGAATCTTGTTGAATATTATCTTGCTCCTATCATATGTGGATGCAGATGCTAAAATCAATTTCAGCTGGGAGCTTTGCTAATGATGGCGAAATCAACACCGTTGCAACTGATCTTTTCTTCATATACACCTTATGTGCTTATGACGTACAAGGAAGGCTAAATGACTTAGGATCACAACTCTTCACAGTGAAAAGTTTTGCTAGTTCAAAGGCTTGCAAGCCTCAGTACCTTCTTCAGATAGGCTTACAAGCCTCACAGGGACCGCGGTCTAATCATGAAGTAGCCACCTTTGCTCTAAATGAGTGTCTCTCATCTTTCCTTTCATCACCAGTTCCAGATTATCAAAATGTTGCTCTTGTTGTTCGGAAGCTTATAGCCATCGCTAGCATCCACAAGGGTGATAAAGATGATGATCTTGTATATAGTATGTACAAGCAAGCCTATAGGATAATGGTTGGGTTGAAGGAAGGTGAATATCCAATTGAAGAAGGAAAGTGGCTTGCCATGACTGCATGGAACCGAGCTGCGGTGCCAGTGCGGTTGGGTCAGATTGAAATGGGAAAGAAATGGATGAATATCGGCTTCGACATTGCAAAACATGTTTCAGGCATGGAAGTTTACAAAGCATGCATGGAAGATGTTCTTAGCAATTTGGAGAAAAAACTTTGATTTGCATGAATATCAAATTCGGGTTTCTAGCAGTTATAGAAATAGAACCCATGCATTTTGTACAGGACAGAAGTTTAGTTCATGTAAATGTAGGAAAAATCTGGATTTTACTTTGGAAATGTTCTGTAGGGTTTATGAGAGTGTTCTTTTTGTTGGTCTTACAAAAGGAACATTCTATTGTCAGATAGCCATTGTAATTCTCCGCACACATTTCCTCTATACCCAAAAAAAAGTCCAAGCCAATTATATGAATGGTTAGTATTTACTATAGGTAAAAAAGATCCTGAGAGAAACTAAAGTATTTTATAACCAAAATAATAATATAAAATAAAAATAAAATAAGTGGCTAAATTGAAACCGGTAATCAGGAAAAGAACAAAAAAAAAAAAGAGGGATGTGGCTTAATATTAATTTTTAAGGGAAATGATATCCCGTACCCGGGGCACTGGTTAAGGATATGAAAAAGGAAATTATATAGTAGTTAATGCATTGAAATTGTGTAATTAATTTATAATAAAGTCAAAAACAGTTTTCTTTTATGGTAATAATTTTCTTTTATGGTATGTTTAACCAATGCCCCAGGGGTACCGGTTAGTAGGACCCTTAATTTAAAGAGAGCGTTATATTTCTATATGTATAATTTAAGAAAGAGATTAATTTTTATGTACCCATGGTGTAAAACATTTTTACGTCTGCAATTTGATTGAATGTATGTGTAAAAGTGTTATACTCTATCAACGCATATAAATTAAATTCATAAAATAATAAATTTATATATTAACAAATAAATTTTGAAATATAGTTGCCTTAAAAAATATATTTATTTATATTTTCAAATAAAATAACTAATCTCTAATAAAATTGAAAGTCTATTTTTTTTTTTTGACAAATTTTGTTATTTTCTTTTAGAAGAAACTCGAAAACCATTATAAATTCTTACAAACACGTAAACTCTCAAATTCAAATCCGAGAGAAAGTATCAAATTTAACGATATCAACATTGTCGGTTGAGTTAGACCTTAAAGATAAATATAAAGTTTATATATTAAATAAAAATCACACATATTATAATCCTGGATGCTAAAAAAAAATAAAAAAATAGCACATATATTTTTTTGACGGAAGGTTGCATATGATAATGTTAAGCTCTTTATCCTTTTCCAGATGACCTTGGTATGTCCATTTGCCACTCTCTCATGGATTCCCTTTCTCTACACCTCTCTTATCCACCCTTCCCCAAAACCCAAAAACTCTTCACCACCAAACCCTTTTCTCTTCTCTCAAACCCTAATCCACTCCACTCTTCATCTTTTCCTCAACCCCATTTCAACAAAAAAATCTCAATTTCTCATTCTCCTATCCCACTTCAAAATCTCTTCAAAAAATCCACTTTTTCATTTTCTATAATCAACCTCTTTACTCCATTTCAATCTCTTGCTGTTGAAGCACCTACTTTAACCGAATCAGATGCAGGCAGAATCAACTTAGAATCAATTCTTGTTTCCATTGATGATTTTTTCAACCGATATCCATTTTTTGTTGCTGGGTGTAGCTTTATTTATCTTGTTGCTATCCCTTTAGCAGAAGAGTATTTCAGGAAGTATAAATTTGTTTCAGCCATTGATGCTTTCAGAAAGCTTCGTGATGAGGCGGATTCGCAGTTGTTGGATATAAGGGATAGGAAGAATGTGAAGTTTCTTGGGTCACCTAGTTTGAAGATGGTGAATAAGGAAGTTGTGCAGTTTGAGTTTGTTGAGGGAAATGAAGATGGATTTGTTAAGAAAGTTTTGGAGAGGTTCAAGGATGCTTCAAATACTGCTGTCTTTGTTTTGGATAGGTAAAGAAATAAACCTGTTTTGTAGCAATTGAAAGAAATTTATATAGCTATAAAATTGTTTTCGTATAAGCTATAAGCTGTTTTCATTAGCTATCATGGAGAGCTTATGGAAATAAGCTTATGAAGATGTCATAAGCCGTTTTAATAAGTTCTATGAAATAGTCGAACACATTTTTATGTCAGTAGGTAAACTCAAATAAGTCAATCCAAACAGGCTATGAGATTATAAGAGTCACATTGTTGATGAGAGTGTTTTCGTTTTCTATGATCAATTATTGTTCAAGTGTAAAATATTCCTCACTTGTTACTCTTTTGAATGTAAGGTAGTTTCGACGGTAATTCCATGAAAGTTGCTGAGTTATTATTCAAGAATGGTTTCAAAGAGGCCTATGCCATCAAAGGTGGAGTTAGAGGCCAACAAGGGTGGATGGTATGATCTTTCTCTTTGTTTTCTTATGCATGTTGTTTGTTTACTAGATGCATCGAACATACTTCTGTATTTTATTCATATAGTTCTTATGATTTAATTGGTATGTAATGTCAGTGTAAACATTTATTACACTGTCAATTAATTATAATCACCAAAACCAGATCATTAAAAATATTTGATTTCAATGATAAATATCTTAAATGTCGTTTATAGGATTAGTTGTGATTGTCAATAATGTAAACATTTACACCAACTGTGCGTTGAAATTAAACTCTTTTTCTTAACCTTAACCATTTAAGTTTGATATAAGTTAGCATTTTACATTGTATATATCAAAGCACCTATGAAGCTTTAAAAGATATCTACTTGGCATAGTATATATAAAGATTTAAACTGGGTATTCAATTATCAGATCTTGGAAATTCATTCCCCACACATCAATTTGATGCCAACTAAGGAATGCATGTAACTATGTATCTGATTGTGGAAAATCTGTTTGAAGTAAAGAATAAAGTTCATATGTTAGGTCTTTGTTGTGGCAGGCTATACAGGATACCCTTTTGCCCCCTTCTGTCCATATAAACCGAAGGAAAAAGACTAAAGTGCCAAAAGAACTCAATACAAATGGAAATGGGGCCATTCAGCAAAGTGATAATAAAAACGAGAGTTTGGTATCCTCAGATACCCCTGCGGTTGGAAATCAAGAGACAGAAAATGATCATGTGAAAAAGTCTGTAGAGTCCAATCCGGAAATGAAAATCAGTTCAGTAGTTTCCTCTTCTCCCTATCCCAATGTATGTAATTCTCAACTCTCTCTATCTCTTGCTTTCACTTCCTTTTTTCCGTTGTGACCCTTCATGTCTAACAATGCATGTTCAATGGTTTAAGCATAAAACATCAATTAGTTAATGTTGATTTTTGAATTATGTAATAGAACTAACAGGCAAGGAGGAAAAGAAATTAATAATCTGTTCTGTAATGAACTGAGTGGTATTTGTATCACTCATAAATAACAAAATTTTGGTATGTCATGTTGGTCCTTCAGATATGAGATTGGCATAATATGTCACTGATGCAGGAGTGATTTCTTTAGCACTCTTGTTGTGCCTACTGGAGCGTGACCTTGGCTCATGTTTTGTTGAAGCCTGGAGGGAAAGCGAATGGGAGTGGAAATGACCAATTCCCATTCCTTGTCTGGTTAGGTGATTGGAATGGGATGAGCACTTTACGATTGTAGGAATGTAAATACAAGAAACCTATGAAGCACAGATACGGACACATACACGAGACAGACACTGATACTCCGACATTGCTAATAATTTGAGAAAATTACATAATTCAGTGTAATTACAGGTGTTGCGTGTCCGACATCAGAACACGCCTAATCCGAGGAGTGTCCGTGCTTCATAGCTAGAAACAAAAGAGTTTGAAATAATAACCTACAAAACACACATTACCTAGATGCTCCTGACTCCTAGAGGTTAACTGAATAGAATCCTTTCAGGAATTATGAAGGTCTTAGGTGGTAATTCTCTATGTGCACCTTTACTTGCTCCTTTGGGATCCAAGTACTGTGACTGGTAGTACTGGAGTTACTTATTGCCATTTGAGAGCAACCACAACAACTACCAAGCCTCTTCCCACTAAGTGGGGTCGGCTACATGGATCAAATTACGTGATAATGTTCTATCATAAAACATATTTCGATCCAACTAATTAATCTTGTTGAGGATGACTCAAAATTTGGTGTTTGGAAAATGTTGGAATCGTGACACGATTTTGGAATCGTGGCACGATTTTCAAGGCCGAATGCAAGGTTGGGAATCGTGGAAAATGTTGGGAAAACGTGACACGATTTTGACAGATCTGAAACACGTTTTAAGCATTCTTTGACCCATTTGTTGGGTAAGCTTGGTGAATCTCATGGAAACCAAAGGAGGGAACTTTTAGGGTTTTAGATACTTAAGGTTGAGGGTCTTTGGGTGAGGTTCAAAGCTTCCCCAGATTAGGTCAAGTTGGACCAAACTCATTGATAGTGGATTGGAGAGATCAATCTCTCCCCCATATTAGGTCAAGTTGGACCGAACTGGGTCAACAATTTTGGTGTGTTTGTTCCTTTCTTTCATTGCTTTGATTATGATTGTGGTTTTGCTACGCACTTGTTGTTGTTGCTTGTGGTTAATTTTGGTTGTTGGTTGCCATTGATACTTGCTCCACACATCATATTTTGTACTGGTGTGAAATTTGAGTCCGAATTCACAACAAATCTCTAGATCTTTCTTAATAGTTTCTCTTATAGTGTTTCTAGGTCTTCCTCTGCCTCTAGTGATCTGACTATCCTCCATTTGAGAGCAACCAAAAAATTAAAACGAATTTACACCTGCATCATTTGTGCTATAACTCATCGGTATAGTGACATGACACTCGCACAATAATTTCACTATGTAAGAGTTCAAAGTCAAATGGAACAGTTCAAAGTAAAAGTGATACCCACTGTTATTAATTTGTGAGCAGTAAATGGTTAGAAAGAACATTGTTATTCGGATAGTCTGATATCGGTTATACCTAAACCTTTTTGGAAATGAAAAGAAAACAGCAGAATGATTTGCTTGCTATTAATTTAGTTTTTCATTTCTATTCTGAATTTCTGATCCAAGTTATTTCACAACCTGAAAGCTTTAGAAGTTCAGGATTCTGATTCACTTCATGAATAGTTATCAATTATGCAAAATTGCTCACACTTTTAGAAAAAGTGTTGAATCTTGATAGTAATTGTATCTTAAACAATCATTTAAATATGCGCAGAACTAATTTATCTTGAGTGAAATCGTTATGCAAATATAAGAAGAGTTAATTATGTTTTTAGGTCCATAAACGTCTTTGTACTCATGTTCGGTTTAGTCCCTATAATAATAATTTATTGGTTTTGGTCCCTGTAACATCTGATTTATGTTCTAGTCTCAAGAGTCAAAACAAAGGACCAATTTTAGCATACTTTAGGACATTTGGAACAATATATATAGACTGAAATCGAATATCAACATAAGTTGGGATCTATTAACATAATTAACCCATATAAGATTTAAATAAATTTATCTGATTGTGGATGAAGATGTGCATTTCAGATTCCTACTTTGTCAAAGTACTCATTCCCTAGTAATGATATACAAAAAAGTGGAAGATGACAATAAACTTCTCTGTAAATTTGATCCATTTTGTTATTAAAATTATTTACTTGTATGTTTCTAAAACATGAAATTGAATCACTGTGAACATCTACATGCTTTCTTACATTTAAACCATTAGGATTCCATTCTTTGTTAAAATAAGAACTCCTTCATCATTTTTATCTCTCTTTGCAGTACCCAGATTTGAAGCCACCATCATCTCCAAGTCCATCAAAGCCACAATAATGATGTTAGCAATGCCACCATACTCAACTAGCATCTTTGGGGAAGAAAATTATTTATGCAAAGACCGTATGATTTGTTGACTGTTTTAATTATAATTTTACAATTATTCTTTCTCTTCTTGTTGAGTTTTAGAGATAGTGTAAAGCATGTGATCCTCGTAAACTTTACAAACAATAATCTGGTTCCGGCTGTTTAGTATCTGCACCACATACAAAGACTTGGTTGCCAACAAATGTAGTGATTAATGTTGACGGAATCTTAGCAACAATGAGAAATGAATTTTGGGTAATTGGTAAGACTTGGATGATTGGTAAAAAATAAGGTGAAGAAAAAAAAATTAGGTAACAATTGGAGCCCTTAGGTGTTGAATTTTCATCAGGATAACTATAAAGGAAATTGGACGTTCATTCATGTTATTATTATGTTATTTAAGTAACGTATCATGACTTTCTGAGAAAGAATAGAGTCAACATATTAGTGATTGTGCAAAAATACTTATTAGTTAAATTTAATCTTTTTTTTTTTTAATATTTCATGTGTTTAAAAAATAATCAATTATTTTCATTCTTAATTGTTAATTTTGTGTATATGAAATGTTAAATTTTGCATCAAACCAATGATTTTACTGTATCTTTATAATATTAATTTTCATAGATTTTTACACAATACTATAATTTGGATATCCAAAAACCAATTCAAACTAAACTACATAAAATTGGATCGGATCAAATCATTTATTTTTTTTAGAAGTCATCCAAATTGAACTTTGCGACAAAAAAGCTCACCCATAAAGTGTTGAGAAATGAGTATTCAGGTTTGAACCAGCACCTTATATATCAAATGTCCACAACCATATCTATGATGTTGCAAAATATATACCAAAAAAATAATGTTATTTAATTTAAAGTAAACAACTTTATGTAAAAAATTATACTAGTATAAATAAGAAAAAATTCAGCTGATCAATGTTTAAACTTGGAACAAGCTATTCACAAATTCTATCATGTTTTTATGAGAACTTCCATCTTTACCAACCGCTCTTGTAGCCAAAGTCTTCCATTGCATGACATTATTCATAATCTCTTTGCCTTTTTCACTCATACTCATTATTTCACATATACAATCCTTCAATGGATCTTTTCTCACTATTTGTTTCTCATCAACTAAAGGTCTAATTCCCACTTTCCAAATATCTACAAGAAACTTTGCATCAATGCCTTGGTCTGAGTAAAGTGGTATTGCTACAATTGGGACTCCTATACTCAAAGCTTCCAATGTGGAATTCCAACCACAATGTGTTACAAAACACCCTATTGCTTCATGAGCTAGAACCTCTAACTGGGGGCACCATGCCACAACTAAGCCATTCTCTGATTTCTTTTCAAAGTCTTTTGGGAGCTTAGTCTCTTCAGATGTTTTCACTACCCATAAGAAGTAACTTCCACAATCTTTCAAACAATGTGCTACTTCCTCTATTTGTTCCTCATTGAGTGATGCCATACTCCCAAATGAAACATAAACAGCAGACCTTTTTGGCTTATTATTTAGCCATTCTATACTTTCGTCGCTTTTTAATTGTGCAATACTATGATCTTCATCATCTTTAACTCGCTTATCTAAAAATGTATACGGTAGGCAAGGCCCTACGGTCCTAAAGTTGGACCAAATCTTCATTGTCCAATCAGCCACCTACAAAACATTTAGAGTCATTAATGACTAACCTTTACGTGTCTTTAGTTATGATATTTTTACAAGTGGTGATTCAATTGGTAAATGCTTAACGTGTCTTTAGTTATGATATTTTTACACATAAATTTCTACAACACTTTAGATGGTTAACCAGAGCCGTGTATAGCACAATGCGAGTAAAGCCTTAGGAGTTTGGCCTCGTGCACATGTTTTTGTTATAATCTAGTGTTTGTAGGCTAACAAAATAAAGAGATAGCAGTTCTTCTCTAAATGATGCATAACACTTTTAGTGTCGTTAATATGTTAATACAAACATTTTTTAGACATATAGTCTATAAGGTGTCTCATACTTTCATTGTGTTCTTATCCTCTTTATCTCTCTTTTATTTTTGTTCCAAAAGAATATGAAAAAACTTGTCTCAAAAGTTGTCATAAAATGGTTGTACAAATATCATTTCTTAAGGACGAGAACCAAATTTTAGCATAATCAAATGGTTGTCGTTTGGTGTTTGTGCGTTATATATTGTGAATTTATCTCAAATTCTTACTTACCTCTTTCTCTAGCTCAAAGAAGGAATTGCAAAGGATCCAATCAGCTTTGTGAATATTAGAGAATTGGGCCACTCCTATATCAAGAAAAGTTGGATCTTGTTCATAGGTAAAGTAGAAAGAAGGCATGTCCCTAGGTTGTAATTGAGGAAGTGCAGGAAGAGTAATCTCTTGTTCAACAAAGGGAGGTTTCAACTTTCCCAAATGAACATGATAGTATATACTATTCATAACAAGATTTTGTGTTAGAAAAGAAGCACCAACAATTCCAAATTCCTTTGCAACATCTAAGCACCAAGGCATGAATGAATCATAAATAAGACAATCAACATGGTCGTTTCTAGCATTAAGGTTGTTAATAAGATGAGCAAGAGATTGTGGACCAACTTGCCAAAATTTATTCAAATACAATTTAAAATCCTTTGCTTCAGCAACTCCACCTTTGTCAAAACCATCAGAAATGGTCTCAATCGTAATGGAATTATTTGGCAATTTAGGTATGTTTTTGTAGTTGGAAATGGTGGTGACAAGTGTTACTTTGACTCCTTCTTGTTGTTGTAAAAGCTTGGAGAATTCTAACATTGGATTAGTGTGACCATGTGCTGGAAATGGCAACACCAAACAATGAACACTCTTGGTGGATATGGTTTTATTCTCCATTTGTTTCACAAACTCTTGTGGGGTGAGAAGATTAGGGCTTGAAGTGTTGAACTTGTGGTAACTATAAGGCATTATATTGTGCATATTTATATGACGACAACTTTGAATCCTGCATTTCTTTTAAAAAAGAAATTTGACTTCTGCACTAAATCTATATTGTTCAATAACGATCCATTGGCTATGGAAGTAACAATTGCGTGAGTGCGTTTGCAACGATTTTTAATTCTATAACTTTGAAACTTGTGTGTGTACCAGACAAACATACGCGTTGCTACCTCCAAAATAAAACGCGGTTTTTTACTTTTCCCGGCATAAAAAATCGAAAATAAGAAGGCAAATTCGTAATGATTCCATGCTAATGATTAAAAAATTGTTGGTTAACTTTCGAGTTGATGTGATATAATGGTATAGATTAAAGAATCGACTTAAAATATGGTTTTAGTTAGTGAGTTATACAACACATGGCCTGATTAGTTCTCAACATTAGTCAGTTCTATCTTGAATTTGGAAATATCATCGTCTATAATATATAGAAAATAGAATAAACTTTTTTTTTTTTTTTTAAATAAAAGTAAACTCTCATTTTGATCTTTAAAATGTCATTGTCAAATTAATTTCAGGATTAATTTAAAGGCAATTTCTACGGTACACTCAACAAAATTGAGTGCACCGGTACACCTACATATTAAATTAATAGTTTAATGAGTTATTTTTTTGAAAAAAACATATTTTCTATCAGTTATAATTATAATAATTATATTTTATTTCTCAAAAGTGTCCGCAAATCAAAATTCAATTTTTTTTTATTTTTATTACTCATAATATAGTGAATATTGATTATTTTTTCGATAAAATTTTAAAAAAATTGTATGATTTTTAAAAAGAATGAAATGATGTTTTTTCTTATGAATAATATTTTCTAAAATATAAAAGTCAACAAATATCTCTTTATTACATAAAAATAATCATTAACTTATTGATTTATGAAATAGATGTACCGGTACATCTTAATTATTTAATTATTTTATAGAGTTTAGAGTCCACTTTGATGATTTATGTGATTTTTTATGACTATGTGATGTGTTGATATTTTATTTAAAGACTTGTTTTATTATTTACTAGAATAAGATTTGAAAATAAAATAAATATTGAGATGTGGGGCTGTTTTGGAATTTAGAAGAGTTTAGTGGAAATAGAGGAAATAAGATAAAGTGGATTGAGGAGAGATATAAGGAGGAAACTAGGTTTAGAAAAGTCTGCTTTTTGGAGAAAAAGGGAGAAAACAAGAGAAGAAGAGAACCAAGAGGGAGAGAGACCGCCGATCATCAATACTAAGGTGAGGGTGGGACTAACCTTCAGTAATTCTGAGTATGTAATTCTGAAACTGGATTTAACAGGTTGTAGGTTGTAGTTTTGGGAATTTGGTAAGGTAAGGGTTTGAATTGCAATTTGATTGTTGGGAGATTATAATTTGAGAGAAATAACCTAGGGTAAAGTGAACCATAGAATTGAACGGTGAAAAGAGTGGTTAACCAGGTAGGGTAGTGATGGATTAACGTTTTAATGATAGGGTAATCATACGGTGATGATTATGGACGATTTTGGAGAGTTTAAGGTCAAGAAACGGAGCCAAGAAGGCTCCCATGGTAGAAAATCGCAGAAAAATCTGTGATTTCAGCATGTATGATGTTGTCGAAATCGTGACGCGATCCCAGTGATCGTGAGACGATTTTGACAGAAAATCTGTAATTTCAGTATGTTTGATGCATACCCTGTTTCATGTTCTTGCGTCTTTTTCACACGTTTCTGTTTTGAATTGACCTTTGGTGTAAACATGAAAGTTTTAGATAATTGTGTTAGCTTTCTAGTGGTATTGGTTTGACTTGAAAATAATTTTTGGTTTTTAAGATATGATAAAAATACTCCAAGGAGATCTTAGTGAAATCTTATGAAAATTCAGCATAACCGTTTCTAAGATAATCCAAAACTTATGGGATAATTCCAAACCTCAAAACTAGAAGTACTATGAGTTCAATTAAGGTGTTTAAGAGTATTTAACCCATGTTGTGAGTCGACCCTTGGGGTAGGAATGAATTTGTTAATGATTATAATGAGGTTCAGAGAGGATGAATAAGATGATTAATATTGATGTTTTACTTTGATGATTAAATGTGAAAATATTTATATATTGTGAAATACGTTGATATGAAGTTGTAATTGTTATATATGATGATTATTATTGATGGTAACTTGCTGCATATGTTTAAATGATGTTGTCTTGTTGTTGTGATGAATTAATACCATTAAGATGTCTAAGTTGTTAAGTTGTAAGATGTTGATCCAAATTATTGGAGTCATATGAGATGTCTAAGTTGTTAAGTCGTAAGATGTTGAGTCCATTGCATACTCATTTAAGTTGAGGGCTTGATGTCATGTAATGTATATTTTTACATATTATGTTGAGGGCTTGATGCCCTGTAGGGATGGCAATTGGACCCAAGCCCAGTGGGCACCTGCAAAAAATACCCATGATGGGCGAGTAAATACCCGCATTGTTGGGTATGGGCATGGGCACGGGTAACTACCCACAAATTTGAACGGGTATGGGTGCGGGTACGGGCACTCTAGCACCCACCCCGCCCCCTGCCCGCACATTATATATACTATACCAATAATTTTATTTATATTAAATTTAGTTAATTAATCTAAAGTATTTGATATTTATTGTAATATGCACTTATTTTTTATATTTTAAATGCTTTTATTTGGCTAAATAATATGATGTGTGATATTTGATATGTTGATTTATAATATTTCATATTGTATTTTAAGATATTTTTTATTATTTATTATCTTTTTGTTGTGAAAGTGCGGGTAATGAGTTCGGGTACGGGTACTTAGATACCCATCGGGTATGGGGACGGGCACCAATCTTATTGCCCACGAGGGTATGGGCTCGAGTATGGGGATTTTTTTAAAACGCAGGTACGGGGATGGGCACTATGGTACCCTGTCTAAAGGATACCCATTGCCATCCATAATGCCCTGTGAGCCTATTTACGCTTATATGATGAGGGCTTGATGCCCTGTAAGTTGAGGGCTTGATGTCCTGTGAGCCTATTTACGCTTATACGTTGAGGGCTTGATGCCCTGGTTGGTACCACATGCATGATTAAGAAGTTGAAGTTGCATATGTTGAGTTCAAGTTGTAAAAGTCGCATTGTCGTTGTCGTTAAGTTGTCATTTGTCAATGAGTTGTTAATAAAGAACTAAGTGAAGTATTAATATTTATTAATCGTTGTTGTTTATGTTATTATGAGATGATGATTATGTTGTGTTGATTATGTTGTTATAAGATGATGATTATGTTGTGTTGTTTATGTTATTATGAGATGATGATTATGTTGTGTTGATTATGTTGTTATAAGATGATAATTATGTAATGTTGTTTATGTTATATGAGATGATGATTATGTTGTGTTGTTTATGTTATAAGATGATGTTTAAGATGTGGTGATTTATGATGTTATATGATGATGATTATGATTTGATTTATGATGCTATGTGATGATGTATATAATGCGATGAATATGAAGTTAATAATGATTAGGAGTTAATTGAGTTATTAATGAAATATTATAAGAAGATTTAATGTCATTAATTGATGAAGTTTAAGTTGTTAAATGTTTTTGATGAATTATATGCTTATTATTATTGAATGTGAAATCTCACCCCTTCTGCTTGTAAATGTTGCTCTTCGTATGAGTAACTTGCAGGTGATCGAGAATAAGTAGTTGTTGATTGTTGTCGTGAGTGGTTATCCCTCACTGTGTCTTTAGGTGCTCTGATACGTAACGAGATGAGAACTTTGTTGCATGTTTTTCTATTCCTTACATATTACTTTAAGGATATTCATGAATAAGTTGTTGATTTAACTCTATGAGATGTTTATGATGAGGCCTTCGTGCCAAAGACTATTTTAGATGTTGAAATAAATTCCGCTGCGAAATATTAATTATTATGTTGTAGACTTTTGAAGGAAAATTAGTTAATTATTCCATTTATGATTTTAAGAAAGAAGTGTAGCATTCCGTTTAAGGTGTTTTACTTTGATTTTTATGAGAAATTTTCAAGTTGGGAAAAACGGGGGGTTACACTCTCTCTCTCTCTCTCTCTCTCTCTCTCCCTCTCTCTCTCATCTCTCATCCCCCTCTCTCTATCTAATAAAAAAATAAAAAATTGTATTGAGAATATTATGATAGAGAGTATGGCGTAATCAATGTCCCGCAAATCGTGTTAACTCTGAGGTAAACTCGGTTTCTAGTAAAATCGGAAGGTTCAACGAGTTTGATTGAGTTAACACTCGGTAAACTCGTGTAAACTCGATCGATTTGTAATGGCTGACACAATATTTTTTTTTTGAAAGATTTGTAAGTGCTGACATAATTTTAAATATGCACAATTGAATTTTGCGGGATAACATTTTTAACAAATAAAAAATGTGTATTGAGAATAATGTGTTAGAGTGTTTTTCAGTCCCTTAAAATCTTATAAAATCCATAAAATTTGAAAATCAATAGTAAAAGAATTTTTTATTGGTTTTATTTTTCATTATTCAAACGCTAGAATTTATTTGTTCATTATTTCTATTATTCATGCTTGTAAGTTTGTTCTTTTTCCCCTAAAATTCATTGAATCCTTTGAAATTTTAAAATCACATAAAATCTTTTGAAATCCTTAAAAGTCAATGTGATAAATCCTTTAAAATCTCACAGAATCAATACAATCTCACACAGTCTTTTAAAATCTTAAAGACTTTTTTTATTAAAATAGTCTTTTAAAATCCTAATTCAATACACCCCCCTTATTAGACTCTCGACTTAACATATACTCCATCCGATTCTATTTATAAGAAAATTTTGACTTTTTAGATTCATTGAGAAATTAATGTATTTGGTATAGAATATAGACCAAATACATTATTTATATAATGAATAAAAAATATCAAATATTTTTTATAAATAAGACCGAAAAAATATTATACATTATTCTTACGGATTGAGTTAAGCTCACGGGACTAAGAACTATTCTCAATTAGTGTCTTCCGTGAATATAGATTGTTCTTATCTTGTGTAATTCCCATTAAGTGGAGAACAATAGGATTCCATCTTCCCTTCAACAATTTGTTAATTTAAAAATCAAACACATCTTTTCTTTTAATTTTTAAAAGAAGCAACTCTTTCACCGTACCGCTGTATATGGATTTTTTCAACCCTATCCTTATATAGGCTAGTTTATGTTATAGAAATGAGATAAATATTGTTGTCAAATTAATTTTCACTATTGTTTATATGTTTGATATCACATAGGTTGTTATGATTTTGATATATTTGTTATGATACCAAAGATACATTGTATCAATAAATTTCGAACATTAGTCAAACTTGATATTTTATTTGCACATTATACAAATATTTTATTTGTACATATTTTTTTTGAACGGAGCAAAGTTAACTTTATCATTAATCAACCAATGTTCAATACAAGAAAGATAAGAATAAAAAATATGGTGACTAGCCCAAGAACAGACCACCTAATTAAGGTATGAGCAACCATGTTCGCTTATCTCCTAACAAACTTCACTTCAAAGTTGGAATGTAAAGATAACTGATAAATAAGACTAGAAACAATAACATAGAATTCTGAATCACCATGACCCAGAGACGATAGAGCATGCACTCGAAGACAACCTGATCCCATCTGTTCGCATTAGAAAAGTGAAGGGCCTCGAGTAAGGCTACTGCCTCCCTTCAAAACTGTCATATTTATCCGCTGTCTTTTTTTTTTTAGCCCGAATAAATTATTCGCGGCAGTCTCTAACACAACATGCAAAAGATGTAATATGACTACAGTCATGAAATGTAGCATCCACATTGCACTTCAATCACGTTTCCCTCAATTTTTTCCCAAGCTGAGCTGCAAGGTATTTGTACATGTTAAAAACAGAACCTTGCTAACTTATGTCATATATATTTTTAGGACACATATCAAAGATTTCAAAAATAAAATTTTGCATTGAAAATACACTATTTAATTTTGGAAATGATGTATTCAACACATTGAAAATTTAAAAAGTAACTTTATCTGCATAAAACTTGTAAATTATTTCTATATTTGAATCTTTAACTAGTGCCCTCTAAGGGCATTGGTTAATAAGACCTTAATTTAAAAAGTTGAATTCCTAAACACACTTCTATGTCAAGCTCTTTAATATGTGCACAATGGCACATATAGAGCCTCTTTGTTTTGGCTTTTTAGCAGCAAGAAACACTTCTACAAACCTCAAAAGTGGAAATTGAGTTTTCAATGTTGTTTGGTTTGCCTTTTTAGAATTGCTTCTATCCTCCAAAAACAATTCTCCTTAAAGTTACAATTCCTAGCTTTTGGCTTTCCAAGAATCAATTCTACATTAAATTTAATATTTTAATTATTACAACCTATTATTTTTCTTTATTGCCCTTTATCAATTCTCCTTCTTTTTGTTTTGTAATTAATTTGATAACCAAATTTAATCAGAAAACTTAACCAACCAAATTATCCCCCGATAAATGTTTATGGTCATGAGTTACCAAATTTTGAATTTTCTTTTACGGTGTCCCCATTCAAATTTACTGTATTTTTTCTTTTACCTTTCTTTTACGCTATATTTTATCATTTTTTACAACTAATTCTAGTATTATTTAACTTAAATATATTTTATCAAACAATATAAAATATATGGACAAATATTTTGTAAAAAAATTAGTTTAATGATAGTATTTATTATGTTTTAAATTAATATATAGAAAATCTATTTATTTAACTTAAATAATATATCTACATTTACTTGAATTAGCTATGTCTATTTTAGTATTATACATTCAAAAGCAATTTTGATAAAAATTATCCAAATAACATTCAGATTGTTTAATCAATTCTGCATTATTGTATCCAAACAGAAATCATTTCTCTTAAAATTAATTTTGTCAGAATCAATTTTATCAAAATCAATTATGCCAGAATCAATTCTATCTAAAACCGAATCAAAACACACACATAGACATTTGTCAAAAGATTTTTATGTAATCTTTAGTTTTTTCATGTAAAAAGATTTTAATGTAGTCTTTAATTCTTTTCATTGATGAACATCTTTCCCTAGACTTAAAGGCATTTAGTATAGTTTTAGATTTTCTTCATTCGTCATTTGTCAAACCAAAAAGCACACTCATTTATTCTTTTGAGAAAGTGAAGATTTGTATTTAATGCTCAGCTTTAAAGTAACACCGAAACTGTATTTTTCAAAAAGGAGAAAAGAATTGAGTAAAGGAGTTCTTTGTGTAGTTTTTTTTTTTGACAAGTTAGTTAAGTTCATGTAGGTTTGATTTTGCTTTTATAGGATCAGAATTACTTTTAGAGATGTAAAATCGATTTTGACCTATTTGGTTGTGTTAAATAGAACTATTCTGCATTTAATTTTTTTTTTTGTAGATTTTGATTTTATAATTGATTTTTATGTATAAATTTATAATTTAGTTCACTTTTATATAATGCATTGAAACATAAATCATTTTTGTTCAAAATTACTTTTAATTAAAATTAATTATATTAAAATCAGTTATTCTATCCACAAAACCAAACACATGTTTCATCTAATCAAGTAGTTTAGTAGCTAAAAATTCATCTTTAAAGTGAATAAACGAGAATATGAGGTTTGAACTCCGACCTCTGCATACTGAAACGTTCTTCACAACTAAGCTATGCTTATAAGGATAAAAAAATCTTGGCTAAATTGCACATTTGATCTCCTAAATAATTTATGAGTTTCATTTGAGTCTCTTAATTAATAAAAGTTATATTTTTGTCCTTTAAATATATATCATTAGTCAATTTAATCCGTTATATTAACTTTAACCTAAAATATCTAAGATGGACCAACATTGTAATTGATCCTCCGTAAACCTTATTAATTTATTTAATTTTAACCCTTTATTTAATTTTAACCCTTTAATTTTTTCTTTATAAAAAAAGTGATTGTTGGATCATAAGGTCTATTATATCTTAGACATGACCACCATCAGATGTTTATTTTTTCCTTTTCTTCTTCGTCTTCTTCTTCTTGATCTTCATCTTTTTTTTAAGCAAAAAAAAAAAAAGATAAATAAAAAGAAAGTACAAAAGTTGGGGGACATGAACTTGACCAACAACTACGTATACATCCGTAAATGGGCATTACAACTAGTACTAACAAAATATGGTAAAGACGTACTAGATCGAAATCCAGTTTAAGGAAACCAATTTAGCCAAAAACTTCTTTATTTCTCAAAATAAATGAAAAATATCATTTAGAGAGAGACACAAAAAATACTCGTAATAAATGGGTCATACAATCATTAATAATAAATGGGCTCTAGTGGCAAGGAGCTCATTTCAAGGGAATACCAGGTTCGATTTTCAGGGAGAACAACACTTGGCCAGTACGCATGCCTCTACGCACGAGCCGGATTAGTCGTCTACCTTTGACGGATCGAAAATTGATGCGAAAACCAAAAGAAAAAAAAAGTTTATGCGAGTTGGGTCAACATTTAGAATCTTTTTCAAATTCCAATCAAAATCTTTGTTAAATTGCTGAATTCTAACCAACTAAATCATTCTACATTGGTTAATAATGTTACATTGACGTGATATTTAATTGGAAGAATAGTACTACGAGCAATATTCACTCTAAAACTCTCTTAATATTTTAAACACAAATTAAAAATCAAAATGAAAATTGAAAAACAAATGAGACGAAGGTAGTACTCACAATAGTTATAATTCATTTGACTTTCTAAAGAAAGATTCAATCTACAGTCTACAATATTCAAACTCACAACAGCTTACTTAAAAAACAAGTCCTTTGTTACTTAAACATATAAACACCGTTACTTACTGTATATTGTATCATTAGGTTTATTCCTTGTTATTTAAATGGACCACTACCAAACTTCTTTGTTTTTCAAATCTAAATAATGTCAGATAAAAATTAATTGTTTTTGTTGTCCACATGATCAAAGCAACACATACTTGTACTAGATTGTGAGACAATATTTTATAACAAATAAATATACCTACCTTGTAAAATCTTCAAGATTGTTGCCCTAGTCTTTGTTTTTGCTAAAAACCAAAGGAGGGAGAATGTTGAAAAGTTTTTAAAAATTTAAAAAGAACAAGAGAAATAAAAGAGACAATGATTGGAGTAAAATGACATACACATAACACAAACAGTACAAGCTTACATTACATATAAGACTGTGAAAGAGAAGAAGCAAATGTAGAAGAATCTTAGCTGGAGGCAAACATACACACTACCCTAAATTTACTCTCCTTATTCACATCATCATATTATTATTTTCAACCTTTTCACACACATGCTCACTACCTTTTCAACACTAACAAGTAAAGTTGTACTAGCAACACTGTTGTTAACACACTCTCTCTTCCTTCTCTTATGTAACTAAAAGCTCTTCCAATAATCTACTCCCATTACCACTTCTCTCTTGAAACCTCTTTCACTTCACCAAACCCTAGCAAAAAACAACAACAAAATGCAAACCTTGTTCTTGTTCTTGTCCTTTTTGTTTATCATCTTCTTAGAAGGATCTCATTCTCATAACCATTTTATCTTTCTCAACAACAATAGAAGAATCCTTCATGAACCATTTGTGCCATTGAACTCTCTCCCTCCATCTGAACCACCACCACCCCTTCATTCTCCACCTTCAACCAAAAACCCCAACCACCCATTTTCCACCACTATTCCCACAGATAACAACCCAACTCAAGATCAAAACCAAAACCAAAACCAAAACCAAAACCCAAACCAAGACCCAAACCAAAACCAATCACCATTTTTCCCAAACTACCCTCTTGCACCACCCCCACCACCACCTTCACTACTTGAATTTGCTTCATTTCCTGCTAACATCTCCTCCCTAATTCTTCCTCACACCCCCCAACCAACTACTCACTCTTCTAACAAACTCCTCCCTATAGCACTCTCCGCTACTGCCGTCGCAGTCGTCGCTGTAACCATCTCCGTCTTTCTTTACTTCCGACGACGTCTCCGTAACCGTCGTACTTCCACCGGCGACAAGACTCTAAGATCCGACAGCACCGTTGAGCTTTTCTCGCGCAATGCCGAACCTGTCGGAGGAAACACCTCCGATTTTCTTTACCTCGGCACCGTTGTAAACTCGCGTGGAATAGACGAAACTCCTCCTTCTCGCGGCGGTGCTTTGGTTTATCGTAAACTTGAATCTCCGGAGCTCCGGCCTCTTCCACCGTTAGCGCGGCTTCCCGAACCTCCATCACCGCCGCGGCGTGGCGACAACTACTCCGACGAGGAAGATGAGGAGTTTTACTCGCCGAGAGGCTCTTCTCTTGGTGGACGAGAAAGCTCCGGTGGTACCGAATCATCTTCCCGGCGAGCATTCTCCGCCGTTGTCGTTAACAGAAGCAATAAATCAAGCTCAATTTCATGTTCTTCTTCTTCTTTTGGCTCGCCGGAGCAGTCTCATTCGAGGAGTCTCTCACCGCCGGCGAGTTCTAGTCCCCGGAGAACACAACAAAAGTCACCAGAAACCTCACCAAGTCACAACCAACACGTGGAATATCGTTCTTCTTCTTCATCGTTCTCTTCATCACGCTCAACACCAGAGAGAGACTTTGATGAAGAGAAAGAAAATGCTTCTTTATCCACAAATGTACATGCATCATTAGAAGAGAGATTCATGGTTAAAAATGAAAATGCTTCTTTATCAGACCAAGCACAAAGACTATCTAATGTTTCATCTTCAGCTTTTTCTCTTCCTTCTTCACCTGAGAAAATGACGAAGATGATGTATCAAGGTTTTGATCAGTCTCCAAGAATGTCAAGTGTTTCTGACGGTTCAAAGCTACCTGGTATGTCATCGGTGCCTCTGTCACCAGCCCTACTTTCCTCACCGGAAACCGAAAGAGGAGGGTTTAGCTGCAATTCAAACCAATGGGGAACATTTTCTTCACAGAGGAAGCATTGGGAGATTCCGGTTATATCGAAGCAGACTGCTTCTCCACCACCGCCGCCTCCTCCTCTGCCGCAGCAGCGACAGAGGAGACATTGGGAAATGTCTAGAAGTTCGGCGATTGTTTATCAACCTCGGTCAAATTTGAGGCCGCCGGAGTTAGCACCTCCTTCGAGGCCTTTTGTGTTGCAGAATCAAATGACAAATGAGAGTGTGGGGGAAACTGAAGAGAGTTCGAAACCGAAATTGAAGCCACTGCATTGGGATAAAGTGAGAACCAGCTCTGAGAGGGAAATGGTGTGGGATCAGATGAATTCTATGTCTTTTAAGTAAGATTTATAATTCTCATTAATTAATAGTTTTGCCTATCTTTTATGTTGATTACTTTCTTTTAGCCTTTTTGGTGTATCTTAGATAATTTGGTGTTTTTCATACTAATTTTGATATAAATCTTTGTCTGTATGCTTCATCATTGTGGTTATAAGTTGTGACTTGTGAGGGATACTTAAGCTCTTGTTTGGGTAAACAGATTAACTCCCTTTGTCGTAAGCTATTCCCATAAGCTCAAATAGGCCGGTAAATTGTCAATTCTTGTGTATATTACTATGTGCTGCAATTGGTGTTCTTGAACTAAATAAATTGAATTGTGTTGGTTGCAGATTGAATGAGGAAATGATTGAGACATTGTTTGTAGTGAAAACAGCAAACCAAAAACCCAAGGATGCTGCTCCACGATCTGTTCTTCCCCTGCCAAATCAGGAGGGCAGAGTACTTGATCCAAAGAAGTCTCAAAATATTGCAATCTTGCTCAAGGCTCTTAATGTCACAATAGAAGGAGTGTGTGAAGCACTTTTAGAAGGTATTTTCTCATTCCTGCATTAGGATTATGGCTTTCATTTTCTGTAGTTATTGAGTAGGCACCTAGTTAAATTGTAATCCTTGCTCATAAGGTACGGTGATTAACTGTCTTCAAATATTTACCTTGGAGACTGGTAATGCAACTAAATTTACCTTTCCTCAGGTAGTAGTGATACACTTGGAGCAGAGCTTCTTGAAAGCTTGTTAAAAATGGCACCAAGCAAGGAAGAAGAGCGTAAATTGAAGGAACATAAAGATGACTCACCGACCAAGCTTGATGTTGCTGAGAAATTTTTGAAGGCATTGCTTGATATACCTTTTGCATTTAAAAGGGTCGAAGCAATGCTTTACATGGTCAATTTTCAATCTGAAGTAGGCTATCTTAGAAAATCATTTCAAACTCTAGAGGTAGTTTCTAAACCTTTCAATTGTTTATTCATAATCATTTGTTGAAGATAAGTAGAATCTAATATTGTCCAATCTCTTGTATTATTAAATCGGCGCCTTTTCAGGTTGCGTGTGAAGAGCTACGATATTGTAGAATGTTCTTGAAGCTTCTAGAAGCTGTACTTAAAACTGGGAACCGCATGAATATTGGAACAAATCGCGGTGATGCGGAGGCTTTCAAACTTGATACACTTCTCAAGTTGGCTGATGTCAAAGGAGCAGATGGGAAAACCACTCTACTACATTTTGTCGTACAGGAAATTATTAGAACCGAAGGCGTTCGTCTCTCGGGTACTAATCAAACTACAAGCTCTACTTTGACAGAAGATGTCAAGTGTCGGAGGCTTGGCCTACAAGTTGTTTCTAATCTGAGTTCAGACCTATCAAATGTAAAGAGAGCTGCTACTATGGATTCCGAAGTTCTCAGCAGTGATGTCTTAAAACTTTCCAAAGGAACTACAAACTTAGCAGAGGTCGTGCAGTTAATCGAAAAGGCGGGATTTGATGAAAGCAGTCAGAAATTTACAGAATCAATGAACAACTTCATTAGAATGGCTGAGGAGGAAATTGTGAAAATTCAAGCATACGAAAGTGTTGTTTTGACCCTTGTGAAAGAGACTACAGAATATTTTCATGGGAACTTGGCAAAGGAAGAAGCTCATCCATTCAGAATCTTCTTGGCTGTAAGAGATTTTTTAGCTGTTCTTGACAGGGTCTGCAAAGAAGTTGGTATGGTAAACGAGCGAACTACGGTTAGTTCAGCTAATAAATTCCCTGTTCCGGTTAATCCAATGCTTCCACAACCACTTCCTGGATTACATGGAAGGAAAGATTGTAGTAACTCTTCAGATGATGAATTTTCATCACCTTAGCTAAAAGATTTCTGTTTATGTAGATTATGTTATGTAGAGAAAAAGAGAGAGTAGAATATGTATTGTATGATGTTGTTATAGTAGCTTGTAAATAGAGATTTTCAATTAGAGAGAACCTTTGCTTTCAATTAAACTTAAAAAAAAAACATATTTCAGCTACAATGCTGTTTTTGTATAAAAATGTAATCTGCATTAATTATTTGATTAGTCCCATACATTAGATTATATTCCTTGTGGAATAGTACTTGCGTAGGTTTAAGATGAAGTAAGCTTTTTGTCCCCATTGAAAAACTCATTTGTGTATGATACACAAAAAGTTTCACTTGTGCATTCTAAATGCCACTGTTTGGATCGACAGTTGGAGGTAAAAAGTGAATTTTGGTATGGTGTACAAATTTAGCATTTCTGCATGCTAAATGCCACCTTTGGTACAAGATTTTGTCATTCAAAATAGAAAATAGACACAATCTTTCATTTCGAGGAGGATGCAATTGTTTTCTATTTACAGTGCAAGGGGCTCGAGGTTTTTGTTCGAGGCTAACCTCGTGATAAAATGGGACCAACCATTCTATTTATTATTCAATCATATAATAAATGTTGGTCAAAGTTCTTTTTCTGACAAAGTTGCTCAAATCATATGTATTTGGCACCTTAGCCTTGGAAGACTCAAATGAATGAGTGGTATGAAATCCATTATAATCCACTTTTGTTTAGCGGCCATTAGATAAAAGAGTAGTCTTATATGAACAACATGAGACAACTTAATTTTTTTCCTTTTTCTTTTTATTGATCAAAAACAATGAAGAGAGAAAAGGAAGAGGGGGAATAAGATAATGTAAGTATGAGAGAGAAAGTTGTCAAAAAGTTGGGAGAAAGTGTTTTGTACAAATATCATTTCTCTAGATAAAAATCGTCTTGTACTATATACTACTCCTTCCGTTTCAAAATGAGTGTCGCTTTAGTCAATTTCGAACAGATTTAAGAATAGAATGAAATAATTATTAGATATAACACTTTTACTAAATTGTCTTGTTTTATATGAAAAAGACAAACTTAGAGTTACACTGAAAATTGTGTGAGAAAAAAGTTGGAGTATTTATTGAAGGTAAAGTTGAAAGAAAAAAATAAAAGTTGTATTGAAAATGTAAAATGATATTCATTTTAAAATAATTTTTTTTGCTAAAGCGACACTCATTTTAAAACGGAAGGAGTATAAGCTTTTTTTCTTCGTAAAGTCACATCATATTTCATCTAAATTAATTGTGTGATTTTTTTTAATTTAATGGTGAAAACTAATTTATGAATTATGTAAGATTTTTCTCATTTATGCACTGAACAATTGACATATAAAATTAATTTTTGGGAACTTTATCTTGAAAATTGTGCATTCAACACATTGAAATAACAAAAAGTAACATTTTATATCTAAATTTCATGAATCTTTTCTAATTTTGAATCCTTAACAAGTGCCCTAAGAGTATCCACAATGGAGACCCTCAAATTGAAGGTATTAAGCAGGTCCTACTTGTACACATCACTTTTTTATTATCTCATAATAACAATACCTAATAGGTACTCGGTCACTCCAATGGAGATCTTCTAACATAAAGTTTAAATGGGTCTCACCACTAACTCTTAATAATTTAAATTCCACCACTAACATATTATTTTAATAAAAAAGTGTATGGGGACCACTTAAAGATGGAATCTTAAGTTAGACGGAGTCTTAAGTTAGACCCCATGTATTAGAAGACCCCCAAATTTTTTTCCCACAATGGGAATACCTATTAGATACTAGGTCTTAAATAGTGAAAACCTAACCGTTGTAGATACTTTAAGGACACTTGTTAACGACACCCTTAATTTTTTATATCCATCATTCTTTCAAAAATACTCACTAGACTTTTTTCATGTTTCCAATATTTTACTCCCTAAATTTTGGCCTGACACATTTTGAGTTAAGCCGTACATTAACTTCAACGGCTATCGTTTTGTATGGCCCATCTATTTATCTTTTCCCTCATTGTTGCAACCAAATTTCCAATGGTGGATAATATGAAATCCAAAATTTTGCAAAGGTTAGATAAGTCAATGCAACAAGTTGATCTTCAGGTTCCACAATTGAAAACATTTGTTTAAGCTCTATGTGATGAGAAATTACTACTTCCAAAATTTTAATACATATAATTAGTCCTTGCAATTTCTTACTTGTAGAGAAATTAACACCTAAGTGAATACAATAATCGTAGAATTAATCTCTCTGGTATGGTTAAAACATGTTATACTAGATTGTAGAAACATGTTAAAATAAGTACTCTAACATATTGCATAAACCTTGAGTATGAGCATCATAAGGATCACAAAGTATGTAGTTAACGTACCTCTTACCCTGTAACAATAGAAGTTGATTGAAGGACTAACTTCAATGGCGTGTTTTAATTCGAAAGATGTATTTGCAATCACAAAATTGAGAAACCGAAATGCCTGAGGATATGAATTTCTTGTTCTTTTTGCACTATCAGTGCACACAATTCTATACCATTGATTTATGATTCAATTTCTAATGTAGGACTCTAACCTCAAATAATTTGTAAAACTTGTCATCTTATAATGACATGGAACAGCAAGCCTTTAGCTAAACTGCATGTAAATAACGATCCAGATTAAGACTTCAACTAACAATATCCAAAAACACTTTTGTATTACTTGAATTGTTTATTTATTATACACTTAACAATTGCGGCACACACTATCGATATTGATGTTATGTTTTGGACAAAATTTATTGATTTTTTCACGTAATCATCAAAATTGGTACACTCAATGACTTTCTGAAGAAATTAACATAATATGAGTCAAGAAGTACTATTTGAACGCCTAGATTTCCTCATGCTACTAACAAATGCACATCTCTATGGTCACAACTCACAAAGCTGCTTGATAACGGTTTAGTTACATAAATCATATTAATATCAGTAGAAGTAGAACACTAAAATCAGGTTCATATATATGTTTCCTAATGCTAGTAGAAATATATGGCAAACTTGTGCCCTCAAATTCAATAACTGGACATCAGAATTATTATATAAGAACACGTGTTTTTAGCTTCTGCTCATATAATTGAAGTCCAAAGGTACACATTTTAATTAGTTTACCAGCTAATTGCTGTTTCTCTTCTTTATGTTCTGAAGAATTCATTCAAGTTGTCAGCATCTATACGCTCTAATATACGGCGCGCTTCTTCTTCTGTTGCCGGTACTACATTTCGAAGTTTAAATCCATTTTTCATAGCCTTTGCCTCTGGTCGTACAGTGAAAGTAAAATGGAAAGTATTTGATACCTGTGTTCAAACAATACACAAGAATAGACGAAGCTGAGAACAGTTTTCATTAACTAGAAATTTTCATATCAAGAGCAGCCATCAAGCTAATGAAATATCAGATGTCTAATTGGCAGATCAATTAGACTAACCTCGCTAGATCGCAGCTCAGGTCTTGTAACATGAGCAACAACTTCAACATTGATAAGTGGCTGATCTGGATCGTGAAGTTCAGTGTACAAAACGCAGGATTTGAGACGCAAGAAATCACCCACATCAACCTGTTTAGTAGTTAATTTTATTTAAGACATACAGACAGGCGAATCAGATCCTCTCCCATGGTGCACCATACTTTTTTCAGTAAAAAGGGAAAAAACGGCATATAATACACAATCATATAACAGTCAAATTTCGATATGTTTAAAAGAATGAAGAAAAGACTCACAGGTCTGAGAAAATCAACATGATCAACTTCTAGAAAGTAAGGAACTAATCCAGCAAAGGCATAAGCTGTTGAGAAAGCCAATTCAAACGCACGATTCATCAAGAAACCTCCAAATATTCGACCATGGATGTTCCTTTGCTGTGGATGGCATATTAAGGAGTTCTCAAGGCTGGTATCCCTTAGAAGAATGCTGTCTCGGTCGGCTAAGGCTGGCATGTCACAGAAAATTCTACCCTCGGCCAATAGGTCTTTAAGTTTCTTTTCTTCCTCATTCTCATGGTCTTTCTTTTCTCCTCCTCTTTTCCTTTTTTTCAAATTGTTCCTTGCTTCGGCTTGTTCAAAAAGAAGTTTTTCGCGAGCAGTTTCTGGCGAAAGTCGATTCACTGGAGCAGCCTTCCCAGTTTTTGAGTCTCGAGCGACAAATATGAAGTTGGCTGTTAGTACTACCGAGTCTGAATCACTGCCCTCTACATGAGTTACAATGACACATAAGTTGTTGACCAAGAGTGACTTAATATTTTAGACTGTGCAACACTAACAATTCAAATTGAAGGCGTGTCTGGTGTCCGAAGCCGACAGGACACCGACAAATGTGATACTTTCAATTATTTCGATTTTATTTCAATTTTCTTAGATGATTATTGGAGTTAATGTGTCAGTATTGTGGCCATGTCTGTGTTAGTGCATTATAGATTGATAATAAAATAATGAATATCTATTGATAATGCCATTCATGAAGGGCACTATTCTGTCCTGAGAGGAAAAGAGAAATTGAGAAACTAAACTAGTTTTAAGTTTGGACATGTACATTACTGAAATTGTAAGAGTTATGTGTGAGGCTGCGAGCCCTAAGAAATGTACCTTGTTTGGATTGAGTAACCTCGAGTTGAATTTCTATTGAGGAGCGCCCAACCCATATAACAGAACCAACTATTGTGAGATCAATGTTAACACTAATTGGCTTCTTTAGTACAATCTTATCAACAGAAGCAGTGACAAGTATAAGTGGCCTTGTTGTGCTATCTTCATCAGAGCAGTGCTATTCCACAAACATAAAGATAACATAGTAAAAAAATAGGTACATGAAATCTTTATCAAAGTTCACAGTGATCATGTAACATTCTGCTCCAAATAACAGTAAATTATTCAAGTACCATTCTGAAAATTAAGATGAAAGTTCATGTCAAGACTTCATGAAAATAAGGCATTGTTTGGATAAACAACTTAATTAAAGACTTGATAAGAGATCATTTGAGCTGCAGATCGTAATGCTCCTAGAAAGGCATATTGCGAATATAGAGGAGTGAAAGTTCCCAACAACGAGTTGATCATACCCTTCTTTGAACCGTACGAGCACATCCTCTGTAACCCCCCACCGTGCTTACGGCTCTATACCCCAACCCAACTAGCTCTGGCCCCCGGTCCTCCCTTTCTATTCCTCGGTAAGCGGACCGTGGGAGCATGAGGGGGGGGGGGGGGGGGGGGGCGGTATCCGCTTTATAGCAGAAGTGCTTATCATATAAGTGCCTAAGTATAAGCTCTTTCTATGACATAAAATAAAATTATGTTAAATTGTTTTCATATCAGCTTTAAGCTGTTTTTAAGCCATCCTACAGAGATTATGAAAAAAAGCTGAAAACAACTTATCAAACTACATGTGACCTGCTAGGCTTCTACTTTTAACCTAGTTTGAAGTTCAATTTCATCACAATTTACATCCCCACTTAAACACATTATCATATTATAAGCCCTACCCACATATCAATTCACATATTAAAAATTGCAAAAAGAAAAAGGGAATTTTGACATGGCACCTTAACAGAAATGGTTCCAGCCAAAGCATCAAGATCTTCAAGCAACTTTCCAATCCTAACATCATTCCAAGGATCCCTATATTGTTCCCTAAGAACAAAATCAGAAGAAAAATTATACAGAATACTGGTTCTACTCTGTGAAGGGGTTCTAGTAACCAATTCACTTTGAGGAGGAGCATCTCTTGGTGGATCAAGAAGTCTCTCAAAGATTTTGCCCCTTGCTTCCCAAAGAGCAGTTGTCACCGGAGAATGAAACATCCCCGGCCATAAAGCGATGGGTTTCCGGTCACCAGAGCCGGTGACCGGAATAGGATTTTCGAATGTGGATGAAACAGGGATTGTTCCATTCACAGGAATTGTGATGGTGGTGTTGTTGGAAGGAGAAACATTCAAATCCATTGTTGTTCTAAATGATTCTAGTGTTTGTGTTGTGTGTGATTTTGTTTTTTAAGGAAATAGAAACGTAGAGTTTTGTGTCGTGTGGTGATGTTGCTCTTATTATTATTAGATCATCCATTCCACACAAACCTAACAGCTATTAATATGATGATGGGACAAATTTAGTTACTACTGTACTGTTCCTACTTTTATCCAATGAAAACATGACACATGTATAGTATATTTCAATTCAACTCTTAATAAGGTCAAAATTTTGAGTAGTTTGTTGTGAGAGTGCGTATTTGATATCACTGTATCCGACTACTCCATCCGGTCTCAAATGTAATCAAATTTTCACTTTTTAGGTTAATTTAATAAAAGAGTAAATAGTCAATTTTTTTCCTGAAATTGTAAGTTTAATCAATTACTCCCCTGAAATTAACAAAACTTCAATTATCCCCCTGAAATTTCACAACGTTAGTCAATTTACCTCCTCCGTCAAATTTTTCTGTTAGTGAACATGACGTTTTGCAAATACCCCCTGAAGTTTTGCACTTATGTGCAAAATGCCCCCCAAACTTAAAAATTTATATTATTTTTTTCTTAAAAACAAACAATTAATAGTTAAATATTAAAGCTAACTATTAATTTTGGAGTTTGGAAAAACTACATACATATATACATCAAAATAGGAAAAAATGTGTATTTTTAAAGTGACAATAATAGTTATTTCTAATAGACAAATTATTATTTTTAGAGGTTTATAAACAAATTAATAATCAGATTTAAATTTATATTTTCTCCTTCACCATCTTAGTCTTTTAACTCCTCCAACTCCTTCAACAATTTGCTCAAACCATTTAAACTACACAACCCCCAATATTAATCCACAAATCATCCCATTATTGTAAAACTCAATCAATCAATCAATCATCGATCAAACTCTTAAAAAAATCTAATCATCATCCATTAATAAAATAAAAATACTTAATCAGAGTATAAATTAAGGGTAGGCATGACAACAAAACCCGTGTCCATGAGTACCCGCTCAAACCAACCCCGATTTGACGGGTTTTCTTCCGATTTGACTGGGTTTGGGTATGAGTTTGAGTTTTCCCTGATTTCAAAATACGGGTATGGGACGAGTAACGTGGATATATGTATCTACCCCGAACTCATGCCCAAACCTTACCCGAATGTAGAAAGGTCATATTTTTGTTTTTGTTTAGGTGGTTGATAATGATATGCCAAGTTATGTGGTTTGATAACTATCATGATATAAGAACTTTCATTGATAGTTAAAGGATCAACCAAATTATTCGATAAGGAAATGTTAAAATGAGTGTAAATTGTTGGATAATGCATTACAACATTACCATTGAAGCTTAAAAAAACTCTTTTTTTACTAAAAAAAATTGATTCACTGCGGGGACGAGAATGAGGGGGGAATACCCGAACCCATTGGGGACGGGGATGAGATTCAATTTCTCATCCCCGTTGAGTATTGTTAGGGTAACAAGTAAGTATATGGGAGTAGGGGATGGGGATGAGGAAGACAAAACTCGTCCCCGCCCGCCCCATTGCCATGCCTAATTAAGGGACGCAAATCCTTCTCCAATCTAAAACAAAATAAAAATGATTAGACAACAAAAATAATAGACTTAATATTTTGTGAGTCAATGAGAAGGGAGGATCTAGACATTTGATACATTTGGGGCTAAAATAGTCCCTTAATGTATCAGAATTTTTAATTGTCCTTAATTGTATATTTTGTTAATCAAAATAGTTTATAACATTAAAATTTAAAATACTTCGTTAACATTGTCATATTAGTCCTTCAGTATACTTATTTATTATCATTTTAGAGACTATTTTAACTAATAAAATTTAAAATCAGGGACTATTTTAAATTTATATTACATTGAGAGACTATTGTAACTATTCGTTATACATTCAGGGACCAAAATGACTATTATCCCTATTTATAATTAAGAAAATAGGAAAGTTGGATGTGCGGCTTTAGCCACACATAGTCATTGAATGGATCCTTCCCTGGTCAATGGACCCACATTGATCAAGCTAGTCACAAATTCTATAATGTTTTTCTGAGAACTTCCATGCTCCTCAAAAGCTCCAACTGCCAAAGTCTTCCATTGTGTAGCATTGCTCTTAATCTCCTTGCCTTTCTCACCCTTCATTATTTCCAATATACAATCCTTAAATTTATCTTGCCTCACAATTTGTTTCTCATCAATAGGAGCTCTAATTCCCATCTTCCAAACATCAGCAATAAATTTTGCATTGGTTCTTTGGTCTGACCATTGTGGTATTGCAATAGTTGGAACCCCTAAGCTTAATGCTTCCAATGTGGAGTTCCATCCACAATGTGTTACAAAACACCCTATTGCCTCATGAGCTAGAACCTTTAGCTGAGAGCACCATGTCACTACTAAGCTTTTCTTTGACTCCTTTTCAAAATCTTTTGGGAGCTTATTCTCTTCAGAAGCTCTAACAACCCATAAGAAGTAACTTCCACTATCTCTTAAACCATAAGCTAATTCTTGTATTTGCTCCTCATCAAGACTTACCATACTTCCAAAAGAAACATAAACAACTGATCCTTTTGGCTTATCGTTTAGCCATTCCATGCATTTTTCATTATACTTGAATTGTGCAACACCATAATCTTCATCGTCTTTATGTCTATTGTCTAAGAACATTGATGGTATGGATGGTCCTATTGGCCTAAATTTGGGCCAAATCTTCATTGTCCAATCGACGACCTATAATTATTTTGTAAACACGACAATAAGATATCACAAACAACAAATAAAGTTTGGTAAAAAAATAACAAATAAAGTTGGTTGACGAATAACGAGATTGAACCACAACTAAAAAACAAAATAGTATATGTTAATACTTCAAAAGAAAAAATCAATATGTTTGCACATACTCAATCAATCCTTGATTAGCTTTGTCCAAGAAAACAATAACAAAATCTCTGATTAGCTTTGTCATTCAGAAGTTGTATTATTTTATAAAATATGTAGACCAAGTAAACATCGGAATATCCATTTTTCAAAAGCTAAATGCATGTATGGTTGTGAGTTGCGTTATTTTTCGCATCTCTATACACTTTAAACATGATTTTACTAAAGCAACAAATTTAAGATTTCGATCAAATTTATGGAATGTACATCTCTAATTTTTATACCTCTTTTTCCAACTCATAAAATGTATTGCATAGAACCCAATCAGCTTTGTCAATATTAGAGAATTGACCCACCAACAAATCAAGCAAAACTGGATTCTCTCCTTTTGTTGAGAAGAATGAAGACATGTCCCCCAAATCCAATCTAGGCAACAAAGGAAGTGAAATCACATCTTCAATAAGGGGAACTTTCAATTTTTCTAGATGAACATGATAGTAAATACTATTCACTGACATATTTTGAGTGAGATAAGTAACACCAACAATTCCAAATCTCTTAGCAACATCAAGAGCCCAAGGAAAAAATGAATCATAAATAACACAATCAACTTTGTCACCTAAAGAACCAAATTTTTCAATAAGTTGAGCAAGAGTTTTTGGTCCTACTTGCCAAAACCTACCCAAATAGGCTTTGTATCCCCCAGCTTCTTCAACACCACCATTATCAAATCCATCAGAAATGGTTTCGATTGTGAAGGAAGGTGGTACACTTTGCAAGGTCTTGCGGTGGTAAAGGGTGGTGACTAAAGTCACTCTTATCCCTTCATGTTGCAAATCCTTAGAGAATTGAAGCATTGGATTTATGTGACCTTGTGCTGGATAGGGTAACACCAAACAATGCACTTTGTTGGTTATGACTTTCTTCTCCATTTTTTATTGCTAAAATATTGTTTCCCTTCCTTTTGCTTGTGTGATATGAGGGAAATGTGTCAACTTATATAATACATGGTGCTTCAAAAAGATAAAAATGTGCAGTAAAATTTATATGAGGACTATTGATATTTTTTTAGAGGATGACAACTATTGATTTGTATTCATGTCATTACCTAACTAAATATGTTTCCCAAAGGTCAAGTATTTTATTACCTAACTAAATATGTTTTCTAAGGGTCAATCATTGCGGATTGGTTCAGGATCATGATCATTTGTTTTTTTTTTAATGTTTTTTATGGGCAATTTTGGCTTTTAATATCTGGATGGTTAGTTAGACATCTCAATGACTCTTCAAGGTTCCTTCTTTGAGCACTTTCTTCAGTTTGGAGGTCTTGGAGGTTTCTCCAAAAAAGTCTCGTCTAACTTTTAATATTATTTGGATTTAAACTTTTTTAACGATTTGGAAGGACCATAATATGATACATTTTTACAATAAATCAGAACAACTTCTATCTTTATTGGAAAAGGTAAAACACCAAGCATTTTGGTGGTTTAAATCTTATTATGCTGTTTTTGATTGAGTATTTGATTTGAAGGTTAAATCCTTTATTATGTTTTCAGGATGTAACGTAATTTTATTTTTCTTGGCTACTTTGTCGTAACATGTGGATTGTCTCATTGCAATTTTTAGATACTTTAACTTTCTTTGATATACCTTGTATTAGAAGAGCTTGTGTTAGTTTTTAAGTATAATTTGTTAAGCTAGTTCAAAAAAGCTTTGTTATATTTTTTTTTTGTATGCAAAGAAGCTCAAGGTATTTTATACTAATGGAGGAAATGCAATCAAGAATGTTAATCAAATCTGATAATCACTTTCAGCTCTAGAATAGTTTAGGAATTAAGACAAATATAGGAGATTATTGTTGCGTATCTTATAGAATTATTAATATTACCCATCAATTAAATTCTCAATTGTAAATTATCAAGAACAATACACACACTATTATAAGAAAAAAACAATTTTTTTAATTTTTAAATAATTTATGTCAATTTTTTATATTAAATAACTAATATATATGGTCTACAATGGTTATTAGATATATCAGTTATTCAATATATATAAAAAATAGTTTCTTTTATTCTTATAACAGTGACATGATGGTGTAGCTAGAAATTCACCCATTATAGTGTATGCTAAAAAAAGATAGTGTACATTAAAAAAAACAATATGTCTCAAGTGAATATAATTTAGTTGATAGAAACATTGCAATATACACTAGATTTAAAATCAAATTTTTACATTTATTTACCTTAATGAGTGAATTTTTAATTATTAGGTTATTAGAAAAATAAACAATATAGTACTAGTCTTGTTTCGTAAAAGTAACTGTTGTGAATTCAGAATCAAAATCACACCAATAAACTTAGAAGTGTGGAGCAAAAGGAAAGTAGTAACCAATATCAAAGTAACCCTAATTTATACCTTTTACTCAATCTCTCCAATGAACAAGATACTCAATGATTTTAACTCATCTAAGGTGTTTACAAATGTTTCTCAACCCAAGAGAACCTTTCAAGAGAACCCTTATCAAAGACTCTAAATCCTAAAGTTACCTCCTTTGATTTCTTAAGTTTCTCTCTCCTGAACCCTTCCTCAAAACATGAAGAATGGACCCTTATACAGAGTCCAAATCCCAAGAAATCGCCCTCTGATTTTCTAAGATCATGCCCTGATTTCCAATTCGTATAGTACTATTATTATTATTAGATCATCCACACAAACTTAACATATTTTAATATTAGATTTTTTTTGTTGGACACAAGAATTTGGATCCTTTATTTGGTAAAAAAAAAAAAAGTGAACATGATATAATCATTTAAAAATTAATAATTATTTAAATTTTTATTATCTTTTCTTTTTTATGTGTGATCAAACAGAGGGTCTAAATCCTTATGACCACCCAAAAATTGCTCTTAATATTAAGGGACAGATTTAGTTACCGTACCAAATACTACATTGTTCCTACTTTTATCCAGTGAAAACGTTACACATGTATAATATATTTCAAGTCAACTCATAATAAAGTCAAAATTTTGAGGAATTTGTTATGAGAGTGTGTATTTAACATGATAATCACAATGACCCATCATGTTATTTTTAAGGGTTTTTTTGTCATGTACTTTAAGGATACTTGTTAAGAATACAAAAATGTAAATAATTGGTAAATTTTAAGTAGAAAGAGTACTTCTAAAAATTTCAATGCATTGAATACATCATTTTCAATTTTTTAAAAGTTATGCTTTATAGTTTATACAATTCTATCGTAATTCTGACATACCATCGCGATATCAAACATAGACTAAGGTAAGGTAACAAAATGAATAGATTGAATGAATTTGAGTAACAATAGATGAAGATTCAAAACTATTGATGTTTCACTAAGCTTTTTTTTTTTTTTTTTTTCCCTGTGATGTCCGAGGTTCGAACCATAAATCTTGCATATATTATATATTATCCTTACCAACTGAGCTAAATTCACGGGCACGGTCAACTTAGCTCTTTAAGAAATCTAATCATTATCCATTAATATAAGAAAAATACTCAAAGAGAATACAAATTAAGGTACGCAAATCCTTCTACAATCTCAAACAAAATAAATATGATTAGACAACAAAAATACTAGATTTAATAATCTGTGAGTCAATGCACCACATTAATCAAGCTAGTCACAAATTCTATAATGTTTTTCTGAGAACTTCCATGCTCCCCAAAAGCTCCAACAGCCAAAGTCTTCCATTGTGTAGCATTGCTCTTAATCTCCTTGCCTTTCTCACCCTCCATTATTTCCATTATACAATCCTTAAATTTATCTTGTCTCACAATTTGTTTCTCATCAATAGGAGCTCTAATTCCCATCTTCCAAACATCAGCAATAAATTTTGCATTGGTTCTTTGGTCTGACCATTGTGGTATTGCAATAGTTGGAACCCCTAAGCTTAATGCTTCCAATGTGGAGTTCCATCCACAATGTGTTACAAAACACCCTATTGCCTCATGAGCTAGAACCTTTAGCTGAGAGCACCATGTCACTACTAAGCTTTTCTTTGACTCCTTTTCAAAATCTTTTGGGAGCTTAGTCTCTTCAGAAGCTCTAACAACCCATAAGAAGTAACTTCCACTATCTCTTAAACCATAAGCTAATTCTTGTATTTGCTCCTCATCAAGACTTACCATACTTCCAAAAGAAACATAAACAACTGATCCTTTTGGCTTATCATTTAACCATTCCATGCATTTTTCATTAGTCTTGAATTGTGCAGCGCCGTAATCTTCATCGTCTTTAAGTCTCTTGTCTAAGAACTTTGATGGTATGGATGGTCCTATGGTCATAAATTTGGGCCAAATCTTTATTGTCCAATCGACGACCTACAATTATTTTGTAATCACGACAATCACATGTCACAAATAACAAATAAAGTTTGATAAAAAAAAAAAAAAACAAATAAAGTGGGTTGACAAATAAAGAGATTGATCCACAAAACAACTAAAAAACAAAATAGAGATAAAAAGTTCTCGTGAACATTTGTAAAATATGTAAGGAGAATGTTCGAACCCCTGACACCTTATTTATTCACTTAGCCAATAAACTAAACAAAAATAAGAAATGAAGATAAGAATAAACACTCAATATTTCTAAGTATCAATCATTCTTCTACTTGGTGTCTAATTTGTAGTGTTAGTCTTTGATGTTAGGGATTAGTGGAACAAATTCTTATTTTATTTTTTTTAAGGAAAATTCTTATATATTTTAGGAACAAGAAAAATATACTTTCATCCGGTATAAAAAGAAAGTTTTTTTTTTTTCTTCATGAATAATGAATAAGAGAAACGTGGGAAACGTGGGTACTTAAGAGATTAAAATAAAAATGTACTGTAAATATAACTTAAATAAAAATTTACTGTAAATATAACATATAGAAAGAAGTGGAGTATTGTTGTTCACACATTTGGTTTGATTGAGAAACACGAATAATTTACCCAAATATTCTTCAGAAGTTAACTGCCAAAATTTTTAAGAACCGGCTGCAGTTAACTGCCGAGGAATTTCAAACCTGAAATTAAATAAGGAAATACACATAAATTTTCCCTTAATTAAATTTAATTCTTTACTACATGATTCTTTTTATAACGTTGTTGATTTCATTCATATAATTTTGTTGCCATAAGTTAAGAAATATGAGATCCTAGAATTACATATTCGATCACGTTTCTTACTAGTAATAGAAAAGAGGTTTTATTTCTACAAAAAAAAGGAGGTTTTATTAATAGAATAATTACAAATATAATCAATTTGAAAGAGAGATGAATAATATCTATAATATTATAAATTAATAATAGGTTAGTCAAACCTATGAATAATGACAGACATCAATGAAATTAATTACAAATATAATTATTCTATCATTTATAATATTTTTTGTTGTTGCATTTTTTTTATTGAATCACCATTTTAGGTCCATTAATTACCGATGGCAAACATTTTTATTTTTTGTTGTTGCGTTTTTCATGTTAATTAAAGTAATAATATCTGAAATATTAGTATAAAGTAATAATAGGTTAGTCAAACCTATGAATAATGACAGACATCAATGAAATTAATTACTAATAATTACAAATATAACTATTCTATCATTTGTAACGTTTCTTTTGTTGCATTTATTTTTATTGAATCATCATTTTAGGTCCATTAACTACCGATTGCAGATATTATTCATCTCTCATATTTCTTCATTTACGACAACAAAATCATATGAATGAAATCATAAAAATAATAATTATGTTTAATTCCTTAAAAGGATTAAAGAATTAAATTTAATTAAGGAAAATTTAGGTGTATTTCCTTATTTAATTTCAGGTTTTCCTCGGCAGTTAACTGCAGCCGGTTCTTTAAAATTTCGGCAGTTAACTGTCGAGGGGTATTTGAGTAATTTACTCGTGTTTCTTAGCCAAACCAAATGTTTCAACATCAATACTCAAAGAAGTGACCGAAGAAAATATAGAGAATTTATCCTCAACTTGGTTTTAAAAATCTTTGTTCGCTCCCACCAATAAAATGACTTGTGAAATATATCCCGTGATTTTTACTCCGTTGGTAGGAATATTGCATAGGAGTTAGATTTCGAACCTCGAATTCCCCACTTTTCCACATTAAAATGTGTGAACTCTAGCCACTAGACTATTTGATTTTAAAATTGTTTTTAAATGCAACCAAATCAAATACTTCTACGTGTTAATTTTTAAAATTCAAATTGGTATGTAGAATGCAGACCAAGTTAATTTGGGAGTAGCCATTTTTCAAATGCTAAGTTCACTTTTGATTGTGACATATACAACTTGTGAGTTGCGTTATTTTTCATATCTCTATACACTTTAAACGGTTCTTAGTCAGACTTTACGTGCATCTTGATTGAACTACGATATATTATGACACTCTTTTTTCGAGAATCGGAAGGTTGACAAAAAAAAAAACCATTTTTCTAAGCAACAAATCGAAGATTTCGATCAAACTTAGGGTGATAGCATGGCTTAATAAATTTCTGAAAATACAAAAGATAATTTTGAAGGAAAAAACATGAAAAAATAAATAAAAAATAAAGAGAGACGTTAGATTTGTGTGTGCACCACCACAAAAAAATAAATAAATTGTGTGTGCATGTGAAAGGAGTCTAATTTATATACCTCTTTTTCCATCTCATAAAATGTATTGCATAGAATCCAATCAGCTTTGTCAATATTAGAGAATTGACCCACCAACAAATCAAGCAAAACTTGATTCTCTCCTTTTGTTGAGAAGAATGAAGGCATGTCCCCAAGTTCAATTCTAGGCAACAAAGGAAGTGAAATCTCATCTTCCATAAGAGGAACTTTCAATGTTCCTTGGTGAACATGATAGTAAATACTATTCACCAACATATTTTGAGTGAGATAAGAAACACCAACAATTCCAAATCTCTTAGCAACATCAAGAGCCCAAGGAAAAAATGAATTATAAATAACACAATCAACTTTGTTACCTAAAGTACCAAATTTTTCAATAAGTTGAGCAAGAGTTTTTGGTCCTACTTGCCAAAACGTATCCAAATAGGCTTTGTGTCCCCCAGCTTCTTCAACACCACCATTATCAAATCCATCAGAAATGGTTTCGATTGTGAAGGAAGGTGGTACACTTTGCAAGGTCTTTCGGTGGTAACGGGTGGTCACTAATGTCACTCTTACCCCTTCATGTTGCAAAAGCTTGGAGAATTGAAGCATTGGATTTATGTGACCTTGTAATGGATATGATAACACCAAACAATGAACTTTGTTGGCTATGATTTTCTTCTCCATTTTTTTTATCGATGAAAATGTTTTTTTGCCTCTCTTTTGCTTGTGTGATATGATGGGAATGTGTCAACTTATATAATACATAGTGCTTCGAAAAGATATCAAAATGTGTAATAAAATTTATATGACAACTATTGATATATTTTTTTGAGAGGATGGCAACTATTGATTTGTATTAATGTCATTACCTAACTAAATATGTTTCCCATCAATACTATTGATATGTTTCCTTTTTTTTTTTTTTTTTTGAGAGCATGACAACTATTTTTTTTGATGCAAAGAAGCTCAAGGTATTTTATTAGAGCAATGCTATATATCAAGAAAATTTTAAGAATGACATGGCAGAATAATCATCCTTAGATTTTATCAAGAAATAGTCCTGAAATTAATGTTAACCAATAAAATCTCAGTCTGGCCGGAAATCATGGGATAGTGGGTGTTATGTATCTTTTTTTTATGAAAGATTAATAAATGAGACTGAAATTTAAAGGTGATTATTGTGCCATGTCATTCTTGAATTTTTCTTATAAAAGCATTCTTGATATCTAGCATTTTCCATTTTATTAATATAATGGAGGAAATGCAATAAAAAAATGTTAATAAAACTGATAATCACTTTTAGCTCTAGAGTAGTTTAAGAATTAAGACATATATAGGAGATTATTGTTGCGTATCTTATAGAATTATTAACATTAACTACCAATTAAATCCTCAATTGTAAATTATCAATTTTCAGTGATTCAGTTACGAGACATTGTGATTTGTGACATACAAAAGTTGGAATTTGAATCCTGATTTTCCTACTTATTCGTCTTAATGAGTGAATTTCTAACTATGAGACTATGGGTGCGTTTGATTTGTTAAAAAATGAAGGACAAGACAGAACAATTCTAGTTGTCCAATGATTGATTTGTAAAACTGTTTTAGGTACAGGACAAACTGGTGGCAAGGGACAGGACAAAAACTCATATTTTTGTCCCTCACCAAACCACAACACAACTTTTTGTCCCATATACAAGTTGTATAAAATACCAAAATAACATTTTGTCCCCCAAAAATCGTATAAAACAAAAAATTACTCAATGCCATAAAAAAATTGTCCTGTGTTGTTCTGTCTTGTGTTGTACTGTTCTATCTTGTACTGTTCTGTCAAGTACTTACTGTTTTGCAAACCAAACACACATCAGACAAAAAAAAATATTGCACTTGTTTTGTTTCGCAAAGGGAACAATATGGTACTATATTGTGATTAACATTTTTATTCTTAATTTTGTCAAAAAAAGTTATTCATAATTTGTACGAGATTATTTTTTTCAAGTAGTCTAACTGTTAAAAATTCATCGAGGTTGTCGATTAGAATCCAACTTCTTATTGTTTGTGTGTTCGAAACCATTCTATCTCAAAACCGTGTTTAATTTCCAGATTATTTTTAACCCTATTATATGCATGAAGTATCTGTCGATTTTGTCAGGTATCCGTTTTCGACTATATCCATGGTGAAAAAAATATTGAAACTTAAAACTTTATTTCAAGGATCCAAATTTGGCTCAACATGGGCAACATCTCATTCTAATGTTATATTATGACATTATTTTCTAAAATGTTGTTTGAATAATTACAAAATGATACCCTCAAAAAGAATAATTACAAAAGTTTAAATTGTCGATGCATACATTCATTAATAAAGTTATTTTTTTGACAAATTCATTAAAAAGTTTTAATTTTATTTATTACTATGATATTAAAAAGAAATAATATTCTTTGCTTGTATAATTTTTTTTGTTGAACAAATTTTTTTTTTTTGTTGAATAACTTATATATACTTATTCGGTAGCTATTATTTTAAATAATGGATAAAGGAAAAAAAAATACTCTAAGTAATTTTTTTAAAGGAAAAATACTCTAAGTAATTTTTTTTAAAGGAAAAATACTCTAAGTAATTATTTATAGGTTTCTTTATTTATTTCTAAATACATGGTTTTTTTTTTGGTGAATAAATACATGGTATAATATCATATTACCCGCTGCTTCCTTAAAAAAAAAAATGCTATACACGGTGCGCCAAAAAGAGTAGTATTTTTATACATTTTCATCTAAAACCGAAAAAGGAATAATTTTATATATATATATATATATATATATATATATATATATATATATATATATATATGATTTGCTAACTTAGACTAACAAACAACATATAAAGATCCAAATTAGCAAAAGTACACCTTTTTATTTGGACAAAAATATTTCATCTTTATTATTTAAAACTAATAGCTTGAGAATTACTTGAGTAATTTTCATTAAAACATATTTGTTAACTTGTACAAATTTGCTAACTTAGACCCGCTTTTTATTTTATAACAAATAGTTTGAGAGATATTTACTAAACTATCTCTTACTTTAAATTGGTTTACACTTGCCCAAATAAATAGTTGCATTTTTGTTAACTTGAATCTTCATGTTTTTTATCGTCTACGTTAGCAAACACATATTATATATATTGGTCAGATCATCTCCACTTAGAGAGGTAATGGACATCTCTGATCCAAAGCATTATTTATTGGCACGTGAAAAAATGAAATCAACCGGAGAAATTCGGTTTCTTTTAATTCACTTAATTTTTGGAAGAAAATAAAATTAAAGAGATGAAGAAGATAGAAAGTTTTGTTTTCTTTCAAAAAAAAGATGGAGAGTTTTGTCTAAAGTGAAAGACGCCACCGCCATCCTAAACTACCACAAAGCCTCATACACGTTTTTAGTCCATTTTCTGCTTTGCAACACATGCATCTTTCTATGACATTTCATAACAATGTCTATTAGAGGATCACACTTTCTTATACCTATTTATTAGAGATCCACATTGATACATCACCACCAATGCATCTTCTACGCCATCAATGACGGTTCATCAAGTTAATAGAACACCATTTTACAATGAGCAGTGCTAGACGGTGCGAATTGTTTTTCGCGTAAAAGGCACGACCGTGTAATTGATTATTGAATGCATAATCCAACCAACACGTGTGTTAAAGCATTCTTGATTAAAAAATTATGTTCAAAACCGTCAAAAAAAATTTCGCGCTTGTTGCATTTTATCTTTTGCTTGACAGCATATTCAAAGTAAAACCAAACTCCAATTACAATCCTTAAACCATAAGAACAATTCTTATCTCTTGCTTGATTACATAAACAAAGTACAAAGTCATAACTTTTGCCAATGTATAAACAGACTTGAGCACATTATAGATAAATTCATGGATTAAATATGTTTTTAGTCCTTATAAAATTACAAATTTTCAAGTTTAGTCTCTATAAAACATTTATTCACTTTTAGTCCCTACTTACATCTTATAGACACTATTTTCGAGGACTAAAATTATAATTTTTTTGTCAAAATTTTTTAAAATAGGGACTATTCTTACAAACTTCAATATTATGGAAAACTAAAATTACCATTAAAATTTTATAGGATCTAAAGTTGAAAACTCTTAATTTTATAGGAACTAAAAAATATTTAACACTAAATTTATTTTTAGTCCTTATAAAATTACAAACTTTCAAGTTTAGTCTCTATAAAAAATTTATTCACTTCTAATCCCTACTTACATCTTATAGACACTATTTTGGAGGACTAAAATTATAATTTTTTTGTCAAAAGTTTTTAAAATAGGGACTATTACTTCAATATTATAGAAGACTAAATAAAATTATATAGGAACTAAGTTGAAAACTCTTAATTTTATTAGGACTAAAAAATATTTAACACTAAATTTATTGATATTTCTCAATGCCAAAATATAGTTCAGTATAGTTAAAGTAATCAAAGAGCTGCACCATAAAATTAAAAAAATAGTCAAAGGCTTGTTTAGTGTGAATCATAGTTATTTGACTAGTTTGTGTGATTCCCGCGAATTAATTGTCGTACCAAACAGCATTTTGCTTTTACAATTAGTTTAGTTAGTTAAAACGGTTTACTTGTATTATAAGCAGGGGCAGAGCCACCCCAGCTAGCCTGGGCACTAGCCCAGGCTCAGCTCCAATTTTCTTTGTAGTAAGCTCAGCCATTACTAGAACTTTTAACTTTTCCTGCGGAATTTTATGTAAATTCCGCAGGAAACACATTTCCTTCAGATTTTGCCTAGGATTTCCTGCAGATTCCGCAGGAAATGTGAAATTATTCGCAGGAAGGAAGCAACATTTTGCGATAATTTTTTTCCCCAGATTCTAAAAAATTTCTGGCTCCGTCACTGATTATAAGTTACCTAGTTGTAAGCTACTTAAATAAATAGCTATCTAATAACCAACTTCATTTTCTCATGTCATTGATTCGATATATGAATTTTCTCTCTCAATTCTCTTTGATCTTGATCTCATAATATTGTCACCAAAGTTCATGGTTATTGTCCCACTACTTGCACCCTCAGAGTTAAAAATTTTAAGGGGATGTTTATTTCAGTGACACACAAATTATTCTCATGAATAACTTATTCGAGAATGAAAATAGGAAAATTTGATTTCAGTATTTTTTTTAAAGTGTTTGACAAATATTTTGACATTCTTGAAAAAATTGGAAGTCACAATAAATAATAATAAATTTATGTTTATTTTCATGCCTACAAGCTTAATGTTAAAATAAAAAGATATAGTTGTAACCAATATATATATAGTTTACATAACAATTATTGTTGCAAATAAAAGTTATGTGCTCTTGTGCACTCCACATCATGCATGTGTCAACAACAAAGAAATGTTCAGTTGATCAAGAATTAATTTGTGATTGTCTGCTTGTAACTTGCAAAATGAAACAAACTATTCACAAATTCAGTAATATTTTGATGAGTACTTCCCCCAACACCAACAGCATTTGATGCCAAATCCTTCAATTTCATGGCATTGCTCTTGATAGTTCTCCCTTTCTCACTGTCCATTATTTCCAATATACATTTCTTCATTTCATCTCTTCTCACAATTTGTTTCTCATCAATTGGAACCCTTATTCCAATTTTCCAAACATCTTCAATAAACTTTGCATTGGTGGATTGATCTGACCATTGTGGCATTGCAACAATTGGAACTCCTAAGCTAATAGCTTCCAATGTGGAATTCCAACCACAATGTGTTACAAAACACCCTATAGATTCATGTGCTAGAACTTTTAATTGGGAGCACCATGTTACAACAAACCCTTTTTGTGTCTTTTTTTCAAAATCTTTTCGGAGTTTCGGCTCTTCGGATGGTTTAACAACCCATAAGAAGTAACTTTCACAATCTGTTAAAGCACAAGCTACTTCCTCTAATTGTTCTTCATTGAGTGATGCCAAACTACCAAAAGAAGCATAAACAACTGATCCTTTTGGCTTATCATTTAGCCATTCCATACATTCTTCTTCACTTTGGAATTGTGTTGCACCATAATCTTCATCATTTTTAATTCGCTTGTCTAAGAACTTGGATGGTATGGAAGGCCCTATGGTTCTGAAGTTAGGCCAAATCTTCATTGACCAATCAGCTCCCTACAAGAAATTTTGAGTTGAATAACCTATCAATTTGCTCCTTCAACTATCACATTCTCTATAATATAATTACAGTTCCTCAACTATAAAAATATACTAAGTAGAAGTCCCTAAACTATTAATCCATCAAAATAGTCCTCTAGTTGCTCCTCAAGTATAAAAATATACTAAGCGCAAAATTCATTGGATCCATTGTGTGTGTTCTGGTAGGGATTAGGTGGTCTCAGGGGCCTGAGGATTAGAGAATTTAATTTGTTATTGTAGGTTGCATGTTGATCAAGGTGAATTGTGGCATAAAGTATTGGACGCTTAATATGGGGTTGATGATGGTTATAAAGATTGAATTTAATGATTTATAGAAGAAAAAAAACTAGTTAAAACGGTTTATCATTTGAAACACCTTTATAATTAGAGAAGTGATATTCGTGAAATGATTTTGTAACAACTTTTAGATAACTCTCTCTTATACACTCATATGATATTTTTATTCTCTCTTTATTGTTTTTTATCAATAAAAAATGAGAAAAAAAAGTTATCATCATATAATTTTACAAAGATTGTTTTTTAGACATTTTCTAAAGAAAATCTATAACTAACAAATGGAAGTTGATAAAAGATTTCTTTAAGGTTTTGTTTGGATGCATAAAGGAAAGAATGCTTAAGGAATGAAAGTAAGTGGAAAGAGAGTAGAAAGTAAGATGGTTTTTTGGTTGTTTGGTATTAGTGATAGTGAAAAGAAAGTGCAAGGAAAGAAAGATGAGAATGTTTGTAAAAAGACAAAAATAGCCAAAAAAAATTATAATAAAAGTGGGACCAAAATGATGGAGTTGGAAATAAAAATTATGGGTGTTTACATCTTTTCATTGTAAAACACCCTTTCATCCCACTTTCTTCCTAAAATAGAGTGAATTGTTTTTGCACGTGGGGCCCACCAAAAAGTATTTTTCTTTCCCTTCTCACACTTTAATCCAAACTATGGAAAGAAGCAATATCAGCTATCTTTCTCTCCTCATGCAATATTTCCTTAATGTTTCTTTGATACCAAACAGATTGTAAAAGCTAAATTACAATTTTCGCCCAAAAACCTATTCTTTATTCAATTGTAGTTCCTTAACTTTTTTTGGTTAGTCATATTACTCATTTCCATTGGATTAATAAACATTACATTACATTGATTAATTCATATTATGGCGTTAACATCAACTGTTCTTTATCGGTTAACATGAATTGTTTTTTTAGGAATGTTTGCGATGCGGTTTGGTTCGGTTTTAAAGGTAAAAGTCATCCAAACTACAAGATAAAAAAATGTAATTTGGTTTGATTGATTTTAAAAATAAAATCTGAATCAAACCAAACAAAATCAATGTGGTTTGTGTTGGATCAGTTGGTGCAGTTTTTTAAACGACACAATTTTTTGTTTTCAACATTAAAAATCAAGTTAAAAAACTGGAACACAACATATTTTCAGCAATGTTTTAAATTTGATCAAACATTAGAATTTAAATTTTATTTTACAATGTTTCCAACAACATAGACCAAATTAAAAATGCAGACAAAAAATAATCATATTTTGTGAGAAATGCAAAACATTAAGATTTTATCATTCTCTAAAAGTTCGAGTAACACATAAATACGTTTTTAAAATAAAAAGCAAAGAAAGAACTTAAGGAGAGAAAAAATATGTCATTTTATAAATATTTTCGTAGAGTTTTTATGAGTATTGGTGTAGGTGACATATGTTTAATCAATATTTTTCTTATGTTACGCGCTTTAGTTTGGTTTGGTTGGTAAAATGAAAACCGCAAACCAAACCAAACCATGTGGTTGAATAAGAAAATGATTTGATTACATCCGAACCAAGTGCAGTTTTTTGCGGTTGTAGTTTCGGTTGGTTCGGTTTACGATTTTTCTATTGGGTTGGTTCGGTTTTGAACATCCCTAATTTTTCCCTTCTTTCTTTTCAACGAAAATGACTAATATGATTAACAAAAAGTTCAAGGACTAAAACGAAGTAAAAAATAGTTAAACGATCAAAGTAAAACCACAAAACAAGTTAAATGACCGAATGTATGTAATTTAGCTTTACGAAAAGTGATTTTTTTTAACATAAATAGTTAGTACAAAAAGAATAAAAATGAGAGATTATTTAAGTTGTTTACCTCTTGGTGTAGCTCATGGAAGGAATTGCAAAGGATCCAATCAGCTTTACAAATGTTAGAAAACTGACCCACTGCTAGCTCAAGAAACGTTGGATCTTTTTCATAAGTTAATACAAAAGAAGGCATGTCCCTATGTTGTAGTTGAGGAAGCACTGGAAGTGAAATCTCTTGCACATCAAGGGGAACTCTCAATTTTCCCACAAGAACATGGTAGTAAATACTATTAACACTAACATTTTGAGTGAGGAAAGATACCCCAAAAATTCCAAGTCTCTTAGCAACATCAAGAGTCCAAGGAAAGAATGCATCATAAATAACACAATCAATAGGGTAACTTGTTCTACCAAGTTTGTCAATAAGTTTTTCAAGATTTTGTGGTCCTACTTGTGCAAAATGATCCAAATATTGCTTAAAACTCTTTGCTTCCCCGATCCCGCCGATGTCAAATCCGTCGGAGATGGTTTCGAGTGTGACGGAAGGTGGTAGGTTGTGCAATTTTTTGCCAAAGAAAAGGGTTGTGACTAGTGTTACTATTATTCCTTCTTGTTGTAAAAGCTTGGAGAATTGTAGCATGGGATTAATGTGACCTTGAGCTGGAAATGATAAGACCAAACAATGCACTTTGTTCTCCATTTCAATTTTTCAATGAAATTTACTCTTGTGTGATGTTTACAAGAGGGGTTCAATTTTATTTTTTAGGGAGAAAATGAATCAATTTATTGATCACAACTAAGGAAGGAGAATTCATGTGCGACAAAGATTACGTGACAAATAGTAAAATAGGTTTAGACATTTAATTAACATTTAATTAATATTTAAATAACTTCAATATTTTCAAGGCCGACCAAAATTGGATTCTTGTGATAAGGATATCCCAAGGGTTAATGTCACAATGTCATCGATGGAGAAATTTAAGATGGATACATATGTTTAATACCACAGCCAATACTTTAAATATTACTCCGAACAATTTAAAAAAAGAAATTTATAATTACTTTGAAAGTTATATTTATGTTTTGAAGTAATTCATTAATTTAGGTATCAATTTGAAGTCAGCTCATTAGTGAATTCAATTTTTTGCATGTTCACTTTATAAAAAAATTTGCAGATTAAAAAATGAAACCAAGTTGACTTGGTTGGATTCACGAGAAACTCGCTAAACTTGGGTTAACTAAAAAAATTATAAACAAAATTTTTGTATATTTTTTCATCTTTTTTGTGAAAAAAACAATATTTTATTCATGTCAGTTTTCATATGTGAGTTTAAATATACCACCTTTATGTCCTCGTGAGTTTAGCTTAGTTGGTATGGACAATGCATAATATATGCAAGGTTTTGAGTTCAAACCCCAACCACCACAAAAAAAATATACCACCTTTGTGTGAGTTTATTCTACTGGATGAACCGACAAAAATCATAATCTAACTTTGAAACTTTTTTTTTTTGGTTACATTTGAAACTTATTTAAGAATAGATTTACATGTATTTTTTATCCTCTATTTAAAAAAAGCTTAATTGTATTTTTACCCCCTATTTTTTTTTGTCGATTGTGCGATTTTGAACCCCCACCATTTTAAATGAGCGGTTTTGCACCATCTTTTTTACCCTTTTTTGATTTGATGACCCCTCATGTGTTTCAATGCTGATGGAGATTTGTGATGCGAAGCTATGGGAGAAGATGAGAAATGGTTTATAGAATTAGAGATTATAATTTTGAGGGTGTGGTGGGAAATTAGTGTTCTCATTTGAAGGGTCACATGACTCCCTTTCCTTTAAATAATTTATTTAATTTTTTCTTTTTTAAAGTTTGATTTACACACATGAATTTCATTAATTGAAGACACGTCATCAAAATAGGACACATCAGCACTGAAACACATGAGGGGGCATTAAACTAGAAAATGGGCAAAAGAGAGGGTGTAAAATCGTTCATTGCAAATAATGGGGTGCAAAATTGCACAATTGACAAAAGATAAGAGACAAAAGTGCAATTAAGCCTTTAAAAAAATGATGTCTTGATCTCTCTATTTTAAAAATTGATTTTTAAGTCACTTTTTTTTACTTTTTTTTTTCTTTGTGGATTTTGATTCATCATCTCATATTTGGATCATTTGACGTGACAACACTTATTAAACTACATATAAAGTGTTGAGAAATGAGTATTGTAGGCTCAAACATGCACCTCAACATATTGAACGTCCACCATCATATCTTTGTGGTTGCAGGATGTAAACAGAAAAATATTGTTATTTAATTTAGAGTAATAACTTAGAAAAAATTTAAAATGAGTTATTTTAATTTTGAAAATCATTACAAAATACTGAAACATGGTTACTTGTCAACTAGTATAAAATAGGAAATGTCCATCCGATCAAGAATTAATTTGTGGTTGGAACTTGGAACAAACTACTCACAAATTCTATCATGTTTTTATGAGAACTTCCATCTTTACCAACCGCTCTTGCAGCCAAAGTCTTCCATTGCATGACATTATTCATAATCTCTTTGCCTTTCTCATCATATCCATTATTTCACATATACAATTCTTCAATGTATCTTTTCTCACTATTTGTTTCTCATCAAATAAAGTTCTAATTCCTACTTTCCAAACATCTGCAACAAACTTTGCGTCAATGCCTTGGTCTGAATCAAGTGGCATTGCAACAATTGGAACTCCTATACTCAAAGCTTCCAATGTGGAATTCCAACCACAATGTGTTACAAAACACCCTATTGCTTCATGAGCTAGAACCTCTAACTGGGGGGCACCATGTCACAACTAAGCCATTCTCTGATTTTTTTTTTCAAAGTCTTTTGGAAGCTTAGTCTCTTCAGAGGTTCTCACTATCCATAAAAAGTAACTTCCACAATCTTTCAAACAATACGCTACTTCCTTTATTTGTTCCTCTTTGACTCTTGCCATACTCCCAAATGAAACATAAACAACAGACCTTTTTGGCTTATTATTTAGCCAATCTAGACATTCATCACTTTTTAACTGTGCAACACCATAATCTTCATCATCTTTAATTTGCTTATCTAAAAATGTATTTGGTAGGCAAGGCCCTATGGTCCTAAAGTTGGACCAAGTCTTCATTGTCCAAACAGCTACCTACAAAGCATTAAGAGTCATTAATGACTAACCTTTACAAAAGCAACACACAAGTGGCGATTCAATTGGTAAATGCTTAAGTTGTCTTTAGCTAGGATATTTTTACACACAAATTTCTACAACATTTTACTCCTGGTTAGCACAATTTAAATATATGATAAATACAAATCGTTATAATTAATACATTATATATATGTGTGTGAACACATTATGTGTTAGACATGAAAATAGATAATGATTAATGAAGTTCAAAATTAAGGTTCTTTACATTCAGGGTTGATGGACAATGAGTTCAAAATAAATAGGGCGATCACAATTAAGTTGGCACTTTGTGATCGCTATCAAGAGCATCCATAATAGGGGAGTCTTAAACATTTTAAGACTTGGTACCTATTAGGTATCCTCATTGGAGAGAAAAATTGTTGGGGTCTTATGTTGGGGTCTTATAAGATCCGGGGTCTTACTTAAGACCTTCAATCTTAAGTGGGGCTTACACATTTTTAATATTAAAAATTGAAATGTACATATGAAGTCTACACTTTTTCAATAAGTTTATACCATTAAGAAATTTTTGTGAGATCTGGGTTGGAGGAATTGAGTACTTATTGGGTACTACTATTAAAAAATTATAAATGAGTGATATATACACGTAAGACCCATTTAAATACCAAAATATGAGGATTTCTGCTCTTCCCCCTGCACAAAACACTCGCGCCCTGCAGCCATTCCAAAAATGCCCCTGCGCAAGTTAACTAACGCAAGTGTAAAAAAAACGGGACTTAGTTTTTACACATGCATGACTTAAGTCACGCCGCGTGAGTTAACTCACACCGAAAATTAACACCTGCATGAGTTAACTCACGTTTGGTTTCAAAATTTCAAAAGTGGAATTAACATTCTGTGTATGTTGGAAGCAGCCAAGCAAGGCACATATGGGAGCCAAAGTGAAGTGAGGGAGAATAATATTTGTGTAAGTAGTAAGTACCATTCCAATACTGACATGATATCTCCAAAACATTCACCACGTTTCTGTTAAAAAATGCATCATTACTTTCCAACCAATATGCCAAACCTTTCTTAGCCAAATTCTTACTTACCTCTTTCTCTAGCTCAAAGAAGGAATTACAAAGGATCCAATCAGCTTTGTGAATATTAGAGAACTGAGCCACTACTAAATCAAGAAAAGTTGGATCTTCTTCATATGTAAAGTAGAAACAAGGCATGTCCCTATGCTGTAATTGAGGAAGTGCAGGAAGAGAAATCTCTTGCTCAGCAAAGGGAGGTTTCAACTTTCCCAAATGAACATGATAGTATATACTATTCATAGCAAGATTTTGAGTTAGAAAAGAAGCACCAACAATTCCAAATTTCTTTGCAACATCTAAGCACCAAGGCATGAATGAATCATAAATAAGACAATCAACATGGTCGTTTCTAGCATTAAGGTTGTTAATAAGATGAGCAAGAGATTGTGGACCAACTTGCCAAAATTTATTCAAATAAATTATAAAATCCTTTGCTTCAGCAACTCCACCTTTGTCAAAACCATCAGAAATGGTCTCAACTGTAATGGAATTAGGTGGCAATTTAGGTATGTTGTTGTAGTTGGAAATGGTGGTGACAAGTGTTACTTTGACTCCTTCTCGTTGTTGTAAACGCTTGGAGAATTCTAACATTGGATTAGTGTGACCATGTGCTGGAAATGGCAACACCAAACAATGGACACTCTTGGTGGATATGATTTTGTTCTCCATATTTCACAAATTCTCTTGATGGTGGTGGGGTGGGAAGATGAGGGTTTGATCTGTGGAACTTATGGTCACTATGAGGCACTGTCCATTTATGCGATAATTTTGAAATCTACATTAAATCAACACTTCCCTATGAGGCACTGTCCATTATATCACATTCCCGCGAGTCCTATGTTTTTTTGCGAAAATGTTTATGCGATTTTCGGATTTTAGAATCCGAATTGAGTTTTTCCTTTGTTATGGTGTAAAAGAAAAAGAGTTTTTCATCGATTTGGATTTTATAATCCGAATCCTCAAAAAATAGTGTGTGTTCCTTGCTTTTTTCGGATTATAGAATCCGAACACCCCATAAACACCTTTTTTCAGGGGAAAAACAAATATGAACTTTATCAACATAAATTTCGAGTCTGTTTGTAACATGGATCACTAGTTATTTTAATTAACTATCATCCTTCTGTTTTAGGTCATTTTTAGTTGTTCTCAGTAAAAAAAAAATCGATTTTCTGGCTACTTGATTAAATTGCTCCAAATCCTCTCTAGAAAATCAGAAAAAATAATCGAGGATCAAGAATCCTTTAGAAGGGACTTCTTACAGGATTCCTCCCCTCGAAATTCAAAATTTCATCGTTTAGACCCATTTTCCTTTTTATTTTATTTTTCATATTCTTACAAAAGTGCGAAAAAATTTGCATTAGTTTTATTTTATTTTTTTAGAATTTTTTGGTGGTATTTTTATGATTTTATTTGACATATTTTTATCATTTTTTTGGTTGTTTTTAAAAGCAAAATTCAAAACTCCTGAAATGTGAGAGATTCTGATTGTTGATTATACATAAGCATATTTCGAATTATAAAATCCGAACTTAATTTTTTAGAATCCGAAATCCCATGTACATTTTTGAAAAAATTATAGAACACGTGAGAAGTAGATAAGGTGAGAACAGTAAAACCCTTATTAGTGTATGCCTCGGAACATCCGCTTACATTTTTTTTCGTCAATTGGTCTGGTTAAAAATCCACTTGCTAAGATTTCAAAATAAGATGTACATGTTTAAACTTTTGCAATGTAAACTATACTCCCTCCGTCCTTTTTTATAGGAATAGTTTACAAAAATTACAGATTAAATATATATTATTATCATTAATGAAATGTATATTTAATGATAATTTTTCATATACCAAAACAAATTGGTAATATTAATAAGAGGTGTATTTTGAAAAAGAGTAATAAATGTATCTAGAAATTTGTATATGATAAAAGGTAATTTGTATATTTAAAAAGTTAACATTAAATATCTCTATATATTCCCTAAAAAAAACTTTATATATAAAGGATAATTTGATAATAGTAACATACATTTATGACAAATTCATTACTTTAAACATTTTTCTTAGGCTTATTCAATCATTCGGTCCCTTAACTTAATTGATTGTCTGAATTTGGTCCCCTAACTATAATTTGTACCAATTTGGTCCCCTATATTTTGCTTTGTTACTAGTTTTAGTCTATTCTGTTAAGTTCTCTAAAAAAAAAACGTTAACATAAAGGACTAAAACTAGCAACGGAGCAAACATATGAGACCAAATTGGTACATAAGTTAACGATTTTTTTGAGAGAAACTAACAGAAAAGACTAAAATTAGTAACAGAGCAAAACATAAGGGACCAAATTGATACAAATTATAGTTAGGGAACAAAATTGAAACAATCAATTCAATTAAGGGACCAATTGATTGAATAAACCTTTTTCTAAATACCTACATTTTTTTTTAAATTATTCCTATAAAAATGGAACGAGGGATTATAACTTTCTTGATAAATGATATTTGTACTACCACTTTATGATAATTTTTTGACAATTTTCTCTCATACTCACATTATACTCTTATTCTCTCTCTTCCTTTTTCTCTCTCCATTATTTTTGACCAATAAAAAGAGAGAAAAAAGAAATTATCATATAAATTAGGCAAGTTCTATGGTACACCCAACAATTTAAGTGTATTGGTACACCAAATCCTTAAATTAATAGTTAAATGAGTTATTTTTTGTAGGAAAAAATTATTTTCTATCACCTATAATTATAATAACTAAATCTTATTTACCAAAAACGTCAACGCAATAAAATTTGATTTTTCTGAATTCTTATTACTCATAATAGGGAATTTTGAGTATTTTTTTACAATAAAATGTAAAAAAATTAGTATGATTTTTATAAAAAATGAAATGATGTTTTTTTTTTCATATAAAATGATATTTTCTAAAATATATATGTCAACAAACACCTATTTTCTTCATAAAAAATGATAGTTAATTTATAAAAATTGTAAGCGAGAGTACCGGTACACCGTAATTTACGGGTGTACAATAGAAGTCCCCTATAAATTATCTCATTTGATTGTTCAAATAACACACTGCTCAATTTTCTTTTATTATCAGTTGTATCGATACATAAATAATTTCCATAACTTTACAACTTGTGTACCAACGAATAAGATGTGACTTGCATTAAAAAAAGCGTGGTACCCGTGGTTTCCTCAAAGATAAAACGTGGGTCTCGTGGCAAAAAAAGATGAAAATAAATAACTTTATGATAGAACACCCTAGCAAGTCCATTGCTAATCTCTCCTAGATGAACTATACACAAAAGAAAAATGATAATGCATCTTCTACATTTTTTAAAGGTTTTAAATGATAAGATTTTATAAATAGAGTTTAATGGTGATGAGTTGACGGTTCAAAATAATTTTTTGCATACAATCATTCAAAATATTTAAAATTGTCATATTGATTAATGTTTTTAATTTACGTGACAATTTTAAATATTTTCGTATAGGGACGTTGCAAACATGAAGTTTAGGGACATTGCCAACATGAGTCTATGTGTAAGTTGTATACTTGACTATATGTGTCTATGTGATTGAAGATTGGTGATTGGTGACTATGGTGTGGATGATGTGTGTTCTTGACGAACTCTTATATGGTGAATATGTTTGAATATTATGCATTTAACTTGGTGCCTTCTTTGACGATGATGATTTTCTTGTTTATACTATTGAGATGATGATTGTATTTATTTGAAATAATTAGATGAGAATACATGTGAATATTGTATATTTGTGATGAACATGTGTATTTGAAGATATGAAAGGTGATGATATGCTATTTGACGAGTTGAAATGTGACTATGTGTTATGTGAAACTTTGTGAAATTATGTGAATATGTGCGTATTAATGTGAATGTGATGTAAATGGATTAAGTGTGATTTGATGATGGTGATGAAGTCTGAGGATTATGATTTTAATTCATTGATGAAGTGATAATGGGAATACTTGTTATATCTACCGTTGATGGGTCGATAATTAATATGTTTTGTCGATTGATTAATTAATGTATGAAATGATAGTATTTGAGGAAATGAATATGTATATCTATGTGTGATGCTTTAATTCCTAAATGATATGCTTAAGTTCATTTAATTTTGAGCAATGATATTTGTACATCCATTCCATGACAACTTTAGTGACAACCTTGTTTTTCTCTTTTCTTATTGGTCAAAAACAATGGAGAGAGAAAAAGGAAGAGAGAGGATAAGACCATCATATGAGTATGAGAGAGAAAGTTGTACAAAAGTTGTCACAAATTGGTTGTACAAATATCATTTCTCTTTAATTTTTATGTTGAATGTATATCTTACCCTCTTGTGATTGTTTGATCGCCTACATCACTATGTGGTGCTGACATGTAGGTTGATGACGCTTGATCAACGTGAGCACCCGAGGATGACTTGATGTCTATCCTCCTTTACATTTTGTTTTTGGAGTCTTAGTGGCTAAGCTCTTATTAGGGTGAGAGTCTGTTTATATTTTATCTTGTTCTGGATTTATGTTTTGAGGAACCCATGAGTTCTCATAGTTGATATATTTTGATATGTTAAGACGATGATTTTATGTTGTTTTACTTTATGAATCTAATGCGACTACTTTATGATTATGATGATTTATGACTATTTGGATTATTGATGGAGTAATATCTCAAACCTTTGTGATTATCTGTTGATTTTATTATTAAATATCGCCTTGGGGTTTAAAGGGTGTTACAATATTTATAAACAACTTTTACATTTTCAGATTATTAAATAAGTTATGTATTTGGATTATAGTATATTTCTGATATATCAATTATTTTATGAATTTCTTGCCAAAAAATTATTTAATGAAGTTAAAAAAATAAAATTTGTTTATAAATGTGAATGGATGGAGTAATTGGTAACACTACTCCCAATCATATATTCCTATTCCTATACTATATAAAAAAAAATATTGTACCTTTTATTTTATTTAATAAATAAATTTTTATGGTTTTAATTATTTTTGAAACATTTCTTTTCAATTTTTATGATATTAATTTCTATGTGTAAAAATATTTTACAATCTAAGCCCGTAGAAATTAATATCATATCATAAACTTTTAAAATATTTTAGGAATCAACTTATATAAGTGATATCATGAAGCGATTTAATTGAATGCATGTGAAAAATGTTTTCCAACGTCGATGCTTACTAATTGAATCATTAACCAAGTGATTTAATTAAGTGGTTTATGAGGCCCGTATGACGAAGTGTTCGAAAAAATCTAAGTTTGATTTCTATTTGAAACAATTATTGATCAAATTTTACTTACCTCTCTAACAAATTTTGAGTTACTAGTATCCCTTTACTCTAGAAATTGAAAGGTTAACACAACCACCACGACACCAATAACCACCACAAAACATCACCACCGTCTTTCACCACCTTCTTCGTTGCCGCCTCATTCTTTGGGTGCAAGCTTCCGCCTCTTTCAAGAACACGTTGCCTGGGATTTGAATTAAAGGATTGTAGGGATTGTTGCTTTTGTGACTCCTTAAACACTTGCTCATTCATACAGCCACGTAGCCTTATTAACTCTGTTCTTACATGCTTACCTACTAATGTACCTGTTGAGCTACTTCTCGTATAACACAAAACATTTATTTAAGACAAAACACTCATTTTTTACTCCTCCATCTCACGATAATAATCTCTTTAGCATTTTTCTTTTTTCTCAAAATGATTGTCACTTTAGAATATTAATGCAGCATTTATAATCTTTTTTCTCATTATTATATCTTTATTTATTGAATTTCATCTAACTTAACTACTCCACTAATTATAATTAATAAGAGTATTTTAGTAAATGATATTAATTATACCATTGAAATTAACACAATTAATCATTTCTTTAATAATCGTGCACAAACCTTAAACGGCTACTACCTTCGTCCCTAAATATAATACCCTTTTGCCAAAACCAAGGGAATTGAGAAAGTTGCTATCAATAATAAATATGTATATAATCACTATTGTTTTTACAATTTTATCCTTAAGAGAGAGTTAATTTATACTTTTTCCGGTCCTATTTAAAAGAGACAATTTACTTTTTAGATACATTAAATAATTTATGTATTTGGTTTAGGTTCTTGACTAGATACATACATTATTGAATGTATCTAAAAAATCAACTTTCTCTTGTAAATAAGACCGGAGGGAGTATTTTCAATAAATTATTTACTGGATTGAAGAAAATGATGCAAAATAAATAAAGGTATGTTGGTAAAGAAATAATTAATGTTATTGAAAATACTAAAAAGGTCTTATAAAAAGAGACAAAAAAAATTCTCAAAAAGGTCTTATAATTAGCGACAAAATTAGTATAATTTAGAGAGGGAAGGAGTATTATGGGAAAAGCTGATTTGTGCCTTAAGATCTTTTTTTTTTTGACAGAATGTGCCTTAAGAGCATATTAGGCACAAGTTAATGACTTAAATATAGTAATTTTTTTTAAAATATGTGCATTAATTTTTTATTTTTTTTAATTTGTACTACCTCCGTTCCTTTTTAACTGTCATTTTTTGACATTTTACACAAACCAAGACACTCAATAAATGTTACTTTTTCTTATACAATAATTTATATGTTTACTATAATAGCCTTAGTCATTTAATATCTTATTTTATATATTTCTCTCTCCGTAATAAATAACTAAGGGTAATGTTGGTAAACCAACATTTATTGTTGCATTGAACTTTGAAAGTGACAGTTAAATAGGAACAAAAAATTTCTCCAAAAATGACACTTAAAAAAGAACGGAGGGAGTTATAAATAGAATGTACAAAATTTAAGAGAATATTTATACTTTTTAGTTCCTTAACATGTGTGCTAAGTATACAAGTTAACATGATCCTTTTATTTTTTATTTTTGTTAGATAATAAAGTATTGACCTTAAACTATCGACCCTTTGTATTACTTAGTTAATATAGTTCATTAGGTTTCTATATATTCTCTTGTGACTTTTTGTAATATTAAGTTATTGATATTCTATAAAACTTAATTAACCACCTTTGGAAACCTCTTTGTTATTCTATCTAATTATTTATATTGTTAACATGATATTAGAACTTTGTTCGATCCTCCTTGAACAATTCGCCTATGTTCCGCCGTTTGGTTCCCAAAAATTTGTAACTGATCCATTATGCAGACTGAGTTGGATACCCCACCGGTCCTTACAAATATGACAAGAGTGTAATAAGTGTGGGGATTGAGACATTTCGAGCTTTGATTTGTATGGCATCCGATTGGTGAAAGGATATTGTGTCAAGTGTTACGGAAGATAGGAAATGGGAGGACTATTAGTTTTTGGAATGATCCTTGGGTGGAAGGTATGTCACTTAGATAGAGGTACCCTTGACTTTTTTCTTCATCAACTCAAAAGGGGAGTAAGGCTGGTGATGTCATTGTTGTGATGAAAGGTGGAATAAAGTGGAGGATGATTGGGTTTGGAAGTCGGAGGATTGTGGTTGCTTTTCGGTAAAGTCATTTTATAAAATTATGGAGGTCACTCTTCGGAAAGAGGATGTGGGGGGTTATATTGGGGGCAAGTGGAGGACCGTGTTTTTGGTTTTCTTTAGAAAAGTTTGACCCCTTCCAAGATGGTGGCTTTTTCTTGGAAACTTCTTTGATATAGGATTTCGAAAAAAATTTAAATTTAGCGATCTATAACATTATGAGGTGGTTTGGTTTTAACTTTATTATTCCTTATCTATTTATACATCTAAAGTGTTGGATGGGGGAGGCGAGAAAGAGGAAGGTGTGAAACAATTTTTGGCTAGTTTGGCATGCTACAATTTGGGTCATTTGACGTGCTATAAATAATAAGGTGTTTAATAATGTGTCAAAGGAGGTTGATGATTTGATGGATGAGATTAAGTTTTTATCTTGGATTTGGAATTTACATAGGCTTATAAACTCCACATGCTTTTATTATGAATGGTGTTGGGATCCTGGAAATTGCTTATTGAGATAGGGTCGCAAGGGGAGTGTTAGTGGTACCTGGAGGTGTTGATCAATAAAAAATTCTTCCTTCTGTTGCGTTTTTTTGAGAAGGATTTGTTACAATTGAATTTTAACAAAAATATCGTTGATATATGAACTGGCATTCTATTATTAAGAAGAAAAAAAAACTTGTTTTCATTCTTGAGCTTTACGGTGATGGTGGGTATAACCATGAAAGACCAACACGAAAAGCAAAAGTGCAGAATGATTTGGTGATGGGGAAAACACATGTATTATTTGTTTGCTTTTTTATTTAAGTTTAATCTAAGGTGTTTGACACAATCTAACGAACATAAACAATTGTTCTCGTTTCTCATAGATATGAGTTCTCACCATATATATATATATATAGAGAGAGAGAGAGAGGTGTCTGCATTTTTTATAGTGAAACGTTAGTCGTTAGTGTGCTAATAACTAGAGTTTGAATTCCAAAAGGTGACCACCGGTATAGAACTTTTTATATCCAGTTTGAGTGTGTGTATTGAGCGCACCGCCTAGTAAAAAACCATCCAAAGTAGTGACTCTTTTTGTGATCCATGAAAATGGATCAAGAAAATCTTATGCAAGTATTTTAGTTAGTTTTAATTTATTTTTTTTAATCAAGATGACTATCTAGAATTGTCTAATGATATTTTGCATACTCCCTCCAATCAGAGCGGCCTGCCATGTCAAGAGGCCTAAAACAGATTTTATAATGTAGTCTTTTGGAATTTTTTTTTAAATAATCCCATATTTACTAAAAGCATTAGAAATTAAGATTCGTTGAATCCAAGATTTGAACTTAGAACCAAAGGATTTGAGGCTTTAAAATTGATCAACTAAGTTAGATACATATTGATTATTAGCATATTATATATTTATAGCTAATTTGATTTATTTTAAGTTCTTTTTTTTAACCCAAAATCTTGAGGCATAAAGCCCTTGCTTTGGTGGCTTGACCCTTAAGCCGGCCCTGCCTCCGATTCTATTTATATGAAACATTTGACGTTTTTGATTTATTGTATAAATAATGTATTTGGTCTATATTCTAGACAAGATACATCAATTACTCAATGAATCTAAAAAGTCAAAATTTTCTTATAAATAGGACCAGAGGAGTATTACTTTTAAAGGTTAAATTACACACAAGTTCCCAACTTCCATATTTTAAAAATAGACTAAATTATATCTGTGTTCCTTTAAGTTTGAGGTTTGTAATCGATTGGTCCCTAAAGTTATTTTGGTTACACACAAGTCCTTTAAGTTTGATATTTGTGACAGATTGATCTTTTAAGTTACTTTGGTAAAACATAAGTTTGTAAACATTTTCAATTTAATCCTTCTGTTTTTGTAATGTTTGGTTAACAAAAAGACTAAATTGAAAATGTTTACAAACTTAAAGGACTTACGCGTGATAAAAATAACTTAAAGGACCAATCTGTTACAAACCTCAAACTTAAAGAACTTATGTATGACCAAAATAACTTAAAGGACCAATCAATTACAAACCTCAAACTTAAAGGAACTCAGATATAATTTAGTCTATTTTTAAAATATGGAAGTTGGGAACTTGAATCTAGATAAATTTAAGTAGAAGATAAATATGTACCAGAAAAAAAAAGTAGAAGATAAATATTCATATCAAACTGATAAATTTTTCCCTCAAAGAAAAACTAAAGATAAATTTTAGAGTAAATTACGCTTCCCGCTCTTCAAAGATGCTTAAATTACACTCATCTCCCCTCTTATGTTAAAATATACACTTTCCTCCCTTGAAAATTAAAATCTACACTCTCGTTCTCCATAAAATGCTTGAATTACAACTCTCTCCCTTAATACTTAAATATACACAACACTTTAATCTATTTTAACATTAATAAATATTTTTATGATATATACTAATTTTGAACCACCATTTAAGAAAAATAAATTCATTTCTTTATAATTTAAATGTCAATAATAATGAAATTTAAATATTTTACTATTAAGTTTATAATTATAGTATAAAATTAATTTTTAAATAACCATACTTTATTGTCTTTAACAATTTTCCACATATTTTAATTTTAGTTTTGGTTGTTTCGTATTTTATATCAGTGTTTAAAGTTATATGATAATGAAATTGTGAATAAAAAATAGCAAAATATATGTATTCAAATTTTGATTATATTAAAATAGATTCAGAATACTATTTTTTTTTCGAAATGTGTTAGATTTTTTTTTTTTGTTAGATTATTAGAAATTAAAAAATAATATTGAGGGAGTAAAATGTAGATTTTAACATAAGAAGGGAAGGAAATGTAATTCAAGCTTCTCTTAGGGGAGGGAAGTGAAATATTTTCTAAAATATTTTGAATAAGAGAGGAGGGGAGTGTATATTTTAACCTAAGAAAGGAGGAGCGTGTAATTCAAACATTTTAAAGAGAGAAGAGTGTAATTTCCTCTAAATTTTAATCTGAACAATTGAGTTCGGCCTTACTCACTCATTTTTATCCTTGTAACTAAGTATATGGGAACACCCTTATAAAATGCATGTATAATAAAAGTATTGTTGTTTTCTTGAAACCAAAAAATCAGTTTGGAAACAATATTTTTTATAACTTTTTGAACATCTCATATTCATAATATCTGATCATGCAATCAAGAAAAATAAAATTGGGGAAAGGCCATGTATCTTTAAGTTAAAACTTTTAGCCTTGAAAGACTATATACATCTTATTATATGAGTGCGTTTGTTTCAAATTTACTAAATTTATTCTTAAGAATAACATTCTTTAAAATATAAAAGTGAATTTTATTTTAAAGTATTTAAAAAAATGATGTTCGGTTAACATTATAATATTCTATGAACCTTAAAAATAAGGAGATTAATATATAGTTACACATAAATTTATTCCCACAATTTTCTTTAATTTTTTTTTTCTATTCCCACAAACATTTGATATCCGAAAATAAAACTTAATAAACTTGTAACAAACATAAAAATGTATATTTCTATCATTTTATTCTCAGAAACACACCGGAGTATCTTAAAACAAATGGCCTATTGTATGTCCTCTCTTACCTAGCTATATATGGTAGTGGATTTGGTTTTTGTGACAAAATGGAACAATTTAACATTTTCATATGGTCCTTGATAAGAAAATGCATATATGGACTAAACTACCCCCACGTTTTCAGCAGCTATTACTATACTATGATCCATATGCATATAAAAATGGTTGAGGTCCGGCCTTTATTATAACAAGACAAGACTAGATATAAAATTGTGTGCGAAGAGAGAAAATAATTGTATTAAATGTGTAGAATAACACCTGATAGTTTTTTTGTTTTGTTTTTGAAAGAGTGTAGAATAGCACCTGATAGTTATAATCTAACTTTTGGCTCAATACTTGAGAGAGTGTGTGTCTATATATATATATATATATATATATATATATATATATATTCTAAAGCATTAAAGAATAAAGGAAAGTGGGGTGCAAGTACATAGTTTAAGGAAGGGTATACCACATGCACATGTTATTCTTTTAAGATACATTTTATGGATAAACATGCCTTTTGTTAGGTAAGAAGAGTTTGGAATAAGGTTAAGTCATACTATGATCTTAAGGACTTTGTTTATTAAAAAAACGAATTAATTACTCTCATATGTGCACTCAATCTAGCAATCAAAGTTAGCTTATCTGGGATAGGCCAAGCATACAAAAAATATATATCTTACTATCTTTTTTTTATCTTTTTTTTCTAATAATATATATCCTCGTATATATCTTTTTTTAGTAAATATATCCTCGTATATATAATCATCGTGAGTTTATCTCAGTTGGTATGGACATTGCATAATATATGCAAGGACTGGGGTTGAACCCCGGCCACCAATAAAAATAAATAAATAAATAAAAGTAAGTATAGAGTTTTGCATTTCCATATATTTTCTCTTTCAAAAACTAGTAACTAGTCAAGAGTTTTTTTTTTTTTAAGGAAAAAACTACTATAGATTTTTTAATAAGGATATTTTGCAAATTGAATGGTATTCTAATCTTTTAGATTGTATGCTTAGGCAATGTTTTTTTTACCTCATTTGGGTGCAAAGCGGTGGGTATAATTTTTTTGGTCAAGTACCTCTTGTACTTAATCTTGATTTGTGGGTATAATATCATTTGTATTTATACTAACATTAAAAAAAAGTATCATTTATATTTTTTTCTCCACAATCAATATATTAATCTTCTGCTGTTGAAAAATAGTATTAATATATATATGAAGAATCTAGTTAATTTTTCTTTAAAAATAGAAGAATCTATTTAACTGAATATATATCAGCCCCTTTGTCTTAAACATTACACATTGTCAAGATAAATTATATAAAAAGATGCCCTAAAAAACTGCTGTAATGTAATTCTGTAAACATACTAAACTTAGAGCCTTTTTATCATATTTTTGTCCTCTCACTCTACATATTAATTTGTTCTTCCATCTGCAGATTTCTCTTCTGCACTTGAATCCAATCTAAAATTGATAGTTTGGAAGAGATGGATCAAGTTATGCTTCAAAATGCTACGTACTAGCTAGCTATGTATGTGAACAAAATTGTGTATTATTAAGAATTAAATTATGTTTATTAGACGACTTCTATATGACAACCCCATTGAATTAAAGACAAACAGAAATCAAGAAATATAATTTGTTTTTCCCCACTTGTTTATGGTGGAGTTAATTATAAGAGAGAGGGGTGCTAACCTTCATTAGGTCAAAAGCAATAATGTTTGGATTCTTTTAATTAATTATTCTTTGAGTGTGCCAACAAAAAAGACAAATATATAATCAATTTGTGTCGATTATTTTGAACATGAAGTTATCTACATCTATGTTTGATCAATACTTTATTTTTGATTCCTTTTAACATCTAATTAAAGCAAAATCATCCTCAGTTTCATTATCATTAGTTCCACTCGAATCTAAACCATGGAAACTAAGAAATTTATTACTATTAGATATATGGAAGAAGAAAAAAATATATCATCAAATTTAACCCAACATAAACGCAAAGATATGTTTATTGTGCCAATGATTTATTCATCTCAAGGGTTAATCACAAGAATCTAATCTAATTAACAACTCCAACAACAAAAGCCAAATGTTTTACAAATTGTTCCTAGAAATTAATTAACTTAGTCCTTACAACATAACCTAACCATGGAAATTAAATTAAGAAAACGAGACTTGAATAGAAAATCAGTACTTCTTCACAAATGATTTCAAAGGAAAATAAAACCATGGAATTCAACTCACCTTTGTGCTCCAATTAAGCTCAATAAGATTGTCTTCCACCAGAGTTTCCAGCCCAACCATCCACTGGTAATTGAGGCATATTTAGAGGCAAATTAAAGAACGGGAGCCCGGATGATGGATCGGGAAAAGAGTTATTGACACCATCACCGCCACCGCCACCACCACCTGCAGATGATTGCCCTTGTTGCATCTGAAGAGATTCATCTTCATCCAACGGTAACCTCTCATACGCTACATTCGTAAAAGATGAAGCGATGACAATAACCGGTCCAGAAGCAACCAAAGGACCAACAACATTTCCTCCCACAACTTGACCTTGGCCTCCACCAAGGAACACACTCAAACTTGTAGCTCCTGGAGGAGCTGGTGGTGGTAGAAACGATCCGGACAAAGAAAGTATTTCAAACCTTCCATGTAAAGTCACTACAGATCCTGCGGCAGCTGGCTGTCGCAAGGTCACGTTAGTGACTGTTCCACTCCCACTAAGGACACAGATCCCTCTTTGACGCTTTCTTGCATAAGTAGCCACAGAGTCAAACACATCACAACCACTACTTACTTCAAGGATGTGAGCCCTAAGTGTGTTTGCACTCTCTCTTGTGATGATCACCGGTGGTTTAGGTTTGTTCTTTGAGCCCGGAGGTCTTCCCCTCGGCCTGCGACCAACTACATCTCCAAGACCATGATTTGGTGAAACTAGGTCAAGCCCTTCATGGTTATTGTTGTTGTTTCCATCTTGGTCTTGACTCTCATCATGAACTTCTAGGTCAGGACGTTGAAGGCGATGAACAAAGTGTTGTGATGCTGAACCCAAGTCTATGCCGGCCATATACTCAAAGTTTTCTAAAGAAGTAGAAAAACAAAAAAGAAAGATAGAAAATTATAGTAATTAAATAAGAGAGAAAATTTTATAGAATAGTAATGAACAATTAAATTATATGTAAACAGGAATTATAAAATTTTTTATAGAAAAGAAAGTATTAGATTTAGGAGTGTCCAATGATTCAAACCTCAAAACGAATAGAAAAACAAATGGATCAATTGAGTACTGCAGAGAAAACGGAATAGGATGAGATTGGAAGGGAAAAGAGAGAGACAGAGAAACAAATAAAGTGGTGGAACTTGCGACCATTCTCACAACTAGGAAAGTATTCATAACAATAAAATATTCATGGTGGGATTAAACAATGTAAGTTTATATTTATTTATTAATCTCTTTGAAAACTACATTAATTATAGTTAATTGTAGACTTTTAAAATCATGGGATGAAGTTAAATTGTTGTGTCTATATCTTTGGAGATGTGTGGAAATGTGAAAGAGGGAGAAAGAGATAGAGAGAGAGAGACAGGTAGGTTAGATGGTTGTTTAGGAAACCTAGGTTACCTTTCGATAAAGAGAAAACATAAAATAATTCAACCCTTAACTAATAAGTAATTCTTGCACATGTTGAACAAGTAGTTTATACAAAAACATTAGTGGTTTTGCTTTCTTTCTTTCATCGATTAATAAACAAAAACACGCAATTTGTACGAGGCTTTGTTGACCACAAGCTGTGCCAATTGTTAATTGTTAATACAAGAATTGAATATATAACATTTTTATTTTATTTTATTTTTTTATGAGAGTCTTATGACTTATTTCAAGAGGTTTTGTCGTTTTGACTCAAAATGTTACATCTCTTCTTTTATATCATGTTAGGGTTGAAATCCTTCCCTAGATACCGCTTGTCATTTGTTTTCATTCACCAGCTGGCATAAACATATACAAAGACCAAGGTTGTACACAATTTTTATATGGTTGTTTAGAATTTATTTTAGAGAAAATTAAAATTAATGTGATTAGCTTATTATAAATGCATATGCAATTAGTATTAAGTTATAATGTTTATAGTAGGCACACAATCTCTGTCCATTATATTTTATTTTACGGTATATTAGTCTTAGCCGGCCGGCATATCATGTGGATCCAAATTCAAGAGATGTCAACATGCATATGTTCATCCTGTCAAAAAATAAATAAATCATATGTTCATAGTGATCACTATGGAGAACATTTAAAATTTTCAAACTATCAAGCTAAATCGTAAACTGTTCCGAGTTTTATGATTTTAGATCATATAACAGAGTTATTAACTTGCCAATAAACACTATTTTTTTATAAGGTCTTACAAGTTTAAAGTAAATTGGATAAAGTTGGTATACTTCCAAATTTTATCAGTAATTTACGAGTTTACAATTCTACTTTGATTAGGCCTCAGAATATATCAAATTATGTGTTGTAATATATGGAGGTTATTTTAATATATTAATTCAAAAAAATGTCTTTGGCCCTTTGGTGAAATAATTTCATTTTAGCCTCTTTAAAAATGAATTAGGGGAAGAAAAGATTGAGTTCAAACTTTAAATTTTATTGAGAGCTTGTGTTTCGGAAGAAAAAGGAAATTGGGGGAAATCCTTTGATTGAGTTCACCTACAAAAACATTTTTCATTCAAGAATTAGGAGGAAATCCTATGAAGCTTTGTATAGAAAGAATTGTAGAACCTCACTTTGTTAGTTTGAATTAGAAGATAATCTTGAGACTGAATCTAACATAGTTTAAGATAGGTCAAATGCATCTAAAGAAGTTTTTCATTTTTTTTAAAGTGGTCCTTTAAGTTTCAAAAGTCTCAAACAAGTCCTTTTAGTTTTTGAATCGTTTCAAAGAAGTCATTTTAGAGGATGATGGTGATGATTCAGATGATAGCAACAAAGAGCATTATCCACCATTTGTCATGCCTAAAAAGATGACTAATTTTAAGTGGGTGTTAGGAGCCCAATTTGGTACCAAAAATGAGTTCAATGAAGCAATTACCAACTATGCTATCTACAATAGCACTTGTTTGAAACGATTCAAAAACTAAAAGGACTTGTTTGGGACTTTTGAAACTTAAAGGACCACTTTGGGAAAAACGAAAAACTTAAAGGACCTTTAAATGCATTTGACCTTCAAGATACGATAAAGAAGTTTAGAGTGATTCAATAGAAGAAAAAAGTTACTTCGAGCAGACAAAAGAGTTATTGTAATCAAAGGTTTAAGGATCTATCTTTTGAATAAAAATCTCTCAACATTTTCTGAAAACAAATGAATGTTTATAGCAGTGGCTTTTGTTTTTTTTTTTTTTACCAACTGTTACCATCCCATAAAAAAGGTTAGTTGCAAAGTAAAATAATGTGTTTTCTTTGTTAGGGGAAAATAATGTGTTGTTATTGTAATTAAATAATAATAACTATGCATGTACCAAAAATAAAAAATAACTACGCATGGATTTTAGTTGCGGTGTATAGATAAGTTATATGTGTTCCCTCAGAAAAAAAAAAGATTAAGTTATATGTGTTGTCTCCATTAAATAATGTTCAAATTACATTATCTTTTCATTTATTTTTAAAAACATGTCATAGGATATTACTATTTCTTGTACTTTAAGTTATATACATTAATAACTTTTTTGATAAATTTAAAGTAATATATGATCACCTCTCTTCACGACTTTCAGCATCATTTCAGCCAGCTTAGTTTAGAATCATTTCTATCAACTTTTAATCATCGGGTATTAAAATAAAGATTTTGGGCGAATCTAAAACTAATAGAACAATTGTTAATTCTATCATCATTTTATTTTCATAAAGTTTCAATTTCAAAGTTCATATAATGATTAAGAATATTTTAAAATGGCTTGCTCATAGAGTTGTGATGTTAATGAAAATACTAGAGCTCATTAAATTGTCTGATAGTTGTGCTTTTTATATAGTTTACCTTATTTTTCTTATCATTTTCAGTTTTGTATAAAGAACTTGGAACCTATATGCGATGGTATTTTGTTTAGGACAACGTGGGTATTGACACAAAAACTAAATCAATAAAAAATGATTAAAAACTTATATTGTTTTACATATTTTTAGTTGTCTTATAAATTGTCAAAAATATATGTTAAAATAACATTTCTCTTTGTTTAGAGAGTAGCTTGTACTCAAAATTGGAAATAAGTCCTCTATTATGAAACTATATGCGCTTCGTAAAACAATTTAATTAACTAGTGATTTGATTCGAATCGTTAATGATTTTCATTGAAGGACAAATTGTTGCGTCGAGCCCGAGTTCAAATCTTAATAGGATAATTATTTTGTCAATATTTAACTTTCGACCGAACTTCAAATTACCAGAGATCATACCTCCTAAGTGATAATCTTGATATAGTTGAACAGCCATGATGTTAATAACATAGAAAATATTTTTCTAGGGGAATATAGAACATGTTTAGTTTCCGTGAATTTAATTTAATTGGTAGGAATATTGTATTATATATGTAGCGGTTGTTGTTCGAATGTCTGACACCTCATTTAAGGTGTGTTTGTTGCAGCTTTAAAAATAATAGATTTTGGATTAAAAGAATTTAGAGATTTTTTTTTAGGAAGTTTTGAAAAAATCTGAAGCTATTTAAGTTTGTTTACTATTGTAAAAAATGTTTTTTAAGATTTGATGCTCTTACAACTGAGTTCCTTATTTAAAAAATATAGATTTCAGTAAAGCTACTAGGAATGGTCTTTCATTTTGAGACTAAATAAATTTCTTTTTTATACAAAATGGATTTTTAAAAAATCTGAAACAAACACTAAAAAAATATAATTTTTTGGTTAAGAAAATCTCAAACAAACGGGCTCTTAATCACCTTATTATTATTTATTTTTTCCTAAAAGAAAAAAAAGTACTAATATCCAATTTCAACAATGAATTATTTTACTTGTAAAAAAACAATAAATTATTTTAAGGCAAATTTTACCGTACACCGAACATATTTGAATGTACCGATACACCAAACCCTTAAATTTATGGTTAAATGAGTTATTTTTTGGAATTAAAATATTATATTTATCATTTATAATTACAATGATTAAATCTTATACACCAAAAGCGTCAACAAAATAAAATTGATTTTTTTGAATTTTTATCGCTCATAATAGAGTACTTTGATTATTTTATACGATAATATGTAAAAAAAAAATTACTATGATTCTTATAAACAATGAATGATGTGTTTTTCTTATGAAATCATATTTTTTAAAATATAAATAACTATTTATTTCATAAAATTGATCGTTATAGAGATTAGGGTTATCTCTATCTCTATAATCTTTATATCTCTATATCTATGCCTTGCACCAAATAAAAATTACGTACATGTCATATTTACATTGTCAAATTCCATTAATATTTTTTATGATCTAATCAAAATTGAGAATGATTCAACTATTTTACAACAACAAATCAAAAAATGGACCATGACTCAATTGTTTTTCATGATCCAATCAAAATAGATCATCATTCATTTGTTAATTCAAATGATATATTTTTTATATAGATGAATTATATGATGGAACTTTTGACTGTGTTATATCTCTTGATTTATTAGCAAATAGATAGAAATTGTATAGTCTAACATTTCAACCTTAATTGTAAAAAAAAAACTACTACACCATTCATCTTTTTACTACAAATCTCTCCGGTGACCATCCATACAACTCATTCTAGTGAAAGATATTTAAAATACTACATACAACTCAACTCATCAGCTCATTGATTATTGAATAGAAGCTGAAAACAAATTGGATAAAATATTACCTTCAATGTTAAACTTCTCAAGATGTTCCAATTTCTTCTTGAGTATTTCTCTACATTTCTTCATCCCGTCACTGCTTGAATATATTTGTGTGCGCGCGCGCACGCGCATGTGTGTGCGTATGTGTTAAAGATAATATTTAATATAAACATTATTTATCAATTGTTAGAGATATTAAAATTATAAAATAATATTAAAATGATAAAAATATAAATTAATTTTTTACTTTTACAAATTTTTATTACACATTACTTGTCTTAATATATTTAGAACAACCGACTTTAAATTAGATTGATAACAATTTGAAGGCAAAAAGAATTTAAGGTTTAAATAACCAATAAATAGCTAGCATTGAAATCGAACTTGCAACATAAACTATGATTCCTGATGTAAGATCAAAAGTAAATATTTTTGTATTGTCTCCACAAGGACTAGTGCGATATTTAAATCGTTCAACAATTAATATTGTTCTAAGTGATGGAATTTTAAGGTGTTCGATTTCATAAGCTTGAAAACGATGAAAATGTAGATGATACAAGAGTTAACAGAGAAATAAGTATGTTGGATTAAACTTCATCAACCTATTTCACATGTATTCTTATGATTAGTGTTACATATTCTAATTACTACTCTATATTATCACGTATTGCTCGGCAAACATCATTTATGACTAAATAATAGTGTGGGTTCAATCGTATTGATTAATTGATTTAGGAAGCAAGAATTTCGGTACACCTCAATTTACGAGTGTACCGTAGAAGTTCCCTTATTTTAATACGTAAACAACAAAAAATAAATTACCTTTAAGAAGTAAAAATATGGTTTACATATTAGTTTTGTTTACATTAAATTCTATGAAATAACCACTTTTTCAATCGAGTGGTGCTAAGTTGACCACCATACATGGCACACACCTCTTCTACCACCATACACAAATATGATATGTAGCCATGTGGCTCTTAGTTTCACCACCCAACATAACACTCTCTTTCACATGAGGTGAAATTACTAAAATGTCCTTTCACTTGTGGTATAAATGGGATAGGGGAAAAAGGATTTCAACTTAACATTATTGTTTTCAATCTTAACAAACAAGTTCATAGTCCGAAGAGAGAGATATGATAGTTAAGTGTGCCATAGAAAAGTACAATGCTAAACACCTAACAACAATAACACCTCCAATCAACTCAGTGAACAAAAACTAGCCTCCAATCCTCGACAGATATGTCGAAAGAAAATACTTGAGTGATATTGAGTTTTAATGACATTGATAACTTTTAGTTTATTTAATTGATAAATGAATTATTAAAATAAATTATTTTGATGTGAGATAATGATTGATTATGAGAGAGATAAAGATAAAGTCATCAAACTCAAAGTCACTCAAATGAAATTCGATGATCTTTCCTCTTGAGCTGTGAACCTCATTTTTTATGTTTCTTACAACAAAAGCCAGAGAAGTTGCATTAGCAATGTTATCACTAGAACTTCGATCAACATCAGCCACTTCATTGGTTGATTTTCCTGTTAAAGACTATTTTGCCAAAGCCAGATGTTGATCATCATCTAGGATGTTATTTATTGAGTGTTTTGCCAAAGCCAAACTATCGACCAAGGTGGTTTCAATAGAATTCAGATGATCCAACTTTGGTTAACAAGTTTTTACTGAGAATTGAGCTATTCTTCTCTTTTAAGAGTATGTGGTATCTGTAACTGAACCATTAAGGAACAAGTTATATTATCAAGGTTATTAATAGTGCTATGATCCAACACCAACACTCTCTTGCCCTTAGCTAATTCATCCTTTTTAGTTTTGTCTGCATCTAGGGTACCCCAGATAATATAATTTTCTATTTGTTACCTCTTTCAAAATTTGGGTTAGCTTCTGATAAAGGTCCCTCGTAGTCAAAGGTGGATCTCCTTTCTGCAACGATAATCTGCCATGAAGATTCCTCTTGCGGTCAACTCCATTTTCATATTCTTATTGAGAAATCTTTATCCATATCAAATCACTATTAACAGGCCTCGCAGGGAAATGATTTACTGGAAAATCACAAGCACTCGAGATGATTTGAGCAAAGGATTTTGATTTGACCGACAATTTCACTAGAGCAGCCGTCTCCGGCAAGGCAAGGAACGGCCAGTCACAAACCATGAAAGAAATCAACACAACATCACAACGTATCAAAAGAGAACATCAATGTAGCTGGTTGTGAAGAGAGGCGGAGAAAACCCAAGGATGAACACACTTGAGAGCAAATTTGAAATAAACACCGCAAGATAGAACAAAGCACGACCACCACACCAAAAATGGAAGGAAGGAACTGTCACCTAGAAAGGATACCGGTGAACCCCCAAGAGAATCAAGTTGAGGTGGAGCACACAAAGTTAGAGCAATACGCATTGAACGCACAAAAAAAGGAAGCTAGACATCACCGGAAAAGAACTTCGATGACAATTGGGGTTGCTAGAAAGATTTAGTTTAGAGCATCGATCCCCAATCTCTGCTGTAATTGTAGCTAAATAATGTTGAGCTTATTTCCAGTGTCGTGGTGATAAATGCATGTACAATCAATGTTTCGTCAATTTTTTAATTTGATCCCAAAACAAGTTTTGTGGTTGTTAAGAACGACGTTATATTTTCCTCTAATAAAGAAGACATTATATTTTGTAAAAAAAACACACAAACATTAGATGAAATATAGGATGAAAATATGTGCTTAAGCATTGGGTAGTTCTCACCTTACCAATTGATTTCGTAGGATTGAATTAGACTCGATCTAAATTCTACGATGATTTCAAAGTCTATTCAAGATCCATTGGATCATCCTCTATTAGGCCATACTCTAGATGTCCAATCATAGACATTGGGTGGTGTGTTGAGAAGCTACACATCGAATGAGATATGCCCTAAAAATGTATTTATTTCACCTTACAAACCGGTCACGTTTTTTTCACTTACTAATCATACAAAAAAAGGCAAAATTAACAGAGTGACCAACAAATAACTGTCCTGATTATAATATTCTCAGTAATCAAATTACAAGGCAAATCATAAAAACTCCTAACTGCACTGAATATTTCACAATGCCATTAACACTATCCCAAATTGATATCAACCAATATCCTCACCAGCCCAGGAAAAAATTGGCACAATAAATAAATATATATGGGTCCTCACTCTGACTATATGAGGAAATTCAAAATATGAACCACTCAGACCTTTATTATTTGTAACATATGTGCTGAATAGAAGAAATAAGGACTGTTGGATGAGAAACAATAAATGAATCAATTGCTAGCATCTCGGCTGTAGTACTGATCGAGAGTCTTTGCTGGTATACGATGAAGAAGCTCCCGAGGGAAAATCCTAAGCAAAGTCCATGCAAGATCTAGAGATTGGAAGATGTTACGGGTATCATAGGCTCCTTGAGCGACGAACTTCCTCTCAAACTTGTCCAGAAATTCCAGATACAGCTGTTAATGACGTAAAATAAAGAAGGAACTTAATTAATACCATTATTTCAAGGACAACTTCACTATAATAAAAAAAAATATCCTTAAAGGAAAATATTAGAGACCAGGTCCTCGGACGAAAGTGCTTCTTCTCCGACCACGGCTTTCATTGCCTGAACATCCTTTCCAATGGCATAATTTGCATAGAGCTGGCAAAAAAACATAACACTAATGAGATAATTTATAGACAGAAAATTTTCAAAATGATAAACAGAAAAGAGGTAAAATTTAAGACCTGGTTGGACACATCAGAGTGATCCCTTCGTGTCATTCCCTCCCCAATGGCACTCTGCAGAGATAACCATGATGCATCACTAGAATATAAAACCCATAATATAATTTTTAATTGAAGAGAGTGATGCCTACTTTAGCTAGAAAAATGCCAGAATTGTGACAAATTTCAACTAAGATTAAAGGTTGATTATTGGGCCGAATCAAGTGTAAGGCCGTCTCACTCATCCAAGAGTAGACAAAGTTAAAAAAAAATTATCAGTTGATGGAATCTTGTGACAACCAAATTGAGAAGATTGACCTCACCTTCATTAATCGAGACAGAGATGGAAGGACATTGATTGGTGGATATATCTGTTCAAAAAATGGAATAGTGTTTAGTTTCAGTCTGAAATTCCGGAAGCAATTCACCCATGTAATACATCAAGAATAGAGTAAATCAAGAAAATGAAAGTCTTATTTTATGTTATGCAGTAATGCAAGAATGAACATGATATAAATCTCTAGCGATCTAACAGATAACTGCAAATCACAACATTCCATTTAAATCTTCATGTATGTACCTAAATATTACAGTAAACCATTTCTAAATACTTGTTACAGGCTTAAGTCCCTATTTGCGTCACGTAAAATAATAACTTTCAATCAAACATGATCAAACAATTTACCATTTCATAGTAAATACCGCACATAATGTAATAAATGTTAGGTAGCATTCAGCAAAAAAAGAAAGAAAAAAAAACTGTATTGTACAATATTCAGGTGACTAAACAAGCAATGTGTACAATACAACGGCCAAAACCATCAATATAACTGACCTGTCTGTTGTGCAACTGCCTATCAATATATATCTGCCCCTCGGTGATATATCCAGTAAGATCAGGAGTTGGATGCGTAATATCTGTATAGTAGAGATTTAATAAAGATAATCAGTCATAATTAAGAGTTCATTACACAAGAGAGTTGACAAAGATTAATAATATTTCATCACCATCATTGGGCATGGTTAGAATTGGAATTTGCGTAATAGAGCCTTTTCGACCCTCAATTCTTCCAGCACGCTCATATATTGTTGCAAGATCTGTATACATGTAACCGGGATAACCACGTCTACCAGGCACTTCTTCTCGGGCAGCAGATACCTAAAGGATCCAGAAGTGAGCAATAGTTTCATTGACAATCAAATTGTTTGAAAAAAGGGAGTGGTTATGGTGCATAAGGAAATCCTTATGCACCGTGCATAAATCCTAACATAATTGCTTCCTACACCCCCAAAGTGAGCCAAAACCATTTTTGTTCAAAATAAAAGAAATCTGATGGTTGTGATGTGTTTATGCACGGTGCATAAGGAAATAACTTATGCACCATAACTTTTGCCTTGAAAAAATACTTAGAAGTATGTTAGAAGTATTTTAGGTGAATTCTCATATTCCAATAAAAAGATAAATCAATAATTACAAGAGAATGACAAAAGACCATGAAAAGTTTTTATCTTATGCTTTGCTGCCACTTTCTAAAAATTATAGTTGAAGGCGTATTACCTCACGAAGAGCATCGGCATAAGAACTCATATCTGTAAGTATCACAAGAACATGCTTGCCGCATTCATATGCCAAATATTCAGCAGTGGTAAGAGCAATACGAGGAGTGATGATACGCTCAATTGTAGGATCATTTGCCTGCAATAAATCATAGCAGCATGAGAACAAGCATGGTAAGGATCATTTCGTCAATGCACGTTAAGAAATTCAATTTTGAAAATTACAGTATGATAATCCTTAAAAACAATTGTAAGGTTATACATGACACATCCACCAATTGGTACTTCCAAAAAATATTATTATTCAGAATTTTACTAGTGCTTGAACTTATTGAAGCAAAAGATTAATTTTGTATTGATTTTTACAACTATGTAAATATGTCAGATTTAAAGAGAGGGAACAAAATATAATGTGAAGGCAAAAAACAAAAAAACAAATGAGAATAATAGAACAATTGAATACTTTGATTCTAGACATTACCAGATTAAGGAAAAGGGTCACTCTCTCCATAGAGCCATTCTCTTCAAAGTCACGTTTGAAAAACTGTGCAGTCTCCATGTTAACTCCCATGGCTGCAAACACAATAGCAAAATTGTCGTCTTCTCCACCCTGTATAGATTGGGATAAGTTTTGTTAGAAAAACCACCTTCATCTTACTGTGTATAAGTAATATGCTCAAATGCATGAATAAGTAGAAAATAGCCATATTAACTTGAAGGCAATAATAACAAATAGATCATACGTAAGCGCCAAAACAACAAGCTAGGCCATTTCAATTAAATTTCGTCAGCTTCTTCATAACATTATTTTGAGGAACCAAAAATTATAAACTATCTTTTCCAATAAATTTTTTAACTCTGCTCTAGCCTCTATTTGACAATGTTTTGTACTAAATAGCATATCGCAGAACAACATTGAACAAAATAGCTAAAGGCTGGCAGAAATATGCTACTTCTCTTTTGGCCCTAAAAACTACAGCTGATTAATACAAGTTCCCATATTGCCTTAGCCAGGTTCATATAAAGACAAACAAAATAAGGAAAATATGAAATACAAGTAACATTGTATGAAGTGCTCATATTTCAGGAACAAGCAACATGCTAGAGTAAAATTACTTAAATACATCCACAATACCTCGAGAAGGTTATCGGATTTCTCTAGTCGCTTGACTAAGCCAGCCTGGCGACATATCTGTGCAGCAATTTCATTATGGGGGAGACCAGCAGCTGAGAAAAGAGGGATCTTTTGACCTCTAGCAATAGAATTCATGACATCGATTGTAGAGATTCCCGTCTGAATCATCTCTTCTGGATAGGTTCTCTCACTAGGGTTGATAGAACTTCCTGAATTGCCGGGAAAACATTAAAAAGACAAAAACAAACCTGCAGATTTAGAACTCTAGAGAAGAAATTATATACCTGATATGTCCAAGTAAGCCTCAGGTAATATGGGTGGGCCATTATCAATTGGTTTTCCAGAACCGTTAAAGATGCGGCCAAGCATGTCCAGTGATACAGGAGTTTTTAACACCTGTGAGCATATTAAGAGAGAGAAAATGTGAGTCAACAGTTGAACTTATCAACAGAAAGTCAAGGAATCAAAAAGAAAAAGAATTCAATAATCAATACACAAGGATAGATTGGTAGGAGGAGATAAAGAAATCATATTAAGTTAGAGCCTGTTTGGAATCACGGTAGGAATAACCTGATATTATACAACCAAAGTCCCTTCTATATAAGTTACCCCTCGAAAAACAAATACATAGTATAAAATTTATCATTCAATAAGTTACTTGAGAAGCAATGCATTCATGATTGAAGTACTGTTATTTAACAATAATTTAGATGTGTTTAAATGATTGTTATTTTCTTATCTATTCACTATTATAATTTAGAAGACATCGTATTAAAAGACAAGCCACTGATTAACCCAATTCTATGTTAACCACTACAACATAAAGCTCTCAAGAGTAAAAGTGAGCATATTACAAAGGTCTGACCCATTTAGAATTACAATGTTTCTAGGACCAAGTCACGAACCAGCAGATACATTCAAGATATATTCACAAGAGAAATGAATCACATACAGAATTTCACATTTAACTCTGAAATAAAGTATACTGGTAAGAGAAACAAGCAGTTTATACCTCTCCAGTAAATTGCACAGTTGTGAATTTATTGTCAATCCCAGATGTACCTTCAAAAACCTAGGCAATGGTACAAAAAGCTAAATTAATATAAGCCAAGTTTTTGTTATTAGAACCAACACAACAACATGAACAAAGTAAAGACAACACCAAAGGCTTTTACTTAACAACTCATAAAATCTGAGAAACATGAAAATCTTATAAATTTCGGTTACATGTTGAATATAGAGGTAATTATCTCCTCATAATATATCCAACTACATATGATTCCGAATGCACCATAGAGTTGGGCAGTATACACTGACTCACCTGAACAACAGCTTTTTCGCCATCAACTTCTAGAACTTGTCCACGCCTAGTCGTTCCATCTCCTAACCGAATATTAACAATCTCTTGATACTTAGGTCCCTGAATCAGTTAATCATTACAAAATTCAAAAAACTTCAAAATTCAAAAATATGCAGCAAGCATATCAAAATTGAAAGAGACGGATTAATATAAGTATATGGTGATTAAATTACCTTAACTTTTTCAAGAATAACCAATGGTCCAGCAACCCCAGAAACAGTTCTGTATTCTGCAGCATAAACAAAAAAGTTATCAACTTAAAAAATTCAATATCCCTTAAAAACTGTTCCTTTTGTTTTTGAACCATAATGACAAAAGCATCAAACTTGGCGGTGTTTTTTGGTTAAATCAACGAGAAAAAAAAAGGTTTAAAGGAAACTGACCCATTCCAATCTCCAAGGTTCCATCTTCATCGTGAGCATTTTGAGGCACACCCATTTCTGGAACTTGAAGAAAGAACCCTTCACAGAATGATTGATCTGAAGAAGAGCGTAACTGTGTGTGTGTGTGTGTGTGTTTGTTTGATCTGAAGAGAAAGAGAGAGATTTGATGTTTAGAGAGATCTAAGAGATGATGATGATGGATCGAACAAATACACGAACCATCAACGAAATAGCGCAATTATTTGTCTCATACAGATAACATAACAGTAAAACAATAGTAGTACTAAGTGGTAAAAAAAAATAAAAAAAAAACAGATCTTAATCGTAAACAAATTGGTTTTTATTAACTGTTTTTTTAGGTCCATTTTTTTGAGCTCTTATACATGAACAATCTTAGGTGGCATACACACTTTTACACCCACATACATTTGTGACACGTAGCAAAAACATTGAATGAAGAGATGAAAAAGGGTGATGATATGATGTAAAATTACTTAAATACCTCTAATACATGGGGTGTATATAAGAAGTGTATGAAAAAGGGTGTCTTACGTATCTTTTTTCATTTTTTTAGGACTGGTGCTAGTCACACAAAAAAAAAACAAGTTACATCCCATAATGACTAATATATCATAAAGTAAATTTAATTTACATTAACCTAGATTGAACGTAAGTAAACTGAATTTCCACTAACCTCTTATATACATACTATATACATACGTAAACTAAATAACCTAAATTGAAAGTAAGTAAACTTAATTTACATTAACCTAGATTGAACGTAAGTAAACTGAATTTACACTAACCTCTTATATACATACTATATACACACGTAAACTAAATTTACATTAACCTAAATTAAACATAAGTAAAATTAATTTACATTAACCTAAATTGAACGTAAGACCTAGATTGAACGTAAATAAACTGAATTTATATTAACCTAAATTGAACATAAGTAAACTTAATTTACATTAACCTAGATTGAACATATTACATTAACCTACATACGTAAACTACACTAACCCCTTTTATATATATACACGTAAACTTAATTTACACTAAAAGATATTGATTTGTGGATGAAAGGGGGTAAGGGTTCAGAATGATCATAAAATATGGGTTTTTAGAAATTTACATGAAGAGGGCAATTTTGGTATTATTGTAAAATTTTAAATAAATTTGGATGTAACTTTTTTTTTTGGATGTGACTAGCACCAGTCTTTTTTTAGTGGCCGGGTTTAAACTTCGAATTTTGAGGTCGACTTTAATTAACTTGACGATCACCTCACCTTAAATTTTTAATATAAAATATAAAAAATAGTACTATCTAATTTGTTTTTTTATATAGAAAAAATGTTTTTCATATGCCAAAAAAGTTTTCTATTCATTAGTTAAGATAGCAGCGGAAATATTTTTTTAAAATCCGGTACTCGATTAAAAGATTGATTTATTCTACGAGTTTAATCAAACCGTTTTACTTATAGGGTTCATCATGATCCATTAATTTACGAGGAATGTCGGTATTTTTAACATTCTTTACACTACCTTTTTTATTATTAAAATTAATGTAAGTTGCACCATTTTATGTGATTTCTATTTTTAAAGTGTAAGATTTATATTAATTTAATAGAATAAAAGAATAAATGTTAAAAAGAGTGTTTGATCATCCCAATAGGAGGGTCTCTTGTGTTTAAGACTTGGTATCTATGAGGTATCTCATTGGAGAAAAATAATGTTGGATACCTAATGAGCACAAGGGCTCAAATAGATACCTCTCTTCGGGTTCACTCTTTTTAAAGATTAAGGGGAGGTGTATTGGATTGGGATTTTAAAAAACTGTTTTGGTAGAAAAAATCTTTGAGATTTTAAAAGACTTGGTAGGATTATGTTGATTCTATGAGATTTTAAGATTTTATTTGAAAGACTTTCTACAATCAAGATTTATGACACAAATTTCAATGGATTTACAATACACATTTTAATGGATTTCAATGGACTTTATGGATTTTTAGGATTTCAAATGATTCAATGAATTTTTACCAATGAAGTGATTATTGTTTTTCCGTTAAAAAAATGATTATTGCGTAAAAAAATTATGACAAAGTGATTAGTTTTGACATTGAGTCGAGGAAGGATAATTCGATCTATATTTTGTTAGCCTAGCGACTCATTAACATCACGCATCCTCAACCCCCTATTTATAGCATCCACTAGGAGGAGCAACAACTTACGATTATCCATGGATCAAGCGACATAACTATCTTTGTCTTTACCCTTTTCTCCGTTATTTTTTTGTTTGTTATTTTCTTGTTGTGAATCTCGCATTTGATCGCTAATATATATAAGGAACAAACTATTTTTTTTTCTTTTTTGACAAAACAAGGAACCAACTATTTTTCACAAGAACAATTGTTGTTTCCTAATTGTCAAAAGTACAGTGACTATATAAAAAAAATTAGAAAATTAAACAAGCTTGTTAAACTAATAAGAGGCTAAGAAAAATCAATGAATTTCTGTAAAAATTAAACAAATCGGAAAATGAAAAAGAGGCTAAAAAAATAAGAAATTGAAATTAAAAAAAAAAATGGCGTAGAGAAAAATTAGACAAAAAAAACAACATATCATAAAAAGATAAATCAGTACAAAAAAATAAGAAATTGGAAGGAAAAAACATAGCATAGAAAAAGACAATAAATCATACCAAAAGAGAAAACAAAATGGGTACAAAAAACCAGAAATTATAACAAATATATATAGACTTTTGATGAATTTAACAAAGAGAAAAGAAGAAGAAGAAATATGGAATGGAACAGATGACGGCAAAGAAGGGTTTGGAAGAGAATGCCAAAATTTCAAGAGTTTGTGTGAGATTGTTGGATGGAGTAAATAGTCAATTTCCCCCCTGAAATTGTAAGTTTCATCAATTACCTCTTTGAAGTTAACAAAACTTCAATTACCCCCTGAAATTTCACAACGTTAGTCAATTTACCCCATTCGTCAAATTTTTCTGTTAGTGAACATGACGTTTTGCAAATACCCCCTCAAGTTTTACACTTATGTGCAAAATGTCCCTCCAAACTTAAAAATTTATATTATTTTTTTTCTTAAAAACAAACAATTAATAGTTAAATATTAAAACTAACTATTAATTTTTGAATTTGGGAAAACTACATGCATATATACATCAAAATAGGCTCCAAAATAGGGAAAAATATGTATTTTTTAAAGTGACAATAATGGGATGATTTGTGGATTAATATTGGGGGTTGTGTAGTTTAAATGGTTTGAGCAAATTGTTGAAGGAGTTGGAGGAGTTAAAACACTAAGATGGTGAAGGAGAAAATATAAATTTAAATCTGATTATTAATTTGTTTATAAACTTCTAAAAATAATAATTTGTCTATTATAAATAACCATTATTGTCATTTTAAAAATACACATTTTAAGATTCATATCGATTTAATCTAATAAAAGAGTAAACGTTAAAAATATACTCCCTCAGGTCTCATGTAAGAAAATATTCTTTTTTTAGGTTCATTGAGCAATTAATGTATACAGTATATATTACAGGTCAGATACATTAACTATTCAATGAACCTAAAAAAAAAATATTTTCTTATATATGAGACCGGAGGGAGTAGTTTAAAAGAAAGTGTTATATCACTATGTGTCTCGATGAAGGATTTAGGAAGGGAAAGAAATGGAGAGTTTACTTTTCATTTTTAAATTACGGACACTATAAAATATATATTTTTTAAAATTAAATATTAATATAATAAACGATAATATAATACTTCAATCACATTTAATTTATTTAAAAAAACATATTATATAATTCTTAAATTTTTTTTTTGGTAGAATATAGTTCTTAGTTTAAAAAAGAAAAATAAATTATTCCCTCAATTCCTCTCATAAACTCTCAATTCAAAGACGCACTTAATTTATTGGCAAATTCTATGGTACATCCAATATATTTGAGTGTACTGGTACACTCACTCTTTAAATTAATGGTTAAATGAGTTGTTTTTTTTGAAGAAAAATATTATTTTCTATCATTTATATTTATAATAACTAAATCTCATTCTTCAAAAGTGTTAACGAAATAAATTTTTTATTTTTTTTTTAATTTTTAGCACTCATAATTGATAACTTTGATTATATTTTACGATAATATGTAAAACAATTACTATGATTCTTATAAACAATGAAATGATGTTCTATAAAATATAAATATTGATAATTTTATTTAATAAAAAATGATCGTTAATTTATAAAATTATGAAGAAAGAGTATCGGTACACCTTATTTTGTGATTGTGCCGTTGAAGTTCCCTAATTTATTACGCTCACGTTATAATGCACCCTTTTTAGCTTCTTCAGTTCTAGAACAAGACACGTTATAGTACTCACTGCTGTAAAAAACACCACATACTCCACGTGTCGGGATTTCAACACACTTTTTACCCATAATAACAGTAGCCTAACAAAACAGTCATTGCCCACGTAACACGTTACATGTTTCATTGACTCTCTCTCTCTAGCATACTGTTGTGGTGTCCGATGTGAACCTCTTTGCTTTGTTGTCTTTTCAGCTCACCATTGTTGGTTCTTTAATGGATTTTGTCTCTTTGAGCTTATAACAAAGAAAAAGGTTTTTCTTTCTTGCTTTTTCTTCATTTTTCAATCCACCCATTATCTACAATACCTTTTCATCATCTACAGAGATATTATTAGAGCACAAGCAAACCCTTTAATCCACTTTTTTCTTCTTCTTTTTCTTTCATGTTGATTTGATGAATCCACAGATTTAGTGCTGTCACGTGTTTCTAACTTTCAACATAATTCTTTTTTTCAATTGGTGTATCATTCAACTTAACTTCCCATTCAATTCAACACCTCTTTGTGCAAGATCACTTTCATTTATTATTAGTTTTGTTGACATTTTTTAATTTTATATGAGTTTTGGTTTTAATTTTCCAATGTCAAAATTGTGAAAATTTCCATGAGCTGACCAAAACAATGTCGTGAGGAAAAAGTTTGGTTTGACCTATCCTTTGAAAATCTAGAAGTTCTCTCTTGAACTTTTCCTTAATTTGGAAGATGCACTTTGTCATAGTTTATGTTGCTATTTAAATAGTAATAAATGTAAGAATTTGGCTATAGAAGCTAATTTTATTCATCCCTTGCAAAATTGTAATTGGTGGCTTGATTTGTTTGAAAACCTTTTTTTTTACTCAGTAGTAATTTATTCATGCTATTGTATTTTGCAGTGGATTCATCTTTGAGGTGAGTGTTGTAGTTGATGAACTATTTGACGGCGTGTTTTCGGTCACGTTTGGATCGATATACACACAGTGGTTCAGATTCTGGTGGTAAGCAGGATGGGCTCTTGTGGTATAAAGACTCGGGGAAGCACTTGAATGGTGAGTTTTCAATGGCTGTGGTCCAAGCCAACAACTTATTGGAGGACCAAAGTTATATTGAATCAGGTAGTTTGAGTTCCGGTGATTCTGGACCGTACGGTACATTTGTTGGTGTTTATGATGGGCATGGAGGGCCTGAGACATCAAGGTTTATCAATGAACACCTTGTTCACCATCTAAAGAGTAAGTGACATCAAGAATGAGTTCTTAAAGCTGTTTTTCCTCTTCATTCGAATAGATTGTGCCTGTTACTTTGCTTGTTTTTCATATACCAGTAGCTTCTAATTCCAAGTGGTTGTAGTAGTTATAATTTGCTTTTAACTTCGATAAAATCATACGCGGTACTATGATGTAAAGATGAGGCCAAGTGAAACCTTGTTGAGCCAGGAAGCTTAGTGAATAGAAGAGTATCCTAAAACTATCATATCTTATGTTTTTTAAGGAACAGCGCATTGGCGTATCTGATGCCATACATAAGTGTCCATCATAGCTGTTTAGATATCAAATTGATAATACTTTTTTTTCTCTGTGAACCCGAATAGATGCCAATAGTGGATTTTGTTTTCTTTCATTCTTGAAAAAATGGTGAGAGCATCACGCGTGGCTTGGTTAAGTTTCATATTTTTTGGCAGTGGCTGGGGATGGTTTTTATTCCTGATACCTTTTTCACCTTTTCATCATATCAACTATGCGTTAGTTATTGAGTAAAAAAATATATATAGTGATTACTGTGTTGAAACTGCAGGAATTGTGGTTTTCAATACCAGATATTTGTATGTCTGTCGTTTAAGGATTTAGCTGTGTTCTGAATCGGGGTTCTCTGCATGATTCTCATCAATTAAAAGTTTCATGCGTATTAAATTTCAGGGTTTGCTGCAGAGCAACAATCAATGTCAGTGGATGTAATTCGCAAGGCAATCCAAGCAACAGAAGATGGATTTATGTCTCTTGTTACCAAACAGTGGTCAATGAAACCACAAATCGCATCTGTTGGGTCGTGCTGTCTTGTTGGTGTAATTTGTAATGGAACCCTTTACATAGCAAATCTTGGTGATTCCCGGGCCGTTTTAGGAAGAGCAGTCAAAGCGACTGGGGAGGTTTTAGCCGTGCAATTGTCAACAGAGCACAATGCAGCAATAGAGTCTATAAGACATGAGCTGCGATCTTCACACCCTAACGATTCAAACATTGTTGTTTTGAAGAATAATGTATGGCGTGTTAAGGGCCTAATACAAGTAAGTCAATTGTCATGTCTTCGTAAACGTTTTTGTGGCATTATTTTATCTTAAAAGTTTTGTATGTAAGTCAATTGCCATGTCTTCTTAAACGTTTTTGTGGCATTATTATATCTTAAAAGTTTTTTACGGTGCAGATATCTAGATCTATTGGGGATGTATATCTGAAAAAAACCGAGTTCAATAGAGAACCACTATATGCAAAATTTCGACTTCGTGAGCCGTTCAAGATGCCAATATTGAGTTCAGAACCATCAATATCAACTTACCAGTTGCAGCCACACGATCAGTTTATTATATTTGCATCGGACGGCCTCTGGGAGCACCTTAGCAATCAAGAAGCAGTAGATATAGTTCAAAATAATCCCCGCTCTGTAAGATACGTCCACGCTGATACAAACAGTAACACTATCAATTTACGATTTTTTTAAAGATGGATTTTTGATTTAATTTTGTATCTTTTCAGGGAATTGCAAGGCGGCTTGTGAAATCTGCACTTCAAGAAGCGGCAAAGAAGAGAGAAATGAGATATTCAGACCTAAAAAATATTGACAGAGGGGTTCGTCGGCATTTCCACGATGATATCACAGTGATTGTAGTGTTTATCGACTCAAATCTCGTGAGTAGGGCAAGCAATGTTAAGTTCAGTAGTATTTCTGTTCGAGGGGGCGGTGTCAACCTCCGTCCTAACACATTAGCACCTTGTACAACACCAACATAAGCTGGTGCTACCTGATATATAAGTTTGTATCTTTCTCGTGTGAATAGTGAATACATACAAGTTATGTTTATGTTGACATAGCAACAAACAACCGGCACTTCGATTCTTTAAATCAGAACTGTAAGTTTATAGAATACTAATACTCATGTTTAGATTTTTTTCCATCACAAATTTTAACAACAGGAGATATTCTGATGACCATTATGAAAGTTGTATTTTGTTCATTTTTTCCATTTGTTTTGGTGACTTTGTCCAAGAAGTTGCACGATTTGAGTTTAAATGTAAGGCACAATGTGTGTTTGATTTTCATGTAACTTGCTGATGAGGTTCTTCTCAGCTGTATATAGAATACATGTAGTTCTTTGTGGTAGATCCATTCAGGGAGAAAGTAATATTTTGCAAGAACTTATACAAGAATTGAGTGTTACAACTTACATCACATTCAAGTAAAAGATATGTTATGTGGACATCAAATTTTGACATCCAACACCGTATTTTTATACTGTTTGGCTATAATGTTATTTTTTACTTTTATCTCTCTTCTAGTTACATCAATAGTTACAAGTCATGTATTTTTATACCGTTGAATATGGTGTTAACTTTTTGATGTTCAAATCACATAACTTTTCAAATAATGTTATAGATGTCTTTATGGTCAGACTTGACAAAATCAATTTATTGTGTTTCTGTCCTTAAAAGTCCATACCGTCGAATTTGCGATATGGATTGATTTGTCTGACTGCTTGACTATGGCAACCAAGCTTTGAGTGATTACTACTAAGTTATTGTAAGCTTTGAGTAATTACCACTAAGTTATTGCAGTGAACCAATTAAAATGTTACTAAAAATATACTACCTCCGTCCCTAATTATAAGATCTTTTTGAAATTTTTTTTTGTCCCTTTTTATAAGACCCCTTTGCTATTTTCAACTACATTAATTATTTCTTTACATACATGCCCTTATTTATTATTCATCTTTTTCTTCAATCAACAATAAATAACATGTTGAAAACATAAACCAACTCTCTCTTTTGAAGGATAAATTTGTAAAAACAATAGTAATTACGAACATATTTAATACAAATATCCATTATCTTAATTCCTGTTATTTTTTCAAAAGGGCGCTATAATTAGGGACGGAGGTAATAATAAATACGTGAAAGAAAGTGAAGGAGCTTTTGAATAAGCTATGATATACTGACATCATTCTTGTGACAGTATAATTGGAGATGAATCGAGCAAATGATTGGAGTAGAAAATACTAGTATCAAATAGAGTTTCAACTTTAATTTGTAGAAATTTTCTCAGTGTAATAATTATTGACACTATCTTTTTAATCTAGGCAAATTTTCACTTACAGAATTATTGCACTTTATGCTTAACTTACATTATACTCCATGTACCTCATCTTCGTTCTACTTAAAACAAAAAAAAATTGTCCTTCCATAGTTTGTCTCCAAATAATGTAAAAAGTTCGATTTAAAACTTGAACTAAAAATTATTTATATATATGGAGAAGATTTTCAGCTTTCAAACAAAATAAAATGAATCAAATATGTGGTGGATCTAAGTACCTAGGTAGTGCATTGAGTTAGAGACCAATTAGATGAACCAAATTTGTTTCTTCTTACGTTTAAGAAACATTCAGTGTCAATTTAGATGCCCCTAACATCAAATAAAAACCAACTTAAGGGATTCACAAGTCATTAATATTAATTTTTTTTCCAACCATGATTCTAGGCAAACCAAAAAGATAATAGGCCACTCATTAGTATTGGTTGAATAGGAAAACCATGTTTCATATGTACACTACATGTACATTATTTGTTTGCTTTGATTTATCCCACAGAGTAAAATTGGTGAAACAATTATTTGAGTGTAATCTATCCATGTCATATAATTCTTTGAGTGTAAAATTGAAGAATGCTGCAATTCACCAGCAATTTCTTCAATTTTCTCGTGTTGTTTTGGTTGCAGTATTTTCCCATTGTGCACTGCAGAGTCACCCTCTTGTGGGTGTGAGGCTGTGAGCTGAAACCATTTTTTACTAAAGGTTTGAGTTCATCGAAGCTTTTCATGAACTGCCCAAGAGGTTCACCTTCATCATCAACATCCATCATAAACATCTCAATATTTTTATGCTCTGATTGATGTTCCATAGTAAAAGGTTCATCACATAAGAAACATAAACTCATTTCCATCTTCTTCCACTTCGAGAGCACTAAAAAAATTCATTGGATTGTGTTTAGCACCCATCAATCACGCAAGATGGAAGGCTCGTGATACCAATTGACATAAATAAAACTAATACTTGAAATAGGCTAATTCACCAATACTTCTAATTCACTACTACTTATTTAATTCCTGTTACACTAAGCATTTGGTATTCAATCTCCTAAGGACCACTTAGATTCTCTAAAATATAAGATATACCGTGTGATCCATCTTATACAGAGCAAATGCTCTGTCACTCAGGTGTTGTAAAGATCTTGCTACGAGCTGTTCCCGCAATGCTTAAGTAGTAAGCTTTTACAAAGGGAAACAACCAACTAAAAACACCCCACAAAGCCACTCCAATTTCAATAAATCAAGTAAAATCACTGTTCCACTCTAGTGCAAAACCCCACTTAAAAGATTAATGTTTAGTAATATATAACTTAACCATCAAGTATCAGGAAATGTAAAGGGAAAATATATATATAAATACAAATATGAAGATTGATTTTTAATATATTATATATTGAACAATGAACATTAAACTCAGTTGAAAATGTTCCTACACATATTTTACCTCGGTGAAATTCCATTCCTAAGGAATACTAAATTACAAGGTAAAAAGAAATAGAAAAAGGTTTTGTGCTTATATATCATCAAAGGATCACATCAGCACCAGTATTAGATTTTCATGCAGCCGAACTAAAACCAAATGACTTGACGATTGTGCTCACTCTTTCTGCAAATGTTCTAGATGTTATCTTTTTACCCGGCACATGGAATGGATTTGAAACTGCATCTACATATGCAGCATGAAATCTCCTGAAAAACTGTATATCAGAAGTTAGCATGGAAAAAATAACACCAAACAGTACAATGTTTCATAGGTCATATCCAGAGTTATTATGTGACAAAGGAACAAACAAACAGTAGCTAAATGTGTGTATTCAAAACTCCAATAGTATTACATTTTTTTATAATGCTTGAGAACGGATGGAGTATCTAAAGTAAAAGAAATAATTAGCAAGGGTAAAATTTTCTTACCACGCATATATTGCCTCTTTACTATTACAACAAGGGTCTTGATAACCAGTGCCCCCGGGGCACGGGCACTAGTTAAGGAACTAAAAGTAGAAAATAAAGTCAAGTTTTGCATTGGAAAGAACATCTTTTTAACTTTCAAAAAGTAGAATGTACAGTTTTCAAGAAAATATTTCCTTTTATAATTCCTTAACAAGTGCTCCAGGGGCACTTGTTAACATTTCCCTTACAAAAATTGGCATATTTTCTCTCCAAACATTTTCTACGCAATTCATGTCTTTCACCTGCAAAATTACCCCTCACCAAAATTTTCCCATACAAGTCCCATTTGTTTCCCCTTCAGGATTTCAAAAATTATTTCTCCATATCTCACATCCTCTCTCCATCACAGTCATGGACACTCCCTTTTTCCCTCACCTCTCTTGCCTCTTTCCCTCCGTCACAACTTCTTGCCTTCACAACATTAAGACAACTTCCATCTAACACTCACTGGTAGTTACACTGACTCACTTATCCACACCACAGCCACCCATTGACGCAGAACACAAATCAACCACAGAAGTGGCTGAGAACCAAAGATTTGGAGCCGTCGGCTGAGCATGAACAGCAAACAAGACAAGCTTTGAGGAGTAGATCTGCACTACAACAATAGTGATTGGTGATTTGCAGTGGTGGATTCTGTTTTGTCGCATCTATCACAGACACAACACCACCTGTCCCGGCAAAGTTTTATTATTTCATTCACTCTATCATCGTGGATAGTTGCAGATGCAGCCGCTGACAACTAACTTTTAGGAGTAGATCTGCACTACAACAATAGTGATTGGTGATTTGCAGTGGTGGATTCTGTTTTGTCACATCTATCACAGACACAACACCACCTGTCCCGGCAAAGTTTTATGACTTCATTCACTCTATCATCGTGGATAGTTGCAGATGCAGCCGCTGACAACTAACTTTTAGCGGCCACATCAACCACTGCAGACTATAATTCTGAATTCTGTACATATCTTAGATTTTATATTGGGCCTAACTCATCCGTAAAAAACCGGCTTGTAAGATGAGGGCTGCCCAAGCTTTATATACACTACACATGACCTATCTCTAAGCAATGTGGGACTAAATCCACCCAACACACTGAAGGTGTTAAAGGCTGCAATGAAGGCAACCCAAATGCCACCATTAGGTGGCTAGAGGCGGACTGCAATAAAGGCAAAATTTCCAAAAAAAATACATATGATATATTCCAGAATTGCTCTGAATCTCTGAGAATTTAATTTAATTTAATTTTCCAGCATAAAATAAGTTGACAGAATAATGACTAAGAGATAATTTCGGCTAAAACCTGAAACGAACCAAATTTCAGAACTGGAAAATGTACTATAGATCTTTTGCTTACAGCTATCAGAAGACGTAGCAGTGGATAGAAAGATCTGTACAGGTAGTAAAAGAATAAAATTAAAGGGAAAAAGAAATAGGCTGCATGCAACCTCTTTCCCAAACTTCCCCCAATTTTTCCTTACCTCTCCACTCTCCCTTCTCCAACTTTACATTCTACCCCTACTCCCTCCTTTACCTTCCTAATACTACCCACCCACTGCCACATGTGCATGTGATTTGAATTCAGATCCCTAATATGCTCCCTCCTTGCATTTCCCTCATTGTCCCTAACTGCCTTCTTCCCTTTGTATTTCTATTAATATCGACTTTAGTAACTGTGAGGTACCTAACAAATACAGATTCTACACAAGAAATACATGACAATAGGTGCAGCCCAATGTTGACATCGTGTCACCATTAACTGCTCATGCTAGAAGGTATCCGGCAACTATTTAACCAGTAATCTTGGGATTGATGTAGCATACTGATGGAAATAGATCAGATTTGGAAAACAGCAAACTTCGTTACAAAAAGAAAGCCTTCTAAGTTCTAACGAATGTGATTAAAGTTCGAATGCCAAGAATGTACAATGGAAATGGGTGTCTTTTCAGCACCCTAGGTATTCAAGAGACCTGCACTCTCTCCCAATTTCACTCAAAAAATCATAGACCTCCCACTATTTTTCAATGATGTCAATTGCAGATTGCAGAAAATAGTGGTTTGCTCAAATTCCGCTATGTAACAGTACTATAGCACCGCGATAGCCACTATTTCACAATATTTTGTACTAAATAGTGTATCGCTGAACAATAGCGATTCGTTCAAATTCCGCTATGCAATAGCACTATCGTGCAGTGCCACTATGCGCTATTTAACAATGCTGCGTTTACTTTCCCTTCTAGTTTTTGTAGTATTAAGATCCCTGTCTAACTAATACAACTAAATTAACTGTAAGATTTGTCATTCTTCCATTGAAGGTCTTCTAATACACCAGTAAACACAACCACACATTAGGATTTACTCCACAATTGTTTGGTTTGACGATAGGATTGCTTTTCTCACATCCCAATAATAAATAATCATGATTTTAACGAAGCTCAAAACTACAGATTAAACTCAACACACGGTGACGCAGTATTCCACCATGAATACAAAATACATGCTTCAACATATAATGAACTTCATTGCTAAAAGTATTACTGCACCAGTGATAAACTTCCATTCAAGAAGACAAGGAAATTGGGGTAATAAAAAACACAATTCCAGGAAATTATACTAAGGAAATGAAAGAAAACCATCAACTTCTACTGATACTCACATTTCTCACATCTGCATCTTTAACATCAATATCCGTGGTCACCAAGATAAATTTCACCTTTGTGTTAGTCAGATATCCATAACTGCAAATGACATCACAGATCAAAAATGAAAATCTCCCACTTTTCATTGTTGGATTATATATAAATCAAATAAAAAATTTCCACATACTACAAATGCACTCACACTTTGTAATTTTCAATTGGATAAAGCAATCCCAAAAACGTCTCATTCAGCATCGGTCCAGATTTCTTAGGATTGTTCACTGCCATGAAAACACATTTCATCAGATTCCCCTCAAAACAAGGCAAACAATATAATATTTAAAGTTTCTCTAAATTAAGAATGTCCAATAAGCTATGTAGCATGGACACTTTTAATCGAAGACGTGTCACACGAATATGGACACAACACACGTGAATACATTAGCAGTGCCGTGTCACTGTCCGTGCTTCATGGCCCAACAGTAAAAAAAAAAAAAAAAAATTCCCACAAGACAAAATTGAAATTTTGTCTAAACTAAGGGTACAAAGATCTCAACTATTTGCAGCACCCAACAAATTAATAGATAAAACAAAGTTACCTAAATCTCCAAATAAAAAAAAAAACTAGTAATCAAAATGAGCATGATCGAAAAGTGAACCTACCTCGTTCGTCGACGACATCGAGCGAGCAATGGACGATGTGGTGGAGCTTGAGAGCATCATCAGCCTCCGTGAAGCTCTGAATGTACAATGGATTGTTCTGCAGCAATCAGAGAAATCGAAAAATTCAATGAAAATCAGAGAGTTCGAGTTCAGATCGGAGATGAAAACGTTGAAGTGGAGAACGGGAAAGTGACGGAGACTCACCTGGTGACCAACGACGGCGACGCAGACGATCATTTTCACCGGCGAAGTGGCGAGGGTCTACGTAGCTCTCGATGTACCCGCACGAACGGAATAGATTGAAAGAAGGGAAAGGCTTGTGAAGTAGACAGACAACTAGTCACTATATAGTAGTGAACATTGTCAATACATTTTAACTTTAATCATAAAAATATTGTTGGTTGTAATTTGCAGATAATAAAAAAATATTACTACATCAAAAAAAATTAGAATTTTTCTAGTTACACCCTTAAAATATCTGGTTACACCCAAAATTTTATCAAAATACCAAAATAGTCCTTGGTCTCAAATTAACTTTACAATTTCTATATTTTTATCTCCTAAACATCTGTTGAAGGTGAAGAAACTTGATGAAAGATTACAGGTTGAATACAAATAGATAAAAATCTTCCACTAACATTCAATTGCACAGGAAAATGAAATTCTAAACAATTTAATATGTTTTTGATACGTTTTTTTTTATGCACCTGCAAAACATAGTGATTTCTATACACAGGTTTAAGTAAAGTTAGTGTACATAGGTATCCCGGAACTCAATTCACGTGTGCACAAAATATCCTAATTAATAATTATTAATTAGTAATAATAATATCATTTTGTACACATTTTAAGTTAGCAAAACCTTAAGTTTTTTTTTTCTTTTTTTACCATGATATAAATACAAAATTTTCACCACCTATTAACAATGACAAATCTCCGTCGAAAAAATTATGGAACACAAAAGATAAATTCTCCTATTCCTTTATGGTTTGTTTTATTAATATTAAACAAAAGACATACACTATTTTTTTTTTCCTAATCAAGTGGCTAGAATTCACATTTTTCAATGTTAACTTAAAAGATTTATTTAAACTTAAAATTTAATTCGATATTTTTAACAAACTTCAGGAACTTATTTGACCAAAAATTTATCATTGTTGCTTCCACCAAAGACCTTTGAAATGTTTGCTTCTATTCTAGAGTGACTCGTCAGTTGTCTTAATGCCTTTAACGTAACTTAAGTATGTGTCTATAATTAAATGTCAAACAAAACAAATATTCGCACATTCATACATGACAAATCAACTCTCCACCAAGACGAAAACTCTTGGCAACTATTAAGATAACATTAGAGTTGCATCAACCCAAATTGCCAGAATAAACAACTAATTATTTGTTATAAAATTACATTAACATAGATCAATATATGCCAATGCCTTGAACGTTGATCAGGTTATCTATATTAATTAATTGATCAAAAAGACGTTTAAGGTGGAACATTTTCTTAATGATTTAGAAGAACAAACAACCATAAACATATGTTGAAAACAAAAGTTAATTATTAGAACCATTAAAGTGCAATTTTGTCTTCAACTTTGTCTTTTGCCCTCCAAAATAAAACACCTACAGTATAAATCTGTTTTCTATGGAGGGGTATTCATAAGCAAAATTAACCACATTGTCAACATGGCCAGCACAATACTAGTTAGTCTAATCTCAATAGTCTTGTTTTGCATTACAGTAGCACAAGGAAGAAAAACACTTCACACAACCAATGAAATTTCAGCATCCTCTCTAGTTACCGATGATGATATATGCAAGAGTATGGTAGAGACACAAGGGTACACATGTGAAGAACATAAGGTAAATAAATATTAGTGTTAAATGTGTTTTTGGTTTCTATAAATATACAAACTTTTCATTTTAGTTCCTCTAAAATTTTCCTTCAACTTTTAGTCCCCTAAAAAATTTTCATATTTACTTTTGGTCCCTCCTTTAAAGTAAACTCATATGTAGAATTCATATTTTGAATAAAGTTTTGTAGAAAAATTTATAATATTATAAGAATCTCTCCCAAAAAAATTTAGAATTTTTTAACAAAACATGAATTTAATATTAATTTTTATATTTTTGATGGTTAAAAATTCATATTAAATTTATGTTTTGTTAAAAAATTCTAATTTTTTTAGGGAAAGATTTTTACAATTTTTTATTTCTGCATAATTTCATTAAAAAAATACTAAAATTAATTTAAAATAGGGACCAAAAGTAGTGATTGAAAATTTTATAGGGACTAAAAGTTAAAGGAAATTTTTAGAGAAACTAAAACGAAAAGTTAATATATTTATAGGGATCAAAAACATATTTAACCCTAAATATTAATAGCATTTGACTGTGAAGGAACTTTTTCCAAATTTAATGAACCAACGATATATGCTAAAAAGTAAAAAAAGAAAATAGACAAATTAAATTAAATCTGGTGAAGCAACAAACACATAAATGGCTTTTTTTTAAGGAAAATACATAAATGGTTAATAACTTAATATATCACATATTTTAATTAACATTAATTTTTTTTTTCTAACTCACTTAGGTTACAACAGAGGATGGCTACATCTTAAGCTTGTTGAGATTGTCGGCAGGGCGGTCCAGCGAGAAAGCAAACAAGCCACCCGTGCTAATACAACATGGTCTCTTTTGTGTAAGTTTTGTTGTTGCAGATACATATGCAAATTACTACAACATTGTCTATGCAAGGTCAATGTGTAATTGACACCTATGATTCATTTCAGGATGCTATAATATGGTTGTTCAATACTCCAGAAGAATCATTAGGATTTATCTTAGCAGATAGTGGATTTGATGTGTGGCTTGTCAATGGTCGCGGCACAAAATATAGCACCACGCACACTTCACTGAGTCCTACTGACACGGTTCCTAGACTTATGATATATGTGTATTTCATTTTTTAGACTTATCTCTAATTGATTGTTGATTTATTTTATAATGTATTAGGCTTATTGGAATTGGTCATGGGATGAATTGGCTAATTATGATCTTCCTGCTTCAGTCCAGTATGTGTACAACCATACTGGTCAAAAAATGCACTACGTAGGTCATTCTCAGGTGAGTTAACTCCTAACGATTTTATTTATTTATTTATTTATTTATGTTTTTTAATTATTGTGTATATGTATGTAACAATTAATGATGTACATTTTTTAGGGAACTTTAATGGCATTTGCTGCTTTATCTCAAGGAAATCTTGTGAATATGTTGCGATCAACTGCATTACTTAGTCCAATTGCTCATATGAATCTAATTCCTTCAAAATTTACAAAGCTTGCTGCTGACCTATTTTTAGCTGATGTATGTGAGAGACACATAATTATATTTAGTTTTTTTTTTAAGGAATAATTATATTTAGTTAATTATTAATTGAATAATATTATGAAAACATTTACATTTTTTTTTTTGCATAACAGGATGCATATTGGTTAGGCCTCCGTGAATTCCTTCCTAATGTGTAAGAGAATAAATAACCCTTTCTTTTATTTTATTTTTCTTTATCTTTCTTAGTGCAAAAGAAAAGGATAAAACTAAAAACAAAAAAAAAATATCTAGTAGAAATAATATATCATATGTTTTTTAATGAGTAGGGATGTTGGATCAAAGTTTCTGGATGGCATCTGCAAGACTCTAAACCTGAACTGCGCAAACCTAATGTCATTTTTCACAGGTGCTTTACATTTTACTAATGATGAGGAAATTTCACTTAATTTTTATGTATCAAACTCATTATATTTCCATAACTACTTATTTTATTTTGGTATTTCTTTTTTACTATTAAATTTTATAGGTCCAAATTGCTGCATAAATGCTTCTAGGATAGATATCTATCTTGATCATGAACCACAACCAACATCAACAAAGAACTTGATCCATTTTTCTCAAAGTAAGTCTACTAGCTAAGAATCAATATTGGATTTAATTTGTATGGACTTAAAAACTATTTTTCACATGCGTTCGATCACATCTCACTATGTAGATCATGGTTTTATAGATGGATGTAAAAAAAAATTATAATGTTGCAGACTGAAAAACAAATCTCAATATATATCATATAAATCTAATGCATTTCAGATTAGGACTAAGGTTTTTTTTTACTGACATGGCTTTTGTATTATGGTATATGAGTAGTGATCAGAACAGGAAAAATAGCAAAGTATGATTATGTTGATCAAGCACAAAATGTACAACACTATGGTCAACGAGTTCCTCCAACTTACGACCTGACCAAAATCCCGAATGATTTCCCACTTTTTCTCGGATATGGAGGGCAAGATATGCTATCTGATGTACAAGATGTGAAGGTTTTGCTCAATGACCTCCAAGATCATGATGCTAACAAGCTCGTGGCAGCGTTCAATCAAGATTATGCACATGCTGATTTTGTTATGGCCGTCAGTGCTAAACAAGTGGTTTATGATCCCATGATAGCTTTTTTCAACGCTCATTAATTTTACAATGATTATTGTGCTTCGAAAAGAGTTAGATTTCTGTTAACATTCAAATGAAAAAAATATAGTGTATGTTAGATTCTTCTCTATATTTGATTCCAAAAGTTTTACAATGATTATTGTGCAATGTGTCTGGCACTATATATATAACTTGGTTTATTATGTGCAATGTGTATGTCACTATATTGGAGGCTTCTTCCATAAACTTGAGGCTAAATACATGTTTGAAAGAATGGATTAAACCTACCATGAGACCAGGATTACTATAGAATACACCTATATGAATGGAATTGTGAACTGACCAACCAACTTAATAAGTAAATTATTTTTGATAAACTTTTTCAACCACTAAAGTATCCCCCGTAAAATTGGAACAAATCGAGCTTAAAAAAGACTCAATCCTAATAGTGTGTTTTCCAAGGTGAATCAATCTGTTTGTTGCTAAGAGCAAACTCTATACAAACTCTAGTTTGTTATTTGTTTCTAAATTCTTGTTTTCAGCCCCCTCTATCTCAAGATTTACTCTTATACAAGGTCTATATTTATAGCAAAAGTATCCATCATAAAATTGGAAGAAATCCAGCCTAAAATACGTTATATTTTTTTTCCTGTTCCGACAATTCGGCCACCGAACAAACACGCAACAAAAGGTTGGAAAAACCAGTCAAAATCCGCCACCGATAAGTCCAGTTCGGGCCCGATTTTGCACTTCATAAAATTCAATTTTGAGTCACTTTCACAACACCTGGCCTTCAAAATAAGTCACAAGATTGTATGCCAAACCAAAATCGACCCTTTTAATTCTTTCCCCTTCCAAACCAAAGAAGTGAAAGTTTGAAGTAAAGTAAAAATAATTCCAAATTTAATCCAAACCACTTAAATAAATCATACCAAATAACACTCGAAAAATGTTACTTTACAAATAAAAAATGCTCTTCTGACTTTGGAGTATTTTCGCACCAAATGCAGCTATGAACCGTGTCCCTTCCAAAAGAAACAACTCCCACCCAAATTAGACCTTGTCGAAAGCCGAACTAAAAGCAATTACCATGAAAAGATTACCACTTTTGAAGGAGCAAAACTTCCCCACACCTTAGCCAAAAGACTATCCCTATCTGACACCACCAACAAATAGGAAGAAGAGAATATATATTTACAAAGATGAGAAAGAATTTAGTTTACCAAAAATATACCTCGAGAGTTTGCACACACAACCAATCATCTTTCGACATCAATAGTTAGACCAACACTACTAACTCCAATAAACTTTGGTAGCACTCATATTACCGAAATTTATTCTTCAAACACCACTGACCACCTTCCACTCCCCCATTTCCTAAATAACATAGTTCATTTGCTCTTACCACTCGAATGGCCTTGGAAAAGTTTTTTTCGTAGGGAAATCACCACACCATACATCATACCTAAACCGAGTTCCTCCCCATCGCCCAAATTCTTCTTTGTTGGATTAATATCTTGATATTGCTCTGTATGATATTGGTACCCATAATGATATTCGATATGTGGTATGCCGCAAGTGTACGGTTATGTCAATTTTAATATAAAGAGTTGTCAAATCACATAGACCAATTACAAGTACCCTTATCTTTTCTTTGTTTATCTAAGACTAGTTCAAAACAATTTTTTATTCGCGCGCAAAATAAAATAAAATATTTTAATTCGATAATAACAACTAGAGACCAAAACGATGATTTCTGTTAACCTAATTCACTCATGAAAATTTCCCTAAAAAAAAGTCACTCATGTAAATTGCACTATTTATTTATAACAAAAACAAAAATTATTTGTAGAAAAATATTAAATTAGAGATATCGTTTTGCTTTTGCAAAACGTTATAGGATTCTAGCGTATAATTCCCTACTTTCACTACTTTATTTAATTAATAATTTAAATTTTTTAAGTCCAATATCATTTCCACTCTTTTAACACGTAAATGATATTTTTATGTTTCTACTTTCGCAGCGAAGCTTTAAAATTAAAAACAGAATTTTCAGAACAATAAATTCATTCTCGTTGTAATCAAACAGACGTGCAATTTATACGAGTTTTGGATTCAAGGTGTATTAAATTAGTATGCACTAAATTTACATCGGAAGAATTCATATTAAAAAATAAACAAGTAAATAACAAAGGGTCACCGAACCTATAATTAGATGACTGCTTTAATTAAGATAAGAATGACCGCATCAATATATTTGCACAGCAATAGAACTGCCACGCAACAACAATAATAATAATTCACGATTGGAATAGTGAACAGGTGCAGTAACAAGACATATAATAATTTACGAGAAAACAACTAAATTGCAAAAATAATAATAGGAAACTGCAACAATCTACATGCTCTGAATTCTTAGCAATAGTAATTCAATTAAATGGCCACACATTAGTATGAAATCATGGTCTGAATTCAAGCAACTGGGTGTAGCAACAGGACAATGATAAATAATTGGGAAAAGATACCATATTTATATACCCTTCAGCTACTATTATAAAGAAAAATCTATTTGTTAGGTTCATTTATTAAAGATGTATATGATGTATTATACTGACTTTTTCTCTTTTTAAAATTATCCACAACTTTCAATACAAATAACACATATAATAAATAGATAAAAGTAAATTCAAATATTAAAATAAAAGCGTAACAATCACGATATGAGTATATACATGTCCAGTTTTTTTTTTTTTTTTTTTTATCATTTAAAAAGTGTGACAAATTAGATGAATGTATCTATACTTGTTTTTTCATTATTTCAGTTATACTCTTAAACAACTTTTTCTACCATAAACAATGTGTATTTTTTTGTGCACCTAAATAATTTAAATTTGTACGTGACTATACAAAATTTATCCTAGTTGTTAATGAAAGTTAATTTAGTTGATAAGAAGCTAACCCACTTGCAAGGTCGGGGTTCAACTCCGTTGCATGTGTGATGACATCTTCGGTGAGTGATATGTGAGTATCTTTGTTACCGTTTGCTGTCTATACTCGTAAACTCTCTGTATTCCAATTCATCTAAACATTTTTTTTATCAAAAAATAAATTTATCTTAGTTATTAATCTGGAGTGACTCGTCGATTAACATAATCACTACTAGGAAAAGCAAAATTAGAGAGAAAAATTAGTGACGAAAAAATAAAATCTTGTTTTTTAACAGTGAATGTATGTGTCAAACTCAAGAAATAAATTAATGTTGACACATTCATTTATAAATCACAAATCAACACTTCAAGAAAAAAACCACAACTAGTAAGATAACCTAGGAGTTACGTCAACCCAAATTGCCAAAATAAGCCAAAATAAACAAATACTATATACTTGCGATAATTATAATCACATTAACATAGTAATTTACCTATGAATGTCAATGTTTCGAACGCTCAGGTAATGTAAATTGGAATAAAAGCGTTAATGTGGACCATTTTCTTATTGATCGAAAATTTGTTAGAAGAACACAACCATAAATACTACTGTTCCACCAAAGTTTCTTACAACCATTAATTAAGTGCAATGTTGACTTCAACTCTGTTTTAGCCTATAAAACCTGTTTCTATGGAGGGGGCATAAGCATAAGCATAACCACAATTAACCACTTCGTCAATATGGCCAGCAGCAGAGTAGTTGGTCTTTTCTCAATAGTCTTGATTTGCATTACAATAGCACAAGGAAGAAAAGCACTTAACACTAACAATGAATTTTCAGCATCGTCTCTAGTTAACAACGATGATGGCATCTGCAAAAGTATGGTAGAGACACAAGGTTACACATGTGAAGAACATAAGGTAAATAAATCATAGCAGACATGTTGCAGCATATTCTCACATGCCATTTGATTATGAAGAAATATTTTCCATATTTGATGTACTAATTAACTATAATTATGCTAAAATCTTAAATATGAGACAAGTTAATGTGATGAACCAAACAAGTACACATATTTTTTGTTGTGGACAAAAGCGCGCACATATATTCAGAGATTTAGTTAACACGAATATTATTTTTACTGACTCAGGTTACAACATCAGATGGCTTCATCTTGAGTATTCAAAGATTGCCGACAAGGCGGTCCGGTGAGAAAGCAAACAAGCCAACAGTGTTGATACAACATGGTCTCTTTCAGGCACGGATCCACTCTATGTGGATTGGGGGCAACTACCCCCACTACTATTCTCATTATATTTGATAAATTATTTGATATTTTAAGTATTGTCCCCTCTTAAAATAATTTCTCTCATGAATTTTATAAAATCAAATATGCAAATGTATTTGAGATTAAATATTGAATGTTTTTTTTTTCAGATACATAGAGATATATCTTTTATAGTGTTGAAAATAAAAAGAAAAATTATACCATACATAGGAATAAATTTTATTAAAATATGTAATCGTTACTATACGGACAAAAAGTGGGGTAGTACATGGCTGCATGCATTATTATGCATAAACAAAGTCAACATGTTTGACTCCAATGATTCATCAACCAAAATTAATTGTTTGTGATGTGTCTTCAGGATGCGGTAGTATGGTTGTGGAATTCTCCGGATGAATCATTGGCATTTATTTTAGCGGATAACGGATTTGATGTGTGGATTGTCAATGATCGTGCGTCAAGATATAGCTCACACACATCATTAACTCCTAATGACCAGGTTCTTATACTGGAATTCCCTAGAGTCTAGAAATTGGTGGACTTGCAATCAAGATTGGACGATATAAAAAGAGAGAGAAGCATTTTTTAATCTTATAATTAATGTAATAAACCAAGTTCGAATTTTAACCATCCGTAGATGTTCCAAATACATAGAATCTTAACTGTGGTTTTCAACTTTCAGAGTTTCACAAGTTAATATCACTTATAATTGATTATTGATTTATTAATCAATTGTTACAGGCTTACTGGGAGTGGTCATGGGAAGAATTAGCTAATAATGATCTTCCTGCTACAGTGCAATATGTTTACGACCATACTGGTCAAAAAATGCACTTTGTAGGTGATTCACAGGTAAGTTAGTCATAATCAATTATTATTTATTTATGTATGTTTACAACCCTAGTGTATGTATGTATGTATGTATGTATGTATGTTTAACGATCAATGATCTAAATTTTTCAGGGATCTCTAATGGCTTTTGTTGCTTTTTCCCAAGGGAATCTTCTTAATATGACAAGATCAGCTGCAATGCTTAGTCCAATTGCTCATATGGGTCGAATTAATTCGGATGCAACAAGACTTGCTGCTAAACTTTTTTTAGCTAATGTATGTGACAGACACACAAAACTATATTTAACTAAATATTAATTGAATAATATTATGATAATATTTTCCTTTTTAATATTATAGTATGCATACTGGTTGGGCATTCGACAATTCCTTCCTAATGCGTAAGAGACTAAAAAACCCTTTCTTCTCTACTATTTCCTAAATAAGCCAGAAACAATTTGAAAAAAAATATATATCAATATTGTTTTTCTAATTATTGAGCAGGGCTGAGGGATTAATGTTTTTGAAACACATCTGCGATATACTAGGGCTTGACTGCGTAAACCTACTGACACCTTTCACAGGTACTTTAACTAGAAATTTCATTTAATTTTTATGCATTTTTCATTAAGTGAAATTTTCTTGATTAATTTAATTTTATGTATCAACAAACTTGATTACGACAATTATTGATTTTAATTTTCGATTCCTTATTTTGATCTTCCTTAATTACCTTTAAATTTTATAGGTCCGAATTGTTGTATAAACTCTTCCAGGATAGATTACTACCTCGAACATGAACCACAACCAACATCAACAAAGAACTTGATCCATTATTCTCAGAGTAAGTCTACTAAGAATCAACAAAAAAAAAAAATTGACAAAAAGAATCAACAAATTTATATTTTGCTTGTTGTGGCTATAAATAAAATTGAATTTACTTTGTATGCAATTACTACTCAAATATTTCTCATATCTCTAACTATGTATATATTTTGTAAAATGATTTTAGAAACTAGTAAAGGAAAAAAGTTTTAAATTGTTATAGTGCATAAAAATAAATCTCAATATAAGTATATTTTTATACATTTTGGATTAGGACTAATAGTATTATTTTTTTACATTATGGAATCGGTGTAGTGATTAGAACAGACACAATAGCAAGGTATGATTATGGTCTTCTGGAAAATCTTCGTCGCTATGGTCGAGTACATCCTCCAAATTATGAATTGTTCGCAATTCCGAAAGACTTCCATCTTTTTCTCGGAATGGGAAGGTTAGATATGCTAGCTGATGTTGAAGATGTGAAGTTTTTGCTCAGTTACGAGTTCAAAAATCATGATCCTAACAATCTCGTGCAAGTTCTCAAGGAAAATTATGCACATGCTGATTTTATTATGAGTGTCACCGCTAAACAAGACGTTTATGATCCCATGATAGATTTTTTCAACAAACAGTGATATTTACAGGCATCATTTGTGCTTCAAATAAATATACTCCTCTATATAGAGAACAGGAGTATATAGTTATGATTATGTCAACAATAAAATTAAAGTAAAATAAAATATAGAGTATGTTAGATTTCTTCTTTATACTTGATCATAAAATTTGTCTAATGTTCTCTATATTTAATAACAATAGAGTTGACACTTTTGACCAAATAGTATTCATCCTTGCAATTGTTATTATGAAACCAATATGATTATCATTTTTTTCTTTGGTTATAAGTCCCAAGATCTAAGATGTGTCTATTCATCTTTCTTTTACTTGTAATTTTGCAAAATTACCCGCTATTGTTTATTCGGATTGGGATAATGGGTTGGTTTGTTTAGCAGTATAATTTATTCAACCTGATTTTCAGCATTTCAACACAAAGGGCATATATACATGAGTGAAGTTAAGCCTCCCTTGATCTTTCCAACTCGCTTATATTGAGAGTAGGAATCTAATTCTATTGCATCATCTAACAGAAGATTGTGTATCAGCTCTCTCTTTCTCCCCATGTTTTCCCATTATGTCACTAAACTCTCAGGCTCAGGTATCAACAAAGTAGACAAAAAATGCATCATATCCTTCACACTGTGGAGATCAGAACAGATCATGCTAATCTACTAAGCATTCAACTCTATACAACTGTACCTAAATCTAAAAGATTATACCCTTCAAAGTTAAAAAGCCAACTCTTGCAATCTTCATTGACTCAAAAATCTCTTGTTATTATATACCATTATTATCATGTCTAATCCGCTACCAGCCTACCACAAAAACAATGCACAAGATATATGCTTCAAGTCTTCAACATTTGTAACTTTCACAAATAAAACAAACTTAACATTGCAATCAAACCCGTACAAATTGGAAGACCAATAAAATTCAAATTTTCACCACCAAATTGTCACAATCAACAAAGTAAACCAACAATGAAAAATGTCATAAGACCCATATAACCATAGAATATACCTACTTGGAAGTTGTAAAACTCTGGATGAAGCCAATGCTAAATCTTATGTTACTTCATATTCTTGCTTTTCTCATGTTGTATTGTGCTGACAGGGAAGGAATTGAAATTACAAACTGTCCAACTAACTTATAAGTAAATTACTTTTGATAAACTTTCCCAACCATCAGATAAGGAATCAACTGTTTCAATAATCAGATGTTGAAAGAAATAACAATGACATGCATTTTGGATTCTCTTTTTACAGTCAAAAAAGGGAATGAAGTGAAATCAGCAAAACATATGGTATAGCAGTGTTTGCTAGGGTTATTTGAAGTTCTTGTTAAAATGGGTGCTAGAATTTCTTACATTACCCATACCATTGATCAGTTAAAGCTGTTCATCAATCAAAGAAAAAAAACTCCAACTTATCCCAAAAGCTTTTAACTATCCAAAAAAAAAAAAACATTTTTTCTAAGGGTAGGGATCACCTGGACACATATTTGATCAGACGGAGAGTTTTTAGAGTGTTTTAAGAGAATTACAAACTTTGGATTCGATATTAAGATTAGTGAGAAATATAGCTTATTTTTGGCACTTTCAAAATAATTAAAAGCTGTGTCAATATACCTTTTACTTGACCCAGATATTGAATGAAGCCAATAACCCAACGACTGTGATCATCAATAATGAAAACATCATATCTAAGCTTTTTCAAAAACAGTACCAATGTACCATCAATACATTCAAAACAAACTCAAGAGGATCATCTAGAGTATGGAAATAGATTCTTTATTGGCTAAAAGTAAAGTAGGTTATTTAGCGATAGACTCTTGCAACTATTCAGGTCAAGAAGATTGTTACTGTACACCAGCTGACCAACATGATTTAAATTTATTAGAAGGCTATAAATTATAATGGTGCCTCACTTGAAATATTTTGCAGATATACTAATAAATTTCCCACTCACTCGAGTGTTGGGTTAAGTTGGTCTTCTCACATTACAATTATGCAACCTATTTTTGGCATTTCAACATAAAAGGCATAAGTGAGTGAAGTTAGGCATCCCTTAATTCATCCAACTCGCTTATACAGAGAGCAGGAATCACTCATTTTTAATTTTATTGCATCGTCCAACAGAAGACTATGGATCAGTTCTTTCGGGATATGAAACGAAAAACTAATTAAGAGCAAGAATCAACAAAGTAACAAATTAAACTCCAAGTATCAACAATAACCAAGCCTTATCCCACTAAGTGGGGTTGGCAATATGGATCAAACGCTGCCATAAAGTTCTATCATATATCATATCCCTATCCAACTCATTAATCTCTAGATCCTTCATGATAGTTTCTCTTCCACTGCCTCTAGTGATTTGACTACTCTCCTTAATACAAATTCTACAAGTCTTCTCGTTACATGCCCAAACCACCAAAGCCGAGTTTCTACCATTTTTTCTACAATAGGTACTACCCCAACTCGCTAACATTGTCATTTCTAATTCTATCAGCAATCAACTAAGTAGAAGAAAATTACATCATATCACGCTAACGAGATCAGAACTTAGCATGTCAATATACTAAACGTCCAACTCTTACCACAACCACAGTCGGTATACCCTACAAAATCAAAAGGCCACTTCTTGCAGTCTTGACTAAATTATAATTCTCTTGTTATTAGACCATTATCAAATACAATGCTATAAGCTTCAAATCTTCAACTTTTGCTACTTATACGCGTACATAAACCATAAAATTGCAACCAATCCCATTAATCGCATAAAATGGGAGAACCAAAAAAATTTAAATTGAAAAATGTTATACAATCTAACTCATCGTTATTGTAAACCTTATAGAATTCAACAATACAACACATACCAACCAAACCGCATGTTCATACACCAGTCTTCACAATCTTCCTCCTCGCCAAGAACCTCGCAATTGGGGGAGTGAGTGCTATAGTGATGGGAACCCGAACAGGAATCAGAGCCTTGTTGCAAAGCACAGCTAGGGTAAAAGCACCACCAGCAGAAGCCGCCATCTGCGCCGTGCGATTCTTCACCGGCACGGCGGAAGAATCAGTATCAGAATTAAGGTTAGGGTTTTCTTCGGGAGAAGCTGCACCCAAGTGAAATTTCTCAAGGATTGCTTCAACGTCGACGTTGTTTCTAATGGCGACGTAGATGCCGGCGACGGAAGCGGCGGAAACGGAGCAGTGAACACCGATTGCTACTTTTCCGTACTTTTTCAGGAGCTCGCGGAATCGACCACCGGACATAGTTTTGAGGTGCGGCGGCGGAGACGGTGGTGCGGGCGGCGGAGGTTTATGTTTATTTGTGAGTGGTTCTGAATTAGGGTTTTTCCAATTGGGTAACGTTTTGAACAAGAAGTTCCATTCGATGTATTAATTGTGCACAGTTGTAAAACCCACCAAAATTATGACTTTTTTGTGTTACTACTAGTATATCAGGTGGCATTTAGCATTAGTTGTTTCCCACCATGGGAAAGTAAATTTTACCCATTAGATCAAATGAAGACCATACTTTTATCATACTCTCTCAACACTATATTTTTCCCCACTATCTTTCATCACCATTCTCTCTCTCTCCTCCATGCTCCAATCCACCACTAGCAATGTCCATGGTCTCTGAATATTTGTTTCCCTTTCTTGAATATTCCAACAAAAATTCCAGTTACAAATTTGTGTGTTTTTCGATTTTCCATCCAATTGAATTTCAAACCAACACCAAGAGTTTCTCCATCAAGTAGATTGTCTACAATGTTCATGGCTTCATGATCTCTCTCTCTTCTAGTTCATAACTTCATATTCTGTCCTCTACTAGATTGTCTACAATTATTTTTTATCTCTAGTCTGGTTCATCACAAGAAAAACTATCATTAATTGATTTTCTAAACATATTTCTTTTTCATTTGTTTGATTTCGTAACTGGTTCTTATCCAATACGAAAAAATAGAACAGATAATAAGTGATTTTAGATACTTCTTTCAAAAAAAGTGATTTTAGATACTAAAATGTTCAATTGGATTCTACCAAAAAAACCAGAATTCTACCAAAAAAATAATGTTAATTAAAAGAAAAAAAAATTCCAGATCTTAACAGAAATGTAAGACAGTAAGAGTGTAAAAGAGAAAGGAAAAAAATATGGTGTAGGTAGTCCATGATAAAATTAATACTCCTCTTTAATCTAATGGCTGAAAAAGACTTTTCCATGATGGGAAAGAATTCTTCCTACCCACCCTAAATGCCACCGGTATATCAAATTAGTCATAATTTTTTCTTTCTTTCTTTTTTTTATGAAACAAAACGATATAAACATTGGTTTGTCAAAAAAAAAACATCTATAGAAACATTTTGTTTTTTTTCTTAAGTAAAAGGGGTGCAATGAATTGCAACACTTAAGTAAAATAAATAAAACTAAGTAGTACATAAAAACTGGGAATATAAAATGGGAACTAGTGACAAAAAAACAAGGGTTAATATGCTTTTACTCTATGTAGTTTGGGTGAGTTCTGCTTTACCCTATATTAAAAAAAGTTTAGATTTCAATCCTATAATTTAATATTCTTATGTTTTAGACCCCGAAGCCATCTGCCGTGGTATACTGAGTGGTGCGATGACTGTATAATTAATTTTTTTAAAATAAAAAATAATATAAATGAAATTATATTAATTTAAAAAATCTTAAAATTAATTTTTGAAAATAAAAAAATCGTAAAAAAAATTTTTTGAAAAATAAATAACTCTGGAATTTAATTTTAAAATTTAAAAAAATTTCTACCAAAAATTTTTAAAATATGAATATAATATTTTTATAATTCAGATTAAAATATAAAAAAATAAAAATTGAAAATCATATAATTTAAAAAAAAAACCTGAATTTTTTTCTATTTTTAAAATTAATTTTCAGTTTTTTTATTTATTTTATTTTTAAATTAATATAAATGAAAACAAAAACAAAATTAATTATACAGTCATCGCACCACATCATCCAAAAATGCTGACTCAGTGTGCCACATCATGTTTGCACAGTCAGGGGTCTAAAACGAAAAAATCTTCAAATGACATAGTCTATTTCGAAATAATTTTTAAATTACAGGGTTGGAATCTAAACCTTTTTTTTACAGGGGGTAAATCGAAACTCGCCCAAATTACAGGGAGGAAAAACATATTAACCCAAAAAGCAACCCTAAATGGAAAAGATAAAACAATAGAAAGTTCATGTCTAGGTCTATTACAAACAACCACACACCGCATGTACAATCTAGCAAACCTGATTACGGATGCGATACCAAATTGTAAAAAAAAAACGATGTGTGAGTTGAGTTGCAATGAACACATATTTTGACAACAATGAGTGAACTCGATCGCCAACACGAAAGCATATCCACCCATCACATTTGAGTCGAGCAAACGTCGACAAGTCTCCACAACCATTTATGGTCAAACAATTTGAGTCTAATTAGGAGCAATATGCAGACTAAATACGAAGTAGTTTCTGAATGTGCACTTCCATTATCACTTTAATCCTCGACGTTAAATAATTATGCTAACTGATGATGTGCAAAGATTTTATGTTGACAAAGAGTATGAGGTGTCACAAGGACTAAAGTGAAAGAAGAAAATTGTCACGTTTGTCCCAGAACCGAAAATTAATATCTCAGAAAATCAATATCGTTAAGCGGAAGTTCAATATCCCCAAACTTATCCCAACCAAGTGTTAATCTTCGTCAATATCCTTGATTTGTGATTAATGATTTAATCATGATCCGTTCATCCAAATTTGTTCCGCTAAGAGGATCAATAAAGTTTTGGAAAAGTCCTCTTAAATCCAAACAAGAATATTTCTAAAACTAATAAAGGTTGATCGGTTAGATTGGGTCAAGCCTCAAAGATAACTAGTAGTCAATGAGACATATATTAATTTATGAACATTTGTAAATGAATAAAAAACATTAAGGATAACTTTATCCGAATAAAATCAAAGCAATCAAATGTATTCAAAGGATAATAAAGTTACATGATCAAACAACTACAAAGAAGTTCCTCCTTCATGTCCTGACCTAGAGAAGTAGATATTCATGTTTTCTTAACATAAACAATTGAATATGAAAAGGAAAACATAAATAAAAGATCACCGGTTGATGATTCCCTTGCTTTTGAATGGCTCTGGTTGTTTCTAATCTTCCAAAATTGAGTTTTTATTTTCGTCTACTTGTCTCAAGGTGTTTTTTCACTTAACTAGGTGAATGACTTATATAGGCGAGCATTTTCCTCAATTCTAGTAACAACTGACACATGATTTATGTAATCATCTTATGATGCGAGTTGCGACGAGAACAAACACTTTCCATTTCCTTCGGAACTTGCAATACGTAGCATACATTCCGCGATTCGAGTTGATGCAAGACTGAACATGGCTAACTCCTTACAGAGCTCATGACTTGAATCTCATAGCACACACCGTGAGTGAGGCTGGGGCTAACTCCAACTATTTTCTTCAATCCTTGCTTCATTTCTTCTCGCCAAAACGTTTGTAATGATGATGCCCCAAGAATCACTAATGTTAAACTTGTAAAAGGCATAACACGATTAAGAAGCTGTCTAGTTTGGATGAATTTCCATAGTTTCAAGGTAGGGCTGGAAATGAATCGAGTCGAACCGAACCTATCTGAGCTCGACTCAACTCGATAAGAATTGGTTCAGCTCGAAACTCAAATCGTGATCGAAACGAACCTTTTTCTTAACTCAAGTTCAGCTCATTTAAAGTTCACAAACAACTCGATATGAGGCATATTCACTACCTAGAAAGGTAGTAGCATCTTATTGTAGCGCCGTATAAGTTTACAATGTGAATCATGAATGCACTTCTCTTGTAAATATATATAATACTTCTCCTCTCTAATGTTTTCTAAACTCCCCGATGTGGGACTATTTGTTTTTCTTTTTTCTTGTTGTACTCGCACACACATGTTTGTTTAAAAGTCAGTACAAGGTACCATTAACATCTTTTTTTTTCTCTATTAAAAGAAGTTTATAATAAATTACACAATATATAAAAAATACCAAATAACATCATATATATATATATCGAGCTGGTTCATGAACCTAACGAGTCGAACCATACGAAGCTCAAGTTCAACTCATTTATCTAACGAGTTTAGTTTTCAACTCAAGTTCGACTCATTTGGTTCGTAAACCAAGTTCAACGAATCAATTATCGAAGAGTTGGTTCGGTTCATTGTCAGCCCTATTTCAAAGTTATTTTCTAATTTTTGCCCTTTCATGCCCTTTTTTCGAATCCTTTACAAAAATTAACTAAAATACATTCAAACTAGCTACTTTAACTCTAAAATGATACTAAAAAGGAGCTAAAAACCCTATATGATTTCATGTGATCAATATTACATATATTTTCTATTAATATAAAATTTTAATTTTACAAAAAATATGGTGAAACTATACTTTTAAACCATTTATTTAAAGGTCTATATTCTCTCAGTTTTTTTTTTTAATCTTTGTTTTAGGACTTCAATTTTATTCTAAAATATTTGATGTTTTAGTATATTCAATACTTTTTTTAAAGTTTATCTTTGTTGAAAATCACACCGTAGGACTATTGAAGGAGTTATAACTTCAGGCTTATAAGACATTCACATGTTTTTAACCGCATTACAACTATTGAAGTTCACTACAACTACCCATGTCATATTTGCAACTATCTATGTGTATAACCCATTCATGCACAATATAAAAAGATCACACCGTTCACTTTCAATTTGTGACAAGTTAGAAAAATTAGAAATTTTGATAATTAATGTAAGTGTATGTAGTAAACAAAGAGCCATGAAGTACTTTCTTCAATCTTAAATGTAAACAATTTTTTACTTTTTAGATACATTAATTATTAATGATCTAAAAAATAAAAAATTGTTTATATTTAAGATCAAAAGATGTATACTTTTTTACCGTAGTCAAAATTATAGGACATTTTAGTTTAAAGCTTACAAATATTTCAATAATTTAATTACTCTTTAATATTTATGTCAAAAGTTAAAACATCAAAAAATATAAAAACGGAGGACATGTTAGATTGAATCCATTTGCTGAGTCAAGTCAAAGTATACACATTTATTGAGTTAAACATCGAGATTTGTAACATGGAAAAAAGTAAAGAGCATATATCATATATTAATTAAAAATATGTTGTTTATAATTAAAATATTTCTAGCAATAAATGTCATTTACTAACTTATGACTATAAATAAGGTCATGTGACAATATTTTTTTGTTGTAAAACTTGAAACATAGAAATTTTCATAAATTTCATTCTCGAAGATATATAAACGTTGAAAAGAGCTATGGCAGTCACTGAGATGAAGAAAGGTATCACCGTAATAATGATGATGTTAATGGTTATCTTTGTTGTGAATCAAGTATCCGACGCAACTCAATCAATAGATGCTTGTAAATATGATTGTGGTCTTTGTGAGCAGAATTGCGTTGATGCATGTTTCAGTGGAGGATGTATTGTAGAATGTAAGGAAAGAAACTGCCCATGTTGTCTTCGTAGTTCCCTGCATGCGCAAAATGATTAAAGAGCTTTATTAGGGCTTTGCAACATTATAATTAAATAATTCTTGTATGTTATGTGAACCATATAATTAAATAATTATTGTTCAAGTCTACTTCTAACTTCATTTCTCTTTGCATTAATCTATAGACTATGAGTATGTTCATAAGAGTGAGCTATTCGTCATGATATTTTTCATAAATAAAAATTATTGGCTTAAACACACTTTTGGTATCTTATTTTTATTTTTCTGAAGTTTTGATTGCTTTATTTTAATAATCAGCCTTTTGGTCCCAATTTTTTATAACTTTTGATTCCCACATCATTTTGAGGTCAACTTTGGTGATATGTCCAAGTCATGAATGACATGGAAAGAATATTGTAGACAAGTCACTAAATTCTGAATGTCCACACATGTTTTGCTACATCGTTATGGACTTGGACACATTATCAAAGTTGACCTCAAAATGGAGCGGTGAGTCAAAAGTTAGAAAGAAAGAAAAAAATAGGGACCAAAAAGCTGAATTTTAAAATAGAGGTACCAAAAAGAGGGGGGGGGGGGGGTGGGTACAAAAAGTGTATTTAAGCTAAAATTCTTTTTGATTATTTGGTTGAATTTGATAGCTAGCCGATGATTTGACCAACAACTCTTAACCGTAATTCTCTTTTTGCTTCAAGCAATTATACCGATGAAGGAATTTTTTTTCCTCAGTTGTGCGCTCTTTAACTCTTTCAATGAGTGTTAAGTATAAAATTGAGTTTTTTTTCCCTTTCAAAACTACTGAACTAATGAAAACATGAGTAAATCGTAAAATGGAAAGATAAAGGATATATTGCGAGAAAGATGATAAGTTTGATTGATTGTGTCTTAAATGAAATGCACAATGAGTATTTATTTATAAGCAAACGTAATTCGATTGGCAAGAACAATGTGATCTACAAAATCTAGCACCGAATCCCCTTAAACACATGTCACACATGAGAATTGTAGATGACAATGTGTAACATGTGTTTCTGATTGCTCTTAGGTGCATGTGACCCCATGTATGCCTAGATTTACCCTATCTTGCGGTATTTTTCATTCATCTCATCCAGTTTGCGTGTGTTATCACCTCTGATCATGTTTCCGTAAAAATAGTTGTTTCGGTTCTTAAAGTTAAAAACATGAAACACGAATCTTATTATTGAATTGTCAAGTTTTTTTTATGTATTTTTGACTTTGACACTTCCACGATTTTTATTATCCTTAATGAACCGGTTAACCTTCAAATGAACTTGCGGTACTCGGCATCTCTAGTTGGCTAGTCTTTAGCTAAACCTAATTCGTCGGCTTGCCGTTTTTAACCAACAATTTTAGAGTATTTTAACGTGCAAACATATCCATTATATCTACGTATATAACTTAATACCTTTATCTTTTTAGACTATATGAATATCAAATACTAGTATGTAACTAGTATTTCAACGGTTCCTTAAAAAATAACCAGTATTTCTACACTCTACTCACGTTGTCCAAATAATCCAAGTTTATATGTGATTGGTGTATGCTCAAGACTCAATCTATCAATTCTTTCATCAAATTCAAATGAACAAAACATGTACAAGCTAAAGCCTACTTCATATTACTTTTCCTCACATCTTTTTGGTATAGTTTGATTTTTATAACATATTCTACTGAGTGAATGTTTGGTTCCGCTTTTGGTGGAGCCAAAATTGATTCGATAGTTAGAATTGATTTTGATATCTTGGTTTCTCTAGATTATAATTGATTTTGTCCATAAAAAGGGAGAAAAGGTATGCATTTCTGTTTTCAAATACAAATAATAACCCATATAAAATAAGGATAATGTTTCATGTACATACTTTTTTCCATACACACATTGTACCACTCCATGTGAGAGTGTGTGAGAGACAATACATGTGAGTTTTTTTGTGTGTGGGGGGACTACAAGGACACTTGTCAAAATTATGTGTGAATGTACATGTGGTACATACCACCTAAGGTGATCTATGTATCACTACTCATAAAATAAATACAAATGATAACAAAAAATCGTACCATACCACCCAACGGTTGATTCTATCTTTAGTTTCATCCAATTTACATTTTATCATTTGCTTTTCACAATTTCCAATTTTTCAATTTAGGTCTCCTCTCACATTGACCATATCCAACCAACCTTACAATACTCTATAAATAGATTAACCACTATACCTCCATAGCACAAGTGGATTCAACTCTTAATCGATTTTTTAAATTTTTTCATTATCATTTTAATTTGTCACCAGGAAAATAAGAAGAGATTGAGAAGGAACACTAAGCATGGCTGGGATGAATGCATTCATGATGGCTAGTTTATTTTGTGTGTTTCTGCTTCGCCCTTTAGGCAACCCTGCTGTGATGTATGCCGACGATGTGATGAAAAATCCCATAACAGAAATTAGCTTGTGGGATTTGTTAGTGTTTACGCTACCTTTGATTATGTGGAGCACATTGTTCATGATCTGTGCACTATTTGCACTATGGACTGTCCGGTACGAGAGACCAACCGTTCGCCTGCTTGCTGCATTGCTTTTATATGCAACTTATGTTTTTGGAACATTATCGTTTATGGTTACAACGATGCAGTTCCAATTCACATTTGGATAGTTCAGATGAATGTTGTTTTGTTTCATGCTGTCTTGGCTTATCTAGGGCTGCCTTGCATTTCCATATTCCTCTGGATTAAATACTGTTGAAGGATCTTAGACTTTGCATTGGTAATGCTGTAGTATTTTCTGAAATCTTGTTGAAGGATCTTAAACTTCAATTATGTTCTCCGATAAAAAAAATAAATAATAACAAGAGTAAATTTGACATTTTAAGTAATTTGTAGGGATGAAGGTAAAGGTGTATGGGTACGAGTGAATTTTTCCATGTTTAATAATTAATACCATCATGTATTCATGTTAGTTTTCATAAGAATTTTTTTAAAAAACTAAAAAACACCAAAACTAAGTGAATGTTTGACAATACCACTTTATAATATTTGATAACAAAATATTTCAATAGTTTTTATTATTAACTCCCTAAAAAATAGTTTCTATTATTAACGTTATATCTTTTGTGATAAAAAAAAGGGTCATGCTAACTGGTGCCCTCGGGGCACTCGTTAAGCATACAAAAAAAAAGGAAATTCTTACCATAAAAGGAAGTTTTGTTGACTTATTTATGAATTAATTAAACAATTTTCAATGCACTAATTAACATATAATTTCCCTTTTTATTATCCTTAACCCGTGCCCCGGGGGCACCGGTTAGCATTTTCCTAAAAAAAAATAGGTACTAGTGCTACATCTAACATAAGTTGTTTATGTTTCAAGTTTATTATCAAATTTCTCATTTTAATTTTTTCTTTCATGAGAAGTTAAATCAACTAAAGCATAAGTTCTTTCATGTAACTTAGTAGAATGAATATGATATTTGATACTATTGAATCAACACCTTGTACAAATCTGAATGTCATTGTCTATGCCAATGTCTTAAACTATGGTAATAATAATCACAACAGGAAACTTCAATCCTCTGTATTTTAGTAAGTGAATTTATGTATTAGTTATTCAAATCTTTCCACCAAAAATGGGATATTGTTGTTGAAAGACACATCAAAAATCAAGCTATGACTTTAAAATACTTACATGGATTATAATTAAACACACCTTTCATAATTCATTTCTCTATATTTGTAATCCTGATGCCATTATATACTAAAGGGAGAAAGAGGTAACAGAACCACAACACTATGACACTACCATAAAACTCCAAACCTTAGCCCAACATATCATTGCCTCAAGATCAACTTTCAAGCCAAAAAGGTCCCTAATAGCTAGGGACTTTAGTGAAATTTCGTGTTTATTGTCAGGGACCTAACTGATAGTAAGTATGCACAGTCAGAGACCTAACAATAGGTTGGTGTTTAATGGAAGATTGATTTTGAACAAAAAAGATAATTAGATGACATTTAAGGATTTAAGATTTAGGGATTTGATATTCAATTTGGGGATATTGATTTTTGGTTCATAGATCAAAGTGACCATTTTCTACTTTCACTTTGATCACTGTGACACCTCATATGCGCCACATCATCACTTAACAGATTTTTTAACGTCAGAGACTAAAGTAATAACGGAAGTGCATAGTCAGAGACTTATTTGTATTTAATCCTGAGTCAAGGACCTATGTGACTGGGAGCTGCAGAATCAGGGATTAAAGTGACTATTTGTTTTAGAAATATTGTTCGTGAAAATTTCACGTGAATATGTCTTTGCGACCTATAGCATTACTGTTCCTAAAAAGAAAATCACTAAGGTCATATTTATCATTTTCTTTTTATTTTTCAATAAAAACAACATTAGAAATATGCTTTGACACACAACCAAGGTTTCAACCCCTAGTCAAAGCATTAGCACGTATGTTGTTAGTTTAATTAAAGGGTAAATAATAATTTTCTTTCGTGAATGTGTGATGTGTAGACATAATTGTCCCTCTATATGTGAAAATTTTCATATAATATCTAAAGATTTGTATCATGGCAAGAGTTGAACAAATTAGCGTGTTTCTAGGAGCAGAGGAAGGCGGTTTGTGCTTAACTTAGTCCTTAAGAATGTTGTTGCAACATTTAAGAAAACAGCCGATCTGCTTTAGAATATTTGTGCTGAAATATCGAGATTTCAGCTGATCTTTAGCCAAGACTTGCACATCACACCTATTCTGCATTTAGGCTATATAAATAAAGACAGAAGACCTAAAAACTCACTTAAGCCGCAATTGAAAAAAGTCATATAGGGTTTTAGTCTGTCGTTGTTATTTGTGAGCCACTCTTATATCACTTTGATATTTGAGTTCGACTTTGTAATTGAGTTGTAAAGCTTTGAATCTCTCTAAGCTTTTAAGCACGAGTTGATTCCTTTTCTCGGAGACTGTCTCCATTTTATTAAGAATTTCAAGGACGGTAAAAAATAAGAAGAATATAATATCTATTTTTTATTTTACAGAATCATTTTTCGAACATCAGTATTTTACAGGGTCAATTTAAACAATTAACCCTTCAATAATTAAGTATGACTTGTTATTTAATTTACTAAAATAGAGAAACATGGTCCACCGTAGGGTACAATGTGTTTAAGTGAAAAATGGTGCACCGGAAGTTAGGGTATACTTAAGTGTTTTTCTTGTTGACCACACAAATGGTTCTATAAATAGAACCTTTATGCTGAAGCATTTGACACTTGAGACCTTTAACCTAATTCATAAAGTGCAAAAACCCTAGCCGCTCTCTAAACCCTATTTTTATGAAGCTCCGTTTGAATTGACTAGCATCGGTTATCAAAGAAGTTTTGTTCATGTTGCTTTGCTTGTGATCAAAAACGATTCTGCTACAAAGGTTTTGCGATTTAAGAGGTAAACACATGGATGCTTAAAAGTGTATAAATATGTGTTTGATTTGCGATTAATGATTTAATCATGATCCATTCATCCAAATTTGTTGAGCTAAGAGGATCAATAAAGTTTTGGAAAACTCCTCTTAAATCCAAACAAGAATATTTCTAAAACTAATAAAAGTTGATTGGTTAAATCAGGACAAACCTCAAAGATAAGACTAGTAATCAATGAGACGTACATCAATCTATGAACATTTGTAAATGAGTAAATACATTAAGGAAAACTTTAACCGAAAATCAAAGCAATAAAATGTATTAAAAGGATAATAAAGTTACATGATTAAACAATTATAGAGAAGTTCATCCTTCATGACCCAACCTAAAGAATTAGATATTCATGCTTCCTAAACATAAACAATTGAATATGAAAAGGAAAAGATAAATAAATGATCACTTGTTGATGATTCCTTTGCTTTAGAATGGCTCTGGTTGCTTCTAGTCTTCCAAAATTGGGTTTTTTGTCTCCGTATGCTCGTTACAAGGTGTTATTTTTTCACTTAACTAGGTGAATGCCTTATAGAGGCTAGCATTTTCCTCAATTTCAACAACATATGGCAGGCGATTTGTGTAATCATCTTGTGATGCGGGTTGCAATGAGAGCAAACAATTTCCATTTTCTTCAGAACTTTCAACACGTAGCTTATAGTCTGCAACGCGATTTCATGCAAGATTGAACATGGCTATCTCCCTATGGAGCTCACGACGTGAATCTCATAACACGCACCGTGAGTGAGGTCGGGGCTGACTCCAACTATTTTTTTCACTCCCCTCTCCATTTCTTTCCACCAAAACGTTCGTAATGATCATGCCCCAGGAATCACTAATGGTAAACTTGTAAAAATCATAACACGGGTAGTTGTCTGGTTTGAGTGAATTTCCCTAGTTTCAAAGTTATTTTCTTGTTTTTGCCCTTTCATGTCCTTTTATCCAATCCTTTACAAAACTTAACTAAAAAACATTCAAACTAGCTACTTTAACTCTAATATGATTCTAAAAAGGAGCTAAAAACTCTATATGATTTCCTGTAATAAATATTACATATATTTTCTATTTCCTAATAATATAAAATTTATTTTTACAAAAAATGGTGAAAGTATACTTTTAAACCATTTATTTAAAAGTCTATTTTAGATTGAGTCCATTTTTTTGAGTCAAATCAAAGTATACACATTTATTGAGTCAAATCAAAATATATTATTAAAAAATATGTTGTTTATAATTAAAATATTTCTAACAATAAATGTCATTTACTACCTTATGACTATAAATAAGGTCATGTGAAAATATTTTTTCGGTGTAAACCTTGAAACATAGAAATCTTCATAAATTTCATTCTCGAAGATATATAAACGTTGAAAAGAGCTATGGCAGTCACTGAGATGAAGAAAGGTATCACCATAATAATGATGATGTTAATGATTATCTTTGTTGTGAATCAAGTATCCGACGCAACTCAATCAATAGATGCTTGTAAATATGATTGTCGTCTTTGTGAGCAGAATTGCGTTGATGCATGTTTCAGTGGAGGATGTATTGTAGAATGTAAGAAAAGAAACTGCCCATGTTGTCTTCGTAGTTCCCTGCATGCGCAAAATGATTAAAGAGCTTTAGGGCTTGCAATATTATAATTAAATAATTCTTGTATGTTATGTGAACCATATAATTAAATAATTATTGTTCAAGTCTACTTCTAACTTCATTTCTCTTTGGATTAATCTATAGACTATGAGTATGTTCATAAGAGTGAACTACTCGTCAGTCGTCATGATATTTTTCATAAATAAAAATTATTGGCTTAGGCATCTCATTTTTATTTTTCTGAAGTTTTGATAGCTTTATTTTAAAATTCAGCTTTGGTCCCAATTTTTTATGACTTTTGATTCCCACATCATTTTGAGGTCAACTTTGATGATATGTTCCAGTCATGAATGATAAGGAAAAAATATCGTAGACAAGTCACTAAAAATGCATAGTGATAGACATTAAATCTAATAATGCATAGTGATAGACATTAAAAACAGAACAAATAGAATTTGCAAAAGAGGTGACACAGAGAATATAGTAATAGATTCCCCAAAAATTATATTTGGTTTTTTCTGATCTCGAATTTAACCGTCATCTATGAACTGAAGCGTGAATGCATTTCGTTGATGATCGCAACGAATCCCAATAATATATAAACTCTATTGGTGATGGTATCAGTGTTTTAATTAATATGAATTCTTTAAAAGAGCCTTATACTTCAGTTCTGTTTCTCCGCATTCTCTGTGTCGCTTCTTACTGATTTTTGGGTGGAGGACCGTGACAGTTGTTATTCGGTTAAGTCCGGTTATAATCTAATAATGAAGGAAATAATGCATAGCGATAGATTCATGTAGATGGTTATTGGAATGAAATGTGGAGAGTCTTGGCACCACCAAGAGTGAGCACCTATTTTTGAGGGTGTTTCAGGGGCTGCATTCTGACTCGACAGAAAAAGATTCAGAAAATTGTACAATGTTCTTCTAGTTGCTTGTTGTGTGATTCGTTCGTCGAGGATAAGATGCAGGTTCTTTGAGTGTGAGAAGATGGAGTGTTGGATCGTGCGTGGCAGGCCTGAATCATGTTTTGCAAACACTGCTTCCTCAGTTTTAGTCAATGGGCGAGTTGTTAATGGAGGTGTTGGCATGAGGTGTATAAATTGAAACATGCAAGAACCGCTCCTAACGGCCTAGTCTGGTTTGGCTTAAGTGTAACATGGATGTCGATTTTCGTCTAAGATCGGGTGTTAGGTCTTTAGGATGTTTCGTCTAGGATCCTTTGATTGAATCGTGAATACACGGTTCCATTCCCTTACAACTTTGTTTTCCTTTTTAATTACAATATGGACTTAAGAAGTCCAAACTGAAAAATAATCAAATTATGACCACATTAGTCCAGTATGCATAAACAAAGACCAGACCAAATAATTGACCTAAACAAGTAAAATCATTCTCCCTCTCTCTTCCCCTTACTTTCTCTTTCTAAAAATCACATTTCCTTTCCCTTCTGCTTTATCAATTATGTAGTTTCTCATTGTTTTGAGTTAATTTGTTTATGGTTTACTAATCTCTAAGCACCAAATCATGCTTTTTTGTTTGTTTGTTTTGTAAAAGTACCAATTCATGTTGTTAAAAAGAGCTATTACTCAATTTTCCGACATCTTATCTTATAATTACTACTTTTCTACCCGAGTAATGTACAACTGAACTTATCTCTGGTTGATTGATATAAATCATGTTATGGTGATCAAGCACATCAATGAAATATTCATTTGTGTTACTTTTAGACAAAAACTATCTATGAATGAAAGCCAAATGAAGGAATAAAGCATAACAACACTCATATAGATTCGCAAAAGGATATCTTTCCTTCATTTTGCGTAAAGTATAGTATTTGCTCACTTGATTGATTTAAGAGAGTAAAGAAGTTAGTTAAAAGTACAGAAGTACACCTTTTTTTCTACACTATTTTAATTCATTGGAGGATCAAATCAAATGTTATCAATCATTTGACTTGAGTAGACAAATGTTCTTAATTTGGGTCTTATCACTAATTGTTTTGAATCTTAAATTAATAGTAGCTGACTATCAGTCGATGATCTTATCTCAATCTTGAATTTGTTTGTTGAGTCTATCAGTGTCATATTTTTCCTATAAAAAATCATTAATGTCTTATTTATCATTAATTTTTTTTTTCCTCAATAAAAATACCATTGAAAATACGCTTTGACACACAACCAACGATTCGACCCCCTAGCCAATGTAAAACATGAGTTTGTGCTTATCACATTTGTTTGTTGTTGGTTTAATTAGTGGGCAAATAGTCATTTTCTTTTAAAAATGTGTAATGAGCAGTCACAATTGTCCTCGTCAACACGCAGGGGGAGAAAATAAGGAGTAGCCATGAAAGATGTACGTATTTCTTGATCGAAAATAAGAGCACTTGTCCTCCTCAAGCACTATTTGATTAACAAAGTATATAATCATGAATTATTTTGTATTTTTGCTACATTGAATATTATTGTGACTATAGTCAAAATTGATTATTTGTCTTTGATTAAAAAGCAAATATTTTAAGCTATGTTGAAGGATGTATTTCACGTTCAATACTCTAGTTACTTTCTTTCATCCCAAGAAACCCTGAATTTCCCTAATCTCTAATCACTGCAAAATAAAAAAGCAATAATCTCTGAAAAATATGTATTTCACGTTCGTATACCCTTACATGTTTCGTCGTTTCCATTCGCCACTGTTTCCGGTTCTCTCGTTATTCAGAAAAAGCAACTCAGCTCTCTTCTTCAAACCCAGTTACTCTCTCTCAGTTCTCACTCACTCTAAGCTAAGCTAAGCATATCGATTCTCCAATTTCTCCTTCCTTCTCCAATTCTTCGTTTTAGCCTTTTAGAATTCGGAAATTGTTATTTATTTTCATGTATATCTGCTGTTTGTTCAAATGTCTCAATGAATCTCAAAATAATGGAATTAAGCTTTGGATTTTGTTTTTTATTTTGATGTATATCAACTGTTTGTTCAAATGTCTGAAAGAATCTCACTCACATTTACGTACGTGTTGTCGTTTCAACCTTGACCCAAATCACCATATGTGTCACCAGGGTTAAGCGGACAATTAACTCGATTGAGTTTCTGGTTCTTAGTTCACCGATCACAGTATCTTACAAATGAAATCAGTCTTTTTGTTGTTATATAAACTTGTGAAGAAGTATAATCTTTTAGTTTTTATCATACAATTTATTTATGCCGAGTTCTTCTAATTTATGTGTAATTTTTCAAATGCTGCTTTTAGATATCTCGTCTTCGTTTGATGCTAAATTAAATATTTTCTGTGCTATAACTGTTCCTCTGAGTGATTGCAATTTAGTGTAGACTTGTCAAATATGACATGATCATCTTATTAGCGAAATTCTGATTGTTGTCGAACATGTCTGGAATTTTGGACCAGTTGTTAAATGTTTCAACATATTTATTCCTTAGTTCTCAAAAGGGGAATGAAAATGTGCATAGGAGTGTCTCCTTTGCAGGTGTTAGAGTTCTTTTATTATTTGCTGTGTTTTCATCTTGTAAGGAACTTGCTCAATTTATCTTACAAATTTCCTTATTCTGCATGTTCTGTTGGTTAGTAACAGAGGAAATAACCTCTGGTTTTAAGGAGTTAGCTCTGGTTATTTTTCTTTTTATAAACTGGTTTTCCATTGAGTTAAGGAAATAATCTCTGGTTTTAAGGGGTTAGCTCTGGTTTTAATGAATTGTGGAGTTACTGAAAAGAGTATGAGTACATTTGTTTTCGAATTTTTTTGAAAACAATAACTTGAGGAATAATGATAAATGCATGTTTGTTTTGTTGGATCCAACATTTACATTCTGGTTTATGTCCTACATATCATTAAATATTGCTTTATCAACTTTGTAGTTTCTCATTATTTAGATTTAATTTGTTTATGATTTGCTCTATGTAGTGATGTCTCCCGATGAAAAGCTGCTTGCGGTTATGGGTTTTATTATGTTACTAGTGTGCCCCGCACTCTCCATTTATATTGATGTGTTTCGTAGCACACAAGTAGTGGTTGATGCATGGGAAGTCTTAATCTTTGCCGTACCTTTTATAGCATGGAGTGTATGGTTTCTGGCATGTTCCATCTTTTGCAGGAATGGTAATATGGAATGAGAGTAACTTCATTAGGTGGTCCTTCATAGGCTTCACCATTTCTGCCTACATATACGGGGCTTCCACATTTCTGTTTACTATGATGAGGTTTGTAATTAATTACAAATCAGGTGAGCTAAATCTAATCTTGGGTGTCTTTATTATTTGTGCTGGGTTGCTGTTACTTTTGACATTTCTCTGGGTACTACACTTGAAGTTGAAGCCTCTCTTGATGAAGTTTTGGCGGCTTACTGGTTCCTCCTACTTTGCATCTAAGGCAAAACTGTCATAATTGGTTACCTAGTTTAAGTTGAACGTGACACTCCAACATTTTCTTTTAGTTATTTTAATTTGTGTATATGATATGCTCGGTGATCCAACCCATATTTTACGAGAACCTGTTCTAGGTAAGGGAAAATCTGATCCTACCTGATTAAACTTGAAGTAGATTGGATCACTTGCTGATTTTGAATTTCTAACAGTTCAACCCAATGACATATCATTATTATTTTTCTCCATTGTTTATATATATTTTTAGTTTGAGAATGTTTGCTTGAGAGTATATCACTTGCAATTCAGATTTGCGTTTGAAATTTCACTATGTTTAGCGTGTTCAAGTTATGAAAGTGTTTTGATTTAGTTATAATTTTGAAAAAAAAGTAGAAAATATGCTTCTCTTTTAGGCCACATGAAACTATTTGAAAAGGGGTCAAAAAGTAGGCAAAATGCACTGGAAATGTGCTTCTCTTTTAAGCCGACATGAACAATCAAGTTTCCCTGCTTTGTGCTGCAGTTGCATCCTTGCTGATCTTGCAACTAATAAATTCGAGTTGTCCATTACTACAAAATAGCACAACCATCGATCCTAAATATGAAAAATGTTCTTTTCTGTTAATTATTTGTTAAATAATTAAAAGTTATTAAAGTTAAAAATTATTAACCCGTTATTATTTACTTCTTACAAAAATATATAAAATCCCATTAGAAACAATATGTGGTGATAAAATAACTCCATCAAATAGTTCCTCAAGTTTACTTGTGTAATGTGTTTGTGTACAACATGTACGTCATTCTTTTGTCTCCTTAATTATGGCCAGAACACTCAGCACAAAAGTTTTATCCAGAGACGTTAATTGGTTTCTCTTTCATATAAATAAATGACGATATCAGTAACACTGTCAGAATCCACATTTCTCAAGTTAGACTGTAAAGAAGAGACAGTTATCTGTACAATGTTGTATATAATTCAACCATATAACATAATTCATAAATACGCAAGACTGAATATAGAATCGAGGAAATAGATTAAAAGATGCAAGTGGAGACAACAAGTAACATAATTTAATTAACAAGTCATTAATTGGTTCACTACGTACCCTCTACAACTAGATTGCATGCATCAAGAAAAAATGAAGGAAATTTTCAAACAGCTAATTGTTGTTGCTTTTGATGTGAAGATTCATCTTCATTGAAGCATACATGGGTATTTAGTGATTTTCCTAAACCTAAGGAAGAATCTGTAAAATTTAGAGGTTGTATCATCATCATTTCACTTTGTAGGTGAACACAATAAGCTTGGAAAGTGTTTGGAGTTACATTTAAATGGAACCCTAAACCAAATAGGAAGTCCAACTCAAGAAAGTTCATCTCTATGGTCGTGATTCCTCCAACTTTTGCATAGTAAGCATTGTTGTAGTACCTGAGGATTTAAAAAAAAATGAGAACTTATTCTAATATTATCGATATATAGTAAAATTTGTAACGTTTTTAATAATCTTACAATTATAATTAATTGACAGTGTTGAACTCTTTAAAATTCTTTACACCGACGACAATGTGTATGAATTGAATCTATTTTCAATTTCAGAATTATGTATAAATATACTTTTTAGAAAATTCGTGACTATGGTTAAAAGTTAGTTGCTGGCATGCTGCCTGCATGTAATAAGGATCACATGGGTGGGTTGTCTACATCTAATGGAAAGCCAGCCTGGACATAGTATTATTCACAAGCAAAGCTATATTCTTTTAACATGTATGGTCGTTTTCAATTTACATAAAAATGTCACATAATTATTGTAGAAACTAGAAAGTTAAAATCAAGGAATTTTACAAGGTAACTAACATGTAACATTTGGTTTCCCAGAGATTTTATGAAAAAAATGTCACTAACAAAATAAATTGAGTCATTTTTTGCTTTTATCTGATTAGGTGTCCTTAACACAGAAATTTTATATGAAGATGTTTAAAACCCCCAAAATTTTCTTAAATATGCTCTCCCAAATCAATCAACTTATTAAAGGAATATTTCACGGAATTTCTTTACAGATCAAGGACTAAACTAAACAAAACAAAGGACTAAACCAAACAACGTATCTGGTGTCCGACATTGATACGACACAACACAAACAGTTACATTTAATCAAATCATATATTTTTTCTAAATTATTATCGGTGTCAACGTGTCAGTGAGGTGGCCGATATATATATGTTCATGTTAGTGCTTCAAAGTCTTAACAACATCACAAAATGAAGAAACTTACATGTCATCCATGAATTTAGCAGCTACCATAACACTTGTAATGAGTAACCGATGAACATTGAAGGAGTTGATAGGCAAAGAGGGTTGTCTTTGAGTGAAACGATCAAGATAGACATATGCAACAATGAAACAGGATGGACTACAATTGGCATACTTGAAAATTCTCTCAAGGTAGTTCTGAATTGAGATATTGGGACAAGTCAAGCCTTGAAAAACTGAGATCTTCTGTTCTAGGAGTTGCTGGTTAATATCATTTGATTCAGCTACCCTTTTGAGTAGAGAAGAGAGAAAAGCTATAAGCTTTGGCATCTCATTAGGATTCTCAAGCTCTGCCATTGGTAATAAGCAAAATTTTTGTACAAGAGTGCTTGGAATTTATGTCAGATGGTATATGGCTATATATATGTGTATATTATATAATATAAAATATGTACATTAAAATTTATGTTAAAAATAGTGAAAGTGGTTGTCTAGGGTAGGTACTTTAATTGGCCAAAATGCCCTCTTTGAGATTTAAATAGTTACATGCATATGGTGTCATTTGTGGTGGATTATGTCTCTTTCAGCTTGAAATGTTTTTGGTTTTTGAGCTGGGTATATAATAAAGAACGAATAAACCATTAAATTGATCCCTATCTTTGTAAAGTCATTCTTAAATTAGTTTTAGACTCTATTAATATTTCAAACTAGTTCATATCTTTGTCAAAAGTTTTTCACTTAGATCCTTATCTTTATGTTTTTGTCACATGACGAGGGACCTAATTGAATTTTTTTTGACAAAGATAGGGATTAGTTTGAAATATTAATAAAGTCGGAGACTAATTTGAGAGTGACTTACAAAGAGAGAACCAATTTGATAGTTTACTCAATAAAGAATATCTCTTTTTGTTGAGTTGTGTTATTTTGAAATCAAACTTTTACAACAAATTACATGGTTAGTTGTGTTTTGTGGATGATTAAAGAGTTAAGATACATTTTGATATTCATTAACCATCTATTATGTGTAATCAATCATGTATTTAAATTAACCCTTAAGGGTTGGTTTGGTGGTGTAGGTTTGAGACTTAAGAGTGTGTTTGGTCTCAAGTTTAAATTCTCTGGTTGGTAACAATTTCTATGTTGGATAAATGATTTTGCTCTAATTTCATTTGAACCCTGCTAAATTGAACCACCAAATTAATCAATGGTTAAGTCAAATACTGAGTTTCCAAAAAGACCGTCTCTTTTTGTTGAGTTGTATTGTTTTGAAATAAAAAATTTACAACAACTTATATAGTTAATTATGTCTTGTCAATGATTAACGAGTCATGATATATGTTCATTAAACATCTACTATATGTAATTAATTATATATTTAAATTAACCCTCATGGGTCGACTTGGTAATTTGGGTTTGGGATTTAAAAGTATGTCTTTTGGATTTCACTTTCGAAATCTCTAGGTGGCAACTTATCATGTGTTGGTTCCCCCAAATTAGTCAATTTTTTGACCGGATACCAAATTAAAAAATCTATATTTAAAGGGAACTTCTACGGTACACCCGCAAATTAAGGTGTACCGGTACTCTTACTTCAAAAATTTATAAATTAACTATCAATTTTATGAAATAAAAAGCTATTTGTTGATATTTATATTTTAGAAAATATCATTTCATAAGAAAAAATCATCATTTCATTGTTTATAAAAATGATACTAATTTTTTTACATTTATTGTAAAGAATAATCAAAATTCTCTATTACGATTACTAAAAATTCAGAAAAATCAAATTTTATTTCGTCGATGTTTTTGATAAATAAGATTTAATTATTATAATTATAGGTGATAGAAAACAATTTTTCTCTTCAAAAAATCACACATTTAACTATTAATTTAATGATTTTGTGTACCAATACACTCATATCTTTGGGTGTATCATAGAATTTACCATATTTAAATTGTTGTCTAAATTATCATTTTTTCCCCTCTTCTCAATAACAAAACTTGATTTGCAAAAGAGGGAAGGTGGGCATGTTTATTGTGGATTCTGTGTATTTTTCTTGCAATGAAATTGTGGCTTAATGGTGATTTATTTGTGACAACAGAGATGGCATTCCATACCCATCATGTGAATACATGTGACAATTTTGTTACGGTAGTATAGGGTCCCACGTTTTAGGGGACCTTTGCATGTGTTTTGATTCTGTTCAAGTGGGTAATACAACATGGATTTGCAATGTTGGTCTTTAGTATTAGTATATGCTGCTTTTGTTCTATTTCCTTGCTTAACCAATTGAACAAATGCAGATAAAGGTGGTGCTTTGATTTTAAGATGGTTCATGTGACTCAAAATCAATTCAAATTTTTAATGGTATAATAATGAATTGTCACTAATTTGTAAGGTTCATGTGAAGGGATCCGACTTTGATTAGATTTAGAGATTTGGCATATCAAACAGTCCATTACTTTGTGTCTGGATCGGTGAAATGTTTGGGTGCATTCCAATTATGAAATTCCTATTTTCTTGAGACAAAAAAATAATTAAAAATACACTTATTTTTTCTTTCTAATTTTCATTACCACATTTTTCTTCATTTATACGGTGAAGATTATTTTTTACTATACCAAACTCCTCTGTTACATTTTAAATTTGAGAGAGCATCATTGTCTTTTATTTTTCTCGGTTACCATGATATTGATATAAAGTTTCTACCACCGTTTAACAAATACTAATTTCTGTCGAAAAATTTATGGGGCACACATGGTGGGCTTTTCCTCTCCCAACCGAATTTTTTCCGTACGCATAAATCAAGAATCAAATCCTAACCACATATTTAAGGGGTCCAAGTCTAAAGCCACTTCGATCAATTCATTGTTGGTAGAGCATTATTGTTTTTATCTATCAATAATATGAAATAACTACTCTTGTAACAAATGAAAACAGAGGAATATCATATTATTAGTAGTTAAAATTACATTATAAATTTGTACAAAAAAAAAGTAACATTATAACTAATGATGTGATTACAATATGAAGTGTAATAATAAATGTAGCCATTTGTAGTAAAAAAAAAAAATGTAGCCACTCAACTAACAATATGATCAATGACATAGATTTGTAAAGTCTACAAAATAATTCGGGAAAAGGATAAACTTACAAACTAAAATAGAAGCTATATATTCAATTTGATCCTTTAAGTCTTCGTGAACTTAGCTTAGTTCACATGGATAATGTATAATAATATATATCAGGTTCCGGGGTTCAAACCCTGACCACAAAAAATTTATGCTTTCAACTGTAGTACTTCAATAATGTCTTATCATGTTCTAGATGGCGGGTGTGATTACCATAATAGAGGCGTCTTCCTCACCAAACTTTAGTGGATATGTTGTGTTGGGGAATCTGCAGGCGTCTTTCCCAACACAGGATCCACTCCCACTCCGCCACTAAATTGAATTAGGGGCATTGGGAGTTCATAACTCCGAGAAAAATAATGGATTTAAATGTTATATGATCACAATGGAACAAGATATATATCACATCTTCATCCATAACTTTAAAACATTAAGTATAAGAGTCACACATTTTTTATCCAATATTTTACTCATTCACAAACAATACGAGACTTAACCACTCATTTGAAACTTAACACCATGAGAAAAGAATGAGATATATAAGGAATCAATAATATTCAATGTTTCCTACTTAAGAAATCAATAATATTACATTTACATTTCTTGAGGTCAATATGGAGTTACTTGGAAACTAATTATATTTTCTTATGACTTTTGTGCAACTAACGTGCTAGATAATTAGTATAAGATTTCTGACCCATAATTTTCTGCATATATGTTGTCAAAATTTGCTATACAGCCACCTTTCACTTGTCCTCTTTAGTGTTTCGGATATAGGCTATGAGAGTAATTAAATAATCTTAGTACAAACACAATGACAATGCTTGACTTTGGGCCTATCAAAAAAAAAAAATGCTTGACTTTGGGGGTAGCAACTATCCATATATAAACTTTTGTAAATTAAATCTATGATTAAATATGTTTTTAGTCCTTACATTTTGCGCCTCTTTAAAGAATAATCCATACATTTTATTAAATGTTTTTAAAATTCCTACATTTTTTCAGTCGTTAATAAAATTGATCCCTGCAGTCTATTTTTGCTGACCGGACACACAAAACATGTCACGTGGACGCCACTAGGAAGCCACATGGCCTCATTAATGACATGTCATGCCACATGTTAAAATCCTAATTTAAATAAAAAAATTAATATTTTTTATTTATCACACTTAAAAAATTAAAATAAAAAAAAGTAAAACAATCCCTCTTCTTCCACGTTCTCTCTTCCATCATTTTTCAATTTTTCATAAATGAAAATTAAAAAGAAGAGGGTTTGTTTAAACATAAATTTGCACTAAAGATTTTTTTTGTGAAATCAGAGGTAAGAATTTCGTTTGGTTGAGAAAGGAATCATCAAGATGCAGCATATTATCACAGACAAATAATAAATCTAAGGAGTAAAAATAGCCATACTGAGATTAAAGGGAAAATGGACCAAAAGCTGACCCACAAACCGAACTGAACCCAACCCCACCCCTTCACCGAAGAACGGAGCATGGCAGCGGATCTAGCAAGGTTCAGATATGTGAAACAACACCGACAGGAAAAAGGGTGGTGTGACAGCTAGAACAACAAGCAGCATCAAATTAACCATCTACAAAGAGGCGAGAAGGTAGCTTACATTCCAGAGAGAGGCGAGAGGATAAGGGGAAGAAAAGGAAATAGGATAAGCTTAGATTTGGGTTGGAGAGATAACAAATAGAGGAAGAAGAAGAAATGACATGAATTTGGGGATTGGAATCCAAACTGAAATGGGTTGGATCCATGGGTCGGGTTATTTTATCCATTTCATTTGGTCCAATCCATTTAAAAGGAAAAAATATATATTTAAAAATGCCACATCAGCATTCTTCGAAAGGACCAATTTTGTTAACGGTAGAAAAATGTAGGGATTTTAAAAATATTTAATGAAATGTAGGGACTATTCTTCGAAATGGCGTAAAATGTAGGGACTAAAAACATATTTAACCCTTAAATATATTAATAGTTTGTATTGATCTTCTACCAATTGATGCAATTAAATTAGCAATAGCTCTTTTTAACTGGTGTTCTCTGCACAACCGTAAAAAGACAGACATTTGCATATCATCATAAGTCATATATTTGATGTTCATAAGTCATTACATAGCCAAAAAAATAACATTACATAGCCATCAAGTCATCAAATCATTTGATGTTCTTAAGTGATTACATATCCAAAAAAGCATAAACTAAACAAGTTCAAAAAGTATTAATTAAACTAGTCGAAAAACATAATTTAAACATGCATCAATGCTTTGGAAATCCTGGAGTTGGGATAAACTCCATGTATTGGGGTTGAGTAGAAGCGGATGACCCATAATTTGGATTTGGAACTGTAATAACTCCAGGAGCAGTTGGATTTTGTGGAGCAAGACCCCTCAGCGGTGTTTGTTTATGCATGTCATTTGAAATCACTGGTCCTTTCATGCCATATCTCATTGTACTCATTCTCTGCAAATAAAATCAATAATATCAGCCCTTAAATTACAACAAAATCCATCAAATTAGTCCTCAAATTATAACAGTAAGTCTCAAATCGATCTAGGACAACATAGGTAATGGGTATAATTGAAAACACAGAAAAAATTACACCGAAAAGTTAAATCTCGAATTTTTACAATTTCCATCAATTTAGTCCTTGTACACGTGGCTGCCTTGTTGACATGTGTACAGGACAACACAGCATGCAATAGGACACATCATCACCACTAACGGAGCTTTTGGACGGAGAGACCATTTTGATGAACGTTTGTAAAATTCAGGGACTAAATAGATATTTCGTAAAATTAAGAGACGAATTTGGCCGATTTTTTAAAATTCAAGAACAAATTTAAGGTATTAGTCCCAAAACATTGATTAAAGTAGAAGAGACATGTAACATCTCATCTGCTTAGTGATATATCTGAGTTGATGTATAGTTAAGTTGGATAGTTCTGGAAAATCATGGATGTGAATGTGCTTGTGTATGAGTCTATAAAACTTGAACCGACAATTATTTCCATATGATCAGCAATTACACGTTTCCATATCAACATTTGTGAGATAATAAATCGCAATGTGTTATCCCCGTGAGCTTAGCTCAGTTGGTAGTGATATTGCATATTATATGCAGAGGCCGGGGTTCGAATCCCGAACACACCACTTCTCCACAATTTAATTGTTTGAACTCTAGCCACTAGACTACTGACAAAAAAAAAAAAAAATCGCAATGTGTTTTCTCTAAAAAAAAAAAAAAAAAAAAAAAAGGAAAAGCATATCGGATAAATGGAGAGAGAATATGATGTCTATACTTCTAAAACATGATTATCGCCGCCCTAACTACAAAAACCATGGCACACAATGGTTGGGTCACAAATTTGCAAAGAGAAATGATTATAAGCTGACGAATTGGTGGGAATAAATGAAAACATAGACGATAATACTCACAAGTAGAAGCGACATACAATGGTTGGTTGGGTCACAGATTCGCATAGAGAAATGATATTTGTACAACCACTTTGTAACAATTTTTAGATAACTTTCTCTCTTATACTCATATTATATTCTTACTCTCTTTTCATTCTCTCTCTCTCCATTGTTTTTAACCAATGAAAAAAGAGAAAAGGAAGGTTGTCAAATAGGTTGTACTAAATGGTTGTTCAAATATGATTGCTCGTTGCAAAATACCTAGTCAATGTTTGGAGAAATGATATTTGAACAACCATTTTTTACAACTTTTGTGACAACTTTCTCTCTCATACTCACATTATCTTTTTACTTTCTCTCTCTCTCTATTGCTTTGATTTTTGTGTCAATACCTCAACTCCAATGTTTTTGCTAGTCTGGCGGAATTATAGGTGTTTGGTGTTATTGGTTTGTGATAGGTTTTGACATTGGGTTCAGTCTTCCTGTGAAAGGACATTTTACAAATAGTGACTCTTTATGTCATGAGTGATCACTACTTCGTGGTATTAATCCAATTGCAGTGCTATTGGTGTTCCAAATTTTCCCCTTTTTTGCTATTTGTATGGTTATCTCTTTGACTGATGACATGGGTTGCTTGGAGTTACTCATATTGGATTTTGATTAAATATTGGAGTTTGCATGGCTTGAAAATTAGAGAAGAAATGTTCCTAGGTCACTGCTTGTTACGGGAGGTGAAATATTTGCAAGCAATGTTTATATTTCAACGGAAGCTAAACATTGTTAAGTAATGTGCAGCTTGGTTAGCTACACGTCTAATATGAGCAAAGCTAATAGAATTAAAGCTAGAATTTAGTTTGATACACTCGTTTACAAATGTCAAATTAAGGGATATGATATGAATCTAGTAGTGCCAAATGCCAACTCCAATTATGAGACGGTGCAAATGTGACTTGAACAAAATGTTAATAATTAATTAAAACACAAGTTTAGTGCACAAAGTGGTGCTACCAAGGAAAGGTTTTTTTTGGTGAACACCAATATATATTACATTACAAGCACATAATACAACACGAAACACAAGTTGCAAATTTAACTCCAATATTCTCTAAAATTTTCCACGAGCAAACACCCCAAAGACAACTATTCCGAGTATTGGAACACACATTGCGGTGATTGAATTGTGCGATTTAAGATGCATCAAAATAGCCCAGAAGATAAACACAACCCTCTGCACTCGGACGAAGGGTACACCAACAAGAATCATTATAGCAACGGCCCAAACAAACGCCATAAAACCAAAAAACCTGAGTGAGGACACCCATATTGGACCACGTTGGACCTTCATAAGTAATGGCTCGATCCACATGTCAAAGAAAAGGGAACCAAATAAAATGGTCAAGACTACAACAAATGAAACATATTGTGCAATTTCCTCACGTTTGTGCTTAAATTTAGGATATGATCTTGGCATGGTTTCCTTGTACTTATATGGATAATTACTACTAGTGGAGTTGTGTTGCAATTGTGAAGTTATTTTTCCATCCTTGGCTAATGGTTGTTTAAATTTGAAGTCAAGAAAGGGTTCATTGTTATGTAGAGACATCTTCTTGTTCCATGTAATGCTGTTTATTTGCCCCTCTTTATTAACGCAAATATGGAACTTCAAATGGTATGTTGTAGGACACTCTACAAAGAGAACATTCTGCGGTGTATAGAAAGTTAGAAGGAGGATTAGAAAACTCATACAAAGAAATAAGTTGAGCAAATTACCTGGAATTTGGGAGGCTCCAAACCAAAATGAATCCTTCTACTATTACCCTTAGAAAGACAGATATAAAAAACTTCAATGAGTCCTTGGTTTTGTAGTTCTCCTCGTTTAAAAGATGTTTGGATCAAATTCTGCAACTTAAGAATTAAAAATAAATTACACTTTAATGGTTGAAACACATGTTTCAATATAAGAAAAGAGAAGGATATCCATCTCTTGAAAGTTGCTCATTGGGATATGAGTACATGAAACTTAGAGATGATATTTAGCTTCGATGAGTAGTGGAACTAGTACAGATAGTAAAATCTTAGATTTTATGAGTCAATTTCAAACATAAAGTCTAACAAATTGGGGGGTTTTGTCTAATTATTTTATCTATTGGTGGGGTGATCTTAAATTAGTTTTCACAAGAATTGACCGGGAGGTCATTCTAGAAGACATTGTTAGGAATGGATTTGACTCTTCATAATTATGAGTTGATAACAATCATTATCATATATTTTAATTATTGTTATTATTGATATTTTGCTTATTTTTATATCAAAGTATTTATTAAAACGAGAAAACACAACATTTGAATATTTTTCTTGTCATCATTATTTATTTTCAAAGTCATCGATATTAAGATATTCTCTCTTTGATTGCACATATTTTGGCACCAATTTTGAGATGTTTCTAAAATATGTTGTTGTGATAATTTCTATTTTTGATATGTTGTAATGCATGGTTTTAAAATTTGTGTTTCTTGAAGATTTTGATTAGGATTTGGATTAGTATTTACTTATGATTATAAGTAGTAAATGTTTAATTGAGTTTTAATTGTACTAATTTTGACACAAGTTTCAATATGTTGTGAAATATGATTTTAGAGACGTTTTGAGAATTTTGTTTTAAGAATCACGATTATAATGATGATGACTTAGTTGCATCTAGTATGTGATCACAATTAGATAGAGTTACCCGTTAAATGAAGCCGCCCTATGGAAAGACCGCCATTAAGAGGAGATGGTTATCAACAAGACTTAAACTTCCTTTGAGAATGTTTTACGTTTTGTTTTGAGTCGAGAGAAAAGAGCTATCCGTTAGATGGAGCTACCACTAAGGGAAAGACCACTCTTTATAGGAAAGATCTATCAACTGTTGGAACAAAATGTGTTTAAAATTAACCCTTGAGAGTTTTGATGATAACAAGGTATTAAAAATTGTCAATTGGATATGCTAATATTTGTTCAAGTGTACAGGACTATAGACAAAATTTGATATCTTAAAAGGTCTTTGAAGAACAATAAAGAGCAAATGAATCAACAAAAAGGAAGCTTAAAGCGTTTGAAGAAAACTGCTCCTGAAGACAAAGTGCTCCTGAAGTGGTGAAGCCATCAGAAGCACGTTCATCAGAAGCTGCAGTTCATCAGGAGATGCAACTTAAAGCTTCAAAGGTTGTTCAACGGATTTAATCTCGTCTAAGTATTGCAGAAGATTGGAAAAGTGAAGCAACAACTATTTTGAAAGGATTTGAAGGCATTGGATGCTTATTCTTCAAAGAGCGTTGACAAAATACAATTGTACGAAGTGTACAACCACTACCTCCACTACTCTGTTTTTGTCTCTGCTACAAGACAAGAAAAACAGCTCTGCCTGCAACAATGTTCCCTCACAATGGAAATGCATTTGAAATTGATCCTTCATAGGACAATAACTATATCAGGCAAAAGATCACTGGTGATTGATCAAAGCTTCAAACGACTCTATTTTGAATGCGCTGGCAATTCACAATGTATCTTTCACACCTCCATATAAAGGAGTGAAGACTCAGAGTTACATACAGAACAGTACCAAGAACTAAAAGTGCTGAAACTCTACTGAAATTGTTCTGCATTCAAAAGTTCACTTAGAATTTCTTATCAACTTTCATATCTTAGATATTCTAAAGTCTTAAGATAATAATGATGATGACTTAGTTGCATCTATGTGATCACAATTAGATAGAGTTACCTGTTAAATGAAGTCGCCCTATGGAAAGACCGCCATTAAGAGGAGATGGCTATCAACAAGACTTAAACTTCCTTTGAGAATGTTTTACGTTTTTTTTTTTAGTCGAGAGAAAAGAGCTATCTGTTAGATGGAGCTACCACTAAGGGAAAGACCACTCTTTATAGGAAAGATCTATCAACTGTTGGAACAAAATGTATTTAACATTAACCCTTGAGAGTTTTGATGATAACAAGGTATTAAAAATTGTCAATTGAACATGTTAATATTTGTTCAAATGTACAGGACTATAGACAAAATTTGATATCTTAAAAGGTCTTTGAAGAACAAAAAAGAGCAAATGAGTCAACAAAAAGGAAGCTTAAAACGTCTGAAGAAAACTGCTCCTGAAGACAAAGTGCTCCTGAAGTGGTGACGTCATCAGAAGCAAGTTCATCAGAAGCTGCAGTTCATCAGGAGATGCAACTTAAAGCTTCAAAGGTTGTTCAACGGATTTAATCTCGTCTAAGTATTGTAGAAGATTGGAAAAGTGAAGCAACAACTATTTTGAAAGGATTTGAAGGCATTGGATGCTTGTTCCTCAAAGAGCGTTGACAAAGTACAATTGTACGAAGTGTACAACCACTACCTCCACTACTTTGTTTTTGTCTCAGCTACAAGACAAGAAAAACAGCTATGCCTGCAACAATGTTCCCTCAGAATGGGAATGCATTTGAAATTGATCCTTCATAGGACAATAACTATATCAGGCAAAAGATCATTGGTGATTGATCAAAGCTTCAAACGACTCTATTTTGAATGTGTTGGCAATTCACAATGTCTCTTTCACACCTCTATATAAAGGAGTGAAGACTCAGAGTTACTTATAGAACAATACCAATAATTAAAAGTGCTGAAACTCTACTGAAATTGTTCTGCATTCAAAAGTTCACTTAGAATTTTTTTATCAACTTTCATATCTTAGATATTCTAGAGTCTTAAGAGTCTGTATCTGATTTGTATTGTGAACACCACTGATTGTATATCAAGTGTTCAACCTCAAACATTTTTCTTGTGTTACTGTTTGAATCGAGAAGTCTTTTGCAGTTGTGCTTGAGCAATAGAAGTCTCTTGATTGTGTTCAGGAGCATAGGAAGTCTCTTGCAGTTGTGCTTGAGCAATTTGAAGTCTCTTGCTAGTTTTAGCAGTGAGCAGTTGTAATCAGATATTACATAGTGAACTCTCCTTGGAAGTGCAAGGGGGACAGGACTGACTTCCAGTTTGTGGAAGGAACCTATATAAATTGTTCTCTCTCTCTCTCTCTCTCTCTCTCTCTCTCTCTCTCTCTCTCTCTCTCTCTCTCTCTCTGTGTGTGTGTGTGTGTTTTATCCGTTGCATCTAGTTCTGAACATCACTTCAGACGTAGAACTCTATCTGCTTCTAATCAGTGTATTCAACTTAGGAGAAAAAGAAAACACAACTCAACCCCCCCTCCTCCTTGTGTTTTTCTCACCTTCATCAACAAGATGGAGCTAGTTTTCGGGTTACTCATTTGATTATTTTCACTAAATTGAGATTTTTTAAAGATTTTTATTATGATTTTCATCAATACTTCTTTTAAAGACTTGTCATCTTATTTTCAACCTCTTTACAATATTGGACAATTCTTTCTTATTTAATACAAATCAGTCGAACTATCCAACACCCTTATTAAAAGTATATCGATTTAGTTAAGGTTTTTAGGCGTCAATTATAAATAAAATTCATTATATTCAACCATATTTATTATTTTGTTCTAAAAATGTTCTTATTTATCTGAGAATTTATTGGAGAGTCCGGAAAAGTCGGAGGCAACAATATGTCAATACTTCAGCCGCAAAAATACTTCTCTTGATGTCAATTATATTTGATGATGTTTTTTTCATTTTATGTGTAAATTTACTGTTTACATAGCAAGAGCGTGAATGTGAGTCACATTTTGTTTTTTCTTCAAAAATATGTGAGTCACAATTTTTGTCTTATTTTTAAATATATGAGTCACAATGTTAATGTAGTTTCGGAGCATATTTTTTTAAGTTGTTCTCAACATGCAGTAATAATAACTAGGGTTAATATGTTTTTCGTTCATATAAAAAAATTTATTTGAAGTTTTAGTTCTTATAAAAGAAATTCATCAATTTTTTACCCCTAAAAATTTTTCTACCCTCAATTATGGTTCTGTTTTTAAATCAAATCATGTGTATACTTTACATTTTTGAATGAATTTTTATCGAGATATTTATGATATTCGCAAAAAAAAATTAATTTTTTAACATGATATTAATTAAATATGAAGTTTTAAGCGGTAAAAATTCAAATTTAATTCATCACTTGATAAAAACAATTTAACTTTTGCAAGAGAGATTTCTATAACGTTCTAAACATTGTGACAGAATTATTTTGAGGGAATAAAGATTTACGAAAAGTTTTACCGGGACTAAACTTTTATTTAATGTTTGTCCATGAAGCTTGTCGAATTATGAAGTATTAGTTCGTGCACATGTCATGATTAAAATTTTGGGTTGTGACAATGGTAACAGTAAAAATCCACCCCAAAAAATGGTAATAATCTCTGAAGCCCCGATACTACAAAAATGGTGAAGTATCGTATCCGACACGTATTCGATACCGATACGCCCCGATACGTTCCGATACGGGTATCGAAAAAGTATCGGGCAATTAATATTTATTTTTTTGAAAAACAATGACTGATACGTGTCGGATACGTCCCGATACGCGTATCGGAGAAGTATCAGACAATTAATATTTATTTTTTGAAGGAAAAAAATGACTGATACGTGTCGGATACGACTAACTAACTTGTACTCCGACACAGCTTACTTATACTCCGACACCTATCAAGTCTGGCAGCGCTATCAAAATCATATTGTCTCTTCTAATCTAAAAAAATAGGGTTTCTCGTCACCACATAGCAATAGCTATTCTCTCTTCTAACCATTACCACCGATTGAATTCTACTATGTTTCTCTTCTCTCGATGTTATGTTTCTTCTGCCGTTTGTTTTCGATATAAATTAGTGTTAACTGTTAAATAGTCAACATTAGACAAAGATGTTCTTTTTTTTATAGTACTTATGATGTTCTCTTTGGATGGTACTAATGATGTTTAGCTATATTCTATCTAATTTGTGCGGAAAAAACATGTAATTGTCACTTGTTTTGATCATTTTCATTAATGTGAATGTTTGTTTATCATCATTTTTAGTTATGTTTATACATTGTGCACTTATACTATTAATTTTAAATTTAATTTTGGTTTATTGATGTGTTTAACCCTTGCAATTAGGCGGCATTTAAAAATTCGTCCCTGTAATTGCTAATCCTGGCATTTTAACCCTGCAATTGTTAATCGTTTAAAATTTGGTCCTTGGACCAAATTAATCACTGCCACGTCACTAATTTGATGACGTGGCAATCACTGTTACACATGAAATTCCAATTTTGCCCTTAAGAAGAGGACAAAATATTGAAGAAAGAATTGGAAACCCAGGGGTAAATTTGGAATTTCATGTGGCGTGGCAGTGATTAAGTGGGGAGAGGGACGAAATTTTAAATGATTAACAATTGCAGGGTTAAAATGCCAGGATTAGCAATTACAGGGACGAATTTTTAAATGCCGCCTAATTGCAAGGGCTAAACACATCAATAAGCCTTTAATTTTTTAATAACGTATTGATGCCGTATCGTATCGGGAATTTTGAAAATTTTCCCGTATCGCTGTATCGGTATCGTATCGGTATCGTGTCAGGTATCGGGGCTTCATAGGTAATAATGAATCTAGAATGAGAACTCATACAAAGCAATAAGTTGGCAACCTACCAGGATATTGGAAGGCCTCAAACCAGAATGAATGGCCTTAATATTTCCTCCACTTGAACCCTTATTTTGTATAAGAACATCATCATCAATTTGCTTGCACAGAAGATATTCAATTTTGCTTCCTAAATTTTGAAGTTCATCCAAACAGAGGATTCGCTGGTTCACAACAGCTCCAAATATTTTCAGCTCATCAATTAAAGTCTTTATGCTCTCACAAAAAAATTTAGTCTCTATTTCCATCTTATCAAATTTCCCCTGTTATCCATAAAAAAGAAATGCGTACATGTTGCACAGATTCAGCTTTATTTTATGTATCACTCCACAATTACAATAGTCAAGAATAATATATAAACATCCTAAGCTAGATTATGCTACATCCTATATTGTTAGGGTTTATGAAAAGATTCACATAGCAGTTTCATAAATTTCAACATAAAAACTAGTAAAAATAAACATATAAAATTTCTACAGAATCTTTAAAAGGTTGATGGTTTTATTATATTTTTTACATAGAGAAGAGAATAGGGAACTGGAATGGATGTGAATAATTTATCGTACCTAACAATCTTGAACGAAGCTATTGAATAAGATGAATCTTAGAATGTTGATTTGAGGATGAAGCTGTGAGATTCCAAATATATTTGTCAGGTCAACTCAAGATGTCGTCTTCAAACTTTTCCTGGGTTTTTGGAAGGGATATTAGAAGATGAAATATAGTAAAGGATTATGGATGATACATGGTCTTAAATTAGTGTGAAAACAAACAAGTAAGTCTCTTGTTTCAGTGTGAAAAACAAACTATTAAGAACACTAAAGTCAGTCAGCATGTAGAGAGGGAAATTTCGAGCAAGAGCAAAAGCAAGTACCTTTTCTTTTTGTTGATATGAAAAAAGAGATTATGAGGGACAGCAAAGATTCTGGGAAATTTACATGAAGAAACGCTTGTTCAAAAAAATAAAAGTTAGCTGAAGAATTATAGGAAAGGAAAATGCTGATTTCCGTTGAATCCGGAATTAAAATTGTTGGGTCATAAGGGAAGCTTGAGGGACCGCCCCACAGAGGCTAACCACACTAGTAAGAGATAGGTCACACTCTTACCCAAAACCTTCCATCAATATATTTACAGGTCTTTCACTTATAAAGTGTTCAACTTTTTCCTGATGTGAGACATATAACTCACACACAACAAAAATTACGCAAAATATTTTGCCAAGTATTGTTTAACCCCACCACGTCCACTTTTTATTTATTCTATTTCAGAAATTTCTGCGCCCCTTCGTAATTTTTTCTTCTTTTAGTATTCATTCTGAAAAGAGAAGAAACATCGCATATATTCCTTTAAGGGTGGAGGGGGAAGCGAGGAAGTTGTAGTATTTTTTTAAACAAAAAGTTCAAGAGTACACACTGCACTGCAACAGCATGGTCATCACCACAACATTAATTAATTAATTAATTATTTACCTCGTTTTTTTAGTGTTGATATTCATGTGACTTGGCTGAAAAGAATGTTGCTATTTATTTTGCCAAGATTATTTATTCTTTATCATTGTATATCAATTCATAATATTCTAGTTTTTTTTTATACTTATAATATCTGATTACAGGTGATTGAATCTCCCAAACTTATTTTTGGAATTGATTTCAGCCAGAGCAATCAGTTGACAGGTTAGGCCATATTTATAAATAGTTTTGTTGTAAACCAAGATTTTAATTTAAGCATTATGTTGGTTTCAGGAAAGTATTCGCTTATCAGACAAAGTTTGCATGACATTAGGAATGTTCCAAATTCGTGTGAAAAAGCAATATCCATTATTGGAAAAAAGTTCTCTCCATTTCTGGATGATAACTTGATTCCTTGTTTTGGATTTGGGGATGGTATGTGTCTCTCTCGCTCTCTCTCTCTCAAATTTATCGCTCAGACGGTCACAACTCAGAAATTTGTGAATTTTTGTTCGTAATTTAAAATCAAAATGTGCTACGGCAGCATCAACAAGTGATCACGATGTCTTTAGTTTCTATCGAGACGAAAGATTTTGCAATGGACATGAAGAAATTTTGAGTCGGTATAGGGAAATTCGTCCTAATATTCAACCTGCAGGTTATATTATATGTTGTTGTTGATTATTATAATTTTTGGAATTCATGTTATAGAGAGTGACCTAATCATACTTATGTTTTTAACATCAGGCACTACATCCTTTGCACCTATCATTGAAATGGCTACGAAAATCGTTGATCAGAGTGGAGGCAAACACCATGTTTTGGTGATAATTTCAGATGGTCAGGTATATATTCTTTTCTCTATCCCTCCCTTATGTACATACGTACGTACGTATGTATGTATGTATGTATGAATACATGCATGGATGTATGTAGAGTTTTTTTTGAACAAATCACAAAGACCAGGAGAAATACTTGGTTAAGCACAATACTAAACATTACATGTTAGTCACACACCCTTAAAACTAAAAAAAAAAAGGATTATAGTGATTGATGTGACTATTATCTTTTAATTTTTTTGATTTATGTATATGTGAGTTTAAATTTGAGGTCTAAATGTTTGTGCCTACGTAAGACTGTCTCCAAAGATTGAATTGCTATGAAAACACAAGAGGTTAACGTGGTGGAACCTTTCCTCTCACCGTCAAAATAAGAGAGAAATATATTATCTCTCATCCAACCTTTATTTTTTTCTCTCACACATGCCAAAAAGGTTAACGTGGTGGAACCTCTCCTCTCACCGTCAAAATAAGAGAGAAACATATTATCTCTCATCCAACCTTTATTTTTTCTCTCACACATGCCAAAAAAAAAAATGACACATTGTTTTTTTTCTCCACAAGAAATGAATCACACTCATATGCAAATCAATGCAAATACATACCACATGAATTAACATGTATAAAATAGATCATTCGCCTTTTAAAAAAATGGTTAAATATATTTTTGATTTCTATAAATATATTAACTTTTCGTTTTAATTTCTTTAAAAAAATTATTCGACTTTTAAACCTCAAAAAGTTTCACATCTTCACTTTTGATCACTACTTTTAAGTAAACTCATATGTACAAGGGAAAAGATTGGTAAACACCCTTTAAAGGGTGTACCTCCCATACACACGCTGACATGACACATTTCTAATTAAAAATTTAAAAATAAAACATAAAAAATTCATTCTCACTTCTCTTCCTCTCTAACGCAAACTCTCTCTTTTTCTCACTCAACGAGTCTCATCCTCTCTCTCACATTCAACTCTGCAGCCTCCAAACTCTCTCTCTCTCTCTCTCTCTCTCTCTCTCTCTCTCTCTCTCATCTCCTTGGATTAGATCCGTGGCAGTGGTACACGTAAACATTTGAAATTCTTGATCATTTCTAGTGGCAGCAGATTCAGATACAATATCCAAAAGGACCCATCTGCAACTATTCCAAATCTGATGAGTTTTCAGTTCTCATCTCTTCTCCCATGCCTGAACGCTCCATCTCTTACATGAATTTTCAGATTTAAATCTGATGACCAGAAAAATAGTGGACGGCGGTTGGTGTGATGGACGACGGCGTCGACAGTGGTGGAGTGTGCGACGACGGTTGGTGTGTTGGATGGTGAGGAGAAGAAAGAGAAAAGAGGATGACAGTTGTTGACTGTGTTGGACAATTTTGTCCCCTTGTTTTTTTGAAATGGACAATTTTGTCCCCTTGAAGTGGTAGGATGGTGCATGCCACGTTAGGATGTATGGGTATAATTACTCTATGTATAATTCATAATCTTGAATACATTTAGCAGAAAAGTTTCTAATATTATAAAAATCTCTTAGAAAAAATATATTCTTTTTTAACAAAAACATGAATTAAATATGAATTATTATATTTTTGGCTGTTAAAATTTAATATTTATTTCATGTTCTGTTAAAAAATTCTAAAAAAATTTTTTTTGAAGAGATTTTAACAATATCCTACACAATTTCATTAAAAAAATACACATGAGTTGACTTAAAAATAGAAACCAAAAGTTGAGATCGATATTTTATAAGGACTAAAAGTCAAAAGAAAATTTTAGACGCACTAAAACGAAAAATTTATATATTTATAAGGACCAAAAACATATTTATCCTTAAAAATATAACATCCCCGTTAAATTGATTTCCATGTACATAACAAGATATATACTATACACACAAATAAAAGTATCCATACCACATGAATTAACATATATACACTGATAAAAAAAAAAAATATATAGATTGATTAAGCGATCGCATGACAATAGCTTTGACATAAGACAAGCTCGTCTGCGAACAAAGAGGACGTGAACATACTACCTCTATATATATATATATATATATATATATATATATTCACTTTTTTAAGGAGTAAGTTAACAATATATACCCACTTGATTATTTACATTCACTTTTTTTAAGTTTTATCAAATTATTTTATACCTATATTGATAGTTATTTGAACTCACTTTCATCATTCCAAAATGACACACAAGTTTTTTTTGGATAAACAAACATAGGAAAGTGAGTGTAATTAATAAAATGGATGTCACATATTTAAAGAAGAGTGGAGGTAAATTAGCAAAGTGAGTGTTAATAATTTAAAGAAACTTACAAAACTAACCCTCAACTACAACTTTTAAATAACAAAAGGTTGGTGGTTTTAGTCAAAGTCAAGTGGGTGTAGATTGTCAATCTAATCTTCAGTAATTTTATGTTGGTGTAAATTAGCAGTCTTAGATACACATATTCACACACATGAGATCTCTAGCGCTCGCAAAGTAGAAATCATATCTCTCTTGTAGGTTCTCTTACACAAACAAGAAAAAGTGCGACTCACACACAAATACAAAATCAGCTATTGAGTGAGAGAATAAGAGAGGGGATTGGACACCACGACACATCTAATGTTAAAGGTGTCCGTGTTTCATAAGTCTTACATGTATAATTTCCACTGGTTTCCACATATGCTGGTTAGATTCAAGTTTTATGGGTCAACATACAACCCAGTTTAACTTTATAACCACATGTCATCATTATAAGTTTATTTATAATCTCATAAGAAGGAAATAAATTTTAAACGAGAATCAGAAAATTTCGTTTTAAATTTTAGCGTTGGAGTATGAGATTCCCATTATGAAGGATGAAAAGTATCTGACACCATTTTTGGTGCCTCAACTTTTCTTTACTATCTTGGATTTGTTTTGATATAGTTGTAAAGGTGATAAAATGGATGGATTTGATGAATATAGATTTGGATCATAATAGATGGATCAAAAAAATTCATTAATCCATTATAATCTACTATATTTCTTGTGGAAAAAAAATCATCAAATTCATCCATTAAATATAATGTCCATCCAATTCATCCATTACTAGATTTTACCATCCATCTAATAAAATGTGTTATTTTTTTAATTTGTTTCACATTAATATTTTGTTGATAAATTGGTGCAAAAAATAAACATATTCAGCCCAATATATATTTATGTATAAGCCCAAAATATTTTTTTAACCAAGCCCAAAACAAATTTTAAATAGTTAATAATTAAATATATATACACTAAAAGAAAAAATTAAATATATAATAATCACCGGTGGTGCACTATCATTGACCGGCGACCACATCCGTTGACCGGCATTGACCATGGCGGTGGGCGGTGGTGGTTCGGTAAAAAATCCGGCGATATGTGGTTGTTCAGCACAGCCCACGGGGGTCGGCGGCGGAGCTCTGGTGTTGACCGGCCATGCCCCGACGTTGACCACCACCTATATTAAATTAATAATATTTAAATATTAAAAAATAAATTTTTTCTGTCAGTTTATTTAATAAATTAATTTTATAATTATTTAAATAAAAAAAGATTAATATTATTTGAAATTATGCATTGGATTTTTATTTTTTAAAGAGGTGATCCAATGAATTTTTAAAATAAGGTGGATGGATTAGATGGATATAGATCTCATGAATCATATTGCTACCCATAATTATTTGTATGTAAACAATTTTTTTTATATATTTCTTCCTTATATAATTTTAAAAATTTCAGATAACAATAAATATGAGCAGAATCAAACAAACAGGGAGTTTATTGTTAATTTTCACCAACCAAAGTTTTAACGACAAAGTGGAGATACTGTTGGTTCATTCCCCACCTGATAATTTGTTATGATTTGCTTCCGGAACATCTTATGCAATATATACATGACTTTTGTGCAGGTAATAAGACGTAATGACGCTCAACATGGGAGCCTTAGTTCACAAAAGCTTCATACAGTGGATGCCATTGTTGAGGCCAGGTGAATATGTTGCAAGGAATTATTCTCAAAAATGTTGTATTTTTCAAATATCTTGTCTTATTTATCTGCTTAATTTGTCACAGAAAATTTCCTCTTTCAATCATATTGGTTGGTGTTGGAGATGGACCTTGGGACATGGTGAAGGAGTTTCAGGACAATATCAAAATGCAAACTAGGACCTTTCATAATTTTAAGGTAGATAATGTACGAAGCACGGACCCCTCTAGCATTAGGTGTGTCGCGGTGTCCGACACGTGTCAATGTTCACACTTGTATGACACTCATATGACACGTGTCGGACTACCTCAAACTGGTATCCTAATTTATTTATTTTTGTATCGACACTTCTTGGGTCGGTGTCTGACACTTGTATGACACTCATACCACACATGTCGAACAACTCGAACAAGTGTCCCATTTTTCTTCTTCTTTGCTTTGACACGCCTATGTAGCAGTGTTAGTATCCTATGTTTTTTACATTAGCGGTATCGACGAGTTCATGTGAGTGTCTGTGTCAGAGTCAGTGTTTCGTAGATCATGAATATTAATAGTTGTTCAAATGCCGTAAATGATTGGAATTCATTGCATAATCTCTTTGTGCATCTAGTTTGTGAATTTCACGGAAATTATGTCAAAGTCAAACAACATTTCTCCTTCACTAAAAGAGGCGGAAATTCTTCTTGCAATCAGGGAAATTCTTTTTCAGTATAAGGCCGCAAAAGAGCTTGGTCTACTAGGGTAAAATTTTGATTAATGGCCTCCAATATTATTCTCTTGCGTTTTTCAAATTCAAAATATGAGGTGTTAAGTTCATTTCTGACAAAAATTTGTTGATATCCTCACAGAGTTGCCCTCCCAACACCCTCAGCATCTAGGGGCACTTCAAAACCATATTATAGGTCAGCATCTTTTCCCAGTGCAAGTTCAAGACCTTATCAATCTGCTAGTTTTGAGGGGAGAGCACCTTTTTACCCCAACGACAACAATCTAGCAAGCCCGAGTTCTACTTATTACAATAAGGTAAACTATAAAATAGGGAATATCTCGAGCTCCTTAGTTTTGATGGCATGCCACATAGGAATGCTGATATTATTCTGAAACTACTTTGATTCGATATTTCATGTTTTTCTTCAGGCAAAAAGAGAATCTGGTCTTCCTTTATCCTTGAAAAAATTAGGAAACACACGGGAAAAGAAATCGTTGACATGGAAGGCGTTTATAAGTCACGCATGTGACAGTGTGCTTGACATTCCTCCCAAGTATCACTGGGCCTTACTGCTGATATGTGTTAGTTTCCTCAGTTATCAAGCAAAAAACACAACTGCTCCATTTGAATATTTCCAACTGGAAAAAACAATTAAGGCACCACCACAAACACTAGTACTTGCCTTTGGGGAAGCATTTGAAGTATTCTTTCCAGAAATAACACACATCACAAAGTTCATGTTGTGTTATTTTCTGACTCTGATGTTGGTTTGTTCACTACAACTTGGACTGCAGATTTTCTGTATACTACTAATAATTTCTGCACCCCTTTTTTACTTTCCCGAGCTGGTTCGCAGGGCTTCAAAGGTTGGTGTTGATTGTGGATTGTTCGAGTTGCCTCTAATATGGTTTGCAACTTTAGGGGCCGTTGGGCTTTCCCTTATTTGTGGGATATTGACATTACTATTAGCTTACTTGAGCTGGAGGTTCCTATCTAAAGGGAAACAAAATGTTGAAGATGTTGATGTTAGTTTAGAGGAATTGTCGGAGATTTTACAAGTATAGAAGTGAGGATATGATGGTGGTTTAAACGTGGTGGCGATGATCATGTAAAAATTATCCTATTTATAAAAGACATTGAGTATAGATTTTTTGGATGGTTTGTATTGTTTTTGGTGGCCAGTCACCTATCGAGTTTAGATCCTCTCAATTTCTTAGAATAAATGACAATTTCTATTACTATTACCATTTATTTAAGGAATAGAGAGGATATCTACTTCGGCCTATCACCACCACAACTATTATTAATTAAAAATTTGTTTCTGTTTAACCATTGTCTACAAAATTCAATGCAATATTAATTAAAAATAGGTTACATAATCGTCCATGAGATTTTGGAACCCTGTGTGAAATTCAAACACTTTGCGCGATTCAAGTTTTAATTCATATTCTCTTAAAAACTTTCAAAGCTTTCTGGAATGAGAAAATCAAAATATCTTATGAATATGCAATGTCCTAAAGTTTCAAATTGAGGATATGACATATAAAGTAGTTGGGCACTATTAGATTGCAAATGTGAATACTAACTCCAATAAAATTTATCAATCCAATTGAACGTGAACGATCACAGTTTTAATTAAAATGACAAGTTTGGTATTCAACAGCATACGTCACACTAGTGCTCCCAAGGCAAGTTATTACAACAATATATTACAATCACATATTACAACATGAAACACAAGCACATAAATGAAAATTTTGCTCATTTAACTCCAACATTGTCTAAACTTTTCCACTGCCAAACGCGTTTGCAACACTTATTTCAACACACTCTCTTATTGGTTTAATACAATAAAAAAGTGAGTGTTAAAAATAGTGTGTTAAAACAAGTGTTGCCAACATTACTCTAATTTAAGATGCATCAAAATGGCCCAAAAGACGAGTACAACACTCTGCACACGGATGAATGGTACACCAACAAGAATCATGATTGCAACGGCCCAAACAAACACCATAAAACCAAAAAGCCCTAGCAAGGAGTCCCATATGGAAACACTTTGGACCATCACATGTGGTGGCTTGATCCACAAGTCAAGGAAAAGACAACAGAAAATAATGCTCAAGACTACAACAAATGAAACATGTTGTGCAATTTCCTTACGTTTCTGCTGAAATATAGGATATGATTTAGGAATGGTTTCCTTGTGGTTCTTATGGAAAAATGACTTCAGGTAATGAGATTCCTCTCCGAGGAGCTGTGAAAAAATGACCACAATGTAAAAGAGCACAATGAAGAAAAGCAAAGTAAAAAATGTATGAAAAAGAAACGAAGACAATAGTAATATCTTTTAGAAATGATAAAACTCATACCAGTTTCATAAATTTCAGCATAAAAGCTTGTAAAATGACATGCTAAGAACTGATAAAAGAAAACTAGAAATGGATGTGTATAACGTACCGAAACATTTTTCTCATTCGAACTCATCTTATCGTCTTCAAACTTTCCCTGCGGAATTTGAACAGCCATCGAATCAAAGCTTAAAAGATGAAACAGAAGTAGTGGTTCTGGAACTTCAAGGATAACAAAAGTTTAAATCCCTATGAACAAGCAATATCCATTATTGGGAAAACCTTGGCTCCATTTGCCGAGGATAACTTGATTCCTTGTTTTGGATTTGGGGATTCATCAACACATGATCAAGAAGTCTTCGGTTTGTATCCGGATGAAAGACTTTGCAATGGATTTGAAGAAGTTTTGAGTCGGTATAGGGAAATTGTTCCTAATATTCGACTTGCAGGCCCTAGATCCTTTGCACACATTGTTAAAACGGCCACGGCCATTGTTGAGCGGAGTGGAGGCCAATACCATCATGTTTTGATGATACTTGCAAATGGTCAGGTAAGGTATTCTATTATTTATTTATACAGCAGAAAGACTCGATTGCTTCTTACCGAGTTGTTTCTCTCTTTAAATCTAACGGTATCTACTACTGCAGTACTATACTGCAACTGTAGAAAGATCCAAGTTCGGATGTTGGTGGTAGAACTAATCTTAAGAAGTTGGCGCAGGTAACAAGAACTCGACATGGAAGGCTTAGTCCACAAGAGAGAAAAACAATGGATGCCATTGTTGAGGCCAGGTGATTATTCTCAATAATAAATGTTGTAACTTTACAAACATCTTGTCTTATTTATCTGCCTACTTTGTTGCCACAGTAAATTTCCTCTATCAATCATATTGGTTGGTGTTGGAGATGGACCTTGGGACAAGATGAAGGAGTTTTGTGACAATATTCCAACTAAGGGCCTTTGATAATTTTCAGGTAGATAATGAATATTGATTTAATACTTGTTAAATGTTGCAAAATAATTGAAATTCATCCCCTGAATTGTTGTGAAATCTCTTTAGTTTGTGAATTTCGCGGAAATCATGTCAAACAACATTTCTCTTACACGAAAAGAGGCAGCATTTGCTCTCGAAGCATTCATGAAAATCCCTTCTCAGTATAAGTATAAGGCCGCAGCAGCGCTTGGTCTACTAGGGTAAGATTATGATTCATTACCTTCAGTGTTATTCTCTATTATTTTTCATATTGAATAAAAAAAGAGTCTCAAGTTCATTTCTGTCAAAAATAATTGTTAATATTTGTGCTTGTTATTTATCTCAAAACAGTAGTCCAAAGGCCAATGCTCCTAGGAGAGTTTCCCTCCCAACACCCCGTTATGGTTCAGCATATTTGGGCAGTCCAAGTTCTACTTATGACAATCAGGTACAGCCTACAAAGTGTTTCTAATAGAAATGTGTCATGTTCTTGATTGGGTGCAAACATTAATGTTACAATAAATTGCTTGAATTATATGAATATATGTTGTTTAGTACTAAGGCTGGTTTGGCGGTGTTCCGTGAACTTTGCTTAGTTGGTATGGACATTGTATTATAATACCAAGATTATTGAGAAGGATGTGAGTTTGCTTACTCTTCTGTTTCTTCACACTATACCATGTTGAAAAACATATATACTACAGTTAAATAAAGAAAAAAAATATCTAGAGAAAGATTAATTATTTCAAATTGATAAAATAAGGAAATGTGACTATAATGAGTGTAGAATATACTAACCAACTTTATATAATGATATTATTTCGAAAAATAAAAAAATTTATAGAATGGATATCTCATTAAAAAAAAATATTATTTGAATGGCGGTAAATTAGTCCATTTGTAGGTATTGTGTAAATTATTTTTGCATTTAATTTTTTTTTAGGGACTTTGTCAAAGACTAAATGTTGTATTTCAAATTAGCATTTAAAAAACTTACTATCTGTAGACTATTTTAAAGAAAGAACTAAACATGGTTTCATTTTAAAATACTATTGTGAAACTACATTGATTGATTGTATATTTCATGCTTTACTTCAGGGTACGTAATAGAGAAAATGTTCTTCCTTTATCCTGGAAGGATTTAAGAGCATCGTCTTTGACCTGGAACGATTTTATACATTACACACGTGACAGTGTAGTTAACATTCCTCCAAAATATCATGGGGCCTTACTCATACTGTGTGGTAGTTTCCTTGGTTATCAAGCAAAAAGCACAACTGCTCCATTTGAATTTCGATTCAAATATTCAACTAATGCACCTCAATCACTAGTACTTCCATTTGGGGAAGCATTTAAAGCATTCTTTCCAGAAATGACACAAATAGCAAAGTTCATTTTGTGTTATTTTCTGACATTGATGTTGGTTGTTCCACTACAACCTGGATTACAAATATTTTGTATGCTACTATTGATTTCTGCACCCTTTTTTTACTTCCCCGAGCTGGTTCGCAAGGCTTCAGTTTCAGGGGTTGATGTGGCATGTGGTGGAACATTCAAGTTGCCTTTGATTGGGTTTGCAACTTTAGGGGCTGTTGGCCTTTCCCTCATTTGTGGTTTAGTGACATTGCTAATGGTTTATTTAAGCTGGAGGTTCTTATATAAAGGGAAATCAAGAGTTAGGGGAATTGAGGTTAGTCTTGATGATTTGTGTGAGATAGAATAAAATATTGTGAATTGTTTAGAAATTTCATTTTAATTCAATCCTATAGCTCAATTATGTCTTACTACCATTCAATTCAGATGGTATGAAACAAGATAATTTTCTATGAATTTAAAGGAGATGCACCCACAATGTAGTCCAATTTCACCATCATCTTATAAGAATCCAATATATTGAAATGTAAGCTTTTATTACAACCACTTTTCAAAAATAATTGCCAAATGCTTAATTTCTAATCTATGTTGCATGAGTATGGGTTCGGTATCAGATACAAAATACGGCTATTTAAAAAAAAAAAAAAAAAAAAAAAAAAAAGGTATACGTCAATATAATTATAAGTTTTGTTATATAATATAATATGAACCTACCAAAAAAAATATATAATATAATATGAAGAAAAAAAAATCTACATTTCACAACAAAAGCTTCAAAATAAGAGTTAGTGAAAAACAAAAATGAGTGCTACCATTACCATACCGAATACTTCACCACTTTACAAATACCGCTTCATTAGATGTTAGTGAAAAACTAATTAACCAACACTTAACACTTACGTGCATGTTCCCTTTTCTCATTTTCGATTCTATTTTAAAATTAAAAACATCAACAAAAAATCAAAGCATTAGATTTTTCAAGAATCTTCCATGAACACAACTCCAAATAAAAAAAATTAATCAAAAAATAATTCATTAACACCAATTGACATCATTTAATTTTACTTTTTTCAAAAATTTAGATTTGAATGTGTGCCCAAATATTTTTAGGGTCGTGTTAATTTGTACCATAAGGACATAGGTTAAGGAACTTTAGAATTAACAAATAAATTTAATATTTAAATGATAACTTTTGAATCTTTCAAAGCATTGAATGCACAACTTTAAGAAAAAAATTTTATATTTGTTTTCTTAACTTATGCCTCAAGGACACAAGTTAACACATTTTTATTTAGGCTTATGCACAAGCATATTTCTCTTGATCTTTCTTCAAAGAGAACCTGATAAATGGGCTCCATTTCTGGTGGGAGACCTTGATAGGTAGCCTATGGTAGGAGACATAGTTTTTTTTTGTTTTTTGGTAAAAATGAATATGAACCATTAGATAAGGATTGATCAACCTTTGGATTATAAAAGTCTATAGTCTTACTATATCCTATCAACACTCAATAATTTCTTTTATTTCATCATCATTGTCTCTCTCCTATCATCTCTTGCATTTTTTCTTTTTCTCTCTTGAAAATTCAGATCTGCAGCAACCACCAACAAAGGAGCTTGGATCATTGATTGTCTAGTGGCAAGAAACATGCTTGAATGGAGGGGATGTTGAAAAATCTGCACCAAACAATGTGCGATGAAGAAAAATGCTCTCTTTAATTGTTGAAAGATTTGCTTTTTGGTAGTAATTTTTATGGGGTGTGTTCTTGATTGCTGATGTAATATTTTCTCTTGAGTGTATACAAAAGTGTGAATCTTTTTATTGCTTTGTTCTTTATTGGATATCAAAGATTTGTTCTTGTATTTTTTAATTTATTTATGAAAGTGTGAATCCTTCTTTAAGTTCATGCCATATCTTGGGACTAATTTTTCAGACACATGGACAATTAGTTTAATATAATGTTAGATTGAACTAGAACAGTGAAGGCCAATATTGAATTTTACATGACTGATAAATGTAATGGAAGGACCGATGTTGTGGCTGTCTCGTATAACTCAACTAGTGGGAGACAAAAATAATCAAGTGCATTTTGCTTATAGTATAATCTAATGGGCTTGATGAATCTAATGGTTTTAAAATGTCATGTACCGATAGGAGACCTATTAAGGTCTCTCACCTTGGACAGAGCCTGATAAATGATTGTAGCCGGTCTTTGTCAGGTCACGCAAGTAACATGATTAGCTGTACTAAATAAATAGATTTGCATGTGTCAAAAAGGAAAACTTCGCACTATCACACACATCAGCAAACGATGGAAAAAAAAAATGAACTACACACTTGAGACTAGAGAATACTGTACTGTACTTTGTGATATCATGACTTGTACTCTCCAACAAGCAAGGGATATGTCACCTAAAGACAGCCAAAGTGACTTCAGAAATCAGAACATGTATTATCATTCATTGAGATACTTGGGTTGGGCATAAAGTGTGTCTTACTCTTGCATCATTCATTTAGACATACCATTCCACAAAGCAAATAAGCACGAATTAGAAAGAATCTAGAAATAAGCAGCAAATCATGTACTATATTGCTGAATACATCAAATGTTAACAAAATCCAAATTCATTCTTAGACCTAACTAAGATGACCAAGTTTTCAATTCAATTTGACAGAACATAATGTGTTTTGTGAATACTTTTTAAACCACACTTAAATTTAAAACACACACCATCATCCTTGAATCATGTCCTATCCTATAAAAACAGATTGCTAAAAGCACCTAAAAACAACAGCAAACATCAACAGAGATTGAGATTTACAATTTCAATTCTTATTTTAACATTGAAAACTCCTAAACTAAAACAACAGTATTTTCTACAATGAAATCTTCATCAAGATTCTCTTTAACTACACTTGACAATGGTCAGCATCGAAATACAACATCAGAACAGAACAGAACATAGACCTGCCAAATTAAGCACATAAAATTCATAATTTCATCAAGGGATACCATACAAGACCAATATGAATCTATGTTCCCCCCGGAGTCAAATCATAACCATATCATATAATAATTTAAATACAAGCCAGCAACATAATTACCAAAGAAAATCAAACACTAAAAAGCTACTAAATTCACCAAACAATACATCAAAATCTAAAACTAATCAAGTTCCAAAATTTACCAAAAACAAGAGGTCGACAGATGAATATAGCAACATCATTATATCAACCTACCTAAAATAAAAATCTATACTAGTTGGAAAAAACATGATTTTATCTCATGGTGGGTGCAAATGCAAACACAGAACCGAAGAAGTTTCGATTTTTATTACCACCACTATTGACTATATAGATTTATCTACGATTCTGAGGGTGAAGCTATGTTGTTGTTGTTGTTATTGTTATTGCCGTTGTTGTTAATGATGTTGTTGTCGTTGTTGTTGATAGTATTACCCTTACGCAGTTTCCTCTTCTTGTTCTTCTCCGAAATAGCTTTCGCAAAAGCTTCAACAATCCTTTGCTGAGACTCAAGAATCATCTCAGTACGCTTCATCTCCATCTCCATTCTCATAGTTTCAATCTCTCTAGCCATCTCCATCTTCATCTGCTCCATCCTCACAAACCCATCTCTCAAAACCTTAATAGCATTCACCATTTCACCAATTGGATCTCTTTCCCTTTCTCTCTCTACATCCCTCTCCCTCTCTCTCTTCCCCAAAACAACCCTCTCCTTAACAAGCCTCGTTCCACCATTGATCCTAGACCCAGATTCTGAATTGTTGTTCATTTTCGGATAGAATTTTGATCCGGGTTGTGCCACGCTAACACCAGTTGGAATCCTAATCCGAAACCCACTACCGGAACCACCAAAACCACCGGAAACTCCATTCCGGTATAGCTTATCAAGACTTCTGGTATTACCAGAACCAGAACCACCACCAGCAGCACTTCTAAGTTCCTCATAAAGATCATCATCATCATAATCATCGTTCTCTAGTGTTTCACGGTGGTTGATAAGGTTATGGCTATGGATGTGATTATGATTAGCGTTATGATTAGGGTTTTCTGGTTTATGCGGTGGAGAAGGAGGAGAAGGACCTTTTTCCATGGAATCCATAGCTTTGAAAAGAACCCACGAAGAAGAAGAACGAGATCTCGGAACCGGAAGAGATCTAAGCTTCTGAATCTCAGATCGGTAACGTTTACGGAGCTTTTCCATTTTGTGACGACACTGAACGGCGGTTTTAGCGACGGGTGAAGAGTTAGGGCAACGAACAGCGACGGCATCAGCAACTTCTTGCCAATGGGTTGCTTTGAGATTTGTTCGACCCAGAGAGTACCATTTGTCACGGTAAGAATCGATTAGAGCAGAGGTTTCTTCTGGTGTCCAGCACGGAGGTGGAAGACGACGAGATGAGGTTGGTGGTGGTGGTGGTGCTGGGAGGGAGAGAGGGAGAGGTACGGCGGATGGTGGTGATGGGATCGATTCAGTTGGTGATGATGGTGGTGGTGATGATGTTGCCATGGCGTATAATAACAACAGAGAGCGAGAGGAAGAAGAAAAAGGTAAAATTATTAGGGTTAAAATGAAGAGTGGTGGTTGTTATGGTGGAGGAGAAAAAAGAGAGAATTATTTTAGGGTGGAAGAGAAAAAAGGAGGGTATGGTAAGGTAAAAGAAAGAGGGTGGTGCGGCATGATAAGGGTGACGTGGGTGGATGAGGAGACGACCACCGTTTAGGTGAGAGGGCTAACGTGCGCGGAGGGGTGGTGAGGTCCACACTTCTGACTTTGCCCATCACCACCAAATCTAATCTCTTCATCAAAATTAGCTGTTTGTGGTTGGCCTAGAGGCTAGAGCAAAATAAATTACAAAATCATAAGTTGGGTGACATGTTTGTTATGTATGTGATTTGGTTTAGTGAATTTTAATGGGAAATAGGGTGGGGTGATTTGATTTTGGGTGATGGTGTGTGTGGTGGCAATAGGGGTTTGGTTTGGTTTGACCGATAAATAAAAAGTGGTTGGGGGGTACATTGTATTTATTGGAGAGGGATGGATGGGTGTGCAATTTTGCTAACGTCATGGAGTGTAAATGGATGGCCTCCGACTCTATATTCTTCTTTTAACTCAAATCAATCAAACTACTTAACACTTAAGTGTACTTCATTCTTTTACATATTAACAAAAATTATGTACAAGTTTTCTTTTAAAAAATATAAAAAGTTTATATTTTAGAAATTTTATATGTTATAATTTATTTTTATAAATTAAAAGGCTTGTTTTTATATGTTGATAAGTGTTTTTAGGGTATTGTTTAATCATCCAAAAGTAGTATCTTTTATATTAAAAATTGTGTATTTATGACTTCAACGTGTGTTTGATTTATATTTTCAAGATAAAATTTCTTTTTACGATTCTTTAAAAAATGCTCTTAGAACATCTGTTACCAAGACTCATAGAAAAATTATAATCAAAATATATTAGGTGAATAGTGGACATTACCAAATTAGATCAATTAATGGGACATTGGAAATATGATAGATTCTAGGATGAAGACTCTATCAAGTCTCTCACCAATAGAACAGAAAAAAAAAAATCACCTTTTAATCAAATGGACCAGATCTATTACAAATAAATATGAGTGCATCTAAATATTTCTACATACAATTTTGTCCCCATATTTTTACTGTGTTCATAGGGTTCAAATGCTTCAGCCATTAGAGATATAAGAGTACTTAATCGAGTTATCACACCATGGGAATTTTTAATTGATTATTTATTTAAAATGTTATTATATTTATTATTAATTTTATTAATAATTATAATCCATTAATTTTTCCATGGATAATATATGCAAAGTTCAGGTTCGAATCTCTAATTACCACATAAAAATCAATTATTTTTTCTTTTTGACTAAGTCCCATGCACGTTTTCTTTTGATTACTTACTTTGCCATGTGAAGCTAATTAATAAGGTTTACGGTTTTTGCTTGAGAGAATTTGCAATGTAACATTGGTGTAGATTAATATGGGAGAAGCATAGTATACAAGCTATGTCTAATTTTCCTTCTTATAATAAACTCAATTGATAAAATTAATATTAAGTTTCATCGACATCTAAAAAGTTGCGATCTTGTGAAGTTGTTTCTGAGACCTTGCGAATTCACATGCGCCGCTAACAAAAAGTGATTGTTGTGTTGTAGTGATTGTTGTGATGGCAAAATACTCAATGAATCGCACGTCTCAGTCAATAATCGATAAGTTTTCCTATTCTCTATTTTTATCTTATTAGGGGTCAAATTATTTGTATTGTATTTCCTCTATTTTTATCTTATTATGAGTCAATTTTTTTGTGTTGTATTTCTATATGATTTTTACCCTTTATAATTGTTCTGTCTAATTTTTCCAATACGCGCTAGAATCCACCTAGAAAATAGTACTATTAAAGAAAAATAAACAAATAAATAAAAAGAAGTTACAAGTAGTGACCTTGTTGAAATTATAAAAAATATTTTTCTTATTGAAATTATGAACATAAAAATAGTACTAATTATATTTTGTGTTATATATTTGTTTATTTAATACGTGACAAATCTCAAATAGTGAATGTATAACAAAGGTTTCACAAATGAAAAAGAAAAAATTAGACAGAAAGGTGAAAATCATCATACCAGATAAAGTTGATGAGCATTATGAAATAGATGGTGAATATAGACAATAAAAGTCGATGTCCACATAAATATGAAATATTCACTAATTTTTGTAGCTCATAATGCTTGTGGTATCTTTGAAACTTTTTTTTTTCATTTCCTGTATGCATTCTTTTTCTTTACATCTATATCAGTTTCTTCAAAGGAAAAGAAAGATAAACAAATCAAGAAAAATCCTCAAAGTCACATACCTATCAAACTAGTTGAAGCATATTCAACTCTATTTGTTTTGTAATCACCTACAACTTTTGTGCTATAATACCTAAATTTATTTGAATCCCTTTTTATGCATTCAAGCATGTAGAGAAGGAACTTGAGACGAGATCCCTTCCTGCATCGCTTTGATTGATAGATAAAGCATTATGACTTATAAAGGGAATTTTTTTTTTTTTGAGATAATGAACGGAACAATCTAACAGATTCGGCACCTCATGGCTCATGTGCTTATTCTTCGGAACCGTAAGAAAATCGGCTTTTTTAAGAGAGAGACAGCAATGTTACTCCAAATCTCTGATCTAGTTCGAAGATGAGAAATTTTCTCTAAAATTTCCATATCTTCTGATAGAACATAGCCAAAGACAGTGTATGAATCTCTCCATTCCTTGTGATTTGCAAGGCTGATGAAGAAATCTGGACCAGAACCAACCCATGCCACAGATCCTCTTTTTATGGCAGGACAGTGTTCTTTTGGAATATCCTTGAATTCAAACCCATGGGATTCCAATGTTCCTTGAACTAATGCAAATGGTGGTCCAAATGTAGCCTACATCATCATTCAAATTTAAAAATACACATTAGAAGTTTAAAAGAGAGAAGGATAACATATGAGCATCTTCAAGACATTTTCATGTAAGGTAGACCTAGGTTCTTTAGCATTGTCCACATAATATAGACGCAAAATTTTGTATAATCATTCGTGTAAGTTAAAGTTGCAGCCATGTGATTAGGAGATCACAAGTATAAGCTGTGAAATCAACCTCTTGCAAATGCAAAGACTGTTTGAAATTCTTGGAATTTCGGTAGGGCTTAAGTCAACCCTTACAAAATTGTCTTATTAGATGAAGACTGCCACCACTTATAAACCCACTTTCAGGACTCTGCCATGACAATTTTCACTTTTATTTACATGATGAACCTTACCTTTTTTATGTGGTTTCCCGCTTCATCCCAAAGAATTCCCCGGGTTTCAGCGCGATAAATATGGCAACCAACACAATTTGGCAATGCCAACAGTTCAAGAATGTAGGAAACAGAATGTGGAGCACAGTGTGGCAAAAGCTGTAGAAATAAAAGTTCATAAAAGGGTTAAGGAAATAACATTCACGTTTAACTCTAGTAATAAACATAGATAAAAAAAAAAACTAATTATGGTAAGAACACAAGTTTCCAGTTTCCAACTTTCAACCTATCTTACAAGCAACTATATTAACATTAGATTATCAAAATTCATATATCAGTTGTGAAATAGCATTACAAGTCACGTTAACAGCATGATTGATACCTAGAGAGTATAGAATCCTTATCCTAATTCTCACAAGGGTAAAACTAGAAGCAGAATTCAAACCTAAATACCTCCTTCCACACAGCCACACTCTCCAACAAATGGAAAGTATGAGGACAAAATGCGGATCTATGGAATTTCTTAAAGCTATAACTACTGCTCGGTACAGTTTATACCAGTTTTGTCAATTGCAGATAGTGGAAAACAGTGCTTTGTTCGAATTTCACTATGCTATAGCGCCGCCCTAGCTACTATTTAACAACACTTTATACTAAATAGTGTATCACGGAAAATTATCAATTTATTTAATTTCCACCAGGCAATAGCCGCTATTTGAGAATACTGGTTTACACTTACACTAGAGACAGAGTCACTTTTTGTCTATTTAAAGTTTCACTCTGATATTGAACATGTCCCAGACTCTGATTAGCAAATAGGGTTTTTATCAACCCAAGTAAGAAGCCATGTTCCTTGCAACTTTTACACACCTGCATTCCAAGCTTAAATGCAACGAAAAACTACCCTTACAGACTTATATAAATATTGTCCTCAAAGTGATCTTCTACCCAGTAAAATGTTTCCAATCTGTGCTGTTCAAACCTTTGGCTGATGCTATCAGCGGGAACTTTTTACGTAAAGTTTATCAACCAAACAAAGTATTAACATAAGCTCGGCAAAGTCATTTATTATTGTAAGACACACACAAATACATTGAGGACCAAAGAAGCAATCCACTGATAATTGTATACTTTTTAGATGGGTTTTGCATCCGCGTTGGACATTTCTCATTTGCCAGATTAAAAGTTAAGAAATAGACAATAGAAATATGACAAAATGCAAGACATATTCAGCATTTTGAATACAAAATAACATGGTAAAATGTGCAATGAGCATCATAGACAAACAATAAATTGAAGATGTAGATAAATACTTACTTGTATGCGAAGAATCCCGTAGTCAGTTTCCAAACCAACAATTCCCTAAAAGTACAAACGTGTAATGAAAAGATAGATATTTTATAGGTAAAAAAAAATAGAGAAACAGAAATACATATGTAACAATCACATAGCTTCAAGAAGCACACAAAACAAAAGTATAATGAGAATATGGCAAGGATCCTCTAAAGTGTAAAGTGAGAAAATCAAGGGTTGTTATTGTAACAAACTCATGATTTGTTATGATATACCTACAAAATCAACCCTTAATTTGTTAATTAACGGTTGATATTGCGCACTTTACACTCTAAAGTTAGTTGCTCACTTTAGAGGATTTAGATCCCTTTGAGTGCATTATCATGAACAAAATAAAGCATTGCTAACAAATTAAATACACTTATAGACAGTTTATCATGAAAAAACAAAATTCATTAATACATTCAGTTCTTAGAATGAAGTAATTCAAGCATAAAGTTGGATTCACAAAACATTGATCAAATAACTGGTAGTAAATGAGAGAAGTAATACTTTTAAATCCATATAAAATAATTTGACACAGATACACATCTCAAATAGGTATGTTCAGTACATATCAATGAGAGTAATAATTACAACAACACAATATTCTTACCTCGCCCTTATCAAAGACAAATCCAGAAGTCCACATAACTCTATCTCCCGAGCCAAATCGATCAGGGTTTAAAGCATCTTTTTGTCTTTTTAACCAACACTGAAATGAAAGTAGGTAATGGTATAATATTAGGTAAAGTGCATATGACATTCTATGCCTAAGAGACTGGAACGAATCCTCAAACTATTCTACATTTCAAGCAATCATAAACTACACAAGCTAAAAGAGTATATCTTTACAGTGGTGGTACTGCAGTATGAAACAGGTTTCCCAAAAAAAAATATAAATCATAACCTTAAGAATCTGCAGAGGGAATACATTTTCAAAAGATATTCAACTAAATCAAGTCATTCGAGTGCTTCCAACTGACTAAAATGAATCTTAATTCTTAAACACTATTCAACTTTTGGTAATAAATAAATCTACGAGAAATTGAATTGGAATAAATTGGGAAGGGTGTAAAAGAAGCAACAGTTTACCAACATAAAGTTACTTCATATATACAGACAAATGGTACAACAAAAATTGAGCTGAACCCCATGTTCATTTATCATAATTAATCAATCAACAATTCAAGCTGAGTCTAAATGCACTACAAAGTCGGTCTTTGATAACTAAAAGCGGAACGGAACATAACATACACATTTGAGTTTGATTTTGATACACTGTCAACAAATTACTCTCAATTACATATGTATGACTTTATAAGTAATTATGATTAAATTCAAATACTTTTTAATTATATGATTATTACCATTAATTTAAACTATAAAAAATCTTTACATTCACGACTTGTAACAGCGACAAACAACCAAGCGATATCCTACTAAGTGCGGTCAGCGCCATAATGTACTATCATTCACAATATTGTATATATGAATTAAATCCTAAAGTTTTTGTTATATGGTCAATTTTATTTTTTTTGAGGGATTGTTATATGGTCAATTAAGGACTTCAACAAAAGAAATACAAAGATAATTATCATACACCACAATCCAAAATCATATATAATCATCTAAACTGAAAAAAATGATAGAATTGCAACAATAATACCTCACCAAATCTAGGTCCACAAGCATTTCTATCACCACACCAAACCCAAGAATTACACAAACAACCACGACCATCACCACGACACGAATCCTTACAAGCCCTACAACATTCCTCAGAAGAATTAACCTTAAAATCATCACCCCATTTCACAGCATCACCCCATAGTTCCAAATGCTCAACCCCTCTACAGCATTTCCCTTCAAAACCATTCTTTTCATCCAAAACCTCGTACATTGTTGACACAGATTCAGTACTGCTCTGTCTGAAGACCATGGTAAGGAAAAAGTACACAGCAGAACAGGAGATTGCGCCAATCATGAAAAATATGAGGAGGGTGAATTTACCGAAATCTGAGTCGTTTTGGCGACGACCCATGATGAGATTATGGGAAATTTGGTGGCTTTGTTCGGATTTTTTGACGGACAGTGTGATGAGAACAAGAAGAAGAACAACATTGACAACTTTTCATGTTGTTTTCACGATGAACTTGTTGGCTACAAATGCTAAAAGTAATGCTTCATTGTCACCATCAACTACCAATTTACGACACGTTTCATATTTTCTTTGTTGTCTTTTTCTCCTACTCCTACCCATAATAATTAGGTCATCTCTTTTAAGTTTTTCGTTTTTCTTAAAATGGTCTTTTAAATTTCAAAATTTCAAACAAGTCGTTTTAGTTTTTGAATCGTTTCAAACAAGTCATATTGTAGATGGCATAGTTGGTAATTACTTCCTTAAACCCATCTTTGGTACCAAATTTGGCTCCTAACACCCACTTAAAATTAGTCATCTTTTTAAGCATGACAAATTGTGGATAATGCTCTTTGTTACTATCATCTAAATCATCACCATCATCCTCTAAAATGACTTGTTTGAAACGATTCAAAAACTAAAATGATTTGTTTGGGACTTTTGAAACTTAAAAGACGACTTTGGGAAAATCGAAAAACTTAAAGACCTTTAGATGCATTTGACCTAATAATTATTACAAAGTTCCTTAAAAACAATAATAATAAAGGTATTGTTAATGACTGTCCTGTGCACTCTTTAAACATTCTAAATTAAAGAATTCTTTATAAAAAATTAAATATTTTAATTTTCAATGAATTGATTACACACTTTTAATTAATACTTATTGCTTATATTCTTTAAAGAGTGTATCAAGACAACATTTCCCTAATAATAATAATTAGTATTACAATGTTTCACATAATCACATTCGAATTTGACTAAGATGCCCAACATGATAATATAACTCTTAACATTTTCAACTACATGAATAAGTAACTCACTTGATTTAAGATAAAAAACTTACGAAGTTGTGTCGTAGTCTTAGTTTATTTGATAAGAATATTGGATATTATATATAGTGGTTTTTGACAATATATTATATATAGTGGTTGGATCTTACTTATTTATCTTAAAAATATGAATTTATAGTCATTAAATTACTTGACCATACAAAATAATTCAAGATTTGAATTCTAACAAATGGGAATATACTAATATAACAATTTGGAGGGTGGGAGTAGCTCAATTAATTTAAACTAAATGATAAAAAAGTTTAAAATAAGCGATATACTAACACCCCACTTATTTTCTAAAAAAAAATTCTAAGGTTGAGCTATCTTTGAAATGAACAAGAACATGAATAGAACCAAGCTCTTTTCCTTGAGGAAGAATCACAATATCAATCTTCCGAACACCTAGAGTCGGATCCGATTAATGGCATAGTGTGGTTATAGCCACACTAGATTTTTTCCAATTTCTTTTACACATGAAAGATGTTTATTAGAATAAGTGAAGGATGAATATTTTTTCAAAGTTATAGGTAGAATAAAATGTTAGAGGAGGTTGACGATTCATTTTGTTCTAATTAGCAATTGTAAGGGTAACAAATAAATATAGTCTAATAAAACTTACCCAAATAATACTACTAAAACTATTACTTTGAGTGAAATAGTACATGATGTTTAATTTTGTTGGGCAAATTCTTTTTATACTACTATTTTAGCAATGCCCCTGCGAACACCATGTCCATGTTGGTGACAATTGAAATGTTTACGTGTCAAATACATTTTTTTACATAAAAAGAACAAAAGAAAAAGCGCACTATGAAACCACTAAAGAAGAATATGCTCCCTTTGGGATCTTTGTCAAGAAAACTAATGCCAGAATTATGTGACAACTATATTTGATCCAATTGAAATAAAATAAATTGATAAATAATAGATAGTGTCTTACACTAAGTTCAATTTTTTATTTTTTTTTATTTTTTTTTTATTTTTTTTTGCGTTTGTTATCCCTCTGATTGAGGGGAATGAATTTTGTTAATCTAGAGTTTGGTAGTGAAATAAGTATAGTCTGACAAAGAATTGTTTTATTCAAAAATTGAACTCAAGTTCTCCTGAACAATTCGTCCTTTCGTAAAGTTCATTACCACATGAGTCTAATTTCTTGGTATAAATTTGATTGCTTTGATAACACATATTTAGTTATATTTTGATTACATAGAATACGAATAAACGTCCCAATATAAAATGAGTTGCCGCGTATCACTTGCTACATCATCAAAATACAACCATAAATGCATAGGTAAAGAAAAATTTAAGCCCCTAAAAATAGGTAAGAATTTGGCTCACACCCCTCAATAACGTAAGTTCAACTTCAGCCGTTAGTGTTAGAAACATGTTATTGTTTAATCTATAATCATATTTTGCAATGTCGACAGAGCATATTCTTAATCTAACGAGTCATTAAAACCTAACTCATTTAAATTTTCTAATACTAAAAATAATTCTGACATTAAAATTGAGGACCAGAATTATAAATTTAGAAATAGAAAACTAAAAATGGACACTAAATCAATGAATATAACGATATTTAAGTATTGATAAAAAAATAAAAAAATAAAAAACTGCATTTAAGTGTTTGTTAGAAAAATATATTTTATTTTTCCAAATTTAAAAATAGTATTAAATAAATAAGTCAATACTAATTGAACTTTGATAATCAAAAGTTCGAACCTCAACCCCTACATATAACAAACTAAACCAATACTACTTGGAAACTTTGGCAATAGAGTTAGAACCCCAGCATATAACAATGAATCGTCGATCATCAAATCTTCAAAAATAATTTACTTTTATTTGAGATATTTCTGGAGTCAACGCATCCCCGCTTTATTGTCTTAGTTACCTCTCTTTCCTAGGTCAACATATTACCACACAAAGTTACCACTTACCATATGGTTGCTGGCTCAACGAAATGCAGGATAATTCACTCATGTTCATTATAATTCGACTGGCAAAAAAATAAACTAATAAAAACTAAAAAAAATCAATTTAATAAACCAACTTTTTCGACAGCAAAAAATAATCCAAATCCATGGACTTCATTTTCTTTCCAAATGAACAGAGCCAGGAGATATCATATAAAACTAGGTTTTAATTACACATCACATGTTTGACACTCCTCTGTACATTTAGAATTAACCTCATAAATTGAATAACTTCAACTGTATCAAGAGAAGATCCAAGATATCTTGAATTGAAGTAATCCTTGATTAGTGGAAAATTCCAAATCAGTCTTTAACTCAGCAATAATCTTTTCTTCAAAATGACGGGCATCAGAACGTCCATAAGCTACAAAATTCACATCCAACAGCAGCCAGCCTGTTACATTTAGATATGTTTAGACAAATGCACCGGGGACCAAGTGTGCAATCTTCGACGTCATCCGACTGGGAGAAATATAAAGATGACATTTGAGGATAGAAAAACCGCCTAAAATATAAGATGACTTACCTCAATAATAAGATCTAGATCCACCACCGCTACCACTCATATAACTGCTACTACCGTTCATACCCCTACTAGAATACATGGATGAATATGAGCTGCCACCAACCTAAACCACCAGCAAAATAAAATTATGTCACAAATATTTAGCCATATATAATAAAACACTACTTCCAATCAGAAAGGATGGTAACATTACATCACTTCCACGAGATAAGTAATCACCACCATAGCTTGATGAGTAGATACCTCCATCACTACCACCAAGAGAGCCTGACACACAACATACAAGAAAGTTGCAAGACTAAGCAATAAAATTTGATGTTCAAAACAACATATCAGATTATTTGAAATAATATTCACCTCTGCCATAACTTGGGTCCTGTCGACTGCTATATGCCCCATGTGAGTTTTGATTAGATAGAGAACTTCTACTGCCACTATATCCTAAACTAGATCTTTCGAGCCTACTAATCAAAATGTGAGGAATAAGTTAGCAAAGAACAACAGGGTCAGGTTGGGGGAATGCATGAACGTTGTTTGGAGCTAACTAACCTATCACCATAAGCCTCTCTATATCGGGAAGCACTGCCTCCATAGTCATAGTCTAAACGAGATCTTGATTGGCGAGCACCAGCATCAGCATACCGTGGAGAAATGTCATCCTGATTAGAAATGAAAAATAAGCAAAATTTAATTAGCTAAAATCAGAAATAAAATAAATGAGACCATTAAAATGAATGTTTAAAATAGAATTTTACTATGGCAGCATAAGGACGTTTCGAGCCAGATAGTGCGTCATAATCGCGGGGGCGTCCTTCGCGATAACTTAGACGGGGAGATGGAGAAGGAGGCCTTTCAAGTCTCCGATCATAACCATCATCCAGATAACCCCTCCTTGGTGCAGTACGAGATGTATCCCTATGCAGGTCAGGGTAGCCAGAGTCACGGGCTGGATAATCTCTATAAGATGGACCTCTTTGAGAGACCACCTGAGAACCATAATCTGCAGAAACTCTACTTCTTGGAGGTGGCAGATCCACAGGTCGACCATAATCTCTCTTCATGCTACTTTTTGGATATGCAGCTGATAACAAGAGAGTATGATAATATATTATCATAAAGAAAGACTAATAACAGAATCTCTACTAGGGAAAAAATGTAATTCATACCTGCTAATCTCCTGTAGGATCTAGCTGGAGGAGAGGCTGGCCTAGCTCTTACTGGTATCGACGTTACAGGACGTCTATTTCTCGCACTAGAAGGTCTAGCTGGTGGAATGCGACTCCCAAGTCTTCTGAACACATGAGCAGGTCGACTCTGTGGTGCAGGTCTACTACGTGGTGCAGGTCTACTACGTGAAGGCCTTTCCAATCTTCCAATCTTGCGGCCAGAAATGTCCCTATGAGGAACATGTTTACCACGAACTTTCGGAAGAGGTCTCGACAATCTAGCCCTAACTTTTGCCTGAAAGAAGCATGCATTATAAAAAAGCCATATTTAGCTGTTAGACATGTACATCAATTTTAAAAGCCAAACAAACCTTTTTGTTGCCTTCGCCTAACCCTGCACTGGTAATGCTCTCAGCACATTCTACAGCAGCAGCATGTGTACCAAACGTAACAAATCCATAATTCTTCCTGCGAGCACCTGGCATGTTCTTAGCAAGCTCAACTTTTTCAACCGCCCCATATTTCTTAAGAAGAGCTCGGACATAATCTTCATCCCATGAAGGAGGCAGTAAATCAATAAATACTGTTTTAACCTGCAATTCAGATGCATTTGATCAGTTACACCAAAAACAAATGGTACAACTTCACCAACCTATGAAGCACAAGACTCTTATTAGATGTGTCCATATGTCCAACAGACAGCCACAATCATACAATAACATACAACATGTATCACACGCCTCACATAAGTGTCCCTGAAAATTATTCTCTTTGACATACCTCTGACATAGCTACAGACAGTGAGAGCACTTTTTTTTAAAAAAAATATCAGAAAAAAAAAAAAACTTTTAAAATTGCGATAATAGTATTTTAATTAGACATTAGAAAGTTCCGCTTATGCACATCTTCCCACATACACACATCTTAATCTTCTCCGATCGTCATCTTATTTCTGTCAGTGTCTTGTATTTTGCAGATTAGCGGTATGTACATGTCGATCGATACCTGTGTCGTGTCCGTGCTAACAACATTAAGTTATATTTAATTAATAAAATCTGAAAAACAATGGACATGGCAAGGATGGAATACAAGCCTGTCCAGACATTAAAACTACTTAGGTTTCATCTTGTGATGCTTGTCCAACCTCCAGAGTAAACTAGGTAAAAATATGTCGAAATTTATTAAATCAATCAGTCGTAAAGTGAACCCAGTGTTGCTTTTATAAGTAATTAGTAGGAAAAATAAAGTCATAATATAACACCAAAAATATAGTTTACTATAAAAATGAACCACTACTGAGGTTTGAAGCCAACATAGATGTGTACCGATGGCCCGATTCCCAAACGCTTGAATGAGATCAAAGAACCATGTTTTGCAGGTTCAATACATCAGCCCTTGACAAAAGCAAGGAAATGAGATCCAGAAATATACCTGTGCCATAATATCATCACCCAGGTCAATAAAGGAGTTTGCAAAGGAAACCTCGGCAGGTTTATCAACTCCAAAAACAACATCTGTCTTCTGCAATCGCTTATAGGCGTCCTTAGAATCTGAATGAGATGAAAATTCCAAAAAAGCACATCCACAGTTTGTTCCCTCATTGTTATCATCTTCTAATAAAGTCAAATCCTTGAAACTTTCAACTCCATAATGTTTCAATTTCTCCTTTAACTGGCATCAGAAGTTTCGTTAACAGTTAGAAACAAGGGCCTTGAAGGTGGCAAGATTTAATAGTAGTAAGCATTACTCGGGCCTTGAAGGCGGCAAGAAATAGACCTAGAAAAAAGACTTACAGCTTCCTTTTTCCATGACTTGCATATGTTATCTAAATAAAGAGTATCACTGTCCTGACATGTGGTGATAGTGATACCACATTGTTTGCCATTAATCTGAAATTGTAGTCATGAAAAATATGATTTAAGACACTACAAATTGTAAATCTGCTCTAACCATGAGAAGATCAAAGATTACCACAGGATTTTTTAGCTCTGCCAATGCTCTTTTAACATGTTCAACAGTTTCAAAACGCAATAAAGCAAATCCCTTGTTTCTTTTAGTCTGAGGATTCACAGTCATCCTAACTTCAGTAATCTCCCCAACTTTACTGAAAACCTTCCTCAAATCATGCTCTGTAGCCTCCTTGTCTAGGCCCCCAACAAATACTTCCAATTCCTTCTGCTTCTGCGTCTCCTTTATAACTTCAACTTGTTCCTCTTCCTTTACATCAGCCAGATGCTCATGCACGTTCTCCTCACTGGCATGCTCATCATCACCAGCAACATCATCATCATCACCCTCGACTTCTTCATAAACATATTCAACTTCTTCAACTTCCTCATCACCTGTATCACCCTCTTCTTCATCCACATTCTCTTCAGGTTCTTCCTCCACTTCATCTCCGGCCTCCTGACCCTCGTCTTGTTCAATTCCTCTCTCATCATAGTCATCATCACCAACATACTCCTCAGGATCATACTCATGATAATTATCCTCAAAATCTAAGTGTTCATCTTTTTCATATTCATCTATGGACTCCTTAACCTCCTCTCCATTGTCTGCTATAAGATAAATATTTAAAGCCATCCCGATCAAAACACTCTCGAATTTTCCAACATTATAGTATTCATAAAATTACTGTAATCCATATTCTATAATCAATCCAGCATCACACGAGGTAAAACACCAACACGAAATAGAGAAAGAACTCGAGCAAATTTAAAAAAATAAAATAAAAGAACTTCACAGTATATCTGATCCTATATGCAATATAGTTGTTACATCAACTTGCCAAAATGACAGAAGTACAAAACAAACGATAATGTGCGGTACCACTTAATCAAAGAAACACTCTCATGTTCTACTAAAATCCCAAAACTTCCAAGTGGGTCAAGGGCTGGTGGAATATGTCATGTACATTTCCATCACTTCATTCACTATCACCAATAGTCTACCAAAACCATCGAAATTCACAAGACAACCAATGTTGCCAATCCAGGATCGCAGGAAATAGCTGTTTGTTCAAATTTCGCTGTGATAAAATGTTATATCCACAATTTAACAGCACTAAAGCATATCGAGAAACAAACGATATCTGTTTGTTCAAATTCTACTACGCGCTATAACTGCTATTTGACAACACTAAAGACAAAAATACCAATAGACTAATTTTCATAACCTACTTGATAATCATCGCTAACATAAGCAAAAATTTGAAATTTTGATAAACCCCATGTCACATAACAGCCGCAATATGCATCAAACATGATAAAAAACACTACATATATCCAAAGAATGAAAAAATTCCACAAAAATTCATGAAAAAAATAAAAAGAGGAAAAGGGACTCACTTTCCACCATAGCTACACCATTAGGCACTGTTTCAACAGAATTCTCCTCCACCGCAGAATCATCAACATGATTGTCTTCATGATTCTTGATAGGTTTGGGTTCAGGTTCTTGCGGCGGATTCTGAATTGAGGTTTTTGAAGAAACCTTCGCCTTCTTTGCCGCAGAACCTCTTTTCACCACTTTCGGAGGCATGGTTTGAATTAGATTTCTTAACCCTAATCCAAGAAACGAAATACTCAACACAAGAAAGTGTTATTCGGATTAGAAAATATTGAATTGATCGAATTGAAATTAAAATTGGAAGTTAACCTAATTCTGAATTTGATAAAAGAGAGAAATTTGGGAATCGAGCGGATGAATCAAATAGGAACCAAGTAAGGAAAACCCAAAACTTTAGAGGAAAAAACAAATTATATTTTTACCAAAAAGAATAAAATAAAATAAATTTATTAGGATTTGATAATAAAAATATGGAAGGAGATGAAAACATATTTTTATTAATATTCAATATTTTTTTCACCATGTGTAGTGTTAAATCAAAAAAGAAAAATCCATAATTGGACAAAACATGTTTTGCAACAAATTTCCTTTCAAAAAAATTTTGTTTCGAAACAAATTTTTTTACATTTTTTTTTGTTACTCTCCTTATTTTATTATAAGTTGTTTTGGCATTTTCAAACAAATTAAGAAAAATTATGAGTAATTTTACAAAATTATCCTTCATTAATGATATAGGAAATTGAGACAAAAAATTAAAAATAAAAGTAATAAATAATAAAGAGTATGATAGAAATAAAACATTAATGATGTGTTGGTATTTTTTTTTTTGAAAAAATTAATGATGTATTTGTATTGTAAAGTAACATATAATGAAACACAAATATTTTTTCTAAAATGATGTATAATAGAAACACATAGAACATACGATTTTTTATTACTACCAATTTTCTGAAATTACCCTCACTAAATTTAATCAAATCACTAATTTAATATAGTATTTGTCTTTTTAGATTTTTAATTACATTGGTCTTTCTCCTTCAAAAAAATAATTACATTGGTCTTTCAAATGGTGAGGAAACGGTGGCCTCCAAAGAAGGAAATGTGGTGCTCGTGAAAACAATGCAACCAACAAATGTTCTATGTGTGTCCAATCTGCAATGCAAATTGATTTCAGTATCTCAACTGCTTAAAGATACTAATTACATGGTCCATTTTACTTACAAGTTTTGTCTCTTACATGATCCCACTTTCCGAAGAATGTCCATTATAGCGAGCAAATAGAGAGACTATACTATGTAATGTACTTAGACTTGTGACTAGGGGTGTTCATGGTGCATAAACTGAACTGAAACTTAACCACATTAATGGCTCATTTCATTTTTTAAGTGATTCACTTTGGTTCAGTATAATGATATGGTTCAATTAACCACATTTTTGCACACCCAATTTGTGACATATGCCTTAAAGCAAAACAATCACGAGAAAATTTTCTCATTGATGAAAATAATCTATGTACTATTGTTGATGATTGCTAGGCTAGAGAGTAGTGTGGATTTATCTTTTCATTGATAAAACATCTTAGTCAATTTTTAGCAATGGTTGAGAGGCAAACTTAGCGCATAAGTGCAAATCATTCGTGGTGACAATGGTACTAAATTAACTTGCATGAAAGAATATAGTCATGTGTTGGGACACTACAACAAAATGGAAGAGTGGAGTGGAAGCATCGCCTCATCCTTAACGTTGTTTGTGCTTTACGGTTTCAAGTCAGCATTCCAATTCAATTTTGGGGAGAGGGGATCTTACTGCATGTTACATGATCCATTGAACCCCTGCAAAGATTTTGGATGCAAAAACTCCATATGAACTTGCAGCCTCCCTCTCCTAAGCATCTGCACACAATAAGGATGACAAATTTACATTTGAATATATATATATAATCACAATATGATTAGTTTTCCTATAAGTAAGCATTTGACCCTTTGTAGCATACATCAAAAGTCTCAACAAAAGATGCATATGGAATATTTTTCATTTCCTAGATATTACTCAAAAATACAAGACAAGGAGAGAAGCTATAAGTTAGACGTTCATTGAAAAAAGCTAAATAAAGTATGTTAAAACAACATACTGCATTTCAAACCTTGTTAAGATTAAAATAAGGCCACACATATCATTTTAACAATGAGCTTGCTTGAGCCAGGATTGCGTAAGGCAATTAACAAACAGGAGAGGGAGATAGTCAAATTGGGAGAGTTATTAGTTCCCGGAAAACATGAAAGAAAAAATGGAAGTAAATATGATTTCTATTATTAGTGTTTCTTGCTCATAACATTGGTGCAATTTACAAAATCACTTTGGTAGCATCGTAATTTAATAGAAAGCTTAACTTTTACTAAAAGCATTGTGGTTTGTTAAAATTCTGCTAATTTCATCGTTAATCCATATATACACCGAGAATAAATTATTTCTATTTTACACTACTAGAATAATCATTATTTGCTTTCTCTCCATATCATGCTTCTTCTAGAGTAAGATTTATTTATAGAGCTGGAAGGAAGAAAAGCTTGAGAATGATGCCAAATATTACAAAAAAAATGCATAAGGTAGTTACTGCAACCAATGTGGTATTTGGAGATAAAATGGAAAAGGTAAAAAGCAAATGTAAAAGATAAGAGTAGTGATATTTGAACAACCATTTTTGACAACTTCTTTTTCCTCTCTTTTTATTGGTAAAAAATAATTGAAAGAGAAAAAGGAAGAGAGAGAATAAAAATTTAATATGAATATTAAAGAGAGAGTTGTCAAAAAGTTGTCACAAAATAGTTCTACGAATATCATTTCTCAAAAGATTAATTGGGATGATTCTCAATATATGTCAAAACTCAAAATACCCCATGTGGTGTTTCTGTCTTTGTTGTTATGTTTCTTTTTGGCAGTGAAGTTTGGTGTGTGTTTGTTTTGTGAGACAGCTTTTGTTATTTCTTTTTCTTTTGTAAATTTAAATTTATCATTTTTGTTTCCATTTTTTTTTATCAAGGGGAAAATAAAAAAAATAAAAATAAAAAACTAAGCAAAATGCTGTCTAAATATCCCGGAGGCATCCGCAAGCAGAGAGATATTTAGCTGAGGTGGAGGAGACATCCAAACTTGCCCAACCATTTTTTTAATATATCATTTTGTCTCTATTTTGTATTTAAATTAACAAAAGAATGAAGATATATTTTTGGATGTTTAGATTTTATGTTTTTCATATTTCTTTTAAGAAAAATAACATGGCAAACATTATACAAACTAAAATTATTATAACCTATTTTTTTAGAATTTTTTGAAATGGTGGGACAAAATTAGAGTATAACACGACCATATAATTGGTTTTTTTTAAGTAGATCAAGTATAATATATAATTTATAATGTACATTTTAAAAAACACATAGCTAATCATTTGAGAATGTAGAGTATAAGTTGACGAGCAATTCATCTTCCAAAATATACAACTCTATTCCTATCACAAGGTTTTGAACTTCAGACATAAGGTTAAAGGGGTCAAAATACTAGCCACTTAGACCACATCATGTTAGTTATTCCCGTTTAATTACTGTCCAGAAATCAACTTCTATACAATAACATAGGTTCCCTCAAAACAAAACAAAAAAACATAGGTATTAATATTTGTGTTCATTAATTGGATTGTTTGCTTAAACATGACCTAAACTTTGAAAACACGAGACCCAATTTTACATGTGTTTTAGAACAAAATGCTTGAAAGTGTTGCTGAAAATAACCTTCAAAAAATTACACAAAGTTGAGTTACAACAAGCTTTTCATTTTAGTTTGTATATTAATTAATCAAAGTACAAAATTAGTTTAGCGAACAAGAGACATAATCAACAATCTCTACCTATATTTTATATTTATTTGCCTCAAGAATAGTAACTGACATGATTAAAGGATACACATGATCAATGACAAACATCAATTGGTAGTGTTACTACATGAAGAAACAAGCTTGGATCATCAAATTGGATCATCAAACAAAGTTTTTAGGATGAACCCTTTTTCCTATGAGGCACTTGAACTTGTGCCAGGAAATGGAGACAGTTTTGCATTCAATCTTGAAGAGATCTTAAAATTACAATGTTCAGGAAATTATATTTAGAATAACCCAATGATCACCTGCAGACAGAATATACATTAAAATTTCGATGCAAGCATTTATACTTTACAATAGACAATGCATTTATACTTGAATGCTCAATATTTCTTTTGAAGCCTTTATCAATGGAAGCCTATCGATCATGTGTTTCTTTAAGGATATTTCATGTAAGTATGCAAAATATTTGCTTTTAAATCCTTTATACATGGTTTTTTGACATTTTTTCAATTACCAACAAAGAAAAGGGATTGTTAACTAGCTGGAGAAACTAAAACACATACAAAGAAAAACAAAGCATTTCTTACCAGTCTTCTTATTCACGAAATGGTGTGAGATCAATGTTAAACGGCTTCTTCCCTTTGCTTACCCTCTACAATTAATGAAGCTGGAGTTAAATCAAATATACCGGTTTAAAACTCAAAGCAAAACAGAACATTCAAATTGTTTGTCTTTTTGCTGAAAAGCAAATGTATTGCCACTTTCACCATGTATGCACCGTACTATTGACATTGGATGAACACCGTTTGGTCCAAAACGACCTTATCTGTGATCAATTTAACTGGGACATAACAGATGAACCCTCTGGTTTATACATGGAGAGCTAGCATCTGGTGTGGATTCTTATTCTGCCACTCTTAACTCATATATACCCTAGTCTGTTCTTTCTGATCTTACCAGCTTAATTATAAAAAAATACTCACTCAACATTGACCTAACAGAAAACTGTGTGGATTGAATTGAAAATTTATAATAATAAAAGGGTGTTTTCTAACAACCTTAATGACAAAATACTTAAAAATCAATTTCTCTAGTTAAAATAAGAAATCACAATACATCCTAGGCCTCAGGGGTATCAAGACTAGTTCAGTTAGCTTATTTAAAAATGAGAATAATTTTGATGCACCATCAATGTAAAACTTTTAACTTATACACTGTCTACCAATCATGCTATTATCTCTATGACTTTTTAAGTTAGATACAAAGCAAGTCAAACTTTTTTAATGATTGAACGGTTATGATTGACACCCAGTGTAAAAAGTATTTACACAGTCAAGTGCATATGAATTAAATCCTAAAATATATTATGAAACCTAGAATCCTAAATTTTAAAGCAATAACTTACAGAAATAGCTATAAGCTCTTCAAGTAGCTCCTCCAAGTGGCGCAAAGGCTGTCAACAAAAGGGATTTTGTATATATGTAATTCAGCACTCTATTTGATAATAAGCATCCAAAGGAAAACACATGTTGAGGAAATGGTATTTATAAACCAGAACAACTGTTATAAGCAACAACTCACCCACTGTGTTGGACCATCTACAGGTGCGCTCAGTGGATCATCGTGCACCTGAAAACCCAAGAAATCTTTTAGAAGCTCATTGATAGAAAAAATAAATAGATAAAGAAGATCTTTAAATAGAAGCTTTTGGAATTACCAGCATGGTAAATACATTTTGGAATTTTTCCGTGAACCACTTTTGTTTATTTGAAGTACTAGCAAATTATAATAAGCCTAACTATTTTTTGTACCTCCATGAAGATCCCGTCCACTCCTACAGCAACTGATGTCCTTGCAATGCAAGGTATCAGCTCTCGAAGACCTCCACTTGCAACACCTCCTCCATCCAACTATAGATGAAAGTATAATGTTAATCCAACCAAGAGTAGCATTTTGAGAAAGTTATTTAAAAGCTGGAATCAAAGAAGACAGATTTGATAGTTGGATTCAAGGTAAACATACTTAAAGATCATGTGAGACTCCAATTTACAGAGAATAAAATACAAAATGATATTACTAATTTATTATATTAATGAAGCATAGCATAGAAGTGAGTATGTGAAACACACACAAAAGAAAAGAAGCAATACTTGAAGATTCTACATGATATTCATGAATCAACAAATCATAGAAGCCACCCCTCTTAACACCACAAATCTGAAAAGAAAACTATGATATCTAATACTCCCTGTGAAGTTAAACTAGGGCAGTTTGGTGTATGATGTGTTCACTTACTACGACATTCCCATTGCAAATATAAAAAATAAAATTGTTGAAATAAAGGGGAGAGATGTGAAAGAGAACCGGAAAAAAAATTATCAATACCAAGGTAACAAGACATAATGAATCCAAATATTCTAACAATTACTGCCAACACCAACACTTCAGCAATACAAGTTTATTACACCCTTTTGTGATTTTCAGAAGCATCACAGGCTACGATAATAAATAATAAAAGGTTGCAAAACCATGTTACTATGTTTGTATCAAATAAGCATGGGAATTAGCAATAGTAAACAAACCTTCTTTCCAGCAGGTTGTTGTAGTGAGTGCGTTATATCAGCTACCTGAGACAAAACACAGGAATTTTGAGATTTCAAGAAAATAGACAGCAGAGAGAGATAGTGGCAAGAAACTTCACCGTGAAATTTTTTAAATCATTGCCAACAGGCTGCTTAAGAACCGTTCTTCATAATAAGGACATAGTAAAGAATGACGTCGATCTCATTCTAGTAAATAGGCATGTTTAAGTTATAAGGATTTTAGATAAAGAAGGAAGAGAAAGAAGAAATATTGAATTATGAATACTGATTTATATGATTAGTGATTATTATTTTATATAAACAGAAGAAACACTTACCCTTATTTATTTATACTAATACATGATTTCAAATCTTAATTGAATAGGGAAAACAGAGAAATATAGCACTTAATTTTAAGAGGCAGTCTAAGATACTTTGAAAAAGGAAACTAATTTTCTGAGATAATCAGAGAGAAATTATAAAAGAAATATTTACTTACAACAGGACAATTGGCTTCTCTCAGCCACTCCAGGTTACGTGGATCAACAATCAAATCATCTATATAAAAAGGAAAAATAGTTTAATCAATCAGCAAAACAAAGGGAAATTGATTTCATTGTTTGCCAGTTTAAGACAAAGTTTATTACAGTTCTAAAGTTCAACCTCATACATAAAAATTTCAGAGGTAAGACATAGAAATAACTAGCATCACTCGATAAGGCCTTTTTCTTGGTTAAAACATGTCATGCAATACTGCAAAGAGCTTCAAAAATTGAAAACATACAAGACCTCAAAAAAGGTTATCAACTCACTGTAGCCAAACATTGTTCCTCTCTCACAAACCATCACATTAGGATTTCCAGCTAGCCGAACCTTTTCAGCCGAATTTGCCATAACCTATATATAACAAAACTAAGAATCATATGAATAATGCTAAAAACAAGCAACGCTCATTAAGTCATTGTTAACAATTCATAAATTTGAAAGCAATGAAATTGGAAATACTTACAGAAGGAGCACAGAACTGGCCCTTCTTGATGTTGATAATCTTCCCAGTTTGGGCTGCAGCAACTAGAAGATCTGTCTGTCATTACAAGAAAAACAAAAGAAATAGTTGATGTTACCACATTTATCTAATTTAATAGCCAGAAAACAAAGATGGATAGCTAAAGTGAATGCAACAAATATTTACTTGGCGACATAAGAAGGCTGGAATTTGAATGATATCTGCAACTCTGCCAACTGCTTCACACTGGCAAAAGCAAAGATAATGTGCCAATCAGACCAGGAGTCAGAATCTAAAACATATTACTACATTCTCCTTGCAACTTCCAAGTATATGTCGGAATAACCAATTTGATCATTTTAACATTACTAACTCACTTATTATAGAATTATCAATAAAAATAGGTACTAACCACTGTGGATTTTCAAATTCAAATGGGTAAGCCAATTGTTAAAGGAAAATATAAGTGATGATGAGATAACTGTTCAGATCTCTATTATTCCCCCACATTATTTCACACTTCAAATGTTCAGTTCGGAGCAATAGGCAGTGTGCTGAGAGTCCTTCGTCTTCTATAGATATGTTTATGGTAGTCTTATTACCTAATTTCATATTTTCAGTTGATGCATGACTCTCAACACACACCCTCACACCAAGGACTAGGCATCTAGAGCGTGGACAAATGCTGGTGAAATAGAAGAGATCTTGACCCAATAACATATCTAGCTAGGTTTTGATACCATATTAGAAGTTGGGCTTACAGTCTAACTTAACCCCACAAATCCAACTTGTAAAGTGAGGATCGGCCAACATTATAAGTATTATCAAGACCCAAGAAAAATGTCTTTCTAGTAGTTTTGTTATACAGTATATAGACCTCACCGATTCCTTTTGTCATGAGTTATCTGCCCATGCAAGGAACAAATGATAGGCTGTGCGATAGTCGGAATCAGTTTGAAGGAAAAGGAGCATAAAATAATGGGATAGGTGGCATTTGTTGAGTGAAGAGAGAGACAGAAAATCATTTGTATACATTAGAGAGATGGGGGTCAATGGGATATAGGCAAGGATTGAGTAGAATTGTGGATTTGGAAACTTTGGATGAGGAATGCAGGGTTCCTTTCCAGCAAGTTTATCACTTTTCTCTCTTAGTTTTCTCTAATTTCTTTGATTCATTTTACTGAGCATTGCTCCATTTATTTATGTAATTTTCAATTTCTGCATTTGTTGGTTTATCTGTAACAGCCTAAGGGTGTAGGAGTCATCTCCCTCAATTCAGTTTATATTTCAAAATCTGTCTGGTTCTTGTCAATATATAAGAATTTAATCCAGGTATCAACAATTCATTATATTAATTTTATTTACGTAACAATCCCACTCATCTAAGCATCACTTAAAGAAAACCTTGCCAATTTTCTTCCTTTAGCACCAACACATATGTAATGATATCCCTTCAAACAACCTATAATTGGTATGCCAAAAACTGTATGGGAGTTTAGTTAAGGGAAACAAGGCTACGGAATATGAATTATACAAAACACAACAAAGCAGAAAAAAATTAAATGTGAAACCAGAAAGCTTATATTTTGGAAAAGTAAAATGGTTTTTACCTGGCTGGCCTCGTGCACATCTGTCACTATAGGAATGTCATAAGCTACTTTAACCTTCTCGAGTATCTGAGGAAAAAACAGCAAAAATAAAGAAGGAAATTCAGTTAAATAAGACAAAAGAGCTTTATCCAGTGCAAAATTATATGATTTAAACATAGTTAAACATTACTATGAAGCAACTTACATGTCAAACAAACATACTAGATGTGTATTGCCATACCGACACTTGTGCTAACTAAATGCCATAGTTCATCATATACTACAAGATGGCTTGAAACTTTACTAGTGTTACTATAGTATTTTTTTTTTCTCGCTTTGGCTACAGAAATATCTAGAACCGCAAGAGATGTTAATTGACTGATTGAAGTACTTCTGTTTTATATCCTTGCAAATCCTTACAAGGGAACCACATTTCTAAGGGTATGTTTGGATTAAGGTCTTCGAGGGGAGGATTTTGGAGAGCTAAGTCTACATTTGATTATATATTTGAGATTTAAAAAACAAAATGAAAGAATAACACGATAGATGATCATACATTTCAAATTTTCAATCACACTTGATTTATTTTTAGAATATTTTTATAGCTTACTTAACTTTAAAAAGAAAAATAAGTTCTCCCATCCCAAGTCCTCCATCCAAATATACCCTAAAGGTCCTGCCAGAAGGTACACATATGCTACCTCCAGTAACATTTGACTCAAAAACCTCTAGGGATGAGTGGAGCCATACACAATATCAAGGACAATGTTAAGATCCCATATAGGCAGATATATGGCCAAAGTACCTCTTATAATTTACAATGAATTGGATGGTCCTATCCCTTTGAGCTTGCTTTTGGGGTAGTGTCAGTCTCATGAAAACTGCCAATTTTCTATTGCTTATGTTATCAGATAATCTAATAACAACTATAATCCTCGAGATGCAAACAACAAAATTATGTTATGACAATCTTAGAAATATGAACCTTCAATCCCTCAACCATCCCTGGGCCACGGAATGATTTTGATGATGTCCGGTTAGCTTTGTCAAAGCTTGATTTGAAAACCAATGGAATTCCAAATCTGAAAGATACATATATATTCAAAATCATGTCAGCTGTCAATAAAGATAAAACCAGATATAAAATCTACTAGCCATTTTACTTTGCAAGTTAATTTGCATTACCATGCAACCAATTATAGTTGTTATCAAGTCTATACTTTTGATTTTGAATTACTCTAACAATGGATCAAAACTAAGTCTTTTACTCCAAATATAGTGAAGAAAAAAGATTTAATTTCACACAAAATACCATAAAGCAGTTGGCTTCAAAAGGGTTTTACACAAGTACCTACTACCTAGGGTGAGTTGCGAAACATTTACTTAATGGTCATTAAATTAAAATTTGACATAGTTCCAAAAAATTCATAGCGAAATCAACAAATAGATGTTTCACATCTCCACATGCCTACGTTATCAATGACCTAAAGGATTTCCATTTGATCACCTTCATTTCTCTACTATGTAGCACCAACACTTCTGATTAAAGTTATGTCTAGTGTCTAACACGTATCAGTGTCTGACACTGACACATTACATTACACTGAATCACTTTTATTTTCTCAAATTACTACGTATCTATGTGTCAGTGTTAGTGGCATGTGCCGTGTCCGTGTTTGTGTCAGTGTTTTTCCATTTAAGAAAAAAGCATAAGACTTAGAAAGAAAGCAACATACTTAGATGAAATAGCCTTGATGTGCTTAGCCATCTTCATTATATGCTCCTCTGATTCAATCACATTGGGACCAGCTAGCAGGAAAAACGGGTGTGCAGCCTAATGGATTCAAACAAAAACAACCCATCAGATGTAAAAACAAAAAAATAGCATTTTGATTACGACCCACAAAATTTAAAATTATGTAAACTCATGATCAGAAAGAAATCACGAACCTTGAGCTGATTATACAGCAATGCAGATGGATCCATTTGGTGAGAAAATGAATCTGCAGGAGAAAGAAAAGCACAGAAACACTGATCAGTGATTTACAAAAGTCAATGTGATTGATCTTTGGGGGGGAGAGATATGTTATTGGAAACGAAGAGTACCTTGTAGCTTGGTTGATAGTGAAGAAGAAAACGATAGAATGATGTTACTGTAGGAAATAAATTTGTTGCTAAATAATTGTCGGTGAATGATTCAGTTACTCATCGGTCATCGGTAAAGAGGAAGATTCTATGAAGCTTTTTTTTTTTACCTTCCATTTTTTAATGAACACCAAATTTTAATAATCATTTTGCATCTGTATGTGTAATGGGTAATCGCAATTATTTTTCAATTTATCAAAATTTTAAAATAATCAGTTAATTTCGTTAATCAAGATATTATCTAATATTAAAATGTTTCATTAATATTGTTATAGCAATCTTTCAATATACTTATTTGTTATCGTATCAATTCTCAATAGTACTTATTTATTATCATTTCAATCCTTATATAAAATGAGTTATTGTGAGTATTCAGATATTATTTTAGCGTCAATACTATTTTGACTAATAGAGTGAACAATTAGAGATTATTTCAAAATTTTGATACACTGAGGAATTATTGTAACTATTCGTTACATATTCAGGGACTAAAGTGACGATTACTCAATTTTATAATTATGATATTTTTTCCTCACATCAATTTAATTTGAAAAAAATATATACTACACTAATTCCAAACATTTTTAACTTATGAAAAAACTATTTTCTCTTAACTTTTATAATATGTTGGGACGGTTTGTTGTAACAAAAAAAAAGTTTGGGATAGTTTGTCTTTCTTATCCTTATTTATCAATTTTGATACGTTTGCAACAATTTAACTTAATTTTTTTTCCGCTCATTTGCTTTATTATGTTTGCAATTATTTAACCTAACAAATTCCATCTAAAAAAATGCATCGCACCTGATAGGATTATCAAATTTTCTTTTATAATATTTTCAGATTTCATACATTTTATGATGTGTTTTATTTTGTCTATTATGGATTATCACGTGTTATTTTTTTACCGTTACCTATCATATATTGCATTTTATTATTCGTATGTCAATCCCTTTACAATAAATCCGAGCGGAGCACGGGTCAAAAATCTAGTAGAAATATTAAAGACGGACTTGAGTATTATTTTTTGTAAAAGACAAAATTTGCAAGAGCCGGTGATATCACATTTTATATGTAGGAGTCGGGGTTCGAACCCCGAACACTCCACTTCTCCACAATTAAATTGTATGAGTTCTAGCCACAAGGCTACGTGAAAAAAAAAAAAAAAAAAATTGGTTAAAAGAAAATTGAAATTAAATTGGACGGGGCATCAAATAGCGTGTCTCAATCATGTGGTATTGTGTAGTGGGAATATATATATATATATATATATATATATATATATATATATATATATATATATATATATATATTTTTTTTTTAAATAGTATGTTATTATATCAAGCATGAAAATAAATTTTTATAGATTATTAATTTATGGAGAAAATCACACATTTGCTTAAAAAAAGTTTGCTTAACGAAAACGTGTTAATCTAATGGAAAATGGTAAGGAGTTAGGACACTCTTCAAGAGTTTAAAATAGTAAGATTTTGTAGAAGAGTAGTGTTATAGTTCCCGAGAAAAGTCTTCCAAATATATCCCGAATGCTAAAATGTTGTTACAAAAAACAAAAAAACAGCTCCCACTTTCATGCGGTGACAAAAAAACAATTGTGTCGTGATGTTCCGCGAATTTATGATTTTCTATAAAAAAAAAAAAAAAAAAGCATTTCCTTTTATAGAAATGTGTGCATCAATTAATTTATTTTTTTTTTATAAAAATAAATGATATTCATTCATTCAAATTGATAGAGTACATCGATATAATGCAAATTCGCTAAAAACAAAAGGATGAATATGTGAACAGACTCACAACATCTATGTTAATAGCATAAAACGGCAAGGTACAAATGCATACACATATGACTATATTTAAATCTCCGGAATAGCCATGCCTCCGGATCTGCAACGTGGATGATGTCAAAGTCATTGATTGGATCTGCACTAGATCGAAGTTGATCTGACAATCTGAACCGATCAAATACCTGAGAGAACCAAGAAAGACAAACAACGTCGCACAAAGACGACGAACAAATCAACGTCGCACGAAGACGACAAAATCACAAAATAAAAAACGTAACAGATGTGAAAATCACTTATTTCAATAAAAGGGAAATAGAAAAACAAGTTAGAGGGGTGATTTTGGGTCAAAAATTAACCTTAAATCACCCCTCCGACGAAAAGAAGAAAGAAGTGACAGGTAGGGTTTGAGAGAAGGAGAGAAGAGAAAGAGAGAAAAAAAAAAGTGTGCATCAATTAATTGTAAATTAAAATATTTTAACTTTTTTAAATAAATTCATTTAAGTAATTTCTTTTTTTAGAATCTTAAAGAGTGTCCAAAAACACTCATTAGCAAAACCCTTAATTTAATTCGTCAAATGCAACCGTTAAAATTAGATGATGCAGCAAAACACCAGTTGAGCTTGAGCCTATCAAATATTTTTCCCTCATTTTTTTCACGTGTATTCATTCCAGAGGGAGTATTCAGCTACAAATTAATATTCTAACTAAATTTTTGCCAGTTGGTATAGAGGACAATTAGTGGTCCTCACATGATAATGAACAATAACAATACAATAATGCTCAAGATATTTTTACATCTCTTCGTTCGTCTGCTGTTCCTTTTTTTTTTTTCTGGTATTTTATTGTTGAGAGTATGCGAGTATTTTTCGTCTATAAGGTGGAGTTTGAACCATAGGTAAATGATTATGCTGGATTCCGGAGTAGGATGTTGTTGCGGTGGAGATTTGATATTTAGTTGATTGAAACATTTTCAGCTCCAAAATATGATCCCTAATTGTGTTCTCATTCCAACTCCATTCGCCATGGCTTATATATTAAGATCACTCACTATAGTGGTACGAAAATAATGGTGGCCTTGGCGTGTATCCACATCATTCACATGAGTTGCAGAAAACATTCCATCTTCTTAATTGTAAAAAAAGATTCCATCTCAATATGAACTACTCTACCACTTATTTGACATTGCCAAAGTAATATCCACTACAATTCTGTAGCCAATAGAAGGGTACATCAACAAATGATCGAACTAGTTTAATGTACAATAAATACCTGGTTAGCCATATGAACAAATGAGTAAACAATTTAAGCCAAAGAATCACAACGAGTTCAAATTTCTACAAGCCTATTAAACGTTTGAAGAGTGCGAGTGCAAAGTCGAGCATCAACCAAACTCGGCAGTGGTAAACAATCTTGAGAATCAAGCAACAACCTTACTTAAATTCACATTGTAGCCCAGCATTTATAGGAATTGCCAGTCATCTTCATTGCCTGCATCATTAACAAGGTTCATACTAAGCGAATCATCCTCTTCAAATCTTGTGTCGTCACCTGACACAGAATTACTTGTGACTTGCATTGGGAGACTCCTAGACTGAGCTACAGTGAATAATGGTGCACCGTTTGATTCTTCTGCAAGCTTAGTTGCTCGGGAACAAAAATCATCAAAATCATCTGGCAGACAACATTGACAAAGTAATGTCAGTTAATAGAAAGTTTAGATAGTAGCCTCCCCACAATTAAACCTTTGTCAAAATAACAGCAAACCTTTGTCTCGGCAGTAAAATCCAATAGCCAAAGACGGGTCAATTGAATCTAGGGGCATGTGCCTGCTAATGCTGTTACGAGTCTATAAAAGTTAGATATACAACAAAAACAATCAAGCCTTATCCCGCTAAGGGAGGTCGGCATAAACGTTAGATATAAAGACGAATTAACAAATTGCAGTTGACTATAAGAAAATCAATGTTAGTAGAAAGCTTACTTGCAGTGATATGATGATGTATTAGGCTCTTGAGTATCCCCAGTAATATTAACAACCTGAAAACCATTTAATATGTACTTAGTGACCTGCGAATCTTCACCTATCAAACAACAGTCTGAACACTGTATTTTATAAGTTACAAGTTACAAAATACAGCGAGGAAACCAAATAGGATTTCACTCCCCCCAACCACTACTAGGTCATCATTCAGTCGTCTTTTCTATTCTTTATTTTTCAATTGTATTGGTATGCACTCGTTTCTTTTCTTTCCTTTATATATTGCACTCAATGCTGATAAAAATATATATATATTGCACTCATTTCTTTTTGTTTCCTTTATATATGATGCCCGTTTTGTTTAATTTACAACCGGTGCTCATATTGGTACTTAGTGAAAATCAAAATGTATAGTTTTCTCCTATGCACGAAAATACATCTCAAGCTCTCTTGTAAACCTGTAAGTGCTATCACATTTGCTTCCAGAACTTGCATAACAATAATTCTACAACAACAATTATATCAAAAAAATGCTGAAAAAGGATTATCCTGCATACCGGCTTAACTTCATGTGGATCAAGGTAGAATGCCTTATCATTCTGAACACCAATAATGTATGTCGAAGCACCTGGTTTTCCACCCAAGATTCCAAGGCTCTGAGGAAATTTAAAAGTTGACTGCAATAAAGGAATGTACCTGATGACAGTTTATAACAGCAAGTTATCGGTGATTGCACTATCATGAAAACTGAACATCTCTCAAATTATATTTTAAAAACTACATATTCAATCAAAATAGACAACTACAAGAATGAAATATTATGTGCATCCATCACACGGTTATTATCTCTGGTATGTACTGACTCATTAGACAAAGATAGAGAAACCAATCATGTTACATCACGAGAGATATACTTACAAGTTTGAACCTATTAATAGATGTGTCTCTGTAAGGCAGATGAGGCATTATTACAACATAGAAGTTTTACCGACAGGGAAGTTTCTATCTTTGATTCAATGTCCATAACAGGTGTAATTGATAGTATAAGAAAAGGGTGGAAGGAAATATTGTAGCTTTGAACATTTTTAGTCACTCTGTAGTATAATGTAATGCAAATTTCCATGTTTATATTGGCTTATTTGATTTAAGAATTATGATAAAGGAACTTCTCTTTACGGATTACCACTTCTATTGTGTAAAAGAATCCAAATAGGCAGGCAACACATATTAAAACAAGCATAATCGTATAAAAAGGTTCAAATGTGAATCAATTATTTTGTACCATAGAACCTTGAAAATGCCACACACCTTAGATTGACTTTATCAAGTCCAAGAACCAAAGGAACCAATAAAAGTAGAGGTGTCCAAGGAACTAGGCCCCTTGAAAACTCTAAACAGCGTTTGCAGGCATCTTCAATGCAGACAACTGGTGCTCCACCTCGTTCCCCGTCTTCATCTCCAGAAACAACGTAAATAGCCATTGGAAGTAGCTGTTCTCCTTGCTCATTCTTCTCCCTCTGGTTTCGAGCTAGAACTTCCCATGTGCGACACATAGCATATGGCCCCACCCATGACCCAACGGCTAGACCATAACCTTTACCAGCTTGAAGAAGGTTGTGGATAGAAAAAGCAGCCGCCTCGGAATCACCAAATAGTTGCAAGATGTCAATATATTCTTTATCCACTGGCTGTAAATTATAAATATACAATAATGAGTGAACCTAATGCCGTTATACTTATACCTCAACACAAAGGTGCAAACACAAAAATAACAAAAACAAAGGTATAAAAAGAACAATCTAATTGCTGACACGTTGCATATCAATCACCTGACCTTGTCAACAGTTTTTCTCCACGATCTACCTAACTTGTGAAAAAGTAATGCCTGAATATGACAAAGCAGTATTAATAGTGTTAGTTTGAAAAGGAAAAAAATCAGAGATTTTAAGGTACAATGCGACAAAAAAATTGCTGATAAACAAACATTATAGAAAGCATAATACCTGAGCAACAAGCATCTGGCTGCTTCGAAGCATACAACCCCAATTAACATCACTAGTATACTTCGAATCTTCAATTGCATCAAAGCCTATAAGGTATGTATAATAAAACTTGTTAGTTTACTATCTATCATCTAAACATCGCATAAAAAGGTAGTGTAGATTTTACAGACCTTTCCGGTAAGTTATTAATATTCTAGAGAAAAAATCTTGCTCAAATGCTGCAAACACGTTACGAATATCTACATCTCCAGTTGATTCATGCTGTGAAATTTTATGGCAGACACCTAGAAGCCATATATCGCCATCAGAGCTCGAAACGTCAGTCCTGCATGACCCTAGTACACGCTCCTGAAATCTCCTCATTGAACCGCCACTAACGACTTTCCTCACAGCAGCTGCCCACCCACTATTTCGAGAATGAACTGTTTTCTTTTCAGAAGATGATGATTCACTATATGTTTCATCGACTGAAAAACCAGATGTAAAGAAGGTTGACCATAAGGAAGCCTTGGGAAACTTACTATCACTAGACCCTGCCTTTGAAGAGGCGGGCACCTGAGTATTATCGACAATCTCGGTTGAGCTTTTGGAAGAACACTTTGCAGCAACAATCCTATCACATAAATCCTTCAATACCATTATGAAGCCACGTAAAACATAGGATTTGGCTCATAGAAGCGAACCAAGTTCGTGTCAATATCTGCAAGTAAAGAGGCGAATAATGAAACGAACATCCAAACATATAAGCTGATTGTTATTCATCGACAATCCAATAGTTTAAAGATAACATCTAAGAACATAAGACAAGAAACTTTCTTAAGCTAGGCTAACATATTTTTCAGCTACCCTAAAATGCCATCATAATCTGCATTGATGAAAAGTCGAGAAACCGCAACACAAAATAGTTCAACTGGTTAAATGGGATCCAAATGGGACTTTCCATCCCCCTTTGACTCGAAGTACAACTTGATGATCATCCCTCCCTAAAAAAGTCCTACAATTTAATCATGTAGGTTGACTTTTGGCATCCTATATATGCCACTAAACAGAAGCATAATCTCCCATTAAGTGATTAAATTAGGTCATAATGTTCAATCGTAAACCATATTTCGATCCAATTCATTAAATTTGGCTTTATGGACAAACAATAAAATTGGGGAAGCTATAGAAATTCAAAAAATTGAAACTTTTTTGACATCATGAAAATAAAAATTTGTAATCTTATCAATGAATAATCATCATCAATCAATTATTACAAATATGCATCATAACCATCTTAAATAAAAATAAAAAAATACGTTACACAAACACAAAATCTAAGCGCAGAATCAATTACATCATCAAACATGCTGAAATTTCATAAGAGCTTCAAACATAATAAATAAACATAACGAAACTATGAATAATCCACGAAGAAAATTGAAAGATGAAGAAAATCCAAAAAAAGAATCTTTTGAGAGACCCAAAATAGAATTTATATTGAAGGCGTATAAACCAACGTTGATGGAAAAGGTTAAGCATCTTTACAACGAAAACGACGAAAATTGGGAGAGAAAAAATTAATTTTTAAAAAATAAAAAATTAATTATAATGGAAAATTGAAGAGAACGAGGTATTCGTAGCGTACGTGGATAAGGATTTGTAGCTGAAAGAGAATGATGAAGAAAAGTTGAAGAGAAATTTTGGATCGTGAATTGTTGTTCTTCAGGTATGCGACTTTGTTCGGACTCAATTTCTGATTTTCTTCTTAACTTTTAAGGTATTTGTCGCTAAATCTATGTAAAACTCGTTGAGTAAAAGTGTGAAACATATAAATTTTTAAAAGATTGTCATAAAATTTGTACCAAACAATAGAACAAACAATTAGAGAATTACAAAGATATCAAAAATATATATTTAATCAATATTATTAATATATGTCTACAAGAAAAAAGTTGGAAAATATGTCATATTGGAGTCAATTTTCATTTTTTTAATAACGAAAGTTTAGAGTGAAAGCTGAGTTAATTTTCATTTGGGTGTTTAAAAGCATGAGTTATAAATTTGGTCTTTCAAATTTACAAAACTTTAGATAAATTTAAGATATTTTTAAGGTGTGTTTGGTAAAAATAAGTTATAAGCTAACTGATAGTTGAAAAGTTAACTTATAGCTGAAAAGTTAGCTTATTAAAATTAAAAGTGGTTTGGTAAAATTAGTTGTTGAAGTGACCGGTAAACATAAAAGGACATGCTTGTTTAATTTTTTTTAATATCATATATATAATTTTTATTACTTAATGCATTTATTTTTAAATATTTCAATATATTTTAAATTATTTTCATCTCCAAAATTATAAATGTATTTATGACTTCAAACGTTTTTTTATTTAACAATTTTATTTTATTTTTATGAATTTAATTTAACTAAACTTGCTTCATTATTTATTGTAAATTTTATAAAAAAAAATTATAGATTTTATAAATTATGAGCAATTGTGCATTGACAAACCTATATAATCAGTAATATTTTCTTTTAAAAAAAAAATAGCAATCTGATAGAAGTCTGGTTGGTATGTTACTATGTTATTACAAAGAAATGGGGATAAATCCTAATTACAAATTTACAAGTCATGCCCAAATATATATGACAACATGGTAGTTAGTTTAATAAGATTGTGGGTAGTTTTTTTTATTATAATAAAATTAAATTAAATTAAGAAAAAGTTAAAATTGGAAGAAAGTATAAAAAGTTATAAGCTCAAAAGCTATTTGGATTAGTTTAAAAAAAAATATATATAAGCTAGTGAGAAAAGCTTTTTACCAAACACATCTTATTATTTTATCAAAACAAGCTTATGAGCTAGTCCAATAAGCTATAAACTAACTTATTTGTGTTACCAAACACAACTTTAGTGAAGATCGAAGATGTAGAGTGGTGGTTCACGGTGCTCTTGTGTGGAGGAGGTTGAGCTTCAACAACGGAGGAGGAAAGTACATGCAGGTACGCTACCACTCTAACACCCGAGTAGACATGGCAATGTGGCAGGGTGGGGACGGATTTTACCTTCCCTTCCCTGTCCTCGTACTCTACTCTCGTATATTTATCTGTTACCCTACTCATAGCTAACAGGGATGAGAGATTGAATTTTATACTTGTCCCAAATGTGTTTGATTATCTCCGCAGTGGATTTTTTTTTAATAAAAAAAATATATTTTTCAGCCACTTGCGCAATGTTGTAATGTATTATCCAACAAAAAGATGATGACGATCAATGACTATGATGATGGAGAAGAGGGACCAGAGATGTTAGATGTGGAAGGAGAAGAGAGAGAGCTTAGATAATGGAGTGCCTTTTAATAGACTAATGCTCATTGTGCGAATGAAATTATGTAGGATTTGGATTTCTATTTATATAAAAGAGTAATATTTTCTACATTTGAGACGAGTTTATGTATGGGTTCAAGGTGGGTACATATATCCTCGTTACTCGTCTGTGCCCGTGTTTTGAAATCGGAAAAAAGCGAAACACAAGCGCAAACCTAGTCAAAGCGGGTAAAACCCGTTAAATTGGGTTTAGTTTGGGCGGGTGTCCGTGGGTATGGGTTTTGTTGCCATGCATACGCCCAAGTCAGTATTTGAGAGAGGCGGTTATGTGCAAATGGTGGTGAAAATGAAAGTGTACATTGAGGGTGACGCTGAGTCACCCTTATATAGGCGTGGATGACTCTAATTGTTCGCGTGATCCATGGGAGTAGTTAGAAATGTGTTGGATGGAGGAGATTAGTTTGGGGCGTGCTCATGTACAATAGTCTACATAGGCTTTTGCATACACCCTCATCGTCTTTTGCCTTATGTGTTGTTAGGCTTGGGCCCTTCAATGGTTATCTCTGGGGCTCTTGATGGTCTGAAACATTTTATGAAAACAAAATCTAATTAAAAATGTTGTAAACAATGTGTCGACTCAATATTTTTAACCTTATTAGATTACAAATAGACTAGATTGATTGGCAATCTTCAATGTCAAATATTGATTTGATGGTTTATAAATTATAGAGACAAAATTATCTAAATCTACAATTTCGAGGACCAAATTACCATCCATCTTGCTCATTTAATCCATTTAAAAGTGATAAATCTTTGTAATAACAATGGAGACTTTCAAAGATTTTGTTAAAATAGTTGAGACTTTTGTATCTCTCTCACACACACGCACCCCCCCGCGCGCGCACACACACATATTGTGACTTTGTTAAAATAATCTTAGCGCATGATTGACTTTATCATTACGGTGGTAGTGTTGAAGTGATTGTTTTTTATAGCGTGAGTTTCAAATCAGTGATTTTAAAGAGGGAGGAATATTAAAATAGAAATGGATTGGCTTAACTCATTTGAGTTAGTCTGGTAGCGTTGGCTTCAACCTTGTAGTGTGCTCCTCACAAGATCAAAAGGTTCGATTCTTCCCTAACCAATTGTATTTTTGTTGTTTCGTAATTATTTTTTGATGTTATAGGTGATTGTCTACAATATCCGCTTTGATTTTAATTTTAATAAGTTTGCAAATTTCATTATGTTCTTCTTTCTTTCGATTTTGAACTAGGGTGAAATATATTTTTTTATTTCTATAAATATTTATAATTTTGTTTTTATCCCCTATAAAAAATCGTATTTTTAGTTATGTAATATTTTTCTTTGCCGTTTTTACGGACCAAAAAAGTTGACAAAACATTTTACAGGGACTAAAAATGTAGATGAATTTTTTTACAGGGTTTTGGATATTTATAGAAACCAAAAATATATTTAACCCTTGAATTTATAATTAAAATGTATGTTTAATTGATAGCTTTTTCTTAGATAACTTGGAGAACAAGTCACTAAAATGCCTAGATTAACACATAAAATATGTTACTTTTGAGCACTTATCATATCTGATGACAAGTTTTTTTCTTTACCAGACTCATAGGTTGCAGAAGCTTTAGCTATGCAGAAGGTTTTGAAATTTGCGAAAGACATGTCTTTTTATGAATCTTATGGCAGAATCAGACACGTGGTATTGACGTTGAATACTCATCAACAATCTTCCACCTATATCGGCTCAATTATTGAAGATTGTATTAGTTTCAATGTTTGTTTTCGTAGTTTAAATTTTTTGCATGTTAGGTGTGAAGCCAATCAAGCTACTAATTATTTAGCTAAACACTTCATAATTTAGATTGCATATGAATCGAAGAGATTCCACGTTGTATTTCCGCAGTCTTGACATTTAATTTATTGTCAGACTTTTGCTAATGGAATTACCTTTATTGGAAAAAAAAATTGTAGAAAAAAATTCACACGAAAAACAAAACTAATATATCTTTTTTGGTCTAATTGATATTTAATTTTATATTGTATAGTTTTTTTTTTTTTTTTTAAGATATGGTATAGTATTTTAAAAATTCAATTATTGAATTTACTAAAAAAAAAAAAAATCAATTATTGAATAAAAAAAGTTCAAAAAAAGGTAGAAATTGGGTGGAAAAGAAAGCTACACGTAAGAAAATAAATAACGAAAAAATTCAATTATCGTCGCAACTTCTTCGGGACAGCGTCGGCGGCTACCAAATCTCTCTGTCTCTCTATCTCAAATACGGTTTTTTTCTCTGAAAGCGAGAGACCCTTTTGGAAGAGGAACAAGGAGAAAGAAAAACCCAAAATATTTTCTTCTTCTTCTTCTCTTCCGCAAAATTCACAAAGTAAATTTATGGATAACAGGTGCAATTCTGGTTCACGTCAACTTCATTCTGTCGCTAAAAACCTTCCGTCGCTTTTTCAACCCTTTGATAGATCCATTCCTGGCTTTCCTTTTTTACGTTTTGGCCTTCACAAGTAGCATTTTTTCTTTCTCCTCAATAAAGGTTCGTTTTTTTTCAACTGGGTTCTCTTCTTTCAGCTCAATTTGAAAATTTTTTGTTTCTGGATTTTGCTATTGTTTTGAGATTATTAAGCTTACTTTTTGTGCTGTACTTGCTTTGAATTCTCTGTTTATGTTAAATTGGTGATATTTACATGGTTTAATTTTAAAATTGAGCTAGTTTAAATTATGGATTTTAATATCAAAATGTTTGAGAAGTTTAAATTATCATTATTATTGCCCTGTTTGGATAAACTGTTTAATTAAGTGCTTATGTATAAACTATTTCAACCACAAAAGATAAAATAAAGTCAAAATATTTTCATATAAGCTATAAGCTGTTTTGATAAGCTGAGAGCATACTATGAGTCTGTTTTCGTTGACTTAATTGAGCTTATCTACTGTCATAAGCAATTGTGAGACTGTTTGGATGAGCTTATAAAAACAGCTTATAGCTTATACGAAAATAATACAACTTTATTCTATCTTTTGTTATAAAAATAAAAATAGCTTACACATAAGCGCTTATGCTATAAGATGCAAATTAAGTTGTTTATCCAAACAGGTGCTATGGACATGTCATAAGTTGTTTTTATAAACTTTCTCAAACAGTCTCATAATTACTATTGCTCGTGGATAGACTTAAATAAGTCAATTTAACCAGGCTCTATGTTTTCAAGTGATTGTCTGACTTACTGTTACGTGGCACGATCCTAAGTGCTTATTAGTTATTACAGTTGTTGACTTGGACTTTTTGTAAGCCAGGTCTTCAGATTGTGGCTTCCTTAGTTTATCGTTCTGTATATGCTGCACAAATCTTCAGACAGAGAGATAACTTTATTTCTGCTTAAATTATGGTGTATGGACCATGATGACTGTTTCAGCCGAATCATCCCTTAAGAAGATGTCGTGGTCCAGGGGCAAACAACCTTCTGGTTGGACAGCTTTTGATCTCAAGCAGAAAATGAAGAACAGTATTGATTCTGAAGTTGACAAGGATCCTTTCCCACCTATAGGCTCATCTAGTTCTATGCGACATGGTGATAAGTTTGTCAAGAAGAAACATGTTCCTCTGAAGCCTTTCTCTTCGGTACTTGTACCTAATGTAAACTTCCCTCCTTTGAAGGAGGCTGGGAATGGCCAAAAGGCAGTTTTAGGTTCTGATTCTTGCGGGACTACTGCTCAGGAAGATGTTAATGGACCTACCAAGATGCTCAAAGAGCAGCATCCTTGGGCTGAAAATAGCTTGATTGACGATATCTTGGCCGCCGTTAATAATAATGTTGACAAGGCTGTGGCTTTATTGGAAACAATGGCCTCTGCAGTCAATTTCGAAGAACACAAAGTATTGAGCAATCCCCATCCAAGGCCACTTATTTCAGATGATGTAACACGTGTGGTGAAGACTGGTGAAAGTCTTGCATTAGAAATGGTCAAAGATGACATTCTCTTCCATTCTAATATTGTTGGTCAGCTCCAAGATAACAATAAAGACTTGGAGAATAGATATGCTTTCTCAGGTCAGAAGTTTTCTGATGTAATGGACCTCTTGAATTCTGTTCCGGTCGAGCCTGAATGGGAGGAGGATGATATTTACTTAAGCCATCGAAAGGATGCATTGAAGACAATGAGGTGTGTGAACGCTAACTCATGTAATCTTTCTTGAGAGGGTATTTGTTAGTTCAGTCTTTGCTTGTATTTATTTATAATTTTTTTTTTCTTATGGTATATATGTCTTTTTTCCTCTTCTGTTTCCAACTTCTATATAAGATATGTCGGAAAACATGTATAGTGAGGAATGGAGCACATCTTAAACCTTGCCACCATTTATGACTTCTCTTGTGCCAATTGTTAACTTCTGATTTGCATGCATGCTAAACACACTGAATATGTTAGACTGCATTATATTATTATTGCCTTTTGTAATGCATTTGTTCTATGTTCTGGTTTTCTTCAGTGTAAGGTAATAGTTGCTAAAATGGTTGACAAAGTTTGGCGTTAATATGAATTCTCCAAATCAAACTTGTAATTTAATTGATGATGGCATATTGTTTTATTTTATAACCTACAATGTTTTGGCTCTCTGTCTCTGCATTCTTTGTAGTGTGCATAGATAAATGTTCCAAACCTTAATCAATGATATTAGGAAAAACATAAGTTAAATGATTTATTTTCACAACTTTGCTTTTTTATTTTTGTCAAAGATTTTGTTCGGATTTGCAATTCTGGATTTTGTATTGAGGGAACACATCCAAGAGTTAGCACCGAGATGTATGCTTTTTGCAGATGATGTAGTCTTGGTGGGTGAGTCGAGGGAGGAAGTGAACGGGAGGCTAGAGACCTGGAGGCAAGCCTTAGAAGCGTATGGATTCCGCTTGAGTAGAAGCAAGACAGAGTATATGGAATGTTACTTCAGCGGAAGGAGAAGTAGGTCTACCTTGGAGGTGAAAGTTGGAGATCATATCATACCCCAAGTTACACGTTTAAATATCTTGGCTCCTTCGTACAAAATGACGGAGAAATAGAAGCAGATGTAAGCCATCGTATTCAAGTTGGGTGGTTGAAATGGAGAAGAGCCTCAGGTGTTTTGTGCGATAAGAAAGTACCACTTAAGTTGAAAGGAAAGTTCTATCGGACAGCAGTCCGACCGGCGTTGTTGTATGGTACGGAGTGTTAGGCGGTTAAGAGTCAACATGAGAATCAAGTAAGTGTAGCAGAGATGAGGATGTTGCGTTGGATGAGTGGTAAGACTAGACAGGATAGGATTAGGAATAACACCATTAGAGAGAGAGTGGGGGTAGCACCTATAGTAGAAAAGTTGGTAGAAAATAGGTTTAGATGGTTTGGGCATGTAGAGAGAAGACCCGTAGATGCCGTGGTAAGAAGAGTAGATCAAATGGAGGAGAGTCAAGTTAAAAGAGGTAGAGGAAGACCTAGGAAAACTATTAGAGAAACCATTTGAAAGGATTCAGAGATCAATGAGTTGGATCCAAATTTGGTGTGTCATTTGATCCATGTAGCCGACCCCACTTAGTGGGATAAGGCTTGGTTGTTGTTGTTGTTGTTGCAATTCTGGCTTTACTTAATAGAATATTCCAGTTTTGTATATTCTTTTAGATATTCTGAGAGATTCGAATAGCCTAATTAATCCACCCTACATAATAGTTGTCTCTTTGAGACACTGCTTTTGTAGGAGATCTTCTAATCTATGCATATATCTTACTAAAGTATAATATTCTTCAATCATAGTGATTTAAACCTTGCTCATAATTAGAGCTGAAGCCTTTTGAATTTGACCACATGTTTGACAGGAGGCCACTTATGTATATGTGAGAAGAGAGATGATAATATGGGGGGAAACTAACCAATTGTAACAAACAACAGCTGCAACTGACTGTAGTAAATAGGGAGAAGAGAGAATTAGATGATCTCTAGGAAGTGAGTTTGAATTGCAAGAGGGAACTCTCTAATGAGCCCTGGAGACTGTATACTACATTCATAACTGATAATCATATGTGATCCAGAGGGTTCTCTAATAAAGTTTCTATTGTTTTCTTCAATCTTGCTTTGTGATTCTAGTTGAATCTATCAGTGTTATCGAGGCTTTATGTCCAATAATTAAACAGGTCAGCATCACGACATTCTAAGGCAGCCGCAAACGCTTTTCTAAAAGGAGAACACTTTTCTGCCCAACAACATTCAGCGAGAGCCAGGGAGGAATGGCATAATGCCGACAAACTTAATTCTGAGGCAGCTACAAAAATATTAAGTATCAGAAATAGTGATAATGATATCTCGAGACTGGATTTACATGGTCTTCATGCAGCTGAAGCTGTTCAAGCATTGCAAGAACATCTCCGTAGAATTGAAAGTCAAGGCTTCTCAAAGAGCTTAGCCCCTTCAAATAATGCGAAGAAGAATGGCGATGCACATTCCACTCTTGGGTCTCTTAACTTAATGGACTGGGAAAATTTGGATAAGCAAGTGCCATTAAGGCTTAGATCATTAGCTGTACATGTGATAACAGGTATTTTGCTTTCTTTTTTGACCATGCATAATAGCATGTAAATTCTATATTTATACTTGTATAGTGAATTCCGCCTCTGGAGAATTGCATTTTGATTGCACAGGCATAGACTCTATGCCTATATTAATGAGGAGGCATATTTATTTTCAATCTGTCTGGGAGATCTCCTATCCTATTTCCTTTCTTTCAACAGTTTTCTAGTTATGTCTGTTAGTTTAATTCTTATTCTATCGAAGGAAATATTCTTTCTTCAAATCTAATTTTGTAATCGTTGCCCCTATTCAATGTTTGTTCTACTTCCTACATTTTCCCCCTCTTATATCTCATTATTTTTCTCGGTCATTTTTTTTTTTACTCTCCAACTTGGTAATTCTTGAGTCCATTAATGGCACTTGGAGTACATGCCATATTCAAATGATCTACTTCATTAAATTAGGATTTTAAATAAGATTTATTAAGTGAACCTATATCCATGTAGTGAGCAATCGGTATGAAAGATGGCCTTACTTGCTTTTTCATTTCGACAGGTGTTGGCAATCACAGCCGAGGCCAAGCTGCTCTTCCTACAGCTGTAAGAAGTTTCCTCAGTGAAAACAGGTGCAACATAATATCTATACTCATACTTTATTTCGTCTGCACTTAAGGTGTACTAATTAAAAATAGATACACTGGATTGAGCACTGTATGCTAGTCATTAGATTGGTGATGAAAAGTTTATATCAATCTAATGGTTGAAGTTAACACACAGTATAATGGTATATTTGAAATGATTTTTACATCATAAATATCCCATACTTTAGTTCAATCCTCTGACTTTTGTGTAACTCTAGCAACATAGCAGTAAGGTGTACATTGCCTCTTACTATTTGTTCATTTGAATTGTTCTGCAGATATCGTTTTGAGGAGATGAGACCAGGAGTAATCACAGTGTGGCCCAAATTTCGTCAAAGTTGATGACAAATATGTTATACCATTGATTATTCTTACGGGGATCTGAAAGTTTGTATACTTCATGTAATTTTATCATGTACTTCTTACTGGAGTTACTATATCACTTATGCAGCGGATAGATTATTATTATTATTTAATAAAACCAGTGGGAAGATTTAATTCTACATGTAATAGTCTTGCATTTCTGTTCCATTCTTATCTTTCTGTGTTACATGTCATAGTCTTAATTTAATTTTAGTGTTGGAAAGTGGAAAACCATGTAATTTAATTTTTTTTGGGGAATTATACTTGTGGGAATACTATAAACAAGCAGCATTGTGACTGAGCTATTATTAGATGTTAAAAGCGGGAGCATTTCCTGATAGACACATAAATTAAAGGATCAAACCAGAGCTACATGTTTAAAATATCTGGATGGAACTATATTTTGTGCGTCCGAATAAATAATACATGCGGGAGTGGATTCTAGGAATAACGGGGAAAAAAGAAACTCCCCACATTTTTAAGGAATCCAGAACACCGTTGATGCATTAAACTAGTATATTTCACCATGAGCCTGAGGGTCTAGCAAAGAAAAGAATCAGAAGGATGGCATGGAAAACAAGCTCACATGGAGAAGAGAATTGAGATACCAGAAGAGAAGGGTGTACCTTCAAGTCTGCTGCCTCAATTTTAATCAAAAGCAACGAATGGGAAATTACATGCACCAAAAGAATGTTAGTAATGCAAAGCCTAATCATATATCTATCTATATCTTACATAATTGTCAAGGTTATGTAATTATATCTATTACTGTACAAAATTCTAGGTTGCTGCTTCTTTTCTAGATAATCTGAGTGATGATGATAGTTCACTTCACTTCCACTTTGCATAGAACTTTTCATCACCCCACATCAACATTCTATTCAAAGGAATCCTAACACCTCTTTCTTTCAAATGTAAATGCCTTGGAACAATCCTCTTATCCAAACTAAACCCAAAAAACTGCGGAAACTTCTTCAACTCTTCCACCTCCCTCTCCATCTCTTTCACCAAATACACAAACTTCGGCCACAAGTTATTCTCCACATCGTACCCCAATATCGCTGGCAACCTCGCACAAACATTCCTCGCTTCCTCGTACGTAAACCCAACCACTTCCTCAAGAAACCTCACCCTCATGCGCATCTTCTCCACACGCGTGTTGAGAAGATGCGCGTTCCGGTTAGTTGGCCTGTTTAGGTTACTAACTCCAACTTCCTCGCGGAGGAAGTGGAGGGTTGGTTTGAGGATATGGTTTACGTCGGTGAAGAGGAGGTTAGGACAGCGGAGGATGAGGCCGTGGGAGTCTTCCACACTGGCGAGGAGGTCAGATGCAAGGAAGGTGAAGACGGGGGAGAGGGAGGTAGGGGAGATGGAGGTTGTGAAGAGGTGGGGAGAATGGTGTACTAGCCGGGGGATGTCGGCCTCGGTGAAGGAGTGGGATTTGAGGAATGTGATGATGGTGAGGATGTGGTTGATGGTGTCCGGGTGAGGGAGGTTGTTTGGTTTTGTGTTGGGGTTTATTATGGTTAGTGCTTTTAGGTAATGGAGATTTTCATTGTAGGTTGTTCTGAACTTGATGTAACCGTTTCTGTTAGGGTAACGGTTAGGTACTATAGAGTTTGATGATTGAGAGGGAGGATAAGAAGATGGAGTTTGGCGATGGTGGAAAGATTGGAGGAAGAACATTTTATTTCTCTTTGAGTGTGTAAGTTAAGAGAGAAAAGAAAAGTAAAAGAAATATGATGGTCACACTACATAAATTATGATGGGCAAAAATTTCATATCACACAATCATTATCATGATGATAACCTTATCCTTTCAAACAAGTCTTGTTTCTCAGATTTTTTTGAAATGAATATTCAAACTAGCTTAAGGCTCTGTCTGATGTAATTTGGTTGCTAACTTAGGACCAGACCTTGATGAGATAACATCATAACTGTAAAACTATATATAGTTGAATGACGTAGCTGATTTCCTCAAATATTGTTTTCCAGCTGTTTTACTATTTTAAATGTCACACTGGATGATAAAGGTGTTCAAATCCAAACACATTTAAAATAAACCGTAAACTGATATAAAAACCTCGAATATCCTTTTGAGTTGTGATATTTGTACAACCATATCTAACAACTTTAGTGACAACTTTTATTTACTCTCTTCCTATTGGTCCAAAACAATAGAGAGAGAAAAAGGAAGAGAGAGATTAAGAATATAAGATGAGTATGAAAGAGAAAATTGTTAAAAAATTGTCAAAAAGTAAATGTACATATATCATTTCTCTATCCTTTTAACATGTTTGGTTGTTATTTTGTAAAAATCGGTTTGGATTGGAACAAATTTTTAATCACTTTTTTAAAACCAAACCAAATCGCAGAAGTAAATTTTAATCTTTTACTGGTATTATATATTATATATTACATTAATCTATTTTTGGTTTATTTTTAATTTTATGTATTGCATTAATTTATCTGTATTAATGTTTAACATGTGTCTTACGGGCACAAGTTAACATGACCCATTTTTTAATATATTTTATATTATACAAGCGAAAAGACGGGCACTCACGTGCCTATCTTTCTGCTCTTTCTATTGCAATAACATTTGAAAATTATAAACGATGTTTTTTTTATGAAATTTTGATTTTGATTAAATGTATAAATATTAATGTTTAGTTTGAAGGAGGGAGGCAAGACCAAATCCATTCACCCGATCCCATAACCAATCTGCTTCAGGTCTAGGGATTGTTAGCTTGTCAGTCCTAATCTTCTTCTCGTGTGAGGAAGGGGTCAACTTATGCTCCTCCTGAAACTAAAATATGAAAAAAGAAAACAAATAACAAACAATTAAAAATATAAATATTTGAATAACTAAAAAATGAATATTTTAACATAACAATTAAATCGTAAAAAACAAAAACAAAAATTAAAATAAACATCAAACATTTTAACATAACAATTAAAACGTAAAAAATGAAAATTAAAATAAACACTTTAATATGACAATTGAATCGTTGAATATTTTTTTTTAAAAATAAACATATAAATTGAAGCGTATAAAACAAAAAATAATATAACAAAAATTATACTTACTTTGGCGTCAATCCAAAGCCTCTAGGCACGTGTCTATCAAAATTCGGTAGAAGCGACATGTCAGTAGGGCCCCCCCCCCAGGAAAACCCTCTGGTCTAGGTGCAACCTCCCGTATCGCCTGCTGCTGAGCCTCAACCCCCTGATGTTGAGGTTGCTCATACCGAGGCTCCTCATGATGTTGTGTAGGGTCCACTACCTAAGACAGACCCGTCTGGGATGACGAACCCTCCCAACTCCTACCGTCGTGTCTCCTTCTAACAGAAGGGCGCACAACCTTCATATTTGCTCGTGCACTCATTGTCATCGTCTTCTTGTCGAGTCTCTGTCTGTTTGGGTTGTCAGACATACCTACACAACATAAATCAATGCAAAAAAATCAATGATTTTTTCATAAGGACACAATGTAATTTCTAACTGATCAACATTAACAATCCACATTGCACTCAAACTACCGTATTGTGTCATTTCAATATCTAAACTACCACATTGCACTCAAACTTACTATAATCAATATTAATAATCCAATTTCTAACTAATTTCATCATTAATATGCAAAATATCAAACAATTTTTCATTGAGCACCTAGAGTTCAACATAAACATTATGAGTTCATAGTGTCATTTCAATCTATAAACTGCCACATTTGAGTCAAACTTACTCTAATCAACATCTAAAGTAGAGGTGTTCAAAACCGAACCAATCCAATAGAAAAACCGCAAACCAAACCAATTCAAACTGAAACTGCAAAAAACCTTATTTGGTTCGGATGTATTCAGATCGTTTTCTTACTCAACCGCGTGGTTTGGTGCGGTTTGAGGTTTTTATTTTACCAACCAAACGAAACCAAACCGCAACATAAGAAAAACACTAATTAAACATATGTCGTCTAGACCAATATTCATAGAAACTAAACTCAATGGAAACTTTTATAAAATAAGATATTTTTCTCTTGTTAAGTTTCTTCTATACTTTTTATTTCAAAAATATTTGAGTTACTTGAACTTTTAAGGTATGTTTGGTTTGGAGAAGAAAGTTAAAGGAAAGAAAGTGAAAGGATAGATAGTAAAAGGAAAGAAAGGTAGAAGAAAGTGAGATGATTGTTTTGGTGGTTTGGTATAAAAGAAAGTGAATAGATTGTTAGAGGAAAGAAAGATATGTATATTTGCAAAATGACAATTATAACCTTAAAATGTTTTAGCTAAATCTATATATTTTAAATTAATTATGTTATCTACACATTTAAATATATTTTACTAATAAATATTAATTTACATATAACATTTTTTAATTTTTTATTAATGTTTTTTTTATTCAAAACCTCACGCCAAGAGAGAAAAATTGCTCAGCATATGTTTCAAAACCATAACTTTTACCAATGCTTGTTGATCATATTAATATTAATAATTATGTGTGTGTTTGGTTCTGAGGTGTGTAGAATTGATTCTGACAGAATTGATTCTGAAAGAATTGATTTTGACAGAATTGATTCTGACAGAATTGATTTATGTTTGGATGCAATAATGCAGAATTGATTAAACAGAATGATTGTTGTTTGGATAGTTTTGATCAAAATTACTTTTGAATGTATAATTACCAAAATAGACATAGTTAAATACAAATAAATAGAAATTACTAAATTAAGATAATTAAGTGCAATATAGTCCTAAAATATAAGGTATTACAATACTAACATCATGAAAATAAAAATTACAAATAGATAATAGAATTTAAAGTGCAATAGAGTATTAAAATATTATTACAAAACTAACATAATGTGTATTATAGTACTAAAATATTGATATAATAATTTAAAGTACAATACTAATTATTTTGCCTGTGCTCAATAATTTCATTGGAGAAGGGTTAGAAAAATTAATGAGGGCAGGGATGGAATTAATAGAATTGAGGGTGTAGAATTGATTCTAGGAAAGTAAGAAGCTAGGAATTGTAGCTTCAACTAGAATTGCTTTTGGAGGATAAAAGCTATTTTGAAAAGCCAAACCAAACATGTTAAATATTGCAGAATTGCTTTTGAAATGCTCCAGAATTGATTCTGGCTTTGCAAAAGCCAAACCAAACAGAGGCTATAGCAGGGTATTTATAACTTTTTACAAAATGTTGGTGCTTCTTTGTGTTTTCCGTCCAAAGCAGCAAGGAAAGGTTTTGGGTGTGGGTCCCACCCCAAACTTTCTTTCCTCTTCTTTTAGAAATGCTTCCAAAATGTGGAAAAGCAATCTTTCCACAACCTTTCTTTCCATTCATCTCTCTTTCCTTAATCTTTCACTGAATCCAAACACAGCCTTAGAGAATGATAAAATCTTAGTATTTACATTTCTTACATAATAAGATTATTTTTTGCTTACATTTTTAATTTGGTTCATGTTGTTGAGAATATGATTAGATGAAAATGAAATTTTAATGTTGGATGAATTTAAAACACCGTTGAAAATATATTGTGTTTTAACTTTTTAACTTGTTTTAATGTTGAAAACAAAAAATTGTATTGTACCGATAAAACCGCACAAACCGATCCAACCATAACCGCATTGATTTGGTTTTGATTTTATTTTAAAAGTCAACTGAGTTAAACCGCATGTTTTTTTTTATCCTAAGATTCGGATGACTTTTAACCTCAAAATTGAAGCAAACTACACCGCAAACACGCTGCATGTTCAACAAATCACGACTTCTTAGGTAACTTTTATTTTCTTTTTTGGGATTTTTGATTTATTAATAATAATACGGGTCTAGTTTATATTTGTTGAAGGAATAAAACAATCGGTTTTTATAATAGTGGAGAGATTTGTTTCAAATTAGCCAGCAGTTTGTCCTTATTTAAAACCACAGTGCAATCCTCTACTCTTTCCTTTCATCTGGGTTCAAAATCAGTAGGGAATTAGGGTTTACAGAGAAGTAGATCTTGCTCAACATCCGATCTGAAACATCATTCACAACTCTTGCTCAACCACACCGTTCAACAAATCATCGATTCAATCAATTGTTCTAGTGTACCTCGCGGCTTCTTAGGTAACTTTAACACCACGCCGCGAGATTCAGCTTCGGATTACACCCCCCAAAGAGTGAGTTCAAAGGCAATAATATTATCAGAATTTCTATATATGTCCAAGTCGAAGAAGAATCAGCGATCATCGATTCCAATAGAAGAGTGCGACAGGGATAGCTCCCTTCCGGACTCAATTATCTGTCACATTCTCTCCTTTCTACCAACCAAAGACACCGTCGCCACAAGCATCCTTTCAAAGAGGTGGAAACCATTATGGCTCTCAGTCTTCACTCTCGATTTCACCAATCACAATGTCTTCATCAAAACAACCACTCTTTGTCTTTGCTGTCATGTTTACTCAGTCATGCTATCATGCAATAACACCCTGCCAATACAATCATTCCGCTTCAAATCTTGTGCTGCATGCAAACCCAAGGTTATAACCCAACTTATTATCGCAGCAATACAAAGATGAACTGAAACCCTTGAACTTAACATGTTGTTTGATTCTTTAGACATGAAATTAGTTTCCAAAATATTCACGCTTACTTTTCTCAAATTAAAACAGCTAGTAATCCGCGAACACATTCCTCAAATAAATAATAATACTATGTCGTCACTACTCAAAACTCATTTCAACACTCATAAACAGATCATCGACTTTCTCTTGTCCTTTCCCATTCTAGAGGAATTGAAAACACATTAAGTAAAGGTATTCCTCTTTTCTTGCTTTCCAAGGCACAAGGCTCAGTATAAAGCTGGTAAGTAAGAGTTTGTTTGATTTTACAAAACAAATCACAATCTAATGTTTTCTTGTATATATTTTAATTCATGCAGACAAGTTCCCACTGTGTCCAAGTCCCCATTTTTTACAATCTAACTCAAATGGAGCTATTCTCTAACTTAAAGCATAAAACTTGGCCTAACAAGTGGAAGTGGATGCTAGAAGTAGAAATGCTTCAACACAGTCCCAAGCTTCAACATCTTATCATTCATAAGGTTTCACATATAATTTCATGATGTTTTATTTATTTTGTTTAACTCTACCTCTACCTATATCTTAACTTTTGTTTTCTGTTTTTGGTGGAAATTTACATATTGTTAACAGGAGATAGAAAATGGGATCGAGAATAAGGACAATTGGGAGGATCCAAAGATTATTCCGGAATGCCTTTCATCTCAGCTCAAAACTTGCTTGTTTAAGAATTATAGAGGCAAAATGTGCGAGCTTCAATTTGCAGAATATGTTATGGGCAGTTCAAAAGTATTAAGTAACATGACAATTCACAGTTCCATAGATTTAAACGCGAAATACCATATGTTACAGAAACTGTCTCCGTGTCTAAGGGGATGTAAGCTTGTATTTGAATGATGAGGGGTGGCTAGGATACTTATAATTCTGTATCTCGAGCTTTTCTGTTTGATTCTAGCGCGAGTCGATGGTGTTTGAAAGACAATAACTCTGCCTTAATTAATTTTTCCTTTATGTTATATACATTTTCAATTATGTATTGGCTTTCTTGTAAGATGCAATACATTCATAGTTCACACTAGATTTTGCTCACTCACTCACTCACCTACTTCTTGTTTTTTGAGTGAATATGCCAATTAGTTTTTGTCCTTGTGGTGATTGTCCTTCAAAGTCAGTATGCTCTACTTCATTTGTAAGTACCAGCCAAAAGAGGGATTCATACTCGTTGAAACTTGGGACTTTAATGGTAAGAAGTAACGGAACATATGACATGACTTTCGTATTTCCCGGTTGTATTTTTTTTTTTATTACATGAAGAACAAAATGTGATTTAATTTGATAATTCCAACAAGTCAAGACTAATCTGTATTATGATAATCCCAAATGAGACTTAATGGTATTTTTCATGAAATTTTGATTTTGATTAAATGTATAAATATAAATGTTTGTTGCATTCAAATTATAACAAACCAAACTTATCATGATTATCTATTTTAACGACACCAACAATATTACAAAAAAATATAATCTAATTTTTTATTTTTTTTTAACAACACTGACAACAATTTTTATTATAAAAAAGTTGTTAAATGGTATAGTTGGGATAATAAAAAATAAGTATAGATATATCCATCGGCTTTGTTAATCGTTTTAAAGGATATAAGAAAAAATCTGGACATGTATATACTCATACAATGTTTGATACACTTTTATTTTAATATTTGAATTTACTCTTATCTACTGTTATGCTATTTATATTGAAAATTAAGGGTAATTTTGGAAGCTCAAAAGAACCAAAACATGCTATCATTTAATGTATGTTGATTTTTGAGCATCCAAAAACCGATCCAAATTAAACATCATATATTTAAATTTTTAATATTTGAATTTACACTGTTATGTTATTTGTATTGAAAATTAAGTGTAATTTTGGCAGCTCAAAAGAACCAAAACATACTATCATTTAATGTATGTTGATTTTTGAACATCCAAAAACCGATCAAATTTAAATATATGATGTTTAATAGTCATCTAAATCAAATCATACCAAACACCCCAAAATCCGTTATTGCCATTGCCATTTGCCACATTTCATCATATAACCTATAGTTTGTGGGATTAGTTTTTGTATTTGCGCAAGAAAATAGAGACTAGACACTTCATTGCAACAATCTAATTTTTTTTGAAAGTCGAGAGAGTGATTCGTCAAATGTTACATGCCATAGGAAAATAGAGACTAGACACTTCATTGCATTTCATCAAATGTTACATGCCATAGGACAAGCACCGGAGAGAAACATCGATGTTCACATCTACTAATATTATCAAACGAAAAATTCACATTCTGGCATAGTCAGTCTCTGGTATGTAAAGAAAGATACCAGCAGAACAGCCAGTTACCACTTCAAATGTAGACATCTTGTTTGTATATTGAGTATTTTCATCACAAATTCAAGTAGCACGGCATAGCTTTTACAGATATTAAATTAAAACTTTTAAATTAAGCAGTGATAATTTGCTTAAGTTATTAGAAAAGCAATGCAAAACATTGAAACAGAAATGATCAATTGAGTTTAGACTACCTTTTGAATAGAACAGAACAAGATCGTAAAATTGGCGACAATACCAAAAGATTGGAAGCGTGTATAAAATAAACTATACTTTTAGCAAAACCGAGTAGTCGAAATACTAGCATTCATCAACTCAAACGCTGTGTTTTTACTCAAACAAATATGCAGCATACGAACAAGGGCAGCAGTTGCAACCAACTTTAGTAAACCTGCCTGAATTATGATACTGCAATCCGTATTTTCCCATTAATGGACATTAACGAAATATATAGGCAAACCACAATCATTACAATCTAATCTTTTCAATACCAAGCAAAGCAAACCTACATTTCAGACTCCCCTGGCAGTATGTCAGCCAGCAATACATCCTCCAACAGGATTTAAATCTTAACTATGCCTCCAGACCCTTGATGATATCACACATGGCTCACCTCGGTCTTTGCTCAAATGTTAGTTAAATGTTGAAGTGGGAAGAGCGGAAATACGAGTAACATCACATCAAGTACAACAACCTTCAAGTTAAAACTAGACTGGCGGACTATGTGTTGATCTCTATCGTGTGAGAAGTTTGTATGAGGGTACATCTTCTAGTTGTGTAAGGTCTTCAAGGAGAAGTTCTTTCTCCAGCTGACGGCGTGTAGATTTCATCACTGTCTGTAACAACATAAGTAATACATTTATACATATATAAGCAACTATAATCATCACCAACAATCTAAACTTCTACACTACACTTCAATTAAAATTGCTCGTGCATAATCTTTCCCTTTATCTACAAAATAAACTCAGGACAAAGAGTACATACATTAAAATCCATGTATGACGCGTGCATGGAAAGCCATTGATTGTCCATCAGCTTGAATGTTATGCAATAGAGAAGATCAAAGGCCGACTCATTTTCTGTCAGACATACATAAATGAATTTAGTCACTTGAAACAAAGTTTAGCTATAGTGAATACTACCACTATTTTTTGTTTCTTGTAAACACAAGTATTTTCTTAAATTCAATTTGTTGCAAAAGGTGACTTTCCACAAATCTATTACAAACGATGCAGCACCAATCAAGTGAGATCAGAAGACAGTAAGTGGAAAAAAGATGAAAGAGGTGACAAAAAATGCTCCTTACAAAAAGCCTTCATAAAATCACAACAACTTTATGGAGTACTTTCTGTAATATTTAGCATTTCCTATTTTGTTAAGTTCCAAACTTCCTGTTTCCCTTCCAAATTGTAGGAAAACAATGAGTGAAATCGATAATTAACAATGAACAATAAAAGCTACCTGCAAGGAATTTTAAGAAAGTTGCTCCCACCAGTGTCCGTGGCTTAACTGTCAAAGCAAACAACATTAGTGACAGATCACATCATAATCAAATTCAATTCATTACTTGGGGAAGGCATCTATTATGAATTCATGATATATGTCACATCAGAAAGCATAATAAAAGAATATTGTAAGGTTGTTGACAAGTCAAATTTGGGATGGATCCATGCTACATAAACCAAGAGAAATCAAAATTTGTTTAAAAACACAAGCAGCTGGTAATATTTGCGAGGAAAAAACTAATAACAAGTTTTATATATTACAGAAGAATTATTACATAAATGCTTAAAAAGTTACAGGTGGGGCTTATGTCATTTGATTGGTTTGGAACCAACGTATTCTACTCTTTCAAATAAAGTAAACAAATATTCCCGTCATATAGGCATCCCCTATGCATCCTTTTAGACATGATATACACTGAGTAAAAATTATAATAAAAGGAGAAAATGATCAACCTGCTTCAAGATCTAGCATTTGAATAAGCATGAATGTAATGTTAACACCAGCAACCGCAAACGGGTACTCCCACACTGAACGATCTCCTTCCTGCTTCCGCAAAAGATCTTGAAAAGATTTCTACAATAAAGAGATGTGAACAGCAAAGTCAAAATAGATTTAAGGTTTGAACGGACAGTTCTTGAGGTTTTAAACCAAAATTAGATTAATAAAGACAATCCAGGAAAACAGGGTTCCAACAAAAATGCAAAAATGTAATTACAAAAAACTGAAAGATCACAGCCATATGTCTGAAACATAACTATCCAAATTGAACAGACAACCATTCATAACAAACGCAACATGCAGTCCAATTTGAACCCCAAAAAACTGAAAATATGCAAGGAACATCGGGATAAGACTCGAACAAAGAGGATACACCATATTTTTGGAAATTACCTGCTGAGGAATCTCAGCATTTAAATAATGTTATCACAATTCACAATATGTATCAAGTCCACAATGCTTAGACAAGTTTGGGTTTTCAACAGAAAACCATGGAAGGAATTGGGAGAAAATTTAACTACAAATTGTGTACTTGTATTTCACGTCATGGAGCTGGTGTAATTTCAGAGCAGCTATTGGGAAAGAAAACAAGACCAATCAATTTCAAAATCCCCTGTCCCAAATATAAACCAATAAAACAAATTAATCTGGCCCAAATTCTTCTATCATGGATGAAGTCTAAAACCCGAAAGCAATAATTTTATTTAGCAAGGAATTCAGCTAATGAGTTGTTCCTGCATCAACCATTTAATTAAGCATGCATGAAACAACAAAGACCAGTTTTTGGAAGAAATGGATGACAATCCATTGATTCCAAACCTATAATATATTAAAGAAGAGGACATGTTCATTCTTCAAACAGATGCAGATCAAACAAGAAAATGTTTGATCTAATGAAATTTCCCTTTCTTTTGGACGAAATATACTAATGTGGTTATTTTGTTAACCTCTCTAGGCAGTCAAATGAGGTTTAGTCATACAACTCTAAAAAGTAAGGCTCCAAAATATTGATTACAACACAGAAAAGATGGAACAAAAAAAAAAAAAAACAGATCATACTGGGAAATTCCTGGCAAAAAACAGCAAATTCTCCAATGATATGTAACCACCACCCCTGCCAATGATATGCAGAAATATAGATCATTAGTGAAAATAAATTAGAATGAGGACAAGAGATGAAATCGATCAGAATATTATCTACCTAAAATCTGTTGATGGATCCTTCCCTTGCCAGCCCATGTCTTTCCACTGCTCTGAAATCAAGCCATTGAGTTCTTCTTCAGGAAATGCAGCATTCCATAAAGCCCTTAAGGATGCCTAAGATCATGCATAAAAACAAATGTAAACGTTACATTCTTAAGATATATATGTTTGCACGTGTGGTAACAAATTGTAAGTTGCATGAAAAGCTATAGGTACATGGCTTGATGTGTTTGATGGACTTCATAGTTATTGTCACATCACAATCGATGTCACTTAGACTTGAAATTTTTTAATAGAAAAGACTACCTGGTGCTCAGGGATAGAACTATCATATGGAACATCTATACGACTCTGAAGCCTCTGCAAGCATTCTTCCTGAAAATGGAAAATTCAGCATTGTGAATTTACTGTGCCGTGCAATATTAAAAAAGAGTAGAGTGTGACAAATTGTTTTGATCCCATTGGCAAACAAGATGAACAAAGATAAAAAGGCAACCATAAAACCCAACAACGTGAAACATTGGTGTCATGATGAAAGCAATTGAACATTCAGTTCACGGTATGAATAGCCCGAAATACAATTGAAAAACATTTGTTATTATTTAGTGAGAATCATCACGTAACATATATTCAGAGCACGCCATGTACAAAGATGTAAAGAGAAAAATGAAAAGAATGCCTTAAAGAGTGTTGAAGTGCTGTTTCAGTAATTTTGATGCCAACAAATATTACCTGGTATGGAGTTAAATCAAAAGAGAGTCGAGCATCGCTCTCTCTTCTCTGTGCACATACACAAGACAAACCTCGGCCAATCCATGCCGTTGATCCTGTCACAAACTCAGCTGTAACAAAATAAAATTGCACAAGTTTATAGTAAGTTGATCGAGAAAAATCATGTGTTCTATTACTATTACTAATTAACCACCTTCGTCACATAATACATTTTGTTCAGTTCAGTTTCTTAAAGCACTCGTTTACATGAACCACAATGAGCTAAGACTCATTGTTAACTCTCTATTTCCTTCTCAGTTACTAAATAACACCGACACTTCTGATGGAAGGTGTGTCCGGTGTCCAACACGTGTCCTTGTCAGATACGGCACCGACACGTGATTATTTCAATTAATTCATTTTCTCAAATTGTTACCGGTGTCGAACATGTCTGTGTGTCAATGTCGTGTCCGTGTTTGTGTTTGTGTTAGTGGTTCAACTCACTAATCATTTATTCTTTTCAGACACGATAACCAAATATGACCACAGAATATAGTGGCTTGCTTTATTTCAATCATAATGCTTGCCACTAGTTTCACCACTAGCTTGCTTTATTTACAATTTTTCCATTATTTTTGTACTAAGATCAACATCATCATCATATAAAGTACTTATATACTCCATTAAGCATTTCATGAATGCTAGATCTACACGATAACCTAATCACATAATAAAGTACTCAATTACTCCATTAAGCATAATAAACAGCTTTTAGCTCTAAGATTAAAACATCATTTTCTATAGTAAATTGAGCTCAATATAGATCTCAACTATATCCAATCAAAACTTTATCAATTTAATTATATATATATATATATATATATAATCGACAAAATCACGAGAGGAATAAAAGCAATTTTGAAAAGTCGAAAGGAATAAACGTTGAAGGAGAGAAAAAATCGAAAAATCACGAGAAAATTGAAGGAAAAAAATTGAAATACCAGAAGATGAATGGTAAGCGTTTCCACGATCAAGACCTTGAGAAATTCTGCGAACAGCGACGAAAGAACCACCTCTATCATCCATTTTCCAATTCTTCTTCGTGATTGATTGATGCAGTGTTACAACAACGACGATGACGAACACTGCATCATCATCATCATGATCATCACCACGACGACCGCGAACTGGAAAATCGCAGTGTGATGAATGAATCGGAAGAACGAGAAAATGTGAATTGAATGGAATGCGAGGAAGAAACGGTTAGAAAGTGGAAGAAAGATCTGGAACAGGTTGGGATTGTAGATTTTCCCGGGAAAGAAAGTAACGGAAAAGAAAGAGAAAGAGAAAGAGAAAGAGAAAGAGAATGGAGAGAAAAGAATCTAATAGGGTTTATGCAATGCAAGATCTGTTTCTGTTTCAGTTACAACAAGAAAAACGCATAACGCATCATTGATTATTCATTTTGCCGTTAAGGCGTTTTCTTTGTTTTGTCATAACATAACAGACAGATTATACTATACTCACAGCCTGCGCTCCTTCACGTATACCACATTTTATTACTTTATTCCTTTCATAAAATAATACTAAAAAGGCCTGCCTTTAAAAACTAATAAAAAGATACTAATCTTTATCATTAATATTTTTACTCTTTTATTTTTGTCAAAAAAATAAATAAATTAGATGAGTTGAATTCAAGAGTTAACCGGGTGTTTTATGTCAATGGTGAGAATTGAAAGTGATTGGTGTTTGTTTGTTTGGATCCGTTTAAAAACAATATGTCATCCAATTCAAATCAAGGATTTGAATAGTGTACGATTTGATTCCATTTGGATTGTACTTCTTTAAACAAATTAATGATCAAAAGCGTTTGGATTTTATTAGTTTAGTCCATTTTTATCGGTGAATAATTATGTTTTTTATTTTTGACAAAATTATGTTTCTTTTATAGATGCATAATTATGCATTCATTTTTTTTTTTTTAGGATAATTATGTATCATCCCGTAAAAAAAATATATATATATATATCAACGAATGTCTCTGGTTATATAACTTATAAGTGTTGATGTTATTTTATACATCATCATTTTGACAATGAGATAGTCATTTTTTTATTAATATATAATTAAATATTGAAGTCTTCAAAAAAAAAATTAAATATTGAAATTTTGAACTATATCTGAGATAGTCATTTTTTTATTAATTAAATATTGGACTCTTCAAAAAAAAAATTAAATATTGGAATTTTGAACTATATCATATGTTGTGTGTAGAGCTGTACAAAATGAGCCGGGTTAATTAAATATTGGAATTTTTAACTCATACTTGCTACATTACAGTCTCTCTATCAAATGTATAGAATCCATTTTTAAGGAGAATGCAATGTGGCTTGATATCAAACTAAATCAGGATGAGTTAAGGTTATGATTTTTCTTGTGGAAGCACACTTTAATGGTGAATGTACGGAGGAAACAGGTTGGAAGTGTACTTCACTACTGAGAAAGAATACAACCATGCTATTTTTTAGAGACACTGGTTAATTGTTTATCCTTGTCCGTTCATTCAAAGTTGGAGACCTTTGTATGAAGCAACGACAATCTCAACTACACGTGTTGATGTATGGATAAGGATTCCTCATCTTCCAATGGAGCTTTGTAACATGAATTTTCTTTAGTGTGTTGGAAAGACATTAGGTAATATGTTGAAGGTCTTAACTTCTAGTCAATCTTATGGTTGATTTGCCAATATTTCTTTGTGTGGAAAAATATAAAGACAAGAAATTTATTCCAAAGTTTGTTGTGAGTACCTTAGGTCTTGTTTTTAATCTTGAATATTAAGGATTACATGTTGCATGTTTTAGTTGTCGTACATATGGCAACAAAGCCGAAATTTGTCCAAACAACAAGCTCTTCGACGTGAATAAACAGACAAATAGGATCTTAATTTTTTATTATGTGTTGGATTTCTTCACCTAAGAAGATTAAGCCTATGATTATAATAGATTCAAGTTTATCTACGATTCAGGTTCCATAAGTACAATAACCGGTAAACCTAAATTCTACATTGAAGACCCCTTTTGTTCATGAGGGAATTTCGCAAATAAAGATATTACATCATATTCTAGTCCCTAGATGTTGGTCAAATGGCACAATAGGTGGAAGCAATTGAGTGGCGTATCTCAACAAAAATTTCAGGAGCAAAAAAGTTGTGAAGATACCAAAGGAAAAAGCTAATGTAAATGCAAGAAAATTTATTAATTTTGATGAGATCATCAAAGATAAAGATTCTAGGAGTGGTGGTTCATGTGTTGCATTAAAAATTATGCCATATGAGGAGCCCAAATCAAAACTTAGCGGGTTTAAAGAGAATGACACAGTTTGCAAGACTTTGAAGTGAGTCCTAACTCACAAACTAGAGTGTGAGATAAATTAGGAGGTAAAATTCCTCGGTTTGAACATGATTTTAGGCATGTAAAAAAGGATCTTAGGCATAGAGGAAATAGTAATTCCATTGTCACTATCCTGGTTAAAATGTTTTCTCGGTCAAAGTAGTTACCATGTTCCCTAAGGAACAGATTACTTTACGGGCTCTAGTGCAACAATATGTCGTAGATTTGGCAGACACCAAAAAACCGATAGAGGATCAGAATGGTAATACATTTTATGATATGTGTATTGTTGGCGTTTAGAGTGATGAAGTGATAGAGAAAGATTATATTCGAGAATACAAAAATAACATCCTTGTGTGAGGATTATTTTTTTATCTTCTTTTTTATTTCACTTAGTAAGATTTATGTCCCCCCTAATGTCAAACTATGCTTGGGGGACATTTCAATGGATATCTATTTCAAACTTGGGTATGTATCATAATATTCGCCTCACAAATATTTGTTTACTTATGCAAGTAAGTGTCATAACGTTTAAGGAATGATGATAGAAATGTTTAAGGAATGATGATATATGTGAAAACTCGAGGGATAATTAATATTTTTTATGGGAGACCGTTGGAACGAATTACAAACAAACACGACGATTGAAATAAGTATTATTAACATCCTACCATAAATGGGCAACACAATCAGGGGGAGAATGTTGGACAAGACGAGGACATGTAGGTAGCAAAAAAGCATAACTTGCAATCCACTCAAGAACTTGACTTGCATACTTAAAAATACGATTGATAAGGGAGACAATTTAAGCACAAGGATGAGGGGAAGATCGTCCTTTATTAATTTAAGATACTATGCTAATGACTCAGATATAAGCCAAAAGCTTTATCTCGAGAAATTCAAAGAGTTTTGAGAATGCCCCAAAGTTCTTCCATGAGGATTGAACACGACTCCAAATTATGAGCCAAATCACAAATTCAACCATCAGAGTCCCGAATAACCTTTCCACAAGCCGCCTTTCAAGAGTTAACAGTCTCATCGATATTACATTTGACCCAACCTCTATACATGATTTCTAAGCAATTCAACTGTAGTATAAGTGTCGACTTGTGAAGGAAATCTAGATTGCCTCTATTAATGTCGGCCATTAAGGACCAAAATCCAAATATGATCTAAAATTCTCCGGGTTTCAAAGGATTTACCAACAAAAACATTTTGATTTCTATGTTGCTAGATTGATCAAACCATAATACTAAATAAGATATGCTTATGTAAAAAACTTGTTACATTGGAGGGCTTGAGGTAGTTCAGCTAACTTGAAAAATATTGAATATTGAGGGAACACAAACGACGCTTCTCTCAAATATTTTTAACTCTCTTACATTCACAAAGAATGTGGAGGAAGGTTCAACATTAGATACGTTGGGGAGGATTAGAGATGGTGATGGTGGAGTAGGGGGTAGTTGGTTTGGTGATAGTGTGCGTAGGAAGGTGGGTGATGGTACTGATACGTTGTTTTGGTTTCACTGGTGATGTGGAGGGGCGCCTCTTAGAGAGCAGTTTCCCAGGTTGTTTGATTTAGTTGTAGACAAATATATTACTGTGGCTAACATGTTGTCCTTGAGGTTGACGCAGGGTGGGGAGGGGTGGAGTTGGAGGCGGAGGTTGTGGGCGTGGGAGGAGATTGTCTTAGAGGAGTGTATGACTTTACTACTTGATGTTTCTCTGTTTACTGATATTTCAGATTTTTGAATTTGCCTTCCTGATCCTATAGGAGGTTATTCAGTTTGAGGTGCTTATGAGGTGTTAACAACGACTGTCAACTCCAACACGAATAATGCTGTGGATTTGGTTTGGCATTATCAGGTCCTTTGAAGGTGACGATATTTGCTTGGCGTCTCATTAGGGATCGGTTATTGACGAGATCAAATTTGGCAGCAAGAGGTATCTTACAGTTAGACACTGCTCTTTGTGTCACAGGGTGCGGTTCGATTGAAACATCATATCATTTATTTCTTTCATGCCCGTTTTTTGCGGATTTATGGGAGCAACTGCGGCTCTGGATAGGTTGTGTGGGGGTTGACTCCAACATTATTTCTAATCACTTCGTGCAGTTCACTTGTTTGTTAGGTTTTGCCAAAGCTAGGCGATCGTTTCTTCAGTTAATCTGGCTTTTCACTACTTGGGTGATTTGGAGTGAGCGTAACAATCGTTTGTTTAAAAATGTTGTCGAGGCTCCTAGATTGCTTGATAATATTAAGTTGTTATCGTTAGTGTGGCTGAAAGCTAAAAATGCCACTTTTGTTTTTGGAACTCAGATGTGGTGGTCAAGTCCTTTGGCTTGTTTGGGCATTGGCTAACCACCGGAGGGTGTTTTCCTCTTGATTTTGTTTCCTTGTATATTGGTAGTAGTCTTTTAAGCACACCTTGTGCTAAGAGATTGCTATTGTTTTTGATAATATAATTTCATTTTGGCTTGTCAAAAAAAAAACATTAGATGAACAGAACAACAAATATCAATCCCCGTGAGCGTAGCTCAGTTGGTAGGGATATTGCATATTATATGCAGGAGCCGGGGTTCGAACCCCGGACACTCCACTTCTCCACAATTAAATTGTGTGAGCTCTAGCCACTAGGCTACTTGACAAAAAAAAAAGAACAACAAATATCATTAGAGTTAACGGTATACAATATTTCATATTAATCTTTGACAAAAATAAAATTTAAATTAGGCCATAACATTTTTCATACTAATGAAAAAGTAGTATCTTTATTATACTGTGTTGTGTAAAATACTAATTTGTCCAGTATAAAAATGTTATGGAATACTTTAAATTTTATTTTTTCAAGGATTATATTGTGCCGTACAAATTTTTTGAAGGATCAAAATCCATCTTTTATAAAACCTTAAAGACAATCAAATTTTCATTACCCTAAATTAGTTTTCCTATAACCAATGACACTTTATTTGGGCACATTAGACAGCATCATGTGTGTGTGTAAGCTGGGCCGACCACAGTGCTTTCTAATTTTTTGAAAATAGAAATTACGATAACATGGTGTGTTACCAAATATGGCCCAGTCATGATTGCAATTTATTTGAAGAGTTTTTATCTTTAAATTAAATTATCTATAAAAAGTTTCTTTTTTACAAGCATATGTCTTTTTCTTGGTAATAGTTCATGGACACCTTTTTTTTAAGCATATACAAAATTATAGTTAATTAAGTTGAATATATACTGTTAATATAAATCATGTGGAAAATTATGAAATATGGTTAATCATACCATCAAATTAACCATTATTTGGATCGTAAATTGAATTAATTATTTAATCATATTATTGAACTGGATTACAAGATATCACAGGTGTAAAAAATAAGTGTTTGAATATTATTGCAGGTCCAACTAAAACTTTTTAAAAGCCTCAAAAAAAACTTTTTAAAATAAATTTTTTGCAACTTTACGTGCGGGTGAATTTAACATCGAGGTAATCACTATTTTAGGTGCTTTGCTTTTTGAAGACTAAGACCGTCTCAAATATGCACCCTCTTTTTGAGTCTCAATCATTTTAAAGATTAAAATATAAAAATATTATGATATAAAGTTATTGATAGATGATTAGTGAATTTTATTTAAAAAATTTGTATAAATACTGGATTAAAAGGATTGAATGCTTATTAGATACTAACATTAAAAATTTATAAATAAATGATGTATACACATATGATTCATTTAAGTATCAAAAAATGAATTTCTTCATTTTGAACGCTGTAACCAACAATGTTGACAACGTAAAAAAAAAAAAAAAAGTTGAGAGCCTCACACAATCTATTCTTCAAATTAAAGATCCAATATGCATCATAAAGAAAATTTAGTAATTATAAATTATAAATGGCATCAGTTCATAGAGTATTGATCATAAAGAAATATAATATCAAGCCGGTTTAAAAGTGAACTTTATTATTTTTAGCAAAATTTAATAAAAAAGTTATATTGGTTTATACCTTTAAACTATTTTAATTTAAAGATCCACATTCTCAATCATAATCATACTTTGGTTTCTTGATAATTTTTTAAACAAAATTTAGTAATTATAAATTGCATCAGTTTCCATAATTTGTTGTGAATGCTTTCAACTCGATCTAATTTGCAGAGAAATATTTTAATTTGTAGAGAAATATTTTAACTAGAATTACTTAATAGAAACTTAAATATCCCTTAAAAAAAAAAAACTTAAATATATTTCAGAGGAAAGGATACAAGATTGGTTTAATGGTTGAAGTGAAATAGTGTAGAATGATAAAGAGGTTGGGTGTTTTATCGTCACTTAAGGTTGGGTGTTGTTCTTATAATGTTGATTTGAGAATATGAAGTGTGTTCCTCTCAAAGTTTAAAATGACAATTTTGGTAGATTAGTTTATAGTCTTCTTCTTCTTAAAAAATATTTGATTTCCAAAAAGTAAAAAAGCACATGAAACCAACAAAAAGCTTAACATATTCTACCGTATTTTTGAAACAAATCGCTGCTTTTTCTTTCAATGGAGTATTATTATTTGAGATTTATCGAATACTAAATGTGGATTTCTCTTCAAATTAAAATTTAAAATTTGATTTTTCATATTGTCAGAGTCAAATATCTTCCGTTAGATTCAGCCCAAGAAAATAATCGTTGCTTAATGTTAACCGTTACTTAATATGACTGAAAATTTTCTTTTACGTGACAGCTCCATATAAAAATGCTACTACTTTTCAAGAATTGATTTTGTAGATATCTTTAATACAAAATTTGAAACTGATAAAATAATGAAATTTGGAAAGGTACAGATTTGGACTTAGGTAACCGAAAATAGAATAAGGTACTGATTTTTTTCATGCTTGTACTCTACGTGAGCATATTTTTCTTATCCCATAATGGTATTTTGTCTTGGCAAAGTATAACATATAGTAGTATATGACTAGATTATCAACAAATTAAAAAAGAATATAAGATCAGGCCCCGCAGAGCTATAATTGCAGAACATCAAAGATGGAGACACGAATGATATAATATGCAAACGTGTAGGCCTTTCGGCTACATATAAATATAATGTCCCCTCGGTAAAAATAATATGACTTAAATGCAATTTTTATTTTTTTACGAGATCATTTTACTTTTAATTAATTGAGAAACTATTGTGGAGTTGATGAAAGAAAGATTTGGTGTCAATGGAAAGGAGAGCATATTTCTTTGGGAGACAGAGTATGCTGAATACTAATCAACTTAGTTTTGACTAGTTTACCTCTTCATTTCTTCTTTTATAAAGCATAGAGAAAAGTCATACAAACACTAAAGAGATCAAGAGGAATTTTTTTAGTTGAGAGATAATAATAAAAATTAAGTTGATAAGTAGGGGAAAAGAGTGTCAACCAAAGTTAATTTGGGGTTCTTGGTGTTAAGAATTTGAAGTTATATCAAAAGACTAAGACAAACAGCATCAACCAAAGATAATAATAAAATTCTTGGAGTTAGGTTTTACTTATATATCAACTTTTAGATGGATAATTTTTTTATTTTTTATTTTATCGTCAGAATTGTCGATATTAGACGAACTGATTTAAAAGGTAAGAAGTTTAAATCCTTTAAACAATTAGATTGTAAAAGAAGAAATTTATTATATATATATATATTTTTTTAATGATGATCAATCATCGTTAAACATAAGTAAAACTTCATATTAATAATATGATAAAAAAAGAAGAAGCTAGTATTGGGCATATGTGGGGTTGATGATGGATGGGTTGGGTGTATGGGCATGGAATTTGTGGAGGTGTGACTTGTGTACGTGGGAATTAGGAAAAGGCATTGGAGTATGTGATTCATGAGTGTGCGCATATATGCTTATTTTAGTGGGTTTAGTGTAAAAGATAATCATGTTCAATTTGTGCAAGAATGATCACATGATTCTAGAGTTGCGGGGAAAAAGAAGTGTTTTTTTTATTCCTTTCAGTGATGTGATTGTGCGGCACTTTCCAAAAGTTGATGAGGTGCTTGCTAGACGAAAGATTAGGAAAAAGGAAGGTTTTGTTATCCGGAAAATACACATGTGTGTTTGGTAAAATAAAAGCTATAAGCGCTTATAGCTGAAAAGCTAACTTATAACTGATGATTGATAGCTGATAGTTTATAGCTGAAAAGTTAGCTGATTAAATTAAAAGTGTTTGATAAAATTAGCTGTTGAAGTGACTATAAATATAAAATGACATGCTTGTTTAATTTTTTTTAATATCATATTTATATAATTTTTATTACTTAACACATTTATTTTTAAATATATTTCAAATTATTTTCATCTTCAAAATAAAAAATTTATTTATGAATTCAATCGAATTTTTTTATTTAACAATTTTTATTTTATTTTTATGAATTTTATTTAACTAAACTTGCTTCACTATTTATTATAAATTTTATATAATTTTTTTTTTTTTGAAGAAGCTAAAATGAATTATATTACCACCTCAAAAGAGTCTTTCCTAACACAAGACGTACTAAAGAAAAAATAACAATGTCCAAATCACTATTTACAACAATCTCCTATACAAAGCTAAAGATAAAAAGAGAAGAAACACTTAGCCTATGCCCAAAATAGTAAACGGGTTAAGCCACCACCCGTGGTAATTGAGGGGAAGAGAGGAATACTTCACCTTCAACCACGTAAAGGCAAGCGACTTAATCTTGTCTACCACCTGATTAACCGAGCATTCTTTGACATTAAACAGCCTATTGTTTTTATATAAAATTATATATTATATGAATTATGAGCAAAGTAAAAAAAACAAAAAAGTGGACAAGAAAATTTAAAAAGCCATACATGGTAAAGGTGGTTAGTTTAAGAAGATAGTGTGTAGTTTTTTTTTTTTTTTTTATTATAATAAAATAAAATAAAATTAAGAAAAGGTTAAAATGAGAAGAAAGTATAAAAAGCTACAAGCTATAAGCTAAAAAGCTACTTGGATTAGCTTCTTAAAAAACGCTATAAGCTAGTGAGAAAAACTTTTTACCAAACACATCTTATTTTATCAAAACAAGCTTATAAGCTAGTCCAACAAACTATAAATTAGCTTTTTTATGTTACCAAACATAACCTTAATATATTTTTTTTCAAATAATTTAATAGATAAACAATTAAAATAAATTATTTTGACGAGAGAATATTTTGTTAAAAGAGAGATGAAAATATAGTCATCAATTTCAGTCAATAAAACCCTATTTATCTGATGTATTAGAGCTCAAGTCAGTTGAAGAAACATGGAGAATCAAAATCAAACTCTAAACTCTCCATATATTTATCTTAAAAGATATATTTCTAACCATCAGATCATTTTTAAAAAAACATATCATCCCGGTGTAGTATTATTGAGAGTTGCAATCCCCTTATCTTCACATGCCACTTTTCATTTTTTGGAATGTGCCACATGTATCTTTTCGTTTATTTTGCGGGTTGCTGCTATAGGCTCTGTTTGGTAAAAATAAGCTATAAGTTAGCTGATAGTTGATAAGTTAGCTGATAGCTGAAAAGCTTGCTTATTAAAAATAATGTGTTTGGTAAAATTAGTTGTTGAAGTGGCTGATAAATATAAAATGACATAAAAGGATTTTTTTTTTTAATATACATATAGACACACACATTTTTTGTAATGTATTTATTTTTTAATATTTTTAATTATAGTTAAATATGTTTTTGGTCCCTATAAATATTCAAACTTTTGATCTTAGTCTCCATAAAAAAATTCTTCGACCTTTAATCCTAAAAAAATATTCACTGACAATTTTGATCTCTGCTTTATATGAATCCCAAAAATAAGAGAAAGGTGGAAACAAAATGTGAGCTAGAATATATAAAATTTTACAACGTACAATAGACTAGTTATTTTTTCCTTAAAAAAAAAGGATATATATATATATATATAAAGTGCTCCTTAAAAAAAAACAACGTGGCATTTTTTTTAAGGGACAAAATGGGGCGGTTATAAAGATGAACATGGGTAGTTGTTTAATTAAAAAAATAATTAATTTAAATTAATAGGGTTAAAGTTGGAAGAAAATATAAAAAGCTACCAGTTATAAGCTAAAAAGCTACTTGAAATAGCTTTTCAAAAAACGCTATAAGCTTATGAAAAAAGCTTGTTACCAAACACGCCACGTTTTCATTTAACGAGCTTATAAGTTAATCCAACAAGCTATAAACTAGCTTTTTTGTGTTACCAAACACAGCCTACCGTGGACTATGGTTAGATGAAATTTTACCGCGTATCACATTGATAATTTTTACCATATTTTTGATTCTAAACATAATATTTTTTTGTTAAATGTACATAATATTTGATCGAGTGTAATTGCAAACACTTCACCATTTAAGTTAAGTATATAATAATTGAGGAGAATGAGAGGTGTAGAATGAGATGTTATACATGATAGAGGCTTATAAGTCTAACATGTTTGGACCAGTGCCAAAAGTGCACACCAAAACAGGTAACATTCTTTTTTTTTTTTTTTTTACTAGGGTTACATGATTTAATTAAAGTAAATGATTGTATACTCTAGCTATAGTCAATGAATATACATAGTTTTAGTGTTTAGTTCTATATCAACATCAAGGGAAGTCTCTTGACGTGAAATTGTGGCATGCTACGACAAACTCTTATATATACTCTAGCTATAGTCAATGTATATACATAGTTTTTTACTGAAATTGTCTTTTTTCCCCTTCTATTTATACTTATTTTATATATGACATGTGTTTGTGCATTTTATTTTTAAATATCTGACAACAATTTAAAAATCAACATTTGTGTCATTTACCTTTAAAAAAAACTTTAAAAAAGTTTTTATTGTGCACAAAGTATAGCATGTTACACCAAACATTTGTTTGGGTAATGAAATTTTTTTATAAGCAAAAACATTCGCAAGTTTATATTCTTTAAAATTTCATGACCTCTAAAGAAAAATGCTCAAATTTTATGAGAATGTTTATGAGACATTTTTTGAGAATACAATTTGCAACATTTTTTTGAAGGAAACATTAAACATGTACTACTAGTTGTGGGGTGGGCTAGAAGCATCTTCTTTAATGAATTAGCTTTTAACTAAAGTTTAATATTATTAGGTATAGAAAATGACACTCCAGATGAAAAGGACCTGGCTTAGTTTGACAATAATACGAAAATAAGATAAATGCAAAGAATAATGACCACTTTTTTCGAATGTTTGGTGTGCTACCTGAATTGATGAACGTAGGGTATGTGCTTTAAGAAAGGTTTTGGGTCCTAGACCTATAGTTTTTCCCCCCTTTTCAAAAGATTTATTTTACTAGTTTAAGACATTGTACTTTTCTCCATTAGAAAGATAAACATATATTAGTGTACCTTTAAAAGGATAGGTAAATATCCATTATAATTTTTACAAAAAAGTGAGAAACATTTTATGTATTTTTTAGGATTAAAGTAACACTAATATATATCCATTATAAAATGAAATCATGAGTTGTGTAATTTTTGCTTAAAGTTATTTTAATGTTCAGTCACAATTCTTCAATTTACCACATCATCTTTATTATGTTTTTAAATAAAAGCAACACTTATGCAATTCTATCTTGTGACCATAAGTTGTAATCGATTGTCATTTTACCTGAATAACACATGAACTTTAATGAGTAGTGTTAGCAATACACCATCTAACACACATCTCAACACACTTTCTTCTATCGGTTGAAATTCACGCGTTTCTCACCAATTTTACATGGTGTTTAATGTTTGTGTTATTGTTTGAGAGAGATGGTGTTATTAGCATCATTCATACTTGAATATCTTCTTTTATACAAAAGTTCTTTAATCTCCTATAAAATTACAAAATATAAATATGTAACTTATTTGAAATTTTTTAAACATGATAATCGTATTAGTAAGGAAATATTTAGTTGTTGAATTTTCTCAATTTATATTATCTCAAAATTATACATAATTAATAAAGTTTGAAAAGACAAAATTTTGAAAAAAGGGATGGTCATCCTATTCAAATATAAATGTTTAGGTTATTAATGTACTCCTCCTTTAGTACCGTAAAAAATTGAACGAACAACCTATAACTTCTATCTATTAACAAATGCTAGTTGGACTATTAAACCTTTTCGGATGAGTATTGATTTGAGTTAAGTTTAAAAAATTGAAGAATTATGAAAATTTCACATTTTTTTTTATTTGATCTCCAAACTATAATTATTTTATCAATTAAATTTTGTCTTCCCCATTTTCACATAACTTAAATCACTTCAACTTGTAACCAAAAGAAAAAAAAAATCACTTTGACAGGATATGTGAATAGGACGAGGGTATGAGAAAACTGATACTAGTAGACAGTGAAAATTGCTCATTTTTTTAATTATGCTTAACGTGAGTTAATTCACATTCGGTGTTTTTAACGTGGTTAACTCACGTCTGAACATTTTTTAACGTGAGTTATAGCCATGTGAATGAGTAAAAACAAAAAGAAGAATAACAATTTCCGTAGACAGTAGTCTATAAAATTCAAGTTGGCCCATATTAGTACATTGGGCTCTACCCATTTAATGCCGATAAAGCATTCTTCTGAAAAATTGTTAACTATACCCCTTTAACCATACAATTTTGTACTCCCTTTGTGACATAAAACACCCTTAATAACCGTAGTTAAATTAAATGAGACTTAATAAATAAGGATACAATAGTAAGAAAAATGTTACATTACAAATCTCAAGTGGTAATTATTTTAAATCGGAGTAAAAATGTAAATTAGACATTTTTCAAGGGACGGAGGGGAAAAAGTATTATATAAACACTCAAAATTTGAACTTAATGAGTGATTTTTATTTTCAATTTTTCTTTGGTTCCCACAAAGATGGCTTTTATGACAGTGATGTAAAAACCAAATATATTTTTACAAGTTATAAGGTTAGTCAAACCAAGCCTATTCATATTTTTCACCTTTAATTTACGAATGATACTTTAATTTTGGGTGAAAAAATTTGAGCAAATATAAGAGCTTTAATGTAGTTTTCATTTTATTTGATGTAATTTTGAAGCTGGAGGTAAATTTTCACAAGAGTATGTTGGTTTGGATGAATGTTCCAGACTCTTGGCTGGCAAAGGCATCTATGGCGATGAATTTTAAAACTGGTCTCATTCATGTTATGCACCTGAGGCTTCCTATTGGTTGTAGTTTGCGCCGGTTAAATTTTTGGTATCCATTTGTTGACCGTATTAAAATAGACTATAAGGTTGGAAAAGTAGAAACATATCATTGGATGGTCGCTTGGTTCTTCTGAAATATGTTATGTCATCTCTTCCGGTTTACTTTCTTTGCTTTTTCAAAGCTTTCTCATGTATCATCTCATCTATTGTATCTCTCTCTCTCTCTCTCTCTCTCTCTATATATATATATATATATATATATATATATATATATATATATATATATATATATATATTATGTGAGGATGTTAGGAAAATTCCATGGGTTAATTGGGATACAGTTTTCTCAGAAAAGGAGTGTCGAGGTGGGGGGATGGGGTTTAGGAGAATTTGAGAGTTTAACTTGACATTGCTAGGTAAATGGTGTTGAATGATGCATGTGGATGGGTGTTTGTGGTATAAAGTTTTAGTTGCACGTTACAGTGAGGAAGATGGGCAGATTAATGAAGGAGGGTCGTTAGGATCAGTGTGGTGGAAAGACTTGAGGAGCATTCAAAGTTGTGTGGGATCAGGAGTGGATAATTGGTTTAAAGATAAATTGATCCAAGTTGTAGGTGATGGGGACAAATATATATATATATATATATATATATATATATATATAATTTTTTTTTTATGGATGTTGGAGGGTGATTCGTTGCGTGATAGGTTCATATGTCTCTTTGATTTAGTAGAGAACCGTCCGATGAAAGTTGCTGATATGGACTCTTTAGGATAATGTGTGAGCGGTTAGGCATGAAAATGACAACGAAGGTTGTTGGCGCGGGAGGAAGAGGAGGTGAGGGAGTGTTGTGATATGTTGAATCATATTGTTATGCAGGTTGGCATGGAGGACACATAGAGAGGATATTTAGAGCCGGTCAAAGGCTATATAGTTAGTCGAGTTTATCATTTGTTGGCTCTGGTGGATCAGCCTTACAATTCTGACATTACTAATATTATTTGGAATAAAGTAGGTAAATGTTTCTTTTTTTGCGTGACGTCTTCTTCGAAATCAGGTTTCTATCAAAGATAAATTGGTTAGACGAAGTATCATTCATTCTAATTCTCTGCTTTGTGTGAGGGGTTGTGGTATGTGGGAAAGTGTTGAACATTTGCTTTTGGGTTGTGATTTATTGGGAGCATATGGAAGCTTGTTAGGCAATGGATATGCATCTACTTAGCAATTCTATTACGGTTATCGGATAATCTCATTCAATTTGGTCACTTGGGAGGTTTTTCGAAATTTCTTTTGTCTTCTTTACATTTGATTTGGTAATCGTGCATTTAGGTGATTCAGAAGGAAAGGAATAGCCACATTTTTCCAGCATAAGGAGGAATCGTTGTAGCACTTGTTGGATAAAATTAAACTTAAATCTTTTTGGTGGTTGAAAGCGAAGAATATTACTTTTGTTTTTGATTTTCATAATTGGTGGCTTGACCCCCTAATGTACTTGGGTTTTCTCACTTAGCTTTTTTGTTTTGTTGTTTCTGTGTTGTTTGTTGTGGGTTTTATAACTTTGCTCAGACTTCTGAGTTCTTTCTTAGCACTCCTTGTGTCGGGTAGAATTCATTGATCCGTTTAATATATTTCCCCCTGGTTTTTTGTTTTTGTTTTGAAGAAGCTAAACCAACCTACCCAAATCGACACCGGGCAAAATCGAATCTGATATCTTAAAGAGGAGCACACTCAAATATGGTCTCAATTCAACACCACGAGACCAATCCATCATTTCCCCTAATCTATTTTTTTTTCTCCACTAATCCCTAATTTTATCAGGTCACAATATGATACTCAACTATGAGTGGTGCTAAGGTTAGATCCAACAGGCTCCTCCTTTCCTATTGTGTTGCTGTATTTTTTTTATAGGTCTAGAGTTTTGTTTCCTAATTTATTCTTTTTCTTATATTCTTGTTGCTGATTTCTTTCTTCTGGTTGGTTTTACTTGTTACAGACTTTGATTGGTTATGTGTGGTTATGGTTAGGAGATTCGAAATAAGAACATGCACATATGATGCTATGAGTCCATCACAAGAGAACATAGTGGGGATATAACTTTGTAGTGTTTATTTATCTTCTTTTTCATAATGAGAAATGCAAGAATTTACATATTGATATGAGGTTATCAAATGCCTATTCTAAAATTTGTGGTGTGTCTTTTGTTGTTTAGAGAATTTGAGAAGAACGTTTAATACTTCTATTTTTTTTCTTTCCAAAACGGGTATATGTCATATGCTTAAATTCAAAATATTTGTGAATTGGAAACAAACACTTTATCAAAGGAGTTGCCTACATTTGTGAATTTAGGCATGTATTTTAATGCAACAAACATCCAATAATAAGGATAACGATGGGTATATGGCTCATAGAGTGAAATTGACCCTCAGTGCCACACCGTGGGATAAGGATTTGTATTACACATATTTTTTTATGGTACAAAACATTCAATGATGAGAATAAGGATTGGATTTTCATAGTGAAATTGATCCACATTGGCAAACCAAGGATCACCAATATTGAGAAGTAAACATATTTTATGATTTGATCTGACCTTGTATTATTTTCATGTAACATCTTACAATGCTTTAGTTATTATTTGCTTTGTTGATTTTGAGGTGCCTTACTCATGATGATCATATATGCTAACTTAGCTAAGTGTATAGGTACAACTTTAATGTTGTCATTACTAACAAAATTAGTAGCAAGAGGTACATAGTAAAGTGTGTGGAAATGGTGTTAAAAGACTTACCATGGCAAAAGTACTTAACATTATTTTTTGGGTGCTTATACATGATCCTTTAGGCACATTTATTTTGAGTTTGTTTCCATTATGGTTGTGAAAATTAACCATTGCTATATATCTTGTTTGTTGACAAGTTTTTAACCATGCATGATCCAATTGATTAGGTTTTTTTTATTGATAAGAACCTTTTCAACATGTTAAACAAAGTGAATGTGATCGATGGATTTCTTGCTCATTTCACCTTGAGTGGCGGAGCCAGGAATTTTTTTTGGAGTCTGGGCAAAATAAAACAATGATAAATTTTAGTGACAGCCGCAACCGTCGGTAGAGGTCATGATGTTTTTAAAATGGTCTCCTTAGAATTACCTACGGTTTTTTTTCGGTAGGTAAAGGTGGAAAACTTGTAGTGACAGTCATTTGACAATGACAGACATATTTAACTACGGAAATTTTCCCTATAGTGACGGAAATTTGCCTTGTAGGTAAAGTATGGGTTGAGCCCGGGCGCGTGCCCGGGCTAGCTGGGGGTTAAAATCGCCCCTTTGGAGTTATTTTTCAATGATAGTGCATTACATCACTAGACAATGATAGTGCATCTATATTGCAACATGTTAATTCTATTTTACTATTGTTGGTGGATATGTGTAATGGTGTGTGATAGGAGTTCATTTGCTATTAGTTTTGGTACTCACTATTCTGTTAATGCCAGTTTTGTTGATGCAATTGCTTTGAATACTATTTTTATTTTGCAGTTTGTGAGCAATGGAAGATTCTCATCATTTATGTGTAGATAGATGTGAGTTATATTTCAGAATGATGTAATTTATTTATTGGTTTATTAGGTAAAATCTATCACTTTCAATTGAAGAAAGCTTGATGTTCTATTTCTTGCACTCCATTATTCATGTTCAGATTCAAGTTTATCATAAGTTTCTTATGTGTATAATGTTTACACTTCATGTCAATGTTTACCGGTGTGTCTCCAAATTACAAGCATAGAAATTCTTAAGAATGCTTCTATAGGTAATAATTCTGTTGGTATCTTTGTTATAAATTAAAGTGTTCTTTAGTGTTCAATGGAGCACAAAACGTTGGGGGTATTTTTTCACACATTTAATAGTTGTCTAAATTATTAAGGATATATAGGAGAAACTGAGAGATTTTCCAAACTTTTAGAGTGAAACGCAAGAATTACAAGTTTGTTGCCTATTGCATTGACAAAATTAAGTTCAATAGTAATCTTATTGTTAGAAAGGAGAAACATATTTGATTTTTTTGGTTGAAATTATATTATCTATTTGTTGTTACTTTTATCACATGACTTGCTAGTTGTTTGCAAGTCAATTAACTCAACATAAGGCGCATGTGTTGCTATTGTAAAGAGGAACCAATAGAACATCTTATTGGGTTTGGAGGGTAATTGAAAACAAATGTTGTCTAAGGTTGACTTTTGCTTATATTTAAAATTATAGTAGTAAGTTAGAGATTGGTTAATGAGCAATTCAGAGTGTATATTCATCTAACAATTAATAGTTAGACACATGCAATCAAATAATCACTAGTAGGTTGGGCAATAATAAAAAAATAGATCTATATTAAAAGTGGAAAAAGAAACACATGTGATACTTGGTTCCCTATTAATTACTCTTTTTTGCTCAATTTGTTTCCAAATCCTTCCATCTTCATTAAAATGTCCAACATACATCCCATGTTATTTAATCAATACTCACTTTTTGGTTCCTTCCCCTTCTAATCTAAAAATTAAACCAAACACATGAAAATTGAAATACTCCCTCCCATGCCTTTCAAAAATCCCGAGCCAAACCGACCTTAAATAATATTTACTACATTCAACAGGTATTTTATGTACCTTTTATACATAAAATGAACATATTAACTACACTACAAACTTTTCTTAATAAAATGAAAAAACAAAGATGTGCTTGTATATAGGACCAGAGGTAACATTAAGTTTTTTTTTTTTTTTTTTTTGTTAAATAGTCTAGTGGATGGAGATCACACATTTGAACTCCGACCCGTGTATATATTATGCATTGTTCCTACCAACTGAGTTAAACTCACACGAATAAGGAAAACAAGTTATAGGGCGGTTAACTTTGGAGTTGTCTTTTTATATGATAGTATAGAAGTATTGAAGAAAAAATATGTTATTAAGGATAGGTTTGGCCCATAAAAATATTCAACTAAAATGGGTAGTTAATTATTTATTGAGTTCCCTATGATTAGGATATAAATTTAAATTTGAAAAAAATATTGAGTTGTTAATGGTAAATTGATTAAAGAAAATGTCTGATAAAAAATAGTTATATGAGTTAGTTAGTTTTGGAGTTGTCATTATATAATGATTTAACTTCACCAAAAAGTAAATTATATAATGGTATAAATATCTACACTCATGAATATTTTAATTACTGCAAATGTTTTATATTAACAATGAAGTAATTGTTTTTTTTTTTTTTGAAAATAATCATGAATATTATGACATTAAATTTTTAATTCTATCTTTAATGAAATACATTAGTTCTCTTTAACGAATGATATATTAATTAAAATTTTACTTAATTGTAATTTTAATCCTTTTATGTCATTCATGAAATTGATTTCCAATTTAAAACATCGACCCTCAATTTTGGTTAGTGGTTACTCCCTAAGATTTTTATACTAAAAAAAGGTGACGTGATATATATATTTTTTTGAAAACATTCATGAATCGCAAGAAAATTCTCTACACATTTCAGTTTGTACTTAAAAAATTATTAAATTTTGTAATATTATTAACGACATGTAAATAATTAATCTATTTCGATAATTCTCTACATCTAAACAATGTACTAAAACCAAAAATTTTAAAATATAAGATTTTTTTTGGTGGTGGCCGGGGTTTGAACCCCAGACCTTGCATACAATATGCATTGTCCATACCAACTGAGCTAAGCTCACGAGGACATTGAATATCTTTATTATTGTTTTTTGTTGAAGAAGCTAAAATGAAATTTATTTAAAACGTAAAGAATCTTATCTAGCACAAGGAATGCTAGGCTAAGATACTTAAATAGCAACATACAAAGGAAAAGTGTGTCGTATATACACGGAACACTCAAACAAACACTCATACATCAAATGCAAACTTATAAGAACAAACAAAAAAAACAACCTCCACTGAGGCCCCCGAAACAAATATAAACTAAAACCCCAAAACCACAAGTCTAACCTCCCTCCAAAATAACCATCAGACCTACCAAATAACAATCACCACCTAGAAATAGCTCAATTCTTGAAACAAGCTCCATAGTCTAACATCACCACCACTAACCACTAGCCACCACAAGCACAACCACAAAAACCAACAACACCACCACCAAAACTACCATTAACCACCACAAAAACCACCATTACTCCTCACCGAAAATCAGCACCAGCCACCACGAGTATCACCACCAAAAACCAACACCAACCACCATGAGCATCACCACTAAAAACCACCACTTTACATTCAAACTCCAAACCCAACAACAGTAAACCACATTATTTTACAAGAAAATCCAAACAGCGGCTGAAAAACTAAAGCATCTACCCATAAAACTCTCCCTCTCCAGCATCACCAACCAATAACCCTCCTTCTACAAAAAACGAAAACTGCCCCATGCTCATCATCATCACCAAAATGTCACCACCACACAAAAAACACATAAACAATCCTTACTCTCAATCCACCACCAACAACCACCACCTCGCTTTCTCAACAGCAACCACAAAACGGATCTAGATCTAGATCCAAATCCGGGTCTAAAAACTACCACCACGAGCCACCACCAGATCCATCGCAAAATCACCACGAACATCCCTGAAAACCACCACGAAACGAAAACCAGCACATCCATGAAAACCAGCCGCCAGGAGAATAACTAGGAGTCACCGGTGCGAGCTGTTGCTACAACCTCCTAAAATCACACTGGTACAAAGGTCAACGGAGGTGAGGTGAGGTGATGCGGAGGTCGTGCCTCGTCGCACCACTGTCATAATGGTCTACATCTTGAAGGAGATATCTTTATTTTTTTTTATTAAAAATAATAAACAAAAAATATATTTTTGTCATCTTTTTATTAAGGAAACTGTTTCAAGGGTAAAAATTGCATATATTTATTTATTTTATTAAAAAATAATAAACAGAAAACATTGAATTGTTATCTTTTATTAAGGAATCTGTTTCAAGGTTAAAAATTGCATATCTTTATTTTTTTTATTAAAAAATAACAAACAGAAAATATTGAATTGTTATCTTTTTATTAAGGCAACTGTTTCAAAAATCTTTTTATTAAGGCAACAGTTTCAAAAAAAAAATCTTTATTAGGGGAATTGCATCAAAAGAAATATTTATTCAAGAAATTTAATTAATAATTTGGATTCTCATTAATTATTAATTAATTTAGGATAAGATGTGAGCCAAACATGTCATAACACTGGCCGAGAGAAATTCTATATAACCACTAAACCTTGCAAGACTTAACACATTCAAAAGTATTTTCCTGTAGTCTGAGTAATTGTTGCAACATACATAAAATTTATGTCTTCATTAAGGATCAAGTCTATTTTCTTGACTTTGGCTTTAATCCTAGCAATTCAACTACATCTCTCTACTGGTAAGCCTTTTTTATTTTTATTTTTTATTTTATATCATTTGTACAAGTACTTTATCCAAGAAACTTGCACTAAATCCTCAAATTATTCACTTCACTTAAGTGAATGTTTTAGTAGTCGTTGGGAGACTTCCTATACATACAAACATTTTATTTTGACTAAACTATTATATTTTATTTTTTCTTTCAACGAGAAATGCTGTTTATAGCGACAACATACTTTAAGAAATTATTTCGACTTGTTTTTCCTTTTTATTTTTGTTACTATTGCAATTAGCCTTTTGTGAGGATTTCGTGGGAAATTTTCTCGTGATGTTTAGCATCACTCTTCGTTCAACAATCTTATTCATTTAGCTTCTCAATTGCATTGATACAATCTTTATATCCTTGTTCATATGATTGACTAATAATCCATTTTTTTTGGTTTGTTTTGAATTATACAGGCATTGGTGTCAACTTTGGGAGGAATGGTGACAATCTTCCATCCCCTCAAAATGTTGTAGGCCTTTACAACAAATGTGGCATTAAGCTTCTAAGACTTTTTGAGCCAAGTCCTGATATATTAGAAGCATTAAAAGGTTCTAACATACAAGTGAGTCTTGGAGTAAGAAATCAAGATTTGCAAAGCTTAGCATCAACCAAAGAGGCTGCTAGCCAATGGGTCAATACTAATGTTGCACCTTACAAAGGTGGTGTAAATTTCCAATGGATTGTATTGGGAAATGAGATTATTCCAGGTGCTCAAGCAAGTTTTGTTACTCAAGCCATGCAAAAGATTAAAGATGCATTAACTTCCATTGGCTTAACTGATATTAAAGTGACCACATCATTTTATATGCAAGGACTTGCATCGTCTTACCCTCCATCTGCAGGTGCATTTACTAATGATGTGGTGAATGTTATGAAAGATGTTACTGCTTATCTACATCAAACTGGAGCACCCCTTATGGTTAATGTGTACCCTTACTTTGCTTATGCATCAAATCCAAAAGATATTAAGTTAGAATATGCCACATTTCAAGCCGTAGCTCCTGTAGTGGACGGTGAATTGAGTTATACTAACCTTTTCGATGCAATGGTTGATTCAATTTATGCAGCATTGGAAAAAATAGATGCAAAAAATGTTTCTCTAATTATTGGAGAAACTGGTTGGCCTGCTGCAGGGAATGACCCTTACACAAGTAAAGAAAATGCTAAGACATATAACACAAACTTGATTCAACATTTGCAGAGTGGTAAAGGCACACCAAGAAGACCAAACCAAGCTATAGATGCGTTTATATTTGCGATGTTCGATGAGGACCAGAAGGCAGCTGGAGTGGAGCAGAATTGGGGACTCTTTTATCATGACTTGACTCCTGTTTATCCTCTTCTAAGTTGTTGATTTGTAACATTGAATAAATCAAATTGTATAAATATGATATAAATGTTTGTCATTCATTCATAAACAATGCGAAAAAACTTGTCCCTGATAACAAATATTTGTCCCTGATAACAAAAAAAGGGAGATAAATATTTGTCACTAATATCTTAAAAAATATACACGAGACAACTGTTTGTCAGTGATATATAAACAAATGCGGAACAAATAATTGTCATTTATAAATACAGAAAAAGTAATGGACAAATATGTATGGTTGACACATGAAAATTTTTGGATAAATATTTTCCATCGATACACAAAAATTTGATAAATATAAAAGAAACAAAGGACAAATAATTGTCACTGATACTTAAAAAAGACATAATATATATTTATCAATGATAATTTTAATTTTTTTTTCTAAAAATTATATGCGCAAGAAATATTAATGATTGGTAAGTTAAATTTACAAGAAATGGCAGCAACACATATTTTAACACACACTTTTCAATACATTATCTTTGATTGGTTAAAATTCACACGAGTTCCACTAAAATCAAGTGAGACCCATATAAATTTGGTGGGACAACTGCTAAAAAAGCAAAAATTAGTGAGGGAATTTTAGAGAGGGAAAACGTGAAATCCCTCTCTAATTCTGTCACTAAATTTTGCGACCAAGGAATTTGTGAGAAATTTTATTTTTTCCATAACTAATTTTCCTCTCTAATTTTACTTATTTTAGTGGTGGACCCATGCGAGTTTTAACCAATCAAAGAGAGTATATTAAAAAGTGTATGTTAAAATATGTGTTGCTAGCCTTCCTCTAAATTTATTAATATTTGGTTAAAAATGGTGATATATCGTATTTAGATTGAAATCTTTAGTAATTTCAGGGTGGGTGATAATTTATGGTTGTGATAATTTTCCATCATCAATCCGAATGTCACGTCATTTAAAATATGTCAATCAGTGATTCAAAGTTGAAAGATATGAAAAAATGGAGTAAAACTATGTGGATTTCAAATTTGGAGTTGTCTTTTTATATTTTAGTATAGAAGTATTGAAGAAAGAGTTATGTTATTAAGGATAAGTTTGAACCATAAAAATATTCAAGTTAAACGGGTAGATAGTTTTTTTTACTTTTTTTTTAAGATAAGCATCAAATAGGAAGTTAATTATTTATTGTGTTCCCTATGATTTGATATAAATTTAAATTTGGAAAAAAATATATTGAGTTGTTAATGGTAAATTTATTAAAGAAAAAGTCTGATAAGAAATAGTTATATGAGTTAGTTAGTTTTGGAGTTGTCATTATATTATGATTTAACTTCACAAAAAAATAAAGGCATAAATGTGTGATTGGTCCTTGCAGTTTCATTCATTTTTGGCTTTGATCCCTGCACTTTTTTTTGTTTGGCTTTAGTCCCTGTACTTTGAAAAAATATTGCAATTGGTCCTTCTGTTAACTTCAGGTTAAAAAAAAAAATCAAAACTAACTGTATGCCACGTGGACCAATTATTACACGCCATGTGACACGGACAAAATTGCAAAATTAAAATAAAATAATAACTGATTTTTAATTAGTTTATTTATTATTATTATTATTATTAGATATCGAAAAAAGAAAAATACTAACGATGAGAAAAGGGAAGAAAGTGATTTTAGGGTTTCAACTTGAACCATTAGTTGCCATTCAATTTCGACCTTCATTCATCAGGTTTCAATTCGATTTCGCGATTTCATTCCCGTTCTCGATTCTGTTCGCGATTTCTTTAAATCCCATTACCACTGAGCTTCGTTTCTGTTTTTCTTCTGTTAATGGATATCTGTGTTCTTTTTCTTTTAAGGTAATTGTTGGCCATTTGTTTAGCTTGTACATTGAAGGGAGGTGTTTCATCAAATCAAATTCATTGACATTTCTACCGTAAATAAAAATCCCTGCTACAACAAAGGTCTACAGTGTTGATTGATTTGTGGCACAAGGTTGAAGAAGCGTCAACCAACTATTATTATTACGGGCACCCTTCTAATTAAACAATAAAAATAAAAAACTAATTAAAAATGAATTATTTTATATTATTTATTTTAATTTTGCAATTTTATCTTTTAGTGTGCCACGTGGCATGTAATGATTGGTCCACGTGGCACACAGTTAGTTTTGGTTTATTTTTTTAACCTGAAGTTAACAGAAGGATCGATTGCAATATTTTTTTCAAACTGCAGGGACTAAAGCCAAAAAAAAAAAAGATGTAGGGATCAAAGCAAAAAAAAAAAAGGTGTAGGGATCAAAGCCAAAAATGAGTGAAACTGCAAGGACAAATCACATATTTAAGCCAAAAATAAATTATATAATGGTATAAATATTTGTACTAGCGATCATTTTACTACATGTTTTATAATAACAATGAAGTAATTATTATTTTTTGAAAACATTCATGAATATTATGACATTAAATTTTTTATTCTATCTTTGAAGAAAGACATTATTTCTTTTTTAAGATTTGAAGTTTTAAAGAATGATATTAATTATATTTTGGCTGAATTGTAATTTTAATCTTTTTTTAGTCATTCATGAAATTGACTTCGACCCTCAATTTTGGTCTCTCCCTAAAAAATTTATATTCAAAAGTGGTGATGTAATATACAATATTTGATTATTTTAAATGATCAACATCCATGAATGCAAGAAAATCCTCTACAAATTTCAGTTTGTACTTTAAAAATTATTAATTTTTGGTAATTTTATTAATGGTATGTAAATAATTAATTAATTAACGATATGTAAATAATTAATCTATTTCAATGATTCTCTACATCAGCTGGTGTAAGCCGTGTCATTGAAAACATTTCACACCATCATTTTTGAGTCAACAAATCTAACCAATAGACTAAAACCGAAGAATTATAAAATACGAGAATTAATTTCATGAGTGGGTAAAAATTGCATATCTTTATTTTTTTATTAAAAAATAATAAACAGAAAATATTGATTTGTAATCTTTTATTAAGGCAACTGTTTCATTTCATGGGTAAAAATTGCATATCTTTATTTATTTATTAAAACATAATAAACCGAAAATATTTTTTTTTTTGAATAAAATTAGAAAATATTGAACTGTTATATCTTTTATTAGGGCAAGTGTTTCAAATATCTTTTTACTAAGGAAACTGTTTCATAAAAAATCTTTATCAAGGGAATTGCATCAAAAGAAATAGTTTCATAAAAAGTCTTTATCAAGGGAATTGCATCACAAGAAATATTTATCAAGGCAACTTAATGAATAATTTGGATTCTCAATAATTATTAATTTGATTTAGGATAAGATGTGAGCCAAACATGACATAACACTGGGTAAGAGAAAATCTATATAATCACTAAACCTTGCAAGACTCAAAACACATTCAAAAGTATTTTCCTGTAGTCTGAGTGATTGTTGCAAATACATAAAATTCATGGCTTCATTAAGGATAAAGTCCATTTTCTTGACTTTGGCTTTAATCCTAACAGTTCAACGACCTCTCTCTACTGGTCAGCCTTTTATTTTTTATATATCATTTGTACAAGTACTTTAGCCAAGAAATTTGCACTACACCCTCAAATTATTCACTTCACTTAATCAATTAGCTTCTCAATTGCATTGATACAATCTTTATATCCTTGTTCATATGATTGACTAATAATTCAATTTTTGTTTGTTTGTTTTGAATTATAGAAGGCATTGGTGTCAACTTTGGGAGGAATGGTGACAATCTTCCATCCCCTCAAAATGTTGTAGGCCTTTACAACAAATGTGGCATTAAGCTTCTAAAACTTTTTGAGCCAAGTCCTGATATATTAGAAGCATTAAAAGGTTCTAACATACAAGTGAGTCTTGGAGTAAGAAATCAAGATTTGCAAAGCTTAGCATCAACCAAAGAGGCTGCTAACCAATGGGTCAATACTAATGTTGCACCTTACAAAGGTGGTGTAAATTTCCAATGGATTGTATTGGGAAATGAGATTATTCCAGGTGCTCAAGCAAGTTTTGTTACTCAAGCCATGCAAAATATTAAAGATGCATTAACTTCCATTGGCTTAACTGATATTAAAGTGACCACATCATTTTATATGCAAGGACTTGCATCGTCTTACCCTCCATCTGCAGGTGCATTTACTAATGATGTGGTGAATGTTATGAAAGATGTTACTGCTTATCTACATCAAACTGGAGCACCCCTTATGGTTAATGTGTACCCTTACTTTGCTTATGCATCAAATCCAAAAGATATTAAGTTAGAATATGCCACATTTCAAGCAGTAGCTCCTGTAGTGGACGGTGAATTGAGTTATACTAAACTTTTCGATGCAATGGTTGATTCAATTTACGCAGCATTGGAAAAAATAGATGCAAAAGATGTTTCTCTAATCATTGGAGAAACTGGTTGGCCTGCTGCAGGGAATGACCCTTACACAAGTAAGGAAAATGCCAAGACATATAACACAAACTTGATTCAAACATTTGCAGAGTGGTAAAGGCACACCAAGAAGACCAAACCAAGCTATAAATGTGTTAATATTTGCGATGTTCGATGAGGACCAGAAGGCAGCTGGAGTGGAGCAGAATTGGGGACTCTTTTATCATGACATGACTCCTGTTTATCCTCTTCTAAGTTGTTGATTTGTAACATTGAATAAATCAAATTGTACTGAATTGTGTTGCTTAGATGGCTAAAAGTAGCGCCATAAACCAGTTGGTTCAGTTTGTATCTTGTATGATGAAATTAACCACTTGATAATAAATGAAAATTGTGATTTACAACGAAAATGGTGTGCCTGATGTTGATTTTTTTTTCTTTTTAACTTTGATGTCTGTAGCCGATGATATTGAATGAAATTTCTTAAAAATGAAACTAAAGATAGGATTGGCGAGACTCCATATCATATGCTTCAATCGGTTCTCCCATGGTTTAATCAAATGATTTAATAAATAAGTACATAAATAAGTATTAAGAAAAGTAAAACGAAAAACAAATAAAAGTATTCATGTAGTGGTTTAACCGTTCAATCAGACAAATGTTCAAAAAGATCGAACCAATTGATATGTTAATCGGTTCTCTGTTCAATCAGTTGAATCAACCGATTTTGTCTGATTTTTCAAACATTATATAATATATGATAATTTTTTTTTAGCGAAATTATATTCTTATCAAGATAAATCAAACTTCAAAATAATAGGTTAAAAGTCCATAAATAGAATGAAGGCCAACAACCTTTAATATTATTAATCATTTTTGCTCGAGATATTAAAAATGTATTTTTTAAATTTTTTATTATTTTCTCCTAGATAAATCAAACTTCAACATGATATGTTAAAACTCCTCTAAAAAAACATGATATGTTAAAACTTGTTTAGCTGATTTGCTTCTTCTGTGATTTGTTTCTTCAGTTTTTTAGGACTTGTTGTAACTCTTGGTAATCTTCTCTGACATGAATTGTACTAAAAATATTACCGTTAATGATATTTTATTTTGGTTTGTTCAAGAAAAAACAAATGATAGAATGAAGGGTAACAAACTTTAATATTAATAATCATTTTTGCTCGAGATTTTAAAATGGTAAATTTTTAATTATTTTCTACTAGATAACTTGGAAGATATAGAATAAAATATATATTTTTTGAGAGAAAAGAATAAAATATATTTTTATTTACCACTCTATTCATTATTTTATTTACTTAACGAATACAGAAATGGAATTTGTTTCATATCATTTTAAATTTAAAAAATTAACAAACCATTAATTCAAAATATTTGTAAATTCAATTCATTTTTCTGAAAGAATTTAATTCATTTATATGCATTGCATTTCACGTGGCCACATTATTACTAACTTTCGAAGAAGTAGATGGAGTGTTGGGATTTCACCCACTTATCAATGTTGTGGTAATGATGATGAAATTGTTCTTCATGTGCTCCATAATTGCATTCATGTAACTCGGGTATAACTTCATATCATTTCTTATGATTTTATGACTAATTTTTACTATTTTTAAAATACTTCGAGGACAAACACATCCATATCGCAAACCACCTAGAATTTATTATAGCTTGAGGATAAGGTGAGTTTGCAAGAATGGAAAATATTATGGCTGAAATATAAAAAATTGTTGAGCGTGACTTAAAATTTCATCATGTGCAAAAGTGAAGGTTTTAAAAAAGTTAATTTTTGTTGGTCTCTGTCTCATGCGCGAGGTGTATGGGTTTTATGCTTCTTGCCATTTCTGTCTTGTGTGCGAGGCACACACCTATATGTCTGAGGCGCATGATGCAGGCCCGATGCGCTTCAAGCAACTTACAATTTTGCACTAGTCATGTGGAGGCATGATCTAGGCGTGTGTCTCGGATTTTGGATCTCTATTTAAGTGTTTTTTTTTTTCCTTTCTCTTTCTTGTGTAATTTTGTGAAACCAAATGAGGGAAATTTTATAAACTTAGAGGTTAAAAGTTGAGTGTCATAGGGTGAGATTCATTGGCTTCGAAACATTGTAAACATTTTGGAAGAGTGAAATTTTTTGAGTCTCTTGTTCATTTGTTCATGGAAAGAGATAGGAAAATAGTACAAATTAAGTTGTACTTGGAGAACTCTTGAAGTTAATTTCTTGTAACCTCTTTTGTATCTCCTTGCAAGAAATTCATTGATTGTGGATCTGAGCTGCTCTCACCCCTAGACGTTGATCATTGTTGGGCCGAGCTGCATAACCCACTTAATGTTATTGTTCCTCTACTCTCTTTATCTTATTGTTCTTGCTTTAATTGTGGATTTGTTTTACACATAAGGTGCTAAGATTAGATCTAAATTTCAATATTGTGTGATTTGAGCCTGAATAATAACACATAACACATTCTCTACTCTAATTAATACAAAACTTATTACACTACCATATCCAAACAACAGCAACAAGTACAACAACAAAATCGATGAAATAACAGAAGCATACTAGTATAATCCAATAATACCACATTAAATCCAACTATTTGGAATAATCTTTCATTTGCGTTGAACAGTAACGGGACTCCTTACAATGTGTTTTCCATTTGTCCATTGCAGTTCTCCAAATTGGTATCTTCCCCTTGGAGTCACACTTCTTGCTTGCACAATAACTTGAAATTTCTTCTTTTCACCATTTTTCTTGAATGTCAAGGAATCTGGAACAACAACAATATTATATCCAGGCAATTGGACTTTTGCAAAATATGTACTTGGTGGCCCAACATTGGTGACTATGCGAGTGACATTAACAGCATTCAACCCAAGATTTGGTAATGTGATTGAAGGGTAATTCAAGTCATTTATGCTATGAATTCCTGAACAAGTAAATGTCATGTTGGGATTAAGTAGTGTTGAAATTAGTCGTTGACTGTATCCAGCAGCACATAAGAAGTTTAAGTAATCAACAACACTTAGATCATAAACAAGTCCGGGATCCATTGCAGTGTTGGGTTGAATATGTCCTGAACCATAAGCAAATGGATTTGCCAATGTTTTATCGATTGCATCGCGTATCAACTTGTTGGTGTTATCTCTTATGGTTGCTGCAAGGCCACATTTCTTCACAAGTAAGTAATCATCTTAAAAATTGATTATTCTATAACAAATCCAGTGATATATCATATAAAGATATAAAGATTAAAAGTCACATTTGTACCCAAAAAAAAAAAGATTCGCATATGACCTTGTATTACAATCATTTTTTTGAAAGAAACCTTGTATTACAATCATGAATCACGAGAAATTAGCACCTGACGAGTTCACGCACGCAAAACGAGTGCATCATGTAAGAGGGTTAGACTCAATGTGGGAATATAATTTTGATTTTAAAAAAATTGAGGAAGGAGATAATTATCGTTGATATATAATCTTGATATACAATCATACATAAAAATGCAAAATTATTTAAACATATAATCGATTGTGATTGTACATGCATTCCTATAATATTGTGTGGTGAGAGAAAATACCTGTGGTCATAATAGCTGATTTAATAGCTGCTGGACTCCAATTAGGATGAAGTGTTTTGATAAGTCCAGCAGTGCCAGCAACATGAGGACAAGACATAGAAGTTCCTTGTTGTATATTGAATGGAAAACCTCGACGATTGTCTGTTACTAAATTAGACACACTTGCAAACAATGAATAGGCAGCAAGTATGTTCACACCCGGCGCAGTTACATCAGGCTGAAACAAAAAACAAAAGCAATCTCCTTAATATATCAACAAAAATTAATGAGGATTATTAGATAGTAACTAACAAATTCAAGTGTAGTATAAACACCTTGAGTATATATGGCTGAACTTGATTTGGTCCTCTAGATGAGAATGAAGCCATAACTGGAGCTGGTTTTCTTCGATATGAAGTTTTTGGCTGTGACATTCTAATTTTAATTACCGACTTTATTGTATCCCTGCAAAATAAATTTTTATTTTGTCACGTATTTTTAAAAGCTTGTCATCACAAGGGTATACATAATTTCACTAATAGTTAATAATTACGTGGTACTTATGCCTATACTATGTCCTCTTGTTAATTGATGCTTGTCATAATAGTTGATAGTAGACAAAACATTAGACTCAGCGAGAAGTGTTTTCCCATTAAATTTTGGTTGATTTCTCAAAATCATTCCCTTGGCACCGGCCGATAAAGCTTCCCGACCCTGAGAGACGGAGTTTGTGGCAAATCCTGGAAGTAAAATTAATCTAAATATTAAAATATATTTTAAAATATTTAAATATAAAACGAATAATATGACGTTATATGATGAGTAGGTACCCAACAAACGTCCAGATACAGGTTCAGAAGTGTTCTTAATTGTTATCTTTTCTCCAACACACTCCACTATTTTACCACTCACTTTTGAAGGATCAAGTGTTCCCGGTTTACAAAATCGACTGCAATAATTGAAAGATTCCTAAAATAAAATACACAAATTATTTGAAAGATAATAAAAAAAAACTTTTGGAATGTGCACTTACGCATCTTGATTTGTCACATTGGCAAATTTAGCATCAATAGAATCCACCAGAGTGAAAGACTGGTTAGGTGGTAAGTTTACAAAAAGGCTGGCTCCCTAGTAATATATAAAGTTAGAAAGCAATTATTCGAAATCTATGATGATGATTAATTAATAACATCAATAATAATTTTTTCAAACACAAAGAATGCCAGAATATTACCGTGACTGTTTTGTTACCAATGGTTATAGTACTGCTGAAGTCTCTATCAATTGTACTAGCAGCAACAGTGAACACCCAAGGAGCAACATTAGTAACACTTCCAGGGGTTGGTCCACCATTTCCAGCAGATGCAACTAATAATATGTTTTTAGCGAATGCCTGAAATGCACCTATTGAAATTTCATCGGTAAAAATTTCTTCAAAATTTGAACTAGATCGGCCTCCAACAGAAACTGAGATTATATCAACACCATCACTAATGGCTTGATCGATAGCAGATAATACATCAGCACCATAACAAACTGCACTATTTCCATCTGCAATTGTTTGAGACCAACACACTTTGTAGGTTACAACTCTTGATTTTGGTGAACCACCTTTAATGGTACCATTGCCGATACCAAATATGCTTGCACCTGGTACGAAGTTTCCACCAGCTGTTGATAGTGTGTGAGTACCATGGCCGTAAAAGTCACGTGCTGTTTGTTGCGAACGAGGAAGTTTGCCGTTAACAAGTTCATATGCTTTGTTGAAAAATCTTGCTCCAATTAACTTCCTGGTTTGTTTATGCACATATATATATATATGTGCATAAGGAACAAATTTATTGTTAAAAACTAGATCAGATTATTCGTAAGAAAAAATTGAACTCAATATAAAAATTAAATTATTGTTTTATTCTTAATCAGATTCAAAGAGGAATCATTGGTGGTGGAAAGAGTAATGTAATAGGAGTGTAATTCTTAAAAACAGATTGGAGCAAGATTATTTTGGGGCTACTTGCTTGTGCATGAGGAATTTGCCTCTGACAATCAATACGATGTTTTTATTTATGTAAAAATTAAGTAAATACTCAACCTGTTACATGGAACTTTCTTTGAACCTCTTAGTTTGTTAATTTGACAGATGTTTCCCCCACGCCATTTTGCTGGAATTGGACCTATTCCTCTGTCGTTAAAACTCGCCGATTCGGGCCAAACACCTAATCCAAACAATAGGATAATTATATATTTTGAATAATTTATGCATCTATCTAGGGTTATTTAATTAAAAAAGAAACTGATATTTCACATGAAGATTATAATATTAGCAACAAAAAAGATTATAATATTGAATCTGTCAATGTTATCTTTTCACGTTTTCATACAATAATCAATAATAAAAATGATAAATTGGAATTCTTGTAACTTGTGACCTACTTGAATTAATAATTACAACATGCATGTAAATGTAATCCTCCCTTTCGCAAATTTCAACTAAAGGAACAAAGCACAAAGATATTGTGGTGAAACAAAATATATTTTTTATATTAAAAACTCAAGAAAGCATCTTGCCCACTTAAAGAAAGCATGTGGTTTTTGTCTCCATATAGGTTAATTAATCTAAGAAAGAATAAAGGCAAAACATCCAATTGTTCTATAACAAACATTATCTCAACATTGATGGTCTATCAAGTCACTGAGATAAACTAATGGTGAATAGAAAACTGTTAAAGAGTGCTCTTATTACACTCTTTAGTGTGTAATAAGAAATAGAGAGTAGAAAGGGGATGTTTGGTGAGTTATGGAGGCTTTTGAAGAGTAAAGATGCTATTGTTTGTCAAAGAGAAAGATCATCTTGGCTTAGTGAAGGAGACGCCAATACAAAATATTTTCATAGATGTGTTAAGGCGAGGGCAAGCCGGAATAGTATTAAGGCGCTTAAGGTTGAAGATGAGTGGGTGCAAACTCCAATTCATGTTCGCCGGGTGGTGGTGGATTATTTCAAGAAGCAAGTTTCGACTACTTTGAGGAGGAGGCCAAGGTTTGACGGTGTTCCGTTTTCTACTCTTTCGCAAGAGGAGAATATGGGTTGATTGCTCCTTTCACTTTGGAGGAAATCGAAAAGGTGGTGAAGGAAAGTGATAGTGGTAAGAGTCCGGGCCCGGATAGTTTTAACAATGTTTTTTTGAAGGAATTTTGGTATCTTTTGAAGCATGAGGTTCACATTTTGTTTGATCAATTTTATGGTAATACAAGTCTTCCTAAAAGTTTCCTTTCATACTTTGTGGCATTAATCCCAAATGTTAAGTCCCCCTTTTCCTTGATGGATTTTCGGCCCATCTCACTTTTAGGAAGTTTGTATAAATTAATTTCAAAAGTCTTGGCATGTCGGCTTTCTAAGGTTATGGCATCAATAATTTCAAACTCTCGATCGGCCTTTTTAAAAGGTAGAAATTTAGTTGATGGCGTGGTGGTGATAAATGAGGTTGTTGACTTAGCTAAAAAGCCGAAAAGAGAATGTTTGATTTTGAAGGTGGATTTTGAAAAAGCTTATGATTCGGTAGATTGGGGCTTTTTGGAATACATGATGAAGAGGGTGGGCATGTGTGATACTTGGATACTTTGGATGAAGGTGTGTGTTTTTGGGGGTAATATGTCCATTCTAATAAATGGTAGTCCGGTGAAGGAAATTTGTATCCAAAGAGGTTTAAAACAAGGTGATCCTTTGGCACCCTTTCTCTTTTTATTAGTGGTCGAAGATTTTAGTGGTGTAATGTCGAATGTCTTTAATCGGAATCTCTTCAAAGGCTTTGAGGTTAAGAGGGGGGAACGGTGATATCACATCTTCACATCTTCACGTGGTCGAAGGTTTTAGTGGTGTAATTTACCCTTTGTATTGGAGAGGCTTCGGTGGAGAATCTTTGGGTCTTCCCGTAGGTGCAAACGCGAAGAAAGTGGCAACTTGGGAGCCTTTGTTGGATAAATTGAAGGGTAAATTGAATTCTTGGGGCAATAAGTATGTGAGTTTAGGAGGTCGCATTGTTCTCCTAAGTATGTGAGTTAATAAAAATTATTTTTTTTAGGGAAGTTAATCAAATAAAATGTATTTTATGTGTGAGTGCTTAAATGATGTATCCAAAAGCTTATGTCCAAGCTCTTATCTATTTGTGCCAAAAAAAAAAGAAAAAGACTCTTATGTATTTAGTTGAACCAACCAACAGAATGGCCCGTTTCCGGTTCAGCTGGAAGTTCTGCGTGTTTTGACAACACTTGTTGTAGACTTGTAGTCGATATATTTCTCAACAGATTTTGACGGTGATCAATAATTAACATATAATGTTTTTCTTTATAGTACCTTAAATTCTATTTTTTATAATCTTTGTGTTGGAGATGAATTTTTGTTGGTACTAATTTATTTCATTTTGTCTTATTAAAAAACAGAGAATGTTTTTCTGAAAATTGTAATTATAACTAAATAAATGATTTTGATTGGATTATAGAGCATATAGTTAATGTGGGAAAAATGAAAATTTAAGGGAAATGCTAACTTACGCCCTTAAAGATATATGTTAAGAAATTCATTATAGAAATATATGTATGTATTAAAAGTCGTACATTCAACTTCTTAAAAGTTAAAATATTATATTCTCCAATGTAAAGTTGTTCTTTTTGTGTTCCTTAACATGGCCAAAGTTTAATACCTGAATCGATGTTAGCTATGATGGTATTTTCACCAAATCTTCCCTTTTGCCAAGCTGAGTTGATATCATTTCCACGCAATCCAAGAAATTCCCATGAACGTGTAGTGTGTAATTTATGCTCTTTGCTCAAGAACACAGACACCACCTTTGGATTTTCTGCATATGTGTTGAAAACATTTTGTTCATCAACATTTTGGATTAATGAGGTTTATCATTTTGTTGAAAATTAAATCACTAGATCTAAAAAACATGGTGTTTCCGACTTGCAATTTGTGCAGCCTCTTCCTCTTCAAGTATAGCTGCAAAGCCATTGATCTGTTTATTATATGAATAAATTATTGCTTTTTTTGCATTCTCCTTGCTGTGAATGATCAATATATATTAGTTAATCAATCAATTTCTTCTAAAGAAAAGATCAAGTAAAATATTGTAATGGTTCATTTTCTTATTGTATGTACCTTCCCATGATTGAACCCAGTAAATCATAATGAGAAGATGTAGCAGTTTCAAGGTCAATAGAGGAAGGGGTTGGACCATGTGAATGTGCTCCCAAGTATACAATGTAACACTGTAAATAATTAATATTAAAAAACCAATAGCTTAAGAAATTTAATGAAATCATGATCTTAATTACAAATTATATATACAATTAAGAAGCAAAACTAGCTTACCTTTTTGCTGGCATGAACATGATTCAGCAACAAAGTGAAAATAAGAAGACATAATATGGAGCAATCCATTCTTCTCTGTTTTTGGAAAGTCATGTTTAGCTTAGCTTAGAGCTTTATGCTTAGTTCCCCTCTGAAATATATAATAATAACATACGGGACAATAAAAGAAAGCTCAATGCTAATTTATTCTTTGCATTTTGGAAAGCTAAATGAAAGTATTATGTCCATGAGAGTTGTCAACTTAGGCTTTGTTTGCTAGTTTGGAGGGAAAGGGAAGGAAATGTTTGGAAAAAAAGGAAGGAGTAAGTGGAAGAAATAGAGAATATTGGAAGGATGCGCTTTGGGGGCTTATTTTTAATTTCTTTAAAATATAAAACCCTCCTCATTTGGGGAACTAAAAAATTGTATTGGAGGAGGGTTTTGGGGAGGTTTGAGATGATTTATATAAATTCTTCAAATTTAATAATTAAAAATATTTATCACTCTCTAAAAAAACACTCTTTTATAAAAATGTGAAAGATTTCTCAATTTTCCCTTATATCCCCCCAAGCCTTTCATTCCTCTCCCACCCAAACTCCCAAACAAAGGCTAGTGTAAAAAATTTCACCTTTAACTTTAAAATGAGAGTGTTGTAAAATGAATATTAGTGACACCATTATCGATTAGAATTTCCCTTACAATTTTCTTTTTCTTTCAAAATGCAATGTGAAATTTTAGAGTTAAATAAATTTTTGGTTTTTTTTTAAAAGAAATTTTCGATCTCTATAAATATGTATCATTTTTCATTTTTAACCCGTCTAAAAAATTCCTTCAAACAATAGTCCTCCGAATATTTTCCATCAATATATTTGATTTCCACAGTTAAAGGTTGCAGGTTGCACATGTAGCACGGTATAGAGTGACTACAAATGAAATTTAATATATTTATAAAAATAAATTGATCCCATATTTACGTGCAGTGGGGACAGTTTGATTAAAAAAATGAAAGATTAACCACAAAAGAACGTGGCAAAAAAATAAAAAAATGAAGAAGCTCCCATGGAATCCAATAAATATGTATTTATTTAGTACTACACTACCTTTGAGGCAGACTTAATTTGACCACTAAGTTGAATCAAAGAATCATTTTTTTTTAAAAATGTAATATTATTATCCAGTCAAAAGAAAAAAGTAATCACATATTCACACATACCCTACCCACTATGACCAAAAAAATATTCACACATATAGCCACGTGATTATTGTTTGTTTGCTTTAAGCTCAAACTTATATATACAGATCTGTGAAAAATTTGTAAATCATCCACCAATATTGATTAAAAATAAATCCAGCTACTTGAATGATGGTACTACCCACGTTGATCATGATTCTGTGTGTCCTTCCAACACTCTCTGTTGCTGAAGATAGTGAAGCAAAATTAGCACTATTGAAATGGAAAGATAGCTTTGACGACCAAAGTCAAACTCTCTTGTCAACTTGGAAAAATAACACAAATCCATGCAAACCCAAATGGAGAGGAATTAAGTGTGACAAATCCAATTTCATTTCTACCATAGGTCTTGCAAATTTAGGATTAAAAGGTACACTTCACTCTCTCACCTTCTCTTCATTTCCCAACCTCCTTATGATAGACATCCGTAACAACTCCTTTTATGGAACCATCCCCGCACAGATTGGTAACTTGTCAAACATAAGTATTTTGACTTTTAAAAATAATTATTTTGATGGTTCCATCCCCCAAGAAATGTGTACATTAACAGGTTTACAATTCCTTGATATTTCCTTTTGTAAATTAAATGGAGCAATTCCTAAATCCATAGGAAACTTAACCAACCTATCATATCTTATTTTAGGAGGCAACAATTGGTCTGGTGGACCTATTCCTCCTGAGATTGGTAAATTAAACAATTTATTGCATCTTGCAATTCAAAAAAGTAACCTAGTCGGTTCCATTCCACAAGAAATTGGGTTTTTGACAAATCTTGCATATATTGATTTGTCAAAAAACTCTCTATCTGGTGGTATTCCTGAAACCATAGGGAACTTGAGCAAATTAGATACACTTGTTCTTTCTAATAACACCAAGATGTCTGGTCCAATTCCACATTCCTTGTGGAACATGTCTAGCTTGACCGTACTCTACTTTGATAACATAGGTCTTTCTGGTTCAATCCCTGATTCCATACAAAACTTGGTTAATTTGAAGGAACTTGCACTTGATATCAATCACCTTTCTGGATCCATTCCTTCCACTATTGGAGACTTGAAAAATCTCATTAAGTTGTATTTGGGAAGTAATAATCTTTCTGGACCAATTCCTGCCTCTATAGGAAATTTGATCAATTTGCAAGTCCTCAGTGTCCAAGAAAACAATCTCACTGGAACTATTCCAGCTTCAATTGGAAATTTGAAGTGGCTCACTGTTTTTGAAGTAGCTACCAATAAACTTCATGGTAGAATTCCAAATGGTCTTTATAACATAACCAATTGGATTTCCTTTGTTGTGTCCGAAAATGATTTTGTTGGACATTTGCCGTCTCAAATATGCTCTGGTGGATCGTTAAGGTTATTAAATGCTGATCACAACCGTTTCACCGGTCCAATACCAACAAGTTTGAAAACCTGTTCTAGCATTGAAAGAATCACGCTGGAGGTGAATCAAATAGAAGGTGATATAGCACAAGATTTTGGTGTATATCCGAAGTTGCAATATCTAGATCTGAGTGACAATAAATTTCATGGACAAATTTCACCAAACTGGGGGAAGTCTCTTAATCTTCAGACCTTTATAATATCTAACAATAATATTTCTGGTGTTATACCATTAGATTTTATTGGTTTAACCAAGCTGGGCGTGCTTCATCTTTCTTCAAATCAATTGACTGGGAAACTCCCAATGGAAGTACTAGGAGGCATGAAATCATTATTTGATCTCAAGATTAGCAACAATCATTTCTCAGATAACATCCCATCAGAAATTGGATTGCTGCAAAGACTTCAAGAGTTGGATCTCGGAGGAAATGAGTTGAGTGGCAAGATACCAAAAGAACTTGTAGAGCTACCGAATTTACGAATGCTGAATTTGAGCAGAAACAAAATTGAAGGAATTATTCCAATTAAGTTTGATTCAGGTTTAGAATCTCTTGATCTCAGTGGCAATTTTTTGAAAGGAAATATACCAACAGGTCTTGCAGACTTGGTGCGGTTGTCAAAGTTGAATCTCTCACATAATATGCTTTCAGGAACCATTCCTCAAAATTTTGGAAGGAATTTGGTTTTTGTTAATATATCAGACAACCAGTTAGAAGGTCCACTACCAAAAATTCCGGCTTTTCTTAGTGCTTCATTTGAATCATTAAAAAATAACAATCACTTATGCGGAAATATCAGAGGTTTGGATCCTTGTGCTACAAGCCATAGTCGAAAGAGAAAAAATGTCCTTCGACCGGTATTCATTGCTTTAGGAGCTGTAATATTAGTGTTGTGTGTGGTTGGAGCTTTGATGTATATAATGTGTGGAAGAAAAAAACCAAATGAAGAAAGTCAAACTGAAGAAGTGCAGAGGGGAGTACTATTTTCCATTTGGAGTCATGATGGAAAAATGATGTTTGAAAATATTATTGAAGCTACTGCAAATTTTGATGACAAATATCTCGTTGGAGTCGGAAGTCAAGGAAATGTTTACAAGGCAGAGTTATCAGAAGGTTTGGTTGTTGCTGTGAAGAAGCTACATCTAGTAACAGATGAAGAAATGTCATGTTTCAGTTCAAAGTCTTTTATGAGTGAGATTGAAACCTTGACAGGAATTAAACATAGGAACATCATAAAACTTCATGGATTTTGCTCACATTCTAAATTCTCGTTTTTGGTTTACAAGTTCTTGGAAGGTGGAAGCTTAGATCAAATACTAAACAATGACACACAAGCCGTTGCATTTGATTGGGAAAAGAGGGTGAATGTTGTTAAAGGTGTGGCCAATGCTTTGTCCTACTTGCATCATGATTGCTCGCCTCCTATAATTCATCGCGATATATCAAGCAAGAATGTTCTTCTTAATCTTGACTATGAAGCTCATGTTTCCGACTTCGGGACAGCTAAGTTTTTAAAGCCTGGCCTACATAGTTGGACACAATTTGCAGGCACTTTTGGGTATGCAGCTCCAGGTTAGATCCATTTCCCCTCTTATATAGAAATTGATATTATCATTTTTCATTTAATATTGAAACTCATATTGATTTGTGCAACATATAACTTACAAGTACATTTGTTTGTTTGCAGAGTTGGCACAAACAATGGAAGTGAATGAGAAATGTGATGTATACAGTTTTGGAGTACTTGCTTTGGAAACCATAATGGGAAAACATCCAGGAGATCTCATTTCATTATTTTTGTCACCTTCTACGAGACCGATGGCTAACAATATGTTGTTAACAGATGTTTTAGATCAAAGACCTCAACAAGTAATGGAACCAATTGATGAGGAGGTTATCTTGATTGCAAGGTTGGCATTTGCTTGCTTGAGTCAAAATCCACGTTTACGACCAAGCATGGGTCAAGTTTGTAAGATGCTTGCAATAGGAAAATCACCTTTGGTGGGAAAGCAACTTCACATGATAAGACTAGAACAACTTCACTATGAAATAGTCTACTGTACATAGATAATAATGATACTAAGATCCTTGTCTTTTGTTGTTTCTTCAGTTGTAAGCTTTGTGGTAATAAGAGTTTGACTTTGAAAATTTCATATGGAAAGATTGTACAAATGAACAAATTTGCACCGATTTCTTTCTCCCTTTCTATTGCACCAATTACTACCTCAAAATGAACATGAAAAACAGATTCATTCATGAACAACAGTAGTAAAGGTTCAACAGCAGTAGTAATGGTGATAAATTCATCCTTTAAATGCAAAAGTGCTTTTAATAAATTCATCATTTAATTAGGTGTAGAAAATTAAACCAATGGAGAAGAAATCAATGAACGAATTTAATTTAGAAATCATGTCTAAATATTGAGCGAATAAAATTGATCACACGGGGAAGAGTTTCTTACCTTTATTTATCACGACATGCTTGGCTAACTGGCTCCCTGGAGTTGTGATTTCTGTAAAAGAGTAGAAAAGCACGGAAAATGTTGGTTACAAATTGTGTAGATGCGGCGATGTAATTTGATTGGGCGTTTCCTCACAGACAGACACGGGAGAGTGCATATGTTGAGGGAAAACAAGGCAGGCGTAAGTTCTCCAGTTTGTGTCAATTAAGGAAGCAAATTTCTGAAGTTCCTATTCCAATTTTTTCACCATCTTGATGTCCAAAAAGTTTTGATAGGAGGGCCATGGTTTTTCAATAAACATGTTGATAATCGAAGATATGAACAGAGAAGAGGAGACGTCACAAGTGCAGCTGTATAAGGGGCCTTTTTGGATACAGATCACAACTTATATCAGCAAGGCATGTGACAGAGAAGGTGGGTAAGAAACTGGCGGAGCCGTTTGGGGAGTTCCTGCGGCATATGCCAACACAAGTTCTGCATGCATGTGTTTTAAAAAGAAATGGAGATGATGACTTAAAAATGGTGAATCGAAATTTAAAACTATGAAATATCCTTTTAAAACTATGATGCATGCGTCACATTCCTTAATGACGCATGCTGAAGATTGAATAATTCATTTTTATCTTTAGTCCACTAAGCATTTGCGTCAAATTAATAACCTAGTCTACTAAACAATATTTATCTAAATACATAGTACATATAAAATCAGTGTGAAAGTTAAAATAGAAAAAAATACTTATAATTTCAAATCACCTATGGTTGTGCACGATCTATAGATATCACACTCTCATATACATCAATTATTAGGGTACATATACACTAGTTATTATAATACTCATTACTAAGCACATATACTTATTATAAAACTCATTAGACTACCATACATACCCAAGCAACAACAACATTGATGAAATAACAAAAGCAAACTGGTATAATCTAATAGCCAAACATGCATTTACATATGCATCTACATTTTATTGTCATAACTGAACCAACTCAGAAATAATCTTTCATTTGCGTTGAACAGTAACGGGGCTCCTTACGATGTGTTTTCCATTTGTCCATCTCAATTCTCCAAATTGGTATTTCCTCCTTGGAATCTCACTTGTTGCTTGAACAATAACTTGAAATGTCTTCTTTTCACCTATTTTCTTGAAATTCAAGGAACTTGGTACAACAGCAATTTTATATCCAGGCAATTGAACTTTAGCAAAATATGTACTTGGTGGCCCGACATTGGTAACTGTACGAGTGACAGTAATAGCATTTAATCCAAGATTTGGTAATGTGATTGAAGGGTAATTCAAGTCATCTATACTATGAGTTCCTGAACAAGTAAATGTCATGTTGAAATTAAGTGCTGAAATGAGTTGCTTGTTGTATCCAGAGGCACATAAGAAGTTTAAGTAATCCTTAATCCCTAGATCATAAACAAGTCCAGGATCTATTGCACTGTTGGGTTGAATATGTCCTGAACCATAAGCAAATGGATCTGCCAGTGTTTTATCAAATGCATCGCTTATAGGCTTGTTGGTGTTATCTCTCGTGGTTGCTGCAAGCCAACATATTTTGACAAGTAAGTAATGACTAATCATTTTAAAAACCAGAAATCATTTGGTTCTGACACCATTTTGTGAATGATCCCCACATAATAAAGTGGTAAGACCCACATGAATTTCAATGGATAAGAGAATGGATGTTAGAAAGAAAATGTTAGAGTGATTGTTGATAGGATTACTCATGAATTTATATTTTCACTTTATAAATCATATATAATCTTGATAAATAATCATACATATGAATATGCAATATTTTCTAACTTAAACTTAAATCCACTATCAATTACTAATATATGATTAGGATTTGCTCTTATAGGTAGCATGTGAGTGATGAGAGAGGAAATACCAGTGGTCATAATAGCTGATTTAATAGCTGCTGGACTCCAATTAGGATGAAGTGTTTTGATAAGTCCAGCAGTCCCAGCAACATGAGGGCAAGACATAGAAGTTCCTTGCATTACATTGAAGGGAAAACCTCGGCGATTGTCTGTTAGTAAATTAGATGCACTAGCAAACAATGAATAGGCAGCAAGTATGTTCACACCAGGTGCAGTTACATCAGGCTGAAACAAAAAACAAAAGCAAAGCAATATTGAAAAATTAACATAAATTAAAAAGGAGTGCTATATAATGTTGAAACTTTCAGGAGAGCAACGCTGCATAAATTTATCACATTGGATTAAGAGCAACTATACAAGTATATGAGTGTTTTCATTTATACGTTGCTCAACGTCTACTTTTTCATTCAATATGGACTTTCTGACTCACACTTAACATGCATTATATAGCGAGTAGATAACAAATCCAAGTGTACAATAAACACCTTGAGTATATATGGTTGAACTTGATTTGGACCTCTAGATGAGAATGAAGCCATAACTGGAGCTGGCTTTCTTCCAATGAGTGTTATTGCTTGGGAAAATCTTATTTTTGTACCCGACTCTATTGTATCCCTGCAAATAAAAATATATGATTATGTATAAATAGTTCCCTTAATCTTGTAACATGTGATTTTATGATGTTACAAGAAGGGTACATTTTCTTTTTTGAAGGAAAGAAGGGTGCATATAATTTCACTAAAAAAAGGTTCATGTAATTAATAATTACGTGGCAGTTACGCCTAAACGAGGAGGTGCTGTAATCGCTGCTTGCCCATTTCCACCAACAGTAGACAAAACATGAGGCTCAGAAAGAAGTGTATTCCCACTAACTTTTGGTTGATTTTCCAAAAACATTCCCTTTGCACCTGCAGATAAAGCTTCCTGACCCTCAGCAACTGATTTTATTTTCCCTTCTCGAGCACATGCCACTATTTTACCCTTCACTTTTGAAGGATCAAGTGTTCTTGGTCTACAAAACCGACTGCAACAATATGTACATAAAAAATTAGTGGTAAGAAACCATGAGCAAGACTTGTGTGATCACGATCATAATCGTGAACATAAAAAATAGGAGATGATGAATACAATTGAAGCTTTTGGAATTTACACTTACGCATCTCGGGTTGTGGCATTGGAAAATTTAGCATCAATAGAATTCACTAGAGTAAAAGACTGGTTAGGTGGTAAGTCTACAAAAAGACTGGCTCCCTAATATAAAATAAAGTAGAAAACAATTATTTCACAAGTATAATAATAAATTAACAGCAATAATATCACAATAAATATGTCAAAAAGAAAAAAATCAGAATATTAAGAATACCCTAATTATTTGGTCACCAATGGTTATGGTACTGCTGAAGTCTCTGTCAATTGTACTAGCAGCAACTGTGAATACCCAAGGAGCAACATTAACAACACTTCCAGGGGTAGGTCCTTCATTTCCCGCAGATGCAACTAATAATATATTTCTAGCAAGTGCATGAAATGCACCTATTGAAACCTCGTCGGTAAAAATTTCTTCAGAATTTGTACTAGATGGGCCTCCAGCAGAAACAGATATTATGTCAACACCATCATCAATTGCTTGATCAATAGCAGATAATACATCAGCACCAAAGCAACTAGCGGCATCTGTTAGAGACCAGCACACTTTGTAGGTTGCAACTCTAGCTCTTGGTGAACCTCCTTTTATGGTACCATTTCCAATGTTAAATATGCTTGCACCTGGTACGAAGTTTCCACCGGCTGTTGATAGTGTATGAGTACCGTGACCTACAAAGTCACGTGCTGTACGCTGCGATGTGGGAAGTTTGCCATTATATCGCTCATAAGCATCGCTGAAAAATCTGGCTCCAATTAGCTTCCTGATATGTATATGTAGTGCAGTTAATCAACAGAAATATTGTTAGAGTAACTTCCTCTATTGCCATCAATGTTGTTGCAACAACATCAGACCGACCAGTTTAATCGATCATCCAATGCCGTCAATAATCTCCTTTTAATATATTTTTTTACAGACGTTTTTAATATTATTTAAACTTAATGTGCAATTTAAAAAGAAAAATAGTACTAAGCATAATTGTATAGTCAAAGAAAATCATAAAAAGGGAAGCAGGTTGAAAGAGAAACCTGTTACAAGGAACTTTCTTAGAACCTCTGAGTTTGTTAATTTGACAGACATTACCCCCACGCCATTTTGCTGGAATTGGGCCAATTCCTCTGTCGCTAAAACTCCTTGATTCCGGCCAAACACCTAATCCAAACAGTAGGGTAATACATATTTTGAATAATTAAGTCATCTAAGTTTAATTAAATCATTAATAAAAAAGAAACAGATCTTTCACATGGAGATTATAATATTGAATCTGTCAATGTTATCATCTATTTTAATAAAAATAATTGAAATTCTTTGACTCGTGAACTGTACTTGACTTAATTATTACCACGTGTATGTATTGTGATAAAATAAAATATAGTATTTGGATAACAATGATTAAGTCAAGAAAGCATCTTGCCAACTCAAACAAAGCCTGTTGTTTTTGTCTATTTTGATATCAATTAATTTCTCAAATGAATTACAATATTAATCTGTTGCTTTTGGAATATATAAATTAAGATCATCTGTTATGTGTTGAACAACAAAGATGTAGAGATGTGAAACAAGATACAGGTGAGATTGATCCCACGAGCTACAGGACACAAAAACGAAAATATTTTTCTAATTCATTAATATGAACAGTGAGATTTATTAACTTTAAGTTTTAGATTTGGTGTAAGTCACGTGAAAATATAGCCACCGAAGATTGACCGGCAAATGCAAGACAAAAAACATAAAAACTGCATGAAAATCAAAGAATTTTATTTTATAAACAAAAAAAAAAAATTGTTGGTTTCTCTAAGTTAATCTTGAAGAATAGTGATAATCTAACAAGAAATTAAAAGGAACATGGGTGGATTCGCAGGTTGATTAAAAATTAATTTATGAATACCACTTAAAAATTTATCCATGTGGTCAATTTCTATTAATTTTTGAAAATTTACACAATTCTTCTAGGATCATACATACCTCACCAGAAATGAGAATATAAGAAATAAACTAAATTTGAAGAGAGAGAGAGAGAAAAATTAAATCCATTTTTTTTAAAAGAATAAGTCACCAATTTCTGTTATCAATAAGAGAAACTTGAAACCTTATACTTAAGACATAAATCTAAAAAATATATCAAAATCAAATATAGGATCGATGATTCATACACCAATCCAAAGAAAGGTACACAAGGTTCCCTATCCTATCCCCTATGACTGATATATTTATTTTTATATACAAAACCCTATAATTGACAAGAAATAAGACAGTGTTAACAAAGATAAAAAAGACAAAGAGAATGCGGTGGCGGAGCCAGAAAAAAATGTCAGAGTGGGCCACTAAAATTAACTATTGAAAAATTGTTTAAAGTCTCGCAAATTAGACCTGTAATTGATTTATTTAAATTTTTCGGGTGGGCCACTGCACCAATTTGCGGGAATTTGGATCAACCGAAACCTAAAACCGACATAAAATTGTATAAAATCTCGCAAAATAGACCTATAATTGAATTATTTAAATTTTCGGGTGGACCACTACACCACTTTGCAGGAATTTGGATTAACCAAAACATAAAACCGACACAAAATTGCATAAAATCTCGTAAAATAGACCTATAATCGTTGATTTGGGCCCAGCCCATGAAGGGCTCCGCCACTGAAGAGAAGGTGAGGTGATAAGTTTTTGGTGTGATGGAAAGACAGATAAAAATAAAATGAAGTATTGGTGGTAATTATTATTAAATAAACGATTTTGATTGGATTATAGAACATTGAATGTGGTAAAATTATAAAATTTAGTACCTGTATCAATGTTAGCTATGATGGTATTTTCACCAAACCTTCCCTTTTGCCAAGCTGAGTTGATATCATTTCCATGCAATCCAAGAAATTCCCAAGAACGTGTAGTGTGCAGTTTATGCTCTTTGCTCAAGAACACAGACACCACCTTTGGGTTTTCTGCATATATATTGAAAATATCTTGTAGTGAGGTTTAAAAATTAAAACATTTAGATAGATCTACAAAATTTGTTTTTCTGACTTGCAAGTTGTGCAGCTTCTTCCTCTTCAAGCATAGCTGCAAAGCCATTGATCTGTTTATTGTAAGAATAAATTATTGCTTCTTTTGCCTCCTCTTTACTGTGAATGATCAGTATACAATAGTTAATCAATCAATTTAATTTCCTCTAAAGAAAAGCTTGAGCTGAATATTGTAGCAGTTATTATATATACCTTCCTACGATTGAACCCAGTAAATCATAATGAGAAGATGTAGCAGTTTCAAGGTCAACAGAGGTAGGAGTTGGACCATGTGAGTGCGCTCCCATGTAAACAATGTAGCACTGAAAAAGAAAAAAAAAATAATAGTAAAAAACCAATAGCTTATGAAATTAATGAAAGGATCATCTTAATTACAATGTACATATGTAATTAAGAAGCAAAACTAGCTTACATTTTTGCTGGCATGAACATGATTCAGCATCAAGATGAAAATAAGAAGTGATGAGAAAAGAAGATGATGAAGAGATAAAATGTAGCGACCCATTTTTCTGTCTATGGAAAGTGGTTAGCTTAGCTTAGGGGATCTATGCTAATTCATTTCCTTATGTAATGAAAGGCACAAATATTTATAGAGTTTTTCTATCCGATCATTTGTAAATTTACTTATGGTAAAAAGTTCAAAATTGTAAGTTTGTATGAGAAATTGTGTATTTTATATCAAATATATAATTTTTTTAATAAATAGTTCTTGTTTTTTAATAAAAAGTTACTACTTTTACTTATTTTAACATGTGCAATGTTACATGTGTTACTCAAACTTGTGCTTATATATGAGAATGGGAGAAAAGACAGCTCAAGAGTATTCTTATTCTTAGCTTTTTGGTAAGCTAAATAAGATATTGTATTATATATAAATATATAATAGAAGACAGATCATATCCTAAGTTATCTAAAAATTGTAACCAATTTAGATTGGTCATCTTGGCTCCTTTAGATGAAAAAAATTTGGTTAGTAAAGACAATTCACCTTGTTGACTTTAAGTTTTCCAATGACTAACCACCATTTAACAGCAAAGGAGGTTTAGTACCTGGCAGATCAAAAAATGAAGGGAACAGAAAACAGAGTAAAAAGAGGAGTGATATTTGAACAATAATCTGAAATAAGTTTTGTGACAAATTTTTTTTTATTTGTCAAAAACAATAGAGAGAAATAAAAAATAAATATAAAAACATAATGTAAGTATGAGAGAGTTGTCACACAATATCTGTATAAATATCATTTCTCAAAAGACAAAACAGAAATTCGCACCCCTTGCCACATTCCTAATTTGCAATAGAGTGAAAAATTTCACATCAGTACCAACACCCTTTCATACCAGCAGCTGATTACATACCTTACATTCTTAAAGTTAGTAGTAGATAAATATTATCTACCCTTAATTTAAAGTGTATTATACTTCCTCTACTTCAAAAATTTATTTAACCTTATTTGTAATCAGTAGTGCCTAAATCTCATTTCTTACAATAAATAAATACAAGTTTTCGCTGAGACCATAATGCTTGTATTATTTTGGATATTGGAATTCTTTTTTTGGAAAATAGGTGTATGAAGTGTTAGAGCATCCACAACGGAATCATATATCTTTTGGTACTTAAGTACGACTTACAGCTTATACATTATTCATTTATAATTTTCTAACAGTTGTATCTAATAAATACTCATTTTCTTCAATTCAACACTTTACACAAATTTCGTAAACAAAATTCATTAATCGTCAATAACTCTATCATTATATTTTAATATTCTGATATTAAAAAAAACACGGATCCTCTAAAAACTTGTTCCTCACTTGCTTGGCGTCCATTTCACTTAAATGAGGAGTCACATAGGTTTCGACCAACTCAAAATTGAACGTTGCAAAAGGGAAAAAAGTTAGGGGAATGTTGTTTTTTTAATAGGAGCCGAACTCATAACTAGTGGAAAGTTAGGGGAACAAAAGTGTGTTTAAACCTATTATTTAAAAACGTCCTCTCCCTTTGAATATTGTTTTAATTGCTTCATTTTTAGCTTCTCATGAATTTTTAATTTTAAGCTTCATGTTGCTTCATTTTATTTCCATTGCTCTTGTCAAATGAATATTTTTTAATTCCAAAAAAAGGATTGTTGCTCTTTGTTTCATATTTGCATTCTCGGCTATAACTTTTGCAATTCATTGTTTGCTAACCATAATATTCTATCTTCATCTTTCGACAAATAAACAATTTAAACGAGGAAAACAAATAGATTAAAGAAATTAAAGCATATAAGATCAAGAATTCCATATCTATGTTGGATCTTGAAGGATTTTTGGTATGTTGGTTTTTGAATATTTTTGGTGATAAGATTAGATGTTGTTGTTGATGATGGTGTGGTGATGGGATGCTGTTGTAATTCTTTTTTCTGAGTTGTGGTGGTAATGGTGGTGGCGTATGATTTTTTGCAGGTTATGGTGGCGGTGTTGGATTTTTTTCTTTCTTTTGGGTTATGTTCTTTTATTTTTCTGGACTTTTGTCCTTGAACTTGATAAATAAGGTATGAAGTCCATATGAAATCAAGAAGAAATAGAAGGAATTAGATAAAGAAAAGTTGTGTTGATGGTTCACTATTAGATTCAATGATCTTGCAAGGTTCAATAGTCTACTTTGTTTTAGAATGATCAAAATGTTAAAATTAAATAAATTAATAAGTTCTACGGTATACCACCTAAAATGTTGATCAACCCTAGGCATTTTAGGTTAAAATTGACAAAATGAGACCAAATTAACAAATAAAGATGAAATTGAGGGATTAAAATGGAACTTCTCCAGTCAAACTCTATTACAAAAATGTTGATGTGGAAAATTTGATGTTGAAGCGCCGCTTCAGCCAGCAAATTGTATTTCTTCTTAATTATAAAAAATTATCTTCTTCATTTGTTCATTAATCTTCTTCATCATCACCATTTACCCAAATCTCACCCCTTTTCATTAAAAACCCTTTTCAACCCATTTGTTATAATTTCATAGAAGAGAAAATAGAAAAATAAGCAAACAAAAAGAGAAATAGAAGGGAATCGGAAACACTAGATCTCAATATCGACCAAACAATAATAAAAAACACAACAAACACCCATCAAGATGATTTCACCAATATCGATTCAAGTTTCATAGAAAACACCGAAGACAAAATGAAAGAAATTGCTTCAGTTCTTCCAAAAATGGTCAAGGAATATCACAAGATTCATCTCAACACATTTCGTTAATATAAATAAGAAGATAATAGCTTTTTAATTTTTTTTGGATTTGAGTTTTTTTCTTCTGGATTTTCTTCCTTGTTTGCCCTTCATGTCTTCTTCCTTCAGCAAGGTGATGTTAAGCTTCAAAACCATTCCCCCTATTCTTCACTTGTGTCTCTTCTTCTCTTTGAATTCTCTATTTTTCTTAGTTCTCGTGATTTGATTTTTACCTTTATTGTTTTTCTATGAAGTTGTTCTTCTGCTACTTGAAAGATTTTGCGGGAAGAGAAATGACGGTAGAACTCAAGAATGATTTAGCCATCAAAGGATTAAGTTGTTAGATTTTGAAACTCTAATAATTTTAATTTGGGATTGTTAGATTATGAAACTCTAAGGTCCTGTTTGAATCACTTTTGATTTTTCCATGTTTTTGGTTTTTAAAACAGAAAAAGTGAAAAGCAAACCAGCATTTATCTGTTTTTGTTTTTTCTGTGTTTTTGGTTTTTAAAAACAGCAAAAGTGAAAATAGTTTTCAAAACCTATTTTGCAAAACAATCAATTCAAACAAGTTTTCAATTTTTTAGTTTTTGAAAACAGAAAACAGTTTTTAAAAATTGTGATCAAACAGACCCTAAGAATTTAATTATGAACCTTGGTAGTGTTAGGTTTTGAAAATGAAAAGAGATGTTGAATTTTTTTTATTTTTTTTTGGTTTGAATGTGGAGATGATCACTTTTTTGGATTTGAAGATGAAGATGGAAGAAAGAGGATGAAGATGGTATGATGGTGGAAGGAAGAAGATGAAGATTGATGAGTTTGTCGAGGTTGAATAAAAATATTACTTTTTCTGTTGACTAGAACCTTCCACTTCAGCATCAAATTTACCTCTTGATGACCACATCATCGTTTTTCAACGAAGACTGACTGTAGGGGAAAGGTGCAATCAATTAACAACTTAGCAAACCTATTTGAAACTTAAAAAACTTAAAGGACTAACCTGATATTTTTGTTGATCTTAAAGGGCCCACAAAGGTATTTGGCCTATCAGTATTTATTAAGTTTTATTTAAATGGCTAAAATGGATTATATTAACTAAATCAAACAAGATTTTTCCACCAAAGGCAGTATCAACAAAGACTAAAAGTGTCATTATAATGTTACATACAAAATCGAAAAAACAACCAAGAAAGAAAAGAAACAGTTAGGAGATAGGTTTCAAACACGGGAGAGTAGTGTATCTTGCTTTCAATCACTAGGGTTAAGCCACCAGTTATGCTAATGGTAAACGGAAGTAGTGTATCTCGCTTTCAATCACCAACAAGACTAAAGCTTAATTTTTTTCATATAAAATATGCATATTTTCCTCCCGCCATGTGCTGAAATATGCGTATGTTTCTTTCTTTTCAGGTAACCCACACAGAAGAGAGCGTCAAATAATCTTCAAACTAAATTGATCCTGCTTAAAAAAAAAAAACACCTAAACATAAAAAATGTTCAAGATGTTCCGAAGTGTCGTCACGATTCACTATAACAACGCCTAACCAATTTGAAACATAGGACCAAATTCGGTCAAAATGATCACATCTTACAAATAATTGATCCACATCTTCATTCATACCACAACCTCCTATACACCTTTGATCATTATGATGAAGCACCCATCTCCAAACTAAATCAGATTTAGTTGAAAAACGGCTGAGAAGCAGACGCCAAGCGAAGAGACTAATTTTAAGGGGATCCACTTTGATCAAAATAATATTAGAATTAACAAATTGAATTTTATTATTCACAACGCGATGTCAAGAATTAATAAGCACTACTGGTAGAAAAATGTTTCGACTGACGTAACTGTCAGACCCACCTATTTTTCGAACCATTCTGCAAAACAATAGATGTTAACATTTCACTGCATTCCCAACTCATCTGCTCTTCCACACAAGCTAACAACCTCTTTCTCCACTTCCACACCTCTCCCTGGACCCCAACCCTAACAAGAACATCTCCGCCACAATCACCAGTTTATTAAGTTTAAAAATACGGTCTCTAAATATATTTTTTGTTTCTCCTCTCAATTTTCTTTGTTTCTATCTCCTTTGTTTCTTATACACAACAACTACTACATTTTATTTATCTTTTACTAGACGAAGAGAAGTGTTAGGCTTTTTTCTGGATGATAAAATAGTAAATTGTTAGGTATATGTGAACCAAATGACATGATATAATCTATATTTTGAGGGGGACATCATATAATCTATTAGAAATTATATCTAATGATGTATCATTTTAATAATTGGTTAACAAAGACTATTGACCTGTCACAAAATGGATATTCAGCATCTCTCATAAAATTATACCAAATATGTATGATATACAAGAGTTATTCAAAATCAAGGAAAAAATGATGTAAAACCTCCGAATCAGAAAATGAATGGCATAGAAAACAGAAGATAAAACAAAATTGAACTCCTTGCCACATATTAATAATCTGCAGCAGGTTGGAAAATTTCACATCAATCCCAATACCCGTTCATACTAGCAGCTGATTACATTACATGCTTGAAATTAGTAGTAAATAAAATATTACTAGCTGTTAATTTAATGGTGTATTACACTTCCTCGCCTATATCTTGAAAAGAGATCCTACTAATGTGAAGTAATTTGATCAGAAGATAATTATGTCTGACCAAGAATTGCTCCCATCAATAATCAAACTCGGATTCTCCTGAACGATTAATTTTAGAGAGAGTTCATTAACCACTTGAGTCCAATCACTTGATTTAAATATCATTTCTTGATAAACACGAGTTCTCACCAAGACTCTAAATATGTGTATGAGTTTGCATAATAGTATAATTTTTCTTTCAAAAATACGGATATGAAGAAAGTCCTATAGTTCCTACTAAGATCATACTAATTGTAATCAGGCCCGTTCCTAGAGTTTTATGGGCCTTAGGCATAATATGAAAAAAGGGCCCTTACATAATGCATCATAATTTTTTTAGCGCATTGTTGTGTTTTTTTGCTTTTCATTTCGTTTTTTTATTTTGCTTTTCACTACAAAATAAATGTTTTTTTTAAACAACATCTGAAAATAAATTAAATATTCTATATACACCGAAACAAAATAAAAATACCGTAGAAGTAGAGAAAAATAGCACATGTGAAGTAGACTGAAATTTTAACACCTTATTTTCAACTAAAATAGAATTTGCTTTGTTACGAAAATTATCCCAATTTCTTGGATAATAAATATCGTCGATATTTTTAATATTAGTGAAGTACATTATTAGGAGCAAAGTGCCCAAAAAAATATCACAAATTTCTTCGATAATAAATTTTTGAGCATATTATCAAGAACAACCAAAATTTTTTATAGGAGTGTGTATATAGAAAATTTTGTGTTACATGGGATATATATATAGCAAATCTCACTAAAAGGGCCAAAAATACTAACAGATATCAACCCATTCCTTTATCATGTCAATGTTTGGGCCTTTAAAGAGAATGTTTCTATATATACCCTCCAAAATCCAAATATTTCTATATACACCCCTTACCTTAAAAAAAAAAATTGGGCCCCCTACCGGGATGGGCCCTAGGCCGTCGCACTCGCGGCCTATGCCTAGGGCCGGCCCTGATTGTAATTACGAATAACTAATGCTCTATATTTTGAGTCTGCGTTGTGATGGTTTTGCTATTGATGAACTATTAGAAAATATGCTTTCAAGTTTTATAATGAGATAATTCTTTGAGAGTTATGGACAATAAAGATAATTTTTTAAAGTAAACTACATTTACAATAGAAAAATGAGAGAAAATATACAAAAAAAATAATTATTTTGAATTCATTATAAACTTGCATAATTTGAAAACTGAAATTATAGTTCTTGGTTTTTTATTTTATTTTACATTAATTATAAACTAGTCTGACTCAACTCGCACAACTCTCCGGTCAATTGATGATGCTAATAGAATGAATCAACACTCTTAGAGGCTCTATCTCGGGATTGAAAAAAAAAAGTTTTTGTTGAAAACATTGGGAGCAATGATGATATCTTGGTTGCTCATTGTTATAATCATGTTTTTTTTTTAAACTAAAGGTATCTTCCGCACGCAACCGTAAAAATTAATCCCCTCGAAGTATTGAGATCCATTTGAAAAGTTGACATATCCTAACAAATATTTTTCCACGCATCATACATGAATCAAACTCTGAACCAAATAATTAAAGGATCCAAATATCTACCACTCATGGCAATGCACTATATTATCAAGGTTTACTTAAGTCGTCCTAAAATATATAAAAAAAATGAATAAAAATAGAACGTACATATGTTTTATTTCTAATACAAGATCTAGCTAGGGACGATTCTCATAATACTCTTTAATATAGTTTTATTATTCTTGTTTTCTTTTTCCTGGATTAGGTTTTTCCCCTTGGTTTTTTCATTGAGTTTGTAAATATTTAGCTTATTAAAAAAATAGTCGTTTTCATTTATTATAATTATAAGTTTATAGTTTGATTGCTATTTATCCATGTAAATGTATTTAGTTTTGTTTTTCATCTGTACCAGCAACTACCGATTGGATGCTGATGTGGCACATAAATCTTATGTACATGTCATGTATGCATGTCATGTGGCTTTCTGTTTGCCACCCCAAACAAAATATATTGAAACTTTTTTTTTTAGGGAAAAATATATGGAAATATATTGTTAGGAACTAAAAGAATGGAAATTTTCTCCTAAAAAAAGCAGTTAAAATTTTGAATTAGAAAACATAACATAAAAAAATATTGGAAGGAAAAAAATCAAATAAATATTCATGCTACGAGGCCTAAATGCGCAATTATTTAATAAATAATTTAGCATGAATTTATCATTATTTACCAAGTCTAAAAACAGTATTTTTTTTAATGTACTTTTATTTGTTTCAATCTCTATAATTTCTTATTCACAACAATAAAACTATATATATTTTGTTTATTTATCTTTTAATACCCCAAGTGGATTGTTAGTCTTCATTTCGGTTGTTAAATATGTGATTGTTTGGCATATGTGAATCAAATGACACTTTCTAATCTATCTTTTTTTTTTTTTTTTTTTGAAGGAACTGTCTAATCTATCTAAATAGCGACATATACCATTTTAAACATAAACTTTAAGGTTCAATTCAATCAATATTTTTTATCCAATGAAGGAAATTGTTTATATTGACTTAAAGGTTTTAGGTTTTATTGTTGGTCTTCTTCCACAGCATAAACCATTTTGCCCTCTTCCATCTAATTTTCCTTTCCAATTGACGCTTTTATGTATTTGTAATATTGAACTTACCCTCTTCATAAATTTTATTGTTCAATATTCATTCATCAAAATAATGAAAGTTTTCTAATTATATGTAAGAGAAATGTGAGTAACTTAATTAAAACATCTTCGATGGAGAATTTTTGAAATGGGTTTTTAAGTGGATTTTATCTATACACATCACTCATTAAACAACATTTGCTAATAGTCAAAGAAACACGAGATGCTCTTAATAACCTACTCTTTTATTTTTTTATTTTTTTTAAAAAGACAAACAACTATTTAATTAATGCAAACAAAATGACAGCAACACCAACCACAGTTAAATCATGCCCCGTGCAAGGTTCTAAAAAATGGATCGTTAGGGATATCGGCTGGTACAAAACAGTCACGGAAGCCACCGATACCGTAATTGGGTGTTTTCAAGGAGTAAACAAAAATCACAGGAAAGACGTCCTTACGGCCGCGACAAAACACCATTACTATCGCGAAACGTCGTTACGGCCACAAACTTCTCAGCTTTTTTCTTTGCAATTTCGTTGTTACTTTTGCTTCCTCTTTGATTCAATTCAGCCAGCTTCATCCTTTGTTCTTTCTAACACCATATCTCACCTCCGCTCCTAAATTGGCATAATAAATCTGTCTCACTCATATATTATCAGTTTATGTTGTAGATACATTCACGCTCTGAAAATTGAGAGATAAAATTCGGGTTTTACATGAGAGCTGAGATCAAGAGATGAGTTTAACTGTGTGTTTGTGAAATTGTGGGTGGAGGGATTATAGACGAGGGTGACGGACCACTAACGAATGATGCAGGTCAGATACTTACATAACACAAATCCTAACGTTTATTTGAATAAAACAAACAGAAAGGACTAAATGTAGTAACGGTGAGAAACTTAGAGGACCGAAATAAATCAATTTTTAATTGGAGGACCAATCCAATACCAATTAAATAGTTAGAGGACCAAAAAGATAATTAAGCCTTCATTTTATTATTATATTTATATTATATTGGCTAAAAATTGTGATTGTCTACTTTTTATTCTTAAAGAAATATAGATACTCCTTTTATGGGAAAATGTTTTTTCCAGTTAAGCAAATGCATCACAAACGTTTCCCAACAGAGACACAGTTGGCAACTTTTAATTGCATTGTAGAAAAAAATTAGCAATTTGTGAGATGTAAATTTGTGACAATAAGGTGAGAGCATATAAAATAAATAATATTAAAAAATAGTCATTATCTTCATATTAAGACGGATAATCCGACCAATAATCTGAATTTGATCCATGTTTCATATTTTTGTCTTGTTTTTTTATCTGATCAGATCCTATCCATTGCGTTCAATCAAGACAGGTTGTAAGATTGAGTCATATTTTATACACCCCTAATATTTTGACACATATATTCAAAATTTTAAAAATTAGTTATATGAATCATATATATGTACTTGAATCTCATGGGTTCTTAAGTTATCAAACTCCTAATACTTTGCTAAAACACATGGCTACTGGACCAATAAGTTTAAAGTTTGTTGCTGCTATATGGTGGATATGGCGCTGGAGGAACAACATTGTATTGGGTGATAAAACTTGGAAAGCTAGTGATGTGATCCGACAAATTAACCTCATGGTTGAGGATATGGTTTTGTTATCTACAATTGATTCATGTGCAGCTAATAATAGAAGCAAGGTCAAATGGAAAGCTCCCCCATCGGGTAATTTAAACTTAATGAGGATGGAAGTTGTGACCAAAGTGGTGTCATCGGTTCAGGAGGATTGATTCGAGACGCTACAGGAAATTGGGTGGTAGGATTCTCATCTAATGATGGTTGTGGTGATGCGCTTATTGCTGAGTTGTTTGGAATTTATAACGGTTTGGTCTTGTTGATAAACAATTCGGTCTTGCATGTTGAGTGTGAGACAAACTCCACTGAGATCATAAACCTACTTATGGACAGACAATCTCACTCATTCCATGCTTATGCTTCTTTACTAGCTAAAATAACAAGTTTGTTGGATCATCTTCCATGTTTGGTGTTCAAACATGTGCTCCGTGAAGGCAATGTATGTGCAGACTTTTTGGATAGGTTGGGGAGGAACTCTACTCTTGGAGTAACAACTTGGGTGACACCTCCTGATGAGCTGCTCTCGTTGCTCAACTTTGATGCTTTCGATTTCTAGTTAGCTTTTGTTTTTTGTTTTTTTATGACCTTCACCAATATATATATATATATATATATATATATAGGGGTTGTATCAAGTGAGATGACATTTTATAATGAGAGGGTGAGAGGATAAAATAATGACCCTTAGATTAAATTAGATGGCTGTGATTAAATGTTACTTCTATGACTCGTATGATACTCTCTTTTCCCTATCCCCAGCTGAAACTGAAACGTTTGCTTCCTTCTCCTTGTATTCATCGTGACCCTCTCCTCTCAATAGGTTTCTGAAACATCAGCTTCCTTCTCCCTGTATCCATGGCTTCTCTCTTGCGCTCAGATTCTTTCTTTATTGTCACTCTCCTCTTGATCTTCGTTTGGAAAAAGATGCATAGATTATATTTTAGCAACATGGACTGGTAATATAGAGGAAAAAAGCGCAGAGAATAAAGGATCCCTTTTGAAAACCATGACTCCGCCGTAACAGCGTCGTATCCTCCGACAACCGTTTTTTCGCCGTCGCCAAAGCATTCACCAAACGTTTCCCTTTCGCCGGTAACCACGACGGAATAATCAGGGATTGCACCTTAAAATACTTACTGGAAGCTTTACATTTATGGCTTGTTAAAAGAAGATTCACGTTAATGGTGGAATGTTCTCAAACAAGATTATCCAATTTTTCTAAAAATTAAAATTAATGGTAAATTGCTGAATTTTAGTGTTGATTAATTATTTTTTTCACGTGTTAATTAAGGGTATTATTTTTTGTTGAGATGGAAAGGCCTGAGAATAACGTGAAGAAAATCACATGAAATGAGAGCAACAGGAGAGAGAGAAGACGAAGTGGAGAACAGGAAAGATAGGTTACGGTATGTGACCCTCTTGGAAGAACAATTAACTCTAAGGCGTTGATTTTGATCTAACGGTCTAAATTAATTCCTCTCATTATAAAATGTCCTCTCATTTGATACATCCCATATATGGGATATATATATATATATATATATATATATATATATATTTTGGTCAAGTAGTCTAGTGGCTAGAGCTCACACAATTTAATTGTGGAGAAGTGGAGTGTCCGGGGTTCGAACCGCGGCCCCTGCGTATAAAGTGTAATATCCCTACCAACTGAGTTAAGCTCACGGGGATTATGAATCACATATTTTAATTCATTCGACATGAGTTTAACATTTTCTTTTTAACAAATTAAAATGCAATATATTGATACCGACGGCCTATCTCTCGAGCAAAAGGTGTGCCAAAGAGAATATAGTCCAATAACTAAAAGGTGTGCCAAAGAGAATATAGTCCAATAATTACATGTTAGCCATCACCCAAAACATAAAAATGGATTCCGACATCATTTATGAAATTTATAATGATAAGCCACAAATTGAGCCTTATACCATCAAAAGGAAAGAAGTTTGATGTTCTCCAAAAGCTAATAAGGAGTACTTTACTGAGCATTGCAGAAAATTATGTTTTCCCTTTATACATACCAAGGCCGTCCCAACAACTCGAAGGCTCGGTTATATAAACTTGACAATTTTCATTTAAAAAATGTTAAAAATCAAAGTCCAACACTGCTTCTGATGACAAACAACTAAGTTGTAGTTAAATATAATGAACAATAGTAAACACACGATTTTTACCTACAAACAAATAGACATTTTCCTATGAACAATGCATAATTGACAACAAAATTGTTGTCTTCCAGACTTTTATCCACCAAAAAAATAATATTTAATGACAGGTTTTGTCATACACGTTTTTTTTAATTGAGGCACATCTAAGTTTGAGGTACAAGTTTCAAAAATTTAAAGCGCCTCTGACGTCTTATGCCACGTGGCCTTGTTGCGCTCGCACAAGACAGAACATGTTATATAACTAGTGTAACGCCCCGTGCCAACCACGAGATACATTTTATTTATAATTTTTTAACAAGGTTTACACATAAATAAGTTTTTTTAGATATTATTTGACTTTTTTAGTTTGATTTCATTCAGAATTTCAATATTATGTAGTACTATCTTCATATTTAAAATTGAGACAGAGTTGGCAGGGACATGTCAACTTTGCTTAAAATAGTGAGAAAAAGTACAACTACGATGTACCTGTAACAACCCGATTTTTACGATGTTGCTTAAAAATATATCTAATTAATAAGAGGTATGATTACCTCTGTTATAATCTACCATTATGGCTCTGCCTCCTTTTTTCCGAAACGTTCATCACTTACGATGTACCTGTAACAGCCCGATTTTTAGCTAGATTTATTTTTAGGGTTAATAGTGTTTTTCACCCCTGTAATATATGTCATTTCTGGTTTTCGCCCCTATAAAATTTTCGGTTTGATTTGCACCCTGGTAAAATTGTTATTTTTCGGAAAACACCCTTAATAGGTCATTCAAAAACCAAAATTTCTTGAAAAAAAATTTTGAAAATGGCCTATTAGGGGTGTTTTCCGGAAAATAAAATTTTTACGAGGGTGAAAATCAAACCGAAAATTTTATAGGGGCGAAAACCAGAAATGACATATATTACAGGGGTGAAAAACACTATTAACCCTTTATTTTAATTACTTTTATTATATGTTTATATGTATTTGTGTGTGATTATTCATCATTGAGTGCATTTTTCATGGATTTCCGTGTTAAAAGTGTATTTTAATCATTTTAAACTTAAGGGTATTTTAATCATTTTAAAATATTTTAATCTCTCTATTGTAGATGCTCTTATACCAATATTTAAATCAATCTAATGGAGAAATAAATCCCCATATTATGTGTGGGGACCGCTTCATTTAAAAAAGAAGAGAATTGAATAACATAACCACTCAAAGAGTATCATTAAGCTCCCGTCCAATAATATTCATCGGATAATGTTTTAATTTTTTGGGTCAATGGTGTTTTACCCCCTGTAAATTTTTTTTTTTTTGGAATACCCCCTTGTTATCATGGTTTTTGGGTGCCAAGCCATTAATTGGACTTGAACCTTTTGACCGTTGATATCTCTCTTTTTTCTTGGGAAGGGTAAAAGGAGAAAAACCCTTAAAAAGTTCTAGATTCGGGGGTCGTTTTCGCTACGGGAAGGTGTTAGGCACCCGGAGCGATTATGGTATTCCATAAGAACCGCTTTCCTAAGTTGATTTCTACGCTTTAGTTTTATTGCTATTTTGTAAAAAAAAGGAGGTGTGATTAGTTAAGAATGGGGGTGAGAAGAAGTAGAATTTTGATTTTATTTCGGCTTGGAGGAGTTTTGACTCATTGCCTACGTACCCTTTTAAGGGATCAAAACCGATCGTAGTTCATTCTCAAAAATGGTTTTTTGTTTTTGTTGGTTGATTTTAAGTTTGAAAAGAGATTTTGAAGAATAGAGATGAGAGGCCTCAAGGGCATAAGATTTGGAAAGTGTGAGGTGGAATTAGTCATTTTGCAAAAATAAAGTCCAAGGAGGATTAAGGTTTATTGAAAATTTTACTTAAGAAAAAAAATAAAAGGGAAATAAGGAGTTTTGACTCCTATTTTATTTTCAAAAAGGTTTTCAAGTGAGATTATTTGCATGTTTTGGAAAAAGGTTGATTTTTTCTAAGTGTTTAAACCTAAGCGCTTATCGAACCATACAATCCTATGCATACATCTAAGGTGAGTGTGTGCGTGCCGGTGCGTCATAGTGTCCATAGTCCATATTACAACATTGCCTAAATACATTCTATGGCCTCTTTGCCAAGCTACAAACCAATGGTAAAATATTACATCACCGAATGAATTACAATTTGTAAAAAAAAGAAAACTAAACTAACGGAGACAATAGTGAAGATAATGAAGTGCTATGAAGTGATCAACATGAAAGGAAATGTTAGTAGAAAATGGTAAAAAAAGAATATGGCATAAAGCGATAGAAGAAAGTATGGCATAAGACGGTAAAGTGACGATGAAAATAAGCCGGAAACATGTGATGAATAATGCGCATGATGCAAGAATAAAACTCAACACATCAAAAAAGTGACATATGCATAGCAAACAGTAGCAAAATTCACATGGAATAGTATGCAAATCAAACATGACGAACACGAACATTATGTACATGAAGTAACGGGTAGAAATGCGAGAAAAATGACTTAAAATAGTAAAAGCCCTTGACAAAACAACACTAAAATTTTTATCAACTTTTCCAAGTAAAATACCACTGAAAATTATCAAGAAAAATAGTAAAATGACATAGTAAATTTCTTGGAATTTATTGATAAAAATTAACATGAACAGAGGGTGCAAACAGTAGGCAAGTATGGTGCAAGTAGCAAAAAAAGCAAAAAACGTGAAAGAAAACTAAGCCCAAACCCAAAGCCCACACTCAAAACTCAGATTGCACAGGAGCCACACGATTGATCTAGGATTCTGAAACCCTAGATCAAACGGCCAGGAACAAGGGGGACTGGACCGGAAATAAACCGGTCCGGTTCACTGGCTATACAAAGGGGGAAATCCGGTTTTTTCCTCATTCTCTTCCTCTCCTTCTCTCTCTTCTCTCATCCTAGTGAGAGAAGCTCCCACTTCTCTCTTCCCTCTCTCGCCGGAAACCTCAAGGAGGAAGATGAGTTTCACGTGTTTACCTGTGATTTTTGACTGGAGATTTTGAACAAGATCTTCGGAAAACTTGATTGTTGGTGCGGTTTGTTGATTCTCTGGCTTGGATCCGAAAATAAATCGGTTCTTCTTTCTTTCTCTTTGCTGGTCCGAATCGGTTCTTTCCCTCTTCTTCTCAAACTTTCGGATCCTTCGCGATCGTGCTTGGATTCGTTGCTATTGGTGACGGATCCGCACTAGAATTGTGAAGGATTCGGTTCGATGATGATGATTCTCCAATGAATCACTGAGAACTGTGATCTGGAAAATTTTCTAGGGTTTTTGTTCTTGGTGTTCTTCTATGATTTTTCTGTTTTGATCTGTAACTGAATGGAGAGAGAAAAGAAATCTGTTTGTGATGAATTTCTGACTTTTTTTTTTTTGACTGTGCATTGAATGCGCCTTTTATAGGCTGCCATGTGTGCATTGGGACCAATAGGAAATTGACACCTGGACCTGGAGAAGAAATGGCACGGCTTGGAAAAAAAAATGAAATTTGGACCTTTCTGCAAAAAACAAAAAATTTGAGGACTAAACCGCAAAATTAATAAAATAATAAAAAAACCTGAAATGAAATTAAACTGTTTGGACAAAAATGCAATTTTGGGACCTCAATTGAGGGACCAAAATGCAATTAAAAATAAAATTGAGTAAAAAACGTAATTTGACCAAACGTAAAGCGAAACAAAAAAATAAAATTGACAAAACGGACTAAAACGAACCAATGGCCTAAATGAGGTACTTCACAGTAACCTCCCTATGCCAAAATTTTGTGTGAAATGACCAAAATGCCCCTAGGGCTAAAAACGACCTAAACAGATTGAAATTGACTTGACACTGACTCAGACGCAAGTTTGAAATGAATTTTAACAAGGTTTACTGATGAAATATTTAAAAATAATCTGAAAAGACTCAGAGACAGTCACAAGGATGAAAATGGGTCCCACTGCAGGAAATGACCAAAATACCCTTCTGTATGACTTTTTGCAAATTTTGAAATAAACTGTGGTAAAAGCAATGTAATGATCCGGAGACACTTTTGAATGACTTATAAGACAAGTAAAGATATTTCAAAAGGTTTTATGCAAGAAAAACATAGCTAAAATTGTGATTGGAAATACTGCGAGGCAGAGACAATTTGAACTGTGCAGTTGAAATTTGATAATTGATAAATTTTGAAATGAAATTGGGCCCAGTATTTTTAGGTCCAAAAACAGGGTATAACAGCTGCCCCTATTTAAGTTTCTTTGTCTGGAGAGTCAAGAGACGGAGTCTTTGGCTTGACAGGACGAAGATACTTAAATATTAGCATTTGCACTGTGTTTGGACGTAAAAAATACGCCTACCCATTTTCAAATAATATGCATGCCATGCATCATTTGGATTATGAATGCAAGACCTCATGGGGATTGGAATTAACAAAATATGTCGCATCCATTGCGGGATTGGTAGACATTGACAAAGATAGTGAATAGCAGAGTAACGGGAAACTAGAAACAAGTTGGACAGGTATAAGTTGTTCTTGGATTCAAACTAGCCACTTGACCGGGGATGAGACAAACAGACAACTGCGAGTTGTTCTTATGGATTCGAACTGGTCACTCCACAGGGGATAGAGGTTACTGGACAAACATGAGTTGTTCTTATGGATTCGAACTGGTAACTCACTTGGGGATATTGGAAAGTGCGAGTTGTTCTTATGGATTCGAACTGATGACTCGACTGGGAAAAAGAGAAAATTGGCAAGTACGAGTTGTTCTTAAGGATTCGAACTGGTCACTCGACTGAAAGCAAGGCAAACAGACAGGTGCGAGCTTGTTCTTGGATGCGAACTGGTTACTCCACCGGAGACAAATACAAAATAGACAGGCGCAAGCTGCCCTTGGATCGAGCTAGCCACTTGACCGAACAGAAACAGATAGACGGGTACAAGCTGTTCTTGGACTTGAACTAGCCACTCGACCGATAACATAAGCAAATTGATAGGTACAAGCTGTTCTCGGACTTGAACTAGCCACTTGACCAAACAGAAACATATTGACAGGTACAAGCTGCTCTTGGATTGAGCTGGGCACTCGACCGATAACATAAGCAAATTGATAGGTACAAGCTGTTCTTGGACCTGAACTAGCCACTTGACCAAACAGAAACATATTCACTGGAGGTTGGTTTGGTTGACAAAATATAGATTGAGATTGATTTGACATCGATTTGAATTGAAAGGTAGAAATTGACTGATAACATTGGCTCACAAGGTTTTGACGGAGAACCTGACATGAGTGTTGAATTGAGACTGATGTTGTCATTGGAAATGCAATATGCATGGATGATATAACAGTTTCATTAAATGCATGGGCACGTAATATGCATGATTATGCATGTATGAATGCTTGTAATGCATGACTATTGGCAGTTTGTAGGCACGACTTCACGGGGAAGACAAGACATTAGAGTATTGGGCACGTAGTGGCTCGTGCTATATTACACATTCTTGGAAATCCTCTTTGGAGATGACGTCGTTGGGAGACGTATCGGAACCATGGCTGAGGGCAGGTAGCTAAACAACTTGCTTGGGGATAGAATCTTGAGAGACTCCACCGGGGAAAACGCCGTTGTGCTGGGCATGTCAGCGCTGGGTATGTCGTAGATATCGCATCTGTGGTCAATGCTTTTTGCATGTTATATTCTCAATTTTCATTCATCATTTTTGCATCCCATTTTTGCTTGGATCGCCCTTTCGGGTTTTCGACCCACCGGGGAAATAGATTCTTTTCAATGCCCCATTTTTGCCTGAACTGCCCTTTCGGGTTGTCAATCCAGCGGGGTGCTCATTTTTGCCTAAGCCGCCCTTCCGGGTTTTCGACTTAGCGAGCCTATCTATTTTCATGCATTTTCATTCTGTTTTTTCATTCCTGCCATTGACCACAGATTATCTTGGAGGAGAACCTGCTTGTAACATATATTGAAATAGACATCGACATACTCTCGCTTATGCATGTTTCGTTTGAATGTACCCTGTTGCTCAGGTTTGCTTTTCAAAATAGACAAAAAAATTTCAATTTTCAAAAATGTTTGTTTCAAGCATTGCCATTATCAAAATAGAAAGAAAATGTTTTGTATATAGCTTTGAAAGTAGAAGAAAAATAGAATTTCAAACAAAAGCACAAGCTCAAATTGATGTATAAGAGTGGTGGTCAACCGAAGGCGTGACTCCACGGATTCACAAAGCTTGGAAAATGGTAATTTTTATTGGTTGGTGGTACATTGAACACAGCAATCATTACATTTCCCAAAAACTTTGAATTCACAAGTACAGAAGCTTCAGATGAAGATGGTCATTAACAGCTGCAGATGCCCCAAGGGGGACGGTGGTTAGCCAGATATAGTTACTTGCCTTTTGTTTCAATCTCATTTTTGCATGAACCGCCCTTCCGGGTTTTCGATTCATCGAGACGCTCATTCTTGCCTGAGTTGCGTGCAATCTCAGCGAGCTTTTCATATTTGTTTCTTTTGTCCCTTATTTTTGCCTGGACCGCCCTTTCGGGTTTTCGATCCACCGGGAGGCGCATTTTTGCCTAGGCCGCCCTTTCGGGTTTTCGACCTACCACGCTGTTCTTTTCATATTTCTAGGCAAAGTATTTCTTGACTATATCGGCATTCACTGGATTTGGAAGTTCTACACCATCCATGTGTGTAAGGATTAAAGCACCACCGGAGAAGGCCTTCTTGACAACATAAGGACCTTCATAGTTAGGCGTCCACTTGACCCTTGGGTCGGGTTGCTGGCTTACCCTCCTTTTCAATACAAGTTCCCCTACTTTGAACTATCGAGGATGAACTTTCTTGTCAAAAGCAGTCTTCATTCTTGCTTGATATGACTGTCCACGAGCCATGGCATCCATACGTTTTTCCTCAATCAAATTCAACTGATCATACCGGCTTTGGCACCATTCAGCCTCAGATAACTTTGCTTCCATGATCACACGGAGAGACGGGATCTCCACTTCCAAAGGAAGAACTGCTTCCATACCATATACAAGAGAGAAAGGGGTTGCCCCGGTTGAACTGCGCACTGTAGTACGGTAGCCATGCAGAGCATAGGGTAACATCTCATGCCAGTCCTTGTAAGTGGTTACCATCTTCTGGACAATTCTCTTGATATTCTTGTTGGCGGCCTCAACTGCACCATTCATCTGAGGTCTATAGGGAGAAGAGTTATGATGCTCAATCTTGAATTCTTCACAAAGAGCTTGCACCACATTGTTGTTCAAGTTGGTACCATTGTCAGTAATGATCTTGCTGGGAACACCATATCGACAGATGATGTTGTTCTTGATGAACTTAGCTACCACTTGCTTGGTCACATTGGTATAAGATGCTGCTTCAACCCACTTGGTGAAGTAGTCAATTGCCACTAAGATGAAACGATGACCATTTGAAGCCTTCAGTTCAATTCTTCCAATCATGTCGATGCCCCACATTGAGAACGGCCATGGGGATGAAATAACATTGAGAGCGTGTGGAGGCACATGAATCTTATCAGCATAGATTTGACATTTGTGGCACTTTCTGGCGTACTGATAGCAATCATGCTCCATGCCCATCCAGTAGTAACCTGCTCGTAACAACTTCCTTGACATAGTATGCCCTGTAGCATGGGTCCCGAAGGTACCGTCATGTACATCATGCATTAACTGCTCTGCTTCATGTTCATCAACACATCTTAACAATACCATGTCATAGTTTCTCTTGTACAGAATATCCCCATCTAACCGGAACCTACTGGCCAATCTTCTCAGGGTCTTCTTATCTTGTTTGGAAGCACCCGGCGGATACTCACGGCTCAGCAAGAACTGTTTGATGCCATAATACCAGGGTCTATAGTCAACCACATTTTCACCAGCCTGATCGATCACATCCCCAATAGCAAACACATGCGAAGGTCTTTCAAGGCGTTGCATTTTGATTACTGGCACATCATTCCAATGGTTTACTCGAAACATGGAGGATAGAGTAGCAAGAGCATCAGCCATTTGGTTCTCATCACGAGGAATATGGTGTAGCTCAACCTTTGTAAAATATGTCAGCAAACGTCTCGCATAATCACGATAAGGAATCAACTTAGCATGGTGGGTCTCCCATTCACCCTTTATCTGATTGATGACGAGCGCAGAATCCCCATAGATGTCGAGGTGTTTGATTCTCATGTCAATTGCTTCCTCGATCCCAAAGATACAGGCTTCATACTCAGCCATATTGTTGGTACATTCGAACAAAATTCGGGCTGTAAAAGGAATGTGATGCCCCTGTGGGGATACAATGACTGCCCCAATTCCTTTACCATAAGCATTGACAGCACCATCAAAGACTAAACCCCACTTGCTATTGGGATCTGGACCTTCATCAATCAACGGTTCTTCACAGTCCTTTGATTTCAAATACATGATCTCTTCATCGGGGAAATCGAACTCAATTGGTTGATAATCATCGAGAGGTTGGTAAGCAAGATGATCGGCAAGAATGCTACCTTTGATTGCCTTTTGAGTTTTGAACACAATATCATATTCAGACAGAAGCATCTGCCAGCGTGCAATCTTCCCAGTAACAGCAGCTTTCTCAAAGATATACTTTATCGGATCCATTCTGGATATCAACCAAGTTGTATGATTCACCAAATAATGACGCAGGCGTTTAGCGGCCCAGGCCAAAGCACAACAAGTCTTCTCAAGCATTGTATACCGAGTTTCACAGTCGGTGAACTTCTTGCTTAGATAGTAGATAGCGTGCTCTTTCTTTCCAGTTTCATCTTGTTGACCAAGTACGCATCCCACAGATTCATCAAACACTGACAAATACAAAATCAAAGGCCTTCCTTCCACGGGAGGGACAAGGATAGGGGGCTCCAGCAGGTAATTCTTGATGCTATCAAAAGCTTCTTGGCATTCATCGTTCCATACAATAGGCTGATTCTTGCTCAAGCAGTCGAGTGATCTCATATGGTATATCATCATCCTCTTCATCTTCGGCTTCATACACAGGGAATTCAAAATTTGGAGGAACCGTAGGATTACTGTGTTCAACGGGTTTATTATGGTTCAAACTGCATAGAATGGTTGAATGATTTTAGAAAATGGTTTTTTTTTTTTTTTCTTTTATGCAGTTCTTTGAAATTGATAAGAAAAATAAAGATGTTTTGGTTTTTTCTGGTATTACCATTATTTCCAAGAAAAAAAGAAAAAAAATCACTAAAAAATAAAAGTCGTGAAAGAAACGACGATTTTTGTTAATAACGGCGATGCCGAAACAAACACGCCCTTCCAGAAATATCACTTTCGCTTCGGGTAGAGCGAGAGGATTGTTATTTTGAAAAACAAAACACTTAAGCAACAAGACACATTATTCGGAAACATGCATGATTGAATGAATGTTGATGGCATCACAATTTCTCGCAATGCCTCCTGGTATAACAAACATAGGCCTAGGACTACATCCAGTCGCCTCTTCAGTAATTGCATTGATAAACTCAGCACTGTAAAAGATTCCTGTGGAGACTCCTGAAGTTGGGGAATATCCGATACCCTCTTTATGCTTATTCTCAAGGAGTTGTATTAACTTGCCAGCCAGCTCAGTTCTCTCTGGATGTCATTATCGATATTGTCGTTCATCAGTCTCTGGATGTCATTCTGAACAACGTAGCAACCCCGAGGATTATGGAAGCATTCTGGGCAACTGGCATGATCATGGTCAAACAGAGAGGCTTGGCATAACTCGATGTGTAGTGGCACCAGAGGAGTTGCAACGTTACAAACGTCCGATCTGGGAGCTTCCTCATATACCTCAATCATGTTTACAGCAGCGTGATTCGGAAGAGGATTGTCGACGACATGAGGGACGTTATTCTCAAAGGTCAATTTTCCTTGGTCTATGAGTTTTTTTACAATGTACCTCAACGCGTAGCATCCTTCGACATCATGACCCATAGCACCTTGATGGAAATCACACTTGAGGTCCGAACGGAACTTGGGAGGCGATGGATCAGGTGGAGGCTTGCCCTGTCTGGTTGTGCAGTGCCCTTTGAGAAGTAGAGTCGGGAGTAATTCAGCATATAACATTGGTATCAGAGGAAAGGTAGGTCTAGCCTGTTGCTGCTGTCGTTGTTGAGCTGGAGGCTGTTGTTGCATTCGCTGGACGACGGCATTAACGGGTACCTGAGGTTGACCCGATGGCAAAGGATACTGATGATAGAATGGTGGAAAGAAGGGATGCTGAGAGTATTGCGCATACGTGTACGACGGAGGTAGCTGAGCAGCATTGATGTCCATGACCTGGAACGTGATCAGAAAGGTTTCGGGACAGATAGTTATTGGCAGATCTATCTCCCCAAGAATGTTCTTACGGGATCCGTCGAAGGCTTTAACCAGAAAGGTGCTCATTCCCAAGGGAGTTCCCCGATAGCTCAATCGATCCGGAGTGGCCGTTGTCTGAGGCAAGCTGGTATTGACAGAGACAGGGTTCGTCCCAGGAATCTGGCCATTATTGACAGTACCAGAAACGCCAGCTGCAGTACTAGGAGTGAAAAACGGTGGAAGCCCATACGGAAACCCAGCTGGCATAGCAAAGCGAGCGTCTGCAGATGCGATTGGGAGCACGCTTGTAGTCACCGGTACAGCTGTGACTATAGGGATAGCCGTAGCTGATTGTTCTTGAGCGGCTAGCAGAGCAGTCATGACATCATTAGCTTTAGCCAATTCCTCCCTTAGAGTGGCTAACTCGGTACGGAGCTGAGCGTTCTCTTCTTCCATAGCCTTTTTCCTTCTTCTGTATTCTCTGGTTCGATCGATTCTATCGGGTTCGTAGACCTTCTGAGCACGAGCCACTTTTCAAACTGTGGCAGAGGAACCAGGAGATAGTGAGCACTTGGAAGCCTTTGTGACCGATGCATGATGCATATGATGCATGATATGCAAATGCAAATGCAAAAGACTTATTTTTCATCGAAGGATTTTTAAACAAATTAGAAACCTTGCAAATAATCAAAACTACATAGCATTTTCAAAAGGAAGACTTTGAAATTTCAATGAGGTAAACAACTGAAGCCCTCAAGCATAGGAAGTAGTCGGAAGATCATCGGACTCGGAATCTGAATCACAGTATCTGTCAAAGAAGTCTCGTCGTCCTCTGGCTCTCTTGGAATCCCTCATAAGCAGCTCGTCTTTCTCTTCCAATTCCCTCCGGGCTTTAGCTAGCTCCTTCTTCAACATCAGATTCTCATGAGTCTTCTGCTCATCTCTACCATCCAAAGTCATGATTAGATTCTCAGCTTGATCGTACCGAGCTTTCCATACTTGCTTCTCACGACTCTCCATAGCTAGATGCTCCTGATACATATCCTGAGTTGCGGGGAGCAAAGGTAGAGGCATAGATGGGGTAGATGAAGACACATATCTCATAGCTGGATAAGGCATACCAATCTCCTCAGCTCGATCTATCACCCACTGAGTATAGGCCTCATGAGCGACACCGGACCTCACACCTAGATGCTTCACACTCTTCCTTCGAACCTTGGACCAAGCATCCATGAAAGCTTTCCTTTGTCCGGTAGGAGCATTCGTGTAGAAGAAGAACTCTGGAGATGTAGCAAGATTGATGGGCTTCGACTTCATGGGGAAACCAAACTGTCTCATAGCAAGCTCGGGGTTGTAGTTGATTCCCCCACGGGTACCAAGAAGAGGTACATTGAGAAAATCTCCACAACCCATAATGATTTCCTTCACCTGAGCGGCAGGAGTGAGCCAGACGACCTCATTAGGAGTGAGGGCCATAATCCGCTGCGAGTAGGACCAATTCTCCGAGTTGTCATGGAAGGAACTCGGAAGGTGCGAAATAAACCACCTATACAAAAGAGATGTGCAGCAAAGAATATATCCACGGCCCTTGAGAGTCCTGTCATGAATGGCGTGGTAAGTATCTGCTAGCAAAGTAGGAACCGGGTTCTTGGAATGAAAGATCTCGATAGCATTCATGTCCACGAAGTTGTCGAGGTTCGGAAAGAGGATGAGCCCGTAGATAAGCAAAGCAAGAATAGCCTCGAGTGTATCCTGACGAGTAGTACCGAGATTAGCCTGATCAAGAAGATACTTCGAAGTGAAACCCCGGATGTGAGACTTGGTAATAAGATGATTGGAGACGTCGGAAGTCTTGAGGTAGAGATCCTTAGCAATAACCAGAGGAGTAAGAGAAGTCCCGGGACCGGTGAAAGGCGTCTTCTCGGCTATAGGTAAACCCACTAGATTGGAGTAAGCCTCGAGAGTAGGAACCAACTGGAAGTCCGGGAAAGTGAAGCAGCGGAAGCTCGGATCATAAAACTGTACTAGAGTGTGCACTAGCTTCTCGTCCACATCGGTTCGGAGCAAAGTAAGCAATCCCCCATACCGAAGTCGGAAACCTGTTTGACTCCTGACCTTGAGTGCCAACTCTCTCAAACTAACCAAATCCACTTCCTTGAACTTGTAGCACTTAGTCTTCTTCATACCTGTGATTATTTACAAAAATTTCCATTTGTTTAAACCCTTCGATGAATGCATGAAAAATGTTTATGCATGAATGTATGTATGCATGGTTGTGTTGTTTAGTTACAATGTGGGTTGAGATTCAAAGTAACAGGGCCACGGATGGACACGGCGTCCGGTGAACTAAGGCTTTGGATAATAGTAACCAAGGTTCTAACACAGTTCCCAAACTGCAACCTCTCTCACATATATCATGGTAGTACAGGACGACACCCGTTCCATGATTATTTGTGAGAAGGTCTAGTTTGAGTGTAGTATCGCGTGACGACTAAAGTTTGAGACAACACTCAATTTAGCCACCGCACTACGTCATAAAAAAGGCTAGGATGGGTTTGGTAACTACGGTTCATAGCTTCGTCGAACAATTGAAAGTGAAGTGTCTAAGCATGACAACACACGCCGACAATATCACCTTCAAAATGCCTCAGCTATGTGAGATTGATCGCATAATCCAATACACGAGGCAACCCCCGGATCGAATTGTCGATTATATCTCTACCTAAACATAAGTTCACTCAGCCCGGGTTAGGACTTTTGATATTCTCACCCCACACGTTAAATGAAAGTAAACAAGTATTCACACATGTAAGCGATAAAACAAAGCGTAAATATAAACTAAGGAAAACTAGGCGCGACCCGCTAAAAAAAAAAGTCCCCAGTGAAGTCGCCATTTCTGTTATCATGGTTTTTGGGTGCCAAGCCATTAATTGGACTTGAACCTTTTGACCGTTGATATCTCTCTTTTTTCTTGGGAAGGGTAAAAGGAGAAAAACCCTTAAAAAGTTCTAGATTCGGGGGTCGTTTTCGCTACGGGAAGGTGTTAGGCACCCGGAGCGATTATGGTATTCCATAAGAACCGCTTTCCTAAGTTGATTTCTACGCTTTAGTTTTATTGCTATTTTGTAAAAAAAAGGAGGTGTGATTAGTTAAGAATGGGGGTGAGAAGAAGTAGAATTTTGATTTTATTTCGGCTTGGAGGAGTTTTGACTCATTGCCTACGTACCCTTTTAAGGGATCAAAACCGATCGTAGTTCATTCTCAAAAATGGTTTTTTGTTTTTGTTGGTTGATTTTAAGTTTGAAAAGAGATTTTGAAGAATAGAGATGAGAGGCCTCAAGGGCATAAGATTTGGAAAGTGTGAGGTGGAATTAGTCATTTTGCAAAAATAAAGTCCAAGGAGGATTAAGGTTTATTGAAAATTTTACTTAAGAAAAAAAATAAAAGGGAAATAAGGAGTTTTGACTCCTATTTTATTTTCAAAAAGGTTTTCAAGTGAGATTATTTGCATGTTTTGGAAAAAGGTTGATTTTTTCTAAGTGTTTAAACCTAAGCGCTTATCGAACCATACAATCCTATGCATACATCTAAGGTGAGTGTGTGCGTGCCGGTGCGTCATAGTGTACATAGTCCATATTACAACATTGCCTAAATACATTCTATGGCCTCTTTGCCAAGCTACAAACCAATGGTAAAATATTACATCACCGAATGAATTACAATTTGTAAAAAAAAGAAAACTAAACTAACGGAGACAATAGTGAAGATAATGAAGTGCTATGAAGTGATCAACATGAAAGGAAATGTTAGTAGAAAATGGTAAAAAAAGAATATGGCATAAAGCGATAGAAGAAAGTATGGCATAAGACGGTAAAGTGACGATGAAAATAAGCCGGAAACATGTGATGAATAATGCGCATGATGCAAGAATAAAACTCAACACATCAAAACAGTGACATATGCATAGCAAACAGTAGCAAAATTCACATGGAATAGTATGCAAATCAAACATGACGAACACGAACATTATGTACATGAAGTAACGGGTAGAAATGCGAGAAAAATGACTTAAAATAGTAAAAACCCTTGACAAAACAACACTAAAATTTTTATCAACTTTTCCAAGTAAAATACCACTGAAAATTATCAAGAAAAATAGTAAAATGACATAGTAAATTTCTTGGAATTTATTGATAAAAATTAACATGAACAGAGGGTGCAAACAGTAGGCAAGTATGGTGCAAGTAGCAAAAAAAGCAAAAAACGTGAAAGAAAACTAAGCCCAAACCCAAAGCCCACACTCAAAACTCAGATTGCACAGGAGCCACACGATTGATCTAGGATTCTGAAACCCTAGATCAAACGGCCAGGAACAAGGGGGACTGGACCGGAAATAAACCGGTCCGGTTCACTGGCTATACAAAGGGGGAAATCCGGTTTTTTCCTCATTCTCTTCCTCTCCTTCTCTCTCTTCTCTCATCCTAGTGAGAGAAGCTCCCACTTCTCTCTTCCCTCTCTCGCCGGAAACCTCAAGGAGGAAGATGAGTTTCACGTGTTTACCTGTGATTTTTGACTGGAGATTTTGAACAAGATCTTCGGAAAACTTGATTGTTGGTGCGGTTTGTTGATTCTCTGGCTTGGATCCGAAAATAAATCGGTTCTTCTTTCTTTCTCTTTGCTGGTCCGAATCGGTTCTTTCCCTCTTCTTCTCAAACTTTCGGATCCTTCGCGATCGTGCTTGGATTCGTTGCTATTGGTGACGGATCCGCACTAGAATTGTGAAGGATTCGGTTCGATGATGATGATTCTCCAATGAATCACTGAGAACTGTGATCTGGAAAATTTTCTAGGGTTTTTGTTCTTGGTGTTCTTCTATGATTTTTCTGTTTTGATCTGTAACTGAATGGAGAGAGAAAAGAAATCTGTTTGTGATGAATTTCTGACTTTTTTTTTTTTGACTGTGCATTGAATGCGCCTTTTATAGGCTGCCATGTGTGCATTGGGACCAATAGGAAATTGACACCTGGACCTGGAGAAGAAATGGCACGGCTTGGAAAAAAAAATGAAATTTGGACCTTTCTGCAAAAAACAAAAAATTTGAGGACTAAACCGCAAAATTAATAAAATAATAAAAAAACCTGAAATGAAATTAAACTGTTTGGACAAAAATGCAATTTTGGGACCTCAATTGAGGGACCAAAATGCAATTAAAAATAAAATTGAGTAAAAAACGTAATTTGACCAAACGTAAAGCGAAACAAAAAAATAAAATTGACAAAACGGACTAAAACGAACCAATGGCCTAAATGAGGTACTTCAAAGTAACCTCCCTATGCCAAAATTTTATGTGAAATGACCAAAATGCCCCTAGGGCTAAAAACGACCTAAACAGATTGAAATTGACTTGACACTGACTCAGACGCAAGTTTGAAATGAATTTTAACAAGGTTTACTGATGAAATATTTAAAAATAATCTGAAAAGACTCAGAGACAGTCACAAGGATGAAAATGGGTCCCACTGCAGGAAATGACCAAAATACCCTTCTGTATGACTTTTTGCAAATTTTGAAATAAACTGTGGTAAAAGCAATGTAATGATCCGGAGACACTTTTGAATGACTTATAAGACAAGTAAAGATATTTCAAAAGGTTTTATGCAAGAAAAACATAGCTAAAATTGTGATTGGAAATACTGCGAGGCAGAGACAATTTGAACTGTGCAGTTGAAATTTGATAATTGATAAATTTTGAAATGAAATTGGGCCCAGTATTTTTAGGTCCAAAAACAGGGTATAACACCCCTTATAGGTCATAAAAAAACGAAAAAATTCTGCAAAAATAAATAAATAAAGTCGCTTTTTTTTATGACCTATTAGGGGTGTATTCCAAAAAAATAATATTTTACAGGGGGTAAATAAAAAAAAAAAATTTACAGGGGTAAATCACCATTAACCCTAATTTTTTTATGACTTTATCAGAGAATGTTAAAGTGTGCCCAAGACACAACAAATAAATTTGAATAAGGGGTCACTTTGGTCTTTACTTTGCACGTTGTTGTCACGATGGTCTGTAACATATTTGAAGACTAGTATTTTGTATTTTATTTTGAGTTAGCGACTATTTGACAATGAAGTATAAAGTTATAGACCAAAATGACCATTTATTCAATAAATTTTTATAAAAAGTATTGTATAATTATTATTTGATCAAAATAACAATTTTGTATTTTTAAAACAAAGTTTTTATTTTTGAATTCTTTAATCAATGCTCCGAGCATTTGTTGCCTACCAAATTGTTGGCAATACTCATCTCTTATTCTTAAACAAAGCACTGTCGCCCTAATTATACCTAATATCTTCTTAAATATTAAAGTTAACAAGTAAGCCCTAATTTTAACCTAAACCCTATTGCATAATTTTACTGTTTTAACCCTAATGTTCACACCTAATCTCCTATTTTCATGAACAATCTTCTTATATATTAAAGTTAACATGTAAGCCCTAATTTTAACCTAAACCCTATTGCATAATTTTACTGTTTTAACCCTAATGTTCACACCTAATCTCCTATTAAATATTAAAGTTAACATATAAGCCCTAATTTTAACCTAAACCCTATTGCATAATTTTACTGTTTTAACCCTAATGTTCACACCTAATCTCCTATTTTCATGAACAATCTTCTTATATATTAAAGTTAACATGTAAGCCCTAATTTTAACCTAAACCCTATTGCATAATTTTACTGTTTTAACCCTAATGTTCACACCTAATCTCCTATTTTCATGAACAATCCTAATGCTCTCTCCTAATCTTCTTATATATTAAAGTTAACAAGTAAGCCCTAATTTTAACCTAAACCCTATTGCATAATTTTACTGTTTTAACCCTAATGTTCACACCTAATCTCCTATTTTCATGAACAATCTTCTTAAATATTAAAGTTAACATGTAAGCCCTAATTTTAACCTAAACCCTATTGCATAATTTTACTGTTTTAACCCTAATGTTCACACCTAATCTCCTATTTTCATGAACAATCTTCTTATATATTAAAGTTAACATGTAAGCCCTAATTTTAACCTAAACCCTATTGCATAATTTTACTGTTTTAACCCTAATGTTCACACCTAATCTCCTATTTTCATGAACAATCCTAATGCTCTCTCCTAATCTTCTTATATATTAAAGTTAACAAGTAACCCTAATTTTAACCTAAACCCTATTGCATAATTTTACTGTTTTAACCCTAATGTTCACACCTAATCTCCTATTTTCATGAACAATCCTATTGCTCGCACCTAATCTTCTTATATATTAAAGGTAACCCGTAAGCCCTAATTTTAACCTAAATCCTATTGCATAATTTTACCGTTTTAACCCTAATGCTCACACCTAATCTTCTATTTTCATGAACAACGCTAATGCCCACACCTAATCTCCTATTTTCATGAACAAAGCAAATCGGCATCGCTTTATTTCCCCTATTTCTTCAAAACAAATCGCCCTATTTCTTCAACAAAACAAATCGCCCTATTGGAATAAAAGGGTTTTGAAAGATTATAGCAACATTTTTTTTGTTAATATTACACTTTTCATCCAAATTAAAACCGAACTCTCTTTGTTAAATATTTACCACAAAATGCACCTGAATTTTGCAATCTATATAAACAGGTGGAAGAAACATTTCAACAAACAGTTAAAGGGTATCATTTACGGTAAATGCCAAATATTCGATAAAAGGAAAATTATTTAAATAAAACATTTTACATGTTGAGGTTAAGAATGAACTATTTTTAGGTACATAATATAACATTAACATATAATTCTTACAAAAGAATGAAGTAACATTTTTTCAAAAAAAAAAAAGAAAAATAAGAAGTAACATACCAATAATATAATATTGACATATAATTTTAACAAAAGAATGAAGTAACACATCTTCTTATATATTAAAGTTAACACTTAAGCATATTTTAACCCTAATTTTAACCTAAACCTATTGCATAAATTTACTATTTTAACCCTGATGCTAAATTCATTTGTTTAACCTTATTGAATTTTGCCCCTTCTCAATTTCTCGAGACATCTTCTTATATATTAAAGTTAACACAGAAGCATATTTTAGCCCTAATTTTAACCTAAACCTATTGCATAAATTTACTATTTTAACCCTGATGCTAAATTCCTTTGTTTAACCTTATTGAATTTTCCCCCTTCTCAATTTTTCGATACATCTTCTTATATATTAAAGTTAACACTTAAGCATATTTTAGCCCTAATTTTAACCTAAACCTATTGCATAAATTTACTATTTTAACCCTGATGCTAAATTATTTTGTTTAACCTTATTGAATTTTCCCCCTTCTCAATTTCACGATACATCTTCTTATATATTAAAGTTAACGTAGAAGCATATTTTAGCCCTAATTTTAACCTAAATCTATTGCATAAATTTACTATTTTAACCCTGATGCTAAATTCCTTTGTTTAACCTTATTGAATTTCCCCCTTCTCAATTTCTCGATACATCTTCTTATATATTAAAGTTAACACAGAAGCATATTTTAGCCCTAATTTTAACCTAAACCTATTGCATAAATTTACTATTTTAACCCTGATGCTAAATTCCTTTGTTTAACCTTATTGAATTTTCCCCCTTCTCAATTTCTCGATACATCTTTTTATATATTAAAGTTAACTAAACATATTTTGAATCAATTATAGAAATTTCTTTCAACCTAATTTTTGTCTTTTGGCAAAATCTCTTCTGTTATTAAATTATAGATTGCTGCTCAATGTCACTAAAAATATTTTGAATCAATTATACAATTTCCTTCTATAGTTGTATTTAAAATTATTAAAGTTAACTAAACATATTTTGAATCAATTATAGAAATTTCTTTCAACCTAATTTTTGTCTTTTGGCAAAATCTCTTCTGTTATTAAATTATAGATTGCTGCTCAATGTCACTAAAAATATTTTGAATCAATTATACAATTTCCTTCTATAGTTGTATTTAAAATTATGACATTAAAATTATAAGTTGGGACTGTATTATAAAATGTTGCTTTTGTCTACTACACTTACAATGTATATGACCCGTGCGGCAGCACGGGTGGACGATCTAGTTTTAACCTAAAATTGTAGCCATTTTTTCCTCCTTCAAAACCTAACCATATTTCTTAACTCCCCTCCTCCAAACCCTAACTATGATCTCCTAATTTCCCTCCTCCTAAAACCTATCTAATTGATTTCCATATTTTATGTAGCCATATTTTTTTCCTCACTTCCTCAACTGATTTACCCTAATATATTATTATTCTCATTAATCTCATAATAAATTGTACTTATTTTCTGGTTTAACCCTTTATGAGCTTCCTACTCTTTCTCCTTGATCTTAAACAACTTATGCGTTTAACACTTATCAAAACCGAAATATCATAATCCTACACCTTAATTTAATCATTTCTCCTAAATCGAAATCTCTTTTCAAAACAAATACCTTTCTCTTAAACCGAAATTTCTTATTCAACATGGCTTCCAGAAACATTGAGACTTTGCTGTCATACCACTGCCTCACTGGTAATCATTCCTTTTGCACCTATTCCACACTGGTTTAAACTATAAATCATGCTTTCGAATTAACAGTCATTAGAACTTCTGGTTTATACTATTAGTTATTTGTCACTTTTAATGAAACTGTGTGTATGTATTTATAGTCATTTTTGGATATATTCATCGATAATATAATTGTGCACTCCTTATAATTTGCCTTGGTGCTATTCCTTTGGTTAAAGTATTTTGTCATATAGAATCTAGAAACACTAGAGGCATCTTTGAACAAAATCAACCAAAACACATTTTTTCTTGTTGTATTAATATATATTCATCTGAAAGAATTTCCAGAAATGTATTTTATGTTTTCTAACGTGACTAATATGCTCTTATATTAATATATATGTACACTTTAATTTACAAAGCATCATCAAGTCTTTCGTAGTAGCCCTCATGGTAAAATTCACATACTTGAATTACAGAAATATTTCTTTGTCAATTTCAAATTTCGTTTGTCACAGTCATGATTATACTATATAAAAAAACCATAGTGTTATCCTAATAAAATGTTATAGTAAAGCGATTCGTGACTTTTACAGAATCGGTCTTGGTGCCTAGATTACCTTGGTTTTTGTGGGTGACAGACAGTTTGATATACGGTTGACTGATAGGTTTCACAAGAGTATCCCATACCCGGCTTTTGATCCCTCTATGCATTTCCTTCTTGACAAGATGAATTTGCAAGCAACTTTCGAAGACTATCTCCCCCCAATAACATCTCTTCTCGCTTATCGTCACAATATCAGTGACATGGTTCTTGATTTCGAAAAAAATTAACTGAGTATGATGTTACTAAAGGTTGCGTGGTATGATACACTTTTCGTGTCCACCTTAACTTTTTTTGTTCCTTTTCCGTTTAGTTGATATAAGTTACATGGATTTCTAATTTTGCAGATTCTACTTTACACCGGCAATGTTCCACAGATGCTTGATACACTCTTAACAACTGTGAATATTATTGACGATTGCGGTAACATATGGGTGTGTGAGCTAAGTTTTGCAACTATTCCTTGTGAACACTTCAAGATAGGAGGGCGTTGGAAAAGGTTTGTGGAAGCTCGCAAGCTCCGTGAAGGTGTGAAAATCAGAGGGGGTGCTCTGATGGTTGGGTCACATGATACCATTTACCTTGATGTTATTTACAATTAGTCCATGTTTAGATAAATTGTGCAAGACCTTTCCAGTTTGAATTTTAAGTTTTAGTTTTTTAGAGTTTTGGAAGCATCTAATTTTTTTGTCTTTGAATTTAGCAAATGTCCCTTGAATTTCATAAATAATTTAGTCTTACTTGCTTTTCTTTTTGATTTATATATTTGTGTTTGTGTTGCTTAAACAATTTAGTAACGTGAATTTTGTTAACAAGGGAAACTTATATGTGTATGTATGTTTTTGTGTTGTTGAATCAATTTAGTAGCATGGTTATGTTACTGAAGCATTTTAGTAACATGGCTTTTAGTAACATTATTAGTAACAATTACTACCTTTTGGTGACACTCTTAGTAACATTATTAATAACAATTACTACCTTTTGGTGACAATTATTTCCTATTAGTAACATTCCTGAAAGAGCATATTTTGAAATAATTAATTTTCTTATTTGGAATATGTTAAACTCAAAATGGGAATTTTTAGTCAACATTAGAATCCTTTAAAAAATGTATTGCAAACCTTTTTCACATGGAGAGTTGTACGTCGCAATATCATGGGTTACTTTGAGGGGTGGTTTAAAGATATTGATTAATGACGAGGACGCGATGATACCGATGTTGGACAAATGTGGTCTACAGATAAGTTTTCCGTAATGTGTAGGACTTTTTTGTATACTATTCATTTTCTTACTTATTGAAACTATTTGCATGTCAACGAACTTCAGTTTCCCTTTTAAAATTATATGTTATGTTAAAGTAATAGGAACTACGTACTAGAATTATGGAACAATAACAAAGCCTATGATAATTGGCGTTATGCTTTGATTTACGACAATTTTTACATTCAAGCGAACTATATTATTTTATTTTTACGGTGAATATTAACTTCTTAAAATGACCTGTGCGTTAGCACGGGTCAATGGTCTAGTATTTATTCAGTTGTGCACTGTGTCTCTGAGACAGGCTAATTTGACCACCAAGTTTTTTTTAATCAGAAACATATTTTCAAAAAATGTAATCATATATTCACACTGTAATAAAAATATATTCACAGTTGGACAAAAAAATAAAATAAGTATATTTATTATATTCACACCTATAGTATACCCACGTGGTTATCTTTTTCTATAAACTCAAACCTATATATATCTCATATATACAGATCCGTGAATAATTTGCAAACCTTCCACTAATATTTATTATAAATCTGCTACATCAATAATGGTACTACCCACGTTCATCATCATGATTCTGTGTGTCCTTCCAACACTTTCTGTGGCTGAAGACAGTGAAGCAAAATTAGCACTCTTAAAATGGAAAGCTAGCTTTGACAACCAAAGTCAAAGTATCTTGTCAACTTGGAAAAATACCACAAATCCATGCAGCAAATGGAGAGGAATTGAGTGTGACAAATCCAATCTCATTTCTACCATAGATCTTGCAAATTTAGGACTAAAAGGTACACTTCACTCTCTCACCTTCTCTTCATTCCCCAACCTCATAACCCTAAATATCTATAACAACCACTTTTATGGAACCATTCCTCCACAAATAGGTAACTTGTCAAGAATAAATACATTGAATTTTTCAAAAAATCCTATTATTGGTTCCATCCCTCAAGAAATGTACACATTGAGGAGTTTAAAAGGCCTTGATTTTTTCTTTTGTACACTAAGTGGAGAAATTGATAAATCCATAGGAAATTTAACCAACCTATCATATCTAGATTTAGGAGGTAACAATTTTTCTGGTGGTCCCATTCCTCCTGAGATTGGAAAATTGAAGAAATTAAGGTATCTAGCAATTACACAAGGTAGCCTAGTTGGTTCCATTCCACAAGAAATTGGTTTGTTGACAAACCTTACTTATATTGATTTGTCAAACAACTTTCTATCTGGTGTTATCCCTGAAACCATAGGGAACATGAGCAAATTAAATCAACTCATGTTTGCTAATAACACCAAGTTGTATGGACCAATTCCTCACTCCTTGTGGAACATGTCTAGCTTGACCTTGATCTACCTTTATAACATGAGTCTTTCTGGTTCAATCCCTGATTCAGTACAAAACTTGATTAATTTGGATGTACTTGCACTTTATATGAATAACCTTTCTGGATTCATTCCTTCCACAATTGGAAACTTGAAAAACCTCACTTTATTGCTTTTGCGAAATAATCGACTTTCTGGATCAATTCCTGCCTCTATAGGAAATTTGATCAATTTGAAATACTTTAGTGTCCAAGTAAACAATCTCACAGGAACTATTCCAGCTACAATCGGAAATTTGAAGCAGCTCATTGTCTTTGAAGTAGCTTCCAACAAACTTTATGGTAGAATTCCAAATGGACTTTATAACATTACCAATTGGTATTCCTTTGTTGTGTCCGAAAATGATTTTGTTGGCCATTTGCCGTCTCAAATGTGCACCGGGGGCTCATTAAAATACTTAAGTGCATTTCATAATCGTTTCACTGGTCCAGTACCAACAAGTTTAAAAAGCTGCTCTAGCATTGAAAGAATCAGAATTGAGGGTAATCAAATCGAAGGAGATATAGCAGAAGATTTTGGTGTGTATCCGAATTTGCGATACGTTGACCTGAGTGATAATAAATTTCATGGCCACATTTCACCAAACTGGGGGAAGTCTCTTGATCTTGAAACCTTCATGATATCTAACACTAATATTTCTGGTGGTATACCATTAGATTTTATTGGTTTAACCAAGCTAGGTAGGCTTCATCTTTCTTCAAATCAATTGACAGGGAAACTTCCAAAGGAAATACTAGGAGGCATGAAATCATTATTATATCTCAAGATTAGTAACAATCATTTTACAGATAGCATCCCAACAGAAATTGGATTGCTGCAAAGGCTTGAAGAGTTGGATCTTGGAGGAAATGAGTTAAGTGGCACGATACCAAATGAAGTTGCAGAGCTACCGAAGTTACGAATGTTGAATTTGAGCAGAAACAGAATTGAAGGAAGAATTCCATCTACGTTTGATTCAGCTCTTGCTTCAATTGATCTTAGTGGCAATCGTTTGAATGGAAACATACCAACAAGTCTCGGATTCTTGGTGCAGTTGTCAATGTTGAATCTCTCACATAATATGCTTTCAGGAACCATTCCTTCAACTTTTAGTATGAGTTTGGATTTTGTTAACATATCAGACAACCAGTTAGATGGTCCACTTCCAGAAAATCCAGCTTTTCTTCGTGCTCCGTTTGAATCATTCAAAAATAACAAAGGCTTATGTGGAAATATCACAGGTTTGGTTCCGTGTGCAACAAGCCAGATCCATAGTAGAAAGAGCAAAAATATCCTTCAATCGGTATTTATTGCTTTAGGAGCTCTAATATTAGTGTTGAGTGGAGTTGGAATTTCGATGTATGTTTTTTTTCGGAGAAAAAAACCAAATGAAGAAATCCAAACTGAAGAAGAAGTACAAAAGGGAGTACTATTTTCGATTTGGAGCCATGATGGGAAAATGATGTTTGAAAATATCATTGAAGCTACTGAGAATTTTGATGACAAATATCTCATTGGAGTTGGAAGTCAAGGAAATGTTTACAAGGCAGAGTTGCCTACAGGATTGGTTGTTGCTGTGAAGAAGCTTCATTTAGTAAGAGATGAAGAAATGTCATTTTTCAGTTCGAAGTCTTTTACGAGTGAGATTGAAACCTTGACAGGAATCAAACACAGGAATATCATAAAGCTTCATGGATTTTGCTCACATTCTAAGTTCTCATTTTTAGTTTACAAGTTCATGGAAGGTGGAAGCTTAGATCAAATACTAAACAATGAAAAACAAGCCATTGCATTTGATTGGGAAAAGAGGGTGAATGTTGTTAAAGGTGTCGCCAATGCTTTGTCCTACTTGCATCATGATTGCTCACCTCCTATTATTCATCGTGATATATCGAGCAAGAATATTCTTCTCAATCTTGACTATGAAGCTCATGTCTCCGACTTTGGGACAGCTAAGTTTCTTAAGCCTGACTTACATAGTTGGACACAATTTGCAGGCACTTTTGGGTATGCAGCTCCAGGTTAGAACCATTTCTCCTCATTTTTAATTTACACAAGTTTCGTTATATACACTAGTAGCAGTGGAATCTGTGTAAAAGAATATGCGCTAAAATACATTTCCAACTGAAAAGAATCATTTTTTTAATTAAATAGATAAGTTATGTGGATGTACCAGAGTCCATTTAAAGAATACATGGCTTCATATTGTTTTGTGCAAAATATAACTTAAAAATTAATTTATTTGTTTGTTTGCAGAGTTGTCCCAAACAATGGAAGTGAATGAGAAATGTGATGTATACAGCTTCGGAGTGCTTGCTTTGGAAATCATAATAGGAAAACATCCAGGAGATCTCATTTCATTATTTTTGTCACCATCTACAAGACCAACGGCTAATGATATGTTATTGACAGAGGTTTTAGATCAAAGACCTCAAAAAGTTATAAAACCAATTGATGAGGAGGTTATCTTGATTGCAAAGTTGGCATTTTCTTGCTTAAATCAAGTTCCACGTTCTCGTCCAACTATGGATCAAGTATGTAAGATGCTTGGAGCAGGAAAATCACCTTTGGAAAATCAATTTCACACGATCAAACTAGGGCAACTTCATTAAGTCGTTGAAATACTCTATTGTATATATATATAATAATAACCTAGTCTTTTTCTTGTTTCTTCTCTTGTAAGATGCTTGGAACAGGAAAACCACCTTTGGTGGGAAAGCAACTTCACATGAAATAATCTATTGAACTAACTCAACGAAATAATCTACTGTACTATATAATAATAACATCTTTTGTATTTTTCTTGCACAACATTCTCAAGCAATTTCTTCTTTTCATTGCACCAATTAATACTTCAAAATAAGCATGAAAAACAGATTCATGAGTAAATAGTCATTTTGGTCATTGAATGTGTAAGATGTTGTTACTTGATACTATAATCTCTGAATGTATCAAAATTACAAACACATTCTCAATGTCTCTTTTGTCAGTAATTTTATAGACTAAATGGACCATAAAAAATACTAATATTTCAGAAATTTGTGTGCATTTTTTGAAACAATAAAAAATACTAAAAAGATTGCTTTTATTATTTAGAGAAATGCAACACCTCTAACTAATATATCAATGTTCTTTTCATTACAATGGTTCGAGTCTCACATTTTCCTATTAACAAGTTTTATTCATCACAATGAGTCACGCCTCATTTCAATTTGGGACTGATCATGTCTTGCTTTATATGTTTTGCGTTTAGGAGTCCTTGCATTTTCCGTGATCTGCAATTTCCTTTCTTGTCTTGATCTCTGGTGTGCAATTACTGATCATGAATTCTAGGTCACAATGTCTGGTTTCCGTGCAGGTTGTTTGTGTTCTCATCGTTGTTTGTGTGGGGTTCATCCAGTTTTGTGTGTTCACACTATTGTTCGCGTGGGTTACATTATCACTATTGTTCATGTGGTCCTTTCTTATTCTTGGTTGAACTCTCATGGCCTCAAAAAGGAAAGATGCGATTTATGTGTCTGTTTCACCAGAAAATATTACCCGACTAGAGAATTCAGTTCAAGATGTATGTCAACTGGAAAGGATTATGGAATCTGTTGTGAATTCGAACACAAAACTCACACCAATAAAACTATGATGTGTGGAGTAAAGGAAAGTAGTAATCAATATCAAAGTAAACACAAGCAACAACAATAACAACACCAAGATCTAATCTAGGAATCAAAGTGAAAAGCTCAAAACCACAAGCAAAAAGATAAGGAGAGAAGAGAAACAAACAGACCAAGAAATGTTTACCCAGTTCGGTCCAACTTGATCTACTCTTGGGGAGAGATTTATCTCTCCAATCCACCATCAATGAGTTCTTACAAAAAGATACAAATGGGTTACAAGAAATTAGCTTCAACAAGCTCACAAAGAAAAAATCTAATTTCTACCCATTTTCCCAATCTCACAAATGAACAAGACACTCAATGATTTTCACTCACCCAAGGTGTTTACAATGTTTCTCACCCCAAGATAACTATAATCAAAGACCCTCAACCCTAAAGTTACCTCCTTTGATTTCTCAAGTTTTCCTCTCTTGAAGCTCTTCCTTAAAAAAGAAGAATGAAACCTTACATAGTGTTCAGGATTTCGCACCATCGTACTACGATGGAGCAAATAATAGTATAATACTATGCCTTATCCAACAAAATCGTACTACGATTTCTCCCATCGTACTGCGATTTTTCCAGTGCCTACACAAACCTGAACTATTCAAAATCGTACTACGATGCCTGCAATCGTACTACGATTTTTCCAGAACTTCAACATCCAAATTTTGAGTCAATTTTCAAGAGAATCATATGATGGGCTTTAATTTCTAAAGCGTTGGAAGGGAAAGCTACCTTAGAGTTAGATGTGTGGGAAGTCACAGATGCTAAAATTACATCTTGAATTCTTAGTACTATTGATCTCCATGTGATCAATAATTTGTGTTCTTTTACAACTGCTAAAAAATGTGAAACAACTGACGCTGCAGGTATCCCCATATGTTGTATTGCAGTTTCTCTTATCGAGTGAATTTACACATTTCTCTCCATTCATCACTTAAACAAGATATTAAATCGAACCCATCAAAATGCGGTACAAAGTTTATGGTTGTGCACAATATAGGTCGCATTGCTCCCATATATCAATTATTACGACACATATATATACTCTTAATTATTACAAAACTATTACACTGTCATACCCAAACAACAACAACAAAATCGATGAAATAACAAAAGCAGACTAGTATAATCCAATAATAACACATTAAATCCTTTCATTTGCGCCGAACAGTAACAGGACTCCTTACAATGTGTTTTCCATTTGTCCATCGCAGTTCCCCAAATTGGTATTTCCTCCTTGGAGTCACACTTGTTGCTTGCACAATAACTTGAAATGTCTTCTTTTCACCTATTTTCTTGAAATTCAAGGAACTAGGTACAACAGCAATTTTATATCCAGCCAATTGAACTTTAGCAAAATATGTACTTGGTGGCCCAACATTAGTAACTGTGCGAGTGACAGTAACGGAATTTAATCCAAGATTTGGTAATGTGATTGAAGGATAATTCAAGTCATCTATGCTACTAGTTCCTGAACAAGTAAATGTCATGTTGAAATTAAGTGCTGAAATGAGTTGTTGGTTGTATCCAGAAGCACATAAGAAGTTTAAGTAATCTTTAATCCCTAGATCATAAACAAGTCCTGGATCCATGGCACTGTTGGGTCGAATATGTCCTGAACCATAAGCAAATGGATTTGCCAGTGTTTTATCAAATGCATCGCTTATAGGCTTGTTGGTGTTATCTCTCGTGGTTGCTGCAAGCCAGCATATTTTGACTAGTAAGTAATAAGTAATCATTTTATAAATTAAACTTATTTATATATGAGTGACAACGTGTCAAAAATAATATAAAAATAATGCTACGCATAGTGCTTTTTCCAGCCAGTGCTCCTTTTATAGAGTATGTGTGTGTGTGTGTTTGGTGCCACTTGAGAGAGAAAATACCAGTGGTCATTATAGCCGATTTAATAGCTGCTGGACTCCAATTAGGATGAAGTGTTTTGATTAATCCAGCAGTGCCGGCAACATGTGGACAAGACATAGAAGTTCCTTGCATTACATTGAATGGAAAACCTCGACGAGTGTCTGTTATTAAATTAGATGCACTTGCAAACAATGAATAGGCAGCGAGTATGTTCACACCTGGCGCAGTTACATCAGGCTGAAACGAAAAAATAAAAACAATTCCAATCAACACAAATTACTAAGCAGTGTCATTTAGCTAGTAGATAAGAAATCCAAGTGTATGATAAACACCTTGAGTATTGATGGTTGAACTTTATTTGGTCCTCTAGAAGAGTAGGAAGCCATAACTGGAGCTGGCTTTCTTCTATTCAAAGTTTTTGCTGGTGACATTCTTAGTTTAGTGCCTGACTTTATATCCCTGTAAAATAAAAATAGATATGATTGTATAAAAATGGTGCTTTTCATTTGTAACATGTATTTTAATTAATAATGTCACAATTTTTAAAAGCTTGTTACAAGAAAGGTATGTATAATGAATTATTACGAGGGAATTATGTCCAAACTACGTCCTGTTGTTCTTGAATGATTTCCAGGATAGCTGATAGTAGACAAAACATGAGGCTCTGAAAGAAGTGTTTTTCCATTAATTTCAGGTTGATTTCTCAAAATAACCCCCTTTGCACCTGCAGATAAAGCTTCCTGACCCTCAGCAACTGATTTTATTTTCCCTTCTCGATCGCATGCCACTATTTTACCATTCACTTTTGAAGGATCAAGTGTTCTTGGTCTACAAAATCGACTGCAACAATATGTATGTAAAAATATATGTTAGAAACAGTCATTAAGCAAATGTTTTATTGGATTTTTAAGTCATGTAATTTTACAATGTACTTTAAAGGATGACCGTGTTGCTTTAAAATGAATTGAAAAGCAAAATCGTTAACTTTAAAAAATAGTTGACCAAAATTACAATAGACAATGTTTTTATCAGTACTGAAATAATGCTTTTGGAGTTTACACTTACGCATCTCGATTTGTTGCATTGGCCAATTTAGCATCAGTAGAAGTCACTATAGTAAAGTCCTGGTTAGGTGGCAAGTTTACAAAAAGACTGGCTCCCTTTTTAATATTAAAAAATAAAAAAGAACACAATTAATTCCAATCCTATGATAATAACAACAAGAATAATTTGTCACAGAAAAAAACAATATTACGGAGAAAATTATCAGAATATTAATTAAGGATAATACCGTGAGTGTTTTGTTACCAATGGTCATGACACTGCTGAAGTCTCTGTCTAATGTACTAGCAGCAACAGTGAACACCCATGGAGCAACATTAACAACACTTCCAGGGGTAGGTCCTTCATTTCCCGCAGATGCAACTAATAATATATTTCTAGCAAGTGCATGAAATGCACCTATTGAAATCTCGTCAGTAAAAATTTCTTCAGAATTTGTACTAGATGGGCCTCCAGCAGAAACAGATATTATGTCAACACCATCATCAATTGCTTGATCAATAGCAGATAATACATCAGCACCAAAGCAACTAGTGGCATCTGTTAGAGACCAGCACACTTTGTAGGTTGCAACTCTAGCTCTTGGTGAACCTCCTTTTATGGTACCATTTCCAATGTTAAATATGCTTGCACCTGGTACGAAATTTCCACCAGCTGTTGATAGTGTGTGAGTACCATGGCCAACGAAGTCACGCGCTGTTTGTTGTGAACGAGGAAGTTTTCCGTTACGCTTCTGATAAGCTTTGTTGAAAAATCTTGCGCCAATTAGCTTCCTGGTTTTTGAAGTTTAATTAATCAAGAAAAAGATTTTTAGATACATTATTTAACTAGTTAAGTTGTTCTCAATGGCTATATAATAACAATTCTCTATTGATCGAAATGTTGAAATTGGCTTCAAATTTGTGGTTTGGAAGAACAGAGAAATCGTGACACGATTTTGGCATCGTGGCACGATTTCAAGTGCCTGTAAGCTAAGTTTGCAGGACGCCAAATCGTGGCACGATCTTGGGAAATCGTGACACGATTCAGAAACTTGCTGGTTAAGTATAACTGATAAGGACTTGTCTGCCTTGGGGCCGTTGCAGATCGTGACACGATCTAGGGAAATCGTGGCACGATTTCTTCAGAGGAAGACTAGTATATATTGTGTTCTTGTGCTTTTTTGAAGATAAACTTAAGAGAGAGCTTGTATGAGCTTAAGAGAGAAAAACTTGGATAGCAAAGGAGGGAACCATATGGGTTGAGTGTCTTTGTTGAGAGTGTCTCTTGGGTTGGGAAAAACATTGTAATCACCTTGGGTTTTAGGGTTCATAGTGTGAGAGTGGGAAAATATCAAAGGGTAGAATCTAGGGTTTGTTCATGTGCAAAGCTTGAAGGCTAGAGTCTTGTAACCTTTTGTAACACTTTCTCATATTGGATTGGAGAGCTGCTCTCTCCCCTAGATTAGGCCATATTGGCTGAACTGGGTCAACAATCTTGTTCGGTGTTTTGTTCTTCCTTTTCTTGTTTATCTTGTTTATGCTTTGGAATCTCTTGTGTGGTTTTGCTATACACTAGTTAGGGCTGTTTTGTTGTTGTTGGCTTGGAGACCATTTGTTCTCATTGATTATCACTATCACTTGCTGCACACATCATTGTTTATTTCATTGGTGTGAAGGTTTCTTTGGAACCGGATTCACAACAGATTGATATTAACTTTATCTAATCAATGCCTTCTACCAAGAATAGTAATTAATAATATACTTATATAAAAAAATAGTAATATATACTAGTTTATTTTTCTTTCCTATAGTGTCACAAATGTTGTTAAAACAACACTGAATTGGGCGGTTTAACTGATTGAATTGAGAATCGGTTAATCTGGTTTAACCACAATTGGGTCATAGTCCCTACATAATTGGATTTAACTGTAGCTGAACTGTGGTTGGTTCAACCTATTTGCCATGATTCAAAACCATTTCAAATTCAAATACGTTTCTTAGAACATTGAATGTCATATTTTACATCTCATCAAATTGTAACAATTATTTGGTTAGTCACTTATATTTCACTAATAGTTTCTGGTCTGATATTGAGATGGGTGGCAGGTTACACGTTTTGCTCTTAATCAGATTCAAATAGGACTCATTAGTGCAGAGATTTTTGTAATAGGAGTGTAATTGTGTTAAAGCTATGGTTTACTGATAATGATCTCCAACATTGATAAAAATTTGTTTGCATAGTTTCTGCAAGTTTGTATTTTTTAAAATTATGTTTCCGCTGTATTTTTGGGGTTATTTGCTTATAGTTGTTGCCTTACCAATTGTTGTGCCTAAGGTTCTACATTCAATACAGTCTTTTTGCTTACACATTATACAGTTTTTAACATTACTTTATTTTTACAAAAGTATTTAATATTGTGCAATATAAAAAAATAAAAAAAAATAAAAATTAGCACTCCCTCCGTCCCTAAATAAATGACCTAGTTGACTCTGACACATCTCAATGCATATGTTTTATCTTTGATATTTTCAATTCTCTACTAAAAAAAATTATAAAAATTTAATATTTTAAAAATATTCATCGAGACGACGAATCCAACAACATCTTACATGATATTATTTATCTTTGTGAATTAGTATAAAAGTATAGTCAAAGTATTTCAAGTCAATTATGTATATTGTCAACTGGATCATTTATTTAGGGACGGAGGGAGTATAATTGTGTAGCCTAAAAATCATTAAAAAGGGAAGCAGGTTGAAAGAGAACCTGTTGCATGGAACTTTTTTAGATGTATTGAGTTTGTCAAGTTGACAGATGTTTCCCCCACGCCATTTCGCTGGAATTGGGCCAATTCCTCTGTCGCTAAAACTCTTAGATTCGGGCCAAACACCTGATCCAAACAATAGGATAATAATATATTTTGAATAATTAAGTCATCTAGGTTTAATTAAATCATTAATAAAAAAAGAAACAGATCATTCACATGGAATTTTTTTTTTTTTAAGAAATTCACATGGAGATTATAATATTGAATCTGTCAATGTTATATTCACTTTTTCATAAAATAATTGGAATTCTTGTGAACTGTGAGCTACTTGACTTAATTATTTCAACGTGTGTAATCATCCCTTTTGCAGATTTCAAATAAGGAACAAAGCACAAGATATTGGGGTATAATAAAATATAATTTTTTTATATTGATTGAGAACCCAAGAAAGCATCTTGCCAACTCAAAGAAAGCCTGTAGTTTTTGTCTCCAAGTAGGTTAGTCTGATCTAAGGAAAAAACGAAAGATATAAAGCATTTCAATTGTTCTATAATAAACATTGTGTCAACGTCGACGGTCTATCAAGTCACTAAGATTATACTATTGGTTATGTCAAAAAAGGAAGATAAAGCATTACAACTGTTCTATAATGAAAGGTTTATTCAAAAAAATAAATTGTTCTATAATAAAAGGTATGCGTTAAAATTATTAAGGGAGTGAGACTAATTTTAACGAAAGTTATGTGTTGTCCTCGTAAGCTTAGCTTGATACAGATTGTAGAAACATTGCATATTATTATATATATGCATCGGAATTCAAATCTCAAACAACTTACTTATTCATCTTAAGATGTGATTTTTTTAACCAATAAACTATTAGCCTATGATAAAAAAAAGTTATTTGTCAAATCATACGATTTTTTTTTACATTTAAATAAAAAAAAAACGACAGATTTGACGAACCCCATGCACCCGATGAATGAACGTGGATGCTAGTCTTTTTTTTCGTACATCTCTTTCTTATTCTCTATCTTTATAATACTGCTATCTCTTTTCAAAAAAAATTAATAAAATAACTAAGAGAGTATGAAGAGATATGTAAAAAGAATAAGGAGATGATTTTATTTCCACACAAACAACCACCAAAGTTTGACCAGAAAGTGCATGACAAAACATAACAGTAAAGGAAAATGGAGGAATTTAATTTATAAGCAAAAACAAAATGTATTAATCAGAACAAAAAAGTAACCAAACCCGAAGAGAATATCACTCTAAACTTTATAAGCAAAAAATAGACTCTAAACTTTATACATATAAGAAGACATAACTCGTTGTGCTGGTTAAGATTTTATTGCGATTTTAATAAATTCCATTTTAACTTTTTCAACAAAAAAAAAAAAAGACATAACTCTAAAAAGTATATAAAAAACAAATATAGGCAAGAAAATTCGTGGATCAGGTTCCGTGAAGTCACAGAAAATAGCAATCATGTAGACAAAGCTATGCGATTATTCGATTGAGTACGAACGATCCAGAGTTCAAAGTCAATAATTCTAAGTTACGAAAATACTTCCTTCAAAAAAAAAATGTTGAATGAGTGTATAAAATTTTGAGATAGTAATATGATAGAAAAATAAAGATAATGAATAAAATAAAATGTTGAATGATCGTATAAAATTTTGAGATGCTCAAATATAAGAGTTGTTATTGAAAACTTAAAAAACACCGTAAGATTTCTCAATAGATTTTTGGCAGTGATATCATGTATATTTAATTTTTTTTAGCAATATTTAATTTTATTTAAAACAGTAAATGTTATTGTTAGTAATTTTATGATTATAGGGAACCTTTAGCTCATTTAATCATTTCATTCTTTAACTACACTACATCACGCCAGCTACCAAACCAATTTTATATCCCCTTCGATGATCATTAATTAACAAGAATGTTTTTCTTATCCCGTGAGTTTAGCTCAGCTGGTAGGGATATCACATATTATATATAAGGGTCGGGGTTCGAACCCCGATAACTTCATTTCTTCACAATTAAATTGTGTGAGCTCTAACCACTATGTTACTAGAAAAAAAAAATGTTTTTTTAAAAAATGTACCAAATAAAAGATTTTGTTTGAAATATAAAACATAGGATGTGGTATAAAGTTATAAAATTTAGTACCTGTGTCAATGTTACCGATGATGGTATTTTCACCAAACCTTCCCTTTTGCCAAGCTGAGTTGATATCATTTCCACGCAATCCAAGAAATTCCCAAGAACGTGTAGTGTGCAGTTTATGCTCTTTGCTCAAAAACACAGATACCACCTTTGGATTTTCTGCATATAGGTTGAAAAAAAAATATAAAATGAGAATTATTTAATTGAAAAATTACAACATTAGTTCTATAAAATGCTTATGACAGTGGAAACATGCTAATTGTGTTACTTACTTGCAATTTGTGCAGCTTCTTCCTCTTCAAGCATAGCTGCAAAGCCATTAATCTGTTTATTATATGAATAAATTATTGCTTCTTTTGCATTCTCCTTGCTGTGAATGATCAATATATATTAGTTAATAAATTTGTTCTAAATAAAAAAAAAATTAAGTTGAATTTTGTAATGGTTAAATTTCTTATTTCATGTACCTTCCCAATATTGAACCCAGTAAATCATAATGAGAAGATGTAGCAGTTTCAAGGTCAACAGAGGAAGGAGTTGGACCATGTGAATGTGCTCCCAAGTACACAATATAGCACTATAAATAAATAGGAAATCAAAAACCAATAGCTTACGAAAATAATGAAAAGTATAGAAATCATCATCTTAATTACAATTTATAAGTTCGTTACAAAATATATGTGTGTGTGATCTTACAATGTATAATTTTGTTACAAAAAATTTGAGGCTAAAATCATGTTTTCTTTTAGTGGATTAAGAAGCAAAACTGGCTTTACCTCTTTGCTAGCATGAACATCCTTCAGCAACAAAGTGAAAATAAGAAGAGATGAAACAAAAAGGTGATGAAATAAAATGGAGCCACCCATTTTTCTGTTTATGGAAAGTGCTTAGCTTAATCTTGGGGATCTATGCTAATTGCTCTCCTTTTATAATGAAAGCCATAAATAATGGCATCTGAGATAAAAGACAGCTTGAGAGTATTTTAGTTTTATTCATAGCTTTTTGGTAAGCTAAACATATTATATTATTTATAAATAAAGAAAAGGAGACGGAACGTATCATGTTATCCAAGAAATGTGACCTGTGCTTTTTGGTAGGGCTCCAAAATTGGAATGAGCTTGGCTCTTTGAATGAAAAAAAAATTAGGACTATTGACATTGTGTGTTTCAAGTTTTTTTTTTTTTTTTCCTTTTATGAATATAATCACGATTCACGGCAATGGATACTTACCACCTGTCACAAAATAATGCCAAAAATATGTGATACATGAGTTTTTCAAAATCGAGAAAAAAAAAAAAAAATGTAAATATCCAGACATCAGAAAATCGGGAGCAGACTACTAATCTTCAGCAGAGTGGGTTATTTCACATCAATCAATACATACACACTTTCTTACCAGATGCTGATTACATAATTACATTACATGTAAAAAGTTAGAGCTCATATGCTTTTTGGTAGTACTAATTTCTTTTAGAGTAAGAATATTATTTACTAATAATAATAGTTTCTTCCTTTTCCAAAATTTTAACAATAAAGATAAAATTTTATATGTTCTTGTCGAAGAACAAAAGTGTAGGTCGGAGGAGTTGAGAAGCTGCTTCAACGCTGGTTCGCGATGGTTGACAATAGTCGACATTCAACAATGCAGAGGGAGTACCAGCAAAAACACTTCATTGCTTAAGTCATGTTTTTAAGGTGTTTTGAGAATATATTTCAAAATGTGAATGTGTAACTTGTTTCGATGTAAATCGCCCGATTTATATACTTGTGGCAGATATGTAGATTCGACCATTATGACTCGATGGTCGAATAACCATCTGATCATATAAAGAGCTCAAATGGGAACTAAGCGAGTTCTTTGGTGCACGATGGCTCTTCGCCGGTGCATGAACAACACTAGATAGACGTTTTATTGGGCCTAAACTAGGATTATAGACACGGTGAGAATTGGTCTAAATCAGATCGTGTCTAAATATATAAATACTTTCATTTATCCTTGATAATACATCCTCTATTTCAACATATTATTTAACCTTAGAGCATCTACAATAGTAGGTGTTTCACCTATTTAGCACCGGAATAAATAAGCACTCCTATTGTGGAGAGAAGATGTTTGGTGCATATAGAGAAGGGTGATTATATAAGGACCATCTCTCTCTTTACTTTTTGTGGGTCATACGTAATAAATTATACACAAATCAATAAACTTGTGTTGATATAACATTGAGCTATTAATATGACCTATTTAGTAACTTTTTTCTAAGGTGATGAGTTGGAGAAATTGGATGTTTATTAAGTAATATCATTGAAAATTATAAAATAGATTATGTGTACATGCATGACTCACTTAAGTACCTAAAATATAGTGTTATGTTGTAGATGGTCTTAGTCTCAATTGAATGTTTCTAAATCTCATTGATTACAACGAATGTGAGTTCTAGCTAATACCATAAATGTGTCAAAATGTGTGTTTGACGTTTTTCTTTCAAAGTACACCATCTGGTCACTATTATAAGCAAAGATTAACATTTTAGATTCATCCATTAAATGATGTATATATTCTTTATTATAGACCACATACATAATTTAATGAATGAAGCTAAAATGTTGATTTTTGCTTATAATAGTGACCGAAGGATGTAAGAGTTTGAAGGAAGTACTATGGTACTCTACCTAAACCCTACTAATTATATCATAATAATGGATGTTGTATTTTTTTTTTTAGACAAAATTACACTTTTAGTCCCTTAACTTAATTTCAGGTAACAATTTGGTCATTTTCATATGAATTTTGAAGTTTAAAATTCATGATTTTATTTTCTTATGGTCTTTCAATCTTCAAATCTATCATCCTCGTCTATGTTTGCATAAGAATATTATATTTGAAGCTTGAAAATGTATATAAAAATTGACTTTTTAAAAAAAAAAAAAAAAAAGACCAAACTGTTACCTGAAATTAAGTTAATGGACTAAAAATATAATTTTGCCTTTTATTTATTTATCATGATATTGATATGAAGTCTGTTGGAACAAAATGTGTTTCACAATGAACCTTAATGAGTTTTGATGATAACAAGGTATTAAAAATTGTCAATTGGTTATTGCTAATAATTGTTCAAGTGTACAGGACCAAAGGCTAGTCAAGTAATTTCAATAGGTCTTGGAAGAACAATGGAGAGCAAAATGATTCTAAGCATCTGAAGAAAACTGCGTCTGAAGCTTAAAGTGCGTCTGAAGCTGAAATGCTTTTGAAGTGATGACGTCATCAGAAGCAGAAGGTCATCAGAAGCAAGGTTTTCATCAGAAGCGAAATCATCACCAGAAGCTACATTTAATCCGTAAATTCAAACTAAAGATCCAAAGTAGCTGTTTCTCATTTCAACCTTATCTAAGAAGAACGAAGAATTGAAAGGGAGGTATCAACGGTCATTTGGATAGCACTAAGTATTTGTCCTTCGTTAGCAGAGTTGACAAAGTACAAGTGTACAACCACTACCTCCACTACTCTGTTTTTGTCCACGCTACAAGACAAGACAACAGCTATGCCTGCAGAATTTGTGCCTTCAAGATGGGAATGAATTTGAAGCTAATTCTTCAAAGGACTACACCCAAATCAAGCAAAGGATTACTGGTGAATGATCAAAGGATTTCAACGACTCTTTAGACGTGCTAATCATCTCAACGTCTCTTTCACGCCTCTATATAAAGGAGTGAAGACTTGAAGATTGTAGAGAGAGATACACTAGTTAAAAAGCGCCAAAACTCTGTCAATTTGATTCTACAAAGCACACTGAATTTCTGCACTGATTTGATATATCTTAGAAATTCAAAAGTCTAGAGTCTTTAACGTATTGTATTGAGAACACCACTGATTGTATATCAAGTGTTCAAGTCAAACTTATTTCATTGTATTTTTGTTTGATCAGAAGACTCTTGCCTGCGCGCTTGAGCATTAGAAGTCTCTTGCTTATTGCTTGAGCATTGGAAGACTCTTGCGTGTGTGCTTGAGCATTTTTGTGAAGTCTCATACTTAGAGAGTATTGAGCATTTGTAATCTTTGTGATTATAGTGAAATCTCCTTGGAAGTGCAAGGGGGACTGGACTACTTCCGTTTTGTGGAAGGAACCAGGATAACTGCTTGTGTCTCGCTTTTCTTTTCTCTGCTTTGATCTTTTCCGCTGCATATCTGATTCTGATCATTTCATCAGAAGCATTCACAAACTGCTTCTGAAGTTTTATCAGAAGAAGAATTTTTAGAGAGAAAAAGAAAACACAATTCAACCCCCCCCCCCCCCCCCCCATCTTGTGTTTTTCTCACCTTCAAAATCTTCCTAATATCTAATTTTTTTGTTTTATCCTTCATTTTTCTATTTCATTTCAATTTTGTCCTTCTACTGTTATCTCACATCTCTACTTCACCATTATAAATATAGAGCTTTGGTGGTACACTTTAAATTGTTTTTGATCTTTCACACTTGTCTCACATCTCTATTCAGAATCATACATTATAAATCTATACGATATAGATTTATATGATGTTCAATCTTCTCTTACAAAGTAGTCAATAGATATTTTTTTTAATAAACTTTCCATTTTATTTGCACTTTAACTGATTTTCTCTATTCACCATTGTTATACCCTGTTTTTGGACCTAAAAATACTGGGCCCAATTTCATTTCAAACTTTGTCAATTATCAAATTTCAACTGCACAGTTCAAACTGTCTCTGCCTCGCAGTATTTTCAATCACAATTTTACCTATGTTTTTCTTGCATAAAACCTTTCGAAATGTCTTTACTTGTCTTGTAAGTCATTTAAAAGTGTCTCTGAATCATTACATTGCTTTTTCTACAGTTTATTTCAAAATTTGCAAAAAGTCATACAGAAGGGTATTTTGGTCATTTCCTGCAGTGGGACCCATTTTCATCCTTGTGACTGTCTCTGAGTCTTTTCAAATTCATTTTTAACTTTCCATCAGTAAACCTTGCTAATTTCATTTCAAACTTGCATCTGAGTCAGTGTCGAGTCAATTTGGCTCTGTTTAGGTCATTTTTAGCCCTAGGGGCATTTTGGTCATTTCACATAAAATTTTGGCATGGGGAGGTTACTTTGAAGTACCTCATTTAAGCCATTGGTTCGTTTTAGTCCGTTTTGTCAGCTTTATTTTTTGTTTCACTTTACGTTTGGTCAAATTTTGTTTTTTATTCAAATTTTATTTTTAATTGCATTTTGGTCCCTCAATTGAGGTCCCAAAATTGCATTTTTGTCCAAACTGTTTTTTTTATTATTTATTTCATTTCAAGTTTTTTTTAATTTTGCAGTCCAGTCCTTGTCATTTTCACAATTTGCAGATTGGTCCTTAAAATAGCAAGCAGCGCCCAAGTGAGCAAGTCCAGGGTACGTGTCACAATTTCATTGGCTCAAGTGTACACATGTCAACTATATAAACAGTGAGTCAGATTCAAAGCCATTAACCACACGCCAACTCATAAACACATTTCCAATTTTCTCTTTCTCAAGTAACTAGATCAAAACAGAAAATCACAGAGAAATCACCAAGAACACGAAACCCTAACCGTTTTTTCAGAAATCAATTCATCAGAATCAACAGTTTTTGGATCAATTCTCAGAGATTCTGTTGAATCTTCATCATCGAATTGATCATTCTCTGCAATTCCAAACGCGAGCTCGCATTAAAGCAAGCTCAAGCGTTGATCACAGAGCGTGAAAAGAAGAGGGAAAGAAGCGAAGTTCTAAACCGGCGAAGAAGATGAAGAAACGGAATCAGTGAGAAAAGGAGAATCACCGATTTATTTTCGGTCCCAGAACAAGCAAAGGAATCAAAAACCAGCAAGAACATTCAAGTTTTCCCAAAGATTTCCTCCATTAAAGGTTTCAACCAAAACCTTAGGTAAAACTCAGAATCTTTTCTCAAAAGTAATATCACTGTTAAACCTGTAGAAAACAATCACGCAAGCAAAGCATATCAAAAAATTTCCAGAATTCAAAGAAAACCGTAACCGTAAACACGAAACCTAGATCCATAAGGATCTAAGTTTTGAAGGCAAGAACGAGTACTAGAAGCGTAATCAAACAACGAAACGATGTAGATCTTTAAACGATCTAAACATTTCTTTTCAAAAACCAAAAAATCAGTTTCAAAAACCGTACGGAACTTTTTAGATCTACAACGTTTCAAACCGTATTTGAAAAAACAGCTGCTGGATTCGTGTTTAGGGTTAAAGGACGAATCAAAAGGAGTAAGAATCTTTGAAATCTGGAAATTTAGGTCACCGGAAACTGCATGAACTCGCCGGAGAAGATGAAGTTTCCGGCGGACCTTCAAGGTCTCCGCCGTAGCTTCATCCTCGCCGGCGGTGAGGTTAGAGAGAAGTGAGAGGAGAGGGAAACTTAGAGAGAGAAGGAAATGAAAGAAATGGACTGGACCGGTATCCATGTCCTTATATAGACGCGTGAACCGGTCCGGTTTATTTCGTTTTCATTTTGAACCGTAGGATCTAGGGTTTTCTCCTTTGAACGGTTGTGATGCATTGTTACCATATGCTTGATTTATGTTGCCATGCGCTGTGTGTTCTAAACCGTCAGATCTGAATCTGGATCGATCCAACGCCTCTGAAGCCTTTGGATGATCCAGGCCCAGTCTGTATTGGATTTTGGTTTGGGCTGGAAGTTTTTTACGTTTTTTGCTTTCTCTCTTTGCTACTTGCACCATAATTGCCTGCTGTTTGCACCCTTTGTTCATGCTAATTTTCACCAATAAATTCCAAGAAAATTACCATGACATTTTACTATTTTTTCTTGATAATTTTCAGTGGTATTTTACTTGGAAAAGTTGGTAAAATTTTGGTGTTGATTTGTCAAGGGTTTTTACTATTTTAAGTCACTTTTCTCGCATTTTTACCCTTTACCTCGTGCTCATAATGTTCGTATTCGTCATGTTTAATTTGCATACTATTTCATATGAATTTTGCTACTGTTTGCTATGCATATGTCACTGTTTTGATGTGTTGGGTTTTATTCTTGCATCATACGCATTATTCATCACATGTGTCCGGCTTATTTTCATCGTCACTCTACTGTCTTATGCCATACTTTCTTCTATCGCTTTATGCCATATTCTTCTTTTACCACTTTCTACTAACATTTCCTTTCATGTTGATCACTTCATAGCACTTCATTATCTTCACTATTGTCCCCGTTAGTTTAGTTTTCTTTTTTTTGCAAATTGTAATTCATTCGGTGATGCAATATTTTACTATTGGTTTGTAGCTTGGCAAAGAGGCCATAGAATGTACTTAGGCAACGTTGTAATATGGACTATGGACACTATGGCGCACCGACACGCACACACTCACCTTAGATGTATGCATAGGATTGTATGGTTAGATAAGCGCTTAGGTTTTAAACACTTAGAGAAAATCCATCTTTTTTTTTTCAAAAAAAACAATTGAACTTCACTTCAAAAATTTTCATAATAAGTATGAAGTCAACACTTCATTTTTTTTCCTTTCTTTTTTCTTAAGAAAAATTCAATTCATCTTAATCATTTAGACTTTCTTTCTAATCACTAATCAAACCTCACTTTTTTGCTAAATCTAATGCTCATGAAGCCTCCCAATCTCCTTCTTCAAAACTTTTTTTTTAAAACTTAAAATCAAACAATTAAAACAAAAAACAAGTCTTTTTAGCAAGAACTACGCCGGTTTTGATCCCGTAAAACGGTACGTAGGCAATGAGTCAAAACTCATCCAAGCCGAAATAAAATCAAAGTCTTACAACTTCTCTCCCCCCATTCTTAACTAAATAAACCTCCCATTTTCAAAAGTAAGTAAAAATAAGCATGAATATAGACTTAGGAAAACGGCTCCTATAGAGGACTATAGTTACTCCGGGTGCTTAACACCTTCCCGTAGTAAAACCGACCCCCGAACTTAGAATCTAAGGGTTTTTCTCAATTTTGCCCTTCCCAAGAAAAAATAGAGAATATCAACGGTCAAAAGGTTCAAGTCCAATTAATGGCTTGGCACCCAAAAACCATGATAACAGAAATGGCGACTTCACTGGGGAATCTTTTTAGCGGGTCGCGCCTAGTTTTCCTTAGTTTATATTTATGCTTTATTTTATTGCTTACATATGTGAATACTTGTTTACCTTCATTTGACGTGTGGGGTGAGAATATCAAAAGTCCTAACCCGGGCTGAGTGAACTTATGTTTAGGTAGAGATATAATCGACAATTCGATCCGGGGGTTGCCTCGTGTATTGGATTATGCGATCAATCTCACATAGCTGAGGCATTTTGAAGGTGATATTGTCGGCGTGTGTTGTCATGCTTAGGCACTTCACTTTCAATTGTTCGACGAAGCTATGAACCGTAGTTACCAAACCCATCCTAGCCTTTTTAGGACGTAGTGCGGTGGCTAAATTGAGTGTTGTCTCAAACTTTAGTCGTCACGCGATACTACACTCAAACTAGACCTTCTCACAAATAATCATGGAACGGGTGTCGTCCTGTACTACCATGATATATGTGAGAGAGGTTGCAGTTTGGGAACTGTGTTAGAACCTTGGTTACTACCATCCAAAGCCTTAGTTCACCGGACGCCGTGTCCATCCGTGGTCTTGTTACTTTGAACCTCAACCCACATTGTAACTAAACAACACAATCATGCATACATGCATTCATGCATAAACATTTTTCATGCATTCATCGAAGGGTTTAAACAAATGGAAATTTTTGTAAATAATCACAGGTATGAAGAAGACTAAGTGCTACAAGTTCAAGGAAGTGGATTTGGTCAGTTTAAGAGAGTTGGCACTCAAGGTCAAGAGTCAAACAGGGTTCCGACTCCGGTATGGGGGATTGCTTACTTTGCTCCGAACCGATGTGGACGAGAAGCTAGTGCACACTCTAGTGCAATTTTATGATCCAAGCTTCCGTTGCTTCACTTTCCCGGACTTCCAGTTGGTTCCTACTCTCGAGGCTTACTCCAATCTAGTGGGTTTACCTATAGCCGAGAAGACGCCTTTCACCGGTCCCGGGACTTCTCTTCCTCCTCTGGTTATTGCTAAGAATCTCTACCTCAAGACTTCCGACGTCTCCAACCATCTTATTACCAAGTCTCACATCCGGGGTTTCACTTCGAAGTATCTTCTTGATCAGGCTAATCTTGGTACTACTCGTCAGGATACACTCGAGGCTATTCTTGCTTTGCTTATCTACGGGCTCATTCTCTTTCCGAACCTCGACAACTTCGTGGACATGAATGCTATCGAGATCTTCCATTCCAAGAACCCGGTTCCTACTTTGCTAGCGGATACCTACCACGCCATTCATGACAGGACTCTCAAGGGCCGTGGGTATATTCTTTGCTGCATATCTCTTTTGTATAGGTGGTTTATTTCGCACCTTCCGAGTTCCTTCCATGATAACTCGGAGAACTGGTCCTACTCGCAGCGGATTATGGCCCTCACTCCTAATGAGGTCGTCTGGCTCACTCCTGCCGCTCAAGTGAAGGAAATCATTATGGGTTGTGGAGACTTTCTCAATGTACCTCTTCTTGGTACCCGTGGAGGAATCAACTACAATCCCGAGCTTGCTATGAGACAGTTTGGTTTCCCTATGAAGTCGAAGCCCATCAATCTTGCTACATCTCCAGAGTTCTTCTTCTACACGAATGCTCCTACCGGACAAAGGAAAGCTTTCATGGATGCTTGGTCCAAGGTTCGAAGGAAGAGTGTGAAGCATCTAGGTGTGAGATCTGGTGTTGCTCATGAGGCCTATACTCAGTGGGTGATAGATCGAGCTGAGGAGATTAGTATGCCTTATCCAGCTATGAGATATGTGTCTTCATCTACCCCATCTATGCCTCTACCTCTACTCCCCGCGACTCAAGATATGTATCAGGAGCATCTAGCTATGGAGAGTCGTGAGAAGCAAGTGTGGAAAGCTCGGTACAATTAAGCCGAAAATCTAATCATGACTTTGGATGGTAGAGATGAGCAGAAGACTCATGAGAATCTGATGTTGAAGAAGGAGCTAGCTAAAGCCCGGAGGGAATTGGAAGAGAAAGACGAGCTGCTTATGAGGGATTCCAAGAGAGCCAGAGGACGGCGAGACTTCTTTGCCAGATACTGTGATTCAGATTCCGAGTCCGATGATCTTCCGACTACTTCCTATGCTTGAGAGCTTCATTTGTTTACCTTGTTGAAAATGTTGTGTAATTTTGTTTATTTGCAAGATTTCTAATTTGTTTAAAAATCCTTCGATGAAAAATGAGTCTTTTGCATTTGCATTTGCACATCATGCATCATATGCATCATGCATTGGTCACAAAGGCTTCCAAGTGCTCACTAGCTCCTGGTTTCTCTGCCGCAGTGTGAAAAGTGGCTCGTGCTCAGAGAATTTACGAACCTGATAGAACCGATCGAACCAGAGAGTACAGAAGAAAGAAAAGGGCTATGGAAGAAGAAAACACACAGCTTCGTACCGAATTGGCATCTCTAAGGGAGGAATTGGCCAAAGCTCATGATGCTATGACTGCTCTGTTGGCTGCTCAGGAACAACCAGTTCCTGTGGTTTCTACAGCTGCAAATGTGACTCCTACCGTAACAACTGATCCCCGCTCTATCATGCCATCCGGGTATCCTTACGGGCTTCCGCTGTACTATACTGCTAATACAGGGGCAGGGACCTCTGGTACTACCAACAATGGCCCAATCCCAGGGGCAAACTTAACTCCTGTTAGTACCGCCTTGACTCAAGCTGCAACAACTGTTACCGAGCCCATTGTGAATGCGGTGCCTCTATTTGTCCATGCTAATGCGCACCACGGGAGTATTACCACAACCGGAACTATGGAAGAGAGAATGGCAGAACTTGCCAAAGAGCTCCGACGAGAAATTAAGGCCAACAAGGGAAACGGGGACTCCATTAAAACCCAGGATCTCTGCTTGGTATCGAAGGTAGATGTTCCAAAAAAGTTCAAAGTCCCGGAGTTCGACAAGTATAACGGGCTGACTTGCCCTCAAAATCATATTGTCAAATACGTCCGGAAGATGGGCAACTACAAGGACAATGATTCCCTTATGATCCATTACTTCCAAGACAGTCTGATGGAAGATGCTGCGGAGTGGTATACTAGTCTGAGCAAAGATGATGTCCATACTTTTGATGAGCTAGCCACTGCTTTCAAGAGCCACTACGGGTTTAACACTCGTTTGAAGCCGAATAGGGAGTTCCTCAGGTCCCTATCTCAGAAAAAGGAGGAGAGTTTCCGTGAATATGCGCAAAGGTGGAGAGGGGCAGCTGCCCGTATCACTCCTGCTTTAGATGAAGAAGAAATGACCCAGACATTCTTAAAGACCTTGAAAAAAGATTATGTTGAGAGGATGATCATCGCTGCCCCGAACAACTTTTCGGAGATGGTCACCATGGGAACCCGTCTTGAGGAAGCCGTCAGGGATGGAATCATTGTGTTTGAGAAAGCTGAATCCTCTGCGAATGCATCGAAGAGATATGGTAATGGACACCACAAGAAGAAAGAAACGGAAGTAGGGATGGTGTCAGCTGGAGCCGGTCAATCAATGGCTACCGTTGCTCCTATCAATGCAGCTCAAATGCCTCCGTCATACCCATATATGCCGTATTCTCAGCATCCGTTCTTCCCACCGTTTTATCATCAGTACCCTTTGCAACCGGGCCAGCCTCAAGTGCCCGTCAATGCAATTGCCCAACAGATGAAACAACAGTTGCCGGTTCAACAACAACAACAACAACAACAGCAGCAGTATACTAGACCAACTTTTCCTCCTATACCAATGTTGTATGCAGAACTTCTTCCAACTTTACTCCAGAGAGGACATTGTACAACTAGACAGGGCAAGCCACCACCTGATCCGTTGCCTCCAAGGTTCAGGTCTGATCTCAAATGTGACTTTCATCAAGGTGCCTTAGGACATGATGTCGAGGGGTGTTATGCTTTGAAGTATATCGTGAAGAAACTCATCGATCAAGGGAAGCTGACTTTTGAGAATAATGTTCCACATGTCCTTGACAATCCGCTACCAAATCATGCCGCTGTGAATATGATCGAAGTGTGTGAGGAAGCTCCTAGACTTGATGTCCGCAATATTGCCACTCCTCTGGTGCCTCTACACATCAAGCTGTGCAAAGCTTCTCTGTTCAGCCATGATCATGCCAAGTGTCTAGGATGCCTTCGTGATCCTTTGGGTTGCCATGCTGTTCAAGACGACATCCAAAGTTTGATGAATGATAATCTTCTGACCGTCAGTGATGTTTGCGTGATTGTGCCAGTTTTTCACGATCCGCCTGTCAAGAGTGTACCTTTGAAGAAGTGTGCTGAGCCTTTGGTGATAAAGTTGCCAGGACCAATTCCTTATGTTTCGGACAAGGCAGTGCCATACAAGTACAATGCTACTATGATAGAAAATGGAGTAGAGGTGCCTCTAGCCTCCTTTGCCACAGTAAGCAATATTGCCGAAGGGACTTCTGCAGCGCTAAGAAGCGGGAAAGTCCGTCCGCCGTTATTTCAGAAGAAAGTAGCCACGCCAACCATTCCACCAGTTGAAGAAGCAACTCCAACCGTTGTTTCACCCATTGCTACAGATGTGAACCAATCAGGCAAATCTATAGAGGATTCAAATTTAGATGAGATTCTGAGGATAATAAAGAGGAGCGACTACAAGATCGTTGATCAGTTGCTGCAGACTCCTTCAAAGATATCTGTCTTGTCGTTACTCTTGAGCTCCGAGGCTCACAGGAATACCTTGTTGAAAGTGCTGGAGCAGGCGTATGTTGACCACGAAGTCTCGGTAGATCGTTTCGGTGGCATAGTGGGAAATATTACTGCTTGTAACAACCTCTGGTTTAGTGAAGAAGAGTTGCCGGAAGTGGGAAAGAGTCACAATCTGGCTTTGCACATCTCGGTGAATTGTAAATCAGACATGATATCAAATGTGTTGGTGGATACCGGTTCCTCTCTCAATGTAATGCCCAAGACAACTCTAGATCAGTTGAGCTACCGAGGGACCCCTTTGAGAAGAAGTACTTTCTTGGTCAAAGCTTTTGATGGATCTCGAAAGAATGTGCTGGGAGAGATAGACTTGCCGATAACTATTGGCCCTGAGAATTTCTTGGTTACCTTCCAAGTGATGGACATTAATGCATCCTACAGTTGCCTGCTGGGAAGACCGTGGATACACGATGCAGGTGCGGTTACTTCCACCTTACATCAGAAGTTGAAATTTATGAAGAATGGAAAACTCGTTACAATCCATGGTGAAGAAGCATACTTAGTCAGCCAGTTGTCTTCTTTCTCTTGTATTGAAGCAGGGTCTGCTGAAGGGACTGCTTTCCAAGGTTTGACCATTGAAGGTGCAGAGCCTAAGGAAGCTGGGGCTGCTATGGCTTCATTGAAAGATGCTCAGAGAGCCATCCAAGAAGGTCAGACTGCCGGCTGGGGCAAGGTGATACAGCTCTGTGAGAACAAGCGTAAAGAAGGTCTCGGGTTCTCCCCGTCATCAAGGGTTTCCTCGGGAGTCTTCCACAGTGCAGGTTTTGTTAATGCTATCTCTGAAGAAGCCACTGGATCTGGTCTCAGGCCTGTATTTGTTACACCAGGAGGCATTGCGACAAATTGGGATGCCATTGACATTCCTTCAATCATGCATGTTTCTGAGTAATGTGTCTTGTTGCTTTAGTGCTTTGTTTTCAAAATAACAACCCTCTCGCTCTGCCCAAAGCGAGAGTGATATTTTCTGTAAGGGCATGTTTGTTTCGGCATTGCCGTTGATTAATAAAATTTTGTCGTTTCTTCCACGACTACTTTTTTTTTAGTGCTTTTTCCCTTGGAAACAATGGTAATGCCAGAAAAAACCAAAACGTCTGTATTTTCTTATTAATTTCAAAAATCTGCATGAAAAAAAGACTCTTTCTAAAATCATTCAACCATTCTATGCAGTTTGAACCATAATAAACCCGTTGAACACAGTAATCCTACGGTTCTTCCAAATTTTGAATTCCCTGTGTATGAAGCCGAAGATGAAGAGGATGATGATATACCATATGAGATCACTCGATTGCTTGAGCAAGAATCAGCCTATTGTATGGAACGATGAATGCCAGGAAGCTTTTGATAGCATCAAGAATTACCTGCTGGAACCACCTATCCTTGTCCCTCCCGTGGAAGGAAGGCCTTTGATTTTGTATTTGTCAGTGTTTGATGAATCTGTGGGATGCGTGCTTGGTCAACGAGATGAGACTGGAAAGAAAGAACATGCTATCTACTATCTGAGCAAGAAGTTCACCGACTGTGAAACTCGGTATACAATGCTTGAGAAGACTTGTTGTGCTCTAGCTTGGGCTGCCAAACGCCTGCGTCATTATTTGATGAATCATACAACTTGGTTGATATCCAGAATGGATCCGATAAAGTATATCTTTGAGAAAGCTGTTGTTACTGGGAAGATTGCACGCTGGCAGATGCTTTTGTCTGAATATGATATTGTGTTCAAAACTCAAAAGGCAATCAAAGGTAGCATTCTTGCCGATCATCTTGCCTACCAACCTCTTGATGATTATCAACCAATTGAATTCGACTTCCCGATGAAGAAATCATGTATTTGAAATCAAAAGACTGCGAAGAACCGTTGATTAATGAAGGTCCAGATCCCAATAGCAGGTGAGGTTTAGTCTTTGATGGTGCTGTCAATGCTTATGGTAAAGGAATTGGGGCAGTCATTGTATCCCCGCAGGGGCATCACATCCCTTTTACCGCCCGAATTTTGTTCGAATGTACCAACAATATGGCTGAGTATGAAGCATGTATCTTTGGGATCGAGGAAGCAATTGACATGAGAATCAAACACCTCGACATCTATGGAGATTCTGCGCTCGTCATCAATCAGATAAAGGGTGAATGGGAGACCCACCATGCTAAGTTGATTCCTTATCGTGATTATGCGAGACGTCTTCTGACATATTTTACAAAGGTTGAGCTGCACCATATTCCTCGTGATGAGAACCAAATGGCTGATGCTCTTGCTACTCTATCCTCCATGTTTCGAGTAAACCATTGGAATGATGTGCCAATAATCAAAGTGCAACGCCTTGAAAGACCTTCACATGTGTTTGCTATTGGGGATGTGATCGATCAGGCTGGTGAAAATGGGGTTGACTATAAACCCTGGTACTACGACATCAAACAGTTCTTGCTGAGCCGTGAGTATCCGCCGGGTGCTTCCAAACAAGATAAGAAGACCCTGAGAAGATTGGCCAGTAGATTCCTGTTAGATGGAGATATTCTGTACAAGAGGAACTATGACATGGTATTGTTAAGATGTGTTGATGAACATGAGGCGGAGCAGTTAATGCATGATGTACATGACGGTACCTTCGGGACCCATGCTACAGGGCATACTATGTCAAGGAAGTTGTTACGAGCATGTTACTACTGGATGGCCATGGAGCATGATTGCTACCAGTACGCCAGAAAATGCCACAAATGTCAAATCTATGCTGATAAGATTCATGTGCCTCCGCACGCTCTCAATGTTATTTCATCCCCATGGCCGTTCTCGATGTGGGGCATCGACATGATTGGAAGAATTGAACCGAAGGCTTCAAATGGTCATCGTTTCATCTTAGTGGCAATTGACTACTTTACCAAATGGGTTGAAGCAGCATCTTATACCAATGTGACCAAGCAAGTGGTAGCTAAGTTCATCAAGAACAACATCATCTGTCGATATGGTGTTCCCAGCAAGATTATTACCGACAATGGTACCAACCTGAACAACAATGTGGTGCAAGCTCTTTGTGAAGAATTCAAAATTGAGCATCATAACTCTTCTCCCTATAGACCTCAGATGAATGGTGCAGTTGAGGCCGCCAACAAGAATATCAAGAGAATTGTCCAGAAGATGGTAACCACTTACAAGGACTGGCATGAGATGTTACCCTATGCTCTGCATGGCTACCGCACTACCGTGCGCAGTTCAACCGGGGCAACCCCTTTCTCTCTTGTATATGGTATGGAAGCAGTTCTTCCTTTGGAAGTGGAGATCCCATCTCTCCGTGTGATAATGGAAGCAAAGTTATCTGAGGCTGAATGGTGCCAAAGCCGGTATGATCAGTTGAATTTGATTGAGGAAAAACGTATGGATGCCATGGCTCGTGGACAGTCATATCAAGCAAGAATGAAGACTGCCTTTGACAAGAAAGTCCATCCTCGAGAATTCAAGGTAGGGGAACTTGTATTGAAAAGGAGGGTAAGCCAGCAACCCGACCCAAGGGGCAAGTGGACGCCTAACTATGAAGGTCCTTATGTTGTCAAGAAGGCCTTCTCCGGTGGTGCTTTAATCCTTACACACATGGATGGTGTGGAACTTCCAAATCCAGTGAATGCCGATATAGTCAAGAAATACTTTGCCTAAAAATATGAAAAGAACAGCGTGGTAGGTCGAAAACCCGAAAGGGCGGCCTAGGCAAAAATGCGCTTCCCGGTGGATGGTAAACCCGAAAGGGCGGTCCAGGCAAAAATAAGGGACAAAAAACAAATATGAAAAGCTCGCTGAGATTGTACACAACTCAGGCAAGAATGAGCGTCTCGATGAGCCGAAAACCCGGAAGGGCGGTTCATGCAAAAATGAGATTGAAACAAAAGGCAAGTAACTATATCTGGCCAACCACCGTCCCCCTTGGGGCATCTGCAGCTGTTAATGACCATTTTCATCAAAAGCTCTTATGCTTGCGAATTCAAAGTTTCTAGGAGATGTCATGATTACTGTGTTCAATGTACCACCAACCAATAAAATTACCATTTTCCAAGCTTTGTAAATCCGTGGAGTCACGCCTTCGGCTGACCACCACTCTTATACATCTATTTGAGCTTGTGCTTTTGTTTGAAACTCTGCTTTCTTTTTACTTTCAAAGCTATATACAAAACATTTTCTTTCTATTTTGATAATGATAATGCTCGAAACAAACATTTTGAAAATTGAAAAAGTTTTTTTTGAAAAGCAAACCTGAGCAACAGGGTACATTCAAATGAGACATGCATGAGCGAGAGTATGTTGATGTCTATTTCAATATATGTTACAAGCAGGTTCTCCTCCAGGATAATCTGTGGTCAATGGCAAGAATGAAAAAACAGAATGAAAATGCATGAAAATGAATAGGCTCGCTAAGTTGAAAACCCGAAAGGGCGGCTTAGGCAAAAATGAGCACCCCGCTGGATTGACAACCCGAAAGGGCAGTTCAGGCAAAAATGGGGCATTGAAGAGAATTTATTTCCCCGGTGGATCGAAAACCCGAAAAGGCGATCCAGGCAAAAATGGGATGCAAAAAAAAAAAAAAAAATGAAAATGATGAAAATGAGAATATAACATGCAAAAAGCATTGACCACAGATGCAATGTCTACAACATGCCCAGCACAACGGCATTTCCCCAGTAAAGTCTCTCAAGATTCTATCCCCAGCAAGTTGCATAGCTACCTGCCCTCAGCCATTGGTTCCAATACGTCTCCCAACGACGTCATCTCCAAAGAGGATTTCCAAGAATGTGTAATATAGCACGAGCCACTACGTGCCCAATACTCTGATGTCTTGTCTTCCCCGTGAAGTCGTGCCTACAAACTGCCAACAGTCATGCATTACAAGCATTCATACATGCATAATCATGCATATTACGTGCCCATGCATTTAATAAAACTGTTATATCATCCATGCATATCGCATTTCCAATAACAATATCAGTCTCAATTCAAAACTCATGTCAGGTTCTCTGTCAAAACCTTGTGAGCCAATAATATCGATCAAATTTTACCTTTCAAACCAAATCGACGTCAAGTCAATCTCAATCTATATTTTGTCAACAAACCAATCCCCAGTGAATATGTTTCTGTTCGGTCAAGTTACTAGTTCGCATCCAAGAACGACTTGCATCCGTTTACTTTTCAATGTTATCGGTCAAGTGACTAGCTCAATCCAAGAGCAGCTTGTACCTGTCTATCTGTTTCTGTCCGGTGGAGTAACCAGTTCGCATCCAAGAACAAGCTCGCACCTGTCTATTTGCCTTGCTTTCAGTCGAGTAACTAGTTCGAATCCATAAGAACAACTCGTACCTGCCAATTTTACATGTTTTCAGTCGAGTCACCAGTTCGCATCCAAGAACAAGCTCGCACCTGTCTATTTGCCTTGTTTTCAGTCGAGTCACCAGTTCGAATCCTTAAGAACAACTCGTGCTTGTCAATTTTCTCTTTTTTCCAGTCGGGTCACCAGTTCGAATCCATAAGAACAACTCGCACTTTCCAACATCCCCAAGTGAGTTACCAGTTCGGATCCATAAGAGCAACTCATGTTTGTCCAGTAACCTCTATCCCCTGTGAAGTGACCAGTTCGAATCCATAAGAACAACTCGCAGTTGTCTGTTTGTTTCATTCCCGGTCAAGTGGCTAGTTTGAATCCAAGAACAGCTTGTACCTGTCCAACTTGTTTCTAGTTTCCCGTTACTCTGCTATTCACTATCTTTGTCAATGTCTACCAATCCCGCAATGGATACGACATATTTTGTTAATTCCAATCCCCATGAGGTCTTGCATTCATAATCCAAATGATGCATGGCATGCATATTATTTGAAAATGGGTAGGCGTATTTTTACGTCCAAACACAGTGCAAATGCTAATATTTAAGTATCTTCGTCCTGTCAAGCCAAAGACTCCGTCTCTTGACTCTCCAGACAAAGAAACTTAAATAGGGGCAGCTGTTATACCCTGTTTTTGGACCTAAAAATACTGGGCCCAATTTCATTTCAAACTTTGTCAATTATCAAATTTCAACTGCACAGTTCAAACTGTCTCTGCCTCGCAGTATTTTCAATCACAATTTTACCTATGTTTTTCTTGCATAAAACCTTTCGAAATGTCTTTACTTGTCTTGTAAGTCATTTAAAAGTGTCTCTGAATCATTACATTGCTTTTTCTACAGTTTATTTCAAAATTTGCAAAAAGTCATACAGAAGGGTATTTTGGTCATTTCCTGCAGTGGGACCCATTTTCATCCTTGTGACTGTCTCTGAGTCTTTTCAAATTCATTTTTAACTTTCCATCAGTAAACCTTGCTAATTTCATTTCAAACTTGCATCTGAGTCAGTGTCGAGTCAATTTGGCTCTGTTTAGGTCATTTTTAGCCCTAGGGGCATTTTGGTCATTTCACATAAAATTTTGGCATGGGGAGGTTACTTTGAAGTACCTCATTTAAGCCATTGGTTCGTTTTAGTCCGTTTTGTCAGCTTTATTTTTTGTTTCACTTTACGTTTGGTCAAATTTTGTTTTTTATTCAAATTTTATTTTTAATTGCATTTTGGTCCCTCAATTGAGGTCCCAAAATTGCATTTTTGTCCAAACTGTTTTTTTTATTATTTATTTCATTTCAAGTTTTTTTTAATTTTGCAGTCCAGTCCTTGTCATTTTCACAATTTGCAGATTGGTCCTTAAAATAGCAAGCAGCGCCCAAGTGAGCAAGTCCAGGGTACGTGTCACAATTTCATTGGCTCAAGTGTACACATGTCAACTATATAAACAGTGAGTCAGATTCAAAGCCATTAACCACACGCCAACTCATAAACACATTTCCAATTTTCTCTTTCTCAAGTAACTAGATCAAAACAGAAAATCACAGAGAAATCACCAAGAACACGAAACCCTAACCGTTTTTTCAGAAATCAAATTCATCAGAATCAACAGTTTTTGGATCAATTCTCAGAGATTCTGTTGAATCTTCATCATCGAATTGATCATTCTCTGCAATTCCAAACGCGAGCTCGCATTAAAGCAAGCTCAAGCGTTGATCACAGAGCGTGAAAAGAAGAGGGAAAGAAGCGAAGTTCTAAACCGGCGAAGAAGATGAAGAAACGGAATCAGTGAGAAAAGGAGAATCACCGATTTATTTTCGGTCCCAGAACAAGCAAAGGAATCAAAAACCAGCAAGAACATTCAAGTTTTCCCAAAGATTTCCTCCATTAAAGGTTTCAACCAAAACCTTAGGTAAAACTCAGAATCTTTTCTCAAAAGTAATATCACTGTTAAACCTGTAGAAAACAATCACGCAAGCAAAGCATATCAAAAAATTTCCAGAATTCAAAGAAAACCGTAACCGTAAACACGAAACCTAGATCCATAAGGATCTAAGTTTTGAAGGCAAGAACGAGTACTAGAAGCGTAATCAAACAACGAAACGATGTAGATCTTTAAACGATCTAAACATTTCTTTTCAAAAACCAAAAAATCAGTTTCAAAAACCGTACGGAACTTTTTAGATCTACAACGTTTCAAACCGTATTTGAAAAAACAGCTGCTGGATTCGTGTTTAGGGTTAAAGGACGAATCAAAAGGAGTAAGAATCTTTGAAATCTGGAAATTTAGGTCACCGGAAACTGCATGAACTCGCCGGAGAAGATGAAGTTTCCGGCGGACCTTCAAGGTCTCCGCCGTAGCTTCATCCTCGCCGGCGGCGAGGTTAGAGAGAAGTGAGAGGAGAGGGAAACTTAGAGAGAGAAGGAAATGAAAGAAATGGACTGGACCGGTATCCATGTCCTTATATAGACGCGTGAACCGGTCCGGTTTATTTCGTTTTCATTTTGAACCGTAGGATCTAGGGTTTTCTCCTTTGAACGGTTGTGATGCATTGTTACCATATGCTTGATTTATGTTGCCATGCGCTGTGTGTTCTAAACCGTCAGATCTGAATCTGGATCGATCCAACGCCTCTGAAGCCTTTGGATGATCCAGGCCCAGTCTGTATTGGATTTTGGTTTGGGCTGGAAGTTTTTTACGTTTTTTGCTTTCTCTCTTTGCTACTTGCACCATAATTGCCTGCTGTTTGCACCCTTTGTTCATGCTAATTTTCACCAATAAATTCCAAGAAAATTACCATGACATTTTACTATTTTTTCTTGATAATTTTCAGTGGTATTTTACTTGGAAAAGTTGGTAAAATTTTGGTGTTGATTTGTCAAGGGTTTTTACTATTTTAAGTCACTTTTCTCGCATTTTTACCCTTTACCTCGTGCTCATAATGTTCGTATTCGTCATGTTTAATTTGCATACTATTTCATATGAATTTTGCTACTGTTTGCTATGCATATGTCACTGTTTTGATGTGTTGGGTTTTATTCTTGCATCATACGCATTATTCATCACATGTGTCCGGCTTATTTTCATCGTCACTCTACCGTCTTATGCCATACTTTCTTCTATCGCTTTATGCCATATTCTTCTTTTACCACTTTCTACTAACATTTCCTTTCATGTTGATCACTTCATAGCACTTCATTATCTTCACTATTGTCCCCGTTAGTTTAGTTTTCTTTTTTTTGCAAATTGTAATTCATTCGGTGATGCAATATTTTACTATTGGTTTGTAGCTTGGCAAAGAGGCCATAGAATGTACTTAGGCAACGTTGTAATATGGACTATGGACACTATGGCGCACCGACACGCACACACTCACCTTAGATGTATGCATAGGATTGTATGGTTAGATAAGCGCTTAGGTTTTAAACACTTAGAGAAAATCCATCTTTTTTTTTTCAAAAAAAACAATTGAACTTCACTTCAAAAATTTTCATAATAAGTATGAAGTCAACACTTCATTTTTTTTCCTTTCTTTTTTCTTAAGAAAAATTCAATTCATCTTAATCATTTAGACTTTCTTTCTAATCACTAATCAAACCTCACTTTTTTGCTAAATCTAATGCTCATGAAGCCTCCCAATCTCCTTCTTCAAAACTTTTTTTTTAAAACTTAAAATCAAACAATTAAAACAAAAAACAAGTCTTTTTAGCAAGAACTACGCCGGTTTTGATCCCGTAAAACGGTACGTAGGCAATGAGTCAAAACTCATCCAAGCCGAAATAAAATCAAAGTCTTACAACTTCTCTCCCCCCATTCTTAACTAAATAAACCTCCCATTTTCAAAAGTAAGTAAAAATAAGCATGAATATAGACTTAGGAAAACGGCTCCTATAGAGGACTATAGTTACTCCGGGTGCTTAACACCTTCCCGTAGTAAAACCGACCCCCGAACTTAGAATCTAAGGGTTTTTCTCAATTTTGCCCTTCCCAAGAAAAAATAGAGAATATCAACGGTCAAAAGGTTCAAGTCCAATTAATGGCTTGGCACCCAAAAACCATGATAACAACCATTATAAGTATCATCATGGTAATATTGCTCGGTAGGGTCATACATATGCTCCTCAATCACATGTTTTCCCTTTATTTGTTAAGCAGTTTCCTTTCTATTTGATCTGGTTAAAAATGGTTGTGAAGCTTTAGCATAGCGGTTTGTAGGCATGGGGTTCTGTATTCGTGTTGGCAGTCTGTTTAGCTCGAAAGAGACGTTATGTTTGTTGCAATCGCAAGGAGTTGTTGGTTCTTGAATCCATTTCATGTTGACGGTTGGTCTATACACCACACGTTAGACATTCACCAATGTTATTCTTATTTCTTTGTATCACCTGATTGGATTGGCTTACATTTGTGTGGATCGACTGAGTTAGGTTTATGTCCCCCCAGTTCTTTTTTGTATTTTTTTCCTTTTTATAATAATATATATGACCACCTGACATAGACTGAAATCTGCAAGACATTTCAACTTTGTTGAACTGTCTTCTATTCCTTTTTTATGTGCTCAAATTTTCTCTTCTCATCTCTTATTTTAGACGCTTGATATTATTTTGTTAGTCCAGTGCCTAATATGAAAATCATTGGTTAAGCATTAAAGGAAATACAATATAAGAATAGTACCAAATGTTTTTGGAACATTGGTTATGCATTAAAATAGGTAATATTTTATAGGAAAAAGTTTTATTTACAAAATTACAATGTTTTATCTGTATTCTCGAAACAAAAATTTACTTTATGTATTACTTAATCAATAGTTCATCCGTCCTAAATTATAAGTCGTTTATACTATTTTACGCAAATTAACAAATGTAATTAATTTTAGGGGTGTAAATGGTTCGGACGAAACCGATGACACCAAACCAAACCGAAAAAGTATCCGACCTTGTTTGATTCGGTTCAAAACCGAACCAACCTAAACCAATATAATTTGGTTTGGTTCTTGGTTTCAAATTTCGAGATCCAAAGAACCGATGAACCGAACCGATGCTAAACTCACTCATCATTATAGTAATATTATCCCCCTCGCACACATTCATAATTAAGCTCAAAATTAAAGTCCAACATAAAATACTCCTTAATTCATTCACTTTCTCCTATCATCATCTTATCTCATCACTCACACTCTATTCCATTTCTACTAAAAAAAATACTACCTGTCAATCACACCTAACCTATTGTTCCTCACCATCACAGGATCGTCCATATCTTGTTAGTTTTTTCATGCAAGTTATACAAAGTAGTTTGAAAAATAGAGAACAAGAAAAACAAAGTTCTATGAAATATTTGAGTATGTTGTATGCATGAAATACAAATTTGTGAAAATATGAATTTTTATTTTATTTTATTTTCAAACAAACCGATCAACCGAACCAATCCAAGCGGACTAGTTTGGTTCGGATTCTTTTTTGAAAAATAATAAAAACTGAACTAAACTGAACAGATGAAGATTTCATTGGTTCAGTCATTTTTTTTGACCAAAAACCGATCCAAATCGACTAGTTTTGTTCGGATTCTTTTTTGAAAAATAGTAAAAACCGAACCAAACTGAACCGATGAAATGTTCAGTCATTTTTTTGACCAAAAGCCGATCCAAACCGTTACACCCCTAATTTTGTATGGGAAAGAGAAGTTTTGAATTATTTTATATATAACATCACCCTGCCATTAATAGTATATGAAAGATAAATTAATTTTTTTTAAAGTAAAGCGAGTAATAAATATTTAAAAATATAATAGAATAAAATAGCATTAATGACTCATTTACATTATAAAATGATTTTTTGAAAGGATGTTATAAAATACTACCTCCGTTCCTAATTATAGGGACCTTTTTGAAAGAAGAAGATAAGGGAGCTAAGAAAATTAAAAGGGGTAATAAATTTGTTTGTAATTGTTATTTCTTTTACAATTTTATCCTTTAAGAGAGAGGGTTGGTGTATGTTTTCAACATAGTACTTAATGCCAAAAATTTGTTAATATCTTTTTTTTACTGGAAAAAAAAAAAAAAAAGACAAACTTTTTTCCTCAAAAGGATCTATATTTAAGAACGGAGGTAGTAACTTATAAATTTGATAATTTTTTTCTTCCAATGTGACTATAATTTGGAACATAAGGAGTAATAGTTTTAGGACATTCGTTAGCAAAATTTATCAAATAGTCTTATTTTTTCCAAAAGACATCTGTCATTTAAATAAAGGTGTTTCTAAAAAGTGTTCTAAAGGTATTATTAAGAAATCAATAAATAAAAAATTTGTTTTGAAAATATAAGTTGTTATATTTGATAAAATAATAATTACACTACCTTCATTAAAAACTTAGTTTAACCAATACACCTGAGACACGGTTCTTTTTAAATAATTATAAGATTGAATAGAGAAAAATTATTACTCATGTGAGTGGATAATTTGACTAAAAAAAAGAAGGGAATATATAATGACAATTGAATGACATAATCACTAAAGAATGTGGTATTGAGCTCCAAATTAGCAAAGTCCACATTTTCAGAAAACCGAAAGGTTAAAAAAAATGTACGTCGTATTGAGCTCCGTCCAGAAAATATTTACATAATCATGTTTTCAAATTGACGTGTTGAAGCAGACTCAAATGGACTACCAAGTGTAATCGCATAACATTTTTTCAAAGAAAAAATATAATAACATTATTCACACATACCCACCCACTACCACCAATATAAAATTATTCACACACATACCACGTTGTTATTCTTTATTTAAAACTCAAACTTATATACAACAACAGATCCATGAAAAACTCATTAATCCTTTACCAATATTGATTAAAAAAAATCCAGCTAGCTTCTTGAATAATGGCAGTATCCACTTTCATTATGATCATGTTCATTATTCTGTTCATGATTTCATGGCCACAAGCTGTAGCTGAAGATAGTGAAGCACAAGCTTTGTTAAAATGGAAACATAGCTTTGACAACCAAAGCCAGTCTCTCTTGTCAACTTGGAAAAATACCACAAATACATGCACAAAATGGAAAGGAATTTTTTGTGACAACTCGAAATCCATTTCTACCATAAACCTTGAAAATTTTGGACTAAAAGGTACACTTCACTCTCTCACTTTTTCTTCATTCTCAAATCTCCAAACACTAAACATTTACAATAACTACTTTTATGGAACCATTCCCCCACAAATTGGTAACATCTCAAAAATAAATACATTGAATTTTTCTCTAAATCCTATTGATGGTTCCATCCCTCAAGAAATGTTCACATTAAAAAGTTTACAAAATATTGATTTTTCCTTTTGTAAACTAAGTGGAGCAATTCCTAATTCCATAGGAAATTTATCCAACCTATTGTATCTAGATTTAGGAGGCAACAATTTCGTTGGCACTCCTATTCCTCCTGAGATTGGAAAATTGAACAAATTATGGTTTCTATCAATTCAAAAATGTAACCTTATTGGTTCTATTCCAAAAGAAATTGGGTTTTTGACAAACCTTACTCTTATTGATTTGTCAAACAACATTCTTTCTGGTGTTATTCCTGAAACCATAGGGAACATGAGCAAATTAAATAAACTCTACCTTGCTAAAAACACCAAGTTGTATGGACCAATTCCTCACTCCTTGTGGAACATGTCTAGCTTGACCTTGATCTACCTTTTTAACATGAGTCTTTCTGGTTCAATCCCTGAATCTGTCGAAAACTTGATTAATGTGAATGAGCTTGCACTTGATCGCAATCGCCTTTCTGGAACCATTCCTTCCACAATTGGAAACTTGAAAAACCTCCAATATTTGTTTTTAGGAATGAATCGTCTGTCAGGATCAATTCCTGCCACTATAGGAAATTTGATCAATTTGGATTCCTTTAGTGTCCAAGAAAACAATCTCACAGGAACTATTCCAACTACAATTGGAAATTTGAATCGGCTCACTGTCTTTGAAGTAGCTGCCAATAAACTTCATGGTAGAATTCCAAATGGACTTTATAACATAACCAATTGGTTTTCCTTTATTGTGTCCAAAAATGATTTTGTTGGCCATTTGCCGTCTCAAATATGCTCTGGTGGATTGTTAACGTTATTAAATGCTGATCACAACCGTTTCACCGGTCCTATACCAACAAGTTTGAAAAACTGTTCTAGCATTGAAAGAATCAGGCTGGAGGTGAATCAAATAGAAGGTGATATAGCACAAGATTTTGGTGTGTATCCAAATTTGCGATACTTTGATGTCAGTGATAATAAACTTCATGGACACATTTCACCAAACTGGGGAAAGAGTCTTAATCTTGATACTTTCCAGATATCCAACAATAATATTTCTGGGGTTATACCATTAGAACTTATTGGTTTAACCAAGCTAGGTAGGCTTCATCTTTCTTCAAATCAATTTACTGGGAAACTTCCAAAAGAATTAGGAGGCATGAAATCATTATTTGATCTCAAGCTTAGTAACAATCATTTTACAGATAGCATCCCAACAGAATTTGGATTGCTACAAAGACTTGAAGTGTTGGATCTCGGAGGAAATGAGTTAAGTGGCATGATACCGAATGAAGTCGCAGAGCTACCAAAGTTACGAATGTTGAATTTGAGCAGAAACAAAATTGAAGGAAGTATTCCTTCTCTGTTTCGTTCATCTCTTGCTTCACTTGATCTTAGTGGAAATCGTTTGAATGGAAAGATACCAGAAATTCTTGGATTCTTGGGTCAGTTGTCAATGTTGAATCTCTCACATAATATGCTTTCAGGCACCATTCCTTCATTTTCTAGTATGAGTTTGGATTTTGTTAACATATCAGACAATCAGTTAGAAGGGCCGCTTCCGGACAATCCAGCTTTTCTTCATGCTCCGTTTGAATCATTCAAAAATAACAAAGACTTGTGTGGAAATTTCAAAGGCTTGGATCCTTGTGGAAGTCGAAAGAGCAAAAATGTCCTCCGATCGGTATTAATTGCTTTAGGAGCTCTAATTTTAGTATTGTTTGGTGTTGGAATTTCGATGTATACTTTGGGTCGAAGAAAAAAATCAAATGAAAAAAACCAAACTGAAGAACAAACACAAAGGGGAGTACTATTTTCCATTTGGAGTCATGATGGGAAAATGATGTTTGAAAATATCATTGAAGCTACTGAGAATTTTGATGACAAATATCTCATTGGAGTTGGAAGTCAAGGAAATGTTTACAAGGCAGAGTTATCTTCAGGTATGGTTGTTGCTGTGAAGAAGCTACATATAATAACAGATGAAGAAATCTCACATTTCAGTTCGAAGTCTTTTATGAGTGAGATTGAAACCTTGTCAGGAATCAGACACAGGAACATCATAAAGCTTCATGGATTTTGCTCACATTCTAAATTCTCATTTTTGGTTTACAAGTTCTTGGAAGGAGGAAGCTTAGGTCAAATGCTAAACAGTGATACACAAGCCACTGCATTTGATTGGGAAAAGAGGGTGAATGTTGTTAAAGGTGTGGCCAATGCTTTGTCCTACTTGCATCATGATTGTTCTCCTCCTATTATTCATCGTGATATATCAAGCAAGAATGTCCTTCTTAATCTTGACTATGAAGCTCAAGTCTCCGACTTTGGAACGGCTAAGTTTCTAAAGCCAGGTTTACTTAGTTGGACCCAATTTGCAGGCACTTTTGGGTATGCAGCTCCAGGTTAGATCCATTTCCCCTCTCATATTAAAATTGAAATGATTATATCACTTTTCGTATAGAGTCATTTCCATGCACTTATGGTGAAAACTTGTTTATACGTGCATCCAATCAAATCACTCCAAGTAAATGATATTTTATAGATAATTTAGGAATTAACATTAAAAAGTGGCATCATAGTGAGATTTAACTGGATGCAAGCGTAATTTTTTTTACAGTGTTGTATAATACAAATTAAATCCCTTCATATGATATTGAAACTCATATTGAGTTGAGCAAAATATAACTTATATAAGTACATTTGTTTTGTTGCAGAGTTGGCTCAAACAATGGAGGTGAATGAGAAATGTGATGTATACAGTTTTGGAGTACTTGCTTTGGAAATCATAGTAGGAAAGCATCCTGGAGATCTCATTTCATTATTTTTATCACAATCTACAAGGCTAATGGCTAATAATATGTTGTTGATAGATGTTTTAGATCAAAGACCTCAACATGTTATGAAACCAGTTGATGAGGAGGTTATCTTGATTGCAAGGTTGGCATTTGCTTGCTTGAATCAAAATCCACGTTCTCGACCAACCATGGATCAAGTATCTAAAATGCTTGCAATAGGAAAATCACCTTTGGTGGGAATGCAACTTCACATGATCAGACTAGGGCAACTTAACTAACTCAATATAATAACTTATTGTACTACTTGCTCCATCCCAAAATGACCCCAAAATCAATGATCCTTTTCAATATCTTTCACATTTGTAACAAAAAAAAAAAAATCACTTTGCATTTATAATGAAGGCATGTATATGATAACAGTACTTTATTAATATTCTTGTTATTTCTCTTTTATTTATACATTTTTCTCAGATCGTTTGAATAGGTCAACTGCGTCAGTTATTTTGAGACGAATGGAGTATATAACAATAACATCCGGTTTTTTTCTTAGGCAGACTATACTTACCTCACGACCGAACTCAGAATTATCATCGTCCCTTCCTCTAAAAACCGAAGGGTTAACAACAACAAAAACCGTGTATTTTTCTTGCACAATACTATCAATCAATTTATTTGCTCTTTTCATAGGAATCAAGGATGAGTCTCTACATCTATCTTATATCTGTTCATTTAGGATTAAAATGGCTTTAGGAAGACAATGAGATCTCAGACTTTCCTGAAAGCTTAGTAAGGGAGTCCTAAGTCAAATAGCCTTATTCAATTCAATGATTTTTGAGTGAATACCCGAAAGAATGGACAATCCACGGGGTCACTCTGTTCTTAAAGACTCATGTTATCATTCACGCTTCCTGACCAGGGATTCAATACCTATAAGGCAGCTACATATCTGCTATTTATTCATACTTTAGATTAGAAATGAAGGACTCTCTCTATCCTGAGTTACTTAACCAGACCCGGACCTGAGTATATACTAAATTCTAAATAAAATGAGAAAAGTAGGAGACAACAATGTAATTGATGAAATTTCTCAATGAGAAAATTATAGCAATGGAGAAATATTAATGAAGAAATTTAAATTTACAAAACATATCTAAAGAATGAGCGAATAAAATTGATCACACAGCGAAGAGTTTCTAACCTTCTTGGAGACAAGGTTTGGCGAGTGGTAGTCCACGCATAGATTCTGTGGTTTTGCTTAGAGTTAGGGATAAAGGTAAAGAAGGTGTAGTATTCCATGTTTTCAAATATATTAAATGTTAAATAAGTTTTTGATGTTAAGGTTCAACAATCATTTATTCGTGTAAAAGGCTGAAATTTGTTTGTGATTCACTGTATAGTACATACACAGTTATGACATGTTATAAATTTGTTTGACTTAATCTCCATCTGGTACAACAACAGAGACTGGAGTTAGTAACACTTTACAGTTGTCACTAATTTGATTTAGCAACATTTGATCGTTAAGTATCATTCATTTCACCGTAACAAAATAAATAAGCTGATGGGAAGTTATGCTCAGATGAAAAAAACAACAATCATCCTTGCTAACAAAGTGTTTCTACAAGGATGAATGGATGTTTGACCCAAATACTAAGCCCAAGTTCTATGAGCCCTTGAGTTTATTTGCATGATTCATCATGAAAATATTCTGTATGTTTCTTCTGTCTTATGATGCATCATTGTTAGTTTTAGGATTCTACCAAGTTTTTGAATAACTTTTTAAGAATGGTTTCTTGAGTGCTATATATGTAACCATAAAATATGGGAATTAAGCAGAAAACAACATTCAAAGAAGATAGTTTGTTAGCAGTTTAGATATAGACCAGATTTATTCTTACAACATTTCCTTTACCCTTCACGGTACTGACAAAATGTGATACATTACAAGAACACATTTACATTGATCGTGTATAAAATTTGATATCATCTTTTACTAGGATTTGAGTATTAAATGGAGCCATCAAAATGTGGCACATTTTATGGTTCTGCACAACATGTAGTTGTCACAGGACTCCCATTTATCAATTATTACAACACAGATACTTTAACTATCACAACTTATTACACTACAATACCGAAACAACAACAATGAAATCGATGAAATAACAAAAGCATACTAGTATAAACCAATAATAACACTTTAAATCATTTCATCTGCGTCTAACAGTAACGGGACTTCACACAATGTTTCCCATTTGTCCATCACAGTTCTCCAAATTCGTATTTTCCCTTCGAAGAGTAATGGGACTCCTTACAATGTGTTTTCCATTTGACCATTGCAGTTCTCCAAATTCGTATTTTCCCTGTGGAGTCACACTTGTTGCTTGCACAGTAACTTTAAATGTCTTCTTTTCACCTATTTTCTTGAATTTCAAGGAACTTGGTACAACAACAATTTTATATCCAGGCAATTGGGCTTTTGCAGTATATGTACTTCGTGGCCCAACATTGGTAACTGTACGAGTGACAGAAACAGCATTTAACCCAAGATTTGGTAATGTGATTGAAGGGTAATTCAAGTCATTTATGCTTTGAGTTCCATAACAAGTGAATGTCATGTTGAAAATAAGTGATGAGATGAGTTTTTGATTGTATCCAGCAGCACATAAGAAGTTCAAGTAATCCTTAATCCCTAGATCATAAACAAGTCCTGGATCTATTGCACTGTTGGGTTGAATATGTCCTGAACCATAAGCAAATGCATTTGCAGTTGTGTTTTCGAATGCATCTTCTATCGGCTCGTTGGTGTTATCTCTTGTGGTTGCTGCAAGGTCACATTTCTTCGTAAGTAAGTAATCATCTTAAGTATTAGACAAATACGATTTTTCTATGACCAAATCTAGTGATATATCTTATAAGTATGTGATTCCATTGGGAAAAAATTCTAGCTATATACTGAGTTCTATAACCATTTAAAGATGTTATTTATAAAATTTATTAAAATGTTACTTATCACATATAAAAGTCACTTCTATTTATATAGCACATATTGAGTTCACGCAAGCGAAAGGAGTGCATCATGTAACTCATTTTTTTATGTCTCTAATTTCCTTTGATGATTAATTTGTTATATGTACTTAGTTATGATTTTAGTTATATGTATGATTAGGATTTCACTAAATTAATCATATATTATCTTGATAAATAATCATACATGAATATTAAAAATTATGAACTTCAACTTAAATCCACCATCAATTATGAATGTATATGTGACTAGCTAGCATTTGCTCCATATAGTTTGTGTGTGTGTGTGTGTGTGTGTTGGGGTTGAGAGAAAAAATACCAGTGGTCATGATAGCTGATTTAATAGCTGCAGGACTCCAATTAGGATGAAGTGTTTTGATAAGTCCAGCAGTGCCAACAACATGAGGACAAGACATAGAAGTTCCTTGTTGTATATTGAATGGAAAACCTCGACGATTGTCTGTTACTAAATTAGACACACTTGCAAGCAATGAATAGGCAGCAAGTATGTTCACACCCGGCGCAGTTACATCAGGCTGAAACAAAAAACAAAAGCAATCTCCTTAACATATCAACAAAAATTAATGAGGATTATTAGATAGTAACTAACAAATTCAAGTGTAGTATAAACACCTTGAGTATATATGGTTGAACTTTATTTGGTCCTCTAGATGAGAATGAAGCCATAACTGGAGCTGGCTTTCTTCCATTCAAAGCATTTGCTGGTGACATTCTTATTGTAGCATTCGTCTTTATATCTCTGCAAAATAAAAATATATAGGATTATGTATAAATGGTACCCTTCATTTGTAACATGTAATTTAATTAATAATAGGCTGAACTGCACTTTTCGCCCCCTAAGTTTCAAAAGCTTGTTACAAGAAAGATATGTATAAGGAATTATTACTCAGGAGTTATCTCTGAACCCTTTGGCGTTGTGATTGAACGTGCATCATAATAGTTGATAGTAGACACAACATGAGGCTCAGCAAGAAGTGTTTTTCCATCAACTTCTGGTTGATTTCTCATAATCACTCCCACTGCGCCTGCAGATAAAGCTTCCTGACCTTCAGCAATTGAATTTATTTTCCCTTCTCGATCACACGCCACTACTTTACCATTCACTTTTGAAGGATCAAGCGTTCCTGGTCTACAAAATTGACTGCAAAAATATGCATATGAAAAAATTGACAATCTTAGCATCCTTTATTTTTCACAAATTTAATCTCCATGCAAATTATTTCTCACAACTATCAACTCTGTTATTGCAGTTTTGATCTCTCAAAATCGTGAGTGTTTGAAGTTTTAGTCTTCAATTTCCCCAAATTGGACGGTTTTATTTTTGCAATCAAATAGTTTTTAAAGTCGACGATTTGGAGAGATCAAAACTACATTATGAAAGTGTGGGGACCAAATTTGCAATAAAAGGAACACCAAAAATCATAAATTTTAAAAAATAGTCAATCAAATATACAATTAACTTTTTCATCAATATACAAGAAAAAAAAGTTTTGGAATTCACACTTACGCATCTACATCTGTCACATTGGCAAATTTAGCATCAGTAGAAATTATTATAAGAAAGTCTTGGTTAGGTGGCAAGTTTACAAAAAGACTGGCTCCCTAGTAAGACAAGAAAAACATAACACAATTAATTTCAATGCTACAATAAGTATAAATTAATAACAATAACAATAATATGTAACGAATATAAACAATAAGAAGAATATGATAAAAAAAAACTATAAGTTAAGGATGATACCGTGAGTGTTTTGTTATTAATAGTCATGACACTGCTGAAGTCTCTGTCTAATGTACTAGCAGCAACAGTGAACACCCATGGAGCAACATTAGTAACACTTCCAGGGGTAGGTCCTTCATTTCCAGCCGATGCAACTAATAATATATTTCTAGCAAGTGCATGAAATGCACCTATTGAAATCTCATCAGTAAAAATAACTTCAGGATTTGTATTAGGTTTGCCTCCAGCCGAAACAGAAATCAAATCAGCACCGTCGTAAATTGCTTGATCAATAGCAGCTAATACATCGGCACCAAAGCAGTCTACAACATCTGTTAGAGACCAACATGCTTTGTAGGTTGCAACTCTTGATCTTGGTGAACCACCTTTTATGGTACCGTTGCCAATACCAAATATGGTTGCGTTTTGTACGAAGTTTCCACCTGCTGTTGATAGTGTGTGTGTCCCATGGCCTACAAAGTCTCGCGCTGTTTGTTGTGAACTAGGGAGTTTACCGTGAAAGGCCTCGTAAGCTTTGTTGAAAAATCTTGCTCCGATTAGCTTTCTAGGTAGTCCATTCAAATAGACAAAATGACTGTTAGAATTTATGTCATCAATGTTTTAAAACCGGACTAGACCGGTTTGTTTATTTGATTAAACCAGAAATCGGTTACTCATACTCTATTAATTGACAGATTGGTTCAACCATGGTTCACCTGTTGTTAGTTAAACTGGTTATTTTATTTTATTTTTTTGCATTCTTAAAACAATTTTTAACACTTATTTATTAGTCATCTGACTACTTGATGATAATTTCAGACGGCCCCAAACCGCCAAAATCATTATAGTAATCTGATTCCTTCGTGATAATTTCTGGCGGCCCCAAACTGCCTGAGTCATTTGATTCTTCACGTTTTGAGACTCCGACCGTCGGTTTTTCCAAAAGTTTTCAATATTAACTTCAAGTAGAATTATGATTTTCAATATTACTTAAATTAAATTGTGCAATATACAAAATAAATTGACAGTGAAGCAAGTTGAAAGAGAACCTGTTACATGGAACTTTCTTAGAAGTATTGAGTTTGTCAAGTTGACAAATGTTACCCCCACGCCATCTTAATGGAATTGGACCTATTCCTCTGTCGTTAAAACTCTCCGATTCCGGCCAAACACCTAATACAAACAAAACAAACAATAGGATAATTATCTTTTGAGTAATTTAGTCATCTATTCTAGGTGTTTATTTTAAGGGATTAGTCATCTATAATTAATTAAAAAAGAAATAGACCTTTAACATGAAGATTATAATATTGAATTTGAATCTGTAAATTTTATCTTCACTTTCTCATAAAATAGTTGAAATTCTTGTGACTTGTGAGCTACTTGACTTAATTATTACATCGTGTAATCCTCCCTTTTTTCAATTTCTAAATAAGGAACAAAACACGAGATATTGTGGCAAATTAAATATTTTTTTTTTCTTCATATTAATTAAGAACTCAAGGTGTCAAAAAAGAAAAGAAAAGAAAAGGGAACTCAAGAAAACATGTTACCAATTCAAAGAAAGTATGTAGTTTTTGTCTCCATGTAGCTCATTATATCTAAGAAAAAAGGCTGATCATCCGGTTGTTCTATAACAAACATTATGTAAATTTTTTCTTTCCATATTATATCATAGTTTTTTGTCCAAGAGGTGTCTTAAAGCTTAACTCTATAACCACAATTGTTAATAAAATTTCCTCTTCACCAATTTTTTAAAAGAAGAAAAACATTATGTCAATTTTGGTAGTCTATATCAAGTCACTAAGATTATACTATCTGCAAAGACTTCTATGCACAAGATAACAAGACCATAAATATTAATATTCACAAACAAAAAAAAAACCATGAATATTGAATAATCATACACAAGACCATAAATATCATATTGTTATTTATTTTTCTAGTGATAGGGATTGACTCATTTTTTTAGGGGACCAGTATTAAAGTTATTTATATTTTACTTATGTTTCATGATTGTAACATAACAACTCCAATCAAGTACAAAATAATGTAGCACTAGGATCTAGTTCAAGTGGTTGATGCGTGCGTGTATGTGTTGTAAATCTGGAATACCAAGCCTGGTTGTGCTATTAATAAAAAGGGCTTTTATACATGAACCATCTTAGGTGGCATACACCCTTTTACACCCACACACATTTGTGACACATGGCAAAAACATTGAAAGAAGAGATGAAAATGGGTGATGATATGATGTAAAATTACTAAAATAAGCCTAACATATGGGGTGTGTATAAGAGGTGTATGAAAAAGAGTGTCTACCTATCTTTTTCCTAATAAAAATATCCAAACTAAGTTGCAAATGTTTTTTCTATAAGAAAAGATATTAAAATAAATGGGAACACTTATTCACAAGTATGCGTTAAACAAAAGTACACAGTTTGAATAAAAGACAAAGTGGCAGATATGAAAAACACTACACAAAAAGGCACCAAAAATTGACCAGCAAGTGCAGGACAAAACATAGCAGTTAATGAAAATGAATGAATATTATTCTATTTTATAAGCAGAAACAAGTTGTATTTATCAGAAATAAAGAAAGACTATAAACCCCGAGTAAAAAAAGACAACACTGCATAAGACATAAATCCAAAAGTATATAAAAACAAATATATGCAAGGTACACAAGATGCCGTTATAATTGACATAAGAAGAGAACTAGGACAAAAAGTACACAGCTATACCATGCACCCATGTAAACAACTAATGATGTGTCATGTTGACTATGTAAAAAATTATGTTTATTTTGTCTAACAGAGAATGTTGTTCTAAATGTTGGAAATTCAGCTTTTATTGCAGTCTGTCGCCTAATTACTACCATTTGAGTTGCTTTGTGTTGGCTTTGAGGGGTGGATTTAGTCCTACATCAGATAGATAAGACTCTCGATAAGAGTTTACAAAGAGGAGGCACTCCTCACCTTATAAGCCGATTTTGTGATTTTGTAAGGATGAATTATGCCCCAAATTTCAAGACGAATATTATTTTTTTTTAGGAAAACACTGAATATTGTTATTATAACTAAATAAACGATTTTTATTGGATTATAGAACATAGAATGTGGTAAAATTATAAAGGTGTGTACCTGTATCAATGTTAGCTATAATGGTATTTTCACCAAACCTTCCCTTTTGCCAAGCTGTGTTGACATCATTTGTACTTAGTCCAAGGAATTCCCAAGAACGTGTTGTGTGCAGTTTATGAGATTTGCTTAAGAACACAGATACCACCTTTGGATTTTCTGCATATGTTGGAATATTGTGTATCTAATTTAAAACCAAACATAAAATGATATGTATGATTTAATGTAAAACACTTGGCCAGTTGGGATAAACAATTTAAATAAGCATTTATAGCATGAGTGGTTGTGATGTAAGTTCTTATGTATAAGCTTATTATTATAACAAAAGATAAAATAAAGTAAAATTATTTTCAAATAGTTGTTTCCATAACTTATCTTAGAAAGGTTATGGAAATAAGCTAAAAGTGGGTTATAAATATGTCATAAGTTATTTTCATAAGCTCTCTCAAATATTTTCTTAAGTGTTTATGTCATTTAAAAACATCAAATATGCTAATTAATTAAGACAGTGGAAGCATGCTTATTATGTTTCTGACTTGCAAGTTGTGCAGCTTCTTCCTCTTCAAGTATAGCTGCAAAGCCATTAATCTGTTTATTATATGAATAAATTATTGCCTCTTCTGCCTCCTCGTGGCTGTGAATGATCAATATATATATATATTAGTTAATCGATCAATTTCCTCTATAGAAAAGCTTAAGCTGAATATTTTAATTAATAGTTTTTTATCATTAGTATATATATATACCTTCCCAAGATTGAACCCAGTAAATCATAATGAGAATATGTAGCAGTTTCAAGGTCAACAGAGGAAGGAGTTGGACCATGTACATGTGCTCCCAAGTATACAATGTAGCACTGTAAAAATAAATAGGAAACCAAAAACCAAAAGCTTATGAAATTAATGAAATCATAATCTTAATTATAAAGTATATATGCAATTAAGAAGCAAACTAGCTTACCTTTTTGCTTGCGTGAACATGATTCAGCATCAAGATGAAAATAAGAAGTGATGAGAAAAGAAGATGATGAAGAGATAAAATGGAGCGACCCATTTTTCAGTCTATGGAAAGTGTTGAGCTTAGCTTAGGGGATATATGCTAATTCATCTCCTTATGTAATGAAAGGAACAAATATTTATATGGGTTAAAAGACAGCTCAATAGTGTTTTGTTTTTTTTTGGACAGTTCAAGAGTATTTTTATTCTAAGCTTTTGGTAAGCTGAATAAGATATTATATCATAAATTAATAAAAGAAAGATCATATCATATCATAATTCAAATAAAGATTTTGACAAACTTAGATTTGTCATCTTGGCTCCTTAAGATGAAAAAATTTGTTTTTAAATTTGCTTAAAATTTGGTGATGAAAGTTCTTCAAAAATTACGGCACGGTTAGTTGTAAACATAGCGCAGTTTGGGTGCTTGAAGATTGGTTTTGCTCGTCCAAAATCACGGCGCGCGCGATTTCATGCAATCGTGTCGTGATTGTGGATAAGGTTGGCAATAATGTTGTGTACGAGTTGAAGATCGCGACGCGATCCAAGAAAATTGCGGTGTGATATTGTCTGCGTATGGGCACTACAAAAGCCTCCATTAATCAATTTTTGGTGAGCCTTTAAGAGAGAGAATTTTTACAAACCAGTGGATGCAACTTAAAGGCTAAGGGTTAAGTGTCTTTTGTGAGATTCTTGGGTTGGGAAACACTTCACAAATACCTTGGGTAGTGAGATTTAATTAATAGAAAGATCCAAAAGCTTTATCTCTTGTTTTCTAGTTATGATTCATTGTGAGTTTGAGTGACTTGGAAAATGGACAAAAATTAAGATTTGTTCTTTCATGGTTCGCGGGATCTAAATTCTTATAACCTCTTTGTATAACTCATCATCATAGTAGATTATTGGAGAGTTGCTCTCTCCCCCAGTCAGCCGTAGAACATATTAATCCGAACTGGAGTAAATAAATATTGGTGTGTTGGTTTTCTCTACTCTCTTATCTTTGTTGTTTTGGTTATTCTTGTGGTTTTACTTTACACTTAAATTTAGGTCTATTATGTTTTGTTATTTTTTTAAGCTACTTTAATTTAGTTACGATTTCCTTTTGCCACGGAGCTAAATTTATTGGTGTGATTTACAGTTCAAATGCACAACAATTTGGTTAGTAAAGACTATTCATCTTGTGTACTACAAGTTTTCCTTTGAAGTACCACCATTAACAACAATTAATGGATGTTTAGTACCTTTCACAAAATAATGCCAAAAAATTGTGTGTTACAAGAGTTAGAGCCACATTAGTACTCAAGACATGCGTTTTATTAGAAGCTACAACTTCTATCTTTTAGAAACCACGGTGAAAATAATCTTGGAACTCGAGAATTGCAAGTTAAATGTAGTTCGAAAGATACACTTATTCAAAATTTAGGAAAAAATTATGTAAAACCTCCACATCAAACAATGAAGGGAATACAAAGAGTCAAAGGACAAAACAGAATTGGACTCCTTGCCACATATTCTTAATCTGAGGTAAAGTGGAAATTTTCAAATCAATACCAACGTAAATTAGTGGAAAATTTCAAATCAATACCAACACCCTTTCATACCAGCAGCAGTTTTTATTGGTGGTGTCCGGAATTCGAACCCAAACCTTGCATATATTATACAATATCTCTATCAACTGAACTAAACTCACAGAATACGAGCAGCATGCCAGCAGCAGTTGATTACATACATTACATTCTTAAAGATAGTAGCAAATAAAATATTATTAATTTTTTCCACTTGCTCTCCCCTTCCAAAGTAGTTATATATGAAGAAAAAATTAACTTTCAAAGTCCTCCCCTTTTAATGTCTTCTATTTTTTTTCACTTGTTCCTTCTTTTTTTTTTCGAAACCCTCTCCTCCCTTCTCTTAAAAACTCGCAAACAAAGCCTAAAAGTGTGTATTACTGTGCATATTCGTATCTTTTAGAAAACCTTGTGTATGAAGGCAAGTGGTATAGTACCTACGGTGACCCTAATAATTGTCGTATCTGAAAATGAGTGCTCTATTTCTTGAAATGGTACTATGATGGCTTTGTTATTTATGAACTATAAGAAAATGTATACCCAAAATCATGCATTGTGAGTGGTTTTGACAATAAAAAAAAGAGAGAAAATGGTTTAAAGACAACTTTTACTATTAAAAAGAGAATAAGAAAAATGATAGAAGAGATACAAAATATTGATTATTTTACATTGATTATAAACTTGCGTATATGATAGTTGAAGTTGAAAAATGAAATTAAAATTTTATTTTATCCTTGTAAGTTATAGTTGGCTTGTTTTTTTATCTCTGGTGAGGCCTACGTTACCCCTTCATGAATTGGGGGTAATTGATCCCTAATGACAAGTCTAATTTGATTACAGAATGAAGAAGATGAACATTAGATGTTTAGAATGAAGAAGATGAAAATTAGATGTTGAATGAAAGAAATGAAGAAGATTGATGTTTTTAAGATGAAAATGGTAATTGGTTGTATGAAAAAACCAAAATGATGAAGTCTACATTATCACTTGATGAATTGGGGGTAATTTACCTATAATAACAAGTAGGATTCGATTATGAAACGAAAGAGATGGAGATCACATTTTGAATGAAACAGATGGAGATCACATTTTGAATGAAACAGATGTAATTCCTTCTCAGTTTCGTTCATCTCTTGCTTCACTTGATCTTAGTGGAAATCGTTTGAATGGAAAGATACCAAAAATTCTTGGATTCTTGAGTCAGTTGTCAATGTTGAATCTCTCACATAATATGCTTTCAGGCACCATTCCTTCATTTTCTAGGATGAGTTTGGATTTTGTTAACATATCAGACAATCAGTTAGAAGGGCGGCTTCCGGACAATCCAGCTTTTCTTCATGCTCCGTTTGAATCATTCAAAAATAACAAAGACTTGTGTGGAAATTTCAAAGGCTTGGATCCTTGTGGAAGTCGAAAGAGCAAAAATGTCCTCCGATCGGTATTAATTGCTTTTGGAGCTCTAATTTTAGTATTGTTTGGTGTTGGAATTTCGATGTATACTTTGTGTCGAAGAAAAAAATCAAATGAAAAGACCAAACTGAAACAAACACAAAGGGGAGTACTATTTTCCATTTGGAGTCATGATGGGAAAATGATGTTTGAAAATATCATTGAAGCTACTGAGAATTTTGATGACAAATATCTCATTGGAGTTGGAAGTCAAGGAAATGTTTACAAGGCAGAGTTATCTTCAGGTATGGTTGTTGCTGTGAAGAAGCTACATATAATAACAGATGAAGAAATCTCACATTTCAGTTCGAAGTCTTTTATGAGTGAGATTGAAACCTTGTCAGGAATCAGACACAGGAACATCATAAAGCTTCATGGATTTTGCTCACATTTTTGTTGCGAATTCGATGAAAAATCACACCAATAACAACTTGATGTGTGGAGTGTAACACCCCGTTTCCCAAAATCATATAAAATATTATATTTCAACAAAATCAGAGTAAAACCCCAACGGGCATGTCACATTACGTCATCAAAATCTCTTAAATAGAATATATAAAAATCAATTTGACTAATCATTCATCATTAATCAACGTTAAACTTGCAGCGGAATATTTTTCAACTTAAATAAACTCCAACAATCATTCTTGGCACAAACGCCTCATCGAAAGAAAAACGAATCAACCAAAGGGCTACAACAATAATATTTCAAAATTGATACATAGGAAGAAATCAAGAAAATAAATCCCATCCCACGTATCAGAGCCCTAGACACAGTGAGCCACCACCTACTACTCAGGATCACCTGCAAGTTACCCATAGGAAGGGCAACATTTTCAAGCAGAAGGGGTGAGATTCTCAAACAATAATATTAATATATAATAACGTCAATGAATCTAACACCCTATCATCATCATAATACATCAATTAAATATGTACAATATCATTAGCAACATCAACATCCATTGGTAAATAAACCAGCAATTAAAGATTTATGCAACTACTCGACAACACCACAAGACTCATGCATGACATGACGACTCCTCTAAGACTCCTCGACAAATGCAACTATGCATGTGGTACCATATCAGGGCCGAGGCCCTCACCGTTATAGAATGGTTAAAGCATTCTTTATATCAGGACATGAGTCCTCCCATTATCACCGCTTTGAACAACATAGTGTTCCACCGCTTTGAACGACAAGGCGTTCCAGGACCGAGGTCCTCACCGTTTTCATGTTATGCGACTAACTCCACTTGTGTATATCTACATACAACTCGACAATGCATATGTACTTATATGACTCACCACTCCTTCAATGCAATTACAACCTCTCCAAGTTCATAAAATTAACCACTCAATTTAACGTTGTAGTATAATCAAGATTTAATACATATACAAGAGTTATACAGGCTAAAGGAAAACACTTAGAAGTACTAAAAGGATCCCCTAGTGCACGAGGCAAAGTTCAGAAAAAGGTTAACTAAGACCCAGTTCGCTTAAGCGAAGGGCAGCTCGCTTAAGCGACCAGCTACAGGAAAATCTAGGTTCAGGTTCGCTCACGGTTCGCTCACAAGTTCGCTCAAGCGAACACAATGTCGTATCTAAAGGCATTCTACGCTCACAGCTCGCTCACGGTTCGCTTAAGCGAACGGTTAAAGGAAAATTCTGGGTAACGATTATGATAGCTCGCTTAAGCGATGGGATGTTCGCTTAAGCGACCATTCATCAGTACAGGGTAAAAACTTACGATTTCAGACTTCTCTCCACTCCAAAAACCCAATTTTAATCCCCTGATCGCCCAAAATGTTTTCCAGCGATTGTTTACAGGTCTTATACACATCTAGGCATCAAAAAGAACACAAAATATACATTAACACGTCAATTCAACTCATTCCAACAATCATACACATTTTCTCCCAATTCATTCATCATTCCTAATCTCAATCTAATTCAGAATATAGCAGCAGTACAGATTAAGAAATCATACATAACATCAATTACCACATGTTAAACATAATTCTTACACCTTTCTTTCAAAATCAGTCTCATACCCTAATTCTCAATTTTATTCTTAAAAACTATTCAACTAGATTAATTTTTCAGAAATTATATATTATAATCATTGAAAGATAATCCCACCCTTACCTTAGAATTGCAAAGACAAAGAAAGCTCAACAATCGATTCTCTAGTTCTTCTCTCTTGGTCTTCTCCCTTGCCTTAGCTTTTCTCTTCCCAACTTGTTTTCACGTTAAAACAGTTTTCTCACTTTTTCTTTCCTTAACTTTCCAAAACCATAACCTCTTTTTTTTCATTAAACCCTCCCTTACTATTATTAATTTCTAATTAATCCCTAACCTCCTAAATAATTCTATTATTTCTATTATTCCATTTATATTAAATAAATTATATAAATAAATACTATACACCAAATAAAGCACACATAATTTATAAAATGCATAAAAGACTCTAAATAATTCCAAAAATAATAAAATAACGACTAGGGCGTTACATGGAGCAAGGGATAATTAAGAAACCAAAAAAACAAAGTGTATGAAAGTTATAAATACAAGCCAAAAGTAGAAAAAAACGGCGAGAAGAACACAAAGAAATTTGTTGACCCAGTTCGGTCCAATCTGACCTAGTCTGGGGGAGAGAGCAGCCCTCCAATCCACTATAGGATGAGTACCGTTACAAAGAGAAATCAATGGGTTACAAGAATAAGTCTCCCGCCTAATTCTACCCAAAGTCCCAATCTCTTCCCGTACCCAAGAGACTCCAATCCTAATAGTGTTTCCCAAGGTGAATCAACCCACAAATCCTAGTGTTTGCTCCTAAGAGACAAACTCTATACAAACCCTAGTTTTGTTGTTGCCTTTCTAAACCCTTGTTTCAGCCCCCTCTATCTCAAAGTTTGCCTTGATACAAGCTCTATATTTATAGTAAAAGTATAGCTCATAAATTTGGAACAAATACCACACTGAAGATTCGTTTTTTTTTTCTCCTTCAGTGAAAGAATATTTGCATCAAAAATATAATATTCCCTTTCAAAATATATTTGCATCAAATCGTTCTTCATACGATACAAAAATATATTTATTGTCCATAAATATATTTTCAGCACAATATATATTTGAAACAAATCTTTTATATTTTTAGCAACAATATTCTCCATCCATCAATTTTTGAGTCATACTACAACATTCTCCACCTTGACTCTAAATTAGTGATGATGCCGATCATCAACCTCCTTGCTGCTCAAACCCTTGCTTCCCACTACTCCAAGTAGCTCCACAAGTTTACACCCTAACCTCTTCAGTCATCGGAATGTCTTCCGCCTTCTCGAAGATGCTTGTAGTCCAACTACGCTAGGAATTTCAGGTAGTTCTACAAGACTATACCATAACCTCTTCAATACGAGATATCTCTCGCTTTCCTTGAAGATATACTTGTACCCAATCACCCTTGGCTTTTAGAGTAATCCACAAGTATACACCTCAACCCCTTCAGCCATCGGAATATCTTCCGCACTCTCGAAGAGTCCTTGCAGTCCAACTACACTAGGAGTTTTAGGTAGTCCCACAAGCTTTCACCATAACATCTTCAACGCAGAACATCTCCTGCTTCCTTGAAGATCACCTTGCATCCAATCACCCTTGGCATTCTTTTAGAGTAATCTCGCAAGCCGCGCTACACATTCTCCAACTTCATGAAGAAATTCCTTGCTCACCATAGAGCATAGCACCCAAGGTCTTCATAGTCGTACCATTACAGGTGTGTTCAAGTCCACCTCACGCTGAGCGTACTCTACCTCAACTAGAAAATGCGTACATCCCACTATGTCTTCAACCTTGAAACTCCACCTCAACAAGTAGATCATGAGTATTCTTACCACCGCCTCTCCAGGCTGATGTTGAGTGTTTAACATCTCTCCAGACGACCACCGCTCCACTAGGCATCACTCCCAAGGTGAGACACATCACCTTCTTCATCCTCCAAACAACACCACACCATCAGAGCACCCGCATCCTCATAACCCTCAGAGATAATTTGTGCGGAGTTACCATTAATCTCCGGACAATCCTTTTTGAAGTGACCCATGTTGTGACAGTTAAAGCATTCAAACCTTGACTTGTTTCCACTCTTTCTCCGGTTACCTCTACCTCCACCATTCCCTCTTGTGACACTTAGGCCATCACCGTGTTCATGAGTCAAGTCCTTGGACTTGGTCAACTCCTTAGTTCTCAAAGCTGCTTGAACTTCTTCCAAGGTAACAGTGCCTTCCTTGCCATAGAGCATGATATCTTTGAACGATTCAAAAGATTTCGGTAGAGCACACTGATGAAGGATTTTTACCTCTCATAAAACTATTTACACGTAAGTATATATAGGATCGTGTCCACAGGGAGTTGCGTATTTCATAAGCATTTTCACAATATTTGTCACGTTAAGTGTTTGGGTATAAATTGTTTGTTTGTGTAAAACTATTTTCCTAATCAACATAAAAGTAAAGCGAGAAGAGATAGGGCTATTCCGCTTGCGGTCAGAGACATCAACCAAGCGTAACAGCTGCAATCTCTCGATCGATTAACGGATTCTAGCTTTTTAAACTATATTATCACAATCACTCGACAATATCATTCGTGTCCAAATGATATCGTTATTTCTAAGGGATCGTTTAAACATCGATTTCCCAAACATTTAAACGATCACAAAGTCGATTGGGTAGTTTAATCGACGATTTCCCAACCGATTAAATTACCCAAAAGCATTAAGTCCTAGATTAAAAGTGATTATCAAATATTAACATCCATGTCTAGAGTGATAACTTAAGATAGATTGTTATTCTATTTCTAGATTCAAAAGTATGTGTCCATATCATTTTGAATCTCAATAAAACAATAAAAGCAAGAATAACAACAATATTGAATAAATAAGCTAGAACCATATATTAAAAGATCAAAAGGTTACATAATAGCTTGTTTGAATACCTCAAAACTACAAGAGTAGATGTAGCTACATATGTCTATGATAGCTTTGCAAAGGATGAAGAAAGGGTGAAGATTCCATGACATGATCCATGATGTCTCAACAAATCTTGGCTTGAATCTACTCCTAACTACCTTGCTTTGTGTTTCTCTCTCTAGAAAAGCCCTAGTCTCTCTCTAAAACCAGAAAAATATGAATAAAAATGTAATAGAATCTTTGGAAAGAGAAGAGAAAACTATTTATATGGGCTGACTGCGTGCCAGTTCGCTTAAGCGAAGAAGAGTTCGCTTAAGCGAACAACCAGGAAATCTCCAGTTGACCATTGAGGTGCTGCCACGTGGTCCCTATCCTCTGAAGTTGGATGAACTTCGCTTAAGCGACGCATAAGCGAACATGTGAGCGAACTTTCCTGGAGCTCACTGGAACTTGGTCGCTTAAGCGAACCATGGTTCGCTTAAGCGAACTGACCTTTCTTCATGAGCGAACTGGAAGCGTGCTTGTAAGCGAACAGAACGGTTGCTCTCTGTAACTGGTTCGCTTAAGCGAACAGGAGTTCGCTTAAGCGAACGGACCTTGGTTCAGGAGCTTCCTTCTTTTCGTCCTTGCTTGTCGTTTCCTGCATAAATGGGGTAGAATCAGGCATGTAAAGCATAAATGGTAAAATTGCACTCAAATGGTAGCTTTTCCTTAGATAACTTGCAAAACAAGTCACTAATTTGCCTAAGTTAACACATGAAATATGTTACTTTTGAGCACTTATCACACACAACAAGAGTATAGCTTTATCCTCGTCCTCAAGTTGCACCTCAATATTCTCCAAGTCATCTAGGATTTTGTTGAACTCCGTAAGTTGCTCCATGATGGCCTTTGACTCTACCATCCTGAATGAGTAGAGTTGTTGCTTTAGGAATTGCCGATGAGCCAAAGACTTTGTCATATACTTGCCCACATCGATGCCGCGGTTGCTTCCTTTGCTACTTCTCTCAAAACTTTATCCCCGAGCACAAGACAATGGCACTCCTGGCCTTGTCCACCATCTCGGTCTTCTCCGCTCGTGACATGGTGACCGGTAACAAACCTTCACCCTTCAAAGCTTTCTCACACTTTTGCTGTATTAACACCGCTTCCATCTTTACCTTCCATAACCCAAAATCGTTATCTCCGGTAAACTTATCAATATCCCACTTTGAACCCATGGTACTTAATTATCCTTTGACCCTTGCCCCACGGTGGGCGCCAATTGTTGCAAAAAGAGGGTGAAGCTTAGGTCAAATGCTAAACAGTGATACACAAGCCACTGCATTTGATTGGGAAAAGAGGGTGAATGTTGTTAAAGGTGTGGCCAATGCTTTGTCCTACTTGCATCATGATTGTTCTCCTCCTATTGTTCATCGTGATATATCGAGCAAGAATGTCCTTCTTAATCTTGACTATGAAGCTCAAGTCTCCGACTTTGGAACGGCTAAGTTTCTAAAGCCAGGTTTACTTAGTTGGACCCAATTTGCAGGCACTTTTGGGTATGCAGCTCCAGGTTAGATCCATTTCCCCTCTCATATTAAAATTGAAATGATTATATCACTTTTCGTAGAGTCATTTCCATGCACTTATAGTGAAAACTAGTTTATACGTGCATCCAATCAAATCGCTCCAAGTAAATGATATTTTATAGATAATTTAGGAATTAACATTAAAAAGTGGCATCATAGTGTGATTTAACTGGATGCAAGCGTAATTTTTTTTACAGTGTTGTATAATACAAATTAAATCCCTTCATATGATATTGAGTTGAGCAAAATATAACTTATATAAGTACATTTGTTTTGTTGCAGAGTTGGCTCAAACAATGGAGGTGAATGAGAAATGTGATGTATATAGTTTTGGAGTACTTGCTTTGGAAATCATAGTAGGAAAGCATCCTGGAGATCTCATTTCATTATTTTTATCACAATCTACAAGGCTAATGGCTAATAATATGTTGTTGATAGATGTTTTAGATCAAAGACCTCAACATGTTATGAAACCAGTTGATGAGGAGGTTATCTTGATTGCAAGGTTGGCATTTGCTTGCTTGAATCAAAATCCACGTTCTCGACCAACCATGGATCAAGTATCTAAAATGCTTGCAATAGGAAAATCACCTTTGGTGGGAATGCAAATTCACATGATCAGACTTGGGCAACTTAACTAACTCAATATAATAACTTATTGTACTACTTGCTCCATCCCAAAATGACCCCAAAATCAATGATCCTTTTCAATATCTTTCACATTTGTAACAAAAAAAAAAATCACTTTGCATTTATAATGAAGGCGTGTATATGATAACAGTACTTTATTAATATTCTTGTTATTTCTCTTTTATTTATACATTTTTCTTAGATCGTTTGAATAGGTCAACTGCGTCAGTTGTTTTAAGACGAATGGAGTACATAACAATAACAACTGTCTTTTTCTTAGGCAGACTATACTTACCTCACGACCGAACTCTGGATTATCATCGTCCCTTCCTCTAAAAACCGAAGGGTTAACAACAACAAAAACCGTGTATTTTTCTTGCACAATACTATCAATCAATTTATTTGCTCTTTTCATAGGAATCAAGGATGAGTCTCTACATCTATCTTATATCTGTTCATTTAGGATTAAAATGGCTTTAGGAAGACAATGAGATCTCAGACTTTCCTGAAAGCTTAGTAAGGGAGTCCTAAGTCAAATAGCCTTATTCAATTCTATGATTTTTGAGTCCTAAGCAGAAAACAACATTCAAAGAAGATAGTTTGTTAGCAGTTTAGATATAGACATGATTTATTCTTACTACATTTCCTTTACCCTTCACGGTACTGACAAAATGTGATACATTACAAGAACACATTTACATTGATCGTGTATATAATTTGATATCATCTTTTACTAGGATTTGAGTATTAAATGGAGCCATCAAAATGTGGCACATTTTATGGTTGTGCACAACATGTAGTTGTCACAGGACTCCCATTTATCAATTATTACAACACAGATACTTTAATTATCACAACTTATTACACTACAATACCGAAACAACAACAACGAAATCGATGAAATAACAAAAGCATACTAGTATAAACCAATAATAACACTTTAAATCATTTCATCTGCGTCTAACAGTAACGGGACTTCGCACAATATGTTTCCCATTTGTCCATCACAGTTCTCCAAATTCGTATTTTCCCTTCGAAGAGTAATGGGACTCCTTACAATGTGTTTTCCATTTGACCATTGCAGTTCTCCAAATTCGTATTTTCCCTGTGGAGTCACACTTGTTGCTTGCACAGTAACTTTAAATGTCTTCTTTTCACCTATTTTCTTGAATTTCAAGGAACTTGGTACAACAACAATTTTATATCCAGGCAATTGGGCTTTTGCAGTATATGTACTTCGTGGCCCAACATTGGTAACTGTACGAGTGACAGTAACAGCATTTAACCCAAGATTTGGTAATGTGATTGAAGGGTAATTCAAGTCATTTATGCTTTGAGTTCCATAACAAGTGAATGTCATGTTGAAAATAAGTGATGAGATGAGTTTTTGATTGTATCCAGCAGCACATAAGAAGTTCAAGTAATCCTTAATCCCTAGATCATAAACAAGTCCTGGATCTATTGCACTGTTGGGTTGAATATGTCCTGAACCATAAGCAAATGCATTTGCAGTTGTGTTTTCGAATGCATCTTCTATCGGCTCGTTGGTGTTATCTCTTGTGGTTGCTGCAAGGTCACATTTCTTCGTAAGTAAGTAATCATCTTAAGTATTAGACAAATACGATTTTTCTATGACCAAATCTAGTGATATATCTTATAAGTATGTGATTCCATTGGGAAAAAATTCTAGCTATATACTGAGTTCTATAACCATTTAAAGATGTTATTTATAAAATTTATTAAAATGTTACTTATCACATATAAAAGTCACTTATATTTATATAGCACATATTGAGTTCACGCAAGCGAAAGGAGTGCATCATGTAACTCATTTTTTTATGTCTCTAATTTCCTTTGATGATTAATTTGTTATATGTACTTAGTTATGATTTTAGTTATATGTATGATTAGGATTTCACTAAATTAATCATATATTATCTTGATAAATAATCATACATGAATATTAAAAATTATGAACTTCAACTTAAATCCACCATCAATTATGAATGTATATGTGACTAGCATTTGCTCCATATAGTTTGTGTGTGTGTGTGTGTGTGTGTGTTGGGTTTGAGAGAAAAAATACCAGTGGTCATGATAGCTGATTTAATAGCTGCTGGACTCCAATTAGGATGAAGTGTTTTGATAAGTCCAGCAGTGCCAGCAACATGAGGACAAGACATAGAAGTTCCTTGTTGTATATTGAATGGAAAACCTCGACGATTGTCTGTTACTAAATTAGACACACTTGCAAGCAATGAATAGGCAGCAAGTATGTTCACACCCGGCGCAGTTACATCAGGCTGAAACAAAAAACAAAAGCAATCTCCTTAATATATCAACAAAAATTAATGAGGATTATTAGATAGTAACTAACAAATTCAAGTGTAGTATAAACACCTTGAGTATATATGGTTGAACTTGATTTGGTCCTCTAGATGAGAATGAAGCCATAACTGGAGCTGGCTTTCTTCCATTCAAAGCATTTGCTGGTGACATTCTTATTGTAGCATTCGTCTTTATATCTCTGCAAAATAAAAATATATAGGATTATGTATAAATGGTACCCTTCATTTGTAACATGTAATTTAATTAATAATAGGCTGAACTGCACTTTTCGCCCCCTAAGTTTCAAAAGCTTGTTACAAGAAAGATATGTATAAGGAATTATTACTCAGGAGTTATCTCTGAACCCTTTGGCGTTGTGATTGAACGTGGATCATGATAGTTGATAGTAGACACAACATGAGGCTCAGCAAGAAGTGTTTTTCCATCAACTTCTGGTTGATTTCTCATAATCACTCCCACTGCGCCTGCAGATAAAGCTTCCTGACCTTCAGCAATTGAATTTATTTTCCCTTCTCGATCACACGCCACTACTTTACCATTCACTTTTGAAGGATCAAGCGTTCCTGGTCTACAAAATTGACTGCAAAAATATGCATATGAAAAAATTGACAATCTTAGCATCCTTTATTTTTCACAAATTTAATCTCTATGCAAATTATTTCTCACAACTATCAACTCTGTTATTGCAGTTTTGATCTCTCAAAATCGTGAGTGTTTGAAGTTTTAGTCTTCACTTTCCCAAAATTGGACGGTTTTATTTTTGCAATCAAATAGTTTTTAAAGTCGACGATTTGGAGAGATCAAAACTACATTATGAAAGTGTGGGGACCAAATTTGCAATAAAAGGAACCCCAAAAATCATAAATTTTAAAAAATAGTCAATCAAATATACAATTAACTTTTTCATCAATATACAAGAATAAAAGGTTTTGGAATTCACACTTACGCATCTACATCTGTCACATTGGCAAATTTAGCATCAGTAGAAATTATTATAAGAAAGTCTTGGTTAGGTGGCAAGTTTACAAAAAGACTGGCTCCCTAGTAAGACAAGAAAAGCATAACACAATTAATTTCAATGCTACAATAAGTATAAATTAATAACAATAACAATAATATGTAACGAATATAAACAATAAGAAGAATATGATAAAAAAAAAAACTATAAGTTAAGGATGATACCGTGAGTGTTCTGTTATTAATGGTCATGACACTGCTGAAGTCTCTGTCTAATGTACTAGCAGCAACAGTGAACACCCATGGAGCAACATTAGTAACACTTCCAGGGGTAGGTCCTTCATTTCCAGCCGATGCAACTAATAATATATTTCTAGCAAGTGCATGAAATGCACCTATTGAAATCTCATCAGTAAAAATAACTTCAGGATTTGTATTAGGTTTGCCTCCAGCCGAAACAGAAATCAAATCAGCACCGTCGTAAATTGCTTGATCAATAGCAGCTAATACATCGGCACCGAAGCAGTCTACAACATCTGTTAGAGACCAACATGCTTTGTAGGTTGCAACTCTTGATCTTGGTGAACCACCTTTTATGGTACCGTTGCCAATACCAAATATGGTTGCGTTTTGTACGAAGTTTCCACCTGCTGTTGATAGTGTGTGTGTCCCATGGCCTACAAAGTCTCGCGCTGTTTGTTGTGAACTAGGGAGTTTACCGTGAAAGGCCTCGTAAGCTTTGTTGAAAAATCTTGCTCCGATTAGCTTTCTAGGTAGTCCATTCAAATAGACAAAATGACTGTTAGAATTTATGTCATCAATGTTGTAAAACCGGACTAGACCGGTTTGTTTATTTGATTAAACCAGAAATCGGTTACTCTATTAATTGACAGATTGGTTCAACCATGGTTCACCTGTTGTTAGTTAAACTGGTTATTTTATTTTATTTTATTTTTTTGCATTCTTAAAACAATTGTTAACACTTATTTATTAGTCATCTGACTACTTCATGATAATTTCAGACGGCACCAAACCGCCAAAATCATTATAGTAATCTGATTCCTTCGTGATAATTTCTGGCGGCCCCAAACTGCCTGAGTCATTTGATTCTTCACGTTTTGAGACTCCGACCGTCGGTTTTTCCAAAAGTTTTCAATATTAACTTCAAGTAGAATTATGATTTTCAATATTACTTAAATTATATTGTGCAATATACAAAATAAATTGACAGTGAAGCAAGTTGAAAGAGAACCTGTTACATGGAACTTTCTTAGAAGTATTGAGTTTGTCAAGTTGACAAATGTTACCCCCACGCCATCTTAATGGAATTGGACCTATTCCTCTGTCGTGAAAACTCTCCGATTCCGGCCAAACACCTAATACAAACAAAACAAACAATAGGATAATTATCTTTTGAGTAATTTAGTCATCTATTCTAGGTGTTTATTTTAAGGGATTAGTCATCTATAATTAATTAAAAAAGAAATAGACCTTTAACATGAAGATTATAATATTGAATTTGAATCTGTAAATTTTATCTTCACTTTCTCATAAAATAGTTGAAATTCTTGTGACTTGTGAGCTACTTGACTTAATTATTACATCGTGTAATCCTCCCTTTTTTCAATTTCTAAATAAGGAACAAAACACGAGATATTGTGGCAAATTAAATATTTTTTTTTTCTTCATATTAATTAAGAACTCAAGGTGTCAAAAAAGAAAAGAAAAGAAAAGAAAAGGGAACTCAAGAAAACATGTTACCAATTCAAAGAAAGTATGTAGTTTTTGTCTCCATGTAGCTCATTATATCTAAGAAAAAAGGCTGATCATCCGGTTGTTCTATAACAAACATTATGTAAAATTTTTCTTTCCATATTATATCATAGTTTTTTGTCCAAGAGGTGTCTTAAAGCTTAACTCTATAACCACAATTGTTAATAAAATTTCCTCTTCACCAATTTTTTAAAAGAAGAAAAACATTATGTCAATTTTGGTAGTCTATCAAGTCACTAAGATTATACTATCTGCAAAGACTTCTATGCACAAGATAACAAGACCATAAATATTAATATTCACAAAAAAAAAAAAAAAAACCATGAATATTGAATAATCATACACAAGACCATAAATATCATATTGTTATTTATTTTTCTAGTGATAGGGATTGACTCATTTTTTTAGGGGACCAGTATTAAAGTTATCTATATTTTACTTATGTTTCATGATTGTAACATAACAACTCCAATCAAGTACAAAATAATGTAGCACTAGGATCTAGTTCAAGTGGTTGATGCGTGCGTGTATGTGTTGTAAATCTGGAATACCAAGCCTGGTTGTGCTATTAATAAAAATATCCAAACTAAGTTGCAAATGTTTTTTATATAAGAAAAGATATTAAAAGAAATGGGAACACTTATTCACAAGTATGCGTTAAACAAAAGTACACAGTTTGAATAAAAGACAAAGTGGCAGTACAAAACATAGCAGTTAATTAATGAAAATGAATGAATATTATTCTATTTTATAAGCAGAAACAAGTTGTATTTATCAGAAATAAAGAAAGACTATAAACCCCGAGTAAAAAAAGACAACACTGCATAAGACATAAATCCAAAAGTATATAAAAACAAGGGTGCTGCTAACCAGTGCCCCCGGGGCACTAGATAAGGACAATTAATATGCATTAAATAAATGAATCTCATTTAATTCATCTCAAATAAATGTAAACTATGTCAATTAATTAAAACAAAAAATAGTTGTATTTAATACTGCAAATTTTCTTTCCTTTACACAGTTAAATACCACACGAGCGCGTGCTTCTCATTCTTTTTCTTTGTGATTTTAATTTCGGAAATCATTCCCATTATATCCAACCTTCATTTCTTAATAATTTTTTTCCTGCAAACTTTACTCAAGGGATTTTTTTTTTACGTGATGTTAAAACAATAACATATAAAAACAAGAAAAAAAAGTTTGAATAATACCTAATAAATTCGGAATTCCAATAAATTGAGCGTATAAAAGAAATAGCGTAAAAAAAAAAAGGAAATTTGAATAATAACTGCGGAATAGAATTTAGTACTGATGATGACAGAGAGATAATAGATAGCAGTCATATGGTTGTGTAAACAGATGGAATGGAAAGGACGCGTCTCTATAATAATTGTTGTGCCTTTGAATATTGAAAGAGTATTGAATATAGCTTTTATTATTTTTAATTAGTTGACATATATTATACTTTAATTGAGATGAATTAAGTGAGATTCATTTATTTAATTACTATTTATTGTTCCTTATCCAGTGCCCCGGGGGCACTGGTTAGCATTGCCCTAAAAACAAATATATGCAAGGTACACAAGATGCCGTTATAATTGACATAAGAAGAGAACTAGGACAAAAAGTACACAGCTATACCATGCACCCATGTAAACAACTAATGATGTGTCATGTTGACTATGTAAAAAATTATGTTTATTTTGTCTAACAGAGAATGTTGTTCTAAATGTTGGAAATTCAGCTTTTATTGCAGTCTGTCGCCTAATTACTACCATTTGAGTTGCTTTGTGTTGGCTTTGAGGGGTGGATTTAGTCCTACATCAGATAGATAAGACTCTCGATAAGAGTTTACAAAGAGGAGGCACTCCTCACCTTATAAGCCGATTTTGTGATTTTGTAAGGATGAATTATGCCCCAAATTTCAAGACGAATATTATTTTTTTTAGGAAAACACTGAATATTGTTATTATAACTAAATAAACGATTTTTATTGGATTATAGAACATAGAATGTGGTAAAATTATAAAGGTGTGTACCTGTATCAATGTTAGCTATAATGGTATTTTCACCAAACCTTCCCTTTTGCCAAGCTGTGTTGACATCATTTGTACTTAGTCCAAGGAATTCCCAAGAACGTGTTGTGTGCAGTTTATGAGATTTGCTTAAGAACACAGATACCACCTTTGGATTTTCTGCATATGTTGGAATATTGTGTATCTAATTTAAAACCAAACATAAAATGATATGTATGATTTAATGTAAAACACTTGGCCAGTTGGGATAAACAATTTAAATAAGCATTTATAGCATGAGTGGTTGTGATGTAAGTTCTTATGTATAAGCTTATTATTATAACAAAAGATAAAATAAAGTAAAATTATTTTCAAATAGTTGTTTCCATAACTTATCTTAGAAAGGTTATGGAAATAAGCTAAAAGTGGGTTATAAATATGTCATAAGTTATTTTCATAAGCTCTCTCAAATATTTTCTTAAGTGTTTATGTCATTTAAAAACATCAAATATGCTAATTAATTAAGACAGTGGAAGCATGCTTATTATGTTTCTGACTTGCAAGTTGTGCAGCTTCTTCCTCTTCAAGTATAGCTGCAAAGCCATTAATCTGTTTATTATATGAATAAATTATTGCCTCTTCTGCCTCCTCGTGGCTGTGAATGATCAATATATATATATATTAGTTAATCGATCAATTTCCTCTATAGAAAAGCTTAAGCTGAATATTTTAATTAATAGTTTTTTATCATTAGTATATATATATACCTTCCCAAGATTGAACCCAGTAAATCATAATGAGAATATGTAGCAGTTTCAAGGTCAACAGAGGAAGGAGTTGGACCATGTACATGTGCTCCCAAGTATACAATGTAGCACTGTAAAAATAAATAGGAAACCAAAAACCAAAAGCTTATGAAATTAATGAAATCATAATCTTAATTATAAAGTATATATGCAATTAAGAAGCAAACTAGCTTACCTTTTTGCTTGCGTGAACATGATTCAGCATCAAGATGAAAATAAGAAGTGATGAGAAAAGAAGATGATGAAGAGATAAAATGGAGCGACCCATTTTTCAGTCTATGGAAAGTGTTGAGCTTAGCTTAGGGGATATATGCTAATTCATCTCCTTATGCAATGAAAGGAACAAATATTTATATGGGTTAAAAGACAGCTCAATAGTTTTTTGTTTTTTTTTGGACAGTTCAAGAGTATTTTTATTCTAAGCTTTTGGTAAGCTGAATAAGATATTATGTCATAAATTAATAAAAGAAAGATCACATCATATCATAATTCAAATAAAGATTTTGACAAACTTAGATTTGTCATCTTGGCTCCTTAAGATGAAAAAATTTGTTTTTAAATTTGCTTAAAATTTGGTGATGAAGGTTCTTCAAAAATTACGGCACGGTTAGTTGTAAACATAGCGCAGTTTGGGTGCTTGAAGATTGGTTTTGCTCGTCCAAAATCACGGCGCGATTTCATGCAATCGTGTCGTGATTGTGGATAAGGTTGGCAATGATGTTGTGTACAAGTTGAAGATCGCGATGCGATCCAAGAAAATTGCGGTGTGATATTGTCTGCGTATGGGTACTACAAAAGCCTCCGTTAATCAATTTTTTGTGAGCCTTTAAGAGAGAGAATTTTTACAAACCAGTGGATGCAACTTAAAGGCTAAGGGTTAAGTGTCTTTGTGTGAGATTCTTGGGTTGGGAAACACTTCACAAACACCTTGGATAGTGAGATTTAATTAATAGAAAGATCCAAAAGCTTTATCTCTTGTTTTCTTGTTATGATTCATTGTGAGTTTGAGTGACTTGGAAAATGAATTAAAATTAAGATTTGTTCTTTCATAGTTCGCGGGATCTAAATTCTTATAACCTCTTTGTATAACTCATCTTCATAGTAGATTATTTGAGAGTTGCTCTCTCCCCCAGCTAGCCGTAGAACATATTGATCCGAACTGGATTAACAAATATTGATGTGTTGGTTTTCTCTACTCTCTTATCTTTGTTGTTTTGGTTATTCTTGTGGTTTTACTTTACACTTAAATTTAGGTCTATTATGTTTTGTTATTTTTTGAAGCTACTTTAATTTAGTTACGATTTCCTTTTGCTCCAGACTGCTAAATTTATTGGTGTGATTTACAGTTCAAATGCACAACAATTTGGTTGGTAAAGACTATTCATCATGTGTACTACAAGTTTTCCTTTAAAGAACCACCATTAACAACAATTAATGGATGTTTAGTACCTTTCACAAAATAATGCCAAAAAATTGTGTGATACAAGAGTTAGAGCCACATTAGTACTCAAGACATGCGTTTTATTAGAAGCTACAACTTCTATCTTTTAGAAACCACGGTGAAAATAATCTTGGAACGCGAGAATTGCAAGTTAAATGTAGTTCGAAAGATACACTTATTCAAAATTTAGGAAAAAATTATGTAAAACCTCCACATCAAACAATGAAGGGAATACAAAGAGTCAAAGGACAAAACAGAATTGGACTCCTTGCCACATATTCTTAATCTGAGGTAAAGTGGAAATTTTCAAATCAATACCAACGTAAATTAGTGGAAAATTTCAAATCAATACTAACACCCTTTCATACCAGCAGCAGCAGTTTTTCTTGGTGGTGTCCGGAATTGGAACCCAGACTTTGTATATATTATGCAATATCTCTATCAACTGAGCTAAACTCACAGAATACCAGCAGCAGTTGATTACATACATTACATTCTTAAAGATAGTAGCAAATCAAATATTATTAATTTTTTCCACTTGCTCTCCCCTTCCAAAGTAGTTATATATGAAGAAAAAATTAACTTTCAAAGTCCTCCCCTTTTAATGTCTACTATTTTTTTCACTTGTTCCTTCTTTTTTTTCAAAACCCTCTCCTCCCTTCTCTTAAAAACTCGCAAACAAAGTCTAAAAGTGTGTATTATTGTGCATATTCGTATCTTTTAGAAAACCTTGTGTATGAAGGCAAGTGGTATAGTACCTACGGTGACCATAATAATTGTCGTATCTGAAAACGAGTGCTCTATTTCTTGAAATGGTACTATGATGGCTTTGTTATTTATGAACTATAAGAAAATGTATACCCAAAATCATGCATTGCGAGTGGTTTTGACAATTAAAAAAGAGAGAAAATGGTATCTTTTTTTTCAAAACCCTCTCCTCTCTTCTCTTAAAAACTCGCAAACAAAGCCTAAAAGTATGTATTATTGTGCATATTCGTATCTTTTAAAAAACCTTGTGTATGAAGGCAAGTGGTATAGTACCTACGGTGACCCTAATAATTGTCGTATCGAAAATGAGTGCTCTATTTCTTGAAATGGTACTATGATGGCTTTGTTATTTATGAACTATAAGAAAATGTATACCCAAAATCATGCATTGTGAGTGGTTTTGACAATAAAAAAAGAGAGAGAAAATGGTTTAAAGACAACTTTTACTATTAAAAAGAGAATAAGAAAAATGATAGAAGAGATACAGAATATTGATTATTTTACATTGATTATAAACTTGCGTATATGATAGTTGAAGTTGAAAAATGAAATTAAAATTTTATTTTATCCTTGTAAGTTATAGTTGGCTTGTTTTTTTATCTCTGGTGAGGCCTACGTTATCCCTTCATGAATTGGGGGTAATTGATCCCTAATGACAAGTCTAATTTGATTATAGAATGAAGAAGATGAAAATTAGATGTTTAGAATGAAGAAGATGAAAATTAGATGTTGAACGAAAGAAATGAAGAAGATTGATGTTTTTAAGATGAAAATGGTAATTGGTTGTAAGAAAAACCAAAATGATGAAGTCTACATTATCACTTGATGAATTGGGGGTAATTTACCTATAATAACAAGTAGGATTCGATTATGAAACGAAAGAGATGGAAATCACATTTTGAATGAAACAGATGTAGAAGATTGAAGTTTCTAAAGATGAAAATGGTATTTAATTGCAAGAAAATTAAAAGATAAAAGAAAAAATATACCCCTAAATCATTAAGCAGTAATCTAGAAAAAAAACACTTTCTATTGTCCACGTCATAAAAATGGATGGAAAGCTGACATCAAATATTAAAATAGTGGGAGCTTTTGAATTACAACAACATAATTTAAAAAAAAACAAAATATGAATGGACTAAGAAAAAAAAACTATATTACAAGGACAAAATGTGAATTTTACCCTAATCGTAATAATATACTAAATAATTTAAGCATGAATTTGTCCGTATTTATTAGTTTAAAAACACAGTCTCTTTTTTCTTTTGCTAAAAACCACAGTCTCTTTAAATAAATTTTTTTGTTTCTATCTCTATTGTCTTATCCACAACAACTACCTTTTATTTATCTTTTACTAAACCAACTGGGACTGTTAGTCTTCTTTTTGGTTGATAAATAAGTAGTTTGTTTTGATGTTAATCAAACGACAGCATATAATATATTAGAAACTATATCCAGTGACATATAATCGTAATAATTGGTTAACAAAGACTTTTGACCTTAAACCCTAAAAACAAGACTATAGACCTTCTGTCACAAAATGGATATTTAGCATCTTCAGAAAATTATGCCAAAACTGTATGATACTAGAGTTATTTAAAAGGGTTAAATAAATAAATAGCCTCTTCAAATATATCAACATTTGATTTTACTCCTATAAAATATTTTTTAGACTTTTGATCCCTCTAAAGTTTTTCATTTATGAAATTAGTCTCTGCTCTAGTGTAATACTCAATGTAGAGCAAGGTCTAATTTTCTAGATGAAAATTTTTAGAGGGACCAAAAACCTAAAAAATATTTTAGGAGGATTAAAATCAAATGTTTGTATATTTAAAGGGATCATTTACTTATTTAATCCTATTTAAAATTACAAGTAAAAAAAGAGTTATTCAAAATCATGTAAAAAATGATGGAAAAACTTCGCATCAGAAAATGAATGGCATAGTCTCTTCAAAAAAAAGAAAATGAATGGCATAGAAAACAGCAGCTGATTACATTACATGCTTAAAGTTAGTAGTAAATGAAATGTTATTAGCCCTTGATTTTAAAGTGTATTATGGCCCCCTTTGTTTCCTTAAAAAATCACTTTTTTTCTTTTTATGTGTTTGTTTAGGATATTTAGAATAATCATTTTATCAAAAAAATCTATCTTGATCTATTTTGAATTTTAACATGAACATATGTTACATAGTGCATGTTAAAACTCAAAATAGATTTTTATGGGTAGTAGACAAACGAAAATAATTTCAAATTATTTTTAAAATCTTTAAAATAAAATCTATAGATTATTTTAACATAAAATCTATTTTTTTAAAGCTGAAACAAACGCATCCTATACTTCTTCGCCTAAATTTCATTTTTTATAATAAATATGAGTTCTCACCGAGACTCTAAATATGTGTATGAGTTTACTTATTGGTATTTTTTTTTTCCTTTCAAAATAAGGGTACGAATCAAAATCCTAGAGTATCCTTGCTCTACATTGAGTATTACTTGTAATATAAAAAGGGGGCCAATCATCATCTTCATCCTTGCTCTACATTGAGCAAGTATATTGATTTTTATGGCCGCCCAATCATCATCTTCATCTTTGCTCAACTTTGGTGTAGTTTTGGGTCGCAAACTTGTAACTACAAATAAAAATTCAAAACCCTTCAATTGATGCATGTGCACATAAAGATGATTAACGAGGTACATGAATTAAGATATGGGGATGAAAATTCCTTTCGCATTTGATGGAAATGTCGAATTCTCAAGTACAGATCAGGTGCTATATAAAATGGAAGCAGCATCTCTAAAACATTACTATTTTTCAATAATGATTATCAATTAGTAACCGCCCTCGCATAAAGCAAAAATTCAAAGTTGATCTCATAGGGAAAGGTGACTAAAGGTGCTGATTCACTCAATTGCAAAGCCTATAGTTAAGTGAAAACATGAACTAAGAAGTAGGAATTATTACACTCACGCTGCATCAAGGTGGCAAAAAAATAAAAATCAATACACATGCTCCACGGTAATTAATTACCACTGGAGCATTTTTTATTTTTTTTTTGTATTTTTTTTTTTTATATTTGAAACGGCAATTAACTACCGTTGCATAAATTCAGCAGTAGTTAACTACGGCTCGAAGATAAAAACGTCATTTTTATATGTCAATATGACGTTTTGAACGTCATTTATTAGGTGAGTTTAATTTGTTGATAAGCCTTTTGTGCATCACATGTTAATACACCTCCTTGGACTTCTTGGATTTGTGTGTATCACGTGTTGTTGTTGAAGCAATTCAACGTGTTGAAAATGTGTTTGGAAGTAAATTTGGAGGACTGTTACTAGTTTGAATTTGTGGCTTTATGTATTCATTTCATCCACTCAGTGCGAAGCTAACAATATTTTTATGAGGTGGCTACGTAAAATTTTGTTTGAAAAAATTGACAATAAATTTAATCAATAAGAAAAAAAATTCACAACAACTATTACTTATATAAAATGTACTTCATAAAATACACTTAAAACAGCAATAACGGATTATACCGAAAAAACAACAACGGATTATACCAAAAGAGTTTTAACATAACAAAGGATTGTACCTAAAAAGCAACAACGAAGGAAATAAAAATTAATAGTAGTTATTTATGAAAGTCGAACTCGACGATCTTTCAAAGACTCAAATTCATCGATAATTGTCTATGATCTAAACTGACTTTCCAATGTTCTTTTCGGTGTAAATAAAGTGTGGTTTCGTTTCGTTTGCCTAATTCATTTATTAATAATTAATAATAATATTTTAATTTTAATATAACAATAATAAAGGGTGTTTGTTCAGCGATGTGTTATATGTTTGGAAGAATAATAACCGATTAAAAATTCAGGGGTAACTGATATATGTCTTGACGAATAGTAACCAATTAAAAATTGAATTAGGAATAATTAAGTATATATTATTAGGGATAGTTAAATATAAAAATATACCTCCTCTTTCAATAACCTTTTCTTTTTTGGGGTAGCCATAGCTACCCCTTTGTCATACAAGCATTCGCCCCTGCATCCACTCAATGGTCGATAATTGTTCGGTTTGTTAACTCGGAGGCCTTCATTTAACTCATAAATCGATTGTTAACTCATAAATTCAAATGAGTTTACATTTTTAGGTGTCAAAATCATGTTAAATCGGAGGTAAAATAGTTTTTTGTTCAAATCAGAATGTTTGACGAGTTTGAGTGAGTTAACACGTGGTAAACTTGATAAACTTGGGTAAAATCGTCCGAGTTTACAACTTAATACTTAATCTAGTTGTGGGCCATTTTTTCTAGGGCTGATTTCTGTTAAAATCATATTCCTTTTTTTAAGCTCAGGAGCCCAAAGCGTGTATACTGCCTTTACCGTTAACACTTGCTTGCCTTGTCTTACATTTCTTTCTTCTGAAACCTTCTTAAACGAACAACACAACACACCATTTTTACGATTGAGCGAGTTGATTTTGCATTTTGATGGTTAGTTGAGGATAACACTTTCTTATGGTGGTTGGGTACACTTTGCCTTTATTATAACTAAGTCATATTTTACACAATTGAACTATATATTTACAATACTTATATTAGCTTACATATGTGATGTATATAATAAATTTTATATAATTTTCATTTTATATTAACTCCTACGAATTTACGAATCGATTTTACCTAAATAAAACGAGTTGAGGTAAACTCTCGAATTTAAAACCTTGATTCAACGTATTGGAAATGTGATTGGAAGTAAAATTGGAGGATTGCTTCTAGTTTGCATTCGTGGCTTCAAGTATCCCTTCCATACACTCATTGGTCAATAATTGTTCGGTTTAACCAATTGTTGGTTTGATTCCACTCTTTGGTCTTTGGTTGCTTCCTTTTATTTGATTCTCCATATGTTGACTCTTCTTTCTTTGATTGGTTCTCTCTATTGATATATTCATTGTTTGTTTGATTGTCTTCTCCTCCCTTTTGTTCTTCTCTATAATTTTGCTCCCTCCTTTGATTCTTCTGATTGATTGTTTCTCGCATCTTGATTCTTCTGATCGATTGTTTCTTCCTGTTTTGATTCTTCTGATTGATTGTTTCATCCTTATTTGGATTCTTTTGATTGATTGCTTCTCCTCCGTTCAGGGATGGATCTGGACTTCTAACATCAGCAGGGCTATATTTTTTTCAAATGATTAAATAATAAATTTTTTAATAAGAAGCTATATTAAACTTTGTGACCATAAACATAAGGTTTTGACATCCTCGAGCTTTTAAAATGAAGCATTTTCATCCAAGTCAACAACTTAACGGCTTCATCAGCATTATCATTTAAACTGAGACTTACAACAGAGGTAACGTTGGAATAGATTATCAACTAAAAGGACCTCTTTGAAACTTTTGAAACTTAAAGGACTAACTTGGAAATTCTGTCAAACTAAAAGGACCTAATTGAAACTTTCAAAAATTAAAGGATTAACTTATATCAAACTAAAAGGACCAAAAGTGGTATTTGGTTTATTTTGTTTGGCAAATTCATAATGCTTCTTATTGATGCATGAAGAGTTATACGATTTATAGTTATACGGATCGACCAATAAATCATCTGATCCACCAATAAACCTAATATTTTGGCTGAGTTGATTATTAGTATGTGACCTTTAACGAGTTAACGAGTAATATGTATATACTATAATTGACAGCTCTTCTTTTTATCTTTTACTAGCGTTAAGACAGACACTTATGTGACTGTCTTTCTGCTTTTCTATTGAGCTTAAATATATTCTTATTTCATCGTATTTGGTTATAATTTCTTTACGAACATACCACAGTCGATTAAAAATTTAACTTATCTAACTAAAAAAACCGGTTAACTTATTGTTTCTATTGTAGTGGAATTGCTCCTATATTATAATGAGATTTAACTGATTTTTTTTAATTAAATATTTTAATAATATTATACACAAAATAAAATTGTAATCTATACTATATACAAAGAAAACAATCCGTTTAAGCTCTTTTGGGCTAACTTTTTTTTTCTCCAAAAATGCCCTCAATTTGGAATACAAATAACACATGTAACAAATAGATAAGATAAAAAAATGTAACAAACACGATATGAATATATATATATATATATATATATATATATATATATATATATGTCTGGGTTTTTTTCCTTTATCATTTAAAAAGTGTAACGAATTAAATGAATATATTTATACTTATTTTTTTAGTTTAAAAGTGTTATACTTGAAAGCAACAAACATTTATATTTTTAGTTTTAATTAAAATCAAAATTTCATAAATAAAAATACCGTTAATAATTTTCAAACGTTAGCGTAATAAAAAGAGTAAAAAGACGGGCACATAGTGCCCGTCTTTTTGCTAGTTAGAATTGCTTAATTAAATGATATAATTGAAAGATAAAAAGTCATCTCAAACTCACTTATCCCCTTTATGTACACTAGCGGAAAGACGGACACTCACGTGTCTGTCTTTCCATTCTTTTTATTATACTAACGTGAGTAAATTATCAACAATATTTTATAGAAAAAAATTGCGTGGAAACTACAAACGATATTTTATATAAAAAAAAATTATAGAGCTTGAAATTATAAATATAAATATTTATAACTTTTTTTTTTTAATCAAAACCAGGTAGAAGCAAGATGCCTCTACCCTAAGTATATAACTTTCAAATGTAACAAACTCAATAAATGATATTTATTTTTTTAATGACAACAATAATATAAAAAATATGACAAATTTTTTTATCTTTTTTAATAACACCAACGGTATAACATTATTATAAGAAAATTTGTTTATAGGTATAATTAGAATCGCAAAAAACTTAATTTGACAAATCGTGGCATTCTATATGTGGAGGAGCGGTTATGTGTTGCTGGATGTGGGATTGTCGAAGATGTTACTCATTTGTTTTTGTCTTGTGCAACTTTTGGTGCATTATGGCCGATGGTGCGGCATTGGTTAGGAGTGGTAGGTGTCGACTCTCAATCAACTTCAGATCACTTTGTGCAATTTATACATTATGCAGGTTGTTCGAGTGGGCGACGGTCTTTCTTCCACTTGATTTGGTTGCTTTGTGTTTCGGTGTTGTGGAATGAAAGGAATGATAGGCTTTTTAGAAATAGACAAAGTACTGTGCCTCAATTGCTAGATAAAGTGAAGTTAACTTCGTTGTGGTGGCTAAAGGTTAGTAATGTTGTATTTAGTTTTGGCACTCATCAGTGGTGGTCGAGCCCACTTTTATGTCTGGGTATTGATTGATTTGTTTGTAATTTTTGTTTAGACTCTGACATTTTTTGTGATTGTTAGGCACATCTTGTGCGGTAACAATTGCGGTGTCCGTATTAATAATATCTCATTTTTGCCTGTTCAAAAAAAAAAAAAAAGAATCGCAAAAAACTTGACCCAAAATCCCCTATTATATATATATATATATATACAATCCAAATTAATAATAGATGTCAACACTGGGACCTCTTATCCTAATTTTTAATAAGGCTTTATTAAAAAATTAATAATTTGGTCTATTAAAAAAATTGGCAGGCATCTTTCTTGATAAATCTAGTGACAGTTTTATAATCACGAGGCAGGCATATTTTCCAACAAATAACATATTCTTTTTTTTTGAAAGAAACAAATAACATATTCTAACAGAGTCAATTAAACTACGTTAATGTAAGAGGAATACGAATAAGAAGAAACAAACAAAAATAGCAGTCACTGGATTATTTATTGTTCGTTTGATAAGAGTAGTTAGATGACCAATTTTCCCAAAAATAAGTTAGATGATTAATGTACAAAAAAAACGATTTTTAATCTAATATTTTTGTTGGGGAGTTTGGAGAGAGGGGAAGGAAAGACTTTAGAGGAGAGAAATATGAAAAAAAATTGATAAATCTTTCACATTTTTTTAAATTAATGCTTATATATTTATAATTTTAAAATTATTATAACAATATATATATATATATATATATATATATATATATATATATATATATATATATATATATATATATATATATATATATATAGGATATGATCAAATGACACCAAGATGTCAAATTAAATTTGACACCAAATCCTAGCCATTAATACAGTTTTAATCTAACGGCTCCCATAAACTCATTAAATACTCACATGCTTGATCAAGTGACCCACCTTTTATTTTTAGAAATAATTATTCTTTCTTCTTTTGGTTAATTCATTTCCAAAAATTCTCCAATTCTATTTTTTTTTTTTGAAGGATTCTACATATTTATTCTTAGGACTCTCATGCACATGAGTTACCCCTATTTCATTACTCCAAAATCTAATTGCCGTAATTTTTTTGAGGTTGTGTTTCTCTAAATCAATCACGTATGTTGTTATGTTATGTACCTTATTTTTCTTATTATATACTAGTAATGATTCTTTTTTAATTGGTCCAAGATGACATTACCAATACATGTTGTGCTTCTTCTCACATACCTCTTTCTCTCTTTATCGCTTTGGTGTTAACAATTGTTATATGGACTTGATTTTGTAGTTATTGGCTTCATGTAATTCCTTTGTTAAAAATTAAATTGAACTTCATGCGAAGACATGTTTGATTTTGTGAGAGAAGCATACTTTAGTTAAATTGAATGTTGTTTATTTCTATATCACGTCGTTTTCGTTGCATTATCTTTGTCTACGGTTTGTCTCGGTCAAACTTGGTTACGGTGGCCTGTAGGATTTTGTGATTTCGGTTGGTACAGATGTTGCGTTATGGATTTCGATCATCGTGGTATGAATTACTCATAACATTGCATAAAGAACTTAAATTAGGGAATTAGTCATTATTCACTTTGTTAATGTTTTTGGCATCCCTGACCCTTCTCTAAAACAATTTTCTTTAAGGCTCTTCGAAAAAAATAGTTAATAGAAAATAAACTTAATAAAGAAATGAGGTTGTTATAGGATGAGCAAAACGACAATTAAGTTTGGACAGCAGCCACAAAATTAAGTTTTCGACTAGTATATGAAAAGAGAAGATGGAAGTTGTGATGTTGAATAGCTTGGGAAGTGAAGCATAAAATAGTGGTATAGCAACAAAAAAAAATGGCAATTAGGTTTTGGAGTAATGAAATATGGGTAAATCATGTGCAAGAGAGTTCTAAAAATAAACGATGTAGAGTCCTTCAAAAAAATATAGAATATTAGAATCTTTGGAAAGGAATTAACCAAAAGAAGAAAGAATAAATTATTTCTAAAAATAAAAGGTGGGTCACTTATAAGCATGCGAGCACTTAATGAGTTTATGGGAGCCGTTAGATTAAAACTGTATAATGGTTAAGATTTGGTGTCAAATTTAATTTGACACCTTGGTGTCATTTGATCCTATCCCTATATATATATATATAAACCCTCTCAAAACTCTCCTCCAATACAATTTTTTAGTCCTCAAATGAGGAGAGTTTTATATTTTGAAGAAAAATAAGACCCCCAAAGCCCTACTTACAATCCAATGTCCTCTATTTCTTCCACTTACTCATTCCTTTTTTTTTTTTCTTTCTTTTCAAATCTTTCTTTTCTTTTCCCTCCAAACTCGCAAACAAAGCCAACACTGAAGAAATATCTATCGGTTTCTGTTTCTACACTCTTGATCTGTTTCATAGTGTTTCTTCTTCTAATTTATAACCCAAATAAGCTGAGCTATCTAAGTTTGCGATAGATTTTCTGCGTTCTTCATGATTGATGCCGAGTTCAATCCTCAGAGTCAAAGCTATGCAGAACCCTAGTCATAGAGCAAGAACAAGATAATAAGAACAAAGTTATAGTGATAATTGACACACGATTTATATTAATCATTTGCTCGATGGTCAATGCATATAAAATAATACAATTTGTTAAAAGATATCAATATTTTGTTTACCGTATAGAAAATTAAAATCAAGTCTTTGTTGAAAGGAAAAATTAATTCCCATTTTAGGTGTGGATAGTTTGATTAAATAAAAATAATAATACAGTAATAGTTGAATGACATAATCAATTCTTGTTTCTTTTGGAAGAATAATCAATTCTTTGTTGAATGGCAAGAAAAAAGAAAGTGGTATTAAGCTCCGTCCAATAAATATTCAGGTATCTTTAAATCGGCTTATTTGTATTTATCTATTGAAATAAACAATTGCGATGTTGTTTGTGGAAACTTCTGAGAACATATTATGATATGTTCATAAGTTGTTTTCAACTTATGTTAATTAGTTATCGGTGATAATTCAAGAAAACATTTAAATTGCATGTTCCTGATCAAATGAAGACAATAAACCATTTGTTCCTTAAGCTCCAAGGTACCAAATGAATATTTGTAAAAAGCTGCCTAACAATAATAAAATCTGTTTCCAAACCAAAAATGATTCCAATTCTTTTGAACAGCCAGCTCAATAGCTCAAATAGCCCCCATTAGCTCTGCTAGAAGGGAACAATGAACCGGGATGATAGCTGGAGCCTTTATATAATGAGGAGGGACATAAAAAAATTCAAAAATTTTCTGAACAAAATATATAGGTGTTATAGAAATTAACCTTTTTATAATTGAGTTGCTGCTGCAATATTCATTTGATTAATCAATTAAAAAAAGATGAACACTTTGGTGTCCTAAAGTCTATTCTTTGTTTGAAATCGAACACTTTGATTTCATTTAGTTAGTTTAAGTTAAAGGTGGAAATCGAACTCTAGATAATTTGCTAATATAAGTTGAATACCTGTATAACAAAATCATACCATTTTTTATATTTCATTATTTTAAAATAATTTTAAATTTAAAATTAATTTCATCGACATGGACCTGTATAACAAAATTCCAGGATACTAAAAAAACAGTCTTCATCTTATCACTCAGTTAAGAAAAATGGAAAAATATGACCATAAAATTTGCATTAAAATTTGAGGAAGACTTAGAGCAATGGAAAAATATGACCATAAAATTTGAGAAAGACTTGGGAAATTTTGCAATAAAAATATGACTTTAAAATTTGTAATAATGTTCCCTTAGAGCAGTAGAAAAATATGACCATAAAATTTGAGGAAGACTTTTGACCAACAAGTTTAACATAGTCTCATTTTCACACATACTGTGTACCCATTATTACCAATAGAAAATATATTCCCACAGCCACATGGTTTTTTTTTTTATACAATTGCTATTCACACATAGTCATACTTTGCTTTATCAAACTTATAAATATACAGATCCCTGAAAAATTCATAAATCATCTAACAATATTCATTAGAAAACAATCCATCTACTTGAATAATGGCACTATCCACATTCATCATGATTCTGTTCATAATTTTGTTCACTTCATGGCCACAAGCTGTAGCTCAAGACAGTGAAGCAAAATCAGCACTATTAAAATGGAAAAATAGCTTTGACAATCCAAGTCAAGCTCTCTTGCCAACTTGGAAAAATACCACAAATCCATGCAGATGGCAAGGAATTCATTGTGACAAGTCCAATTCAATTACTACCATAAACCTTGAAAGTTTAGGACTAAAAGGTACACTTCACTCTCTCACATTTTCTTCATTCACAAACCTCACAACCCTAAATATCTATGATAACAACTTTTATGGAACCATTCCTCCACAAATTGGTAACCTCTCAAAAATAAATTCATTGAATTTTTCTCGAAATCCTATTGATGGTTCCATCCCTCAAGAAATGTTCACCTTAAAAAGTTTACAAAATATTGATTTTTTGTATTGTAAATTAAGTGGAGCAATTCCTAATTCCATAGGAAATTTAACCAACCTATTGTATCTAGATTTAGGAGGCAACAATTTCGTTGGCACTCCTATTCCTCCTGTGATTGGAAAATTGAACAAATTATGGTTTCTATCAATTCAAAAATGTAACCTTATTGGTTCTATTCCAAAAGAAATTGGGTTTTTGACAAACCTTACTTATATTGATTTGTCAAACAACCTTCTTTCTGGTGTTATTTCTGAAACCATAGGCAACATGAGTAAATTAAATTTACTTATCCTTTGTAATAACACAAAGGTTTCTGGTCCAATTCCACACTCCTTGTGGAACATGTCTAGCTTGAACACTATCTTACTTTATAACATGAGTCTTTCTGGTTCAATCCCTGAATCTGTCGAAAACTTGATTAATGTGAATGAGCTTGCACTTGATCGCAATCGCCTTTCTGGAACCATTCCTTCCACAATTGGAAACTTGAAAAATCTCCAATATTTGATTTTGGGATTCAATCATTTTTCTGGATCAATTCCTGCCTCTATAGGAAATTTGATCAATTTGGTAATCCTTAGTCTCCAAGAAAACAATCTCACTGGAACAATTCCAGCTACAATTGGAAATTTGAAGCTGCTCAGTGTCTTTGAATTAACTAAAAATAAACTTCATGGTAGAATTCCAAATGAACTCAATAACAACACCAATTGGTATTCCTTTCTTGTGTCTGAGAATGATTTTGTTGGCCATTTGCCGTCTCAAATATGTTCTGGTGGAAAATTAACGTTCTTAAATGCTGATAATAACCGTTTCACTGGTCCAATACCAACAAGTTTGAAAAACTGTTCTAGCATCCGAAGGATCAGAATTGAGGCAAATCAAATAGAAGGTGATATAGCACAAGTTTTTGGTGTGTATCCAAATTTGCAATACTTTGAGGCAAGTGATAATAAATTTCATGGACAAATTTCACCAAACTGGGGAAAGTGTCTTAATATTGAGAATTTCAAGATATCCAACAATAATATTTCTGGTGCTATACCATTAGAACTTACTCGTTTGACCAAGCTAGGTAGGCTTCATCTTTCTTCAAATCAATTGACTGGGAAACTTCCAAAGGAATTAGGACGCATGGCATCATTAATGGAACTCAAGATTAGTAACAATCATTTCTCGGAAAACATCCCAACAGAAATTGGATCGCTAAAAACACTTAACGAGTTGGACCTCGGAGGAAACGAGTTGAGTGGCACGATACCGAAAGAAGTTGCGGAGCTACCGAGGTTACGAATGTTGAATTTGAGCAGAAACAAAATTGAAGGAAGTATTCCATCTCTGTTTGGTTCAGCTCTTGAGTCACTTGATCTCAGTGGCAATCTTTTGAATGGAAAAATACCAACAGCTCTTGAAGACTTGGTGCAGTTGTCAATGTTGAATCTCTCACACAATATGCTTTCAGGAACCATTCCTCAAAATTTTGAAAGGAATTTGGTTTTTGTTAATATATCAGACAACCAGTTAGAAGGCCCACTTCCTAAAATTCCAGCTTTTCTTCTTGCTCCGTTTGAATCATTAAAAAATAACAAAGGCTTATGCGGAAATATCACAGGTTTGGTTCCTTGTCCAACAAACAATAGTCGAAAGAGAAAAAATGTCATTCGATCGGTATTCATTGCTTTAGGAGCTCTAATATTAGTGTTGTGTGGTGTTGGAATTTCAATTTATATTTTTTGTCGAAGAAAACCACGAAAGGAAAAAAGCCAAACTGAAGAAAAAGCCCAAAGGGGAATGCTATTTTCAAATTGGAGTCATGATGGGAAAATGACGTTTGAAAGTATTATTCAAGCTACTGAGAATTTTGATGACAAATATCTCATTGGAGTTGGAAGTCAAGGAAATGTTTATAAGGCAGAGTTGTCCAGCGGTTCGGTTGGTGCCATCTATGCTGTGAAGAAGCTTCATTTAGTAACAGATGATGAAATGTCAAAGTCTTTTACGAGTGAGATTGAAACATTGAGAGGAATCAAACACAGGAACATCATCAACCTTCAAGGATATTGCCAACATTCTAAGTTCTCATTTTTGGTTTACAAGTTCATGGAAGGTGGAAGCTTAGATCAAATAATAAACAATGAAAAACAAGCCATTGCATTTGATTGGGAAAAGAGGGTGAATGTTGTTAAAGGTGTCGCCAATGCTTTGTCCTACTTGCATCACGATTGCTCACCTCCTATTGTTCATCGTGATATATCGAGTAAAAATGTTCTTATCAATCTTGACTATGAAGCTCATGTCTCCGACTTCGGGATCGCTAAGTTTCTAAAGCCTGATGAGACTAATCGGACCCATTTTGCAGGAACTCTAGGGTATGCAGCTCCAGGTTAGAACCATTTCCTTTTCCTCTCTTATATAGAAATTAAAATCACCATATCATTTTTTCATAAAATACACCACTTGATTTAATATTGAAACTCGTTGATTTATGCAAAATATAACATAAGTTCATTTGTTTGTAGAGTTGGCACAAACAATGAAAGTGAATGAGAAATGTGATGTCTACAGTTTTGGAGTACTTGCTTTGGAAATCATAAAGGGAGAACATCCTGGAGATCTCATTTCATTATATTTGTCACCATCTACAAGGACATTGGCTAATGATACATTATTGGCAAATGTTTTAGATCAAAGACCTCAAGAAGTTATGAAACCAATTGATGAGGAGGTTATCTTGATTGCAAAGTTAGCATTTTCTTGCATAAATCCAGAGCCACGCTCTCGGCCAACCATGGATCAAGTATGTAAGATGCTTGGAGCAGGAAAATCACCTTTGGAAGATCAACTTCACACTATCAAACTAGGACAACTTCTTCATTAACTCATTGAAATACTCTATTGTATATATAATAATATCCTTGTCTTTTTCTTGTTTCTTCTGTTGTAAGCTTTGAATATTTCTTGTTTCTTCTGCTGTAAGCTTTGCATATTAATTGTTGCTTCTGTTGTAATTTTTGTATATAATCAAGTTGATATAAATAACATTTCAATGTGAATTTGGTTTTATAATGAAAAGCTAATTCATTTCATTAAAAGTCAAATAATCAATAAAAGGAACATGTCAAAATAAATATGAGAATTATGCTCAAGTATCCGTCTTTCGGCTCTTTTTATTGTCTTTCGGCTCTTATTATTATAAATGCTTTCATATAAATACTAAATTATTCGTATAAAAAGTTTTATTTTTGCCTATATTATAAATGCTTTCATGTTTGGAACATTCAAGCTAGGAACATTTGTCAAAAAAACAAAAAAAGCTAGGAACATTAAGATAAGACATAAAGCAAAATGCCTTATATAATAAATAAATTATTCGTACACCAGTAAGAGCAAGTTTCTACTCATTTAAGATATTAAGTAAAGGGTTAATAGTGTTTTTTACCCCTGTAATATAGACTATTTTCGGTTTTCGTCCCTATAAATTTTCGGTTTGGTTTCCGTCTTCGTAATTTTATTTTTAAAAATTTATGGAAAAAATATTATATTTTAAAAACCTGGATACAAATTTAGAAAAAATTCAATTTTTTTTCGAAAATTTTATTCCATTATTTTTATAAAATCTTTTTCGAAATTAAAATATTGGAAAAAAAATTATTTTTTTACGAAATTATGAAGATTTTACGATTTTTCCTAGAATTAAAAAGATGGTTTTTTTTTCATACCAAAAATAATAATTTGGTAATAAAAAACATTTCCAGAATTTTTTTTAAAAACATCCGCAAAAAAAAAATTCCTGAATTTTTTTTCTAATTTTTACAATTTTCTTTATTTTCAAAAATTAATTTTCAAATTTCTTAAATAATTTTTTATTTTTCAATTAATATAAATGAATTATTTTATTTTTTTTGGATTTTTTTAAATTTTTAAAAATTAAATTATAGATATTTTAATAATAAAATCTGAAGTGGCCAATTAAAAAAAATTAAAAAGAAAAAAGTCAAGTCAGCGCCACATAAGCGAAACTGCAGAGTTGGATAGGGGAAGGGGGTTTTCCAAAAAAGAAAAAAAATTACGAGGACGGAAACCAAACCGAAAATTTTATAGGGGCGAAAATCGAAAATGACGTATATTACATGGGTGAAAAACACTATTAACACTTAAGTAAATAAGAACTCATACACTTATTTTTTGACAACTTTTATGACAAATATTTTTCTTATATTTATGTTTTTATTCACTTTTTACTTTTCTATTAATTGTTTTTATTCTAGAAGAAGAAGGAAAACAATTGTCCCAAAAATTATCCTAAAATGACGGTGTAAATATCATTTTTCTAAGTAAAAAGTAGGGTTAATAGGTCTTTACCCTCTGTAATATAGGTCATTTTCGATTTTTCCCTCTGTAAAATTTTTATTTTGATTCACCCCCCTGTAAAATATTTTTGTTTTGATTTACCCCCCTAATAGGCCAAACAAAAACGAAAATTTCTTGAAAAAATAAAATAAAATTGGTTTTTGTTTGGTCTATTAGGGGGGTAAATCAAAACAAAAATATTTTACAGAGGGGTGAGCCAAAATAAAAATTTTACAGAGGTGAAAACAAAAAATGACCTATATTATAGAGGGCTAAAGACCTATTAACCCTTAAAAGTATACTCTTAGAAAAAGAAATTAATTTCTCAATTGACTTAGATAGATTGAAACTTACTCCCACATAATAGATTGACTATTACTTTTCCCAATCTTATGTCTTTCCTCGCGCGCCCTTTTTTTTTTCTTTCTAAAATACCCTTAGTCCGGATTATATAATCCGGAAACCATTCCGGAATATAAATTCTGGAATGTTTTGTGGATTTTGGCACTTCATCAGGCTGATGGATGAAGATGTAAGTTATGAATAGATGGATCCGGATTATATAATCCGAACATTTTAGATAATTTCCGGATTATATAATTCAAATAGTGTAAATCACCTCATTGAAAGTCAACAAAAGGGTATGGTGAACGATGGTTCCGGATTATATAATCCAACATCTTATAAATCTGTCTGGATTTTATAATCCGGAATGCATCAGTACAGAGGCAGAAGCCATCTGTTTTGGCGCATTTTGCTTGCTTTCAAACAGACATATCATGTCGCTGACATGTTTTAATAGTAAATCGAAGTTATAATCATCAACAAAATATAATTTTTCAAACATAACATTAATCAAATATAATTAAAAATGAATAACAAGATTACATAACATTCAAAATTATCCAAGTGTTACATAATTCAAAAGCATCCAAAATATTCAAACATTAAAAGTAAATAAAATACAATCAATCCCTAATAACTACACCCCAGCACCCTTGCCACTCAAGCCTGCACCAAAGACAACCACATATAAATATACAAACCATATACACTTACATTTTAAAAAATAAAACATAGTTTTTAATTTATACCTGCAACAAAGTCAGGTATCATGCCACCCAACTGCAGTTCCAACGTGCAGCATTGTTGAGCTCGTTATACAACTGAGCTAGTGTCGCAGCTCCCCATGAAAAACCAGAAACAAGATCGAGGTCTCTAAAGTAGTTCAGGTACACAACATCCACAACCCACTGGCTCTTTGCAGTGAAGATCGTGATCCCCACCAAGTATAGTAAATATATGCGGACAGCCTGGTCCTGCAACCTCTCCACCTTCTCAGTCACACCATACTCAGCCGCCAAATCCCTCTGCTCCTTCAAATGCTCCTTGAAGATCTCCTCCAAGTAGCCAAATCGGCAATGTGCACCTTTGTCCTTTTGACCTCTCTAAGAGCATCACCCATACTAGACCCCAAGTACGTCTCCATCAATTCCACCATCTCGCCCCATGATATGACACGTGGGTAAGGAGCATGTCGTCAATGAGGATATGCAGCAAAGAGGCCACATCATCAAGTGTGACTGTCATCTCCCCAAACGGAAGGTGGAAGCTGGAAGTCTCCTTGTGCCACCTCTCCACAAAGGCACAAATCAGACAATGGCCAATCATGTTGTAGCTGGTATCCTGAAGCCAACAAAGGTCGGTCCCATGCAATCTATTCTCCCACCACCGTGCTGCCATGATAGGTCTGGTGTCATCATCATGCAGACCAAAATCCCAATCTTTATTTTTTGAAAATATAAAAACTCAAGGATACAATTGTAATTTGCATCTGATCATTAATGCTTATTTCTTATTTCCTTTTTTTTTTTTGGTTTTGCGGCTCTCTCTCCTCTACATGTATGTATAATGACATGGATAAAATTGAATGCAACTGAATTTTCACACATTGACAGTTTCTTTGCCACATCAGCAAAATATGTGGGGGAAATGACTAACAATTTAAAACTTTGGAGACCAAGATATAACATTAAAAAAAGGTCTTGCTAAACAATGTAATGGTTAAGAATTTAAAAATAAAAATAATTTATAAGTTTTATGTAGAAAATGTTACTTTTTAAACTTTCAATGTCTTGAATGCATCATTTTCAAGACAAAACTTCCTTTTTAAACTTCTTAACTAGTGCCCTCAGGGCAATGACTAGCATTTAGTCCTTCTTAAAAAAAAGGACTAAATTCATAAGCGAGTAATAATAGGAGGACTAAAAACAAATTAAGCTTAATATGAATATACTTGCAACGACAAAGAAAGTCAAAGTATATAGAACAAAATTAGGACCAACTACATAATTTTTACTTATATTTTGAAACGGATGAAATATATATAATGACTTGGTAAAATTGAATGCAAGTGAATTTTCACACATCGACGGTTTCTTTGCCATATCACCAAAATATGGGGAAATGAAAAACAATTCAAAACTTGGAGACCAAAATATAACAAATTAAAAAAATGGGGTGGGGGGACTAAATTCATAAGCGAGTAATAATAGGAGGACTAAAAACAAATTAAGGTTATTATAAATATGTCTGCAACGACAAAGACTTAAGAAGTAAAGATACTTCGAAATGGATGACATATCGGTATTTGCCTATTCGGTATGTATCCTGCACTAATATATGTTGATACATCCCCAATATACGTATCGGAAGAGTATCCAAAGATTAAATTATATTTTATTTTTAAAAATAATTATCCGCTACTTTTCAGATACATTGGGGATAAGCTAGGGATATGCGGTGAAAAACCGATACGCACAGGATACATGTTGTTTATGTTATTTTTGGGATATACGTGAAGGAAAATCGAATGCATAAACATGAAGTGAAATAAAAAAAAAAATCGATTTTCTTTCCTTGGATCATCACGAATTTGACATGAATAAATGAATGAATGAATGTTACCTCGAAGTGCAGGAAAAATCTCGATCACAAAGCAAAGCAAATATCAGAGCCTCTACTAGTCCACACGAACAGTGCTCCTCCAATTCCTGGTGCTAGCCAAGCGATCAGAGGTTTGGACAATTAGGGTTTCTAAAACGTGTAACCAAGACTTCAGCAGAAGGGTTCTATTTATAGAACTCTTACTGTGCTTTGCAAGTCACAAGTCACTGTTGGGCCTCCGTAATCTCATTAACGAGTTTAGTATTTTGCTAACTAATTAGCGTTATTTGCTAAACGCACCCATCATATAAGTCTTACTTGTATTTCTCTTTAGACCGTTCTTTTGTGTGTGACCCCATAGGTTCTAGTCACGTTGACAATAATATTTAATATAATATTTAATATTATAAACAATGAGCGGTATCCAGCAACAAATCATTGCTTTTATCAACAAACAAAAAACAACAAATTATTGCTACCCAAGTGACAAGAATGTCAAGTGATCCGACGAAATCTTTTCCATGATAATATTCATGTGTACAATTACTCCTTTGTCCTCATATCTATATTGATCAAAAGTCATATATTTTGTCACCCCTTGTATAAATCAATGTTTATATTTTGTCACCCCTTGTATAGATCAATATTTATATTTCTTGATCCCAAAATATACTGAATAACGAACAAGTCCAATATCTAATATTGACTTGATTCGGCATGGCCATGAAATTTTACAATCATATTTCATCAAGAGGCCTAAATATATATCTCCTGTTATGAGGAGGGAAAAATCTCATCTAGGACACTCATGTCCCTCAGCATGATTCATCAAGTATCCATTAGCCAATGTTATGGTTATCCTTTTACAGACAATGTTAGAATGACAATAACGCACTTGAGTCTGCATCTAGGGATCTTAGTGGTTTCAGGTCTAACAGTGATATACACCATTATCACTATGAGAATATCTTAAGACATATTCATAACATACAATGTAGTATTCTCATGGTGGGTCAATCCAGTATAAATATTGCTCCTAATTAATGTTTATACATATGTATAGATTTGATATCTCATATCCATGACCCATGAGATGTAGTCGTCAGCCTACATACGTAATAGTCTCGGTGCTTTATTATTATCCCAATTTATACTAAAGCTTGACTAAGGATATATTTAATAATAATGTTATTTATGTTAATGTAAGCAAACGATTAAGTCACACTTAATATACCATTACATGAACTATCTATCTGGGGACTTTATTAACATTACAACAAATATAATAAAAAGTGCCATATATTATTTAACATAGTATGTTATGAAAATGTCATAGCATAAGTTTAACATAAATTATTGGCCTCTAAGGCTTACACCAACAATGCGTACTTGATTAAACAATGGGGTTCTTTTTTTTTTTTTGTGATATATCATATATGTAATTGACAATTTTTTTTTGAAAGAATGTAATGGACAAATTGTCACTCTAATTATTATCAATATTACTTCTATTTATAATTATCTTATTGTCCACGGTTTGTTTTGTTTCTTTTTGTTGTTTTAAGAACGTTGTTATTGTTTTTTTTAAGGAAGAACGCTATTATTGTAGATTGTCATGCGAATGCAATTTCATTGTTGTGTCTTATTATTGTTTTATGTCTGTTTTGTTTAAATTTTGTGCTTATTTTTTTTTGTTGCTTTTGAGTTTTAAACAATAGTTTATGAGTCTTGTTAACAAGTGCCCTAAGGGCATTGTTTAAGGAACCATAAAAAGAAATTATGCCTTGAAAATATAAGTCAAACACTTGTTAAAGTTATAACCGTGCAATTTCCAATGTAAAAGTTGCTACTTTTAGATGCTTAAACAATGCCCTTAGGGCACTTGTTAACATTTTCCATAGTTTATATATTGAGTTTTTTTTTTTGGGTCTAGTAGCTTAGTGGCTAGAGCTCACACAATTTAATTGTGCAGAAGTGGAGTGTCCGGGGTTCGAACTCCGATCCCTGCATATAATATGCAATATCCTTACCAACTGAATTAAGCTCACGGGAATTTATATATTGAGTTTTAATATGCAGTTTAAATTTAATTTTTTATTAAAGTATCCCGGCGGTAATCGTATCTTAAATTTAAAAAAAAAAATAGAATCGATGTCGTATCGTATGATTTTAAACTGCAAAGACAAATAAATCAATCTACCAAACAAAAAGTGAATAAATCAACTTCATCAAAACCTCATTTGATCAAATGCTTTTTTCTAAACGAACCCAAACCTAACGGAACCACATGCTATTTTAATATTTTTTATTAGATATTTTTTTACTTCGAAATTGACCAAAATCTACTAAAAACACTCCAATATTTTTTAATGTATCTGTAAAATTTTATTCAAAAATACGAATTCTAAATATGTTTTTACTTAAAAGTATGGACCAAAATTATAGATGATAAACTTATGAGGGACTAAAAGTCAAAAAAAAATTTCAATGGCCTAAAATGAAAAGTAAATATATTTATAGGGATAAAAACATTTAACAAGTTTTTAATTATCGAAGAAATATAATATTTTTATTTGTAAATAAATTCCATAAATACTAAAATTATTCGTACCTACCATGCACACATTTCGAGTAAAGTATATTTATTTACATAAGAAGTCAAGTGAATATATTAAAAAATGGGTAAAAAAGAAAAAAGTAAAAGCTATATTGGAATATCCTTTACAGTAACAAAGGGGTTGGCTGCGGTTATGTTGCATCCTTATGCATCCTGCGTATATTCAGAATTTGTTTCTGTGAGCTGTATTCTAAAATCATTAGATGTACTTAATGATTTTCAGCACCCGCATATATCATAGTATATTTTGTATAAAATGATGTCAAAACCATTTTGCTGTGGAAATGGTTTCTGTGAATTGTACTCCAAAACCATTTCTGGATTTATGCAGGATGCATAAGGATTTTCGGATTTCCTTATGCATCATAACCACACCCTTTTTACAAAACAAAAGCTGATTGATTTAATTTCCTCAAGAAAAAATAATTAGTTCAGAATTTCCTAACTAAGAATCAAAATTTTATGTTTGTTTATATTATCAGCAAAATGATTTCATGATTGGAATTTGGAACATTAAAGCATTATGAACATTAAGATAAGATATAAAGGGTAATCAAAAAAAGAAAAAGATATAAAGCATAATGCCTTATATGCTAAATTATTCGTACCTACCATGCACATATTTTTAGTACAGTAAGAGCAACTTTCTAGATATTTAAGATAAAAGTATAATTTATAGAGGAAAATAAATATGTCGGTTGGGCTTACGAAGAATAGAGCTTCTCCAATGATACTTTAAAGATTTGGAATAGAATTTTTTTTTTAAGAGAATTTGGAATAGATGTTCTCCGAAACTCAGACTCATATTAGTTTCTCTTCTTCTTCTTTTTCCATTACATGGAAACAGAAAGGAAAAAAGAGTATTGCGTAAAAAGTGAACATATTAAAATAAAAGTAAAAGTTAAATTCGTTTATACATCAAAAGTTGATTGATTCCGAATGAAAAATGAATTTGCTACAATTTTAATTTTGATTTCAATCTCAATCATGATCGAAGTCCGAAATTAGGTTTAAAGATCAATTTAAAAGCATCATTCAGTAGAAGTAAAATAAATTTTCAAATGCGCAATATATAAAAAATACATATAATGTTAGTTTTCTTGTCATGTTACCTCAAAGCTGCGATCAAACTGGTATTGAGGATTTGTTGCCTAATGTATATATACTATATATAAAGAAAATAGCATGTTTTGTCTCTTTTGATCTCACTAAAATTATCACACGTCAAAATTGTAATTTTTCTCTTAATTAAAATAGAGATGGGAATAGGTCAAACCGACCTACATGGGCCTACGGCCTAACCTACAACAGATCAGGTCAAGCCATATTTTTTTTTCTTAAGTAGAGAAGACTTAAACTCTTTTAGAAACCTATTTAACTAAAAAGATTGGGCCATAAACCATAAAAAACATTTTAGGTCCATAAGACCGACTTACTTAAATAAATACAAATAATATTATTTATTACTAATATTATTATACTATATCTTTTTTTGAATTAAATTATAAATTTGTTAACCTTTTCAACGACTTAAGTTTATTAATGTACATTACTTTTCTCATATTTAATTGTAATATTATAAGCTAGAATTAAGATATGATATAATAATATATAGTTAAATAGTCAAAAAATTCATATCATAATGGTTTTGATTAATATGGTTTTTTAAAAGGAGATTTTTCCTACTAAAAAAAGCTAGCTTTAATAGAAAGAGATATTTTTCTTACTAAAACAAGCCTACCTACTATAAAAAAGCTAATAAATCAACTTCATCGAAACCCCATTTAATCAAATGTTTTTTTTTTTCTTCTGAGAAATGCATCCAAACCCAACGGAACGCATACTATTTTAATGCTTTTTATTAGATGATTTTTTTACTTCGAAATTGATCCAATCCAACAACAAACATTCTCCTTCAACAATAAAAAAAACTACAAACACTCCAATCATGATATCATCAACCCTTTCAAAATAAATAAAAAAATTATTTCATGATATCATCAACAAACTTTTTCTAGGGTTATGTCATCCAAATATAATCTCAAGACGCTTTTACCTAAATAATTAAAGAGACTTAAAAGCAAAAGGAAAAGATTAAGATGTCTCCCATATATATATTTTTTTTTAAAAGCAAAAGCTATGTCAAGCACTTTCTCCATGGGCCAATTGAGAAGTAACAACACATGCTATATCATTCACAAAAAGAGAGGGAGAAGGACTATATATGTAGGGTCTGAAGTACTGAAAGACCAACTCCAAGTACTTGAAAGAAATGAGTGGCTCCTTCTTTTCTCTTCACACTATGGTTACGTTACTTTTCCTTTTCATGTTCTTGCTAGAAACCGTCCATGGCACCAAAAAGGTAAGCTTGTATTGATTAATATGATGTTTCTTCTTTCATATATGATGATTTTGCAATTGTGTTGCTAAATTCCCATCATTTGTGACATTTCAACAACCGTTGGTCTTGCAGTGTTACATTGTATACTTGGGAGCACATTCTCATGGACCCCGCCCTACATCTCTTGAACTTGAAATTGCTACCAATTCTCATTATGATTTACTAAGTTCAACTTTGGGAAGGTATACAATGCTTGATATAACTATTTAGTTTTTTGATTCATTGTTAGTATAAGTTATAGTACTGGTGTACTATCTTTTTAATAAGAAAGATAAATAATACAGTTTTTAATAAACAAATGTTAGCTTTTTTTTTTTTTTAAATAATGAAACAAATTTTTTTTTGGGTGTGTCACTTTCAAGTAATGATATAAAAAGTAGATCATAGTAGTTTTAACAATTGTAATCAATACGTAAAAAGTAGATTAAATTATCATTTTCATCGCTAAAAGTGTGTGACGTTGTCACTATAGTTTGTGTATTAAAATTACAAAAAATCATTAAATGTATATCGTTCATTAGTGATTTTATGGGCTAAACCGATTAACAAAAGACACATTCTGTTGGTAAATGAAGTGTTAGCTAGTATCCATCGAATTTGGGGTTGAATTTTGTTGGAAATTCTCATTTGGTTTTATTTAGCTGGAAAAAGCATTTCTCATTGAGAAATAATTAAGGTTATTTTCTGCAACACAGAACTAAGGATAGCAGTACTGTTGTGTCCCCCCCCAGTTGTTTTCGAAAAGGAATGATTTTGCCATAAAAAATAAAAAAAAATAATTAACGGTGCAACTTGGTTGTGTAGGTTTAATTCATTTGTGAGAAAATATTTTGGAGTTTGGATGTCGAGCACGTGATTTTTGCATTAGGTTATCGTTCTTCTCCCATCTGTTTTTTGCTCCTTCCCGTCAAAATAGTCGAGCGTGAATTAACTCGTTCAGGTGCATTTTCAACGAGAGTTGACCCACATAGGTGTATTTTTCATAGTGTGAATTAACTCGCGTTGAACGGAAATGAGTAAAAACAGATGAAAGAAGAGCATTTCGCTTTGCGTTAAGGCTAGATTCGTTGGTCTTGTCGTGGGTTATGGCTTTCACTTTTGTAATATTGTCGTACTTTTAGCACGATTTGAGTAACTATATTAATATACTATCATTTGGGTTTTCTAAAAAAAAAAGACAGATTTAATGATCAAATTAACTAACAAAAAAGTCACACTATTTTTTTTTGTTAAATCTCTGGTTTCTTGGAAATAGGACCTAATAATTTTGAGTTCGACTAAAAAATAAGTAAAATTTGATCAATAATTATTTTTATTAGAAATCAAATTCAGATTCTCCCGAACAATTTATCATAGAAATAGTTTATTAACTACTCCCTCTAGTCTCAAATGTAAGCAACTTTTAACTTTTTAGGTTTATTAAATGAATATGAAAAGTTAAAAATTACTTATATTTGAGACCGGAATGAATACTGATAAAACAACAAAAGTCATATTAAAGGCTAAACTTACCAAGAAAAAACATTCAAATATATTTTTGTAATATTGATTCATTTAAAAACTATAGGGAAAACATTTAACACATTTAACAATTAAATGATCTTTTGTAGGCTTTCTCTAACATGTAGAAATAAAACGGTCTTATACCATGCATAAGTATTTTTTTCATCATTGAATTAATAAGTCATATAGTAAAATTTATTGATCGAATAGAAATTAGTTTTGTGCATGATCCAAGACTTCACTCATTTATTTACCGTATAGTTAACATTTTTGTATCCCAGCTCAAAATTCACATGATTGAGTTAGAATACTAGAAAATTTTGAGATATATAGAGCTCAAAGATTCAAATTCAAACCACTATCAAAATATATTACTCATCCGTTTTGAAATAAATGTCGTTTTAACAACAATTTTTTTTTAAATGAATGTCACTTTGAATTTCTAATGTTATAATAACTTTTTTCTTTTCAATTGTGCCCTTCAATTAATATTATATACACTAATTTCAAAGTATTATTTTTTCTTTAAAAAAATAAATCAATAGTTGATTGTGATAATTTGATAAAATAATTTTTTTGATTAATACATTTTTTAATATGTATGTAAAAATTTAAATAACATTCATTTTAAAACGGAGGGAATAACAAATAATATTCTTCTTGTAAAAAAAAAAAAAACAAATAATATTCTACTATAGAAAAAACTGTTTTCTCAAAAAAGTACGTGCAACATGTAGCATGTTAGATAATGATAACCGACAAATTTATGTAAAAAATTGTTTCATTAGACAAATTTATTCTACTTTATCATAATCATCACCTTCCATCGCATTTATTTATTGTTTAAAAATTTCTTTTTCTTTTGCTTTAAAAAGTGAAGACAATTATTGTACCCGAAAAGAAAGAATAATAATTACACTTCGAAAAAAGTTGATGGATATATTATTGTACTATTCTTTTACAGCCGGGAGAAAGCAAAAGAAGCAATCATTTATTCATATAACAAACACATCAATGGCTTTGCTGCTCTACTTGAAGATGAAGAAGCTGCAGATATTGCAAGTGAGCATCTTCTATCCATAGTGACAACTAGAGAAAATAGATTTAGTGACATAAATCACTACAACAAAAACTACTTTCAGCGACAATTATCTTTAGTGACAATATAAATTGTCACTAAAACTTTTATCGGCAATAGTGTCGGTAAAACCTTTAGCGGCAATTCTAACAAATGTTGCTAAATCGCATGTAATTCCCCTAAAAACTAAAACCTTGTACCGACAATTGTAATAGAAAAAGAATCTCTGATTCCCCAATCACTAGTTTCTTTTTTGTTACCAAAATTAGAAACAAAGTTTATATATTTTCTGACCAAATTTACACCACTAGCATCTAATTTTTGTAATATTGTGACATTAACATCATCCAAATCCAACCCATTTGGGGTTGGTCTAGTGGTTGGCTTGGGATCTTGGAGTTTGCTCATCCAGATGTCTCAGGTTTGATTCATTATGTGTCAATTTCGGTGGATTAAGTCCATACAGATCTTGCTCTTGCTTTAAACGGGGCCCCCGCAAGTGGTCGGTGGGATTGGTCCCCTCAGATTAGTCGATTCTTGGATCGGATATCGAGTTTTCAAAACATCATCCAAATCCAATTAGTCTTCTCAACTTATACGTTTTCAATAACCTTATGTACTTTTTTTTTTGTTTTGAAGGAATAACCTTATGTACTAATGGCCTAGCTTTGTCAAATTAAATTTTTGTTCAAATTAGTTGATAGTTGACACTGTAATGTTTCCATTTGAGCAGAAAAGCGAAATGTAGTGTCTGTGTTCTTGAGCAAACCTCATAAACTGCACACTACCCGGTCATGGGAATTTCTTGGACTGCGCAGAAATGCTAAGAACACTGCATGGCAAAAGGGAAAATTTGGTGAAAATACAATAATTGCAAACATTGACACAGGTAAAGTTTTTTTGCATCTTTTGCTGGCACATTATATAAGCTAGTTCCAACTTCCATTAGACACACAAAAAACTTCATTATAGTTTTAGCTTCCTTTTCAAATTAAACACTAAAATATTGACATTTGTTGAATAACTTGGGTAAAATATTGTATGCATTTCAACCCTTTAAAAAAAAGTTTAAATAAGTAAATAGTTCCCTAAATATACCAACATTTGATTTTAGTCCTTCTAAAATATTTTTTAGGTTATTGATCCCTCTAAAATTTTTCATTTATGAAATTAATCCCTGCTCTAATGTAATACTCAATATAGAGCAGGGACTAATTTCATAGATGAAAAATTTTAGAGGGCCAAAAGCCTAAGAAATATTTTAGGAGAACTAAAATCAAATGTTGGTATATTTAAAGGGACTATTTACTTATTTAACCCAAAAAAAGAATGAAATACATTACGGTCCTAACAAAATTGAGAAATATCATATTTTGGGGAAATAAAATATATTTGTTTCAAAGAATTGCAAAAACTAAACTTTGATTTTCTAATTTCTTTTAGGCTTACATGCTATTTTGGTTTCCTATTTTTTTTTTTTTTAAATGACGTTTTGGTCCAATATTTTAAAAAATAAAAAATAAATATCCCAATTAAAACTTATTATTAGATTTTGGTCTCTCATCTTATTTTTTTATAATGTGATATATTCATTTATGACGTGACAACATCTATTAGGTCCATTGAATATTCTTGTCGACAAAAATATGTCTAATAAATGTTACCACATCATAAATTAATATGACACATCATAAAAAAATGACCCAAAAATTGGACAAGTGACTAAAATATATTAAAAAAAAAACTAGGGATAAAAAAACCGATTTTGAAATAAGGGATCAAAACTTCATTTGAAAAATAAAAATTGGTCAAAAAAAAAAAACAATTAAAAGTGCATTTAAATCTTTCTTTTACTATGTTAAAAAGGCAATCTCTTTGACAACATAAAATAACATATCCACAATTTTTATTTTTGTTTCAAACCTTGAAATCGAATAGGTGTTTGGCCGGAATCCAAAAGCTTCAACGACAAAGGATATGGCCCTGTCCCGTCAAAATGGCGTGGGGGAAAAGCGTGTGAAATTAGCAAATTCAGCAAATACAAGAAAAATCCTTGCAACAGGTCTCTCTCTCTCTCTCTCTCAACTTAGATAAAATCTTTTTAATTTTTTAAAATAAATGGAGAATTTCATTTAAAGAGAGATAAACACAAAAATCAGATGATTAATTATTTTATAAATTTTTAAACTTCTTTTTGTCTTTCTATCTCAAAATCAAAGAAATGAAGAATGATTCTAAATGGTGAGAAATTTAACCCTTTAAATTCACAGTATAATATAAAGTACCAATCACCTATTACAAATCATATCATGTGTATCATGAAATAGATAACAAAAATGCTAATCAATATCTTTGGAACAGTGATTGTGTAGTCAATACTTCAAAAGTTTAAATAGTCTCATTTTCAACTTAAAACTTTTTTTTTTTGTTTCCTTAATCAGTGCCCCGATCAGAGTACTGGTTAGCATGGTTCATGAGAGATATAGAGAGAGAGCTAGTAGATAACTAACAAACTTAACCTCAAAAATTTTTAAAACACCGGTGGCAACTAAAACAACAGAAGATAGTTAGACACACCCAAGAACGGAGCCAGCTTACATCCGGGGATGCAGCTGAACCCCCTCAATCTTATTAATTCACACATATTATTATCTTATGTATTTTTCAAATATTGGTGTTGCACCAACTCTCTCTCCAACTGTAGAAGTTGCACACATTACACACCTACATTGATTGCTTTAAACGTGTTGTTAGTTACTACTTTTTACTACCTAGCTTTAATTCTCACCCAAATGCAAAAATAGAGAAGACAGTGTTGATTCCCAATCCTAAAGCTTATTTTTCTAACTATTTCTCATTCTTATATATACTCCCTCCGTCCCTATATATATAAGGCCCTTTTGCCAAAATCACGGGAATTAAGATAGTGAATATTTGTATTAAAGTTGTTTGTAATCACTATTGTTTTTACAATTTTATCCTTTAAGAAAGAAGGTTAGTTTATGTTTTCAACATGTTATTTATTGTTGATTGAAGAAAAAGATGTATAATAAATAGGGACATGTATGTAAAGAAATAATTAATGTAGTTGGAAATAACAAAGGGGTCTTATAAAAAGGGACAAAAAAAATTCTCAAAAGAGGCTTATAATTAGGAACGGATGAAGTATTTTTCAATTATTTTATTTTCTTTATAGAGACTATTACCTTAACTAATATTGATGACATTTCTCTCGTATCATTGATATGTGTACGAGTGTTGAATTTGCATATTTGAAAATCATAAACAATCTTTTTCAAACGACGATTGAAATTTAAGACATATTATTCATCTATTAGTCTATCTGCTTTAAAAGTCAGCAATAATTTTACAATTGTCACAACAACTGTTTAACGATCATTTTTTGCTATGGAGGTTGTGAACAATATAACGCATAATGAAATGGAAGATAAATGGATGAATTATTGTCTTGTGACTTATATTAAAAGAGATATGTTCGACAACATTGATAATGAGTTGATTATTCAACATTTTAGTACAATGTAAATTAAGTAAATGTAATTTTTTGTATATATTGTTATAATTATTAATCAAAGTTCAAAAGATTGAACCCCCTGGTTCAGGGTCCTGGCAACGCCACTGGGTACACCCACTCAATTAATTAGTTCAAAACAGAAAATGTTCCCATGCTTATGAATTATGACCCTCCATCTATTTTTCACATGTCCTTTCTTGAACCCGTAGCAAATAGTAATTCTACACCCTTTTTGTTCCAAGGCAATGATAACAAACAAGGCCCGTTTTTTCGTGCATCATCTCAAATACCATATGATATCATACTATAATGACAATGTAATTAATTTGTTATCAAGTGCAAACCAAAATCATGATAGGATGAGATCTGTGGTCATATAAATGTCAATTTTCACCTGTGTCCGGAGATCCTACTAGGACTACCTCGTTTAGTTTGAGACCCTCGGATGCTGATTTTTTCCGTGGTTACCAAGATAGGGAAAACTGATTGGAGTAGGACTAATTATTCTTGTTATATATAAACAGGAAGCTAATTGGAGCCAGATTCTTCAGCAATGCTTACGAGGCATACAATGACAAGCTTCCCTCATGGCAACGTACCGCACGCGACTTTTTAGGCCACGGTACTCATACTCTATCAACAGCTGGGGGAAACTTTGTACCAGATGCAAGTGTATTTGCTATTGGCAATGGTACTGTAAAAGGTGGTTCGCCAAGAGCTAGGGTTGCAACCTACAAAGTGTGCTGGTCTCTGTTAGATCTTGAAGACTGCTTTGGTGCCGATGTATTAGCTGCTATTGATCAAGCCATTAGTGATGGTGTTGATATAATCTCACTTTCACTTGCTGGCCATTCTCTTGTTTATCCCGAAGATATTTTTACAGACGAGGTTTCAATTGGAGCATTCCATGCACTTTCTAGAAATATATTATTAGTTGCCTCTGCAGGTAATGAAGGACCAACCGGTGGAAGTGTTGTGAATGTAGCTCCATGGGTATTCACAATTGCTGCTAGTACATTAGATAGAGACTTCAGCAGTACCATAACCATTGGTAACCAAACAATCAGGGTATCATTCTTAATATTCTGATTATTATTTTTTTGACAAATTTATTGTTATTATTGCTGTTGATTCATTATTATACTATAACTTTTAGCGACAATTAACAAGTGATGGTATATGTCATCTTGAATCTCATTATTCCTCTTCTTATTGTTGTAATAATTTTTTACTCTTATTGTTGTGTTATTATTAAGTTATAATACTTAATTTTGAATTCTATTATTAGGGAGCCAGTCTTTTTGTAAACTTGCCACCTAACCAGGCATTTCCTCTGATTGTTTCTACTGATGGTAAACTGGCCAATGCGACAAATCATGATGCGTAAGTACAAATCTCAAATGATTTACTTTAAAATAACCTACTTATTAATTAAATGATTGTTTCTTACACTTTTATATGTTATATATATGTCGTTGTAGACAATTTTGTAAGCCAGGAACACTTGATCCTTCAAAAGTGAAGGGGAAAATAGTGGAGTGCATTCGAGAAGGAAATATAAAATCAGTTGCTGAGGGTCAGGAAGCTTTATCAGCAGGCGCAAAGGGAATGCTTTTGTCTAATCAACCAAAACAAGGGAAAACAACTCTTGCAGAACCTCATACATTGTCTTGTGTGGAAGTACCACATCATGCACCAAAACCACCAAAACCAAAAAAGTCCGCTGAACAAGAACGTGCAGGCTCACATGCTCCTGCCTTTGACATAACTTCTATGTAATTGATTATATATCCTTCATACTCTGCCTCCCACACACACACACACTTACTTTTAAAGCTGTTACCTTTGTTTGACATGTTAAAATTGCAGGGACTCTAAATTAAAGGCTGGTACTACAATAAAGTTTTCAGGAGCAAAAACACTCTATGGAAGAAAGCCAGCTCCAGTAATGGCTTCATTCTCATCTAGAGGACCAAATAAAATTCAGCCATCAATACTCAAGGTGTATATATACATGGACTAGTAATCAACTATCTATAGTAATGGTCTTCCTTAGTTGTCTTTTTTTTTCAATGGGGTATTTAATTTGTTTTTTGTTTCAGCCTGATGTAACTGCACCAGGTGTGAACATACTTGCTGCCTATTCGTTGTACGCAAGTGCATCTAATTTAAAAACAGACAATCGCAACAATTTTCCATTCAATGTACTACAAGGAACTTCTATGTCTTGCCCTCATGTTGCCGGCATTGCGGGACTTATCAAAACATTGCATCCTAATTGGAGTCCAGCAGCTATTAAATCAGCTATCATGACCACAGGTACACACACGCGCGCACGCAATACATATATTTTCTATTAACAACAAGAGCTCTAACTTATTTAATTTTATATGCTTGCAGCAACCACACTAGATAACACGAACAGGCCAATTCAAGATGCATTTGAAAATAAACTAGCAATTCCCTTTGATTATGGTTCAGGGCATGTTCAACCTGACCTTGCAATAGATCCTGGACTTGTATATGATCTAGGCATTAAGGATTACTTGAACTTCCTATGTGCTTATGGATACAACCAACAGCTCATTTCGGCCCTTAATTTCAACGGTACATTTATTTGTTCCGGATCTCACAGCATAACAGACTTCAACTACCCTTCAATCACATTACCAAATCTTAAGTTAAACGCTGTTAATGTCACTCGGACAGTCACCAATGTTGGGCCACCAGGCACATATTCTGCTAAAGCCCAATTGCTTGGATATAAAATTGTTGTGTTACCAAACTCCTTGACTTTCAAGAAAACTGGTGAAAAGAAGACATTCCAAGTTATTGTGCAAGCAACCAATGTGACTCCACGGGGGAAATACCAGTTCGGGAATTTGCAATGGACAGATGGGAAACACATTGTAAGGAGTCCTATCACAGTCAGGCGCAAATAAACAATCTATATTTTGGTTCTGTCAGGATATAACAGTGTCGATGCACATGCCAATGTATTTGAGTGAGTATTAAGATTTCTTGTTATCAATAGGTTGTGTGCCTTTTGTTATTTTATCCTTCATTAGTTGTCTATGTATTGTAATGTAGTGTGTTGTGTAATCGTTATCAATAAGTGGCAGTGCAACATCTTTATCTCTTCATATATGAAGCAGCGGATATGCTTGTAGCTTTAATTTTCTAATCCCATAGTGGTTCTTTTAAACACTTTCAAAATGATTCAACAACACTCACATTTCTAAATCCCTCACGAAAGGAAATATCATCCAGCAAATCCTTAACTTATCCAGGAAATATAATTTTGCTCACTTACAAGTCACGTTTTAATTTTTCTACAATTTATATCACTATATGCCTATAACTATATCTTCTATACAAATCAAAGGTTGTAGAACTAACATATTTCACCTTACAACAAAAACAGTTGAAAAACCTTTTTTCTGCAACTTTTTTTGTCATATCTCATTGTTTTTCTCAAACTTTTAGTTAGTCAGGCTATTAGAGACTGATATGGCAGCTTCGTTCAAGAACAATTGATAACACGACTTGACAGAAAAACCACATGCAATGTCCGGCATCCACACCCAACAATTGTGTACGTCATGCACGCACCGGAGAAACACCGCTATGAGTTCCTCAAATTCTATCAACTACTTGTCCAATAAAGATCTCCATATCAAATTCCACTTCCAAACTGTTTCTGTCCAGCCCACCGGATTCTTATGCCATTGCATTCTTATCTGCAGCCAGCGCAAAAAGCCTTGGGAACAATGTTGGATTTTGTATCTATGATTTTGGGCTATCTCTGTTAAAACATCTTTCAAACAAATCCTTTGCTGCAGCTGTACCAAATCAGCCATCTTTCCATAAGCTAGTTTTGTTTCCAGACTCGTCCTTCTTTTAAAGCCGTTTGACAGCGCAATGTTTGCTCTTCCCACTCTATTTCCATTATCAACAATATCACGCCACCATAAAGAAAACTTTTTCTGATTGCTACTACCTTGTTCAGATGTTATCCAATCTTCATATTTACCATATCTAAACGTCAATAATTTGCATACCTAATGCCTAAAATCATGCTCAGTTGGTTATTTACGTTACTATTACCTTTTGTCTTTCATTACTATTAAATAAAGGCTAGTAACAAATATATAAGCAAGCCATTTCATTGTACTACTTTGATATTGAGAAATAATTCAATTTAATCATTGGAAACCTAATTGGTTATTTCTTTTCATCTTTTATTTATTCTCATATGGTTTTAGAGACAGTGAGATCCATGGCTCCTTGCAACAACGCTTCAGCATCCAATGATCAGGGTGCCCCAACGATTGATCCATCGAGTCCAATTACCATAGCTGGGCTCGGTCTATGCACGCGTTGCAATATGCATGCTCGCGCATTCATGGATCATGAATCGATCCCATTGTATTTATGGAAAATACAGTTGATGTTTGGAATGATTTGAAAGAACACTTTTCTCAAGGTGATTTGGTTCGTGTATCAAAATTTCAAGAAATTTATGCTCTTAAGCAAGAGCATTGAACAGTAACTAAATTTAATCCTGATCTTCAGATTTTGTGGAAGAATTAGAGATGTATACGCCAATACCTACATGTACCTGTCGTGTCCATTGCTCTTGTGATGCTATGTGTACTGCTAGATCTAATCATAATTTACTCTATGTGATTCGTGCAACATCTTAATATTTTATACATGTCGTTCTAAATTATTTTTTCAAATTGTCATTTAGTTGTTCAACAATTTATTGTGTGTGAAAAATTTAAGAAAATCTTGACATTCCATGCTTTGATTAATTAATTTGAATCTTTTCCATCTATTTTATTTTAAGTATTTAATTTGGTGTGACAAAAATAAGTTAATCATCCATACAATATTTGTTTTTTTTCTTCTACTCATTTAATAATGTATTTTTAATTGTAATTTATTTTAAAGTTTAAATTAGCATTTAGTTTTTATTTTGACATAGTCATATTATATGCTACACGTTCTTTTGTTGCCTAATTAGATAGTCAAATACACCTTGCAATTTTCCTAGTCCATCCTCCTAATTGCTCGGTAGTGGCGGAGAACTAATAACAACCTTTAGGTTATGATTGGATGGTGAGAGGAAAGAAAGTAAAAGGAAAGAATGATTAAGGAATAAAAGTGAATAGAAAGTGAAAGGAAAGTAAGATGATTTTTAGGTTGTTTGGAATAAGTGAAAAAGTGAAAGGAAAGAAAGATGTATATTTAATAAATGACATAAATACCCTTATATAAAGATGGTAATTTACATGCATATCAACATGTAGAAATATATGTTTATTTAATAAAATCAAATATAAAATTTGGTACTTTGAAGAATAACTATGATGACACGTTAATTGCACAATGCATGTTTGTCATTTTCAGAAAAATAATGGTGTATATATTAGAAAAAATAATATGGGACTATACATGATAAAATAAGGGCTATATTGTCTTTTTGGGCTAAAAATTTGTCCACTCCCACTTTCTTCCCAAATTTGAGTGGAAAGAAAATTTTTGTGGGGCCCATGTATCAGTTTCTTTCCTTTGTTCCAAACCAAGGAAACTCTTTCTTTCCATCAACTTTCCCAATACCCTCTTCACTTTCTTTCCTTAGAAACAAACACCCCCTTAAGCATCTAATGCATTGTTGTAGAATTAGTCATAAGAATTATCTACAAATAATAATCATCATATATAAATAGAAGCATCGATAAAATATAGCTAAAAGAGAGAGAACAATAAACTTATCTGTGGTGATTTGATGTCGGCAAAATCGAAGTAAACAAACACGAAACCATGAAAGTGATAACTTGCCAAAAAGTAACCTGAGGCGTGACATAGTCACTGTCTTTGAGGATTTTATCCACCTCATAAGCGCATATCCTGGCAGGATACAACAGTTCTTCCCCGTTATGAATCATAACTGGAGGTGACAGAACAACTCGAATATATACACAGGAGATGCACCCAGAAAACCTAAACTTGATTTTATAAGAAAAAGGAAATTAATTTTTTTTGTGTAGATGTGAGTTCTCTGTAACAAGTATGTATGGTTTTTTCTATTGTGAAAAATGAAGGACGTGAGTTTTTTTTATTGTGAGAAGACTTGGTGGTTCCTTATAATTAGGAAGTAATTAACACATGGTCAAAGCAAAAAATAATTGTAAACGTTGGGAAAGAAAAACTACAAATAAGGCTAATTTCAAGCACCAATACCAACCCACATTTACAACTTTGACTAAGTATATCAACATGTGGTCAAAATAATTGTTTAGTAAAATAAAACATATTTCTAATTAACTTTTGAAATAAAATAAAACTCTAAAATTATAACAATCCCCCACATATTTCAAAAAGTCAAAATAACAGTTTAAAAGAGTTTTTCTGGGTAAACATCGTAGATGTAATGCATCGGAACGGTATAGAAAGCTATGGAACCCGTCCTAGACTAATGAGGCTTAACACGCAGTGAATTGGTTTAGCAAGCTATGGAACCCAAGACACTTGGTGTATACTAGAGGTCTCGCAGTCACATTACACCCCCACAATTCTTGCTGTTACGCGGTTGTTCGCTAATAGGCCGTGCGCGTGGCTGGTATTCATGAGTGCTCTAGAGACCCGCCACTGTCTCATGCAAGCGGCCCCAATTGACACTCATATAAGTGATTCCATCTAGTGTATGCTAGAACCAAACACCACCCATAAGGGCTTATGGTAATCATTAAAAGCCTTTAAAGCTTATCCCTCAATTTTATATTATTTAGCACATCTCATCCATTATCATACACTATAGGAAAGAGACAACAATATTTTAGTGCTTAGAGAACTAGCAAGTAACTTGCTTTTACCCATTGAACCTTCTTCATGGGATCTCCAATCAATAAGGTTGGGTTCCCATTACTTGCCGTTTTCTAGTGGCATGGTCTCATTTCCTTAAAATTCTTCCCAAGGGGTTTTATGTATGGATCCGCTTAATTCACAAATATTGACTAAGACGTCTCTAAGTCAATTAACCTCGTATTTCATCAAGTCTATAAAGATAAACTCGGATTACAAAATAAATTAATACAATTCGTTGTCTACTAAACGACAATGTTCATCAATAAGATAAATCTACTTATGATTTATTCTCATTGGATTCATATCTATTTGACATCTTTGTATTATTTTAATACAAAGGTTTATCCATTCTGTAAATAATATCTCATATATTATGAAACTAATTTCTATAATATACTTCACCATGTCTACTTAGATAAACACTAAGCGACAACATCTTCACAAAGAGGGAAAATAAATTTATGATTAGTTTTATTGTACATGTCTACTTGAAAAACTTACAGGCGACAATACCCCCACATTGCGTAAAATAGGTAGATTTTTATTCAGGTCTACTAGAATGATTTTCAAGTGACAACACTTTCACAATGAAAAATTTAAATCGACAAATAAATAAATTAAACATCCTTGTATTATTTTAATATAATGGATAATCCACAATATGTCACCAATATTTTCAGACGTATCTCAATATGTATCTTAAGAATTTATCAAATTTTCTGGCAATAATATAATTAAATAATATTTCACAATAAAATAAAAATTCTCAAATCAGTATTTACTCATGCATACACAAATCAATTTAGTTTCACAAAACATGTATGTGCATATGTCACTAAATTCTCCCAGTCATCAATATATATTATTATATGCATCCACAATAAATATAATTAAGTAACTTTCAGACAAATTAACGTAGACATGTCACACAAAAAATTATACTAACAGAAGAACTTTTAGTATTGAAAAGTGTATAGAAATATTTGTTAACATTGCCACAAACTAAATACTCCACATTAATATAGACATTCTATATAAAACCAACATGCATTATCAATCATGGATTTAACATACATTTTCTAAACTCAGTTGATGGCTAATGTCACATTACCTTTCATGTTTGTGTGCAAAGAAGAAGCTAGCTTAAAATTATTTTCAAATAATTGTTCATATTCAACAATATATGAATTTTTCCAAAACAATAATCCAATATCAAAAGCATTAAAACATGGCATGCTTTGTAGTAGTCGTTAATCACAAAGTTGAAGATACTGAGCAAGAGTGAGCATGGAGAAATCAAGTAATGTAATGAGGTCAAACTAAATACAAAACAGCTTCACATAAAACCCCCACATTTTGAGAATTGCACATCCATCAAAAGCAAATTCTCTTATTGAGAATAAATGACACACACACGTTAAAAGGATATTTCAGTTATTTAAGCATGTAAGAAATTCACCACTGGGTGCATAACCAAAATTTAATTTAAAGAGAAAGATAATTTCAAGCTTAATTATTCTCGTGAAAGTTTTGGCTTAAGAAATTGTTCATGCTCACCTCTTAAAACCATGAACAAGCAATTTCAATATGATATTCACATAATGAACAAAATAGATTATATGCAAGTGTTGATTCAAATAAATCTCAAGATCGGAAACTTGGACGAGTATCATCTAGATTAATTAACCATTCAATAAGTGCACATATTTCAGTTTCATTGTATAAATTATAAAACCATTAGGAAGCTGAAAAATCAATCAAAATTCTCATATAAATTCAATTATTATCAAATAAAGCATATACCATATTCACAAGTAAACCTAGCATTAGAATTGCACCAAGAATACACGTAGCCAATAATTCTTATCAACTTAGAGTCACATATGAACCCAATATCATATAGATATACATCATTTATAACTAGCACAAAGTAAATAATATTTAATAATGATAAATGAGACAAAATTGATAGAACCTGAGAGAAATATATGGCTCAGAATTTATTCTCCATTTTCTGCAAATTCAAGTTCACCAAACTCCTGTTGCATCGCTCACAGTTTTCATCAAAATAGTGGCAACGGGTCACGGGTCACTGCTCCCAGTTAACACAAAACCACAAGCTTCTCTTTGACATGCTTAATTTCAGCCAATTTCTTATACATTCCATCCACAGATATGACATAGCAGCGGGTGGTGCAAATCCTGGCATCGACAGTCATTAAACAAATTAAAATCCTCAAGATTGTTGTAGAATTAGTCATAAGAGTTATCTACAAATAATAATCATCATATATAAATAGAAGCATCAATAAAATATAGATAAAAGAGAGAACAATAAACTTATCTGTGGTGATTTGATGTCAGGAAAATCGAAGTAAACAAACACAAAACCATGAAAGTGATAACCTGCCAAGAAGTAAACCATTACATAAACCTGAGGCGTGACATAGTCACTGTCCTTGAGGATTTTATCCGCCTCATAAGTGCATATCCTCCCGGGGTACAACAGTTCTTCCCCGTTATGAATCATAATCGGAGGTGACAGAACAACTCGAATATATACACAGGAGATGCACCTAGAAAACCTAAACTTGATTTGATAAGAAAAAGGAAATTAATTTTTTTGGGTAGATGTGAGTTCTCTATAACAGTATGTATGGGTGGTTTCTTATAATTAGGAAGTAATTAACACATGATCAAAGCAAAAAATAATTGTAAATGTTGGGAGAGAAAAACTACAAATAAGGCTAATTTCAAGCACCAATACCAACCCACATTTACAACTTTGACTAAGTATATCAACATATGATCAAAATAATTGTTTAATAAAATAAAACATATTTTTAATTAACTTTTGAAATAAAATAAAACTCTAAAATTATAACATGCATATTATTATTTACACATGGGAGAGTCTTTGCCTTGAAATTTTGATTTAGAATTCTCTTTGTTTGACTCCACGAGCAACCCTTCTTTAATTCTTAGCCTTTTATCCTTCACGTAGGCAAACCTTCATTTTCCAAATCTCAAACATTCCATTATTACTTTTACTCCCCGCCCACTCAAATTTAGTTCTTCTAATAGATGATCATGATTTTCCCTCCTTGGTTTCTCGACATCACAAAGTCTCCCATCCATATGACCTCACGCAAACCATCCCATGTCACAATGTTCTCTTATTATTTCTCAGTCTTTGAGCATTCACATGTTGTTACAAATATTTTCCAAGTTTATCAATCAATTCCTAGAGTCTATCCCCTCACAAAAATCATGTAAGTTCTAAGTTGTTGTGGAATTGTGACTGAGCTGATCGGGATTAATTTGAAAAGCATGTACCCAACATGTTGTTAATTTTCAATTGTCTGATCATCACAACAAAGTCTAGAGCAAGAGAAATTATGCATGCATTGAACCTACGAATTTAGAGGACCTTATAGTTGTTTGATGGGAATAAGGGCTCTAGTCTTGATCATGATCTAGATGAAAATAATAGGTTATGATATTAAATTTGATATGCTTCTTGATTTAATAGATGCGTGAAGAGATTAATTCTTATTAATAAATATAAGAATTGTTGTTTAGTAAATTTTGTTATTGATTTTAAAGAATATGTGAATTTTGATAATTATACTTATGATTGATTTGTTGTGAAATTGGTAATTTGTTGATTGATGTATATGATTGTTGATATGTGAAATTGTGGATTTTAGTGATTTAAGGTGACTCTTCGTTGATTTTGTCTTTAGAGGTTTTGAGAAATTTTATTAATTCCAGAGGTGTGCTGACTTTGTGGAATTGATAATAAGCTATGTGACTTGAGAATATAAAACTATAAAGATTTGAAGAAAAAATACATTGCATTCATAGCATAGTGTCATAAGTGTCAAATGGGGCGATTCTTATTCATGTGTCAATTAGGGCGATTCATATGCATTTTGTCAAATGGGGCAATTAAAATTGTTTTGCCAAATGGGACGATTAAAAATTATTTTGCCAAATGGAGCGATTATATTGTTATACCAATTGGATATCCGGATTATGGTCTAGTTGCATTTCATGCATCTGCATTAACATTGAGTCTTGTGTCTGATTTAAAAAGAAAATAAAATAAAAACATTGAGCTTATGATTGTTTTTCTTTGTATATTTTGGAGTGATGAATATTTTAAACTAAAAAGAAATGTCTTAGCACAATTCCTTGATAATGGTTGTATATTCTTATGGGTTGTGTTAACCAGTGCCCTTAAAAATAGAAACTTTTTATTAAAGACAACAACTTTTTGACTTTTATGAAGTGGAACATTCCACTTTTCATCATTTCTCAATGCAAAGTTTCCATAGTTAACATTTCCCTATTCTTATTTGATGTTGTAATTTATTATTGATTTTATTTCATGGGTGTTGAAGACTAACTCTTACAACCAACATTTTAGGTACCAAAGGAGATATGATGTGTGCTTGATGTTTTGCCTACGCGAGGAAACAAATTTGGGTTTTCCGAATTGTAATTAGATTAGTTTAACCATTTTTGTTAAGTTCTAGTTTTTTTTTTTTTAAATAGTCATATTTTTCTAAAAAGAAAGAATTTGACATAATGTCTTGGATCAAAATTCAGGACGTTACAATTCGTTTTTTGACTGATCTTGATGAAAATTCAGTGTTGTTAAATCATAAATTCTGCTATAAGATCCTTTACCTAGCTTGAATAAAATTTTCCCGATGGTTATTCAACATGAACGTCAAATTGTTCCTTCTGTTATGTTGATGATTACTCTAAAGTCCTTGTTAATGCTGCTAAAAATAGGAGTTCAAGTTTTAGAACTGGTTTTAAATATGACCTTTTGTGACAAAACAGGTCATATTGTTGATACTTATTATCGCATTAAAAATTAAGTCATTTCGCTAGTAAAAATAATGGAAGTTATATTTTTTTATCCGATTATTTAAAAAATTAAGTCATTTGATTAGTACTGCATATGTCAAAAGTAGTTAGTTTTGAATCTAAGCTAATTATTTTTAAAAATTTGTTTGTGGTAAGTCCATTCAAGATTTGTTTTCTTTCGTGCTCCGTCACAACACATGTATATAACCTTCCTTAAAAAAAACACATGTATATAACCTACCACAATTATTTTTTTGAAAGATACCTACCAGGATCACAATTAATAAAACGTGTTGGATTTAATAAAAAAAATCAAATATCTTCTGATTCTAGTTTTATGCTGTCCTCTTACAGAGGGAGACAAAAATCATTCCAAGATTGATTTAATATATAGTTTAGTTTGGGATAGCTATAGCTACGAGGCACTAGAGAGAGTGTAGCTCAGGATAAAATTGGCAAATATGAGAAATTAGTTATTTTTAAAACTAAGCTAATTATTTTTAAAAATTTGTTAAATGATTTAAATCCATGGTGAGGATTTGGTAGTGTACTAATGCAAAACTAATGAGTAGAGTAGGGCACTCACCATCTACTGTTTACAAAAGCAACAAAGCATATATTTATCAAAGCAAATAGTATGAATCGTGAAACATGAGGCTTAGCTAATAAGTGGGGGCTAAAATAATGCACACTTTGGAAAAAGTGAGATTAGGAAAGTAAAAATAATTCCAAGATAATGAAATTTTATTCAAAAGAAAATAATGAATCGTGAAATATGAGGCTTAGCTAATAAGTGGAGGCCAAAATAATGCACACTTTGGAAAAAGTATGGTTACGTTAGGAAAGCTAAGTTGATAAATTTGTATTGCCTTTGTGCAAGACTTTCAAAAGTGTACTTGAGTCATTAAATAATGCTCCTTCTTTATTTTCTTTTATATAAAAGCACATAACGTAACTCCAATATCAATCCTCACCAAACAATATTAACATCCAAAATATCCTTTTATACTTGAAGAACCATGGTACCCAATTTCAACAAGAATCTAGCTTGTTGGCAGATTCTCTTCATAATACTTTGGGTTCGTTTAACAATCATTTTTCCTCAACAAGTTGCTGGTTTTTCCAATGAAGAAGCAGTTGCTCTGTTGAAATGGAAAGATAGCTTTGACAACCACAGCCAAGCTCTGCTGTCAACTTGGACAAGAACTACGAGTCCATGCAACTGGGAAGGAATTCAATGTGACAAATCCAAATCCATCTCTACCATAAATCTTGCAAATTATGGACTAAAAGGTAAACTCCACACTCTTAGTTTCTCATCATTCCCCAACCTCCTCATCCTAAATATCTTCAACAACAACTTTTATGGGACCATTCCTCCACAAATAGGTAACTTGTCAAGAATAAATACATTGAATTTTTCAAAAAATCCTATTATTGGTTCCATCCCTATAGAAATGTGGACACTGAGGAGTTTAAAAGGCCTTGATTTTGCTCAATGTCAGCTAACTGGGGAAATTCCTAATTCCATAGGAAACTTGTCCAAACTATCATATCTAGACTTTGCCGAAAACAACAAATTTTCTAGCGGCTATATTCCTCTTGCGATTGTTAAATTAAACCAATTAGTGCATGTATCTTTTGCAAACTGTAACCGTATTGGTTCCATTCCCCGAGAAATTGGAATGTTGACAAAACTTGGTTTAATGGATTTGCAAAGGAACACTCTATCTGGTACCATCCCAAAATCAATTGGTAACATGACTAGTTTAAGTGAACTTTACCTTTCTAATAACACAATGTTGTCTGGACAAATCCCAGCATCCTTGTGGAACTTGTCTTACTTGTCCATACTCTATCTTGATGGCAACAAATTTTCTGGATCAGTCCCTCCTTCGATCCAAAACTTGGCCAATTTGACTGACCTTATCCTTCATCAAAACCACTTTTCTGGACCTATTCCTTCCACCATTGGAAACTTGACAAAACTATCAAATTTATACTTATTCACAAATTATTTTTCTGGATCAATTCCTAGTTCTATTGGAAATCTAATCAATGTGTTAATCCTCGATTTGTCTGAAAACAATCTTTCTGGAACTATTCCGGAAACAATTGGAAATATGACAACGCTAATAATCTTGGGACTACGCACCAATAAACTTCATGGTAGCATTCCACAAAGCCTATATAACTTTACCAACTGGAATAGGTTGCTATTAGACGGGAATGATTTTACTGGCCATTTGCCACCTCAAATATGTTCTGGTGGATCTCTAGAACACTTCAGTGCTTTTCGCAACCATTTTACTGGTCCAATACCAACTAGTTTGAAAAACTGCACAAGCATTGTAAGAATCAGAATTCAGGATAATCAAATAGAAGGAGATATATCACAAGATTTTGGTGTATATCCGAAGTTGGAATACCTTGAACTGAGTGACAATAAACTTCATGGACACATTTCACCAAACTGGGGGAAGTGCCCTAATCTCTGCAACTTCATGATATCCAACAATAATATCACTGGTGTCATACCATTAACACTTTCGGAGGCAAACCAGCTAGTCAGGCTCCACCTTTCTTCAAACCACTTAACAGGAAAGCTTCCAAAGGAACTTGGATACCTGAAATCATTACTTGAAGTTAAGATCAGCAACAATCAATTTTCTGGAAATATTCCAAGTGAAATTGGATTGCTACAGAAACTTGAAGATTTTGATGTAGGAGGAAACATGTTGAGTGGAACAATACCAAAAGAAGTTGTGAAGTTGCCCTTGTTACGGAACTTGAACTTGAGCAAAAACAAAATTAAAGGGAAAATTCCCTCAGACTTTGTCCTGTCACAGCCTCTTGAATCTCTTGATCTTAGTGGGAATTTGTTGAGTGGAACAATACCATCAGTGCTAGGAGAGTTGAAGCAATTGCAAATGCTAAACCTGTCATGCAATAATCTTTCTGGCACTATTCCAACCAGTTTTGAGGATGCACAGTCAAGCTTGACCTATGTCAACATATCAAACAACCAGTTAGAAGGGAGGCTACCAAATAATCAAGCCTTTCTCAAGGCTCCAATTGAATCATTAAAAAATAACAAAGGCTTGTGTGGTAATCACACTGGTCTAATGCTTTGCCCAACTAGCCACAGTAAAAAGAGACACGAGATCCTCCTTCTAGTATTGTTTGTCATCTTAGGTGCTCTAGTACTAGTATTTTCTGGGTTGGGAATTTCAATGTATATTATTTATCGGAGAGCAAGAAAGACAAAAAACAAGGATAAAGATTCTAATGAAGCACAAGCAGAAGAAGTCTTTTCCATATGGAGTCATGATGGAAAAATGATGTTTGAAAATATAATTGAAGCTACCAACAATTTTGATGATGAATACCTCATTGGAGTGGGAGGGGAAGGATCTGTTTACAAGGCTAAGTTGTCTGCAGATATGGTTGTTGCAGTGAAGAAACTTCATTCGAGAATAGATGGGGAAAGGTCCAATATCAAAGCCTTTGAAAATGAAATTCAAGCTTTGACAGAAATCAGGCATCGTAACATCATAAAGCTCTATGGATATTGCCGACATTCAAGATTCTCATTTTTGGTTTATAAGTTCTTGGAAGGTGGAACTTTGACTCAAATGTTAAACAATGACACACAAGCCATTGCATTTGATTGGGAAAAGAGGGTGAATATTGTTAGAGGTGTGGCTGATGCTTTGTCCTACATGCATCATGACTGCATACCTCCAATAGTTCACCGTGACATATCAAGCAAGAATGTTCTCTTGGATATATCATATGAAGCTCAACTTTCAGATTTTGGAACAGCCAAGTTTCTAAAGCCTGATTCAAGCAGCTGGACCGCATTTGCAGGCACATATGGATATGCAGCTCCAGGTTAGACCTGTTTTCCTTTGTATATAGAAATGAAAATGATCACATCATTGCAATTTACATAATTTTTTATATTGAAATTCTGTATGGGGACTAGAGGGATATTGGAGTAAATTGTATTCAAGTGATTTTCCAACCAACAAGAGTTGGAACTATAACGGATTTAGTCTTTCACAACGTGAGAATCAGAACAACAAGTATGTTTTTTTTAACGGAACATATATGTATACATAAAGGTTATATAACTTTTAGTCGGGCTATATACATGTGCTACTTTGCTAGTGATGGCCAGAATTCAGATTATCGTGCTAAGGGAGGCACCCATATTTTATGCAAAAGTCTATTTATTGTTGCATGTGTTATAACTTCAAAATTTAAATTTGATTGTAGAGTTTGCCCAGACTATGGAAGTGACCGAGAAGTGTGATGTTTACAGCTTCGGAGTTCTTTGTTTTGAAATCCTTCTGGGAAAGCATCCAGCAGATTTCATTTCCTCATTGTTCTCATCATCTACAGCAAAAATGACTTATAATTTGCTGTTGATCGATGTGTTAGATAACCGCCCTCCTCAACCTATCAATTCAATTGTTGAGGACATCATCTTGATTACAAAATTGGCATTTTCTTGCTTGAGTGAGAATCCATCTTCTCGCCCCACCATGGATTATGTTTCAAAAGAACTTTTGATGAGAAAATCACAATCACATTTGGTGGAACAGTTCTCACATATCAAACTTGGACAACTCCACTAAATCATCCAACTAAGTCAAGTCGTCTATGCTTTATCTTATCAAGCTTTCCTCCTAATTTTATATATCATGTCATGTTTACTTTTGTGATGCTTAGTGCTGTATGACTGTCTGTGTTCATGTATTATTGCTTAAGAGCTGTTGCTTTTAATAAAGGTAAAGCAGAGTGGGTTAATTTTACATTTATTTCCACAAAGGATAAATGAATGATTTTTGAGTTGACTAAAAGAAACTAATCTATGAATTAATTATATCAATAAGCTCTTTTTTGGGCTAAATAATTGGTTTACAAAACTTTTTCAATTTAATTAATAGTAACTAGTAAATACTAATTCAACAAAGTTAGTCGGAGCACATATACACTAATAAGTAATAACACATGAAAGCTATACAACCTATAATTAAAGGGAAAAGGATCTTTCATGTTGAAAACTCTGCATGAACTCTATCTCCAAATTTATAATTCATAAATATCATAACAAATGTTAATGCAACCTTTTTTTTTTGTTTGTAAAAGATGTTAATACAATCGCATCTATTGTGAAATTTCATATATGATAATCATGTCAAGAAATTTCATATATAAATATACTTTTGTTTTACCCAAAGAGAAAGAGATGAAGGTAAGATGTAATAGCAAATTCTTATGTTGAATAATAAGAGGCTTGGTTAGTTGGTACAACTACAGACTCAATGGTTCCAAAAATAACTTTCAAATAAGTCTAGCTGCTAAAAAAGAAAAGAAAATTCATGAGTACTAATGGAAATTCTAGGCTAACTTTATGTTCTTTTAGAAGTTTACAAATTTTTGGCCCACATTTTTTAGAAGATTTATGCTGGTTACTTGGTTAGTTACGCCAAAATAGTGGCAACACATACACAACCTGCAATTTCTGAATTTTTCCAAATGTAACGTGAATTCTATCCGCGTATGTTATCTTACTTCACTTCAAGTCAACATACGTGTTTTGAGTTCACGTGAATTGAAGGATGAGATGTTGTGATGAATTAATTAAGCTATGGTTAAAAGTTTCATATTAGATGAAAGAGTTGAACATCGTACAAATGAGAAAACTTAAAAACACATGCAAAAAATAAAAAAATTAGTCACATTTGAACAATACCAAACTTGAGTAATTTTATTTATAGTTAAATATTTTTTATTTTTTGAGGGATTATAGTTAAATATTATGTAGACCCATATTTTATTTTTTTCCAGATGTGTTTGCTATTACCAGATAAAGAATAAATGCATGTATCATCATGAATAAAAGGAAATTAACAAGTTGAAAATAGCTGCAGCAGCTTCTATTATTAGATTCGTTACCCCTTGACCCGATTTCAGCTTAAATGAGAAGGAACTATGAATGAAGATTGGTGCGTGTTAATTTCGATGACCAAAAAAGGGAACACATACATTTATTTGAAAATATCATATTATATATTATTGAGTCTTCTTATTCTCATCTCATGCTACTCAAGACAAACCACTGGAGAACAAAAAACAGCTACCAAATTCCTCTATCCTTAAAAAATTATTGTAATTTAAAATTATACACACATGACGAGTACTCAACATGCCCATTGTATACAAATCTAAAAGTTAGTCAACCATCAATCCATCATTACTTACTACCTACATTTATGCCACATGATCCAACATAACATGTATTTCTTATTTGTTTTTATATACAAAAACATATAGACATTTATTCATCTATTTATCCAATAATAATGATTAAAAAATAAGCATAGCATATATGCTTTCTTCACTCTAGTGCAGCTACACTCCCCTTTATAGTTACATGCATATATGAACAAAATTCCGCTTTTTAAACTTCCTTAATTGCATGTTTAATGTAAGTGAACAATTTAATAGAAATATGGATATAGACCAGTATAGCATGATAAGATCAAATATATTAATCGTAAATGATATTTATAAATAGAATAAGAATCGTCAAGAATAACTTAATCAAGATCATTGACACAATATACAAAATTTCAAAAAAAATTGACAATGGACAAAGATGGTGATCGTACTTCTTCGTTTACTGATGACCAAGGAGTGTCTTCTATACCTTAATGTTATATACTTCCTGCATCACAACGTCTTAGTGCCTGTTTGGTATAGTGGTGGGGGGGAGCTTAAACCACGTTTTGGCTAAAGCTCCAAATTAGAGCTTCTACTTTTTCATGTTTTTTATGCATTGGGAAGTGTGAATAGTGCATTGGGAAGTGGTTTCTAGCTTCCAAAAGCCTTCCCAAACACACACTTAGTATTACTCATCAATCCATGTTTCATCCCATCACTTTTATAATGTCGTTGAAAGTTTTACTCTTCTTGGAAGAAAGGTAAATAAAGCAATTCACGTTTTCAACATTTTGTCATGTTTAGGCTTAGTCTTAGAACTCACGCTATTGTGATTCATGGACATTGAAACGTTTTGTGATTCAAAGAATCTAAGTATAGCACTCTTCGTACATATGTATATAAGTGGTATACAAGTTTATATTTCAATTTTGTCTCTGCCTCTGTCAACTTTCTTCAAAATAGTTACTAAAAATTGTAAAGATTAGGTGAATCTTTTTTTACTCATAAGTCCAATAGCTCAATTAATGGAGGAAATGGTTCTCTATCTAAATATTGTAAAATTTAAAATTTTCCCATAAATAATGGGATGTTACAAAATTCTATGCCATTATTTTTAAAAACCATTCATTTAATAGATAATAGATACATAATGCATAAACGTATTAGAGTTAAATTTTACTATCGCTTTATATTAATGAGATATATAATATCAATTCTCATATGAGTATGTGAGTCATATTTTAATACATGAAGAATAAGGAAGATTTTTTTTTTCTTCGTGTAGATGTAGTGGTGTCGTGCATGTCGTAAGAGGTTGGTGTTCTTAGTGATTGAAAAGTATGACTTTCAAGATTCATGTTTAATACATGATAATTTAGAAGAATCAATTTTGTATGATTTAACTAATATTTAAAATTGTTTTTATTTTATTTTAAACTTAATGATATATTGATTATGTTTTTATCATTTCTTCAATTAAATATTCTTAGCATTTATATTTATAAATTAAAAGTAAAACTCCAAATTTCAAATTAAATTCTAGATCATGAGTATCCAAGTTCGATCTCTAATTTTAATAATACTTGATAGGTTTTACCTCCCGACTAAATTTTAGATTACTAGATGATTTTTTTCTATGAGAATCGAAGGGACAAGACCAATATAAAAAATATTTATATACTATTTTATCATAGCTTGTATACTTATTTTAATAGTATAAAAAATAAAAATTACTGTTTAAAAAAAATCAAGATACATTTCTTAATTTTTTTTTTGAGGGAATTTCTTAAGTTTTTAAAAATATCAATCAAATTGAACTGAATTAAACTAAATTGTTCTTCATCGGATTGATATGATTCGGATTTCGTAAGAAAAGATTGTAAATATCAAACCAAATTTATTATTTTGTTTGATGAGATTAATTTTCTCTCAAAAATCATATCAAGCCGATCTATTATGCATCTATTTGAAAGTGTGCTTCAACGTATAGCTTATAGTGTTAATTTTCTCTCATTTGTATGGTACCTTATATTTTAGAGTAAATTACACTCCCCTCCCTTCAAAGATGCTTGAATTACACTCTTCTCCCTTCTTATATTAAAATATACAATTCCCTCCTCTCTTATTCAAAACATATTAAAAATATTTCACTCCCCTACCTTAAGAGAAGCTTGATTTACATTCCCCTCTCCTCTTATATTATAATCTACAGTTTACTCCCTCAATAATTTTTTTTTATTTCTAATAATCTAAAATAAAATATCTAACACACTTTGAAGAAAAGTATTGCATGTCCATTTTAATATAATCAAAATTTGAATACATATTTTTCGCTATTCTTTATTCACAATTTCATTAACATGTAGTTTTAAACACTATTATAAAATATGAAACAACGCAAAATAAAATTAAAATATGTGAAAAATTACTACAATCAATTAAGTATGGTTATTTAAAAGTGAATATAATACTCCAAATTATAAATTAATAACAAAATATTTAAATTTAATTATCATTGACATTTAAATTATAAAGAAATAATTTTTTTTAAATGGTGATTCAAAATTAGTATATATTATAAAAGTCTTTATTTATGTTAAAATAGACTAAAGTGTACTGCATATTTAATTATTAAGGGAGGGGGATGTAATTCAAACATTTTAAAGGGGAGGGGAGTGAAAATTTTACTTTTCAAGGGAGGGGAGTGTATATTTTAACATAAGAAGGGAGGGGAGTGTAATTCAAGCATCTTTGAAGAGAGAGGAGTGTAATTTACTCTATAATTTATCAATTTTTTTTTTCTCTCTTAATATTTATCAATCAATCAATTTTATTAAATGGTTTTGTCTAATATGCACAGGTAAAATGGTCTTGCAACATGTACAACTGTATTTTTCATCATTTGATCAATAAGTCACATCAAATTTCATTTGATCTAATAGTGGAATTTATTGATTTAATGGTGAAAATTAATGTGTAAATGATATAAGACTTATCTCACTTATGCACCATGGTCTTACTAAATATCTCATATTAGTTTAATTACTATTAATTGTCACTTAGTTTATTAATCATCCGCTACTTTTAATCAAACACAACCTTTTATTTTTTATCATAGTTTTAGAGGCTACTTCTTTATAAGAAAAAAGGCTACTTCTATATATTTTCATGGGAAAGCTTGATGCATATACATATATAATTTTGTTTATTTTGTTATTAGTAATATTCGTAAAAAAATCTAGACTCGTGTTTTAGCATATCAAAAATTTCTTCAATCTTTTTTCGTATGATTTGTACTTACAAAGATGTCATATATCTAGTCTATTCTTCTATCTATTATTACATTATTATTTCATTATCTTTTATTAATTATTTATTTTATTATTAAAACAATAATTCAGTGGGACATGTGTCACCTTTGAGCAATTTTATTTATAGTTAAATATTATTTAAACCCATATTTTTTTCACAGGTGTTTGTTATTACTAGATAGAGTATAAATGCATGTATTATGAATAAAGGGTAAAAAAGATGTTGAAAATAGCTGCAACAAACAACTTTTGTTATTAGATGCGTTCCCTCTTGACTCAATTTCTGTCCAAATAGCAAGGAACTATGAACAAAGATCGATGACAAAAAAAGGAACACATACATTTACTCGAATATAACATGTTTATTATAATTGTGTCATCTTATGTTTCTCTCATACTACTCAGGACAAACCATTGAAGAACAAAAAAACAGCTTCCAAATTTCTCTATCATTAAAAAATTATTATTATAATTTAGAATTATGGACACATGACGAATAATCAACATGTCCATTGTATACAAATAAAAAGTAAGTCAACCATTAGTCCATCACTACTTACTAGCTGCATGCATGCCACATGATCCAACATATATATTTCCTTTTTCTTTTATACAAGATGTAGCATTAATCTATCCAATGGCAATCCTTGAAAAAAATCTATCCAATAATAATGATAAAAAAAAAAACAAAAAACAACTTGCGCCCACAATCCCCACTAAACAACATGATGTTGTAAAGGAATTCAACATTCTATCACTCTAGTGCAACTATACTCCTCTTTATAGTACACATTCATATATGGACAAAATTCAACTTTTTGAACTTCCATAATTGCATGTACATGTAAGTGAACAATTTAATAGAAATATGGATTGATATAGTGGACTAATATGTATAGCATGATATAATATCAAATCTCTTAATTATATGACACTTATAAATAGAATAGGAAGTATCAACTAGTTCAATATCTCAATCAAGATCATTGACACAATATACAAAATTTCACAAGATTCGCAATGGACCAACATGGTGATTGCACTTCTTCATTTAATAGTGCTATGAGTCTAAGTGATCAAGGAGTCTCTTCTATACCTCAATGTTATATTCTTCCTCCATCGCAACGCCCTGGTACTTATGATCATGTTTCCATCTCCACCACTCTTCCCATTATAGACTTGTCTAATTTAAGGGAACAATCTCTTAGATCTCAAACGATCAACGAAATTCGAATTGCTTGCAAGGAGTTTGGTGTCTTTCAGGTAAAAATTAATACACCCTTGGTTTGCATTTCATGAGAATTTGAAATCACTTGTTCTTTTTTTGTTCATATGACATTGCAATAAAATAAAAAAAAACTAACAACTAAAAGATAATGTATTACTTTTTAAGGGGAAAGAGTGTGTTTTATCAATATAAGGGATAAAATGTTTGATGACTTGTTAAAACATCCTATGTTTATTTTAGTACATGTAAATGTACACGTGTATTCATATATTGTTGGATATCAAATAAACACATTTATATTATTATATACACACGTTTGTATGTATTAATTTTTATTTTATTAATATAGCATATGCTTATACTCATTTTTGGAAAAAACAATATATTCGTAATAAAAAACATTAAAAATAATATTTTCAATAATTCTTTTATAAAACATAAATATTTCAACCATTCTTATACTTCTGATTTCTCAGGACCATTTATTTACTATATTTTCCCCAAATCAAGATACATTGTATTTGTCACCTTTGCTTATAAATGAGCCGAATATAAAGCCAACTAGGATTGTTTTCTTTGCACTACTAAATATAGTAAGGTACTTGTCTTGTCTTCTCTTTTCAAAATCAAGATACACTATATGGTCTACGTTCATTCGTCTCTGATTTTATGGTCACTTAATTTCATTCATTGGCAATATTTATTAAATTAACATATATGACACTCACATTGTTGTAGGTAATTAACCATGGAATTGATGAGTCTACAATGAAAGATGCTCTACAAGTTGCAACAGAATTCTTCAACCTCCCTAATGATGAAAAAATGCGCTTATTTTCTGATGATGTTCACAAACCTGTAAGATATGGAACAAGTCTTAATCAAGCCAAGGATGAAGTTTTTTGCTGGAGAGATTTCATCAAACATTACTCTCATCCAATAGCAGATTGGATTCATATGTGGCCTTCAAATCCATCCACTTATAGGTGTGTACTATTAATTAATGTAGACATTTTCAAATTAATGCCAAATCTTTTCAATCAACAATAAATTTATTAAAACAACTTTTTGTTGATATCAAGAGTTCCTTACCTTGTGTCAAAAAAAAAAAAAAAAACTTCTTAACTTCGAAATTTAAATAGAATGATGAAGTTTGACTTATCTAGCATTGACACTTCGAATCGAAGACCTCTCAAATGTCAAAACACGTGTTAGCGGCAAACAACGCAACACATTCACATTCAGTGTTATTTTTTTTTTAATAAATTATCACTATTGTCTACGTGGGTCATGTCCGTATCTATGTTAGTGCTTCTGTTGACTTGTAAAAGTAAATGAGCAAAATGAATGTTTTTGATAGGGAGAAGATGGGAAAGTATGCAGTGGCAGCACAAGTTTTACAAAACAAATTAATGGAAATAATATTTGAAAGCCTAGGATTAAACCAAAGTTACTTGCATGAAGAAATAAATGGAGGGTCACAAGTAGTAGCAGTGAACTGCTACCCTACATGTCCTGAACCAGGACTCACCTTAGGAATCCATCCTCATTCAGATTATGGTTCCATAACACTGCTTCTACAAACTCGTTCAGGGCTAGAAATTGAAGACAAAAACAAAAATTGGATTCCTGTTCCTTTTGTTGATGGAGCATTGGTTGTGCAATTAGGGGATCAAATGGAAGTTCTTAGCAATGGACAATATAAGAGTGTGATTCATAGAGCAATTGTTAATGAAGATGAGAAAAGATTTTCTATTGTGAGTCTTCATAGTCTTGCTATGGATAAAAAGATAGGTCCTGCACTTGAACTTGTTGATGATCAACACCCTATGTCTTACAAGGAGTTTAGCTTTAGGGAATTTCTTGAATTCCTTTGTTGTAATGATGTTTCAAAGGGAAGGTTTCTTGATACTTTGAAACTATGAAACCATAGATCACGAGGGTTTGTATTTATATAATAAGTTGTGTGTGTGTGTGTGTAATATATGTATTTCACATGTTAGTCTTTTTAATAACCGAAATCTGGATGTGGGAGAAATTGTGGATGAAATCAAGGTGTTGTCGTGGCGGTGGGCTTTGGTTAGAATTAATATTCCCCCGTGTATGTACTTCAAATGGTTTTGGAACCCAAGGGAGTGTCTTTTGCGAATGGCTTAAGCTGATCCGGTGCTGTTATGTGTTGGGTGATGCGGTGTTCTGCAGTTTTTTTGGTGTCGGGTTTCTGTCGGTTGTTGGTGTTCGCTGCTGAGTTTTTGGGGGCTATTTTGTGGGTTCAAACAACACTTGCTGTTTTTTCCTGTGCAGCTGCTGTGTTGCATTAGCAAGGCCTGTTGTGTTGGTTTTTTTTCTTTTCTGTTTTGGCTAGGCCTAGGGAGCCCCTTGGGTTCTGTGCTTGGGGCTGCGGGTATGCTTGTGCCTAGTTTGAGCTATGGCTGTGTAATTGGGTGGCGATTGTATCGGATTACAGGCTCATAACTCGCTACTGTCACAGCCTTTAGAATCCTTGTGGAGTTGCTAGTTGGTTTTGTTGGTTTGGGCTTCGGTGTACCGTCTATATATGGCACCTTTTATATTGTTATGTCGTCCATACCTTGCGTCTTGCGGGGTTGGCGTTAATAAATTTTGCCGATTCAAAAAGTAAAAAAACTAGGAAACATGCACATGTGTTTTATTTTTCTTTTCTCTCCTGTTTGTGAGTACCTTGATCATGGTACCAAACCTTGTTTTATAAATATGTACTTGGAATAAATAATACCAATCAAGTTCAACTTTGTGTCAATTGAGGAGTAACATGACCTAACACAATTTTTCAAGAATTACAGTTAGTTGGTAGCACTATATAACTGTCAGGTTAGAGACTCTAGCTCTGTTTGGTAAAAATAAGCTATAAGCTAGCTGATAGCTGAAAAGCTAGCTGATAGCTTATAGCTGAAAAGTTTGCTTATTAAAAATAATGTGTTTGGTAAAATTAGTTGTTGAAGTGACTGATAAGTATAAAAGGACATTTTTTTTTAATATACATATAGACACACACTTTTTTTGTAATGTAATTATTTTTTAATATTTTTAATTATAGTTAAATATGTTTTTGGTCCCTATAAATATTCAAACTTTTGGTCTTAGTCTCCATAAAAAATTCTTCGACCTTTAATCCTAAAAAAATATTCACCGACAATTTTGATCTCTGCTTTATGAATCTCAAAAATAAGAGAAAGGTGGAAACAAAATGTGAGCTAGAATATATAAAATTTTACAACGTACAATAGACTAGTTATTTTTTCCTTTTAACAAAAAAAAATAGGCTAGTTATTTTTTGTGTGGTGTACGGCAGGTTAGTTATAGCAAAATATAAAGCATTTTCTTATATATATATAGTGCTCCTTAAAAAAAACAACGTGGGATTTTTTTTAAGGGACAAAATGGGACGGTTATAAAGATGAACATGGGTAGTTGTTTAATTAAAAAAATAATTAATTTAAATTAATAGGGTTAAAGTTGGAAGAAAATATAAAAAGCTACCAGCTATAAGCTAAAAAACTACTTGAAATAGCTTTTCAAAAAACGCTATAAGCTCATAAAAAAAGCTTGTTACCAAACACGTCACATTTTCATCTAATGAGCTTATAAACTAATTCAACAAGTTATAAGCTAACTTTTTTGTGTTACCAAACAGAGCCTCTATTTATTTTATTTTTTGTCAAGTTGCCCTGGTTAAGGCCATTTTGTTGTGCTGATTGGAGATTCTATTAAATTTTCCTTATAGAAACACCCAAGGTATGAACATACAACTCCTAGTACTATTTTTTTTTATAAAAAAAAAAAAAAAAAAAACATTATTAATTATTTAAGCAAGTTTTTAAAGAGCAAAATACTTGCATTAAGAAGGAATAGAAAAGGTACTCGAACTCCGTTACAAGGAGAATAGATACAAATACTAAAACAAAATATGGACCACTACTTAATCCTAGACATGCATTTATTTCTCTGTCATGAATTGAGCTCTTAAAATGGATCTGGCTAATAGGTCAGTCTATTTTATCATGATTTTGGTTGTAAAAAAGCAACCACAAAAATAACCGGATTTTATTACCGAACTTAATTAATCCAAATAAAAAAATTGGAAGTTGGAGTGGTTCATTGGCCTTCGTCTCTTCAGGTTTGTCCAGTATAAATTTGAGATTAATTGATATTCAGTACTACCTCCGGTCTTATTTATAAGAAAAAGTTAATTTTTTAGATTCATTCAATAGTTGATGTATTTAGCCTAGAAATAGACCAAATACATCAACTATTCAATGAATCAAAAAAGTAAATTGTTTCTTATATATAGGATTAGAGGGAGTATTAACGAAGGAAAAAAAAATCACATGTATCCAATCATATTCCACACTAAACAAATAATTATAAGAAAATATTATATCAAAGCGAGTGACTTTTAAGGTAAGGGTCTAAAGATGGCATGACATGTGTTGATAAGTGAGAGCAATCTTCATATCACATGTCAGTTTTTTGGAGTTGTGTTAAGACTCAGCTAAGATTTTTAAGATGGTACCAGAGTCTCCTTCAAAATTCATTGAGCCATGTACTATTTATATTCACGCTCCATGTATCCAGGCCTAGACGTGAGGGGATGTGTTAAATCCTCACTTCACAAGTCGATTTTTGTGGAGTTGTGTAAGACTCAACCACGATTTCTAAGAAACGTATAAGAGGGAGATGACCAATCATCTAAAATAAATTAAATATACTAGTTTGATCCACTGGCACTTAGAGCTTATAATAATTGTACTAGAAAACAAACGTCTAAACCAATTGAATTGCTCTTCACCCGTGCATGGTGATTACTCGATAAACCCCTCAAATTACTCACATTTTTTTTTAAAATATCGATCAGGAGTTATAATTTGATTGAGTTTTACTCACATTGCTCAATTTCAACAAAAAGCCCTACTAGTAGGCTTTATGAGTAAAAATAGAGTTTGGGTTAACTTCATTTACCTATCATTCAATGAGTGATCATCTATGAGTGTGATTGACACAAATGAAAGATTAATAAAAACACAGTTTAATAAGTGAGTCTCTTCATGGGTTCAAATGCAGATCTCCTCAAGTGAAATTTTCAATGGAGAGAGTGCGGTGGACATCAATACCATTCAATTACTTCAACGTTGAGGGCTCCACATGGAGTAGTAGAAAATAAATGGCTTAGATCTCACTGGACTCTCCAATCACAAGAGAGAATCTTCCGTCATAGGTTCCACTAACTTTAATTCGTATTTATCTCTTTCATAAATGAACATTAAATGAATGGTAGATAAATGAAGCAAATACGAACTTGTAAAAATAACACGAACTTTAGAGGTTTCCGATGTGCCGGTCCGTCGAGGAAGGGCAGCAACCCGAGCCAATATGACCGGGTCGGGTCGGGTTATATGACAGCTCATGACAAGCATGCGTATAAGTAAATTCTTCTTGGGTCAATTAATTTGGATCTACCCATACCAATCAATCATCTCAATCTCAAAAACGTCACCGTATTTAATCCCCTTTTCCACGCGTTTCTCATCATATCAATCAAACCAACAACCGATTCCTTCTGATTTCTCGAGGTTAACCCACCGCTACCGCACCAATCTCCGACGAACTCTCCCTCCGGCAACAACTCGCCGATCAACCTTTTCACTCTATCAGTCATGAATCCTGAATAGTATGTTCCTCACTTTCTATTACTTCTCGATTTCCCTTCATTCGTTTATGATCTTCTGAAATTTTGTTCCTTTTACGTGTTTTTGATGTTTTCTCTCAAAAGGGTTGGTGTTAATTTGGTTTACGTAAGTTCATTTCAATTTTTGTTGTTTTCTAACCCTAAATTGAATTTATTTTTTCTGAAATTCTAACCCTAGACTGCTGTTTACTAATTTTATTTAATAAGGATTCAATTGCGATCGTTATGTTTTTGAGTTTTCATGATTGTTTTTATAGTTTTAGAATTACCTGAATCTGATCTTGTTAGTGATCCCTTGTTGATTTCTAAGATGTTTGAGTTTGTAATTCAATCAATAAGATAAAATTGAATGCTTGTGTTGCTTTTGTTTATAGATCTTTGAAAAAAAATTAAGACTTTACAATTGGCTTTTTTGTTTGATTTCATGTTGATATATGTGGAGATATGGTTAATTTACAATCTATTTTTGTTGAAGTGATAGAGCTGATGTGTTGTGGTTGTTTTCAGTGATTATCTGTTTAAGCTTCTTTTGATTGGAGACTCTGGTGTTGGAAAATCATGCCTTCTGCTCAGATTTGCTGTAAGCATTTTGCTGCCTTTTCTGCTTGTTGTTTATGTTGCTACTCCTGGCTGGCTTTGGTTTTATTTCCTATACTATAGTGTAATGTTGTATGGTTTTCATTTTCAATTTACCGCATTTCTACTTGAGTTACTTGTTTTATCGCTCCCAAAACTAACAATTAGAAGCCTTTGGGTGTGTTGCTCTGTTAAAGATGTGCTCCATCAGTTCCTTTTTAGTTGTTGTTTTAGGTTTATTTACACATAATAAATTTTGTTACTTTTGATGAAATTATTTGATGTTTTGTTAGTAATACCCAAAACTATTTATTATCTCATTCCATATGTAGTATTTCTCTCTCTCCAAGACAAAACAATAATTAATGTTGTATTGAACTTTGAAAACAACAAGTTAATGGGAACAAAAAAATTATACAAAAGTGACTAGTAAAAAGGATCGGAGGTAGTAATTGGTAATTGTAAAATCTTGAGTTATTTATAAACAATGGCTACCTGTTTTATTCTTTGTTGGAAGTCTTTTTGTGTTAGAGTTCTTGAAATAAAACCATAGTTGTGCTTGGAACTTTATGAGGTTGGGGGAAATAAAACCCTTCAGGATATTATTGAAAATGATGAGGTTCTGTCTCCTGCTGTGAGCTTTATTTTGAACCAGAAAACGGCCTTATGGAGAACGTCTGATCAAAAAATTTATAGCGTTAATTTTTTTAATTTTTTTTTTTTAAAGAATTCTGTGTTTTGGCTGGTGTCATAAAATATGTTTTATTATGATAGTTACCAAACCAAGAAAGGTAAATTGGCTTCACTTTGTATGTTGGTTGATATTGGTTCGTGGAGATGTTATGTAGCTTAATTTAGTGATTTGTATTAACGTTAAATTTTATGCTACAGGATGATTCTTACATTGACAGCTACATAAGCACAATTGGAGTTGATTTTGTAAGTACAGCTTTGCAAAGATCTATCTTGCACTGAATTAAAGTAATTTCTGATATCTCATCGTGTTGTGTTATTGTATGTAGAAAATCCGCACAGTTGAACAGGATGGGAAGACCATTAAGCTCCAAATCGTATGTACATGATTGTCTTTGTTTTAGTTCCTTTGTTTATTGATATTATATCATCAGTGAGCTTGACATAATTTTTTTTAATCTTGTTGGATATATTTTTCTATAATTTTTTTTTATAATCACTTCATTTTAGTGAATAAGTTTCTGTACCACATTGACATTGTTTCTTATCTTATCTTGTTTTGTGATCCAATTTCATATGTAGTGGGATACAGCTGGGCAAGAACGATTCAGGACAATCACCAGTAGCTACTACCGTGGGGCACATGGAATCATTGTGCGTGATGATGGTTTTGCATAAGTTTTAAATTTATATTTCCCGACTTTGTTGGTGTTTCCTTGCATGCTTTACTAACTGGTTATTCTGGCAGATTGTCTATGATGTGACAGATGAAGAGAGCTTCAATAATGTGAAGCAATGGCTCAGTGAAATTGACCGCTATGCTAGTGATAATGTTAACAAGCTCTTGGTTGGCAACAAGTGCGATCTGACATCAGAGAGAGCTGTGTCATATGATACAGCTAAAGTATAACTTTGTTTTACACCCCTTGCATTTTTGTGTTTTTTTTTTCATACTAAAGAAACATTCAATTTCAAGCTTGTGCTTGCATATTGCTGTTGAGGCGTTATTACTCTTATGTTCCTATTTCAGCTATCCTTATCTATATTATGTTTTTCTTTAACAGGCATTTGCAGATGAAATAGGCATACCTTTTATGGAGACAAGTGCAAAGGATTCTACAAATGTCGAACAGGCATTTATGGCCATGGCTTCTTCCATCAAGGATAGGTACTCATTTTTTTTTATATAATTTAAATGTAGATGAGCAGATAAATATGCTTGGCCTTCTAAGCAAGTTTGAACAAAAATAAGTTTACATCTCAGAAAAGGATTACGCTAAGCTCATTCCGACATTCTTTAGCTTAGAGTCATTTTTAATTTGGAGAAAACTTAGGTACAATTCCTTAGGTGCTTTTTGTATGGTTCTTAACTAAATTCACCATGATTTCCTCAAATCCATAATTTTCTCAAAGTTTGTTATATGTCCAAAAAATATGTATTTTTAGTTAAGAACCATACGAAAAGCACCTAAGGAATTGTACCTAAGTTTTCTCCTTTTAATTTTATGCCTTTTGAGGACTTTGTATCCCATCCGTTCAAATCTAGACTATACGTAATATGAATGACTTAGAGCCATACAGAGATGCCTAAGTGAGGCAAAAAAATCAAGGTGAACACAATGGTACCCATGTAGTTTGGCTGGGCCAATCAATCAATGCCATGTCATGTCTTCATGTTTATTTTAAAATAAATTCAAATGCTAAACCAATTTTACCTAGTGGGTACCGATACCCAACCAACTCCATGGTACCTACAATTTACCAAAAATCATAGTCACATGGCCACCAACCGAGGAAATCATTTTGGTAACCAAAATTCCAAAATCCTGTTGCCCATTCATTCTTGATCTGCTGCACAGCGTGCAACCTGCAGGGTAATCATCACCTTGAAAGGCCTGCCATTTTATTTTAATCACTTTAATTAAAAGACTTGGTTTTAGACTTAGATATACATTTGGCCAGTCCTGATGTTCTCAATGAAAAGTTTTACTTTAAAAGGACTCGTGTTATTGCTAACTTCTTTTCGTTGCTGGCATTGGTTCCCTCTAAGATCAAATTCTGATGATAATTTTTTCTTGAATGTAGAATGGCTAGCCAACCTACAAACAATGCAAGGCCTCCAACAGTGCAGATAAGGGGACAGCCAGTTGGCCAGAAAAGTGGGTGCTGCTCATCTTAACCACAAGATATTCTGATCTATTTCATTTGGTCTACTGCTCGTTGCTTGTAAGATTTTTTGGTTTTGTTATTATATGACTAAACTAAACTAGTGGACCATTGTAAGAATTTGTCTGGTGGTTTGGAACTGACCTAGATGATCCCATTCTTTGAATATACTTAATGGTATGGCTTGTGCAAAGTACAATATTCATTAATGCTAAACCTATATTCCTGCCGTTGTTTCATTTCGAGCTCGAGTCTACTTTGTTTTTGTTTATTTGATTGCTCTGGAATTGTGGTGTCCTGGAACTGCATACGATGATCAAAATCTTATGTTGGCCAGTGTTTACTAGATCAATGGAATCTCTTATTTCCAAATTTCACAAGGACTTGTTATGTGAGAAATTTGAATTCATCTTTCAATTAATATTCAAAAAGTCTGGTAGAACACCATCTATTTAATGGCGATTCTGATCCTCCCCAGTTAGGGAGGGTGACACATAATCACTTGATCAAGTGATCTTGGCCCTAGGATAAAATTATCACAGCTCGTATCAAACAAAACTGTATTTGTTGGTTAAAATGCATTTACTTATTTTGTTTAGCATTCCAATATGTGCATTTGACCAACGGTGATATTTTCATGCTATTGAAGTCACAAACTACCAAATAAAGATTGAGTGATTTTCTTTTCAATAACAATACTTGTTTGTAGACTTAAATAGAGTTATTTTTTTTGTAATATGTTGTGTTTAGACTGAAATATTAAGTTTTTCTTTTAAATATGATGTGACATGTATATTTTTTTAATGTTCATTTTTATTAAAGTTAGTTTGAAGGAGTTAATATTTAACAAGAAAAGTGCATGCACCAAATGGAGTTTTGTTTAGGGTCTGTTTGGTAAGATTTGAGGGAGGGGAAGAAGTTGAGAGGAGAATGAGAGAGAAATCTTCCATCGTTTTAAAGAGAGTGAGTGTGTAGAGTGATAAATGAATGTTTAGAACAAATGATGATTAATATATTTTTAATTTTAAGAGTATTATAATAGATTGAATTTGAAAATTAATCTTAACCCTCCAAATTCCTTCAATACATTTTCAGTTCTTCCAAATATGAATTTTGTATTATGAAGACAAATGAACCCTTTATTCCTTGCACTTCCTTTTTTTCAAGCCCTCTCCTTCCCTCTATGCTGGGTATCATCAGAGTAAAATAAGAAAAGAAAAACTCTTATGTGGAAACCTGTCAACAGGTAAGTAGGAAGATCACGGAATAAAAGTAGAGAATTTTCACCAAGTTAAAGAAATTACATGGCCTCTCTAAATCAAAGAGAGTACAATTGTCACTCTTTCTTAAAAATAGAAGAATATTAACACAGAGAAATCTCACTCGAGGAACTATTTTTTATTTTTTTCCTCTTTATTTTTCCTTTGAACTCTGCGAGAACAAACAAATGTTGCGTTACTTTGAGTGGTAACTTTCTTCGTAAGCAAAAGATTTATAAGCCAACATGTTTAAATCTTCGTATGTTGGTTTACTACACAAAAGTCGACTTTCTTTTGTTCACGTGCAAAGTTAATGCTCAAAGTTGACATTTATTGTAATACTGCAATTTCAACTTTGAGCGAACATGTATCACCGAAAATTTCCATATGTTGATTTAGGTGGCATTTCATATGGGAAGGTATAAAACCTTCCCACCATGGATCACACAAGATAAATGATTAGATTGTACATTTCTATTAAAGCTTATCATGTTCTCCTACATCTGATCTCAATAGCTTCACTTTCCAAACTTTTCTCATCTTGCTCCCAGCTTTGTGGTCGTCTCCCTCCAGGCTCCATCTCCCACAACCAGCAACCACCTTCAAAGAAACACCACCAATAATTGAAACCTCTTTAAGTGTGTGAACCAAAGCATGACTTACCTTCATTTCTCTTCCACTACAATTCAAAATCACACCTCTCACAAAAACATCCAACTTTCTTCTTCACCAAATCTACTCACAAGTAATAAAATTGCAGATTTACCCATCATATCAATCGAAAGTGCTAAGCACCGGAAGTGCTAAAAGAGCTAGCTGTTACAACCAAACAAAAGGTTCCTGCCAACCTTATAAAACAAGCAGTGGCAAGGAACAAGTAGAAAATAAGCACAGATATACATGGAAGGGCGGAAACAATCCAAACTCCAAAAAAAGTAAATTTACAAAATCCCTCCCATAGAACCGCACCAACAATAACGCTCTAGCTACAACATCACAAAAAGGCAGATTCAAAAAGACAGTCGTGTTCATCTTCTGTTTAGACATTCTCGTGGATTCCAAGTCCACTCATAGAAGAGGAAAGAAGCTATCTTCAACCTACTCAACATCCAAACCCAAGAAAGCGCTTTAATTTCATTCACTATTTTAGTTTGTTTACTCTAATTTTCAAACCATAGTTAAATCATATGAAAAATTAATTAAAAAACTATAATGTTGGAGAAGATACTCGGAGATTCATGAATGAGAGCTATTTAAGAAGATCTATGTCATTCAAGCTATTGCAAAGCTGGCGTGGTGGGAGGAGAATTGGTGGTGTGTTTTGATGTTGTTGGTGGTGGAGAGGAGAGAGAAGGGTGGTGGAAGGTGTAAAAGAAATAATTCAATATTACAAGTGTATGATAAGATGGTGTTTTCAAATTAATCTAATGGCTAAAACAAATTTTTCTATGGTGGGAAGGTTTTATACCTTCCCATGTGAACAGCCACCGTTGATTTATTACACAAAAGTTAACTTTATTTTGTTGTCATGCAAAGTTGCTGCTCAAAATTGAAATTGCATTATTTCAACAAATGTCATATATTACACTGAAATATTATCCACAGTGTTCTACAACGCAAGACTAATCTATGCTCGCTCGAAAGTCAAGTAAAGATTGGCCAACATGTTTTTTTAACTTATATTGTGGGATGAACAAAGTGAAACATAAGAGTTAGTATTTAAATAAGGATGTATTAAATAAAGTTGTCATTACAATATTTACCACATTGTTCAGCGAGCCCACCATAAAAAATAACATGTCGAAAGAGATTATATGAATAGTGCGACAAAATTTTTTTTGACAAAAACAAACTGATATTCATTTATTCAAATCGATAGGTTACATCATTCAATATCGCTAAAAACGTAAAGAATGAATTTGTGAACAAACTCACAGCATCCAAGTTAATAGCATATAACGGCATAATGCCTACAAAAATACATGATAAAATTAAAGTGATCGGAATACCCATGTCTTCCATGCCTCCGGATTTGCAACGTTGACGCTCAAAGATTTGATTGAATAATTGATCTTTCAATATGAATCAAATGAACACCGCAACGATACGAGAAATCAAACAACGCTGCACAAGACGACGAACAACAAACCGCCACACTTAGATGACGAAATCACGTAGAGAAAACCTAGATCTATGTGAAAAATCACTTATTTAGATTGAAATAGAGAGAAAAAGATGAAGAGGGGAGATTTCATGTCAAAAATTGACCCAAAATCACTCCCTCAATGAAGAAAATGGAAGAGAAAATCTAGAGAGAAAAATTAGGGTTGTTGGAGAGAAAACTATGAGAACAACTGATATGTGTGTGAAAAAGACCTAGTGCGACAAATCTTAACAATCTGAAATTAGCATAATATATGTCTTTGTATCGGGAGAGAGATAGACACAAGAAAAAAAAATGATGGTGGGATCCACATAATGATAGGATCCATCACTAATTTTTTTTTGTCTATCTCTCTCCAAATTGCAACACATGAAAAAAATTATAAATGGAGAGGATCTTTACTCCTCTGTATCTTCCTATTCTACATCAATTTGATGATATCCTGAATCCGTAATCATAATTCTTTCACTGTGGCCAGATTTTTGATATCAATCTTTAGGCAATCTTCCACTGGGGACTCTCCATGGTTCTTATATGCTTTGACATATTTCATAAATCCTAATCATGTCAAACAAATAATAAATCATATAATATGCATGCATATAATTCAACAAGTTTTTCTCTATGGCTTGCAAAAGTGTAAATACTAGTGTGTGGATGTGCGCGTACATAAATACTTACATATGGTAACGAGTAGTAATTATCCTCCATTCTCCATAAATTTAGCTCAGTTGATAACAAAACAACCACTAAACTACTTTATCCGAAGAAAAAAAAAACGAAGTAGCAACTAATTATTACTAATAAGTTAGTAACTATGTCTCTACTATGATTTAGAAAGTCAAATATAAATACTTACCCTAAGGGCAAGGACCCTCATTTTATTTTGAAGAAAAAATTAATTTGTTATAACACATTGTAAAAAAAAAAAAAAAAAAAAAAAAGGCACCACATAGAGAGATGCATCTAGTCACAATTCTCCAATCCAAAATTTATATATATATATATATATATAAGACACATAGCAAGCACACGGGCACACACAACATAACTTTAACTAAAAATTAGACAATTTATTTAAGTATATTTGGACATAACTAATACACTACTAAACTTGAAGCAGTTGGTTCGCTAAAACATCCTTGAGTCAATTGGACACAACTCTCTTTTCAATGTGACAAAACGAAATACATAAAAAAAAAAATTATGTTTTTTTTAGTTAGGGAAACTTTTTTTTTTTGGTACAGGAAAATTTTATGATGTTAATTGTTATTTATTGATAGACAAATTGTAATCTAAATTGGGAATTCATTTTACATTGGATGTATAACTTTATGTACGCTTGGACTTTTATATTATGGGAATTGGGTTGAGTGTACATAAATTAAGCAGATACGAAAATCATCACCATCATCAATGCAAATGACTTTATTTTCTTTAACAATGTCTTTAAATTCATTAGTATACCATACAAGGAATGTAAGAAAATAAGTCGAACTCTACAAGAAAATTAAATGTCTCCTTCAAAAAAAAAAAATTAAATGTCATCACCGCCTTAGACAAAAAAAAAAATGTTTACTTAAGCTTCTTCTCACCAAATTAAACAATTTCACACGTACACATACAAAGGATTATCATAATTTAATGAATATTATTTTGTATTTGATAAACCTATGGTTCCTTTTAGGAGTTTGGAGAAGAGAGAAGACGGGGTTTTGGGGTGGGAAAGAAAGAAAAGGAGATAGAATTTTTTTCATTTGATTTGATAGAGTGAACCGGTAGTCAAAGATGAAACAACTATATGATTGATATCGTATTTTTTATTTTTAAAAATATTATTACATTATTAAAAAGAAAATGAAGAATTTACTATCTAATCCCTTCAAAATCCGCCTTCAATCCATTTTTTGAATAAACCAAAGTAGAGTAATTTTATATTACGAAGAAAAATAAACTCCGTGAGCCTCTCCCCTCTCAAAGTGCAGCATTCGCTCCACATTCTCATTTCTTTTCTTTCAAAATCCTCCCCTCAAAATCTTCGAAACAGACCCTAACAGAGCGAAGGATGACACTTATAATTTTGATAAAATATACATGTAATTTTGATGAAATAAAATGCATACATGGTGAGATATTCCATAATTTTAATCAAATAATTCTTTAAGTCTTTTTAATTATTGCGTCGAAACTAAAGTCTTTTTAATCATTTTTGGTAAATTATGTCTTTTAAGAAGCAGTCTCTTAATTAATTGCATTTGATTGTTATTATAGACCATTTCAATGCTTATTCCTATACGTTTTGAAATACTTGCTTTTCTTAACAATTATTTGTCCGAAGAGTTTTGATAAAAATATGATCAAGTGATGTAAGGAATTGTCATCCTTAATTGATAAAATAATTATGTATGCATACCTATATAAGAATACTTAATTGATAAAATAATTATGTATGCATACCTAATTCATTCTTATCAGTCTCATATAAGAATGTCATTCTCATATATTTCAACCACCAACACCAATAATGTTTATGACCAGATCTCTTATTTTAATTTGTTATGATTAATGATACAAACAGAGTTTTAATTATTGAAAATCAAAATCTATTCTTTTCGCATAATAAAGTCATCCCTGACTCCTTAGTATGATTTTGTTTTTTTTTTATGGAATCATGGAAAATAGATGTGTAAAGCTAATGTTTAAGCAGTATAGAAAGGGTCTATGAAACTGTTAATAACAAGTCCAGACAGGTGAATGCAATTGTTTTGCGGACAATTTTCTTATTTTCTTTTACAATTAGTTTTTTTTTTTATCATCAATGTCAATTCAAGATTATAAAAAAACAGAAGTATCAAATAAGAAAAGAAAACCGCCGGAGATTGAGAGAGATGGCCGCCGGAGATTAAGGTGGTCGCCAGAAATAGAGATGACGGCAGGAGAGAACTGATTGTGGGGGGAGAGAGAAAGTTGAATGGCACATGACAATAGCACATGACTCACTTAAGTGATGTTTTAATCTCATCCCTTTATTTTAATCTGATGGTTGTAATTCATTCTCATCATTCTCATATAAGAATGTCATTCTCATATGATATGTTATATATATATATATATATATATATATATATATATATATATGGATTTTATAAAATTAAAAGAAAATGTTCAGATTCATCCAAAGAACATATTGAACCTGGGGAATGGGGATGAATGAATATTATATTTGTAGTCTTAAATATATGTTTGATTCATTTTTATCCATCAACTTCCATACGCAATCAAGTTCTTATATACGTAGTGAGGAAATATATGGAATCCTTCTCTCCCCATAATTTTCTCCAGCAAATCCAACCTCTCATGGCAAGATCATGACTGGAGCTCAACCTTGTGTATCAGTTTCAAACCAAATTCTTTTCGCATTAATGAGAAGATTTTGTTTCACTTATTCACGAGGGGGAATGTTGATACGAGTAATGTTAGCAACGCGCATTTTAACATACTTTTTTTTAACCTATCTTAGAAATTTTATTAGGAGAAAAGGAGGCAAGTGCAAGTAGGACTCAACCCATATCTTAGGAATGAGTACAAGGGACAGTCGACCCTCCCAAAAAGACACCTAAGTTACATATTTAGGCATAGGAGAGGATTCGAAAACCACCCCCTTTTTTCCTTAGTAAGAAACCACCTCCACGAGGTTAGTTTAATCTCACCTACAATTTGTTCCACCTCTGGAGACTTTTTCTCGCTTCCCAAATCTTCCTAGCCGTCGCGTGCCAAATTATTCTGGTGTTCTTATTTGAAGAAGAGGTGGCAAAATAGTAAGGAGGGTGGCTCCATTTCAAGGAAAGACAACTGATGTGCCCACCCACCCACCTAAAGATATCATACCAAACACTTCCGCCAAAGCTACACCTACAAAACAAGTGATCTTCAACCTCGAGGATCCTCAGACACCAAATACAACTCAATGTTAATTCTTCAAACACAACTCCCCTTCTACTCAAATTTCCACGGGTAGGAAGTCTCCTTAGGATTAATTGCCAAGAGAATTTGAACCTTTTGCAGTGCAAAGTTTGCCCAAACTCCTCTCGACCCCTTCCGGAGGGAGAATTTTCCCACAAAGCCATGTATAACGATTTTACCAAGAAAACATTTGAGGGATCAATCACCCAATTCCATTTACCTTTGTTCGTGGTTGTGTTGCATAATTTGATTTCTCATAATGTTGTCGTATTCGTTTGGTTCTTATTAAATATTAGCTCCAATCAATTACATATTCAATCAATGAATTTGGCGACAACGATCTGATGGCAACTGTATTCTGATCACTTTGATTTTATCGTTTTTTTTTTTTTTTTGAAGAAGCTGATTTTATCGTATTACTAATAAACATTTTGATGTTGCATGCTTCTAACTTGGATGTTATAAGTTTCTTCGCAGATTCATCATTTACGTCTTTAGTGATATTTAATATGTGGTTATTTAATGTACTCTAACAACTTGAATAAATGGATAGTGTTTTATTTTGAAACTTTATCCTTCAACAACTTATAAAAAATTGAGAATATGTGGTCGAATGATTAAGTTTAGAAAATCTTTCCTCCTATATTCTCAAAGCACCCAAATTACCAAATTTACCCATATCTAAATTACACAATTCATACGATATTTGTCCAGATCATACAATCTTATAGGCAAAAACATAAATGTACGTTTCGATTGTACAACTAGACATTATAAGAACATTAACAAGATGACAAATATGACGTTACAATTAAATAAAATAACTTTGCATGTATAAAAAAATATTTAGTTCACTTGTCCTATACATTTTCACTAATCTTTGGTGGAATCATTATTATCAACATGAGACAGTTTTCCTCAAGTTGTGCCTTCCACTTACATAGTCAATAATGCATGCGTTTACCTCTTTAGGGGTTAGGAAAGGGAAGTACAAAATAAAGAAGCTCACTATTTTCTTGCGTCTTCCACTTGACATGGTCAATAATGCATATTTTTACCTCTTTGGTCCTCAAGAAAGGAATTACAAAATGAAGTTTCTTCCTTTGACATTCTGTTCAATACAGCTTTGGGCATTTTTGCGTATGAATGCAACAGTGTCATGTACTTACCTACGACACGTTCCTTTCATGCTCCTTTATGTTGTCAAATGGACAACATTAGCAAGCAACGCATTAAGCCTTCAAGATTTATCAAAATATGTAAGTGCTAACAATTCTTAGTTTTTTTAAGTTGATATGTGAATCTATCATCTTAACAAGTTGATATGTGCTGCTATCTTTCCATCTAGTTTTAGTTTCTTGTGATACAAGTATGGCTTTGAAAGATTTCTGAAGAGCTTATGAAATGTTAGCCACACAGTTAACAATCACAGAAAATGGGAGTTAAAATCATTTACATGAAAGGTTACAGCTTTACAAGAAAGACATCACAACATTCATGGAAAACTATAAGTTTTTTCAAAGCAGTTGTGTTATGATACAAACAAAATATAGCTGATTCAATTCTTGTTTGCTTCAAAATGATTGTTGCAACAAAATTGAAAGCCTGATTCTACCAACACTTGGTAGCTGAAAGATCACATTCTTCCTGCTAAAGCACTTATAAATCCCCCACAATATACCAACCACAACAGAGAATTTCAACCACGATTTAACTTATTTTCCCCACAACACTTTTAATAGAATGCTTAACGAAAGGAAGTAAAAATTAGAAGCAAAACTGAGATGTCAATCTATGAAAAAAGACTCAACATTTATGTCTTTACCCCCACAACCATTTCCCTGAAAGATGTCAAACACGATAAAAGGATAAAGGGAAATGGCTGCAAGGGATAAACATCGCTATGAACCTAAATTTACATTTTAAACCATAAAATAAAATTAACAGGAAATCCAATTAGTAATAGTTCTTTTCCTGCTTTTAGTTCATTAAAATCAAAGAAAAACCAAAACTGAAAATAGGACAGATATGCGCGAAAAGGGTTCACTTGGCACCCAAGGTAGGGAAATGCCCAGGATCTTCAATGGATGGAGCAGGTACATTGCTGTACGAATTTCCACGGAAACCTCCTCCTCGTGCACCACGGCCACCACGTCCCCTGCCACGCCCACCTGAGTTATAGTGGGATTCTCCTTCAGCTGGCTTCAGAAACTCATTGATACTGACAGACTGAAATAAGATGAATTCCAGTTAGTAAAATAAAAATCATGACAAAAAAAAAAATTACATTCCAAAACTATCAAAAATCATACAATGGAAGCACAGGTAAAATAATTATCACAGGAGATGTCACAGATAATAATTAAGCAAGCACATTTGACAAAACTAAGCAAAGCATCCAAAAAAACACAAAATTATGGTGTACCTTCACAAGAAGGCAATGGTTACTAGAATTTTAAAAAATAAACAGATATATAGTCTGATAACTGACATTAAAACCTTGATCGTCACACAACAAGTAAAACAGAATCATTGAAATACAAGTCTTCACTTTTGTCTTAGCAATAATTACACCATTTTTCGATGCAAACTTACTTATTTTAGTACTTCAACCAATGCCCCATGAGCAATGGTTAGCATTCTCCACAAAAAAAATGATATTAACATATGTTAGACAAATGTTTTCAATAGCAGAAAATAGCCCCTATGTGCTTACACCCTATATGAGCAATGGTGTTTTCTGTCCATATTCTGCAATGTTATAGGGCCCACTATAGTCGCTATTTGACAATACTGAGTGAGACTTGAAACAATTAATAATCTTTCAAAAAAAAAATTAAGATCATGGTCATGCTAATTGAGAAGAAAATGAAAACCATGAAGTTATTATATACAAAGTAACAAGGGCAAGAAAATTCAACAAAGAAATACCTTCTTGGCTTTCTCTTCCTTGTCATAAGCCTCTTTGCGCTTATCCTTATCAGCTCCCTGGAACAAAGATAGAAGTGCAACACATTAGCTGATATGAACCATACAACATAAATAACTATTGATTAGGAAGGCAAAAGTGGATCAAAAAGTTCTCACCAATTTAGCAAAGATTTCAGTATTGTCTTTCTTGCACGATAAGGCCTGCATGGTTTCAAATGCTTTAGTGTCAACCTTTCTCTCTTCAGTCTTTAGAGTTTGCAGAGCCTTTCTTTTCTCTTCCAGCACTTTCTCATATTCCTCCAGAGTCATTTCCTAATAAACAATCAGCAACAACAAAAACAGCTTATTGATTAATCAACTTTCAAATAAATTAAATCAGAAAAAAGTACTATTGGACACAAAGATCACAGAGAAATGATAAATCAAAGTCTTTCCAAATATCCAAGTGCACCTCATAAGAAACAACAAGGTTACCACATATATGCAATGCTTAAGTCAGTATAATGTGCACATGAGAACTTTCAGACACTTGAAAAAGGTGAAGCAATACTGGACGAAATCAATTCAAAATTATGGAAAAACACAATGAAACAATCTCAAAAACAAAAAAATCGCATGATTGTTCTGTTAGTCAGATAAATAGTAAAAAAAAAAAAAAAAAAAAAAAAACACCAAACTTAGAGAATGCAACAACAGCAAAGAAAACACTTAAAAAAGGTGAAGAAATACCGGACAAAATCAATTCAAAATTATGGAAAAACACAATGAAACAATCTCAAAAACGAATAATCGCATGATTGTTCTGTTGGACAGTTAAATAATAGAAAAACACCAAACTTGGAGAATGCAACAACAGTACAGATGGAGATGGACATTTACCTTGTCTTCAGGCTCCTTTTCTTCAGCTTCATTGGCAGGGCTATCCTTGTTCCCTTCAGCAACATCAGCTTCAACTGCAGGCTTCTCATCACCCAAATTCTTTTCACCTTCATTCATGACTTCTTCAGTCACCCTGAGTAAATTATAAACCACAAGCATAAATATAAAAAATATCTACATTCAAAAACAAAGAACTCCTATAACAAACATGTAAACAAATGTAAGAATTTGTAAGAATGCTTACTGGGCAATTTCATCAGTTTCTGTTCCCCAGTTACCCCTTCCAGCACCTTCACGCTTGAAATCGTTTCTACAATGGAACAAAGAAAAAAAGAATAGTCAATATTGATAGAAACAGAAGTTAAGCAAACAAATTATATCATCATACGGTAGTAACAACACACCCTCGCCCAGTGCCACTGTGGCGTTCAAATGTTCTTCGGGGTCGTCCCTCTTCACCAGCATCACCATTGTTGAAACCTCCACGACGGCCTCCGCGGTAGGGACCTCGTGGTCCACCATAGCTACGTCTTTCTGAGTTCCTATCTCCTTCTTCAACAGGACCCTGGTTTTCAGGGGCTCCAGAGGCAGGGAACGAATTGTCATCATTTGAGTAGTCACGACCGAAACCACGACCTCCACGACCACCACCAAATCCACGGTCACCTCCACGTCCACCAAACCCACGGTCACGGTCACCTCCTCGTCCACCAAATCCACGACCACCGCGTCCTCCTTCATTTCTGGACTCCCTCACTATCAAAAAAAACATCAGAAAAAATGTTAGTATGCATGAAGAAGAATCACGAGTGACCATTCAAAAACCAGTACAGCATAGAAAAAACCTTATTATATAAACTTAATGGACAACAAAATACATATACACGCACAGAACAAACTAATATTTCAATGCTATGATGTTGCACTTGAAAAAACACATTTCAACTGACTTGACTATTGGAAGAATGTGTTACGCATTAAATTAAAACATCTACAAATTACAGCCATCCAAATTTTTTGAACAGCAATCCATCACAAGCTTTATATAAAAACAACTTATGGGAAATATACAAAACCAATTTATCGTTATTTCATCTTTTGCTATAAAAATAGCTTATGCAAGCTTATACTTTTATCTTTTGCTATAAAAATAGCTTATGCAAGCTTATACAAATGATAAGCACTTGTGCTATAAGCTACAAAAAAAAAAAGCTGTTTATCCAAACAGGCCCTAAAACATATTATTTACAATTGTGAACAAAAATGAACCACTAGCCATCAATCACACAGACAACATACAATACAACAACAACAACCAAGCCTTGTCTAGTTACCCATTAAGTGCGGTAGGCTACATGAATCAAAGACACTGTAATGTTTTATCAACCACACAGACAACATACAATAATTAACCAACTATTGTCTAAACCTGTAGATACCAACAATTGACATCACAAAATACACAACAGCAGCAACAGAACTTCTAACCTAGTTAAAAAATATATATCATCAAAAAAAAGTTAATTAAAACAAATAACAACTTTCAAATTGAGAAAAGCCAGATTTATTATAAATGACCTACAAAAACATCAAAGATAGACATATTATTAATAAATCAACAAATTAAAAAAAAAAGTAAACAAAACAACAACAAATCAAAATATTCATCAAATTAATTGAATTAGTATAATCAAAACCCTAATATGAGAGTCCAAAAAACGAAACAGTAACTAACCAGCCTGAGCAGGAGGGGTTGGCTTAGAAGGCAACAAAGCAGGCTTATTAGGCTTGCCCTGTTCCTTGACAGCACCTTTCTTAGCAGCAGGAGGAGCAGCAGCAGCTTTGAGCTGTTCAGAAACGATGAGCTGAGAAGGGTCCTCAGCGTCATCACCAAGCAAATCAAATGGATTCGTAGTGGCCATCTTCTTCTTTGAAACAACAAAAAGACAATAACACGCGGTTCAAGTTTAACACACGAGCGTCAGGGTTGAAACTAGGCTTGCATAGTTACCATCGTACGAAGGAGGAGATAGAGATCGGAGAGAGAAGGGTTGAGAGAGAGTGAAAAACCCTAGCCGCAATGGGAGAGAGAAAGAGAGAGTGTGTGTGTGGAGTGTTGAAGTGAGAGAGAAATGCACGGCAACCTAATCTCCAACGTTGGATTTTATTTATTTGGGACCTATGTGTTCGCTTAAGAGTTAAGGGTTGGTCTCGCACTAGGCATAAATAAGCATAATGGGATTCGAACCTTAGACTTTAAACTTATTTATTAAGATAAATTTATAGTCTGAAAGTTATTTGACGAAAAATAATAGAGTTATGTTTAGGTTAATTTTTACATGATTTTATTTTTATGTTTTTTATAGAGAATGTTAAAGAGTGTCTAAGGAGTATCGCTAGGGTTGGAAATAGGTCATGTCGGCCTACAGAGGTCTATGGTCTGGCATATTTAGGTCTGGACTGGACTAGCCTGTTTATGAAAAAATAATAGGTTTAGACTTTTGAAAAATTCTATTTAAGTAAATAGGTCAGACTTAGGCTATCAAGAAAACCTACGAAGCCAAATAGACCGACCTATTTATGCATATTATTAAAATTTATTTTTTATTTATACTACAATATAATTTATATTAAACATAAAAATCAAGAAAAATAAACTCAAATAATTGACTTTTTAAATAGCTTTTAAGGCACTATAGTGAAATAGACTTTTAAAGTTTGTAGTGATAAACATGCCTTACAGTGAAATAGGTTTTAAGGCCAAATTGACTTATTTAAAAGTATATAAAATGAACTATTTAATGACTTTAATTTAAAGTAGGCATGTGGATAAGCTTTCCGGTTAGGCCGGACTTTTAAATAGATGAGGCCAGAAAAATAGGCCTTTGAAAGGCCATAGGCCAGGCTCAGGTTTGCGAAAAAATTCGTAGACCAGGCTCAGGCCTATCAAAGTCTGGTATGGCCTATTCCCACCCTTAAGTATTGGTTAAACATCTATAACAAGTAAATTTTCATTAAAAAAAATGGTGTAATGATCAAAAGTAACATCTTATATTTTCAAGACAAAATTTATATTTATAGATTTCTAAGGAAGATCTTTTTTATATATATGTTTGTTGTCCTTGCTCGTGAAAAATTGTCGCATCGCTTTTCACTTATGTACCCCGCTTTAGGTCTTTGCGTGTGAATTCTATCGATAATGAACTAATTTATACTTGAAGTTAGGCATGTTGCATTGCATCATGTTGTTCTCTTCGACTTCGCACATGCCTTGTTGAAGTAATGATAGTCCATCATACCATATTTTTAGGATCTTTTGGGAGCCACTTTGGAGTCTCTCTAGTAACTTCATATATTTTATGGTTTAGTTTTGTAATAATTCTAAGAAATGATCGCTAAAGGAGAAAAGTGCATAAAAGACCTTGAAACCACCTCAATCACCCCAATCATACAACTTTGTGGTCGTGCTATATTTTTTTACAGGATGTATCAAGTGATCTCTTGGGGATAGTCATTATGGACATTTCAATAAGGAGAAATGAGACAAGGAGTGAATAAGTCGGAGTAACCAGCTACTGACACATGCGCAACCTGCGGCTTGGGTGGAAAATCAAAGTGTTTGTGATTGCATTATGTGTGTCCTGCACCAGATCATGCACATAGAGCGCGTTCGTTTCCTGAATCAGTGGAGACGCGCATCAAGAAGAGGTAGCACCATGTTATTCCTATTCAATCAATTATTAAATATCTAAAGCTGAGTAAAGTGGTTCTCGAAGGCTATAGGCTGTCGGAAACATCCTAGGCCCAAGTTTTATCATCTGATGACCCTATATTCATGCATTACTTTTTATAACCTCTGTGTCTAGTTTTAATATGAATGGCTAGATTTCAGATTATGTCAAGTAGAGGATTTTCTATGCAGCTGCTTGGACCATGTAATGCGCTATTTACATAATTCGTTCATAAGACCAAATATATGGCTGACTACACGACAACACTTCAGGTATGACAAAGAAATTGTTATTTATGTAATTATTAAACATGTTACATTATGTATTGTTTAGTAGTAATATATGATGATGCATGCATGAAAATTTCAGCACTATGAACGAATCACCCCCGAGGATTATACAGAGTCTTACAGGGAGGATCCACACCTACGTACCATGATGTTTGTACCGATGAAGAGTATCCCCGTCAAAGACACTTATAGAGGGCACTTGGATCATATTATAGCTACATATTATCATTTATACATGTATGTCAAACACTGTCAAACACACATGTTACATACCATCATCATTTACTTAGGTTGTATCAGATATGAACCTTGCATCGTCCGTTATATGTTGGAGCGAGTGTTGCGCCAATTTGGATTTATCCAGACCATTCCAAAGAATCCAGCCCAGTCTTCTCCATTTGTTATGACCTGACAACAGGCGTCTATGGCTTATACCGGTTTTCTTCATCGTGTGTTGTCTATTGAGGACTTGAGAACTAATGTGTTAAACGATTTTGAGACAACGTACAAATACATGCAACGATGGCAATGCTATCCAGTAGGGTTTATGTTTTATTTGATTTGCATATTATGTTTGGAATTTCTTTTGTACGATCTAGATATTGGGTAACGCATGTATGTTATTATTATTGTTGTTGTTACACGCTTTAATTATATTTTTATTATGATTTATTTTGATGCATGTTGCAGACTATTCAGTGTAAATTTACAAAATAAATGTGTTATTTGTCCCAAAGACTTAGGATTTATGTCTTGACACATTTTAGATTATATATTCTTAACCTATATTTTACACATATGGACTACAAGTGTCGTTAGAAACCAGTCTGATGGAAGGTTTGACACATTTTAGATTATATAATTTGAATGGTGAATTTTTTTGTTAAAATTATGTTTTTCAAATTGTTTTGAAACAAGTACTATTAGCCTAACCCGGGTAATTTTAGGTTTTTACTGAGATTTTAGGAGTTTCAGATTGTATTATTTGTAAAATTAAAAAAATGCTTCAAATTGTATGTATAATTCAAATGGGTAAAATGAGAAATTTGAGGGTACATAAAATGGTAGAAGGGTAAGAAAAGAAATTCACCTAAATTTAATAACAAATGGGCCTTAATATGATTTGGGCCTCACATAGTCTGAAATAGAGTAACAATCTAGCAATTTCCTCAAGAAAATTGCTCTTCACCCTTTTGTTTTTGCTAATTCACCAATCTTAAAAGTGTGTGTATGAGTTAACTCACGCTGAAAAATACCCAACATGAGTTAACTCACGTTGAAAAAAGTCGAGCGTGAGTTAACTCATGTTAGACATTTTTCAGGAAATGAACAATTTAGAAAGGGCAAAGATCAATTATCTTTTCTAAAATGGTTAATCGTCCAAGTATATACGTGAAGTCTGACCCTGTAAAATAAAAAACACATATTCTAACCATATATTTTGATATTCTTATTATCTTTAACCTTGTAATATACGCAAAGTAAAAAAAAAAAAAAAAAAGCGATACAGAGGTTAAATTTTTTCATGATTTTTTCCAAGTAAGTTTAAGATGTTAAAATATGTATTTACACAAACAAAAAAAAAAAATTAGAATCTTTCAACTAGGGACGAATTATCAATGAACTTCTTAAGCGCCAAAAACTAAAAAAAAAAAAAACAACGGAAAGCTCAACCTAGAGATCAAAATTTGAGATGATTATTTGTACATACATCTATAAAAAATACATAAAAAGGATCTGCAAAGTTTCATAACATTTCAATGATGTTTCAATTTATTTTTATTTTTGAATCAAAACGTGCTAAATTGCAATTTTGTTCCGAGCAAGCGTATATTCACGTGTCTAATTTTGTAGGCTTGGTTAGGACATCATAAGAACGGTCACCATGAAATTTTAGAGTTTTTACGCGATAGACAAATTTATTATAAACCGTTTAAGAAATTCATAACTACGAGAAATAAAAATTCATAATTATTCCGTCCTTAGTTGAAATAATCTAAGTTTTGTGTATGAGATATTTTAACGGTTTAAATATGTTTGTAAAAAACCATGACAAAATTCAATATTTATGTCACTTTTTTAGACTGCACATATATTATAAGGTCAAAAATAAGAAGAATTTCAAATTGCACGGTTAAAATATGTGTTATTTTTATTTTTATTTTACAGGGTCATTTTGTCATACATCACGTATATTATAGAGTTTTTTTTTTTTGAAGAAACTAATGGAAATATATTAAAAATCAATCCCTCAAGCACAAGATGTGCCTGAGAAATCTGATAATGTTAAATACAATACAAAAAGATTATGCAAGCCATAAAACAGAAACCAAAGACAGACTTTACAAAACAGCCTGTAAATAAGGTAAATGATTAATTCTCCAATACGAATAATAAAAAACGAACAAGATGTAATTAGCTTTCAACCACCAATATGTTTGAAGTTTGACTCTTTCAAATAGAACCTCCAAAAGAGCGCTTTGGTTTTGGAATATCCTCCTGTTGCGATCTTTCCAAATAGTATATAAGACCGAAATCCAAATGATAGTAAAAGCTTCTTTCCCAAATGAAGAATTAATTGAGAGATGCTTCTTTCCAACAGAAGAGAGAAATGATTATGTCCAACATAAAAATAAAAATAAATAAAAAAAAAGAGATGATTTTCATTACTTCTAATGTGACTTATTTATTTAACTCTTGAACGAGCTGGGTAAACTTGAAAGTTTGGGCTACAGAATTGGAATTTATTTATTTATTTTTTTTAAGGATGGAATTTATTCTTTTACCCACTAAAGAAAAATGATTTAATTTTATACATACATTTTTTTACTGAGAGGAGCAGTTTTATACATACATGTTACCATTAAAGTATGTATGTATGTATGTATATTCTTAAAAATAATATTAAAATAACTTCAAATGTTTCTAGCAGTAAAAAGACACACATTGGATCCACATATTCTTTTTTTTTTTTTTTTTTATGAAAACTATTAATATATCTTTGGAGTTTATAGGGATGTAAATGTAAATTCATAATTTTAATGATTTTTGAGTCATAATGTCTTTCATCATTCCCTCACTAGATAACTGGAACCAGGTATTGTTCATTGTACTAATTAAATACAGCAGATCTTATATGCATTTAGGTGGATATATGTGATTAGTGTCAACGGTCCAAATTTGATATTGACACGAACTTGAAAAACTTGTAAATCTTAGAAATTAGTCCCCATTTTCTGATGACATTCAAAGTTTGGACTATTGATGAAATCAACAAGAATTCAACAGGACTGACCAATAAAAGTTGCTTGTTGTCCATATGGCTGAGAATACCTCACTATGATTGCTTAGCATAGAAGATACAAACTTATTCCTGTGGAATCAAATTCAACAATGATCATGGAAGCCGAAGAAGGTTGCTCCAAAAGACACCCAATTTTCAAAGGACCATAAAGGAATCGGCAAGACTCTATGGAATCATATCTACATAGATGCAAAACCAAGCTATATTCCCTAACTAAATACTCTTTCTAAGTACCTTATTATAAGAGTCTTTAGTGAAGGGTATTAGAAAAATATAGTTGCAGTGATAAAATCGTTTGATACCATTAGAGAAAGAAAGAAATTACGTCTCTCAACAGGGTAAACTAAATAGAAACATTTTTATGCATGTTTGTTATCACGACGAATTTATCGAAACCATAATTTTTATAAAAAATGATATTGCTAATGAATGCATTGAAAATATATTGGTTAAAGAGTTAATAAAATAAAAGTGTGTATTACAAATATATTTTAAACATTTCTCAATATAATAAAACATTATCATGTATATACTTTACCTCTTTAAATTACTTAAACAATACGTGGAAGACAATGGTTAACATTTGCCTAAGAAAAAAAAATGGATTACACTTTAAAATCATTTGGACATAACATATATAACATGCATCACATGCTTGCGACAACAATGTGATCTTGTTATTAATACCCTTGCCAAAGTGCTAAAAGGTCTTCGAGAGTTCTAGTACTCCTATTTTTTTTTTCTTATGAAATTTAGAGTGCTCTTTTTGTTTGCCTTTATCACAACAAAGTTCATAAATGACGACCACATAAGTTATACTCGCACCTTTTTGTATTGATTGTACTCTTATACTAATATTTAGTCAAACAAATAAGAGAAGTGATATGAACATTCTTTTTTCTAATATTTTTTTAACATTTCACAAAAAATAAAGGATATTCATTCATTCAAATTGATAGATTACATCGATACAATACAAATTCAAAGTTGCTAAAAATAAAAAGGACGATTCGACGAACAAACTCACAACATATATATTAATAACATAAATTGACATAGTACACATGCCTACAAATATGAGTATATTCAAGTATTTAGTATTCTAATTCAAATAAACACCACAATATGAAGGAAAATCAAAACCACTCCACAGAAAGACAGGAAATCAAAACAAACCGAGTTGCGTTAAGACAACGAAATAAAAAAAACAAACAAAAGAAAACTGAAAATATATGGAAACGTCTTAATTCTTTAATTGAAGGAGAAAGAAAAACAATTTGAAGGGATACTTTTTGGTCAAATATTGATCCTAAAAAACCCCTCTTGGTAAATCAAGAAGAAAAAAAGCAGCGATGACCAAGGTTTGAGAATAAAAAGAGAAAAGGTAGAAGAAATATATATATTTTTTAAATTGAACAAATGTAAAATTTAGGAGGTCCAAACTGAATTTAAGCATAATACTTTATCATAGAGGAAGTACGCTTTACCATGGTGTTAGAAATTTAGCTTTAGAAAGACCGAGTTGAAAGAATAATTCAGTGAAGAAAAATAATTTTTCAAATGCACCATATATACAAGATATTAAGAAATTATAAGATATATTCAAAATTAATAGATAACCAATACTATAAGTAATTTTATGGATATAAGATGGTTGAGTACCTTGAGATTTGTCAGAGAATGACGCGACTAAAATGATATTTGAATGGCATAAAAAGAAAATGCGAAACAAAAATGTAAATGTAGGAGGATGCAATCACAACTAATGAATCATTGTTGGTAGTGACTGAGAGTGCGCAATTGCAATGGGAATCGTAAATCGAGTTAAAGATTAAGATTCTTTTATAAAATGTAGAAAAAACTCTATTTTTTTTTTTCCAATGTTAAAGATTTTAGCTAAGGATTAGTGTAATTAAACCTAGAAACTTAATGTTTAAGGTCCAATATATTAAATCAAAGAAAAGGTCAATATACAACAACGTATAGAGTTCACATAAAACTAAACATGGATACCGGAAAATATAATAGCATGTTAGTATTGATTATTTTATTTTATTTAAAGTTCGAGGAAATCGCAGCCACATTTGATCTCCATTCTTTCTTGTTTGGTCCACACTCCACACCTCTATTTTTTAATCCAACTTTTTTGAAAAGACCATTCCCCATGAAAGTAGGAAGGGATGCATAACTATAAATTCTGTATTCGTATCCTACAAGATCCAGCCCTTGAATAACATAGATAACTTTTTAACATTAATGTGTGTATTTATTGTTTTTTTACGGGTGTCTATTTATTGTAGTATTGCACTACATCTGTCTCTTTGTTTTTTTTTTTGGCGTAAATAAGCTATCCTTCGCGTACAACTGTGAAAGACTAATCTGTGAAAGACTAATCTCTCAAGTCTTGTAGGATTCAATTGGATGACATACTTTTTCTAAGAGTTTTGAGTTTTAAAGTTGTTGCATGTCTAATGCAGACTCAGACCATTGGTTAAATTAGAAGAAATTCACACTATCTCATCTATGCGCTCGTGGATACTTTTGATATTTGCTTTAAGCCACCGTCTAGAACGTATATTAATCAAGTCAAGTTAATTAGAAATAATGAACATCTTTTGTTGAAAAAGCATAGCATTTTGAACTTTTAATTAACCCAAATACAAGTGATCCAAACAACATGGAACTTTCTTTTCAATACACTTTACAATTCAAATAAAGACCACAAAATGATTAAACATGATCCGCAACACAATTTGACATGACACAACTAACACCCAACCAACTCAACACAAGATTCCTAATACTAAAAAACGAACAATCCACAAATAAATGTTGCGATGTTTTATCTAATTTACACTCTCCAACACAAAAGATATTCTTTTTTGGGAAGAATATTATTCAATAACCTCCACACAAAGAAAAATAATTTCAAGTAAACAAGCTTATTCCAAAGAGTATCGTACAAAGCAGAATTTCAATAATAGAATTCTCACCAACATTTGATATGATTTTTTAATAGGGACGAATAGAGTGCTTCGTTTTTTTGTTTAAACGAGTCATTAGAGGGATCAATGTAAAAATTTGAAACCATGCAAGAATAATAGTCAGATGACATCATTTGAGTTAGATGACATCATCTTGTTAGAAAATGTATATTTAAACTATTTTTATTAGAAATCGTGGTTGAGTCTAACACAACCCCACAAAACTGGTTTGTGAGGTGAAGATTGCCCCCACTTATAAACAAATTGTCAGACCAACTTCTAACCGATGTGAGACTCTTAATAACACATCCATCACGCTCAGGATTGCACATCTGAAGCGTGAACATAAATGACGGGTGGCCCGATAACGGAAACCTGATAACAGATGGCCCAAAGAATCGTGAAGAAGCTCTGATACCATATTAGAAATCGTGGTTGGGCCTAACACAACCCCACAAAACCGGCTTGTGAATTAAGGATTGCCCCCACTTATAAATAAATTGTCAGACCAACTCCTAACCGATGTGAGACGCTTAACAATTTTTACCCTTAAAATGTGGACATGGTAGAAGGTTAATTTCATACTAAGAAGGAAGGTTAAATTACTCTTTCGGTTTTTAATTAATTTCTTTGTTCCACCTTAGTATTAGTTTTTCATAAAAAAGTTATTAACTATTAATATTAGCAACAACCACGGACAAAACAATAGCAACATAAACATGTAATGTTTATCTTAGTATTAGTTTTTCATAAAAAAGTTATTAACTATTAATATTTTTTTAGATAATTTTTTTTATCACATTTATTTGAGACGACATGAAACGGTTACTATTTTGCACATGCAGATGAGCATCTACATAGGTCAATAAAAAACAAATCCACTTAGCAATAAAACTAAATACTTCTAAAGAAGAGCATTAAAACATGAATTGCATGTAATTTCCCTTTTCTCATCTTACAATTGGTGCTATCTATGAAATTTCATTTCGTTCACCACAAATTAGGCCTTTTTCACGTTTTATTTATTGCCAAATACTTTACTGTCAAAAGCACACCCAAATTCTCCCTGTCTAGTGAAGATGATTACATGACATGGGGTCGACTTAAACGACTTGGGTAAATCGTACAACTTTGTTTTGTCATTTGGACTATATATGTGGTTCTTGTTACACATAGAAAATCATCACACTACCATTACAAAGTGCACAAAATTTACTATCCCACATTTCTAAAATTTTAGTGGTATACTTTTAACGAAAACAGATGTTTCATTAGGAATATATTTTCGAATGATGGTCACGAGACCAAATGTTTAGTACATATCCTTAAAAATCATAAGATTTTTTTTCTTTTTAGAAAAATATCTTTTATGTGTGCATAATACCATACATTTGGTCTGATGACTATACAAGTATTACTCTTTTCGAAAGGGAAAAGAACAAAACAAGGTTGATATTTATTACTGATTAGGCTATCTTTCTTTCAAAAAAGATATTACGGATTAGACTAAGATCCAACCAATTGGTAGTGCGACCAAACCCACAAAATGGCAGGTGAATTATCATGCTAGAGCACCATAACTCATGATGCAAGGAAACAAATCTTGCGGCTAAACCAAGACCCTCTTATGGAAATCAGACAATGCTCAACAACTTACGCCAGACGTCTTATAACTGTTTTTGGAATTCAGAACCTTTTCCACGTCACCTATATATTGGGTCTACCCCTTCACGGAAGGTACATTTTCTTCATTTAGTTAAATCTCTAGGCTCTCTTAAATTCAAACTAACTTGATCGTTGAAGTCTTGGTTAACCACCACATCCGATGAGCAATCATCGCCTTCCATCATATATCTACGACTCTGGCCGTCGTCTTCAAGTTCCCTCCATATTAGTATCAATATACCTCTTCTTCCATATCAGTTGGCCTTATCATCTTTCAACACCAGCGTCTTCTTTTCTTGCTCATCGCTCCTTATCTCGTATTTGTTCACGTTTCAACATATATAAGCACAAATGAATCGTGGCATGTATTCAATGTTGAATCTAAGCATAAGACGAAAAAACTTATTTACCATAAAAATTTATAAATCTTTAGTCATTAGTTGATCTAGTGCAGCGGTAACTATCACATGTGCTTATTCATGGAGAACAAGGTTCAATATAAATTTAATCAAGGTTATTTCTAAGATTTTTGATGCCTGTTTTAATTGACAAAATAACGCCACATTAATTATTTAAATATTACCACCACTCAAATAACTCAAAATCACAAAGCTTAATTTTTATTTAACTCTCAAAATCTCTATAATGACTATTAGTTCTTTGAACAGAATTTTGTCATAAAAATCATAGAAATTATCATGCTTTAGATAAATTTTTAAGATATTTGCAAAAAAAATTATAAGTTCTACTCATAGAACGACTTAGGTCAAATAAATAATCTCCTTGTATGTGTAATTAATAGAGTGTGAAAACAAATTTTTATGTCTTAAAGGGTTAGACTCTCACAACGTGTAAAAATGTGACGAATCAGTGTTTAAATCTTAACTGAAAGATATCTATATTTAGTGCTCGAGAGTATTTCAAATCATCTATTATTTTCAATTAGTTAACTTACCTTTCAAGCCATCTATTATTTCTTGGCATATAAAAATAGATTGTGTGAATGTTTGGAGATGCTTAAGAAGATATTCTTTAAAGTAAAGTTTCTCATATTCACCGTGCATGATATCATTGTGCTGACAAGTTTGCCTCTATTTGTCTCAATTGTCCTAGTCTTCATTGGTGAATATCACTCATTGAATTATTTTGGAGGATCTTAATAGAAAAAAATAAAAGTTTTAAGTCTTCCTGACTATAGAGTTTGCTATAAGGTATTATTGTTCTATTGTGTTTTGTATATATATTGATCTATACTCTTTTTCCTTTGTCTTTATATATGTGTTTGTTTCTACGACTAATGAATGGTAGACGCATATTTTTCATGAAACTACACTTTGTAGCTTCTTACTTTTCATGTTGGAAAAGACAATGAGTTTTTTTTTTTTTTCTTTCTTTCTTTCATTGATAACCAAACACAAATTTGATTTTACCCTTTGGAATTTTCGAGGCAATTTTTTTTTTTAACAATGTCGATCCTAAACATTATCCTTTTGGGTGTTGGAGGGGATGGGGGAGGGGTTCCGTTGGTCGGTCTAGTACCCTGAACTTTATTCTCTTTACTTTTATTGACTTTTTTACTATTAAATTAAAACAGTCATATAATTTCTCATTTGATTTAACAATGAAATTTATCGAACCAATTGTAAAAACTAACTTATACATAATATAATAAAACTTATTTCACTTATGCAGAATAAAACTGACCTTAAATATCACTTGAATTGTGATGTTTTGCATTCTATTTTTTTCCTTAGAAAAAGTAAGAATTGAACATGATATATCAAAGCTTACAAATGACTCACATACTCAGATCACTTATCATAGACTTCAGTAATAGATCAATAAAATTCATTACTGCTAAGTTGTTTACATAAGCCATAATTTTTCAGCTGGAGCTTTTGGATACGTGTCAATATGGGTCTACGTCAGAAAGATCTATCAGGTTTTTTTGATAATATTAAAAATAAAAATTCAACGTAGATCATCCATCACACACACTTGTACACTTTATGCAGTTAAACCTTCACTCATAATAATAAATACAGCCCACTACATTGTAAATGCAGTTATCCACCACTACTATTCTATACAGTCAACATTTTGTTTTTTCCACTCATACTCATAATCATAATAATAATCATGCATTTCTCCCATAAATGCATAAAAAGGCGTTTCTGAGCTTATTTGATGTCTACAAAAAGGGTGATCCAGAGTGGACCTAGATCGACAGTAGGAGTTGTGGAAGTATAACGATCAATGGAGGTAATTTTGGAGGAGTGTTGATAGGCTTGAATCTCATCCAAAAAATTAGTTTAAATGATGAGGATATTCAAACATATTTATAAACTCAACGGTCCGAGAACTTGAGCAACATGGAACAAATAACAAACCGCAAACAACTTACCAACTTCAACACCACTCACGTTTAGCGTGAGCCGGGGTCCAATTCCCAAATTGCAATCCTTAACCAGCTCACATACCATGTTAAATAGGCTTAGATAAGTGCAACACAAGACTTCTCAAGAGATCACTCACTATTACTCTAGTTCAAGCACGTTTAACTGCAGAGTTCTGATGAGATCCGGTACATTAGTGTTGATATGATCGCACTTTCAATCAAAAGAACCAATCATTGAATAAACAAACCAAACACATTCTCAAACTTTTGAGAACTCAACGGCGAAAGCAAAGAGTAGTTAAAGGCAGATCGAACCATGCTCAAATGAATTTGTGATCGAAGATGTAAAGAGTTTAAAATTAAGGAAAGTGTATTTTCATAATTCATCATACATTTCGTTTTTGTATATGCTAAATTTAAGATTTTGAAGTGAAATATGTTGAGTTCGATTGAGCTGAATTCGTTGTGATTCACAAATCATCATTAAATTACAATCATGTAGGATCATCGAACTTGTGGATGTGTGTCACAATGTCTATCTTCTCAACACTTATTGTGAATGAGTTTTATCATTAAATTTATTGAAATAAAAAAAAGAACAATACATTTCCCTTTGCTTCCAATTTTCCCTTTCTATTTTTATTTAGTACTTTATATTTTTCTTATATCACTTTTTCTTATATACATCACATCACTCAATCACAACAAGTGCCCTCTTTCTCTCTCTGTTTTTTTTCCCCTATAAAATCTTCATCACTCACTCATAAATTTCCCTCGTAAAACAAACAACAACGTACACACATATAGCAAAGTAGCAAACTTCCCTCATTCATTTCCATTCTCAACACTCTTTCTCACTCACCAATCACAATGACATCCTTAAACCACACTACATCCCACATTTCTTTCCCCAAAACCACAACCTTCACTATCAAACCACAATGCATAACACTTCAACCACTCAAACCCAACACAAAACAACACTCCTACGAAACCTTAAAAACCACACACAAAATACCAAACCTTTCATCATCAAAATCAACATTTTCACCATTACCATTTCCAACTACAAAAGTTAACAAAAGATGGAAAGAATACCAAGGTATGACCAATTGGGAAGGTTTATTAGACCCATTAGACAATAATCTTCGTTCCGAAATCCTTCGTTATGGCCATTTTGTTGAAGCTGCATATAAATCCTTTGAATTCGACCCTTCTTCATCAAACTATGCCACAAACAAGTTCCCCAAAACCACACTCTTCAAAAAATGTGGTTTACCCAAAACCGGTTACAAAGTAACAAAACATTTACATGCTACCTCAGGAATTCAACTACCTAGTTGGATAGACAAAGCACCATCATGGGTTGCAACAAAATCAAGCTACATTGGTTATGTAGCTGTTTGTGACAACAAAGAAGAAATTAAACGGCTTGGTCGAAGAGACGTTGTTATTGCATTAAGAGGAACAACTACTTGTTTAGAATGGCTCGAAAATCTTCGTGCCACTCTAACCAACATTAATCCATTGGAATGCGATAATTCTTCGCAACATTCAATCAACTCCGATGAAAATGATCAACCAATGGTGGAAAGTGGGTTTTTGAGTCTCTACACTTCAAAATCAAATTCTACAAATAATGAAGCAATTCCCTCATTGCAAGAAATGGTGAGAAGTGAAATTGAACGCATTCTAAAAACATATAAAGGTGAAAATTTGAGTTTTACTATAACAGGACACAGTTTAGGAGCAGCATTAGCAATTTTAACCGCGCATGATATAAAAACATATTTTGATCAGAAACCGTTAGTAACGGTAATCTCATTCGGCGGTCCACGTGTTGGTAACAAGAGTTTCCGGTTAAAACTCGAAAAAGAAGGAATCAAAGTGTTGCGTATAGTAAACTCAGACGACGTAATCACGAAAATGCCAGGGTTTGTTTTAGACGATAAAGTTGAAGAAAGTGTTTATGACATGGAAGGGAATAACGATGACATGGCATGGTTTTTGCCACGATGGATACAAAAGAGAGTGAAGGAAACGCAGTGGGTTTACTCAGAGGTGGGGGAGGAGTTAAGGGTATGTAGCAGGAATTCACCATACTTAAAAGGTGTTAATATTGCCACGTGTCATGATTTGAAGACATATTTGCATCTTGTTGACGGCTTTGTCAGCTCTGAATGTCCTTTTAGATCTACTGCCAGGAGGTTCCTTCAGCTGTAACTTTTTGAAAGAATATAAATTTTGAACATAGAAAGATGATAGTACATATACACATTCGTGTGTATAGAGAGATTTTGTCACAGAGGGATAAATTTTTGTCATGTAAATGTGGGTGTATATGAATTGTTGAGATTGAAAGTTATTCCACTAAGTTCAGATTGATTAGTGATACGTCATTTTTTTATAAGTGTTGTTTTTTACTCATTAGTTTTAAAAGTGATTATTGCCAAAAAAAGATTATTAAAAGTGTACTCAATCATTATTGTTATTCTCTTAACTATAAGGAAAAAGTTTAGACGAGTTAGACTAAAAGAACGCTTACATAAATATTTATAAATTATTTATCAACGAGGTTCTAATGTTGGCAACAAGAGTTGAACTTACACCTTTGTGGAATATGAGTCAACTCCCTACTAACTTGACCAATCTTCAATTGTCAAGACGGGTTTATGTGGTTTTTATCTAACTTAATTTAAATTCTAATATGGTGCTAAAATGAGTCTAGTTTAGATTCCTTAACAACCTCTAATTTCTAAGATATTCAACATGGTTACATAATCATTTAAACAAGGTTAACTTGAATTTATGTTTTAATTTTGATCATACATGATTCGATTTAATGAACTGTTTTACTTCTTATCAATCTAATATAAAAAGTTTCCCTCGCTTAATACGTCTCTCATATATGAGAGGATATTGAACTTAAATTCCCACAATAGTTGCATAGACATAATTATTGTAGATCAAATCATTAAATGGATGTGTCAAAATTACGATTAGATATGAATTGTGATTTTCTCAAATTCACCACGAATGTAAACATGCAGTAGATAAGATAAAACAGGGAAACATTTTGCACGAATACAACTTGACATAGAACCCAAGCTGAATACAGCTTCACATGTCTTTGTCTATACATGTAAGAAAGAAAACCAAGGTAATTAGTTACATGTAATTAAGTATAAATAAACGCTAGATCTTGTCCAAAATAAATAAACAAAAAACTTTAGATATGACAGTTTCCAGATTCCATGATATTATCACCCTGGAAAGCATGATTCAATGACTTGATTGTTGATGATAGTCTTGTGCTTTTGTCCTTTTTATGCTACTAACTTTTCAAAAATTGATTGAATAAAACTCTAGTTTTGAACCGTAGAAAAGCAAAGCATTGATTCATGTATCATGATGTATTTGAATAATAATTTTATTATCTAATGTAATGAAAGAACATTGCCCCAAAATATCAAAGAATGATTCGCAATAAATATTGGCTCAAAAAAGAAAAAGCTTGTATGAGCAATTAATATAGGAGTTTTACAAAAGGGAGGTTGTAAGTAAATGCAGAATGGGTAAGAAATAGGTCCCATTTAAATGGACCCCAATGGGTCTTTTTGGAGCTTTCTTAAGTAAAGTGTATGGGTACTTTCCATAATCTAAAATTCTCATTGCCTATATCAAGTTACTAATGAGAGGTTGAAAGCAGCTTCCAATATTCCGAGATTAATTATGCAGACATGTTTCAATCTAGGTTATTAGGGTTACCTAAACCATGTCTTATGTACATCTTAAAGTCTCGTATTGTTTGAGAATTAAGATTAAGGGTAGTTTATATAAACATTCACACTCCTCAACCCAATGAGACACTTTTTATAAAAGAGAAAACCGTGAAGGACTTACGCCCAAAGTAAACAATACCTTGAAACGCGATTTGATGTGCTTGAGGGCGGAACGGATGGTAAATTTATAGAGGAGTGCTCTCCCATAGTCTCAACTAGGGGGCAAATGTTCCAGTACATCTTAAAGTACCACATTGCTTGGGAATCGAGGCTAATGGTAATTTATATACAACACTCGCATTTCTCAATTCAATGACGTGCCTTTTTATAAAAGACAAAACCATGACAGACTTACACACATACAGTACCTCGAAACATGTGTGGCGTAATTGAGGAATAAAGGTAGCACTATCTAATGTGATAATGATTAAATATTTAAATGGATTAGTGGTACATATGAACCTCTTATTGAACATAATAATATGATCCAATATATCAAAATTCATTTAAAAACAAAGTTCAACACACACTTGTCAACTAATAATTACTAAGAATTGACCATAATTTTTATTCTTAAGAATTTATAATAACTAATTATTGTCAATCCAATGATACATTAATTAAATAATTTATCTAACCCAAATCCATTTAAATGTGCCCTCATGAGTCTTTTTAGAGTTCTCTAAGTAGAGTGAATGGGTACTTTCCACAATCTAAAATTTCCATTGTCCACATCAAGTTACTAACGAAAGGTTGAAAGCCACTTCCAATATGCCAAGATTAATAATGCAAACATGTTTCCGTGTAAGGAAAATATTTGGATGATTTTTGCTAAGAAAATAATAGTTCTTACCTATAAGGAAATCAATGAACCAAAACATTGCCAAATTTTTTACAACATTTTACAATTTGCATTCTAGATACTATATTTGATCCCAATATCTTTCTTTATTCATGATCACGCCGTTGCCACCATAAGTGTCTTCTCAATCATGTCCAACTTGAGCAAAAAATTATGTGTTGCTATTGGACAATTTTCATTTTGGTCCTAGTTGAAATTTTTGTGACCATGTCATTTTTGGTAACTTTGGTTTTCATAAGAAACAAAGAACAAATGGAAATGATTAAAACTTATGATTAGAAACCATCCTTTCCTTTCGTATATGATCAAATCATACTTCTCCAAAGGTAGTGCGCAAGAAATCAAAGCATGAGATACATAGCAATCAATCATCATTGGGTATTAAAAGGTGGGTCAATTATTTAACAGGTCAAAAACGATATATGTGAATGGATTTCTAACTATATGATATCAACATATTATTGGTATAGCTCAATGATCACATATATTGCGTATATACATATATATGAAGAAATTGGGGTCCAAGGGTTGTTGAAAATTAGTTAGAAAGGAAATTAGTTTTCATTGTTAACAAGCAGATAGATCAGTCGGTCACTTCCTTGATAATAACTTTTTTTCTTTTCAGACTGGACCTTGATAATAACTTATTTTCTTTTCAGACTGGACCTAGATAGTAACTTTTTTTTTAGCTGGACCTTGATAATAACTTGTGAAAACGATTTTAGGTTAATACAAAAAATTAATTTTATAACAAGTACTCTACAGGTAATAGTTAAGGAAAAAAAATACAAATTTTAGATTGGAAATGGCAATTTAAAAAATAAATAAATAGATACATCACTTTTAAACGTAAAATTTCTATTTTTATTCCTTTAATAAATGTCATAAAACAAAGAACAAAAATATAAATCATACTATTTATTTGTAAACTCTGATTCTTCTAGCAATTTTTTTCAATATAAATCATACTATTTTGAATATAGGTGATATTGAATTCAATATCTAGGGATGACAATTAGATCCGCACGTTCTTAAAAAAAAAAAAATGGATCCACACTTATTAGATATTCACGAAAGTACTCATGATAGGTGGGGTAAAAATATGCATTATAGTTATGGTGTAACATCTCAAAATTAATGAAAAAAAATGCTTTCTCCCAATAAGTTTTACTCACACTCAACCAAACTTTCGAAAATGCCATTGGCGTGAGTTAACTCACGCATGTGTTAATCCTGCGTGAATTAAGTCACGCTGAAGGCCAGCGTAAGTTAACTCACACTGTGTGTCCTTTTAAAAGTCAGACAAAACTTCATTTCCTCATTTCCCATCTGAAAATCTCCAAAATCTCTCTCAAATCACCCAAATCCAAAATTTCTTCAAGTTCAAATCAAACAACACTCCAATAAAAGGTAAGTTTTCATAATCAAACACCATTAACCTTTTTATGTTTATATGTTAGACTTTTCCTCTTAACATAGGTTTTTTTAGTTTTAAGATTTTGATTTTGTTTGGCAAGAATGATACAATGTTACATGTAAATGACTTATATTGCTTAATTGTTTAGATGTTTGCTTGTTTATGATGTATTTATGAGTTTTAGGGTTTATGTATAATTTATACTCCAATTTTTTGTCAGCACAACATGTTCCCGTGGATCGATATGTTTGTCACGTTGCTAAGATCGCCTGAAGATATTCTAACAGTTTGATTCAGCTAGAAGATTATGATTAGGTGGCATCATTATTATGTAGTGTCTTTATTTTGTGGGAATTTAAGTTTAATTCTTGATAGTTTGCTGAAGATGATGGTATTGAAGTTTCTTATACTGATTGTAGTGATTTGCAAGCCTCTTTGAAAAGTCAAAAGATTAAGAGAACACAACATGTATTATGCATAATCATCTATATATGTTATCACATCGAATTCCTTCGTATAAGACGAGTGTCACGAAAGGGAATGCACCTCTAAGAGGTTCTTTTGAGCTTGATCATGCTCCTCTGTCAATTGAAACTTGTTAGTTGGCAGGACAGTAAGATTAAGGTGATGGGGGAGAAAGGGAGGGGGAAGGAGAAATAGATGGTGGGGGAGAAAGAGATTGTGGTAAGGTATGTTTCTTGTCTAATGCGAAAAGACCTTCAATGTCAACCTTGCACCCAAACAAACCGCACTTCTTTGCAGTGCGTTGCCATCACCATTGACCGTTCATACAATCCCTGAAATTTTCAAAGAGGCCTCTTTCTATGAATGTCCAAGGATGAAAAAACATTGTTGTTGTAGAAGGAAGAGGAGGAGGAGAGAATGTGAGATGATGGTGTGAGAAATGGTGAGGTTTGGATCTAACCATTATGGTGAGTAAAAAACAAGTTTTACGGTTTTACCATGTGACCACCGTCCAAAAAACATGTTTTATGTGCTGCAGAAAGGTGCGTGAGTTAAGTCACGCAGCGTGAGTTAACTCACGCAGGAAGTACCCATCGTTAGTTAAGTCACGCAAGGGTACTTTTGGTCATTTCAATTGGGAGGGAGCCTTTTTTGTTGGGAGAATAGCATTTTCCAAATTAATGATTGTGTCTTAACAGGTTGGGCTGGTAGATTATGTTGGCCTACCTATTCCAAGTTGAGAGTTGGGCTATGGAATTTGAGCGAAGGCCCAAATCTCATGATCACTAGAATGGAGGGATCTGCATGAGGTTGTGGTAAACATAAGAGTTGTTGCTTAGTTGGTATCTAATAGGAATGAATTTCAATGTTTATAGTTACTACATTATTAGATTAAAAACAAAAATTAATATCAAAGGAACCGTGCAACAAGATGAGTCGCTTTCCTACTTTTATGTAAATTTGTTGGATATTTGTGTTTTGGCCTCATTATTGTTAAAACAAATATACAAGCAAGATGTTGGACCCAATGTTTCAACATGTGGGTACGTTTTAGCCCTGATTTTGTGCCATAAATAACGGTGTGCCCTGATTGTGTGACATATTTAATGCGCTTTATCTATTTAAGAAATCAACACCTATTTACTTGTTGGCAAAGACGCATATTTCTGTCCAGAATCAGCATTGTGATCATTTCCTAAAGATGTGCCAACATTTTAGGAAACTTTGTTTATTTCCTAAAGATGTTTCATTAATTTAGGAAACTTGTGATTTGGTTCTGATCCTTGTGAGCGGATCTTTTGATGGATCAACTTTGTTTCTGAAGCCTAATATGGAGATCAAGCCCGTACTGCTTTAGAGTATATAAGGAAGGACCCAAAACCTAATTCTTGATCGAAGCCGTCATATCAAGTTTAGAGCTTTTAAGGTTTTGAGTCTCTGTTTATTGTGAGAATTTCTTGTATCACCTTGATGCAAGTTTAGGATTTTGTTTATTGAGTTGTAAGTTTGTATATTACTCCTAAGCTTTGAAGTACGGAGTTAGTTTGTGTTTGGTGTCTTCACCATATTGTTTATATTCATATAATCACAAGGTGTATGATTGAGTGGAAGTGAGATGAGATCTCAGATCTAGGAGTTCCTAGGTTGAAATCAGTATGAGTAGTGTCTAGTGATAAGTTGTAAACTTGGAGTTTGCTGAGAACTTAGAACTATACTACACTAGTGGATTTCCTTCATGGCTTGGTAGCCCCCGGAGTAGGTGAGTTTGTCACCGAACTGGGTTAACAAACCAACCATGCCATTTACATTTATGTCTTTTATATTTTCCTTGATCTGTTTGTTTTTCGTTAGCTCGATGTTTAAACTTTAATCTCAACATTTTGTTTGTGTCTCGGTTGAAACATCGCATAAAACATCAGGAAGCTAGCGTGCCAGAATTTCGAAATTGGATCAAGATTTATATAAAATACTCGTATAAACAAAACCAAAGACATGTTAATTCGATATTAAAATAGAGAAGGCCACATGTAGAAGAAAAAAATAGGAGAAACAAGAGGAAAATATGTTTTGATCGGTAAAGAGAAAATCATTTGTTAACTTCAGCGCAAAGTGTATTTGAAAGTACACCATCCTGAGCTGGTGAAGAATAATCGACAACCACTATCAACAATTGCAGTTGCACTTGCTTCAACCGTCTCTTCTAATTGTGTGCATATTAGTCGTGATGTTTATGGGAAAGTTGTTCTCATAACATAGTTCCCTTGAATTCTTCTCACTCTTCAACTTCTAAAGCAAACTGTTGGAAAAGGTATCAAAGCGGCAACCAGCAAATCTGGAACAATGGAGAGCATTGTAGTTCATCGAACTTCATCAACAAAGAAATCCAAATCACCAGTGATTAAGCAAATAGTGGCACCTCCACCTCGAAAAACAATGAGGGAGTAGAGAGGCCTCCATTCAAGAGCTAAGGAATCCCCATCCCGATCATGCGCTACTTGTGTACGCAAATTCCTGGCATACTTGCACAAGTTTATCTAGCAACAAACAAAGACAATCAATGAGTAGAATCAACGATTGTCTAGAGTCGAGAAGCAACGAGTGCAAATCCCAGTTATCGTTATACCTCGTGCATAATTATGGCAAGTGGTCGAGGAACTGGTCATGGTCGAAGAAATCGATAAATTTTTCTGCATTGACAATTGCTCGAAACATTGTAAATGTTGTAGTACTTCTCAACATAATGATCGCCACAAAAGCAAAAAACCAAAGACAAGAAAAATCCATAGATGAAGAAATATGAGACTCCAACAAAGCTCGACCGTTTCTTCAAATGCCACCCTAGGCGAGGCAAAAGGGATCAAAGCAAAAACTCAATTCTCCGTCGTGGCGGGGGAAATAGGAGGAAGTGGTAGCTACTGATGACTCCTCTTATAGACTTCTAAAAATATCTCAGCCTTTCCTATTGAAATAAAGCCTGATCTGATCTGAGTCAGACGTAGGCTAAACCATAGGCCTCTATAGGTCGGTCAGACTTATTCCATTGGATGTGAGAAAAACACGAGAGGGGAGAATGGGTGGTTGGATTCTTTTGGCTTTTCTGAAAATATTATCTAAGATGTTTAAACAAATCAAAACATGCAATATAAACACAGAGAGAACAACACAAGCAATTATCATGGTTCACCCTACAATCTGAGGTTAGTCTAGTTCCCTTGCACTTCTAAGAGATTTTCTACTATAATCACACAAGATTACAATTACTTAGACACACATGTCTAATATTTCCTTGCCTCACACTTGAGGACTTCTACAATCAGAGTTTACAAATAAATTTGATTTTGTTTACACTTTGATAATCAGAGAGTAAACTAACTTAAAGCCCAATAGACTTTAGACACTTAAAAGCTTTCGATTAAAGCTGATGTGGTGCTTTTGTTTAATGTTTTTTTGTTGAGGTGGATATTTTTAAAATTAAATTATTTCCAGCCCTGATTATTGGAATTAAAAATAAAAGAAAAAACCATAAAAGCAAGTAAAGTCACGTGACCCATTCCAATTCCAAATAAAAAACACAAAATGAAATTGGGAATTAGAGCTTAGGGTTAACTTCAATTCTCATTCTCATATCAATCAAACTACAGAAGAAGATGACGAAACAATCTCCAAAGGGTAAATCGAAAGCGAAAATGATTTTTAAAGTCTCATATTCGAAAGGAAAAATGAAATTGAAATGCACATAATTGAAATCGAAAACGATTTCTAAGAACACGAGTTCAAAGAAGACAAATGCGAAGATGGTGGTTGCAAAGAAGGGCGATTCGAAGAAGCTAATAAGTGATGCGATGAAGGAAAATAATGGAAGGAAGGACATAATCATGGGTGATGGAACAAGACAGAACCAATGAGAGAACACATGGTACAATGAAGATGCCTGAAAAAGTTGTCTCAAAGTAAGTCTTTTTTTTTAGGGTTTTGAAATAAAAGTGAGGGCTTTAGATATGATACATGGTGCTATAATTGAGCAGTATAAACATCTTAGGAGTTATGTAGAGCTGTCAAAACGGGCTACCCGGCCCGAACGGGTAGCGGGCTTTTTCGGGCCGGGCTAAAAAGTCCGGTTTAAATACGGGCTGAAATATTAGAGCCCGAGCCCGGCCCTATACGGGCTCCCGGGCTATCGGGCCAGCCCGCACGTATTTTTTTTTTTATTCTTTAAGGACTTGCACAAGCTAAAAAAAAACATAAGAAACCAGTCACTGGAAAATTGAAATAACTAGTTGCTGCACAAATAATAACCATATAATCACTTGCTACTGTCATGGTAGGCCGCTGCTATATGGCCTGGTGATTGTGTAGTTCCTGGATGGTGTGATGTTGGTTTAGGGAGCATGTGTTTTTTGCTACTGCCATAGGCTTCTTTGTTATATGTATACTTATCTTGTTTAATGTCTTTTGGTGAATTGATGCCAACATTAATTTGGTGGATGTGGAGTAAGCTTCTTATGTTAGATTGCTACTGCTATATCAGAGACTTTTGTGTTTTTTCTGCTCAGCTTGAGTGGATTGAGGCCATTAATAATATTAGCTGTTAAAAAAATTTATAAAAATGATAGAACTTTAAAAGCCATGCCTTCAAAACCACACCAAACTTAACCCACTTGTATTTTTTGCCGGGCTACCCGTAGCCCTAACGTGCTTTTACGGGCCGGGCTAAAAAGCCCTGGAAAAATTCGTGCTGCAATTATTAGGCCCAAGCCCTACATTTTATTCGGGCTTTTGGGTCGGCCCATACGGCCCGACCCGTTTTGACAGCTCTAGAGTTATGCAACTGAATTGATGAGGAGTAACCCAAGTAGTTCGGTGATTATCTATCCATGAAGTTACCAATGGAGAATCAACTCCAAAATATCATACAACCTTCCCCGTTCGTTTTCCAGAAGAAGATGAAGTTGATGTATCACAACCACGAGCCATGAATCTATAACGAAATAAAAAGGAAAAGGGTTTGAATCGATTGAAAACTGTAAATGGGTTTGAATCGAGTGAATAAGAAGAGGAAGAGGAAATGCAAGGAATTACTAACAACAGAGATTGATTGAAACAAATGAAGAAGAAGAAAGAATAACAATGGAGATTTGGGTGTGGAAGAAGAATACCAATGGATATTTATGGAGAAGAAGGAGAAATAGATATGTTGTTCAACGGTCACGTGATGGATTTTTTTTTACACATAGCCTGCCTATGTGCCATTGTGTTTTTGAAGAAAAAAACGTCACGTCAACTTTGACCGAGTCAAAATCACGGGGATCCATTGTTTTGCAAAAGTGGTGAAACTTGGGGGCCAAAAAATGCATTTTAACCTTTGATTTTACTTGAGGTATTCTTTACTTCTCTAGGAACGATCCATTGCATGCTCTTTGTCTTTCAAATTCTTTATTTGTTTCTGTATGTGGTCAGAAGAAGACAAAATATATTAGAGTCTCTCTACTTATACTTATATACACCGATTATCCTATTAGTTCACAACCTTCAATACACTTTCATTCTAAAGTCATCAATAAGGGAGAGAAGAGCTCTAAACTCTAACTTCTCCAAAGCTTCTCTCAGATCGTCTCAATGGCTCTAGATGATCCTTTGATCATAGAAGGTACATGTTTAGATATATTTTTAGATTACAATATGCTATAATTTGTATCGATTTTGATCATCTGTGTTAAATATTCCAACACTTATTACAAGAATGTTTCCACCTTTAGTTTAGACAATGACTAACGGAAAGTATGCAGAAATGTACAATACAATTTGGACAACTATTAGATATCACTTAAAAAGGGTAGGTGTAAAAAACATGGAATTATTTTTATTAGCCGTCAAAGATATAGGTACATTATCAACAGGGGAAAAGTAAACACCGGACCTCACTTTGAGTTGCATAATTACTTACAAAATCAAATTTTGAAAAATCAATCTTGAGTTTAAACTGTTGAAAATTTTAGATCATGGTTCAATTGATTAAACCACAACTAAACCAAATGACAATTAAGCAAATAAATAAAAATTATAAACAAATGAGAACAAACTAACTAATCGGTTTAATCTGATTCAAACAACCTAACTAACTAATCGACTAACTAACCGTCCCGTTCATTTAGATAAAGAGCACACACTTTTGTTAGCCTTTTTTTGGAATTTTTGTTTTTCTTCTTCTGCTTTACTACTATTCATGTGGATTGGAAAAATCATAATTGTGATTGCTGGGTGTTTTGTTGCTTTTATCGAATCTGCTACTACCTATGAAGCTGCTATGGTGGCTATTGAAAATGTCTTTGCCAAAGGTTGACGTAAAATTTGACTTTAGTGCGACTCTTCTCTTTTTGTACAAGCTTTCAAAGATGAAAAATGCATCTCCTAAAGACTAAAAATTAAATGAGAAAAATACCTTGCAACTTTGTAAGCAGGTATAACTTGTAGTTTCCCGCATATATAGAAGGTATTTTAGCTGTTGACTTGGGATCTTGGAGTTTGCTCCTCCAGAGCTCTCAAGTTCGATTCCCTCTGGAGCTAATTTCGGCGGGCTAAGTCCATACAGAGCTTGCTCTGGCTTTAAACGGGGCTCCGCAAGTGGGCAGTGAGATTGGTCCCCTCGAATTAGTCGATTCTTGGACCGGATACCGAGTTTTCAAAAAAGAAAAAAAAAAGGTATTCTTAGTAGAATTTTTACTTGGTAAAATATATCTCCAATGACCCATCTAACCGACTCTATTTAATGACTAATGAGATAAAATTTGATTGTTCTAAATAAATCTCTAAACTATATTATAGACGACTTTTGCCACAATATGCAAGTTTTTTTTTTTTTTTTGTGTGTGTGCATATTCCGTTAAATTTTTTTCTTCTAGTTTTCCGTGGATTTTGGTTATTGTCTAGCTATATTTGAACTTTCATTTTTTTACAAAAGTATAGAGTAATTTCTATTGCAAGACCTTTTAAAATGAAGCGTGTTATTTGAACAATCATTTACATGGCAACTTATAACACAATTATAGATTTACAAAAGAAAGTAATTATTGACATAAAAACTAAAACAATAGAGAGAGAAAGTAAAAATAAAGTGTGAGTATAAGAGAAAAAGTTGTCACAAATTGGTTGTACAAATATCATTTCTCTTTAAAATAGTTCTTTTACATAAGGTTTTATGAAAATATATTAAACAAATAAGTTTTGCTAGAGTCATGAGTTGAACATAGGTCAAAGAGAATAAGGGACCTTCATCCGGGGGATCCTAAACTAACTTTTTGTTGTGGCTAAAATAACAACATAAAAAAAAAAAATACTAAATGAAATTAAAGTTCATGTATTATTTATGGTTTAATTTGGGTTAGTTAACTTCCTCTAACATTTCATTCTCTCTATTGCTCTGGATCCTTCACTTTTATTTTGTTTTGTTCAAATAGAAATCCTTCATATGTAAATTTTATTTTGGACGTGGCTATAACCACACCATGCCTAATGGTGGATTTGTCCATGCTTCTTTCTTAACCCAACTAAAAAATCATTCCTTATTAGATTGTTATATCATATATTCATAATGAAATTGAATTTTTTTTTTAGTCCCCCTTTTTTTTATCTAAAATTTTAAGGCTTAAAGTCTTCGTTTGAGTCCACCTTATGATTGGTAGGTTATTTGGTGTCAACCTAATCGGAATCGCTCATTCTATTATCATGTTTTAAATCCCATCTTTTGCATAAAAATAAATAAAAAAATGACAACCATAATAAAACATGATATAACTAGTTGTTAAAAATTGTACATTTAGTTAAAACCAAAATATTGTTACCATCCTCTTAAAATTATTTATAAATTCAGTGTCTCCACACGTGAAAAATCATGTGTGGGATCTATATAAAATTCACCTGTATACTATGAATCAACCTATACAACTAATCTAATTATGTATGCAATGCATCCGTCCTTTTTTTCTTTTTTTGAAGGATCAATTTATCCGTCTCGTTTCTTCATGTCATACATTTTTTTAGAAAATAAGTGTGTTGTTAATATATCTATTTCTATGCTAATAATAAAGATTAATGGATGAATGACACTATTTAATCCCATGCGCCACAGATATTTTTAGCAACATTTAATGGCCATGTTTTGCTTTGGCTTTAGATGATAGGCTTGTGATATACTTATACCATATGTTGGTTTAAATGAGTGTGTATGTGATGGCCAAAAAATAAAAAGGTAAAGAAAGGAGGGAGACATATATGAGAGGGCCTAATCTCGCCATTTTATGTATCTATAAAGAAGGACAATAAAATGGGTCCCAAATGAATGATCACACAATTGTATGATTGACTAAATTACACTACAGGTTGCTCCATCTTATATATCTTCATTAGACCAGTTAATTTTGGCTGGCATGAAAGTATTTGTCAGCATGTTAAACGTGAAATTAAAGCCCCAATTTGAAGTGAATGAAATGTAGTATAAATGTATAATGTTTGAGCATGGATGAAGCGGCTAATGCTAATTTTGTGATAGACGTTTGTAGATGGTTGTCGTGTCCGCGCTTGTTAGTCTTTTTGTTCTTTGTGTGTTTGAATCTTGTTGTAGATTTTAGTTATTTTCTTTGGCATATCTTATGTTAGAGAAACTTCTACTTTAGTATTAATATATTTCATTTTTGCTTGTTAAAAAAATTTAATGTTTGAGCTCTTGTATAAATTGATGGTGAGAGGGCAAATTTATGCAATTCATGTTTTCTTCAACTCCATTTACCATTTACCAATTTCAGTTTAGATTTATGATTCAATTACTAGAGTAATTGATTTTATGGTCCATTATTGCAATCATCTTTCTAAATTGTCTTATCACACATTGAAACATGTGCAAAAGGTTCAATTTCATTTCATCCTAAAGCATTTTATTTTATATTGATTATTAACCAACTTCTTTTATATTTTGATTTTTTTTTTTTTTGGGTTAAATGATTCGTTGTCCTCTGTTATCTAACTCATCAAATCAACACGCAAACTCATCAAATTTGTACGGTCAAATCTTGTAATAACAAGGTTGGAATCCAAAGTTTTTAATTTACAAGGTAAATCAAAACTCATTGAATAGCAATCGAGAAAAATTCATTTATTCCTATTTTTTTTTTAAAGACATTGATCCAAACTCTTTAACTTAGTAAACAATTTGAAACTATAGTGCAAGATTTATATATTTACGGTTTGTTGATATGCATGCTAATATAATGATCACCCATATCATGTGTTATATTTACCTAATAGCGTCATGTTATATCGTTCTTTAAATGGTTTCAATAACCAAAACAACCAAAAACCCAAAACGTTAACCTTATTATAATTAATTTGTGACTGTGTGTATTTTAAACCAACACTCCATGCAATAACCGACTAGACACATTCACGCAGTTAAAGGGTCTTTGACTCTTCAATAGAAATCTATACCGAATTTAAATTTGTGGTGAGATTTAGTATGGGAAAGGAAAGTTCTTTCCCATGATGGGAAAGTTGATGTTTCAACCATTGATATATTATTATTTTAAATGAACGGTTCAGATCTGTTGATGGTAACCTTCTTACAACTTTTTTACAAACAAAAAATTTGACCCCACAGAAAATTGTTTATATTATAATTGATTGTGGGCTTTTATGTGTGTGAATATGGGCTTCCGTTTATTTTCTTCTAATAATGAGTCACATTTTATTTATTAATTTTTTTGAAAGGAGTTTATTTATTAATTAAAAGCAAAAAAATAAATTGTTTTTTTGGTAGAATAACGCTTCAATTTTTTTTTTGTGTGTAGAATAGCACTTTTTTTTTCAAGCAGTAGACTAACACTTTAGGACTCGTTTATTATGGATTAAAATAAAAATGATTTTGGCATAAAATAATTTAGAGATTTTATGAAAAATCAGAATTTATTTTGCATTTGTTTACCGCAATAAAAATCACTTTTTTTAAACAATTAACACCAGGTGTCAACGAATTCGTTGACACCAAATTATGTCCCTTGATTTGATTTGATCCAAGGGCTCTTAGTAATTCACTCAATCCCCACGGCATCTCGTCTGCACTAGATATCATGGTTTTTTGTGTGACTATTTTTGTTATTTCTCCTACGTTGATGAATGATGATCAAGCTTCTCAAACAAAACTAACATTGATGAAGAATTTATAATTCTCAATCTTTTATCCCAGGTTGATGAGATTCTTGAGAAAAACAATTGTAGGATTGAAATTTTGAGTGTCAATTTCCATTCCTTCCAGAGCTTTGTTTATTGGATTGAAAACGGTTTATGCTGTAAATATAATTATGTTTAGGGAGAAAGCAAACAATAACTTTCAAATTAGGGTAGATGGATTCGGAGGAGAATTGTTGATTTGTAATTGCAAAAGATATTAGGTCAAACATTTTTCAACTTTAATATGTTTTTCAATTCATATCCACCACTAATTGAATTATGAGTTTTAATTTCAATATGAAGAGAACATTGTATAGATAAAACATCTGGAAGGTGCACTCATGTAGAGATAACCGAAAATTAAGAATGAGAGAAAATTTGAGGCACCAGATACGCAAATTAACAATAAGAGATGAAGATGGGGAAGGTGAGGTTCAATGGGCCACATGTTCGGTGCAGGGTTAAGTGAATTAACAAGAGCCATCCGATCAAATGAAATCAAGGGACATGATTTGGTGTCAACGAATCCGTTGACATCTGGTGTCAACGGATCCTATCTCTACAACTTTATAAAAGTGATTTTTTGATACAAAATTAGTTAAATTTTTTAAATCATATTTTCTCTCTTCTCTAAGAAAATCTATTTATTGAGAAGCTGCTCTCACCAGCTTCTCATTTGAAGCTGTTTTTAGATTTTTTTTAAAAAGTTGTAACAAAGGGATGCAACATTTTTTAAAGTGATTATTTTTTTTAAAAAGTGATTTTTTTCTTCTTAAAAAAGCTATGACAAACGGACTCTTAAATTAAAAAAAAAAGTTTTTCAAATTTAATAAATTCAATTCAATATTTATATATAAAAATTGAGTAGAGAAAAATAAAAATGGTTTCTGTTCCTATTTCTTCTTCAACTGAAAGAAGAATAACTCTCTCCAACCTGCACAAATTTTATTATAGTCTGGCAGCACTTTATCCATTTTTGCACTGTCTTCCACCTTGCATGCTTCAACCTCTGCATTGACGCACCACCGCTAACACCAATGCCTTTAATTTTCTCTTCATTGTGATTGTTTGGAACAAGTAACACTCACAAACAACAACGGTTTTTGTTTATTTAATTGTCGAGATCATGGAACACAAGACACAACGTACTAATGCTTTCTATCATTTTGATAATACTCATTGTTATGCAAAGAGTTGGGTTAATCTTGAGCTATGAGAAAAATTATGAAATGGGTCATACTCATCATTCACGATATGGAGGATAGAAATCTTCTTTTTTTTGATAGATGAAGAGTAACAAAGGCAGAGTCTGAATCCTTTTTTGTTGCAGTAAAGTAAGGGGGTAAAATAGCAAACACATAATTGAATAAAATAAGTAAAAGAAATATTTATTTTTTAAATTGTATCAGGTTGAAACAGGCAGCTGTCTTTAATGGGCCCACTTTCCCATGGTGGAAAAAAAACTTCATTTTCCCATACTAAATGCCACCTTGTAGTTTAAACTAAGTTTCATGTACAACTATATTGAGTATATCAACAAGTTTTTAGAAGGCATTTTGAGGGTGTATTCTTTTTCTCTCTTGGGGTTTAGTGGCTATGTTTTATTTGCTTTAATAACTTTCAAACTTGTATGGTCTTTTTTTTTTTGTCAGGTAGCTTATTGGATAGAATTCACCTTATAAGGTGAATAAGTGGGAAATCCCAGTCCCTACATATAATAATGCATTGTCCTACCAACTGAGTTATGTTCAAGGGACAACTTGTATGGTCTTTATTATCTTTAATAGTTGGAAAATATTGTTGCATTATTTACGATGGAATAATGTTTGATGGACACCTCAATAAATGTTTACATCTTGTCTTGAGAGAAAACGAGATAAGAGAAAGTAATATGAAATAAGTGATATGTTGGTAACGTGATAAAAAAATCTTCTAATACTATGGCTAGGATCTTGTTCAAAAAAAATACTATGGCTAGGGTGTTCAAAACCCAGTCCATTCCTTTAATCCATCTCGACCCGAAAGCAATGAATAGAGTAAAACTCTGTCAAAAAATAAAACATGGACAAAAAATAAGGATAAGATAGAGATAGGGGTGTTCGCGGTGCAGTTTGAATCGGTTTTGAGGCAAACCGTCAACCGATCTAAAATAAAAATTACATGCGGTTTTGTTCGGTTTGGATGAGTACTCTAAAAAAATCCGAACCGAAACCGATCCAAACATATGCGATTGAATTTGGATCGATTTTTGGACATCCAAAATGCAAAATATATTTTTTTATTTACTCTTTTTTGAAGAATATAATTTTTATTAATATTAATATTACACAAACACGGTAAAATAATAGGTTTGATGCAAAATATATTAAAAAAATTAAAATTATTGTATGAAAATTATCGATTAATTTTGAAACATATGTAGTCATAATAATATAGATTAAATTAGTGCAATATATAAGATTAAAATTTAACAAGCAACATAATAATGCAATATATAATACTAATAAAAAAATAAATAAGTATTAATATTTATTTTTGCGGTTCGGTTCGGTTTTGAAAAAGTGATCCAAAATCCGATCCGATCTTAACGATTTTTACAAAACAACATCCAAACGTATCCAAATATATTTGGTTTTTTGCAATTTTCAGTTTTTTTAGATCGGTTTGTGGTTTTATTTTGGATCGATTTAGATTTGAACACCCCTAAATAGAGACATAGTTGAAATAAGGAATGAATTTGGATCATACCTCGGGTCATCCATCTTGTCCGAAATGAGTTTGTGGACAAAGATGTTTTTTAGTATTTTGTATAACTCAGCCAATATCTACTATCTCACACAATGTAATTAATTATGGATTTTTTTTTATACAATCAAATCACACTTATTAAAAAGATATAAGAATTTGGAGTATAGTATTTTGTAATTTCTTTGAAATAAGTTTCTAAAAAAACAAGCTTAAATAGGATAAAAATTTGTATTTTTTTACTTATATTTTGGGACAAAGAAAGTGTGTTTTTTTGCTTACATTTTAGAACGGAGGAAGTATAATGTTACATCTTGATAATGTGCTACGATATGATGAAGTATAATAAATTTATGTCAAAAAAATGAAACTCATAAATTGTTAATGGCTACTACTTCTTCAATTGCTATTTCCATTACTCTTTGTTTCATGACATCTTTAATTTTTTTACATATCAATTCCTTTTGCATTTGCCCCTTATTTTGCAAGACAATGCTATTGTTTGGTGAACTGTTGAAAATGAAATGCAAGACGATACTCTTTGTTTCGATTAATTAGAAATGAAAGCATGATCCCCTGTTGAAAATAACAAACTTGTTGATTAATTTTTTTCCCAAAAAAATATATTTATGCATTCGTGAATGTTGACTTGTCTTGAACCAACTTGTATTGTCTTGTTGTCCTTATTCAACCTGCCAGTATCTCATCGGATTCGACCGAGTTTAGGATGAGGTTTTTGATCCAAAAAAATGACTCAGCCTAATATTAGAGTCGAGATTGGGTTACTTGCAATACCATCAACCCATCCTTTGTTCAATTCTCTCTATACCAGAAGAAAATACTTATATTGTCACGACATGACATAGTATATTGTAGAAAAAATGAATATCCCACAATTGGACAAATGGTTTGAATCTCATCAAAGGAAGTGCTGATATATTACTATTTAGTGTTCGACCATGCTTAAAGTGTTAAGTAATTTGCTGTTTATTACTTTATTCTTTTACCTTTTGGGATCTAAAGTCAAAATTGCATGCAGTTGTACAAACAATGTATTTCTCAAATCGCCCGATTAAGATAAGACGGGTCAAATTTAAAAAAGTAAAACTACATTTTGGACGTTCTATCTTAATCGAACGAACAAAAATGTGTGCGTTGAAGAACTACATACAGTTTTAAATGCATTCAATTCACATCCTATCTTTTGTGACATTAGCAGTATAATAAAAATTTCTAAATTTATTCTTAATTGTGATTTTTTTCCCTTTTCATTTTTGCTAGACTTGCGTTACGAGATTAACCCATCTCTTGAATTTACTTACGTAAAAGGTAAAGTAGACGCACAAATTTTTTTTTTTATGTGGTCGCCAAGGTTTGAATCCCAGACCTTGCATATATTATGCATTGTTTTTACCAAGAGAGCTAAGCTCACAAGGATCCACAAAATATTTTAACGCAACTAAAGAAGGGTGGTAAACATGCTACAATTGAATGGATTAGTTATGGTTTTCAAGAGTTGATCAAAACCAATTTCAAGGTCAAGCAATAGGCTATAACAATAACTATTCATCTCCTCAAGACCCATTTTATCATCATGCAAGTTATCTTTATGAACGTATTCATCCCAACCCTAGTTGGTACAACATGCCACAAAATGCTCTTCACTATGGAAATCATCACGTTTTTCAACAGCAACATAGTCGACACAATATGTATGAAGGTTGAAGCTTCTCAAGTCGATCATATGATTCTCATTGTCCATTATGTTTAAACTGCCAACAATCAGAAACCAACAATCAAACAAATGACCAACCTACTCAACCAACTTCTTTTCTCAAGAAACTTGTGAAGTTTCTACTTTAAATGCTAAGTAATTTGGTCTTGCATATTTCTAACTTGTAAATTTTAAGTTTGCTTCTCTTTTTTCTTTTACAGTAAAGATATTCTCGTGTGCAACTACACATATTATTTTTTTTTTTTTTTTTAACTATACAGACGAGTTATTGGTTCGTTTTTAAGTTCACTTTTTAGTGATGAGACATAAGTTCACTTTTTTGCTTATGAGATATGGGGTATTTTTACCAAGTAGCACAATTTTATTTTTATTTGCATGGATGTTTCGTGTAAAATTTTCACAAATAAAAACTATATTTACTTATTTCTGTCACTTTATAGTATCAATTTCTAAAATATCTATTTATATCGTGAATTATGATGTCTAAAATTAAAATCTCTATACCCGTTGTGCACATCCATCAAACTTTTTTTCATTCTTACAGAAGCAGCAGTGCAACATTTACTAGTTAAGTCGTACATGATTGTAAAAAAAAAATAAAAAGTTAAGTCATACATTTTTTTGAAGAAAAGTCGTACATTCTTTTGAATTATAGTTAAGTCCTATATTGTGTGTACTAGCTGTGGCTAAAAGTCGTATATATCATATATATATATATACGAAACACTATTTCAATTCTTTGCATAATAACCTCACTAAAGCAAGAAAAACTATCCCTTCATAGTCAAAAAAAAAAAAATCTGTCACTTTTTTAATTGATAAATAAAATAAGTATTTTTATAATGACTAACGAAAAGACGGGCACTTCATTTTATTGCTTTAACGTTTGAAAATTATGGACGGTGTTTCTTTTTATTAAAATTTAATTTTGATTAACAGTAAAAATATAAATGTTTTTTGTGTTCAAATTATAACTAATCAAATTAACTATGATTATCTATGACACCAACGATATAACAAAAAAAAAAGGCAAAATTACACTTTTAGTCCCTTAATTTTAGGTAACAGTTTGATCCTTTATCTTTTTTTCATTTCAATTTGGTCCTTTTTATCCATTTTCATATACATTTTCAAGTTTCAAATCTAATATTCTTATGCAAACATAGACGAGGAACATAGATTTGAAGACTGAAAGACCATAAGAAAATAAAATCATGAATTTTAAGCTTAAAATTCATATGAAAATAGACAAAAATGATCAAATTGAAATGAAAAAAAGATAAAGGACCAAACTGTTACATAAAATTAAGTTAAGGGACTAAAAGTGTAATTTTGCCAAAAAAAAATACAATCTAAATTTGTAGTTTTTTAATGACACCAACAACAATCTTTATTATAGAAAAAATTGTTTAATAGTATAATTGGGATAATGAAAAAATAAGTATATATACAATCGTCTAGTTTGTTACACTTTTTTAAAGAATAAAGGAAAAAAATTGGACATAAATATACTCATATCGTGTTTGTTACTTTTTTTAATATTTAGATTTATTTATATCTATTTGCTACTTGTGTTATTTGTATCGAAAATTGAGGGCATTTTTGGAAAGAGAAAAAGTCAACCCAAAAGAGCTTAAATGAGTTACTTTCTTTATATATAGTATAGAAATATTAAAACAACCTCCAAGAAAAAAGTAGATGAGAATGCTTTTAGATCCTCAGATGGATTGCTTTGAGAGGAACACGGTGATCACACGAATCGTAATGATGGGGATTGATCGGAATGGAAAGTTGCTACAATTTGCATCAAATGGATTAATTAAACTGAGAAGTAGTTATGTGAACCATTAATAAATAATAACTACTTACTTTGTAAAAAAAAAATTACTTACATTCAGGCAAAATCAACCCCAACTAGCATCATTGGAACTTTTAGTTTATTCACCAAATCTCTTATTTTATTCTCTAACTCTGCACAATAGTTTAATTTCACAATGTAATTATTGTAAATAACGTAGGTTATTGAAGTTTACTTTCTCATCTACTTTCTAATTTCTATATGCTATGAATTTTTCCATTCACTAAATCTCTTATTTCATTCTCTAACTCTGCACAATAGTTTTATTTCACAATGCAATAATTATTGTAAATAAATTCAAGTTTACTTTCTCATCTACTTTCTGATTTATATATGCTTCCAATTTTTCCATGTAAAAAATACGTGATTTTTTTTTTTTTTGTGTGTGTTAGAACCCTATCAATAGTTGCTTGTCAAAATTTCAATGATTGTATAGCATGATATCCAACCTCCAAGTGAGCTTCACGTAAATATCGAACAAAATTTTCCTTTATGACATTTCTAACACCAGATAAAGATAAAGCATTGGAAATTTCTCTCTTTATGACAAGTCTTATGACCTCAATTGGCTGCTTTTCACTTTCAATATGTTCATGTGAATTATTCTGCCCATTTCTAAAACTGATAAAACATTGACAATTTCTTCCGACTTGACAAGTCGGAAGACTTCAGTTGGTTGTTTCCTAACAAGTTGGAGATCATTCTGCAGCTGAACTAAATCGTTAGCATGAAGCGACATCCTTAGCAAGAAATACCACTGGAACCAAACTAGGAGTGAAACATCTCTTTGTTAGTTAGTTCGTTTTGAGTTTGCTTTTCTTTTTTGGATAGCGAAGATATTATGATGTGTCTAACTACACAGACTAGTTGTTACTTGTTAGTTCGTTTTTAATTCTTCATAATTTTATTTTTTTTGGAATACAAGAGGGGCAAAGCTCCAGAAAAAAAAAACTAACAATTAACTAATCGCGGAATATAAGCTCCAATTAACTTGAGCAGGACATTGCTCATATAAAATCATAGTAAAACCACCATCACATGCTAAATTCGCCAAAGCATTCGCACAATAGTTTGTTTCTCAATATGAATGAGAAATTTTAACCTCCCAATCCAACTCCAAAAGTCTTCTAATATTTTGAACTAAGGTCCACCCGGTGGGTGACCCACCTTTTGTGAAAGAAATAGTGTTAACCTCTACTTAAGAATCAACATGAAGCGACCCTCAAAAACCCATGAGATAGAGCCAACTTCAAACCTTCAAACATACCCCAAAGCTCCGCAACATATGCACTACACGCTCCTAAACCTTTTGAAAAGCCAAAAATCCACTCACCGCTATCTCCCCTCAGAACTCCTCCACATCCTGCAATATCTTCTCCCTTAGCAGCTCCATCCGTATTTAGCCGAATTCATCCTAAACTAGGAGGCTGCCAATGAATATTTTCAATCACATTATTATTATTATTATTATTATTATTAGAGTAAATAGTCAATTACCCCCCCTGAAATTGTAACTTTCGTCAAAAACCCCCCTGAATTTTGCAAAATGTCAAAAACCCCCCTGAAATTGTCAAGCGTCTGTCAATTACCCCCCTCCGTTAATTTCCTCCATCCAACATGCTGATGTGGCCGTTAACTGCCACGTGGCACTGACACATGGTCAAAAAAGTCATGCCACGTCATAGGGGGGTAATTGACTATATTTTTTTTTTTTTTGAAAAAAATCTGATTTTTTTTTTTTTTTTTAAATCTGATTTTTTTTTTCTTTTCATAATTAACATTTGTGCCACCCACTGAACATGCAAATACCCCTGAAATTAAACATTTATGTGCAAATACCACCCTCAAATTTAAAATTTATGTAGCAAATATCCTCTCAAATTTATAACTTATATGCAAACATCCTCTCCAAATGTAAAACTTATATGCAAATTACACCTTGAATCATAAAACTTTAATGGTTAAGTAAAACTTATTTTTAATCTATAATTTACTATATCTCTAATAACAATAAAAAAGGAAAAAAATCACATCTTTAAAATAACATGTAAACAGAGATGCATATGCATCAAAATGTTGTGTTTTGAGAGCAAATCATTGCAAATCCTATAGAAAAAAAAAATTAACAAGGATTTGACCAAGACATATATATAATATATGAAGGTAAATTTGGTAGTTATGGCAAAGTGTAATTACAGCGGAAAGTTAAATTTTCTCCGACAGCAAAAGTGTAATGGCAATAATTTGTCATCATTTCGAGCAACACCCTTAGGCCTTAACAGATAGAGAACTAGTGGTGTGTTCCGTGGGAACCTCTGAAGGAGCATAGCTAGAAATATTTCCAAGCTCTTGGCCAAAAAACAATTCTACGTGAGCCTACACACAACCATCCATTCATGCACCAATAACCTCTCCCCCTTTGTTTTATTTTAAAGATGTGATTTTTTTTCTTTTTTATTGTTATTAGAGATATAGTATATTATAGATTAAGAATAAGTTTTACTTAACCATTAAAGTTTTATGATTCAAGGTGTAATTTGCATATAAGTTTTACATTTGGAGAGGATGTTTGCATATAAGTTATAAATTTGAGGGGATATTTGCTACATAAATTTTAAATTTGAGGGTGGTATTTGCACATAAATGTTTAATTTCAGGGGGGGTATTTGCATGTTCAGTGGGTGGCACAAATGTTAATTATGAAAAGAAAAAAAAAATCTGATTTTTAAAAAAAAAAAAAATTCAGATTTTTTTCAAAAAAAAAAATATAGTCAATTACCCCCCTATGACGTGGCATGACTTTTTTGACCATGTGTCAGTGCCACGTGGCAGTTAACGGCCACATCAGCATGTTGGATGGAGGAAATTAACGGAGGGGGGTAATTGACAGACGCTTGACAATTTCAGGGGGGTTTTTGACATTTTGCAAAATTCAGGGGGGTTTTTGACGAAAGTTACAATTTCAGGGGGGTAATTGACTATTTACTCTTATTATTATTATTATTATTATGCATGATAGCATTGTTATTGGTTGTTACATCATAAATTTGTACCCTTTGCAACACCTTCAGCCAAGGTTTATTAGGCAACACACTTCCACCATCGTGGGTCATTTTGTTCCTCCAATACCATAATGAATGACATGCAGATGCCCAAAATTCAGACCAATTCATCATGCCACCCATTCCTAACTGTATTCATATTTAATTCTTCATAATTAGGGGTGTTCAAAACCGAACCAATCCAAAAGAAAAATCGCAAACCGAACCAATCCAAACCGAAACCGCAAAAAATCGCATATAGTTCGGATGTATTCAGATCATTTTTTTACTCAACCGCATGGTTTGGTTCGGTTTGCGGTTTTAATTTTACCAACCGAACCAAACCAAATCAAACCGCAATATAAGAAAAACACTAATTAAATATGTATCACCTAAACCAATACTCATTGGAATTCAATAGAATCATTAATAAAATGACGTATTTTTTCTCTTCTTAAATTTCTTCTTGGTTTTTTCAATAAAAAATGTATTTATGTGCTACTTTAACTCTTAGAGATTGATAAAAAATGTAGTCTTTTGTATTTCTGACAAAATAGGATTACTTGTTGTGAACGTTTCGTAATTTGGAATATTGTTGGATGAAAATACAATTGTAATGTTGGATAAAATTTAAAACGTTGCTGAAAATATGTTGTGGTTTAACTTTTTAATTTGATTTTAATGTTGGAAACAAAAAAAATTATTGTCTAAAAACAACCGCACCAACGGATCCAATCCAAACCGCATTGGTTTAGTATGTTTTGGATTGGTTCGGATCTTATTTTAAAAGTCAACCGAACCAAACCAAACCGCATACTTATTTATCTTACGGTTCAGATGACTATTAGCCTCAAAATCAAACCAAGCTGCACCACGAACACCGTTACTCATAATATGAGTATTGTTTAGTGATGAAACATAAATTCACTTTTTTGTTTATCAAATATGGGGCATTTTTACAAAGTAGCACAATTTGATTTTGTATTCAATTTGTTGTATTTGCATACATGTTTAGTTTAAAATTTTGACACATACACTGTATTCAATTATTCTATCACTTTATATTATCAGTTTCTAAAATATATATTTATTCCTTAAAAAAAATAATCTATTAATATCATGAAATATGATTATGTGTAAGATTAAAAGTTTTTATACCCCTTGTACACGCCGAGCAACTTTTTTTTTCCGTCTTAGATGAAGTGGTAAACCACTGAAATTAAACTTACACACAACTGTGAGATTCCAGATTCGAACCCAGATCATGACATCATACCTTACGATTTTGACATTTATCAGTTGAGCGAACTTTAATTTTACAAAAGTAGTGTAACATTTATTGATTTTACCACTTTTGCTAAGAGGCAATTAAGTCCTACATTGTGTGTACTGGTTGTCGCTAAAAGTCGTATATATCATATATACGAAACACCATTTTAATTATTTGCATAGATGTTATATTTGAGTTCCACATGCATGAAAATGAAAGTGTGTATATTTTAGTGTGTGCATCAAATTTAATAGTTTTTGCTGGAGCAAACACGTGAGAAATGGGAAAAAAAGTCCATGCATATATAAGAGTAAATTGGTACCTAATTAACTTTATTTGTATGACCAAAAAAATTCAATTTTTTTATAAAAAGATCCCCATAACCCATTGTGAATGTGAATGTGATGGTTGAAGAAACCTTTCCAAATAAAGAATTATTCCAAATAAAATTACATATCCTTCCCATATTATTTTAACAACTATAATCTAATAAAATAATAAGACATAATACGATGTTTTTTTTTTCTTGAGGGGAGAATAAAATACAATGTTGTAAAACATTCACATACCAAAACCATATAACATTCTAAATCAATAAAAAGGACTGTCCTGAACACAAGATTATGATTTTCCAATGTACACATCAAACTTCAATGTCAATTTCACACATAACTCTTTTTTTAATCTTCTCAATGAAAAGAGGTTATGCTAACTCGCAATTTGATGGAGACATAAGTAAAAATGCAAGTAAAATCTAGTAAAAAATTGTTTCACTTGGAATTGAGCTCGGATTCTCCAATTGTTCTTTGATGGATCTCATAAACCACTTAAACCAACTTAATTGGTTAACACTTAACTCATTTCATCCAAAAAAAAAATAAAATCAAAGATAATAAGAATTAAACTATACAACCGTTACATTTTAATAACAGAACCAATTTAATATAAAGGAGTGATATTTGGACAACCAAAATCAAACAACTTTAATGACAACTTTTTTTCTTCTCTTCTTATTGGACAATAACAATAGAGAGAGAGAAAAAGAAATAGAGAAAATAAAAGTAGAATGCAATTATGAGAGATATAGTTGTCAGAAAAATTGTTCAAAAGTGGTTGTTCAAATATCATTTCTCTTTAGGGTAGTGTTAACTTGTGCCTTTATAGCACATGTTAAGAAATTCAAAAAAAGAAATATTATCTTAAACTTTGTGCATTCAATTCATTAAAACATTAAAGATTAAATTTTATGCACGCATTCCAATATATTATTTTTACATTTGACTTCTACACGAGGTTAACATTTCCTTTCTTTTAATATAGAGTTAAATAATTAATGAAAAAGCAATAACTCCCCCACCCCATCACTTGCAATTCTCCTTTATTTAAACCCTTCAACTCCTTCTTCTTATTCATTGAATCCAACACTCACATTCTCAATTACATAAATCAAAGTTCATCAAAAGCCTCTCAATTACAAACCAAAAATAAATAAACTTTATGTTTCAAGCCTTAACTCTCAACACTTCAAAAACAAAACTATCAAATAAACAATCTTTTCACTCTTGAACAAAACCCAAATCATAAAAAGGAAAAATTTGTTTCGTCTGATCATGAAGACTTTCTCTCACACCGTTGCATTTGGCTCGGTGGACCCGTGATCAAAAGCACAAGTCCATCTGACCTAGCAACGTCAGCATATCTTAGAGAACAAGGGATACTCTATTCATTGTTCTCGAAAGATTCAAACTTCACCTTCCTAAACCATTATGTCAACTACCTAACCTTCCAATGCTTGAAGATTTCCCTGAATACCCTTCAAAGAAACAGTTCATAAACTATCTTGTAAACTATGCTAACAAATTTGAAATCTCCCCGCAACGAGTGTGTATGATGAAATCTCTTGGTAACACATGAACCTGTTAATCAAAAAACCCAATGAAGCCTTGTTGAAGAAGTAAACGTGAACCATAACACAAAAAGGATGACCCTACTTAACAAAAAGAGTTCAAATCCAAATCTTTACCAACTAGCCAACATTAAAGTATACCTTAATCCAAATCCAAATGGGTAAGTAAAAAGGCATAACCCTTTTTTTCTTTAACTGCCAATAAATAATAAAGTTTCTACCTAAAAGGTGTTGAAAATTAGGTATTGACTATTTTTCTTCTTTGAGAATATTTGTAGGTGGCTTGTTGTTGCTAGTTGCTACCAGTAATTTTTTTTAACCTGGGGTGAAAAAAATCTAATTGGGTCGTTCTTTTTTGGTTAGCAGGCTCATGTCTTACCAAGAGAAATATTTGGAATATCAACTCTTGAATTGTGGGTCGATTTCAAATTTGTTCGGATAGTTTTCAAGGTAGTTTATGAACTGTTTCTTTGAAGGGTATTCATGGAAATCTTCAGGCATTGGAAGGTTAAGTAGTTGACACAATTGTTTAGGAAGGTACCCCTTGTTCTCTAAGACATGTTGTCGTCGCTAGGTCAGATGGACTTGCACATATGATCACACGTCCACTGAACTAAATGCAACGGAGTGAGAGAAAGTCTTCATGACCAGTCAGCTAGACGCAACAAATTTTCCATTTTTATGATTTGGGTTTGCTCAAGAAATGAAAAAGATTGGTTCTTTGATCAGTTTTCAAAGTGGTTTTTGAAGTGTTAGAAATTGAAACTTGAAACTGAGAGAGTTTAATTTTTTTGGTTTGTAAGGATTTTGATGAACTTTGGTTTATGAAATTGAGAATATGAGTGTTGGATTGAATGAATAAGGAGGAGTCGATAGGCTTAAATAGAGGAGAATTGCATGTGAAAGGAAATTCTTCATAGTGTGGAAATATTAGAGAAGCAAAATGCCTTTAACATGGGTCAACATTTTTTTTTTGAAAGGTATGAATCTTGCTACAAAAGAAATGCTTCATAGTGTGAAAATATTAAAGAAACAAATTATGCTTTTAACTTCTTTTTGAATAAGCAAAATGCCTTTAACTTGGGTCAACATATTGCTAATTTTAAAAGCAAATCTGATGGTTTGGAAAATGCTATTTTATCATATGAATATTGTCTTTTTGGACAAATTTGAATACAAAAGTGAGTGAGATCACTAATAGTAATACCATATAGATAGTAAAGAGAAGTTCGGGCTTGTTCAGCCAAATTCATCTGATATTTTTCAATGAACTAGCAATAAGCACGGGTCCGTGCTTCGTACAAACTGAGCGTCGAAGTATGAGTTATGCGTTCAAACGTATTTGCAATGTCATTTGTATTAAGAAATAAGAAAAAATAAATAATGATAAAAATGACGTTAATGATAAAAACATTAAAATAATTGTTATTAGATATTATAATATGGTAGATTAAAATTATGTTCAAATATTACAAATGATAAATATCTTACTAATAAAAAAAAATGGTGTTAATGAGTATCGTCTTTTTTATATGTCATCGAAAATATTTTATAAAAAAGTATAAATGATGAATATATATTATGTGCATATTTTTTTTTTATATTAAATTGTAATTAGTATATTATAATTATTGTTATTGATAGTTCTTTTAATTGACAATTCTTTTTATTGTAATTAGTATATCCTTTTTATTGTAATTAGTCAAATCATTATCTTGTGTTCTTGACAGTTCTTTTTTATTGAATTAGAATGTTGTATGTTTTTGGTACACGAATATTTTATAACATTGTATTTTGTTCTATTATTTTATTAGATTCTAGTCGTTAAAATAACGTGGGAGGGATTGTTTAGGCGGAAATAATGTGGGAGGGATTAGTAGTAGCATAAAGCCATAAATATTTTTATGGGTGTATAATTCGTTACTTGGAAAGGTTTCTTTGATCATCACATTCACACTCATAAATAATGGGTTATGTGGTTCCTTTTTTCTTTCTTTTTATAAAAAATTTAAAGTTTTTTTTTTCTACAAACAATTTTAATTAGGTATATGATCTTGTTGGACGTGAGATCCTTGGGTTGATGACGTTGAATGACCTTTGTGTAGGACATATGTCTGACTTGCTTCCTTCTTCTCTATCGCACTCGATCTTCTTCTCCGAACGAATGAGGGTGGTGTACCTGCATGTGATCTGACGCTCAAATCAGTGAATGTGGAACAATAGGATTGTGTAGTGAATCGCGATGTACCTGGCCCTAGGCATACGATCCAATATTTATATTGGAAGATTAAGATCTAGTCCCTTGTACCCTTGATTGGACAGCTGACTTGAAAGGACAATCATGATCGGTGGCGAAGGATAGTATGGGCTGAGGTGGGCCACGGCCCACCCAAAAAAAAAATTAATTTTTTTTCTATAGGGAAATTACATAAAAATCCTTAGTCCAATTTGTTTTTGTTCAAGTGGCCCACCCAGGTCTCGTTTTTGCTTCAGGTTGTTAATTGTGGTATGCATAATATAGAATCAAATGGCTCATGTACCTTTTTTTTGTGGTGGCCGGAGTTCGAACCCCAGACCTTGCATGTATTATGCATTGTTCATACCAACTGACTTAAGCTCACGGGGACAAATAGCTCATACACCCAATATAGAATCTTTGATACGCTTATGTGTTTCCTGATTATTTAAAGGAAGCATGGTATAAGCAGGGGCGGAGCCAGCTTGTATCCAGGGGATGCAGCTGAACCCCCTCAACCCTTTAATTTACTCCTATTATTTTGGGTTTCTTCCATGTTGAACCCCCTTAAATATAAGGGGGCGTTTGTTTTTGGGAAACACAAATTATTCCCAGGAATAACATACCCGGGAATGAAAATATGAAAATTTGATTCTTGGGTATTTGTTAAAAAAAGTGTTTGGCAAATAACTTGACATTCCCGAAAAAATTGGAAGTTACAATTTTTTTTTAAAAATCTATGCATAATATCATGGGAATGCACATTCCCATCTCTTTACATGGGAATAATGGAAGTTATGGGAAGTTACTCCATTCTCATGAACCTTTATACCGAAGAATATTTTTTTCTCAACCTCGTAACAAACATGAGTATATCATTCCCTAGCCATGTATTTCCGAAAATGTCATTCTTAACCTTAAAACAAACACCCCTAAGGCTTGCACCAACTCTCTCTTTCTAACGGTAAAGTTGCACACGTTGGAGCATACTGTCCAATAACATGGTGTAGTGTACATATCTTTTTTTTTTTTTGAAAGAATGTAGTGTACATATCTATTGACTCTTTCAATTTATTTAAGGCTGACATTAAACATTTTCTATTGAGTTCAAAGCTTTTTCCTGCACCTACCTAGCTTTTTGCTTGCTTAACTAACGTGAGTTGTTAGTACTACTTTTGCACCTAAAATTTAACCCTCCATCCATCATAAATTACATAAATCATATCGACAATTATACATAAATTTAAAAGATAATTAATTTTATATATGTTAATAGGAAAAGTAAAATTTTATACTTCATTAGTATTATAAAACAATTTATATTCATAGTCAAATTGGGAATGAATAGAAAAATGATTGTCTCATTACTTATATTGATAGAGATGTGTTTGATAAATTTGATAAAAAAATTGATTATTCAACACATTCATAACATAAAATTGCTTAGATGATAATTGTAAAGCATCTTTGCAAATTTTTTAGTACAACTTAAATTTAGTACAATGTAATTTTTCGAATATATTATTTTTGAATATATTATTATAATTATTAATTATATTACAAAGGTTTGAACCCCCTGACCCAGGGTCCTGGCAACGCCATTGGGTATAAGTATATGACATTTATCACCATTCAATGTACTTCTTGATTGATAGATTACGTACTCCGCCTTATCATGACTTTTTTAGTTTCTACGGCCATAATTGAGAGATCCTTTTCAGTAATGAAGATTATCAAGACTAGATGGAAAGTGGGTTTCTAAACAATAGCACGACGGTTTATATCGAAAGGGAAATTAGTGCAAGTAATTGAAGGATTTGATATTCATGGTATAAAAAGGTCTTTGATTATATGAAAGTTCTTGATACAAAGAATTCTCCCAATGATGCAGAAAATTTATGATGGAAATGGTACAGAAATTTGCTTGGTTTTTCATGGAAATGGTACAGAAGTTTTCATTTTTATGGTTCAGAAAATTTATGATGTATCTTCAATTGCTACATGAGTTTGTCTCAATATTTTTGTATCCTTTAGTAGCTACTTAAAGATGAAATTTTCATTATTTCATTGCAGTTATGTTGTGGTATAATTCAAGCTTCAGGCACAGTTCAAATGCTTTAAAGAGGTAATAATTCAAGTTTCATATTAGTTATGAAATCTGGAGTTTTAGAACTGCACAATCCAAATGCTTTTATGTTTGAAATGAAAATTCTGTGGCTACAAGGATTTGTTTAGTTTAAGGTATCAATCATTTAAAGTGGTTAGGGAAAAAAGTAATGAAGCTTAAATGTTTTATTCTCTATGAATGAGTTGATATGGTTGACAATGATATAAGTAAATTCCAGATTTCAATTGCTTTATGATGATAGGACTTATTAGTGAAAGTAGCTTAGAGGTTAAGAAAAAATATTAAGAAAGATATAGAGATTAATGGAATTTGTTCAGATTTGTTTGGATGAAGTTTGTGTCATATTTTGTTAATTGCTATGTCAAATTTTCATCGTTTGCCTAAACCCTATTTTAGAAATTTTTGATGAAAGGTTGCGATTAAGTTGTCCATGAATTGATTTGAAGCTATGTAGTCTTCTTTGTGTAGATTTTCAAATTTCTCCCTTCAAATCGGGGCTGAACTGAAACTATTTATCGATTTTTATTTTCTTTCCTCCTTGTTGGTGGTAGATTTCAATGTTATGGATTTTTGTGTAGATAATATTGTGATGCAACTTAAAATGATTATACGATGCGATATCATATCTTATTCCACCTCAATGTTTGTTTTGCTTTGATAAGTAACTTCATATTTTGTGTTTGCAGGAAGAGCAAACCAATGAGCAGGTGATGATGGAAAGGGAAATAGCACAAAAGAAGAACTTTCTAAGGGTTTGACTTGAGAGTGTATAATACTGTGATTTTTGTGTATATCTGAAGGTTATTCTTTCTGATGCAAATGTTCCCGGTGAAGAGGATTATGAACTTTTTAATTTTGTTTAATGTTTTCTACCTCTGATTCTGTTTGATTCAATGTTTGGTAGATTGGATTTTGAGATTGTGAAAGTGAGATTTTTTGACTTAGTTTGTGTTTTTGAGTGACTGTGTTATCAATACAACTTTTTATTTCCATTTTGTCTGATGATCATAATTTTTGTATACAGAGGCGAAGAGACAGGATAAATGAGAAGATGTGTGCATTGCAAGAACTCATACCTAATTGCAATAAGGTTAGTTTTTTTCCTTCTGATTTTGCTCTTCTTAGATTTTGAATCATTATTTTTACTAATGTTTATCCATATTCTGATGTGATTTGTGATCATGAATAACTGCAGTGTTAGTGTGTTTGGTGTCTCAGTAGAATCAATGCAATGTTCTTATGATTCAAAAGGAAACAGTGTCCCCGCTATTCTGTTACTGATGCAGGAGAGGTTATACTCACAGGGGAGGACTAAAGGTAAGTACAAAATTTATGATATATGTCAGTTTTCCAGATTATGTGAACCAACTATAATTTTTTTCCTGCTTTTATCACTTTTTAATTAATGAATTTTCAGGCTGCAGGAATATTTTGTATAAATCTAGAAAACGGTGAAGAGGAACATTTGAGGGAGCAATTCAATAGTGGCATTGTGCCAATTGACATTGATGTACATTGCTTGGCTGGCTTAATTAAAGCATGGTTTAGGGAACTTCCTTCAGGAGTGTTAGATGGACTTTCACCTGAGGAAGTTCTTGAATGCAACACTGAAGAAGAATTTGTTGAGCTTGTGAAGCTGCTGAAACCAGTTGAATCAGCTTTGCTTAATTGGGCTGTTGATCTTATGGCTGATGTTGTAGTTGAAGAGGAGTATAACAAATTGAATGCTATAAATATTGCTATGGTTTTTGCTCCAAATATGACTCAGGTATGCTTATGTGCTTGCACTTTTTGTGTATATAAATCATGTATCCCCTGCAAGAAATCACAGAGAACCTGTAGAAGATAATTTAAAAGAAAACAACAATGTTTCATAAGAGTGATAGAGATTATCAAATTTGACTTGCAAATTAGATTTAAGTTCTATTGCCACCTACTATATGCAACACAATGACTTATTTTCTCTATTTGTTTGTTTTCTGTCAGAGAAGCATATAGAATTCTATAAGAAAGTTCTAAGTAGTTTTTAAAGCAGCTAAACCCGCAGATCCATGTTTGTAACATTCATTTTCGTTGTGTTCTGCATTAGAGGTTATTATTTAAACAAAAGGTTAACTGTGAAGCACTTTTTTTCTTCTTTTGCCTTTGGAAAGGCATGGCATACTGATGTTCTATTGGACTTCATCTGATTGATAAATTGAGCAGCACATTAATTCAGAGGTTGGTTCCGCAAAATATTTAGTTCAAAAAAATGTGAGTTTGTGTTAATTATTTTTGGTTTCTTATGAGTGAGGCAATCCAGTTTCGGAAGTTTTGTTACTATCAAAAAAATTGGGTTGAAGCTATGTGTTTATATATGTGCTGTTTGGAATGTGTTAAATTAATTATTTTCCTCTTTCTTTTCCACTTCACCAACACTCACCAATTCTGCATGACATAATTTCTTTCTTAGCAGAGATGTGACTCTAACTGAGTCTATTTGTTCTCCTGTTATCTCTATTTGATCCTTGCTATCTGCTTTTATAGCTGCACTTTCCACTCCTGAATATTTCTGCACATGATTAGTTTGTACTTTGGATAATTAAGCTATGGTTTTGAACTGATTTTGAATTGAAAATAATTAATGGTGACAAAATCAGTGAACTCCAACTGCAATCTTCATGGCTTTGGACCTTGATTTTTGGTTGTTCATTGACACCTTGATCACTATCTTTTGCTGCAAACATTTCACAATCAAAGATATATAATTAACTTTTGTTTTGAAAGTCATCACCAACTCTCTAGCTCATCAAGTCATAGAAACTAACATATCATGTGAACTAATAAAGATGATTAATATACTAATCTTTTCTTCGAAAGTTTTGGTGGACTTTGTTTAAGTTTTTCAAATATTCTTCACTTATTATAATGATATAAATAAAAACAAAAATATCAATCATAAGCATTCTTCTCCCTCTTTCCCTACATTTTCCCACTCAATTTCCAAGCAAAGGATATATAATTGAATTTATAATTATGGTTTTTTTTAAATTACCTTTGAAAACTCATGGGTAATTTATCCAAACCAATCAAAAAATTTCATGTGTACTCCATTAGAATAATAACATTTATTATTTTATTTTGCAAAAATTTAGCATGTATTTTATTATTTGCATATTCACCCCATCTTAAATTAATGATTTTTTTACAATTTAAACCATCACAATAATTAAATTTCTCCTCTAATCCAATCACTCTCCAAACACTCTCTAAAATGTACTCTGGAACCACTTGATCAAATTTGATAAAAAAAAAAAAAAAAAAAGTTTGGAGAGTGTTTGGATTAGAGGTGAAATTTAATTATTGTGATGGTTTAAATTGTAAAAAATCATTAATTTAAGATGGGGTGAATATGCAAATAATAAAATACTTGCTAAATTTTTGCAAAATAAAATAATAAATGTTATTATTCTAATGGAGTACACATGGAAACTTTTGATTGGTTTGGATAAATTACCCATGAGTCTTCAAAGGCAACTAAGTCTCACCTTATATTATATATTTTAAATAAAGGAGGTAACACTACATATGGCTACTTTCAGTATTTGCATCTGCTCGAATCAATATGGAGTATTCTTGACTAAACTCTTATTGATAAGTTACAACTGTGAGTGTATTCCAAATGCTAATGTCAAATGTCAAGATTGCAAATTTGCAATTGAAAATGCTAAACATGAGTAAATGCCAAAACTGCAGATGAAAGTGCTGATTATGAAGCATACGCCGAAACTGCAAAAGAAAATGCTGATCATGAAGCAAATGTTGAAATTGCACAAGATGTTTGAGAAGACAAGTTCCATGAAAGCTGAGAATGCAGACCATGATAAGACTTGCGACTATTTCGAAAGCGCAAGAAAATGAAATGACAATTTCGCAGACATCCGAAACCGAACTTGTATTTTTGTTTCTCTTATCAAAAAGCTTGAATAATTTTAGGGTTAATAGTGTTTTTCATCTCTATAATATATGTCATTTCCAGTTTTTCCTCCTATAAAATTTTCGGTTTGATTTACACCATCGTAAAATTTTTATTTTCCGAAAAATACCCTTAATAGGCCATTGAAAAACCAAAATTTCTTGAAATTTTTTTATGAAAATGGCCTATTAGGGGTGTTTTCTGAAAAAAATAATAATTTACGAGAGTGCAAATCAAATCAAAAATTTTATAGAAGCGAAAACCGAAATGACATATATTACAGGGGTGAAAAACACTATTAACCCATAATTTTATGTAACCAATATTTAACAACTTAATATCTAATGGATTATATGAGATCAGATACTTAATTCGTAACAATATTTATTAGCGGATACTCGAACTATAACGATCGCTTCAACCATAAAAAAAAAAAAAAAAATTGCCTAAGAACCATAAAGAGTGTTACAAAGAAACTAATTCTCTCCATTCCCCTTTATTTTAAGATTCAAATAAATTTAGATGTTGAACTATAGTAATTATTATCCATTCTTTGACAATTTTCTTTTATTCTTGGTTTTTTCCATCCTTTATATAATTTTTGAAAAAAAAGTCAAATAACCATGCGTTTAAGGACCCTTTTTTTTTATTATTGAGCGTAACTTCGATTTGGGTGTTTCTCCTACAATGTTGTTTGTTTGAGGTGGTTCGTAGAAATAATCTTGCTTAGAGAAAAGTTCAAATCTTTTGGAAGTTTGTATACTTACATGTATTGTATGACGACAAGCTGCTATTTCATTTGGATATTCCTCCTGCAATGTTGTTTGTTAAGGTGGTTCGTAGTAATAATCTTGCTTTAAGAAAATTTCTAATATTTTAAAAGTTCAAAAATTTATGAAGAATGACAATGTTCCGTAATTTTAACATCTCTCCTTTAGAACAAATTTTTTTAAAAAATATGTAATTTAACCTGTGCGAATCACGGGTTTGTAACTAGTTTATACCAAAAAAAAAAACACCCAACAAGGATTTTTTTATCAATGAGCACGTACAACTAAGTTATTTTAAAAAGAAACTTCTTGTAAAACAAATAAATATGAAGTTTTCCTTTTTTCGTCGACTTTGTTATGTATAATATAATATAATGTATAATTAGTTAAATTATATCAACAAGCCGACTTAGCTCAGTGGTAGAGCGCGTGGCTTTTAACCACGTGGTCGTGGGTTCGATCCCCACAGTCGGCGCTTTATTTTCATTTATTGCAAACTGTGGATTAACATTTCCAAGCGAGTAGTGTTTTTTACTCCTCCTAGTGAGTTGTTTTGCTATAACTTTTCTAGCGAATTATTAATAATGAAAGAAAACTCAACTTGAGAGGCTCAATTCAAAAAGTTAAAAATATAATAATAATAAAGGGATACATTGATGATTTTTAAGTTAATGGCTTATATATTAGTTTTTTTTGGTAGATAGACGAAATGACAAAGTTATTATAAACTCACACACACATAAGTGGAGGTACCGAGGTTCGAACCCCGGTCATGACATCCGGCTTAACAATTTCGGCATTTTGCCAGTTTAGCTAGGACTTCTGGATTGACTTATATATTAGTTAATGTTATAATTAGAGGACGATAATCCATCAAAATTAGACTTGTAAAAAAAAAAATTCCTTAAAATTTATACTAATCATCTTCCACCTATCTTTGTTATGAAAAGCATACTTCACAGTAGTTGTCGTCTTACACTCTCTCAGGCTTTAAAAGAGGTTTTTCATCAGGTGGTTGTTGAGTTTGGTTTTGAAAGTGTATGAGCTCGATTGTTACTGCTTCTTCGTTGTACATAATATGTATCAAGCCTTAGACTAGGCGTGATTTCACGTATGTGAATCAGAAGTTCTTCCAACAATATCACATTTGGGTTGCTTTCCGACATGAAGAGAAGCAGACAACTTCGTCAAGTTTGTTGATACTGTGTTAGGTGGTTTCAGATAAGATAGTCTGAGTTATGGAATAGATTATTTTGAGGAGAAAGACAAAAGGATGGTGGCCATCTGAAGTGGCTCCCTATAATAAGGATACAATGAATGTTTCGTGAGATAAACACACATAAAAGTCACCTCCCTCCATGTCGACCACCATGTTTATTTAAGCTTCCCTTGTGCCTGAAGTTGACACTGTTCTTAGGTGCGTTAAATCCTTTCAAAAAGGAACATCATGTGGTATAGATGGTTTCCGGGTCCAACACATATTAGATGAATTGTGTGGAGAAGGATCTGCTTTGTGGTAAGCGATATTTTATGTGTTATCAATTTAGTGGTTCACTACTGAACTTATGGCTAGGAGGAAAATGCCAATGAGAGTTTTGCAAAGTTTATAACTTCTCCACGCTTAACATCGTTATTAAAGCCTAATGATGGGATACACCTTATTGCAGTAGGTACTATATAGAGGCATCTAGTATCCAAGGTTGCTATGAAAAGATTCACCAAAGATATGACAAAATATATGTGTAGTACATTTAACTTTAATTTCCCAGCTAAATAAAAATGTGTGCTAAATTCTTTAAAAAAAAGTGTGTTAAATGTTGGGGAAAGCGCAGAATGACAAAATCTTTAATCGGAAAATTCATGTGGTGGGAGAGTTAATAGAGGAGATTAAAGTATTGTCGTGGAGGTGGATGTTGAGTAGGACACAACTACCGGTTTGCCTTTTTTATGAGTGGTGTTGGGATCCTATTTCGTGCCTTAAAAGGGTAGGAAGGAGGTAGTGTTTTTGCGGCTGCTGTGTGTGCTGGTTAGTGTTGTTTCTGGTGGTGCTGTTAAACCGCAGCTGTTGGGGTGCCTGGCCTCTTTCTGCTTCTGTTATGCTCCTGCTGTATTGCTGCAGGTTTTTTGTTATGCAGGGACTGGTGTGCGCATGCTGGTCTGTAGGCAGTCAGGTTGTTTTTTCTTGGGGTGTTTCGAACTTGAGGCAGTAGTATGCTTGTTATAAAGGTATATCTCAGCCTCAATGTCCAATGCCTTTGTGGGTTTTTGGTGGTTTTTGTTTTTCTCTGGTGGTGGAGGTGTAACGTATGTAGACGGCATCATTGTTGTATCTTGTTCCTTCCTTGCCGCGAGTTCTTTGTGCATTTTGCATATACTCGTCGAGAATAAATTTAGCCATTTAAAAAAAAAAAACAAAAAAAGCTAGAAAGATACAATAAATTGTTAAATGTACTATAGAAATAAAAATAATTAATTCCTCCAAAAGTAATAAAATTTATTGGTTTTCTTATTATGTACAAATAACCCTAAAAGCAGGTGAATCTAAGGGTGTTGTCATCAAAGTAATCATCTTGGGCTTCCAAAAATATCTAAACTAAAACCCTATTTTTATATAAAATTATAAACTAAAACTAACAAAATTATATCTATAATTAATTTTGTCCCAACAAGTATCAATTAGATCAATTGATATTAGTATCAATTAGAAAATTAATATTAACCTAAATTAATTACACTAATTTAATAAATGATTTTCTATTCTAAACAGACTAAAAAAATAAAAAATTTAACCTAAATTTATAAATTTAACTAAAACACTGTTGTTAAATTGGTTTTTTTTTTTGGAGAAAATAAATCCTAGTCATAAAAAATAGTCGGTTTTGTTTAATTCTGGTAAACAAAAAATTTACGAATTCTAAACCAAACCAAACTGATAAATAACGAGTTGGTTTGTTTTGGTTCATCGGATTGACATTTTTAAACATTTGAAAAACTTATTTCAAAAAATCTAAAAAATAATTAACTTTTAATCAAACATTATATATTTTTTATACTATTAAAATAAGTATATATGTCACAATAAAAATAATAATATTATACAATGAGTAAAAGAATACACGAACACAACATAATTTTTAAGATAATACTACTAATATAGTGTGAAATTGTTTGATTTTGAGTATTCTAATTGGAGGTTAAACCCTTTATGTTGTATTCAAGTTTTACTGTAATTTTTTCCTGTTTTGTTGGTTCTGGCTTAACGTTGATGTAATTTCTTTTTAACAGCTTTTCATAAGCACAATTTGTGCTTGAGGAGCTGTCTCTTTTTCTTTAATATAATTTTTGCTTAGCTTCTCAAAAAAAAAGATAGCACAACATATTTGTTTTTGAGTGATTGGTTTTGAATGACGTAGAACCGATACCCAAATTAATTGAGGTCTATTTCATTGGTTTGGACTCAAACTTAATTGAAAAAAAAAAAACTAACAAATTTAATTGGTTTGGATTAGATCTTGAAGTTCATTTGATCATTCATTTAGTTTTTATACCCTTAGATATAGAGATAAAATTATGTTGTCACATACTGTGCCTAAAATTTTGTCTTTAGATAACACAAGTCAAAAAGATGCTACTAGAAGAAAAGGATATACCGTCCAAAGCCTAAAGGAGCATATAATACTTGTACTTCTTTCTGTCTCTCTTCCATTTCTACCAGAGCATGTATCACGTCTATATACCTTTGTCTTATTTTTCTATCTCAATTTCCCCTGTGAGATACTCCCTCCATCTCTACAAGCAAAAATTAGCTCATTTGATAAAAGTACTTAAATCGTTGGGTCAAATGTCGTGGTCGGAGTTTGAACTCCAACTCCTTTACTTGTGTGTCTAAGTTTTAAAAGCTATTGTAATTTTGTCAATCTTTCACAAATAAAATTGATGTAGTTGGTTTAAATTTTAAACCAAATATATCAACTAGTTTTGATCAATCAAGGACGAGCCAAGTAATCATTGTTCAAAATTTGGAATTGTCACTTTTCTAATCAATAATACATGAATAAAGATTGGTAGACACCCTTAATGTGTACATCCATTTGTATCACTCTGAAAAATTTCAGTCAACCAAATACATGGTCTGCGTGACCACATTTTTTCAATTGCGTGACCACTATTTAGAAGCTGAAAAATGTGGTCATGCAACTAAAATGTGCGTGACCACTATTTTTCCACTTAGTTAACCAAATAAATTCTGGAAACATAGTGGTCACGCAACTAAAAAATGTGGTCACACATACCATATATTTTGTTAACTGAAATTTTTTTGAGTGGTATAAAAGGATGTAGACATTAAAGGTGTCTACCAATCATTGGTATAATACATGAATGTCCCACTATTTCTTTCATCCACGTTAAACACCTTTTTCTTCACCTATAAAATCTCATCTGTCTTTGTGTTCCATAAAATGAGGAAATTCTTTCTTTCTTTTCATTCTCATTTGCTCCGTATATTCCATTCTCTAACCCATCCCAAAAAGAAATGAGGCTTAACATAAGTACACCAGCAGTCCCTTCAACCAATACCTACACCCTCAAACTGCACTGTGTTATCCATACTCAAACAGATAAACTAATTGATAACACTCAAAAATCCACGTTACACTTAGAAAACACGATAAATCTCGAAAACCATAACAATTTCCCATCTTTACACTCATCACCATCATCATCATCACCACCTATGGATCCAAAAACTAAAACACTTGGAAAAAGGTGGAAGGAGTATCAAGGGATGAGAAATTGGGACGGTTTGCTTGATCCGTTGGACGACATTCTACGTTGTGAAATCCTACGCTATGGCCATTTTGTTGAAGCTACGTATAAATCATTTGAGTTTGATCCTTCATCTTCCAAGTATGCAAATTGTAGATTTCCCAAAAGCACACTCTTAGAATGTTGTGGTTTACCTAACACGGGGTACAAAGTGACCAAATACCTACATGCAACTTCTGGGATTCAGCTACCAAGTTGGATGGATAAGGCACCAAATTGGGTAGCAACCCAATCAAGCTATATTGGATACGTAGCTGTGTGTGATAACAAGGAAGAAATCAAAAGACTTGGACGGCGTGATGTGGTTATTGCTATTAGAGGAACATGCACATGTTTAGAATGGCTTGAAAACTTTCGTGCCACACTCACCAACTTTTCTATCCCATGCAACCACAACATTAATGATGAGAGAAAAGGTGTGGGGACCATGGTAGAAAGTGGATTCTTGAATCTCTATACCTCATCAAATTATGCAAAATCATCGTTAGAAAGTATGCAAAAAATGGTGAAACAAGAGATTTTAAGGATCAATCAAATATACCGTCAAGAAGAATTGAGTTTGACCATAACTGGACATAGTTTGGGAGCAGCATTGGCTACGTTGATTGCGTATGATGTTAAGATTAGTGTTCCCAAACTAATGGTGACAGTCATCTCGTTTGGTGGGCCTCGTGTGGGCAATAGAAATTTTCGACAACACCTTGAGAAGCAAGGAACAAAGGTTTTGCGCATAGTGAATTCAGATGATGTTATTACCAAGCTACCAGGGTTTGTATTTTTTGATGATGTGGATAAGACACCATGGATGTATGCTGAAGTTGGAAAGGAACTTCGATTGTGTAGTAGGGATTCTCCTTACCTAGGTAGCACGAACGTTGCCACATGTCATGAGTTGCAAACGTATTTGCATCTTGTCGATGGCTTTATTAGCTCTAGGTGTCCCTTCCGAGCCTCTGCCAAGAGGTTCCTTCGACATTGATAAAACTATCTTAGTTATAGGAAACAAATTCTGAATCTTTTCCCTTTTGTCAAACTGAAATACTTTAATTTTCATATTTAACAGTAGGGGTGGGTATGGTTTGGTTCGGGATGAAAAATGAACCGAACAGAAGTGAACTGTTTACTAAATTTAAAATAATTGAACTGAATTGTTCCAAACCGAATTGTTATTATCAGTAACATTGAAAATAATATATGACAAAAAAAACATTTAAAATAATATTAAAAAACAAAAGACATCGAATTTTAGTTATCGAATTGTTTCGAATCGAACTGAACTGTTTTGAACTGATTTCAGTTTAGTTTCAGAATTGTTAGCACTAATTCAGTTTTTTTTTGGTTTGGTTCGGATCAGTTCAGCACTTCAGTTTGGTTTTAAGGTTTTTTTCCACCTCTCTTAATTAGCACATACCAAACAATAAGTACTGATATTCCAAATTTCTTCAAAAAGTACTAGTAATCCTAATCAATTAATTTAATTACTTCTGTAAAAAAAACAGTTATTTTATTAGATTGTATATGCTAAATTTTCATTATACTTACATGGTTCTAGCCATAGCGTTCGTGGTATCGTATATGCGGTCGGTTATTACATATTTCATGAGTTCATTTGTAGGATAGCGATGGTCATTGGTCAAACAGAAAAAGAGGACTAGTGTTTAAGTCATTATTCTCGTGACTGCACTATGACGTGAGTTAGAGCATCTTTAACGGAGTTCCTTCATTTAATAAGGATCTCTTGATGTTAATGATTTTTATTGGAGGAAGAAAAAATAGGTATTTGTTAGCTAACAAGCAATTATATAAGAATTTTTTTATGAGTAACCAACGAATTTTACGTTAAAAAGAAGTAATAAAAATTGTTCACTTTCAAAAAAATAAGTAATATTTTATAAGATAATTTATAATTTAATAAATAAATTACTTTTGAATAATGATGTAAAGTTACTTAGACATATTTAAATATTTTTATTAAAGTCCCTATTAATTTATTGTCATTGGAATCGTTCAGTTTGTAATATATATATATATATATATATATATATATATATATATATATATATATATATATTAAAAAATTATAAATAAATGATCTGTATATATATATGCTCTTAGAAACCACAAAGTTATCTACTAGAATCATGCTTGTTTTATTTGAAAAGATGTGTAGATTATGGTCTATCACTTATCCATCAAATCCGTTTCTTCTAAAAAAACTAATTAATTAATTCAATCCATTCAAAATTTTGCAACGTATAATTTGCGGGTTAATATATAGGTCTTGAATTACAATGTTATACAATTCTTACCAAAATTTGTTTTAGTCTTGACCCCTAAGTTAAAATTCTAGCTTCTTCACTTTTCATGTAATAATATTGTACTTTAAATAGGGCACAACGCACGAAATCCATCCACCACCTAACAAAATATATTGGCGGAGCTTGATAACAAATTATACATGCAATGTTCATTATTTCATATTACACTTATTAGACTCTATTAGTGATGTTCTGCATGGAATCTAAGTGGTAGGATGAGGGAGAAGGGACGGTGGTAATTTCAAAATTAAGATACCCTACTTAGACTCATGCATGCACAAAAAATGTGAAAAGGGTACCCTAGTCGGTGGTCTCCTAATACGAAGAGAAATTAAGATTTCAGTCAAAAACTTGTAGTTGTACATGATTCTGTGTTGGGTTTCCACATATTCCAAAAGAGATCACCACTTGTCTTTGTGTTGAGATAGCATTTGTGTACCATAATGATATATATCATTGTCCAATTAGAATGTACCACATGACACATCCTATAATTTATTTATTTTCATCAAATAAAGCATTTATAAAGTAACATTGGTAGGTAGCACACTTTAAATTGGACAATGATATATATCATTGATACTTTAATGGTACACAAATGGGATCATATTGTTGCCTATAGATCATGTGTGTTTTTAAGGTCATCGTGGCATTTAAGATTAAAAAAACATGGAAATAACATGTATTTTCTTTAATTAACAACGGTTGTTGAAATAAAAAGTTAGTTGTGGATTTGATCAATAAGTTCTGTTCTTTAATATTTTTATTTCAGTCCAATTTTAATAATTTTTGTTTTGGATTTTTTTAGTCCATTAAGGTTATTTTAGTATTTAAACACTTCAATTGTGATTAAAGATGTAGTTTTTTCATTCAATAAAACTTCATAGAGTTTTCTCAATTTTCTGGTGGATTCTAAAATCCTATTTTAGTAACCTTCATTTTAACCATATCAATATCTCTCAATTATAATTTACTTTTTCTTTAAAGGATTATGTTAAGGAATAAATTATATCTCTCGGTTGTTGATTCTTCGGCTCGTCTGAAAGAGTGTTATGAGAACTAAAATGCTATGAAAATCATAATTAGTAAAAGTTTTTTTATATAATTAGTAAAAGTTAAAGGTTAAAACAATAGATAAATGTGAGTAATATAAGTACGGTGAAAAATAAAGAGGGTAGAAAGGGTAATGATTTCCATCCTTTGGTTGCCATGTGAGAGGAAGGAAAACCATAAACATGGTTTTCGTGAGACCCACAACCAAAAACCTTTCCACTTATGGAAGAAAAACACTATTGAGTATTTGTGATGAAATGTCTAAAGCCCCCATGTTTTGTGTGTTGTGGCTACTGGCTCGTGCAACTCGTTTTTAATTTTGGTTGTTTTTTAATTAATATAGTATTATATTTTTTAATTAATAATGTTTTATCCTTGTAATATAGGTCATTTCCAGTTTTACCTTCCGTAAAATATTTTTTGGGGATTTCGTCCTTGTAATTTGAAGATTTTTTGTTTTGGACCTTCATGAATTTTGACTGTACAAAATCGAAGATATGGCAGGGGGCAAACCGAAATTTGCTCAAATTAACAGGGGGGTTAACCGAAATTTGCTCAAATTGCAACGATGTAAACCTAAATTTGTTCAAATTACAGGGAGTGAAATTTTTCATTAAGGTTCAAATCCAAAAAAATCTTCAAATTACAAGGATAAAATTAAAAAAAAAAAATATTTTACAGGGAAAAATTGAAAATGACCTATATTACAGAGGGTAAAGCATTATTAACCCTATAAAGAAAATGAGTAAATAGACAATTACCTCCCAAAATTGTAAGTTTTGTCAATTACCTCTGACATTAACAAAATTTCAATTACCTCCTGAAATTGCACAATGTTGCTCAATTTACTCAATCCGTCAAATTCTTTTGTTAGTCAATATCACGTTTTGCAAATACCCTCCTGAAGTTTTGCACTTATGTGCAAAATGCCCCTGAACTTGAAAATTTATATTTTTTTCCCTTATACTTGACACAAAAGATATTAAAAGCAAACAATTAGCATATTGGTTGATATCCTTGTGAAAAATGTATAATTATAATATTTTTCAGCTTAGCTACATATTTAAATTGATATGCTTTGTTTTATAAATAGATTAGATGACATTGTTTCTAATGGTTTTGGTCTGCAATATAATTCATTACCATGTGGCATCATCCACTATTTTGAAATCACATAGGATAAAAAAAAAAAATGAATAGTAAATAAATACATCTCTTAGATTAAGCAATAGTATTCTTCAAAAAAAGATTAAGCAATAGTATTCTTCTAAAAAAGATTAAGCAATAATCTCCTAAATATTGCTTTAGCTTTGGATTGAAATTGAAGATGCATTAGTTTGTCAGCAAAATTAGAAACTCATTTCACGTACGGTTAGATTTTGGGAGTTTTCTTGTGTTTCATTGTTGTTGTTTATGGATAGCTAAACAATTTATGATGCTTATCTTCTTGTTTCATTCTTGCACATCTTGTGATTGGATGTGGTTTTAATAGTATAAGTATATTTTGTTTTTGCAACAAAAAAGAAGTAGCAGGTAAGTAAATGTGAAGGGGCTGAAGTTGAGCCTATTAAGTAGATCATGACAATGTTGAAGCATAGGAATGAAATAGAAAAGCATAGGTGCAGAAGAAACAACAATTCAATTTCAAACATAATCTAAAGAGACAACCAAATAGTCCATATAACATAGATGAAGAAGCAAGTATCAAGTGGAGATTCTAAAAGATTTTCATTAAAACTAACTGTTAATTGTTTGCCTTTAATATCTTTTGAGTCGAGTATAAGAAAAAATATATATAAATTTTTAAGTTCGGGGGGCATTTTGCACATAAGTGCAAAACTTCAAGGGGTATTTGCAAAACATGATGTTGACTAACAAAAGAATTTGACAGAGGGGGTAAATTGATTAACGTTGTGCAATTTTAAGGGGGTAATTGAAGTTTTGTTAACGTCAGGAGGTAGTTGACGAAACTTACAATTTCGGGGGATAATTGCCTATTTACTCTAAAGAAAATAGATTTAAAATACATGATTTGGATTGTCTTTTTTATTGTCTATTTTACCTTTAATTTAAACTATTTTATCCTTTAAAATATTTTTATTTTAAATTTTAATTAAAAAATTAAATCTCATTAAAATATGAAATATCTCACTACAATATTACAATATGAACTATATTATCAATATTATATATGAAGGAGATTGAGGTTTTGGTATGAATTTTTATAATTCTAATTATACCCTTAAACAAATTTTATTATATTAATGTTATATTGTTGGTGGTATTAAAAAAAGATAAGGTTTTATATTATATTTGTTAAATTATCGTCGTTATCGGAAAAAAAAAATGAACATGGTTTTTTGAGTTTGTTACAATTTGAAAGTCACAAATATTTGTACTTATAATTTTAATCAAAATCAATATTTCATATAAATTATCATTCATAATTTACACACGTTAACGCAATAAAACGAGCAGAAAGACGGACACGTCTTTTTGCTAATTATAATAAAAAATATATGAAATACATATATTACATATGATATAAATATAAATTAATGAGTGCATATATAATTATATATACTTATAAACATATTTTTAATGTTACGTTGTCATAAAAATATATTTTTACATTTACTTTTATATACATTATATTTTACATAAGAGTAGTTAAATCATTTTGGTGAATCAAACATTTATTTTCTCTTACTTTCATTCCAACCAAACAATTTTAAAATTATCTCACTTTCTGCTCATTCTCTATCCACCTTCATTCCTTCAACAATCTTTATTTTTATTTCCTTTCATTTCGCATTCTCTTCTCATCCAAACAAAGCATATGAGCCACTAAAAAGGTAGTCAACGTTAGGCTAAAATATGATTTTAGTCCCTGCAAATATTTCTCGTTTTGGTTTTAGTCTCTGTAAAAAAAAAAATTGTTTTTGGTCCCTGCAAAATTTTTTGTTTTTGAAAATAGTCCCTGAACAAAATATTTTGCAGGGACCAAAAACTACAAAATGGATTCAGTCATAATGTGCCACGTATGCAAATCATCACAAAAATGGGGTCAGGGACTATTTTAAAAAAACAAAAAATTTTGAAGGAACAAAAAACAAAACAAAAATTTATAGGAACTAAACCAAAACGATGCATATTTGCAGGGACTAAAACCATATTTTAGCCTTAACGTTATTTTGGAAGCGGAGATTATGATCTCGATGAGATGCTGATGCTCATGATTCTTTTATGGTGTAAGGGATCTTGCTATGCTACTTTGTTCAGAATCATTGACAAGGGTTACTCGAACTGTCCTATATAAAAAATTAAACAAATTTAAAAAGTTCTTCTTTTTAATGATTGCACACTATACTTGATCTGAAGTGGACCTTAGTGATGACTGGAATAGGGTCCTTGCGACAAAGCTATATGTTTCCGGTGATTTGATGAAGTATCTGCAGCACTCCAACGTTCAAATTCAATGGACGATTGAAGAACGTGAGAGGCAATATAAATGGAATAATATATTTATATTTTCTGGGACAATCGAAGATCCGTAACATGAACACCATGAGTTCGAAAGGACCCAGGAATTGAGCATTTAACTAGGTTAATTTGGATTGGGTCATAATACTCTTGTGTATTTTGATTTGTATTTGAGTTTTGAATCTATTGAAAAATGTTTAATCGAAACAAAAGGGAAAAATAACTCAATGACACGTGAAATAAATAACCCACTTTGCAATTGTCACTTTCATTGCAGTTGAAATTAATGATTATAGAGAGTAAAATATATTGTACTCCAGAAATTGTGGAAAAGCATATATAGTTCAACAAATGAAAAAAAATAAAGTTAGATTTTATGGTACATTTAAAATTTTGAGTGTACCACTACATCAAATCGTTAAATTAATAATTAAATGAGTTGTTTTTTTGAAGAAAAAGAATTATTTTCTATCATTGACAATTATAATAATTAAATCTTATTTACCAAAAGTTTCAACGATATAAAATTTATTTTTTTGAATTTTTATTACTCATAATAAAGAATATTGATTATTTTTATGAGAAAATATTAAAAATTTAATATAATTCTTATAAACAATGAAATGATGTTTTTTCTTATAAAATGATGTTTTTTAAAAATAAATATTGACAAATAGCTTTTTATTTCATAAAATAATCGTTAATTTATAAATTTATGGAGCAAGAGTACCGGTGCACCTCAATTTTGTGAGGTGTACCGTAAAAGTTCCGAAAAATAAATTGAGAAAAATATTGATTTTAGATTTAATAGATTGAAAAAGATTACTACAATGAATATGTATGATCACCTTAGATGGTGAATAGTGATCAAAATGTAACAAATACTACCAACTAGCAACTAATTACAATTAACTTATACTGTTTTAAACAATATTCAACTAATTCTAACAAAAATTTCAAACTATCTCTAACAAAAATCAAACATTTTCACCTGTCTCTCGAGAGTCACATGGTTGAGAGTTTCTCTCTTCAACCTCGAGAGACTCGGTTTGAGACCCGACACACAGAAAAATCAAACATTTTCTAGGCCATCACCTCCAAACTCACTATGACCAACTAGTGGAGCCAATTCTTTGTTACAACAACAACAAGAAACATCCTCAACCTCAAAAACATAGTGACTAACCCATAAAACTGCATGCACCAAAACCAAAGGCACAGCACAAGCTAAAGTAACTGCAAGACGAATACCAGCATCAGTCAAAATCAATTGCACTATTGTTGCAAACACTAACACACACAATACAAACCTTTTATCAACTCTTCTATGTAGCACAACGTTGTTGGGACATGCTCTTAGTAGTAAATGATAAATGGTTATCACATATGTCATTATAACCAACAGAATCAATGATGTTTTGTGATGAGGGATGAGGATTATGAAGAGTATGATCCACACAAAAAGTGTGTAATATAGTCCAAGATTTTCGATGTTTCTTATGACACGAATCGCTGCAGCTTCTGAAGTTAAAGGAATGCTAAAGGGAAAGTAAATTTTGAAATCAGTGTAGAGCTTTTCATGAGGGTTTTTTGGTTGATATGTTTCAGAAATTGATGAAGGTGTTGTTGGTTTGGTTTGTGTTCTATGTTTTGTTGCATGATTTGCCATAATACACTTGAAGTGATTAAAGCTTAATTGAAAGAATTGAAAGAAGAAAAATATAACCTCCCCAATAGAAGATTATTATAAGTGAGAGCATTTAGTTTATTGAATGTGAATATGTATAGAATTTTCCTTTTTTTGTTTTGTTCATAAACAGACAAAATACCATTTGTGATGGAAATTTCATAATGAGCAAAATCCAATATATTGGAACCTTCTTTGATGTTTCTAATGTTGCTTTCATTCAATTTTTTGGCTCCACATGGTTGTATTCAAAATTTCAAATTAGTGTACTGTAATTCACCTAAGAAAATTACAATGTAATGTTTTGGTTAAAATACCAACATAAATAGAAAAATGCCACATGTTTGTAATGAGTCACTGCATTTTTTTTGTTGACATAAACAAACGGTGAAGGAGAATGATCAGCAGAATTCATTCCAGCCCCCAAGATACATTGGTTGTCAACATTCTGAATAATACTCAAAATATTGAATTGATAATGTTATTAGATTTAGTTGTGATTAAATATAAGGTGTCATTATCAATATAGTGTTTGGAGAGTAGGTAACACAACTCTTCCTCAGAAAAAAGAACTTGAATTTAATTCTTGAAGTAATCCATTTAAAATGTAGTCCAACCTTGTGTAAAAATTTAGATGTTTCGTTATCAACTCAAAGATTAGTCTCGCGATGGGTCCAAATGGTCTAACAAAATCAACTTATAGTGTTTGGATTTGAGTTAGAAATCACGTCAAGCTGAAAATATCGCATCCCAAGGCAGCAAAAACATGAAAATTCTAAAGTTGCTATTTAGAGCTTCTTGATAGACCTGCGTTTTTTTTCCTTTTCACCGCTCAAGCAAACACATCATTAAACTAACAAAATCAGAAAAACTTGCCAAAATGGAAAAAATACTAATTAATAACTTCATGAAAAGCATCTAGATTATGGATGGAGACACTAGATCATGAATATATGAACTCTGCTATTAATAAAACTACCCTAAACTATATTTTCGAACTGAAAAGGATTCACATATTGTTGTGACTAAACATAAATACATGATAATGCACCTCATCTATAGTAAAATTTACTGATAATAATGTAAATACAGTACAAAGAAGATTAAGGAATCCAAACTAAAAAAACTCAAAGTCAAGATATTTACCACCACCAGACTTTATCTCATTATTACCACCAACCATCTTATTACTATTGCTCCCAACTCCAACAGTATTTTCAACAGCTTCAAACTTAGCCGGTAGTTCACTTTCCATCGGCCTTGGAATTTCCGGTGGTGTGCTGCACCTAATCAACGCCCAGTTCACACCTTCAAAGAAAGGGTGCTGTTTGAGTTCAGTTGCACCCCTCTTCACTCCAAGACGGTTCTGTGGCTCTTTCGCAAGCAAACCTCGGATCAGATCACGGCTTGCATAACTCGTAGCCGGCGACTCAGGAAACTTGAGCTGCTGCCCAACTACATTGAACAGCGTAGCTCGGTTTCCTGATCCTTTGAAAGGTGTTTTACCATACAATAACTCGTGCAAGAAAATTCCGAATGTCCACCAATCAACTGCACTTCCATGACCTTCTCCTTTGATAATTTCAGGGGCGAGATACTCATGAGTACCAACGAAGGACATTGACCGAGCTGTTGTAGGCTCAGCAAGAAGTTCCGGAAGTGAATCAGTTGATAGACCAGGGTCAGATTTAGGCTTCCGTGACTTCTTATTTTTCTGAGAAAAAAGCTTCGGCAAAAAGCAGGCAGGCTGAATGCACACTGATGTAGGCTCGATACAAGCAGGCTGGACACAGAATGCACCTGCTCGTTTTGAAGGGTCGCCATCGTGAGTTCTGATAAGGGTAGGTGAAACAACGCACCTAAGAGAAAGGTCGAAATCCGAGAGCATTATGTGACCGTCTTCTCGGACTAGTACGTTTTCAGGTTTAAGGTCTCGATAAACAACTCCGAGCATGTGAAGATATTCAATTGCCAAAAGGACCTCTGCAGCATAAAAGCTACATATAGAAAATGTAAGCTATTTTAGTCTACACATGAAAGGAAAAGGTATATTTCTCAAAACTACACCATAAATATGAAAACATATATATATAAGACAATCAATATAAATGATAAATTACTGCATCTTCCCACTGTTTCAGATTTCAAAAATAAACAACTCTCGATTTTTTTTTAACAACCATGCATTCCATATAAAACCAACTATATATAAAATTGTTACAATCCCAGTAAATTATTACATCATGGTATGAGGACAAGGAATTTGATTTAAGTTGGTTAGTACAAGCAGATCATATGATTTCATAGATGTCTTGAATAATAAATTTGACCACTAAAATATGTAGTTATTCAGCACGCCCAATTTATAAACTAATTTTTCTTTTCTTTTTTTATCAGGAAGCTAATTTTCCCTTTTCATCCTTGCATAGCCCTTCCCTTCATACATTTGATAGAATAAACTTAGGCTAGATACACTTCTTAAAGCAATGAGAATGTACCAGGTCCTAAGAAATTGAAAAAAAATATTATACTTTGAAGAACTGAAATGGAGCCTGCAAAAGACTAGGTGCTAAATATAAGTGAAGCATTGTTTTATTGCTCAACAAGGAAATCAGATATAATATGGATTTACTATATCTATAAGAAATGCATATGACAGGATACTACAGATCCACTGTTCACTAATTTCCTATTAAATTTAATTTAAGTAAAGGTGCATGGAGGACCAAAAATAGGATATTTTCACTTCAGGAGATCAGAAGCAAGATGAAAACGGAAAAATAAGCACTTATGCACTTTTCCTCATTTTATGGTCTACATATTTTCAGAGGAAACCATGCCCTAAACTTTTAATGGACCCACTAAAATTACTATATTGGAAAATCTTATTATAGATATTGAAATCTTCTTAACTTCATTGATTGAGAATAGGATGCATCAATCACATTGGATTTGATTAAATGAAATGAAGCTACTAAGTGCATACACATATCAGTCGGAATCATTCTTTTGGTAAGAAGTTATGTGTAGGTTCAAACCTCTATGCTTAAATTGCAATAAAATGAAATTAAGTTACAATTTCATTATCATCCATGCTTGTAAAGTGGTTATTAATCAACAGAGATTTGTTATTCAATCACTGATTTTGTGATGGAATCACAGGAAACATAAAATCAAAACAGCTTTGCCTATTGTCAAAACATACAAGTCTCATCAATACACGACATTAAAGAAATCGGTGATTATAGTTCATCTACTTCTTAATGGTTAATGAAAATAACGCATACTTGTAATATTTGGTGTCTATTTGAGGTGAACAGATTTAGAAATTTTGCCTACGTGAGAAATCATAAAAGCAACTCAATTAAACATCACACTTTCCTCTTTGGTTTATTTTCTTTTAAAGACTGACAAATCTTCAAAATTGAAAACATGATTCACAAAAAACATTTTTTTGTGATGGAAAGCATTCAAAGCAATTAACAAACAGTTTTGTATATTTGTACAGACGAACATACCGTGCAGCATACTCTGAGAAATGTTTCCCTGGTTGTCGTTGCCTTAAAGCATGTAGATCTCCACCGGGACAGTACTCCATTACCAAACATGAGAATCTGTCGGTCTCAAAATGTGTATACAGCATAGGTAGAAATGGATGGTCCAGCAACTGCAATATCTCCCTTTCTGTCTGCGCTCTAATCAGCTTCTTTCTGGCAGATAGGGATGCCTTGTCCATAACTTTCATTGCAAAATAACACCGAGTTGCACTCAACTCGGAGAGATACACGCTTCCGATATCACCACAACCAAGTCGTCTGAGTAACTTAAAATGACTCATGCCCAAATTTCCATCCCGTGCTCGTACGGCAAGGATAGCCTTCCACCTAGGGTCATTTCCTTTATGTGGTTTACTGGCACTACCAGTGATGTTACTCCAGTTGCTGTCATCGCTGAGGCCACTGCTATCACTTGCTCGACTAGCACTAGTTTTTGCACTCTCAAGTGAATCCCCTCTAACATTTCCTTTAATACTATCACAATTCTTGTCTATACTAAGCATGCCATCACTAGTGAATGCATCACTGCGATATGTACTCGCACAACTATTAGCAATGCTCATTGTTCTAACAACACTGGTACTATCAATGCTACTGTGTGGACTGACATTTCCACTTGGAGGCAAAGAAGAATCCCAAACGAAATCGTTCTCCTCAGAACCCGGGGGAGGTAGAGAGTTCTCGGTATTCTTCAATCCACGAGCACCTGAAAACGGTAAGGCTGAGTTTCGCATGTCATTTGATTCTTCAGCCGTACTTTCTGCAGGAGAAACAACAGCTAGGATTGGTTTCTTAGTGAGATTACGAATCGAAAGATCTTCTAGGAAAGGACCCTTCAAGGACGTGCTCTTCATTAAGCATCCACCCTCAGATTTGTTCTGACCTATTGGTACATAAACTGTTCTCATGAGATCAGTATCGACAGGTTCTGGGGGGTGACTAGCACCAGCAAATGAACTTGGATCTGTTTCCCCAAAAGAATCACTGCTGCTCTTCAACATTTCGATATCAGGCAAGAGTTCTTTGTGATCTGGAAAAGAGGCTTTTCCTTTTGGTGTTCTTGTAGGTGCAGCTGAGACAGGTTTTTGAGAGGATCGCGTATTGAAACCAGTATCTTCTCTTTCCAAAAGAATTCTTGCATTTGACAACTGAGACACTTCTCTACTGGAGGCCAGGTGTGTCATAGGGCCATCCCGTGCTTTTGAAAACTGATTCAATTCTCTTGCTGATACCGCACGGGCACATGAAACATCCTCCCCCGTTAGTCTCTGACCAGCTTCTCTTATTACAGCTTTATGTGCATCAGATACCTCAACCAGAATCGGCAAGCTCCGAGGAAGTACCTTTGTCTCTGCAACCCTCTCCATATCTCAATATTTTACATATAATCAAATAAAAACTACTTAATGCTCCTGCAAATAAATAACCAATCATCAATAATCAACTAGATGTAATTCAAACAATTATGAGTCAAATATACATGTAACTAGCTAACACGAGAAGTTTCATCAAAGGCATGAGCAATTTCATCAAAAGCTAACATAAAAAGAAGAATAAAGACCCAATTTGGTCCTTGACAGTTTTCTCACGGCCTAATTTAGTCCCCGACAAAAAATAATACCAAACTAGTCCCTGACATTTTAAAAATGGGGACAAATTAGTCCTTTTGTTATAATGAGGCCAGGACTAATCTGTCCTCCTTATAAAATGTTTGGGACTAATTTGGATATTATTTTTTATAAGGGACTAAATTGGGTCATATGAGAATTGGCAGGGACCAAATTGAGTCTTCACTCCAAAAGGAGTATGGAATGAAACAAACAAGCCATACTTTTCTTAGTGTGGCTGCTGAAAGCACAAACACCATAATAAATTAACCAACATAGAAAGAAAAGATATAGAAAACTTGATTAGGAGCTAGAATTATAGGGCATCAAAATCATAGACACCACCAACCACAAGCCTTGTGTAAAATCTATTTCCCATACTAATAAAGCTCAAGATACAAAGCAAGCAGCTCAAATTACACATGTTGTTGGAAATTAATATGAACTAGGAAAACACAGGTAATCATAGCATATGTTATGAAATGGTGAAATGATAATGAATCAAAACCTCACTGACCCATCAATCATAGTACCTCAAAATACAAACCTTTGAGCAATAAACCTCAACTTCTGAGGAAATAAGAAACATTCAGACACAACACTTACATAGCAAAAGGAAAGTAAAGAAACAAAAAGAAGAACCCTAATAAAAAAATAAAAAGGCTATAAGAGCCTACAAAATCAAGAAATGTCATCATGCAAAATACACTACATTTTCTTCCATTACCATTGCAAAAATATCACCTACATAAGGAAACTGCCATAAAAAATAAAAAATAAAAAAATGTTAATCAAAGAGAGATCTAGGCACCCAAAATGAAAATTACAAGGACAAACAAACCTACAAGCACATGTAGACACAGACAAAACACTGACACATCGACACCGATGGTAATTTAAGAAAAATAATGTAATTGAATATAATCACATATGTCGTGTCTAGTTTGTGTATCTGACACCACCAGACACAACTTCGATCGGAAGTATCGGTACTACAAAGAAACAAATAAATAAAGCATAATAGGAAGAAGTAAAAGAGAAAAGACCCACCATTGAAATGAAGAAGATAAATAATGGGTATGGCTTTGTTTTGAAAAGCTCAACTCAAGGAATCATTAATGTTTCATCCACCACAGTTTGAAGGTGTGAAACAAACAAGAAAAACAAAGTATGAAGAAGATAGTACTAACTAGTAATGTTTTGCTTTTTTGCTTTCTCTCTTTTCTATTTTGTTTTGATTTGAATGAATGATGATAGTTGTGGTTGTGGGACAAAATAGAGAGAATGTGGGTCCCATTATGTTCCTTCTTTGAGGTACATTGCTTTTCAAAGATGGTGCCGTGGTGGGACTCAAAATGTGAATATGAATGAAACAACACACAAAAGTGAGTGTCATTGTATTTGCAACTCAACTCTCCCACCCATTTTCAAGGATCTAATTTTTATAAAAAGTAGAAGGCAAAATTACATTTTTAATCCTTATTATAAATAAATTTTTACGTTATAGATTTATTTAATTAATAATATAAGTTATCTGTAATATATATCATATACATCCTTTGATTACTACTCCCTCCGGTTCTATTTATAAGAGAATTTTGGGTCAACAAAAGTTGATGTATCTAGTTAAAAATTCAGTCCAAATACATTCACTTTTGTTGACCTAAATTTCTCTTATAAATAGGACCGGAGGTAGTAATATAAGTAAAAATTTACATTTAGGTTCATTCAATTAATGATATATGTGGTCTTTATTATAGACTACATACATCATTTTTTGAATGAATCTAAAAAATATATTTTTCCTTATAATAGTGATCGGAGGGTGTATATTATTAATTGAATGAACTCAAAAAATTAAAATTTGCTTATAATTGACAATAAAGGAAGCATTTGTATAACCATTTTGAAATAATTTTCTTTATCCGTTAATTTTTGGAAAACAAGGGTAATGCTATCCAGTGCCCCTGGGGCACTGGTTAAGGAACAATAAAAATAATTAGTTCCACTTAATTTACTTTAATTAAAGGGAAAAATTGGTCAACTTAATTAAAATAGGAATGGTTGTATTCAATACTCATTAAACTCCATCAATATGATTTTGTATTTCATACTTTAATTGGATATGTTATATCTTTGTAATTGCAAATTTATTTTGGACTATATAATGTTTGTCTTATTTTATTTATTTCTACAACTTTTAATTTTAAAAAAAAAACAATAGTTTTTTTCATCAAAAAAAATCATAGAAAAAAATTGGTTTGAGTATAGGATTTTTAGTGAATTGGCTTGCAAGAAAAAAATGATTAAAAAAAATTACATAAAAAAAACTCGGTTGGAGTAAAATTCACAAGAAGAGAAAAAATTGTTAAGATATGAAAGGAAGCAAGGGGACTAAAAAAAAAAAATCTAAAAAGTTCACAAGAATAACAAATGAAAGGAAGTGTATCTTTAAGAGTATTAAATGCAGTGTTTTCTTATTTTAATTATGTTGATAAACTTTTCACTTTACTTGAATGAAATTAAATGAGACACATTAATATTATTGTTCCTTAACCAGTGCCCCGGGGGCACCGGTTAGCAACACCCATAAAAATATATGAGAAAAAAGGAAGAAATAATTGTTTTAAAATAGTTATACAATCATCATTATCATTTTTCTTTTATGAAATGGGCTGCTATAAATGAAGCAGCATTTACTTGGTTCATCATGCTCTATTTATTGTTCTTTTAAAAGAAAAATAAATAGACGCGTGAAAGATTAGTTAGTCTCATTTTAATAAATGGATCATACTAATTTTCCCGGGTATCTATCTCTAGAAGATAGACTATGAATGAAGTTTGATAAATGGAGCAAACTTGTTATAAATACATTATTAGTAATTAACACGCTATTTTCTATTGTTTGAAATTAAAATTCATGGATAGTAAAAAAAAATGTTTTAAGTTATTTATTTTTATGAGTGTGTTAACGTTTTTATAAAAGGGTGATTTTTTTTTTTGAAGAAAGAAGAAGAATGAAAGAAGAAAAGTGATAAAATTCTTGATATTATAAAAGAGAGTTAACAAATTTGTATTTCTCTTAAAAATAATTATTCTAAAATGAGTATTATTTTTAGTTTTTAATGTAATATTAATATTTTGTTCTAATTACACTATATAATTAATAGTATGTACATCATTTACATAGCACTATTATTTATTTTTAGTAATGAATATATTAATGTTTAATAAAATCAAACAATTGAGATCAATTGATTAATAAATTTCATCAAGTGAATTGTTCAGAAGAATCTGGATTCGAATTTCTGATGGGGTTACACAAAAAATGTTTAATTGTTTCTTTCTCTTATTTAGGTTTTTTTTTCTAAAGTGAAATAATTCAATATAAGATTTACATAATAATATTATATAGAAATAGTTGTCAAGTGTACAATTATTTAAAAAAAAAAAAAAAAAAAAAAGGTAATGTGTACAAAAAAGTTTGTTACAGTTTTCCATAAAAAGGAAAAAACGGTTGTTTGAGTTATTATTATTTCCATAGTTTTAGTCTTTAGGACTTAGGTGATGGTAAAGCGTGAGCAGCCAAGCAAGGGTTCAGTCAGATGCTCCAACCTATTGATGACCCGTCAATGAAAAACGTGAAGAGGTAACCCTCTACCTTATTTTAGGGCTAGTTAGTGAGCCAGTTTCTTTTTGTTTTCTTTTGTAAATATATTTGATTATGATGTTGATTAAAAATAGTTAAAATTGATGCAATGTGTAATGTTGTTTAATAAATCAATCTTATGTAAATAAGTATTATAGAATTTCTCTAAAATGCATGTTGGATAAGGGCGAGGAATCTCCATTCTAAGATTGGGAATTGGCGATGAATCTCCATTTTTTAAGGTAAGGGTATGTGTAGTTTTCACGTGACAATATTTGATTTTGAATGAATTGATTTTACCTAAAAATCAATTAAAGATAAAGTGATCGTGTTTGAATGCATTCGTATAAAACTGTGTTGAGTGTTAATTTTAGAATCAAAATTACAAATCATAGGGTTAAGTATAATCAATTTTAGAATCAAAATTAATTCTATTTGAAAGCAATTAGACATGTGAAAATCAATTCTCCACCTCTAAAATTAATTTTGACTCATCCAAAAATGAAATCAATGGTGCTTTTTGTGTCTACTAGGTATTGATAATAAGCATGAGAGTTGAGATCCTCTCCATTTATAAAAATAAATGAAGATTGTCATTATGAAAAATACAGACACAAAAATTATATGGTGGGTTCCATCATTAATTATTTTAAGGATTTTTTGTGTTTTTATCACTCCAAATGGAAGAAATGAAGAAGATAAAAAATGAAGAGGATTTTAACTCGTAAGCATGGTGAGAAATTACAAAATGTTCGTAGAGCATCAACAGTAGAGACATCCATTTTTTGGTACTTAAATGGGTCACATATGTACACATCACTCATTTATAATTTTTTAACAGTAGTACCTAATAAGAACACCATCTCTCCAATCCAGCATCTCAAAAAAAATTCTTTAATATAAAAAGAGAGTTAACAAATTTGTGTTTTCTTTAGTTATGCTAAAAAGTGCCCTAAGGGCACTAGTTATTAAGAAGACAAAAATAGAAATAAATTATGTAGGGTACAAAAGGTTCATGTCATACCCTAAATTTTGACTAATCGATATTTTATTCGCACTTTCATTATTTAAATTTTCTTTTTCTGTATTTTATTGAGTTTAAACCATTTTTATCCGTATTTTAAAATAGTTAAACATTTTTATTAGCGTCTTAAATAGTCAAATCTTTTTGTTAGATAGTAAAAAACAACTTTATTCGTATTTTAAGTATTTACTCGCATTTTTAATCAGTCAAAAGTTTTTATCCACAAACGTACGTTGGCTTGGGGATGTACGTTGCTTTACTTCTTGCTAGGATATTTTCTTCTCTACCTCCTAGCTTGACTGCCACCCTCTCCACAAATTTGCACTCTTTTCTCTCCCATTTTTGAAGAGTAAAATCTCGTAATATTTCTTTTTAAGCTGCTACATTTGTGGAAGATTCAAGAAGTGCTTGCATTCCCCATTCTTCAAAAAGTGATGCATGTGTCGTGGTTGATATTACAAATATTGATGTCTGGATATTGAAAATTGATGTTGACACATGTGGTTTGGCTGAGAAATACGGGTAAATTATCTGAATACCCATCGACAGTTAACTGCCGAATTTTGAAGAAACTGGTTGTAGTTAACTTCCGAGAAAAACCTCGGCAGTTAACTACCGAGGAAAATGAAAACCCAGAATTTTCACCAAAACATCATCTTCTTCGTTGCCAATGGGGGTACTATTTTCTTTTTCTTTTTCAAGAAGAAAAAAAAACATCACATCGTTCGTAATTTGTATCACTTTGTTTCCTACCATCTTGCCCAGATGGTGTGGTGTTTAATTAGACATATTGGTATTGTTTTTAACTGTTGACAATTATATCCATAAATGTGGGGCGTTGATTCAATTTTAAAAGTTCAAAAGCATCCTAATTTTTGAATAGTTTGTAAAATCAGTTCTATAAATTGAATTCAACCGTAACACCAGAGATTCAAACCTACACAAGAATGTGTTGAAGAGGTAACGATTTGAATTTGACGTAAAACACTCTCTTGGGCTTTATTGTTGAAAAGATTCACGGAAGATCTTCGTTAAGAAAGTTCATCGAAGAAAAGGGGGGAAGGAATTTGATTCTTTACAGCCCTTTCCATACCTTATATTATTTCCTTCGGTTGGGTTCGCTTTTTGGTAGGAAAGGCGGTAGTAGAGTTGCTAGAGGTCTTTCGCGTAATTCTACTCTTTGTTTTCCAAGCAGGGACGCCCACAGTTCCCTGCTCTAACTCCTCAGATTTCCCTTTGCTTTCTTTATTACTTATCGCACGTGCCCAGTCTCAACGTCACTTCCCAAACCTAAACCGCCTTTCCCAGATCTATGAAAGGTGAAACATTGAAGGTCCACAACAGGTAACATAAATGAACAAGTTTATTTTGTATTCGAGCTGCTGAGGGCCGGAGCTCATATGGATACATTACTTCATTGTTCTATAAGGCGTTGCACTAAGTCCATACTTGGATAGGGTCGCGAAGTACAAAGATCCGGTCTTTGACAACCGTCGCATTAGTTTCAATTAATATGTTACTACTATGGAGAGACTAAGCTCTATTTCAGAGATTGGACTCTCTTACTGTGATTAGCCCCCACTAGTAAGAAGTTGTTCCCGAGCCAGGTTCCCTGGATCCACGTGTTCCTAGTCGGGCCTAAATGGATGAATGAAGTAGGGGGCGGACATCACTATAAAGAAAGAAGCCCGACCACACACACCTCTTTTTAGCCGACTAGAGCCGGATCCACTACACGGCTAGAATCAGAGAAAGATTGAGAAATAAATTAAGCAAGTCATATTATGCTTTAGTTCCATAAGAAAGCCTGCAACCGGTCTAACCAGTGCTCAAGTAAAGAAGGAGTGAATTTATCTACTGAACTTTAAGAAGGTATCTAAGAACCCTTTTATTTTCCCAGAGTCTCGTCCATGAGCTGCGGATATGAGAGGTCTTTCTATCTACGACTCACTCTTGGTCTCGAAAAAAAAATTCAATTAATTTGACTTGGTTCACTCCGTCCGTAGACTCTATCGACCCTGGAATGGGCAGACGTACAAGCACCGGTCTGGTACTCTTCGCGTGGCTTGGTAAGCGAGAACTTCCGGAATGCAAGGCATATCTAGCTTTCACTCAACTATATGATACTAGTTGGTATCAGCACATGAAGGCTATAGCAAAAACTCTTATTCGTCATCAACATGATAGGACCAGAGCTTCTATTTACTCAAAAGCTCTTAATGTAACAGAAAAGACTGGCACCTCTTGCTTATTCAAGACCTTTCCAGATGATGTTTTGGTGAAAATTCTGGATTTTCATTTCCTCGATAGTTAACTGCCGAGGTTTTCCTCGGTAGTTAACTACAGTCGGTTTCTTTAGAATTCGGCAGTTAATTGCCGAGGGTATTTGGGTTATTTACTCGTGTTTCTCAGTCAAACCACATGTGTCAACAACAATTCTCCTGCATATTAGAGTGTAATGGCACTTAACTACAGTTGAATAGGAAACGACATTTAACTGCCAATAGGGGCATAATGCTAAAATTGAGGTATGGGAGAGCAATTTAGACAACTTAAAGAGCAATTTTCTTGAGACATCTGCGTTTTGTTATATTTCAGTTAAAAATGACGAAAGAGACCTTGACGGTTGAATTAAGCTGTTTTATTTTATTTTAAATAATAATATATAGATATATTCTTTAAATTTTCATTATGTTTTACTTTACGTCAAAGATGTTCATTTAAACGTTAAATTTTAAAGATCATTTATTAAACACAATTTTATAGGGTGTAAGTACAATTTGGATTATATAATCCGAATTCATTCAGCATATGATTCTTTTGTGTGATCCACATTGCACTAGAGCTGTCAAAATGGGTCGGGCTGGCCCGTTTAGCCCGAATAATTATAGCGCTTGGGCCTTAAATATTGAGTCCGAATTGTAATAGGGTTTTTTAGCCCGGCACTAAAAACTCTGGTACCCGATAGGGCTAGCCCGAATGGGCTGCGGGTAGCCCATTAGCCCGCATAACAAAAAAAAAATCATATAAATTATATATATTTTTCAAATAATTTTTTACTTAGTTGATTATCAAAGTAAAAACAAAAGTGAAAATTCAATGAATTAACAAAATATAAATGTAATATAAAATTATATTTACTCGTTTCGTTATTTATAGTTTTAAAGATCGAATATATAAATATCTATAACCATAACGTATCTAATTTATTTAAAATCATTTTCCTCGCCGTTTTAGTTTACGACGTTTGTACGAAAATGTTTACAATTTATTTTTGTGCTAGACATTATTTAAACATATTAAAAATATTATTTATAAAAAAATTATAGGAGTATTATATAGTACTTTTTTAAAATAAAAATTTGTAATTTTTAATACGGGCCGGCCCGTGTAGGACCGGGCTCGGGTAGTATATTTCAAGGCCGTTTCCCAACCGGGCTTTTTCGCCGGCCCGAAAAAGCCCAAAGCCCGTTAGGCCCGGCCCTAAACTGGTCGGGCCGCCCGTTTTGACAACTCTACATTGCACTAAGAGTTTTTGTGGTCCACAAAGCCCATATACCTCTATAAATAAGTGTTTTTGTTTTCATTACCAGCAACACACACCCAAAAAAAACATCATGAATTTTATTGTCATTGTGTTGAAGATCTTTCTCAGTCAATTGCAAATAGATAGCTCTCTATTTGACTGCTTGATGAAAATCTTCAGCATGCTGTCAAAAATATATAGATAGATAGATAGATATATACAGAGCATGATGAAGTTCTGAACTTGATCTAGCTGCAGATCTAATCCCGAAGAGGTTCTTATGAACTTGATTAAGTTGACTTGCCGATCAAAATATGTCAGTTGGTAGGCCTGCAACATCAAGTTCAAAAGCACATCTTCAAACACCATCCTAGAATATTATGTTGTTTATGTTGTTTTAAGCTATTTACTTTTTTTATGCCTTTTTTATTTTTTTTTCTATGTCATCATCCATGAAAACCCACAAAAACACAATCTGGTGTTGTTTGAATTATATAACCCGAATTTGTTTTAAACATGTTCAGATTATATAATCTGAAACCCCTCAGTTTTTTTAACGGTGACGTTTCACCAAATGTTTGGACGGTTAGAGGTGTGTTTAATGAATTGTTAAACGATTGAACGGTAGAAAATATTTTATTTGACTGTAATTATGATTTAGGACTTGTTTTATACTATAAATAGGTTTGCATCTTCAACAAATTTCTTCATTCTTCACTTCACCTCTTTTCTTACTTTTTCTTCAACATTATTTAGTTTTTTAGGAGTATTTATGGTGTCATGATCATTGTTGACCGTTCATATAATCCCTACAATTGCTTTGCAGCTTATGTGAGGATTATACGATGGTCAATAGAGACCTTTGACATCAAAGAAAACATAAAAAAATCACAGTTTGTAATTCTTCGGATTTTATATTCCGAAATACGCTAACAATCTGGTTCGGATTATATAATCCGAACTAGAGATAATTTTGTCATTTTTGCAGGGTGCGTGAGAATAATATAGGGTGAGAAAAGTAACAGTCTCATTGTTTCTCAAAAACTACGGCCCTTTTAATTAACATATCTAAATAAAATAGAAAAACATGTTTGGATGGATCGATCAATCTGAACATTTTTATTTTTTTATTTTTTTTAATGTCTAGATTGAAGGTTGATTTTCAGAAACATTTGAAAGAAGATTTCTTCAAAGTATTTCCTCTCTACTCCATCTCTCCAATCATTTTCGAACAAGTCAACGACTATTTTCTTGTTGATAAGACTTACTTTTTCCGTCTTAAATTAGGCGTTCTCTTTTTTAATTTTTTTTGTCTCAAATTATTTGTCCTTTTATAATACAAATACAACATTTATTATTCTTTTCCACTAACATACTCTTATTTATTTTGTCAAAAAAAAAAAATACTCTTATTTATTGCATTTCAATCATCTAAAACTAATCTGTGAATTATAATTAATAAGAGTGTTTCAGTAAATGATACATATTTTATCATTAAAATCAACATTATTCATCATTTTCTGGCATATTTTACCATTAAAAACAACACTATTAATATATTTTTTTATATAATCGTGTAAAACTTAATTAGGACACGGAGGGAGTAAAACATTTATTCAACTTTTATTATGATTTTGTAGTCTTGATATAATCTTTTACTCATTTATTCAACTTCTAATATCAGTATTTTTCTAAATTGGTAGATGTTAATTTGTTAACTTCTAAAACAGAAAATGAATGGATCATGGTGAGTAGTAGCAATACGTAAGGAAGAAAATATGATAATTGAAGTGGTCATAAAGAGTCGTCCTTGGTTTTAAAGGGTAAGTTCTACAACAGTTGCCTGGAATAATAGGCTACCTCTCCACATGGTTATTAGCTGCAGTGTTTTAGAATATCATATAGGTACATGCTCATTAAAATTGATACCATCACGTTAAGACTTTTCATGTTTTGTCCATGTTGATGCTGACCCATATAACCCATCACATAAAATTGCAACATAACACTTGTCACTGTGAAGGAAAAAGACTATGGAAGTGCTCTTTGCTAGAAAGAGATAGTAGAAAAATAAGTCATACAAGCATTTAAAGTTGCAACGTAACACTATATGGTGATGAGAAGGATAAAATCTGTGAAATTGTTTCTTTTCTTGATAAAGATGGTAGGAGAAAAAAGCTAGACATCTATTTCAATTTTGGCACCTTTTCTTCTTAAGGTAATGCAGATGTAAGAAAAACTTGTTCATCAATATAAGATTTGACAACTTTTAAGAATAGTTTTGGGAAGCTTGTTAAAAAAAAAAAAAAGAATAGTTTTGGAAAATATAAAATTCCCACCTTACACTAATCTTTGCGACAGATCCCCATCCTTTGAATGTTTCTTCCCATTGAAATTAGTAGGGTTGTATATGGGTCGTTCTGCCGATTTGGGTCATAACCACAAGCAAATCTCATGCAGGGAAGCCCGATTTAATTGTAGTGTGAGTTTAGGTGAAATCACTTATTTTTAGCTTGGGTAGCGGGTTACTCACATTCTTTGTTTAATTTTATTTTAGTTTCATTTTAGACGATGAGCAAAACATGACTCAACCTTTTTTTTTTTTATCCCAAGACATGCATAACCTATTTTTACTATATTTGTCGGCATCAAACATATAAACATACAATAAATGAAAATATCAAAAATAAAATAGTAATTTAGCAAATATAGTAAGATACATTTCAAGAATGAGATAATATTCCTTCAAAAAAAAAAGAAGAATGAGATAATATTAAGTTTATGAATATGTGGTTGTGACAAGTACTATATTCATTTTTTTTTTATTAAAAAAAATGAATATGCTGTCATGGGAAAAATAAGAATTTGTAAACTAAGAAGATAGAATAAAATTTGGGTATTTCTTGGTATTGTAAAAAGAAAAAACTCGTATATTTGTTTTTTTATTTATTTATGAAATATCTATTGTCGGTAGGGATGAGAATATGTCAGGCCAACCCGCCGAGAGCTTTACTTAAATAGGTTAAATATTGTTTAAAAAAATAAAGTCTAAGTCTGATTTATTAGTCTGTTAAATGTTTTAAAAGTCTAATGTGACTTATTAATCTGTCAAAAAGCCTAATTTATGCCCGGCATTTTAAAAGACTGATAGACCAGTAAAATTTTGAAGAGCCTATACATCCATTTTTCACTTTTGTTTGTATATCCAACAAGAGCAATAATATTTGAACAACCATTTACTAACAACTTTTATGACAATCTCATTTTTCTCTAATTTTATTGGTTAAAAACAATGGAGAGAGAAAAAGGAAGAGAGAGTGACAATATAATATGAGTATGAGAGATAAAATTGTCTAAAAGTTGTCGAAAATGGTTGTACAAATATAATTTCTCATCCAACAAATGTTTGTAGAGCCTGGCATCCATCTTGTACATCCATATCGCATAAATTTGACCTATTGCCTTGTTTTTTTTTTTATCCTAATAGAGTTCCTTAATTATTTGAATGTCTTTTTTTTTTTTTTTTGCATTTTTGTTGTAAAAAGATTAATTCATAATAAAGGTTCTTTAAAAATATATTTTCAATATAATTAATGAAATCAAGTTAAAAGAAATTCTTTTTCTGTAGGAAAGTTAAAAGAAATATATGTATATAATACTAATTACGAAGTAAAAATAATAATTTTGATACTTTTAAAAGTTGATGTCCTGGCGCGGCAGCCCCACCCGCCAGGGTCACCCTTGTGCTAATTTCATAGCATTTTCAAAAATGAATATTATTTAAGACTTTTAGGCACATATTAAAAATCCACTAAATAAAAGAAAGTGAATAATTTTTTACCAAATTGTCATTAATTCATTATTAACTACATTGATGTGTTTTTCAATATCATAAATATAATGTAGAATATAATATTTGTTGAGAGTAATATTGCACATAAATTAAATAAAGACTACGACTAAAAAATAATAATTAATAACATTAGTTAGAAACCGTAGACAATATTCATTTTAAAACAATCCCTAAAAAAAAAAAATTCATCTTAAAACAAATATTTTTTTTTAACAAGTGAAACAAATATAATATTATTTTTTTTGAAAGAGAAACAAATATAATATTTGTAACTACAATAGAATGCAAATTAAAAAGACAAAGGTATATATTTATTAAAAAAAGACAAAGGTAAATATAAAAGTGCACAAAATCCATCTACCAGTACTTTCACCCTAAGACCATCTCTAACGGGGTAGTCTTAAACTTTTAAGACTTGGTATCTATTAGGTGTCTCCACTGGGGAGGAAAGTTATTGGGGTCTTATAAGACCCAATGTCGCTCCAATCTTAAGTGAGACACATACTATTTTAATATTAAAAAATTGAAATGTAATGATATATACTTATTGATAGTTGATTAGTACGTCTCATTTAAGAAATTTGTGTGAAATGTTGGGTTGGAGGGATTGAGTGCTTATTAGGTACTACCATTAAAAAATTATAAATGAGTGATGTGTATACCTAGGATCCATTTAAGTATAAAAAAAATTGACATCTCCATTGTAAATACTCTAAGAACATTTTGTAATTTCTAGCCATGCTTACTATCAATACATAGTACACCTAGCCATGATTTCAAATAGAATTAATTTTGACTCTAAAATTGATTCTACTTAGGGGTGGCAATTGGACACAGGTTCGATGGACACCCGCAAAAAATATCCGCGATAGGTAGGGTAAAACCCCACTATCACGGGTCCGAGTAATTACCCGCACATTTAAATGGGCATGGGCTCGAGTATGGACATTATACTACTGATCTTCGCAACCCGCATTTACGTATTTAAATAATATCATAAATACTTTATTTATCTATTTAAGCCTAAAAGCTGTTTAATTTATTTGAATTTTTTTGGATCATAGTTTTATTTCAGTTGTGATGTTTTCCGTTGTCTTTTCGTAGTTAAAGTGTGGGTATGTGCACTTAGGTGTCTAGAAGGTATATGAAAGGGTATTAAAGATGTTGCCCACAAAGATACGAGTTTGGGTACAGATATATTTTTACAAATGCGGGTATGGGGAAGAGTGCTATAATCCCTACCCATGGGTTACCCATTATCATCCTTAAATTTCTACTTAAACCTATGATTTGTAATAATGATTTTAAAATTAATATTTACATTGAAATTTAACGCTTAACTCATTTTATATAAATGCACTTAAACACAATCACTTTATCTTCAATCGATTTTTGGATATAATCAATTTTATAAAATCAATTCATTCAAAATCAAATATTATCACCTCAAAAGTACACATACCCTTAACCTTCAGAAATGACAATTTCCAATCTTACAATGGGAGATTCCTCGCCCCTCATGTAATATCCAACGTGCATTTTAGAGAAATTCTATAATACTTATTTACATAAGATTGATTTATTAAACAACATTACACATTGCATCAATTTCAATTATTCTTAGCTTCTATAAATACAACTTTAACGTGTGTTTTCTGTAAAGCTACAGAATATAACTTGTAACATCCCGTTAAATTCCTCTCATTTCATCCACTCCTTTCTCTCTCCAAACTTGAGATTTCCCTCATCCCCTTCCTCCACTCACGGCTTCCCAAATCTCACTTAATCTAACATGCAAGTGGATCTAAAGAAAAATAGAACAATGGAAAGACTTTGATTTTTCCTTCCTCCATTCTTTCCCATGAACAGAACCCAAAGTTCAAACTCCTTGCAAAATCATCTTATCTTTTGGTTTGGTGCATGTATAGGTGTTAATAATAACAAGTAAAAGGAGGCAGAAAACCATGACCTGCAAGAGCTTTAAGCTGAGAAGGATGATTGGGTCAGCAGGAACAAGAGAAGAAAGAGTTTAGATGCATATGTTGTTTTGAAGGTAGGTAGGTAAAGGATACTGTTAAATTTATTTTGTACGTATAGTAAAGTTTAATATACTAATGTTTAATGAACTAAGTCGTTAATAAGTTCTACCGAGAACATGAGCGTTACACCAAAAAAATGTTTAATAGTCTCTTTTTCCTAAATCTAAAGTGAAATTATTTATTATAACACTTATACAATACTGTAATAGTGTAATGTGTGAATCAATCCATTCACATGTTTTGTCGATTTAATCGTTAATCTCTCACAAAATTTCCCTTTCATTTCTCTCTTATCCCATTTTTAATTAAATATCTCTCTCTCTCTCTCTTGAATCACCACCCACATTTCTGTGTTTTCTCTGCTGCCTTTGCCTTTGGCTTTGACTTTTCAAGGTACATTCTTTTTTGCCTAACTCTCTTGTTCAAATTCAAATTTTTTTTTTTTTTTTTATTATTTATCTCAATGCTTCTTTTTAATTGATCTTTTCTTTATTTAATTTGAATGAATGCCCTTCATTTTCTTTTACAAAATTAATATTGTGACATGCTTATAATTTGCATTTATGTACATTTCATATGAAATTCCTATCTGGGTTTTGATGTATACAAGAAATAAAAAGGACAAATTAAATATAACCTTTTCAATTTTGTTGATCTTACTTATAGATAGAATTCATAATTGTTAATTTTAAATCAGTTTTTAAGCAATCTTTTTCTAACTAGATATATTCAAAATTTTGAACAGGGAAAAATGACAGAATCAAAACAAGATACACCCTTGCTAGCGCCATTGTCGTCGCGGATCCTTCCAGATTTCAAAAAATCAGTTAAATTGAAGTATGTGAAGCTTGGTTATCATTACCTGATCACTCATGGCATGTACCTCTTTCTTTCACCACTTGTGGTGTTAATTGCAGCTCAGTTATCAACTTTCTCCCTCAATGATATCTATGATATCTGGGAAAATCTGCAGTACAATCTGGTATCCGTTATTATTTGCTCGACTCTCCTTGTGTTTTTATCGACCTTTTACTTTATGACTTGTCCTAGGCCAGTCTACCTTGTTAATTTCTCGTGTTACAAACCGGAAGAGTCTCGCAAATGCACTAAGAGGATATTTATGGATCACTCCAGGGCGAGTGGTTTCTTCACTGAGGAGAATCTTGATTTCCAGCGAAAGATCCTTGAGAGATCTGGTCTTGGAGAAAACACTTACCTACCAGAAGCTGTTCTAAGCATTCCTCCCAATCCTTCAATGAAAGAAGCTAGGAAAGAAGCCGAGGCAGTTATGTTTGGTGCTATCGATGAGCATGTTTTCGAAGACAACGGTAAAGCCTAAAGACATTGGAATTCTGATTGTGAATTGTAGTCTTTTCTGTCCAACTCCGTCACTCTCTGCAATGATCATCAATCACTATAAGCTAAGAGGTAACATAATGAGTTACAATCTTGGTGGGATGGGATGCAGTGCTGGGATTATTTCAATTGATCTTGCTAAAGAGCTTCTCCAGGTTCATCCTAACTCGTATGCATTGGTTGTTAGCATGGAGAACATCACGTTGAATTGGTATCCTGGGAACGATCGATCCAAGCTTGTTTCAAATTGTTTGTTCCGTATGGGAGGGGCTGCAATTCTACTTTCCAACAGGATCTCTGATAGGAGAAGATCCAAATACCAATTGGTCCACACCGTTCGCACTAACAAGGGTGCTGATGACAAGTGCTTCAGCTGCGTTACACAAGAAGAAGACGACAATGGCAAAGTTGGTGTTACATTATCAAAAGATCTTATGGCCGTTGCAGGTGATGCCTTGAAAACAAACATTACCACGTTGGGGCCACTTGTCCTTCCAACATCTGAACAGCTGCTGTTCTTCGCTACGTTAGTTGGAAAGAAACTCTTCAAGATGAAGATCAAGCCTTATATTCCGGATTTCAAGCTAGCTTTCGAACATTTCTGCATTCATGCCGGTGGAAGAGCTGTTTTAGATGAGCTAGAGAAAAACTTGAAGCTGTCTCCATGGCATATGGAGCCGTCAAGAATGACACTTTATCGTTTTGGTAACACCTCGAGCAGTTCACTTTGGTACGAATTGGCTTACACGGAAGCCAATGGAAGGATCAAGAAAGGAGATAGAACATGGCAAATAGCATTTGGTTCGGGATTCAAGTGCAACAGCGCAGTATGGAAGGCTCTAAGGACAATCAATCCTGCAAAAGAGAAGAACCCTTGGATCGATGAGATTCACCAGTTTCCGGTCGATGTTCCAAGAATTTCTGCCATCTAAATGATGTAGTTTAAAATTATTATTTTTTGTATGTATCAACATTAGGTGGTAGTTGTTGAACTGGTGGAACTGGATGAGTGTAAGGTCTTTGCTTTGAAAGTTAGATTTGGTTAATTCGATATAGTCAAGTTCTGGTCATGAGGTTTGGTTTGCCGAGTTTCGCAGAAATTTATTTTCTTGTGGTAGTGATGTATGTTATTGAATCTGAAATGTAATCCATGATTTGCTTGGTACCATTGCAGCTATGCATTACACATTCTTTCTATTGAAATGGAAGTTCCATTAATAAAGAAGTGATTTCCCACTTGATTGACAGTAGGTAGATGCCTATCAGTTGACAATTTGAAATCGTCATTCAAGTGATTGTAGTATTTTCATGTTACCGATAGCTGAATACATCTATGGATCTACTTTTTTACCGATAGCTGAATTCATCTATGGATCTACTTTTTTATGTTCATGAATGTCAGATAGTTGCTATTGTACTGTAGTTGTCACTTTGGCTTTTTATTTTATACTTAAATCTTGATTCTTTGAGCAAGGACTTTGATTGTATGGGATCTTTTTTGAAGTTTGCAATTTTCGATTTCACCTCTACTTTGCTTTCTCTATTAAATTGTATCTGCAAGCTTTTAATTATGAGCTATTTTAATTACAAAATAAGCTAATCCTGGCATAGGATACCCACCTTTGTTCATATGAATTGATTGATGTTTTTATATATCTGGGAACAGGATACCCACCTTTTGCTCACTGGGGGAGCAGAGGAAATTCTCCGAATTTATGATTTGAATCGGCCTGATGCAACTCCTAAAGAAGTGGATAAATCCCCTGGTTCAGTCAGGAGTGTTGCATGGCTTCATAGTGACCAGACTATATTGAGTTCATGTACTGATATGGGAGGCGTCAGGTATAACTTACTTGACCATACTATGTCGACAGTTGGCCGTTGTTGTCGTTTTTGTATATGAGCTTGCTTGTTTTTACTTCTAAACTTTGGTATAAACATGAAGCTTCGATCCTCTATTGCACTGAATCTTGTTGATAATTCACAGGCTCTGGGATGTAAGAACTGGTAAAATTGTCCAGACACTTGACACCAAGTCGCCTATGACTAGTGCTGAAGTGAGTCAGGATGGTTGCTATATTACAACTGCTGATGGTTCTACTGTCAAGTTTTGGTATGCAAATCAGTAAGTAACAATAAGTTAGTTGGCCATGTTTTTTTTAAGGTTATGCCTTTTTGATGATTGACAACATCACCTGTGATTTTCAGCTATGGATTGGTGAAGAGCTATGACATGCCTTGCAATGTGGAATCAGCTTCGTTAGAGCCCAAGTTTGGTAACAAGTTTGTTGCTGGGGGAGAAGACTTGTGGGTTCATGTTTTTTATTTCCATCGGGCGATGAGATTGGTAAGTTACTTAACATTTAATTACATTTATATGTTCAAATTAAAGCTTAAATAACATTTGTGTCCTTGTAGCATACACAAGTACACCAGTTTCAACTTTCCCCCCTACAAAGCATGAGTCAGTCAGTGTGAATCCTTAAAAATCGAAAAAGTTGCTTCTGGTTGTTGTTTTGGTTTTAGTCCGTTTATAATATTTGTTCTTATTAGAATTAATCCTTGTAATATCTGTGGATCATCTAGAACAAAACATAGAGACTAATTCCATATAGGTAATTATAGGAACTAAAACCAAATAAGGACCAAATCATATTTCCTATGTTCTGGACCAACAATTTTTTATTATATACGTTTACTAAAAAAAGTTATTTATATTTGTTTTACACTTCTGACCTGGCATCTTTTGATAACTAAACTGATTTTTTAGTTTGTTTTAATTCATTGTGTGATTTATATTGATAAATCTTTTACGATATTCTATCTGGTGATGGCAGCATGCAACAAAGGCTATCATGGTCCTGTACACTGTGTCCGGTTCTCTCCTGGAGGAGAATCTTATGCATCAGGATCTGAGGATGGAACCATCAGAATATGGCAGACAGGGCCATTGGCTCATGATGAATCAGAGGGTTTATCACCAAATGGAACCCTGGAAAAGGAGAAGGCAAATGCAGAGGAGGAGGTTTCGCGCAGGATTGAGGGTTTTCATATTTCCCCTTGTCTCTACTTTTTTATTTTCTTTTTAAAAAATGAACTAAAATTTTGTCCATGGGAAGTTTACATAGGGACACAATATTTACAATGAAAAATCTCTTTGTATTATAGTCCTTGAGAATCAGTTGATTAATTTTTTTTTTTGAGAAACCAATGTAAGATGACAATTTTATATTTCCGAAAACTATTCTTAGCAAAGTCAAATCTGGTATAGGTGAATGATTCTTTTTATAGGTACATTACCTTAAAAAGAGAATGTGACAATTAAATAAAATACTATCTAACTTCTTTCTCTGCCATCTTTATCAAGCAATTTCACAGGTTTTTCTTTCTTACTGGTTGGTGTTATTTTTTGGGATTGGTAAACATCTACGTGGATAGAACAGGAAAGTCTCTAATTTAAAATATAAATACTCTACCTAAATTCTTATGAGCATGTTTCTATATGATGATATGTTATAACATTGCCAATAGTAACCATGTGGAGGTAGCCTATAATTCTAAACATTTGTTGTATAAGAGAGACAAGCAAATCTCTTATGGTACATGAGTACCTTTTAACTCTTATTAGCAAGTAAAACAAGTAATTCGAATTTAATATTAATAACTAGTTATAAATGTGACCATACAAATGCTCAATGTGGTCAGTCTACTCCTTTTACTAATTCAATTGTTGATTATGTTTTTCCCTACTTACATTCCCTCTAATTCTGAGCTTTTAAGTTAATGTAGTTCAGCCTCATTTACCCAATTATTGGATACAATTACTCCCCTCACAGTACTTTATAATTTTGTCCTAAAATTATAAAATATTTGGAGGGTATTTTTCAAATTTTATTAAAGAAATTAATTATTGTTTGGCGTATTTGATATGTTTGTAAGCAATTGATAGTCGCCTAAAAAGAAGGACCATAACAAGTGTAATACACGATAAACCCAAAATTTGAGTTGATGAATTGTAGCATAGTATTTTTTTTGTTTCTTTTCTTTCTAATTTAGTACTATGAATAACGGTTTGGTACCAACATGGTGTAACACAAGCGATAAATGGTTGAGTCTCTTAATTTATTTAGTCAAATTAAATGGTCTGAGAAATTAATCTTCTCAAAAGAGATAAACCTTTTGTTTACTAAAACAAAATGACGGTTTTATTGTTGTGTTGAACAACATTTAAGTGCCAACATGTGAAGAATGTTACTCATTAGCCCAGATGCAATCATACAAATTGAACATTACAAGAGCTTATGAAAAATAACTTAATATGTGTAGATCCAATATTCAACGTAAGTGTAGAATTATTTTAAGACAAAATATTCCGTAGTAATACATTTATATCTACATGTCAAAAGGAATAATAATTTCACATCCAGTACAGCTTTTATTGCCAATTTTAATTAGATATTTTTCTTCAACTATACAAAATTTTAAATGTAAATAAAATTAAATTTTAGACCTTGTGCTGGAACAGGTCTCTCTACCAGTATAATTATAACAAAACATAGATTACTATTTCAACTGTCGGTACTTGAAATTGAACTCATTAAATCTGGTATAAAATACAACCTGTCACTATACCCTATATGATATATATAGTTCAGCATTCAAGTGTTAGCTCAGAAGAAACAAAAATTACTAGCTATAAATAAGGCAGTGATAACACCAAATCTGTATCTAAATTGTAAGTCATGACAGTTTCCAGATGAAGATTGACTATGTGATGTGATAGAGGACCACATTTCCAATTGTATAAAAACTTTATAATAAATATTTTTTTTTATAAGACTTTATAAAATAAAATACTTTGCAACTTGCACAATGCACATATCAAAACTTCCATATGCCATGTGCAATGTGGAAACTTTCTACTTTCAATTGTAAGGCTTGTTGAATTGAATCCATTCGTGCCCACATTAGCTGTCACCCTCAATTAGAGGAGCACAATAGCTTCTTTTTTCAGTAAGTGAAAATAACAGAAATTGGATGTTTGTGAAAACATCTCACATAGTCTGACTCATCTGACCCTACCATTTTGCTTCAAGTTGGTAACATTCTAAACTAAGCATGTTTTGATAAACAACTTATTAAGCAGTTATAAATTATAATGCAAATGTTTATATATAATCTAATTTCGTAATAAAAGATAAAATAAAGTCAAACTGTTTTTATATAAGTTATAAGTTGTTTCCATAAACTATCCTATGGAGCTTATGAAAATAAGGTGAAAACGGCTGATGAATATGTCAAAAGTTATTTCCATAAACTCTCTCAAAGAGTCTCACGAGTGTTTTTGTATATTAACTTACAATGATGCAAAAAATTAAATCCTTTACTTAGTGTGGAAATATGAACATATGATATTAATAAGCAAAAAGTGATAATGAAATCTAAAATCACATTGCCTGTAAATTATAATTTATTGATATATTGAAATTTGCAATTCTCTGATACAATAAACCAAGAAATTTTCCTGTACAATAAGAAAATTCCCTTTTCCCAACAAAATAAGTGGAGAGCCACAAAATTCCTTCATATTTACATTTCAAAATATAATACTCGAAATAGTACGAGCAATAAGAGCTTGCCGCCAAAAAAATTCCCAGCCCTTATAAAAAAGAACTTTGATTCCAAGCATATAACAAATAAAATTATAATATATTATACCTACTTGATTGCATACGAACGAGTACACACCGAATCAAGAGCCTCGGTGAACAACGAAGAAAAACTGGTCAACGCCTGAAAGACTCCAGGCAAACCTGTCTGTAGATTGTTGAGTGTCATTGCTCTTGTTACCTCTACAGCTTTTGAATGCTTCGTCATTTCATCTTCAACACGTCTTTGGCAGGTTGCTAGTTCCATCTTTTTCTCAGCAAGTGGATCGCGTGCATCCAACCCTTGTCCGTTATCAGGTCCAGTGTCAGGAATGCCAATCCCTACCATAGAATACGAGCTGTAAAACTTTCTTTCTAAATTCCGTACGGACGAAGCCTTTCTCTCGAGTTCCTTGGAAGCATTTTCGGTTCGCTTCTTTATCTTGAGCTCTTCAGCTTGCTTGGAAGATATGACATGGACAACGTTGATAAAGCTCTTGATGGCTTCTGATGCAACTGTGTCGGGAACGCGGTCAAGTGCAAGCTTCCAATCATCAAAAAACATGTACGCGTCGGAGTGTTCCATCCTGTTGACGTTATCATTATCGACTGGCATAAGGCTAAGCTTAAACCAGCCGTGTAGGGAGAGAATGAAGTCCCGTTGAAATTTTATGAGGCGGCAAAAACTGGAGTGCCAAGCCGAGACAGCCGATTCAAGGTCACGAGTTGCCTGCCTGTGCAGTTCAGAAGTTGACTCACCTCCTGATCTATTCACGAGACCGCGGACTTGCTGCACTATGTTGCTTTGAACTTCATGGTACTGATGCATTGATCTCCACATGTACATCATTCTACATTTATCATATTACAAATACACAAACATAAGAAGAGAATCCGTGAAATAAATAAAAATTACATTACAAGCACGTAAAATTTCATTTAGTAGCCCATGAATCAAGTGGGCCGACCCTCTATGGCCCATATATATGAGTTGGCCCACCAGGCCGAGGCGGTCTGGGCCGGGCCAGCCCAATTGACAGCTCTACATGCAAGATCTATGCATTACCAGAATCATGTTTTTATTAAAAGCTACTGAGTGGTATATTCCAACTGATCATAACTTTATAACAGTAAATTACAAATACATTACATAACCAATAGCTAGCAAAATGCTCCATCATTAACAAATGAATAACAGTAAATGAATAACAGATCTATTTTATTAAATTTATAGCAATCAGGCAAATAGCTAAGAAACATCTAATGAGTGTTTTGTACCGTAGTTACTTAGTTTAACATACTACCTAACCTAACCCATGAATAAATTATTTTTGTTGAAATAGAGCCAAAGGAGACAAAATAACATTTTGACAGGTGCAGTGGTGGCCCAGGATTTGAATATAAAAGGAAATAACAGTTGGACAGTTTGGTACCTAGAGGCACATGCCATTACACTGCTTAAGAGGCAGGTAAGCATATGAGAGAGGTAAGCCATAATACTTTCAACTACCGCCCCAAAATATTCTTTAACACTACTTCAATAGCACTCTTGAGAGTAAGAATTTCTCCTAATCTACTCTCCTTTTAAGTGTGCCACACTACTTCAATAGCAAGGATTTCTTAGTTATTAACGTTAACTCTTGGTAACTATTTAATTTAAAATTTAAATTTACAGATATATATTTCATGATTTCAAATATTTTTCCTTTAATTTATGTCTAGGTTTTAAAAATACTGTGCAATGCACATGATACTAGATGGTTTTCAGTTAACGGTCTTTCAAATGCATTGTTACTAGTTATTTACATCTCAAAATCATCGCATTCCACCATCTTTTACACAAATTCAACCATAAATATCCTAGAAGCAAGCAACAGTATGATCCTAAATAAGGGCATCATAACTAGTGAAGTCTCAAAATCAGTTAGTTCATAAAGGGAGACAACAAGATCAAATAGACAGGATTTCTTTCATTTCAGTCCAATATTATTGAAAATTTTGGGGCCCCCCATGAATCAATTAAAGTTCATTCATTTAAAGTAGTAGAGGTAACTGTTTAGTGGGCTCCCATATGCCTGAATTGTTTTCAAACTAGAAGAATGTTGATCACCACAGTTCCTTATAATAATGATTAAATGGTTTAGGCCCTGTTTGGATAAACAACTTAATCAAGCGCTTATTGCATAAGCGCTTATCATCTAAATGCTTATGTATAAGCTATTTGTATAACAAAAGATAAAATAAAGTCAAACTGGTTTTATATAAGTTATCCTATGTCATTAGTTGTTTCCATAAACTCTCCCAAACAGTCTTAAAAGTGTTTATGCAAGTAGAAAAGCTCAAATAAGTCAATCCAAACATGTCTTTAATCCTATTATACAGGAACTTAATTATCTATCAGTCCCCAACATAAAACAATGCAGTAAAGTAATTGCACAAGAGGCGTAAGTACCCATGACAGAGCTCAACAAGCTGAGGAACAAGATCAGAGTCTCTAAGACCAATAATAGCAGTCGAGGTGGTAGACACAGCTTGCGATGTAACAACAATTAGCGACTGCAACCTATTTATGGCAGACTTGGTTTTGAAGATCTTTGCTTCATCGTCTCCTTTGTATTCCTGACTCTGCAGAGATGATAATTTCTTTTCATGTTCAATCTTCACACCTTCTCTTGACTACATTCAAGAACAATTCGTAAAATGTGTTAGCATACATACCTCGTTCGCAAATCATATGGTTTTAGGCGTTTAGCTAAAATAAAAGCAACACTGCAACAGAACCACATGATTTCAGTTTGGTAAAAAGGAAGCTAAGTTGGACACATCATTTATGTGACTTCAAGCATTTGTAATCATTATACTAGGCAATAATTTTTCCTTTTAGTGTGGTATGTCGGAAAGCAACCTGCTTTTTTTGGTAACTATAACCATTTATACAAGAGAAATAATTTGCACTTCATCAACAACCAATTATAAGACCCCTTTTATATTGAATATCAATCACATGTTGGACAACATTTGAAGAAATTGGATAAGTCCTAACCAGTTAATTGCTTTGTCTTGTTTGTTCCTACGTTCATAATTGCTAGTTTCCCTTCCAGTTAACAAAAACCAGTTTGTCTCATTGGAGATATGATAAGAAGGGTGATGGTATTCAATTATTTCACACGCAATGAATTATCAATATTCAAGATCACATAACTAAAACTAACACGGGCAAGAAGCCATGATTTATTCTAATGTTATCATTTAGCTTCATTCAAGGGCACTCAAATCATTATGTGACATAAGATAAATACAATTCTATAATGCTTTGCATAACCTAATACATGTGAATGCTTATATTAAACTGTGCCTAACCAAAAATTGCTCCGAGATTTATATGAGCATTGAGCAGAATAAGGCTGAAAGTGTGTGCACATCATTAGTGAGATAATTTGCTCAAATTTATGATTGTTTTTTTCAGTCTTATCCTAGTTTATTGCTATTTCAACCAAAATGAATAAGAAAATAGGTAAAGTCAAATGAATTTACACATTTTCTATAAATTGATGATACTTAGTAACTTTGTCAATCCTTATGCATAATAGGAATACAAGACAAGTAAGTGGATCTAACAATAATGAAATGATGAAACTGAGTAGATGTGAAAAGACAGCATTTAGTTATACATATCTAGCATTATTATAAAATAAACCCAGAATAAAAAAGGTTGGACGGTTGGTCCCAACCCAACATTAGGGGCTATTTTGGTCAATACACAAGGCAAGAAAAAAGGGGAAAGAAGAGGAGGTCATTTTCACACTAAATAAACAGTCAAATACTGCGGTGACCTTACGCTACCAAAGTCCAACATCACTCTACACTACACTGCATGGCTTCACTCATTTCATTTTCATCTCCTTCACCTTTTCATAATATAAATTAATTTTCTAAAGAGGGAAGAACAAATATTCTTCAAAATAAAATTAAAGAAAAGACTTAGATATTAAGCAAAAATACATTACCTTAACTTCTTCATAGAGCTTCTTCTCCCAAGCCAAAAGCCGTTCTAAACTGGAGCAAAGACTCTTTAGACCACCCGGTTCATCCAACGAAGCGGCGTCCAGCCGGTACTTAACTGCCAACGGCGGTTTTGATGTCCAAGTTGAACTCAGGCTGCTCAATAAGCTATTTGAGTGATACACAGTTTCTGCAAACAAAAATCAAATAGTCAGATTCAACTCTATCCAAACCTACCCATAATCCCCAAAGCATTGTTTGGTCGTTAAAAACAACAAAAACAGTTATTTTTATCTGACCCAGAAAAAATTAGAGTACAAATCAAATTTTTTCACTTATCAAACATAAATACTAAAAAAATGAATCAAAATTGTCCAATTCAAAGCAATTAAAATTTGCATAGAATTTCTGAAGAATGAATTGTAATCAAAGAAACATGAATAAAATTAAGAGAATGAACAAAGTTGAAGATTAGTACTCACTCCTCAATTGCCTAAAACTTCGATCAAGCTGAGCTTTACTAATCTCAAGCATATCAGAAACCTGATCTCCAGCAACAGCAGCTTTATCAAAATTCTCCTTAATTGAATCCACAATCTCCTTCAAATCTCTATGCCTCACCACCATTTTCATCTCCATCATCCCTTCACCCGTGGACGACGACGACGCCAAATCCTCCGATTTCCCCACCGCCGCCACATATCCTTTCGCAGCAGACGATGACCCGAAATTCGACCTAGTCCCAATCTCAGACCTTGACTCAACATCACCATCAACCCCATCATCTTCTTCTTCTTCCTCCTCTTCATCATCCTCAGAAGATGTTGTTGTACTGTAATGATCTCCCCATTCACTACACTCAACTTCCTCTCTCTCAGTCTCAGTTTGTTCCTCCAAGTGATGATTACCATGACCATGACCATGACCATGATTATGATTCTTCTCAACCATAGCTAATTTTTCATTGAAAAAATCATATTCTGATCTCTCAGAATCAAATCCTTCAACTTCATGTGATGTTGGATTAACATAACGATGTTGTTGTTGATGTTGATATGCTTCTGTCTTTGTTTGAGGTTGTTTTTGTTGCTGTTGAGGTTGTTGTCGGGAATATGAAACATCACTATTTCTTGACTTAAAAGAGAACTGCGAAGCAGAATCTTCATTTTCACGTTCATGTTCATGTTCTCTGTCGAAATAATCGGAGCCAGGTGGCGGTGGTGGTGGAGGGTAGAAATTTTCCCAGTTCCAAACTGAAGAAGTTTGAGAAGGCGTTGAAGAGTATGTAGAATGTGCTGTAGGGAAGAAATTCGAAGCAAAGTTATCGCTTCTTGGAGTAGAACAAGGACTTGAATCGGAGAGAATGTGAGGTAGTTTTGGTGGCGGTGGTTTACGGCGGCGTTGTTGGTGGTGAGGTTGGTGGTTTGTGGAAGGAGTACTTGATGCAGAGAGTATGTGAGGGAGTTTTGAAGATGCTATTGTGGGTGACGCCGGTGGAGGAGGACGGTGGAAGGAAGACGGTGGTGGTGGCTGAGGTTTCGGTTGCGGTGGTGGTGGGTGGTGAAAGGTGGTAGTGGTGGTTGTTGGGGTGGTGGTGGTTTTGTGGTTGATGAAAACGGCGGGAGTGTTATCAGAAACGGAGAGAGGTTCACCGGAGGCGAAAGTGGAGAGGGCGGTGCCGGTGAGACGGAGGGAACGGCAGTAGTCGGAGTGAGCAGCGGCGAGGTGATGACGAGCATAGACAGCTTCTTTCATAAGACGGCGACGGTCTTTGCACCGTCGCACTGTATCTTCGTTTTCTAGCTTGGATGCTGCGCAACCCATTGGAAGTAATATAAACGGTGGCGCGTGGGTGTTTACGTTACCGCGCGTGGTTTGGAATGGGTGTGTTTTTTTAAGGAGGAAGTGAAAGAAGGTACATGGTACTGGTGTTTGTGTTTTGAGTTAGAGTGTTTGGTTTTGTGCGTTTTACTATCTACCAAGTGCCAATGTCCTAGTTGCTTTCTTCTTCTTTTCTTCTCTTTTTCTTTTCTTTGTATTTGGGGGATTTATTTATTTATTTATTGCCATGATGGTTGATGAATGGAGTAATATTCTTTCAATGGTGTAATCATTTTCTCTTTCATTTTATTTTATTTTACTTGAAGCTTCAAACCTCCTATGAGAAAAGTAACTAGGCATGGGAATAAGGCGGATGGGGAAGGGTTTTACCGTCCGTATTTTACTCTCATATAATTATATGTTAACCTACATATATGGGATGAGAAATCGAATCGCACCCTCTGTCTCCGACAGATTCGGGTATCCAAATCATCTCCATCCCTGTAATAGATAATATATTTTTAATAAAAATAAAAGTATTTTTCAATCTCGAGCGCAATGATGTAATGCATTATATATCAAAGAGATGATGGCGATCGATGACTATGGTGATTGAGAAGAGAGAAGTCAAAAATGTGAGATATGGAAGAAGAAAAGAGAGAATTATGATAAGTGAGTGTCATCTAAATGACTGAGACTTTGATTGTGTGAGTGAAATGATATAGAGTTTGAGTTTCTATTTATATAAAAATGGTAGTAAATTGATTTTTTACATTCGGGACAGATTTAGATATGGGTTCATTAGATATGGTTCATGGTGGATACTTATATCTCTGTTAGATGTCTCGTACCCGTGTTTTAAAATCGGAAAAAAAAAAACCCGTCAAATTAAGTTTGGTTCGGGCATGCATCCGATTATAGGTTTCGTTGTCATGCCTAAAAGTAAACAAGTTTGGTTCGAGTATGTATCCGGTTATAGGTTTCGTTGTCATGCCTAAAAGTAAACAAAAAATCATTAGAAGGCAAAAATAAATATTATTATTTATTAGAGCTTCATAAGAGATATCCCGGTGAGTTTTATCTCAGTTGGTAACATATTATATACATGGAATAGTGTCTGAACCCCGCCCACTCCACTTCTCCATATTTAAAATGCGTGAGTTTACTTGAAAAAAAAAAAAAAAAAAAGTGTTTCATAAGAGATTATTGCCGCCAGTTTTTATTTATATTGTTACCGCCAATTTGATGTTTTCCATTTTATGCATTTATATGTTTTTTTTTCTGTTATTATCGGGCCACGCGGTCAAATTCATAATAGAATAAATGGAAAAATGTCATTGTATGCATAGTTTAGTTGATAGAAATAATGCATTGATATATGTATGAGTGGAGTTTAAACCATAGTAGCTTTATTTATTCATCTTAAAAAAGTAAATTTTAACTATTAGACTACTTGAAAAAAAGGATAAATTAAAGAATAAATAGAGTAATAAATGGATACCATGGAATATATCCATTCCATAGTATTATTGACCTTAGTTGATTGTCATATTCATAAGCTCATATCATATTTTAATGCACGCCTTATAGAAAGTTAGATAGAGTAATAAATGAATTTGATCCCAAAATGTTAGAGTATGATGTCTTCTGAGATATATTGAAAATTGCAGAAAAGAAAGGAAAAAAACAAACTATTAGTGTTGCTTTTCTTAGTAATTTTATCATTTAGTGGACTAATAGAAGACACATTTGAGAATCATGTTAACCAACTAAAGATATATTTGATAATAAAGTTGACTGGAGAAAGACGTTCAAATAGGTTTTTATACTTGGAGAGACTTTAGTGACAATGTACACACATTTGTGATTCATAATGACGATAATCAATTAGATAATATTATATTAGGTAAATTCTATGATACACCTAATATATTTGAGTGTACCGGTACAATTGCTCTTTAAATTATTGGTTAAACAAGTTGTTTTTTGAAGAAAAATATTAATTTTTATCATTTATATTTATAACAACTAAATCTTATTCATCAAAAGTGTTAACGAAATAAAATTAATTTTTTTTGAATTTTTAGCACTTAATATTGATTATATTTTACGATAATATGTAAAAAAATTACTAAGATTCTTATAAATAATGAACTGATGTTTTTTCATATGAAATGATGTTCTATAAAGCGATATATAATTTGGGACAATCTTTTTTCTTTAAGCGACATACAATTTGGGACGGAGGGAGTATAATTATATAAAATTTATTTATTTTATTAAATATTAGTTTTTTTTTTACTATTTTAATATTTCTAAATTTCACTTTTTGTAGTTTTCAATTTTTCTTTTTTGGGTCAAGTAGTCTAGAAGCTAGAAATCCACCTCTTAAGATGGATAAATGGGGTGTTCGGAGTTAGAATTTTGGCATCTACGTATGTTATGCGATATTCCTACCAATTGAGCTACGTTCACAAAGTTAATTTTTAATTTTATAGATCATATAAAATGACAAAGTAATTAGTCTCGTGACAAATTACAGTTACACATAAAAAAAATATATAATGGTTGTCTATGTTAATTTAAATTTTGTTAGATTTTATATAATTATTTTTTAAATTTAAAAATCATATAAACTGTCAAAAGTACCCTTGTAACAAAATTGTGTCTAATTTTGAAAATTAAATTGAATTTTCTACCGAATTAAACTAACAACCTAACAACATTTTCAAAGAAGTGATAAAATTTTGAGAATATTGAATGTCCATCCCATGCCTTCTGTCATAGGAATTCAGAGATGGCTTTGCATTGCATTGCATGAGAAAGTCAACTATATATATATATAAATATTTTCATCAAATCTTGCCAATAATCTAATTTATATTATAGTAGTTAACATGCACAGCCCATACATAAATTGCTTTTTTATTTCAAATGGCCATATTATGAAAAGATTATGCATGATCCTTAGTTGAGATTAAGATTATAAATTCATATGAACCAGAGAGTAGAGACTGAGATTAATCTTTGTTGGACAAATAGGAAAATATTCTATGTGTTAAAGTTTTTCTTTTAAGAAGTTAAACGCCTACTAAAATGGGATCGGAGATAATCAAACATAACATCATGAGAGAAACACACTATAAGATTTCAAGTAAACACCACCAAATCAACCCAAGTAGGTTAATTATTTTATGCGTAAAAGTTAAAATAATTAATATTTTACCCGGTAATGTATGATCATTAATCTTTAATATTTGCTCCTATATTTACAAAATTTAGTTATTCATTTATAACAAACCAAGAAAAAGGAGGACAATAATCTTTAAGAAAAGGAAAGGAAAGAAAAAACAAAAAATACACGACCACGATCTTGAATTGGTCATCATCAAATTTATTTTCTTTCAAGATAAGATGATGGAATAAATTCTCGTGAAATGAAAGCTAAGAAATTATTGAATAAAGTTACTAATAGCTTAAATTATTTAGAGCAATCTTCCAACCCACATAAGAAGGCAACTAATAAAATATATCACTATCATGATTGCATGGCAACCACAAATCTTACAAACCACTTTTTTTTTTTCTTTCTGTTCACTAATTGGTTCACAATTACAAATACAACAAAAGATGCCTTGCTCTTGCTGTTCGAAGCTGTAGTCCCACATGACTAATATAACTCCATTCTCTATTGGATGTTTTGGAATTTCCTATCTTACAATATATTTTACTCATTTCATACTAGAAATTAGGGTTAACTAGATCTTTTATCCGTATCAAAAAAATGATACTTTTTTAGTCCTCATGAGCCTCTTATTGTGGACTGTGTATTTTTAGGGACCAAAAATAAGTAATATGTTTACCGTGTGTTTGGTTTGGTGTTATGGTTTACAAAATCACGGCAAAATCCTACGTTAACATTAAAGTTCCACTTTGTAACTTTTTTTTTCACGTTAAAATGTCTCGTAAACATGTGGTGATAGTGAAAAGAAGTCAAACAAAACATGCATTTATACAAACTAAAATCAAAATTTGTCAATTCTAGAGCAGTTGAAGTAGGTTTAGTGGAAAGGATGAAATCAAGATCAACATCCACACAATAAAGTCATTAATGTATTGTACTTTCTCACATTGTTATCCTTTTCCAACTTTTTTCAAACTTAAAGTGAATTAAACATATAATTCACGTTAGATTTTCAAACTTAAAGTGAATTAAACATATAATTCAAAAATATATAAAAATAAGCTTCATTGGTTCATTTTCACTTCTAAAACAAACCCCTTGAATAAGATCTTCTATGTTGTACTTTCTCACATTGTTATCCTTTTCCAACTTTTTTATCATCTTATTTATCAAAAGATGAAATGTGTGCACACAAAGTATAGCAAGGAAATTGTTATAGGTAGCATGCATGAATATTCCACCAATAAATTGAACCTTTTGTAGTAAAGCAAAGGATGAAAAGAAATAGTGGTCGAAGTGAAAAGCAGAAAATTCAAGACAAGTGAAAGACCCTTTCAAATCTATCACCATCTTTCCTACTCACAAAATTTTGTTTCACCCAAACCCTTTCCACTTAAAGACACACCACATGCACTCTTTGTTTTTGGTATATATTCAATGGTCTTAATATTTTTAAAGTAAAAAAAGAAAAAGTTAACTTTATTTGGTTTTGCTTTGAACTTTCCGATTGGAACGAGCATGGAACCCTACGCAGCTTTGATCACTTAAGAGAGTATCCAATTCTTCACAAAAGCATAGTGACATTTCTATCAAAATATTCTTTTTTTGATTACTTTTAAACAAAAAACGTTTACAAATTAAAGGGTTCATTTTTTTTTTTATTTCGTCCTTTGAATTGTTTTCCCTCCTTTTTTGCTACATAAATCCATGTCAATAAGATAAGATGATTACGTTACTCTAAAGTTTTTCTAAAGTTATGAAGCATAGGACCTTGCAAGTGACATGAAATGAAGAATTGTATATCCCCACATACTTAACGTACAATTTTATTTTTGACACATATAGTTTGAAATTCGCTGAAAGATTCATGCAATTACAGCTATTCAGTCAATGAACTAAACAATCAAGAAATGTAATAATAAACTTTTTATATAGAAAGATAAATTTTGATGAATGAAATTGGAAGGCCTTCTAAAGTTAGAATCTCAATGTTGATGACATTTTGTGGTCACAGTTATTATTTTTCTATAATCAAAAGAATCAATTGAAAATGAGTAAAATGGTACTTCTACAGTACCGATCCAACATTTATGAAGTCTTAGACGAAATTTAAGATGAGGTTTTTTAAGTCCATAAAATCAATCAATTTAATCTTTATTATGATAATATTCATTTTAGATACAATTTTATTAATTAAAATTTTGAAAATAGTAGGATATGGAATTTTTTACTAAGTAAAAATATTAAGCTTTTAAAGACTTAAAAAGATTGATTGCCTTTGTGGTCTAACTATTACATTTAAGTAAGCGAAAATTACCTTCTAATATTTAAAAAAACGTATTCAACGTGGTTAACTACAATATGATGATTCAATCACTTTTTAAGGGCTAAAACCAATTTAAAACATTATTAGACCGCCTTAAAGAGTGTTCAACAATAGCTGACTACTGTCGAAAAAGCTAAATTGTAGTTAACTATAGTTGGTTACGTTTTTTAACAATTTCAAATGAAGAAAGTAAGTCTAATAAGCTTTTAAGCAAGCCCAATATTATGTGTATTAAAATTAGGCTCCTGTTATCTTGTGCCCTACCCTAAGTTAAAGAATCCAAAAATAGAAGTTTTTTTTTTATTGAAAAAAACAAAATTTTGACTTCAAAAAATTGAATAAAGTTAAATGCAGAATTTTTAAGATAATTATTTCTATTTTAAATTCCTTAACATATATCTTAGGGTAACATGTAAAATTAATACTAACATTTAGATAAACTAACTCCACTAGATTAGTTAACTCCCATTTATCACTCCAAATGTGATGTGATGTTACATTAAACCTTGAAAACATGATGCACTGTAGTTGTGGTGCGGCAGGTTTAGGTTAGGCAGAGTGAAATGAAAGGGTTGGATGTGAAGAATATATTATGCATCCAATGGTTATAAATTAATTATGGTCCAGTTAGTGACCACATAACATATAAGGTAGTCCAACCAAAGTAGACTGTATCCAAAAGATAAATATGAAGTGCAACGGTGGTTCCACTACAGCACTATGAGTACACAGTTTTATGTGTTAATGTGTACTAGCTTAGTCGGCACCTAGGAAAGAGTTCATCTGAGTCACCAAAGTGAACTGTACTTTCTCTTATCAAAAGCATTCAAAGGTAATTTTAATTGAATTATTTGAACTTCTCTATTGTGATAAAAGAAGTCACTAAAAAAAATGTTGTGATATCATTAAAAAAATTAATTGAAATGTATGTTATTTTTTCGATGGATTGAAATGTATTTTATGGATAATACTCTTTAATTGAGTGAAATATTTAAGACCACCAAATGTGAATATATTTGAGACAGCATGCCACATGGTGTAGATTGAAACAGTAGAAGACACTGTCCACTGGAAACATGTGAAGCATTAAACATACCCCTTTGTTGCCAATAACGGTTTTTCCCTGTTCGTCTCTCTTCAAGCTTACCATGTCAGTCTTTTATTGTCAAGTAAAATCCAGATTTGAGATTTCCCTATTAACCAAGTTTTCACTCAATGTCTAAATTTTGATAAATTAAAGTCAAGTTTTGACTAACCCATCAGACGAGGTACCTTTAAGTACAGTGCCATTGATCAGTCTTAGCCACATTGAAAACAAAAACACTAACCTTTTTTGATGCAAAAAACACTAATCTATCTTCACAATATAATACACTGTCCATTCACACAAAAGAAAGGAAACAAAAAGTGCATGGTAAAAATGCCAAAATATAAAGAATGTGTATGTATGTATTGAAAAGCAATAAACAATACTAGTACTATTTTTCATATATCTTCCACATGGACATAACCCTACACAGGCCATATAGGATGATGATTTATCAATCGGTCGGTGTTGTGTGGGGTCCACCACGTTTTCTTTGCCAAACAGCTAGCAGAAAAAGGCAAGTATCTTTGCATTGTGGGAAACAAACAATACACGAGGTAGTTCATAGTCCATACACACACAAAACCAATCATCTATTTGGCTAAATTCTGATACAATATGTAACAAGTTTCTGAGAAACCTTTTCAACAGACAACAACATCCCCAGCAGAGTGAACTGGCACATGCAATTAGGAAGAAAAATATAGTAGAACTATATATGCTATGGGAGTGTGTGTATCCTCGTTCTTCATGAGGAAGGAAGTACACTATTGTTGTTATTAAGAAAACCAAAATCCCCAAAAAGACCCTGCATCATGGAAGAAAACAAAACAGAAGAGCACTTATTAACTGTTGTCCTCTAAAACTTCAATAATACATGCAAATAGGAGAAATGCAATAAATATACTCCGACCCACCAAACATTATATTATTATATTTTCGTGTTGGAGTTAATAGGAGAAACAGAATCCTCCCCCCCTCAAAAACAAAATCATGTCCAAGTTAATAGCTCTGCATCATCATGTTTTTATGTAAGAGCTAGAAACGGATATTTAAAGTACTATGACTTCCAATTCCAATCCAGGAAAAAATACACATGATCAATTTATTTGCAGATTGATGCGATTCATTGATTTGCAATGCTAAACCCGTCTCATAAAGTAAATACAGAAAGATTTACCAATGTAATACATAACAGATCAAAATCATACCATTGCATCATTGATTGCATAAGCCACACAATAGTGCTCCTGAAATTTAATCGGGCGGATAGAATATTCAGATATTAGTGGAATACACAAAAGAGGATCTCTTCATTATCTATAACAAAGTATGTGGTGATTGTTGGTCATGTCACACTAATTAATTACTTGCATTAAGTTGGTCATGTCAACTCTGCTCTAGGACCACCCATCAAAGCCCCAACAAAGTGCATAGAATTAGAACAGGCTAATAAAAAAAGAGTGTATAGAACAGAATTCAGACACTTTCCATAACGAATGGACTCACCTGCATCATGTACCACTCTTCAAATTCATCAAATAATTCCAGACGTTCAATCCTAAACAGTAAAATATCACCAATTAGTTTATCTTGATATTACTTACAAAAGAAACAGGCTGCCAACCATATATAAATTAGAAACAAAAAAGAGCATTTAGGGGGATTATCAGGGATGAACAACCTTTAACATGAAGATATAAACTTTAGTACCCGATGGCAATTAAATAGTTTCATTTGACAATGATAAGATATTGGTAAAAAATAATTATTTGTAATGGTTAAAATCTTGATGGGAATTAAAAACTAGACAAGGCATCCCTAAAAGAGAAGTCATGAAAAGCAAGCATAAGAGAAAGCAACTATTGTAGATGCTACTCAGGCAGAGCTAATGGGGGACCGTCACACTTCCCACCTTAAGAAATTTGATTAATATTACTATATTATTATTCTTGCACAGTACTCTTATTACACCGCTCCCACCTCACCGTTCCATCTGTATTCCTACTATGTGCTAACATTTATGTATATTAATGTTTTAGAAATTGAACTCAACATCAAATTGAAAGCCGTGGAATATAGGTTTTTACTGCTGATGAAAAAAGAAAGGTAAAGAGAAAAAATTACAAACCAATATAAAGTACCAAAACAACAACCAAATAATAGTAAAATACCAAAGTAAATGTTAAATGATTTAAAAAAGATAGTCACATCATTAATGTATCAAATTATATCACACCAATATACATGCGAAAATAGTTTGTGCTATATTCTCTCTTTTCCTTCCCTACTTAAATCCATAAAATGTCAACATGATAAACACTGCCATCCTTCGTGACTTGTTTCATATAAATATTCCACCAGTAAGTCCCCTAAAATCTGGAGCTCCACTTTATTTCCATCACTACTTTCCTCCTTCCTGTTAAAAGATTTTAATCTTATTAGCAATTGGATTTGGCTTGTATTAGTAGTATAAGCACTTGACCTAATTATCACACTGCAAGCTCGACTCTTGTGCATCTTAGATGTATGCAAATACAACAATGGGGGTTGTGTTTTTCGGCATAGACAGCAATGAATGGTGGCTAGTACAAGCTGATACAAAAACGGTGTTGTGTTTTTCGGCATAGACAGCAATGAACTGAGGCTAGTGCACACTGACAGTGACCAGCGATCTTGTGAGTTGTTACAGCTCTCACAAACAGATTTCAGCTTTTGGTTGTACACTTTTTTGAGTTTGCAGGTTTTGGGAGGCCAGGTGCATGCTGGTTGCTTACATCCTAAGTTTGGCCTTTGCCTCGACACACCATTCTTGGTCAAGCCCAGCTCCATTACCTACATTTGCCATTTCCCCACAGCTGTATGGCTCCCTTCGGCTGTTTTTTGTGTTGAGTGATCAAATCTTACATGTTCTCAGTTTGTATGTCCATCAGGTTTGACGCATTTGGACTTTCTCCCGCCGCTCTTGAAAGCAGTTATCACTAGTTTGTCACTGTTTCGGCTTTTCCTATTGTATGGCACTTTTCTGATGTTGGCATAGAAGGAGAAAGCTTGAAGATGTTTGTCAAGATGTCCTTTTGCATTAAGGAATCATGCCTGTGGTCTGCTAACTTATTCAACAGAGGATCAATCCATCGGTGATTTTCTCGACACAGGCTAATCACACTGGTACCGACTCATGTTAGCTATGACTCACCCCAGCCCCATCTTTTCCCTAGAGATATAGCATGGCCACTGTCTTTGTCCAAGGTGCAGTCTGGTCATGTCTGTAGGCCCAGAAGCAGTACAGCCATATCTGGTCCAAGATTATTTTATTATCTTATAGAACTTATCTGTAACATAAGAGCTTAAGGCTTAATAAGCTTTAAGGAAAGAGTTACGATGTATAGAAAATATATCATAATACCGCTATTGTTTCTAATAGAATTTAGTGTAATTAGACAATATCTTGGGAATAGTTTCCAGATTTCATTTTATATACTTATTTTTCTCTCTCTGTTTATTTCGAGTCAAGTTTGGAATAAATAAGGGTATATGTACCTCCCAAGTTATAGATTTGTTAACTTTTGAAAGGTTTTTGGCCTAGTCTCCCTTTCTTTTTTGTTTATCCTATTTTCTTTCTTTATAATATATAGGTGATGCTTTTTGCATCATCATCTTCTATTAAAAAAAATAAAATAAGGGTATATGTTTTCATTTTGCATGACACATATCCAATCAATAAATAAGAGAATGTTGTTCATGGTCTCTTCCATCACACTATTTCCTCTTTCAATGGCTTTCCCCAAATCTCTATAGTATTTAACAGGGAACTTAGTTAAACCGTGCTAAACTAGTTTTAAGCTTCTAATAATTTTTACTAACTTTGTTAAACAATGCTAAACTATTTCTAAGCTTAAAATAAATATTACCAACTTCTTGACAACTCTAGATAGAGATGTGTCAGTTGGTATAATTATAATGCTCCACAGAATGATGTGTGTGTGTGTGTGTGTGTGTGTGTGTGAGTGTGCGCACGCTGACAGTATATTACGACACTATTTGACTAGAAATAACAGAAGGACCGCACGTGACTAAGACGATACCACAATTTTAGCATAAAAAATTAGCACAAATGAAAGACTTTTAAAAATTAACACACAAAATTCCAGGTAAGATTCGGAATAATACCTGCGTCTTTCTTGGGCATCAACAAAATCATTATAAACTCTCTGCATGTCCCATGCAACAGACTTCTGATACCCATGAGAGAAAAAAGTATCGTAAGAGTGAGAATATGTTAGTGATAGAATAAATATACATTACGACTACATGATTATTCACATAAATGAAACATCAGTGTCGATAGTAGGATTTGAAAATAGGGAAAAAGAGAAAATTCAGATAACAGCAATATTAATGTTTATGATTAATATAATTTTAATATTGAGTATTATAAGAACATAAATTGGATTTGGAGAATTTATCCAAACCCTCCAAAATCAGCCTCCTTTGCAATTTTTGAGTTCCCCCAAATTAAACGGATTCTGTATTATGAAGAAAAATAAACTCTCCAATGCCCTCCCCTCGTCTCCTAAACTCCCAGCACACCCTAATTTTTTTTTGAGATGATGTTGTTCTCATTGCATCTTACCTTCTAGTGCCCCTGCCTCAAAAAGTTTCATCGAGATTCTCTCGCCCTTCTATCCTAATGTGGCCAACTCTGGTAACCTTGTTCTAAGAATATGTGGGTGTGTCGTTTGTCCATGTTCATATGTTCATAGTGGTAATAGAGGGAAACTTGATTCTAGAGCCTTAAAATGTGCTTTTATAGGGTACTCTTCCACACAAAAGGACTACAAATGTTATCATCCACCATCCCATAAATTCTTTGTATCCAGAGAAGTCGCATTTCATGAGAAAGAAAGTTACTTTCATCAAACTCATCTTTAGGGGGAGAATCTAAGAAAGAAACATGAGCCTCTTATGTTTCGTGACTATACTCTCGGGCCAGAAGTTGAGACTGAAAGTAAAGGTGAAGGTGAGTATACAATTGGTTCTATAACTGAGGCTGAAATCACTTGATCCACTCAAGACAGAGCTGATTTAAGATGCCAGAAGAATCTGGTATATACAAGAAAAATAAAGGCCATTCAGAAATCTATTCATATCTAAGAATCCAACCCGACATTACAAGAGGTAACTTCCCCTGATCGTTCAATTTCTAGTGATTTAATTCCTGAATCTTATGCACAAGAACTAGAATCCAGCCCAACAACACATAAGGAACCAGTACAACAACACTTTATGAAGATCTACATCTTCCAATTTCCCTTAGGAAAGATGCTAGAAAAAATGTACTGATACACAATATCTTTAATAAGAATTTAGAGCATTTCTTAGGATCAGATTTTATATTACTTATTATTATCATGATTTGTTGTTAATTTATGATTGAGCCAAAGTATCCCGATGAGTAGGAACTAGTATTGAGTATTTTGTATCAAGTCAGTCTCGTGATTATCAATAATATTCAAGGTTGTTATTATTTTCTTCACCTTTTATCTATAATTTCACAGTTTCATCATGGTTTTGTTCAACTCCAAGATGAGTGTAAACGCTATATCAAGAAGTTCCAATGAGATTTTTGTTTTCCCGTATGATATATTATTATGTGTTTGAAGATCGCCATACTCTTTCCCAAGGCCACATAATGTATACCTGGTTTGCCTTGCGGCCTAGACCCATTAAAAAGTTGTCAGACTTTATATCATGATGCAGAAATCCATGAGTGCATCTATTCTCTACTACGTTTATTAGCAAATATCAACACTGTTTTTAGAGAGAACTTTCTACTGCAATAGTTAAACAAGTCTTTGAGACTTGGTGCAAGAAGGTCAATAGTCATAAGATTGTAGTCACCCTCGACTCCAGACCACTTTAAACAAGTGTGAAACCTGTCTTAAACCCAGGACCAATCTAGAGAGATTAGAAAGGCCTTCAGCCAGACAAGACATTCAAGATAGATTATCAGGTACAATGGGGCATTGTTGAGAAGGAATGACTTTGGGCGTGGACATCATAATGATCTTTTAAGGAGGAACCAACATACCTCATATAAAGTGGTCTGGAGTCAAGGGTGACTACAATGTCATGGCTATTGACCTTCTTGGACCAAGTCTCAGAGACTTGTTTAGCTATTGCAGTGGAATGTTCTCTCTGAAAACAATGTTGATACTTGCAGAAAAACTAATAAACAAAAGTAGAATATATGCACTCTAGGGGAATGGGTCCAGGCCGCAAGGAAAATCAGGTATACATTATTTTTTGACCTTGCTGTTGAAATTTGAGGCCTAACTCATCCTTACAAAATCGGCTTCATAAGGTGAGGATTGTCTCCTCTATATAAACTCTTATCAAGAGTCTTATCTATCCGATGTGGGACATGGGTTTTTCCCAATACTTGCGAAAAAACATTACGATCATCAAACACATAAGCATATATCATACAGGAAAAACAAGAATTTCATTGGAACTGCTCAATGTGCAAGTGTTAACACTCAACTTGGAGTTGAGCAAAACCATGTTGAAGAAGTCGTGAGATTTTAGATAAAATGGAGATAATCACATGAAACTAACTTGATACAAAAGACTCAAATATTAATTCCTATTTATAGGAATACAATTACTCTATCATAAATCAAGAACAAATCATCATGATAATAATAGGTAAAATCAGATCCTAAGAGATACTCTAAACAAATATAAAATATATTATAAGATATTTTATAATAATTTTGAGATGTTAGAATATTTTATAACAATAAGCCAGCCAGTCTATAATTATTTTTATTTGAATGGTAACAAGCCACTCTATCCTTTATCCAATTACTTGTGCTTTGAACATTTCTCACCTAGATGACATCTTTATCATCATTGGAAAGCTTTTTGTAAATGGTAATCAAATCATATACCAAAGACAAGATAAATACCAAACACCAAAGACTTCTTTTCTAGCAAAAGTTACATGAAATACCTGCCACCCTTGGTCCAAAAATAATCTTTCCTTTGCAAGTAAAGTTGGTGTAGCATAGATACCCAACAGAGGACATCCTCGACACTGATGCAAAACAAAAAAGATAAACCATGTTACGGTTTATACATATCCAATTCATTAATAATTGATAATTAAAAGTCGTAATCTAAACGTAGAATCACCGTCACTCAGGCATAATTAACAAGACAATGCCAATATAAGTCATGGAGCATATGTGGAAAAAGTACAACACCAAATCTTAAATAAATTTAAGCCTCTAAGGCTTATGTCTTTCAAATTCAATACACGTTCCTCCTTGATCAGAATGAAGGAAGAATTGACAAAATAAACAGGATAAAGCAAGAGCGCATGAATGTAAGTCCCAAAAGGGGAAGATGATAGAATCGTAAGAAGTAAAAAAAAAAAAACAGGACATTCAATCAAATTATGGGAATGTGAACTATTAGTGAGGAGGAAGAACCCAAGGAGGAAAACAGAGACGTGTGTGCAGTGATTTGAAAACACATACTAAAGGATGAACAGAGAAGTCATGCATGAACATAGACTAGTGGAAGACCAGAGTGCTGCACACGGGTGGGCAGTTGGTCAGTGGCTGGCAACGAAAGTGGGTGCTTTCACATTGAAATAGAAGCCAGACAAAAGTTTGTTTTGCATTGAATTGAAACAGAAATTCAAGTGTGTATATTTTATACCGAGTGGATGAGTTTCATTCACTATTGTAGCTAGACTAGCTTTCTGGTAGACAGTTGCAGTTAGTCGTTAGCTGTTCAGTTGTAACTACTTGTACATAACTACTACCTAGGCTTAAACATGCTTGTATAAATATTGTATTTGCATCAGAAACTCTCATTGGAACTCGATTCATTTTTCACCAATATCAGAAACTGTTCTCTCTCATTTTCTCACAACTAATTTTCTTCTAATACCCTAAAATGTTTCTATTGAAAAAAGAGAAGCCGTGGAAGTAACCAAAAAGATTGGGCTGAAAACTCCAAAAATATGTGGAGATGGCGACTTTGATTTACAAAGCTATCATCCAAAACCACAGGCATGACAATTAATCTATTATGCAAAAACTGCAATGTCATGAATAGTTCAGTTTGCAATGGTCCAAGGCTACAAACTAACTACCCAACTATGGGTGAGACTAATCCTCACTTGAGGTACGAAATCATCCCTTCGCACGAATATTCTTCAGCGGTATTTGAATTTCTAGCATTGCATTTAAAGCTCATCTCATTAAGGCTCGCTTACTACAACTTGCTACAAACTTGTAAGTAAAATAGTATAATGAAACAAAAAGAAGGTACAACAATTACAGAGAGAGTAAAAAGGCAAAGCAAATACGATATGTGTATTAGAGAACGAAGATCCACTTTTAGGATCAGACACCTCCAATGGTAATCCGAAATCAATCAATTGGAATCTAAAATCCACGGTAGAGAACAAGATACAAAACTTTGACATTCATACCTCTAAATTTCTGATCATCTGCTGCCCAAAAGCATCATCTGGATGGATCTGTTAAGAAAGTGCCATATAATGCAAAGAGGATATTAGTTTATTCCCATAAAAAGTAGTAGAATGAGAAACTATGAAGGTTGTAACCTGCTCGTAAAGAAAAAACAGTGCTGTTGAAAATGTTCGGCAGGCCCAACCAACAACTTCGTGACTTGAATCTGGATCCAAGTAAATCAGAACACATTCTGCAATTATAAAAGTTGGCAGGCTGATAACAACATCAGAATGAATCAATATATTAAACCTGGATCATAAAAGCATGTGTATAGACATTCACACTTACACACATAAATATATGAAACAGCATAAGATACAAGAAATTAGCAAATATAATATCATATAACTCTATAAACATATTTATTTATGGGAAATGCTAAAGAGTGCCCTTAGGGTATTAGTTTAGAAGATAAAAATAGAAATATTGTATTGGGAAATGGTAAAAAGTGATAAATTTAACTTTAAGAGTTAAAAAATTGTTGAATTTTAGGCAAACTTACTTCTTTTTGTTTCCTTAATAAATAACCATTTATTTATATAATAGTAAATGAAGCCATAGAAATAACATTACAACTAGGTTATGCCCAAACTTGTTTCTTCCTGCCATTTCCATTTCTTAAATATAAAATATATGACTAATATGTATACAACTACGTTATGCCCAAACTTGTTTCTTCCTGCCATTTCCATTTCTTAAATATAAAATATATGACTGTAATATGTGTAAAGGAACAAAGTGCCGCTCAACAATATTAAAATTCAGAAACGCTTTCTTCGAAGTCATTTTCAATTTTAAAATTATAGATTGTAGGAGCTCGTCTATTTATATTTATCACTTTGCCAGGAGATGATAAAAAAATTATTTTCAAAATGTTCTGGTGGTGCACAGTTGCAAGCTGTATCAATATTGCTGGCTAATGACTGAATATCAGCACTATCTTTAAAACCCTTTCTGATTTAGTCAGATTCTAGGAGGTATTTTAATTGTTTTCATATCTTTTCCTAGAAGGGGCTGATACATCCAAACAGTTACCAATTATATCCAGATGGTAACAGAACTAACAAACAAGAGATAGATAGAGTTGAAGCCCAAAACATACCTTGGATCCATCTCAGTAATGGTTATAATATCATTTAATTGTTTTATATCACGTAAGTCTGCAGGGACTAGTTTATAATGAGCACTGATAACTTCTCCTTTCTCTGGCATAGAATGAGACATACAAAGCATCAGAAAGATCAGCAGTAATCATGATTGTGCTAATATTCAGTATTGACGTTTGTAAATATCATAGTGAAAAGACTGTATTGGTTACATCCTCAAATGCTACAGATCTAGTTTTTAATGTTTGTTGTTGAGATTAAACTGAGTGGCAAAATCAAAATTTATCTAATGGCCAAATCTTTCAGTTAATCCAAGCAATTCATTTGCTCTAGCAACAATGTCGAGTTTAAAGACATATATAATATAAAATAAAAAAATAAATAAAAGATTTATTTCAATCGAATTTATTCTGAGATAATTAGATACCATGTGCTAGCACAAAAGAAAAAGAAATTGCAAGAATATGAGATTAAAATCGTCACATAATGTCCCTTCCATATAAAGCATCATACTCAGCACAACTTACCCCTTGAAATGGAAGCTGTTTCACCAAGTTTATTCTTCAATTGACTGCAAGTCTCGATAAGTGCTGCCTTTTTACTTGTTACCTGGATGACAAGCATGATAGCAGTTTAACTTTCTATATCAATAATGGCAGTTAGCAACTCACAATCTAAAAACAATATAAAGCTTTTGTATTTCATTTTGCAATTAGACATATAGTTGGTGAAACCAGGTTGTATTAACCATGAGGTTCTTGACAAAACGTATATATGACCAACCCATCTCAGAACCCATAAACAACCAGAAATTAAGGTTGCAGCATTGTCTAATAAAGGTTGCAGAAAGGTATTCAGGTTTCTACCTCTTTAAAGTCCACTTCCACATATAAATGTGGTGCTTTCCCCTCATCCTGCCAAGAAAAGATTTTAAACATGTAAGTTACAACTGCACATTGGCACATAGCAATACACCATATGTTAATGAGGCTAATAGCAAAAAGGTTACAAGAAAAACTGGAACAAATGGTAATTGGTAACAAAGTATAAAAGTTTACACACCTAGAGTTCACATCCAAACAAGCGGATGGAGACTATTAGAAAACAAGGATCCCATCATGCGGCATGCAGAATTATTTTTGTATCTTTGATGTGCATGGGTAAAAGACGAAATCAATCTTCTATGCTATAATAATGTTGTTCGACTGATTATGTTTTGTTTTAATAATCATGCATATTTTGCACACATTACTGTACATAACTTAAATACAAACCAAAAACTTGGTGAAGTGCAAATCATTCTACAATATGCGCAGCATTTATAGATGGACACAGCAGCAACCATGTCCTACTACTTTTTCTGGAGCCATCGAAAACATACAAAACAAAGAAAACAAGAATAGAAACAAAAATGAAAGCAAAAGCACCAATCAAGGGGATTCACAAGGCATGGATATAGAGCCTTACATATTTATTTATATATGTATTAGAATATTCCACCACTCACTAATTTAAGATAAAATTATATATAGAAAAAAGGACAGATATAAAAATCTTTGAGAACAGGTAATTAGTGAAGTAATGTTTTTGTATTCATTCTAATTAATGCATCTTACATCCATTGTCTATTATTTTTCTGTACACAAATTTACATAGCTAGCCCACACGGTTTGGAGAAGAAGTTACTTTCAACCTCAAAAAAACAATAAACAAAATAAACAAAATAAAAGCTAAAGCACATCCATGACATGAGAACTTAGTTTTAAAAACATTTGATAATCTAAATGTCTAGGTCTTCGATTCTTTCGTAGCACAGAGTATGACATACTGTCTAAAGAGAGTAAGATTGTGAAGGCAGCAGACAGTTAGCACAAGAACGCCAACAAAGATGAAATAAAAAATGTCATTGTGTCCTGTTAAAACACGTTGCACTAAAATTTCACCAAGATTTTAATGCAAAATCTTTGGGGTCAATAGTAATTCAATGCAAACCTTCACTTGACCCACACAGCTCCAAAATAAGAGGAAATTTATAGTTTTAAAAATTGAAGCATATTAACTTTAAGTACAATTAGCACAGCATAACTCAAACTCAGGCACCTGCAACTGAAAATATGTTGTATCAAAGCCTGCTCCAAGTGATAGTATCTGCGTCTTTATTGGGCAATTTGCATTGGTCTTTTTCTCAACATCAAGAAACTGGTATAGAAATTTCCGGAGGGCAGCCCAACGAGCAAAGTAACCTTCATACTCAAACAATTAAAAAAATTAACAAGCTACTCATTTGTAGGGTCGGTACTTACATAAGTCAATTCCTAAAAGCAGCTAAATCTTACCACGATTAATAATCGGAGATCTTCTTACAGGCCTTCTCACAAATAAATGAATGTAATCATCTTTCATGTATCCCTTTTTCACACATGACCTACAACCAGTTCATGGGAAGCAAATTTCCATCATGTAAGAATAAAATCTATAATTCATACAAGAGGAAAAACTACAACCAGAAAAGAAGAAGAACATCATCAAAACAAACATTTGATTATATGGAATGTTATTAAGTTTGCAACATTGTGAGAGACCTTCCAATAAACATAATAGATGGATAGACCTAAATCAGTCCACTATTATGGACCAAAGTTCTTTTAATGTTGAATCGTTGTGCATGAACTCTAATCTATATCATTAAGTACTAAAAGTATTTTTGGATGGATAGACCCATTTTCCATTTTAGATAACCAGCCAAAGTCCATAACATCTTTTCAATTGTTTTTCTATCATATGCTTGTAGCACCGACATTTCTGATCGAAGACGTGTCCAATGTCTGACATTTGACACGACACCGATACATGTGATTATATTCAATTACATCCTTTTCTCAAATAACTACCGGTGTCGATGTGTCAGTGTTGTGTCCGTGCTTCAGAGATCATATGTTTTTATTTTAAGGTGTCTTTGGATGGAGGGTTAATGAGGGGAGGGGAAGGGAGGGGAAGGGAGGGGAGAGCTTACTTTTCTTTTCTAAATTACGGACATTATAAAATGATTTTAAGAAAATTGAATCAACGACATAAATGATCATATAATACTTCAAAAACACAACTTATTTTAAAAAAACATTTTACATTGTTCCTAATTTAAAAAATAAAAAATAAAGTAAACCCTCCTCCCTTCCCCTCCTAAACCCTCAATCCAAACACACTATTAGGGGATTCAAACTTATGAATCTCTGAAAAAAGCAAAATAGATCATTTTCACTTCCTCTCTCCATTTCTCCGGTCCATTACCAAAAATTTCAGTGGGGGTATAAACAATATTTAGATTAGATCATACCTAATGTCACACTATCATGTCATGTTCACATGAGAAACAATAATTAAATTGAAAAAGGTGCATGATTCCAAATGCAACAAAAATGAAAATCTGAAATAGCTTTGCGGCAATATAAAACAAAGAGAACACGAATTGATTGTGAATTGTGATAGTGATTAATCAATAAAGGAGAAAGGTGAGCGTGCGAGCGTACAATTTACTGGCGGAAGCGTCGTCGTTGGTGGCTTGTACCGCCGCAGTGTTGCTGTTGTCGATGCGTGAATCGGCCACTGTATCCGCCATGGTTGAATAACGAAGAAACGAACGTGGTTCTCTTTTTTAGGTGTCAGCTAAAAGTAACATAACGATGTTTTTTAACTCCTATCTATAGGAGTAGTGATATATTGACAACTATTTGTGACAATTTTTTATTTTCTCTCTTTTTGGTCCAACATAATAAAGAGAGAAGAAGAAAGAAAGAGAATAAAAATATAATGTGAGTATGAAAGAGAAAATTGTCAAAAAATTGTAATAAAGTGGTCGTACAAATATCATTTCTCATCTATAGCGCAAAAATAATAGAGTAATGATATAGGAACGAGTGACAACTTTCATGACAGCTTTTTTTTTCTTCTTTTATTTCTCCTGGTCAGAGAGAGAAATGAAGAGAGGGAATAAAAATATAATGTGAGTGAGTATGAGAGAAAAAATTGTTAAAAAGTTGTTGTAAAATGGTTGTACAAATATCATTTATCAAAATAATAATCTTAAAGACACACATTTTAACATACCGTTTTCAACACGGTTAGAATTCGCATTGAGGGGTTGTCCAATGTCATATGACATTGGCACCATAGGATCATCCAAGTGGGGTGCGGTTATGGTGCATAAGGAAATCCTTATGCATCTTGCATAAATCCATAAATGGTTTTGGAGTACAAGTCACATAAACCATTTCCACAGCAAAATGGTTTTGGCATAATTTTATACAAAACATACTATGATTTATGCATGTGTTAGAAACCATTAAATACATCTAATGGTTTTGGAGTACAACTCACAGAAACCATTTATGGATTTATGCAGGGTGCATAAGAATTATGCACCATAACCGCAGCCATCCAAGTGGTGTCTGTGTTGGATAATGTGTATTAAAATGTACTCTCTCTGTCTCTATATCTAAGCACCTACTCCTCCATTTCTAAATACAAGGTAAATTTTACTTTTTCATTACAATTAATGATATGAACCACATACATCATTAATTGAATAAATCTAGAAAGTAAAATTTGCTTCTATTTAGAAACGGAGGGTGTATTTGATTTTATTTTTGTCTGTAAATGTAAACTCTTTTTCAAATTATTAGATGCATTTAATTTTTTCTCTAAACATACCCCTAATTAATACTACTAATCTTCTTATATATTAAAGTTAACAAGTAAGCCCTATTTTTAACTTAAACCCTATTGCATAATTTTACTGTTTTAACCCTAATGTTCACACCTAATCTCCTATTTTCATGAACAATCCTAATGCTCTCTCCTAATCTTCTTATATATTAAAGTTAACAAGTAAGCCCTAATTTTAACCTAAACCCTATTGCATAATTTTACTGTTTTAACCCTAATGTTCACACCTAATCTCCTATTTTCATGAACAATCCTAATGCTCTCTCCTAATCTTCTTATATATTAAAGTTAACAAGTAAGCCCTAATTTTAACCTAAACCCTGTTGCATAATTTTACTATTTTAACCCTAATGTTCACACCTAATCTACTATTTTCATGAACAATATTCTTATATATTAAAGTTAACAAGTAAGCCCTAATTTTAACCTAAACCCTATTGCATAATTTTACTGTTTTAACCCTAATGTTCACACCTAATCTCCTATTTTCATGAACAATCCTAATGCTCTCTCCTAATCTTCTTATATATTAAAGTTAACAAGTAAGCCCTAATTTTAACCTAAACCATGTTGCATAATTTTACTGTTTTAACCCTAATGTTCACACCTAATCTACTATTTTCATGAACAATATTCTTATATATTAAAGTTAACATGTAATCCCTAATTTAAACCTAAACCCTATTGCATAATTTTACTGTTTTAACCCTAATGTTCACACCTAATCTCCTATTTTCATGAACAATCCTAATGCTCTCTCCTAATCTTCTTATATATTAAAGTTAACAAGTAAGCCCTAATTTTAACCTAAACCCTATTGCATAATTTTACTGTTTTAACCCTAATGTTCACACCTAATCTCCTATTTTCATGAACAATCCTAATGCTCTCTCCTAATCTTCTTATATATTAAAGTTAACAAGTAAGCCCTAATTTTAACCTAAACCCTGTTGCATAATTTTACTGTTTTAACCCTAATGTTCATACCTAATCTACTATTTTCATGAACAATATTCTTATATATTAAAGTTAACAAGTAAGCCCTAATTTTAACCTAAACCCTATTGCATAATTTTACTGTTTTAACCCTAATGTTCACACCTAATCTCCTATTTTCATGAACAATCCTAATGCTCTCTCCTAATCTTCTTATATATTAAAGTTAACAAGTAAGCCCTAATTTTAACCTAAACCCTGTTGCATAATTTTACTGTTTTAACCCTAATGTTCACACCTAATCTACTATTTTCATGAACAATATTCTTATATATTAAAGTTAACAAGTAAGCCCTAATTTTAACCTAAACCCTATTGCATAATTTTACTGTTTTAACCCTAATGTTCACACCTAATCTCCTATTTTCATGAACAATCCTAATGCTCTCTCCTAATCTTCTTATATATTAAAGTTAACAAGTAAGCCCTAATTTTAACCTAAACCCTGTTGCATAATTTTACTGTTTTAACCCTAATGTTCACACCTAATCTACTATTTTCATGAACAATATTCTTATATATTAAAGTTAACAAGTAAGCCCTAATTTTAACCTAAACCCTATTGCATAATTTTACTGTTTTAACCCTAATGTTCACACCTAATCTCCTATTTTCATGAACAATCCTAATGCTCTCTCCTAATCTTCTTATATATTAAAGTTAACAAGTAAGCCCTAATTTTAACCTAAACCCTGTTGCATAATTTTACTGTTTTAACCCTAATGTTCACACCTAATATACTATTTTCATGAACAATATTCTTATATATTAAAGTTAACATGTAATCCCTAATTTAAACCTAAACCCTATTGCATAATTTTACTGTTTTAACCCTAATGTTCACACCTAATCTCCTATTTTCATGAACAATCCTAATGCTCTCTCCTAATCTTCTTATATATTAAAGTTAACAAGTAAGCCCTAATTTTAACCTAAACCCTATTGCATAATTTTACTGTTTTAACCCTAATGTTCACACCTAATCTCCTATTTTCATGAACAATCCTAATGCTCTCTCCTAATCTTCTTATATATTAAAGTTAACAAGTAAGCCCTAATTTTAACCTAAACCCTATTGCATAATTTTACTGTTTTAACCCTAATGTTCATACCTAATCTACTATTTTCATGAACAATATTCTTATATATTAAAGTTAACAAGTAAGCCCTAATTTTAACCTAAACCCTATTGCATAATTTTACTGTTTTAACCCTAATGTTCACACCTAATCTCCTATTTTCATGAACAATCCTAATGCTCTCTCCTAATCTTCTTATATATTAAAGTTAACAAGTAAGCCCTAATTTTAACCTAAACCCTGTTGCATAATTTTACTGTTTTAACCCTAATGTTCACACCTAATCTACTATTTTCATGAACAATATTCTTATATATTAAAGTTAACATGTAATCCCTAATTTAAACCTAAACCCTATTGCATAATTTTACTGTTTTAACCCTAATGTTCACACCTAATCTCCTATTTTCATGAACAATCCTAATGCTCTCTCCTAATCTTCTTATATATTAAAGTTAACAAGTAAGCCCTAATTTTAACCTAAACCCTATTGCATAATTTTACTGTTTTAACCCTAATGTTCACACCTAATCTCCTATTTTCATGAACAATCCTAATGCTCTCTCCTAATCTTCTTATATATTAAAGTTAACAAGTAAGCCCTAATTTTAACCTAAACCCTATTGCATAATTTTACTGTTTTAACCCTAATGTTCACACCTAATCTCCTATTTTCATGAACAATCCTAATGCTCTCTCCTAATCTTCTTATATATTAAAGTTAACATGTAAGCCCTAATTTTAACCTAAACCCTATTGCATAATTTTATTATTTTAACCCTAATGTTCACACCTAATCTCCTATTTTCATGAACAATCCTAATGCTCTCTCCTAATCTTCTTATATATTAAAGTTAACAAGTAAGCCCTAATTTTAACCTAAACCCTATTGCATAATTTTACTGTTTTAACCCTAATGTTCACACCTAATCTCCTATTTTCATGAACAATCCTAATGCTCTCTCCTAATCTTCTTATATATTAAAGTTAACAAGTAAGCCCTAATTTTAACCTAAACCCTATTGCATAATTTTACTGTTTTAACCCTAATGTTCATACCTAATCTACTATTTTCATGAACAATATTCTTATATATTAAAGTTAACAAGTAAGCCCTAATTTTAACCTAAACCCTATTGCATAATTTTACTGTTTTAACCCTAATGTTCACACCTAATCTCCTATTTTCATGAACAATCCTAATGCTCTCTCCTAATCTTCTTATATATTAAAGTTAACAAGTAAGCCCTAATTTTAACCTAAACCCTGTTGCATAATTTTACTGTTTTAACCCTAATGTTCACACCTAATCTACTATTTTCATGAACAATATTCTTATATATTAAAGTTAACAAGTAAGCCCTAATTTTAACCTAAACCCTATTGCATAATTTTACTGTTTTAACCCTAATGTTCACACCTAATCTCCTATTTTCATGAACAATCCTAATGCTCTCTCCTAATCTTCTTATATATTAAAGTTAACAAGTAAGCCCTAATTTTAACCTAAACCCTGTTGCATAATTTTACTGTTTTAACCCTAATGTTCACACCTAATCTACTATTTTCATGAACAATATTCTTATATATTAAAGTTAACATGTAATCCCTAATTTAAACCTAAACCCTATTGCATAATTTTACTGTTTTAACCCTAATGTTCACACCTAATCTCCTATTTTCATGAACAATCCTAATGCTCTCTCCTAATCTTCTTATATATTAAAGTTAACAAGTAAGCCCTAATTTTAACCTAAACCCTATTGCATAATTTTACTGTTTTAACCCTAATGTTCACACCTAATCTCCTATTTTCATGAACAATCCTAATGCTCTCTCCTAATCTTCTTATATATTAAAGTTAACAAGTAAGCCCTAATTTTAACCTAAACCCTATTGCATAATTTTACTGTTTTAACCCTAATGTTCACACCTAATCTCCTATTTTCATGAACAATCCTAATGCTCTCTCCTAATCTTCTTATATATTAAAGTTAACAAGTAAGCCCTAATTTTAACCTAAACCCTGTTGCATAATTTTACTGTTTTAACCCTAATGTTCACACCTAATCTACTATTTTCATGAACAATATTCTTATATATTAAAGTTAACAAGTAAGCCCTAATTTTAACCTAAACCCTATTGCATAATTTTACTGTTTTAACCCTAATGTTCACACCTAATCTCCTATTTTCATGAACAATCCTAATGCTCTCTCCTAATCTTCTTATATATTAAAGTTAACAAGTAAGCCCTAATTTTAACCTAAACCCTGTTGCATAATTTTACTATTTTAACCCTAATGTTCACACCTAATCTACTATTTTCATGAACAATATTCTTATATATTAAAGTTAACAGGTAAGCCCTAATTTTAACCTAAACCCTATTGCATAATTTTACTGTTTTAACCCTAATGTTCACACCTAATCTCCTATTTTCATGAACAATCCTAATGCTCTCTCCTAATCTTCTTATATATTAAAGTTAACAAGTAAGCCCTAATTTTAACCTAAACCCTGTTGCATAATTTTACTGTTTTAACCCTAATGTTCACACCTAATATACTATTTTCATGAACAATATTCTTATATATTAAAGTTAACATGTAATCCCTAATTTAAACCTAAACCCTATTGCATAATTTTACTGTTTTAACCCTAATGTTCACACCTAATCTCCTATTTTCATGAACAATCCTAATGCTCTCTCCTAATCTTCTTATATATTAAAGTTAACAAGTAAGCCCTAATTTTAACCTAAACCCTATTGCATAATTTTACTGTTTTAACCCTAATGTTCACACCTAATCTCCTATTTTCATGAACAATCCTAATGCTCTCTCCTAATCTTCTTATATATTAAAGTTAACAAGTAAGCCCTAATTTTAACCTAAACCCTATTGCATAATTTTACTGTTTTAACCCTAATGTTCATACCTAATCTACTATTTTCATGAACAATATTCTTATATATTAAAGTTAACAAGTAAGCCCTAATTTTAACCTAAACCCTATTGCATAATTTTACTGTTTTAACCCTAATGTTCACACCTAATCTCCTATTTTCATGAACAATCCTAATGCTCTCTCCTAATCTTCTTATATATTAAAGTTAACAAGTAAGCCCTAATTTTAACCTAAACCCTGTTGCATAATTTTACTGTTTTAACCCTAATGTTCACACCTAATCTACTATTTTCATGAACAATATTCTTATATATTAAAGTTAACAAGTAAGCCCTAATTTCAACCTAAACCCTATTGCATAATTTTACTGTTTTAACCCTAATGTTCACACCTAATCTCCTATTTTCATGAACAATCCTAATGCTCTCTCCTAATCTTCTTATATATTAAAGTTAACAAGTAAGCCCTAATTTTAACCTAAACCCTGTTGCATAATTTTACTGTTTTAACCCTAATGTTCACACCTAATCTACTATTTTCATGAACAATATTCTTATATATTAAAGTTAACATGTAATCCCTAATTTAAACCTAAACCCTATTGCATAATTTTACTGTTTTAACCCTAATGTTCACACCTAATCTCCTATTTTCATGAACAATCCTAATGCTCTCTCCTAATCTTCTTATATATTAAAGTTAACAAGTAAGCCCTAATTTTAACCTAAACCCTATTGCATAATTTTACTGTTTTAACCCTAATGTTCACACCTAATCTCCTATTTTCATGAACAATCCTAATGCTCTCTCCTAATCTTCTTATATATTAAAGTTAACAAGTAAGCCCTAATTTTAACCTAAACCCTATTGCATAATTTTACTGTTTTAACCCTAATGTTCACACCTAATCTCCTATTTTCATGAACAATCCTAATGCTCTCTCCTAATCTTCTTATATATTAAAGTTAACATGTAAGCCCTAATTTTAACCTAAACCCTATTGCATAATTTTACTGTTTTAACCCTAATGTTCACACCTAATCTCCTATTTTCATGAACAATCCTAATGCTCTCTCCTAATCTTCTTATATATTAAAGTTAACAAGTAAGCCCTAATTTTAACCTAAACCCTATTGCATAATTTTACTGTTTTAACCCTAATGTTCACACCTAATCTCCTATTTTCATGAACAATCCTAATGCTCTCTCCTAATCTTCTTATATATTAAAGTTAACAAGTAAGCCCTAATTTTAACCTAAACCCTATTGCATAATTTTACTGTTTTAACCCTAATGTTCATACCTAATCTACTATTTTCATGAACAATATTCTTATATATTAAAGTTAACAAGTAAGCCCTAATTTTAACCTAAACCCTATTGCATAATTTTACTGTTTTAACCCTAATGTTCACACCTAATCTCCTATTTTCATGAACAATCCTAATGCTCTCTCCTAATCTTCTTATATATTAAAGTTAACAAGTAAGCCCTAATTTTAACCTAAACCCTGTTGCATAATTTTACTGTTTTAACCCTAATGTTCACACCTAATCTACTATTTTCATGAACAATATTCTTATATATTAAAGTTAACAAGTAAGCCCTAATTTTAACCTAAACCCTATTGCATAATTTTACTGTTTTAACCCTAATGTTCACACCTAATCTCCTATTTTCATGAACAATCCTAATGCTCTCTCCTAATCTTCTTATATATTAAAGTTAACAAGTAAGCCCTAATTTTAACCTAAACCCTGTTGCATAATTTTACTGTTTTAACCCTAATGTTCACACCTAATCTACTATTTTCATGAACAATATTCTTATATATTAAAGTTAACATGTAATCCCTAATTTAAACCTAAACCCTATTGCATAATTTTACTGTTTTAACCCTAATGTTCACACCTAATCTCCTATTTTCATGAACAATCCTAATGCTCTCTCCTAATCTTCTTATATATTAAAGTTAACAAGTAAGCCCTAATTTTAACCTAAACCCTATTGCATAATTTTACTGTTTTAACCCTAATGTTCACACCTAATCTCCTATTTTCATGAACAATCCTAATGCTCTCTCCTAATCTTCTTATATATTAAAGTTAACAAGTAAGCCCTAATTTTAACCTAAACCCTATTGCATAATTTTACTGTTTTAACCCTAATGTTCACACCTAATCTCCTATTTTCATGAACAATCCTAATGCTCTCTCCTAATCTTCTTATATATTAAAGTTAACATGTAAGCCCTAATTTTAACCTAAACCCTATTGCATAATTTTACTGTTTTAACCCTAATGTTCACACCTAATCTCCTATTTTCATGAACAATCCTAATGCTCTCTCCTAATCTTCTTATATATTAAAGTTAACAAGTAAGCCCTAATTTTAACCTAAACCCTATTGCATAATTTTACTGTTTTAACCCTAATGTTCACACCTAATCTCCTATTTTCATGAACAATCCTATTGCTCTCACCTAATCTTCGTATATATTAAAGGTAACCCGTAAGCCCTAATTTTAACCTAAATCCTATTGCATAATTTTACCGTTTTAACCCTAATGCTCTCACCTAATCTTATATTTTCATGAACAACCTAATGCTCACACCTAATCTCATATTTTCATGAGCCCCAATTTTAACCTAAACCCTGTTGCATAATTTTACCGTTTTAACCCTAATGCTCACACCTAATCTTATATTTTCATGAACAACCCTAATGCTACCTAATCTCATATTTTCATGAGCCCTAATTTTAACCTAAACCCTGTTGCATAATTTTACCGTTTTAACCCTAATGCTCACACCTAATCTTCTATTTTCATGAACAATGCTAATGCTCACACCTAATCTCCTATTATCATGAACAAAGCAAATCGGCATCGCTTTATTTCCCCTATTTCTTCAAAACAAATCGCCCTATTTCTTCAACAAAACAAATCGCCCTATTGGAATAAAAGGGTTTTGAAAGATTATAGCAACATTTTTTTTTGTTAATATTACACTTTTTATCCAAATTAGAACTGAACTCTCTTTGTTAAATATTTAACACAAAATGCACCTGAATTTCGCAATCTATATAAACAGGTGGAAGAAACATTTCAACAAACAGTTAAAGGGTATCATTTACGGTAAAAGCCAAATATTCGATAAAAGGAAAATTATTTAAATAAAACATTTTACATGTTGAGGTTAAGAATGAACTATTTTTAGGTACATAATATAACATTAACATATAATTTTTACAAAAGAATGAAGTAACATTTTTTCAAAAAAAAAAAAAGAAAAATATGAAGTAACATACCAATAATATAATATTGACATATAATTTTAACAAAAGAATGAAGTAATACACGATTGATAAAAATTAATATTTTTTTGGTGAATAAGCGTGGTGTCTGAGGTTCGAATTTCAACATCTGCATATATTTGGGACCACATATTTCATTCTCTTTGATATGCATTGAGATTTGTTTTTGTCTATTATATCTACAATGTATATGACCCGTGCGGCAGCACGGGTGGAAAGTCTAGTTTATCTTGAAATATGAAAAGTCAAATTTAATACACATACAAACAAAGGACAATTTAGTAATATTAACACACAAAATAGACACATTAATTGCCCTAACAATTTTTCTTAAGAAATGTGAAAAATGCAAAAAGTGCTTAGATATAGGGATGGAGGGAGTATGTTGATAGCATTTTTCAGCGTCAAAATATGTCAGCGTTGATTTGCACAATTTTTTTTTTTCGACAATAAAGTTTTCATAACTTAAAATTCAGCTAACCAATCCAAAAAGCCCAAACTAATATTTTCAAAAACTAGCCCAACCCAATTTCAAAATTAAAGAAACAATTTGGTTTACTGTTTCTCAAAAGTGATGTTGTATTGTACCCGTTTCACAATCCATTATTTTTCTACTCATTGTGATTTCACAAACCTTTGTATATGTGTTTGTCAAATATGCAATTTCTTCACAAATATCAATTTCTTCTTCAATTAAATTAATCAAAACATGATTCATCTCGCAAATCCAATTCAATCAAAATGTGATTCCTCTTTCAAACCCACTTTAGCATCTTCTTTCTTCACACTTTCAATACATGTTGTACCGTACAACTCTTCTCTTTCGTTTTTGTTGTTGTTTATGCATTGTGGATTTACAGACATATATATACATATATACATATATACATACATACATATATATATACACACACACACACACACACACAAACAATTTTATGTGTCGTTGTATTATATGTATCACGAAAAAAGAAGTAACATTTTACCATCCATCTATTTGCTGCGAAATATTTAGGTCAAGTAAAGTATTGCCTATTGTGATCAACTTAAACTTGGATGGAAGTTTGGGAAGTTGTCCCATTATTTATATTTATTTAAATAATTAAGAACCCAGAGTTAAGACAAGGTTGTAAAATTGTGTGGCATCGAACCCTTCAAGTTATTGTTAGCAAGAGTTAAATTAACTAAACTTCTTAACTTGGAACTCACGAGGGAGATAGTTCAATCGCAAATTCCCAAGATTAACACACAATATTTTCTCTCCCACCCCTAATCATTATCTTGCAAGAACAAACATTATTCGAAAAATCCAAGTCCTACATCGGATAGATAAGACTATTGAGAAGAGTTTATAAAGAGGAGGCAATCCTCACCTTACAAGCCGGTTTTGTAAGGATGAGTTAGACCCCGAATTTCAACATGATATTAGAGCTTGTCGAATTCAAGGGCCACCTACCTGTTCACACACCAAGCCCAAAGAGTGATGGACGTGAGAGTGGCGTGTTGGGAAAAACACAAGTCCCGCATAAGATAGATAAGACTCTTGATAAGACAAACATACTTAACAACTTAAAAGTTTAATTTTTAATTGGCCTTAACACCCTTGTGAAACACGTGTATTAGTTGTCAAAGAAAATTGTTGTTCAAAGAGATATTATTTAAGAAAGTGAGAGCGAACAATGAATGTGGAATCAAACTAAATAACATATTTGAATAAAACTACAATATCAAACAAATAAGTACAATTGAACGGATATGAAATTTGATTCGTGAGACAGATGTTGTTTGTTAACCCACTCCTGAGACAAGAACTTCATAAATTATATAACATCATGTGTACTTGTAAACCGCTTATCTCCTTATTAGTTATTGAGTTGTAAATACGTTACTTTATAATTCTCAAGAGACAAGGGAAATGTTCCACTCAAGTTGTTGTGAAAAAGAACAACCGTGTGCAGACACAAAATCGTTCGAACATTTTTTATGTTAATGAACATATGAGATTTGTAGCTTCGAAATCAAGGGCATGCAACAACGAGGAGTCTTGTAATTCCGTAGAAAATATTCATGGTAAGATATTCACGTATTGCAAGATTAAGGGTTCTCAAATCAAACACGACATCAAAGCAACCCTTTGAGACTGAGGTGAAGTTATTGTGACCAAAGTTCACAATTTGGTGCCAAAATTGATATTGATTTTAATCTTTATAAAGATGAAAACGCAATCATTCGCTCTGATAATTATCACAGGTTATATAACTTCGACAAAACATAAGCTATAAATGTAGCTTCGTCAACAAAGATGTATCAGTTCGAAAAACAATCCGCAATAAATTATCAAGTACATGCAAAACAATTAATATCACACTTTTAAATTAGTATTGTAACAATATTTTAGTACCAAATTGAACTTTAAAATTATCTCTTTGCAATTTTTATTTTCATTTTAAGTATCGTAATATTATATAACAATTACCTCCGCATCGTTGCATGTAACCAAAAATTAATTATATCAAAATCAATTTTATCAAAGTCAATTATGTCAAAATCAATTATGATCACATTAGAAACAAACACACACCCTTCTCTGAAAGAAAACTAATCATCGAGTCCAGAGTTTCTACCAAAATTTTCATTGTTTCGACGATATTAAATATTCTTTTTTTAGTTTCTTATACGTTCCCTCCATAAAATTAACCCTACTTTCAACCGGTCCTCGACTCCTCGTGAATACTCTTCTCGGTTGATATTATTTCTCTCATGATAAATTCCAACTCCTTTCGTATAGACTCAATGTGACACGGTCAACTAAGTTAGTCATTTTGAGACGGAGGAAGTAGTATATAAACGGGTCTTTCACATCACTACGAGAGTGCTTTCACCATCACTCAACACAAACCTCTCCTCTCACCGCTCAAAATCTCTTTCAACGTGTTCTTAAATTCCTCCACCGAAACCCAAAATCTCTTTCAATGCGTTCTTAAATTCCTCCACCGAAACCCTAAACCTAAAACCCTTTCAATTTCCCCCTAATCGAATCGATCTTCCCATCGAAAACCCTAATTCCTTGATCATTCTCGACCATGGACATTGAACAGAGACAATCGGAACTCATCGATCAATTCGTCAAGCAGGCCTCTGCTGCTTCCAACACTTCCGCTATCTCTTCCGTCATTGTCGATGCTACTTCTCACCCTTTGCTCTTCGCTTTCTCTGAGATTCTCGCTCTCCCCAATGTTCTTCAGGTTCCCCCTTTTTTCTGATTTTTTGTTGTTGTGATTTTTCGATTGTTTTGTTCATCTATGTGAGTGTTAGTTGATTGCAAAACGAGATGTAAATTTTTTTTTTCCTTTCGTTTTTCTTTTTTTTTTTAATCATAAATTGTTCCATGTTGTTTGCGTTCATTGTGATTATTGTGAATGAGTTAGTGTTTTTAGGTGGATTATTTTGCTAAGTTGTTTATGTTTCGAAATAAATTATGGGGTGATAAGAACTCATGAAGTACAGACACGAACACTGACACGTCTGAAAGATACCTTGACATCAATAAAATTTTGAGAAAATGACATAATTCAACAATCCCCTATGTTGTTGTCCCAGTATTGAAAAATTGCTAATAAATATGCGATTAGTTTCGATATGTCTGCCATAACTTTTTTGAATCTGGTTTTTGCAGCTTGAAGCAACTGATGAAAAATTCTACCTTGATCTGCTTCGCCTGTTTGCACATGGAATATGGAGTGACTACAAGAGTAAGTAGATTGATTGATCTTTCTGTTTATCTTAATCTCCTTGCATTTTTGTCTGGTGGGTGTTCTGTGGTCTTTGTTGAATTTTTTCCTTTTCCGGTAGTTTGCTGTTACTTTAAACAAATGTTGTAGGAATTGTCCTTTAGTGTACCATGTAGGGGTGGGAATAGGCCAGGCCAGGCCAGGCTTTGATAGGCCTGAACCTGGCCTACGAAAAAATTTACAAGCCTAAGCCTAGCCTGTGGCCTATTATAAGCCGTTTTTCTTGGCCTGGCCTGACCTATTTAAAAGCCTGGACTGGCCTGAAAGCCTATTTACAGGCCTACTTCATATTAAGGTCATCAAATAGTTCATTTGGCCTACTAAATAAACTAAACATGCCTTAAAGCCTACTTAAAAGCCTATTTAACAACAAGTAAATTTTAACTGGATTAAAGCCTACTTAAAAGCCTATAACAACAAAGCCTATTTAGGGACTAATAGATAGAGAAAAAGATGTTTATATTTTTAATGTATGCAATTATTTTAATATAAAAAATAATTTTTAATAAATACGTATTAATAGGCCGGCCTATTAGACTTAACAGGCTTTTCTGGAAGTCTAAGCCTGACCTATTTAACTAAACAGGCTTTTTAAAAAGCCTAAGCCTAGCCTATCTACTAAACAGGCCAGGCTAGGCCAGGCCGTAGGCCCCTGTAGGCCAACCTGGCCTATTCCCAACCCTAGTACCATGACAATGGTTGGTGATTTGTGATTTTTGAGTTTATTCTTAATTTGATTCCCGGATATTTATGTCACGAGATAGTAAGTTGTTACTTTTGTAAAGATTGCCATAACAGATGATGTATAATTAACAAGTAATTAGTTATTTCGTAAAAAAGTTTGGTTCTGTACACGTGGACTTTATGTCATGAGATAGTAAGTTGTTACTTTGTAATGATTGCAAAAAGTTATGGTTACTATGTCGGACATACTGTACATGTGGACTTCTATATGCATGCTCAATGTATGTAAGATCGGGAATCACTACATAGGATCGTGTGATCTTGCGTTTCAATGTGAGTGGGACCGGGGAAATGCCGTAAGACCGTTGCAAAATTTCCCCCAATATGGGCCGGGTTTTAGCAAAACCCCATCTTCTTTAATTGTAATGGATCCGGGTCAGTTTTTGGTAAAACTCAGGTTTTCAATGGTGAAAAAAGGGAGAAATAGAAACGTTTTCTTTTTCTTGCTCGCGCAAGTCCTCTGTTGTGAGGGATAACATCAAAACCTCTTCCTTCTCCCATTCTCTCGCCTTCCGCCACCTCTGAAAACCTCTTCCCTTCATTCCCTTGTTTTTGTGAATTGGGTGTGGTTCCTCTATTTCTTGCTGAGTTGGGTGTGGTTCCTCTGTTTGTTGTCACCTGTTCCCTTGTGTTAATGATTTCATTTTGTTAGGAGCCAATTTTAAACTTAGTTATTTATTAAGTTATGAACTTATGGTTACAAGTCTGTGGAAGGACGGGCATCTTTTCTTAATTTAATATAATTTTTAATTTTATGTACGTGTGTGTGTATCTTTTTCCCCTATTAGTAGGATCTTATGATCCGTTCTACGTTCTTTCAACCCCCTCTCGATCTTGTTCAAACTCTCAATTTTGAAAACACTGTGCATGCCAGCATAGGAGCATATTTTACATTTTGGGATTGCTTAATAATGCGTCGGACTATTTTGAACCTCGCCACACGTGTCTTGAGATGAAAGAATTCACTCCACTTTATTTTCTGCTTTGTAAATACCAGCAGTGAGATTTGTATATTAATCTTCATTCATGATTTTCTATTTTTTCGTTGCGTCTGTTTTTTAAATCTTTTATCATTTACGTGTAAATGGAAATAATATAATGGCGTTCATTAAAACGTTCGAGTGACTTATAGGTAATGCTGATCGCCTTCCACAATTGGTACCTGATCAGATCCTCAAGCTTAAGCAACTTACAGTTCTGACACTCGCTGAGACCTACAAGGTATTTCCTATCAGTCCAAAGTTATAGGAACATATTTAAGGGTTGTTTAAGGGTTTGGTTTTCTGTTATTTGGAACATTTTTTCTCCTCCCTAGTTTTCTATCATCAAATGTCTTTTTTTTTTTCTTCTTCTTTCCATCAAAGGTGGATAAGAAAACCAAATCTTCCCTTGAATATATTTTTTGATTTTGTATTGGATTCTTTCATCTCATTTGTCATTTTAAGTTGCGCTTTCATCTTCTACGTAATTATTTAGAACATCATCTGGCTGATTAACATTGTATGTTTTTTTTTTTTTTGTTCTGTTTTAATTTGTCCTTCAGATATGATATGATATTGCAATCTATTTTTACAATTTCAATTGATTTTCAGGTACTACCCTATGACCAATTGATGCAGGAGCTAGATGTGACAAATGTTCGCGAGCTTGAAGATTTTCTGATTAATGAGTGCATGTATGCGGTAAAAACCATTCCCTTCGAAAGAGTATTTACTGGTCAAATGTCCGAAAATTAATTGAATGCATATGTACATGATTATTATTGTTATTGTTATCTACGTTGTTATTAGCATGCTATAATGAAACTGTAGAGTGGTTTGCTGTTGCGCGCTCTGTTGTCAAAAGCAGACGCCCCGGCCGCTATAGCAGAGCGTAGCGGAAAAATAGGACCACCACACCAGGCCGCGTCGGTGTGTGTCTGGCCGCGTTGGCGCATGTCAGAAGTGGAAAGCGGCCAAAGCGGGACTATAAATAGTAAAACAATAACTTGTACTAGTTGTATATAATTGGTATTAGCCATTTTTGATTTTGCTATCCCTTTTATTTCATATATTATGAATACTTCATGAAATTTTGAGTAATGTTAAATGTATTTTAGTATTTTATTATTGAATAGTATGGTATCTAGTATTAAATTTATTAGGCGCCACATTGCCGAAATAGTGCCAGCTATGTGTGTCCCCCTCCGTACCGCGCCAATTATTGGGTTGGCCGTGCCGCATTTCCGCAAGTTGTGCACTACAGTGGCCAAAATGATCACTATTCATGGTCGCAAACCGCAACGGCTGCTAAGCGCTTAATTGAATAAAACCTATCTTAATTAGTCACCTCATTGAATTTGTATTGTAATGTTTAGTTTTTTAAGTCTTGGATGCTTAAACTTTTGTTTTCTTGACTTTTGGTATTTGCTTTGTTTTACTGTGCATATGTATATATGCATGTATTAGTTATTTAATTAATATTTTAAATAAATTTAAACTAGCAGTTATCTTGCTATTGCTCTCTTGGAATTGCTTTTTTTGGTTGCCACTAAGCACCACTCTCAGATTGATATATATGTTATTGCATGATAGAGTTTTATTAGAAGTGAATATGAGAGTAGGAAAAAGACTTGAATTCTGGAGATCTTAAATTTTATGCCAGAAGATATCAGCAAAAACCATAGGAAAATCTGCAAGTGAGACAATCTGCAAAAGTAAACGGTTACACCGGAGATGTTTGGGGCTTCTTCCATAAGAGGTCTTAAGCAAATAATATGTTAACCCCATGCGATATTACAACCAATCGGTAGCCTTGACGACAAAGTTTTAATGACCAGATAATGAAACTAATTGAGAGAAAATGAATGGAAGTCATCACGGCTAGGCTAGAGTGGTAGAACTGGAAGGTTTTCTGAATTTTATATTTGATTCTCTCTTTGGGACCTGTGTTTTATTACCATCACCAGAAAATGAATAAATTCCTCAATTAGAAATATGACCTACAAAACTTCAGGAATCTCTTTGCCGATGGCCTCAGCTAGTGTTGTTAAACAGCGTCTATAGTGAAGTCAATGTTAAATAACCACTATTGTTCCGCGATAAGCAATTTAGTGAAACTGTTGTAGAATAGCGGCTATATCATAACGGAATTTGGAAAAAGTGTAATTTTCCATGATCCACGACTGGCAACACTGGCCTCAACACACCGACAAGATACCTCTCCCTCTCAGCCCCTCTTATTCATATCCCCTAACATATGTGTTTGTGTATTAAAAAAAGGGGGAGGAGTAATATTAAATCGGGAGGGGGGCGGGGGCACTGGACTACACATTCCCCAGCCTCAACTCTCAAATGACAGGATACCTCTTCCTCTCAACCCCTCAGATTCATATGCAACACAGACTTTAACTTTCTGGACCCTCTAACTTCCTTTTTCAAAGTGGGGGAAGAACGGTGTTATTATTTATTTAGGCGGGGAGGGGTTTTGGGCACCGGACTACACATTCCCTGGTTGAATTCAAACTATCTGTTTTGATTAGAATACTACATAGTTACCACTGCACCATCATCCTAACCTCTTACTAACTAGATAAACAAAGCCATTTACCAACAGTCGCTAACAAGCACCTAACATTCTCCCATAGGATAGTGTCCTCTAGTATATATACAGATGTGTAAGCGTAAGTGTGAATCAGTTACAACAGATTCAAGCACCTAATATTATTTTGTTCATTTTTATATGCTCAGTATAAACTATTTATCTTGTATCTAATGTTCGGTAGCAATTATCCTGCTGTAGAATTTTAACTATACATTCATAGAGCACTAATGCGCTCTATCACTAATTTGATCTCCTTTTATACTACTAGTGTCTATAGATATTGCATGCTGCTAGTATACTCATTTGTTCATTATTCAATCGCGCACATTAATTTGTTCTTGTTCATCTATTTTGGCAAACTACCTTTTGATTGTTTCTTTGTGATGCTTGATTTAGTTGGTTTTTTTTTTTGTTCTTATTTTTATTGTGTTTCTCCAGAAGATTTTGCATAGTGATATCAATGAAGTATTAACTTGAATCAGTATTTTATGTTTGGGAGGTATCTTTTCTAACTTTTCTTGCTCTTATCAGGGAATAGTAAGAGGGAAGCTGGATCAGTTGCGACGATGCTTTGAGGTCCTAGCTCATTATCATGTTTTTTGTTATAGTAAAATAAAATTGTGCTTTTATTTTTATTTTTTTCATCTGTAGAGTTGTCTGTTGGGAATTTCTTTGATCTTTGAGGTTTGATTTCAGGTCCAATTTGCAGCAGGTAGGGACTTGAGGCCTGGTCAATTGGGGAACATGATACAGACACTCTCCGACTGGTAATCTATCTTTTCTTAAATAAGGTCTTGCGTGTCTTATATTTCTATGGCACTATCAGCAAAACAACCACCTTTGCCTGGAAAGAGACCTGACTTTAGACTATAGCCACTTTCCAAAATATCTTTTGCTTATGTCCGTTTAGCTTTCATTATCAATTGAATTTGGTTTAAGCTTTCAATTATCAACTTGCACAATTTTGTTTTTTTTTGTATATAAATGTTAAACCTTACATTTGCTACTCTGTCTTGTTTCTTTGGTTAAAAACTTCTCAAAATGGTATTTTCCTATACAATGCTAACTTTTTTAATGTAATACATAGAGTTTCTCTTCAAATACTAAAATTTAATTCATGACTGGGAAACACAGGTTATCTACATCAGAAAATATGCTTGTTTCAATTCAAGACAAGATAAAATGGGCTGACTCAATGAGTGAAGTTGACAAGAAGCACCGGAAGGAGGTGGAAGAGAAGGTTGATGAAGTGAAGAAGTCCATCTTCAAGGTCGGTTGGATTTATTTTTATTGCTTTACTTCTTTAGAGTTTTTTATTCTTAAATATATAGATGATATAATGTTCCGTTGAAAAGCTTGCTTGTATATTAAATTTTAAGGGTTTGTGCTAAATATGTTGGAATTTTATTTATCTTTTTTTGTGTATCTCTCTGTTCTGTGAATGTTGTTTTAATTTCTCACTGCTGACAAGACTCTTTAACAAATATGTTTATGAACTGAAATTGAACATCCCAGTTTTTGAGATAACTAAAAATGTCTGTTGTATGTATAAAGCCATGGATAGGAAGTCCCAATATTGCTATATTAATGACTTTAACTCTAAAATTATGAAGACAAATCTGCCTGTAGAAACACTTGCCCTTGTTCTTCAGTAATTAAAATAACATCTAGTTGAGTTATAGGCCTTCATAATTGCTGTATGTAGCCTTCAACTTGAAGGCTAACCTATATGAATCTTAAATGTCTGTTATTTTTTTGGGTCATATATTAAATGTATGTTGTTCTTTATAATTGGGATATTTTGGTCGACGTGTCTTACTTACATCGTGGCAGAAGTTACACACTGTAAGCAGGCCGACATCGACTTCCGAGGGCATGAGGAGATCTGCGCTGAATCTGGTGGAGTGATGGATTATGAAGAAGATCGAAGCCGACCAAAGAGGTGATTTGAGAAATTTTCATATCAGTCAAGTATTTGATCAATTATCTCAATAAAATTGATTTTCTATGTTTAAATTGGCCGTAAAATCACCTATAACTGTATTCACATAATTTTGGTTGGAAGAATGAAGCTGGTCTTACTTGAGTATAGCTGTCATGTTTGCATTGAATTTGCGACTAAACATCTGTTCACCGCCTCTTTTATGCTAAACTGGTATGGCATAATCAGTCCATCAATGGGACTGAGATCAGATATCACATTATAAAGGAGATCTGATCTGAATGTCAATGTGTTTTGTAGCATCATCTATTTGAAGCTAGAATATGATTAAGCTTTGTGTATTCGTTTAAATATTAAGATTTTCTTGTATTTCTAGTCATGAGATTTTTGGCTTAAATTTTTTGCAGGAGGCGGCATCCGATATCTTGAGGATTGTAGTAGATAAAGTAGCTCAATGAATTGGGTGTTTTAGTTGCTTGCCTGACTTTTATTCATGGCATGCGTCAATTGAGAATATCAGCTTTTGGAGACAAGTAAAACTCATCCATATTGCACTTGTCTAGCACCACAAAGCGAGTTAGGAACAAGGAACAAAAAGGAACACTTTTTTTATTTCTGAGGCCGTATTTTGGAAATTGATAGTATTTCCGGAACCATTGTTAATACTATATACTGTGTTGGTTAGAACAAGCTGAGTTGGTGGTGCGGCTTTTATTTTAGGTTGCTAAATGCTACAGTTTCTTCTTCTTTTCTATGCTTCATTTATACCGCCTCAATTGCATTGCTATATATATATATATATTTCTAAAGTTAGATATGTATTGTGGCGAGAGTTACATATTAGTCCACCGATGGAAACGGAATGGATTCTCTCTATTGAGAATCCCTAATGCTTTCTCCATGAGATCCATCTCAACCTTTCAACCACCATAGTCACTCTTTTTCCTCTATTATAAAACCTTCCCATTCTTATTATTTAGGGTCTAGATTTGACATGACCATAATTTTAATGGAGAGAATCTATTCCTGTCCCCCATGCACCATATAAGTAATATTTTCAGGTGTACATGTACGCTGATCCTCTGCTACCCCTCCCTCCACTCTTGGTTAGGCATTCACTCAGTTGTTTTGTTTTAATAGGTGCTAGTTAATGTTTCTCTTTTGCTGTGTCTACGTATTATAAACATAGGTCTTATTTACTTCGACTTTATCTGGCAGAAGGCTAATTCGCTTAATATAAGGGTGCTGATAGTGATGAGCATTTAGGATATGAATGTAGTGCAATTTATATTGACTTAAATTTATATGGCAGAAGGCTAATTGGCTTACTATAAGGGTGCGTTTAGAATATGAATGTAGTGCAATTTGTATTAACCGAACCATGACAATCATTAATCAGATTTTAAACGTAAAAAATATGGTCCAGTGTTATTGAGCAGTCCTCATACGATTAACCTGCGTCCACATTGAGCTTGCACATCTCCAATGGCTTCTATAATGATTTCCTATAAACACATCCGTGTTAACTGAAAATGTATGCTAAATGCTTTATTTCATCCCCACCAAATGATGGTATGCTGCATACAAAGTTGTTTTGGTACATATGTTTACTCCACAGTAAGGTCTTGATGGTGGATTTTGTTATTTGATTGGTCCTTGAACTTATCGAAGGGGTCTCGATTTAGGTTGTTTCTAGTGCCTGAACAGCAGGACCGTCTTGTTGGTGACATGGGTCATTGGGAAAGGGATCTGACCTGGATGAGGGAACTCTGTTTGTAAGAACAATGAGTTGAGGATCTGCTGGTCGTTTTAAGAACTAGGTTGCATGATACTAATGATCATTCACTGTTAGCTCATTGTATTTCTCTATGGCTGCGAGATTCCTTTGGGTGGGGGGCTGATTGAAGAAGATATCAAAATCCTAGATGTTTGAAGGAGTAAAACTTCCCTCTAAACTTGTTGTTTTATTGCGGTGTTGTACATGAGTACACACATAATCTCTCTGTCTCTTGCAAGTTTGCTCTTTAGGCGTGGTATGACAGTTTTTGGTAGTGGTTAGGGAGGCAGCTAACTGTGTAGCTGTACCTAAGGATTTGTTCAGCTTGTTTCCGATCTTTACACCTTTCTACTCTAGTTATTATGCGGTGCCACAGGGCATTTGAAAGTCGTGGAATGATTTCATATTTTTTCATAAGCCTGCCTGTTAGTGTTGTGTAATTGGTAGTTCGAGTTCAAGTCTCCTCTTGCCAATGGTTTTTGTTAAGTCTCATGGTGGTTCATCCTGATAAGTCTTTGATGGTTGTATTGGTTTGGCCAGTATTTTTTGTTTTTGAGCATGGTTGTTTTTATGTTTTCCATTTGTATCGTTTTTCATTTTCTTGTTTGTTTCTATTGCCCTTCTATATGTTTTTTCCTTCTTTCTTTCGTTACTATATGCCGTTTCTTTGCTATTACAAAAATGATCTTGGTCATGGGTGCTATCTAGCTTTGGAGCAAAATGATATTCTTTTTGAATTGTTGTTTTTTCTGCTCTTGCTAATGCAAAAACTTTCATATCATGAACAAAACTGATTAACGGAAACGGAGGGTGAAGTTGATTCTTCAAGTCATGGATGATCATGACTTTGAAGGTAGAAGCTTATTTACTAAGACTGCACAATTTTAGAAGGAGAAGAAGAGAAAATGGAGAATGAGTAGAGGTTTCAAATCCTTATTTTGTTAAAATAAATTACTATTTATAGGGAAGGCTTTACTAGGTTATTTTTTATTAGACTCCCAAATTCAATTCGCGAATTTGCCTATAATCATTCTCTTGGTTCATGCAGAATAGTTGCTTGTTTCTAGAAAGATTTACTAGCTTTTACAACTAATTAAGATTAATTACAAGGAGCTAATAGACTAATTTTAGAGGAATGAGATTAATCAATTTTTGCAATACAATAAAACAATTTTTATGCAGAAAGAGACCAACTGCATGTTTTGATATTTTGGGTATTGGTTTATCGATTATATAGAACTGAGGAATTTACTATGTTTGCAAGCCATTACCATCAAGTCCTTCTCATCAAAAGATGGGTGCTACTATTTTATTTACAAATTTGTAAATTAAACGGTTTGTGACATTTTATAAATATTATTATTTTTTGTTTAAATAAGTCATCCGGTTCAGTCTACTTCAATACAAATACAATTTATTTTATAGAGCCTAATTATACAACCGAGTTATTAAGACCAGTTCAATTCAATCATCCAATTGGTTCAACCAATAATCTAGTAATTAACCTTTCTTGATCAATCACTTGTGATGATAACAAACTAGTTTTTAAAAGAGGAATGCTATTTGTACAACCATTTTAAAAACAACTTTTAATAGTACCTAATAGGTATTCAACCACTCCAATGAAGATCCTCTATCAATAGGTCTAAATGGATCTTACTAATAACTATTTACTAATGAAAAGTAACAAAAACAATTCAAACAATGATTATTTTATTGAAAAGTTGTGTGGCCCCCACTTAAGATTAGGGTCTTAAGTAAGACCCTGAGTCTTAAGTAAGACCCGGAGTCTTAAGAGACCTTCAATTTTTTATTCTATATTGAGGGTACCTATTAGGTACCAGATCTCAAATGATAAAGATCCTACCAATGTGGATGCTCTAACGAATCATCGTGTTTTCCACACGTGCTATTTAGTTAATTATATAGGAGTAGTTTTAACTAGAAAAATAATACTCTTTATGTTTTAAAATAACTAAGTTATTTGTCAAAAAAATTGTCTCTGATATTGACCAATCTAATTGACACATAAGTTAATTCAACTATTTTATCTCACTTTTCCATGTTGTAATATAGGCCATTTTCAGGTTTACTTCCTGTAAAAGTTTTTTTTTCCGTAATACCCCCTAATAGGCGATAAAAAACCAAAATTTTTATAAAAATAAATAAAAATTTGTTTTTGTTTGGCCTATTAGGAGGTATTCTTAAAAAAAAAAGTATTTTATAGGGGGTAAATCAAAAAAAATATTTTACAAGGAGTAAATCCGAAAATAATCTATATTACAGAGGATAAAACACTATTAATTCAAAAATTGTGTTGTCAGATGTCACACTTGAATCGATCAACGTCATGTGACATCAAAAAACCTATATTTACACTTAAGAGATTCACACTGTAGGGAGTGGCCCAGTTAATCCTCCTAATAGAGTCTATATATAGTGTATTAAATGCTGGGTTTTTAATGATTTAAATAAGTACGCTGTAGTTTTAGCATCTATTGTTAAGAGAAGAAAGGGGGACAGAGGTTGGAAAAGAATTCGGCTGAATAGATAAAAAAAGAAGTCATTTTTTACTTTGACACTAATGATAAAATTGCAATTCAAGATCTAAAAAAAAATAAAAAATTGCAATTCAAGAACACAATAGAATTGTTCAAAAAATCAGAATATAGTAGAAGAAAACGGAGGATATTAGTATAAAAGAAAAAGTAAGAGTTTAAATCTAAAAATACAAAATCAACAAAAAAATAATGCTGGTTAATTTTCTGGTGGTTGGGTTGACCTCCGGCATGGTGGTTGCCGGTGAACATACTCTAATTAATATTTTTAGTTGAAGAGTGTAGATTTTAACATAAGAGAAAAGAATAATGTAATTCAAGCTTCTCTTAGGGAAGGAGAGTGTAATTTACTCTTTTTTTTTTATCACCGTAGATTAACAATAATTAATCTTCATCGAAGAAACAATGAAGCACACAAACTGGGTTTTCATCTCTTATTCAGATTTTTTTCATATATATAAGACATAAATTAAACTCCTAACCATATACTTTTTTTTTTACAAACCTAACCATATATTTAAGGGGTTCAAGTTATTTACCAATTGAACTAATCTATTGTTGTTATTTACTAAATTATTAATGGATTTAAATTAACATTAAACAGATCTCCATAAACTTAAGTCAATTGGTAGAATTATTATGATATGGAGAGTGGTTTGATCATCTTAAAAGATAAAATTTTGTCCACTAGACCAAAAGAAACAAAATAGTAAATGGTTAGCTATATGAATTAAACTAAGTCAATTGTTAAAATATAAATTTTTGATATTTTTTGAAATATTCATATTTTTACATTTTTACTTAAAGATGCACTATATAGTGATAAACTAATTTTATGATTTATTTTTTGAAAAAATAAAATTAATTAAAAATCCAAGAAAACCACATGGAACATTGGAGGACATTGCATAAACTCTGGACACACGGGAAACATGAACAAGAAAAGTTATTTATGAGTTTTTTTTTTACATGTTAGGATTTGTCATTGTTTTGTGCAAAGTCATACTCATAGTTGATTGACCTCAGCATTAATAGTAATTTATATTTTTTTGTGTGATAGATAGGTAAAAATTATTGACAAAAAAAAAAAAGATAGGTAAAAATTATTCAAAAATAATGATCAATAGAAATAAAATCATAGTCCCCGTGACTTTACTAAGTTGACCAACCTCAATCGAAACTAACCTTGTGAACAACAGATAATATCAAACTAAGGCGCGATGAATGTCGGTCTGAAGAAGGAGACAAACTGCAAAACACACGGTACAAAACCATAGGAATCGAAGAAACTTATATCGCATCACCGAAGGACTAGAAAAGGGTGGTGCATAGAAGGAAGGTTTTCATCGCACTACCATTAGAAACTATTAAATCTTGGTGGCTGAGATTTGGATCAAAAGGGTAAGGCGGTGGAGGGGTTAGCTTAGAGAGAAGGCAGAAAGAAATATCAGAGAGAGAGAGGAAGAAAAATGAAAAAACCACCACTTAAAAGAAAAATGAAAAAACTATCACTTAATTTATTACTATTAGTATATCTGTAAAAAAAAATAGTAGTATTATTATTATCAACTATTTTTTCGTTCCTACAAAATTAATTTTTTTTCGTCCTTATGAAAAAAGATCTCACGCCTACAAAAAAATCCAAGTAATTAATATTCAATTAATATTAAGTATAGAAAATCTAAATTTTTGTGGAGGAAATTTATGCGATGTTCTAAACATGCATGTGAAAAAAGAATTCAAATTCCAATTGAGATTTAAACTACTTGCAAGATGATTTTCTTAAGGTTAAATAAATATGATTTTTTTAGGACAAAACATGAACTTGATAATTTTACAGAGACTAAAAATATATTTAACTTAAAATATTATTTTCAAAATAATAAATAATATAGCCGTCCTTGCAAAAATGAAAAAGTAGGTTTGTTATTATTAATACTAATTTTTTGAGAAAAAAATATTAATATAGACATTCATATGGCTTTCTTTTAATATCTATACAACTTTTTTTATTGAGACAAAATTATAAGATTGTGTCATGCATTTTAATTTTTTTCAAGTGCAATTCAACCAACAATTCAGTGATTCGATCAATGACCCAATACCTCAACACCCTTACTGAGTCAATGATCGAGCTGGTTTATAAAACATTAAACAAATATTTATTACAGATAAATTAATAAAAAAAACTCAAGTTAGGTATTTGTCATTGATAAATATAAAAAACATGGGATAAGTTTATGCGAATAGTAAATATAAAAAATATGGGACAAACATTTTTTATTAATAAACTATTGCCGAGTGTCTTGAATTTCTATTAAATATGAAAATTATGTACATGATATCAGTAGATTAATCTAACAATGTTGAATGTATTGTAAAAAAATTCTTACTGTTTTTGGCATTACCAGGTCATTTTGTTGACTATTTGCGGCAACACTTTGTTCAACATTCAATATTTTGCATTGATAATGAACAGGAAAAAAAAATGAAGTCTATATAAGAAAAGTATGACATTTAAAATAGGTTTTTCGTGGAAAGCTTTTTGTGCTTCAAATGATTTAAAAGCCCGGGACATTATTGTTTTAAATTCACAATCAAAAATCCTCATTTGAGATTGAATAGTTTTAAAATTTATCGATTGCTTTCATTTTCACATTCAATGGTGTAATGTATCTGTAAGTTTAGTTGTACCTAAATTTCTTCTTTTGCTTTTTTCGGAATGAAATTTCTATTCCTATTTTAGACTTAATCGATCGTATTTTTAATTTTAAGTGTATGTGATGTTGATTTCATGTGAAGTGTGCACGTTGTTGTTGTTTTTTATGATATTTGTATCCCTATATTAGACATGTTTCAGTGTAGTCTCATTTAATTATGAGTCACACGCCAGATTTAAGTCGTCTGATATCAGATATGAAGCGTTAAATTTAAGAAATCATACCGTTCAAAATATTCAACCGAAAATTAAAAAAGTTGTGACGTGAGAAATTTTCCATGACTTGCTTTCTTCCCTTGATATCCCTTTTCCATCGAATAAACCCAGTGTGAAGAAGACAAAATCAAATATATTTGAACAATAGTCAAGACATTAAGTTCCATTAATCAATCACAAACTAATTGTTATCCAAACATTATTTAATTTGTGGAACCTAAATTACGACTTAGGCACTCAAGTTTTTTTCTTCTTCAGAAAAACAATCAGTTTTTGAATAATAGTTTGATCATTACATCAAGAGAGAACAACATTGTAATTAAATTTCATCTTGGTATGTTGGGATTTTTTCACTGTCCACATACGTTCAAACACAAATGGGCAAAAAGGGGATTAATTGGTCACGTTGTGGGTTAGCATAAATCAAAGAATCCATATGAATTAAGCAATTGAACTGAAATTTAGAATTGATTTTAGTCAAGTTGGTTATTGTATGTTATATTTTCATTGACATCGTGTTTTTTTTTTTTTTGCCAAAATGATTTTAGTCCATGCACAACTGGTGTTCGATTTCCTTGAACTTTTTATAAACCTGATGATCATTTTGCTCTCTAGAAAAACAAGAAAGACGAAAAGATATAGAAATGTGTCTCACGTGCCTTTCTTACGGAAAATTTATGAACCGTTGGATCAATTTGATTTAATGGTTGAGCTTTAGTATAAGTCCTTTTTCCTTACACTCAATAATAGCTATTTTTATTATATGCTCTAACACGCCAAAAAGTTATGTTGAATTGAGACGTGGCTTGATACTTAACGTCCCAACTATTATTTGATGTGACCTTTTTTTGTATGTTAACCATATGTTTTTTAGGAGAATGACACCAAAATCTATACCCGTGGGTACCCGTCTAAACACACCCTGATTGGACGGGGTTTTCCGCTTTGATTGAGTTTGGATATGGATTTGGCTTTTCCTTGATTTCAAAACTTAGGTACGGGACATGTTACATGGATATCTATACCCACCCGGATCCCATACCCTAACCCATCATTCGGATGTTAAAAATTACTATTATACTCTTTTTTCATATAAATAAAAACTCAAATCCTAAACCATTTCACTCAATCACTAAGAATGTGAGTGTGTCTGAACTTACTCGAGTTCTCTCTCTTCTTTTTCCACATCTCACACTCTCGATATCTCTTTTTTGCAATAAAACATTGCCCTAGGGGTTGGAGAAAACTTCTTTTTGTATTAAAAGAAGGCTTAAATATGTAAATCGTCCCTGTAATTTGACGTGTTTTTGGTTTTCGTCCCTGTATCTTTTTTTGTTCTAAAACAACCCCTATAAGTTAATAACTTTTTGATTTTCGTCCCTCCCGCCAACTTCCGTTACAAAAACGCACATGTGGCAAACGGAGGATGACGTGGTAGTGCCTAACATGGCAGACGATGCTGACGTAGCAAACTTATTGATGAGGCACACAGTGAGAGGGACCAAAATCAAAAAACAAAATTTGTAGAAGGACCAAAGCCAAAAAAACAAAATTCATAAAGGGACCAAAACCAAAACCAAAAAACGAAATTTGTAGATGGACTCGACTATTTCCAAGACTAACACCAAAAAACGAAATTTGTAAAGGGACCAAAACCAAAAAACGAGAAGACGAAAAATTCAAATTTTATTACATTTCTTCATCTTCTTCCCACATTTTCTTCTTCATTGCTATCATTGTCTTCAGAAACTTCATCATCATCATCAAACAAACACAGAAATTCATCACTTCAAAATCCAAAAATCCATCAACTCAAAACAACAACAAACTCAATCCAACACCTTCAATTATACCTTCATGTGATAGCTTCTCTTTTATTTCTTCTCACAAATAACAAAATCAAATTAAACCAATATACCCACTGTTCAATGTGCAATCCAATTTCACACACTTAAAATAAAACTTATCTCAATTCAACATTCCAACATATTTTTCAATTCTATTTATTATCCCTCTAAATCTTCAAATGAAAAGAATATTCATATCAAACTTGAACCTTTCTCTTATAATCCAATTTTACACAACAATCTTCCAAATCAACCGGGAAAAAAGAACACGACCCAAATGTTCGAAACAAAAATGATGAGATTAGAGTTCAAAGAATTGATGAAGAAAGCATTTGGAGTGACCAAGAAACAACAGAGATGCGAGATCAATGATGAGACGAGAGTTGGTAATGAAAAAAAATCATTCTTTAGGTTTTTCAATTTGAGAATTTTGTGAATTTTTTCAATATTGGAAATTCGAGCATTCACAATGAGGATTTTGTTGTTATAATTTGATTTTGATATTATCAATAAAAGTTTAGTTGAGACTATGAACATTGTGGATTTTAGTGTTGAGATGTCAATCTGACCATTGTCAATGGGGATTTTGTTTGGGTTTGTGAGAAGTTGTCTATTGAGAGTGAGATGATGATTTTGAGTTTTTATTTTTTTATTTTTTATTATCTCTTTTCTGAGTATTTTTTCTTGGGTTTTTTGATGAATTTATGAAGACAATGATGGAGATGTAAAAGAGGTGGAAGGAAGAAGATGAAGAAAGCTATTTTTTTCTCGCTTTTTGGTTTTGGTCCCTTTACGAATTTTGTTTTTTGGCTTTGATCCCTCTACAAATTTCGTTTTTTGGTTTTGGTCCCTCTCACTGTGTGACTCATCAATAAGTTTGCCACGTCAGCATCGTATGCCACGTCAGGCACTGACATGTCATCCTCTGTTTGCCACATGTGCGTTTTTGTAACGGAAGTTGACGGGAGGGACGAAAATTAAAAAGTTATTAACTTACAGGGGTTGTTTTATAACAAAAAAAGATACAAGGACGAAAACCAAAAACACGCCAAATTACAGGGACGATTTACATATTTAAGCCTTAAAAGAATTATTCGCTTTGGGTACGAGGATGAGATATCCGAATCCGTCGGAGACGGGGATGAGATTCAATTTCTCATCTCCGTTGGATATGAGTAGGGTAACAGATGATATATGGGAATTGGGGACGGGAACAGGGAAGGTAAAATCTGTGCCCATCTCGCCTCATTGTCATGCATAATGGTAATTTGAAGTTCGATCATGAGGTAATTATAGTCTGGCCAAGAATTGTTTCATTCAAGAATCAAATTTGAGTTTTCCCGAACAATTCATCATTTGGTTCAATCACTTGAACCTAGTTAATTTAGTAGTTGTAGCTCATCTTTGAACCTAAATGACATTATTTTTTACACTATAAAAATGATATTTTTGTTTTGGTATGATGTTTGTAATTTGTATTTTTATTCCGAAACTTCCGTTATTTCGTTTGTTTTTTGTTTTTGTGTCTAACATATGATTTATCTTTCGTTTTTACATTTGTTTGTGCGAGTTGATATTCTATTTTTACATTGTTTGTGCAAATCAATATTTATCACAATATGCAGGTGAACGGTTGAAGAAAACCGAACGAGATCCGATTCAAGACAAATGCACAAAAAAATTTAACCGTGCGACGCACGGGTTAGATCACTAGTTATGCACATAAGTGCAATCTCAATTAAATATCTTCTATTTTAAATTATATCTATGACAATAGTAAATGTACTAACACCTGACAAAGACACCTAAAATCATTCTCTCTCATTTATATATATTTTTTAATATATGTGAAATAATCAAATGACTCATTTAATTTGAGATAAAGAGAATAATAAATATTTCATGAAGGGACGTTTTGCGCCTAATAAGGGATGTTTCATTATTGCATCTGACACCATAGATCAACTAATATTTTTCAAAAAAAAAAAAGTTAACTAATATTTTAACTTTTTTGTATAGAACAAATATTTTAACTTTTTTTTTAGGAAAAAAAAATATTTTAACTTCCTTTGGTATACAATATACTTTACATTTAAGATCATGTTAACTAGTTTTCCTGAAACATTAGTTAATGAAAAAAAAGTAATTTTTATATTTAAAAAACATTTTTTTTACATTTTTCAAACAATGACTACAAATTTTAAGATAATTTTTTTTTTTGAAGAATAAAAAATGGAATATATTAACTAAGACGATGATATTTTCCTAGCACAAGGTGTACTAAGGAAGCCATCCCAAGAAACAATCAATCAAGTATAATAATTAAGATAATTTTATTATATTAAATTCATTAACAAATACCTCATATGTTAGCATTTTTCTTACATTTATTTCTTTAAAGGAATATTTATATTTATTTATTAATTAATAATCTCTTCATTGGTATTTTTCCCATTTTATATTATATACAAGAGAATCTTGCTACGTGTTATGCATGTGGGCTTAAAAGTTGGCATAAACATTTTTATATTTTGTTAAACAATTTTTTTATAGAGAGAATCATTCCCTATTTAAATTATAGATAACATCAATTACATAAAAAATAATCATCCTTATAATTCTTTTTTTAACAAACTAAAATGATATATTAACAACTGTGATTTACCCCGCACAAGGCGTGCAAAAGGCAAACCACACAAGAGTATTTACAAAGTCAAGGTGCAAAACACAAAGAAAGCACAACCGACATGAAAACTTACAAGTGGACACCCATACAAAGAAGCGGGTGTTTCCACCAATCGTGATAGCTGTAACTAAATGTCGCCTGTTTTGATTTCAGCCATAAAAAAGAGTAGAGTTTAACCTTTTCGATAAGAATTGAAGAATTAGAAGCCATGTTTTGGAATACACGGTGATTCCTTTCCTTCTAAATAACCCAAATAGAGGCAAACCAAATGACTGTGAAGAATGAATGAGTGAATCTAGGGAACCCCGCCATACTAGTAACTTGAGCAAAATGTTGTTGGAGATCACTAGAAAAAACCGAAGAGATCCCCAACCAAAGGCACACGTGGGACCATAGAGAGCTGAAAATATGACAGCCTAGAAAAAGATGTGTCGCCGCTTTTGTGTTCCCACAACCTGACACACATGCCGCATCATCATGATGAAGGACGCGCCGTCGAACCAAGTTGTCTTTTGTTGGAATTCTATTGCGAAGAAGGCGCCACACAAACAAAAACACCTTTGAAGGGATTTTTTATACCATATGTTGTCTACTTGATTCCTATCCATTGACTCGCCGAAGTTAGTGAGAAAGCAATATGCTTCCCGCACCGAGTAGCCATGAACAGGGTCTAAAGACCACCTCCACACGTCGTGGACATTTTCCTGCAAAACAACGTTGTGAAATAAAACAACACACTCCCTCACACTCTCCTCCTCCCAAGCCAATAAACGCCGACGCCACATACCTCCCCCTTCACCATCCGCTCCCAAGATCCTCATCATATCCACCACCAAACTCTCCTTATTCAAGGCCAAATCATAAAGTCGGGAGAATTTTATTTTCAAAGGAATGTCCCCTACCCAAATGTCATGCCAGAATAAAGTATCCATTCCATCCCTGACCACCCTACGAGTGTTATTTTCAAACCAGTTTCCTACTCCTCACCAACCCCCTCACGAATCCTACATAAGGAACGTCACCAAGCCGAGCAATGGCTGCCTCCCTCTTTCAAACGCCCTCCCTCCTCCCCGTACCGAGCTTTCAAGACTCGGTACCACAGACCATCCTTATCAACCAACATCCTCCAACACCACTTCCCTAATAGAGCAATATTGAAAGCATGAGTAAATTTCATCCTTATAAATTAAGTAAATGTAATTTTGTACATGAGTAACTAACTAACTAACTAACTTCTGATCAACTTCACTAACCATTAATTATTCTAATACTAAAAATTGCTTCTCATAAAAAAATAAAAACTTAAACAATCATCACTTATTTATTGCAAAATAAATCTTAAGTATATTGATTCTTGTTGCTTAAAAAAAAGTGTATTCATTATTGCTATCTAAATATAGTGACAAACTTGTACTATTATTAGGGAAAAAAAATAGTAACAAATTGGTACTAGTATATATGATTAAACTTAAGATAATAGAAAGAAATACTAATTATTTAAGAGATTTAATTTGTGATGTTAATATAAACCTGTGAAGCCCATATACATAGTATGAGTGCGGTACGATATAATATGGCTAAGATACGTTAATAATATATTTATACTGAAATTTATATGTATGTAAAATACTTGAAAAAAACTAAGCATTGGTTTCTCTTCAATGCTATATAATCATAAAAGTCACAATTTACAAAAAGTAATACTTGTGATCAAAATAAAAAATATAAAATTTTCATATAAATCATATTTTATTTTTATTTATATGTTGGGATATCAACAAATGCATCAATAAAAGAACTCAAAACAAAGTTTGTTTAATGTTGATTGATTGAATATCTTCTCTCTCGTTACTTTCATTCACCAATAACATAATTTTCAATTGGTTAATTGAAAAACAATTATAGTGATTTATATCTTAAATTGAGTCATATATATTTCCATTCAATTTTCACAACACAGTCTCACTTTTTTACCTTTCGTTTTTTTCCAGGATACGTATGTGTGAAACATCTTATAAGTATCTGTGTGTACATGTCGAATATCTTATAAGTATCCGATAAAATATATATTTTAAATTAAAATAATTAATTCCGATACTCCGTGTGTACCTATTCGCGAGTATCCGTGAAGTATCAGTATCCGATACAGGTACGTCTCCATTTTGGAGGCTTCATGTATATAAACAAATGACAAGAAATTCAATGCACATAGTAATTTTCTATTAAAATATAGTAGTTTTCAACATTCAATAGAGAACTGTAAAATGCATATTAATTCATAAATTTTATAAAAGAATTACAATGACCTAGTGATTGTGCATGTAATTGTGACTTAGTAGAATAAAACCTCACGTTTTACAATTTTTATGTTTTTATTTTAAATTGACTAAAACTAAAATTATTAAGAAAAACGCAAATGCTGCTGATTGAACTTAAGACCACACATTCTATTTCACCAGTGTATTGTAAGATGCCCATTAACTTTCTATCTTTTAAGATGTATAACAAACACTTTTAAACCTTATATTACCTTTTGTTAGGCCCTCAAAATTGTGAGACCTGTCTCCATAGCTCACCCTGTACGTCGAAATTGACCTAATGGTATTGACATGAGACTTTGGTGTTTCCTCTTTCAAGATTTCACGTTCGATTCTCTTTTGTGTCAATTTCAATAGGTTAGTTTAACTTTTAAAAAAAAGTAAAACAAAATTTATTTATAAATAATGTCCTTGTCATCAAAAGAGAGATGCTTCTAATTATTTACAAATTTGTAAATTAAATGGTTTGTGGCATTTTATAAGAGAAATGATATTTGTACAACCATTTTATACAACTTTTGTGATAACTTTCTCTCTCATACTCACATTACATTTTTTATTTTCTCTCTCTATTACTTTGATTTTCGTGCCAATACATATTTTTCTTTGTAAAAACAAGGTTGTCTATTTGGTTGTCAAACAAATAAATGTTCAAATAACACTACTCATTTTATAATTATTAAAAGTTTTAACTTTTATTTAAAGAACTCACATGGTCCCATCAAACACACATACAATTTTTTGTAGAGAACCTAAATCATATAATTGAGTTATTCGATTCAATCCAATTAAGTCATGCTATTGAGCCAATAATTCATTAGTTTCACAAACAATCTAATAATTCAATACCCTTTCTTGATCAACGGTTCGTCCCAAACCATTTTTTTTGTTAACGAACAAGTTTTTAAAACATTGATTTCGAATTGACAATGATATTCCATTGTATTAGTAGTACTTTATGCACAATCATTAGGTAACTGAATAATTCAGCCACTTGATAGTTGTAATAATAATTTTATTTTTATTTAACAATTAATTATTAATCATGATGATTTGTGAATATATTAAGATAATAAAGTGATAATTCACTTCTCCTCAAAAAAAAAAAAAAAGAAGCAATCATATATAGGACAAACTTTGGGTAGTTGTATGACAGCGCGGTTGCTTGCCCTTGGGGGGCAGGTCAAGCTATTTCGGTCACAATCCTAAATTGGTTGGTCCCATCATCCCATCTTATTCCTAAATTTAGGTTTAGCTATAGAGATTAAAATATTATTACAACTTCCGTTGCTTTTTAATTGTCACATTTTAGCATTTTACATAAACCAAGACAATTAAAAATTGATACTACTTTTGATATAATAAACTATACTTTTACTATAATGACCTTATTCATTTATATCTCATTTCATATATTTATCTCTCCTCAATAAATAACTAAAGATAATATTGGTAAAACAACATTTAATGTTGCATTGAACTTTGAAAGTGACAATTAAAAAGAAACAAATTTTTTCTCCAAAAATGATACTTAAAAAGGAATGGAGGGAGTATTGCGTTTTCCAATCGTCGTATTGGGTAGGCCAGGCTATTGACCACATTCATAAATTGGTTAGTGCTTTTTTGTTTTTGGAAAACGTTATCTTGTACCTTCAAGGATACATGTTAAGAAACTCATTATAAAAATATACATATTAAAAGTTGTATATTTAACTTTTTAAAAGTTAAACTATCATATTTTTTAATATAAAATTGTTTTTTTGGTTCCTTAACATGTGCCTTTAAAGTATATGTTAACATGATTTTTTGTTTTTTTATTTTTAATGTTAACTCCTCGGTTTTCAAATGAAAGAAATTGTGATGTAATTCGTAGTTCAATCAACGAAAAGTAAATAAAGTTTAAAAAAATTACAAAGTAATACTCAATTTTATGATCTATTAAATAATTTATATTTATTAACCATTTGAATTCAATTATTTGATTAAATATTTTTTTCTTTTCTGAACTTAGCTTTAGCTATAAGGATTTTTTTATTTTATTTTAAGGTAGCTTTAGCTATAAGGATTAGGAATCATTTTGTTTTCCACACGTGCTATTTTGTTTATTATATAGTTATTCTAAGTAAAATAATACTTTTTTCTTCACAATAAAGTAATACTAGTTCTTTGCTTTTTTTAAAGGGGAAATAACAGTACTTTGTTAATTATATAGCTTTCCTGAGTAAAATATGAGAGTGACGGACATATTAGCGCCTAATAAGGGCAAAGCTTCATTATTGCATCTGACGCCATAGATCAACAAATATTTTAACTTCTTTTGCATACGATATTTATATTCATTTATATTAATAATTGCTCTCAAAAAATAAATTAATAATTAATAATCCTGTCATTGGTATTTTCCCTAATACCAGAGAATCTTGGTACGTGGTGTATGAGTATACTACAATGCATGCGGGCTTAAAAAGTTGGCATAACCATTTTTATATTTTACTATACTGTCTCTATATTACTACTATGATATTAATAGTATTTAAATCTATAATTTTATAAAAATTATTACTCAAGCAAACATCTGTTTCAATGTAAATAATCATATCTAACAAAAAAAATGTAAATAATCGTATTCTTAAGAATGAATGTATTACTGAAAATACTTTACAAATATATTTGGAAAGAACCTAGTTTCTTATAAACATTTTCAAAATTGATTAGTGTTAAAAACAACTAAAGAAAGATGATGGAAGTGCAAAATTTCCTTTTTAAAGATATGAAATTGTTAACTAAGTGATTGAGTTTAAATGATTAATAAACTTCACGAAAGACGTATCAATCGGAAGAACCCGTGTTCGATTCTTAGAGCGAACAACTTTGGAGGACGATAATTAATCTTGGGTATATGATTATAGTGGAGTCTATTTTATTAAGTCAGCCTATTTGTCTCTTTCATAAGGTACTTTCAATATCAAAGGTTATCATAAAAAGATCTTCAAATTCTAGCTAAGGTTTAGAAAAGATATGCTTGGTAAAGTGTTTTAACTTTTTCCTTAAAGCTTCTTTTAGATTAGCCCTCGATTCGTCATAAGAGTCTTCATCGAAGGGTAATCCTTGAAGAGGAAGCCATTACCTATGTTTTTTATAGTTCAAATATTGAGTCATCGTGTTATCTGTTTGTGACTTGGAAATTCACTATTAAGATGTGGTATGATATTTTTTGATGGCTCAAGTCGAACTTGGCTATGCCTAGACTTGTTTCGGTTGTTTTTGGATTTTCGCTCATTTGGCGGTAGGTGTCATCATCAACGAGGTTTGACATTGATTTGTATTATGTGGTTGATTTGGAAGACGCGAAATGGTGCCCTTTTTTTTTCTTTTCGATTTGGCACCTTGTAAGCAAAAATTGACGCATTTAAATACATCAAATTTTCGGCTCATTTCTACTTCTAATTAAAGAGATCAAGCAATATTGAATTCGAGTACATATCTCTTTTTCGAGTATGTATCTCTTGTAATTCGTTTATTTAATATACTTTTGACATTAAAAGAAAAAGATATGTATTCAATAAAATGCTATTCTCTTTTTTTGAATAAAAATACTATTCTCATCCCCTCATAAAAAAGAAATACAATTCTCTTGTCCAAAAAATAAATAAATTTAATACTATAAGCCCAGCCAGGAGGCCATATGTCGTTGTCGTCGGTTTCCCTAACATTGTTATTGTCACCGCCTTTATGAATTATTATTAAAAAAAAGAATCTTAAAAATCTAATCAATCCAAATCCGAATCCTGCCACATACACCCTTATGGTGACGAATCCATCACTGCCTTTATAAAATTATTTAAAGAAAAAGAATTTTAAAATCAAACCAATCCATATCCTTGCCACATACACCTACACCTTAGAGTCACGAATCCATTAACCATTAATCCATTATAATTTAGGGGGTGTATTGGATCATGATTCTAAAGAACTTTAAAAGACTTTTTTATCATGAAAAAGTCGAGTGAGATTTCTTATGATTGTTTTTTTTCTTTTAAGATTTTCTATCTCTCCCTCCCTCCTCCTCCTCCTCCTCCTCCCTCTCTCTCTCTAACTCTCCTGTAAAAAAAAATAAAGTAAAATAAAATAAAAGAGTCTTTATTGAGATTTTGTGAAAGAGAGTGTGTTATTATGATATTTTTTTCGATTATTTCATAAAATTCATAAAATCTCTTGAAATCCATAAAATCATTTCAAATCCTTTAAAATCATATGAATTAAATCCATTGAAATCCTTAATAGTCTTTTAAAATCATCAAGGTTATCAAAATCCTGCAAAGTCTTTTAAAATCCTCAAGACTTTTTTAAACAAAAATTGTCCTTTAAAATTCTAATTCAATACACCCTCCTTAGATAAGTGAATAAATAAACGACCGACTTAGACTAAAAAGAATCTTAAATAATATACAAAATTATTCATGGCCTTAACTTAATTTTAAATAATTGTTTAGTTTAGTTCTCTAAATAAAATTATTTACTTATTTGAGTCTTTTAGAAGCTATGTTTGAATATGAACTTCAAGTTTTAAATATATGTTTCCGTAAAAAAAAACAAAGTTTTAGGTAAAGAAGTTCTCATTAAATTTGTTGTTCACGCTATTCCGTCATATTGTATGAGTGCTTTTCTCCTTCCTTCCACCATGTGATGAGATTGAACGAATAATGAATTCATTTTATTGGGGTTCTAAGAAGAATGGCCGTGGAGGAATTAATTGAAAGAGATGGGATAAAGTTACCTTGCACAAAAGTTCAGGAGAACTCGGTTTCTGAAACATGTAAGCTTTCAACTTGTCTATGCTCGGTAAACAAGGTTGGAAACTCCTCAATGATTCTAGCTCCTTACTTACTCGTATTCTCAAAGCCAAATACTCCCTAGAAGGGATATCTCGGATGCAAATATTGGTCATAATCCAAGCTTTACATGGAGGAGCATTTGGAGTTCCCAAAACCTTATCACTTTGGGTTATAGATGGAAGATTGACAATGGTTCCCAAATTAATGTTTGGTCATCACCATGGATTCACACTCTCCCTACACTTAAACTGTCTACCGCCTCTCCACCCAATTTGCATTCTTTGACGGTACGAGACTTATTGAATTCAGATTTGCGTTCTTGGAATAACAATGTTATCAACAATTGATTTTCAATCACAAATGCTTCAACCATTAAAGATATGCCCCTCCATGCGTTGACTTTCATGATACTTGCGTATGGAATCACTCTGTGAACGGTAACTACATTGTCAAATCAGCCTACAAGTCATGTCATTGCAAGAAGAAATTTCCCCATCTTATGTCCCACTTCTCGTAATTGGGATGCATTATGGAAACAACAAGTCCCACCAAGAATTTGGTCTATGTTATGGCGTATGGCTCACAGTTGTCTTCCTACGCATTCCCGCTTGTCAGAGAAGGGTCTCCCAATCAACGATAACTGTGTGCATTGTGAACAACTGGATGAAACACACATCCACACTTTTTTTGTGTGCCCAAAAGCCATGAAGTGTTGGGATTAATTGGGCTGGACAACACTATCCATAATTTATTGTGTATTGCTAACGACTTTACTTGTTTTCTCTTTGATTTCCTTAACAAGATCCCGACTCAGCAATAGGAACTGGCATCAATGATTCTCTGGAGTCTGTGGAAAAGTCAAAATTCCAAGTTATAGGAAGGCACAAACACACCTTCTAAATATCTTGTGTTGCGGGCTAAAAATTCTCTCCAAGAATGGATGTAGATGCAAAAAGCAAGGCAACCGAGTCAAGGTATACATCAACAAACGTTGTGGGAAAAACCTCCGCCTCTCATGGTGAAATGTAATGTGGATTATGCACTCTTTAACAACAACACTATTACGAGTCTTGCCATATACTTTAGAGACTCCTCTGGGTCGTTGTTGTTAGGCTTCTCGAAGTATTCCTATTTCAATTCTACTACTCCAGAAGCTCAAGCAATAGGCTTATTTGAGGCCATAAACATTGTTATTGATTGCCACATGCCATCTGTTATCTTTGAGTCCAACTGTAGGTTACTTGTTGATGCTATTAACTCCAAATCTACTCCAAACAATGAGTTCAGAGATATTATATCTAGATGTAAGGATCTATTATCATCTCACAATAATTTTATTGTGAGCTATGTCAGGAGACAAACAAATAGGGTAGCTCATAACATAGCTAGAGCTTTCTTATCTCACCCTAGCCTCCATATTTTTCATGAAGTACCCTCTACATTGTACCCGTTATTCTTTAATGAAATGAATTAGTTCTGCCTTTGCTAAAAAAAAGGTTTCAAATATATGATTTCCTTTTTCAATAATCTCTCATATTCACAACATGTTCTTATTCTCTCTATTGTTTTTGTCAATACAATACCCTAATATAAATTTTCTAAAATATCAGTTCAGGATGTTAAAATTTGATATTGAATAATTAAAATAATTGAGTCGAATTACTTAATTTAAATTATCGTTTTACTTATAAGAACAAGATACAATTTTAATGATGTTATATTTGATATTAGAGTTTGGTTGATTCACACCGCATCTTAGTTGTTTCACACCGCATCTTAGATAATTCGGGATGAGTTAGAAGTACCGATTTCTTTAATTTTTTTTTTTCTGTATGTACTAAGTATCATTTCATAATTATTAAGAACTTAAAAGAAAGAAAATGTTGTCCCAAAAGAATTAAGACCTTTTACTTATGAAAATTACGAGTCTAACATAAGTGTCATTAACATTCCACTAATATCAATGATTAGGACCTTTACTCATGAAAATTATGAGTATCATATGGAATGTGAAAATTAGACAGAATTGACATCCAAAATGTTCATAACATATTCAATTTTGTTAAGTTTTATTGTGGATTTGGTAAAAAATATATCATTATGGATTAAATTTCACTTATACGATGGTAACCTTATTTTTTAATATAAGAATCATAGACTTTTATGTGAAGGTTAATTTATTTATAAAATTCATTTGAAAATTTTATTTGTGATGGGAAATTCTATATTGCAAAAATGGTATACAAGTGTCGTTCACAAGCTGTGTCACTCAGCTGCCAAGCCCCTGCCCTGTTTTGAAGGGTCATGAAATTATGATCAAAATCCTTGAAGAAGAGTATCAGGTATGACTTTAAATTTTCAAAAGCAAAAATATCTAGGATATGAACAATTCAAATATAATAATCTCTAGTTCATGATTTCTTGAAGCATATATAAGATATATACTATGAGTTCTCTTTTGCAGGTGTTGAAGAGATCCTAAATGTGCTTGCAATCAATTTGGATGCTTAGGATAGGCCTAACATGAATAACACTCTAGTCTCTTGACAAAGACATACTCGCGCTTAAATATGGGTTCATAAAAACTCATCGACATAACCACTAACCAACGACTTTATATTTTCATATTGTTATGATTAAGTCTTCAACATTTTCAATTAATGGAAGTTTGTTATAGTATTTTCATATGCTTGAGCCATTCTTTAACCATGATTTTTTTTTTGTTGAATGACAAATATTAGTATGTTAGGATTTTCATATGCCTAATGAGATATCTTTACCCCCATTAACCGGTTATCCAACCCTGGAAACTTAGATGGTAGTTCATCTCTCTATCTATACAGTTTCATTTTTCCGTTACTATCTACCTGTTCTTATGAATCTAATGGTACACAATTCTTGACCCCTCGTTTATACAAATATAAGCTATAAGTTGTATTTTTATTGTTAAAATTATATTCAAATCTTTTACCACACTGAACATAGACGCGCATAAAATGTCATTCAATATATTGATGTATGATTTTCTTTTTAAATTTTTCGATGAGGTGGTGCACAAGGACATTAAACATTTTTATAATTATTTGTGCATATAAAGATATAAACCACATGTCATTGTCATTCAATATATATTTTAATAGAATATCCTAAACTAAATACTTTCAACAAACGGAGAAGAAATTCAAAATCTCACAAACATCTTTACCTAGATAACATGCACTCCTTATAGTATTTCCGATTGTTAAACAAATTATAACACGTGAGACAATTGATGTTTCATGGAAAGAGCCATAAATCAATCTCCCACCGTCACTCACTCATTAATTGATTTTAAGCGGATTTAAAAAAAAAAAAATTATACTTCCCACCACTCCGTTAAATATGTTTCAATTACACTCATCTCACGATAAAATCTAACGTTAAAGTGGATGAATTTGTCCACCACTATGACCACCTCCAGTTACGTCTAATCACCATTTCATCCACCTCTATCTCCAATTTGATCACCATCGACTACCACTACTAAAAAAAAAAAAAATGTTGTTTTCACACAAAATTTTAGACACATTAAGGACAAATTTTGACGATAACGTTTCAGAAAGAGCTATACGGAGGTCGATCACCACTTTGACCTTCAGCTCCACAGCCGTCAACCACCACTCTGATGATCAATATTAACAACCACTTTAACCAGTGCTGACCACCACTCCGACCACCGCTAATCAACACTGCATCCACCTTCGACTATCACTTTGACCACCAGCTGACACCACTCTAACCACCGCTTTAATCAATTTCAACTATCACTCTGATGCATACAACTTTGAGCTCCAATATGAGTACCATCAATTATTATACTATGAATACCACTTCGTCCACCGCCGTTCAACACTCCAATCACCCATCAATCATCAATCTGACCACGACTCCAACCACCACGACCATCACCCTGGTCCCAACTTCTAACATCTCAGTCTGCTTTCAGGATTACCGACTGACACCCTACAAACCAACACATGTCTTTTCAGCATGTTTTGTCCTCACTCACACGCTTTCTAAGAAACGTCTAGAAGGCCACCCATCCAAAGACTACTCCAAAGCACGCTTAACTGTGGAGTTCTTATGAAACGGGCTACCGAAAAGAAGATGCATCTTGTTGATATAGGTAACACCAAACAATTCTAATAAGTCATCTTTCAACCATTCAGTCCCAGATCTGCACGGCTTCAGGATCCCTCTCATTTTGATGTGATTCGATTTTTGTTTAGAAGCTTCCAAGAGCTGAACCACTCCCCGCCCTCATCAGCCTCGAGCGGAGGCGTTACACAACTATATCCACCTTCGATCACCAATATGACCACTACTGACTACCACTCTAACCTCCTCTACAATCACCACCCCTTACCACCTCAAAAACCATTGCTTTCAACCACTTTTATTATAATTACTACTAAAATAAATAGATTATATATTTGTAAAATTTTAATTATTTTGCAAATCCAATTGAACAAATTGTTCAAATTAAGATATATTTATGATGAATATTTATTTTTATGTTTGAAACTGATTTTGATTTTTGAATTTTTCAAATTCAAAGCAAAAACAATTTTTGGATTTTTGAATTTTTTCAAAACTTAAAATAAAAAATGATTACAGACGGCCTATAAGATTAATGATATTTATTTATACAATCATTTTGTGATAATTTTTTAGACAACTTTCCTTTTCGATTATGAGAGATAGCTCTTTAAAATTTATTGCAAAATGATTGTACAAATATTATTTTTGAGTCTATTAAATATATATATATATATATATACACACTATTGAACAAACAACACGTGAAGAAAAATGAAGTTTCACAGAAGAACCGTAAATCAATATTTAATTTAATTTAATAAAAATGGGAATAACCCCACGTGCTTCCACAAGGATGTCAACTTTTGAACAAAACCACTGTGGCTGCTCTATATAAATAGAAGTGTATAGCTCAATCCATTATCAGTGGTGTGCTTCCACAGTCACTTTGAAATTCCAAAACATGTTGTTTTCTACCACAAAAGACTCAGAGTTTGCATATTTGGAAGATATTCAACAATACCTTCTTCATGATGATTCCAACATTCATACACCACATCAACAAATTCAAAGCCCTAACAATGATTCAAAGACAACTGCATCTAAGCGCGAAGTGAAGGCGCCTCCCACATGGAAGCGTTACAGAGGCGTGAGGCGTAGGCCGTGGGGAAAGTTTGCCGCAGAGATAAGAGACCCAAAAAAGAATGGTGCTAGGGTTTGGCTTGGTACTTATGTGACTGAGGAGGAAGCAGGTTTTGCTTACGATAAAGCTGCTTTCAAGATGCGTGGCCAAAAGGCCAAGCTTAATTTTCCCCACCTCATTGGCTCTGATGTGTACATGTCGGAGTCAAAGAGGAAGGTGGCTTTGAAACGGGAATCACCAGAGCCTTCTTCTTCATCGGAAGATAGTTGTGAGTCATCGTCACCAGGATCGAAGAGGAGGAGCATGGTTGACCTACTTAACAAATTAGCCAAGAATAGAAGCCAAGTCATGGTGGTAGAAAATGAAATGGCCTCACTAGAAAATGATGTTGAGCAATGGGTGAATGAGTTGAGTGATTGCTCCCTAATATGGTGCTCTTAATTATCGTAGCTATGTTTATTTTAATTTTTCTATTTCTGCAGCTCCTAAGTTATTTAGGTTTTTGCTGTAAGTGCAGCTGTTCCTAGAATAAGTTTGAGATAATTTTTGCATAACCCTGATGTTATACTATGGGGGTTATGTTTAAGCATAGCTACGACTATATTGTAATTTTTTCAACAGATCATTTCTTTGGATCTGTTGTTAAATTGAAGAAAAATAAGTCTAAGATTTCTCAATTTCAATTTGTTTTACTTTTGGTTTGTTCCTAAAAAAAAGTAATAACTGTAAAAAAAGTTGAAAAGACAAACTCTCATAATTTTTAGTAAAATAGTTAATTTTGTAAATAAATTAAAATGGAATTAGAAGATCCACCTTTGAACCATTTTGAGGTCCATATTAAAAGAGTGGTGATACATGTACACCCCCATGTGACAATACACCTCTTACACCCACATAAAATCCTGACATGTGGCAAGGAAAAGGGAGAGGAGATGAAAGAGAAAGTATGGTTGTGAAATGAATTTACCAAAATATCCTTAATGCATGGGATGTACAATAGAGTGTATGATTAAAGGGTGTTCATGTAACATTTTCTCCCCAAAGTCATGGATTTACGAATTGTTTTTAATATTTTCTCCCCAAAATAATAATATAAGTATTTATGTAAAAAGGAACATGTTGAATTTTACTTTTTATAGCTTTGAGAAAATTGAGTGATTCTTCAAGACCAAGTTTGTTTAAATCATTTGTTTCCTGAATAGTCATTTATCTTGTTTACAAAGTGTATGAATTGTAACTTTCATAATTGTTCTCATAAAGATTTGAGATTATTTAATTTGACTCTTCTTTTCAAATGATGATGGAGGTTGCTAGATGGAGAAAGAGCTTGTTGGAACGGAGTGTTGAAGCTAAATATTGTGAAGGGAATTCTTCTTACCAAATACCTCACCAGGGATGAATGCCGGAATCCATCATGGGCAGACGGTCCACCCGAAAAATTAAAAAATTAATAATCATAGATTAATTTTACGAGATTTTAAATAATATCATAACGGTTGTAGTTTTCAGCAATTTCGAACCCTCACACAACGGTGTGCAAATTTTTTGTCACGCTTATACTTTACCGGTGAATGAAATTTACAATTAATGTTTGTACAATATTATGTGTTTATATATTATATTTCATTTTAGTGGTCCATCCATTTTTTATTTTTTTTGGCTCCGCTATTGCTTGGGATATTGGCCAAATATAATTCACTTTTGAGGAAAGATTTATGTGAGCTTGCTTGATAAGGTGAGATGATCACGATTGAATCTTTAAGTTTGTGAAGAAAACTATTTGGAACAGAGAAACAATCTCTTTTTGACATGACTATTAGTTATCGAATATAAATCAAGATCGATCTATCATCCATTATATTATTTCTCTCTATCCCTATACTTTTTTTAGCAGCAAATTTTATCTAAAAACCAGATCTCTGCTCAAGACAAAAAGAGACTGATGATTAAGATAATACAAGCTAAAAGATGGCGTATATAGGTGGAACACATGAAAATAAACACCATTAAAGACACCACTACCCACAACACCTAGCCAATCCATATCTTTAACATCCATGAGGACAACACCCTCCAAAATAAACATCATCACATAAAACAGACTCCTTCAAAAAACGACCATTGAAAAAATAATATCCATAAACTACCCATTGCCACCACTCACCCCAAAAGAACACCCGTATAAATGAAACACCCGATCATCCACACCAAAATTGAACCACATCCGATCTATCATTCAGCTTCCAGATCACATACCCAGTCTCTCTATCCCTCTATCACCTACCCAGATCACATGAATGCATCACTCCTTTCTTGCTTCTATCTATGCTAAGGCATAATATAATATTTGGGTGTGTAGGAAAAATTTTCACTTGTAAAATCTAGTTTTTCTGCCGCATCAAAGTTTGTTGGTACTTGGTCGATAAGATCATAAAGCCAATATTTCACCACCATATAAAACAAAAATATGTTTGATGTACACTCGTATAAATCTATACATCTTGAGTGAGAAATAAATAAAGAGCAAGTAATATATAATAGTTGATTTTTTTATAGTATCCGAGATTTGAACCCACACCTTACATATATTATGCATTATCCTCAACAATTGATTATGCTTGCAGGAACAACATCTTATAATACTTGATAAAAAATTACAATGTGTACGCGAGATTATCAACAGAATAAACTAATAATATTCAACAAAGAGGGGATTTATTCATTTGTTGAACAACAAAAAGTGATGACCGTTGGCACAACTAATTAGTTCAGGAAGTTTCACAGAAATGACCTTAAGGGAATATATAGATTAAATAATGAAATAACACACGCTGTTTCAATGTTCATTTTTGAATAAACAATTTCATAAACAAGAGTTGTTGCTATATATATATAAGTGTAGTGAGTAGAGCACATATTCCCAAGTCTCAGTGCTTCCACAAACGAAAACTTAGATCTAAATTAACACCACTAATTCTCTCATCTAAATTAAACATGGCTTCTACCACCAATGACTCAGATTTTGCCTATTTGGAACATATTCAACAATACCTTCTTTTTGATGATTCCAGCTTTCTAACATCTTATCAACCTTCTCCAAGCCCTAAAAGTGACAATGAGTCAGACACAATTGTAGAGGCGCGTGAAGTAAACACCCCTCCCATATGGAAGCGGTACAAGGGCGTGAGGCGTAGGCCATGGGGGAAGTTCGCGGCAGAGATAAGAGATCCAAAAAAGAATGGTGCTAGGGTTTGGCTTGGTACTTATGTGACTGAGGAGGAAGCAGCTTTGGCTTACGACAAAGCTGCTTTTAAGATGCGTGGCCGAAAGGCCAAGCTTAATTTTCCCCACCTCATTGGCTCTGATGTGTTTACACCAGAGCCAGAGAAGGAGGTGGTTTTGAAACGGGAATCACCGGAGCCTTCTTCATCGGAGGAAAGTTGTGAGTCATCGTCACCAAGGTTAAAGAGGAGGAGGGGCACGGTTGACCTACTTAACAAACTAGCCAAGAATAGATGCCAAGCTAAGGTGGTTGAAATTGAAACGGCATCATCACATGCTAATGATTTTGAGCAATGGGTGAATGAGTTGAGTGATAGCTCTCTAATTTGGTTCTCTTAGCTAGGGTTGTATCATTTTAATTTTTCTGTTTCGCAGCTCCTAAGTTAAATAGTTTTTCTGTGAGTGTAGCTGCTCCTACTTAGTTTGAGATCATTTTTTTCATTACTCTGATGAACTTCGATGGGTGATGTTTAAGCAAAGCTACGACTTTATTGTATTTTTTTTTTCCAACAGAGCACTCATTTCTTTGGATTTATTGTTAAATTGATGAAAACTATGTCTAAGTTTGCACAATTTAAACTTATTTTACATTTGTTTGTTACCAAGATATTTGTTTTGAAAATGTAACCCCAAAATATAAATAATAGCCTTTATTCACAAGGAATGGTCCTTCTAATATTGACTTCGAGAAAGCGTCAAAAGGCAAACCCCCACAATTTTGAGTAAAATAGTGAATTTGGTAAATAAATAGAAGGGGAGTGCCTTGTCTTTTTTACGAATGGCTAATTGTTCTAATGTATTGTATCCATATAGGTAGCTTTGGTTTTTGTTTTGAGGCTTCTAGATTACTCATTGTAGTTAGTTTGGTCTTTGTACTCAGTTTTCAGCTTCTTCCTAATAAAATAGTTTCATTTGATATTAAAAAAGAAGAAGGGGAGTAGATATGCTATTTTTTTAAGGTTCACCTTTGAACCATTTTGAGGTCGATCGTGTAGCAAGTGTGAGTTAGAAGTCCCGCTTATATATAGCTTTAGTCTTCCACTTTCTTTGTAATTATAAACAATGCGAGACATTTTCAATATGTATATTTTCAACCAACACTATCAATCTTTATTAATTTTCATTGCATCTCACAACATTCTAAGACAAGATTATAAGAAAAAATAATATGTCATATACAAACTTAAAGTATTTCTAAGTAATGTATCTTGTACGAAGACTTAGAGCTCCTGTATCTAGCCTTGTTATCCCTCTTCCTTATAATTCTAAGGAACTAAGACTTTTTCAACATGTATATATTTTCAACTAACAACAATTTTTGAATTTCAAGCGTGAGTGATCAAGTCCTACATCACCTTAAGGGTATAGATGAAGATGCGGCGTCTCCATCTCTTGTAGTCTTGGAGCATTGACTTGACCCCAAACTCTCCAACAAGTGATATTAGAGCCCATATTCGGCTTAGTGGGGAATGAGAGTTGGATCCGTCGTTGGATCCTATTATAGAAGTGGGAACTCACACTTGAGGGGAAGATTGTTGGATTTCAAGTGTTAGTTGTTAAGTCTCACATCTCTTCTCAATGGATGAAAGGTTGGATATGTAAGAGAGGTAGTTCATATATCTAATGTCTTAAGGATTTAGGGGGATATGTGTCGTCTTCCTTTTTTGTGGTCTTCAAGCATTGAACCGTTGTTACTCCCATGATCTTGTACACTCTTCAACAAAGAAGGTATTCCACTTAGTTTGGCTCACAACATTTTCGTGCATTTGTTTGGAGATCAATAGTAAAATCAAATTAAACAATGAGTTAGCGGTAATGTGTTTTCAAGTGCAATCCAAATGCGACAACATAGCATATGAAGTCTACCCACCTTCTAAAGGTTGCAGAGCTTTCACCAAATCACGTGTGCCACTATCAGACACAATAATCTTAATTTTAAATCGATCAGTTTGGTGGATAGAGGGGATTTAATTAAACTTTTTTCATTGGAAGAGGTAAAGCAAGCAATGTACGACTGTGACAATTTCAAGAGTTCAGGACCGGATGAGATAAATTTGCTTTGAAGGTTATTTGGCTCTCTATGGTGTGGGTGATTTGAAAAGAAAGATACACACGTTTATTTTCAAAACAAGGAGGATCAATTACAAAGTTTATATTAAAAGAATAAGATTCAAACTTTTTGGTGGTTAAAATCGACATATGTTACATTCAATTTCGATTACCATTATTGGAGACTTAATCATCTTCATTGCTTGTTTGTTTGTTACCTAGCATGTTTCCCTCTTTGTTTTTGCTTTGTTCTTTTTAGACCTGGTTTTCTAACTTTGTAACTTTCTCGAAGACTTCTCTAACACATCTTGTGCTAGAAATATTTTTTTTGCTTTGGTTAATATATTTTATTTTGACATATTAAAAAAAATAAAAATAAATAATTTGTTATTGTTATTGTTATTGGTGCTCAGTAATGTAATCACTTTTAAAGTGACGCTACATTTAATACTAAATGTTAATTTGATAAAGTTTCATGATTAAAAGATATATTTTTTTAGGGATGATTAGAAGATATTATTATCCGTATACAACAATGCATTTAATAATGCATTTACTAATGGTGCATTATACGTTATCATTGCCAAAATAAAATACTAACGTTATCATTGCCAAAATAAAATACTCCTATTGGGTTTATCCATAAAGCTGATATTATTTTTTGTTCCTAGCATTTTTTTTCCTTCAAGATAATCCTATTTGAGGTGTATGAGACACTAATTATCTATTTAAATCAAAGTTTGAATTTTTACTAACTCCAAATGTTTAGTTTAGTGGTAAAAAGACATCTTTTAAATTTAAATAGAGGGAGATAAAAAAATACGTCCGAACTAACAATCTCTCGACCCTAAATTTTTATTAGCAAATAAAAAAATATTTGAATTTTAATTCACTACACGTGTAGGAGTCTAATTCATTCGTGTTTTTGAATTCTGTTTATTCATAAAACCAATAATTTTTTTAAGGAATATAAAAGGGCCTAGGCCATAAAAAAAGACAATAACAAATGAATTAAAAGAAAAACATAAATTCCCCTAATATCAACTAGAACCAAATGTTTAATGTTCTCGTAAATTTTACTCGGTTGATATAGACAATACATAATATATGTAGGGTCTGGAGTTCAAACCCCGACCACCACAACAAAAAAATCAAATGTCAAAGTTGAACCGAAGCGAAAATACTCATTTATTGTCAACCCATCACTAGAGTCGCACCCATATTAGTTTAAGAATCTAAACAATCGCTATAAAACAAGTTACAATGTCCATGCGTGATAACCAAAAGCAATAAACTAATTATATTCAACAAAGGGAGAAGAGATTAAAAAATATATAAAAAAATAAGGGTTTTGTTATACATTTATTGAACAACTGAAAGTGATGACCATTGGCACAACTCAAAAATTCATGAAGTTTCACAGAAATGACCTTAAGGGAATATATAGATTAAATAATGAAATACCACACGCGGTTTCAATGTTAGTTTTTGAATAAACAATTTCATAAACAAGAATTGTTGCAATATATAAATAAAGTTAGTATAGCACCATATCCACAAGTCTCATTGCTTCCACAAACGGTAGACTTTAGATCCAAAATACCACTACTCTTTCCTCCAAAACATGGCTTCAACCACCAAAGACTCAGATTTGGAATATTTGGAACACATTCAACAATACCTTCTTTTTGATGATTCTAGCATGCTGAAATCTCATCAACCTTTTCCAAGCCCTAAAAGTGACAATGATTTAGACACAACTGTAGAGGCGCGTGAAGTAAGCATGCCTCCTGTATGGAAGCGGTACAAGGGAGTGAGGCGTAGGCCATGGGGGAAGTTCGCAGCTGAGATAAGAGATCCAAAAAAGAATGGTGCTAGAGTTTGGCTTGGAACGTATGTGACTGAGGAGGAAGCAGCTTTGGCTTACGACAAAGCTGCTTTTAAGATGCGAGGCCGAAAGGCCAAGCTTAATTTTCCCCACCTCATTGGCTCTGATGTGTCTACATCTGAGCCAGAGAGGGAGGTGGTTTTGAAAAGGGAATCACCCGAGCCTTCTTCTTCTTCATCGGAGGGAAGTTGTGAGTCAGTGTCACCAGGGTTGAAGAGGAGGAGGGGCATGGTTGACCTACTTAACAAATTAGCCAAGAATAGAAGCCAAGTAGCCACGGTGGTTGGCGTTGAAAAGGCCTCACAAGCAAATGATTTTGAGCAGTGGGTGAATGAGTTGAATGATTGCACTCTAATCTAGAGCTCATAGTGTAGTTGCATTTATTTTATTTTTTCTTCTAATTTGTGCAGTTTCCTAATATTTTTTTCATCACCCTTTTGATATTAATCAAGGCGTGATGTTAAGCAAAACAAAAACAATATGCTTTTGTTATTTTTCCAAAAATTTCTTTGGATTTGATTTAAGTTGAAGAAAAGGATATTTAATATGCAGAATTTCCTTTCCAAAAAAAAAAAAAAAAAAGATGCACCATTTCAATCCTTTCTATCCTTATGTAACCAAAAAAAAAATCCTTTCTATCCTTAGTACAAGCAAGTTAAGTTATCCAATCCCTCAATTTTGTTTGAAAGATTGTTTTTTGTTACACCAATTGAGTGAAAAAGTTGCAATAGTGGAAATCAATTCTCCTCCTTTTTTTTAAAGGCATTGCATATATTTTAAATTGATGAATGAGTACACTAGGTGCTCACACAAATCCCAATATAGAAAAAAAAAATACAAGCAATGAAAGAAAGTCTGAGAACCTAGTATTAAGATTAGGGATAACTGCATTAAAGGATTAAGAAAATTAAAACAACCAAAACAAAGGGACAACAAAAATAACATAAATACAAAAACTCAAATAATAGAGAAACTAAGAAAGCCTCGATACAAAAAGAGCCATGCTTATACACAACGACAATAATTATCCCGAATTTATCAAGAATGAAAACAAACCAATCAAAATCAGGGTTGGTGGGGAGAAAAATATGGAAAATCCTAAAATAGTGAGTGGCATTAGCATACATGCACATGTATCGTGAAACAGTCGGGAAGCAATTTTTCGTTTTAAATAGCATTTTTGATATAAAAAAGAAAAAAGGAAAATGCTAAACAACCCAAGAGGATTTATCCCGATAGCATCAAGAATTCACATGATTGGCTAATTATTCGGTGTGTATAACAGCGCTGAAAAAAAACTAGGTAACCGTACAAAGAGCTATCTTAAAAGATAAACAAAAGGTTCAACAACCCACTCATAGAACTATAAGGATTCCTCCATGACTCACGCAGAACCACTTTTAAGAAAAAACTTCGTTCGATTCATCAATTGCTCAATATTCATAACTTTATTAGAGAAAATAACATCATTATGATCCTTTTAAATCAACCACACCATTGAATGCTAAGCTAACGCAGAACGATGTATTAGACGAGGGCCACATCCGAATGAACAAAAGATTTGAAAGATAGACAAATACGTTTCTTTTGAGTTTTAAAAAGATTAATTACAGGTTGACATCCTTTTTTTTACACCTCCATGTGCGGCACTAGAGAGAAGAGAGAGTGAGAGACAAAGTTGGTGAGTGTGGTAGAGACAAATATTTAGTCATAATAAATAGAAAAAATAGACTCAAAGTTATATAATTTCTCTGTTTTAAAATGATTGTCACTTTAGCTAATTGCACACGAATTAAGGAATGAAATAAAGTAATCAAATGTCAAAACAATTTTACTAAAATAATCTTATTTTATAAGAACAAGACAAATTTAAAGTTGCATTGAAAATTGTGTGAGAGAGAAAAATTGAAGTATTTATTGAGGGTAAAGTTGGAAGAAAAAAATTAAAGTTGTATTGAAAATGTAAAGTGATATTCATTTTAAAACAATTTTTTTTGACTAAATCGACGTTCATTTTGAAACAGAGGGTGTATTTTTAAAGAGAGAATTGGCTAAAAGGATATTATCGGATTTGCTCGTTGGTAGAAAGTAGAAACAAGCATATGGTATATTTAAACACTGGGTGATTTAATTTTCATTTGTGAATATCTTGGCCTCTGAGTTATCGTCATTAAGAAATTTTAAGAATATTTCGTGTTGAACGCATATATTCACTAGGCAAGTTGGAGGAAATTGAAAATCATGATTCGATCTCGTAGATTATTTGTTTCCTTTTTTGGAAGTTGAAATTTATGCTTTGGATTCATTCACCTCGATATAATTCATTTACTAAAACATGCACGTGTACTGTCCATAACTATTATGCCATGTTGCCTTTCCTTCAAGTCCGAGAAGCTTGATTTTAGAACTAATTATTTTCCGTAGATACAGATTACATCCTCCGATCATATATATTAGAAAAAATTCATGTTTTAGATACATTCAATAAAGGATTAATGGTGTTTTACACCCTGTAATATAGGTTATTTTTTATTTTCCCCTGTAAAATATTTTTTTTTATTTACCTCCTGTAAAAAAAATATTTTACAGAGAAGAAAACAAAAAATGACCTATATTACAGGGGGTAAAGCACCATTAACCCTTCAATAAATGATGTATATTGTCTACAATAAAAATCACATACATCATTTATTGAATGAATCTAAAACATGAATTTTTGCTTATATTTGTGACCGGATGATGTATTTAGTACCAACCCATAACATACATTAATTATTATGCTGTATTATTTGAATGGATTCCCTTTAATAAAAAAATAATTGATTCCCTTTTACATATACAAATGTACAAAAATAAGTGAGCTCAGCATGTGCTGTTTGCTAATTAAGTTTATAATGTCACTACGTGTCCTATATGCATAATGATCATCATATTATAACTAATCTCTATTTTTTTTTAAGGGGAATAACTAATCTATCTATATATAATGTAATGAAAGCATATGTGAAATTTTTATATTGTTTCTTGGTTACTTTTATATTGTTGAAGATTTATAATTGAGAGGTTATGCACATATCTAAATGATCAGCATGATAAGATTTGATTCCTTTTGCATTAAAAAAAAGAAAATGTTAACTTGTGCCCTTAAGACACATGTTAATGATTCCATTAATAGAAATTATGTCTCAAAAATTGCGTTAATTTATTGTTTAAAAATTTAATATTAATTTTTTCAATTAATACTTACTACCAGTGGCAAGAATTTAATGTTTAACCTGTGCCCTAAAGACACACGTTAACATAAACCTAAAAAAATTTGAACAATGCGACAATCAATGATTCAGCTTCAGAGTAGGAAACACAGTTATAGTAACATTTCAGCTTATTGATTACTCTCTCCATCTCAATGGATTCCCATTATTAAGATAGGCATTGTGTTAACAACACAGGTTTTGAAATATTTTTCCCAATATTTTATACATGGACATGGCATCGATTAAGAAATATTCCTTCCGTTTTAAAATAAGTGTCGCTTTAATCAATTGCACATATATTAAGAAATGGAATAAAGTAGTCAAATGTCATAGCAATTTCACCAAATTATCCTAATCAACTATTAATTTGTTTTTAATTAAAGAAAAAATAATACTTTGGAAGTAGTGTAACATAGTATTAATTGAAGGGTACAATTGAAAAGAAAAAGTTATTATTGCATTGGAAACTGAAAGTGGAATTTATTTTGAAACAAATTTTTTTTTTGGCTAAAACAACACTAATTTTGAAACGGATGGAGTATAACAAGTAAGTTTTTAATAAATAATAGTGTAATTGTTTTTATTTAAAGAAAAAAAGTAATGTAATTGTTATTTTGTCAAATGTAATATTTATATTTCCAAGAAAAAACTTCTATCTATGAAATCCTTAACCATTATCTTTAGGGTACCGATTATCAAGACCTTTTAAATATTTGTATTCATATTTTTTACATAACTATTTTAAAAAAAGGCAAAATACTTTTTACGGTTTTTTAAGTTAGATGTTTATAACCAGTGGCGGAACCGGGGGGTGGCAAGGGGGAGCCACCGCCACCCCATTATTTAAGAGAAATTACGAAAATGCCCTTGCTTAATAATAATATTTTCCAACTAATATTTCATTTGGTCGGCATATTTCTCTCTCATCTGAAAGAACAAACGCGACTTCTCTTCTTCTTCTCCAAATTCCAATCACTCCATCCATCTTCAATCTCCAATCTCCATCCATCTTCTCCAATCGCAACCGCCGTCCAACCGCAACCGCACCGCCGCTGCGACCAATCACCTCCTTCTCCAATCTCCATCCATCTTCTCTGTTGTCTAAAGTCTCCACAAACCCTAATTCTTGTAAATTGCAAGGTAATAAGAAATTGAATGTATTTTCCTTCAAATATGATTATTCTCTGATGATTACGTTGGTTTTAATCACTTTTAGTTACCTCTGATTGTTCAATTTATGGTTTTTTCAAGTGTTGGTTCACTTTGATAGTTTGATTGTAACAGGTGGTTTTAAGTGTTGGTTTTAATCACTTTTAGTTACCTCTGATATGTTCCCTTTGATCTGTTACAAACTATTGTTGATTGTAATCTTATTGTTGGTTTGATTCTTGCTGTTAAGAGGTGGAAAAGTTAAGATGAAGTTTCAAAGAATCGATTCTATTTTCAAGAGGAAGGCCATTGATATTCAAAAAGATGAAGTTATAATTTCTTCATCCGAACCTGAACAAGTTCATGAGAATCCAAGAATCAAAGAAAATGAGTCTCGTCCTTCAAAGATTAATAGAGTTGATCCGGATGACATTGAAAATTCTTTAGAAAGGGATCCAGAAAAACGTATTCCAATTTACCAATATCCACCAAATCAAAAGGATGCAATACGAAGAGCCTATCTAAAATGGGGTCCTTATCAATCAAACTTAGAAAACTATCCCATGTCTGGTATCGGGAAAGCACAAAGGCGGTTTCAACACAATTGGTTTAGCTTGTTTTCTTCGTGGCTAGAATATTCGCCGTCAGAAGATGCTGCCTATTGCTTACAATGTTATCTATTTAGCAACAAACCAAGTGGACGTCCCGGATCAGAAGTATTCATTTCTACTGGCTTTAGAAGTTGGAGGAAAGTTAGGAATGGAGAGAATTGTTCCTTTCTTAAACATATAGAGAAGGATCCTCACTCACCACACAACAATGCAATGAAAGCTTGTCAAGACTTCTTGAATCAAGATGGGCATCTTAGGAATGTTATTGAAGTGCAAAGTTTGAGTCAAATTCTGAATAATCGACTATGTCTCAAGACTTCAATTGACACTGTTCGTTGGTTAACAATTCAAGCTTGTGCTTTTAGGGGTCACCATGAAGGAAACAAATCGAGAAATCAAGGTAATTTTCTTGAATTGTTAAAACTTTTAGCATCCTACAATGATGAAGTTGCAAAAGTTGTGTTGAAAAATGCTCCAGAAAATTGCAAATATACTTCACATCAAATCCAAAAAGAGATATTACAAATTCTTTCTAGTAGGGTGAGAAAACATATTCGTGAAGAAATTGGTGATTCTAAATTTTGCATCGTCGTTGATGAAGCTCGTGATGAGTCAAAAAAGGAACAAATGGCTCTTGTGTTAAGGTTTGTTGATAAAGCTGGTTTGATACAAGAGAGATTTTTTGATGTGGCACGTGTTAATGACACTGCTTCCTTAACTCTTAAGGAAGCAGTATGTGGTATACTTTCTTGACATAACCTTGATGTTTCTAACATTTGTGGTCAAGGGTATGACGATGCTAGCAATATGAGAGGAGAATGGAACGGTTTACAAGCACTTTTTATGAAAGATTGTCCTTATGCTTACTATGTCCACTGTTTTGCTCATCGGTTGCAACTTGCCTTAGTTACTGCATCAAGAGAAGTTGCATCAATTCATAAATTCTTTGAGAAGCTAACTTTTTTTGTCAATGTTGTTGGTTCTTCTACTAAGCGCCATGATGAGTTACAAGCTGCCCAATCAAAAGAAATCGAAAAATTGTTAGAGACTGGGGAGATTGTAACTGGTAAAGGTAAAAACCAAGTTGGTACCGTGAAAAGAGCTGGAGATACTCGTTGGGGATCACATTTCAACTCTATTTGTAGCTTGATAAGTATGTATGAAGCAACCTGTACAGTTTTGAAAATCATTGCAAAAGATGCAAAAAAATTTGCCCAACGTGCGGATGCTGATAGTTCTTACAATCACCTAAAGTCTTTTGATTTTATATTTATCTTGCATTTGATGAAAGAAATTACGGGGACAACAGATTTGCTTTGTCAAGCCCTGCAAAAACAATCTCAGGATGTTGTTAACGCTGTGCTTTTGGTTCGTTCAACAAAAGCTCTTATTCAAGATTTGAGAGAAAATGGTTGGGATAAGTTGTTTGCCAATGTGGTGTCTTTTTGTGAAAAACATGATATTGAGGTTCCTGACCTCAATGATTGTCATTCAACAACAAGATTTGGGCGTTCTCGCCTTGAAGAGAATCAGGTAACAATAGAACATTATTTCAGAGTTGAATTTTTTTTTACTACCATTGACAAACAATTGCAAGAGTTGAATAGCAGATTTAGTGAGCAAGCAATGGATTTGTTGACTCTAAGTTGTGCTTTGTCTCCGGAGGATGGATATAAAGCTTTTGACATTAACACTATATGTACTCTTGTTGAAAAATATTATCCCATGAATTTTAGTGATCAGGAGAAGATTAATTTGCCATTTCATCTTCACCATTTCCTTTTTGAGGCTCGTGAATCATCAACTTTGAAAAATTTATCAACTATTCAAGAATTATGCTCATGTTTGGTTGCTGCCATTCCTGCCAATGGACAACCCAAAAAACACTTGTTGCTTGATAGGTTGTTGCGTCTTGTTATGACTCTTCCGGTTTCTACAGCCACAACTGAAAGATCTTTTTCAGCAATGAAAATTATCAAATCTAAGTTGAGAAACAAGATGGGACATGAGTTTTTAGCAAATAGCATGTCAGTTTACATCGAAAGGGATATTAGTGAGTGTATTAGTTATGAATCAATTATTGATGATTTCAAGTCACTCGAAAAGCGTAATGTACGTCTTTAGGTATGTAATAATCGACTTTATATATTATGTAGTTTAAATTTTGAATGATTGATTTTTGGTTTATTTTAAATGATTTATATATTATATTTTAGTTTATTTTGATGGCGGGATGATGGCCATCCCAAACATTTTTGTCTGGCTCTGCCACTGTTTATAACAAGTTAATTTTTAAAATTTTTCATATTATAAATTGTTCCTTTAATATTTCTTTTGGTTACAAATTGATATTTTAAGTCATATAATATTTCTTTTGGTTACCATAATTCCTTTACATAAAGAGCGTAGTACATTTATACATAAGCAAGCATCATCAAGAAAGGAAAATGGTAAATAATATTAACAAATCCTTCGTATTTGTAATCTTGAAGACATGAAAAAGCATTATTAATGGAGAACACCATCAAGATTTCCTTCCATCTCCATGTCAAGCACCAATTGTTGGGTCAGAACGATTAGATGGAGAATAACCCTGCATCAATATCTAATGTTTTCATCTTGTCAAAACAAAAAAAATCTAATGTTTTCACCATAATTTATTCACATGAAGAGCGTATAGTGCATCTTCAAGGGGAGCATTGTCTCTGAATGGATCACCTTTCTGCTATGGTAAACAAACATAAATACTCAAATGTGATCACGTTATCTAAAAGCATTAATTACCCGTGCACATACATATACATTTTAAAGCATTAATTATACAGAACGAAACAGTATAGCCTTCAATCTGATCCGGTAACCACAACCACCTGTTAGTTTTTGATTCCTGCAAAGAGTCTGTTAGTAATAAATTCATACACTCCTCTACCAAGTCATCCTCCCACACCCATAAACGACGATGCCACTGCCACGCCCACACCATCCTCCACCCCCAACAAGAGCATGTTCCTCACTGTGATTACTTTATTGACAGCTAAGTCATATAGCCGCCTAAATCGCTCACACAACGGAACTCTACCACACCAACAATCTCGCCAAAAATCCGTTTCAATTCCATCCTCCACCCTCCTCCTAACACAACCCGCAAACCATCCCTCCCCACCCTCGCCTATCCCATCTCTAATCCTGACTATCTCCCTCAACCACGAAGAACAACTCCGGCCCCCATCCTCCAAACCACCATCCGCCACACCATGCCTAGCCACCAACACCCTACGCCACAAACCATCCCTATCAACTAACAACCGCCAACACCATTTCCCCAACAAAGCACTGTTAAACTCTCTCAACCTCCTAACACCCATCCCTCCATCCTCAGACACAAAGAATTCTAACCAACCCAAGAAATTTTTCTTTTTTCCTCACTACCCCCCAAAAAAAATTATTTAACAAAGATTCAATGGAAGAGATTATACCTGACGGAGCTTTGAAAAAGGAAAGTTATATCACAACGGATAACTTATTCTCCATATTATATATTAATAATATCCTTAATTAATAACCTTCAAAACTCTTTTTTTTTCTTTTTTCTTTTGCATACTTCATGTTTTAGATTAAACACAACTTTTATTTAACTCTATGAACTCGTCATCTTTGAAATAATTAAGGTGATATATGAATTCAATTGAATTTATTTTTTAACTAAATTTGTTACAGATAAACTTATTTGAGTCAGTTTGATAGTGTTGATTTAAGACCTTGGTGTGTACTTCTATCAAGATCTCAAGTTCGATTTTCAGATGTAAATTTTGGTGGACTAGTTTGACTTGTTTAAAAGAAATTGTTATGGAAACGACAAGATGATATGAATTTAATTGAATTTTTTTATTTAAATCCAAATATTTTACGAATTTCAACCAGAAGACAATTGAAAGAGCAAGTTCATGATCATAATTCATGTGCAGGTTATTATGGAAATAGCAAGGTGCATGGTCATATTATGGAAGAAAAGGGGCTGGAGTTATTTTTTCGAAAGAAAGAAAACGTGGGTGGTTATTTTTTTTTAGTGTGAGAAGTTTTTTCATTTTATCAAGAGATTAAAAAAAATAAGACTTGACCAAAAAAAAATAAAATAAGAAAATGATAATAACAAGGTTAAAAATAGAAGAAAATATAAAAAGTTATAGGATATAAGTTTAAACACTAATTGAAATTGCATATGAAGAAAAACTAAAAAACTAGTACAAAAAACACCACATCTAATTTTATTAAACAAGCTTATAAAGTAATTTAATAAACTATAAGCTAATTTTTTTGCATTACTAAATATAGGTGTTACAAGAATCGGGTACTTTGAAAATCGAATGTATTTTACTCACACGAAAAAGATCTAAAGTGGTCTCCTACAATTTTTTAAAAACAATAAATTTATTTAAAGAAAAAAGAGAATGAATGCGATAGTTTACCAAAGAGAGTTCTAAGAACAATCTATTTCCAACCTTTACACCAATACCCATTTTCTTATTAAGTGAAATTATATTATTTTTTTAACAGTATTAGGTGAAATGAAGTTAACATGAGTTTCATATTGTATAAATGATTTTCACATAAAATAATAAGATCTTCGTGAACTTTACCAAATACAAGTAATTTTTTTTTCTGTGGTGGTTGAAGTATGAACTCCAAACTTTACTTATATTATACATTGTCTCTAACTACCAACTAAGTTAAGTCCACGAAGACTTATTTTTACTAAAATTAGTTTGAATGCAACATTTGAACTATTTATTTAATTTTTTGACAAATTTTTATGAGGCTCGCTTTATCATTTTTTTTTTGAAGCGGCAAAATATTATTAACCAACAAACCCGTGCAAGAAACACTAATAAGCTTGGGTGGAGAAAAAAAACAAAGAAGGGGAAATCGGTTGCCATTCGAAACACCGGCTCGATCAAAAACCCCTTTAAAAAACCACCCTAAAAGAGAAAAGGAACACACCCGATGAGTAATGACGCTGGCGTATACCAGTGACAGTCCACAAGCATACCCCAGCGTCAACACCAAAGATAGCCAAACCCACACAAGCAAAACCAGGAACTTCCACCAAAACCCATCTAGGACAGCCCTGCCAGCACAAACAGATAGCACTAAGAGGCCATGCAGCCAGGTACCCAAACCCTCTAAAAGAACACAACCACCAGCTGCCAACAGGCCCACAAAACACGGCAAACAGGAGCGCGCTGCAGCAGAAAAATGCAGCCTAACCTGCCAAAACAGGAGGCTCGCTTTATCATATATATGAATATAATAGAGGATCCACAATTGTAAATAATTTAAATGATTTTTTTACACCAAGAAATTAATTCTTGATTGGCACCGATAAAAATGGGAATGTGAATATTACTTTTTCTTAAATGTCTCGTTTAAACTTTTTTCTTTTTGAAAAGTCTCATTTGGGTTCAGTTCTTTACATGAAAATTTAATAGAAATGATTGGCACAGGTAAGAATAGGCATGGCAATCAAGCGGAGTGGAGACGGGTTTTGCCTTCCTCATCCCCATCCCTTACACTCATATATCACTATTAGAAAAAGCAAAATTAGCGAGGGAAATTAGTGACGGAAAAAATGAAATTCCTCACAAATTCTGTGGTCGCAAAATTTAGTGACGGAATTAGAGAGGGATTTTACGTTTTCCCTCACTAAATTTCCCTCACTAATTTTTGTTTTTTTAGTAGTGTACTTACCAGTTACCCTACCCATACACAACGGGGATGAGAAATTGAATCTCATCCCCATCCCCAATAGGTTCAGGTATTCCCTCCTCATCCCCGTCCTCGCAGTGAATCAAATTTTTTTTTTTAATAAAAAAAAAGTGTTTCTTTTAAACTTCAATAATAATGTTGTAATACATTATCCAACAATTTACGCTCATTTTAACATTTCCTTATCGAATAATTCGGTTGCTTCTTTAACTGCAATGAAAGTTCTTATATCATGACAATTATCAAACCAAATAACATGACATATCATTATCAACCCCCTCAACAAAAACAAAAACATGACCTTTCTACATTCGGGTAGGGTTTGGGTATGCGTTCGGGGTGGATACATATATCCCCGTTACCCGTCTCATACCCGTATTTTTAAATCGGGGAAAACCCAAACCAATACCAAAACCCAGTCAAATTGAAAAAAAACCCGTCAAATCGAGGTTGGTTTGGACGGATACCTATGAACACGGGTTTTGTTGCCATGCCTAGGTAAGAATAATATTAGTTATAAGAATCTACTTAGTTAACCTTTTTTTTTCTTCCATTTCATGCAAAGATACGAAATGTTCTGTTTCACCTCGACAAGCTGTCAAAAGAAAAAAGAAAAAAAAAAAAGTCTCACCATGACAATAGTAGTATTGAAGATAATGGGTACCAAAATGAATGTCTCCAAGCATATTTGACATTCTAATTCTAAATTTCTAATACTACAGTATAAGGATCCATAGTATCGACCAAAGGTCGTCTTAAGAAACGCCGCATCACTTCTTCTAATATCTTCTTGAGATTAATTCTGTTGGCTCTAGACATGCACAATAAAACATCTTTCAAGTTAAATTAAATGCGATATTTAGAGTATATTTAGTACTACTATATTCTATCAATATGCAATATTTAGTATTTTTTTTTTTGAGCAAGCAATATTTAGTATTTAGTTAAATTAAATACTCCCTCTAGTCAAATGATTTGTTGTCATGTGTTTTCTCATATTTATCAATTGACATTACAACACATTATTAGATATATGTGTAAAATAATTATACGCTGATAGAGTATATCAACTGAATCATATTTTACATTCCCTACGGTTCTATTTATAAAAAATATTTGCGTCAATAAAAATTGTTGTATCTGATCCACATTTTGAACAAGATTAATCAACTTTTATTGATCCAAATATCTCTTATAAATAAGAATAGAGGGAGTATATTTGTTCCCATATAAATCTATAGGAACTTTTCATATTTTTTCCTAAAAAAAATATGAAACTTTTATTTTACGAAAAATGATGAATTAAGAATAAAAGTTGAAGTTAATTGATAACCTATCTTCTGACACTAATTTATATTTTATTATTAGTTTATAATTTTGTCATTCGTTGTTTCAAATAGGATTCAAACGCTTAATTTGTTTTGTTGTTTTTAAAAAATGGTTTGGAAACTATAACTTATAGAATATTTTTCGAAAAATGATTGGTAGACCACTCATATTTTCATACCACCCAAACACCCTAAGCTATGAGAAATGAGAGAGTTAAGAGAGATGGATGAGAGGGAAGAGAGACAAAGTGTTTGTGGAGTCTAAACCACATGTCACATATTTATGCGGAGGTTTAATTATGTATGCCACACCTATGGATGTGCATGTATCACCACTCATATTTTTCTCTCATTATTTGTATTTGTGATTTAAATTAAATTTTCATCCTTTCTTTTTTTTAACAACGAATTTTATTAGAAATGGGAGAAATAGAAAGAGTACTTCACCCACAACTTGGAAAAAGTACAAGGAGTACTTGCCCCGCAAAATTCCAACCTCTAACTTAAGCATTTTAACAAAGAAGAGGGGTTGAGTACCATTCATAATACAAACATGGTCCCATTTTTTCTTAGCAAGAAACCATCTTTAAGATTTTACTTTGATACCTTCTACGATCTACTCACCCCTACAATCTTTGAGGAGAAAATAACCTCATTTCGTGCTTCCGAAATCTTCCACCAAGTTGCATGTCTAGATAATCATTTTCTAAACAAAATAAAAAATAATAACCCATGCATGCAATAGTTTTTGAACGTGACCATGAAACTTTTATAGCAGGGGTGAAATACATCAGTATAGCATTTAGATATAGTTTTAGACTACTTAATAATTTTTTTATTATCTAAAGAGGGGATCTAGTACCGTCTTATATATAGTTAAAATATGGTTCTTTGACAAATTGGGTGACTAGGCATGCATGAAGATTGTGAGATATCAAGATTGGTTTCGATTTGATGGCAGGATTTATTTATCTAAAAAAAAAGCAACGTACTAATTTTAGAAATAATTTCAAACGGTTAACATTAGCTAGAAGTTGAACTGGAAAAGAACAAGGGATTTGAGAGGATGATGAACTGAGAAAGTGGAAGCTAGCAATAACATAATAGTATAACTGAAAATGGAATTAACTGCTTGAAGAGGAGCTGGAAGAAGCAGCACATGAAAAAAAGTGAGCAAAAATATAATGAAATTAAAACCATAGAAAATTTAGTAAGGAGTAAACAACAAAATCATGTGTTGAATTAACTCACTAACTACGAATGCAAGACATAATTAAGGATCAAAGCTTTCAGTAACCCACCAACAGGATCCCATGATTTTCACATCACTATAGTCAAATATATGATTAATCTGACCGTAAGCCATGCTATGATTCCATGGAAGCCTTTGAGGGTTACTGAAGGCCTTCTCCTATAAGCCATGCTATGATTTTAATGAACACAGAATTCTGAATGCATATTTATACACAAAGATAAAATTAATTAAAGATTGATTGATTGATTCTAACATGTATGCCACCATTATTTAAAATTTTGACAGCAAATTTTAGATAAGTTTACTTTATGGATCATTAGGGATTTAGAATTTATTCCTCCTTAACTAATTGCCTGTTTCAGTGCTTAGAACTAGTGCTTTTTATTTTGACAAAAATAAATAAACCGATTATGGAACGAGTGCAACTAGGTAACATTTATGACTGTGTGCCTAAACATTTTATGCCTAATCAGTGGCGGAGCCCTTCATGGCTGGGGTGGGCCGAAAAATTAAAAAATCAACGATTATAGGTCTATTTTGCAAGATTTTATGCAATTTTGTGTCGGTTTTATGTTTTGATTGATCCAAATTCCTGCAAAGTGGTGTAGTGGTCCACCCGAAAATTTAAATAATTTAATTATAGATCTATTTTGCGAGATTTTATAAAATTTTATGTCGGTTTTAGGTTTCAGTTGATCTCAATTCCCGTAAATTGGTGTAGTGGTCCACCCGAAAAATGTAAATAATTCAATTATAGGTTTAATTTGCGAGACTTTAAACAATTTTTCAAAAGTTAATTTCAGTAGCCCACCCTAATATTTTTTCTGGCTCCGCCCACTGTGCCTAATCATATTTGTCATTGACTAAATTTTTAATAAGATTTGTGTTTGTGACCAAGTAAGCATTTTGCTTATAATAAAGTGAGGATATCTTTACTCACTTGTCGTCTAGCCTTTTTGAGTGGTCTATCCCCCTAATAGGAACATGCTATTTGAAATGGAGTACTCCAATGAGTACTAAAAAATTGGTATAGTTTGGTAAACGAAAAAGTTTAAACTAGGGTATATTAGTATATAAATGTAAAAAGTAGCGTAGTATGACAATGATCGAGATCTTCAAAGAATATATACGGTAAATAAAGCGAAGTTTGATTATAATGCTCTTTATGGGATACTGACTCTAGATATATATTATATGGTGACAACTAGGGTACCCATGAAAGAATGATGAGTAATTTACTTCAACCAATACACATTAGTCACATAAACACATTTTTAAGTGGTATCCATGTACTATCTTGATCCCACCAACAAATTGCTCATTTTCATTGGTTGGTGGATAAATCACCCACCATTCTTCAAAGATAATCTAGAAAAAACCATATTATATATATGAATGTCAACCACCAATTTGGTGCTCATAAAAATAAATAAAAAATCAATGAACAGTACATATATTAGAATTCTTACATATGGAATGGAATACCTGCAATATTTCAGCATTTCTCAAGTATTAATTAGGTTTGTTTGGAGACTACTTCGTAACTAGTTACCAACGAAAGACAATCTATTACGTCGACGAGTCCTACACATGGATGACACCGCTTGTATGGGAGGCTACGACTCACTTGAGACTGCAGAACACCTTCTTTTTGGCTGTGATATCTTCGACAATGTGTGGTTCGCTGTTCTGAAGTGACTTAGCTTATCTTTCGTCGCTCCTGCTGGATGCCGCGACCATTATATTCAGTTTGGGCATTTGGCCAGGTTACCACAATTTTCACATTTATTCATACAGATAATCTGGCTAGCTTGTGTTTGGACTATTTGGACGGAGATGAACAATCACATTTTTAATCACAAGGCTACGACAACTAACATTATAGCAGACAGGGTGAAACTACTTTCATTCTAGTGGCTAAAGGCCAATTCACAGTCTTTTGTTTTCAGCTACCACGACTGGTAGCTGCACCCTCTGTCTTATATGAGTATTATGTTGTAATCTTTTTGTTGTTTCACTTTTATTCATGTGATCTTTTTTTTTTTTTTTTTGAAAGGATTCATGTGATCGTTTTTGAGGCGCTAGTGACTTGGCTTTGTATTTATTTTGGGTGATTCTCTTTTGCATACCGTGTGCGAGATGAATCACTTGTAATAATCTAATTTCATTTTGGCTTGTTCAAAGAAAAATTAAATAGGTCTGCATTAACTCTATATATCCTTAGGGTCCAATTCACCTAAATTTTTATTTATAAAAAAAGTACTCCCTCCGTTCCTTTTTAAGTGTCACTTTTGTAGAAATTTTTTGTTCCTATTTAACTGTCACTTTCAAAGTTCAATGCAACATTAAATGTTGTTTTACCAATATTGTCCTTAGTTATTTATTGCGGAGAGAGAAATATATGAAATGAGATATTAAATGAATAAGGTTATTATAGTAAAAGTATAGCTTATTGCATGAAAAATAGTATCAATTGTTGATTGTCTTGGTTTGTGTAAAATGTCAAAATGTGACAATTAAAAAGGAACAGAGGTAGTAATATTTAATTATAGATGGGTTAATGGTGCTTTACCCCCTTTAATTTTTTTTTATTTTTATTTACCCCCTGTAATTTTATTTTTTTTGGAATAGGTCATAAAAAAACGAAAAAATTCTAAAAAAAAAAGGGTTAATAGTGTTTTTGGCCCCTGTAATATAGTGCACTTTTGGTTTTAGCCCCTGTAAAATTTTGTTTTTTAGATTCCACCCTTGAAAAATGAAGATTCTTCAGGATTGACCCCTCACCCCAATGAGTCAACAGAATCTCCTACGTGGCAGTGATGTGTCAATTTTTTTTCATGCCACGTGTGTAAATGAACGCCACGTGGCATTTATGATTTTTTTTTAAAAAAAATGGAAAAATTAATAATGATTAAAAAAATCTGAAATAATTATAAATATATATAATTTTAAAAAACGTGAAATTTAAAAACGAAAAAAATCTTAAAAAATTAAAAGAAAACCTGGAAATTTTATGAAAAAATTAATAAAAATAAAAAATGATTAAAAAAATATGGTAAAAAGAAAAATAATGAAAAAATAAAAAAAATCTGGAAAAGATTAATATATATTAAAATTTTCTAAAAATTAATATATTTAGAAAAAAAAAAAATTTAAGATTTTTTTCAATTCCGATAAAATTAAAAAAATTCTGGAAAAAATTCATATTTTTATTTTCAAAAGTAAGAAGTTTTATTTAAATCTTTTCCATAAATTTTTGCAAAAAGTTAGATTTTTTAAATATGATATTCAGGAGAAAAATATTCGAAAATTTCAATATATATTCGAATATTTTTTTTCCCTAATTTTTTCCTTATTTTTCTTTTTACCAGATTTTTTTAATCATTTTTTATTTTTATTATTTTTACCTGAATTTTTAAATTTTTTCATAAAATTTTCAGGTTTTGTTTTAATTTTTTAAGATTTTTTTCGTTTTTAAATTTCACGTTTTTTAAAATTATATATATTTATAATTATTCCAGATTTTTTTAATCATTATTAATTTTTCCATTTTTTTTAAAATTTTTTTCATTATTTTTATTTTTTTCCATTATTAATTTTTTTAAAAAACTATATAGACATTTGACATGTTTGAGCACCTATTTTTGAATACCTAGTTTATATTTGATTTTTGTCACTAAACTTGTTAGAAGAAAAAAAAATCACATTGTTGTTTCGGAGTATCCATGTTGAAATGGAGTGCTCCAACGAGTACTAAATCTTGAATGATGTGACTAAATTTTTTTCATTTATTTTTTATTATTTATGTGAGTGTATCTAAATATTTTTATTTGAATTTGTGCCCAAGTAAGACTTGCTTAATTAAAATACTTTTAATATCAACATGCATACTTAACTAAGATCTTATTTATATATTTATTTGGAGGTATTTTCTTCATCTTCCTTATGAGGGCCAAGAGGACCCTTTGGTGTGGACTGCCCCCACTAATATCTTTTCTTTTGTGTAGTCGAAATGCACCGATCGGATAAAGTCCAACTCCAATTTGGACTGCCATTGGATATACCAGAAGAACCATCGTGCATGCAAAAGTACCATGATATGGACTTGAGGAGGCAACCAGAAACTTCGTCAGCTCTCAAATTTCCGAAAAAATTCAAATGTGGAAAAATCTCTGTATAACTTTGGAGGCTTTAATATAGTTATATTTATAAGTATAGATACTTTTTCATTTTAGGGTTAATAATGTTTTTGGCCCCTGTAATATAGTGCACTTTTGGTTTTAGCCCTTGTAAATTTTTTTTTTTAGATTCCACCCTTGAAAAATGAAGATTCTTCAGGATTGACCACTCACCCCAATAAGTCAGCAGAATCTCCTACGTGGCTGTGATGTGTCAATTTCTTTTTTCTTTTTTTAATTTTTTTTCATGCCACGTGTGTAAATGAACACCACGTGGCATTTATGATTTTTTTTAAAAAATAAAAATAAAAAATGAAAAATTTTAAAAAAAAAATGGAAAAATTAATAATGATTAAAAAAATCTGGAAAAATTATAAATATAATTTTAAATATATATATAATTTTAAAAAACGTGAAATTTAAAAACGAAAAAAATCTTAAAAAATTAATAAAAATAAAAAATGATTAAAAAAATATGGCAAAAAGAAAAATAATGAAAAAAAAGTAATTTTGGAAAAGATTAATATATATTAAAATTTCCTAAAAATTAATATATTTAGAAAAAAAAAATTAAATTTTAAGATTTTTTTCAATTCCGATAAAATTAAAAAATTCTGGAAAAAATTCATATTTTTATTTTCAAAAGTAAGAAGTTTTATTTAAATCTTTTCCATACATTTTTTCGAAAAGTTAGTTTTTTTAAATATGATTAATCTTTTTTCTAATTTTTTTTTTTAAATATGATATTCTGGAGAAAAATATTCGAATTTTTTTTTTCCCGAATTTTTTCATTATTAGTGTTTTTGGGTTAATCGTGTTTTTTTCATTATTTTTCTTTTTACCAGATTTTTTTAATCATTTTTTATTTTTATTATTTTTTCCTGAATTTTTAAATTTTTTCATAAAATTTTCAGGTTTTGTTTTAATTTTTTAAGATTTTTTTCGTTTTTAAATTTCACATTTTTTAAAATGATATTTATAATTTTTTAATCATTATTAATTTTTTAAAAAAAATCATCAATGCCACGTGGCGTTCATTTACACACGTGGCATGAAAAAAATTAAAAAAAAAAAAATTTGACACATCACTGCCACGTGGGAGATTCTGCTGACTCATTGGGGTGAGGGGTCAATCCTGAAGAATCTTCATTTTTCAAGGGTGGAATCTAAAAAAAAAAATTTACAGGGGCTAAAACCAAAAGTGCACTATATTACAGAGGCCAAAAACACTATTAACCCTTCATTTTATATCAGCATAGGAAAATATACTTAGTTAGAGTTCTAGTTAGTTAGTTGGTTTAAATGTTTGTGTCAAATGTACTTCTCAAATTAAACTCATTGAATTTTACTTATGTACTCCTCATTTTGGGGAATAGTCTATGAGAAACATTTTGGGAAAATCACTTTGGGAAATAATAGAGAAATATATTGTGGAAATAACTTGTTTTCTAATTTATTAAATAACACGATCCAACACCGACAAGAGAAATGTTCAAATTGATCTTGCAATGACGACCAATGAACTTGTAAAGAAGCCAATCGTCGTTCTTAGAAATTCTCCATCCAACACTGATGGTTTTTCTGTAATCGTCACAAATTGAAGGAGTTTTTGCTGAAAGTTGTTACGATAAATCAAGCATTAGAAAATTGTCACATTGATTTCTCTATTACTATTTAAAACTGCTTAATCTCTTTCTCAATGAACTCATTCAACAATTTTAGATCTAGAATTTGTTGCATGGATCAGAGAATGTTTCCCAGGGTTTTAACTTTAGCAAAGAACTGCTATATTTTAGACCTCTGATGCATGTTAGACTTGAGAAAGACCTCTGATGCTGTCAAAGGTGAAACATATGAAAGCTCTTTTACAGTAAAGTGTTGTAAAATGTTACTAACATCTTAAATAAAGACTCTGTTTTTTAACAACACCTTTTAGATATAATTGTTGTTAAAGGGGTGATAGTATTTCTTCATTCCGGACCCGGTGAAGTAACACCGACGTTTCATTCTAGTTCTTCCTTCCATATTTTTTTTACTTTTGACTCAAGTTCTTTGTCCTATATCACTAACTTTTTTTAGTTTTTATATTTAAATAGAAATTTTTCTCATAATTTCACGTACATAATGTTGTGCCGATTATGGAAGTCTATGTGTATGATATTGACCTATTCTGTAAACACAATTTGTCATTGAATTTTGCCTCAAGGATAATGGTAGTTTGCAAGCAACACCCACACCCTTCAACCAAACAACGCACCTTTTACGAAGGACAAAAATGTAACAGTTCATACAAGATTCAAAGGAGACAATATCTCACAAATGCTAACATTGTAGTGAAAACACATGTCTTTCCATATTGATATGAGATATGAGATGATTTGTTTATCTCTTAGATTAATTTGCATCCATAAGGAGTGCTGGCTAGAAACACTATGTTGCGAATTCGATGAGAAAATCACACCAATAACAAACTTGATGTGTGGAGCAAGGAATAATCAAGCAATCAAAATAAAGTGTAAGGAACAATTATAAACACAAGCCAAAAGTAGAAAACAACGAGAGAAAAGAAGAGAGAACACAAAAGAATTTGTTGACCCAGTTCGGTACAAATTGACCTAGTTTGGGGGAGAGAGCAGCCCTCCGTTCCACTATAATGATGAGTAACTTTACAAAAGAGATATCAATGGGTTACAAGAATAAGTCTTCCACCTAATTCTACCCAAAGTTCCAGCCTCTTCCCGTAACCAAGAGACTCAATCCTAATAGTGTTTCCCAAGGTGAATCAACCCTCAAACCCTAGCGTTTGTTCCAAAGAGACAAACTCTATACAAACCCTAGTTTTGTTGTTGCCTTTCTAAACCCTTGTTTCAGCCCCTTCTATCTCAAAGTTTACTCTGATACAAGATCTATATTTATAGTAAAAGTATCGCTTAAAATTTGGAACAATTTGCACCAAAAAAATACGTTTCTGTTATTCGTTGCCAGCGCACCATCGTGCCAAGTTGTGACCCCATCGTGCCACGAAAAATCCAGTGACTTGCCTCAAAACTGAAACCTCCAATCGTGCCACTTTGCCCAGCTATCGTGCCACGATTTCTGTAGAACCTGATTTTAAGTCAACTCTCACACACTATATTTTTAACACATTCTGTAAGGGTCACTTTTTTATCTCATGTGATATCTATTTCAAAGTTTGGGGTCTAAGGATGTGTTTGGTAAAAAAAAGCTATAAGCCAGCTGATAGCTGAAAAGCTAGCTTATAGTTGATGGCTTATAGCTGAAAAGTTAGTTGATTAAAATTAAAAGTATATGGTAAAATTAGATGTTGAAGTGACTATAAATATAAAATGACATAAAAGGACATGCTTGTTTAATTTTTTTTAATATCATATATATAATTTTTATTACTTAACACATTTATTTTTAAATATTTAAATATATTTCAAATTATTTTCATCTCCAAAATAATAAATGTATTTATGAATTCAATCGAATTTTTTTATTTAGCAATTTTTATTTTATTTTTATGAATTTTATTTAACTAAACTTGCTTCACTATTATAAATTTTATATAAAATTATATATTATATGAATTATGAGCAAAGTAAAAAAGAAAACAAAAAGTGGACAAGAAAATTTAAAAAGGCATACATGGTAAACATGGTTAGTTTAAGAAGATAGTGGGTAGTTTTTTTTTATTATAATAAAATAAAATTAAGAAAATGTTAAAATGGGAAGAAAGTATAAAAAACTACTTGGATTAGCTTATTAAAAAACGCTATAAGCTAGTGAGAAAAACTTTTTACCAAACACATTTCATTTTATCAAAACAAGTTTATAAGTTAGTCCAACAAGCTATAAGCTAGCTTTTTTGTGTTACGAAACACAACCTAAATTGATTTAACTCAATAAAAAAGTATGTCTTAAAGACAATGTTAGTAGGAAAGTGGTTTTAACAATTATAAATGATATTTGTACAACCATTTTTTGACAACTTTTTGACAATTTTTTCTCTCATACTTACATTATATTCTTATTCTATCTGTTCCTTTTTCTCTCTATTTTTTTAGACCAATGAGAAGAGATAAAATGAAAGTTGTCATCAAATTGTATCAAATGGTTGTACATATATCACTACTCTTTAACAATCCTCTTGCATGCATTACGGTGTGAACACCTCCAAATATTCCAATCTAATTAGTGAACCGTGAAGATTGAATTCAAAATTTAACATTGATAGTCAAAGATAGATTTTGCACCAATTAATTAAGAAGATCCTTGAAAACATTTCTTATTGTTGCGTATTAGACTATATGGTTGGAATTACTCATCACTTTTGCCTTTCAAGCTTGCAGAGCGGTGGCTAGCTTGGTCATAATACTCTTTCTGCTCTATTACCTCAATTTCCGAAAGAAATCTAAATGGCTCCCTCAAAATCAAAAGTGAAACATGTGTTATTGTTCCTAAGTTTCTATATTCTCCAAATGACCATTGGAGACGATGGCACTTTCATGTCAAAGCTAGCAAAATCTTTGAGTCCTACTCCGTCAGGTTGGTCAATTAGCAGCAACTTCTGCACCTGGAACGGTGTAAAATGTGACCAAGCACACCGAGTAACATCTATCGACCTTTCTTCCAAGTCACTCAATGGAACACTTCCTTCCGATCTCAACTCGCTCTCCCAACTCACCTCCCTCTTTCTTCAGTCCAACTCTCTTTCTGGCGCATTACCATCACTCGCTAACCTCGCCTTGCTTCAAACGGTTTCCCTTGGCCAAAACAACTTCTTATCAGTTCCTGTTGGCTGCTTCAAAGGACTCACTGACCTCCAAACACTCTCCATGAGTTTCAACAATGACCTTGCTCCATGGACGTTTCCAACAGACTTGGCTGAGTCTTCCAGCCTAGTCTCACTTGACCTTGGAGGTACCAATCTCGAGGGTTCCCTGCCCGATATATTTGATTCTTTAGTCAATTTGCAGGAGCTTCGGCTCTCATATAACAATCTCACAGGGGATTTGCCCAAGTCTTTCTCAGTATCTGGCATTAAGAACATGTGGCTCAATAATCAGAACGACATGTTCGGGTTTACAGGCTCTATTGACGTGCTTGCTTCAATGACTCACGCGGCTCAAGTTTGGCTTATGAAGAACAAGTTCACTGGTGAAATTCCTGATTTGTCCAAGTGTACCAATTTATTTGATCTACAACTTCGGGATAATCAGTTAACAGGTGTTGTTCCGCCTTCTTTAATGGTTTTGTCCAGTTTGCGAAACGTTACCTTGGACAACAATCAATTGCAGGGTCCTTTTCCTTCTTTTGGGAAAGGTGTACGGTTCATTCCTAATGAACCTGATTTCAATAGCTTTTGTCGAAACACTTCTGGACCTTGCGATCCACGAGTCACTAATATGCTCCATATTGCCGGAGATTTTCGGTATCCCCTTAAACTGGCTAGTTCTTGGAAAGGGAACAATCCTTGTCAAAACTGGAGATTCGTTGTGTGTTCAGGGGAGAAGATTATTACAGTGAACTTGGCGAAACAGAAATTGAAAGGAATCATTTCACCTGCATTTGCAAATTTAACTGATTTGAGGAACTTGTATTTGGGTGATAACAATTTGATTGGTTCAATACCTGAGAGCTTGACAAGTTTGGCACATCTTCAGATTTTGGATGTATCTAACAACAATCTATCTGGAGAGGTTCCTAAATTCTCATCTATGCTGAGATTCGATTCAACTGGTAATGTTTTGCTTGGACTTGGAAGTTCATCTCAAAAGTCTACTTCTTCTTTGTTGTTGCTGGCTTGGATTCTAGGTGAGTTTGGTGACTTTTATAATCTGATGCATATGTTCAAAATTATGCTCAATGAAATAGAAAAGTGGTCTTGTATTTGGACTTAATGACTTATATTACTTATAATTGTTCTTCACTTGTTTGTAACCATTCAGGGGCATCATTTGGTGTAGGAGCTGTACTATTTATTGCGATGATTGTTTGTAAACGTGAGGGGTATCTAAGTTTAGTACAAACAAGGATCTTCAAGAAAACAAGAATATCTATCGACCAAGATCATATTGAGGATTTCATAAAAAGATATAATTTGTCGGTGCCAAAGCGGTATAGTTATGCAGAAGTGAAAAGGTTCACAAACTCATTTCGAGATAAGTTGGGTCAAGGAGGATATGGTGTTGTGTACAAAGCAAGTTTACCTGATGGCCGTCATGTTGCGGTGAAAGTAATAAGTGAGTGCAAGGGAGACGGAGAAGAATTTATAAATGAAGTTGCAAGCATAAGTAAAACATCACATGTGAACATTGTCTCACTTTTGGGTTTTTGTTATGAAAAGAACAAAAGTGCATTGATATATGAATTCATGTCCAATGGGTCATTAGATAAGTTCATATATAAAAGTGGATTTCCAAATGCTATTTGTGATTTGGATTGGAACACAATGTTCCATATTGCAATTAGCATTGCTAGAGGACTAGAGTACTTACATCAAGGTTGTATTTCAAGAATTTTGCATCTTGATATCAAACCTCAAAACATTCTTTTAGATGAAGATTTTTGTCCAAAAATATCTGATTTTGGTCTAGCTAAAATATGTCAAAAGAAAGAGAGTGTTGTTTCCCTACTTGGCACAAGAGGAACTATAGGCTTCATAGCACCCGAGGTATTCAGTCGAGCATTTGGTGGAGTTTCTTCTAAGTCTGATGTATACAGTTATGGCATGTTGACTCTCGAAATAACCGGAGAAAGAAAGAGTCGTGATACTAGAGGGTCTGATATGACTGAAATGTACTTTCCGGATTGGATATATAAGGATCTTGAGCAAGGTAATACTCTTTCAAATAATTTAACAATCTCCGAAGAAGAAAATGATATCGTAAAGAAGATTACTATGGTGAGTTTATGGTGCATTCAAACAAATCCATCAGAGAGACCATCAATGAGTAAAGTAATAGAAATGCTACAAGGACCACTTCATTCAATACCGTATCCTCCAAAGCCCGTCTTATTTTCTCCAGAAAGGTTTTCTTTACAAATGTTAGATACGTCTTCTAGTAATCTTTATGACTCAAATTCAATTATAATAGAGAAAGAATAAAATATGTTCAACAAAATCGAAAATGTTACGCAATTGTAATGTGAGGCGTGTGTATTGTGTTCGTTTTCTTTTTTAACAATGTATACCTTTGATTCTTAAATAGTACAACTGTGTAAGTCCTTTTGTATCAACCACTCTCATTGATGTTGTTTTACTTTTGTCAATGAAAGAAAAATTGTAATGTCTTGAGTTTGTTTTAAGTGATATTAGTTAGTATTATCAATTCTTCTCCATGTCGAAGGAAAATTAATATAATTCGTCATGGCCTCGCAAACAACTGTCACCAAGGTTGCTTGGGGATTTTCTATGGGGAAGATAGCTGCATGTGCATTATCTTTTAGAATATTTTATACTTGGCCCCTTATGCTCCGAAGTCAAGACAACTCAATCTTATCTGTTTGGGTTATTTTAGGATTTGAGTTTCTTCAAAGGGTTGTTTGCTTCAGCATGGATTGACATTATGGTGTCGGGTACGCGGAAAGTCGCGTAAAGTCAGGGCCATCTCAATCGAGCTAGTCAATCATAAATAAAATTATTTGAGCACATATATCACAATGAAAGAAATTAAAAGATGAAATAAATTAATCACATCACTCAACATCATTAAACAATTTTCTCTTTAAAAAATTAACATTTTTGCAAGTGTGTACAAATCTTTTTTATTTAGGTTTGTTCCCAAGCCAAAATTTCTCATCTCAATCATATTGGAGGTCTTGTTACAATATTAAAAATGGACCCTTGCTTAAATATTAATAGTTTAAAAAAAATCCATTCTTTAACGCAACTCGTACCAAGCATTATGTTTCCCTATAAGCATATGGACATTTTACTTACAAACAATGCATAATTGTTGTCTATCAGTCATTTATCTGCAAACAAACGATAATTAATGACGGATTTTGTTCATAGATAGAAGTCTTTTTTCTTGCAAATTTGAGGGCACCCTAAACTTTGAGGCCCCACGAAAGGGCCTCCTTTCACTTGCACAGTGCTGGTCCTGCGTAAAGGTTTTATTTGCACTCATATAGTTCAATAATGTGTTGAGCAAGTCTTTACTTAAAAACATAACAGTACAAAATTCCACATTTAATTAAAGAAAAACTACCTGTGGTTTTCATGAAATTTCCTAGAAAATCTAAACCGTGGAAAATTGATAAATTGATGATCAATAATCAAATCAAGCAGATTATAAAGTCTTGTCCTTTTACGTAACTTTTCAAGTACCGCGAAGGTGCGAACCAATACAATACTATCGTTGTCACTTCTTGCTGTTTTTAATCAAATAAACTGTCAATGTGTTGAAACTAAAAAAGTGTTATTTTGACATTAAGTCATTTGTACGACTTGCATACATTTTTGGTTTCTAATTAGCTTTATCTATTCTTTTTATGTTTAAATAACACACCACTTTCTAAACTATGAGCATCCCTTACTATAAATTTTGTTAGGTATTCCAGATTGACATATTGCCTTTCCACTACAACAGCCAGAAATTAGTAGAAATATTACGTATAATATGGTATATATAGAAAACCTTAGAGTATCATGACTCTCATGGGTCCTAAGGACGATCCGCCACTGCATGGCTAAAAGAAACCAATGACATCTCATACTAATTCTAAGTTACACGATTAATTAAAAATTTGATGGATTTCAGAAGAAAAAAAACTGTATGGAACATATTGACATCTCCATAAGTAATATTATATTATGATTAATTATTATTGATCATGATATGATGTAATATATGATTGAATACATGAGTGAGAAGGTTGAGTGCATGTCAAACATACGTGTTGGAGAGAATGGAAATTAACACTAAATTAAACGGTAGAATTTGTAGGATTGAAGACTTGAGAAACCCAAAAAGCACTTCCACGACTTCACATTTACATGTAACTTGGTGCCGTGGAAGCCTTTGAGGGTTACTCAATGCTTACTCCTTTTATTTTAATTTCCTTACACAACACCGCTCACTTACTTACAATTAGAAAGAATGGAACTCTTATTTATAGTATACTAATGTCATATGAATTTATTCTCTAGGATCCTACAATTAATTGAAATATGACAGCTAACAACATATCCAAATCTATTTTCCTTCCAGGAACTGGTCATTGATTCGCAGAATTTCAGATAAAAAATACTTTATTGATTGAAGATAAATTAGTACTTATTCCCAATTATTAACATATAGCAAGATATGAAAATCAAAACTAAAAATAAGTATATTAGTTGGCTAGAAACAATCTACCTATTGAGTCTTGCCAATAAACAGTTTACTTTACCTAGCTAGTTATAATTAACACATACCCTCATTGATCAATTACTGTTACCAACATAGTCATCCTTAATTCTCCTCATACATTTTGGCTTCAATACTTCTAATTATACTCATTACTTATCTTTGTCTATGGTATTGTATAAATGTATACTCTTCCAAGAAATTTCTCCTTTTATATGTAAATTGCAATTAAAAAAAAAATCATTTCGGAGAAAATTATAATTAACAACTAAAAGTAAAGATGAAGAAATAAATTCATCAAGTTCTTTATCGCTAAGGAGCCGTGATAATATTGCTAGGTGATTTGAGGTCAGCGACACAAGGGTTGGAATTATCTATTGAGGAAATCATGAGTTCAACTTTCCTCGGTATCAATAAACATTGGTTGTTAGTAAATTATTTTAGGTAGAAAGGAAGTGGAAGAGAGGTGAATTCTTATTTCGTATTTGAGTTGTTTGGTTTAATTATTTGAAGAAAGTGGAGGGAGAAAAATCTCTTATGCTAAAAGTGAAGGATAGTTATACTAAAATGGAGGGAATAATTATTTCTTGTTTATACTAAAATGTCATTTTACTTAATTTAATATTAAATATTAGAATGATGGAAAATATAGTTTTACATTTTCCCTCCATTAAAATCTAGTTCATCACTTCATCAAATCAAACATAAAACATTTTAAAATTTCTTCCTTTTGATTGGGAGTTTAAGAGAAGAAGGGAGGGAAGAGCTTTGAGAAAAAGTAAGGAGGAGACAAAGATGGGAAGAAAAAGAATGATAGTCCTGTATGAGGAACTTATTTTTCTTCTTCTTTGTACTATTAAATTACGTTAATGTAGAGTAACTCAAAAATAATACTAGATGGGAGCTTTGAAGGGCTTAAAAATATTCAATTTGTTTTCATCTTGTTATAATAATCTTAAAATTAAAATTACGTTAATCATAGACAATTTCATATCATAAATAAGTTGAGGTTTCTATAACTTTGAGTGCGTTTGTTTCAGCTTTAAAAAAAAAAAGATTTTGAGTTAAAAGAATCTAGAGATTTTTTAAAAAAATCTAAAGCTATTTTTGTTTGTTTACTATAATAAAAATCATTATTTTTTTAGAATTGAAGTTCTTACACTTGAGTTCCTTATGTTTAAAAAAAAATCGATTTTGGAAAAGCTACCTAAAATAGCTTTTTATTTTGAGGCTAAAAATGATTTTTTTAACAAAATGGATTTCTTAAAAATCTAAAACAAACACTATAAAAATAAAAAAAATGAATTTTTTAGATAAAAAATAGATTTTTTTTTTTCCAAAACAAACGGGCCCTTTATCTCTCATCTCTTTGATCTCCTCCAAAGCTTTTCCATTCTCTCTGCTCCATACTCTTAAACGGAGTTTTTAATTAGGTGATTTAGAGATGGGTGGGACATAGTTGAGAGGGGATCATGAGTTCAACACGTCTTACTAACTAACAAAATAACAATTACATTTTGACATAATATATTAGGACATGAACTTAAGCTTATGGTTAGAGGTTCAATCATTAACCCTTGCGTATAAAAAAAAAAAACCATTGAGTTGGAAGAATGCATCTTACGTGTCCAAAATGTTTTAAAACCTGTCGAAAGATGACACACGGTCCCATCCCGTTCGTTAAGCAACCTACGAACTCGATGAACGCACAACAACAAAATGCACAACATGTCCTAGGATCTCTGATTTGGTCCTTCTTGTTATAATCAAAACCAGTCGGTATTTGTTTACCAAAAACACCGGTAAACATGCATGTTCTTAGGGAATAAAATATGTGTGTAGATTTTATGGCTAAGGAATGATTACATGCAAGGTATTCTGCTCTCTGGAACTGCCCTCCGCTTAATATGGAATCTCTTATCCTGAGAGTAAAGCTTGAAACTTAATTTCATCTTTCCCTCTTTCTTTCTTTTTCTTTTTGTCTCGTTACATTATAATACTGTAAAAAAAAAAATTATAATCAAAACATCAATACTGAATTCCATTAAGAGAATTTTAACAAATTAAAATCATTATTGTAAAGAAAAAACAATCATTATCTTTTTTTCTTTAACCTTATTTCTTCAGGAAAACAAAAATAAATTATTATAAACATAATTATTCCATCCACCTTGAGCATGTTGCTTTAAAATATAAGTTTCATAAGCTACTAATTAATTAAGATTCGGTGGAGAACAGATTGTGTTTCCATTTTATGTGTTAAAAGGATCTCTCTATTCTATTTTACTAAATTCAGTCCATGGATTCAATATGACTGCCAAAAATGATGTTGGTGCGTTGACATTCTTGCACACAAAACAGCATCATATCGCATATCGACTGCTTTGGAGATGCATGCGACTCTTTCCATGCAGAATAAGCTATCCAATCGTGCCATATGATTGAATAATTGGATCAAATATACATATTGACAGTGTCAATCTCCCACTTAAGAAAGTCTCATATAGTCACGTATTAAGTAATTGTCTTTTCAACTATAAAATAGAGATGAAAAACAAAATTCAAAACCAAAATCAATGAACTTATTTAGTATTGTAACACGTGTTTTTTAGAGCAACTTGGTTTTTTCTTAGTTGCCTATGAAAACTGTGTAATTTATTCATCAATCAATAAAAATTAGTCACATAAGTAAATACATAAATAGGGTAAAAACTAGTTTATGAAGACTACTTGTATTGGTTAATTTTTATCGACGGTTAAATAAATCACCTTCAATTCATCAAGGCAACCTAGACTTCACCTTGTAACTTTTTAAACTACCCAAAATTCTATACTTTATGAATTATGCAAGGTAGGTTAAGATGGTTGGAAATCACAACTCATCCCACCAAAAAAAAGTGGGCTAAATAGGTCAACCCACATGTCCAACTCACTTTGCCAGAAAAATCCCTACATAAAATCATTTTTAAATGGATGCTACATCCACACATCTAAGGACGGAGGTAGAAATTAAGTTTAGGGGACCAAAATTGAGTGTATAACTTAGTAAAGAAAAGGTAACTTTTACTTAGGTAAAATATAACAAATTAAAAAAAAAATCATAAGATATATTCAAAATGAATATTGCCAAACAAAAAGAACTAACTTTTACTTCTGAAGTTATATTTGTCTTTGCTAGGTAGATTTAAAATTATATCAATCATCATATTTTAGGTAAAATTTTCAACAATCACATTTTCAATATACACAATCATGCAATCTTTGAGAAAATCTTCTTCCACCATGTTTCATAGCCTTGTTTTTAAAATTTTCATTGTTGAAAATACACGTTATTTGGTTGTTGTTAACAACGGAAGAGCTAACGCAAGTCGTAATGCTTTGTCAATCAATGGATAAAATTTGATTTTTTGGTCTCAACTAATTTTTGACATAAATCACCATTAGTGGACAACATCTGAAAATCGACATATTTAAATATGATTAAGTTCATTAACACAATGAGAAATAGTATTTGAACAACCATTTTTTGACAACTTTTGTGACAACTTTCTTTTTCATACTCACATTATATTTTTACTTTCTCTCTCTATTGCTTTGATTTTTGTGTCAATCACTCATTTTCTTTGTAAAATTTTGATTGTTGCAAAAATTATCATATAAAATGATGTTCAAATAACACAACTCTATAAACAATACTAAATAGATCTAACTAATAACCTCCAAAAATATTAAGGCAATACATCATGGCTCACATCACAATATTTGTTCCAACCACGAATGCTTTATAAGCTCCAAAGCTTATGATTAAGTTTAGCACCTTTTTTTTTTTTTTTTTTTCTTCTTTTCAATAAATAGTAGATGAGGTGCAATAGAAAGACTTCTCATTATTTTAGTTTCTTCACACACACAAAAAAAAAAAAAAAAAAAGACTTCTCATGAGATCACATATCTACCGGTTTATTTTTTAGATAGTTTTATTAACAACTTTAGGAACTTGTGAAACTTGCATTTTTGGATGGTTTTATGGATGGCTTAAACTTAGAGACTTTAAAACTTATGATTTTGTGCATTAATTTTTGTATTTTGATGCTAGATTGAGCATAATGTATTATTATGGTACTTTGGTATAATTTGTCTTTGTAATTAAGTCATATTGGTACTATTGAACTATTTATAATATTATATTAGCTTATATATGTCATGCATATAATAAATTTTATTTTCCCCTTAAAAATTACTCTATTCCTGGAAGACCGAAGATCCCACACACATGAATGCAATAAATCGTGCTGTAGAAAATGTGAAACAGGCTCGATATTACAAATCTCATTCAAAGGACCGGATATACAATTATTAGAAATGTATATCTATTATCTATGTCTCCGTAAACTTAATTTAATTGACAGAATATTGTATGAAATATGCATGAGTCGGGTTCGAACCTCAAACACTTTAATTATTCACTTTAAAAAAGTGAAATGAATATCTATCATTTACACCCTAAAAGTGTAAGTTGGTCGAATGATTTCGTTTGTAGACCTATGTTAACACGCCCGTTTAATTGATACCTAGAATTAATGTAAGTTGTAGTTATCAAACCAATACTCAACATTTCTTTAATGAATTTTCAATCAATTTACAACACCATACAGAACATTTTACAAAACCATAAAAAACATATAGAGAGTATCCTATAAGGATGCACATTATATATATTTCATATGTTTGTACACTCCATTAATTGATAAAATAAATAGGAACCTTTTGAGCGTACATGTAAGAGCAAGTCTTCTATCCCCAAATCAAAAATATAAGGGCACACTCATATAGAATGGAAATATTTAGAAGAGAATAAAATTAAATGATGTTGATTGATATGAATAAATTATTTTTGTTTTAATATTTTATTTCATTTATGTGAGTGTATCCAAATATTTTTTATTTGAGATTGTGCTCATAGAAGATTTGCTCTACATGTATGCACATGGTATTTTTTAAAAAAATCCAACTTTTCAGTTTTTGTAGAAGTACTTATTATATACAGGGTCGTCCCCGATAATTCAAGAGGTTTCGTTATAATCTTAACAATTTTTTATTTAAAAAATTGAAAAAAAAATATATATATATATATACCACTTATAGTGACAAACAACTAAGTTGTAGTTAAATATATGAATAATGATTCAAATATGACTTTTACTTACACACAAATAGACATTTATTCATGGACAATGCATAATTGACAATAAATTACTCTCTCTTGGATTTTAACCTAAGGAAAAAGGACATTTACCGACGGATTATAACCATAGGTACAAGTATTTTTTTCCTTTTTAAACTTTGAGCCCAGTCTAAGTTTGAGACCTTGTGCCAAGGGCCGTGTTGCATTTGCACAGGGCCGGCTCTGAATATATGAAGTATTGTAATCCTCAAATAGGATCACGTAGAAGACTCAAGAGTCTTAACATCAATTACTGTGATGATTTCAAAATTTAAACTTGTGATCTCATAATAAACCGAAAGAATCTCATGCCATCTTTCAACTCTAAATTACAGGATTATTGCTTGAAAATTCAATGAATTTCAAAAAAAAAATTATTGAGGTGTGGAAAATATACTGACATCTCAATAAATAACATTATTATGATAAATTGTTAATGATGCATGATCCTTTATACAATATAGTTGAAAACATGTGGAGAAGATTGAGTGCATATCAAGCATACTTGGTGTGTGGAGAGGATTCAAACATTAAATTGAACAAAATTAAGATAGGATTAAAGCCTTCGGAAACCCAAGAAGCACTTCCACGACTTCACATTTACATGTAACTTGATGCCGTGGAAGCCTTTGAGGGTTACTGAATGCTTAGTCCTTTTAATTTCCTTACACTCACTTTACAATTACAAACAAAGGAACACCTATTTATAGTATACTCATGACAGATGAATTTATTCTCTAGGATTCTACGATTAATTAAAATATGACAGCTAACATTTATTTTCCTTCTAGCTAGGAACCAGTAATTGATTCGTAAAGTTTTAGATAAAGGCACTTTAATATTGATTAAAGATAAATTAGAATTTATTCCCAATTAACTTGCATGCAGCCTCTAGTGTTGAGTGCTCTATGTGTGCGCACAAAAAAGAAATCTTGACAGTCCTATCGAGATAATGAATTTTATGTATTAGAAGGATCTCTCTATTTTTCTAAATTATGTCCATGGATTCAATGTGACTGCCAAAAATGATGTTATTGTTAGTGCGTTGACATTCTTCTGATACTCAAAAACGTGCCATTTTCTCATAAAAACAGCATCATATTGCATATCAATGTCTTTGGAAATGCATGCGACTCTTTCCATGCAGAATAAGTTATCCATCCAAAGCGCCACATACACATATATTCTACTACCAATCTTGCCATATAATTGAATCAGCTATACATATTGAGAATAATGTCTTGACTTTAATCCTACTTAAAGTCAATCCTAATCAAGCAACAGTGTCCAAAAAGATTTGGCCCTTTGTATTTATTCATTCATTCTACTCATTCCGTCCCTATATGTAAGCACCCTTTGCATCTAATAAAAGGGTGCTTAGATATAGGGACGGAGAGAGTATATACATTCTTACTGTTTCTATATATACAGTGACAAAGATTAGCCGTATCACAATAAAGTATGGAAAAAAAAGTAAACCCAGACAAAGAGAACCGAATAAATAATGTTGGAGCAAATATGATATGACCAAATATTCGTTTTACCTCTATCTCATAGCAAGGGACAACCATGCAAGTGTATAAATATAAGCCTAACTATATATTTCATTGCTAACATATGATGAGAAATACATAAACTAAGATTGTTTGAGGAAAACTTCATGTTCCCTCAAAGGCTTCCAGTATTCATTCATATATAATTTACTTGAATGCTGGAAGGTTTTGAAGGAAACTTGATAGCTTCTTCTATGTGAATATGATTCAATATTCAAAACCATTCTCTCAAAATTTATGCATTCATAGAAGAACCTCTTTGGCTATAATTAGAATGAAGTGTATGAGGAGCTGAATATTGAGCAAGAAACCTATCAATTTTTCATAATAATTTAGATTTTATCTATCAATGTATTGGTACTTTGAGACCAACACTGGTGGCTGTTTCATACAAATTTAGATTTGATCTATCATAGATACTTTTCCATTTCCTCCTCACTCAAAAACAAGTCTTGAAGTAAGTAAAAATATGCATGAATAGTCCGACTCATGAGCCTGTTTCATAACTACTAGAAATCTTTCCCTTCTTGAACGATTTGGCAACCAAAATATTTTGGTCACTTTGGCTACATAATTAGAGACTGGAATGTTGAGCACCGTAACCAAAATATTTTCCGTGGCTAAATCTGTCACAAACTTTTTATTTTGAGACCGATTTGGAGACCGATCGAGTATTAGTGTTCGAAAAGTTTTTAATTCAAATAATCACCTTTTTTTGGGAAAAAAAAATGTTTATTGTGTTTACCTCTTTTTGGTGTGTATGAAATATTTTGAAAGATTAAAATACAATTTACAATTATTTTCACCTCACCTTAGACCGTTAATGAAAAAATAAGTCGTTTTGGCCCACTGCAAATTTGGTCCCCAAAGTATATTGCAACTTTCTGTCGCCATCTTTGATAGCGAATTCAATCACTAAAACCAGACCTCTACCACAGTTGCTAAATAGGTGTCGTTGATTACATCGCTAATAACTAACGACTATCATATTAGCAAGTGAAAAAGTGGTCTCCAATTTGGTCGCTAAATGGATTAGCGACCGATGGTGTTACGGAGACTGTCACTAACGGCAAAATTTCCAATAATATTGACCAGATTCAACACTATGTTACATATGCTATTATTAAAAAAATGTGAGAAATTGTCACTCCACTTCCAACAACTCTGTCCTGGTGATAGAATGGGTAACTTATTTGGCGAAAGGAATTGAGATTGGAGGTTATGGAGAGACTTATAGTCTTTGTATAGTAGGGTCATTCAAAATATGGGAGAACCGTGGTGTAATTACTGTGAGCAATATGGGATGAGTCATTATGTGTTGAGAGATTTCCCCATAGATGTTAAAGTTTGTTACCGCCTTTTAGAAGTAGGGCATCATGCATGCAAGTTTCTTTTTGTATGATTTAGAGCAATGAAACTGGATTCCCTCCAACTACAATGATTCAACCAGCCAGTAGCACGTGTAAGAACTGACTTAGTGAACCATTTCATATCATGGAAAGATACCAAATGTTCTGTTGCACCTTGACAAGCTGTCAAAAGAATATAACAAAATGATTTACTTTGACAATAGTATCAAAGATCATGGATGCATGCCAAAAAGAATTTCTTCAAGCATGGTATACATTTAGAATGTCAAATGCCTAAAATATTAAATCATGATGAAAGAATATTTTAGGCAATTTTATATACAGATCCATAGAATCAACCAAAGTCACATCTTCTGATATATCTTTTTGAGATTAATAGTGTTGGCTCTAGACATGCAGAATAAGTCGTCTTTAGTTTTATGTGCTCGCACAAGTCTTGAAACCTTTCTTCCTTTTTCTTCAAGAATTTGGTTGACATGATGAAACTTTTAGTTTACAACAAATGAATTTATAGAACCAAAGTTGAGTGGTTTGATAACCTACCTTCTCACACTAATTTATATTTTATTATTGATCTATAATTTTTTAACACGTTAAATTTCTTTCCTATCATTTTCTAAATAAAGTAAAATAATGATAACCTCTCTATACTTCTAAGTTGATGAAGTACCGATATCTGATATGTATTCTGCACTAATACATTTTCGATACACCCCAATACGTACCGGGAGAGTATTTGGTGATTAAATTTTATTTTTAAAAATCAATTGCTTGATACATTCCCGATACTTTTGGGACACACGAGCGATACGGCAGAGGAAACCGATATGTGTGTTATGCTAAATTTTTCTATCCAGACACGCGAGGCATACCGTCGACGGCGATACATGTGGGATACTAGATTTTTCTATTATTTTGTTTTCCGTTTTTTCTTTAAAAAAAAAAAAGTAGGAAGCATGATTTTTCTAATTTATTTTTTTTCTTTAAAAAATAAGAAAAATATATTTAATAAGTAATTTAGGTGTTCTTTTTGGATGTAGTTTAACAATAATGATGTTCACTTTTTGGGATATACTCCATTCATAATCAAATATAAGCAAAAGGGGTAGTTGAAAAATCAATGTATCTTGTTGAAAAATTAGTCCACATACATCAACTTTTCACCTATCTTTTTTGTTTTTATTTCATTCTTCACGGAGTATGTAATTGACTGAGTAATGATGTTCTCTTATTAAGATATAAGTAATTGATTAATTGTCACTTTCTTTATCATCAAAATTATTTACATTTATATATTTTGCATTTAGATATTTAATTTTAAATTTAGTTTTTTATTAAAGTATTCAGGTCATATCGTATCTTGAATTTTTAAAAATTTCCGCATCTGTATCGAATCCATGTTTTATCAAGTATTTGGGCTTCATGGATGATAAATCATGTATGCTCTTTTTTCTTAACGTTCACATGAAAGAAAAAAAAAAATGTCAAGTGGCTAGAATTCACTCTTTAAGGGGAATATCTGAAATGTCCAGAATTCGAACTCCGACCCCTGCCAACTGGTATAAATACACCGGTATACATATATCTCTAGAAAAAAAATGTATACATATAGAATTATGCTATTTAATAATTTTTTATCCAATACATATTTCACATAACTCACTATTGGGTGAAAAATTTAAAATTACTCCTACAATCCATCAACATAGTTTTAGATTATTATTTTTTTAAAGAAACAATTAGATTCATTTCAATCAAGGATCAAATACACGACAATACATCAATATAGAGGTGAAAGCTAATATGGGGCTTCTTGAACTAATTCATGAGTTATCCTATTAATTTGCCTCCGACTTAACTTGGCATGAGAGTTTTGAAAATTAATCTGAAACAACCACTTACGGGCTTGCATAATACAACCAAATTCACCATTATTGTCTACGCAAGTCCTAAAAGAATCAACAGCCTTCTTTGAATCTAAGACAAAATCAACATTATCAAACTCAAAGGTTCGCCACCCATATATTCAAGAGTTGTATGCAACTCTTCTGCTTCTCCCACGTCTGACATCATAAAGTGGGGAAAACCAAGCAGTCTTTGCAAGCACAAACCCTCCTACATCATCTCTTAGACACATACGTAGTCCTAAATGCATACTGTAGAGGGAAATTAGATAACTGTAGAGGGAAATTAGGATCTGGGAATACTTGAAAGAGGAAGAAATGCAGCACATTAAATAAAGTAAGCAAAAATTATATTGAAATTAAAACCAACACTTATAAGTGTACAAACAAGAAAACCATGTGTTTAATTATACTCTCACACTGATTTCATTTCTCCAAAATGAATGCTAGACATAATTAAGGATCAAAGCTTTCAGTAACCCATCAACGGATCCCACGATTTTTTCACATCACTGGTCAAAGTTATGATTAATCTAACCATAACATGTGATTCCATGGAAGCCTTTGAGGGTTACTGAAGGCCTTCTCCTACACAAGCCATGCTATGATTTTATTATGAATATGAATGCCTATTTATACACAAAGATTCAATCAATTAGAGAATATTGATTTATTCTCACATGTATCCCACCATTATTATAAAATTTTGACAGCAAACAACATGCATGATTCGCATTCTTTCTATGATATGATGAGAGTTTGATTCACCAAATTTTAGATAAGTTTACTTTATGGATCAGGAGTTAGAATTTATTCCTTCTGAACTTTGCTTGTTTCAGTGCCTCTATGATAGAGCTAGTGCTTTCTATTTTGACAAAAATAAATTGACTATTGAATCGGTGCAACTAGGCAATATTGTTTTACAATAGTTTTGACAAGATATGGAATAATTGATTGCAATAAGATTTGTCAAACTATGGAAGAGCATGGCTTCTTACAAAGTTGATTTAAGATGGACCTCTCAGATATGGTTTAAAGGTGTGTACTCTTATAATTTTAATCAAAAATAAATTTTATTAAAATATGGGGTCTTAATATAGAAAAGGTTAAATTATATTTGGGGTCCTTTAAATTTAGGGTTTGTAGTAGATAAGTCTTTTAAGTTTATAAACGTTTTCTCAAACTTAAAGGACTTATGTGTGACAAAAATAACTTAAATAACTAATCTGTTACAAACCTCAAACTTAAAGGACCTCCGATATAATTTAACCTATAGAAAAATGAAAAATTTAGAGTTCTATTCGCGTCTCTTACATATCAATGTGATGAAGTTTATCAACGGAGGACATTCTACTCATTGATTTAAATGTCATACATATTTGAGAAATTCAATTGTCGAAAATGTGATTTTTTTTTTCTTGATAAACACCAAAAATGCGATTGGTTTGCGGCTTTCATGTTATTTATGACTCTTTGGTCTTTACCCTTTTGTGAAAAGAAAAAAAAAGAGTTATTAATGAAATGCTCAAAGTATGCTCTCTCAAGCACGAATTGTTCATGAGAATTGAGTTCCATCAAAGATGAATTATTCAAAAGAATTTGAGTTTGATTTTTGGGAACCTGGCGCAAATGAATGGTTTGTATTCGTTTTGAGATTAAAAAAAATATATTCTACAATTTCAAACCAACAATAATTATAGATTGTCATAAGAACTACTTTAATGATTGACTCAGAACGGTATACCGTATAACGACATGGCAACTCAGTGCAAAAGTAATATTGTTACTAGTGGGATAGTACTTATAGTATTACAACCGGGCTATCATTTTTTTTAAATCCATACTTTAGGGAGGCCCATCTGCATTGAGCTGTTTGCACCCCAAGGTCCGACCCTGATTATATTTCATATGTTGTACACTCCGTTTGATAAAATAAATAGGAAACTTTTGAGCATTCATGTATGAGCAAATCTTCTATCCCCAAGTCAAAAATATAAGGGCACACTCACTTAAAATGAAAAAAAAATATTTGAATAAAATAAATGATGTTTATTGATATGTATACATTATTTTAATTTTAATTTTTTTCATTTTATGTGGGTGTGCTCAAATGTTTTTTATTTGAGATTGCTAACATGGTATTGGAAAAAAATAACAAACTTTGCCTTTTTTTAAGAGTAGTTTTTTATTAAAATAAAATAAAAATATAGTATATCGAGCATTGTGATCCTCAATCTTCAAGTAGGATCACGTAGAAGGTTCAAGAATCTTAACGCCGATTACATGACAATTTTTAAGATTTAAACTCGTGATCTCATAATAAACCAAAAGAAACTCATGTCATCTTCTAACTCTAAGTTACAAAAATATTGCTTAAAAATTCGATGAATTTCACAAAAAATAATGTTGAGGTGTGGAAAATAAACTGACATCTTAATAAATAACATTATTATGATTAATTGCTAATCATAATCTTTATACATTATAGTTGAAAATATGTGTGAGAAGATTGAGTGTATGTCAAGCATATTTGGTGTGGAGAGGATGCATAGGATTAAAGCCTTCGGAAACCCAAAAACACTTCCACGACTTCACATTTACATGTAACTTGGTGCCGTGGAAGCCTTTGAGGGTTACTGAATGCTTACTCCTTTTAACTTTATTTTCTTACACAAAGCCACTCACTTACAATTACAAACAAAGTAACACCTATTTATAGTATACTCATGACAGATGAATTTATTCTCTAGGATTCTACGATTAATTAAAATATGACAGCTAACATTTATTTTCCTTCTAGCTAGGAACCAGTAATTGATTCGTAAAGTTTTATATAAAGGAACTTTATTATTGGTTAAAGATAAATTAGAATTTATTCCCAAATAACTTGCATGCAGTCTAGTGTTGAGTGCTCTATGTGTGCGCACAATAGGGATGGCAATGGGTATCCAATGAGTAGGGTACTACAATGTCCGTCCCCATATCCGCATTTATAAAAAATACTCGTACTCATGCCCGTATTCTCGTGGGCAACAACTTTAGTCTCCTTTCCCATACCCAATGGGTACTTAAGTGTCCATACCCACACCCATTACCCGCACTTTAACTATGAAAAAACAAAAAAAAAACATCACAAATGAAATAAAACTACGATCTCAATTTTTCAAAATTAACTCATAAAATAATATGAACCGTGGTATTTAGTTAAATAGAAAACATCCGAAATATTCCTAAAAAATTATACACCGGCATGATGAAGTTGTTATTGTATTAAGCAATTGTTTGGTTTAAGTTTAGGTTTAGGCTTAAATAGCTAAATAAATTAATTAATTATACATAAAAAATAAATAAATAATTTATGATATTATATAAATATGTATATGCGGGTCTGGGCAGTATAGTACCCTTACCCGTGCCCATACCCATTTAATTTTGTGGGTATTACCCGTACCCGTGCCCAGATCCATAAAAGCGAGGTTTTACCCTACTCATTGTGGGTATTTTTTGCGGGTATCCATTGGGTCTGGGTCCAATTGTCATCCCTAGCTCACAAAAAAGAAATCTTGATAGTCCTATCGAGATATAGCAAGATATGAAAATCAAAACTAAAAATAAATATATTACTAATTTGCTGGAAACAACCCACCTATTGAGGTAGTGTTTGACCTGACTTAATTTTAACTTATCTTCTTCTTTAAAGAAGAAGTTGGGCCAAACACATTTCATTTTAAACTTCTAATAAAAAGAAGTGACTTAATATTAAAGAAGAAAAACATAAAAAGAAGAAGTCAACAAATTGAACTTTAGGTAAACTTAAGTGCCTTGCCATTTTCCAACTCCTGTTTCGAATTCCACCAGGAACATATTTTCTATCTTTCTTTTGTTATTTCTTTGAGTTTGACATTCAAAGCTTGTTTATTTTTTTTAGAGGACTCTTAAAACTTGTTACAGCTTTTTTTTTTTTTGCTTCACAGTTCCAATTCGTCAACTCTATTTTTATAATGACAGGCAATATAATTATCCTTTTTTTTTTTCTTATTTAAGAGTTGTAGTGTTTATGACATCTCAAACAATAAATTTTTAATTTAAATATATAATTTTGGCATGATATTTGTTTATAAATCATAAAAGAATTTATAATCTAAAATAAAATTTTAATGCATAGATATAAATTATCATAAATACTAATGTTCCTATCACAAATCAATTTCTTGAAATTTTTTAATATATCATTTTGTAAAAAAAAAAAAAAAAAGTACATAAGTTACCAAACAAACTTTAGTTTAAAATAAAAAACTAAAGTTTCCAAACAACTTTTACTTCATTTTTAAAATTCTTAATATTACCTTTGTTTTTAAAGTTGCTTCTAACCATAAAAAGGTTGGGCGAAACATACCCTGAGTCTTGTCAATAAAAAATTTACTTTACACTTTCATAATTAACATCCCCCACTCAACTCTGGGTTATTGTTAGCACTTACCACTCTTGATTCCTCATAGTCTTGCCACTGAAACCCCCACACAAGGGTTGGAATGATACATTGAGAGGAGATCATGAGTTCAACTCCTAACAACTAACAACATTTGTCGTTAACAAGTTATTTATCACTGGTCGAAAGTTATTATTTTATATTTGAGTTGTTTGATTTAATTATATGGAGTGGCTAAACCAATTTTAGCTTCCCCAAAAGTGTAAAGGGAAAAGAATAATTATTTCATATTTATACTCGAATATCATTTTATTTAATGTAATATTAAAAAAAAATAATGGATGTAATTTTTAAATATTTTAAAATTTCTCTCTTGGTCTCCCCTTTCATCCATTAAAATAACTCTCCTCCCGTATGTTTAACCAATAGATTTTATGTCCGTTTTGATTGAAAGTTCAACGGAGACGAGCGGAAAGGTCTTTGGGAAAAAGTAAGGAGAAGAGAGAGGGGAAAAGAAAGAATGGTAGACCCCTAACTTGTATAAAGGATTCATTTTTCTTCATGCTACAAAATTTCTTAAATGTGGAAGAACTCAAAAATTATGTTAGATGAGAGTATTGGAGGGCTTAAAAATATTCAGTTCCTTTTCATTGTATTTTAACATTTTCAAAACTAAAAATATTTTAATCATAGACATTATCATATCATTTCATTGTCTTAAAGGAAGCTAAAGAGTGTTAAGACGGTTGTAAGTGATTTGAGGTGGGGGGATAGAGGTTGTTGGAGTGATGAGGTGATCATAGAGATGTAAATGGATATCTACCGATGTGGATAGTGTGATATTTGTGTCCGTTTTGTTGGATAAATATGAAATATGTACATTATCCATGTTTGCAGGTTTATGCATATATCTATGGATAACATTTATAAAAACAAAAGTTCATCACATGCATTTTCTTTTCTTTTTAGCAAAACATAATATTCATGCATTACAATAACAACAAAAACAAAGATCATTGACTCAACAAAAACATAAATAAAGTTCCTTATATTTAATAAAAATAAAAAGTTCTTTGATTTAACAAAAGTATAAATAAAGTTCATCATATTCAACAAAAACAAAACTTCTTGCTTCAACAATCCCGACTACTTTCACTTTCTTTTAAATAAGAGTTTTAAAAAATTAAAATCACAATTGTAAAAGAAAAAAAATATATTATCTTGTTTTCTTCAGAAAAAAAATACAAAGTAAAAATCAAATAAAATATTATAAATTTATAATCACCACTATTCCATCCACCTTGAGCATGTTGCTTTAAAATATAAGTTTCATAAAGCTACTAATTAATTAAGATTCGGTGGAGAACAGATAGTGTTTGCATTTTATGTGTTAGAAGGATCTCTCTATTTTACTAAATTCTATCCATGGATTCAATGTGACTGCCAAAAATGATGTTATTGTTAGTGCGTTGACATTCTTCTGATACTCAAAAACGTGCCATTTTCTCATAAAAACATCATATTGCATATCAACGTCGACTTTGGAAATGCATGCGACTCTTTCCATGCAGAATAAGTTATCCATCCAAAGCGCCACATACACATATATTCTACTACCAATCTTGCCATATAATTGAATCAACTATACATATTGACTTTAATCCCACTTAAAAAAAATTCTCATATAGTCATATTATATTACTTCCTCCGTCCCTAATTATAAGACCCTTTTGAGAATTTTTTTTGTCCCTTTTTATAAGACCCCTTTGTTATTTCCAACTACATTAATTATTTCTTTACATACATGCCCCTATTTATTATACATCTTTTTCTTCAATCAACAATAAATAACATGTTGAAAACATAAACTAACCTTCTTTCTTAAAGGATAAAATTGTAAAAACAATAGTGATTACAAACAACTTTAATACAGACATCCACTATCTTAATTCCCGTGATTTTGGCAAAAGGGTCTTATATATAGGGACGGAGGGAGTATTATATAGTAATTGACTTTAATCCCATTGAAAAACAAAATTTAAAACCAAAATCGATGAAATTTTATGTTATTGTGATTTGGTTTTTTCTTGGTTGTCTATGAAAAACTGTGGTAAATTTACCCATTGAAAATTAGCCACATTAGTAAATATGCAAGTAGAGTAAAAACTAGCTTGTGGATACAACTTATATATTTACTCAAATGGTTAATTATTCTTGATTATTGAGTAAATTACCTATAACTCTTCAAAGACAACATAGACTTCACTTTATAACTTCTTTTTTTGTCAAAATTTTATAACTTTTTAAATTACACATCCATAATATTATCGTCCCTTTTATAGATTATGTAAGGTAAGGTCAAACCATAAAAAAAAGTGGGATAAATAGGTCAACCCACTTTTTTTATGGGAAATAGGTCAACCGGCATATCCAACCTATTTTGGCAACAATTCGTCAAAGACATTGTAGACTTCACCTACAATTCTTTGATGACAACATGGATTTCATCTTATAACTTTTTAAATTACGTGTCCACAATTCTTGACCTTTTTAAGGAGTATGTAAGGGAGGTCAAGATGGATTGGAGGGTTAGAAATCTCAACTCATCCCACTAAAAAAAGTGGGCTAAATACGTCAAACCACATATCCAACCTATTTTGACAATAATTCATCAAAGACAACATAGACTTCACCTATTATTCTTCGAAAACAGCATAGACTTCGTCTTTTTAACTTTTAAAATTAAATACCCACAATTCTCGACCCGTTCATAGATTATGTAAGCAAGTAGAGATGGATTGGAGGATTGGAAATCTCAACTCATCTCAAAAAAAAAAAAAAAAACGGAGACTACATCCAACCTATTTTCCAAAAAATCCCTACATAAAAAGCATTCTTAAATGGATGCTACATCCACACATCACTCATTTTTACCTTTTCAGCTGGGGCATTCCGCACTACATTCATTAACTTAACACCTATCCAACTGATAATCTCAATCATTTTAGATCAATAAAATATTAATGTCTCACAAAATTTGTTTGAACATTGAATACTTTATAAGCTCCAAAGCTTAGAGTTAAGCCTAGCCTCTTTTATTTTGGCCAATACTTTTCCACCCTATAAGTTTCTCGTGTGTCCTATTCAAATTTTAAAATCCGAAATATTTCAACGTATTTTTGCCATTCGAATTATATAATCCAAACAACATAAGACATGCGAGAAACTTATAGAGCGAAAAAAGAAGCAGTCTTTTATTTTTGTTTCATAGATAGTAAATGAGATGCAACAAAAAGACTTCTCATAAGATCACCCATTATAGCACTATTTTCCACCAAACACTCTTAGCCAAAGTTCTTATAGGATTTGGTGCATTGTAGATGTTAAGGCTGTTTTATTTTATTTTTTGAGGGAATGTTAAGGCTGTTTTATATTGTTAGATTATATCAGTGTACCTATTAATCAGCTGCCTTCGGTATTTTCTATCTCTAAATCAACAGAGCCAAGTTTCAAGCAAAACTACTTTTGATTAATATTCAATCCTAATCAAGCAACAGTGTCCAAAAAGATTTGGCCCTTTGTATTTATTCCTTCATTATATATACATTCTTACTCTTTCTATATATACAGTGACAAAGATTAGCCGTATCGCAATAAAGTATGGAAGAAAGAAAAAAAAAAGTAAACCCAGACAAAGAGAACCGAATAACTAATGTTGGAGCAAATATGATATGACCAAATATTCGTTTTACCCCTATCTTATAGCAAGGGACAACCATGCATGTGTATAAATATAAGCCTAACTATATATTCCTTTGCTAAAATATGATGAGAAATACATAAACTAAGATTGTTTGAGGAACTTTTCATGTTCCCTCAAAGGCTTCCAGTATTCGGTCATATAATTACTTGAATGCTGGAAGGTTTTGTAGGAACTTGATAGCTTCTTCTATGTGAATATGATTCAATATTCAAAACCATTCTATCAAAATTTATGCATTCATAGAAGAACCTTTTTGGCTATATATTGAGCAAGAAACCTATCAATTTTTCATAAAAATTTAGATTTTATCTATCAGTGTATTGGTCCAGAGACCAACTCTGGCGGCTGTCGTTCTTACGTCTCCGACATATCAATACATCATTGCCTGTCGCTGCAACTTTATGAATATTGCATATTACGATTTAGGACGACTCATCCATCCCTTACCTCTCTCTTTTCTTTCAATAACACTCAAACAAGGTCATAGATTCTCTTCCATTTCCTCCTCACTCTGAAACAAGTCTTGAAGTACTCCGTTGTATTTCACTACGTAAAAGTCAGCATCAATAATCTAATTCATGAGCCTGTTTCATATACAAAAGCAATCATATACTGAGCAACCCAAAATATAGGCTGCAAAGAATGATGATATGGGAGTAACATGGAGAGAGCAAACTCCCAGCAATTGAAAAAAAAATGTATGTCTAAAACAAAAAATCAGTATATGAAGCATCCAAAATAGAACAGAGTCGATATCTTGCCAGCAACAAACAGCTTGGATACCAATTTCTCAATCTGTAAATGTAAATCAGAGAAGATATTAAGAATAAATATTTATTTTGCGTTTTTTTCTTATAAAATTATGGTACTTGTATTCAAATTGTTAATATACTGCAACTATTATGAAATGAATATACCAAAAAACGTCAATTTGTCATCAATAATAACTGGACAGTTAAATGCTCTTAGTAAAAGATTAATATGAACATTGTAAAAGAGAAAATTGAGCTCTCGGATTTCATGTAAGAAATTTGATTATTGGAGAAGGCGATTATGATGAGATGTAAAATGAGCTTTGATTCAGTATTGAAATTTTCCAGTGTGCATAATGTGATAATATTTAGATTTAGATAGGAGAAAAAGGAAGCACTCACTTTTCAGACTACAAATGTCAACGCCTTTACATTCTTTAAACTGAATGGTTATCTGTGATCAATCAAGACATTTTCAACCCAAGTGGTTATGGAAAGATTTGTATAAAAATAATGTAATAGAAATTGTATATTTAGTTACCTCATGATAATATGACCAGTCCAAGGTACAAAGATGCGCAAAGAAATGCGAACGATATCATTCCCCTGAAAGTGGAATACATTATAGAAAGGAATGTCAATGATAAATAGTTAAAAACAAAAATAGTGCATGCTAACTATCTCACTTTTCCCCCCTATTGTTATACTATTACTGTTATCGTATTTTCTTTCGTGTCCAATGTTGCACACGACAAGCATCATTAATTACCTCCTTTTTCCTTCTTAATTATCCACTGTCCTGTTTATTTTGTGAATTCGCTTCCTGTAAACCCTCTCTTCCCATCAAATAAGAAAGTGGATAATTCGTAAGAACAAAATTAGCAATTAATGATGCCTACAGTAATTTTGCAGGGGTTAGAAAAACTGTACTATTATAACAATCTCAATAATCTATTTTTGTAAAGAAATTTCAAAATTTTCAGTAAACAACAGGGTGACAAAATTAAAACGAGCATAAAAAATAGTGGGCTTTATTTATTATAGGATAACTTGTATTAAAAAAATTTCAAATTTCAATCCTATAAAACCGGTAACTGTTGGCCCAAAAGGACTTTTCTGTATTGAAGTATGATTCGATAAGGAAAAACTCACCAAATAACTCCCCACCCAAAACCATTACAAGGGCAAGGGCAGACTTCTGCAAACTTCTCAGCATCACTAGAGTTGACTCTTCTAGATATTAAATCATCGTAAATATCTACATCATACAAAATTCAATCATATGATATAAGTGGTGTCAATAGAGTTGTTATCCAAATTGAAAATGAAACATATAAAAAGTGGTTGAAAGCATACCATAAACTGAAAACAAACTGTTCATAACTCCTGAAAATCAAACCATAATTAGTTATCCATACATTTCAAAGAAATGACACAAATACCAACCAGGGACAGGTTCAAAATATTTGAAGGAAACAACACGTGAAGAGGACAGGAACATACCGATGAAGAGAATGACATAGCGAAGGATATGGACTTTCGTTTTCTCTTGCAGAAGCCAAATCGCAGCAATAAAAATAATAAATCCTGAAATTCATTGATCAAGAAGCATAATGTGAGAAACCATAATGGTATCGTCTTTCCTTTTTGACTTTTTTATTTCAGAAGATTGTAAAATTGCTAACCAATACAGAGTCCCCGGAGTGTCCACTTTTTGGATAAAGGTATGTTAGTGATACATAGAAAAAGGGAGAAAAGTCAGGAACAAATATCTTCAAAAGATTTGATACAAACAATTTCATTTCTGCATGTATAATATCTTACATTTTTAGCAACAAAGAGCACAATAACCAGAGCAGCAAGAAAGCAACCAGCAGCAATCCTTGCAGTAAGAATATTTGTAGAAGCAAGAATCAAAGCCATTCCCCAAAATGATGAACCAAGATCTAGAAAAAAACCAATCAGAGAAATGGTAAATACAATTGAAAAGTGCTCTTATCAAACTCAAATCATATGCTTGCTTTTAAGGTTATTCAAGGTTTATAGCATTGACATATATATAAACCTCGTTATTGGCGGGAACTTAGGATGTACGCAATTTGACATCAAAAGACTTATGCATAAAGCCTTGTTTCAAAATTGGCTTCAAGAGATTTAGGCTCTATTTGGTAAAAAGTATCGGATAAGTTAGCAGATAACGGATAAGCTGATAGATTGAATTTTAAGTGTTTGGTAAAATTAACGGGTGAATTGATAAATATAAATATAATGAGATAAACAGTTATTTTTAATTAATACTCAAATCTTACAATTAAGATAATGAGGATAAAAATGAGAGAAATATGATATATTATGAGCTCTAACACTACTTGAAGTGGCATTTGAAAAAATGTTAGTCTAACTTAAAGTTAATATGTCAACTGAAAACTATGGGAGAAAAGTGCATTACATCCCGCAGGCAAGATCAACCAATATACGCCACCACGCGTCTGTGTTACCCCTCCCTCGTTTGCATGAACCTGAATTCCCTCCACCTATTGGCATCAAACTAACAATGATTCAGCATGCATAGGAAAGAAATAAGGACAAAAAAACTTACAGCAGAATCAAACATATGAAACTTTTCAGTTTTAATAAAATAAGGCTGATGAGGCCCGCCCAGCAGCAGAAAACCACATAATGCTAACACGTACCAGAATGTATTGGTAAGAATATATTACACAACTTCACTTTATTGCCATTAAAAATAACTTCACTTAATTGAAACATGCATCACTGATGCATTTGGAATTCAGGATTCAGAAGTATTGGCTTGATATGAATAAGTTATTCAACATCTTGACTTACAACAACTAAAATAACAAAACTTTTCCTTAAATCTATGAATCCATAATTTGTAAGCTGGATAGTGAAATTGATATTTCTGTAATTACCACAAATAAATTAAAAATACAGAGATTATTTTTAAGACACAAGATTCTTGCATTTTTACAAGGCATAGTTCCTAACAGTACGAAGGCAAGACAATCTTAAAAGAACTTGTAGTACTGTCATGGAATAAAAACGGGTTTCTTTTGTGTTTTTTCCCCTTTATGTGTTCATATAATTCATTTTGATCTCAAGGAACAACATTAAGAAAATCAGAAATGTGCTCTCCTGTCCCTAGTTGTCAAATCAAAACTTCCAATAGCTTCAAAAGAGCATAAGTCATTACATCCAAGAATACTTCTATAACCCCTGCCTTTCAAAGTTTGCGTCTTGCTTGACACAAATGTATAGCAGACAATCACTAAGATCATTAAGGCAAAACCCTGGTACTCTCCATCATAAGAAACTCGTCGGTTAGCTAACTTTACAACCTTAAATCAGACCATGCCCTGCTTATAATTATTAGTTCGGGAAGTAAAAATCCGTCACCCATGTATAAAACGCAACAAAATAAAATAGATCAATAGACGAGCTTTGAAAGCTTTTTCCATTCTTACTAAGTTGCTAGTGAACAATGGTTGGTTACATATTTGCTTATAAATAACAGCAATAAGAGCCATTTTGGTCCAAGAAATTCTGAGTTTTTGAAATCTGATTTTGAAAGCCATTACATGTATATATATCAGTATATTCGTGTTCTTCAGGGCATAGAATACTAGATAAAACTTGTAACGTTGTAGAGAAAAAAAATCATCAAAAGTTGTCAACTTGTATTCAGCAAATAGCATTAACCTCCTACATTTACAGTTTTACCTTGCCACAAGTGAGCAAACAGGCGATTGCATGACTCGCTTCGTGAAGAAACACAGTGATGAGCTTAAAAGGTGTAAGCAGAAAAGTCCTCCATAGCTGTAATGACCACAACAAAGTATTAGCATAACAAGATCAGTTGTTACAGCCACTGAGAAACATGACATTGTACCCAAAAACAAAAAACCTACATGACATAAATATCTAAGGTTATTAAGTCTAGATAAATATCTGCAACCTCACTGTTTTAACAACAATCCAAATTCAATGTAGCATATAAACGTATAATATATAATATAATAAAGACTAAGGACCTTGTTTTGAAAAATTCAATTGTCAAATGTGAAGTCAACCCAGTTGTTGAGTTCACACATCCAGGTAGTATTTAGTATTTATTCTGATTAGGTCACCCAATTGATCTATCTACCAAACTTTGATCCAGTCACAACTAATCTGAGATTTAATTCATACAATAATGAAAATTAATTCATAAACCTCTAACTCTAAGCTATTCAATCGCGTGGCACTCTCATGACTGCACACATTCACGCAATTATTGACTGCATGACTATCTGATCAAGATTGACTGCATGACTATCTGATCAAGACGAGACGGTCCAATCTCAAACAAATTTTAATTTTCTTCAAAAACTAAAATTACCAAGTTTAAGATCTGGACCGTCTGATCTTGACCAAACAGCCATGCAATCACTGACTGCACGAATGCGTGCAGTCAATGACTGCATAGAATCTCGGTCCTTGATTCTAATTGCAAATGAGCAATCAAAATTCACAGCAAACCAAAAAAATAACATAGCAACATCAATTTTGACAGTCCAAATTCATAAGCTATTTTCTACTATCATGAAGTTATAAATGAAATAAAAATAAAGTAAAGCATTATAACAGCATAAAATACACCCATCAATTATAAAATCAACAATTAAAGTAACATATAAACTAAATTCTCAACAATTAAGAAAAATGGGTTTAGAGAGAGAGAGAGGGTGGTACCAAGAGGATGACAACGGTGTAGACACCAACAAAAGCAATGAAGAGTTTCTGGTCGTGATCACAACAGTTCTTAAGCTCCCAGTTTGGCATTGTTACTCTCACTTAAACTGAACAAACAAATTCAACCTTTGAAGAACAAATGAAGAATGATGTTTTTTTTTTTGTGTGTTGGTTAAATAAAAGGGAGCGGTTTTTTTGGTTTAGGGTGGGTGGAAAAGGTGAGAGAAAGTTGTAAGAAAAGAAAGAAAAATAAAATTGGTAATAAGAAAAGGAAAATATATTTTGTTTCTGCAACTAGATCCAGTCAAAAAATTTCTTATACTGTATGGATTGGGTAAGGCTTTGTCATCAACGCGTAGTAATAAAGTCAAATCAAACTAGCCAATCAACATGTTTTTCAGTTCCACAAGTATCGATAAAAAGTTAAGAATTTCACACAAAATTAATTGGATGAGAAATGAAATTTGTACAACCATTTATAATACTCCCTCCGTCCCAAATTGTATGTCGCTTTGGAAAAAAAATTTGTCCCAAATTATAAGTCGCTTTACAATACCAATGAAATATTAATGTTACTTTTCCTATTATATCCTTAACTATTAATTACTCCCTCTTCTTTCAATTATTTCATTTATCTTTTCCATACCATTTATTAAGGATAATTTTGTAAAACAACTCATAATTTCTCTTCCCCACACAATATTAATTACATTTCTTAATACGTGTGAAATGACCAAAACGTCATACAATTTGGGACGGAGGGAGTAACTTTTAGACAATTTTAAATCTTATTACTCCCTCCGTCCCTTAATAAATGACCTAGTTGACAATATACATTATTGACTTGACATACTTTGACCATACTTTTCTACTAATTTACAAAGATAAATAATATCATGTAAGATGTTGTTGGATTCGTCTCGATGAATATTTTTAAAATATTAAATTTTTATAATTTTTTTTAGTATAGAATTGAAGATATCAAAGATAAAACATATGCATTGGTACGTGTGTCAGAGTCAACTAGGTCACTTATTTAGGGACGGAGGGAGTAGTACGCATGAGAGTCACAAATGATATTTAATTAAACTAGTCAAATCAAACTAGCCAAATAATTTATGAGCCAGCCAGAGCCACAAATGACGAATCTTTCAGTTTAATCATAAATTTTAACTTTAAATTCAACTATGGTGTTAAAAATATTCGTCATTTATGGCTCTAACTGGCTCAAGGATTAGGTTATGGAGTTGTATATAAAGGATATTCCGTTCACACTAATAAAAGTTATGAAAAGATTTATGTTGATTGAATCGGACAAATGTATTTTGATTAAAAAAATGATATTTTGAGACATTAAATTTGATAATGGCGTAGTTTCAATATATGGTTAGAATGAATATAACAGTATGCATTAGTTTTTTAACCATTTAAGAAACACAATTAATCACAATTTTAAATATCATTAAGTTTTTGCCTATTGAAAGAAAAAGAAAAAACAATATAAAGAGAGTGTCGTTTATAGATTGAATACATTTTTGAGAGTTTTTACATATTGAAAGTTGAAAGGAAAAAAATTCTCAAAGTAGGAAAAATCTCCTGTATATTTATCGATAATTTTTTAGACAACCATAATTTTACAAACATAAAAGGTATTGGCACAAAAACCAAAATAAAAGAGAGAGAAAGTAAAAGCATAATGTAAGTATGAGATAGAAAGTTGTCACAAAAATTGTAAAAAAATTATTATACAAATATCATTTCTCATTTTTTTAACCACATTTATCTTTTACATTAAAAATAAATTATCAATGCTTATTTCTTTAAACATAAGTTTTTTTAATAAATTGTATTAACCTATCAAAATTGTGTCTTATCTTTAAAAATTCTCTATATGCACATATCCATGTCGTATCACACTCATTTTCATAACTTCATTGATAATCTATCCTATGGTCCAAAGTTTACGCCGATTTGGCAAATTGGTCTGACATTTTTTTTCTTCTAACGCTTTTATTCGTCTTTCCTTTCATCCCCTTTACTATTATAAGAAATGATATTTGTACATCAACTTGTGATAACTTTTAGACAACTCTTGTGCTCATGTAATGTTCTTATTCTCTTTTTTCTTTTTTCTCTTTCTATTGTTTTTAACCAATAAGAAAAGAGAAAATGAAAGTTATCACAAAAGTTGTCATCAAACGATTGTACAAATATCATTAATCTACTTTTCATCTAGTGAAAATAATGTAAAAATAGAAAAGAAACAAAAATGATTATGCTTTGCATAATATAGCTCAAGGAACCTGACAATTCAAAATATGGTTACAGTATACTGCTGCCTATGACTTGTCTAACTACAACACAGATGTTTGGTATAAAGATCAGGTGCTCTTCATATAAAACCGCACTCAAATATAAAAACAAAAACCTATGCATAAACTTGCATGCATCGTCATCATGTTCAACTTGAAATCTTTCGGATGGTCAGAAAGGTACAATAGAGGAGTGATAATGTGTTGTAGACCTTAGTCCTCATCAGGAGAATACCGACTAAATTTTTCCCACCTACGAGAGGATTCGTCTCTTTCTTTTCTTTTACGTGAATGTTTATCTGATTTGGTTGAACTCCTATTACTATGTTCTCTCTCAGTTGAGCTCCGGTCTTGGTAACGATCACTCCTCTCTGAAGAGCACTTGACACGGTAATGGTCACTCCTCTCTGAAGGGCTCTTGTCATGGTCATAATCACGATCAGCCTTCTCAGCTGAGCTCCTCTTCTTATAACGATCACTCCTCTCTGAAGTGCTCTTGTCATGGAAACGGTCACTTCTCTCTGAAGAGCTCCTGTCATGGTAACGATCATGATCAGCCTTCTCAACTGAGCTCCTCTCCTGGTAACGACCACTCCTCTCTGAGGAGCTCCTGTCATGGTAACGGTCACTCCTCTCTGAAGAGCTCCTATCATGGTAACGGTTATGATCAGCCTTCTCAGCTGAGCTCCTCTTATGGTAACGGTCACTCCTCTCTGAAGAGCACTTGACACGGTAACGGTCACTCCTCTCTGAAGGGCTCTTGTCATGGTCATAATCACGATCAGCCTTCTCAGCTGAGCTCCTCTTCTCATAACAATCACTCCTCTCTGAAGTGCTCTTGTCATGGTAACGGTCACTTCTCTCTGAAGAGCTCCTGTCATGGTAACGATCATGATCAGCCTTCTCAACTGAGCTCCTCTCCTGGTAACTATCACTCCTCTCTGAGGAGCTCCTGTCATGGTAACGGTCACTCCTCTCTGAAGAGCTCCTGTCATGGTAACGGTTATGATCAGCCTTCTCAGCTGAGCTCCTCTTATGGTAACGGTCACTCCTCTCTGAAGAGCTCCTGTCATGGTAACGGTCACGATCAGTCCTCTTCAACGAGCTCCGGTCATGGTAATGATCACTCCTCTCCGAAGAACTCCTTCCACGTGAGTAGTCTCCTCGGTGACTTGAACTTATTTTGTAGTGCTCTTCCTCCATCTTAGACTTTTTTGTCATGTTCCTTTCACTAGAACCTCTTCTATCAGAGTCTTCATCCTTGTCTGAGAGGTTGGTGTCTCTTCTAGGAGGGGATGGAACCTGTACAATGTATGAAAAAATTTAAATAAAAAAATTACAAGAAAATTGTAAATTCAAATATCATGGTCTAAACACATGCCATTACCAACCGCTAACAATGTTAGACCATATACAAAATCATATATTGTATTGTTATCTTAAATATTCAATCTGGAACTAAAAAAAATGCCTGCTTAATGTCAAAAGGAAAAATAACAATACCTGAAAACGTGACATGTAACTTCCCTCAGGTGGAGGTGGGATACCAAGCTTCTTCAACTCCTCATAAGGAATTGGTTTCCTGGTTAAATAGTAGAGAAAATACATAATCAACAAAACTGTAACACTCTGTAAGTCCATGACTCACAAGTCAAATGGAGATATGGCATTTATTGCAAAGGCGACAATAAAAAAACTAGTTTTAACCCTTTTTCACAGAGTTTAAAGGGTATACGCTGTCAAGGTAAAACTGTTTTCACTGACATTCAATGAGAGACTAGACTACCATTCTTCAATGTCAACAATCAATTTCAAAATAACCATACATGAGTGGAGTGATGTGGCCGTGGATTGTAAAACATGTAAAACTGTTTTTACATTGATAATGCATATCCTTTAAATCCTTTCACAAAACCTCTTCAATAAAGAATTATAATACGAATAAGTTTTTACAGTTCTTAAATTCATAGCTTCCACCATATTGAGACATCAAATCATCCTAGGGCACTGTAACCTTCAATACACTTATTGTAGTTATATAAGCCATTTTTTTCATCAGTTCCTCCATTTCAATATCCACTCATCTTATCATTCTTCCCTTTTACATTTCAGTCACTATTGACCAATTCATTAAAGATCAACTAGGCAAAAATGAGTATTCATTTCAAATTTACCACACTAGAGGGCATCAGAAGTCTTTAAAAATTAGGCTATCGGATAAATAATAAATAAGGGAAGCTATAGAAATAGGGGGTAATATAGTTGCATATGAGACAAAGGAAACATACAAGGGTGCACGAAATGGTTTTTCCCTTCCACCAAAACGAAGTTGTCCTGATTCCTTATTACCACTAAGACCACCACCTGCAATAGAAAACAGAAACTAATCAGGTGACTCAGGCTGAATGGTTATAATTGTAACATCAAGAATGAGTCACTTCAACTAACCTAATCTTCTAGGAATCCATCCAGGCATCAGCTGCTGTCTATTATAATCAACTATGATTTCACAATCATCAACAATCAAATGGTGAGCATCCTACAAACAATAAAGTTCGATAAATATTAGCAACATTACCATTTCATTAAAAAGACATGTATTACAAGCCAACATGAATTAATTTGCCTGTGGCTGTAAATTCATTTGGATTTTGTCAAAAGTGAAGTTGCGGCTGTAAATTCATTTCGATTTTGTCAAAAGTGAAGTATTTGAATGATATAGATGATTGGTGTCTTCAAGTAGAATTGTGTGTTAGCATAAAGGCTTGTTGGTGTTTTAAAATTTCATGTAATTAAGCTTGATTCTTTTATTTAAGATAAAAATTAAACAAAGTTGAAACAAATTGCATCACCATATATGCTCGCCGCATCTCTCTTTCAGTTTCGAATTCAACAAAAGCATAACCACGAGAAGCTCCAGTCACTACAAATAAATAAATCAAACATAAAAAATTGAATCCCATAGCTTCATAAAAACACATATCATTCATAATAACAAACACGCAAAATTTCCAAGCCATTAGCACTTGGCAGATGTTTAACACAAAAACATAGGTATACAGTATGTTGTATTGATAGCAGGAGTGATATATCAGTTGGAAAATAAACACTTGCAAAGAAGATGTCAATAAGGATCCTTTTTCAGTTCATGGATGAACCATTTAATTCTCATACTACATGTACACATTTACAGGCAACATATTATTTCTCTAGCAGGGAAAACAAATTATACGATAGAAACAATAAATAATTCCTAGGAGAAGTACATATTTCATAGTTCTCAAAATGGCTTAAAGATAAGAGATGAAGAAGAGAACATATTCTTCAATGAAATGTTATTTTTCAAAAACACAATCAAGTTCAGAGAATCATGCAAGCACTCAATTGTATCGATCCGCAAGTTCAACCATTAAATGTTTAGCAAAAACACACTGTTTGAAGATGTATAATAGTAAGGGGGGAAATAACTGACAAAATCTGAAATAATAGACTGTTAAAAAATTAAGATAGACCAAAGAAATTTATTTACCAATGTCCCTCACCAAGCGCAAGTTCTTCACCTGACCAAACTCACTCATAACCTGAAAAGATAAAACCCACACATCACAAAAATCAAGATACTAAAGAACATAATGAAGCAAAAAAAGAAGTGGTGAGCATAGCTTAGTTGGTACGGACAATTCATACTACCTTTCGGAGAGTTTCTTCAGTGGTGAGTCGAGAAAGACGACCCACAAAAAGGGTACAATAAGGGTCGCCAGTGGCCTTAGGATCACCAAATGGGTCATCTACAAAATTAAATTTTAGAAATTAAAAATGGATGAAAATTGAAAGAAAAAAAATGGAGAATAGAATAGAATATAATACTGACAGAGGCCAATAGAGGAACAAAGTTGAGCACGAAAAATGGCATTATCGTGAGGAACAATATCGGTGCCATCAATGCTTCCAGCTTGAATGGGATGATAAGCATTCGAATAGAAAACAGAGTTCAAGTTTCTCGACCTTGCATTCATTGTTAGGTTTCTGGTCTAACTTGAATTTGGCCTTTTTGTGTTGGTAAAAGTTTCTACCCAAAAGTTGTTTTATACTTAACGACGATAAATCTGAATACCACCAAACATATTTAAATCATAAATAGTCTCGTCATTGAATACCACAAAATTTTTGTATGATAAAAAAATCTTTTAAACTATCTTATAATTTTAATCCAATACACCCACTAAGATTTGAGATTCGATTGTTATAAGTTTGTTTTAAGATTTCAAATTATCAGAAATTTATGCACTTTATAATATTTAATATTATTTGAGTAGAATACTTTGATTTTAATATAACACCATTCTTATTTTTATGTAGCCGTTCCTTCGGCGTGGTTTGTTTGAGGATTTGTTGGGTGCGGCTCTCCTCCGCTTCGTTCTAGGATCCCATGTAGTGTTTCTGCTAAGTTGGAATCTCGTTCTGTTTCCCTCTTTCTTGTCTTTTGACACGGCGTTCTTCCTCGCTTGGTTTTTCTTTATTGTGTATATTTGTCTTGTATTTTATTTTTCGTTTTTATCTTACTCTGATTTTACAAGCGTATTTCAAAGTGGGAAATAGTCTACCTTCGTTTTACTGGTCACGGAAGTAAACGTCTCGACGTATTATCGTTCGCAGTCTCAGATCGAAGATTTTCTATCTACATCAAAATCTCAATTCCGACAACTTTACTATACATTTCCGTGTATTTCCCATAAATCATTTTTTATGTCAAAAATCAATGTCATTTTTCTAACAAAGGATAAAATACATTTTTTCCTTTTAAAATTTATTATTTACTTACTTTGTTCAAAAAAAAATATTACTATTTACAAAGGATAAAGGACTTGAATAATCAAGTGGATTGGATGTTATTTAATATATGTTATTCCTTCCATCCAGTTTCATTAAAAAATTCATCATATCTACACCTCCAAATTGTCAAACAAGTAACTATGAGAATAGTGTCTTTGCCTGAGTTAATAATGTTTAGGGTGATCCAATCTCAATAGTAGCTCCATATCTATCACAAGAGCTTTGTGACTCTCACATAATTAGTGTTGAGTCTATGTCTAGATATATTAAAGATATTCAAATAGTCTAACAGAAATGGAATTTGCCACAAATTAAAACTGAGACAAGAAGGCTGAGGAAATCATCATGTTAAATATTATAGAAAAAATGTCAACCATAAAACTCAAAATTGTTACAACAAAAAATGAATTTGTATTCCATAATTAGTTAACTTCTGTTAATCTCCTGAGGCTCCTGAACTCTACGAGTCTTTTCCAGTAAGTCGTGTGCTATTTCTAACTTGCCACACTTTTGAAACTCATGCTCAAATGTGTCTCTAGCATAAGCTGATAAACGAACACCCTTTTCGAGCATTGCTTTTACTTTCTCGTACGCATCACCTAGTTGACCTTCCTTACACAACTTCAACAACTTCTGATTCTCCAATTTTCTTTCCAATTTATGACACAAATCCAACTGATCATGTTCTCTCAAAAGACTATCTACCAAATTGTAAGTATGAAAATGTGGAATCCATCCTAAGCCTAACATTTCCATCAACAATTCATAAGCGACTTTCCAATTCTTACACGCACATTGAGCATGGATCAGGGCAATGTAAGTTATACTATCCGGAAAGCATCTATTCTTGTTCATGATTTCAAACACACCATTAGCATTGTCTAAATCTCCCAATTTACACAACATGGATATAACAGAATTGTAAACAACTAACTTAGGCTTTAAGCCGATCTCCAACATTCTCCCAAACAATTTACCGGCTTCCTCTACTCTACGATGATCACACAATGCCTTGATGACAATTGAGTATCCCTCTTGAACGCAAGTTAGTTTCTTTTCCTCAACAATCCTCAACACTTTAACAGCTTCTTCGGTATTACCTAAGCGACAAAGCTCTGACATAAGCCTAAACACAACAAAAGTACTGGGCAACAAACCAGAATTTACAACTGCGGAAAACACTTCAACAGCTGGCTGAATTGCAGCCCTATTTCCTCCCATGTTAGGAACTAAAATGCTATACGGTCTACGAGTCTTCGTCACTTTTACTTTCTCAACGGACCCTTCTTTTGCACTCATCAAACAAAGATCCCCGATAAGAACATTCATAGCAGAACGAGTTGGATGCACACCAACCCTATCCATTTTTCGAAAAATCTCAAGAGCTGCCTCAAATCTACCCAGTCTACACAAACCAACAATCATATTACTACAAGAATAAGTATCAGGAGATTCAATCTTATCGAAAATCGATAGTGCAAGCTCAATCATCTCTTCCGACGACTGTTTCTTACACAACACATAAAGTACATTGTTACAAACAAGATTATCAGGTTTACACCCAAACACACTTTCCATTTCATCAAACAATGACAACACTTCATTTATCCTCCCTTCTCTACCCAAAAACCTAATACAAATCGACAACGCCTTACTCGAAACTTGACCCTTATGAGCAACAATTGTCATCAACAAACACTTAATATCATCAAAAAGTTTCCTTCTACCAAAGAAATCAACCATGTACTCAATCACAGAGTCATCAAATTGAAAATCCATTTTTGTCCCTGCCCATGAGAAAAATTTCAATGTTTTGGTTCTACCCAAGTGATTGTAACTCATCAAGACACGAAGTACAAGGTCAGAGGTTAACTCTGCTTTGTAACAATCCAAAACATTGTCAATGGCAGTGTCTGTGTCAGTGGGGCAAGAAACAAGGTCGGTTAGCAATGTGTAAAGGGTTGTTTTGGGTGAAAGGTTCGAAATTGAAGGTTTTGAGGAAGTGGGTCGAGGTGATTTTGAAGAAGGGGATTTAGGGTTTATGAGATTAGGGTTTGTTTTGTTCTTTTTGGAAGATGAAGAATAATAAAGATGAAGAAGAGAGGAAAGAGAAGGTTTGAAAACATGGGAAAAAACAGCATTTTTTGTTCTACAAAGAATCATTCGAATTTTCCGAAGACAACCTGCGATTCCTTGTCGTGTCTCTGTTCGATTCTTTTCTTAGGAAACTGGAGAAGGTTGAATTTTGTTTTGTTTTTCTTTTGTTTGGGTTAAGAGAAAAACGGTGAAAATGAATTATGGAAAGGAGAATTTGAGAGGTTTTCATTGTTTGGACTTGATGAGAAATAATGAAAGTGGGGAAGGAATGAGAAGGAAGAGAAAGGAAAAAGAAAATTATACTCTTGGGTATTTGTGGATATCCACGATAGACACGGGATGGATAGCTTAATGAATATAGATTACGATAAAATAAATAGGTATTTTAAATATTTGTTAGTTGATTTTTTTGACAAAAAATATTTGTTAGTTGATGAATATGGAGCCTAAGCCCTAAGGTAATGTTCGCATATGTGTTGTACTTGTAAATAAATTAATAAAATTATTAAAATATTATACTGTTTGGACATAAATATTATGTACCACGCTGAAAGAAACTTTAAATCTAATTTTATTATTTGTGCTTATTCCAAGTGAAAGAAGTCCTTATTCACCATAAGTAATTTGAGGTCATTTTATTGGTTGTGTAATGCAAACAATGTGAAATCTATATTTCTCATCGGTTTCTCATAAATCATAATATAAGGTCATTTTATTAGCAGTGTAATGGAACCGACTTGAAATATATATTTATCATTTGTGTACTCAATGTGGAAGATACCAACATACTATAACAATATTAAACACATCATACGTGGAACCCATGTGAAATGTACTTCCTGTGGTAAGAAAGGAGAAACAAATGTATGATTTGGTGAATTTGCTCAAATAAAGAATAGCATTGAAAATCAAATAGGGGTTCAAACTCAAGTCTATATGAACATGACATCACATCTTGTAGAATTCTAACTAGTAATAAATAATTTTGCACAACAATTTCAGTTTTTTTTGTTAGGTAGTCTAGTGGCTAGAAATTCACTTTTAAAGTGAATAAGTGGGGTGTCAGGGGTTCGAACCCCAGCCCCTGCATATAATAATGCAATGTCCCTGCCAACTGAGCTATGCTCACGGGAACACAATTTTAGTTTTTTATTTTTAAAAAAAACAAACACACACGCAACTTTAAATTGAAAAAAAAAAATGCAATGCATATGTATGTATTTGGAATCCTTCAAAAAAAAAGTATGTATTTGGAAAGGAAAAAAACAAGTAAACACGTGTTATTTATGTTCATTCAAATAGGTGGAACATGCTAAAACATAGTAAGAGGAACAATAGAGACATTTTCGTGATTTCTAGAACAAAAATGGGTTAGAGGAAAAATTTCTTAATTGGAATAAGCACTTGCACTACCAATATGAAAATTCCACGAAAAAATAAAATATTAAATAAAAACAACAAAATACTTGGCCAACTTAATTCACCGTGAATTAAGAGCAACCAACAAGACCATTTCAGCCTTCAAGAACTCAATTCGTTCTTAGCTAAATTTTCGAAAGTTTGTTACATTTAATAACTAAAATAGTAGTCACTTATGATCTAATTCAATCAATTACTTTATTATAAATTTTGTTTTGTTAAGAAAAGGAGAGTTGTAAGAAGTGTTATTAGCTTGTTATAGCTTGTTACAAGTTACAACAAACCTATATAATATAGCATTAACATTGATAAAAATCTCATATATATATCTCGTCATGTCTTCTCTAATTGTTTCAAGAAGATTAAAAGAGAGAAAAAGTGTTGCTGTTTAGAGTGAAGCTAGAAAAACAAGTTTGAACCATTATGACAAGAAATAATGGTTCAAACTTGTTTCTTGTCATTATATATATACTAAGTATGCTATTATATAGAGATTTAATGACAGCTATATACCAAGTAAACGAGATTTAACAATATATACTAATTAAGTTGGTTCTACTTCATGTTAGTTGTCAAACATTTGCTTGCTTATGTTCTTGGAGTTGTTGCTTTGAAACTGACATTAAACTTGGTAGTGAATAAGTATGTATTCAGTTCAGTTCTTATCGCAATAATGGAATTACTCTCTTTTGTCTTGTTACATGTATATAGTGGCAAGACAAAAAATGGTAATTTTAAGATTGCAATGAACACTCATCTGAATACCTTCTAATTCACTTCTAAGTTTGTTCGCCAACCAATAACTTCAATAACATAAGCAAGTCAATGACGGTCAACTGATATTAACAAGTGCCCTTGGACACTATTTAAGGATTCTAAAAAAAAGAAATTATTGTATAAAAACGTCAAAAAAATTGATTTTCAATGCATTGATTACACATATTTTCATAAAAAAAATTACCATTAAAATGTCACTCGTTAACGTTTTCCTAAAAACAGAATTAAAAATACGTCAATATATTGTTAAAGTATTATACTGTTTGGACATAATATTACACACGTGAAAGAAACTCTAATCTTTCATTATTTGTGCTTATTCCAAGTGAAAGAAGTCCCCGTTCACCATAAGTAATCTATATTGGTCGTGCAATGGAACCGACGTGAAATATATATTTATCATTTGTGTACTCGGATGTGGAAGATACCAACGTATTATAACAATATTAAACATCATACGTGGAACTGATGTGAAATGTACTTTCTGTAGTAACGAAAGGAGGAACAAATGTATGATTTGGTGAAGTTACCAAAATAAAGAATGTCATTCAAAATCAAGTAGGTGTTCAAACTCAAGTCTGTATGACCAACTTGAGCTTCAAGTTGAGAGCAAGAATTGTCGTGAATGGATGCCATAAAAAATATATTTTTTAACAAAACTGTCTCACTAGTGGTGAAGATGACACCCATTAAAGAAGTCGTTGTTCTAGCTACAAAACTAGACTTGGAGGTTTGTTGGTATTCCCCTCCTTAATAGTTTGTACACTATTGTCAAGTCATCACAAAAAATTTCAATGCATGGAAATGGGAGGCTACAAATTCGACTTAAAATATGTGCAGTGAGAGTTACAAAGTTCTCTTGTAAATCTAACTATTGATTATTCTTTATCTCTCTTAAAGGGTCTAAGTCACATTCTTCTTCTATAAGTGGGAAGATTTGTGAAGAATTTCATTATCTCAACCAATAGTGATAGTGAGAAAGAGAGTTCTAGCAGTCCTCTTTGAGAGAAATATAGTTTTGTTTTCATCATATTTTGGCGAGAGTTAAAGGATATAGTATATAATTCAAGTTGAGTGAGATTGAAAGATATTCTCTTGTATCTCAAGCGGTGACGGATCCACAAATTTTAATTAGTGGGGACAATATCATATATAAATTATTTATACCAAACCAGATAAAGACACGTAGACATTTATAAATTATATTTCTTTACGTGTATTCTTATTTTATAATTGTTGTATGATTTTTCATTTACACTAAAAAATCATTCAACAATTCATTTTTATATGATATCCTCTACACTCTTATTTGCTTATCTAACCCAAACATGATATCTGTACCACTAACTACAACCCTACACACTATTAATATTAGTATCATATGGATGATACATATGCTTTTTCTTTCTGAAATTTCTTTCACATTCTGTAAAGCTTTGATCTTCTTTTCATAGGTATGGACATTTGGGCATGAATAATGTCACATCGCAAAGGCTTTAATCAATTACAGTATCAGTCCCTCCATCCATGTACATGTATTGCTGTTCATTAATCATCCAGCAAAGCAACACAAGCATGAATTGTTGTATTGTCACTTTATATGGCTTACGTGTGATGGAAGCCACTTGCAAAACATTCTAAGGCAGACACCAATCTTTTGTCACATACCTTGTGGGGTAAGGTTTCTTTAATTTATAGTGTAAAATACAATATTGAACAAATAGTAATTGATATAAATAGAGGTGAGAGTAGATTAAGTCGACGTAGATTTTGTAAGGTTTAAGTCTGACATGATATTATAAATGATAACTTGAATATTTGATGGTATGTTTTCTTAACTTATATGAAAATGTTAGGAGAAAGACAAATTTATTTGTTAATCACCATGTACGCCTCATTTTACGGTCATTCTTTGAGTGTAAAAATGTGCTTGTAGAAAAATATGTATGTAGAGTAGCCCATAACATCATAGTCTATTCTAGTTGGTTTATAGTCTATTCATAGAAATGTCATACAAAACCATATGAGTGGCAAACAAAACCAGCCTAAGCTAGATAACCCATTAAAAAAAAGTCAAAGTAATTAAGAAATGCCATATGATAGAAATGCCACTTATAGATACTCTCAACTAATTAAGGATCATGGAATTTTGTTACCATGATTATAATATAACAAGGAGTACCTAATAATCCTTTTATAGTCCTCTCTTTTTAATTTTCAACTACCCCTAATTTATTGTTATTAATGAATCTGGTCGATGATCAAATTTCTTTTATCAAAATGAGAGAAATAAGTGCTAAATAAGTAATGAATTGAAGAAAATATGTCACCCTAAGACATTGATCAAAATTGATATCAGTCAGCTATCAAATTCAATACATTGAAATTGGTATATGAGATTTATTAATAACGTTATACCATTCTCAAAAGCAATTAGTTATGAATGTTTATGAGTGGGATCAATAGGGGAGGTGAAGTGCATTGAGATTACTTGTACCATAGTATTAGCTAGGTAGATGTGAAAAGTCAAGTTTTTGGTGATCACTTGTCTAAACTTGATTGAAATTTGAAAGCACGTACAATTGAAAAAATGGCACCTTAATAAGGACAGACAGAGAAAAAGACTTACCTAAAATAGTAGACTCTATTGGTGAAAATGAAATTACACTATGGGCAAGGACACCAGCCAGAAGAGTAAAGAAAAGCATATGGGTTTAATTTTCACCAATAGAAGTAATGATGAATGATTATAATTTTTTTTTTTTATCAATAATAATGTTGATATTAATTAATTAATATAATTATAGGGTGCAGGGTTTGATCTCCGTCCCATCTTCGCACTATATCGATAAGACTTTCGCCCCAATCCCCACCCGGATGTAGGAAAATTCACCATTAATGAATCTTTAAATGAAACAGTTTCGGAGAGATTCTCATCTACAAATGCAAATTGATGCCTTTATAAAAAAGAATGTATATGTGTGTATACACACATTAATGTAATAGAGGCACAATGAAGTCCACCAAGACCAAACTGCATGAATATAATATAATTACCCAATTTAAATTGGTTGTTGAACAATGTTTTTAGCATTACTCTACGGCAAAAAAAAAAAATATATGTTTTTAACATTATTGAATTAAATGTTGAAGTATATTATTTGAACCACTATTTTGTGAACAATTTATGAAACAGTCAAATATATATAAAGAATGTAGATGCTAACACGAAAATCAAATCAATAAAGAGAAATTAAAAATATAATAAAAGTATAAAAAAGAATTATTACAAAAATTATTATAAAATAGTTATACAAATATATTTCTCTTGAAAATTTGTACCCAAATGTGTGTTTCATAATTCATTCACGAGTTACGTAAAAAACCAAAAATCATTTATTCATGATTCAATATTATTTTTTCTAGGGTTAAATATGTTTTTAGTCCCTATAAATATACCAACTTTTCGTTTTAGTCCCTCTAAAAATTTTCTTCAACTATTAGTCCCTATAAATTTTTCAATCACTACATTTGGTCCCTATTTTAAAGTTAATTTTTGTATTTTTTTTTTAATGATAATGTGCAGAAATGTGTACAATATTGTAAAAAAAATTCCCCAAAAAAATTAGATTTTTTTAAAATAAGATAAATTAATTATGAATTTTTAACCGTCAAAAATATAAAAAAAAATCATATTAAATTCATGTTTTGTTAAAAAAATCTATTTTTTTAGAGAGATTCTTATAATATTATGAATTTTTCTGCAAAATTTTATTCAAAAATATGAATTATACATATGAGTTTACTTTAAAAGAGGGATCAAAAGTGAAGATGGAAAATTTTTAAAGGACTAAAAGTTGAAGGAAAATTTTAGAAGGACTAAAACGAAATATTGGTATATTTATAGGACTAAAAACATATTTAACCTTTTTTTTTATATATCAATTTCTCTTAAGTATTAATGAACCTTAAAAGTTCAATTTTAGATCCATGTACATACGTTTAGTTTGAACATTAGATCAATGTACATACGTTTAGTTTGAACATATTCGATTCCCTCTAGTGGTTGACTTGAGATTTTGGAGTGTGCTCCTCTTAAAGTCTTAAGTTGGATTTCCTCTAATGCCAATTTCGGTGGACAAGTCAATATAGAGCAATCTTTGACTTAGAACGGGACCCCGCAAGTAGATTGTGAAATTGATCCTCTCGAATTAGTCGGTATTTAGATCGGATACCGAGTTTGAAAAAAAGAACAGATTCAACTCAAATTTTATAAGAATCAAAGTTTGAATCATGTCGTAGATGATAATCTTGCTGATAAATATCCGAAGATTTTGTTGATAGATAACATGTAATTTACATTCTCAATGCTCAACTTCTATAATTTATAAAAGATAAACAATTGAACAAAAATTCATCAATTAAAATATAAAAAATGAGAGGAAGAGGGAGTGGTACTGCCGTACTTGTTAACACGACGTAATGGTGTTTTAGTATTCGGATTCGGCATCATATTGTACTCTATTTCTTCTTGTTAGATATCATCACCAAATGGATTGGAGCCAATTTAAGCAACTAATTAATTTGGATTCTTTAACTCTGCCTCCCACAAATAATGCCAATCAGATTTAAACAATGGACTTTGTTTTTTCTTTTTTAAATAAAAGAAGATAAACAATGGACATCTTTTCTTGAAGAAAAAAAAATAGACATTTTGTTACATTTTATAGTTAATTTCTTTTTATTTGCAATAATAATTTTACTTTAAATGAAAATATTACTTTACTTTTAGAGTTTATAATAAGTTTTATTAGGAGACAAATAAACAATATTGTTTACTAGTTAGCTATAGTGTCGTTGTCTTTTATTCTTTTGACAATAGGAAAACGATATTCATTCATTCAAATTGATAGAATACATCATATACAATAACATGATCAACATTGTTAAAAGCGTAAAGAATGAATCTTGCGAACAAACATACAACACCCAAGTTAATAGCATACAACGGCAAAATACTTATAAATAACATGATAAATATAAATCACTCGAATATTCATGTTTCCATATATGCAATGTTGACGCCAAATCATTGATTGAAAGTGATTGAGTGAAGCTGTTTTTTCAATAGAAATCAAACGAACACCGCAATAAGACGTGAAATCAAACAACACAGCACAAAACGAGCGTCATTGTCTTTTATTAGTTGCCAAGAATTTGATTATATCTCATCATTTATGATCAAAACTACATTGATAAATGAAATGAGTTAAATTTGTTTTCGTAAAAAACGCATCATTATAGATTTGCTCCTAATAATACGAATGAATGTGAGATTGTGAGTCACTCAATTTTTTGGTAAATAAAAAAGGTCAATTCTATGGTACACTCAAATATTTGAGTGTATTGGTACACCAAATCATTGAATTAATAGTTAAATGTATTAGTTTTTGAAGAGAAAAATTGCTTTCTATCACCTATAATTATAATAATTAAATCTTATTTACCAAAAACGTCGACGGAATAAAATTTAATTTTTATGAATTTTTAGTACTCGAAATAGAGAATTTTGATTATTTTTTACAATAAAATGTAAAAAAATTAGTATGACTTTTATAAATAATAAAATAATATTTTTTCTTATGAAATGATATTTTCTAAAATACAAATATCATGAAATAGCTCTTTATTTCATAAAAATAATAGTTAATTTATAGATTTTTAAAATAAAAGTGCCGATACACCTTAATTTTACTGGTGCACCGTAGAAGTTCGAAAAAAAAATACATGTTGCCTGCATAATCAAATTAGCAAGTCCATCATTGAGAGAAGTACAAGCTGTATTATATTTGGCATCATTTAGGGTATCTTTGTTTGTACATGCAACTAGCCAAAACTTGCATTATTTATCTACTACTCATTGGAAGTTAATTTCGTATATTATACATATTTTAAAAAGTGGTTAACTTAACCACCTCAACCCAAAGCCGGCATAATCTATCAAACTATATCTCTCCAACACTCTCTCCACGTCTCTTTATAATATCTCTATCAACAAAAACACCTTTTGATTTTCCATCAAACAAACAAACCCAGTAAGGCATATCCTTTTCCCACACCTATTTCTCCACTTTTTGGACCACATAACCCTTCATTTCTTATACCTTTAATAATTCTTTATTTTCTTTTTCTTGTAACATAATTCAAAACCTTATAAGGGACATTGATATATACTTCTTTTATTGCTTTTTATGGTTAGTTAGGTTTGAATCAATCAATTTGACTTGTCTACTACTAACTTTTTGCCTCATTTATAACTTCTTCTGTTCTGTCCTTTTTCTCTCATCAAAAATCCTTTCCTTGTAAGAATTTCCTTTTTCCATTTTCAATTTCCTTGAAATCTTGAATGAAATAATGGCACTTGAACTTTGCTCAGAAAATTGTGGTCCAAGAATTTCATTCTCACATGATTTTTCACAATCTGATTTCATACCTGTTGAGCAACACCCCATTAGATCAAAATCTTCTGGGTTGAATTCAAGTATTGATTTTGATTTCAATGTTAGTGAAAGTCTCAACCTTGAAGAATCATCTTCAGCAGCAGAGCTTTTCTCAGATGGAAGAATTCTTCCAGCTGAAATCAAGAAAAAACAAGTTCCTTTGAAGCAAAGTTTAACTACTCAATCACCATCACCAAACCCTTCATTGAATCCTTCATATTCAACTTGCAACAATGAGTCTAATGGTAAAAACTTGAGAAAAGAAAGCACTAAAGAAAGCAAGTATTTGAATGATGAAGTGTGTGAGAAACAAAGTTCAAATTCCAAGTCATTTTGGAGCTTCAAGAGAAGTAGTAGTTGTGGAAGTGGATATGGAAGAAGTTTGTGTCCTTTACCACTTTTATCTAGAAGCAATTCAACTGGATCTTCTACCTCAAGTGTTAACAACAAGAGGAATTCTTTGTCAAAAGAGGGTATTAGTACTGTTAAATCAAATTCACAGAAACTTTCTTCAACAAGGCTTTCTAACTCATCTGGTTCAAACAGTTATCTTAAACCTCCATTGAATAAGAGTTATGGATCTCATGGTCATTCTGTTAGAGTTAATCCTGTTTTGAATGTTCCTCCTGCTAACCTATTTGGTTTGAGTTCAATCTTCTCCAGCAAGAGCAAGAAAAAGTAGCATTATTTTGCATTACTATATATTTTTGTGAACGGATATCTCTGCATGCAACTGTAGAGACTAATTCATCAAGTCAAATAAGACCGCAACGTATGACAAAACTTATTTTACTTTATTGCATGTGAGTTTGACTTCTCTAGAGTGATTGGTTAGTAGAGTTAAGAAATCAAGGTTGATATGTTAATCATCCATAATTATGTTTGTGCATATAATATATGAACCATTGATTTGTTTATCTATTATTGATATTACTCACTTTAGACTAGCCTTATCCTATATTTGCATATCAATGGGGTGTGTCAATTTTTTTTTCTTTGAACTTGTTGGGTTTAACATGCGGAGTAAACCATCAAATTGGTCTTTAGATCATTCTTAAATTAATCCTGAACTTTATTAATATTTCAAATTAGTTATTATTTTGTCAAAAGTTTTACAATTTGATCTTTTGTTATGTGACAAAAATATAAAGATAGAGACCTAATTGAGAAATTTTTGACAAATTAAAATAGAGACTAATTTAAAATATAAATAGACTTGGGAACTAATTTGAGAATGATTTTAAAGATATAGACCAATTTGATAGTTTACTCTTAACATGTGATTAGGAAAATAGAGATAGAGGTTAAATTTTGGAAAGGTGAGTGGTTTGCATCAAGAAGGTTAAAGTGATAAAGAAGAGATGTGTGTGAAGGTGATACTTGATAGACAAGAATGGCATAATGCAGGATTGGAAGCACATGCTTTGATATGAGGACACAAATTGACAGGTAGATGTTGTTTTCATGGCGGTCCCTTCCTTTCCTTGTGTTTGGTTTTTCTGCTTTTGATATTTGGTCTACGTGTAAATATTTTGATTTTTAATTAGTCTTTTTTTTTTTTTTATCTCTCTTACTCTACACATGTATTATTTTGGATTTCTTTTAAGAGGCTTAATGAAAAAGTTGATTGTGCAATTATATAAGGTTTGGTTTTTTTCATTATTGACATAGATTGATTAACGATATTAAATGTTTATTTTTTATTAAGTAATGCAGAAATTCACCGAAGAATAAGTGAAGAATTATAGGTTCGAACATAAGTTCTTTCATATTGCGCGTCCCTATCAATTGAACCATGTCTGCAGAGATTTGAACGGTGTCCCGTAATTCTTTAACTTTGTGGCTTTATTAGATAGATTAGATAAACTTTTTGAAGCATACCCTTTTCTCCTGGAGGTGTTGGTCCAAATGTACTAATTCTTATAAAATCGTGGTTGGCCTAACACAACCTCACAAAACCAGTTTGTGATGTGAGGATTGCCCCCACTTATAAACACATTGTCAGGCCATCACATATCTTATGTGGGACTCTTAACACACCCCCTCACGAACAACACTATTGGGTTTGATTCGTGGATATAAATGGTGGGTGGCCCGATAGTGAAAACCTGATAGTAGGTGGCCCAATGGATCTTGTAGCGGCTCTTATACCATCTTAGAAATTGTGGTTAGGCCTAACACAACTTCACAAAACCGGCTTGTCAGGTGAGGATTGCCCCCACTTATAAAAACATTGTCAGGCCATCACTTATCCCTCTTAACACTGATGATAGTGGCCGAGGTCTCCGAGTTGCTCAATTTATCGAAACATATCTTTCGATGGTTTTTTCTTTCACAGATAACTAATAGAAAGTTATCTTCCAATTAGTGTTTTGAGGGGTTTTTGCAGCAATGCAATACAAAGGGCATGTAAAACAATCATTCCGCACCACCATAAAGAACTCTTAAAAGTGGATTTCACCTGTAGACACTTGGTTGTAATTTTTGTTTAGTATCAGTAGGAACTAAACTAAGTGTCAATTTTTATACCATAACTTTTGGGAGGATTTTAAATATGAAAATTGAAAAGCTTTGTCAATTTTTGTTTCTGTTAATCGGTGGATGTTGTTGTATGTCAACTTCAGACAACATTGTCAACTTACCAATAACTATGGGAAGTACTGCAACTGAAAAGTCCTTTGAAAATGGAATGGCTGCATATGCATAATATTCTAATTAGGGGTTAGCGCACAAGTTATTGAGCTAGATTTTTGTACAAATAGACTTGATTTGGTCCAAAAATAGGGTTCAAGTCTAGATTATTAGTACATGTTATAAGCAACTTTTGACTTTGGTGGTTTTCACTATAACTTTTTTAACTAAATAAACTTTTAAAACCCTTTAATATTATCTATTTAAAAAAAAAAAATATGACCTAACTTATTAGTCGACTTGATATACTCTCATTTCTAATTCTAATTTTCAACATGAATGGTGACTTACTACGAAGTGTCAAAGCAATAACTAAGGATGTAGCCCAGATAAGGTAAAATGCAAAAGGAGATTATGGAAAGTTTAAGTATGAACTACGAATCATGATGCTAATGTGGGGTAGCTGTTTTTGCAATGAAATTAACCACGAAAACGGAGAGGTTAAATGGAAAAGCATGTTACCAATAAAATCATTTTAATCTTGACCATTATTATTTAACCGTTCTTAAAAAGCAAAAGCAAATCATGAATAATGATAGAGCATTAATACAAGTTTTATGTTGATGCATGTATCTTAGAGTAATCAATTCTACTAAAAAACAACTAAATATGTGAGAATAAATTATACACCTTCAAAATCGTTGATTTTGCTTCCTCTAAATATAGAACCAAACATACATAAAGATAGTTTAGTTTAACACAAAATCGATACACTCGAAAACAATAATTGAAACTTATGTATCGAACATATGGGCTCTTTATACATAAGTACCAAGTCTTGCCCAACAATGATGATAACTTTGTATGGAAATATTGTTCAATTAGAGCATGTTAGAGAATAAATTCCTTGTAATATGAAATCACAATCATACAAAAAGATATAATGAGAATAAAAAGAAGAGAGAGGTGGAGTTTTAGTTGTCTAAATTAAAATTGGAGTGTCAATTGAAATCTCCACTAGAGGAGATTTGTTCCCATGATATAATTACATAATGAGAAATGATATTTCAACAATTATTTTATGATAATTTTTATGATAATTTTCTCTCTTATATTTACATTATGTTTTTATATTTTCTCTCCATTGTTTTTTTTTTTTGTGTCAAGACCTACATTTCTTTGTAAATTTTGGTTGTTCCATAAGTTGTCACATAAAGTGGTTGTTCAAATAACATTCATCTTTCTAAAATTATGAAAAACGCAATTTTTAAATAATAAAAAAAATATATTTATCAAAATTTCCATGGGGTGTCAAATGAATGTATCCAATTAGTGGGTGTTCGTGAAACATTAACGATGTCACAAGGTCGCCTGAGCTCCACCGTATTGGTCATTAGCCGTCCACCATCAACCACCACCATAAAAAAGAATGAGTGTTTGATGGATAAGGTGTCAAATGGTTGTGCCTAATAAACGGATGTTCATATAACACTATTTATAATTATTGTCTTCAAAAATTTTGGAAAAATACAATTTAGTTATGAGTCTTGCTAACTAGTGCTCTCAGGGCATTGGTTAGGTAATTTATTAATAGAAATTTTATCTTGGAAATATAAGATGTTATTTTTTATTAAGTAATAATTACACAATTTTTTCTTAAAAACTTATTTATTTTGGATGTTTAACCAATATCTTTGGGACACTAGTTAGTCTTCTCCTTTATTTATAAGTATAAAAATATGAAATTAAATACTTGATATTTGTTTTGCATAGTTGGTAAAGATATTGGCTTCATATCCTACTTCACCTAAGTTCAAACCTTAAATTTAACAAAACTTGATATTCAAATTTTAATTTTCTGCATTTTTATTTTAAAAGATTTTATTATAAAATTGATTTTAAACCTTTAAATATGTTGGACCGGTCCTACGTGCTATAACAAAAAAAACATTAATTATATTTTTGAGAAGTGACTTAGCTAAAGGGCAAAACAGTAGGACATGATGGCCCTAACAGCAATTTATCTCTATTCCAACTAATAATTTTTGGGTGGACACAAGAATTTGGATCCTTTATTTGGTCACACACACAAAAAAGTGAACATGTTATAATCATTTAAAAATTAATGATTATTTATTTGTTATTTTTTCTAATTTTATCTTTTTATGTGTGTGTGACCAAATAGAAGATGTAAATCTTTATGTCCACCAAGAATTGCTCGTATTCCAACTCCAACCTCTTGAGGCAAACAGTCCACATTTTATGGTTTCCCAACTCCAAGACCAACCATGTGAAGTAATGTCACTAACTACTTTTTCTAAAATGTTTTCATGATTGTACTTCAGAATAACAATATTGTTCTTAAATAAGTGTTTTTTTTATGCATGAATGAACGCGTTAGTTTGCAAAATTTCTACGATTTAGTTGAAAAATTAAAATAATTCGAGACATAATTAGAAGATAAAAATATGTTTTTAGTCCATACAAATATAATAAATTTGGGTTTTGATCTTTGGTAAAAAAAAAAATGAAAAACGTCCTTACACTTTTCTTGCTGATTTGTCCCATTTCAGCCCATGTGGCTTATGCCGACTATGCAAACATATACATATGGCATCTAGGTGGCAACAATTTAATTTTCACTAATTAAAAATCATTTTAAAAAATTCAGAAAATATATTTTTGAAATTAAAAAAACATTTATTTTTAATATAATAAAAACAGGATATCCTTCAATTTCACGCTCTTCTTATTCTTCACAGATCCTCTTCTTCTTCATTGTTTCATTCAATGCTTCATCAATTTCTTCAAATCAAAATTCTGGAAAATTAAATTCATCTTCGAGCAACATCTTCATCTTCATCAATTCATCCAAATCCAAATTGAAATTCTGGTAACTGGTGTGGGTCGAAAATCCAGATCGAAATTCATCCAAATCTTCTATTTTGATATTTGTTTCTGCTTCTCGGTGTGTTTTTCTTGTTTCCTCTTCAATACACTATTTGGTTTTCTAATCAATTTGGATTGTGATGCTTGTTATTGAGTTCGATCTTCAAATTCATCCCCCAATTCATTTCTCAGATATGTAATTACTACCCTTTACACACCATTCATCTTTCGCACAACCACACCTAGATTCAATTCGATCAAATGGTTTATGGAAATTGGGTCTTGAAAAAAGTTACTGCACCAAGATCTGGATCTTTTCTGTATTTTTCCTCAACCATGAAGGTCACTCCGACCTTACTGCTGTTGTGGTGTTGTGTTTTGTTCGCTTTTATTTAGGTTTGTGAAGATAAGTTTATGAGCTTGGTTTCAGCTTGATTCATCTTGATCTTTTATGCTTTGATTATGAATTTAGATTTGGGAGGAAGAAGAATGATACGAAGAAGGAGGATGAATGGGAGGAAAAAGAATGATATGAGTTTGTAAACTAATGTTTCACAACGGCAATGAGAATGATAGGAAGTGATTAATTTCTAAAAAAATTATGTTTGTTTGACTAAGATTATATAGTTTATGAAAATGATGAAGAAAGAGCGGAGGGAAGAAGATGATAGTAAGAGAAGATGAACAGGAGGAAATAATTTTATTAAATTTCAAAAATATAGTTTTTGATTTTTTAAAATGTTTTTTAATTAGGTAAAATTAAATAATTGCCACCCTAATGCCACATGTACAGGTTTGCAGAGTTAGCATATGCCACATAGGCAAAAATGAGACAAATCAGCAAGAAAGTGGGTTTGGGGACTATTTTAAAAAATAAAAAAAATTGCAATAACGATTTTCAATTTTTTTTTTACTAAGGACCAAAACCCAAACTCGTTATATTTGCAGGGACCAAAAACATATTTTAGCTTAATTAGAATGCTACAAAACTTTATAATTTTACTCTATGTATTTTTATAGAGGTGTTCATATAAAAACCAACTCAAAATTCGATTTCTAGATTGAGATTTTCATTGTTTTATTTTTTTGAGTTTTTGCTGTTTTAAAAATTCATAATTGATCTGTCTTTTATCAGAAAATTCTAATTTTATGTTGAAAGTCATATTTTAATGTTCTAAATATCTTGCTAAAAATTATGGAAAAATTCAACATCTATATCATTTTTATGAACTTTATGTCTATATAGAAAACCATGAGGTCAAAAATAGGAAAATCTCAAATTACATGAGCAGGCTCTGTACTTTTTTTATTACAATATTATTTTTTAAACTTCGTATATATTACAAAGTCAAATTTAATAATTAACCCTTACTTTGTATCTCTAAAAAAAATAGAAAAATTATTTGGACATAGTAGAACTTTGGTATTTTTCCCATTGAAACTTCACTGGCCACCTCCCTCGCATCTTCATGTGTTTCCCAACCACTCTCAAATTTACTCATTCGCTCATATTCATGTTATCAATTACGTTGTTGTTTTGTTGATGGTGCTGAATCCATATGAGAAAATAAAAAGGGAAAATAAGTTGTTGGGGATTTTTTTTTTCTTTGGGAGATTAGAGGGAGGATATCAATTTAGCTTCACAAATGAAATCAAGAATATAGATTTAGTGTAGGGCTAGAAATGAGTCGAGTCGAGTCGAACTCATCTGAGCTCTACTCAACTTGATAAGAATTGGTTCAGCTCAAAATTTGACTCGAGTTTGAACCAAACTTTTTTTTTTTAAGTTTAAACTCGGCTCGTTTAATATTCACAAAAGACCAATGCTATATATAGCGAAGAAAAACATAGTGAGCAGACCACGAATGAAATACAACCATTGGTTTATTGGTTGTTTGACTGAATGCATGGATTGATGGAAGTAAAAGGGACCTACTGCAAATGCTTGTTAGGTGTCGTCACGATATATATCATTTTCCTTCGCAAAAAGTTCGGTTCGACTAGTTAGGTTCAATTAATTTCAACCTAATAATTTTTTAGTCTCAAAATTAAAAAAAAAAAGTTTACTAGAGACTCAATTGCCCATATCAACATTTTGATCAACACTATGGCCCAATACTTAAAAACAAACAATTTAAACAAATAAGTTGATAGAGGGACAACACATAAATTCATTGTAGTGAAACTGGGTCTCCACCACTACCTTGAAGAGTGTCATATATGCAATATATATTTATAGGCAAAGCTTGCCCTCTATTGTTTATCCACTTCCGATGTGAGACTTATATGAAAACAAAGGAATGCTACTTTGATACTAGCAAGTTTTGATTTTTTTTTCTTCTTCTCACAAGCCAAGTATAACAAATCTCCACTTTATATATCTAGATAGCATCACGGTTGAAAAGTAAAAACAATTAGAAAACTGAACATAAAATCTTGAACATGGTATGACAATAAGTAAAACAAGTATGAATGGAAGCAACTGTGACAATTTGATATAAGCTGCAAATTTGTGGCATATTAATCAACAATTGGGGGAAAGTAATATGATACTGGATTGCATTTTTCTTATGAATGTAAATATGTAATGAATGACCGAGAATAATGGTCTTGCCTTGTTTATCAATTTTATATTTTTACTAGTTCTTGAAATTTACCATTGATACAGTACGAACAGTATCTTATAATCTCTTAAAATTATAAATATGTAAATGTCAAATGAAGGGAGTGCCAATTGATATATGTATATACATCGAGTTGGTTTATGAACCAAACAAATTGAGCTAAACATAGTTCAAGTTCAACTAATTTATTTAACGAACTTAATATTGAGTTTAAGTTCGACTCATTTGGTTCATGTGTCAAGTTCAACGAATTAATTATCGAATCGAATCTCAAACTATTTTTGAGTTGATTCGGTTCATTGTCAGCTCTAATTTAGTGTATGCGTTTCAAGAATGTTGATGTTGATGCAATGGTGTTTATGATGGAGGAAATTTATTTTTAAGTGTTTTTAATAAATTAATTAAATTAATATTTCAGTAAATCAAGTAGAAACGATGTGGCTAATGGATGAGATGGAACGGGTCTCTTCTAGCTTAACCAAGGTCCTGGGTTCGAATCCAGCCTTGGGCATGCAGCAGTGTTAAAACTCTTAGGGAGAGCCTGCCGCCCATTTAGGTCCCACAATGCTCGAGGGATTAGTCTCCGCAGTTGCGCGCGGAGGATACCCGGTTTACACCAAAAAAAAAAACGATGTGGCTAATGACATTGCCAAGTCTGGAGTGTCAAGCAGGTGCCACGTCACTTATGAGCGAACCACGTCATTTAAAGTGGAGTGGGACCAAAAAAATTTGTTGATTTTTTAAGTGGGGGACCAAACAATTGGTTTCAATTGAAGACTTAATGCACAACAACAACGCTTGCAAAATTTTCAACGTATATGACATTTCTAACAATATACGAAGCATTGACTATGGTTTAAATTTTTCCAAATATCATTCCAAAGTTGTTGTCTGGTTTTGAACTTGTAAATCACATGGGGAAGTTGTGCAGCTTTATTTTTTAACGTGAAAGTAAGAGAGAAGATGAGATTGTGAGAGTAAAGATAGGAGTGTGAGAGTGAAAATGGATAGAGGTTTGATTTGGAGTTCGATGGAGAAACAAGAAGGGGCCTTGTGTTGTCAGGAGTGATTTCCTCTTCTTCTTCTTTTTTTTTTTTTTATATAAAAAATGTTATTTTTACATTGGCGAACGCATGGAGGTGAAGCATTGTTAAAATTAGTCACAACGTGTTCCAAAACTGAGAGGCCTTATATTTAAATCCAAGTCGAGGGTAGAAAAAGTACAATCTAATCACTATGTGCCTTTTGAGTGCCCAAGACGTACATGATGGTCGGATCAGGCAAGTGTATCAAATCGTTTACCAGGTAATAAAGTGATAAGTAGAGTATCGTATCCACATGGATTGTCGTTTTGTCCAAACAATTTGTTTTACTTATTTTGAACAATAAAATAAATAAAAGAGTTGAGGGTTAGAGTGCAATTTTTATCTGTTTGCAACAGAGTCAGTTACTTGTTTTGGTTGTAGAAATGTAAGCAACGGTTAGGATTCTTCGAACCCTCTTATTCATTTGTTGGAATTAAATAACATTTATGTCGTGTTTAGAGTTATTCTAAGTAGACAATATAAGTAATGAGTTCGTTGTGACGTTCTAACCTAACCGGTTCGTCAAGTTGCACCTGTTGATCGCACAATGATCCTTACATGTGGGGCCTTACTCTCTTAGTTGATTTCGGTCTATCCCTCCAATGTTGAGTTGCACCTACTGGTCGCACGGTGATGGGTCTTACTCCCTCAAAGGTAATTGAAACATAGACTTAAGTTGGAGTTTCTAAATTTCCAAAGGTATGATGGCCAGTGTTCCTGAAAGGTTTTCCCATCTATGAATCTTAGGAGTACATAACACACTCTCCCTCTTAGTAGTTCTACAAACAGGCAGCCCTATCAACGTCTACCTTACCAAGGTTTGAGGAGAATGGAGTTGCTGAGCCGATTTAAGTCTTGAAATCACTTGTTTCCTTAATTAATAACTAGTTACAACCTATGTTCAATAAATTTTACTCAATATTAGTAATATTACCTCTTAAGTACTTACTACTAGGGTCAACTCGCTTTCGAGATCTTTCGTCTAGTTACTAACTAATTACTTCCTATATAGACAAATATAAATATCAATATTAGGTCATGTCACTAACTAAGTCCCTAAAGCAGGGTTGCACTCCAGAGCCGACGAATCTTCCGCACACAGTAAAACTGATTAGCGAACAAAAAATAACTAAGTAAATGACATTAAATTAAATAATTATCCAATAAAATAAATAAGGCTAAACTCCACTTTTCGGCCCCTAAGTTTCAAAATGTTACGATTTTGGCCCCCTATTAACAAAAATGGCAAAAGTGACCCCTATGTTTAGGGAAATATGCTCTTTTGACCCTCTAACATAAGGAAAATATGCTTTTTGACCCCTTATCTTTACAAAAAGTTGCGATTATGGCCCCTTTTTTGGAACACGTGGCGTCTTCTCAGCAATTTTAGGATGAAAGGGGCCAAAATTGCCATTTTTTTTAATAGGGGGCCAAAATCGCAACATTTTGAAACATAGAGTGCGAAAAATGCAGTTTAGCCAATAAATAAACGTTCATCTTAGGAGGGTGTATTGGATTGGGATTTGGAAGGATTTTAAAAGACTTTTTGGTTATAGAAAAATCTTGAGGTATTCAATCAAGATTTTAAAAGATTAGAAATAATTCCAGTTGTATTCAATTAGGATTTTAATGATTTTTTAAAGAGTCAAACAAAATCTGGTGGTATTCAATCAAGATTTTTTACAACTTAAAAATTGTCTCTTGGTATTAAAAAATGTATTGATTTTAATGGATTACTTGGTAGAATGGATTTTGTGAAACTTTTTGGTTAAAAATTTTAAAACTAACAATCTCATACAAAAACATGAGATTTCTTGAGACTCTTTTTACTCATATGTTCTTTCATTGTTTCTCCCACTTCACTCATCAACATGTGTTATTGTTGATATCCTCCTTTATTTTTATTTTTGTTTTTCTTTTCTTTTTTCAGAATTTCATTTTTTTTACTCAAGGTCACGTTTACATGTTCATCAGGACATTTCCTTCCTTAAAAAAAAATGTTTATCAATGCGTATTTTTAAAGATCATATTTATATCCTTACACTTTTATACATTTTCAGTACGTTTTTATACATTTTCCTATTCTTACATGTTTATATTATTATCAGTACTTTTTTTTTAAGAATAACTTTTGATCTTATTAAGTAATTATTATTATTATATTAGCAGTCAATCTTAATAATAATAAAAAACGATATATATATCTCGTTAGTTGTTAAAAAAAGTTATTTCAAATTTGAAGTTTTTAATTGCGTTAAAAATATTATCAATTTATTGTTCAAATGGAACAACATGTATAAGAAGAAGATAATTTAGATGTGAAAAAATATTACTTAAGAAGACATGAAACTAGAACCACTTTATTATTGAAAAATTAAAAAATTGTATTGATTTTATTTTTTATCATGCAAACCTTTGATTTTTTTTATTATCTTTAGTCATCCACTCTTGTAATTTTGTATTTTTGTGGTTATTTGATAGAGTCATTTCAAATCTTACGAATTCTCATAAAATACTTTCAAATCTTAAAAAATCTTTGAGTTAAAATCCTTCGAAATCTTAAAAGTCTTTTTATAAAAATCTTGAAAGTTATATATTCCTACACAATCTTTTAAAATCTTCAAAACTTTCTTTGGCCAAAATAGTATTTTAAAATCTCAATCCAATACATCCCCCTTAGAACCCACCCTCACACCTAACATGGGCTTGAGTCCAATTCTCATATTACAATTTTTAACCCAACTCTAATACCATGTAAAATATGTTTGAATCTCATCCCAAAAACTAGTTTAAAAGATGGGCACTCAAACATATTTATATACTCAACAGTCAACGGTCCGAAATAATATCAGATTAAAAATGAACTACAAACCACTTCAAAACCAACTTCAATGATACAAATATAAAATAATCTGCCTAAAAACCAATACAAAATAATCGGTTATTTTCATAATGTATGTTGATAAGTTTTGTATTAATATAACGTCTTATGGAGAAAATCTTTCATGGACACAATCACAAATATCAGGGCACACCCTCACATGAAATGAATTTTTTTTTTATAAGAAAAAAGTATTTAATCATATCAATTGATATGATCTAATTTCAATTTTTTTTTTATGATTTTGTGTATGCTCAAATACATTTATTTGGGCTTGTGCTCAAACAAGTATATTTCTGTCTTATGATACTCAACTACGGCTTCTATTTAGATATGTTATACTATCAACATCTGACCATATATGCTCAACAAATTCCATTCACGTTAGCTAATTATTTCTCTTGGCTTGATGGATTGGTATCTCTAAACACGAAAATAACAAAATCTGATGTCAATTTCCTCTAAGATTTGTTCATAGTTGTGGACAATCTATTTCTAACTAATCACACTGAGTAAAATCTTTAGTAGTATACGCAAGCTAGTAGTTGGGGAAAAATTCTTTGGGTATACGTACTACTCCTATAGAAATGCAACCACGTTAAAGAGCCAACACTGGTCCCTTCACTTTCTCATTCTCACACTGTCACAAACACTCCCCCCTCCTCGGTTCATGTGGGAATATAGTTCTTTTCACTATTTATTGATATTCACATTTTTTTTTTACCTTGGTTACTGTTTTAGTCATTTTCAATCAGGAATATAGGTGATGTCCACCCTCGGTTCATGTGGGCACATAGTTCTTTTGACTCTATATTAAGAAAATTGTATTGTATATATATTCATCTTCTCACAATATTTGATACAGTTGACCTTATTACGCATGTCAATGCATAATTTTGAACTTAAATATCTTGAATAAATATTAGAAAAATTATGAAAATTTGATATTTTGAAAATAGTCATCGAGACGAATCTAACGACATCTTATATGATATTATTTATCTTTGTATATTAATAGAAAAATACGGTCAAAGTAAGTTAGGTCAAAATTGTACATTTTCAAATGAATTATCTATTACGAGACGGAGGGAGTATATATTTTAGAGCATTTATAAGTTAGCATCGCTTTATATTTTTTTTTTAGAAGTTAAATTAGCTCACCTATATTAATGTCGGAGAGAGTCGAAACTGAGACATTGAGGAGAAACACACTCCCAGATCCCAAACCAAAATCACCATGTCAACCAAAGTGTTTTTTTTATTCTCCTTATTAAACTAATCTTATAGATTAGGATCCACTAGGTTGAATTAAATATGAAAAACTAATTTGGAAAATATGAAGAAAAAAGAAGAGAGTTTTGGAATTAAAAATAGAGAAAGCTTCATAGAAATTAGAAAACATTGATCAGATGCTCTTCCCCAATCTTACACATAGTAACATGAATCATTATTCTACAATCAATCAAAAAATTGATAAGAAAACAAGGAAGTGACTGGTTTAACTGAAAAGATGGAGCAAATGGCCCCTCCCATCATGCATGCATTATCAAACTTTTTTCTTGATGCAAACCAAACAAGTAAATTTGGCATGTAATAATAATAACCAGAAAGAAAGGAAAAAGTTTTGCATGATTAATTTCCTTTTGCAAGCATTGTTCCATTCAGTTCTAATCCAACTACACTAGTGAATTTTGCTGTTTTCATGCAATAGAAAAGGTAATTACATAATCAACCCTAGTGGGGCTCACATGCCCTTGAAAGCGCGTGAGTTCAAGGCACCGTCCATTTATTTCTATCGAGTGTTGAATTGAATAGCAGACAAACGTGGACACAACGTTACACAAAAACCCGAACCTCCTTTTCCGTTTCTTGTCTCCATAGTATAAAAGTAAAAGGGTAAAATAGTCATTTTAATTTATGAATGTATAACGAATAATCATGATAGTCATTTATTAAAATTCCATAACATTTTTTTATTATACACCGCTCGTTTGACATCGTCACTAACGTTAAAAAGTTCGGTTAATATTGTCATATATGTAACTCAATGTGTTTATTTAGTGTCATATCAATTCCTATAAATATTTACTAACTACTCTCTTTGTCCCTCAATACATGACTTATTTGACAATATACATTATTGACTTAATATAATTTGACCATATTTTTCTACTAATTCACAAAGATATATCATGTAAGATGTTGTTGGATTGGTCTCGATGAATATTTTTAAAATATTAAATTTTCATAACTTTTTTAGTAGATAATTGAAGATATCAAAGATAAAACATATGTATTAGTATGTGTGTCGGAGTCAACTAGGTTATCTAATATGGGACCGAGGGAGTAACATATAAATCCCTATAAGAAAATGGTTACAATCAACATTAAAAAATTATTTTAACGTCAAAGACTATATTGACTAACAAAGTGTAAAACTAAAAACCATTATTTTAGAACTTGATACATTGAAATATTATTGTAACTACTCGTTACAAATTCTTAACTATTTGCTCAAAAATAAAATGATATTAAAGTAATTTAATACATCTAAAAGTTTTTGGTGAAATTTGGTTCTCGATCGATAAAAAGTAATTTTGAATAAAATATGTTAAATATAAAATTATTTATATTTAAATATATAAAAGTGAGTTGAATAAAAAATGAGGTTAAAAATCAATTATTTGTTCAAAAGTTCCAAATTATAATTTTTTTTTAGGGAAGTTCCAGATTATAATTCAAAGTTGATTATAATCAATTCTCTATTTTCGTAAAAAATAAAATCAATTTTATACTCTTAAAATTAATTTCACCTCCTCCGTAAGTTCAACAAAAACACACTAAGATTGCAGTTAAATCACAATTAAATGTACTCATTCCGATCATATTTATAAGTAAAAATCAAATTTTTAGATTTATTAAATAACTAATGTATCTGAACTATATAATAATAAATGATATACTTCAATTAATATAGTAGTACAAGTTTAGATCAATGTGTGTATAATTACATACTTCAAATAATATAAAACTTATCATAAAAGTTTGTGCAATCAATGTATTGAAAATTGAAAACTTTAACATTTTAAAAAAATATTTACTTAATTTAGAATGTTTAAAGAGTGCAACGGAAGCACTCGTTAACAAGATCCTTACTTATTTTACATCTTTTTCCACGATCAACAATAAATATTATACTGAGAGCGTAAACTAATTATCTCTTTTGAATGACAAATTTATAAAAACAATGTTACTTCTCTGGGTTTTTTTATATGACACTCTAAAAAAAAAATATGTTTTGTTACTTTACAAACTAATGAAATATTAATGTTTTTTTTCTTCAACCATACATACCTTTTATTAAGGGGAGCCAAGGCATGACAGTAAAATTGATACCACATGATTGAAATGTTCGGTCACAAGTTCAAGTTCTAAAGATAGACTTTTGTGTAAACAATATGGTAAGACTACATTTAATACATTAGAAATGGCGGGGCCCTATGGCATTTTTATACATACTGTAACGCCCTACTTCTATTAAAGCGATAAAACACGCGAATAATATAAATATTCAAGAAATAGACGTCATATCATCAATTCAAAATCCAAAATAACATGCATGTATAAAAATTCTTAACAGTCGCAGCGGATATAAATCATACACCTCAAAAGTATGCATGTCATGATATCAAAATATATCAACATAAAAATTCTCAAAATCCCGACAATTGGGTAAATCTCCACAACATAAATAAATCCAAAACGAACAATCTAGAACAGACATCCTAGATCAGAGCCTATCCTACAACTCTAAGAAACCGATATCGGCGATAGCTCCCGATATCCAAACAAGCACCAAGCAACTCACCGAAGCAACTAATCATGCACTTCGTCTACCCATCCATACAGACAGGTAGGCGGTCAAAACTACTGGGGTAAGCTTTACATCGATCGTAATCAATAAAATAAATTTGAGCATATATGAATTAAATCAAATTCTAAGTACTTAACATAAACAGTTAATTCAATATAAACATTCACATAACCATTTCAAATATCACGATCAAGTACTCACCAAGCATACTTATCATCAACATCAACATTCACATGTAATAATTATAACTCATGTCAACTATGCAATGCGCCTATTTCCGACACGTACATGCATGAGGTACCAAACAACAACAAGATGTCAGCCGCACATCTTATGTAAGAGTACACATCCTCTTACAACAACTATGTAAAAGTACACCTCCTTTTACATTACTCATATAACTCGATATGACTATGATGAATGGACATAAGCAAAGACTAAATAATGCAAACTACTCAACATATACAATACACCAACACAATGTAAAAGTACACCTCCAATTACATTGTTCAACTTCAACAACAATTGTATTATCAAGTATTTACCTCCACACAATCAACATGTCAATATTCAATTAAGAGTCATCACCAAAATATCACAATTCATCAGCATGTATTCATTAATCAACTTCAACTATATTCTATAGTTCATCAACTTTGTACAATTTATCACCATCCAAGTAAAAGAGAAAATACAACACCTTGTGATAAACGTCACATCTAACACTTACCATTTACTCACATATCTTCATTCAAACATATAAAACTAATCACAAAGGAATGTAAGGTAATTGGCCTTAAAGAATCATTTTCGACAAAATTCTATCAAGTGGCAAAACGACCAACATTGATAATTTCCAAAATAAGGTAACTTATTCAAGTTTGAAAACTCACAAATCAATCCTAATCAATCATGTAGTCATGAGCTTAAGCCACTTACAAGCTATTAGACATTAGTTCAAGGTATATCTTAAGTTCGTATGAGAAAACCTCAAGTTCACATTTTCCACATTCCAACCCGAAATTCAAGTTTAACATGATTAAGATGTTTGACTAACTTTAAAAGTCATGTCTAAGTCTATATGAATTGTAGACCCAACTTGTAATCTCATTTAGTTCACAAAAGTTCATTTCGACAAAAATCCGAAATTCTCAAAAATTCAAGTTTCAACCCAAAATGGAAAATCTCAAATTTGAATGAGTAAAACATGTTCCAGTAGGTTTAGGAGTTCAGATAGTGGTTAAACAAGTTGAAAGAGGCATTTTACAAAGCTCGGATTGAGCCCCTAAAGCCCGGAACGAAAGTCAAAGGTTGTTGAAACTGGGCAAGTTCGCTTAAGCGAACAAGTTCCAGAAGCTACATCAAAAGTTCGCTTGTTGTTCGCTTCCGGTTCACTTAAGCGACCCAGTCACAGAACCTACTGTGATTGTTCGCTTACGCGTTCGCTTAAGCGGACAGTCATAATTCTGCATAAAAATATTACGGGTTTCAACGCTTTTTCACCCAAAAATCCCAATTTTGATATCTTAATGCCCAAATATGTTTCCAAAGTTTGTTTACATGTCAAAACAACTAAAAGGGTTCTCAAGAACACATCAAACATGAAAACAATTGCCATTTGAACATAATTCACCAAATCAACCCATTTGTACAAAAACAACAACAACAATAACTTATTTCTCATCATCAAATCATGACTCATGAACACCCAAGCCATGAATCATCAACAACAATATCTCATAACAACAACAACATCAATTAAACATGATTCTCATCACAATTCAACAACAACATAGCACAATTCAACAATTTGAGCATCATTCACAATATATCATTTTCACATACTATGAACATGCAATTTCACCAACAACAATTCAATTATCACCAATTTCATGTATTCAAACATATCTTCATAATTAGAGCACGAATTTCAACAACTATGAACAAATAATCACTTATTCAATTAAGCACTTAATCATGCAATTAATGAAAATTACAACTAATTGATTATTGTTGAATTCTAACCCCCTTACCTTAGTTAGCAAAAATCCTAGCCCAAGCTTCAATTTAGCTCTTAGAATGTCCACCACCTCTTAGGTCTTCAAGTCTCCTCTCTTCTAACTCTTTTCCTCTTCTCTTGCACTTTCTCTCTCCATCTCTCTCCAAACATCTTATGAAATGAAAAATGAATGCTATTTTCTCTTAAGACAAGGTTTATATAGGCTATTCTCAAATGGGCTTAACCCTAATGCCTTAGTGGGCTTAACCCACTCAATCACAATTCTAAAATGTTTCTACACACTTAACGGTAAAATACTAACAACGGTCACTTACCGGCTCACAACTATCTACCACACTAGTAACTTAGTAAAAATAATGGTTCTCACTTGAAACACTACATTAATCCTACCAAAAATTACTCATTTACCCTTACTCACAAAATGACCAAAATACCCCTGAGTCTAAAATGACTAAATTACCCTTCTAACACGAAAACCCATTAAAATGCACCCAACGATAAAAAATCACACACAAGCACATAAAACACATATTAAAACAATTAAAAATAAATCTAGCGAAAATCGGGTTGTTACACATACCCCTTACTATTTTTATTATTCTCCTTCCAATTATTTTAATATCGCTTTCTTGTGTAATTAATGAAGGATGATTTTATAAAATAATTCATAATTTACTTTTTCAATAAAAAAAAATTAACAATAAATTACACAATTTGTATTTTAATTTTAATTTTAGGGAACACTTTCGTTTTTTTTATATTTTTCTTCCCAATTTAATCATTTTTTTCTTTTTGATTTAGTCATTTATGTTATAAAATGTCAACGTTGTTGTCTTTTTTTTATCAAAACAAAATAAAAAATTGCATAAAAAACAACTTTTGAAAAATTTATCAAACACGTAAATAAACCCAAATTTCATTGAAAAAATCCTATTAAAAAAATAACAATATTGACATTTTATAATGAGAAATGCTAGCAACACTCTCTTTTAAACACTCTCTTATTGGTTTAAATCATTGTGAGTCTACACTTTGAAAATTGAACGCACACAAAATGGTGGGACATACCTTGATTTCATCCAATAAAAGAGTGAGTGTTAGAGAGACTGTTGAAAAGTGAGTGTTGCTAGCATTCCTCTTTTATACTCCCTCCATTCTTTTCTTTTGATGTTTTAGCTCTTGATGCAAGTTTTAAGGAGTAATTAAAGTATATAAACATTTGTGTGTTTTTTTTACTTAAATGTCCTTATTTATCATTAAATTCACATGTGATAAGCCAAAAGTCACAACTACTTTAATACTCCCTCCGTCCCAAATTGTATGTCGCTTTAGGAAAAATATTTGTCCCAAATTATATGTCGCTTTACAATATCAATGCAACATTAATGTTACTTTTCCTATTATAACCTTAGCTATTTATTACTCTCTTTTCTTTCAATTCTTTAATTTATCTTTCCCATGTTATTTGTTAAGGACAATTTTGTAAAACAACTTATAATATCTCTTTTCTACACAATATTAATTGCATTTCTTAATATGTGTGAAATGTCCAAAACGTCATACAATTTGGGACGGAGGGAGTAGTTTATAGTGTTTTCCAACAAGGGTAAACTTAAGAAAACAATAATAAATTCACTAAAACATCAAAAGTTTTGGAATATAGTTGAAGTTCTAAAACATCAAAAGAAAAGGAACGGAGGGTGTAATATATAGGATTAACTCGAAAAAAGACAAAGATAAAGAACAAAATTGTTACTTAAATATAACCTAAAAAATTAAACCGGGACAAAAAAAGATAAACGATAAAAATGTTACTTAAAGACTAATTGTGTAATTTTGTTTGTTTTTTTTTAATATGTAAAATCAGAAGACAACCAATAATATATATAAAAATATCCTTTAAAAAAAAAGGTTAAAATATGGTTTTGGCCCCTGTAAATATGTCTCTTTTTGGTTTTAGTCCCTGTAATTTTTTTTTGTTGTTTTTGGTCCCTGCAAAATATTTTGTTTTTGAAAATAGTCTCTACAGAATATTTTCAAAAACAAAATATTTTGCAGGGACCTTTTTCAAAATCAAAAGATTTTGCAGGGACTATTTCTCTAATAAATGGGTTCAGTCATCATGTGCCACGTGTACAAATTATCACAAAAGTGGAGCCAGGGACCAAAACTAAAATGAGACATATTTGCAGGGACCAAAAACAACAAATTTCTTTTACAGAGACTAAAATCAAAACGAGACATATTTGCAGGGACTAAAACCATATTTTAAGCTAAAAAAAAATACTAAGGGAATATACATCATGAGAGAATAAGAAATAGTAGTAAAAAATCTGACTAAACAGAATCTCTACGATTTGACTAAGGAAGGACATGTATAATGTATATTTGTCATGAACATCGTAAGTAAGTGTTGATTATTTTAATTTTTTAGTTTTGCTCAATTTTTTTTTTAATAATTCAGCTAGTATGAATGCACAAATGCAACTATAAATCTTTTGAGAGAGTTATGTTTTCTATTATAATCTCAAGATTAATCTTTATGATTACGTGAAGATTATAGTACTACTTATGAACATGAATCTTGATGAAGTATATTATACATCAACACAAAGAATGTACTTATATAAATATTTTGTGTGTTGACCAATAATACATAGATGACCAGATGAGCGAAGTTTATGTACTTTTTGTCTCTTTCATTCATCTTATCCTACTCACTTCTCTGTCACTCTCTACAACCTGCACGCGCCACAAAAAGCAGAAGAAGAAGAAGAAAGAAAGAGTGAAAAAGCTGTCGTGAGAACATTTTTTTGCAGTATCATAAGTTGCTTTCATGCTCAGTGCTGTCGTGAGTAGCACCAGAGGTTTTTGCAGGGTTTGTTTTGGATTACATTATTGTACCTTGTTACCTTAAAGAACTAGTTTTTGGGATTCTTTTCTGTCATTATGGTTTACATTTCTGGAACAAAAAGATGGTTTTTTTAGGAGGTTGGTGAGGTAATGTGAATTGCAAAGTTTTCAGGGAGTAAAAGGGTTATCAAAAAATTGTTTTTTTTTTTTTTTTTTTTTGTTATGGGGTTTAGGGTTTTTTGGTTTTGTACAATGTAGAGTGAAATTCATTGTTAAGGAAGTTATTTTTATCTTTTTGGTTTTTTGGAGAGGTTTTTTGTTTTTGGGGTGTGTTGTTGGAAAGTTTTGTGAAAATGAGTGAATCTTCTTCTGTGAAGAATTTGGCTATTACGGATAAGGTTCAAAAACCTGGTGGTTGTGTTGGTATTTTCTTTCAGCTTATTGATTGGAAGAAGAGACTTGTTAAGAAAAAGCTCTTCTCAAAGAAACTTTTGACACCTGGTTAGTCACTTTGTAATTTTATCTATTTTCATATAATAAGATGATTTGGCATGAAAAATTATACCAAGCATTGTTTTGATCTTTGTTGATGTGTGTATTTCAGGTCGTGCTAAAAAGTTTAGGGGAGATGAAAAAATGCCAAATTCCAAACTTCACTTGGTAAGGCTTTATTATGGTTTTGGTTTATTGTGTTGATTTCTAATTTGGCGTTCTTTGATGTTTAGTACTTAATCTTTTTGTTGGATATTGTGGATGTGTTTCAATTGTAGATTGCTAATGAGAATAGTGGAGGTTTTCCAAAAGGTGGGAGTCATGGTGTGGATGTAGAACGAAAGAGTGAAATGCGAGTTCCGAGTTTGGTAGCTAGGTTGATGGGTTTAGATTCTATACCAGCTGCTCAGCGAGAGAAATCGAAGAAAGCTTTGTGTCCTGATTATAGTTTTAGTGACGGGGAAGAGTGTTTGAGTAATCATTGTGAGTTGGATAGGAAAGGTAAAGATTTGGAAATGAGAGTTGTAAAGCATGATTCAAGACCTCAGAAGCTTCAGAAAACTGGAGTGTGTGAGAGAAAGGCCGTGACTAGGTTTGGAGCCGAGGCCCTTCATATTAAGAGTGTTTTGTCGCGAGCGAAAAAGCATAACCACCAGCATCATCCAAAGCTTGCTTCTCCTTTGAAGAGTCGTCCTAGAATTACTTCTGGAAAAAGTGCTTCTCGAAGCTCTAGGTTAATGGGAGCTGCTGCTAAGATTTTGGAACCCGGACTGCAGGCAAGTAGAGGTAAAGGCACTCTGACGTATCATGCTTCCGCTTGTCCTCTCAAGGGTGGCATTGTAAAAGGTGGTGTAGGAAATGCGATAATGCCAAATCATTCCTGTTACGTTTCCAGCGCATCCAAAACTTCAGTGGGGCAGACTTCTTGCAAGAATTGTGGCAATTTGCTTGGTGTAATTGACTGCAAGGCCGAGGTTAGGGGACCACCTGATGTTCCTCCACCTACTGTTTCAGCTGTGATCACTGCTACTTCGATGTTATCGTCGTGTAAGAAGGGAATGCCGATTACTCCCTTTCATGGACAAGGAAGAGATATTGTACTTCTGAGAAGTCAGGAAAAATTCGCATCTCATGTTACGGATGGGGAGGAGGAAAATTATGCACAACAGTCATGGAATGAACCGACTACCATAAGAATTCCAATGCCCCGCGAAGGTCCGGCTCAACGGAGTTCGAATTCATCATGCCGACCAATAAGGGCCCAAGAGGATGATGCATCTTCTTTTGCCTACAAACGCAAAGCACAAGAATCGAAATTAAGCAGTGAAAGCTCTTCATCTGGATCTACAATGTGTAGTATGCAAGTAAAAAGAGTATCATCGTGTGCAAACACTACAAGTGGGACTAAAGACTTTGTTGCTTTGAATAGAAGCATCAGTGGTCAAACGAGGATGAGGTCGCCTACTAAAGTTGACAGTTCCAAATTTGACTTAGAGAAAAAACCTTGTAATAGACAACGTCTTGAGTCTTTGTCTCATGTAAGGACATTAGAGAGGAAAAGGACACCAAATGTCACACGACTCGAAGGCATGACTGCTGCAAATTCAGTTGGTCTGAAACAGAGAAATGTTCGTCGTGAGGCAACCGGTGGAAAACGGAGCGACTTTAACTCTTCGTCGTTGAACAGTTCCAATATAAAAAATAAAGGTCAAGGAGAACCAGTTAAGGCGAGCCACAATATGAGCAATGATGCAGCTTCATTCACATTTAGTTCCCCTTTGAAGCAAAAGACGGTAATACATGTTGAAGATGAAGAGACAAACAGAAACAATGAGAGGAAGGCATACTTTCAAAGACCTGCACCATTGAAAGTTGATAATTTAGGTGCCTTTCTTGAACAAAAGCTGAAGGAATTAACCTCTCAAGAAAATGAGTTGGCTACAACTGGTGTACCTCAAAAATCAAGTGCCGTGATTCTTCAAGAGCTGATATCTGCTCTAAGTTCGGAGAATTTGATCTGTCATGATGGCCACGTCCATAATGAAGATGCTAGTTTCCTTGTACGTATTCTTCATCACTACCACCTTAGTGTGCCAAAATTTAGAATATTTTCTGCTTTTGTTATTAGTTAGCTGTTTGGCAATTTTCAGTTCCTCGTTTTTGTTGAAAACTTGTAGTGCAGTACTTGAGTCGTCTAAGTTTTATGTTTTAAGTAATGCTGGATATACTGCGATCAGAAATGCTTCTCTGCCTGATTTTTCTGCTCTTCTTTATGTGAACTTTGCTTTTGCTACTGTTTATATTTCACACTTTATACATTTTCATCAAAGTATCATCTGGCATCATGCTATCCCCCTAAATTATATATTATTTAGACTTCATCCTGTTGTTTTACCTAATAGATTTCAATGAAATGTTCAGCTGATTAGAAGACATCCATGTCGCAGTAGGTTATACACACATTGAAAGTTTTATTTCCCTGCATTCTAGTTGAGTTGAAACCACATGTCTATGACTCATAGATGAATATACTACTAAATGCTATGCCTACCCTACCCATAATATAATGGGAGTCAAATATTGGACTATGATGAACTCAAATACTGGTCTAAACAATCATGCACATATATAATTCATAGTTGTTTGGCGATTTTGTTCATTTATAATTTGCCTAAAGAACAAAAAATTGGTCATATCATGGCACATGTCAAACTTTGTTGAAACTCACTGATCCACACTTAATATTGGCCGTACTTTGATTCCGAAAAGAGAGATGTAATTTTGTGATTAATTGCTTAAATATAAAACACCACAATCTGATATTTATATACATCAAGGTAATAATTTCTGAATGCAATTTAATGGAAGAGTAATTAGGCTAATTTGATTCCGTAAGATACATTGAATCTATTCTTCCTCCATTAAATCAATCTAATCCTAGCTCAACTGGCAAAAATGCCGAAATTTCTAGTCCGGACACCGTGACCGGGGCTTGAACCCTGACTTCTCCACTTGTGTGTCTGAATTTCCAATGACTATTGTCATTTCATCTATCTACCAAAAAAAAAAAAATCATTCTACGCTGCTTGGAAAGTGTGATAATTATTACGTAATAAAGAGATTTTATTTCAAGCACTTTGACCGGCTGCTTGGAAAGTGTGATAATTATTACGTAATAAAGAGATTTTATTTCCAGCACTTTGACTGCATAGGAAGAGGCCTATTTGCCTCAATAAACAGAATATTATTTCCTGAAACCAGTGCAGTTATTTAAAGCAACTTGAGCTTTGATAGTTTGAGAATAAATCTGTTAACTAATTGTAGTATTGCATCAAGATTTACAATGATTTGTGGAATGATAGAATGTGACTATTATACCTGACATTATCTTTGGTTTCTTTTCTTATTAGTGTGGAGCAAAACGAGAAAGGTTGTTAGGAACCTCTTGCAATGATAATCATCTCAGTCCTGGATCTGTTTTGGAAGCTTCATTTTCTTCTAGTAGTCTAGATGATAGCTCAGGTAAATTGGAACTTGAAAAATTTGTGATCATGTAAAATTGATTCATAATTTCAATTTATTTAACCCCTGTGATTGTTGATTGAATTCCAGGGCGTGGTTTTCACCCTGATTCCATGAATTTCTCATACAGTCTGCCGGAACCATCAGAACATGATGATGAACTTTTAGATTCTGCTGCATCCTTTAATAAAGGAAGTATAGGCAAAATACTAGCTGTTATCGGCAGCGAAATTCCTATGGCATTACAATGTTTATATTCTTTTGGAACACAATGTACAAGAAGCAAACTCAACAATATGAAGGATACTCTCTTGAATGCTGAATTAGTGCTTCGAATTGCAAATGACCACGTCGAGGAAGAAACACCGCAGCTTCTAATTTATCGGTTTCTTCTTAACGAATTGGACGCTGTGTCAGATGATGCTATGTGGACCGATTTTAATTGTTTTGTGGGTTGTGAGGATTCCAAATCAAGAAAGATGATCAACGGATTTGTCTTTGATTGTGTTATGGAATATCTAGAATCAAATTGTTGGCAATATTTTTACACCGGATTCAAGGCCTGGACGAAGCTGCCATTATGCGTAAAAGCTGAGACATTGGCTCAAGAGGTCAAACGAGAGGTTAATAAGTGGGTGTGTATGGTTGGGATGGTTCCGGACGAAATAATCGAATGGGAGATGAGTCATTCCCTTGGGAAATGGAATGACTTTGACATTGAAGCATTTGAGGCTGGTGGTGATATTGATGGAGACATACTTCATAGTTTGGTTGATGAAGTTGTTCAAGAACTTGTTGGTTTCAAGAATAATTCTTATTGCTTATAAAACAATTGTGTATAAATGGGATTATGGTATCTCTAATGGAGGCTTCTTTAGGCTCTTTGATTTAGTGGACAAATAAAGTCCCTGTGACAATGCTGCTGTTTTGATATATTATTATTAGAATTGTTACTGTTATATATGTTTTTATCTGTGCAAATTAGCCAACAAGTAATCATTAGTATGTTTGTGGTTTCAGAATTTGCTTATTTTTTACAGTTTAAGAAAGAAGATCATTAAAATGAATTCCACCTTGAAATCTCATTCTAAACAATAATTCTTGAACAATGACAAGCATGGTCCATATACTTCACTCATGTCATTCAAATTTTGATAAAACTTAAACTTTCATGCTTAATTGAATTCCACAAAATTGAACAAACTGATTGGAATCAAGTGATTAATGCGCTTCATTAAATAACAAATCAAATGAGAACACTCATTGATTGAAACCAAGTGATTAGACCAAGTGATAAGTGTGGAATGCTGACCAGTGCCTCAATGACAATGAGTGTAATGCCTCAATGACAAAGAGAATTAGACCAAGTGATTAATGCACTTTAATCCAACCTATCCAAAACAACTAAATAAGAGTCTCCACCAATCAATGAAGAAATAAAAAAAAATCATTTATTTTCATTCAAAATACAACAAACAATTTCCTTCCCAATCAACAGAGGAAAATAGTGCTAGTACTAGAATATGAAAATTCTTCATCTTCTTCTTCTTCATTCTTATTACAGTAATGTTGCAGTAACCAACACTCAAATCACACAAAGCTCTACAAATACTACTGCAAATCCAGTAATCCTCCTTTCCCAATTTTTTTTTTTTAATTGCAAACCAAAACCAGAAAAAGATGAAAATATAAAAATAGCTGAAGCCATAAAATCAAAGCCTCTCAAAACTAAATAAATTGAACAAATCAATCAAATTTGAATGAACTCAAAGCTCTCTACATCTTAAAACAGTTTTGCTATTCTTCCCCACAACTCTACTATTCCTACCCTCACCATTGATAGCATTTGCAGTAGCTGAAGAAAAACTTCTAAGCTCATCAAAATTAGCATAACTTTTCCTTGCCATAAGAATTCCACCACCCTTTCTCTTCTCTGCAGCAGCATTTGCTGATCTACTATTCCCTCTAGAACTTGACAAAACACCACCACCACCAACACAACCTTTGTTCTTGTTCTTCAAAGGAGGTGTCAAAGTAGTAGTACTAGGTTGTGGTATATTCGTCGGTTTACGATTCTCTTTTCGTAACATTGAAGAGAAATCTGGAACAGATTGAGCTATTAGAGAAGACCCTTTTCTCCCAGAAGAAACAACACTAGCATGAAATTTGACTTGTTTTGTTGGTGGAGTTGGAATTTTTGTTTCAACTTGTATCTCATTTTCTTGTTGTTGTTGTTGTTGATATTGTTGTAGTCTTAGGTAGTTGTTTTGAAGCTTTGTTTCTCTTAATTTAGCGTATGCGTTGTATCTTGGTCCTCTCTCCATATCCATGATGATGTTGTTGTGAAGATGGAGGTGAGAAGAGAAAATGGGGGGTATGGTTTGGAATAGGATGATGAAAGTGAAGAATAGAGCCGTTACGATATCTTTCTCTTCTACTTTTAACCACTTTTTCAACTAAAATAAAACAAAAATAGATTAGGGTATTTCAGACTGCAACGGTCTAATTAATGAAAGAGAAGATAGAAGATTCTTTTAATTGTGTAGGGTACTGTATTGACATTTACTAACTTTTCTCTATTTTGCACGTCGAATTTTATATTCACTCTGTGATGGATTATCTCATTAACTTTTTTTTACTCAAACTCATTTTTTTTATTTAGGACACTTTCTCATAAACAAAAGTTTTAGAAATTGAAGATATAATTATTTTTATTTATTGAAGTAATAACTTGTGAAAATAGAAAACATAATTAAACTTTGCCTTCCAACCAACAATACTCTATGATGAATTGAAAAATCAGAGTTTATAAAATAATTAATAACAAAGTTTAGAGTATTTAAATAAAATGGGTCAACAAACTTTTCAAGCTAGGCATCTCAATCTTTGTAATTTAAGGGTCTGTTTGGTTAACCTCAAAAAAGAGCTTTTAGCTTATAGCTTATAAGCTCGTTTGACAAAAAAAACTCTGTTTGGTAACACTTTTTCACCATGAGCTTATAGCTTATTTCACGAGCTTATAAGCTATTTTTCAGAAGCTATTCCAAGTAGCGTTTGAGCTTATAGCTTATAGCTTCTCACTTTTTCCTCCAATTTTACCCTTATTATTTCATTTAAATTGTATTTTTATCCATTATAATTTTTATAATAAGCTACGTAATAAAGACTACTATCCCTTTATTCCAATTTTTGTATATATATCAGCTGACCTTTTTTTTTTTGAAAAAATATATACCTTCGTTTTTTTTTTTACGAAACAAAATACTATTATTCTATTAGTGTTACTTTTTTTTTTTTGAGGTAAGTGTTATTTTCTTTATTCTCTATTATTAATATTACTCTATTAGTGCTACCTTTTTTTTTTGTTTTTGAGGTAAATGTTATTTTTTTTTATAAAGTGGAAACAATTAAAAGATAATAAATATAAGATAAAATTTAATTTAATTTATAATACATAGGATATATTAAATTAATAAATTTAAAGTATTTTTTTTAAAGAAAAATTAGTTTACAAAATTACAAATACTTAAATTAATGATATAATTTTTATTATGAATTAAGAATATCATTTATGTCATTTTACATTTATTAGCTAGTTGAACCGCTATTTTTATCAAACACTTCAGTTAACTTATCAGCTAAAAGCTATCAACTAGCTTATCAACTATCTGCTATTTTTACCAAACAGAGCCTAACTAGGCTTCAACACATTTGCTGAAGCTAACATCATAAGTGGGGTATACTACACATCTACTTGACACCACACTTATACGCTCTTTAGACCAAGCACCATACCAAACCAATGCTAACTAATCAACATCAAGAGACACCAAAAACTATGGCATAAAAAATTATAATTTTAAATTACAAAATCAAACTTGTTTGAATTTGAGAATTGCTGTTGACACATTACCTTTGGTTGAGAAACACTAGTAATTTATCCAAATGCTCCTCGGCAGTTAACTACGAATTATGAAATCGACTGCAGTTAACTGCTGAGGAAAACTGAAAACTTCTGCAGTTAACTGTCGAGGAAACCTCAAACCTTTTTTTTTTTTGACAAAAACTATAAATTGTCATTAATAATATTTATTGATTTTGAATGTTTCAATCATTATTTTGGTACGTTTCAAACAATTGCAGTATTATACTTATGTGTATATATCTTATTAAGAATAGCCTTTAAATCAGTGTAAAAATTAAGCATGAATATTGTTTTGCACATTACTTAAATAAAAATAATAATAATAAATCGTTAAAATAATTGTGCACAACAATTTTTTTTTAAGGTATAATATGTTGTTATATTTTCTACATTAAAATAATTGTGCACAAAGATTTTTTTTTATTTAAGTAATTTGCAAAACAATATTCAAATGATTAATTTTTACACTTATTGAAATGTTTTTTGAGGACTTAAATGCTCTTTTTATTTATAATGTTTTTTTGTTGCATTTTTTTATTGAATCATCATTTTAGGTCCATTAATTACCGATTGCAGATATTATTCATCTATCATATTTTTTCATTTATGGCAACAAAATCATATGAATGAAATCATAAAAATAATTATGTTTAATTCCTTAAAAGAATTAAATAATTAAATTTAATTAAGGAAAATTTAGGTGTATTTCCTTATTTAATTTCAAGTTTGAAATTCCTCGGCAGTTAACTGCTGCCGAAGGGCATTTAGATAAAATACTCGTATGGCACAACCTTATCAAATGTGTAAACAACAATTTCCTTTTTAATTTTGATAGGCGGTAAAATGATTATATTTATTTGTACAAAACAAGGATTATATTTATGGGTGCTATCAAATCCAATCTAACTGATGCCCCCATTAACAAACATTGATCAACAACAGAGCTCTATGAAGCTCACGTTGTAAAATGTAAGTTTTAAGTTTGGAAAATGTTACATGAACACTCTTTAATCATACACCCTATTGTATACCCCATGCATTAAGGATATTTTGGTAAATTCATCTCACAACCATACTTTCTCTTTCATCTCCTCTCCCTTTTCCTTGCCACATGTCAGGATTTTGTGTAGATGTAAGAGGTGTATTGCCACATAAGGGTGTACATGTATCACCACTCTTTTAAGTTTTGCTTTAGACAACACAAACGCGATTTGTGCAATTCAACAATAAAGATCACATGTACAATTTATATGAATTTTTAGTTTGTCTGGTATCACAATATTCTGTAGTTACCAAATTGACAGTTAGTATAGACTATCCTCCTCATTCAAGTCAAGAATTTAAATTTAGATTTAAAATAAAGATGTACAAAAGTGATGCGGTAATTGAATTTCTCAAAGAGAAGGATTATGAGATGCAATGAGCAAAAAGTTGCCTTCCAAAGTATGGTACCAATTTCGTAGATTAGTTTTAACTGCTTAATTTTCTCACTATGAAGTAATGATATGCTAGAGCCATGTGAGGGAGAGTGGGCAATTGCACGAATAACATATTAAAGCCATCTTTTTTAGGTGAAAATGCTAACATACACAATGTGGTAACCATGGATTTCATCTATAATAACAAAAAACTATTGGTACATTTGAGAGAAATTAAACTTTATTGTACTTGTATTTTTGCCCTAAATTGAATCTATTGACATGATGGTTAAACCCATTGAGCACTAAGGTCTTAACAGCTTGAACTCCTTGCTCCAATGACTCATCAACCTGCCATTAAAAAAATAAAAACAAAACAGTATTGGCACTTTAGTCAAATTTGTTACTATCTATTAACTGTAATTAAGTTTAAAAAGAAACTAAATCCTAAATTGCTCTTATCTATGGATAACATAACACATGTAGACCGTGAAGCATTTCACAACTAGAATAAGCAGAAAAGTTCTATGCAATGATAGAAGAACTAAACTAATTTACACTTGATAGAAGACTAGAAGGTATAACCTGCTTTCTTTCCACTGAACTGAACTTTTGTAGAAGAAATGCTCTTAAATCCATAGTTCCAGGAGGGTTTCCAATTCCTACAAAGTAAGAATGCAATTTTGAAATATACTCTGATAAACAACTAAGGCTATACCAGCTTATAAAGTGACATTAGACAAAGAACTAACCGATTGCAAGTCGAGGAAAATCACGGGAACCATCCAAATGGCCAATCACATTTTTCAATCTGTAACAATATTAACACCAGTTATAGACTTCATAATTTCCCAGTATAAGAGGAGAGGACTTATATAGCAAAATGTAATGTCAGGTTTTAGATAAGTCAAGAAAACAAGGTTTGCAATATTGAGTTTTAGCTCCTAAATAAGTCAAGAAAAAAAAAGGATTGCAATATAGAGATGCCCGTCTCTGTATTATCCATAAAATCATAGAAGTTGCGACATAATTCAGACAAATCTCCATCACTAAAATGTATAGAAAAATAGTTGAGAGCAAATATTATACATGTTACCCATGGCAAGATTCATGTAACTATCCAGGTTTACAGATTAATGAGCCATGTTTAGAACATAATAAGAGTCAATCAAGTTAAATTCAGACAAGAGAATTCTACTTTGGAGCTGTAGCAACTACTACTAGTGGTAAAGCTATCCCTACATAATACCACCTCCTCATTGTTAAGAGTTAAAAAGAATTTCAATGGCCTTTGTATCCGCCTTATATGACACCACCAACACATCCTAGAAGCCCAACCCTTACTATACATATCTTAATTCAGTGATGTCTTAAATCAATAAGATACTTAAAAAATTCTGAAGTAAAAAGTTCTGATACTTAAAAAATCTTAATAACCATGTTATTAGAAATACAACAAGCATTACCCATTGTGATGCCCATGTCCACCTTTAGGTTGAAGCTTTAAAACACCATTTGGAAGGCTAGTTTCATCATAAACCTACATAAAAATTTCCACAAACTTAAAGCCAAAGAAAAATCCATAAATTTCTAAACTGTAACAAAACAGGATCAAAGTAAGAAATACGTACAACTAGAATATGGCGCAAAGGCACTCGATAATATGCAGCAAGTGGCCCAACCTTTAAGAATATTAAAAATGAGATAATTCAATAACAGAAAGATAACATTCAAAGTGACAAATCACAATAAGCACAAATGGGCATACACAGATAACTATAACAGCACCGAATTCAGTGTGTGTGTATTAATCATGAAAAATCTAGCTATTACATACAACGAAAAACTAACCGATTCCCCACTAAAATTCATGTATGTTTGAGGTTTCGCCAACAAAACTGGTACTTCTCCTATAGAACCTGTACATATCAAATAATTAAATATAAATAAATGCTGCAATTAACCATTGGAAGGTTCAATAGTAAATAAAATAAAATAAAAAAATCAATGGTAGGAGATGATGCACCTATTCCAATCAAGGCTTTTGACTGTATTGTATTCATCAGAATACCTTCTGATTGAGAAAGACTATCAATTATTTCAAATCCAACCTAACAAATACAAAGAGATATGATTAGAATCACTACAAACAGAAGAACATTGATTCAAACACTTCAAATCAACCAAAATTGATTTTACCTCCAGAGTCACTTCTAACTTGAAGCTATAGATTGAAGCTTTTGATTTTAAAATTGATTTTTAACCAGAATCAATTCATTCAAAATCAATATTTATCAGCGCAGAACCAAACAGAACTAAAAAAGTGAATGCTAATAAGAATTACATTGTGTCTGGTGCCATGGTATTTATTTCCAGGGTTACCCAAGCCAACAACAAGCCAAGGAGTGTATTCCATTTTATTATCTCCATTGTTATTTGCCTGTGGAACCGAACAACGAACAGAAAATGATGATGTTTTAACTGCAAATTTTGTTGTGTAACGAATATGTTGAAGGTTCTTGTTGGGATAAGTTAAAGATAAGGTTGGAGAAGATGCAAGATGCAACATTTATCTGTTAAGAAATAAAATATAGAAATGATTAAGAAACACATAAATTCATATAATTGAGAACAAAACATCATTAAGAAACACTTACAGAGCATTAACCAAAAAAGTGAACAAAAACACAATCTTCTGAATAGTAGCCGAGTGTCTGGAGAAGAGAAAGCGAAGAGGTTTATTTTGTTTCAATAAAAAAAGATTGGAGATTTTTCTCTGGTTTTGTGTGTAACGAGCTATTCATGTTTATTAAATTAATTGTTCAAATTGATAACACCAAGTCGTTGTAGTATAGTGGTAAGTATTCCCGCCTGTCACGCGGGTGACCCGGGTTCGATCCTCGGCAGCGGCGTTTTTTTTATTTTTTTTATTTTTTTTTTTATTTCTTGATTTTTTGCACGTGCAGTATTATTCATTCAATAGGCAGCGCAGCGCAGGTCGAGCAAAAACTAAAGTAATTTTGCTATCAAACAAAACCATCTCTTTGTCATCGCAAAAAATAATTAAACCATCAAATTAATCTTAAAAAGCATACAAACCTTAGGGAGACTAGATCGAAATTCAAGGGAGTACAAAGTACAAAAACAATCTTACTTAAAAAACACATATGAAGGAAAAAAGAGTGCAAAGATAAACAAGCAACAAATCAACAAAATATGTACTCAGCTAAACTAAAAATATTAAAATGTTAGATACATGATTGATTTTTATATACTTTAAATTAAACCGACAAATTTCATATATTATGGAGACTACTTAAAATTTTATAGTCATACTTCAAGAATTACATTGACATTTTTAAAGGAAAATCTAACACCAAATCTTGAACACTATCATAGATATGTATACTTTTTTTTTTTATGGGAAATGACTTTAATTTTTTTTGTCAAAAACCAGCAAATATGATCGGATGACTTTAATCCAACCCCTCCATGATTTCCGTCAATAAAAGAGAGGATAATTGACTATTTGTATGACTATCCTCTAATATATTTTACTATACATATGTACTGAAATTTGCGAGTAAAAAAGTTTGTGACATTTACAATCATCAATTTTCATGCAGCAAATTTTATTTTTTGGAAATAATACAACAAATTTTATGTCACGTGAAATATATGTAAATTTAGATGATGATATATGTCACGAGAGTATCACAACTAGCAAATTACATGTATTGATAGTAGAACCCCTTCTACTTTCATCTATTCATGTATTTAGTCAATTAACAAATCCAAAAGCTACAATTATCTTTTGGATTTAGGGGTTTTTGTTTGATCATGTTGGTATCTCGTCTTCAAGAAAGCAGTACAAGAAATTGGAATGTTTAGATTATCTGAGGAGATTTTAGCATCATGTACAGTAACCGAAGATCAAACAAAGAAGAACTAGTCGAAAAATGCATAAATTGTGAACAGAAAATAAATTAAGAATCAATATTGTGTGTATTATATTTTGATCTAATCGTAGCCATTGAATTAATTGAAAGGGTGATATGCTTGCGGTAGAGACAGCGGTAGATAATAAGGCTGCCGAGGATCCAAACACTGAATACCATGAATGACTCTGTAAATTTAGGACCAGGATTTGGTGCTTTAAAAAAAACACACAATTTGGTGCTGTAATCAATCACAGCCTCTGATATAAGAACACTCGGTTCAGATTAGACATCACCTTAACACAGTTAAATGATCTGAACCGTTGATCTAAATCTGATGGCCCTGATCTATTACAGCATCCTGCTGATTCAAGTCGGTAAATTGGACCTAAGAGACAAAATGTACGCAAAATTCTGCCAATATATTATGGACAATTAGGCTATTTAGACGACCTTTTTTTGAGGGATTTATGACTCTATTTTATTTTTTTGAAGAATAGGGGCTTATTTTTAAAATTTTCCCTTTTTACCTTTAAAGTGGTTCGGTTGTAACTTCTCAATGATTTTTTTTTATTTTTTTTTTATAAGCCTTTGGGACAATATCTTTTAAATGTTATTTTATAGATTTAAAGATCAAATAAGAAGGTTAAAAGAACGGTTTTTTTGTTCAACTAATCTAACTGCGAGAATTTATCTATTAAGAAGAATAAGTAAGATGTCTGAGTTTAAACCTCACCATCTTATACAATATATTATGTTGAATCTGACTTCAAATTGTGATGCTGTAAAAGCTCAAAATCATACCGCGATTTTCCTGGTAGAATGGATGGTTTATGCTGAAGGTAAATCGTGGTGCGATTTTGTGCAGGCGTGATGCGATTTCTGGATAAGGTTGTCGTACCTTGGGTCGTATGAAATAATTGTGGCGCGATTTTCTCAGGCGCGGCACAATTTTGTCTTTCATTGTGTACTATATAAACATTTCAGTTCATTTTCTAGAGAGAGCTTCAAGAGAGGAAAACTTTGGAAATCAAAGGAGATAACTTTAGGGTTAAGGGTCTTTGATTATGGTTCTTTTGGGTTGGAAAACATCGTAAACACCTTGGGTGAGTGAAAATCATCGAGTGTCTTGTTCATTGGTGAGATTGGGAAAATAGGTAGAAATTAGGTTTGTTCTTTGTGAGCTTATTGAAGCTAGTTTCTTGTAACTCATTTGTATCTCTTTGTAAGAACTCATTGACAGTGGAGAGAAATTGGGAAAATAGGTAGAAATTAGGTTTGTTCTCTGTGAGCTTATTGAAGCTAGTTCTTGTAACTCATTTGTATCTCTTTGTAAGAACTCATTGACAGTGGATTGGAGAGATCAATCTCTCTCCCCAGAGTAGGTCAAGTTGGACCGAACTGGATAAACATTTCTTGGTGTGTTTGTTTCTCTTCTTTCTTTATCTTTTGCTTGTGCTTTTCACTTTGATTCCTAGATTAGATCTAGGTGTTGTTATTATTGTTGCTGCTTATGATTACATTGATATTAATTACTATTTTTATTTGCTCCACACATCTTATTTTCATTGGCGTGAGTTTTGAGTCCAAATTCACAACATATTATAATACATTATCTTTATCATATGAGTTATGCTCACATGACAACAACCACCTTTATTTTTAACCTTTGTTTTACTTCAAGTTCCTTAAAACAATATAATATACTGCTCAATTTATTTCTACTCCCGCCCAACAAACACACGTCCCTTGAGAATAGATTTCCCTTAAAACTCGTGTTTTCTTGAACGAGAGACAATATGCATCTTTAAACATTTTATTTTTCCCATTTTAATATTTAAAGTCCCTCTAATCTTTTATTTATTTTTTGACTGCACAATTATAATTGAAGTATTTTTTAAAGCAATTGCAATTAAAGTTAAACACTAGGCTAGCACAATAAAATTTACTAGTACATTAAACAAAAAAAAATTACTAGTACATTAATTGTAGTGGTAATTGTTATAGTCCAAGATGCAAATTTAAACCAAACCCTTGTTCACTACAATCACCACCGTTGAATCCACCAAATTTAGAACTATGGCGAGGAGCACTACCATCAAACGCAGCTGTGGGAGCTAAAAAAACTCCCGAACCTGCTGCATGGGTGGTGCATAGCCACGCTGATGAACGTGTCTGAGACGGTGGAGCATTGGCGAGGAAATGATTTTGTTGTGGCAGCCACTGCGGTGATGAGATGAATCTGTTATGGAAATGTGAAGGAACAAAGGCACGAGCTGCTTGCATTTGAGCACGTTTCAAAAGTTGCCTCTCTTTCTTGTGTGCATTTTGGTGTCCTCCTAAGGCTTGTGAATTTGCAAATTCTCTACAACAATATTGACACTCGTATAATTTTCTCCCATTCAAAGGCTCAGATGATTCTGATTGTGTTGGAGATTGGTTCAAACAAGCTTCTTGGATGTTGATGCCAAAAAGCTTTAGGGTATTGGTAGAGGTGGGGGTAGCAATGGAATTTTCATGGTAATCAACATATGCCATGAGTGATATATGTGTGAGATAGAAGCACCAAAATATGTGATGTGTGTGTGTGAGCTACAAAATATGTATGTGAAGGGTTTATATGAGAGAGTAGAAATTTATGCATAAGCTTGGGAAAAGGGATGTAGCATATATAATACTATAATTTGTAACACACATGGATCGAATTAATTAGTAGATGATGCTAAGGGGTAGATTAGTTTGTTTGTTGTGAAAATTTCAACGGAAAAGAGACAACAATCGAATCAAGAGCTAAAAGCATGGTGTGTTTGGTGGGAATATATTATAACTAAGGTGTTATTTAAGGGAGCTTCTATGGTGCAGTTAGGAAACTGACTTTTTTGAAAAAGTTAATTATGATCTTAATGTTTGATTCATTTTTAAATTGTTAATTACGGATTAATGATCAATAGTAATTCATCGAGTAATGCTTGCAACATCTTGGACTTACAGATACTATTTTATCGTTGGCATCTTTAACATGCAAATAGAGTTGATGATATTATGTGATAGTCTTAAGTGTTACACTTAAAACAAGGTATGATAAAATTAGATTAAGTGTAGTCTTGTTAATTTAATGAATTGATGATACTATGGGACTGAACTTTTGATGTCACTGTACAAACAATGGAGTGTTACTCACTATATTTTTGATGGTATAGTATTAACTTCACCAAAAAAGTCATTTTCATGACTTCATCATAAAATTTTCCGTTATTTAAACATCAAAATGGAGACATGCATTTATTTATCTACATTTTCTTTTGTTTTATATTTTTTTTTCAATTTACTCGTATTTTAAAAATAAGCACAAAAATCAAATGACACCGGATTTGACATCATTACTTGTAGAAAATCCATTTCTCTAATTTTAATTCATATGTATAGTAAACAAAAAGTGTGACATTATACGCATGACATGATAAATAATATTTCGCAAGTTATAAATTATATGATTAATTAAGTTTTTAGTTCCTATAAATATTCACAGTCTTATTTTTAGTCCCTACAAAATAAAATTACACTTTTTAGTCCCTGTGATATTTTTCTTAAGCATTTTAGGGACCAAAAATGTTGATGAAAATTTTTGACAGAGACTAAAAATATTAATAGAAAATGTTTATAGGAACAATATTTATAGAGACTAAAAGATATAATTTTATTTTGTAGGGACAAAAACAAAATTCTCTATATTTATAGAGATTATTTACTTAATTAACCCTAAATTATATATTCATATTTCGAAATCGTAGAGGAGCAATGCTTTTCTGGACATCATATCATAAACAGTACAAAACTTTTAAGCGTGAAGAAATATATATTTTTTTTAGAGAAAATTTAGTACAATTTCTTAGATGCTTTTCGTATGGTTCTTAACTAAATTTACCATGATTTTCTCAAATTCATAATTTTTTCAAAGTTTATTATATCCAAAAAATATTCATTTTTAGTTAAGAACGAAAAGTACCTGAGGAATTATACCTAAGTTTTCTCCATTTTTTGTGTTTTTGTTTTCTTGTGTTTTTAGTAGAATGAAGATGCTCAATTATTTGCCGCAAATTTTAATAATTTATAGAAAGCCACAGGAATCCCATAAAATAAAATTTATTTTAAAGCATACGTGTATAGAGTGATGGTGGTTTGGACATAAAAAACAAAAGGGTATATGCTTTTTGGCTTTAAATGCTTGCATATTTGTAATCTAGTGGATCTGACTACTTTTGGCATGGATTTTGGTGTGATTAATTAATTTAAAAATATACAAGAGTTTGTCATTTAAAATCAATTTTTGATTCTTTTTTTATGTGATCTTATCCTATATTGAATCATTTAAAAAAAATTAATAATTATAATAGTTTTTTTCTTCTTAAGTTTCCTTGGGATATTTGTAATCTAGCTTGAACTCAAGTGGGATTATATTGTTGTTGTTACACACAAGCATGTACAAAGTAGATTTTTTAGGAAATATGTACAGAGTATTAGTACTATACAAAAAGGAAATATGTACATACAACTAAGTACTTAGAGAGAAGGGACTAAAGAAATGGTGTGATTAAGTGGAATAAAGGTCCACAATGCTAGTTCTTCAAACATGTTTGCGTGATTGACGTTGTGTTAGTCATTAATTATTTTGACAAATCTATAAGAATCTTACTAACTTCCACTTCTTGGTTCAATGTATGATGATATCATATTAGGACTCCACCTCTTTATATTTTTGGTCAAAGAAAGAGGATCAAATACCCTCACGTTCTTACTCGATCCAATGGTTGATAGAATGATACAAGTGATTAAATGTGTGTTTAGAAGGACGTAGTATTTTTTAAAACTGCAGCAAGAAATCACGTTACCTTAAAAATTATGAGACAAAACTTCTCTATTTTCACGAAAATTGCTCATTTAGACGTAAGTTTGGTTTTCCCACCACGAAACCAATTAGATCATAACTTTTTCTTTGGATTGAAAAAAAGTGCTTTATCAATTTAATTTTGAATGATGCAACTTAGTTACATATACGATGTTTTTGGATTTAATTCTGTTACTTAAGTGTTCCTAGTATACACCTATGTATATTAGCAACAAAACGAAAAAAAGTACACACCTATGTATCAAGTAAATAAATGTTGTCGATAACATGTAATTTTGGAGAAAACAAAAATTGAATATTAAAGAACTTTTTTTCAAATCTCCTAAACATCTCTTAGCCCTCCAAAATTTTCTTTACCCTTAATTTATATGTCTGGTGGATATCTTGCGGAACGTTAGGGAGATAACTCCACGATGGTTAGGGAGATAACTCCCGGATGTTAGAATGATAGAGAGAAAAAGATTAGTAGAAACGAAATGTAAATAAATGTAGTAAGGTTGACCTCATAATTCTCTAAAATCTTGCGTTTAGGCAATGGGTGAAAGTACACATAATCATTAGGTAACAACACATGTATAACATAAAATAGGTAATTTGATTGGGCGATTTTTTTTTTTTATCATAATCATTCCAACAAATAAAGCAAATCTTCACTCTACAACGATTAATTAAGAGTAAGAGATAAAACTTTTTTTTTTTTTTGGTCTAGGAGCCTAGTGGCTGGAGCTCACATAATGAGACCATATGAAACAACACATGTATAACATAAAATTAAAACAATGTTTGTACCAAAAAAAAAATTAAAACAATGTCTTAACAGTTTCCTTCTAGTTCTAGACTTCTAGTAGTATGAAGAGAACATAACAAATTAACTTGAATCGCTTCAAACATTCAAGAAGAAAATTTTGGTAAAAAAGAAAATGATATATCAAGGAGCAATACCTAAATAATTTTCAAAATAGAAAGTGAGAGGAAATCAGCTACTATTTCTACCATTAATGATACCATGGAACCAATAATTTGGACTTGGATAACAAAGCCTTCTCAAATTCAACAATATCTTCCTCAGAAAAATGAACAATGTCAAATAAACTGATCAATCATGTATATATTAATGATCTAATCTAATTAACAACATGATGAAACTATATAAATAAGAAAATCACTGAAAGATTTGAAAATGAACCTGTGAATGACATTGAGCAGGAAATAAAGGTTGCGATCAAGTGGCTCATGGCACATACAAGTATTGAAGACCAAAATTTTACACCACTGACACTACAATATTTAACACCATAATTTTATCAACAGAGGCATAAGTCATAACCATGTGTTTCATAGGTTCATAATCTAAACAAATGACCATATCCTTATCAGAACATCCACTAAATTTTGTACATAATAAGACTGTATAATGGAAACTGTCTCCCCTAGTTCACAACAAACCATAATAACCAATCACTTCAACACTCTCCTCCATTTCACACAACAATTGTTCTCTATGCATAATAAAATAGTTAAGCAGCTACTACAAATCACTTTCATAACCAACAATAAATTAATAAGGACACAATGACTTAAACTTGAATGCTTTTGGTTTGATTGTAACCTTGTTTTAATTTTATGTTACATGTGTGTGCTGAAACTGTTTGAATTATATAATTTGAACTGTTTGTTAAAGATTTGACAAATATAATCCGAAGTGTGTGTTGGTTACCAAAACATTCAAACATTAATTCCGATAAATCACATTAAACGGTACATGTTCAATAGCGAAAGATTAAAATATCAATATACAACAATGTGACATGAAAATATAAAAATATGTAAACGAAACCCTATTTTTTGGAGTGGCAAATGTTAGCCTCAATCGATGTTGCCATGACAATCTCCTGGAGACTTAGAATATAGATTTGTGTATTTCCCACCACTATCGCTGCATTCAAAGCTATGCTTCTAACATTTGCATTATCCTGCTTGATTAGAACCGCTCTTTGTGGGTCTCGGTGGATTGCTCTCTACATAAGGCAATACCATGGGATAGACCCTGTAGAACTGGAAAATATAATCAGGATTGATTTTTCAGTTAATCTCCACATAGAGCATAAAAATAACATTCACATTTCTAATTAGCATTTCAATACCATGTTTTCACTAATTCAAACCGTAAACTACATTCACGTTCAACTTGATCAAAAACTACAAAATTTCTAAACTACATCGACGTTCACATTCTATTTCATCAATAACTTAAAAGCCATGACCTTCAACAACATCATAATGAAAAGAAGGTAAAACTTACACCATACGGTCACTAATATAAGCCAAAAAAATAACTTTTTAGATTAATTGAATAAACAATTAATATATTTAGTCTATAATATTGACCATATATAATTTATTCAAACTTGAAAAGTTTTTTTTTAATAATGTGACTAGAGGTTGTACTTGTTACTAAAATGAAGAAATGTGATAACACATACAATCCTTCTTCTACTCAGGTTAGATGAAAAGAAGCGTGTTTGAATATTTCAAGAATTGAGGTTTTGTGTTTTTTTTTTTCTTCCAACAAATACACATATGAGAGCACTAGCCCATGTTGTTATACTAATCTGAGGCTGATCGGATCGTAACTTATGAAATATAACAAACACAAGTTAGGTTCAGATATGTTTGGTTCGTAACTCCCTAAACAAACATGTTGCATTAATCTATTTTTCATTAGTTTTTATTTTGTTTTAATACTACTTATTAGTTTAATTTAATCCATTTTCTATATTTCATTTATTTATTTAATTTTTTTTTGGTGGCCGAGGTTCGAACCTCGAACCTTGTATATATTATATATTGTTCATACCAATTGAACTAAACTCACAAGAACACTATTTCATTTATTTAAAACATAATCGATCATTATCATTCAATAATATTAATTTTTAATATTTATTTCAATAAAAAACTTCTCAATCTATAATTTAAACATCCAAAAACCAATCTAAATTAAATCACGTTAAATTGATTAGTCATATCAAAGTTTTATCAAAAACACAAATAAACTTACCAACAAGGTTTTAGTTTTTACCGTGGTAAGTACCACCGTGTTATCTTTTTTCTAGCTTACGTTTGTCAAAATTTTGGCAGTGTCAGAGTTTTACCTAGCTAGATTCACTTCCCGATTTGGTCGGTTACTGTGTTTTTTCGTTCTAACAGTCAACCCCAATTGAGAGTATTTCATCCCAATTTTATTTTTTCTTTATCGCAAAAAATTTACGTTCTTTGACTTTTGGGTATTGGAGTTTTAGTTAAGATATGCAATTAGTGTCAACTTTTGACTTTGGTGAAATCAAAACCAGAAGAGAGCAATGAGTAGCTGCTGTGGTTTGAGGTCTGGTTCACCCATCATGGAAACTGAGTTGACTAGTAGTAGTAGAGGAAGGGGTTTTGGTAGCATTTTTGGTTCCACTGTTAAGCCTAGACCAACCAGGTTTCAAACTTCTGGTTTGTGTTCTGTTTCTTTTCTGATATAAATGTCGACTTTGATTTGTTTCGTTTGTTAGTTATATGGTTGATTCGTCGTTTAGTTCATGCCCTGTTGACTTTTTCTCATGGCTAGATTTATTAATGTTTTTTTTCTTCTTGTATTGAGTTTATGAATTATCGATTTTATAGTAAAATGTTGTTACATTACATTTACAGATACGTCCAATTATATTTAATGTCTTAGGCAATGTTTGTACAGCAATGTATGGTGAAATATAATTGAACATTGTGTCAAATTGATTAACATAATGTTTGTGTCTCCTTGTAAAAGTAAATGTGCATTCATTTTTGTGTCTGTTAGGGTTGTTGACATCGGTGTCTGTTAAGATTATGTACTCTTTAAGAAGAGAAGTATCGTTAACACTGTCCCAACATTCACTTGCAATAATTCTTTCTTTTATTTAGTGACTTTGCGTAGGTCAAATCGTGTGGATTTCATTCCCTATTTAGTTGGACCTATTTTCAAAACGGTGGAATCCACGTGAATTTTATGGTACTATTGAGCGAGTGTTAATAAGGGCATTAGAGTGTGTTGTTAAAACTTTTCCTCTAAAAACAATCTACTAGTGTAAATGTTTAAGTCAATTTTATTTATCTTTTACAACTGCCTCTTTTTTAATATACATTGATGATGTTAATTTCATATGTATGTTACACATGTGTTTGTTTCCCTGAAATGATACTGAAAACATTGCATTGCAGATGAAGATGTTGAGGATCTTCTGCCCAATAAATCTCCAGGCAGACCTTCTGGAACTGTTTTTCCCTATGTCGGTGTTGCTTGCCTTGGAGCCTTTTTATTTGGTTATCATCTTGGGTACGGATTTCATCTTCGTTGAGTATGAAGATCAATGGACTTATAATGCAGACATTCAATATTTCTTCTTCTTGAGAAATGTTTCATATTACGAATGACAATATAATGAGACGAAGCAAATAAATCTTGTCTACTGAATTTATCTCCAACCGCACCATGTTTTCTGCCACATCTCAGTTTTATGTTTTTGTTCAATTTTTTTTTGTTTTTGTTTTGGAAGAGTAATTCTTGCATTTCGTGTATATAACCATCATAATAAATAGCACACTTCCTTTTTCTTTAAACTTCCATTGAACTTAATTGAATAACATAAGCCATTTCTTTATGTTTTATGTTGAATTTCATCTATTATACTACTGATTTTCATTCTTAGGTGGGAAACTCTGATAATGCCCTGTTTGGTGTAGGGTGGTAAATGGTGCTCTTGAGTACCTTGCCAAGGATCTCAGAATCGCTCAAAACACAGTGCTACAAGGTTTTTTTCTTCTATTTTATTTTGGTTGTTTTTAGTTGAAAAACTTGCTAATAAGTTTAATCTGCCTGATTGATTTTATCAGCAATGAAATTCTAGATTGTTTTGCAAATACTCCATCTTCTTCTGATTTCATGTTCTGTTCTTTATTTTGTTGCATGCAACGAGTAAATTTTTGGCATACTTGTGAACATATTTTAAACTTGTTATTGTTACTTTTATATCAAGTAAGAACAAACTTTAGTGTCTTAACAGTAAAATCTGTTTGTTTTTTGAATATGCTCATTTTTTTATAGGCGAATATGCTCCATTTGTTATCTTATGATTTTCATGAGTTAAATCCATCAACATGATGTGTTAGAATCCAAAGGATTCGAGGAAAATGAGTGAAAAGAGCTTTGAAAGCTTGAGTGAGAGTAAAATTCATAAGGAACTATTTTGATAGAAGATAGTCAGATGTGTACATAATTGTCCAATTTATAGAGCACAGTTGCATTCCTATCTAACCGACTCAAACTAACAAAACAAGATCCTGTAACAGGATGGATTGTCAGCACGTTACTTGCAGGTGCTACTGTCGGTTCGTTTACTGGTGGAGCATTGGCTGACAAATTTGGTCGAACCAGGACTTTTCAGTTGGATGCAATCCCTCTAGCAATTGGAGGATTTCTTTGGTTTGTCTATTGTCCCTAATACGAGGATTGATCTTTAATGTATATTTGATACCGGATGTTTTAAATTTTAATTCATCTGCAGTGCTACGGCTCAGAGTGTTCAGACAATGATCGTTGGCCGCTCGTTAGCTGGTATAGGAATCGGTATTGCATCTGCTATTGTACCACTATACATATCTGAGGTGGTGCCTTTATAAATTATTTTAACAGTTATGATCGTTTTTACATATGGTATATGGATCTCAGGGTCATGGTGACTTCTGATTTCTTTTAATCGACAGATTTCTCCAACCGAAATTCGTGGTGCACTTGGATCTGTTAATCAGCTTTTTATATGTATTGGGATTCTTGCTGCACTTGTTGCTGGTTTGCCTCTGGAGGGAAATCCTACGTGGTATGTAGTATTGAAATGCTTCATCTCTTGTCACCTGTTTATTTCTTCCTAGGTCAAATGTCAACTAGAGAGCATTTACATTTGAGATGGAAATGACTATATTCAGTGTACAGTTTTAGAAGCTAGAAAACTACTTCTATTATAAGGCATTCCAAGAGAAAGAAAATGAAGATATGTGCCATTCATGAATGACAAATAAATCAAGAGGCAATCAAAAATGTCTAGTCCTTTTTGAAGAGAGTTTTGTACATCAATTCCTTCCTTAATAGAATTCCAATAGAATTTTAATAGACATCCCTATACTTTTCTGAAGTATCAGCTGAATGAATTTTACTCGGAGGATCTAGAATCAATTAGCACTTGTTGTGAATTGTAAGTTAGTCTCATGTCTAATCTTCATTTCGTTTTTCAGGTGGAGGACAATGTTTGGAATTGCAATAGTTCCATCTATTCTATTAGCACTTGGAATGGCAATTTGTCCGGAGAGTCCTCGGTGGCTTTATCAGGTTGTCCTGCAACCCTATTCTGTCATTTGTCAAGGAAAATACAGTTAGATGTCATGCCAAGTAAACCAGCTATTACAAAACAAACAGCGCAAAATTTATCCCCTCGAGAGCTTACTTTCTTATATAAAATACTACTGTTAGACAACCAAGTGATTAGGCTCCGGTAGTTAACTGGCTTCAGTTAAAGTCGAATTAATCAGGAGCACCCAAGTCCGAACCGTGGCTTGAATAATCTTTAATCATACTTTACTTACCTCGCGACTAAACTCCAGACTACTAGGGCTCATTTTCCCTAGGAGCCGGATGGTTAAGACAAAAAGATACTACTTGCAGACTCATAATAACTTTTCTGTACATATTAATTTCACATACCTATCAATTGGATTCTAGTCTCCTATGGTGACAACTTTCCAAATAAACAATTAGATTTTATAAATAAAATTTAAATCTTTAAAGACACTAGTATTGACGTCCTTAAAGATTTTATATGGGTAGAAATTTTAGATTTACAGTTGCCATTTTGTGTAACCTGAATGCAACGAAACATACATTTATGTGTATATGATGCCTTATTTCCTTCGAAGCAAATTGTTATGTTAGAAGTTTATTGCAATTTCATTAGTTTTCTAAGAAAATTACATTGTTTGTTTTACAGCAAGGGAAAATCTCTGAAGCTGAAAAGGCTATTAAAACATTATATGGAAAAGAAATAGTTGCTTCGGTTATGCAGGACTTGACAGCAGCAAGTCAAGGTTCTTCTGAACCTGAAGCAGGATGGTCCGAACTGTTCAGTAGCCGATATCAGAAAGGTAATGCAAAAATTGAAGTTAAGACTGATTTCAGGTTTGATTATCAAATGTTGAAAAGGTTTGTTGTGTATTTAAGTTTAATTTTAGCAACAGATAACTGATACTAATTATATCTTCGTCAGTTAATTTTACAAGTTTGTTACTAACTTACTACAGATGCTAACCTTCAGCTTCTGAAAATTTGGTTATAATTATAGGCTTAATTGCACTTTTGGCCCACCATCTTTCCAAAAGATGCGATTTTGGCCCCCTAACTAATTAAAATACAAAACAGCCCCCTATGTATTGGATCTTTGGCAGTTTTGGCCCCCAATGCCAATTTTGACTCGGTCAACGCACACGTGGACGCCACATCTATTTTTTCATTATTTAAAAATGTTTTTTTTTTTATTTTTGTAATTATTTTTTTTAATCATTTAAAAAAGTATATTTTTAAATTAATTTTTTTTTATTTTTCAAATTAAATTAATTTTTTTTTTTAAAATATTTATTTATTTTAAATTGCCACATCAGCGAAAACCAAGTCAAAATGGGTCTTGGGGGCCAAATTTGCCAAAGATCCAATACATAGGGGGCTGTTTTGTATTTTAATTAGTTAGGGGGTCAAAATCCCAACTTTTGGAAAGATAGGGGGCCAAAAGTGCAATTAAGCCATAATTATATTTACTTAGTTTTCTTATTTTGATTCACTGCTCAACTTCATTTTGTTTGCTGTGAAGTTGATTGATGCCTACTTAACTGATGTAGCACTTCTATACAATATTCTCTCACAGTTGTCAGCATTGGCGCATCACTATTCCTGCTGCAGCAATTTGCTGGAATAAATGCTGTGGTTTATTATTCAACTTCGGTCTTTCGCAGTGCTGGAATTTCTTCAGATGTTGCAGCAAGTGCTCTCGTTGGTGCATCAAATGTTTTTGGTTAGTATTTTTCATTCCAAAACTATACTTATGCCATTTGCAGAAAGATTTCATTTTTCATGACTGTTGTTGATTTTGGTGCAGGCACTGTTATTGCTTCCTCCTTGATGGATAGAAAAGGAAGAAAAAGTCTCCTTATTACAAGCTTTAGTGGGATGGTAACAACAATTCTTAAGTCTTACAAATCATTGATTCGCTCATTCTCAGTTGATGTGGAACTCTAACTAGTCACACTTGAATTCTCGCAATTTCTATTTTACTTTCTGTTTGGCTAAACTAATGCATATATTCATTCCAACAAAATGGCCTAATTTCCTCTCACATGTAATTTAACATTTTCTGTGTTTTCCAGGCTGCTTCTATGTTGCTTCTTTCTGTGTCGTTTAGTTGGAAAGTCCTTGCACCATACTCAGGCTCCCTTGCGGTCCTCGGGACTGTCCTGTAAGTCATTTAGTTTTTGTCAACAAAATTGATTCCATTTTTTATTTTCATTTCACATTTGACTTTGGTGGCCATGGCATATATGAATTTCAAACAGCTATGTATTATCATTCTCTCTTGGTGCCGGTCCTGTGCCTGCCCTTCTTCTACCGGAGATATTTGCATCTAGAATCAGAGCAAAAGCAATTTCTTTGTCATTAGGCACACATTGGGTAAGTGATTTCATTTTGGAATCTAATATTTACACAATATTCTTTCATCTTGCTGTAAATTTTGAAGCTTCTTGGACCCGTTGTGATTATTCATAATTGATTTTGCTGGCTTTCCTGAAAATTATATTAATGATAAAATGTGGAAATTTGTATTTTTGTTATCAGATTTCCAACTTTGTGATAGGGCTCTATTTCTTGAGTGTTGTTAACAAGATTGGTATCAGCAGTGTATACTTGGGGTTCTCAACTGTGTGTCTTCTTGCGGTCTTATACATAGCTGCTAATGTTGTAGAAACGAAGGGTCGCTCGTTGGAAGAAATTGAACGTGCTCTTACTCCTACAACTTAGAACTTTTGTACCACAATAAAAGTACTGTTTTACCTATTTTCCTCTTGAAGAAGTAAGTATCACCAGTATTTTTATCTTTTATACCCATTTATTAAATTTACTTTATAAATTCTCAAAGTCCTTATAGTTTACAAGTTATTAAGTAGACGCCATTAAATTTTGAACTGTTGAATATAAATAAGATCTTCAAAGTCATCAGTAGCTAGAAACTTGCAACTATAAATATATTTTAGAAACTTGCAACTATAAATATATATTTTTTGACAAAATGCAACTATAAATATATATATGGACATGTTTTGAGGTTCAACCAAAGGATATGGAAAATTTTACTCAAATACCAACAATGTAAAATTACATGACAATCACAATTTCACTTTTATCTTTTCTGAATTTGTCTATAACATATTGCTGGAAGACACATATGAAGTTTGTACTGATGGAATTTTAGGAGAATATAAGAAAGGCTTTGGAGGATATGGCACTGACTGAAGTGGTCCTTGTAGCATTTCTGTTACTTTACTCATTGATGGTCTATCGGATGGGTTTGTTTGAATGCACCATAAACTCACCATAGTAATCTTTCTCACCATATCATTTTCTTCCTCTGAATTTTCTAAATAATTCACAAGGTTATTATTACCTTGTTCAAGATCCTTATAAATCCAGTCAGGAAAGTACATTTCAGAAGTACATGACCCTCCAGTGTCATAATTCTTTCTTCCTCCAATCATTTCTAGAATTAACATCCCATAACTGTATACATCAGACTTGTGAGAAACTCCACCATATGTTCGACTAAACACTTCTGGTGCTATGTATCCTATGGTTCCTCTTGTGCCAAGTATAGACACAATACTGTCATTCTTTTGGCATATTTTAGCAAAAATCCTTGAATGTTTTGTGGTTTGATATCAAGATGCAAAATCCTTGAATTACATCCTTGATGCAAGTATTCTAGTCCTTGAGCAATGCCGATTGCAATTTGGTACAATGCGTTCCAATCTAAACTACAAATAGCATCAGGCAACCCACTTTTGAGGATGAATTTATCTAATGATCCTCTGGACATGAATTCATATATTAGTGCTCTTTTGTTCTCATAGCAAAAACCCAAAAGTGAAACGATGTTCACATGTGATGTTCTACTAATGCTTGCAACTTCATTTGTGAATTCTTCTCTATTTCCCTTTGACTCGTTTATTACTTTCACCGCCACTTCACGACCATCAGGTAAGTTTGCTTTGTAAACCATACCATATCCTCCTTGACCCAATCTGTCTCGAAATGAGTTTGTCATTCTTTTCACTTCTGAATACCCATACTGCTTAATTGGCACTGACAAGTTATAACTTTATATAAAATCCTCTACACTGTGGTCAGTAGATTTTATTGTTTTCTTGAAGATCCACCTATATACTAAAATATGATACCTCTTATGTTTACAAATAATCAGCACAAGTATGACAAATCCAACACTTAACACCGATGCCCCTGCATGTTTGTAGAAGATTGAAGGATAATTATAAACAATAGTTATGTGCTTTATTATCACAAAAGTAAAAGGAGTACTTAAATTGTCAAATCTAAATATAACATTATTTATCTATTTCATCGAGTAATTTTTTAAATATATGGTTCAATCTAAAAAAGTTAATTTTTTATCGAAAACCTTTGTTTGGGTGGTGGACAGGGTTCGAACCCCAAACCTTGCATATATTATGTATATTGTCCTTATCAACTGAGCCATGCTCAGACTTATCAAAACCTTATAATTCATAGGAAAAATGACTCAAAATAATACTTTCTAAAGATTATTTTAGTTGAGGTTCAAACTCTTTATTTATCGATTTCACCTTAATTGAAACTCATTAGTCTCTTTTATCTTTATTTAATTTTCTCAAATTAAAAACGAAATTGTATACTTTTTCTTTTGAAAAGGGTGACCTTGACGCAACTCGTAAAATTGTTATCATATGACTAAATGGTCACATGTTCAAGTCTTGGAAAATGATGGGACCCTTCCTGGGTCCCGCATATATATGAAACTAATGATAATATTCTTACATTTTAAATTAAGTTTACTTGTTTATATTCAAGATGAGAAGGTGAATTAAAAAATATAACTTTTTTTTATATTCAAAATAAGATGGAATAGATAACAAGATTTGTACATGGCCAAAATTCACAAAACAAAACAATTATTTTAAAACAAAATTTGAAGGGTTAATGATGCTTTACCCCCTGTAATATAGGCCATTTCCAGGTTTATTCCCTGTAAAATATATTTTTTGATTTACCCCCTTTAAAAGTTTTTTTCTTTCCAGAATACCCCTTTAATAGGCCATAGAAAAACCAAAATTTTTGTAAAAAAAAAAAAAAAATTCGTTTTTGTATGGCTTATTAGGGGGGTATTCTGGAAAAAGAATATTTTACAGGGGTAAATAAAAAAAATATTTTACAAGGGGTAAATCCGGAAATGACTTATATTACAGGGTGTAAAACACTATTAACCCAAATTTGAAATATATAATACATACCTGCAATCCAAACAGGTCTATGTGTTGGTCTAGACATATTTAAGCCAAGCAAAGCATTGTCTGTGGTATTTAACTTGACCTTGGATGGAAATTTGGGAACTTGTTCAGTCAGATTATTATCAGAAACGTCAAGAAGCTGAAGTTGAGGCAAAGTTGTAAAGACTGTGTGGTATTGAATGTGTCAAATTATTACCAGCAAGAGTCAATTTGACTAAACTTGTTAAATTGGAAAATGCAGGAGAAATAATTCCCCCTAAACCAAGATACCCGCCGGTACAAGCATTGTTCCCTTTAATTGACAAAAAATAAGGATACTCAAAAGCTTCAAAAATTTCAAATAAATTCGTAACCTGTGGATCACATGGTCCTGCATCGCTTCTACAAAAATTATTTCCATCCCAAGTTGCCTTAACACCTTTGTGAAACTCAGGTATTGGTCCTTCAAGCTAGATAGAGAGAGCAATGAAGGTGGCACCAAACCAATTAAGGAATTTGACTCAAGTTGTAAATCAAACAAATGAGTGCAATTGGACATGTTGGGTATTGAACCTGTGAATGTGTTGTTCTGAAGCCACGCCTGAGACAAATTACTCATGGATGATATAACGTCAATTCTACCCGAAAACCCACTGTATTCCCCTTGGTCATTGAACCGCAAATACTTTACTTTAGATTTCCCAAGAGACACTGGCAGAGTTCCGGTGAGGTTGTTGTGAGAAACAACAAAGGTATGCAAATCTGGAAATGAACCGAACTCTACCAACTGGATGTCACCTTCCATATTTGTGGCTTCTAGATCGAGGTATTGCAGATACTCACACCCCTCAAAATGAGGCCTAGGAAACATCCAGGATCGGATATTCAAGTTATTGCTAAGGTTGAAGGTTTGTATATTTGAGCTTGTAAGGCAACCGGTAGTGATTTCGGTGAAGTTATTGTGACCAAGGTGCACGGTTTCAAGTGAGTCGAGGTGACACAAATCAGGCAAAGTACCGGTGAGTGAGTTGTTGTGGAGGTCGATGTGGGTTAGATAAGAGAGAGAGTTGAGGTTGGAAGGGAGTGTACCAGTGAGTGAACTTGATGGAAGCGTGATGTTTCGAATTCGATGAGACTGATCACAAACAATGCCGTTCCATCTGCAGTAGTGAGTGTTGTTAGACCAGTTAGAGGGAGTTGGGGTTAGTGCTTTCAAAAGTTTGGACATGTAATTGTAATCTGCATTTTCGTCTCCATTAATATCAATAGCAGTAATGGAAATGATTAACAAAAGGATGGATAACAAAACATATCCATGGGTTGATATCTTCATGCTTAATGTAATTTATAAGTATTAGTTACCAGCAGCAGAGGAAGTAATGTATATTTTATAGCATAAAGAAAGAAGTGTTAAATATGTGTTTTTTGTCCCTCGAAAATATATCAACTTTTTGTTTTAGTCTCTATAAAATTTTCAATCACTACTTTTGGTCCATATTTTTAAGTTAATTTTTGTATTTTTTAATGAAATTGTGCAGAAATATGTAAAATATTGTAAAAAAATTTAGAATTTTTTAACAAAACTCAAATTAAATATGAATTTTAAACCGTAAAAAATATAAAAATTCATATATTGGTAAAAAATTCTAATTATTTTTGGGAGATTATTATAATATTATGAACTTTTCTGAATTTTTTTATTCAAAAATAAGAATTTTACATATGAGTTTACTTTAAAGGAGGGACCAAAAGTGAAGATGAAATTTTTTTGAAGGACTAAAGTTGAAATTTTTTAGAGGGGCTAAAACTAAAAATTTACATATTTATAGGGACAAAAACATATCTAACCCAAAAACGAAAGAGTAAGTGATGATATATGGATAAATGATGATGCATGAGTCCTTAGACTAGATAGGGGAAATAAGAATACTTTCCCAAAGTTGAATTGAATTCATTCATTCAACGAAGAATTTTTTTTTTTTAAGAAGCTAAAATAACCCCTCAAATTGACATCAAAGAGAATTAAACCTGAGATCTTGAGGAGTTGAATTGAATGTTTTCTGAGATCTTGAGGATGTCAAATTGAAAGGAAACATTATGGCTTTCTTTCTCCACTGTAATTACAACTAAAAATGATATTAAATAAAAACTCAAATTTATATAATTACAAGAAAGAAAGCCATAATGTTTCCTTTCAAAAGAAAGCCGCCATGTTTTAATTGGATTTTTTTAAAAATAATGTTTTAATTGTAATTGTTTACAAAAAAGCGATCATCATATGAATCACGTTACAAAAGTGCCCTTCATCAATCCTTGTTAGTCTTTTTTTTTATAAATAAAGATTCAATTCAATTCAAGTCGGTCTTTCACAATTTTCTACTTCAATTTAGTCTCAAACAAAAAAATATTACTGAAATTAGTTTCTGACATTTTCATATTAGAAACAAGTTAGTATTATATTTTAACAAGTTAAAGATTAATTTCTCTTTCGTATAAAATCCTATAGATTAATTTACATATTCTTTTTTTGTCAGGGATTGATTAAAATAAAAATTGCGAAGGGCAAAATGAGTTTGCCACTCTGTGTTTTAGGATTCTTAATCTTACTTTTGTTTAGACACTACCAGAAAATATGTGATATGCTACCCCAAATTTGTAGCTAATTTCCCACTTTAACTAGGAATATGCTACGAAATAACTATTGAATCACCCGTAGCATGGATTTAGAGACAAATTTGCTAGGAATTATTCCTAACAAATTCGTAGCGAATAGAAAACATTACATATAGTTAATGAGGACTAAAGTAGTACATTTGAAATATAAATTCCGAAGCAACATAGCTATGACTTATCATAGCAATATCGCAACAAATCTGTAGCAGGACCACTGAGGACTTTACACAGCAATTTTGTACCGAATCTGCATTAAAATAGCTAAAATTTGACTTCAAATTTTGATTAGATCCTAGCAATTAGAAGGTTTTTGCCTAATTTTTTTAAAGGAATTAATATATTTAAACATATATTGACCACGATCTAAGAAACCAAAGCTTACAATACATAGTTTCAATAATAAGTATAACAAACCAAAATCTCATATTCTGCGGCAATAACAATAACATGTGCCTAATTAAACTTCATATTTAACTAAAAAAAAAACAAGATAACAATATAAATTATACTGCTAACATCAAATTAAGTTCATAGCAATATTAATCTATGTGTCCAATTAAGTTCATTAAATAAGCACAAAAGCTAAGAACAACATCTTCATTCAACAGAAGGTAAATAAAGGTTACCTTCTGCCTCTAATTCTACATATACCAAGATATTGTCAGAATTTTTAATGATTTACACTCAAGTATAAAATCATTCTTTCTAATAGAGAGATAGAATATTCACCTTATAACCAAGCTTATTATTGTCAATACTCCAGAGCAGTAGGTTTGATTCAACCTATATGCTCTGCAAAAATAAAACATAAACAACACAACAAACTGTCGGGTTCGATTATAGCATAACAATACACCAGAACAGCAGTACATCAACAACTTAACATTAGAATATGCAACTAAATTACATCAGAATTCAGAACAGAGGGATTTACAACTTAAACAACAGCACAACTGTTATACCTTTAACCATTACCCAAGCACAACGGATGATCATTCCATTCCAAGATACCGAAGGTAAATCGTCCAATCTGCCACTAAAAAACCATTTCCGAGTTGCCAATAATTAACCTCTGCAATGTATTGGGAAAATTCTGTACTTTCAAAACAAGTCCATCTCATTCCCTAACCTTGAATCAAACACTGCTATAGTATTAAAAATAATGGATTGAATTGGACTTTAAAAGAGCTCAGCTACATGCAAATGTTCTTCAAAAATCAAATTTGGTTAGATAGAAGTACCTGTGAACTTGCATAACTTCCATAAGTGTCGCCAGGTCCTAAATCACTTGAGCCTCCATAGCCACTTGAATATGAATGTCCGCGTCCATGTCTTTTTCCATCCCTACTGTCATAGTTAAGAACATCTGGACCATCTACTGGAGCAGGAATATATGGTAGAACTGGAAGGAATCCAGGGACAGAACCCTCTCTATCAAAAAGGTTTGCTCTCATCGTGTAAGAACTTGCACAAGTTCATCTTTATTACACAAAGGCAACATTCCAAACAAAGTGAGAAAAAAAATACCCTTACCTGCACCATTTCATCATCATCAGAAGCAATTTTAGGAAGATTTTCCTTTGACAGTATGCGAATATTGGATCTTGTAAGCCTTCTCATCTCAGTAATAATAGATCCTCCTTTACCAATAAGGCAGCCAATCATATTTGCTGCCACAATAACGGCTTTTCCCATGCTATGGCCTATCTTCGTTAACTCTTCCTACATTAGCAGACATTATGGAAGTTAAGATAAGCACAAATTAATGTCCAATTATGGAAGAAACTCCAACAGATTTTATTTACCATTAATTAATCTCAAACTTGTTTAAAAACAATTGTACCTGCAAAAGCTGAACCACCTCAATAGAAAGGCCTGCAACAAGATCTCTTGGTGAAACCATAGCCTAACCATGATGTAAAGAAGACAGGTCAGTGTCCACATTCAAATCATGAAGGAAATATCACCATTAAGGTTATCAAAATAGCTTATACATAAGCACTCATATCTAAGGATCGGGTTTGGGTCACATACATCCCAGTCTAACCTTAGAATACTCAGGTCTGAAAACCGAGTAATAGATCCAAAACAGAGTAATTGCAGAAAAATCAAACAACAGCTAAGAATACTACACATGTTAAATTGAAAAATTCAAAACCATAAATTGAGTTGATTAATCACAAAAGAGTCTAAACCATGACATCATGTTCATATCACATTATGCAATTAAATCATCACAACATATTCAACAAAGTAGAAATCAGTTACTACCATCATATCATATCATATCATATTATGCAATTAAATCATGGACCGATAGTTTCAGATGCATATCAAAAATGTTAACAAAACTTAACTAATTTCAATGAAATAATTTCCTGTACAATATTAAATTAATAGAAATGATGGCTTGAATAAAGTGATTATTTTTTTATAACATCAAAATTATCAAACATGGTTAATAGGATGTTAATATCGATGTTTTTATTTTACAGTATCAATGTTTTTCTTTTAGGGTAGAATCAATGTTCTTTTATGCACAACGAAGAAAATGAGATGTGAAAACATCATTATAGTTGAAAATGTTTTACTTTCTTTTGAGTTAAAGGTTATCTTATTAGATCAACTAAATCTCAACTTAGAATACATCTTCTACAATTAATCATTCAGCCTATTTTTCTATCTACCTTCTTTTTTCAATGTGTGTAAGGAAGAATAAACATTATTATCTCCAAGAATGTGATCCACCATTCTAAATTCAATCATGACTACAAAACATTATTGAGTCAAAAGAAAAGGCCGTGTTATCATTGTTATCCTCTTTCCACAAATGAAGGTTGTCACCTGATTAGTTATTATAGGAGCACCAAAATATAATATAAAAATAAGACATTTTTTTATATTATATTTATAATGGAAGGAATCTTATAATGCACTAGTATTTTTCATTCCTAAAATTCATTATAATGCAATTTGTACAAACATTACGTTTTTCTTGACTCATGTTTGATTCTAGTGCAGATATTGTTGTTGCTTCCTTACATAAAAGGCTTAAATCAAGGTGTTTGAGTCTTTTATTATGATTCTTTATGTAAAAAATCACTACCTTATTTTTATGAAACTCATTTCACATTTGATTTAGGTAGCGCATGAGTTTGAAGCTGTTAGGTTTTAACCTTCTGTTAACTTTTTCCTTGTTTTTAGCTAGTTGGTTAGACAGTTAGCAGTTACTTGTGATGCAAGTTATAGCTGAAACAATTGTGTATATATACTTGGTTCCTCAATCAATAAAGCCAATGCATTCACTTTCTTAAATTCTCTTAATCACTTTTCTCTCTTTCTTATTCTCTAAAACTGTTTCTTATTCTTCAAGTCACACAAAACACATAAACCCTAGATCAATTTGTTCACCAACAACACCAGTCATGTGTCTGCCCTTCTTCTACCAAATATCTATGAAAAATTATTGTTACCATCCCACTAAAGTTTTGATAAGGAGACTTTTCCTTCCTTTATGTCCATCAAGGAGAAGAAGGGACAGTCATATGAGAATATATTATGAAGACTGAAAAATTTGGGGTGTTGCATGCCACTTAAAACAAATCGAAGAAAAATATACCACATTAAGTTTTGGATATATTGAATCAAAGTCATTAATAGCTAGAATTTACCAACTAAATATAGAAACAGGTTTTGAAGTTCAACCAAAGGATATGCAAAGTTGTATTTAAAAACCAACAATATATAGTTACATTACAATCACATTTTCACTTTTGTCTTTGCTGAACTTATCTGGTTTTATGGAACCATTCTTCAATTAGGATGCTGAGTTTGTCTCTAACAAATTGCTGGAAGACAAATATGAAGTTTGCAATGATGACAATGCAGGAGAATATAAGAAAGGCTTTGGAGGATATGGCACCGACTGAAGTGGTCCTTGTAGCATTTCTAATACTTTACTCATTGATGGTCTATCGGCTGGATTTGTTTGAATGCACCATAGACTCACCATAGTAATCATTCTTACCATATCATTTTCTTCCTTTGAGTTTGCTAAACAATTAGCAAGGTTATTAGCTTGCTCAAGATCCTTATAAATCCAATCTGGAAAACACATTTCAGAAGTACATGACCCTCCAGTGTCATAATTCTTTCTTCCCCCAACCATTTCTAGAATTAACATACCATAACTATATACATCAGACTTATGAGAAACTCCACCATATGTTCGGCTGAATACTTCTGGTGCTATATATCCTATAGTTCCTCTTGTGCCAAGTAAAGACACAATACTATCATTCCTTTGGCATACTTTAGCTAGTCCAAAATCAGAGATTTTGGGGCAAAAATTTTCATCCAAAAGAATGTTTTGTGGTTTGATATCAAGATGCAAAATTCTTGAAATACATCCTTGATGCAAGTATTCTAGTCCTCGAGCAATTCCGATTGCAATTTGGTACAATGTCTTCCAATCCAAACTACAAATAGCATCATGAAATCCACTTTTAAGAATGAACTTATCCAATGATCCTTTGGGCAAGAACTCATATATTAGTGCTCTTTTGTTCTCATAACAAAATCCCAAAAGTGAGACAATGTTCACATGTGATGTTCTACTAATGCTAGCAACTTCATTTATGAAATCTTCTCCATTTCCCTTAGACTCATTTATAATTTTCACTGCTACTTGACGACCATCAGGTAAGTTTGCTTTGTAAACAACACCATATCCTCCTTGACCTAATTTATCTCGAAACGAGTTTGTCATTTTTTTCACTTCTGCATATCTATATTGCTTTATTGGCACAGACAAATTATAACTCTGTATAAAATCCTCCACATTGTTGTCAATAGATTTTGTTGTTTTCCTCAAGATCCATCTTTTTACTAAAATAAGATATCTCTCTCGTTTACAAAGAATCACAATTAGTATTACGAACCCAGCGCTAAGCAAGGATGCCCCTGCACCACAAGAAAAAGCGAAGGATAATTATGAACAATAATTTTTTTTTTTTTTATCACAAACGGAAAAACAGTAAGTTAGTAAAGATAAAATAACTAACTTAAATTTTCTAATCTAAATATAACATTATTTATATCTATTTATGTGGTAATTTGAAGTTCGGGTGCTAAAATTGTTCTAGCCAGTGATAGAACTCGAGTACTCCTAATTGACTCGACCGTAAGTCTAATCACTTAGTTAAGTAAGGATGAAAAACAAATAAGCTTATATTTTCTATAGGATGAATATAGTTCGGGATGGTAGGGGAATGGATTCTCTGCGGTGACTGCAGAGTCCAGTGAAATCTCAGCCTTTGAAAAAAAAATTAATGCTTAAAAATATAAATGTTGAAAACTTGAAATGATCTGGAGAGATAATACATTTGATGGTGTAGATTTCCACACTGGAGAAAACTGGAGAAAAACACACAGGAGGAGATCCACTCCCGGATAGTAGAACTCGAGTACTCCTAATTGACTCGACCGTAAGTCTAACCACTTAGTTAAGTAAGGATGAGAAACAAATGAGCTTAGTTAAGTCTATTATATTTTAACTATTTATTACTCTTCCTTCTTTTAAATTATCTTTCCTATATCATTTATTAAGGAAAATTTTATAAAACAATTCATAATATCTCTTTCCCACACAAAATTAATTATATTTCTTAATAGATATGAAATGCCTAAAATATCATATAATTTGGGATGGATAGAGTAAATTTTAATGGAATATTTTGATCCAACCGTTACCATCTAAATCTAAATCCAAATCTACCAAGTAGATTCATCTTTGCCACCCTAATATGAAAGAAGACAATATATTAAAATATATATAATAATCGGTATGTATACATACCAACAATCCAAGCAGGTGCAATTGTTGTCTTAGATGAGCCTCCATCACGAGAAGCAGTTGTGTTTTCTCCTCCACCTAATTGTTGGGAAATATTTTTCCCAAGCAAAGGATTGCCAGTTGTAATTAAGTTAACATTTGAAGAAAATTTGGGAACTTGTCCAGTCAAATTATTATCAGAAACATCAAGAAGTTGAAGTTGTGACAAAGTTGTAAGACTATGTGGTATTGAACCCGTTAAATTATTGCTACGAAGAGTCAAGTTCACTAAACTTGATAAACCAGAAAACGCTGGAGAGATTGTTCCGCCTGCTTGGATACCGTCCAAATAAAAGGCCACAATCTTCCCTTTTGAACACTTTAAATATTCGTCTCCTGAACAAGCATCGTTTTTGTTCCCTTCAGAATTTGACACAAAAGCAGGATACCCAACAGCTCCAAGAATCTCCAGCAAAATTGTAACTTGGGGATCACAAGGTCCAACATCATTTCGACAAAACTTATTTCCTTCCCAACTTGCATTAACACCCTCGTGAAACACAGGTATCGGTCCTTGAAGAAAATTGATGTCCAAAGAGATGTTCTTCAAGCTAGAGAGAGTGCATAGCGAATGTGGAACCAAACCAACTAATTGATTGGAATGAAGCTGAAGATCAAACAAATTAGTGGAACTAGACATGTTAGGAATTGGACCTGCGAACATGTTGTTGTTAAGCCACGCCTGAGACAAGAACCTCATAGATGATATAACATCAATTGTACCGGTAAACCCACTAAACGCCCCTTGGTTATTGAGTCGCAAATACCTTATTGAAGATTCCCCAAGAGAAGGGGGAAGAGTTCCACTTAAGTTGTTGTGAGAAAGAAAAACAGTATGCAAACGCGGAAACCATTTGAACATATCTGATGGTAATGAAGCTATGAGATTTGTTGCTTCGAGATCGAGGGTATGTATCAACGAGGACACGGATAATTCTTCAGGAAATAACCATGGCTTGAGATTCAAGTTATTGCTAAGGTTGAGGGTTGTTAGATCTAGTAGGGTTCCAAAGCAAAAATCTGGGATTGAAGTAAAGTTATTGTAACCAAGGTTCACGGTTTGGAGCACGTTTAGGAAAGCCAAATCAGGCAAAGGACCGTTGAGTGAGTTGTTATGAAGATCGATGTCCGTGAGATTATTGAGAGAGTTGAAATTCTCAGGGATTATCCCTGTGAGAGAACTTGATGGAAGCTTGATGGCGGTGACAACTTGATTAGATTGGTCACACCTGATGCCATTCCATTTGCAGTAGTGAATGTTGCCAGACCAGCCTTTGGGAGTTGGGGTCAGTGCTTTCATAAGTTGGGACATGTAATCTGCATCTTTCTCTCCATTAGTTATAGTAACCGTTACAATGATGAGGATGGAAAAATAGTACAAAACTGATTGTTGGGGCAATGTTTTCATGCTTATTTAGTCACTAACAGTGCACTAAATTTTGTATATTGATCGAGTCTCCTCAGGCTAGAAGAAGGAATAACACTCCCTATCACAGTTGAATTCAATTACTATACACGTTTTCATTAAAAAACATTGTGCACTCATGAGTCATGTCAGCCTAATTGTCGTCAAACATGGTGAGCCATCCGTGTTTTTTCATTAGAAAATGAATTGAAAAATATAAAGAACGTGTTCGCGGTCTTCTAATTACAAAGTGGACAAAGAAAGCGACACTTGTTTTAGCTTTAACATTATTAACTACAAAAAATAAGATAATCCGTTAAAAAGGAATACAATAAAATAAACATTGATTAAAAGTACTCTCCATGATCAACGGATCGGGTCTAGTGAATCTCTCCCATTAGGATCCTCACAATTTCTCCAATTTAGAGAGATAAAAATAGATGAATATACCTTTTCGTTCTTGAATTTATATAAATCGATCAATTTGTTCTCTAAATTAACTGAGATAGTTAGAACGTCTTTGAATTTTATAATGTTCAATCAATTTAGTTATTCTGTCAAGTCTCGCTGTTAACGATGCTGATGTGGAGTTCCAAGTCAGCTTTCATGTGCATGGACGAATTTGATAAAACTTTTGATTTTTTTGAAAAATGAAAGACATTACAAATTGTTACACTGTCAAATTGATCTCTGCATTATTTTTAAAGTCAACCTGACCCCTGAATTATGTCACTCATTATCAAATCGATCCTTGAATTATTCCAAGAACGAATCTGGATTAAACCATTAATCACAAAGCAAACAACACTTTGAAAGAGATTCATGTGTTTACCGTCAAAGAGAACAACATCAAGAATAGATCACGAGTCACTCGAATGACAATGCCTCTAGATGAATAGAGCTTCACCTAGAGAGCTAGCTGATTTAAATGAAGGCTTTGGAGCGATAGAGAGGGTGCAATTTTAGGTTTAAAAAAACTAGGGTTTGTAAAAATGTGAATTAGGTTAACAAATGAAAATGCTTTTTGGCCTCCTTGCCTCTGCATGAGCCTTTTCGCTAATATGCTCAGGAAGTCAGGGTTCCTTGCTTGCGGAGATCCTTTTTAGATTGAGGGAGTATGAAACCAAGCCCGATGTCATCTCCCATTAAGTTAAGCAATTTCGAAATTCATTCAAGTATTGCTTTTAGAGTAATGAAGCTGAATGATAAATTGAGAAGATCTAGGAAGAACTAATGTATTGTTTCCCAATATTTTCACAACAATCAACGACGTGTGTTGGTTCTTGCATGATGCGAAGTGTGATGAGGCTGAACATGACATATTTCCTTTAGGTTGGGAGATGCAAAGTGTGATGAGGCTAGGCATACCATATTCCCTTCGGGTTGCACGACGCGCATCTTAAAGTGCACATTGCAAGTTGGTCCGCAACTGATCATGCATTTTTTAACTTTTTGTTTAATTTCTTCTCATCAAAACGTTTGTAAGGACTATACACCAAGAATTAACACATGATAAAACTTGTAAAAAAAAATATAGTACGGTCAGAATGTTGTCTAATATGAGTGGTTTATTATTATTACTATTTTTTTTTTTTATGGTTTCACTGCTCTTTTTCCAATATTGTTATTTGATGACTTTCTATGAATCATATACAAAACTCTACAAAAATACAAATAAACTTCATAGTTAAACTCTAAAACGATGATAAAAACTATGTGGGATTTCCTGTCATAAAAAATACCAAAGGAGTTTTCTAAAGAAAAAAAAATCTCAAAAGATTGTTATTTTAAGAACTCTATTTTTCATAACTTTGAAAAGAAAAAATAAAATTAAAGGATACTAACTAATTTTGTTAAAGAGTTAAGAGAATTATTTTGTTAAAGAGTGTAAATGTTTTTTGTCGCTAATACATGAGATCAGAGGAAGAAATGTATTGTAAGTCTGTATCTAAACTGCTTCACATGCCGATCATTTATTTATTTGAATAGTTAAAGTTGAAATATTATGTACTACTTGCTTTGTTTGTCGTCTGTAATTAGATCGAGATTATCAACTATACTTTTTTAAATAATTAATTAAAGTTGAAACATCATGTGTTACTTAGTTGACGGCAATTAGATCGCGTTCACAAGCAATTTTATAAACAAGTCCGTGACATGTGGTCAAATATTCCTTCCTCTAGTAGTTTAGGGAATTCATGCATCATTAATCAAAATCATATACACAACTTACTCTGCATCGCATCATTAAGCATGAAGAAGAAGATATCAATATCATTTCAACTATGTCTTTTGTTTTCCATTCTCTTTCTTGTCACTACTATGAATGGAATGGCATCGTGGGTCTTTGCATGAACTGAGCAAGATTATTAACAAAGAATGCAATGTCAGATTGTGTCATGGACAAGTATTGGAGATTGCCTATAGTGTTGTGATAAATTTGTAGCGCCAGTGCTTTGAAAACCATCATCTTTGGTTAATGAAATGGTCATTGATAATGGAGTGATCGAGGACTGTTTTAGCATCCGTGTTTTCTGTTCTTTCAAGCATCTTAAAAGTATGCATCTCATTGTTTTACTTAATCTTACTTCCTTCATGACAATTTTGTTTCCTCTATCCACACATGCATCCTCACCTTAGATTGTGTTTATAGATCTACCGTTATATATATTTTTTTTTACAAATCCCATCTTGCTCACTCTCATGCCTTAATATGCAATCAACCAACTCACCACAAAAAAAAAAAAAAAATGCATCCATCAACGTGTGCCGCATAACTATTTTATAGTTAAGCTTCAAGATTTTTTTTTTTTAACAAAATGAAGTCAAGCTTTTTATGCAAGACCTGTTTTGCACCAATAAATAATTTTAGAGTTATCCTAACGTTTATCCTAAGAGCTCATGTTAAAGAATCCAGAAGATAAATATTCTTTTATGTTTTGTGCATTCGATTTAGGAGAAATTGCATCTACCTCCCTTAAAGTCTTTTCAAATGACACAACATCCCTTCTAATCTTAAAATTGGCACCAACCTCCCCTTAGTTCTATTTAAATAATCAAAAACCTCCCTCTTCGTCTAACACTGTTTGTTTTCTCTGTTAAGGTAAAAAAAAAAGATATTTCATTGTTGAAGCCATTCTTATGTGACATTGACAACACCTATTAGTAAAATCGCAATAGCCAAATTAGTCATTCTAAATTTCAGTATAGATCAATTATGTTAAGTCCTCCATTGAGTGACCTAGTTTCTTGTTCTACACATTGTCACCTCCATTTGTGATCCCTCATTTAAAACATATTTACCAAACAAATTAATTGGAACATAAAATATGTTTTCAACTTTAAACTTGCAAATGGAGAAAATGATAAGGGATATTGAACAAAAAGAAGTACCCTAGTGTCAAGAATGAAAAACATCTTTAAAGAGATTTCAAGTTTGGTGAGTTTATTTTCTCGTAGAAAGTTGATGTAAGTGTAAAAAATAGTTAGTATAAAGTCCCAAACAAGTTGAAGGCAAATTACACACTCACTTGCGGCAAAATTTATTATTGGTCATCATTGAAGAATTTGATCGAATACTTTAATTGGCTGCAATAATTAGGTTGCTATGAAAATATATAAGATTTCTAGAAGGATTTGTTTGGAACTAAACATAATAGTTAACCGAGTTAACTTAAGGAGAGGTTATTGATTATTTGAAACTAGAGGCGAGGTGTGTGACATTTAACTAAAACTTAGGGGAGGTGATTGCAATTTTCTCTTCAATTTATTACAATTTTAAAAATTAAATTTATTACACTAATTCCAATATTTTGACTGATCATCTCGGGCACAAAGTTACAGCTTTTCATAATTTTATTAAATGTAGTATATTTAAGAAACATTGTTTAATTCCATTATTCCCACGTGCAACTACTTTTAAACGCGCAACTTATTCAATTATATTTAATGTTTTTTTTGCTTAAATAGTTTAGTGGCTAGAAATTCACATAGATAGTAAAGCAATACCTTCAATGTCATCTTCCTTTGTAACAACGAACTCAAGATTGACAATTCATTTAAACTTTACCTTCTAGATTGTTGAGTATAATGCACAATTTTGGATTAGAATACAAAGAATTATGGATTTTGAAGTAGAATACGAAGAACAAGAGTGAATTTGGGGAACATTGAGGGATTTCAATTTCAAATGAGAGAGAGATGATTTAGAACGAGAGTTATCGATGAATTTTAACTTTGTGAAATAATGATACGTGTAAAATACAAAAATAAAAAGTAGAAAGAAAAAAAACAAATCATTTAAACTTTCCATCAGCAGAGTGTCATGTTATTTTTCTTACAAAAAATTTCAACACACACCTTTAGTCTCTGCTAAAACTATTTTTTTTTTTTGTACAGGCCAAATTTGTTGAAGTAACTTTAAACTTTTAAATGATTCTTTTAGATATATTATAGCATTATAAAAAACTCTTTTAATTTTTTTTAAGGAATGCTTGGAATGATGTCTCTAACCAATGCGAATAAGGATGGCTGTTGAGAATAAGTAATATGTAATTCATTTTTTTTAAGAAGAGAAACTAACCCATATCGAAATTGGATGTGTAATATAGACTTACGTAGAGTCAGTTAGAAGCTATAATAGTTTTTTGAGAGAGAAGCTATAATAGTTTGTTGAGCGTACAAACTTATTCTATAAAATGATTGTGTGTAATCAAGTGAGTAAGTCGATCAATAAAAGTTTTTGATTTCTAATTCTCTCTTTGTTTTTTTAATTAGTTACATTGGGAAAACTCAAATCCCATTCCTTTATCATTTGTTCCAACAATTTCCAAATTAAAACCAATTATAATCCTATCATTAGAATTAATTAATTTATTGTTTGACAAAATGCAACAAATATACAAGGGATCATTAGCAAATGATACCAAAAACATGAAACCATTAGATAACGAAATTAACTGCGCTTTAGGTGAATCTACAAACAACTGAACAAGGGTGAACCGCTAATTATATAGGAATTTTTTTTATAGGCACCCTTTCGGTGGTACTTGGGACATGTCATATAAGTCATTTAAATTTAGCAGTAAAACTAATTCCTTTTTTTATTTTCATTTCACATTTGATTATGGTATATGCATATCAAGCAATCTTGCTGTAACTTTTTTAAACTTCATAGTTCACAATACATTAGCTTTGTAGCTATATTATATTGAGTTTGTTGGTTTGCTAGAAAGTTATGCAAATGATGAAATGTAGAAATTTGGATCTTTGTAGCTATATTTTTTGTTGGTTAACATGACTTTTTTTATTAATAATTAAAGTTGAAACATGTGCTACTCCGCTTATCAACTACTCTTTTCGTTCCAATTTAACTGAGTCTTTTGCTCATTTTACACTTATTAAGAAAAAAATATTAGTGAAGGAGAAAGAAAAACGGTTTTAAACACTCTTGTCAAGTATTAGTGCATTTACCATTATCATTAATGCAAAGTAGAATATATTGAGTCTGAGTGATGAAAGTAGTACTTCTTCCGTCCCAAATTGTAAGCAAAATTAAAATCGCACTTATTAAGAAAACTAAAACATAAAAAATTGGAGTATACTCCCTCCATTTTTTAATATAAGCAAATTTTGACTTTTAGGTTCATTCAATCAATGATGTATGTGGTTTATATTATAAACCACATACATCATTGATTGAATGAACCTAAAAGTTAAAATTTGCTTATATTAAAAAACGGAGGGAGTAGTTTTTTGCGTTTTCTTTAGAATAAATTTTATAGGAAGATGTAAAAACAACTTTCATTGACAATTGGTTATGGGAAAAAGGGGAGAAAAAGAAAATTGAATGTAAGTTTTTTTTGAAAAAGATGATTTTCTTAAAAAAAGACAAGATTAAATATAGGAAATTTTTTTTGTCTTTTTTACTTACATTTTGGGACAAAGAAATTGAGTTTTTTTGTTTACATTTTAGGAGAGAGGGAGTATTAATAAGAGGTATAATTGAAAAAAAAAATTAATATTATATTAAAAAATAAAATGAGTTATTTTAGAACAATATTTTTTTTACAAAAGATTCACGATGCAAGAAGTATAACCTTTAAATAATTAAAGTTGAAACATGTGTTACTTGCTTTTTTTATTTAATTTTAATTTGAATATTTGTTTAATAAAAACTCGGTGGCGCGCACTACTTCGTTGACGGCTGAGATTATCACGCGTACACGCAATTTTGTTATAAACAAGTCGATTACATTATTACATTCATTCAATTCCATTATTCAACTGTGGTCAAATATTCCTTCCTCATGAAGATATTAGTATCACTCCAACTATGTCTTTTGTTTTCCCTTCTCTTTGTTGTGACTATTAATGCACAAGACGAGGCAAATTATATGTCCCAACTTTTGAAAGCATTGACCCCAACTCCTTCTGGCTGGTCTAACAACACTCATCACTGCAATTGGACTGGCATCGTCTGCCAATCTAGTCAAGTTGTGGCCATCAAGCTCACTCAGTGGTACACTCCCTAATCTCACCTATATTGATCTCCACAACAACTCACTCACCGGTTCTTTACCTTCTATGTTTGCTCTCTTTTCGCTCGAAACCATTTACCTTGGTCACAATAACTTCACCTCCATTCCAGGTCATTGCTTTCAATTGTTACTAGGGATGCAAACTCTCAACCTTAGTAATAACTTGAATCTCAAGCCATGGTTATTTCCTGAGGCTGAGGATTTAGGTTATTCTGAGTTGATGCACACCCTTGATCTTGAAGCTACAAATATCTTAGGTCCATTGCCATCAGACGTGTTCGATTGGTTTCCAAGATTGCATACTGTTTCTCTCTCTCACAACAACATCCGTGGAACACTTCCCCTGTCTCTTGGAAAATCTGTAGTAAGGTATTTACGACTCAACAAACCAAGACAGATTGAATGGGTTTACGGGTACAATTGAAGTGATATCGTCTATGAGATTTTTGTCTCAAGCGTGGCTTAACAACAACGCGTTCACTGGTACAATTCCTAACATGTCAAATTCCACTCATTTGTTTGATCTCCAACTTCACTCAAATGGTTTAATAGGTTTGGTTCCATCTTCGTTGTTCTCTCTCCCTAGCTTGACCAACATCTCTTTGGACAACAATAATCTTGAAGGACCAATACCTATGTTTCACAAGCGTGTTAAGGCAACTTGGGAATCAAATAACTTTTGTCGTAGCAATGTTGGACCTTGTGATCCCCAGGTTATGGTTATGCTTGAAATTTTTGCAGCTCTTGGGCATCCTGAATTTTCCAGAATTAAAGGGAATGATGTTTGTACCGACGGGGTATTCCTTAGGTGTCGAAGAGGGAAGATTGTGAGCGTTGATTTTAGGGGTCAATATTTAAATGGAGCTATCTCTCCAGCATTTTCTAATTTAACAAGTTTAGTGAACTTGACTTTAACTAACAATAATTTTACGGGTTCCATACCAAAGAGTCTTACGACTTTACCTCAACTTCAGTTACTTGACGTTTCTCGTAATAATCTATCTGGACAAATTCCTAAATTTTCATCCAAGGTCAAGTTGATTACCAGAGGAAATGCTTTTCTTGGGCTAAATGTTTCTCGACAAGGTGAAGGAGAAAAAGCAGCTGCTTCTCGTAATGGAGGACCATCTAAAACAAAAGTACTTATACCTCTTTGGATTGTAGGTATGTATGTTTACCCATTATATATTTCAATTTCAATATTGTTTTGTTTTTATTGTGATGTTGCTCATTAATTAATTCGGTCATGTGCAAATATATATAAGTTAGGATCCATTGATACCAAGTGTAAGTAAAAAAACTTACATCAAATCTCAACTGTTTAATTTATTTGATCGTATGGTTTAAATAATATCAACATAAGAAACAAATAAAATATAATACAGTTGATCTCGTTTGAGAACTCCTTCTGTCAACAAGGATTGCGCAGAGATAACCAACACTGATCATCAAGCAATCCTCAATTTTGATTTTCTATTGTAATATCATGAGTGTCCAATTCATTATTCTTTGAGATTTAGACCAACACCCATTTATATATATGAGTTAGGATTCTGTTAAACTTTAACAAGCTAATCATTTTTGTAGATAATTACGACTTTCACAATGTGCATGTTTTAAAATGATGTTAGAATTGCTGGTTGAAGCCATTCTTCTATGAATAAGATTAACATAACACATTAAGAATCAACTTTGGTTGGTACGATGATTTTGGGCCTCAGAGTGTGCTCCTTCTCATGGTCTATGCTTCGATTCTCCCTGATGCAATTTGAATGAGTTAATTTCGTTTCTTAAAAACAAAAACATAACACATTAAGCTTCACAATTTAGTGCTTAAACATTTAATTGTTGTCGAATTTTGTAGATTTAAAGTCGAACAAAAAATTAACACAAACTTGTAGATTTAGGCTATGTTTGGTTTCAGAGAAACTATAAGGAAAGAAAGAGGAAGGAGAGAAAGGTTGAAGAATATTCTCTTTTCCATGGTTTGGTTTGCCAACAATAAAGTAAGGAAAGAAAGTTTTATGCTGGGACCCACTCAAAATGCAATAACCCCTAAACTGGACCGAAGAATGGAGGAAGGTTTGCTTTTTGGATGAAATGACATAAATGCCCAACCAATTTCAGAAAATAACAACAACTTGACGGTTTTTTTTCAATTTAAATCGGGACACTAAACTCTTATTTAAACCTATGATACTCTTTTTTAAACAAAAATAAAATGTGATACTCTTTTATGCTTAACTTACATTATAATTGAATGTGTATTTTAATATTAATCAAATTATTATTTTAATATTTTTCTCTAATCGCATTTTATTTTTGTTTGAGGTAGCTTTGTCATTTTCTTGTTACATAACTTTCTTTCCTCTCACTTTCTCACCACTTTCGCTCCTAACAAACAACTAAAAAAATCATCTCACTCTCCATTCACTTTCTCTTCACTTTCATTCCTTTAGGGTGTGTTTGGATGGAGGTTTAGGAGGGGAAGGGAGGAGAGGGTCACTTTTAATTTTAAATAACGGACATTATGAAATGTTTTTTAAAAAGTTAACATATTTGTTATCATGGTTTTTGGGTGCCAAGCCATTAATTGGACTTGAACCTTTTGACCGTTGATATTCTCTATTTTTTCTTGGGAAGGGCAAAATTGAGAAAAACCCTTAGATTCTAAGTTCGGGGGTCGTTTCCGCTACGGGAAGGTGTTAGGCACCCGGAGCGATTATGGTATTCCATAAGAACCGCTCTCCTAATTTATTTCTACGCTTTAGTTTTATTGCTTATTTTTGTAAAAAGGAGGGCATGATTAGTGAAGAATGGGGGTGAGAAGAAGTAGAATTTAATTTTATTTCGGCTTGGATGAGTTTTGACTCATTGCCTACGTACCCTTTTAAGGGATCAAAACCGGCGTAGTTCTTGCTAAAAAAGACTTGTTTTTCTTTTGTTTTAATTGCTTGATTTTAAGTTTTGAAAAAAAGGTTTTGAAGAAGGAGATTGGGAGGCTTCATGAGCATTAGATTTAGCAAAAAAAGTGAGGTTTGATTAGTGATTAGAAAGAAAGTCTAAATGATTAAGATGAATTGAATTTTTCTTAAGAAAAAAGAAAGGAAAAAATGAAGTGTTGACTTCATACTTATTATGAAAATTTTTGAAGTGAAGTTCAATTGTTTTTTTTTTTAAAAAAGATGGATTTTCCCTAAGTGTTCAAACCTAAGCGCTTATCTAACCATACAATCCTATGCATACATCTAAGGTGAGTGTGTGCGTGTCGGTGCGTCATAGTGTCCATAGTCCATATTACAAAAATTGCCTAAATACATTCTATGGCCCCTTTGCCAAGCTACAAACCAATGATAACAAATTACATCTCTAAAACGAATTAAAACTTGCAAAAATAAACGCTAGGCTAAAGAAGGTGGAGGGAATGCTAAATGAGATGCATGAAACATGGAAATAAGCTTGTTAGTGAAAAGAAAAAACATAACAAGTACTAAGAAATAAAAGCATGCAAGATGGCACAAAAAGTTAACAAAATGACATTAAACCCTAAAAACTTAGGTATGAAACCTAAAGCATTCTTGGCCTCTAATTCTCATGCTTTAACAAATTTTGAAAGCGTTTTCTTTATCTCAAGTTATAGCATGGAATTATTGGAAACATGCAAGCATGGTTTCATGCCATATTTTCTAGAATAAACTTGGCATTTTATATCTTTCAAAATATGCATATATTGTTCATAAAATCAAGAACTTATGAACCAAATCAAAACAGCAAATCAACATGAAATTATAGGCACAAGTCTCTCATATTAACACATCAAGTAGCTTTTATCACATATTCTCACATCAAGGACAAATGTGTGAAGAAGAATCCATAACAAATAATTCAAAGAGAATTAAAATGCTATGAATTAATTATACAAAAATTTCATAGATCCTTAATGTGCAAAAATGTCATAAAAACACTAAGAAAATATCAAGAAACATGTATGAATTTTTCTAGGAATTTTATCACAACTTTAATCAAGACATAGGTGCAGGTAGCAAAGAAAAACAGTGCAAATAGCAGAAAAAACAAAAAAACGTAAAAGAAAACTAAGCCCAAACCAAAGCCCAATCACTAAAAGATCCGGATGCACAGGGAGCGTTAGATTGATCTGAAGGCTGAGAATGAGAGAGTAAAACCGAAAATAAACCGGACCGGTTCAAGTCTCTATATATAGGGGTGAAATCCGGTTTTTTTCATTTTGATACTCCTCTTTCTCTTTCTTCTCTCTTTTTAGAGAGAGAAGCTCCAACTTCTCTCTAACTTTCCGGTCACCTTCTCCGGTTGGCATGGCTTTTCCGGCGCGGCGGACGGCGGTGGCGCCTCCGCGCCGGAGTTCGAAACTGCTCCGATTCAAATTTTTTTCACGTTTTTAAACATCCTTTTTTATGTATTACTCGAATCCAAGCTTAGATTTTTCAAAAGAGCTTTGAATCGGAGTAGATCTAAACTTGAACCTTGATGAAAAAAACTTAAGAAAACAGAAGGGAAAAGAGGGAGAACGACGGCGGTTACCTCACGATTGCGGTGACTCTTGGCTTGGCGTCGTTGCTTCGTGTTCTTCGCGTTCTTCACGTTCTTGTTGCTCCGCGTGTTTGCTCGCGTCCTTGCTTGCTTGTTGCTTGCTTGCGTGCGCGCTGCTTGCTTGCGTGCGCGTTGCTTGCGTGCTTGCTTCTGTACAGATCCGGTTTTCCCCTTCTTCTTCTCGGATTCGCACGCCTTTCGTGATCGTGCTTGAGTCCGGTGACGGATTCGCACTCGTATTGCGAAAGGAACAAATCGATGATGATGATTCTCTGACGAATCTCCTGAGATTTGCAGAAATTTCAATGAATTTTGATGATTTTGTTATGAATTTGTGTGTTAGGGTTTGATGAATTTCTGTGTTCTTGGTGGTTCTGTTTTCTTTGATCTAACAGAATGGAGAGAGAAAGTTTTGATCTGTTTGTGATGTGGCACCGTGTGTGTGGATCTGTGTGGCACTGTACACCTTTTATAGCTTGACATGTGTGCATTGGAACCAATGGGAAACTGACATGTGGCATTGTATGAGAGTGGCACGGCTTGGACAAAAAAAAGAAATTTGGACCTTTCTGCAAAAAATAAAACTTCAAGGACTAAACTGCAAATAATCCAAAAAGGACTGAAATGTAAAAAAAAGAAAATTCTGGACTAAAAATGCAATTTTGGGACCTCAATTGAGGGACCAAAATGCAATTAAAAATGAAATTGAATAAAAAACGTAATTTGACCAAACGTAAAGCGAAACAAAAATAAAACTGACAAAACGGACTAAAACGAACCAATGACCTAAATGAGGTACTTCAAAGTAACCTCCCCATGCCAAAATTTTGTGTGAAATGACCAAAATGCCCCTAGGGCTAAAAATGACCTAAACTGACTCAAACAGACTTGACACTGACTCAGATGCAAGTTTGAAATGAATTTAACAAGATTTACTGATGAAATGTTAAAAATCAATCTGAAAAGACTCAGAGACAGTCGCAAGGATGAAAATGGGTCCCACTGCAGGAAATGACCAAAATACCCTTCTGTACGACTTTTTGCAAATTTTGAAATAAACTGTAGAAGAAAGCAATGTAATGATTCAGAGACACTTTTAAATGACTTACAAGACAAGTAAAGACATTTCGAAAGGTTTTATGCAAGAAAAACATAGGTAAAATTGTGATTGAAAATACTGCGAGGCAGAGACAATTTGAACTGTGCAGTTGAAATTTGATAATTGACAAAGTTTGAAATGAAATTGGGCCCAGTATTTTTAGGTCCAAAAACAGGGTATAACAGCTGCCCCTATTTAAGTTTCTTTGTCTGGAGAGTCAAGAGACGGAGTCTTTGGCTTGACAGGACGAAGATACTTAAATATTAGCATTTGCACTGTGTTTGGACGTAAAAATACGCCTACCCATTTTCAAATAATATGCATGCCATGCATCATTTGGATTATGAATGCAAGACCTCATGGGGATTGGAATTAACAAAATATGTCGTATCCATTGCGGGATTGGTAGACATTGACAAAGATAGTGAATAGCAGAGTAACGGGAAACTAGAAATAAGTTGGACAGGTACAAGCTGTTCTTGGATTCAAACTAGCCACTTGACCGGGGATGAAACAAACAGACAACTGCGAGTTGTTCTTATGGATTCGAACTGGTCACCTCACAGGGGATAGAGGTTACTGGACAAACATGAGTTGTTCTTATGGATTCGAACTGGTAACTCACTTGGGGATATTGGAAAGTGCGAGTTGTTCTTATGGATTCGAACTGGTGACCCGACTGGGGAAAAGAGAAAATTGGCAAGTACGAGTTGTTCTTACGGATTCGAACTAGTTACTCGACTGAAAGCAAGGCAAATAGACAGGTGCGAGCTTGTTCTTGGATGCGAACTGGTTACTCCACCGGACAGAAACAGATAGACAGGTACAAGCTGCTCTTGGATCGAGCTAGCCACTTGACCAAACGGAAACATATCGACAGGTACGAGCTGCTCTTGGATTGAGCTGGGCACTCGACCGATAACATAAGCAAATTGATAGGTACAAGCTGTTCTTGGACTTGAACTAGCCACTTGACCAAACAGAAACATATTCACTGGGGATTGGTTTTGTTCTGACAAAATATAGATTGAGATTGACTTGACGTCGATTCGAATTGAAAGGTAGAAATTGACCGATATTATTGGCTCACAAGGTTTTGACAGAGAACCTGACATGAGTTTTGAATTGAGACTGATGTTGACATTGGAAATGCAATATGCATGGATGATATAACAGTTTCATTAAATGCATGGGCACGTAATATGCATGATTACGCATGTATGAATGCTTGTAATGCATGACTGTTGGCATTTTGTAGGCACGACTTCACGGGGAAGACAAGACATCAGAGTATTGGGCACGTAGTAGCTCGTGCTATATTACACCTTCTTGGAAATCCTCTTTGGAGATGGCGTCGTTGGGAGACGTATCGGAACCATGGCTGAGGGCAGGTAGGTAAACAACTTGCTTGGGGATAGAATCTTGGAAGACTTTACTGGGGAAAACGCCGTTGTGCTGGGCATGTTGTGGACATCGCATCTGTGGTCAATGCTTTTTGCATGTTATTTTTTCAATTCTCAATCATCATCATTTTTTTTGCATCCCATTTTTGCCTGGATCGCCCTTTCGGGTTTTCGATCCACCGGGGAAATAAATTCTCTTCAATGCCCCATTTTTGCCTGAACTGCCCTTTCGGGTTGTCAATCCAGCGGGGTGCTCATTTTTGCCTAAGCCGCCCTTTCGGGTTTTCAACTTAGCGAGCCTATTCATTTTCATGCATTTTCATTCTGTTTTTTCATTCTTGCCATTGACCACAGACTATCCTGAAGGAGAACCTGCTTGTAACATATATTGAAATAGACATCAACATACTCTCGCTCATGCATGTTTCATTTGAATGTACCCTGTTGCTCAGGTTTGCTTTTCAAAATAGACAAAAAGTTTTCAATTTTCAAAAATGTTTGTTTCAAGTATTGTCATTATCAAAATAGAAGGAAAATGATTTGTATATAGCTTTGAAAGTAGAAGAAAATAGAGTTTTCAAACAAAAGCAAAGGCTCAACTTGATGTATAAAAGTGGTGGTCAGCCGAAGGCGTGACTCCACGGATTTACAAAGCTTGGAAAATGGTAATTTTATTGGTTGGTGGTACATTGAACACAGTGATCATTACATTTCCTGGAAACTTTGAATTCGCAAGCGTAGGAGCTTTCGATGAAGATAGTCATTAACAGCTGCAGATGCCCCAAGGGGACGGTGGTTGGCCAGATATAGTTACTTGCCTTTTGTTTCAATCTCATTTTTGCATGAACCGCCCTTCCGGGTTTTCGGCTCATCGAGACGCTCATTCTTGCCTGAGTTGTGTACAATCTCAGCGAGCTTTTCATATTTGTTTTTTGTCCCTTATTTTTGCCTGGACCGCCCTTTCGGGTTTTCGATCCACCGGGAAGCGAATTTTTGCCTAGGCCGCCCTTTCGGGTTTTCGACCTACCACGCTGTTCTTTTCATATTTCTAGGCAAAGTATTTCTTGACTATATCGGCATTCACTGGATTTGGAAGTTCTACACCATCCATGTGTGTAAGGATTAAAGCACCACCGGAGAAGGCCTTTTTGACAACATAAGGACCTTCATAGTTAGGCGTCCACTTGCCCCTTGGGTCGGGTTGCTGGCTTATCCTCCTTCTCAATACAAGTTCCCCTACCTTGAATTCTCGAGGATGGACTTTCTTGTCAAAGGCAGTCTTCATTCTTGCTTGATATGACTGTCCACGAGCCATGGCATCCATACGTTTTTCCTCAATCAAATTCAACTGATCATACCGGCTTTGGCACCATTCAGCCTCAGATAACTTTGCTTCCATAATCACACGGAGAGATGGGATCTCCACTTCCAAAGGAAGAACTGCTTCCATACCATATACAAGAGAGAAAGGGGTTGCCCCGGTTGAACTGCGCACAGTAGTACGGTAGCCATGCAGAGCATAGGGTAACATCTCATGCCAGTCCTTGTAAGTGGTTACCATCTTCTGGACAATTCTCTTGATATTCTTGTTGGCGGCCTCAACTGCACCATTCATCTGAGGTCTATAAGGAGAAGAGTTATGATGCTCAATTTTGAATTCTTCACAAAGAGCTTGCACCACATTGTTGTTCAGGTTGGTACCATTGTCGGTAATGATCTTGCTGGGAACACCATATCGACAGATGATGTTGTTCTTGATGAACTTAGCTACCACTTGCTTGGTCACATTGGTATAAGATGCTGCTTCAACCCATTTGGTAAAGTAGTCAATTGCCACTAAGATGAAACGATGACCATTTGAAGCCTTCGGTTCAATTCTTCCAATCATGTCGATGCCCCACATTGAGAACGGCCATGGGGATGACATAACATTGAGGGCGTGCGGAGGCACATGAATCTTATCAGCATAGATTTGACATTTGTGACATTTTCTGGCGTACTGGTAGCAATCATGCTCCATAGTCATCCAGTAGTAACCTGCCCGTAGCAACTTTCTTGACATAGTATGCCCTGTAGCATGGGTCCCGAAGGTACCGTCATGTACATCATGCATTAACTGCTCCGCCTCATGTTCATCAACACATCTTAACAATACCATGTCATAGTTCCTCTTGTACAAAATATCTCCATCTAACAGGAATCTACCGGCCAATCTTCTCAAGGTCTTCTTGTCTTGTTTGGAAGCACCCGGCGGATACTCACGGCTCAGCAAGAACTGTTTGATGTCGTAGTACCAAGGTCTATAGTCAACCACATTTTCACCAGCCTGATCGATCACATCCCCAATAGCAAACACATGCGAAGGCCTTTCAAGGCGCTGCACTTTGATTAATGGCACATCATTCCAATGGTTTACTCGAAACATGGAAGATAGAGTGGCAAGAGCATCAGCCATTTGGTTCTCATCACGAGGAATATGGTGCAGCTCAACCTTTGTAAAATATGTCAGAAGACGTCTCGCATAATCACGATAAGGAATCAACTTAGCATGGTGGGTCTCCCATTCACCCTTTATCTGATTGATGACGAGCGCAGAATCTCCATAGATGTCGAGGTGTTTGATTCTCATGTCAATTGCTTCCTCGATCCCGAAGATACATGCTTCATACTCAGCCATGTTGTTGGTACATTCGAACAGAATTCTGGCGGTAAAGGGAATGTGATGCCCTTGCGGGGATACAATGACTGCCCCAATTCCTTTGCCATAAGCATTGACAGCACCATCAAAGACTAAACCCCACCTGCTATTGGGATCTGGACCTTCATTAACCAACGGTTCGTCGCAGTCTTTGGATTTCAAATACATGATCTCTTCATCAGGGAAATCGAATTCAATTGGTTGGTAATCATCAAGAGGTTGATAAGCAAGGTGATCGGCAAGAATGCTGCCTTTGATTGCCTTTTGAGTTTTGAACACAATATCGTATTCAGACAAAAGCATCTGCCAGCGTGCGATCTTCCCAGTAACGGCCGCTTTCTCAAAGATATACTTTATCGGATCCATTCTGGATATCAACCAAGTTGTATGATTCACCAAATAATGACGCAGGCGTTTGGCAGCCCAAGCTAGAGCACAACAAGTCTTTTCAAGCATTGTATACCGAGTTTCACAATCGGTGAACTTCTTGCTTAGATAGTAGATAGCATGCTCTTTCTTTCCGGTTTCATCTTGTTGACCAAGTACACATCCCATGGATTCATCAAATACTGCCAAATACATAATCAAAGGCCTTCCTTCCACGGGTGGGACAAGGATAGGTGGTTCCAGCAGGTAATTCTTGATGCTATCAAAAGCTTCTTGGCATTCATCATTCCATACAACAGGCTGGTTCTTTCTAAGTAGTTTGAAGATCGGCCCGCAGGTTGCAGTCATATGAGATATGAATCGGGAGATGTAATTCAAACGTCCCAAGAAACCTCTGACTTGCTTCTCTGTTTGTGGAGCTGGCATTTCTCGGATGGCCCGGACTTTATCAGGATCGACTTCAATGCCCTTTTGGCTGACAATGAAGCCTAATAACTTTCCGGACCTGACACCGAATGTACATTTGTTGGGATTCAATCGCAGCTTGTATTTTCTCAACCTTTCAAACATCTTTGTTAAATATTCAACATGCTGCTCCTCATCTGCTGACTTCACAATCATGTCATCCACATATACCTCAACTTCTTTGTGAATCATGTCATGAAACAGAGTGGTCATTCCCCTTTGGTAGGTAGCACCAGCATTGATTAGGCCGAACGACATCACCTTGTAGCAGAAAGTACCCCATGGAGTGATAAAAGATGTCTTTTCTCTATCTTCAGGAGACATTTTGATCTGATTATAACCGGAGAAACCGTCCATGAAGGAGAACACCTTAGACTGAGCAGTGTTATCAACAAGCACATCAATATGAGGTAACGGAAAGTTGTCTTTTGGACTGGCTTTGTTCAAGTCTCTGAAGTCAACACACATCCGGACTTTACCATCCTTCTTCGGCACAGGCACAATATTAGCAACCCATTCAGGGTACTCAACTGTCATGAGGAAACCCGCATCAATTTGCTTTTGTACTTCACTCTTAATCTTGAGAGCCATATCAGGATGAGTCCTTCTCAATTTCTGCCTGACGGGAGGACATTCAGGCTTGGTAGGGATCCGATGCTCTACGATCATAGGGTCTAGACCTGGCATATCTTCATAGGACCATGCAAAAATATCCGGATATTCCCGGAGGAGTTGGATGATCTTCTGTTTAACCCCTTCCTCTAGAGTAGCACCAATCTTGATTTCTCGCTTGTTTTCCTCGGTACCTATGTTGATAAGCTCAATCTCTTCTTGGTGAGGCTGAATGGCTTTCTTTTCTTGCTCAAGTAACCGAGTGATCTCATACGGTATGTCATCACCTTCCTCATCTTCGGCTTCATACACAGGGGATTCAAAATTTGGAGGAACCGTAGGATTACTGTGTTCAACGGGTTTATTATGGTTCAACCTGCATATAATGATTGGATGATTTTAGAAAGAGTTTTTTTTTTTTTCATGCAGATTTTTGAAATTAATAAGAAAATACAGACGTTTTGGTTTTTTCTGGCATTACCATTGTTTCCAAGGGAAAAAGCACTAAAAAAATAGTCGTGGAAGAAACGACAAAATTTTATTAATCAACGGCAATGCCGAAACAAACATGCCCTTACAGAAAAAATCACTCTCGCTTTGGGCAGAGCGAGAGGATTGTTATTTTTGAAAACAAAGCACTAAAGCAACAAGACACATTACTCAGAAACATGCATGATTGAAGGAATGTCAATGGCATCCCAATTCGTCGCAATGCCTCCTGGTGTAACAAATACAGGCCTGAGACCAGATCCAGTGGCTTCTTCAGAGATAGCATTAACAAACCCTGCACTGTGGAAGACTCCCGAGGAAACCCTTGATGACGGGGAGAACCCGAGACCTTCTTTACGCTTGTTCTCACAGAGCTGTATCACCTTGCCCCAGCCGGCAGTCTGACCTTCTTGGATGGCTCTCTGAGCATCTTTCAATGAAGCCATAGCAGCCCCAGCTTCCTTAGGCTCTGCACCTTCAATGGTCAAACCTTGGAAAGCAGTCCCTTCAGCAGACCCTGCTTCAACACAAGAAAAAGAAGACAACTGGCTGACTAAGTATGCTTCTTCACCATGGATTGTAACGAGTTTTCCATTCTTCACAAATTTCAACTTCTGATGTAAGGTGGAAGTAACCGCACCTGCATCGTGTATCCACGGTCTTCCCAGCAGGCAACTGTAGGATGCATTAATGTCCATCACTTGGAAGGTAACCAAGAAATTCTCAGGGCCAATAGTGATCGGCAAGTCTATCTCTCCCAGCACATTCTTTCGAGATCCATCAAAAGCTTTGACCAAGAAAGTACTTCTCCTCAAAGGGGTCCCACGGTAGCTCAACTGATCTAGAGTTGTCTTGGGCATTACATTGAGAGAGGAACCGGTATCTACCAACACATTTGATATCATGTCTGATTTACAATTCACCGAGATGTGCAAAGCCAGATTGTGACTTTTTCCCACTTCCGGCAACTCTTCTTCACTGAACCAGAGGTTGTTACAAGCAGTGATATTTCCCACTATGCCACCAAACCGATCTACCGTAACTTCGTGGTCAACATATGCCTGCTCCAGCACTTTCAACAAAGTATTCCTGTGAGCCTCAGAGCTCAAGAGTAGCGACAAGACAGATATCTTGGAAGGAGTTTGCAGCAATTGATCAACGATCTTGTAGTCGCTCCTCTTTATTATTCTCAGAATCTCATCTAAATTCGAATCCTCTATAGATTTGCCTGGCTGATTCACATCTGTAGCAATGGGTGAAACAACGGTTGGGGTTGCTTCTTCAACTGGTGGAGTGATTGGCGTAGCTACTTTCTTCTGAAATAAAGGCGGACGAACCTTCCCGCTTCTCAGCGCTGCAGAAGTTCCTTCGGCGATATTGCTTACTGTGGCAAAGGAGGCTAGAGGTACCTCTACTCCATTTTCTATCATAGTAGCATTGTATTTGTATGGCACTGCCTTGTCCGAAACATAAGGAATTGGTCCTGGCAACCTTATCACCAAAGGCTCAGCATTCTTCTTCAAAGGTACACTCTTGACAGGCGGATCGTGAAAAACTGGCACGACCACGCAAACATCACTGACAGTCAGAAGATTATCATTCATCAAACTTTGGATGTCGTCTTGAACAGCATGGCAACCCGAAGGATCACGGAGGCATCCTAGACACTTGGCATGATCATGGCTGAACAGAGAAGCTTTGCACAGCTTGATGTGCAGAGGCACCAGAGGAGTGGCAACATTGCGGACATCAAGTCTAGGAGCTTCCTCACACACTTCGATCATATTCACAGCGGCATGATTTGGAAGAGGATTGTCAAGGACATGTGGAACATTATTCTCAAAAGTCAGCTTTCCCTGATCAATGAGCTTCTTCACGATATACTTCAAAGCATAACACCCCTCGACATCATGACCTAAAGCACCTTGATGAAAGTCACATTTGAGATCAGACCTGAACCTTGGAGGCAACGGATCAGGTGGGGGCTTACCCTGTCTAGTTGTACAATGTCCTCTCTGGAGTAAAGTTGGAAGCAACTCAGCATACAACATTGGTATAGGAGGAAAAGTTGGTCTAGTATACTGCTGCTGCTGCTGTTGTTGTTGTTGTTGAACCGGCAACTGTTGTTTCATCTGTTGGGCAATTGCATTGACGGGCACTTGAGGCTGGCCCGGTGGCAAAGGGTACTGATGATAAAACGGTGGGAAGAACGGATGTTGAGAATACGGCATATATGGGTATGACGGAGGCATTTGAGCTGCATTGATAGGAGCAACGGTAGCCATAGATTGACCGGCTCCAGCTGACACCATCCCCACTTCCGTTTCTTTCTTCTTGTGGTGTCCATTACCATATCTCTTCGATGCACTCGTAGAAGATTCAGCTTTCTCAAACACAATGATCCCATCCCTGACTGCTTCCTCAAGACGGGTTCCCATAGTGACCATCTCCGAAAAGTTGTTCGGGGCGGCGATGATCATCCTCTCAACATAATCTTTCTTCAAGGTCTTTAAGAATGTCTGGGTCATTTCTTCTTCATCTAAAGCAGGAGTGATACGGGCAGCTGCCCCTCTCCATCTTTGTGCATATTCACGGAAACTCTCCTCCTTTTTCTGAGATAGGGACCTGAGGAACTCCCTATTCGGCTTCAAACGAGTGTTAAACCCGTAGTGGCTCTTGAAAGCAGTGGCCAGCTCATCAAAAGTATGGACATCGTCTTTGCTCAGACTAGTATACCACTCTGCAGCATCTTCCATCAGACTGTCTTGGAAGTAATGGATCATAAGGGAATCATTGTCCTTGTAGTTGCCCATCTTCCGGACGTATTTGACAATATGATTTTGAGGACAAGTCAGCCCGTTATACTTGTCGAACTACGGGACTTTGAACTTTTTTGGAATATCTACCTTCGATACCAAGCAGAGATCCTGGGTTTTAATGGAGTCTCCATTTCCCCTGTTGGCCTTAATTTCCCGTCGGAGCTCTTTGGCAAGTTCTTCCATTCTCTCTTCCATAGTTCCGGTTGCGGCAATACTCCCGTGGTGCGCATTAGCATGGACAAATAGAGGCACCGCATTCACAATGGGCTCGGTAACAGTTGTTGCAGCTTGAGTCAAGGCGGTACTAACAGGAGTTAAGTTTGCCCCTGGGATTGGGCCATTGTTGGTAGTACCAGAGGTCCCTGCCCCTGTATTAGCAGTATAGTACAGCGGAAGCCCGTAAGGATACCCGGATGGCATGATAGAGCGGGGATCAGTTGTTACGGTAGGAGTCACATTTGCAGCTGTAGAAACCACAGGAACTGGTTGTTCCTGAGCAGCCAACAGAGCAGTCATAGCATCATGAGCTTTGGCCAACTCCTCCCTTAAAGATGCCAATTCGGTACGAAGCTGTGTGTTCTCTTCTTCCATAGCCCTTTTCTTTCTTCTGTATTCTCTGGTTCGATCAATTCTATCAGGTTCGTAAATTCTCTGAGCACGAGCCACTTTTCACACTGCGGCAGAGAAACCAGGAGCTAGTGAGCACTTGGAAGCCTTTGTGACCAATGCATGATGCATATGATGCATGATGTGCAAATGCAAATGCAAAAGACTCATTTTTCATCGAAGGATTTTTAAACAAATTAGAAATTTTGCAAATAAACAAAATTACACAACATTTTCAACAAGGTAAACAAATGAAGCTCTCAAGCATAGGAAGTAGTCGGAAGATCATCGGACTCGGAATCTGAATCACAGTATCTATCAAAGAAGTCTCGTCGTCCTCGAGCTCTCTTGGAGTCCCTCATAAGCAGCTCATCTTTCTCTTCCAATTCCCTCCGGGCCTTAGCTAGCTCTTTCTTCAACATTAGATTCTCATGAGTCTTCTGCTCATCTCTACCATCCAAAGTCATGATTAGATTCTCGGCTTGATTGTACCGAGCTTTCCACACTTGCTTCTCACGACTCTCCATAGCTAGATGCTCCTGATACATATCCTGAGTCGCGGGGAGTAAAGGTAGAGGCATAGATGGAGTAGACGAAGACACGTATCTCATAGCTGGATAAGGCATACCAATCTCCTCAGCTCGATCTATCACCCACTGAGTATAGGCCTCATGAGCAACACCGGATCTCACACCTAGATGCTTCACACTCTTCCTTCGAACCTTGGACCAAGCATCCATGAAAGCTTTCCTTTGTCCGGTAGGAGCATTCGCATAGAAGAAGAACTCTGGAGATGTAGCAAGATTAATGGGCTTCGACTTCATAGGGAAACCAAACTGTCTCATAGCAAGCTCGGGATTGTAGTTGATTCCTCCACGGGTACCAAGAAGAGGTACATTGAGAAAGTCTCCACAACCCATAATGATTTCCTTCACTTGAGCGGCAGGAGTGAGCCAGACGACCTCATTAGGAGTGAGGGCCATAATCCGCTGCGAGTAGGACCAGTTCTCCGAGTTATCATGGAAGGAACTCGGAAGGTGCGAAATAAACCACCTATACAAAAGAGATATGCAGCAAAGAATATACCCACGGCCCTTGAGAGTCCTGTCATGAATGGCGTGGTAGGTATCCGCTAGCAAAGTAGGAACCGGGTTCTTGGAATGGAAGATCTCGATAGCATTCATGTCCACGAAGTTGTCGAGGTTCGGAAAGAGAAAGAGCCCGTAGATAAGCAAAGCAAGAATAGCCTCGAGTGTATCCTGACGAGTAGTACTGAGATTAGCTTGATCAAGAAGATACTTCGAAGTAAACCCCCGGATGTGAGACTTGGTAATAAGATGGTTGGAGACGTCGGAAGTCTTGAGGTAGAGATCCTTAGCAATAACCAGAGGAGTAAAAGAAGTCCCGGGACCGGTGAAAGGTGCCTTCTCGGCTATAGGTAAACCCACTAGATTGGAGTAAGCCTCGAGAGTAGGAACCAACTGGAAGTCCGGGAAAGTGAAGCAACGGAAGCTCGGATCATAAAATTGCACCAGAGTGTGCACTAGCTTCTCGTCCACATCGGTTCGGAGCAAAGTAAGCAATCCCCCATACCGGAGTCGGAACCCTGTTTGACTCTTGACCTTGAGTGCCAACTCTCTCAAACTAACCAAATCCACTTCCTTGAACTTGTAGCACTTAGTCTTCTTCATACCTGTGATTATTTACAAAAATTTCCATTTGTTTAAACCCTTCGATGAATGCATGAAAAATGTTTATGCATGAATGCATGTATGCATGATTGTGTTGTTAAAGAACAAAGTGGGTTGAGTTTCAAAGTAACGGGGCCACGGATGGACACGGCGTCCGGTGAACTAAGGCTTTGGATAGTAGTAACCAAGGTTCTAACACAGTTCCCAAACTGCAACCTCTCTCACATATATCATGGTAGTACAGGACGACACCCGTTCCATGATTATTTGTGAGAAGGTCTAGTTTGAGTGTAGTATCGCGTGACGACTAAAGTTTGAGACAACACTCAATTTAGCCACCGCACTACGTCCTAAAAAGGCTAGGATGGGTTTGGTAACTACGGTTCATAGCTTCGTCGAACAATTGAAAGTGAAGTGCCTAAGCATGACAACACACGCCGACAATATCACCTTCAAAATGCCTCAGCTATGTGAGATTGATCGCATAATCCAATACACGAGGCAACCCCCGGATCGAATTGTCGATTATATCTCTACCTAAACATAAGTTCACTCAGCCCGGGTATAGGACTTTTGATATTCTCACCCCACACGTCGAATGAAAATAAACAAGTATTCACATATGTAAGCAATAAAACAAAGCGTAAATATAAACTAAGGAAAACTAGGCGCAACCCGCTAAAAAGAGTCCCCAGTGAAGTCGCCATTTCTGTTATCATGGTTTTTGGGTGCCAAGCCATTAATTGGACTTGAACCTTTTGACCGTTGATATTCTCTATTTTTTCTTGGGAAGGGCAAAATTGAGAAAAACCCTTAGATTCTAAGTTCGGGGGTCGTTTCCGCTACGGGAAGGTGTTAGGCACCCGGAGCGATTATGGTATTCCATAAGAACCGCTCTCCTAATTTATTTCTACGCTTTAGTTTTATTGCTTATTTTTGTAAAAAGGAGGGCATGATTAGTGAAGAATGGGGGTGAGAAGAAGTAGAATTTAATTTTATTTCGGCTTGGATGAGTTTTGACTCATTGCCTACGTACCCTTTTAAGGGATCAAAACCGGCGTAGTTCTTGCTAAAAAAGACTTGTTTTTCTTTTGTTTTAATTGCTTGATTTTAAGTTTTGAAAAAAAGGTTTTGAAGAAGGAGATTGGGAGGCTTCATGAGCATTAGATTTAGCAAAAAAGTGAGGTTTGATTAGTGATTAGAAAGAAAGTCTAAATGATTAAGATGAATTGAATTTTTCTTAAGAAAAAAGAAAGGAAAAAATGAAGTGTTGACTTCATACTTATTATGAAAATTTTTGAAGTGAAGTTCAATTGTTTTTTTTTTTTAAAAAAGATGGATTTTCCCTAAGTGTTCAAACCTAAGCGCTTATCTAACCATACAATCCTATGCATACATCTAAGGTGAGTGTGTGCGTGTCGGTGCGTCATAGTGTCCATAGTCCATATTACAAAAATTGCCTAAATACATTCTATGGCCCCTTTGCCAAGCTACAAACCAATGATAACAAATTACATCTCTAAAACGAATTAAAACTTGCAAAAATAAACGCTAGGCTAAAGAAGGTGGAGGGAATGCTAAATGAGATGCATGAAACATGGAAATAAGCTTGTTAGTGAAAAGAAAAAACATAACAAGTACTAAGAAATAAAAGCATGCAAGATGGCACAAAAAGTTAACAAAATGACATTAAACCCTAAAAACTTAGGTATGAAACCTAAAGCATTCTTGGCCTCTAATTCTCATGCTTTAACAAATTTTGAAAGCGTTTTCTTTATCTCAAGTTATAGCATGGAATTATTGGAAACATGCAAGCATGGTTTCATGCCATATTTTCTAGAATAAACTTGGCATTTTATATCTTTCAAAATATGCATATATTGTTCATAAAATCAAGAACTTATGAACCAAATCAAAACAGCAAATCAACATGAAATTATAGGCACAAGTCTCTCATATTAACACATCAAGTAGCTTTTATCACATATTCTCACATCAAGGACAAATGTGTGAAGAAGAATCCATAACAAATAATTCAAAGAGAATTAAAATGCTATGAATTAATTATACAAAAATTTCATAGATCCTTAATGTGCAAAAATGTCATAAAAACACTAAGAAAATATCAAGAAACATGTATGAATTTTTCTAGGAATTTTATCACAACTTTAATCAAGACATAGGTGCAGGTAGCAAAGAAAAACAGTGCAAATAGCAGAAAAAACAAAAAACGTAAAAGAAAACTAAGCCCAAACCAAAGCCCAATCACTAAAAGATCCGGATGCACAGGGAGCGTTAGATTGATCTGAAGGCTGAGAATGAGAGAGTAAAACCGAAAATAAACCGGACCGGTTCAAGTCTCTATATATAGGGGTGAAATCCGGTTTTTTTCATTTTGATACTCCTCTTTCTCTTTCTTCTCTCTTTTTAGAGAGAGAAGCTCCAACTTCTCTCTAACTTTCCGGTCACCTTCTCCGGTTGGCATGGCTTTTCCGGCGCGGCGGACGGCGGTGGCGCCTCCGCGCCGGAGTTCGAAACTGCTCCGATTCAAATTTTTTTCACGTTTTTAAACATCCTTTTTTATGTATTACTCGAATCCGAGCTTAGATTTTTCAAAAGAGCTTTGAATCGGAGTAGATCTAAACTTGAACCTTGATGAAAAAAACTTAAGAAAACGGAAGGGAAAAGAGGGAGAACGACGGCGGTTACCTCACGATTGCGGTGACTCTTGGCTTGGCGTCGTTGCTTCGTGTTCTTCGCGTTCTTCACGTTCTTGTTGCTCCGCGTGTTTGCTCGCGTCCTTGCTTGCTTGTTGCTTGCTTGCGTGCGCGCTGCTTGCTTGCGTGCGCGTTGCTTGCGTGCTTGCTTCTGTACAGATCCGGTTTTCCCCTTCTTCTTCTCGGATTCGCACGCCTTTCGTGATCGTGCTTGAGTCCGGTGACGGATTCGCACTCGTATTGCGAAAGGAACAAATCGATGATGATGATTCTCTGACGAATCTCCTGAGATTTGCAGAAATTTCAATGAATTTTGATGATTTTGTTATGAATTTGTGTGTTAGGGTTTGATGAATTTCTGTGTTCTTGGTGGTTCTGTTTTCTTTGATCTAACAGAATGGAGAGAGAAAGTTTTGATCTGTTTGTGATGTGGCACCGTGTGTGTGGATCTGTGTGGCACTGTACACCTTTTATAGCTTGACATGTGTGCATTGGAACCAATGGGAAACTGACATGTGGCATTGTATGAGAGTGGCACGGCTTGGACAAAAAAAAGAAATTTGGACCTTTCTGCAAAAAATAAAACTTCAAGGACTAAACTGCAAATAATCCAAAAAGGACTGAAATGTAAAAAAAAGAAAATTCTGGACTAAAAATGCAATTTTGGGACCTCAATTGAGGGACCAAAATGCAATTAAAAATGAAATTGAATAAAAAACGTAATTTGACCAAACGTAAAGCGAAACAAAAATAAAACTGACAAAACGGACTAAAACGAACCAATGACCTAAATGAGGTACTTCAAAGTAACCTCCCCATGCCAAAATTTTGTGTGAAATGACCAAAATGCCCCTAGGGCTAAAAATGACCTAAACTGACTCAAACAGACTTGACACTGACTCAGATGCAAGTTTGAAATGAATTTAACAAGATTTACTGATGAAATGTTAAAAATCAATCTGAAAAGACTCAGAGACAGTCGCAAGGATGAAAATGGGTCCCACTGCAGGAAATGACCAAAATACCCTTCTGTACGACTTTTTGCAAATTTTGAAATAAACTGTAGAAGAAAGCAATGTAATGATTCAGAGACACTTTTAAATGACTTACAAGACAAGTAAAGACATTTCGAAAGGTTTTATGCAAGAAAAACATAGGTAAAATTGTGATTGAAAATACTGCGAGGCAGAGACAATTTGAACTGTGCAGTTGAAATTTGATAATTGACAAAGTTTGAAATGAAATTGGGCCCAGTATTTTTAGGTCCAAAAACAGGGTATAACAATATTAACATGATAAACAATTATATAATACTTCAATCACACTTAATATTTTTTTAAAAAAAGCATGTTATATGGTCCGTAATTTAAAAAAGAAAAGTAAACTCTCCCCTCGCTTCCCCTCCTAAACCCTCAATCCAAACACACCCGTTTAACAATTTTTTCTCTTACTTTCTTTCCTTTTATATCCAAACATAGCCTTAAAGTCGAACTAAAAATCAACACTAACACTTGGTTATTGACTTATTTCTAGTCCTATTGTTAGTTTATGTTTTATAAATTACAAGTACTTCCCGTCTTGGTTAGTTTGGTAGTTGGTTGGTAATTCTGTTACTACATCTGTCTTTAATTTATCCTTTGTACATATGAATAGTTCCATCCCATGAGTACAAAGAGCACAAGCTCACTCTGTCTTTCTATACATTCGATTATGGAGCAATTTTTGGTTAGACTTCACTCCAAATTTTAAAGGCCCTTTTTTCTTCTTCTAGAAATTGGAAGTGTTTGAAAGTTTACGTAATGGAATAGATAGGTAATATTATTATTTTAGATTTCACAATTTAGGTTACTCATGTTATATTTAATAGCATACTAAACTACTTTTGCTTATATGATAATAGGATATAATAATTATTGTTTATACTTATCATTCACTTTTTTGTTCACATATTGCAGGGGCATTCTTGTTTAGTGTTGGATTTGTAATATTTATTGTAGTTATTTGTAAATATAAGAGGTATCCAATTTTGGAAAAGATGCGGATCTTCAACAAAACAAAAAAATCTATTGACTACAATGTGGAGGCTTTCATGCAAAGTTATAATTTGTCGGTGCCAATCAAACAATATGGATATGCAGAAGTGAAAAGAATGACAAACTCATTTCGAGATAAATTAGGTTAAGGAGGATATGGTGTCGTGTACAAAGCAAGTTTACCTGATGGTTGTCAAGTGGCGGTTAAAGTAATAAACGAATCTAAGGGAGATGGAGAAGAATTCATAAATGAAGTTGCTAGCATTAGTAGAACATCACATGTGAACATTGTCTCACTTTTGGGTTTCTGTTATGAGAACAAAAGAGCACTAATATATGAATTCATGCCAAATGGTTCACTAGACAAGTTCATCTTTAAAAGTGGATTTCCTAGTGCACTTTGTAATTTGGATTGGAACACGTTGTACCGAATTGCAATAGGCATAGCTAGAGGACTCGAATACTTGCAACAAGGATGTATTTCAAGGATTTTGCATCTTGATATAAAACCCAAAACATTCTTTTGGATGAAGATTTTTGCCCAAAAATCTCTGATTTTGGACTAGCTCAAATATGCCAAAGGAAGGATAGTATTGTGTCCATACTTGGCACAAGGGGAACTATAGGATACATAGCTCCTGAAGTATTTAGCAGAGTGTTTGGTGGAGTTTCTCACAAGTCTGATGTATATGGTATGTTAATTTTAGAAATGATTGGTGGAAGAAAGAACTATGACACAGGAGGGTCGTGTACTTCTGAAATGTACTTTCCAGATTGGATTTATAATGATCTTGAGCTAAGTAATAACTTTGTGAATGGTTTAGCAAACTCCGAGGAAGAAACTGATATGGTAAGAAAGTTAACTATGGTTAGTCTATGGTGCATTCAAACGAACCCATTAGATAGACCATCGATGAGTAAAGTATTAGAAATGCTACAAGGACCACTTGATTCAGTGCCATACCCTCCAAAGCCTATTCTATATTCTCCTAAAATGCCATCATTACAAAGTTCATATGCGTCTTCCAGCAATTTGTTAGAGAAAAATTCAATAACATTACTGAAGAATGATATTAGTGAAAATGTGACTGTATTGTAATTATCTTGTTGGTATAACTTGAGTACAACATTGCGAATCCTTTTGTTGAACAACAAAACTATTCATATATATTTAGTAGGTAAATTTTTAACTACTAATCATGACTTTGAAGATATTTATAGATTCAACAATTAAAAAAAAATCGTTGTCTATTTCTTAGAGACAAGAGAATAAGTGAATTGATGTTTTGTTCATCATTAAAAGGTATATTTATACAATGAATTGTTGCAAAGAAATAATGGCTTGTGTAGTTATATAGAATTTTTTTATATAGGCACCCTTACGGTACTGGTCCTTGGGACATGTCATATAAGTCATTTAAATTTAGCAGTAAAACTAATTCCGTTTTTTATTTTCATTTCACATTTGATTATGGTATATGCATATCAAGCAATCTTGCTGTAACTTTTTTAAACTTCATAGTTCACAATACATTAGCTTTGTAGCTATATTATAGTATTGAGTTTGTTGGTTTGCTAGAAAGTTATGCAAATGATGAAATGTAGAAATTTGGATCTTCGTTATTAGATTACCAACTTTGTGATAGGGATCTATTTCTTCAAATATTTACATTTTAACATATATTGTAAAAAAATTAGCAAAAAAAAAAAAGAGTTCTGAAGATATTTAAAAAAAAAAAAAGTTCTTCCTTTAATCATTTCTAGAACTAAATATCATCATAACTTTATAACATTCCTATTGCGCCAAGTATAGACACAATACTAACATTACTTTAGCATATTTTATCTAGTCCAAAATTTGAGATTTTTGGACAATTCTTAAAATACAATGATCCTTTGGACATGAATTCTAGTAATTCTATCTAGCTACTCCATTTATGAAATCTTGTCCTTCTTCCTTTCAATCATTTATTATTTTCACAACTACTTGACGACAATCAGGTAAGCTTTATTTGTACATAACATCAAATCCTCCTTTACCTAATTTCTCTTGAAAGGAAATTAGCATATCGATATATATTGCTTATTTGGCATTGACACAATTATATTTTCAATGAAATCCTGCACTTTAAAACAAGCTTACCTGAGAGGAAAAAATATTTGAACTAAATTATTTAGTTGTTAATATGTATAATATACCATAATACTAACAATTAGAACATGACCAATTTAATGAACAACATTAAAACAATACAATACAAGATTGAAACACACACACACATGAAAAGAAGTTGCATTTTCTCCTCCTCCTACTAATTGTTCATAAATATTTCGGCCAAGTAAATCATATTTCCTTTTGTAATTACCTTGACCTTGGATGAAAATTTCGGAATTTGTCCTGATATATTATTGAAAGAAACATCAAGAAATATTGAACCACTAAAACCATTCCCAACAAGAGTTAAGTTCACTAAATTAGACAAATTAAAAAATGCAGAGGTTGTTCCTGTTAAAACCCAATACGGACTCGCCAAATCAACACTCACAATTTGTCCTATTTGACACTTAATCACCACCTTCTCTAGGAGTATATAATTATTTGTGTTAAAATGAGTTGCTTAAAAGATCAAACAAATTATTGAAATGATTAAATCTTAAATAACCAACTAACCGTAACACTAATTAATACATGAACTGCTCATAATTGATTATACACAAACAAAATACGATTATTAAGACTAATCATTTTTGTGAGTATTAATTCCATGTATGTTTGGAAATCACCTAAAAAATGTTTGAGTTAAAAGAGATGGTTCAAAACTATTTTGAACCAACTTATTAAGTTGTAAGAGAGTTTGATCTTGAAAATGAACCCGTCTAATTAAACCGGATTGGACCAAAAAAATCGGCCGAGTCACCGGTTTTAGCCGGTTTTTAACGAATCTTACCGGTTTACGCCGGTTTAATTACATGGACGATCCGATAAAAGGCTCGAACCGTCACACACTCCAGTTTAAATTAATCTCAATGACATCACTGCACACAAAAATAAATCATTGATAATAAATCTTATTAGTCACGGCTTCTTTATCGAGAAAGAAGCTAGCACACAACAAATTTTCAAATAAGTTACTGCATAATATGGACATTGCAAATCTTACTAAAAAGCAGTGAAAATATGCATATTTTCATGAGATGTAAGATCTTTATCATCATTGAAAAAACTGTATAAAATTGGTTTTGAAACTCAAAACAACGAATACCAAAGCTGTATGCCAGAACCATTATTTGACAGGTTACAATTATTTAATTTTGGAAATTATTGAACTAACAATTTAATTCAAAGATAGAACAATTAATTTGATAGAGTAATAGAATTTGTCTCATACGAATCGGATGAAGATATATGCGGCATTTGTAGCGGTGTCCTTTCAGGAGAAAATAAGACAGGCTTTGGAGGATATGACACCGAGGAAAGTGGTCCTTGCAACATTTCTATTACTTTATTCATCGGTGGCCTGTCTAATGGTTTGGTTTGAATACACCATAGACTCACCAAAGTAATCTTTCTAACCATATCATTTTCTTCCTCTGACGATGTCATACAGTTAAAAAGGTTATTATTACCTTGCTCAAGATCCTTATAAATCCAATCTGGAAAATACATTTCCGGAGTACACGACCCTCCAGTGTCATAGTTCTTCCTTCCTCCGATCATTTCAAGAATCAACATGCCATAACTATATACATCAGATTTGTAAGAAACTCCACCAAATGATCTATTAAATGCTTCTGGTGCCATATATCCTATTGTTCCTCTTGCCCCTAATATTGACACAATACTATCCTTCTTTTGGCATATTTTCGCTAGTCCAAAATCAGAGATTTTTGGGCAAAAATCATCATCCAAAAGAATGTTTTGAGGTTTTATATCAAGATGCAGAATCCTTGAACTGCATCCTTGGTGCAAGTACTCTAGACCTCTAGCAATGCCAATTGCTATTTGGAACAAAGTGTTCCAATCAAAATCACAAATAGCGTTAGGAAATTCACTTTTATAGATGAACTTATCCAATGATCCATTGGGCATGAATTCATATATTAGTGCTCTTTTGTCCACCTCATAACAAAAGCCTAAAAGGGACACAATGTTCATGTGTGATGTTCGACTAATGCTAGCAACTTCATTTATGAATTCTTCTCCATTTCCTTTGGATTCATTTATTACTTTCACCGCCACTTGACGACCATCAATTAAACTTGCTTTGTAAACAACACCATATCCTCCTTGGCCTAATTTATCCCGAAATGAGTTTGTGATCCTTTTTACTTCTGTATATCTATACCTTCTTGGCATCGATAAATTATAACTCTGCATGAATATCTCCACATTGTTGTCCACAAGTTTCTTTCTTTTCCAGAAAATGATCTTATGTTGTGTACCTATACCCCTTTTAAGGTGATAACTAACCAAAATAATTAAGAGCATTGTTACTCCAAATGCAACAAGCGAAGCACCTGAATTTATACAAAGAATAAATACATAACTTTTATCAGATTTTTTATAAAGTAAACGCCACCTCAGGGTGGGATGAGAAACACTGATCTTAGAAAGGGAAATTTGTTTATTTTTATTACCTATCACAATAAATCTCCACTTCCGTTTTGAACCTACAAATCAAAAATTCAAATTAGATAGAACATATTGTAAGCATGCATCTCTCTTGGAGAGAATTAATGGTCATTTCTTTTCTCGTTGCTTTGTATTTGCCTGCAGCAATGAAGAGAAATGGAGTCTGAAAATACGTGCATGCTGCTAATTTAGGGGTCTAAAAGTTTGGGTCACAATCCACATGTTAAAAGGGCTTAAAAAACTGATTGTTCAATAGGTCTTTTGACACACAATGAAAGTAAGGGTTAGCAAGCGCTAAACCTAAAAGATAAACAGATAGGTTGCAAGCGACAAACCTATCAAATAAGGGTTTCCGAAATCCACCAGAATTGAGAGAAAAGTCTTGAATATTTTTATTGAATGAAAAAGTTCCTCTTAGGTTGCATAAGTTTTGTTTAAATATTGGGCGTTTATTTTGGGGAACACAAATTATCTCAGGAATAACATACTCGGAAATGAAAATATAAAAATTTGATTCTTGGGTATTTGTTAAAAAAAGTGTTTAGCAAATAACTTGACATTCCTGGAAATATTGGAAGTTACAGATTTTTTTTTTCTTTTTTAAAATATATGCATAATATCATGGGAATGCACATTCCCACCTCTTTTCTTGGGAATAAGAGAAATTATGGGAAGTTACTTCATTTCCAGGAACCTTTAAACCCAGAAATATTTTTTCTCAACCTCATAACAAACATGTGTTTCTTTCCCATCATTTACGCGTATCGTTTTTGGTTCTTAAATATTTGTTCAAACAATTATTTTGATGAATTGAAATTAAATAGTTATTTTGGTGTATTAATTGTTGTTAGAACTGTGGTTGGACGGGTTGAATGACTTATATTGAAATACATAATTTGAAGTGATCTGAACATTCGTAATGCATTTTATATTCTTTTCCTAATCTCTAAATTACGTGAATTGATCTTTTTTTTCTGTTTTTCTTTTATTGTTTCTTTCTATGCATATAAAATTGTTCACAATAATAGTGATAATAGTTAAATATGTTACTGAATTTCAAATGCATGTGAATTAACAAAAAAACCCGTGCATCTCCCTAACCATGTATTTCCGAGAATGTCATTCTTAACCTTGAAACAAACACTGTAAAATAGAAAATTTTAGAATATGCTAAAATATTAAAAGGTAGTTTCGGGCCTTCACCTTCAGACAACCTCGAGTGACTAAATTTACTCCTACATCATGGCAAGGCCATGTGTTTTGCTTGTGAGGTCCAGGGCTTTCCGAAAAGGTATAATTTGGATCATTTCGAATGACTAAATTTACCCCTACATTATCTTTTAAAAAAAAAATCATTACCCACTTATTTTAGATAAATATATGTATTTCGGTCATTTTTTTGAAACTGTAAAATAAGTGATCAAGGACTTGTATTTTTTAGGGTAATAAAGTAGTCGAAGTGGTTAATGAATTTCATGTAAAAAAGGTGGTTAACAACATACAATTTTGTGATTAATGAAGTTACAAAGTGGTTAATGGCACAACTCAAATTTTGTGTTACAAAAATCCTCCTCTATAAATAAAAAAGCATTTTTTTTTTCAATAATAAGACTAGTGACAACAACAACACCATTCATTCTAAATTTCGAACTCCACACGTCCCACTTACTCACATTAAAAGGAGAATTTTTAGCTACAATGCTATTTGTAAAAAAAAAAAAAAAAAATTAAAATGAATCACCTTTATAATTTTCAATGTAATATTGATTATCTTTCTAATTATATCATCTAATTAATAGTACTCCCATTTAGGGGTGTTCAAACCGATAAAAGACAAAACCACAAATCAATAAAAAAAAAAAAAAAAAAAAAAGAGTTTCTATGGTGCAGTCAGGAAACTGACTTTTTTGAAAAAGTTAATTTTGATTTTATTGTTTGATTCATTTTTAAATTATTGATTATTGATTAATGATCAATAGTAATTCATCTAGTAATGCTTGCAACATCTTGGACTTACATGTATTATTTTATCGTTGGAATCTTTAACATGCAAATAAAGTTGATGATATTATGTGATAGTCTTAAGTGTTACACTTTATAGGGTGTTATACTTATAACAAGGTAGGATAAAATTAGATTAAGTGTAGTCTTGTTAATCTGATGAATTGATGATACTATGAAGACTGAACTTTTGATGTCATTGTATAAATTAAACAGTGGGGTGTTACTCATTACATTTTTGATGTTATAGTGTTAACTTCACCAAAAAAATTATTCTTATGACTTCACCATAGAATTTTCCTAAAAAGAAAAATACACCGTGAAAAAACCATTTTTTAGACGTGTTTGGGTGTTTGTGAAAATCGCTTCGATCGCGGTTTTGACCACTTTTTCATAACCAAACAACATAAGTAAATTTTAATACTTGTATAACTTTTTGTTAGTATTATATATTACGTTAACCTGTTGTTTGTGGTTTTTTTTAAGCTTAAATGTGAAAATAGTCCCTACAAATATCTGATATTTTGATTTTAATTCCTGTAATTGGTTTTAGTCCCTGCAAATATAAAAAAATTGATTTTGGTCCTTGGTATTTTGTTTTTGTCCTTGTAAAATTGATTCATATTGGATTTGGTCCTTGTAATATGTAGAATATTTGATTTTAGTACCTCAAAATGAGGACTAAAATGAATATTATAGGGACCAATTTTAATATGAAATGATTTTACAAGGATTAAAACAAAATACCAAAGACCAAAATCAAATATTTTATATTTGCAGGGACTAAAACCAAAAAAAATATTTTTAGAGAGACTAAAATCAAAACGCTAGAAATTTGCAAGGACCATTTCTATATTTAAGCCTTTTTTTAAATTATTTTAAATAATAATTATTTGTTTAATTTAATTTATACTAGTGTATTTACCCGGCGTTGTCTGGGTCAGACATTTTCAAGAAGATAAAAAAATTATATGTATGATATCCGCAAATAAAATTTATCATGGATTGGTATAGGATGAATATCTTCATAAATACACACAAATATAATAAAATATACTATATTATAAATACTCATAAATTTATTGATGCACGTAGAGATAAAATTATTGGATTTAGTAAATATATTAACACATATAGAATAAAATTAACTTTTAGGAATTTGTGTTATTTCTGTTGAGATATTTTTGTTACATAAAATATTAGAAATTCAATGAAAAAGTTAAATAAAATATTTAATAGATAAGATCAAAAGTTTGTTGAGATATTTATGCCAAATCAAATATTGATTTAAAAAAATAGAAAAATAATAAAAATATTGCAAATAAATGTGAAAGTGACACGTGGCATAAAAAACCTTACTTAATGTATATACTATTGATTGATGATTTAATAGTTGAAGGGTATCGTATGTAATTTGTTGAGATATTTCTGTTATATAAAATATTAGGAATTCAATAAGAAAGTTAAGTATTGTTAAAAAAAATAAGAAAGTTAAGTAAAATATTTAATAGATAAGATCAAAAGTTTGTTGAGATATTTATGAAAAATCAAATATTGCTTTTAAAAAATAGAAAAATAATAAAAATATTGCGAATAAACGTGAAAGTGACACTTGGCATAAAAAATCTTACTTATTATATATATACTATTGAATGATTGATGATTTATATAGTTGAAGGGTATCGTATGTAATTTGTTGAGATATTTCTGTTACATAAAATATTAGGAATTCTTAAGTAAAATATTTAATAGATAAGATCAAAAGCTTTTTGAGATATTTATGTCAAATCAATATTGGTTTTAAAAAAATAATAAAAATATTGCAAATAAACTATATACTATTGATTTTTACGTTCTAATGCATAAGTTTCAAAAATAATTGATCATTTTTATTATTTAATATTAATTTTTTAATATATTTTAGAGTTTATTTAATATATGTCCTCGGTGTACAATTATTTTACACATATATCTAATGATGTGTTGCCACGTCAATTAAATAATATAACTTATGTATTTTCATATATTCATCGGTTAACGCGACAACACATCGTTAAATACATATGTATAAAATTGTATATTGACATTGACATGATATACTGATTAAACTCTACATTTTATGTTATATTTTACGTAATACATTATTTTATGTATATTTTAACAAAATCTGATCAAAATTAAACTTCATTTAAATCGATCAGTTTTTTTTCTTTCAAATAATCATCCAAACCACATATGATTTTATTTTAGATTTAATATATATTTTTGTTTTAAAACGGACCTAATTCGCACATGTTCTCACATAACTTCAACTTTACTTTTTGGTCAAGAAATAACTTCAACTTTACATTTATTATAACATGAATACACCTACTTAATAAGTGTAATTATTAATCCACCAAAAAAATATTTCCTCCGTTTCGGATTAACTAAGCCAAAACCTCATTTCAAACGTATTAAGAAAAATGTAAATGAAGGAGAGATAAAAATAGTTTTAAGTACATTTGTTAAGTATTGGTGCATTCTCCAATATCATAAATGTAAAATGGAATATATTGAATTGAAAATGATGAAAGTAGTATTAATTAGAGTTATAAATGGAAAAAAGTAATTAATATTGTATTGAAAAGTGAAATGACTCAGTTATTTTAGGATACTTTTTTTTTTTTTTGCAAATGACTCAGTTATTATGGGACGGAGAGAGTAATAGTGATTAGTAAGTACTACCTCCGTCCCTAATTATAAGACCCTTTTGAAGAAAAAAAATTGTCCTTTTTTATAAGACCCCTTTTGCTATTTCCAACTACATTAATTATTTCTTTACATACATATCCCTATTTATTATACATCTTTTTCTTCAATTAGCAATAAATAACGTATGGAAAATATAAACTAACTCTCTCTCTTAAAGATAAAATTATAAAAACAATAGTGATTACAAATAACTTTAATACAAATATTCACTTTCTTAATTCCCGTAATTTTAACAAAAAGGTCTTATATATAGAGACGAAGGTATAGTACTCCCTCCGTCCCAAATTGTATGACGTTTTGGACATTTCACACGTATTAAGAAATGTAATTAATTTTGTGTGGAAAAGAGATATTATGAGTTGTTTTACAAAATTGTCCTTAATAAATGATATGAGAAAGATAAATGAATGATTTGGGAGTAGAGAAGGCAATAAATAGTGAAGGATATAATAAGAAAAGTAACATTAATGATTCATTGATATTGTAAAACGACATACAATTTGGGAAGAAAAAAAATTCCAAAGTGACATATAATTTAGGACGGAGGGAGTAGTATATTATTCATACACGTTCCTTACTACAATTTTCTTATGGTCAATGAACCATTTTCTATTCCATCATTTCTTCTCAATTTCATAACATAGGAGTACCATTTTCTCAACAAAAAAAATATAAAATTAAACATGTGTACACGTACTGTGTTCAGGTCTTTAGACTAATTAAACTATTAAAGTCCTCCAATGTCATAATAGAATATTAATTTGTAAGCTAAGGATTGCTTTATTTATAAACATACATGTGTTCATATATCTCATTAGTCCTCTAATGTGGGACTGTTAGTGTTTATGAATAAGGACTAAGTAAACTATAATGTAAAAAAATAATAAGTTCGTATTAGATTACCATTAATAAAATAAAGCAATTTGCAAACATCTTTAGACATACCTGATGGAGATTTTTGAGACTGTCCATTAGAGCAAGGTTGGTCTCCACAGTAACAGGTTGTTTGCCTTGAAGTCCAGTTATAACCACAAAATCCACCTGATTTTTGACACTTCTCACAATCTTGAATACCAGCTATCCATCTCACCACAAATTCACCTCCGATTGCACTTCGTATTCTAGTCAAATCACCAACAGCAATCAACGAATTCAAGACTGGAACAACCATACTTTCTCGGCATGAAAAAGCTTGAGGATCAAGATTATACCCAAACCAAGTATAAACAAATTCATCAGAATATCCATTTGAAGGACATAGAAAGCGCCCGTTCAAAGGGAAAGTAATTGAAGGTGGACAACCATAGAAGAGTGTAAGATTATTGTAGTCAGGACCATAAACAAAGAGGTCGGGGTCTAATGTTGTGTTGACAAGTTTTGTTGGACATAGTCCTTGCAAATAGTCCTCTTTGGTGATTCTCAAAGTATGTTCATCAGGTTTGGCTTCTAAAACATTATACTTGACTTCATTGATTGTTATGTAGCTGGTATTGTTTGTGCAATTGAGATTCAACAAAGGGTGGCCACACTCTTTTGGTCGATCCTCTCCCCAGAAAGGAAAACCAATTTGTTTTATATTTCCACAATTAAACAGATTCTCACAACCTTCATTTGTGCTCAAACATAAAGGTATCTGAATCAGTTTCAAAAGGATTATGAACTGAAGAAAATGGAGGATAGGGTTGATATTATACATGGAAGCCATGCTGAGAGATCAATGAACTAAAAGGAACTGGTTTATGTATTGACCAAAAGGAGTGATGGAGCAGAGGTTTCTTTCTTGTGGAACAAAGTGGGAGTGAATAATAATAGGATTGGCGTTCTAGAGATAGACATAAAATCTTGATTTAGTCAGCTTAAAATTAATTTGATTTTAACTCCCCTTTCACTTTCATGTTTATATTATGAAAAATCAATTTCATATTTCAATGCATCATAATTTCCATACTTTGTGAAGTTTCTAGGAAGCTATAAAATGTAGAGTTTGATACATTAACTTATGAGTGTTATGCTTTCTATTGAAGTAGAGGATTGTTTTCATTTGCCTAGAAACATGTCCTACATGATCTTCAATATTTTTAGGAAAGGAAATTGTTGTACTCATAAAATTGCTAATACTGGTTTATTTGTTATTAGTTTCACTCGGTAGGGCAATCTTCCAAATGTTATTACGAAGGATTTTCATAGAAATAAGTTAGGATTACCTAAACATAGATTTTACTAATTTGATGTTGAATGATGTTTTACTTTGCACTTTTTTCCCCTTCTCCTATGTTTTATTTATTTGGATTTTTTTTGGGGAAGGTTTCTAATGAAGTAGAGATTAGCATTCACCTTGTGTATTGCTTTGGGTTTGGTTTAGTTCATCTAAGTTTGTGCATTTTTTACTTTTATTAATGATTTTTTTAGAGTGCAGATAATTAATAAGTGAGGTTTTGGGGTGCTAACATATAGTTGGGATGGCATAGCTATCATTTGTTGTTTCACTTTATTGCTTTAAAAAAAAGTTCCACAACCAACAATAGATTGTTACAAGTGGTAGAGTATTTCAACCCATTAAAAAAGTAGTCAAGGGTTTGATCTCCAACTCTTACATATAGAGAAATTCGGTTGGAAGAGGAAATCTTTCTTTGTGTACTCCACAAGTTCCCAAACAAAATTATCCACGTTAAATATTGGTGAAAACTTCACACATATAACAACCATAAACAAAAAAGTTCAACAAATTATTATGTGCTATGCTAACAAGTGATAATTGGCATTCAGAGCAGTACTAATAATTTGAGTCTTTTATAAACTAGTGTTGCGTTAGACACTGATACAAACACCGACATAAAGGCATAACGGACACATGTCGACACCAGTACAAATTTCAAGAAACATGAATAGTTGAACCTAATCACATGTGTCCTATCCGTGTTAGACATCGGACAGACCTAACTGTAACGGTAGTGTTGCTACTACATATATAGGTGACTACAGGTTTTAAGAGAGGTTAAACCATTTTGTTGTTCTTGCTAGAAATAATGTCCGAATGGAATATGCAGGAAGCTGTTATTATAGGAGCACCAATGGATTAGAGTATAAAAAAATCATTAAGGTCTCATTTTGGGTGATCAATTGGCATAGTCTCTTATAGGGGAAAGAAGGCCTCCTTAGGAAAGAATAGACAAAATCTTCCTAAAAAGAAGCGAGGATATGCATGTTTTCATGAGATGTAAGATCTTTAAAATGATTGATTAAACTATATAAAACTGGTTTTGAAGCTCAAAACATGAGTCACAAAGGTGTATGCCAGACCCAGTTTTGACAAGTTACAATTATTTCATTTTGGTACCTACTGAACTAATAATTTGATTTAGAGATGGACCATTTAGTTTGATATTGTAATTGAATTTGTCTCATCCCAGTCGGTTGAAGATATATGTGACATTTGTACTGGTGGCCTTTCAAGAGAAAATAAGACGGGCTTTGGAGGATATGGCACTGATGAAAGTGGTCCTTGCAACATTTCTATTACTTTATTCATCGGTGGTCTGTCCGATGGATTCGTTTGAATGCACCATAGACTTACCATAGTAATCTTTCTAACCATGTCATTTTCTTCTTCGGAGATTGTCAAACAATTTAAAAGAGGTTCATTACCTTGCTCAAGATCCTTATAAATCCAATCTGGAAAGTACATTTCAGAAGCACATGAACCTCCTGTGTCGTAGTTCTTCCTACCTCCGATAATTTCTAGAATCAGCATGCCATAACTATACACATCAGACTTGTGAGAAACTCCACCAAAGGCTCTAATGAATATTTCTGGTGCCATATATCCTATAGTTCCTCTTGCCCCTAGCATTGACACAGTACTATCCTTCTTTCGGCATATTTTTGCTAGTCCAAAATCAGATATTTTTGGACAAAAATCTTCATCCAAAAGAATGTTTTGGGGTTTGATATCAAGATGCAGAATCCTCGAACTACATCCTTGATGCAAATACTCTAAACCTCTAGCAATGCCAACTGCAATTTGGAACAAAGTGTTCCAATCAAAATCATATATAGCATTAGGAAATTGGCTTCTATAGATAAACTTACCCAATGATCCTTTGGACATGAATTCATATATCAATGCTCTTTTGTTCACCTCATAGCAAAAGCCTAAAAGTGATACAATGTTGATGTGTGATGTTCTACTAATGCTAGAAACTTCATTTATGAATTCTTCTCCATTTCCCTTAGTTTCATTTATTACTTTCACCGCCACATGACGACCATCACTTAAACATGCTTTGTACACAACACCATATCCTCCTTGACCTAATTTATCTCTCGAAATGAGTTTGTGATCCTTTTTACTTCTGTGTAACTATATCTTGGCATTGATAACTTATAACTTTGCATGAAAACCTCCACATTGTGGTCAACCAGTTTTCTTCTTTTTCTGAAAATATTAAGTGGAATAAGGCTTTCTTGCTTGAAAATACTCATTTGTTGTCTGCCTTTACTCTTTTTAAAGAGACAGCTAATCATAATGATTATGAACACGTTACTCCAAATCCAGCAACTGAAGCACCTGAATTTATGCAAAGAAGATAAATAATTTTCATAAGCCCCTATAATGCGGGATGATAAACACTGATAGTAGAAAGTGATATTGTTAATTATTCTTACCTATTACAAGCCCCCGGTTCCGTTTTGAACCTACAATTCAAAAATTAAATTAGATAGAACTTATAATAATCACGCTCATGCATTATCTGGAAGAGAAATAGTCATTTCTTTTCTTATTGCTTTGTATTTTTGCAGTAGAAATGAAGAGAAATTGCCTTCAAGTTTGTTTGCATGAATCATGATGCTATAGTGCACGCTTTGATGAAGAACATTTTTCGATTTTTTTTTTGGAGTAAAAACAATGTTGAGCAATAGACACTCATGTTAATTTTGATGGAGAGAACAGAGTTAGCAATGCACCTTGAAGAGATTATGGGCCTTTTTGAAACACTTTTTAAAAACACTTTTCTAGTTTTTAAAAATTAAAAAATTAAAAACTTGTTTGATTACCTATTTTTAAAATATAATTTTTGAAAAGTGTTTTGGGAACTTAAAAAGGGAAAGAGGTAAAATGGGTTTTGCTTTTCTATTTTGGTTTTTTCTAGATTACCTTTGAAGAATGGTGGATAATTTACCCACTAACCAATGAAAATGAGCAATTTATTGGTGGGGTCAAGATAGTTCATGGATACCACTTAAAAATGTGCTTATGTGGCTAATGTGTATTGGTTGGGGTAAATTACCCACCATTCTTCCATAAGTACCCTAGTTCTCACCTTCTATTTTTAGTTTTGAATTTTTAAAATAGAGAAGAAAAAAAAGAAGAAAAGGGAAAACACGGAGAAGTTGCTGTTTTCTCAAGACTGGTGCTAGTCACACCCCAAAAAAAACAAGTTACACCCCAGAATGACTAATATACCCTTTAATTAAAATAAAAAATTCAAATTAACTAAATTTACATTAACGTAAATTGAACATAAATAAACTTAATTTACATTAACCTAAATTGAACATAAGTAAACTTAATTTACATTAACCTAAATTGAACATAAGTAAACTTAATTTACATTAACCTAGATTGAACGTAAGTAAACTGAATTTACAAACTGAATTTACATTAACTAGATTGAACGTAAGTAAACTGAATTTACATTAACCTAGATTGAACATAAGGAAACTTAATTTACATTAACCTAGATTGAACATAAGTAAACTTAATTTACATTAACCTAGATTGAACGTAAGTAAACTGAATTTGCATTAACCTAGATTGAACGTAAGTAAACTGAATTTACACTAACCTCTTATATACATACGTAAACTAAATTTACATTAACCTAAATTGAACATCAGTAAACTTAATTTACATTAACCTAGATTGAACGTAAGTAAACTGAATTTACACTAACCTAAATTGAACATACGTAAACTTGAATTTACATTAACCTACATACATAAACTACACTAACCCCTTTTATATACATACACGTAAACTTAATTTACACTAACCTCTCACTTAAAATCAAATTGACAGGCATATCTCATACCAAAACAAACAATAAACAAATAAAAACTCATCGAAAATGAAATTCATGAAATTCACTAACCTTTATGAATATAGTACAGATCAATAACAAAGATGTTGATTCAGATATTGGTTGCACATATATGGTGATTTGTGGATGAAAGGGGGTAAGGGTTCAGAATGATCATAAAAGATGGGTTTTTAAAAATTTACATGAAGAGGGCAATTTTGGTATTATTGTAAAATTTTAAATAAATTTGGGTGTAACTTGTTTTTTTTGGGGTGTGACTAGCACCAGTCTTTTCTCAATGGCATAGTTGTAAATAGGTTTGAAGTATAGGGGTATTTTCATTTTTTTATCAAAAAAATTTGGATCAGAAAATTTCTTCCTCATTTGACAAAACACGACCGTGAGAACACATAGAAACGAAAATGGCGATCTCCACCGCGATTCTTCCACGATCTCCGCCGTAATTCTTCTTCGATCTCCGCCGTGCTTTTTTCAGGTTACATCTCAAACCTTGTTCTGTTCTTCGATCTGAATTTGACTACTAAATTTATAGCGATTTTTCACTTGATTTTGTGTTTATTGGCGTTTAGATCTCTGATTTTCAATTAGGTTAATTTGTAAATTTGATATTGTGGTAGAATTTGAATACAAAGCACACTATAATATACTCTAGAAGCTTTGAATGCTGGAATTCGATACATGTAGACAAATTATGAATGTTCAAATTTTGTGATGTTTTTTTTATATGTTGTTGTGTTTGATAAACTTTGATTTACCTTGTTGCTTATATGTTGTTGCTATATGTTCATGATGACTCTGCTCTAGAACTGTGTTAGGATCATGGAAGAGTGTTATTTGAGCTAATATTTTATTTTGTGTCACTTTACATGCTATCTTGGAAGCTCAATTTGTGATCTACGATATGGTTTTTTTGTTTAGAATTATTTTTACTGTGTGAGTGAGTTTCAACTGTAATAAGATGCAAGTACAATGGTTGTGAATGTTGTTTCTGATTGTGTTTAGCTGATTATGATTATGAAAATGAGTTGAAAACAACTCATGAAAATTGTCATAGCTGGTTTCATAAATTCTGCCATAGAAGGAGTGAGTTTTTTTATAGTTTCACTAAACAGGTTGTTCAAGAATTTCAAGTAGTATGAAGAATTTCAAGGATTTTATGAATGCGAGGATTCCATGTTCGACTATGGCAGTTTCTATGATGCATTACATTTACTTTAATGTCTTTGCTTTCTATCCTTAACTACCAAAATATGCCTATTTTCTTCCATGGATAATAATTTATGCTCTCTACTTTTGCATGGATGTTTTTGTGGCATTTGTCTATTATGGATATTGATTTAATAGATGTTTTATATGTCACTTAACTAAGTTTATAAAGACATGTGATTATTTCATGGATAATAATTTGTGATGTTTCTAAAAAAAATTATGTGATATGTGGCTTTATTGTTCTTAGCATCACTTTTTTATAAAAAGAAAATGAAATAATACATTTTGAAATAAGGGTTAGGCCGACCCATCGAACTGTGTAGCCCACTACTAATTGGGCTGAACTCAATTTTGACAGTCCATGAATAAAGTGGGCCGACCCCCTTCAACCTATTTATTTATATGTGTGAATTCTGCTCTTCTCCCAACAGAAACGTTCGCGCCCAACTGAACTTCCCAAAATACCCATGCGTGAGTTAAGTCACGCATCTTATAGTTGACCCCATTAAGTGGGAAAAGGCATTTATTTTGCTGTTCTATACTCAAATTCTTGTATGAATACATGAAGAAAAACAACACCCGCCTCTATATTAATGTCGGATTTAAGTTGTTGGGTGGTTTGTTCTATTCTACCTGGTTTGTGAGTAAGTAAGTATTCTAGCTTAGACCGGGATTGCGTTCTAATCTGCATAGATACCATTTGCGTATAACTTCTCAATTGAGACTGTGATGTATGGAGGAATTTATGGTGCTCACGCATAGGGGTGGCAAAAATACCCATGCCCATGGATACCCGTGGGTAAAATCCATCACGGGCACGGACGGGTAGCTAAACGGGTATCCATGGGTATAATTAACGGGTATTTGACTACCCATTATTATATGAATACGGACACGGATTTGATGGTACCCATACCCACGGGTACCCATACCCAATAATAAATTAACTTAATTACTAAAATATCCTTATATATCTTATTATTAACCTATTTTTAATTTTTTTTAATTTATATTATTAAGTTGACAGATTAATTTATATTAACCTATTTGGATATTTTGATGTTTTTATTTTACTTCATGAATTTGTATGAATTATGTAAGAATTATGAATTTCCTATGGATTATGATTTATGAAATTTTGAATAGATTATGTATGGATGTTTAAAAGTAGTTGAAGTTTTTTGTTAATTAAAAAAAGTTATTCTTTGTTCCAAAAACTAAATAAATTCAAAAATCCATGGGTACCCACGAATACCCATGGATACTTCAATACCCACGGGTACCCACATAATGGGTACCCATGTGGGTACGGGGCGGGCATGGGTATCATGTTTATCCAACGGGGCGGGCACGGGTATCATACTATCCGTGAGTCACGCAGCGTTAGTTAAGTTGTGCAAATTTTAGCATTTGCGTTACTTATCTAACACAAAGGTATTTTCAGTATTTCAGTTGGGCGCGAGCAAACCTTGTTGAGAGAAGGGCAGAATTCTATATGTGCTGACTCACTGGATCAAGGCAGGCTAGGCCGAGTCGACTCATTTGACAGCTCTATTTTTTATGTCAAATAATTACTTTTTTTTTTTAGCAAATGTCGAATAATTACTTAACTCTACTGGTAAACAACACATTACGACCCGTAAGTTGCAATATTCGAACTTAATTGTAGAAACAAACATAAACAAGAGTTTGAGAAAGTGATATTATAAACTTACTTGAGGATGAGACTATCGGTGAATTGCATGTTGTTGCATGAAGTCCATCCTTGGAGAAACATCTAAATTCAGTTCTTCCATCGTTCCCACAAACTCCACTAGAATCAACGCAACTCTGGCACTCTCCATAGTTTCCGGTCCATATTAATCAAATGGTATAATTGAAAAAATATTATTAACATGTGATATTCATTTCATTTGCTCTATAATCAAATTCACTTGTCATTAATGGTAAATTACCACCCAATTTATCATGGAGTAACGTAGACCTCACCAACGTAATAAATAAAAACGATTGGTTTTGATGTCGAATAACTACTCACCTCTACTATTTTCTTTGTTTTAAAATGAGTGTCACTCTAAAAATAAAATAAAAGGGCAACCCGGTGCACTAGAGCTCCCGCATATGCAAGGTCCGGGAAGGGGTCCCACCATTTATTGTATTGTACGCAGCCTTACTCTGTTTTACACAAGAGGTTGTTTCCAGGACTTGAACTCGTGACCTTTCAGCCTAAAAAAAAGTTTCAAAAAAAAAATGTTACTTTCAATTTTCACAATATCAGTTACATCTTTCCAATTATACTCTTATATACACTACTATATAAATAGTATGTTTACTTTGTATTTATGATAGTAAAAAAAACACCAATATAGTTGATAGAGATAGTTTGTCAAAAAAAAATTATTTAAATCAGTTAATGCCCTGCACATGCTTTTTCATCATTATCACATTCTCTTCCCCAAAAAAATATTGTTGCCCAGACAGATTGATTCACTTGCATCTAGTGAGAAAGAAAGGAAACCATGTCCAAATATTAATTGATCATGCTCAGCTGGTCACTATTAAACTTGTTCCACTGGATTCTTCAACTCTCTTCTTCACAAGCTCTCGACAAAGACTGCCCCCTCCTGCCGTTGAGAACCGTCACCGGAAACGGAAAGTGTGTTTTAACTTTTATGAATAAGAGAGCAACATATATCACCTAAAATGAATCAAAACCACCGATCAAATAATACACCTCTTCTCAAAAGGGTTTAGTTGCTATACTTTACCCAATTCGCCCAGATTTATCAAGAAGGGGATAAATCTTTTCATTTTGCAATTGATAAAACAAAAAACTCCAATATGCTATCAAATGGCAAATTGATAGATCAATTTGAATTATGATGGTGTTTGGTTCGGGTGAAGTTCACAGTTGGTGTTGAACGCTGTGGTCAAGGGAGGCGGAGGAGAAAGTTGGAGGAGAGTTTTGTGGCTGCCAACGATGAATGATTTAAAGGATAAAGTATTGGATTGTTGCTTGGGTTTTCAATTGAGATCAAAGTTCATGGAAGTTGTTTGGAGGAGTGTTTAAGATGCAGAAAATAAAATTAAAAAATATATAAATAAGTGTTAACTTAGAGAACCGGTAAACCAGTAACCCATTTTGAAAAAGTGGTGACGTGACCGAATGAGGGAGTGAGTTTCCAATAGCAATAGGGACAGTCAAAGTGACTGTGCATAGCATTCCTCTTCATCAAATGTAGACAATGTATGAATATTGTTGGTACATCAAATTATCATAGTGTTGCAATTCATACTCCAATAACAATTGCTTTTTTGACATAGAAAAATTTTCTATTGACACAAGTAAAATACTAAAATGCCCCAACGACAATTCACAACCGCTCAATGATACGTCGGCAGTTAATAACCGCTAACACCAACGGCAATTAACTGCCGTTGAGAACTGCATCTTAAAAACGCAGAAACTGCATAACCATAAACACATTCACTCCAAATTCAAAAACATCCCAAGTTCAAAAACATACCAAATTCACCCAAACCTTCATTTGCACGAAAATCATCCAATTTGCTTCAAGTAAATCACAAGTAAGTACCTTTCTTCCTATTTACATGCAATGTAGGTTGTTTAGGGTGTTATTTTCATAATTTTAGCAAATTGTTTAGGGTTTAGGTTAGGTTTAAAAATTGCAAATTATTATAGAATTAGATGTTGTAATTGATTGTTTATGCTGGCATTGTTGTTTAGGGTAGGTTTAGGTGCAATGTAGTTGAATTTGATGTTGAATTAACACTAATTGTGCTAGTATTTTGAAATGCACATAAGGTGTTTGATGAAATGCCTAAGTGAGAAAACCTTGCTTTTTTGTGAATTTTTTTCTTCAAATATGTTCAATTTGATAATGTATGTATGTTATAATGATTATAAGTTTGCATTTTTGTTTTTTTTTTTTGGCAAGTTTGATTAGTTTGGACATAATGATAAAATAACCGTATATTTGTGTAATGCATATATGTTATGATGTTTATAAGTTTGTTTTTTTGGGATTTTTTGGCAAGTTTGATGAATGACATAATGTGGTATCTTACATAAAGTTGGATGAATATGTTAAATTAAATTTTATGAATGCCTAAGTTTAATTTATCATATATGCATAAGTTTAATTTGTGATAATGTAAGGGTTAGAACATTGCTCCATAATTTTGGCATAATGATAACCATAATGTAGAATAACCATAATGTGATAATGTAGTTAGATTAGGTTTGATGAATGCATAAGTTAGATTGGGTTAGAACCATTGTTCCACATATTTATGTTTTTTTAAATTTGTTTTGTACAGATATGGCTAGGGATACGGATGAGCAGCAACGTGTTATTAGAGAGGATAGGATGCGGAAAGGTAAAGCGGCGAGTACCGCTAGCGCTCGGAGAGAAAAGGGGGATCAAAACCCGTATGTCCCTAAGACTCGGAAGCGCAGGGACCCGAGGATAGATGGAGAGGGCTCACAAGCACAGGTGGATTACTCCTCCCAGGTGGTTGATCCGACACCAGCGCATGATTATGTTGGGTATGCAGATGAGGCTTTTGCTGGATATGATCGGATGAAGGAGGATAGGATATTTTATCAGCCGCATGACGAGGCAGAGGATGAGGAGGTGGGAGATGATGAGGGGGTGCCAGAGGATGTTGTGGCAGGGAGAGGAGCATGCCAGGGAGATGCCTGACACACTGACGATCATCCGGGATGTGGTGCAAATTGCTGACGATATTGTGGCTAGCCAAGCCGAGATGACTAAAGAGGAGATCGTCTAGGATTTGATGCGGATAGCTAGTACTAGTCGCCCTGCCCTTACTTATCAGATTTCCAGGCGGCGCAGGGGTAGAGGCAGGGTAGGCAGCAGGGCTGATTATTATTAGGCTTTTTTATGTATTTTTTTGACTATGATGATGATGATGTATTATTATGACATTTTCATATTTCTATGACATTTACGTACGTTTGTTTTATATTATTTCTTGCGTTTTAATTTTACCATTTTCCTATTAAATATTAGATGAATATGTTTAGGTATCAATTGGTTATTAGATGAACATTTTAGATGAATTTTCAATTGGTTATTGGATGAAAATCTTAGATGAATTTGTTTAGATGTCAAAGGATTTGGTTTGGTTAGGAAAGACACTGGAAAATGGAAAATGTGGCTCTGGAAAATGATCAACACGTAGCGGTTGTTAACAACCGCTAGACTCCAACGGGAGTTAACTGCCGGCGCATGTCCTAACGGTTGTTAACAACCGTTGGGGACATTTATGTATTTTACTTGTGTCAATTGGAACTTTTCAATATCAGAAAAACAATTTTCTACTCCAATTAAGTCTAAAAGAGAACCCAAACCAAAGTCCTGAATTTTTGAGTTAGTACTTTGTGCTAGAAACTAAACATATAGCATTGAAAATATCTTAAAATTTTTTATGCAAAACATGACGAAGTTTTTCATTGACTCCCATAAAGTGTTTGACGGCTTTAGAAGTAGAAATTTAGTGTCTAAGGCCTAATATAGTAACTTAAAAATGCTCATTATACAATTTCATATAATGCTCATTCACACAAATATAGTGACCAAAAATTATAATAGTATCCCAGTAGAAATAAATAAATAAAAATTAAGAGTTTGGGAGGACCGTGGTCTCTATTGGTTCCTCTTCTAGTTCTGTCTCTGTTGTAATTGAATTTGTCTCTTGCCAATCTGATGAAGACATATTTGAGAGTTGTAGTGGTGGCCTTTTAGGAGAAAATAAGACAGGTTTTGGAGGAAATGTGACCGATGAAAGCGGTCCTTGTAGCATTTCAATTACTTTATTCATTGGTGGTCTATCTAATGGATTTGTTTGAATGCACCATAGGCTCACCATAGTAATCTTTTTAACCATATCATTTTCTTCCTCTGAAATTGTCAAAGAATTTAAAAGATCATTACCTTGCTCAAGATCCTTATAAATCCAGTCTGGAAAGTACATTTCAGAAGTACACGACCCTCCAGTTTGATAGTTCTTTCTTCCTCCAATCATTTCAAGAATCAACATACCATAACTGTATACATCAGATTTGTAAGAAACACCACCAAATGCTCTGCTAAATACTTCTGGCGCCATATATCCTATAGTTCCTCTTGTCCCCGGTATTGACACAATACTATCATTCATTTGACATATTTTTGCTAGTCCAAAATCAGAGATTTTTGGGCAAAAGTTTTCGTCCAAAAGAATGTTTTGAGGTTTGATATCAAGATGCAGTATCCTTGAACTACATCCTTGATGCAAGTACTCTAAACCTCTAGCAATGCCGATAGCAATTTGGAACAAAGTGTTCGAATCAAAATCACAAACAGCGTCAGGAAATCCACTTTTATAGATGAATTTGTCTAGTGATCCTTTGGGCATGAACTCATATATTAGTGCTCTTTTATTTGCCTCGTAACAATAACCTAAAAGTGACACAATGTTCATGTGTGATGTTCTACTGATGCTAGCAACTTCATTTATGAACTCTTCCCCATTTCCTTTTGACTCGTTTATTACTTTCACTGCCACTTGACGACCATCCGTTAAACTTGCTTTGTACACAACACCATATCCTCCGTGGCCTAATTTATCACGGAATGAGTTTGTGATCCTTTTTACTTCTGCATAACTGTATCTTCTCGCAATAGATAAATTGTAACTTTGCATGAAAACCTCCACATTGTTGTCGACATGTTTTCTTCTTTTCCTGAAAATAGTCATTTGCGGTCTACGTATACCCTTTTTAAAGTAACAACTGATGAAAATAATAAAGAACATTGTTACTCCAAATCCAGCAACTGAAGCACCTGAATTTATGCAAAACATATAAATAATTTTTATCAGTTCTTTTATAATACAATTAACGTACCTGAAAGTGGGATGAGAATTGAGAAACACAGATTATAGAAAGTGATATCGTTTATTATACTTACCAATCACAATTAACCTCCTGTCCCGTTTTGACCCTACATTTCAAAAATCAAATTAGATAGAACTTATACATTCATTGTTTAGTAGAGAAATGCACATTTATTCTCTCATTGCTTTGCATTTTTTAGCAGCAAAGAAGACAAATAGCCTCCAAAAATCTTATACATGCCACTATTGTAGGCTTTGATGAAGAGCAAATTTTGGATGTTTTTGGGGTAAAAGCAATGTTGAACAACAAATTCATGTTGATTTTGATAGGGAAAACAGAAAAGAAAGACCGCAGGCTTTGGACAAATGCACAATCTATAGAAACATATAACTACTTTGTTCCTCTAACAGAGAAGAAAAACTCTAGTCTTTGGACAATGCACAACCTGTTGAAACATATACTTTGAATCTATGTTATTGTCATTTCTAAAGTGACACTCAATCAATATAAGTTTTATTTTCGATGACTCTTCCAATTTATCTAGAACAAGCTCACATAAGAATACGTTGAAAATACACTTACTTTTTATGAGATTAGCACAACTATTTCACTTGACTATATTTTCTAATAAGTGAGGAGTTAGTTATTTGTGCTTATTATCAAAACCAGAGCTAGTATGACTCATTTTTATATATGTGTGTCCAAATCAATTTTATTTGATGTTGTGATCGAGCAATTGCTCCCGATCATAAGGACCAAAAAAAAAGTCTAATTACTACTTAACTCTACGCTTAAGCCATTGAGCAGTGCTATATCTCGCTATACAAAAGATTCGCGAAAGCCATGAAAACATGGGTGTCAATATGTAAGAACAAAATAAAGAAACTTTCAGGATGATACCTTTCACTATACATTAAGCAATTTCCTAACACATTAGGGGATAAGTTGCAATATTACAGCTTAGTTGTAGAAACAAAAATATATAGGAGTTTGAGAAAGTGATAATATTTACATACTTGAGGATAAGGGCAATGGTGAACTGCATGTAGTGGTAGAAGTTCCATTCTTACAGAAACATTTGAATCCAATTCCTCCATCGTTGCCACACACTCCACCGGAATCAACACACTTCTGACACTCACTATAATTTCCCGTCCATTTCAACTCAAAACCCTTTTCTAATGCTTGGTTTACATCATTAACCGTTGCAATTTTCGCAGCTTGGGTGTCCAAAATCGGAATCTCAACAACACTCCTCGGTAAACTTGTATTGTAATTGTATAACAAAGTTACTTTAGACGAAGTATTACCATAACGTTGAAAGAAAGTGTTGTTGAATGTGCTGTTCTTATGATTGTCACTCAAGGCACATATATTACTCCAGTAATCATCTCTTGCAACTCTAAGTCTCAGTGTTGCATTGTTCCATTCAAGAATACGATATTTCACGAAATTGATCGTTATCTTCGGGACTTTTCCTTCGCATGTAAGCTTCATATTAGGATCGGAAACACCACAATAATTTCCTCTATTTTCTCCCCAGAATGGATATTCAAGATTTGTGATGTTGCTTTCACAGTTAAAAGTTTTGCTACAGTTTGTGTATTGGTTATTATCAACACAAAGACACTTTGGAATATTGATGATTGAGATCATCAATATTATGGAGTAAAAGAAAATAACAATGGAAGAAGAATGATGAATCAAAGGTTTCATTCTTGGGCTAGAACAAAGAAGTATGTGGTGGAACAAAGTGTGAGTGATAAGATTGGTTTTGGTGTGATAAAAATATAGAATTGACTTAGTCAACTTAAAATTAATGATAGAGTTGATTCATTCAACTCTTCACCTTTCACTTTCAACTTTAGTTAAATGCGTGATAATTTCAACACTTTCTTCTCTGATTTTTCTACGAAACCGAATAGAAACTTCAATGTAGTATTGAAGTCAATGATGATGTTAACTCTCTTCACATTGTCATGTGTTACATTTAATTGTTACAATCTAGTAATTGAAGAAACAAAAATAAAAGAAATTGATTAACTCTTTTTACCCCATAAAGGAAGGAAAAGACTAACGGGTGCTTCAGTACCGGTGGTTCGATGCTGGTTAAAGATACTAAAAAACAAAATTATATAATAGTTATATGGTAGGGACAATGCATAATATATATATATAAGATTTAAAGTTTAAAAAAAAAAACAAGCTAACACCTCAAATGTACCTTATCAAATAATTATTCATCATTATCATCAAATTAAAGTAGACAATATTGACTTCAAAATAATATACAAATAATAATTAGAATATATTTGTCTCTTTCTTTACCTTTGTGGTCCTTTAGTTACGTTTGTAGGCCTTAAGGCCTCCACGTTAGCTTATTTGTGTGGTTTTGATTGGTGTGGTTTTGGTCTTAGCTTTGTGTTTTGGTGGAAGTATGCAATCTTTCTTAGAAAGTGGTCAACTCTTTTTCACGTAGTTGAGTCCGGACTTCTTAAGATATGTGTTTGTTTTAAGTTTACCAAATTTATTTTTGGGAATAACATTTCTTGGAATATAAAGATAGGAATTTTATTTCAAGGTATTTAAAAAAAAGATGTTTGTTTAACATTATAATATACCTGGGAATCATAAAAATAGGATTTATAATAGACAATTACTCATGGATTTAAAAAATTTCTATTCCAGGAACGTTTTATACCTTGTAATAAAATTTAGTAAACTTGTAACAAATATAAGCATTTGTATTTCTATCGTTTTATTTTCAGGAATCTATGAATATAACTTGAAACAAACGCATGGTAACCGAAAGAGTTGACCAAATAAATGTAAAAGAGTTGACCACTCATAATTTGCTTATAGTATCCTTTAAAAAAAACAAATGTAAAGAATAATAATTATACTACACCGAAAATTGGATAAAATAAAACTTCTTTTAGGGATTCTTCTAAAAAAAAAAGCTTATTTTCGTGTAATTTTCCAAATGTGACACTCATAATTAATGAAATAGAGAGTAAATAATATAATTCTTTTGGTACAAAAAGAGCAAATATGGGGCATTTCGCCGGTTTAAGAGATATGATGTTGGAAATTCAAGGGTAATTATATTGGAAAATTGGTACAACACAACTGTCAATTTGTGGTTAAACAAATGACTCCAAAATTGTATAGCTAATGTGCCGCCCGGATCTTGTGCTCTACTATTTCCATCGTAGGTGGAGCCAGGATTATTTTTTTTTAAACAAGTTTTTTTTTTTTTTTTAAACCAGTTATGGTAGAATATATTATATCATTAAAGATGATTCATCTCGTATAGGGTGTGCAAAAGAGAACCATCCATAAAAAAAATACAGCTAAATGTCTGTGCCATAAGTGGGCACTCCTGAATAAAAACAAAGCAACACAAGGCTAAAATAAAACACCCATACAAGGTAAATGGTGCCGCCACCGGTCGTGGTAACTAAAAGCATAAGTAGGCTTGTTTGCCTTTAACCAAGAAAAAGACAACAATTTAATATTATCTACTAAATAATCCAAAGTATCAATCTTCTGGTTAAAAATCATGTTCTTTCTTTCCTTCCAGATAACCCAGACAGTAGCCATTCAGATTACCGTTAGAAAAGAGTGAATAGCTCGCGGAAACCCCGCCGAATGAAAAAACTGATGAAGATGATCGGAGATAGACACTGGAGCAATAAAAGAAATGTCTAGCCACACCACTCCAAAATGAGGACAATGAAATGGGAGATGATCCACTGTCTCGGGAGAATCACAACCAGCAATGCAAGATATGTCGTCGAGAGGAATGATGCGCCGACGGAAGAGGTTATCTTTAGTTGGCATTCGATTGCGGAGAAGTCGCCAAACAAAGATAGAAACCTTAAGCAGAGCTTCCTTCACCCACACATCGTCAAACCGACCACGTTCGGAAGGCACACCTGGCGTCGTGAGATAAGCATAAGTACCCTTCACGGAGTAGCCATGTAAAGGATCCAGCATCGACCGCCACCTGTCAATAGTACGGTCTTGCAAAACAACATTATGCAACAGAGATGCACACTAATATCAGGGGAATCGAATACAAAGAATATAATTTGATTAAAACAATAACTGTTTAAATATAAAAGGTATATATGAAATCCTAAACTAATATTTTTTTGTTTGTTAAAGAAATTTATAACTATATTTAGTATGAGAGACATTAATCAATAAATATATTTAAGATACAAAAAAATAGGAGTGCATATGTTCTAGGGTTAAATATGTTTTTAGATCTTACAAAATCATACACTTAAAATGTAATAGGGACTAAACTTAAAATCTCATAATTTTGTAAAAACTAAAAACATATTTAACCATATATTGTGTACGCAACTTTGAAATTTATTTCAAAAAGAGAATTTGGAAATGAAAAGTGTATTTCTAAGGACACACAAAAATGACAATCGACTAACCAAACAAATGAGCTCAAGTGGTTAACGAGTTCCACCAAAGGATAAATTATTCAGGAGAACCTGAGTTTGATTCTTGATTGGAACAAATTTTATCTAATCTTTATTTACTTCCTAATCAAACACTAGATTACCATGACCCATTTACCATGAGAACTGGAGGATTAACACAAAAAAATAAATGAGATATATCATTATGATTAATTTTATTTAAAATGTGTTGTATAAATGACCGTATTGATATATTTGACGAAATATGACATAATTTAAAATAATATGAAATATAAAATTAATGATGCTTGTTGCCAACTAATCTAGTAACATGGTAAAAAAATAAACATTTTGCTGGCAAAAAAAATAAACATTTTAATTAGATTAATTGGGGAGACCAAGGCCTAATTGTACTTAATGAAACATTTTCAATATTTTTTTTGATGAAACATTTTAATGTACTTTAGTTGTAGCGGCGTATAAACAAAAATATTGAAAATGTGGGGGGATCACGGCCTCTATTAGGGCCCCCAATACCTCAGCCACTATAGCTGACTATATCATAGATGGAAATTGGTATTTTTCTATTATTATGTAGAAAAAATTTCGTCACACGTGTGAACTCACCAAGAACATGATTATTTCAACTTTGTTCAATTCCAGACACTAGAGTTTGAGATCACTCCAAATCTAAAATTCTGATATTAAAGATATTTAGCAGATAAGGCCTCTTAATTAGAGTTTCTTGGGGCAAATTCGTTTCTAAACAATTTGACATGCAGTGCGGAATGGACATTGATTTAGATATACCCACGGAAATTTACAGTGGTATTGGGTTGTTGGTAAAATCTCAAATACTTCATCCGTCTCAAAATATAAGCAAATTTTATTTTGTAGGTTCATTTAATTAATGATGTATGTAGTTCATAGTATTGATTATATACCTCATTAATTGAAGACTATTATTTTTCCCATCCTATGGCCTTCTCGCACGCCCTATGTAAATTATGAAAATGTCTTTTGGATTATAAAATCTGGAACATGAATGCATGTTCTGGAATATAAAATCCGGACAACTGCGAAGTATAAAAGGAACTTCACCCTCCATTTTTACAGTTTCACTTTCACCATTCACTCTCTTTCTCTCTCTACATTATCCCAAAATCCGAACATCACAAATCTTGTCCAAATTTGAAGTTTTGTAGCTCAAAAGCACCGCATTTCAACCCTTGTCAAACATCATGGAAGGTAAGTTCGATTTCTGTACATTTGCATGGTTAATTTGATAGTTATTTTTTTTGGAATTCTGGTTGGATGCAATCCGGATTTGTTTTTCCGGACTAGATTGTTAATGTTCGGAGTTCGAAATTCGGACAAACCCAGAACGGTTTTTTGCTTCTGTTTTGTGCTGTTTGATTGTGTTGTTTGATTGTGATGTTTGATTACCCTAATTTGAATGTTACAGAAGGTTCAACATCTAATACTCAGCGCGTAAGGGATGCAGGGCATGCTTCCCATAGGAGAGCGCGTAGGCAACAGCTGGAGGATGAAGGCGGTGTTCCTCCGAGGCGCTGGGGTGCTAGAGGACGTCGTGCTGATGTCGAGCCTGATGTCGAGCATCAGCCGGAGAAGCAAGAGTATATGGATTTGCAGCAAAAGCAGCCTGAATGTATAAAAAAAATCGACACTTATTCGAAATGTTACGAAACTTTGCACATCATCTATATGTATTTTTATAGAGGTGTCTATAAAGTTTCGTAGCATTTCGACTAAGTCTCGATTTATTTTTATTTTTCGACCGAACCGTGCAAAATCACAATTTTTTCAAGTGTGAGTCCGAAAAAGTGTCCTAGAGGTTAAACTTCTTCACGCTTTTTTGCACTCATGTTTAGAACAAAAAAATAACATCTCCCACAAAAAATTTGAATTTTTTGACAAGGAACGGATTAAATATGAATTTTTAACGCGTCTAAAATTAAAGACACGGAAACATCAAAACATCAACCTAAAAATTGAATTTTGAGCTGTTTTTTTTGCAGACACCTGTATAAAAATACATATAAAGGATCTTCAAATTTTCTTAGTATTTCGAGTTATCCTCAATTTATTTTGAATTTTTTACTGAAACGCGTAAAATTGCAATATTTTTTCAACTGCGCATCCAGAAAAGTTATATAGAGGTTGAATTTTTTTCATTATTTTTTGTTCACATATTAAGAACATAGAAAAAACATTTCCTGCAAAAAATTAGAATTTTTCGACAACGGATGGATTAAATATGAATTTTTAATGCGTCAATAATTCAAGAAACCAAAACATCAATACGTCGACCTAGAAATTGAATTTTGATATGGTTTTTTTTGCAGAAAACTCTAAAAAAACATATATAGAGGGTCTGTAAAGTTTTGTAGAATTCTGAATAAGTTTCGATTTATTTTTGTTTTTTCGACTGAAACGCGTAAAATCACAATAAAAAGCAGCAAAGCTAGCGGCAGTTAACTGTCGGCGCATATGCCAGAGGCAGTTAACTACCGCTGGGGGTAATTTGATCATTTACTTGTGTCAATAGAAAATATTCAATATCAAAAAAGCAATTCTCATCAAACTTAGGAACCAAAACAGCATTTAAACTTTAAATATAGAGTAGTATTATTTGAACAACTCTTTTAAACTCTTTTAGTACAACTTTTGTATTAAATATGAATTAAGCGTAATTAAGATATGAGCAATGCTATTTGGCTCGACAACTTTTTCGTGGGATACACGCAAATCTATTATTAGCCAATCAGATAATGCTAACTATAAAAAGTCAAAGTGCTGGCCGGAAATCATGGTGCATGTGGAATAAACCAACAGTGATGATGCATTCGGCCATTCTCGTCTCTTACCGCAAAGCATTTTTCTTAAGATATTTATAGGCAATTTCTATGGTACACTCGATAATTTTGAGTGTACCGATACACCCGTGTATTTAAATGAATAGTTTAATGATTTATTATAATAATTATATTATATTTTTCAAAAGTGTCGGCAAAGCAAAATTCAAATTTTTTTAATTTTTATTACTCATAATAGTGAATATTGATTATTTTTTTCAATAAAATGTTAAAAAATTTAGTATAATTCTTTATAAAAAATAAAATGATGTTTTTTCTTATGGGATAATATTTTCTAAAAAATTATCTTTAACTTATAGATTTATAAAATAGTGTACTGGTACACCTTAATTGAAGGGTGTACCGTAGAAACTCATATTATTATATGATTATTTAATGTATTAGTTCTTCAAAAACAATTTCAATATCAATATATATACTTAACTCTCCCAAACTCTTCTCTCTAAACACGTTGAAACTCCAAAATACCTTGCGAGTTTAATCAAAAGTTTAGAGCAACCATAATTGCATCTGCACATAAAAACACTGAAAAAAAATGAGTATTAGAAGAAATTAACCATAAAATATTCTCTTCAATTTTTTTTTAAAGATTTTAGTCTTTGGTGTTTAGAGAGCGTGGGTTCAAATATTTTCCATGCATGATTTGGTGTTTTAAGTTTACGGTTCAAATATCAGGAACATGTTTGCATCGTAGGCTGCAATTTTTTCAAAAAACTGAGTTTCAAGGTGTTTTCTGCAGATTTATCTTTGAATTAAGGAAGCTTTAAATCAAATGATACATTTCCAATTGGTGCAAGTTTCAATGCTCATGAAACACTATCACAAGTGCATGTTTAGACAAGTATGGTGCATGACTTGAATTCACAACAGAAATAATAAGATTGATATATAAAAAATAAAAACAGTAAGTGGCCAGTTTAGAGTCAATAATTAAGCCACTACGATCCCTATAATTTGTACAAAATGGACTTTCAAGTTCAACAAATTAATTCCATATTTGTATGCCAGAAATAGTTACACAAGTTAATTAGTCCATTTGATTTATTGAAAGAACAATTATTTTGATTCTGTTATTGATATTGTCTCATACAGATCAGATGAAGACATGTCTGACACTTGTAATTGTGGCCTTTCAGGTGAATATAAGACGGGCTTTGGAGGATATGATATTGTTGAAAGTGGTCCTTGCAACATTTCTATTACTTTATTCATCGGTGGTCTATCTGATAGTTTAGTTTGAATGCGCCACAGACTCACCAAAGTAATCTTTCTGACCATATCATTTTCTTCCTCCGAGACTGTCGAACAATTTAAAAGAGTATTACCTTGCTCAAGATCCTTATAAATCCAATCTGGAAAGTACATTTCAGAAGTACATGACCCGCCAGTGTCGTAGTTCTTCCTTCCTCCGATCATTTCAAGAATCAACATGCCATAACTATATACATCAGATTTGTAAGAAACTCCACCAAATGATCTATTAAATGCTTCTGGTGCCATATATCCTATTGTTCCTCTTGCCCCTAATATTGACACAATACTATCCTTCTTTTGGCATATTTTCGCTAGTCCAAAATCAGAGATTTTTGGGCAAAAATCATCATCCAAAAGAATGTTTTGAGGTTTTATATCAAGATGCAGAATCCTTGAACTGCATCCTTGGTGCAAGTACTCTAGACCTCTAGCAATGCCAATTGCTATTTGGAACAAAGTGTTCCAATCAAAATCACAAATAGCGTTAGGAAATTCACTTTTATAGATGAACTTATCCAATGATCCATTGGGCATGAATTCATATATTAGTGCTCTTTTGTCCACCTCATAACAAAAGCCTAAAAGGGACACAATGTTCATGTGTGATGTTCGACTAATGCTAGCAACTTCATTTATGAATTCTTCTCCATTTCCTTTGGATTCATTTATTACTTTCACCGCCACTTGACGACCATCAATTAAACTTGCTTTGTAAACAACACCATATCCTCCTTGGCCTAATTTAACTCGGAAAGAGTTTGTTATCCTTTTTATTTCTTTATAACTATATCTTCTTGGCATAGATGAATTATAACTTTGCATGAAAACTTCTACATTGTGGTCAACAACTTTTCTTCTTTTCCTGAAAATACTCATATTCGGTCTCCCATTACCCTTATTAAAGTAACAACTGATCATAATAATAATTGTTACTCCAAATCCAGCAACAATAGCACCTGAATTTATGCAAAGGAACATATAAATAGTTTTCATCAAATTGTATCTAGAAAAGAAATTAATAGTACCTCTCAATGTGGGATGAGAAACACTTATCATAGAAAGTGATATTGTTGGTCCTTCTTACCTATCACAGTACGACTCCTGTTTCGTTCTGTACCTACAATTCAAAAATCAAATTAGATAGAACTTATTATAATTAATAATCATGCTCATGCATTGTCTCTAAGAGAAATGGTCATTTATTTTCTCATGTGTAGTTTGTAGCAGTAATGAGGAGAAATGGCCTCATGAAAATTTTCTGTGTACTCCTATTTAGGCTTTGATGAATAACAATTTTGAAATTTTTGCTGGGAGAAAAACAATTTTGAACAACACACTCATGTTGATTTTGATGGGGGAAAACGGAGAAAAAAGACTGCAGCCGTTGGAAAAATGCACAACCTATAGCTAACATATGATTCAGCGTATCATGCAAATTAATTTAGGAGGTAAGTTGCAATTTACAACTTAGTTAGAAACAAACATTTATAGGAGTTTGAGAAAGTACAGTATACATACTATTGTTCGAGGTTAAGACCTTTTGTGAAGCACATGAAGTTGTATGCGATCCATCTTTGCAGAAACATCTAAATTCATTTCCTCCATCATTGCTGCCACACACACCATCAGAATCAACGCACTTTTGACACTCTCCATAATTTCCCGTCCATTTCAAATCAAAACCGCCTTGTAATGCTTTGTTTATATCATTGAGCGTTGCAATTTGTCTGACTTGGACTGCCAAAATTGGAAACTCAACAATAACACTCGGAGTACATGTGAGTGAGGCGGAAGCAGGATCCACAATTGTGTAGGAAACTTTAGTATTACCACAGGTAGTACTAAAAATATTTGTTATACTTGTTTCACAATTGTATAACAGACTTACATTATACGAAACATCACCATCACGTTGAAACATAGTGTTATCGAATGTGCTGTTCTTAGGATTGCTACTCACATTCACAGCACAAATACCACTCCAGCAATCTTCTCTGGCGACTGTGAGTTTTTGTATTGTATCGTTCCAATCAAGAATGCGGTATTTGACGTCGTTGATATTTATCTTTGGAACACTTTCTTCGCATGTAAGATCCATATTAGGATCGGAAGAAACACCACCACAATATTTATCTCTATTTTCTCCCCAGAATGGATACTTGATGTTCGCGATGCTGCTTCCGCAGTTAAAAGCATTGTTGCAGTTTGTGTATTGGTCATCATAATCGCACAAACAAGTTGGGATATTGATGATTGAGATTATCAAAAGGGTGAAGGAGAAAAAGGAAATAATAATGGAAGAAGATGGATGATGAAGCATAGGTTTCATTCTTTCTTGCACTAGACCAAAGAAGTAATAGTGGACCAAATGTAATTAATAAGATAAGATTGGTTTGGGTTAGATAAACTTAACATCTTGATTTAGTCAGCTTAAAATTAATAATTATAGTGAGAGTTGATTCAACTCTACTTTCACGTTTCAATGTATCTGAACTTTCACACTTTGTGAAGTTTCTAGGAAACTACAATGTAGAATTCAATGCATTAATTTAGTGTTGTAGTCAAGAATGATGATGCTTAACTCTATTCGTCTTTTATAATAGGAATCTCTAACAAAAACCACAAGTGTTAATATTTTTTTTTTTTAAAAAAACATCGAAGTGATATGCATAATTAATTTAATATATTACTACGTAAATTTTGTTATTTCTCTACCCACTTATACCCATTTTTTCACCACCTCCAGATTGTGTTAACATTTTATAACAGATTGTTGTCAGCATTAACTATAGTCACCGTATAAATTTGAAATTTGGCCTGTTACATCTGCACATGAAAGAAAAGAAAAACGAGAATTACAAGAAATTACGCAACAGGTGGCCATCTTACGTTCACCTCTATTTTTTGTGATTTTAGTGGTTGGTGATATTACGCAACCGGTGGCCATCTTACGCAACAGGTTTAAATATTTTCCATACATGATTTGGTGTTTTATGTTTATGGTGTTACAGGTTTGCATCGCAGGCTGCCACTGTTTCAAAAATCTGAGTTTCACAGTGTGTTTTGCAGATCATCTTTGAGTTCAAGAAGCGTTAAATCAAAAGATACATTTACAATTGATTCCTTCTGTATGAGATAAATTAGAAGTGAAAAGCATCATAAGTGCAAGCTTCAATGCTCATGAAACACTATCATAAGTGGAAAGTTTAGGAAAGTATGGTGCATGACTTGAATTCACAACAGAAATAATAAGATTGATATATAAAGAAACAAAAACAGTAAGTGGCCAGTTTAGTACCAATAATTTAGCCACTAAAATCACTATAATTTGTACAAAAATGGATTTTGAAGTTCAACAAATTAATTGATCCATTTGATTTATAGATAGAACAGTTATTTTGACACTGTAACTGAATTTGTCTCATATAAATCAGATGAAGACATATATGACAATTGTAGTGGTGGCCTTTCCGGAGAAAATAAGACCGGCTTTGGAGGATATGACACTGATGACAGCGGTCCTTGCAACATTTCTATTACTTTATTCATTGGTGGTCTATCTGATGGATTCGTTTGAATGCACCATAGACTCACCATAGTAATCTTTCTAACCATATCATTTTCTTCCGTTGAGATTGTCAACCCATTTAAAACAGTATGGTTACCTTGCTCAAGATCCTTATAAATCCAGTCTGGAAAGTACATTTCAGAAGTACATGACCCGCCAGTGTCGTAGTTCTTCCTTCCTCCAATCATTTCAAGAATCAACATGCCATAACTATATACATCAGATTTGTAAGAAACACCACCAAATGCTCTACTAAATACTTCTGGCGCCATATATCCTATAGTTCCTCGTGTCCCCAATATTGACACAATACTGTCCTTCCTTTGACATATTTTAGCAAGTCCAAAATCAGATATTTTTGGACAAAAGTCTTCATCCAAAAGAATGTTTTGAGGTTTGATATCAAGATGTAGTATCCTTGAACTACATCCTTGATGCAAGTACTCGAGACCTCTAGCAATGCCGATAGCAACTTGGAACAAAGTGTTCCAATCAAAATCACAAACAGCGTCAGGAAATCCACTCTTATAGATGAACTTATCCAGGGATCCTTTGGGCATGTATTCATATATTAGCGCTCTTTTATTCACCTCATAACAAAAACCTAAGAGTGACACAATGTTCAGGTGTGATGTTCTACTGATGCTAGCAACTTCATTTATGAACTCTTCCCCATTTCCTTTTGACTCGTTTATTACTTTCACTGCCACTTGACGACCATCCGTTAAACTTGCTTTGTACACAACACCATATCCTCCATGGCCTAATTTATCTCGAAATGAGTTTGTGATCCTTTTTACTTCTGTATAACTGTATCTTCTCGCAATCGATAAATTGTAACTTTGCATGAAAACCTCGACATTGCTGTCAACATGTTTTCTTCTTTTCCTGAAAATTGTCATTTCCTGTCTACGTATACCCTTTTTAAAGTAACAACTAATCATAATAATAAAAAACATTGTTACTCCAAATCCAGCAACTGACGCGCCTGAATTTATGCAAAGAACAGATAAATAATTTTTATCAGTTCCTTTATAAAACAATTAACCCCTCTTGAAAGTGGGATGTGAAACACAAATTATAGAAAGTGGTATTGTTTATTATTCTTACCAATCACAATAAACCTCCTGTTCCGTTTTGACCCTACAATTCAAAAATCAAATTAGATAGAACTTATACATGCATTGTCTAGAAGAGAAATGCTCATTTATTCTCTCATTGCTTTGCATTTTGTAGCAGCAAAGAAGAGAAATAGCTTCCAAGAATCTTCTATATGCCACTATTATTGTAGGCTTTGATGAAGAACAAAATTTGGACGTTTTTGGGGTAAAAGCAATGTTGAACAACACATTCATGTTGGTTTTGATAGGAAAAACAGAAAAGAAAGACTGCAGCCTTTGGACAATGCACAAACCTATAGAAACATATAGCCTTTGGACAATGCACAAAGCTATTCAACCTATTATTATTGAGATATTGTTCAGAAATTTTTGTTCGCTTCAGTTAAAAAAATATTGCATTTGATGTTGTTATAATAATATTGTTAAACTTGTTCACATCTTTTACTCACATTGTTTTACATTTTTTTATATTGAACGCTATCTAGATATGATAAAATCCACATGTTATTTTTAAAAGAAAATAGGGCACTAAATTTATACTTCACACACGACACAACACTCAAAATATCAAGGTCGATCATGACTTATTGGTAGAAACAAATATAAATAAGAAAGAACAAGGGTTTGAGAAAGTGAAATTATTGGCATACTTGAGGTTGTGGCCTTTTCTGAATTGCATGAAGTTGTATTCGACCCATCCTTACAGAAACATCTGAATTGAGTTCCTCCATCATTCCCACAAACACCACCAGAATCAATGCACCTCTGACACTCTCCATAATTGCCTGTCCATCTCAACTCAAAACCGTTTTTTAATGCTTGGTTAAGACCATTACTATTTACAACATGCGCAGCTTGGGTTCCTAAAATCGGAATCACAATAATAAAACTCGAAACACATGGTAAAGCTGAATCTGCATCCGCAACAGTGTACAAAACATCAGTATATTCACCACATGTAATACCATAAACCATACTCTGTTGATTCTCAACGCAACCGTATAACAGAGTTACTTGAGAAGAACCATCACGTTGAAACAGAGTGTTACCGAATGTGCTGTTTTTAGGATTTTCACCCACATTCATAATATTGTCACGCACATTTACAGCACAAATACCACTCCAGTAATCGTCTCTGGCAACTCTGAGTCTCTGTGTTGTATTGTCCCATTCAAGAATACGGTATTTGACCAAATTAATTGTTATCTTAGGGACACTTCCTTCGCATACGAGCTCCATCTTAGGATCACCAGAAACACCACAATACTTTTCTCTGTTTCCTCCCCAGTACGGATACTTGAGGTTTGAGATGCTGCTACTTTCGCAGGTAAAAGCGTTGTTGCAGTTAGTGTGTTGGATATTATTGTTGTCACAAAGACATGTTGGAATTTTGGTGATTGAGATCATCAAAACTGCTAACGAGAAAAAGAAAATAATAATGGAAGATGAATGGTGCAGCAGTGGTTTCATTCTTGAGCTATAGAATCAAAAAAAAAAAAAATAGTCGAAACAATTCAGAATAAAATAGGATAGGTTTTGGTGACATAAAGATAAACAATTTATTTAGTCAACTTAAAATTAATAATAGGAGTTGATTTAGTCAACTTAAAATATGATAATTTCCACACTTTGTGATGTTTCTACGAAACTAGATCGATACAATACAACTACAATAGAATTTAATATCAAGATCTTAGTTTTAGTCGTAGTTTGAAGTCAACAATAGTATACTCCCTTGAAGTCAACAATGATATACTCCCCCAATACCTAATTATAAAACAATTTAAAAAATAAAATAAAAAGTGTTTGTCCTTAAACATAAGATCATCTATAAATTTTTAGATGTACTACCTCCATTCTTATATATAAGACTCATTTGCTAAAAACACAAGAATTAAGAAAATTAGTTTTAGCATTAAATTTGTCAACAAAGTAAATTCTCTTGACAAAATTATTAACCATGAGTAGAGAATCCATCTAAAAAATTATGTTACTAGAGCTCAAGAAATTAACTAGCAATATCTATTATGATGTGAAGGGTCTCGAGTTTCGCCTCCTGATAAAGAGGATGTGATCTATCCTTGTACAACCGTAAGTATTATGCCGGTTTTATCAAAAATAAAATGTATCGAACCACATAGACCGCGCGTAGTTCAGACATCGCTCAAATCCATCGAATTTCTAAACCAAGTTTGTAAAAGTAATTTTGGTATTGTGAACACAAGTAAAATATAACAAGATAGAGAAAGTTGTGCTGAGATTAGGTTTCAATAGTTTTTCATCAAATGTTTCATCTTAATCGATCATATACTTTTTATGTTTCAGATAAAACCCACTTATCCCCCAGCATAGGTTTCCATTTTAGGACAACAACGTAAGTTCCATTGGACCTACCGACTTTCGATGTTCGATGGAAAAATAGTCGATTGGCATAGGATTAAATACTTATACATGAATATAGGCATAACCGTTATTTCTAGAGTGATAGTATACATATACATGATTTAAACGATGTCCCTTAGATAATAAGGCATGTTACTGCTCAAACTAAATCAAAATTTCATTTGTGGAGTGTTCGCCAACAAAAGCTTTAAGAACAAAGTTAAACTAAAGATTATATTGAATGGATGAATCATATATAACTAGCCATGTTAAGATTACTGCATAGAATCCAAGCTATTTACATCTAATCCCAACACAAAATATAGTTTAGTTACCCATGGAGAACATAAATAACAAGAAAATGACTACATCTCTATTTAGAGTTTATGCAAGTGTAAGTTCGCTAGTCGTAATGATGCTAGCTTAGCGAATCGAGCTTTCTTCATTGGAGGGAAAAACCAGTTGTCTTCTAATATTTCTTGAAACCGTCTTAGTTTTCTTAGGGACCAAATCTCGCCTACCAAATCGCCTTTGGCAAATCTCCATTAAACTCTGTGTTTTGGCTCGCTTTCATGTCGCTTAGCTGCCTAGCAAATCGAGTTTGTCCCAAATGTCTTTGTGATGATCTAGATTGGATTCCAGTGTGTATACCTGTATCACTTTGTTTCGCATTGATGTATTCGTGTCCAAAACCTACAAAAAGGTGTGGGAAACTGACATAATAGCTTCCTGACATAGTTTTGCAATATAAACTGTATTTATATATAATTGGGGGGTTTTGATAAATAAATGCAATTTGGCACTTATCATCTACGCAACAAAACAAGAGTGAATTCTATTGGAGAAGCCACAAATGAACTCAGTGTGAAAATCTCTAATCAATCCTCCGCAAGTAGAAATTCCCAAAGAAATTTTATAAGAACAGTCAATATTAACCTCAATATTTTTTCTCGAGCGATGAGGTAATTGAGAGTCCACATTTATGTTCGAATATTGATGGAATGAAATTAGCTTGGTAAGTTACCAAATGAAGAAGTTGATATATTACCTATCAATGAATTCCTATAAACACTTGGTTATTTATATCTTTCCAAAGCTCACAAACAGTAACTCTAAAGAAAATTTGCAATTGTCGTGTATCGTACCAATATCAAGGGTTGTGACGTTTAAGTTAGACCATTTATACAGCTCAAGATTGGAGAACTTACTCCAAGCGTTCTGTGAAAAAAGACCATTTCAAAATATTTTTCCTTTTTCACATTCTCTTGAAACATGCATAACAATTTCGGAGTAGTCAACACATCTAGGACATAGGTTTTCTCTACTCACGCCTATGTGATTCCTTTCATCGTTGGTCACAATTTTATCACGAGTTATTTTCCATAAGAAAGCTTTGTACTTGATTGGACCTTGCCAAAATCATGTGTTGAAAAATATCATGATTTATTGGGAATAAGTGATGTTTACCATGCATTATAAGATATGCAGATTTGAAAGATAAATTCCCACTGCAGTAAGACTTCAACAAGGGAAATCATATTTTCCATGAAAGGGAGGCTTGATCATTGTAATTTTCGCACAAATTGCTAGAGGAACAAGTTGATTGGGCACTTCCAAGTTCCACTGTCCATCCACATTATAATGCATCTTGAATATTATAACCAAGCACTTCAAAACACAAAATAGATAAATAGGAGGAGTTGGATCACCTTGTTGAAGCCTTGTCATAGAAGAGAAAGGGACATAGGGGGCTCAAGAACTCAAAAAAATATTATTACAAGAAATTAGGCACCATGTGGCTGTCAATCCGCGGTGGTTGTTAAAAAACCACCCCACATTAAAGGTGGTGAGCTCATCACTCTTGGTAACCTGCATAACAGGTTCCTCTTTATTTATTTTTAGATTCTAGTGTTTGGTGTTTAGAGGCCGTGGGTTTAAATATATTCCATACGTGATTTGGGGCACGTTTAGATTGGCTTATTTTTTAAAGGATGAAAAATGATTTATGCAAATAAATAAGCTTTTGTTGTAGTTCATAAATTCTCACAACGAAAATGGTTTCTTCATAGGTTGTTTTTTCATAAACTACATTGACAAGCTAATGAATAATACATACAAATTTATTTATTTGTACAAGTTATTTTGCATATAAGTCAATCCAAACTGGCCCTTGGTGTTTGATGTTTACGGTGTTATAGAAACATCACTATCGGGAACAGGTTTGCATCGCAAGCTACCACGTTTCAAAAATCTGAGTTTCATATTTTCTGCAAATTATCTTTAAATTCAGAAACTGTTAGATCAAATGATACACTTACAACAGATTCCATCTGTATGAAATAGATTAGAATCTGGGAAAAGCATCATCATAAGGGAAAGTTTTAATGCTCATGAAATACAGTCATAAAGGAAAGTTTAATTTAGACTAGTATGGTGCATGACTAGAATTCAAAACAGAAAAAAATAATATTGTATAAAAAACAAAAACAGCAAGTGGCCATTTTAGTGCCAATAAATTAATATATAAGATTTGAATAACACTACATTCACTATAAGATTTTGAACTTCAACAAATTAATAAATCCTTTTTATTCATAGAAAAACAATTATTTTGATACTGTAATTGAATTTGTCTCGTACAAATCGGATGAAGAAATATCTAACACTTGTAGTGGTGGCCTTTATGGTGAATGTAAGAAGGGATTTGGAGGATATGACACCGATGAAAGTGGTCCTTGCAACATTTCTATTACTTTATTCATCGGTGGTCTGTCTAATGGTTTAGTTTGAATGCACCAAACACTCACCAAAGTGATCTTTCTAATCATATCATTTTCTTCCTCTGAGATTGTCAAACAATTTAAAAGAGTGTTATTTTGCTCAAGATTCTTATAAATCCAATCTGGAAAGTACATTTCAGAAGTGCATGACCCTCCAGTGTCATAGTTCTTTCTTCCTCCAATCATTTCAAGAATCAACATTCCATAACTATATACATCAGATTTGTAAGAAACTCCGCCAAATGCTCTGCTAAATACTTCTGGTGCCATATATCCTATAGTTCCTCTTGTACCTAATATTGACACAATACTATCCTTCTTTTGGCATATTTTCGCTAGTCCAAAATCAGAGATTTTTGGGCAAAAATCTTCATCCAAAAGAATGTTTTGAGGTTTGGTATCAAGATACAGAATCCTTGAGCTAGATGCAAGTACTCTAGACCTCTAGCGATGCCAATTGCAATTTGGAACAAAGTGTTCCAATTAAAATCACAAATAGCATTAGGAAATTCACTTTTGTAGATGAAACTATCCAATGATCCTTTGGACATGAATTCATATATTAGTGCTCTTTTGTTCACCTCATAACAAAAGCCTAAAAGGGATACAATGTTCATGTGTAATGTTCGACTAATGCTAGCAACTTCATTTATGAATTCTTCTCCATTTCCCTTTGACTCATTTAGTACTTTCACCGCCACATGACGACCATCAATTAAACTTGCTTTGTACACAACACCATATCCTCCTTGGCCTAATTTATCTCGGAAAGAGTTTGTTATCCTTTTTACTTCTGTATAACTATATCTTCTTGGGATAGATGAATTATAATTTCGCATGAAAACCTCTACATTGTGGTTAACAACTTTTCTTCTTTTCCTGAAAAAACTCATTTTCTGTCTACCAATACCCTTTTTAAGGTAACTACTGATCATAATAATAAAGAGCATTGTTACTCCAAATCCAGCAACTACAACACCTGAATTTATGCAAAGAACATGCAAGTAATTTTCATCAATTTTTTTTTCTGTAAAAGAAGTTGATTCTACCTCTAATTGTGGGATTGGAAACACTTCTCATAGAAAGTGATATTGTTCATCATTCTTACCTATCACAATAAGACTCCAGTTTCGTTTCGTACCTACAATTCAAAAATCAAATTAGATAAAACTTACCATAATTAATAATCATGCTCATGCATTGTCTCTAAGAGAACTGGTCGTTAACTTCTTATTTCCTTGTATTTTGTAGCAGCAATGAAGAGAAATGGCCTCTGAAAATTTTCTACAGGCTCCTATATAGACTTTGATGAATAATAATTTTGGATTTTTCTTGGGATAAAATAATGTTGAACTATACATTCATGTTGATTTTGATGGGGAAAACAGAGAAGAAAGACTGCGGCCTTTGAAAAAATGCACAACCTATAGCAAACATATGATTCAGCGTACTTATAAAGACCAAAACATGATGTCTAACTACTGAACTCTACTCATATTAGGCACATTAATTTAGAAGGTATGTTGCAATTTACAACTTAGTTAGAAACAAACATATATATGAGTTTGAGGAAGTAAAATATACATACTATTGATTGAGGTTAAGACTTTTTGTGAAGCACATGAAGTTGTATGAGATCCATCTTTGCAGAAACATCTAAATTCATTTCCTCCATCATTGCTGCCACATACACCATCAGAATCAACACACTTTTGACACTCCATAATTTCCCGTCCATTTCAAATCAAAGCCGTCTTGTAATGCTTGGTTTATATCATTGAGATTTCCGATTTGTGCAGCTTGAGTTACCGAAATTGGAATCTCAACAATAACACTTGGAGTACATCAGAGTGATACTGAACGAGGATCCGAGATGGTGTACACAACTTCAATATTACCTCTGCAGGTAGTACTAAAAACCACATTCGGTATACTTGTATCACAATTGTATAACAGGTTTACTTGAGAAGAAACAACACCATCACGTTGAAACATAGTGCTATCAAAAGTTCTGTTCTTGGGATTTCCACTCACATTGACAGCACAAATACCACTCCAGTAATCGTCTCTGGCGATCGTGAGTTTCTGTATTATATCATTCCAATCATGAATACGGTATTTGGCGTCATTGATGGTTATCTTTGGAACACTTTCTTCGCATGTAAGCTCCATATTAGGATCAGAAGAAACACCACCACAATATTTTTTCCTATTTTCTCCCCAGAATGGATACTTGATGTTCGTGATGCTGCTTCCGCAGTTAAAAGCGTTGTTACAGTTTGTGTATTGGTCGTCATCATCACACATACACGTTGGAATATTGATGATTGAGATCAACAAAAGGGTGAAGGAGAATAAGGAAATAATAATGGAAGAAGATGGATGATGAAGTAGAGGGTTTCATTCTTTCTTGCGCTAGACCAAAGAAGTAATAGTGGAACAAGTGTAAATAATAAGATAAGATTGATTTGGGTTAGATAAACTTAACATCTTGATTTAGTCAGCTTAAAATTATAATGAGAGTTGATTCAACTCTACTTTCACTTTCATGTTTCTTTCTTTTTATGAAAATCCACTTTCATGTTTCAATGCATCATAATTTTCTACACTTTGTGAAGTTTCTAGGAAACTACATGTAGAATTCAATACATTAAGTTACTGTTGTAGTAAAAAATTATGATACTTAATACTCCATCTATCTTTTACTATAGGAGTCTGTAACAAAAACAATGAGTATTAAATTTCATTTTTGAAGTGATGTAAATAATACTAATTTTAATATATTGGTACGTAAACTTTGTTATTTCTTTACCAACCAATGCCCATTTTTTCACCACCTCCAAATTGTGTTAACATTTTATGCAGATTTTTGTTGGCATTCACTTTAGTCACCGTATTTGTTTGTAATTTGGCGTATTACATCTGCGCATGAAAAAAAAAGTATTGCAAGAAATTCGGCAACAGGTGGCCTTCAATCCGTGGTGGTTGATCAAAAACCACCCCACATTAAAAGTTGCGGTTGAGCTGTTCACTCTTGGTAACCATCACAGGTTCACTTCTATTTATTTTTAGATTTGTTTTTGGTGTTTATAGACTGTGAGTTTAAATATTTTCGATACATGATTTGGTGTTTTATGTTTATGATGTTACAGAAACACCACTATCAGGAACAGGTTTGCATCGCATGCTGCCACTGTTTCAAAAATCTGAGTTTCACAGTTTTTATGCAGATTATCTTTGAGTTCGGGTAGCGTTAAATCAAATGATACATTTACAATTGATTCCTTCTGTGTAAACTAAATTAGAAGCTGGGAAAAGCATCATAAGTGCAAGTTTAGACAAGTATGGTGCATGACTTGAATTCACAACAGAAATAATAAGATTGATGTAAAAAATAAAAACAGTAAGTGGCCAGTTTAGTGACAGTAAATTAGTCACTACGATAACTATAATTCGTGCAAAATGGATTTTGAAGTTCAACAAACTAATACCATATTTGTATGCCAGAAATAGTTACACAAATTAATTAGTCCATTGAATTTATAGAAATAACAATTATTTTGATACTGTAACTGAATTTGTCTCGTACAAATCGGATGAAGACATATCTGACACTTGTAGTTCTGGCCTTTCGGGTGAATATAAGACAGGCTTTGGAGGATATGATACCGATGAAAGTGGTCCTTGCAACATTTCTATTACTTTATTCATCGGTGGTCTATCTGATGGTTTAGTTTGAATGCACCATAGACTCACCAAAGTAATCTTTCTGATCATATCATTTTCTTCCTCCGAGATTGTTGAACAATTTAAAAGAGTATTCCCTTGCTCAAGATCCTTATAAATCCAATCTGGAAAGTACATTTCAGAAGTACATGACCCTCCCGTGTCGTAGTTCTTCCTTCCTCCGATCATTTCAAGAATCAACATGCCATAACTATATACATCAGATCTGTACGAAACTCCACCAAACGCTCTACTAAATATTTCTGGTGCCATGTATCCTATAGTTCCTCTTGCCCCTAATATTGACACAATACTATCCTTCCTTTGGCATATTTTAGCTAGTCCAAAATCTGAGATTTTTGGACAAAAATCTTCATCCAAAAGAATGTTTTGAGGTTTTATATCAAGATGTAGAATCCTTGAACTACATCCTTGATGCAAGTACTCTAGACCTTTAGCAATGCCAATTGCAATTCGAAACAAAGTGTTCCAATCAAAATCACAAATGGCATTAGGAAATTCACTTTTGTAGATGAACTTATCCAATGATCCTTTGGGCATGAATTCATATATTAGCGCTCTTTTGTTCTCTTCGTAACAATATCCTAAAAGCGACACAATGTTCATATGTGATGTCCTACTAATGCTAGCAACTTCATTTATGAATTCTTCTCCATTTCCCTTTGTCTCGCTTATTACTTTCACTGCCACTTGACGACTATTATATAAACTTGCTTTGTAGACAACACCATACCCTCCTTGGCCTAACTTTTCTCGAAAATAGTTTGTGATCATTTTCACTTCTGCATAACTATATCTTCTTGGCATGGATAAATTATGACTGCGCATGAAAACCTCCACATTGTTGTCAACAAGTTCTGTTCTTTCTCTCAAGATAGTTTGTGGGATAAGACTTGATTGTTGTTGTTGTCTGAGAATAATCATTTGTTGTCTACCTGTACCTCTTTTAAGGCGACGACTAATCATGATAATAATGAACACGGTTACTCCAAATCCAGCAATGGAAGCACCTGAATTTATGCAAAGAACAAATAAATAATTTTCATATCTTGTTTATGTAGGAAAAAATAATTTATGTCGTCAGGATAATATGGAATGAGACACGCTGATATTAGAAAGTGTAACCAAATTGTTTATTATTCTTACCTATTATCACTGGCCCCCAATTCCGCTTTGAACCTACAATTCAAAAACCAAATTAGATAGAACTTATAATAATCACGCTCATGCATTATCTTGAAGAGAAATAGGCATTTATTTTCTTATTGCTTTGTATTTTTGCAGCAGAAATGAAGGGAAATTGCCTTCCAATTTTGAGCAACACGCTCGGCTCATGTTGATTTTGATGGAGAAAATAGAGTGAGCAATCGACCTTTGAACACAAAAAAGCTAGTTTATAGCTTGTTGGACTAGCTTATAAGCTTGTTTTGATAAAATGAGACGTGTTTGGTAAAAAGCTTTTATCACTAGCTTATAGCGTTTTTTAAGAAGCTAATCCAAATAGCTTTTTAGCTTATAGCTTGTAGCTTTTTATACTTTCTTCCCATTTTAACCTTTTCTTAATTTTATTTTATTTTATTATAATAAAAAAAAAACTACCCACTATCATCTTCAACTAACCATGTTTACCATGTATGACTTTTTAAATTTTCTTGTCCACTTTTTTGTTTTTTTTTTACTTTGCTCATAATTCATATAATATATAATTTTATATAAAATTTATAATAGTGAAGCAAGTTTAGTTAAATAAAATTCATAAAAATAAAATATAAATTGTTAAATAAAAAAATTCGATTGAATTCATAAATACATTTATTATTTTGGAGATGAAAATAATTTGAAATATATTTAAATATTTAAAAATAAATGTGTTAAGTAATAAAAATTATATATATGATATTAAAAAAAATTAAACAAGCATGTCCTTTTATGTCATTTTATATTTATAGTCACTTCAACAGCTAATTTTACCCAACACTTTTAATTTTAATCAGCTAACTTTTCAGCTATAAGCTATCAACTATCAGCCATCAGCTATCAGCTAGCTTATCAGCTATCAGCTAGCTTATAGTTTTTTTTTACCAAACACACCCTATCTTTTCCGTTCCATTTTTTCTTCTTTTCCCTTTCATTTATTTTCCACTTTTCATTCATTTTACATTTGTGTAATTTTATATGAGATGTGTTATTTAAAGAACCATTTAATTAACAACTTATTTGACAACTATTGATTTACAAAGAAAAAGTAAATATTGAACCCTCATTTAGTTTTGGTAGTAATTGTTATCTATTAAAAGTATAGAATGAACCCTCATTCAATCTTCTTGTCACTTTATTTACTCCTTGACCAATATAATATTTCCTTGATTTTATAGAACTAGTGTTGCTTTATCATAATTTTTATAGAACATATACCTTAAAAAACATCTACTGATAATAAATTTTCCTTAGAAGAAAAAAATCTACCTGGTAAAATCTGATTGTAAAAAAGTTGAAACACTTATTGGATCAGGATGATCTCTAAACTCTATTATTACTATAACTAGTTATAGAAACTAACTTAGGAGTTAATTGTATAAGAAAGTGAACTACATACTTGAGGTTGGGGCCTTCCGTGAACCACATATATCTGTATAAGCTCCATCATTGCAGAAACATCTGAATTCAGTTCCATTGTTGCCACACGCACCACCAGAATCAACACACCTCTGGCAATCTGCATAATTTCCCATCCACCTCAAATCAAAACCGCCTTGTAATGCTTCGTTTATATCATCAAGATTTGTAATTCTTGTTACCGAAATTGGAATCGCAATAATAACACTCAGATTGCATGTGAGTGAGAGCGAACGAGGATCCGAAAGGGTGTACACAACTTCAATATTACCTCCGCAGTTGGCACTATAAACCACATTCAATACAGTTGTATCACAATTGTATAACAGATTTAGTTGAGAAGAAACACTACCATAAGGTTGAAACTGGTCAGCGCTCTCAAATGTGCTGTTATTAGGCTTGTCACTCACACTCACACTCACAGTACAAATACCACCCCAGTAATCGTCTCTAGCGACTGTGAGTTTCTGTGTTGTATTGTCCCATTCAAGAATACGGTATTTGACGTCATTGATGGTTATCTTTGGAACACTTTCTTCGCATGTAAGCTCCATATTAGGATCAGAAACACTACCACAACGCTCTTCTCTGTTATTTCCCCAGAATGGATACTTGAGGTTTGTGATGCTGCTACTTCCGCATTCAAAAGCTTCGTTGCAGTCTGTGTAATCATTGCACATACACGTTGGAATATTGATGATGAAGATCATCAAAATGGTGAAGGAGAAAAATGAAATAATAATGGAAGAAGATGGATAATGAAGCAGAGGTTTCATTTTTGCCACTAGACCAAAGATGAAATAGTGGGACAAGTGTGAATAATATGATTGATTTTGGTGAGATAAAGATAAATAATCATTTTGTCAGCTTAAAATTTAGAATATTCAACTCCCATTTCACTTTCATTTTAATTCAATTCAATGCATGATTATTTTCGATTTCTTTGAAGTTTCTGCGAGACTGGATCGAAGCTACTGCCAATGTAGAATTTAATACACGAAGAACTTTGTTTTAGTCGTTGTATTGCCAATGTAGAATTTATATTAATTATTTATTGGGTCATGCTGATGTGTGTTCTTATAACGCATGTTAAATATTAAATTCCTTGCCATTAATGATAAGAATTAATTAAAAAAAATTAATATTAAACTTTGACTGATGCTAGTCACACAAAAAAAAAACAAATTACATCCAAATTTATTTAAAATTTTACAATAATACCAAAATTGTCCTCTTCATGTAAATTTTTAAAAATTCATCTTTTATGATCATTCTGAACCCTTACTCCCTTTCATCCACAAATCACCATAGATGTGCAACCAATATCTGAATCAACATCTTTGTTATTGATCTGTACTATATTCATAAAGGTTAGTGAATTTCATAAATTTCATTTTCGATGAGTTTCTATTTGTTTATTGTTTGTTTTGATATGAGATATGCCTGTCAATTTGATTTTAAGTGGGAGGTTAGTGTAAATTAAGTTTACGTGTATGTATATAAAAGGGGTTAGTGTAGTTTACGTATGTAGGTTAATGTAAATTCAAGTTTACGTATGTTCAATTTAGGTTAGTGTAAATTCAGTTTACATGTAAATTAAGTTTATTTATGTTCAATTTAGGTTAATGTAAATTTAGTTTACGTATGTATATAAGAGGTTAGTGTAAATTCAGTTTACTTACGTTCAATCTAGGTTAATGTAAATTAAGTTTACTTATGTTCAATCTAGGTTAATGTAAATTCAGTTTAATTACGTTCAATCTAGGTTAATGTAAATTAAGTTTGTAAATTCAGTTTACTTACGTTCAATCTAGGTTAATGTAAATTAAGTTTACTTATGTTCAATTTAGGTTAATGTAAATTAATTTTACTTATGTTCAATTTACGTTAATGTAAATTTAGTTGATTTGAAATTTTTATTTTAGTTAAAGGGTATATTAGTCATTCTGGGGTGTAACTTGTTTTTTTGGGGTGTGACTAGCACCAGTCTTAAACTTTTTGAACAATAAATTAACACAATTTTCGATACATAATTTCTATTAGTAAATTTTTTAACATTAAACACAATTTAGTATTTCCCTTATTTATTTACCAATAGTATGTTAGTACTTATTTATTTTACATATTTTTTCAATCAACAATATTAATAAATATCTTGAAGATATAAACTACTCCTAATTCTCTATCTTAAAATATATAATCGTAATAACTAACGGTCATTACAAACAAATTTAATCTTAGCAATAAGCAACCGAAGACTTCTTACTTTTCATTTTTCTTGTGCTTCGTGTTTTAATCTTGATTTATGATCAAGACTTGAAAATTGAACTATTGTGAATAAATTACACTTAACTGCTTGCTTTAACCAAAAGTTTAGAGCAACTGATTTTATTTTTTTGTATCTTTTTCTTTGATTGTGATTTATTTTTTTAAAGGATTCTTTGTTTGTGATTATATTGTCGGGAAGCATAGCATAGTCCAAACCTAACTCTTTTAGCAAGCATAGAATAGTCCAAACTTGACTAGACTCCTAAATTTTGATTATAAAATCAAGAATAATGTGGTACCAAATGATAGTATAATCAAGAATAGGTCAGACGCATTGTAAAAAAATAAATAAAAATATATTAGTCAGATATTTTGTAAAAAAAAAAATTAGGTATCAATATCTTAAATTGACTTCCTCTAAAAAAAATCATAGATTAACAATAAATCAACATTAAGAGTACTTATTCAAAATTGTCTATGTGTTTTGACATTTGTGTCTAATCTTATTATTTTATCATTATTGTAAAGTAGTATCAGAAAGAGTATGGAAAGAGAGAAGTTGATGAGAAAGAGAGTAGATTTCACATATAGTGTTTGGTACTAAAAAGAAAGGAGAGGAATAGAGGAGAAGAAAATGAAGAAAACCTAACGTTTTTGAATTAAAACTAATCGAAAGGACCAAAATGTGTAACGGAGAAAAGTTATGGGACCAAAATAAATCAAATTTTACTTGAGGGTCCAAAACGATACTACCTGAATAATTAAGGTACTAAAAATGCAATTTAGCCATTAATTAAATAAATAGTGGCCGCATATCAAGAGGCATATCAAAACCAGGGAGAAATATGGAAAAGAAGAAAAAATTGCAGCTCCCCTCCATTTCTTCGTACATGCAAAGAGAAATGCAAAAGGCATGGGTCCCACCTAATTTTATCTCTCTTCTTAGTCTCTCTTCTCAACCAAACACAAGAGATTGGTTATCTCTCCCCAACTTCTCTCTCCCCTCTTTCTCTCTTTCTTATTTCTACTCTACCAAACACAGTGTAAGTCTTAATAAGTTAAGAGAGTTAAGCATGTGAAAAATGATTCATTATAAACTCAATGATTCATGTTCCTTGGATCCACTCTCCCTCCCACATCAAGGAGGATCATAGCAAATTTCTAATAAAAATCATAAAATTTTGAAAAATGCTAACAATTGTTTTTATAGCATTGTTTAACGAACTAAAAAAGATAACTTTTGATTAGAAAATGATATAATTATTATTTATACAATTCTTTAACTTATTATATCAATATATGATTTATTATTATGTATTTCTTAAATAATAACTTTAGTACACATGTTAGCATGACTCACTTATAATGAGTTACATATCTATTATATTTTCAATTTATAGTTCATTCCTATGTCACACTTGAATTTCAACATACACCATCTCCTTTCTAATAATATTAGAACTTAAAAAGAATAATTCACATAGTCAAAATTATATGGAGTGCTGTTTTATAGAGGAGAAAGACCAACTAGTTATATTATAGTTATAGTTTAGTACAAATACTCCCCATTTATTATTCACATAAGGGGGGAAAGATTTCGGTTCTGTAAGACAAGAAAAGTACACCCTTATTTCGGTCATAACAATAAATGTATAGCTAAGCCACAAACGGGGAAAAGTACATTTGATCTTAGTTATGATAAATCATCCCACATTACCCAGCCCTAAGCATAAAGTGTATTAAAATCTAAAATGTCTATTTGAGAGAAATTTATATTCAATAATGCACGTAGTAGGCCTGCATTTTTACACCTTATAAATAAATAGGGAATTAGAGAGCACCACAGTGATGTGCACTTCTTGAGAGGACTTGTACAAGACAATGCAAACAAAACAACCGAACGATTTGGTCATACATACAACTAGATTACTTGAAATCTTAAACAGATACTGAACCAGTGAACCCTCTATTGCGAAGATTGTCATTATCCTAAGCAACGGTTCTGACCTTAGTCAACAAAAGCAATGCTACCTTACAATTAATAAATGATTGAAGCTTTGTTTTCTTTGGTTCCAATCATGGTTCTATAACATACCGTAAGAGTGTAAACATTCCTAAGTACGGATTAATTTCATAATCTCTGAGCAATTTGTTCAGCCACTTGATCCAAGTTTAATGTGACATCACTCTTTTTTAAGTCGAGTGATTAAACTATGAGAGGAAGGCACAAATAAAAGAAGCACATTAAAAAAAAGATGTATAGAGGAAAACATAAACTTGTGGGTTGCTTAAGTGTATGTTTACTTCCACTTTTAAAGGGAACATAATTGATTTTGAAGTTGTATAATTAATTTTGACATGTTGGCTTGTTGCAAAGTAGAATTGATTTTGTCTCTTGAATTGATTCTCATTAAAGCTAGGATTTGTAGCCTTTGGTTATAAAATTGATTTTCACGCAAATTTATAGTTCAACGGTATTTAAACACAAATCACTTCTAGTAAAAATATTCAAACACAAATCACTTATAATAAAAATGACTTTTAACCAAAATCAATTCTACAGAATTAATTCTATCAAAATCGATTATTTCCACCACACAACCAAACACAGACCAAGTATGTTAAATCTAATAACTGGTGTGTCAGTACAAAACTAGAACTTTGAATAATAATAGTATAATGATTTTTTCTAGATTACCTTCGAAGAATGGTGGGTAATTTACCCACCAACTAATGAAAATGAGCAATTTGTTGGTGGGATCAAGATAGTTCATGGATACCACTTAAAAATGTGCTTATGTGACTAATGTATATTGGTTGGAGTAAATTACCACCATTCTTCCATGGGTATCCTAGTTGTCACCTGGTATAATACTACGAAAAAGAATAATAATACTACGAAAAAGTTATCTTAGAAGGCAAATGGAGACAATCTTTGTAACAAGGCATCATCGATTCCTACACAGCAGCAATTCCAATAAAAAGAAAAAATATACACGATAAGGAAAATGTTAACCATTGTCCTTAAATAAGGAGATAAAAATAAAAATATAATATTAAAAAATGATGAAAAGTGATAAATTTAACTTTTTAAAAATCAAAATGTTGTTGAAACCAATGCAAACTCATACTGTATTTAACTTTTTGGCTTCTTTAATCAATGCCTTGTGAGCATTGCGGACAATGGTTAGCAAACCCATATTCTAATTATAATTATACCAACTATTCTATTTATCAATCACTTCATTAATCAATCAGTGCATTTCTTCTATTCATTAATAATTCTTCTATTTAACCAAATATTTTGACTCCATTAAGAGTAATTAACCATCAAACGCACAAAATTCAGCAAACGACGTCGTACATTATTAAAGCGCCCATTTCCGCCAAACGTTAGTTTCGTTAACTTTTTACCAGAAACATTTCCGCGCACGTTAGCAGCAAAAACTAAACGTGATTATTTATTCATTTGGCTACAACTAAACGTGATTATTAATAATTTTTTACTATTACTATCTCCAAAAAAAAAAAAAAAATCTGAATTCAACCGTACAGTAACAGTAGAGAGAAACTGTAACCGTTACTCAGGAATAGTGAACAATACCGGCCGCCATGCTCTTCTCAGTAACCTGTAACGAAACGCTGATGACACCGGCCGGAGAGCCGCGACGGCAGAAGATCGACGGAACGGAGATCCAGTTCGGAATCGGACAGCGACGGTGGAGCAATCTTTCTGATCGTAATTCTGCTGCTGTTGCTGCTGTTGGGAGATATTCTTCTCGTCTTGTAGCATCGTCGGCGGAGACGGAAGTGACGGCGGAGATGGAGAGGAGACGAATAGGTCTTTAAGCTTGTGGCGAACTTTGACTTCATCGGAGGAAGGAGGAGGTGGATCTAGGGGAGGAGGATGGAAACGGCGGCGGTCGTGCGGACGAGTGAGGAACATGCGGAGGGTTTTGCGGCGGCGGAGGTGGATGACGGGACTGGTGGTGGGACTGCGTGTGGGGCTGTTGGCGATGGCGCATTGTGTAGCTAAGAGCTTGAATTTGTGCATTTAGGGATAGAATTAAATGAATTTGGGGTTTTTTGTTTTATTTGTGAAGAGAGATGAAGGTTAGATCTGAGAAGGATAGTGTTTGGAATTAGAAAGTAGAATGAGAATAGAATGATTGGGTTGAGTATTATCGGGGGAATATTAAAGCTGTCTTTTCTTCTCTTGCCCCTATCTCCTACTCTAATCCTACTACTTACTACATACTACTAGGAGTACATCACATAATGGAAGGAATTATATTTAGGCTATGTTTGGCGAGAAACATTTTTCAGCTTATAACTTACTCACTCCGAGGTCACATATATCAATTATTCAATAAATTTAAAAAATAATTTTTTTTTCTTATAATAGTGACAGAAGGAAGTAGTGTTTTTTTGGTAAAATTGATTTGTGTAATAATCGTCATATTCTTATGAGTTTATAATTTATTCTTATTGACTTGTAGTGTTTTTTTATAAGATAACTTAACTGGCTTATAGTTTATCATTTTTCATCTTTATTTTACCTTTGCTTAATTGGAGAAAAAAAATTAAATATTAATGAAATAATTTTTTTGGTCTTTCATATTTATAAGTTAGTTCAACGGTTAATTTTATCAAACACTACAAATTCAAAATAGTTAACTTATCTGTTATCAGCTATAAGTTAGCAAACTCAATTATCGGGATAAGTGAGCTAATGCTCCATATAACAAGGATATTTTATTTGATGTATTTGTATTAATTATATATATTTTTTAAAGACTATTTTGGAAAGAAAGCGGATATACCATGTCGATTTTTCCGATTACCGCACCGACCGAGAACAATACTCGTTTTTAAACTGTATATTATTCACAGAGATTTTGTATCTTATTAAAGTGTTGTTTCAGATTTAGAAACTGAGACGAAGACAACTAATGACGTCGAAAGTTGTGGGGTTTGACATTTTAGAAGCATCTCTTCATTGGGTTAGGTTGATAGTTTGGATATTAGTAGACAAAATGTATATATAGTGTTCTTATTTTGTTTGGGTTCTATTTATAAAGTGTTGACCTACGATGATTTAAACCAATAAGAGAGTAAGTATTAAAGATAGTGTTCAAAAGCAAGTGTCGTTAGCATTCCTCAAACATGAGCTGAATAATCATATTAACAGCTATTTCAACTAACAGATTTATATAATCATTCTTTCTACTAACAAAATTATATAATCATATTAACAACTATTTCAACTAATTATGATCAGCAAAGAGCCTCTGTGTTGTTTAGTAATAATTAGTACAACTGCTGAATAACATGGCCTAAATATTCACCACTTGATGTATGTGGATATGTATCATTTACAGTATCTTACAAAATTCACCCGCCAAAGTATATCTGAATCCTGAACAACAACTCTGGCCATTCACTTGTGTGGTTAACCTCTTCATCTTAGCATTCCCCTATTCTGAAATAAGATAATGAAAATTCAGCAGCTGTATGTACTCACTCAATTTATTATTTTCCTATAGTCCTTTCATTTAAATCCTAACTTATGTATATGTTATACACATAACAAAAAAGTAACAATTAAATTACTATGTATATATATTTCAAATACATCAAACAAACTAAAATATTGGAATATTTACACTGAAAGTTTATATTATTTCTAACTCTGAGACAGCTACTAATAGTAATACTATTATCATACATGCAAAAAATAATACTGTAAAAACACATAAGCTTTTAGAAGAAAAGATATTTGAAGGCCAAAATGACTTCTGAACTAGCTCATTGAAACCAGTAGAGTAGTTTTACATTTTACCATCTAAAATCTAAGTCCTCGCCAAAAGAAAAATGAAATCTTAGAACCTATGAAGAAGTAGATGTAGAAGAGCCGCTAACCCATTTTTCAGCAACAGAATCTGGTGAAGTTGGGTAAGGACCCTTCTTCAGAAGTACAAGCTCATCTGTTCTGACAACAACATCCAATACTTTTGATTCCTGTGTTTCAGGTTCATCACTCTTGATTGCTCGCAATACCTCCACAATCTCATCCATTGAAGGTCGCAGGTCTCTTTGTTGCTGCAAACACCTAAATGCCAATTCAGCCACTGCTGTTGTCATCCTCTTCACAGAATTGTCCTTTTCATATCCAAGATTAGGATCAACCAAATCATACAATTCTTGGCTCTGAATTTTATTGACGGCCATGTTAGCTAAGTTCACATCGTTGCGATGCCTGGTAATATCCACGGCTTGTAATGATGATATAAGCTCGACCAAGACTACGCCGAAGCTATAAACATCACTTTTGTCTGTGAGTTGGTAACACTGATAGTACTCAGGATCAACATAACCAGGTGTTCCTTGTGGAGCTGTTGATACATGTGTGACATCGTTCGGAAACAACCTTGAAAGACCGAAATCAGCAACCTTAACATGGAATTTTTCGTCTAGGAGAATGTTATTCGATTTAACATCACGGTGCATGACATCCGATGCATGGAGATAGGCTAGTGCCTCAGCTGTTTCTAATGCAATGTCCAATCTTACAGACCAAGGAAGCAAACAGGAGCTTGATCGGTCCCCATGAAGATGATCAGCTACTGTTCCATTTGATATGTATTCATAAACAAGGAGAAGCTCTCTGCTATGTTTGGAGGTGCATCCATAGAGTGTCACCAGGTTCTTATGCCTTAAGCGTGCTAGAATCTCAACTTCATTCATGAATTGCGCCACACGTTTAAAATTGCTTTCGTAATGGCGTTTAACTGCAACCACGCGTCCATCTTTGAGATCACCTGATCAACAATCAGAGGATATATAGTTTATAAGAAAACTAGAAAACTAAGGGAAATCAATTCTGTGAGAAAATGTATATTGGAAAGTGGAAATTATATTGTTAATTACCTTTGTAAACAGTGCCGAAACCTCCCTCTCCAAGTTCTTTAGAAGTGTGGAAATTGTTAGTAGCTTCTTCTAGTTCTTCATAGGTAAATACCTGGACACCAAAGTAGAAACTCTTTGGCATTGTGCTGGTTTTGGAAGAGGGGTAAGAAGGAATACTCTGAGACGAATTAGTGGTGGAGGTTAGAGTGCCGGTGTTTGTGCCTGAGGTAGTGCTTGAAGGAGGCATGTACAGGTCATTGCTTATTGGTTTCTTGGCATTTTTCCTCCTTCGCCGCACCACAAAGCATGCAACAAAGCCAAGAAGGCAAAGAGCTGCAACTCCTCCAACTACGCCACCTGAAGATAATGCTAGACATTAGTAAAATTTTACTTCTAAGATCTAAATTCAACCCATCTATTAGCAAAATGGAAATTACCTATTAGACCGCCATTGGTAGAGCTATTACCTGCAACATAAAAAAATGATGTCAGAACAAAGAATATGACATGGATAGAAAAGGGATGGAAAAAAATTAGCGGGCAAGTCTCATGTTCTGTTGTTCCAATAACAATAAAACATCTTAAGTTTTTGTTATTCCAATTAATCATCGTTAATATTCTGGTTTTAAATTGCAGTATACTACAAGATAAAGATTTTAGAGGTCTCAGCACCGACACCATGAGTGGTTGCTTAAGGTATATTTATCTGCAATTTTTGCCATATAAAAATCGCAATGCAATCACAGCTACAACCACAATTTAAATCATGCTTAAAGTCATTAGTTCTACATGAAATAAGAATCATCAACAAACACCAAACACAATAGTTAACCAAAAGAAAAGCTAAAATACCTGAAGGACACAACCCATTACCACAAATACAAATATGTTCGTTTTCATCAGAATCAAACCCACATTGTTGGCCACCAGAACTAATACACTCAAGACAATCATTCTCAAAAGGGTTGTTATAATTCACATTAAACCCTTCCATCAAAACCTCCCTAAGCAAAGAACGATTACCAGCAAACCTATTAGCTTGCTCTTCAAGAATTGGCACCCCAACACCATAATCACATTGAACAAACTTAAGAACTGGGTCTAAAGGAAATGGACCAATCAAAGTATATGAATTGTTCTTATATCCATTACTATCACAGTAAAACAAATTATGTGGCTTTTCGGTGAATAATGAAGTGGGTTGGCACCCATAAAACAAAGTAATTTTACTGTTTCCCAAACCGTTGCTAAAGCTAGTTCCACCAAAAGTTGAGTTAACATAATGATGGGTGCATGTTTCATTCCAAAGGTCTAATCTTGCTAAGGTGAGAGAATGAGTTACCGAGTTGACTTGAAGAACTCGGTAACTAACTGAGGAAATGTTCAACTCTGGAACATTGTTTTTGCAGTTCAGGTGAAACTGTGGTGGCCCACAGTAGGAAGGACGGTCGCCACCGGTGAAAGGGTAGGAAAGTTTGGTTATGTGGCCACAGTTGAAGGTGGTGTTGTTGCAGCTAGAGAGTGATGCATGAGAGGGTAAAGATGTCGTATGACGGAGATAGAAGATGAAGAAGATGATGAAGGTGATGATGGGAGAAGAGAGGGACAAGGACAACATAATTTTGTTTCCTTAATTTGGTTTTGTTGAAATTTGCAAGCATAGAAGAGTTGTTTTGTTACTTGTTGGGTTAGTATTATAATGAGATAATAATTATCTAATAGTTTGGACTGAAGAAAAAAAATAAAGAACAGAAAACATGAAGATGAGTTTTGTTGACTTGGACTTTGATGTCATGTGAACAATATATAATCTATAAACTGAGATTTTTTAAGCATTATTTAGCAGCCAAGTGAGCCTTTTTCTATTCATTTTTTGTCCTGTTTGTATTATTTTAAAACAATTGGCTGGTGGTATAGTAATATAGTATGTGGAATTGAAAGGTATAGTATTTTATGGTCAAGCAACAGTTTCTTATTTGGTTGAATGGAGGCTGTTCAAAATCTAGAACTATATGGTTGAAAGGTATTGGTCAATATAGAACACATGGTTTGGAAGTTTTTGCAGGTTCAGATGGTGGAAGTGTCTGCTTGATTTTTTATTTGTATTTTTCTGGAGAGAAAGGGAAGAGGGGTTAGTTGGACTTGGTTATATTAGTTAAATTGAACAGATACATGTAGTGACATCATTTGACAGGAATAGTGGAACATGTTCAATGACAGTGGCAATTGAGTTTAGTTTTAGAGATTGAATATTTGGAGAATTAATATATATGTCATCAATTCTAAAGTTTCATTTTCAGAAAGAAAAAAAATAAATAGAGTAGCAGAAATGGAAAAAAAATCCAGTATGGTTGTATCTTCCAATTTATTCATCTGTCAAAATTTTCATCCAATTCAAATTGTCTCTTACATTTGCTAAAAAGATAATGAACTTTCATGCCTAGTAATGTTTATGCAAGAATTTTTATACCTTGAGACTCTACCCTTTCTTTGCAGGAGGACTTTGTTGAGAGCATAAGAAATGGTTTGTGTTTATAAATGAGAGTCATCTCTCAACTTAAAAGTTAGTTTTGTAGGGTTAAATTAGTTCTAAAGCAAATTTTAAGATGGTATCAAAGTCTATCCAAGATCTATTTTCCCATCCACTATCAAGCTACGCAAGTCACGCTACAAATATCCAGTCTTAGGTGTGTGAGATGAAATACGGCCTAATGATATGTTTATGAGTGGAAGATCTCTCACCTCACAAACTAGTTTTGTAAAGTTGAGTTAAATCCAACCCAAATTCTAAGAGTGTGTTTGGATGGGGGAATGTTTTGAGGGAATGTAATGTTATGAGGGAATTCAAATACTTTGAGGTGAATTCCATTGTTTGAATGGGGAATGTAATGTAATGTTGAGGAAATGTAATGTTATGAGGGAATTCAAATACTTTGAGGTAAATTGTCTAGAATTTTAAATTCTTAAATTTTCAAATTACCTTATCCAAACACACTCCAAGAGTTTTGATGATAAACTTGATTTCCTTACTGCCCTAGTTTGTGTGGGTTTTCTTATAAAATACATAACTATATACTAAACTAATTGAAGTGGCCAAATATCCACCTTTGGAAAAATAGGTTCAAGATGGACAAATCAACATAATTAGTTTACTCTATAAAAATCATTTTAATTTTCACCAAACGAATAAAGCTACAAAGGCAAAAAGAAACCCAATGCTATCAAAATATCTTGTGATAAAAAAGAGGTTATTAAGAGTTAAGACCAACAACTTAATCAAGGTGTCAAAGACTATCAAAATCGTAGAGACACCTACAAGACCAAAAATAGAATTCCTTTCAGAAGTCTTTAACAAGATCATCAAGAGACTCACATCTACTAATGCAATAAATTCTGCATTTTGAAGGGGACATGCAAATCCAAAGTCAGAAAGGAGGAATTATTTGCAGATATTTGATGAAAAAACGAAAAGAATCTAAATGAAAACAAGTCCTTATTAGGATTATAATTAGAAAATCTAAGAGCTTGACGAGCTTCCAAGATGAAAAGACATTATTGAATGCAAAAACATGACACAACAGTGGAACCTACAATGGTGTTCACCTGAGCTACATGAATGTGGAAAGGATCCATCCTTGCAAAAGCAAGTGAATTCCCTTGAACTTGACTCATAACCACAGTGTCCACCAGAACTTTGACACTCATGGCACAAACTATTATTTGCATTCCACTCCACCCCAAAACCATTATCAATAACATCCTTCAAATTTTCCACACTTGAATTTGTTGCGACCCTTTCAGCCTCTGACTCCAAAAATGGAACAACCACTCTAGATTTGCATGTTCTCAGTGTCTCACTAAACGAATCCAAACTCTCGGCATTATCAGCAACGCTCTCCAACATAAAATAATTAACCATTTGAGTTCCATTTATACTACAGTTAAACTGCGGGGAAAAGCTATCTGGCATAAGAAATGGGGTGTGAGGACAATCATAGTAGAGTGTCAAATTATGAGAATCCGAACCATAATCGAAGAAAGTGCAATCTAATGTTGTGTTTTTAAGGCTGGTGGGACAAACATTGTTCCAATAATCAGTTCTAACAACTTTGAGTCTATGATCTGAATCACTGACTTCAAGAATTTTATAATTTTGTGACATAATGGTAATGCTTGCTAATTCATCTTTGCATTGTAGCTCAAAAGAAGGGTGGCCACAATATTGTGGTCTACTTGATCCCCAGAAAGGATACCTCAAGTTTTTTAGGTTTGCACAGTCAAATAAAGAACTGCATTTATTGTACTGCTGCAAATTATCAGCACAAGATGATGTTGGGATTTTGATTAGGATTATGGTTGTGATCAAGAATGAGAAGATGCTTGGATGAAGAAGTTGCATCTTTAGTAAAAATGGATTTGTGGAGAAACAAAGGATTTGGACACTGAAATAGGATTTTGCCAAGTTGATGTGAGTTTGATGAGTTTTAAAGTATACTAGTAGTATTGAATTGATGCAAATGAAAATTTAGGTCACCTATAGTACTAATAATATTTGTATTTTCTGTTGGAAATTAGTATTACTTTACCTAACACTAGTAGAAATGAGAGAAACTGTAAGAATTGATGCTTGGAGTCAAACAATAAATCAGTTTTCAAATTACTATGTCTAACTACTCTAAACTACTCAAGCCTACCAAATACTTATGTGATTCATGAATTAATCAAAAGTCAAAAGTGGTGGGACAGTGACACGTTTCAACTTTTAACCAATAATAAAAAAATAAAAGTAAAAAGTAATCCCTATAAAAAAATGTAATAAGTATCAAAACATTGATAAAAGTCCCAAGTTTAATAAGATATGGCATGAAAATGTGTTTATAAGTGAGGACAATCTTCATTAAGATTGAGTTAAACTCAACCCAAAGTTCTAAAATGGTATCACAAATCTATCTAAAATCGTATGATATCTTGTCAGCACTATCGAATCATTCAGATCACGATTGATACGTCCAATTATGACTGTGTGGAGGTTGCCAACGATTTTAATTCAGCAAAGGAGACTCTTTGACACGGTCATATCATATGGATGGTGCCAAAATTAGGCCACATAATAATCCAAATTAAAGAATATTGCTAGAGTTGGACCAATTAAAACTCTAGGATTTTCAAAGATGTGACAACGTAATAGTTTGGTGAAAATCATGTAGGAAATGGTCAAGAGGAGAAATTGTACGTAACCGAAAAAGTCAAGCAACTTAGTTCTGAAGGTAACAAGCAATCTCCGACACATTCTTCTTCAGGGGCCATGGTGAAGAATCAGTAAGATGAAAATTACCATACTTAGAGTCTTTTAATCTAATTTTTTTAATTATATTATAAATTATAAGAATTATCTATATTTTAAGCCTATGAAAAGTTGTTTTTTGACAGCAAAAGTTAATATTTTTTAGTGATTGTACCAAAAGTTAATTTTAGTAGTAATTGTTATCTATTGATAGTAAAGAATGAACCTTCATTCAATTTTTTTGTCACTTTACTCCTTAACCCCCCAAACCAATATAACATTCCCTTGATTTTATAGTATTTGTTTTCATCATAATTTTATAGAATAGATATCTTAAGAAACATCTACTGATAAAATTTTCCTCAGAAGAAAAAAATCTACCTGGTAAAATCTGATTGTAAAAAAGTTGAAACACTTATTGGATCAGGATGATCTCTAAATTACTCTATTATTACTATAACTAGTTGTAGAAACTAACTTAGGAGTTAATTGTATAAGAAAGTGAACTACATACTTGAGGTTGGGGCCTTCCGTGAACCACATATATCTGTATAAGCTCCATCATTGCAGAAACATCTGAATTCAGTTCCATTGTTGCCACACGCACCACCAGAATCAACACACCTCTGGCAATCTGCATAATTTCCCATCCACCTCAAATCAAAACCGCCTTGTAATGCTTCGTTTATATCATCAAGATTTGTAATTCTTGTTACCGAAATTGGAATCGCAATAATAACACTCAGATTGCATGTGAGTGAGAGCGAACGAGGATCCGAAAGGGTGTACACAACTTCAATATTACCTCCGCAGTTGGCACTATAAACCACATTCAATACAGTTGTATCACAATTGTATAACAGATTTAGTTGAGAAGAAACACTACCATAAGGTTGAAACTGGTCAGCGCTCTCAAATGTGCTGTTATTAGGCTTGTCACTCACACTCACACTCACAGTACAAATACCACCCCAGTAATCGTCTCTAGCGACTGTGAGTTTCTGTGTTGTATTGTCCCATTCAAGAATACGGTATTTGACGTCATTGATGGTTATCTTTGGAACACTTTCTTCGCATGTAAGCTCCATATTAGGATCAGAAACACTACCACAACGCTCTTCTCTGTTATTTCCCCAGAATGGATACTTGAGGTTTGTGATGCTGCTACTTCCGCATTCAAAAGCTTCGTTGCAGTCTGTGTAATCATTGCACATACACGTTGGAATATTGATGATGAAGATCATCAAAAGCATCACGGAGAAAAAGAGAAAAGAAGATGGATGAAGAAGAGGTTTCATTCTTGCAGCCGAAGAAAGAAAGTTAGAATAGGTTTAGTTGGAAAGAGGAATAGCACTAAAAGGGATATAAATCAATGTCTGAAATAAACAAAACTACGCGTAGTTGATTATATTCAATAATAACTTAGTCGTGTTTCACTTTCAATGGGTGGAAATTTTAAATTTCTATGAGATTTTTTTGTTTATTTGTTGATGTTTCTAGGAAGCTTGAGGGTAACGGCAAATGCAGAATTAATTACCTCAGCTAACCGTAGTCGTATAATGTAATGTTGTATACGCACCACTAGACCACTATTATATATATTTCAAAGTTCCATGCTTCCAGAAAGGAAGTAGTAGTCATTTGTTGACCACCTTTATATTAGTCTCTTCATAAATAAATTGATTAAGGGCATGGAATACGTGTTTACTTGCTCTATTATCTTATCAAGTCTTTATATATATATATAACATAATCAGGATTAAACTAAATATAGTTGTACTTGGGTGGATTTATTTTATTTGAGTGCTTCATATTTTATGTAATAACATATAGTTTTGTTAGATTCCTACTTATCAAATCAAATACAAGACAAAAAGAAAAATCAAATACAGACAATTGTTAAAAAAAGACAAGTGTGAAAAGGTGCGCAGACAAATGTAATTCCGAAACTTCACATGATTTTTGGGAAAAAAATATCTCTCTATTGTATATTTTCATTTCATAAAATAAACGTGTACAATGGAAATAAAATAACAATAAATGTAGGAACTGAAGTGCAAGGATAACATTGGAAAATAAGTCGGTGAGGGAGGATGCCGACTCTCAACCATGAAACATTCTTAAGAGTTTCACCTTAGAAACCTCCCATAAAAAAGCAAACTTATAAATCAATGGGTTCTCTCATTTTATAAAATAGAATTGATTGTACATTTAATCGCCCTATTTTATGACGTTCACGAAAAAATACCCCTTTTATAATTGAACTTTTCCTTGAGTATCACATTTGTTCCAATTTTGGTTCAACTTAGATTTTTTGCCCCAAAAGCAATGATGTGGCCAATTACACAAAGGTAAAAGTTATGAATCCTAATTGCCAAATCTCTTGAGTCTGAAAACTATTCAAAACAAAACGAAGAAAAAAGAAAGTAAAAAAAAAAAAGAAAAAAACAGAGCTGATAGAGTTGATACTTGATGGAGAAGTCTTATTATATGTTTGAAATAGCTTTTGTTTTCAGTTTTTAAAATATATATATATATAAGTTATTTTCTCATAATAGTTATCCTTTTATATGTTTTAGTTTTAGTCTTTAAAATTAAAAAATTTAAAACAGTTTCCAAAACTGTAATTTTAAAAAATAGTTTAGCAAAAAAGTTTTTAATTTTCAAGTTTTTAAAAAGTAAAAAAGAGTTTTTGGGAAGAAAAAAAAAACTTAGTTGATAAATATAAGTTTAATTACCTTTTTAGTCCTCTAACTATTTAATTGGTATCAGATTGGTCCTCTAACTAAAAATTGATTTATTTCGAACCACTAAGTTTCTCACCGTTACTACATTTAGTCATTTCTGTTAGTTTTATTCATATAAACGTTAGGGTTTGTGTTACGTGGATACCTGACCTCCTATTTCACACATACATATGAACCATAACAGTTACCAATAATATCAGTCACTATTTAATCATAATACCTTAACAAGGCATATGACCAAAATGATACTAATAAATAAAGTTAGAGGATCCACATGACACAAACCATAACGTTTATTTGAATAAAACTAATAGAAAGGACTAAATGTAGTAACGATGAGAAATTTAAAGGACCGAAATAAATCAATTTTTAGTTAGAGGACCAATCCGATACCAATTAAATAGTTAGAGAACCAAAAAGGTAATTTAGCCATAAATATAATAAAGCGTTGCAACTCATTAATCATACATTCAACATAATTAACCACAATTTTAAACGTCATTAACAATTATTTTCTTGTGTTGCACGCACACATATACTAATCATTCAAATTATGTTCAAATATGCATGATATTTTTCTTTTAAATATATATACATGATATTTTTTTAAATATACATAAAATTTATGATTAATGAGTTCAAAATTATGGCTAATTGTATTGAGTTGATAGTTAATAAATTGTAACACCTTATTATATTCATTAATCATCTACTGAATTGTGTTAATTACATATTTGAACTGGATTATCCGTCTAATTTATTTATGTCAATTTTGTGACAAAATATCACTTCTCATTTTAGGAGGGTGTATTGAATCATGATTCTAAGAGATTTTAAAAGACTTTTTTATCATGAAAAAGTCATGTGGTATTCAATCAAGACTCTTTTCAATTTAAAAAAAGTCTTGTGTTATTCAATCAAAATTCTTTGTCATTTAAAAAAACTTGTGTGGTATTCTATCAAGACTCTTAATCACTTAAAAAAAGTCTAGTGGTATTCAAAATCATTCAAATTTCGAAGGATTGTTTAATAAATCAGATTTTGATGGATTTTCTAGTTAAATTTTGGCATGAAAACATGATATTTCTTAGGATTGTTTTTTTCTTTTAAGATTTTACTATCTCTTCTTCTCTCTCCTCCCTTCTCTCTTACTCTCTCTTCCCCCATAAAATCATTTCAAATCCTTTAAAATCTTATGAATTAAATTCATTGAAATCCTTAATAGTCTTTTAAAATCATTAAAGTCATCTGCAAAGTCTTTTTTAAACAAAAATTGTCCTTTAAAATTATAATCCAATACACCCTCCTTAAAATCTAGTCCATGTAGGTGGTCTACCCTAAAACTCCATATAAACACAAAATGTGATTAATTCCTAAATTTCAATCTGAAACAAAAAAACAATAAATCATCACTTATTTATTTTTCATTCACTAAATGTGGAGAAAAAAAAGTTAAAGGACAACACCAACTATTTTCTAGTATTTTTCAATTGACAGGAAGAGCTAATTTTCAACAAAATGTAAATTGCGAGGATGGCCACTAAGACAATACAGCAAGAGCTAGGACTACTTCAAGCAAAATAGCAGTATGAGACGAATTCAAATTTGATGAGATCATAATATGGAACCCCATTTGATAGTTAAATAAAAGAAGGAAAAGCACACAAATATATTTAATCCAAAATAGATATGCAAGCAAACTAATCTTATTGACTACATACTTTCTTTAACCATGAAAAGGAAATATATTTTCAGGAAAAACAACAAAACACAAATTTTCAATTTTATTGACTGCAACTAAAAATCTAGCAGTAATTAATGAAACATGTATTCAAAGTAATACTTTGGATTCATGCCGTGAAAGGAGGGCAGAGTAAATTCAAGTCTAGCATCTAGAGAATGAGATCTTTTATATAGAGTGTGACCATGTATGCATTTGACCAGAAAAATTATTCAATATATAAAAGTTCTATTCTATGGACCACCTTGAAAAATTGTTCAAAACATCAATATAGATGGATGACACCGCAGTAGAAACTCATAACCCTTTCCATTCTCACACCTTCTCACGACTGAGACAGTGACTTGATTGATGTTGGTTTGACAAAAACAAGAGAAAAAAGTACGAAGTATGATTTGAGTTGTGAAACACCTATATTTATTTTCTCTTATTTTTATCAGATTGACACGATCATGTCATTGTCTCGTACGTTACAACAAAAAAGGACTGTGAATTTCTACTTCTAATATCCAACTTAAATTGATGCACAATCACTCACACATCCATAAATTAAAAATGAATAATATCCAGAAAGGACCAAAAATCATATAGTAATACATAGAGTATGGGATCATTAGAAATGGATGAAAATTGAATATGTTATTAAAAAAAGAAGACTAAGAAGCTAACTAATTAGGTTTCTTTCATACAATTTAAGACTTCGCAAGCATTATAATTAGTCAAGATGACTTTTTTCATAAATGATGTACGCATTTTATCACTTTAACATCAATGACACTTTCAAAATTTTGAGGAAATAGGTTACCCCATAAGAAATAGAATTTTCAACCACGTAATTAACGGGCACATATACCATTCATTTCTCATGTTTGATAGAAAAATGAGGTTCTACAAGACAATTGTGGAATGCCTTCATTTCTCATCTCATGCTTGGGAGGGCAAGTGTGAAAAAACAAATATTTTCTATTCCATCTATTTCCTCGCAATTATATCTCAGCATAATTTCATTTTCTCTAAAAATTTCTAAACATATACAGCCTAACTGTGTTCAGATCTTTTGACTAACTCAACTACTAAACTCCTCCTGATGTCATTGAAACAAAAGGAGAATGCCTATAGTTTCAAAGCTACACAAAAGCCAAAATCTAAAGGGATAACATTAAGTTGTACTTTGAATTACCCAACTGATAAACAACTTTAGGTTGGCATTAAGTCAATCTCAATAAACAAAACAAGTGGATTTGTCACTAAATAATAATAGTTACTGTTTACGAATAAGGACTAAATAAAAGGATCAGGATTTCCATCAGTTGGGAAGTCCGGCATACTGTCGCACATTGCAGAGCATCCGATCAAGATCAAATGGCACAAATTTCAATCATCTTTTCTTACTCTAATTATGCAGTTGAAATATGAGCCATTCGATCTTTAATCAGACACTTTTCTTACTCTATAATGTAATGCAAGTTAATTAATTGTTCATGTAGATAATCATTTTATAGAGAACAGAAAATGCAAATAGCATTTAGCAAAAATCTTTAGACATACCTGAAGATGGAGATTCTTGAGATTGTGGAGGTTCATTAGAACAAGGTTGGTCTCCACAGTAACAGGTTGTTTGCCTTGAAGTCCAGTTATAACCACAAAATCCACCTGATTTTTGACACTTCTCACAATCTTGAATACCAGCTATCCATCTCACCACAAATTCACCTCCGATTGCACTTCGTATTCTAGTCAAATCACCAACAGCAATCAACGAATTCAAGACTGGAACAACCATACTTTCTCGGCATGAAAAAGCTTGAGGATCAAGATTATACCCAAACCAAGTATAAACAAATTCATCAGAATATCCATTTGAAGGACATAGAAAGCGCCCGTTCAAAGGGAAAGTAATTGAAGGTGGACAACCATAGAAGAGTGTAAGATTATTGTAGTCAGGACCATAAACAAAGAGGTCGGGGTCTAATGTTGTGTTGACAAGTTTTGTTGGACATAGTCCTTGCAAATAGTCCTCTTTGGTGATTCTCAAAGTATGTTCATCAGGTTTGGCTTCTAAAACATTATACTTGACTTCATTGATTGTTATGTAGCTGGTATTGTTTGTGCAATTGAGATTCAACAAAGGGTGGCCACACTCTTTTGGTCGATCCTCTCCCCAGAAAGGAAAACCAATTTGTTTTATATTTCCACAATTAAACAGATTCTCACAACCTTCATTTGTGCTCAAACATAAAGGTATCTGAATCAGTTTCAAAAGGATTATGAACTGAAGAAAATGGAGGATAATAAACAAGGAAGGCATTCTGAGAGAGCATAGAACTAAAATTCCTGCAACAACAACGTTGTATATGCAAGTATAAGACTCAAATGAAGGATCTAATACAAAATGTAAACAACATGCATTTAAGAAAATTCACGGTGATTGTGACCTGTAGAAAATATTCGGTGATGTGGTTGACTTATGCAGAGTATTTAATTAATTAGAATAACATCAGCTAGTTTCCATAGATAATTAATTTTTTTAGTGTGGGAGTTGCCCCCTTTATATGTGGAAAGCAACCCTTTCTTTCCAAGCTATTAATGACAACTAATTACCAAAACAAATCTTTAATCTCAAGAGTGTAGAAAGGACAAGGATCAATAGGGAGAAACTTTCTCCACTCTATAAGTATACTTATGAACAAATTATGTTGTCTGAAAGTACACTTTCAGAATCGTGTATTGTTTTACAAAATGTGAGGAGTTTGAATAGTAGCCCTCTGATCAATGTCAATCTCTCCGATGTGTGCAGTTCTTTACATCTGAGGTTGTTTTGTTCCGGACCAACTTATAACTTGTGGGCCTGAAGATCCGTTAGACATCCTATTATCCATTGAGTATTACTTTTCCCATCCTATAGGATTCTCGCGCACCATGTGTTTTTTTTCAAAAATACCCTTAAGTAGGAGCGGATTTATTTGGGGGCAGGAGACATGATTCTACAGTGGAAAGGGTACCATGAATTGCTCTTGGTCACCGGTTCAACACTCTACCATTTGTTTTTTACTTGTTTAATCTTCTATTATTGCATATTGTATTTAAAAAATAAAACATTTCGAGGGGATTCAAACCCACTTCCTTGCTCTTTTAAAACATTTTATACCACTTGGTCAGCTATTAATTATTAATAATACTTGAAACCAGTTAATATATATTCCATAAAAGTTTGGCATCCCCAACAAATTAACTCAAGATCTGCCACTGCCCTTGAGGTTTCCGGATTTCATAATCTGGAATGGTGTTTTCGTTTGTTATAGGGTGAAAAATGGAGTTACGGATTTTTCTGGATCTTGTAATTTGGAAACTTCAAAAAATAGGGTGTGTTACATGATGTTTCCGGATTACATAATCCGGAAACCCCCCAAACACCCTTTTTTAAGGTAAAATAGTTCGGATTATATAATCTGAACTGGATCAGCATAAATCCTAAACATATTTTTAACATGTATAGCTATTTTAGGGACAATATTAATCTTCCTAACTCTTATCCTTTTGTTTTGGGTCATTGTTACATGTTCTTAGTCAAAAATCGGGTTTCGGACTACTTGATCGGATTGCTCTGAAACTTCCGCAAAAAATCAGAAAAAATTCAAGGACCATGACTCCCTTAGAAGGAACTTCTTATGGGACTCCACCCCTCAAAATCCAAAATTCCATTATTTAGACCCATTTTTCATTTTTTTTAATTATTCATATTCTCAGAAAAATCTGAAAAAATTTGCACTAGTTTTATATGATTTTTAGAATGTTTTGGTGGTAATTTTATATATTTATGATTTTATTTGACAGGTTTTTAGCATTTTTTACTTAGTTTTTTTGTTGTTTTTAAAAGCAAAACTCAAAACTGCTGAAATATGAGAGATTCTGATGGTTGATTATACATAAGAATTGTCCGGATTATAAAATCCGAAATAGTAAACATGATTCCGGATTATGAAAGCCGGAAACCTCAAGGGCATTTTTGAAAAAAAATGGAGGGCGCGTGAGAATCCTATAGGATGGAAAAAGTAATACTCTTCTCCTTTTGGGCACACTACAAGTAAGGAAACACCACTCAAACTCAATTGTTACAAGGTTATGCCTTTATAATTGTGAGGGCAGGCTACTGTAAAAATGACTAAAATCTCTCAAAAGCAAATAGGGAAGATGCTAGAGGTCTATTTAGGGGATTTGACATTTTAAATTAGGGTTAATAGTGCTTTTCATCCCTGTAATAGATGTCATTTTTGGTTTTCACCTCTATAAAATTTTCGATTTGATTTGCACCCTCGTAAAAAATTTATTTTCCGAAAAACACCCTTAATAGGTCATTCAAAAACCAAAATTTCTTGAAAAAAAAATATTTGAAAATGGCCTATTAGGGGTGTTTTCTGGAAAAGAAAAAAAAAATTACGAGGGTGCAAATCAAACCGAAAATTTTATAAGAGCGAAAACCAAAAATGACATATATTACAGAGGTGAAAAACACTATTAACCCTTAAAATTATCTCACGAGTCTCAACATGCATGTTGTGGTATCTTGTTGAGGTTTACCGATAATTGAGGAAGTGTCATATGTGTGTGAATCTAAATATATGATGGGACCACAACAAGTGTATCAGATCATAGTAAACAATAAAATGGTAAATACCTAATATAGTTTTCAGTGATCAAGAGTCAAGTACCAATTTACAAAATCAACTAATTAGTGAACTCACAAGTAAAATAAAAATTAAGAACAAAAGGAATACAATGTTCGTTTATATGAAAGAAAAAATGGATTTGGCTCCTCTAAAGTGAGTTTTTAGTAAAGTTAGGAAATCAATGTTTCATATTGTAATCACCAATGATTTGTTATGCATGTGCTCAATGGTTAAGATTACCCACTTTACTCTCTAAAGTAAATTGCTCATTTTAGAGGAGTCTTGTCAAAAGAATATTAAGAACAAAACCAAATCAGGTAATCAATTCAGTTACTGAAAAGTGAAAACACCAGGGCTAAGCTTCTTTTGAATTCATGCACGGTCACTGGTAGTCAAGCATCTGCTAATCCTCTCTATGCCGTTCATCAAGATATTCTGTCAAGATTTTGGAACTGTCTAGAAATATATTTGACTAGCTTTGATAAACGGAATAAAAGCATAACTCATAATATCCCGGATGCTAGACCGCCAACCTATGGACCTCAACATGGCCGTCCAGCGGTGAACCGCCAACCTATGCTAGACTGCTATCCTGTGTGTGTGATACATGTCAGATACTGACATTTGTACGACATGTGTCAAACACCTCAAGTGTCTAAAAACAATTCTTCATCTTAACACACATCTGACACTCATTGAACACAACTATGTACTATTTTAATTAGTGGACAACTGATAAGTTCTCACATGTATGCTCATCTTCCAGCATACACAGATCTTCTTCTTTCTTTCCTGGTTTCCCTTTTCAATCTCCTATTTCATCTATTATGTTCTTTGTCTTCATTAAGTCTTGTTGGTCATCTTGATTCACAATTTAGATATTTATCCACGATTCTCATATTTAATCTTCTTAATTAATATATTTGGACATCAACATTGTCCAATTGTTGGTGTTCGTGTTGTATTTGGTGTCCCTGTCATGTATGTGTAAGTGCTTTCTAAAAAATTAATCATTCAAGCATTCCTAAGGCCTATAACCTTTATCTGTGCAGCCTGAAATTCAAAGAAAACCAAAAGCAAGAATTGTAACAATTATCTACTAATCAACCACAGCACTCAAGAGTTAAAGAATGTGACACATAATGTATAGCAATTGGTATCACCAACTCTTTTTAGAAAAAATTGACACTTCCGCTCTTGAGTTTGTGTTCCGCTCAGTCAACACAATGTGTTTTCCACACTCCAAAACAAAATATGTTGTTTTTTTTATCTCAGTCATTCGTGCACAAAACTTAATCAACAAAAGAATCCAGAGGGTCTAACACAAACTAAAATATGATTGAGGTAGAGGGTATTTAAGAATATAGAGAATTAAGTCCATACTCAAGAATGAATGATCATAAGTATGAAGCAGTTGAAAGTCTCCTGAAAAACTGAAAGTATATTTATGTCCCAACTACCAATTTATAATTAACTAACATACTCCAACAACTTGCTGCACAACTTTAGGCTTGGACCTAGCTAGGACAAGAAAAAGTCAGTAGACAGAAGCTGAGTTTGTTTGCATGGCCAATTAAATAAAACTAAAACTAGACTTTCTATTGCCTGCCACTGATTTAATCTTAAACAAACTAAATCACTACATCCAGATAGCTAATTGGACATTGTTAATTGTGTGCCAGTAATCTAGTCTTCCGTTGTATTTTTAATATCCCATGAGTGCACTTGCTTATTTTATTGCCGCCTTCGTTTTCATGATGGTGCCTGTTAATTACCTTGCCTCTCTATTCTCATGACCACCCCGTTATTTTTTATCATACATTCCCAAAATCTTGCCACTGTGCTCCAAGTCCAACGAATACATCGTTAACACAAGACTAACGTACAATGATCTATAAAGCAAATAAAGTAGCTCCCTACAGTAAAAATTTAGATCGTTTACCTACCTATCTTTTGGGGTAGACTCTCTCCTTGCATGCATACCTGTTTTGTCAATCAGCAAAAACAAATTTCACTTTGTCGAGCAGTTACTGTTATTCAAAAATTAATCACTAATGAAATAAACAAATAAATAAATAGAAGACAAAGCTTTCAGATATTCTAAAAATAGAGCAAACAAAAAATGCTTGAAGGGTAAAGGTAGGTACTGGATAACAACTAGGAACGTAATAACAAAAAAGATTAGAACATGTTCAAATTTAACATGTCAAATCCAGAAATTATTGGGAAATCCATATAAGCAACATAGTTATTATAATCAATTACATCTCATTTCAGTATGATTTAACTGTATAGAACTGCTAACCTACCTATACCCGGTGAAGAAAGGCTTTTGACTTATAGATTAACCAAACCTTGAGTACCATCAGTGATGAAATTGTAAAGCAAACCTCCAGCGATGTTTACTGAGCTGGAATTTTCTTAAACAACGTGAAATTAGTCTACAGGTGGATTATTTCATCCTGTATATGGCATTCAATGTATTCCCATTCATGCCAGCCTCAAGGCGACACTAGTTGATGTCAGTGTGTATCGACGATGTCTTTTCCCTTTTGTTTTTTGGCAACATGATAATTGTCGGTCATTAAGGATGAATGAATAGATAGAAGTCAAATGGGAGAGATTTTACTTAGTTAATGGAACAGAATCCATATCATGTTTTTTTAAGTTTCTCTCCCAGTCACTCCACAGAAAGATGTCTATTATTCTGCAGTAATTATGGTCTTAACAAGGACAAGGAGCATTAGCACACTTTCAAGAAATTTTGCAAAGTACATATTGCTTGCATTGCTTCTAGAATTTCCTGTCATCCACGAAAGATGTTTCACTGACCAGAAAGCATTTTTTCTCTGTTTCTGCCCCTGCCAAAAATGTAAGTCAATGCTGAAATGCTGGAAAGCGCTGACATTGAAATCATTGTGAAATCCAAATATTTTCCTCCTCAGAAATCTGAAACTGAAGGCTTAAACCACTCATGTGGTCTACCAGACTATCCATTATCAAAAGAATGCCATTCATTCTGCTGTTTGACTTGTCTTGTGATTCAAATCTATGGACTTTGTTTTTAACTTCAATCCAACTGCAACCAGGATTTGGTTTTAGACCTTTGTCTTTCATCAATTGTCGCACTCTTGCAACTTGATTCCACCAACCAACACTAGCATACAGATTTGCCAGCTGTAGAAGTGTCGATGAGCAACCTGGTTCCAACGATAACCTGCTCTCGGCTGCTCGGATGCCAATCCAAACATTTCCATGAAGTCTAGAGGAAGAAAGTAGGGAACCCCATATCACAGCGTTAGGACAAACAGGCATATTTTGGATGAAATCAAGAGCCTCAAGAAGCAAACCGGCCCGACCAAGAAGATCTACAATACAAGAATAATGATCTAATTCTGGCTGCAAACCATGATCAACCATGGAACTAAAGTAAACTTGACCTTCTTTAACAAGACCTCCATGCCGACACGAGGATAAGATGCCAAGGAAAGTCACAGCATCTGGATTAACACCTTGTTTTATCATCTCATCAAAGAGACTAAATGCCTCTTCTGCAAGCCCATGATGCGCATACCCAACAATCATAGAATTCCACGTCACAACATCCTTACTCACCATGTTTTCAAATATGTACAAAGCATCAACAATTACCCCACATTTGGAATACATAGCAATAAGAGCATTTTCAACATGAAGATAACAATGAAAACCCATTTGAATTATCTGACAATGAACACCTCTCCCATGTCCAAGTGCTCCACTACCCATACAAGCACTAAGCAGACTCGTATAAGTAAAATAATTTGGCTTCAATTCCAAACCCCTCATCCGACGAAAAAGCTCCAAACACATATCAACACGCCATTCCTGCGCAAACCCAGCAATAATCGCAGTCCATGAAACCACATTTCTCACAGACATTTCATCAAACACACGGTAAGCATCACCCAACAAACCACATCTACTATACAAACTTATCAAAGAGCTTCCAACATAAACATTAGCAATAAACCCAATTCTTATTGCCAAACAATGATACTGAATACCGCCATAAAAATCACGCTTCGACCCACATAAACTCAAAGCATGAGACAAAAAACACACATCAATTCCCAATCCTTGTTCCATTTCTAGAACAGAGGATTCAAGAATGGTTTCAGTAACAGTTTTCAAATTGCTACCAAGAGGATTTGTTGTAGTGTTTTCTAGAATGTCTTCAACTAGCCTAAGATGACTTCGACGATTTTCGATATCAGTGACGGTTTTTTTGGGGGAAACTAATTTAAGGATTCTAAGAGCGTTAGTTAAGTCTTTGTTTGTATTTTTGGGTCCTAATCTGTAGAAAGAGAAAGGCCTAAAGATTTGATTTTTGTGATGAAATGTTGGTAACATGTTCCTTGCAAGGAACGAGAGTGTTGTGGACATTTTAAAGGTATCCATACATCATGCATGCGTGAAATGAAATTTGAGACAGACACAAGACTTTAGACTTCAAGTTGCATGGATTACACAAAAAGTTAGAATTGCATGAATTGAGAACATAGAAAATGCATAGTAAAATAATGGGTTTAGTTAATGAATGTACCTAGGATCTTTAAGCATTCTGATTCGAGAAATTATAGATTAAAAAAGTCAATCATTTCAATTTTTAATATATTAAATACTAAAATTTTCGTATAAATTTATTAATTAAAATTCTTAATGAGTGCTCTGGGAGCCTTCGTTAACATTTCTCTTATGTAATTTTATACTAACATACGAATAATTTAATTAATATAATGTGTCAATGTACATTCACTTTATATATAGGCATCTGCAGCAGAGACTCAAATGGGGCTTTTGTGTTAGCTTGGACTGACTGCTTCTCTCCTACTATTGATGTTGACATCGGGGAGGCTCTCGGGCTATTACATATGGAATGAGGGAAGGACCTACATTTGGTGAATATGGATTTCAAGGTGGATTCCTAAACGGTAGCGGATAACATTTACAGGACGCAATCTGGTGTATCGGAATTTAGTGTGTTAATTAGTAAATGTATACACCTTTTAGGCACCGATCCTATGAACTCTTATGTGAAGTTCATTAGGAGACAAGCAAACGGAGTTGCTCATAGCTTATCTAAGGCGGCTTTGTCGGAAGCTAATTTTCGTATTCATTATAACATCTCATCATGTATTGAAACTTGATTATTAATGAAATGCATTAAGTTTGTTTATCTTAAAAAAATAGACAATTAATTATGTACTGACGCATGAATTAATGAATATAAAAAGAGTTTAATTTATATACAACGTTGGTATATACACAAGTTTTCCACGTGTAATCAATAATGTATTGTCACATCATTTAATTAGTTAAAAACATATGACACCATATTATTATATATATGTGTAAAAAAAAATTATATACTGACACTTCGACGGTATGTACAAATTAATCTCCTTCCATAAAAGAATCTATTTGGACCATTCCAAGATAAAATATTTTCAAAGAGTTTCGTTGGTGTAGTATGAAGGCGAAAATAGAGGATCAAATATTTTTTTTGAATAAATCAAATTAATTCACCGAAATTGTTATCGGAGAGATCAAGTTTGAAAAGTTTCAAATATTTTCAAAAATAAAGGATCAAATATTTATCTCATTTAGACTAGTATTATGTACATTGTACAATGATATATTTTTTGTTGCAAGTCACAAGAAAGAGGGCACAATATTAAGTAATCAATTTAAAACATAATGAATTGTGCTATAAGGATCAAGGACTATTACTAGAAGAATATCAAAGTCTCGTTCACACATCACACTCTTTGAGCCATTCATATAATGTAAGTGACAGAACATACATATATACTATGATTTATGAAATGGATCCAGTGGGAGATAAAATAAAAAAAAAGTGTTGCCAAAATGAGCACTCTTACCAAATAAAGAAAGGAATAATACTTGACAAAAAAAAGAGGAATAACACAAAGTATGTGGACGTACTGAATCATGTCCGGCCCATGTGTAGCACATCAAACTTGGTACAAATACTACACATATGGTCAACAAAAGACAAAGAGGTAGGACACAAAATCATAAACTAACGTCATTGACAATGTCATGTATCTTTTTCTCCAAAACTTCAGAACAAATCTGTCCCATAGTGTGATAGAAAGACAAGAGTTCTGATAATTGTTCCATTGACATTTTTCCCATCACGCTTCTTGCCATTTTTTCTCTTTCCTCATTCTGCCTCAGTCTCTCTATGTATGATCCAGCATTCCTAACTGTTGCACCCATTTGCTTTAACCTTTTCTCTTGTTGCACACTCAAGGCTGTATTTGACTGCAAATTCAATACACATAAATATTTCAATACATTAAAGGATTTATGTGAAATATAATCGATGGAGGTACTAAAATCGGTCAGAAAATCTAGAGGGGACAAAATAGCAAAACTCTAACTATAGAGACTAAAAGTGTAATTAAGCAAAAAAAAGACTATCGCATTCATATGATGCAGCACGTCATGAATTAACTTATGAATACAGACACCAGACACTGACTCGACACTGACTCGTTCGGACACTAGACAAATATTCTGTCGGTGCTACATAAAAAGTAACTTGAACAACTGAGATATTGTGATAGTGCATTACCTCTAGAAACTCTGCCCCTTCTTGAAGCTCAGATTCTTTGGTGGAGCTCATACCAAGGCCATGATTGTAGAGGTCTTTTGCAAGTGAGAAACTACGCACTATACTTTTCCTTTTGTTTTCCATTTCCTTATTAAGTTTTAGAGGCTTTTGCACAGAGGTATTCAGCCTCTTCTGATAAGCAACAACTGCCTTTACAAATTCCTGCAGTTTTTCATGAATTTTGAAATGTTAATTTACTTAACTAGTCAATAATAATGTATTGGCATCAAAATATAATTTGAAAGAATAAATCATCAATTTCTTTTCAAAATTTAAACCATTTCTCCTACATTGTCCCTCCTATAAATGAAAATAGTACTATAGTGAAGGAAAAAAAATCAATTAAGGCTATATTAGAATGCTACTAAACTTTGCAGATACGTTTATGTTAGAAGACTCTACCAAAAAAAATCAAATCAAAACACAATCTCTAATACAATACTATTTTTTGCAAATTTCCATGTTTTGGTGAAAACATCAAGCCCGTTCTTTGACTGTGGTTCCAGTAGGACTATAAAGAAACGTGTGACAAAGTGTTAGATACGAGCTACTTGTTATTTTTATTTACTCGCAAGACGAAGTAAAATTAATATAGTGAAAGTTCAGAAACTAAATTGATAGTTTATTTTGAGTTTCGAATTACCTGATAAGCAAAGGGGCATCCCGGATAATCAAATTCATCTGAATCAGCTTTCCTCATCCGCTCGGGATGAAACTGCAATCCCATAATAAACTTACCCTCTTCTGGATTATAAGCATCAGGGTCATAAAACCCTTCAATCAAACCATCAGGAGCAAAAGCCATTGGAACAAAACGCTGTGCAAGTCTCTTAACACCTTGATGATGATAGCTATTAACCAAAATGTCCATTTTATCATCTTCCAAAGAATCCTTAAACCAATGATGCAAAGGTGTATTTTCAACAACTTTTACCTCATGTCTATGACCATCATAATCATCATAGTTAATATGCATCACCATTTCACTCTCTTCTAAACCCTTGTTTGAAAGCTCTTTTCCTATATCTTGATATAAAGTACCTCCACATGCCACATTTAGGAGTTGTGACCCTCTACAAATTCCCAAGTAAGGAATATTTCTTTCAAGACAAAGTTTGGCTAGTGCTAATTCAATTGAATCTTTTTCTTTGTCAATTGATGTGTCACTCACATGTAGTCTTCTTATTTCTTCTAATTCCTCTTGAGAAAGACATGATGTGTCTTCCTCGTACCATGATGGATCAATGTCTTCTCCTTCACATAGAAGCACACCATGGATTGGTTCAAAGCTATCTAACAACATGTGGACCCCGGAAACACGTGGAACTATGACGGGTACCGCGCCATAACCGACTATAAGATCAAGGTGATATTCACCTAAAAACAATAATCATGTAATAGTTAATAACAAGATAAAAAAGAGTTTGAGAGTTTGATATAAAGAAAATTTCCTTATAAAATTCATATTGAATGATTGATAAAAGATGGTAAACAAATACATGAGAAATGAAACTTACCAACAAAATCAACGAACTTGTTCTTGCGAAGGGTTCGTCTAGAAACTATTAGAACACGAGGGAGAATGCCAGATAGGTCAGAAGACATTGTACGTGATTGAATTTGATTATGGAGGAAAACCAAGTTATGAAGAAATGTTCGTATAATAAAAATGTGGAAGAAAATTTGATATTGTATTGTGTATGTTATTCTAATGAAACTATCTTCTCTATGATATTTATAGGATTAAAATTTGGATAAGGATTAGGGATTCGTTAGAGATGAGATCCATTGTTTTGTGAGCTCACATTAATATAGGGAATGGATGTTACTGAAATTACACGTCATTTGAATATTTTTTGCCATCTCTTTGTAGTTGGTTAGTATTATCAAACGTTATCAAAATGTGCATTATAGTTTCATACAGCTGGTTATGAATTTAATGAAAAATATTTTTATTATATGGTGTACTGTGCAATTTTTTAAATTATCATTGCTTTTTTTACGCAATAATCAACGTGAATTTATATTTTTAACAAATTTGCATTTTACTTGTTTGTTGAGAAAGGGAAAAAAAAAATGGACACTGATTTAAACGTGACACAAGGCACGGTCAAAGTCCAACGGAGACAACAACGTTGGAGACGAAGAAGAAACAGAAAAACAAGGTAACGTTGTGGTGGCGCCGCGTATGCATGCTTCAACTTTCTCACGTTTTATTTTATTTATTTATAGTCAAAAACCCAAAAAAGTAAACACTTTCAAAAGTCTTTCTAGGTAAATAGTGAGTCAAAGCACAACAAAGAAACACTAAATGGAAACAAGCTACTACTAATTAAGGAGTAATCCTTACCAAAAAAAACTAATTAAGGAGTAATCAGTCATTGGATAATAAAAGAGCAAAGCTTGACCTTGACCAAAAGAAAAACAAGGTTTGGTTTGGTGGGAGGGTTAGAATTTCTTCTCTATTTCTTTGATTTGGAGAGAGAAAAATATCTAATGGGATAAGATATTGATCATATGTTGTTTTTAAATTAGTAAGTTAGTGACTTGGATTAAGACACAAAAAGAGATATGTGAAAATATTAGTAATATTTTCCTTTCTCATTCTGACAAATATTACCTACAAAGATGTGAGCAAATAAAGAATTGAAGAGAATAGAGATGTGAAATTTTGTCATGATCATTGCAAAACAGCACATTTATCTTGTAATGGCTAGATCGCCTAAAGAAAGTTTATATGTGTGTGTAGAAAAGGTGATAAACATTATTATAAACTCTCTCACATAAGTGGAAATATCAAATTCAAACCTAGAACAACACGAAAGATATTCAGTTTAACAATATTGCTACTACTTATAGACGAAGTGATAAACACTTATAAACTCACAAACTAGTGGTCGAAAATGCCAAATTTAAACCTAGAACAACACAATTATATTCAGTTTAACAATGATGGTACTACCGATTGTGTTAGGCCTTATGAGTTGGGTAAAGAAAGATTTGACCTTAAAACAAAAATGATTCCAATTTTATTAAGTACCTAACATATGACAACAAAACGGGTAATTCCGACTTTATTTTCAGAGGTGAAACCAATGATATATTCAAACAAATAATAAAAGAACAAGAAGTGCTATAATTTAAAAGTTACAACTAACAGATAAAAAAAAAGACACCAAAACAAAACGCCATCAAACCAAAAAGTAAAAACTGAAAAATCAAATTGCAGATAGATCCACTCCTAAACATCTAAAAGGTTGAGTGTTTCATTAATAAAAATTGTATGATAACCATTAAGCTTTGCACTTGATCCATGACCATATCAAAAGTTTGGCCATTTTCATATGTGTACATGTTACACGGTCTTGTTGACTGAACACCACATAATTACACCGGTTCCAAATAGATCAAATATATGTCATCCAAATCACATGAAATCATTCATTAATTTTTTTATCATGAGAAACCAGTCCTATAAACTGAACCGTATGACAAAAACAATTATTTGACATTACACTACTAAAGCCTAACAAAAAAAAAAAACTTTCGACCATAAATTTTTGGAAGCAAGACAATAAAAAATAAATTATTAGCTGATTCATTCAAATTACATTCGACGACATACGAATGTGATGCTAAATTATTTATCCTTCTACAAATTAAATTATCTTCAATTGGAATATGAGTGAGTAGTAACCTCCAAACTAACAACGATATCTTCGTTAAAACTAAATTGTTCCATGTAATATTATAACAATTAAATGTGAATATGTTATTTCTTCAAAATTATATATTAATCGATAAGCTTTTTTAATTGAAAATAAACCATCGAAACTAGGATCTCAAATCCATATTTCCTCCACTTATCCTCTAAGAAATATTAGACAATAAAACTAAACACTCCTCCACCAACTCGATCTCAATCTCTAACAAACAAATTTCTTCTCCGCTCCAACAACCTCTCTCAACACTACTACATAATATCATATTCCTCACAAAACATTTTTTTATCCAAACGCTAGATTAAACAACCCACCTAAATGAAATGGATACATGCAAATTGCAAAGCAAACAGTTTGGATTAGAATGGCATATACCAATTGTTTGGTGCATCACTTATCGTTTTGTCTGCTGGTTCTAACAAAATACCCTCAAGTCTTTGCATTGTTTATTTCTGTTTCAACAATAGTATATTTTATTTATCAAACTTTGAGGAAAAAAAAATGTATATTTTATGAACACATTACCACACTACGTTGACCATTGCATACTTTTTTTTTTTTGACAAACGACCATTGCATACTTAATACTAATGAAAAACCGATAATAAAACACACGTTGCTCAACTATTCCAAATTAATGCAATTCAGAATAAAGGATATGCTTTGCTTCGTCACTGCCTATGCACTAAGTTAATCCTATAAGTAATTAATTTCTTAAAGAATTTTCTAGTTAAAGATACGAATAATTAATGACAATAAACTTGTCAAAAAAAAAAAAAGACAATATACCAACTTTTTTTTTTTTTGACAAATATACCAACTTATTAAAATATATTTTTATGACAAATTAAATTATTTTAAGGCTTTCATGACAAATGTTAGTAATTGTTATGTTAACTTTTTTTTTCTTGTGTCGGATTTGAACCATAGACATTTAACATTTTAACTTTTGAGGCGGTCATTCTTCTCCATAACAAAAGTTTTAGAGGTAATGTGACAATGGAGATTGATATATCAAAGACTTTGACACTCTTAACCGGAAGTTTCTTCTGAAGGTGCTAAATTCATTTGGCTTCAGCAACAAGTTTTGTCGGTGGATAAATGCAGTTCTCGATTTTGCTTATTTGTAACAAGCAAAGAGGATATTTTCCTTGCAAGAGGGGGTGAGGAAGGAAACCCCCTTTATCCGTTGCTATTTTGCATAGTTGAAGATGTTCTCAATAAAAATTTAACCAAACCTTGATTTCTACCATTTCCCTTTCTCTCAAGAGAGTTACAAAAGTGAACAAGTTATTCCCAATTGTTCACCAAAAGTAATCCCTAATTTATTTCGTTTTCCTCTCTCAATCCCTGAATGACTTTCACTCAGGAACTCACTATAGAAAGTTTCAATCGTTTCCCTAATAATTCATAACCACGCAAGGTATTCAAAATGTGTTTCCCAACCCTTGAACCTCGCCAAAACGCTCACGACACAAAAACTCTAATCTACTTTCAAGGGCCCTCGTTTCTGGCTCAGTTAGATTGTGTTCCAGCAACTCTGTTGTTATAGAAAAATAGGCATGATTCTAATCAAACTTCTAGTCCATAAACCATAATTCAAATAACAGTAAGCAGAAAGTGACATGATACAATCTTTACTGCATGATTCGAATCACGCATGAACCTATTTCGAATGGCATGCTCCAAAAGTTTAAAAACAATTATTTTAACTTCTTAAGGCACATTCTCCATAATAATTAATGATAGTATAGAGAATAGATAAACAACTAAATAAAAAATAACAAAAATCATTTGTTGTTTTGTTAGGTGAAAAAACTCCTAAAAGGAAAACTAAAAAGGAACTAAGGAAGATTTTAATTATTGTAGAAAAAAACTTATTAAATACTCTGCTAATTGAGTCATATTATCTTAATCAAATGAACTGTCAAAAACTTATAAAATAACCACCAAGTAAAGCTTACAAAACAGAAGAAGAAGAAGAAAAAAAAAAAAGCAGTGTTCAATTTATTTGCTCATAGTTTTTCGAGTATTTTCTGAACTAAAATAAAAATGTCTGAGCCCAGGTTCGAACTGGGGACCTTTAGTGTGTGAGACTAACGTGATAACCAACTACACCACCCAGACAATTGATGGTATAGACTTGATTCCAACGAATTTATAATGAATTCGATAATTATCATACAACATGGTTTTGATTATTTTCCACTCCTTGTGAAACTTCACTATTTTCCGGGAGATTATTTTATTCTGTCAAAAGAAAAGGTATTTCGTCATTAAAATATTAAATTTTACAGTTTTTTTTAACAGGATTAAATTCTACAACTTAAAAATCACTAGAAAAGTGAATTCAATGATAAAACTATCAACATAATTTCTCTATGTTAAATTTTTACGTAAGATAATAGAAATTCTTTTATTTAAAAAAATAAATTATGTGTTATTTTTAATTTTTCAATACGACGTTTTCTTTTATTTCAAATTTTACTCACAATAAAATAGTGTGTACCATCAGAGGTTGTCTTTTCTACCATATAGCAAGTTTACGGATAGTTCAATGGGAGGAGATTCTATTAGGTAACATTTTCCTAAAGTAAAATTTCATCCACTCATTTTCTTTTGACAATTGCACTTTTATTTATTGCCTTAAATATGCCTTTAGTTCCTGCACTTTCATCAGATTTTGTCATTGGTTCCTACACTTTTTTTTGTTTGGAATTGATCCCTGCACTTTGTAAAAATATTGGTATTGATCCCTCTGTTAACCTTCTGTTAAAAAAAAAACACAAAACTATTGGTATTGGTCCCTGCACTTTGTAAAAATATTGATATTGGTGCCACGTGGTGTGAAATGATTGGGCCACATGGCACTCCGTTAGTTTTGTGTTTTTTTTTTAACAGAAAGTTAGCAGAGGGACCAATACCAATATTTTTACAAAGTGCAGGGACCAATGCCAAACAAAAAAAAGTGCAGGGACCAATGCTAAAATTTGATGAAAGTGCAGGGACCAATGACACATTTAAACCTTATTTATTAAAAGATATAATTAGTAAAGATGGATTTGGACACCGGACTCTCTCCGGTAAATAGTTATACGGAAGAGGATCTTTTTCTGATGACCAATTTCTAAAGGATTTTAATTTTTTGTCTTTTCTTTTTGTTTCGAGCTTGACCCCTTTCTACTAAAAAACTAGTTAGTTTACTTTGACTTTTGTTGATTTTGGTGATGAGAGAGAATGATTGGTTAGGAGAGATATAGAGACAAAGTCACATATGTCACCAAAATTCAAAATCACCCAAGTGAAATCCCTTTTTACCATATGAGACATTATTTATAAATTGTTGATTTCATCCAATTTTTTGGTTCGGTGTATTTATAAAGTGTTGCCTAAGGTTTTAGCAAACATGTTGGAATAGGATAATTGTAAGGTGATTTCACAAAGTCAATCAAAGTTAGTTAAAGGGAGACAAATTATGGACAATATCTTAATTGCAAATGAGGTAGTTGATGAGGCGAATAAACCTAAGAAATATTTGACTATGTTTAAGGCTTATGACTTAGCGGAGTGGGAGTTTCTTGATTATGTTATAAAATTAAATTTTCAGTTAAATGGTGGAGTTGGATTACGAAGGTGGAGTTTCTTGGGTGGTGGAGGCATCCAATGTGCTTCATCGTAAAATTGGTAAAACTTCATTTAATTATCTTGATCTCCCAATTTATGGTAATCCTAGAAGACTTCCTTTTTGGATTCCACTAGTTGATAGAATAAAGAAGTGCTTATTTGGTTGGAAGTTCCATAATCTATCCATGGATGATTGTCTAGTTCTTCTAAAATATGACTTGGTGTTCAATCCAATTAATTTTCGTTTCTTATTCAACTTCTTCAATTATTATTTCTTTAATCAAATCTCTCTTTAAAATCATTTATCTTGGGTGGTGGTAAGGCTCTTAAGGTTCATAGGTTCGGGTTATAGAGAATTGAAGGTGAAACCAGATCAAAATTAAACCCTAATTCATCACCAAACAACAATCACATATAAAGTATATATCAAGACTTAATTTGTTCGAGAAAATTAATATCACTCTGAATATAGATAAATATAATAACACCATCACTTTATTATTATTTATTATTGTAGTACATATCACAAGTTCAAAGCTACACCATCACATATATATCGTACACACAATATATATAGTGATCAAGCTTTTTTATTTAAGAAATACAATACCTTATGGATGGTTTTAGTTTATTTGAACTTAACAATTATTCGGGATGACAACATTACAAGCACTAGCAACCTCTCTAGCTCTAGGAGAGTTAACATATTGACTGTAATCTGGGTCTCTGATGTATTCACAGAAGCATGGGGTTTGCTCCCTCAATTTGGAGCAACATTCAGCTGAAGGTGTAGAATTGAAAATAATTGCCCCAGCACATGGGAGCAATTCATTTGGGTCACAATTCTGAGCCTCAGCAATGGTAGCCACTTCAACCATAAGCACTACCATAAGCATCAATGCACACACAACCTTCATGTTCATCATTTTCACTACTTGATTTCTAATTAGCAAGTAATTGGACAAATTTTAGAGTGAAGTATACTTGATTATGGCTATGTATTTATAAGCATGGAAAATTACAATGGCTATATGGTTTGTTAATTGCGCCTTAAATGAATTATTTAGCCGGTCATCTGTCAATACGTACACTTTTTTTTTATTTTTAATATTTTTAATCATTTAATAAGAAAATTTATAAAAAAATAAAATAAAAAAAATAAAAACTGATATTTTGAAAATATCTTTCAAGAAAAATTACACAACTTCTTATATGTTTTTTTTGGCTAAAGTGCACTTTTACCCCCCCTAACTTTCAAAAACTTACAATTTTGACCCCCTAAGTACAAAAACTACAATTTTGGCCCCCTAAGATTTAGCCCCATTGCAAATTTGATCCTTTTGGTCAATTTTGACATAGTCAACGCATGCGTGGCATGCCACGTGTGTAAATAATAAATTACAAAAAAAATAAAATGTCATAAAATCATTTTATAAATTAAATAAATAAAAAAAGATATTAAATTATAAAAAAAAAAAAATCAGAAAAAAATTAAAATTAAAAGGAAGGGAAATGAAAAAGGAAGCAAGGTGATGAACTCTCGCCGGATCTTATCTCCGGAAAGAGTCTCCCCCCTTGGAAGACGTCGCCGCCGTTCCCAATGACAACCCCTCCTGATACAACTTCGCCACCGTCAAGATCTTGTAGCTTTCGTGCACCTTCCTTGGACGGGCAAAAGTTATGGTGCATAAGTTATTTCCTTATGCACCGTGCATAAACACATCACAACCATCAGATTTCTTTTATTTTGAATAAAAATGGTTTTGGTTCACTTTGGGGGTGTAGGAAGCAATTATGTTGAGATTTATGCACGGTGCATAAGGATTTCCTTATGCACCATAACCACTCCCCCTTGGACGACGGCCGCATTCTCGTCGATTATAACATCCGGAACAAATCCACTCTCCACCTTGCTCTTCGTCTTCGTGGTGGAGCTAAGAAGCGTAAGAAGACCTTCACCAAAATTTCTCACAATCGGGTCAACATGAATCTGGGTCGGGTCGGTTTCTGGAACTGAAGCTGAAACTTTTGCTGCTGAAGAAGTGGATGATGTTGATGGAGAAGATGAAGATGGTGTTGTTGAACGTTTAGAATTTGATGAACGTTTTGTAACTTTTCTTGTTCCAACACCAACTGGTATGTTCCTTAAAGCACCACCTTTTGCCCAATATCTTTTGCAATGTTCTTGTTCTGGAAAATTTGATTTCATGGGTTGAAATGTTGTTGGGTCTTGCATTTTTATGTCACTAAAAGGTAACAACTTGAATAAAAATAAAACTAAAAAGTAACAACTTTGATTAGAAAATGAATACAATTTTGTGCCTTTTGAATTAATTTTTTTTTTGAAGATTGTTACGAAGACATGAAAATTGAAGATTAAAGGTTTTTTATTCTGGGTTTGGATTGGAAGAGATGACAAATGATGAATGTGTATTATTTTGGATTTTATTTTAAATTTTTTCTGATTTTTTATATTATTTAATATCTTTTTATATTTATTTAATTTATAAAATGATTTTATTATTTTTAATTTTTTTAATTCATTATTTACACGCGTGGCATGCCATGCAAGCGTTGACTAGGTCAAAATTCCCAAAAGGATCAAATTTGCAATGAGGTTAAATTTTAGGGGACTAAAATTATAGTTTTTGTACGTAAAGGGTCAAAATTGCAAATTTTTGAAAGTTAGAGAGGGGAAAGTGCACTTTAGCCTTTTTTTTTTACAAAGACAACATCTTATATGTTATTATTTGTGTTTATATATTAGTAGAAAAAGTTAGTCAAAATATATAATATGAATAATATATTTCATTCTATATTAGTTGTTTAGGACGAAAGGAGTACTTTTTAAAAACAAAACTAGTGTACCTTCCTTCTTCATATGTAATATCATAGGTTAATCATCTCAGTTAACCGAGATGTACTCTCTCCGTCCTTTTTTATAAATATCCTTTGACATTTTTCACATATGTTAAACAAAATTGGTAGTGTAATCAGTGTTTGCATCTTATATATTATTTTTACTAAATTAACCTTTGCGTATAGATAGATGTATTTACAATTGACTTTTCATATTTAAAAACAAAGTACTACTATTGATTGAGACTCTCTCTCTCTCTCACACTCATTATAAGGTTAATCTTTCTTCTCACGGGTGCTAGATTTGAATAGAGTACCACAACGTTGAAAAGTGATCTATCTACCAAATCGGCGATTCAGAAAACTGACTTTAAAAGATTAATCTTTGCCTATATATATTTGAATGGACCAATGATTGTCCCTTCATCACATAAATTTCATCTCTAGATCATCAATTCAAAATGAGAAGTTCAAAACCTGCCAAACTTGTATTTATATTATAATTATTTTAAAAACATATATACTTTTTTTTATGAAATGTTAACTAAAAACATGTGAAACCCAATGCATTTCCATTTCTTGAAAATGAAAAAAAATTGGCACAAGGTTTTGGTTCCATCCCCCTTTTTTTTTTTGTACTCTTTTTATTTGAAATGAATTAATGCACTTGCATCATTATCTAGAAAAAGAAATTTTAATAAAAAAATTAATTCAACATTTTTTTTTAGTTTTCATTAGAGTTAATCTTATTCGAGTTATAGCGAACACTGAAGATAGATACTTCTCTAAGCTGGGATTATAAATAATTTTAAATAATAAATTATCATAAATAAAAGTTGATATCATTTTTGCTTAAACAAATAAATTTATAATAATTATAAATATTTTCATTTAGATAACTTTATTTTACTTATAGCCTAACTATAAATACTTGTAAAAAAAAATACTTTAGGACCCAACAGGACAATCTTGTTAACTATCATATATAATTTTTAAAATAATTATAATATTAACTTAGTTAGTAAGGACATTGTATAATATAGGCAGGCGTCGATGTTCGAACTCCATACATCTCATTTATTCATTTTTAAAATGAATTTTTAACCATTAGATTACTTAATAAAAAAAAATTGATATTAATATATCTTTTAGGGTTAAATATATTTTTGGTCCCTATAAATATACCAACTTTATGTTTTAGACCCTCTAAAAAATTTCTTTGATTTTTAGTTCCTCATAAGTTTTCCATCATCACTTTTGGTCCTTCCTTTTGAGTAAACTCATATGTATAATTCATATTTTTTAATAAAAAATTTCAGAAAATATTATAAGAAACTATCCAAAAAAAATAGAATTTTTGAACAAAACATGAATTAAATACGAATTTTTATATTTTTGGTGGTTAAAGTTTCATATTTAATTCATATTTTGTTGAAAAATTCTAATTTTTTTAGAGATTTTTACTATATTTTACACAATTTAGTTAAAAAATACAGTTGCTATACATAAATTGACTTAATAATAGAGACTAAAAATGGTGATTAAATTTTTATAAGGATTAAAAGTCAAAGAAAATTTTGGAAAAATTAAAATAAAAAATTGATATATTTATAAAAATGAAATACATGTTTGACGGTATTTTTTATATCATGTTGGTTTTAGCACGTTTGTTTGACAATTTGTAAAATAGTATAGCTATAATATAGCTACTTTTAATCGTACATGAATTTACGGTATTAGCTTAGCTATTACTACTCCTACATGGTCGTAGACTATACCATACGATCGCTGTTATAAATAAAAATTAAAATTTTAGATTAATTCAATTAATGATGTTTATGATATTTATCATAAATCACATATATTATTTAATGAATAATTTTTTTTACAAAATTTAATGAATAAATCTAAAAGTTGATTTTTTTTTTTAAAATAATGACCAAGTGGTGTATATTGGTAGAGAGTCATCTGGGGCCCACAGTACTTTGAGTTTGGTTTGAGTTTACTTGTAGCTCTTGAAAATACAGAGCAAAATAAAAGAATTCTCTTTAAATTAGGATAGTATCCGTAAATCGCACGGCTAAGTTTATATGAGATTAATTATTATAAAATATGAGATATATTATTAAAATCATAGGTGATTCATCCCGTACAAAGTGTGCCGAAAGTTAACCCCTAAAAAATTACAAGGTTATGATGGAGCGGGTGCCTACAACAAATGACACCGGCTTCTTGAAGAACAATAAATTACATAGTAACACTCATACAAAGGAGCGGGTGGCGCCACCATTCATGGTAGCTAAAAATGAACAAAGCATTATTAGATTTCAGCCAAAGGAACGAATTCAGCTTAACTTTATCAATGAGAGCAACAGGATCAGAAGCCACGTAGTTGAAAATACGGTCATTCCTCTCTTTCCAGATTACCCACACACAAGCAAGCCAAATTACTTTGAAGAATGGATAAGAAGATCGAGGCATACCTGCCATATGAGTAAACTGAATAAAATGTTCACCAATCTCACCGACGACAACATGAGAAATGTCGAGCCATTGCCACAACATATTCCAAATGGTACCATAGATATCGCATGCAAGAAAAAGGTGATCTGCCGTCGATGTAAGATTTTTACATGTCATAAAACCATTTACACGTAAGTATAATAGGATCGTTTTTGCAAGGGGTTGCGCATTTCATAAGCATTTTCACAATATTTGTCACATTAAGTGTTTGGGTATAAATTGTTTGTTTGTGTGAAACTATTTTCCTATTCGACATAAAAGTAAAACGAGAAGAGATAGGGCTATTTCGCTTGCGGTCAGAAACATCAACCAAGCGTAACACCTGCAATCTCTCGATCGATTAACGGATTCTAGCTTTTTAAACGATATTAACACAATCATTTGACAATATCATTTGTGTCCAAATGATATCGTTATTTTTAAGAGGTCGTTTAAACATCGATTCTCCAAACATTTAAACAATAAAAAAGTCGATTGAATAGTTTAATCGACGATTTCCCAAAAGCATTAAGTTCTAGATTAAAAGTGATTATCAAATACTAACATCCATGTCTAGATTGATAACTTAAGATAGATTGTTATTCTAGTTCTAGATTCAAAAGTATGTGTCCATATCATTTTGAATCTCAATAAAACAATAAAAGCAAGAATAACAACAATATTGAATAAATAGCTAGAACCATATATTAAATGATCAAAAGATTACATAATAGCCTGTTCGAATACCTCAAAACCACAAGAGTAGATGTAGCTAGATATGTTTATGATAGCTTTGTAAAGGATTAAGAAAAGATGAAGATTCCATGACAAGATCCATGATGTCTCAACAAATCTTGGCTTGAATCTACTCCTAACTACCTTGCTTTGTGTTTCTCTCTCTAGAAAAGCCCTAGTCTCTCTCTAAAAACCAGAAAAATGTAATGGAATAATGTGGAAAGGGAAGAGAAAACTATTTAATTATATGGGCAAAATCCGTGACATTTCGCTTGCGCGAGATGCATCTCGCTTGAGCGAAGCACCTAAAAATTCCACTCTGGCCAGTGAAGATATGCCACGTGGACCTTATCCTCTGAAGCTGCTAAAACTCGCTTAAGCGAACTGGAAGCGAGCTTGAAAGCGAATCCTGGAAGTGCTCTCTAGACAAATTTCGCTTAAGCGAAGTGGCTTCTACTTATGAACTTTGCTTGAGCGACTGGAAAGCGAGATTGGAAGCGAAACTGACTGTTGCTCCCTGGAACTTTCTCGCGTAAGCGAGTTGATCTCGCGTACGCGAGATGTCTCTTCACTAGCAGGGAAGTGGAAGCGAGTTGGCTGCGAGATGAGGAGTTGCTCCCTGGAACTTTCTCGCGTAAGCAAGATGATCTCGCGTAAGTGAGTTCTGCTTGGCTTGGAATATTGTTTCTTGGTCCTTGCTTGCCATTCCTGCACCAGTTGAGTAGAGTAAAACATTTAAAGCATAAATGGTAAGATCACAACAATTGATTGCTTTTCCTTAGATAACTTGCATAACAAGTCACTGTAATGCATATTTTAACACATGAAATATATTACTTTTGAGCACTTATCACGTCTCGGACATGCCGCATCCACCAACGCACATAATGTCGATAAGTTGTAGCACTCGCCGACGCGCGAAGTTAGCCTTAGTAGGCAATTGATCTCGAAGTAGTCGCCAAGCAAAATTTTTAAACCTTGGAAGGAACATACTTGTGCCACACTTGATGACTGCGGCTTCTAACCAAAGACTCGTCAAATGCCGTAAGAAAATGATAAGTCCCACACGCTAAATAGCCTTGAATAAATGGTATTTATAGTTATAGCTTTTAATTTTCTTTGTTTTTAAATGTGGTACATTGATTTTACACAACTTGCGAGACAAATATATCTAACTTTTATGCGTTAATAAAATACTATTTTCGTCTTAAATAATAGTCGTTTAAGATTTTTTAAAAATAATTAGTTGTGTTGATTTTAATGGTAAAATTAATTTTCATTTACTAAAATATATTTATTAATAGTAGTTAGTAGAGTAGTTAAATTAGATAAATTTCAATAAATAAGAATAAAATTGTAGAAAAAGAATATAAATGCTACATTGATATTTTAAGGTGATAATTATTTTGAGACAAAAAAAAATATATATTAAAGAGACAATTATTTTAAGACAAATGAAATATATAAATAACATTAATTAACGGTTGTATTTATAAAGTATATATTCTTGTTGTTGTAACACGTAAAGAGTTATTCAATAAAAATCATATCCACGCAGTATTAACTATATAATAATTCATGGTTTTTTATTTGAGCATTTTCTTCCGTTTGAAGGTTTTGGGGGGTTTTTCCAACAAGTTTCATTTGACTTTTAATATTATTTGGATTTCAACTCATTTTACTATATGGAAGGACCACAGTATGAGGCATTTTCACAATAAATTTGAACTGCTATCTATCTTGGAAAAGATTAAACTTCAACTCTTTTGGTGGTTTAAATTTCATTATGATGTTTTGGATTTTAAGTATTCGGAGGTCAAAATCTTTTATTATGTTTTCATATTGTAACATAATTTTATTCTTCTTAGCTATTTTGTGGTTGCATGTGGATCCTCTTATTGTAATTTTTGAATACTTAAGCTTCCTTTGGTATACCTTGTGCTAGAGGAGCCTGTGTTAGTTTTTATAATATTTTGTTTAGTTTCTTAGATAAAAAACTATATAATAATTCATAAATTTTATTAGTATCAATTATGTGGACCTATAAACAAAAAAAAAAATAACTATTTAGAGTTGGAAAACAATAAAAATGAATTAAAAAATAAAATAATTAAAATATATACACTTAATCATAATAATTTTTTTTATTTATCTATAGCAAATTATTCATCCGTGTTTTTTTATATTTATTAATGACAAGTAATATGGGTTCTATCTTTACATAAAAAAATAATTTTTAGAAATGTATATTATTATTTTATAAGAAAAGAATACATATTATTTTAAAATAAAATGTCTTTTCTTAAAAACAATCAAAACACATTCCTATTGTAATCTATGTATGAAAATTGATGAATCTTCTATGCATTTGTTCCTCCGTTGTCCCTTTGCAGTGGAGCTTTGGTCTTGGATTGGGGGTAAGCTGAATTGTTCACTTGATCTTGTTTCCGTTGTTTCCCTTCTTGTGTGCATCTCTTTCCGTTATTCTTCTCAGGCCGCGGACATCTATGTGGCTGTCGTGGTTCACACTTTACATATCAGATGGAACCTTCAAAGTTTTATATTTTATCTGAGAACACAAGGTTTGAATATATTCTATACTTTAAAGATGATTTCTATCACAAGTTTATTTCATACTTCATAGTTAGTACACATAAAAAACAGGAGTTACTTATTAGCGGCAAGCACTTTAAAACTACACCAGGAAAGTTCAATATGCCTGTCCCTTCTGATAAGTGCAGGATCAAGCTTCTACACATTATTATTTGCGAAAACAATCAACCTTTTCCATCCAAGGTAGTAGTGCCAGAACTAAACAAGTTTATAATCAAAATTAGTGAAAAATCACTGTTAACATAGAGGAAAACAATCATAGTGAAAAATTAACAAACACACAGTAACACAAACATTTCATATTTCGACTTGATACAAAACTGATCCTAATATTATCAATCATTTTACTTGGAGGCTTTCCAATTAACAAACAAACACAGTGAACAAAGTAGCATATTTTACTAGCATATGAATATAATCCAGAAGTGAACAAAGTCATAAAACCATCACATATTCACAATTTAGTACAGTTTCACACATAATATAAAAATTCAAAGGAATTCTAAGAATTCAAATACCATGATCATTGTACATCCATAGTTCCTCTCCCCCCACCAACACTCTCTTTCATATATACTTTTTTAGATTCTCATGTGTGCACAAGTCCCTCATCTAACAAGAGTTCAACAGTTTGGTTCAGTTTTTGGTTTTTTTGCTCACCCCTATAGATAAAAGTATGCGTTTCTTGGTTTTTAAGGGAGCAGCTGTTTGTTTTGAATATTTAACTCACAGGTTGCCCTTATTCTTTATGTATATTCCAGTCTCATTATTTTGTGTTGGTTTTTGCTGCTAGTTTTTATAGGGGTTTTTAAAGGTAATTTTGAGAGGATCATGGGTGAACCCCTAATATTAAGGACCAGGGACTCCCTTTTAGTTGTGGGGTTTTTGTTGTTTCTAAGGTGATCCGCCTATATATTGAGTCTTGTTCGTTTTGTTTGTGGCTTCATTCCGCGGATTTTGTGTGTGTGTCTTGCACAAACTTATCGAGAATGATATTTGATGTTTAATAAAAAAAGATAAACAAACAAAAAATTGATTATGTTTTTCATAAAATCTCTAAATTATTAAATGTTAAAATCATTTTTTTAATCTATAAAATACGAGCCATTATTGAATTTACATTTAATAAAAATAAATTTTATGATGTTCTAGTGCTTTTATACTACAATGAATCTATTAATTCGACACAATATAACTACCCTTCTTATGAGATTTTCTTTTTTAGGTACTCTTTTGGTAATTCATTGAAAAATTATTCCCGAATTATGAAAGTTAATGACTAACCAAAACACTCCATCCTAATCATTTGTGACCTCAACTTAATTTAACCATTTTGTGTCTTATATAACCAAAAAAAATCCATTTAAAGGCGAGACAAAATGTCTGTCAAAAGATTCAGATGGTTTTGTACCAAAAATATTATTTTATATAGTTTCGTTTTGACAAAAATAAAAGATATTCATTCATTAAATTAAAATTAATAGAGTACATCGATACAATACACATCCAAAGTTGTTAGAGACTCCTCCCTAAAAACTTCTAGTGCTTGCCTTCCTTTTATCCGCTTCGTTCTTAATCCAAAATTATGAATGAGAGGGATTGCATTTATAGGTATAACACTCAAAATAAAGTTGTCTAAAATTTTTATTCCAGCGTTAAAATTTCATATTGGATGCATTAAATTACAACACAATTGCTGTCAGAATGCAAACATAACATAGACATATCTCATACTGTTACAATAAGTACAAACTGATGCATACATGATACATGATTTTGGTGAAAATACATGTACTAACTAATGAGTACATCATAAACAAGAACATAGTCAGTGTATAACATCACGGCAACTAGTACATAAACTAATAAATGAAACACGTCAGCATAATCATTCAGTTGTTTTCTCCTTACCCTTGTCACAAGCCTTAGTCACCTCACCTGTGTATCTGTAATAAAATAAAAAGGGATTGGGATGAGACGTAATATCTCAAGTGAGCTCCACCTATCAAGGGTAATAGTGATCATTGGGAAAACTAAGATCATAGTTTGTAAATTATCATGGTTCATATCATGTTTCATGCTAATTAATTAAATATGTTAGCATGTATCACACAATAATATCTATGTTGATTTTATGGAATGATTGGGCGGAATAATCCTGAACATCCCTCTAACTATTCTACTAAAATGCTCACCAATCAGGTTAAAATCGGAACTTCTATTATCGTCGTGCAAGATTTCCATATCGAAAGAATACTTATCCAATACTAATGCGGAATCTCGAAGTCCAATTCTGATGTGGAACATCGATCGACACAATTTAGCATATAAATGAATTCTTATAAACATATTATTCTTATCATCATATACCCACAATTCATAGTTTAGTGATATTCCGGTATTGCCAAAGCCATATCTCATTCACTCTCACATTAATATACTATCACTCTAGAACCCGAAACATTCACTTACACAACACATAACAGGTTTTTACAGCATTTTTCACTTGGTAACCGGTTGTACATGTGTAACCGGTTACCTAAGTTGTTGGAGAGTGTGAAACCGGTTGCGCCAATTGTGTAACCAGTTACACAACATAGAAAATCAGTTTTTCTCCCGACAAACTTTGTGTAATATATCGAATGCAAGCTTGTAAAAGTGGCCATGTGATAAGTAACGATAGTATTCCCTCTGTTTCTAAATATAAGCAAATTTGACTTTTTAGGTTCATTCATTTAATGATGTATGTGGTCCACATACATAATTAAATAAATGAACCTAAAAAGTCAATTTTACTTATATTTAGAAACGGATGAAGTACATCATAAACAAGATGCATTATTGGGAAACTAAACATACATAAATTAAGCCTAACGTACATGTTAGTTTTCTCACATACACGTAATCATACACTACCCAATGGTGGGTTCTAGCTAAGGAACTCGTCTAAGAATAATCTGGCAACTTTGTAAGCTTCCAAACCAAACTCTAGGACCCAAGCTTCTGCATTAACCTAACTTTTATTTTCTTGCATCTAATCATCAAAATAGAGAGTGACTGAGTGAGGCTCGACCAAAAGAGGAGAAAAGGGAAAGGATTAAGTTTGCATTAGGGCTTGAATGCTCCAAATATATACAATAAAAACAACTTATTTGCATGCATTGAATCTTGCACACCTTATTTTATTGTGATTTAAAGCATGTTGACTGAACTCCATAAGCTAACTTTAATTTGAGTTAGGATCAGGGACGGATCCGCCATAAGACATGGTGTGGTTGTTGCCACACCAGATTATTTCTCAATTTTTTTTCTTCATATATTTGACTTAAATAATAATAAAATATAATTAAGTCGTTTAAATATCACAGTTCCTTTCTTGGCCTAGCAGTATGTGTTTTATGGATGATTTATGTGTTGTGTTCAACTCCCGGTGGGTCCGTAACACCATGGTAAAATGCTCTCATCCAAACCATTTTGTTGTAGTGTTTAAGGTGTCAATATTTTACTTTGTTAATATATATAGTTGTTTTGGAAATTTTATCACACCAATATCAAATGTCTGAGTTCGCCCCTGATAAGGATCCTTTTCTTTTATCATAAATCATGATAAATGAATGATGTTATAGATACAAAAAGTAGATGAGATGTGTTCTACTGAGTACAACCATCATTAATTATTTTATAATTGTTTTCAAACTTTTTATATTTTCTCTTTGCAAATTGAATAAATAGAGATAATTTTAAATGTAGAGATCCGTCTCTCTTATTGTTGTGAGCATCTCATATGCAATTGTTGTGTGCATATAATTGTGAAGGAAGACTAATATTCCAAAGAACTAAAATCTGTTTAAGAAATTTTTGACTAATTAACCGATTTACGAAAACAAATACTCCCTCCGTTTTTAAATATAAGTAAATTTTACTTTTTATGTTCATTCAATTAATTATGTATGCCACATACATCATTAATTGAATAAACCTAAAAATTTTAGAGTAGATTGTGTTCCACACAAAATTATCTACTTTTCTAATTTTGTGTGCATCAGAAGTTAATTAATTTCAGTTAGCCTATAGCATAGTGAAAACCACTTTATAACTTAACAAAAAAAAAAAATCCGCTTTATAATAAATATCTTCGCTTATTTACCACACTCACTAAAACCTATTTTAATTTGTTTCGAAACTTCTAAAAATATTTTCACATTTTAATCAACTTTTTTTTAGGTTTTATTAATTTAAAAGCTTAAAAGGCACATACAAAATCATAAAATAAAATAAAAATTAAAAAATGTGATTTTTCTATGAAATAATCGGTAGCAAAATTGTAAAAGAAATTCGGTAGCATAGTGGCTCTAAAATTCTTCAACACAAACTTATTAAAATATATCAGAGTTAATTTGTAGGAGCAAATTAATATCACTCTGAATATAGATAATATAATAACACCATCACTTATTATTCATCATTGTTAAGTACAAATCACAGGTTCAAAGCTACAATACATCAGATATATATTGTACACACAATATATATAGTGATCAAGCTTTTTAATCTTAATAACTTAATTATCCAAAGATAATTATACTAACTTACAAACTTAAAAGGACATAATACCTCATGGATGGTCATATATAGAAAATGATGGTTTTAGTTTACTTGAACTTAACAATTTGGGATGACAACATTGCAAGCACTAGCAACCCTTTTAGAACCAGGAGAGTTAACATATTGCCTCAAATTAGGGTTTTTGATGTATCCACATAAGCATGGCCTTTGCTCCCTCAATTTGGAGCAACAATTAGTTGAAGGTGGTGCATTTGAAGTAATTGCCCCAAGACAAGGACTCAATTCAATTGGGCTACAATTCGCAGCCTCCGCAATGGTAGCCACTTCAACAATAAGCACTACCATAATCATCAATGCACACACAACCTTCATCTTCATCATTTTCACTACTTCTCTAATTAGCTAGTAATTGGACAAATTTTAGAGTGGAGTATACTTGATTAATTGGCTATGTATTTATAAGCATGGAAAGTTATAATGGCTATGTGGGTTGTTTTTGTTTATATGAGTGGAGAGTACTAGTAGTGGGTTTGGTTAGGTGCTCAACTCAATGAATATTAATTGCGCCTTAATTTGAGTGGTAAATGTGTCATTGATATTGTCCCTACACCAGGAAATGGGCGTTGAGATGCATTAATACAACTTCTATTTTTAACGGTACTCCTACTTCATCCGTTCTAAAATGAATTATTTAGTCGACATCAGTCAATACACATTTATAAATAAAAGGACACTTGAAATTTCATTGAGAAAAATCACACAACAATATATGTTATCATTTGTCTTTTTGTACTAGAAGAAAATATAATTAAAATATGTTATTTGAATAGTATACTTCATTTCTACATCACTCATTTAAGACGGAGGGGGTAATTTTTAAAAATAAAACTAGCATACCTTCCTTCTTTATACGCAACATCATATGTTAATCATTTGAGTTAGTTAAGATGTACTTCCTCCGTCATTTTTTATAAACATCCTTTTATATTTTTCACATATGTTAAAAAAAGTTGGTGGTGTAATGAATGTGTATATTTTATGTAATACTTTTACTAAATTACTTTTGTGTATAGATATATGTATTTACAATTGACTTAGGGTTCATGTTTAAAAAAAACAATAAATACATCTAATAACTTGAAAGATAACTTATATTTAAGGGTAATTGTTTTCTCTCAATAAGTGTTTATAATTAGTAACGGAAAGAGTATTTTGGAGATTAATATTTCTTCCTTTCGGGTGCTAGATTTGAACGGAGTATCATGAAGTTAAAAGTGATCTTTCAATCTCGGACTCTTTTGTACGAAGAAACTTCGATTGAGAGCGGATAATTTATTAGATGTACTTCACATATTTTTCAACGAAGATTAGTCATTGCTAAATAGAAGTGTAAACTTGGTTAAAATGAAAATTCTAAGGATTTTTATATAATTTCAAAGTCTCGGTCTTCTTTCCAACTTTTTATAATTATGGAAATTCATTCCCATTTCTGGTGTCATATAATTAAGGACAAAATCATTAATTTGAGTCACCGTAAGATTAACTTAGTTGGTATAGACAATGTAGAACATATGTAAGGTTGGGAGTTGAATTACGACCACCACAAAAAAAAAAAAAAAAAAAACATTAATTTGAGTCATTACTCGAAATATTTGTACAAGGTCAATTCAAGAAAATAAATCTGACGCATTCTAATATGACTATGGACTGCTATATCTGACTAGCTCCAAAATACATGCAACAGTCCTCTAAAAAAAATAGAGAAAGATGAAAAAAAAATTTAATTATTCATTGAATTAAGTAAATCAACCGTCAATATGAAAAACGATTTTCTTTGCTAAAGTATACATACTATGAGACAAGCATAATAATGTTGGGAATAGGCCAGGCTAGACTTTGATAGGCCTGAGCCTGACCTACGAAAAAATTTACAGGCTTGAGCTTAGCCTATGACCTTTCATAGGCCTATTTTTTTTGTCTGACCTGGCCTATTTAAAAGTCTGGCCTGGCCTGAAAACCTATTTACAGGCCTACTTACTATTAAAGTCATTAAACATTCCATTTTATCTACTTTTGAATAGGCTTAATAGGCCTCAAAGCCTATTTCAGTGTAAGACTTGTTTATCACTACTATAAGACCTTAAAAGCCTTTAAAGCCTATTTAAAAAGTCCACTATGAAACCTAATATGCATAAACTGACCGACCTATTAAGCTTCATAGGCTTTTTTAATAGCCTAAGCCTGACCTATTTACTTAAATAAGCTTTTTAAAAAGCCTAAGAAGAAGGTTATTATTTTAAAGTTATTAATTTAAGAATATTTTTAAGTGATTGAAAAATATACTAGTATTATTTTTTCTATAATACGGTGACTAGTATTAATTCCATAACCAAAAAAGTCACTCATCGTGAGAGAACCGAGAAGAAGGTTATTACCGATTTTACCGAAAGACTTTTTCTTACAACATTACCGAAAACAGTTAAAATAAAAAGGTTTTACGTATCAACAAGAATTTTTTTCACTAATGTGGTGACTAGTTTTACTTTTAGAATTCCTTAAAATCAAAACGGTTAAATATGAATGACCAGAAAACAAGCTAATTTCACGGTTTTACTTAAAAATTCTTGTTACGTGAATTTCAGTTTGGCTTCCACTAAAAGAAAAAGAAGGTTGTACCAACAAAATGCATACAAGTGTATCAACTGGTTTATAATTTATTCCAACTCTAATTGGATTGATTCGATTCAGATCCGCCACCTACTTTTTAAATATTTGAATTGAAACAATTTTCTCAAACTTGATTGATTTGTATCAAAACTAATCATATCATCATCTCTTCTTGCTCCGGGTGGCAATCCTCGTAAGAGGCAATTAGTTACTTGGAGTCAAAAAAGTTGGTAAATTTACGAGTCAAATAAGTAGTACTTTTTAAAATTTTCAGAGACAACTCTTATATAATTTTTTATTGGTACAAAGTGTCCATTATTAAAAGTAACTATTTGTCTTTCTTTAGATTGTTGTTGTTTTTTTTTTTTTTTTTCCTTTCTTTACATATTTCAGACGCTTCTTTTAGGCGACCAAAATCTCCATGGTTAAGTGGTCTGTGGAGTGTAAGCTGAAATGTAGAGGTGATTTTGGGGTAAGGGATATGCGTCTATTTTAACTTGGCCCTTTTGGACAAATGGATGAGGATGCTTGTTTTAGGAGGTCGAGCTTTGTAAAATCTGCCAATTTTGATTTCGTTGATAGGCTTCAGTCAATTAGGAAAGAGGAGTGTTATTTGAACAATCATTTTTGTTGACAACTTGTGAAATAACCTAAATATACAACGAAATACGAGTATTGGCACAAAAACCAAATCAATAGAGAGAAAAAGTAAAAACAAAATGTGAGTATGAGAGTGAAAATTGTCACAAAAGTTGTCAAACATATACTATGGAGTAAAACACAAAGCATAGAGCAGGTGATAGTTAAATGAACAATTCACGTATACTATGTACTCTGGACTCAGAATCTCCTTTCTGTCCCCAACACAGAGCCAATTAGATCTCAACCACCAAAAACACAACAAAAACTGCAATGACCTATTTATCTTTATTTTCATATTCTATTTCTATCTCAAAAACAACACTAAAAGAAATCCAATTAGTATCACACGTCTTGCTTGCTGTACATATGGTAAACAGTGACATCCACCTGATGAAACAGCTTAAGCACAAAATTGCTAATGGGTAAATGCATTTTATTGGTTTTGACCATCCTCTTGGGTTTTTGCTTTACCACGAAGCATATCACTGAAATTTCCCAGCATGATGCGTCTGAATCTAGTGTCCTCTGCTGGTGGAGTGGCAGCCTTGGGGGACACAGCTGCATCTGTTGGTGGTTCAGTGGATTCTTTCTTTCCGAGCAACCCACCCTCACCAAAGAAGTTGCTAACTGATGATGGAAGCCCAAGATGGGCACCCATTACCTTGCTAATAGTATCGAAAGTTCCTCCTGATCTTTCCTTCATAATAATTTCAAGGGCTTCTTTGTGAGCTGGATCCAGTGCATCCAAGTCTTTCAAGAGGTTCTGTATAGCAGGGAGGAAGAAGTCCCGAACACTATTTGCAGGAAGATCTACAATGAAGAAAAAAAATAAAAATACTTGAGGGAAGAAAGAAATTTCATGAATCAGTAACATAAAGTCTCCTTGAAATTAAAAATACTTTTACAAACAATGTTGCAATGGTAGACTCTAGAGTACTGGTGGTGAATAAAATAAATTTGAAATTTGAAATTACAAATGATTTGTCATCATGGGAATGAAGAAGAGGACATATGCAGATTTTGATTAACAATGATCCAAAAAGGATAGAAAAATGGATAAAAAGTGATAACATTTACTTTGTGGAGGATGCCTTATGATTTCTTTTAGTAACATAAACATCCTATCTAATAATATTTTCTATTAAAAAAAGGGAAGTGACTTCAACAAGTGAAAAAGCGTGGTTTGAAATTCAACTAATTAGATTAAACACAACACATTCCGCTAAAATGATCTATACATTACATGTACCAATTGGGATATGGAAAAACTACCAAATAGGTAGCCCCATGTCCAGATTACATAGCTACATCAATAAAAAATCTGAATCCTATGACAACAGGACATAGGACGATGACAGTTATCATTAACAAGTTCAAAGCATTAATGCCATCAATCAAACCTTGACTTGAACACCATAGAAATATCTCAAAAGAATTTGAACACGCCAGATTAATATGTTTTTTAAATGAGCAAACCTGTAGCATCCAGAGCACGGATTGCCTCACAGAATGCATCAGCTCTCTCTCGTCGACGCATTAAATCTTTTGCCACATTTGGCATTGCTGTAAGTTGGAAAATCTTGGACAAAAGATGTATGTGAAGTTAAAGAAACAAAAACACTATTTCAGAAATCTTGAAAGCCAACATAACATGCAAATGACTAAAAAAATGGACAAAAAAACGTCAGGACATAAATTACTTCTCGAAACATTTTTTCCAGAAATAAGGTTAAGGATATAATCTCTAAGTCTTTCTATTGTATGTGGTACGGCAATCACCAACGCACGAATAACAGCAATAGTAGCTTCATGGGAACCATCTTCAAGAAAAGCGTCCATTTGAACACGTATCTTATCAACAATCTGGAAGATAAGATCAGGAATTTGAAATGAAAATTGGCATTAACATCGTAAGTCGTAGCTTCAACAAAAACCAGGGAGAATACTAGTAGCAGTTACCATCTCATTTTTGAAGTGCTGAGCCACTGCACCAAATGCATCTATGCTAGCATACTTTACATTCAGGTTTTGATCAGATCCAAGAGTAACTAGAGCAGGCAAAACATGAGTTGAAGCAGCCTTTGCATCAATATATGGAACCTAATAATTAGCAAGCTGTCTTAGTTTAGGCATTTGCATGAGATGCATCTAGAAACTAAGCAAACAGCACTCTTACAATAATTTTCAGCAGCTGGGCGGCAGTTATTTTCATGCTCATGTTAGAGCTGACCACCATTTCCCATAATATATTAAATACCATGCCATGGTTTTCTTCGTATGTGCTGCATTATAAAGAAAGCTCATAATGAATATTGGACAAAAATACATTGAATTTTAAAAATGTTTGTGGTGATAATCTGACCAAATGAAGCGGATAGCATTAATAATCTCAGGAGTGTGCTTGGTTGATCGATTTTCCATGGAGTTATCTTCTAGTAGCAGCTTCCTTAAATATCCTGCTAACTGTTCATGTTTTCCAGGAGCACCCAGAACACCAGCCAACAGAAGCGGTAAGACACACATTGTAGAAAGCCTATCGGCAATGGCAGATCTTGGCCTCAAACCTACAAGTGAAAGGTCAGATATGAAGCAATTATGTAAAAAAATCACAGGGGAAAAAATGTTACCTTTAATTCTTGAATGAATGGCAGTAGGAAAAAAAGTCAAATCTGCATCATCCCTTACTGCAATTAAAAATACTGGTAGCATTATGCATGTCACGTAGGACTCCCCAAAACATTCAGAAACGGATAACAGAAACTGCATTTACGTAGGTTATATCAGCAAAAACTCAGAAAAAACTTTGGTTAGAAGGCATACAAATGTTTTGAAAACTGTAAAGGGAAGACAAGCGACCTTCGAAACTCGGCTCCGTAAATTATCTTCTTTCTGTGGCAACAAGCTGGCCAGCTGAATCAAATTTGGAAAACACTCAACATGCATCCACTCAAATGCATCCCATTCAACTTGACCCCTAGTAAAATCGAAACCATTAAAGATCAGCAGCAGCTTTGATGGAGTGGTCGTGCATGGTTAGTCTTTTAGTCTATGCAAAATGCATGAATGCACACACATTATTACAACATGAATCAACAAGTCTCAGGAGGAAGGATGTGATGTTGCATTACAACATTGTCTCTTCTAAATATCCCAATTGCATTATTCAAAATCAGCTGTTCTTGCTAAGCTTACCTAGCATACAATTCAAGCAATGGGATAGATAACACAGTTGGTGCAGTTTCTGTGGTGGACAAGAAGGGGCATGTGTCAAATGCTTTTTGGTGCACGAAAGGGAGCAATTTCATCAGCATTTTCAACAAAACGTCTACGTTCCAGCGCTCTCTTTCACCCAATACACGGAGATGTGACTCTATAGACCCTTCAACCCCAGAAAGAGGCGGACAACGCTGCGGATTGATGCAAAAAATCCCACTCAAAAATAATTTCAATAAATAATGAAACTGTAAGTCTGAAAGGTAGAGTACAAAGAAAAACATACCAGAGCTGAGTTTAAAATATGAGAAAGTAAAACTCTCAAAACATGATCTAAATTGTTTCCCCACTCTATAACTGCAGGAACCAATTCCTTGAGAGCAGTTTCCACCACCACTCCAGTCGGGTCACATACTAATTGGAACATCAGCTCCTCCACCTAGCAATAAGAGGTGAAAAAAATAATTGGAGCAAATCTTAATTTTCATTATTATTTTCATTTGAAAGTTATCATATTATGGTAAGGTAAAAGGTTCCATTCCCTAGACCATGTTTTGTTAGCCTGTTCTATAGCTTACATTGTAGCAAAGTCTCAAGTCAGAAACCTTCTCCATGATTGCCTCGAAGCAAATATAGTGAGGCTGACCTTGAAATATTTATCCACGTTTGGGAAAAGTGGAAGCAGCATAGCTAGATTTCGAGCTGCACCCTCTCGAACAACACTGGCAGAGTCTTCTATTAGTTGCTGTACAATTGATAAAATAAGAGAATCGCGAATCTCAGGCCGTACGAATTCTGCAAGCTCTCCACATGACTGAGCCACGAGCAACCTACGCTCCTCGTACATGTGACTGATCTAATAATCGCAAAACCAACAAACTAAAAACCTGGTCCAAGTTTTATAAAGGTAAAAAGCAAGTTGAAATGTGAAGCAAAAATATACTTGTTCCCAGCACTGTGGAAGCAATTCTGTTTCTGTTCTCATCTCTCCAACATTCTTTGCAAGGCTGACACATGCCTGAAAGGATGACAGGTAAATTTAAATTGTATTCAAACGTTCGCAAGAAGAAATCAAGAAAACAGCACAACATACATCCATTATTATTCGTCTCTGCTGCTCATCTGGACGTTTGATTAAATTAAACAATGTGTGGGTCAAAGAATCTCGAGTGCTACTGTCTGGGTGGCGCTCAATAGCACACATTATTAGAGGAAGGAGCTCCTACAAACAAACAAAGTTATGCAACATTCATGGGACAGAGAACAAATGAAACATATTTATAGAAAAGCAGACCTCACGATGATTGATCAAGACATAAGGAACGATTTTAGGCAAAGCATCTGCAAGTATCTGAACTGTTCCTAATCCCTGTCAAAATATGAACATATATAAGAACAAAATATCACAGTTAAATCATATGGACAGAGACAAACCAATTTAGACAACATTTAGCCATCTCAACAGTGCATCATTTTTTCTTCAGATGAAAAGGGTAGAGATTTTTCATCTCTATATTTTTCAAAAGTGCTACATAACAGGTAATGAAAATTAGGAACAGTACTTCCAGTTCACCATTCTTAACACTAAATCAAGCCTTGACCAAAACAACTCCCAATTGTTCAGTCTCAACAAAATTTTAAAAAAAGTAAACCGTATCATATGAAACCAACAAGTAATAATGTCTACAGATATCAGAAGCCAAGAGTACTACGAACTTGCTGTTTTCTCGTATAATTAATTTGTCACTTACAATGTCTGATTTTTCATGTAACCCAGTGTCCACTTCTTGTTGACCAACATTTGTTTCGGAGTCATTTTTTATATTTTCGAAAGCACTGTTTATATTTGCAGGATTAACTAATTTAGGCAAGGTATCTTCATTGTTATTTGCATTCTCATTCAAAGGTTGAGCAGCTGATGATTGAGCATCTTCATTGGGTACAGCACCAACCACCGCATCACCAGGATTTGAGATTGAACCTTGGTCTTCATGAATCTCAATAACTTTATCATCTGTCTGTAAATTTTCCATTTCAGAACTGACAAAATTTCCAGGTTCATGAGCTCTTGCATTCTTTTCCTTCAGCGATTCAATTTCCACCAGCAATTTCTTAATTTCTTCCTCGTACTTCTCTAAAGACTGAGACTGAACATTATTAACTTCCTTGCCAGCCAGATTATTTCCTGAGAAAGAACCTTCAATATGCATTTTCAGTGAAGTGATCTCAGCTCTGCAATCATTGAGCTCTTTCCTTTGGTGCTCCAAGGATTGTTTTAAAACTAGCACCTGAAAGTTACAACTGATATATCACAATTTTGTAAATTCAAATGTTGTTTTACGGAATCATTTAAACTAAAAATAAACTACCTGGTTCTCTTTGTCTCTAATATCTTTCTGCATTGCCTCCAAAGATTTAGTTAAGGTTCCAATTTGAGCATCAGCCAAATCTTTGTTCTTCAATAAGGTTTCCTTTTCTTGATTAAGCTTCTTATTCAATTTCAGCAATTTTTCATTCTCTCGAAGTAAAGAAAATTTTTCCTGCATTTTCATGCGAATTTCAGTAGAAATAGTAACGTGAACAGAATATCATATGATTAGCTTGAATCTATCCAAAAAATTTAGAAGAACAATTAACAGTGAGTCCAAAACAACAAATGCATCTGAAATATATATATCAAAATTCACTTATTAAATAAACTTAATTGCATATGAAAAAATACAGCTTCTTCAATTTATGTAGAAATAGTTTTATTAGGGAAATGAACATCTGAAATATGAGTGTTGAAGTTATAGATTATAGATAAAAAATTGCAATGAATTATAAACAACAACCAAGCCTTTTCCCACTAAGTGGGGTCGGCTACATGGATCAAATTACGTCATAGTATTCTATCATAAGCCATATTTGGATCCAACTCATTGACCCTTAAATCCTTTCTAATGGTTTCTCTAATTTTCCTAGGTCTCCCTCTACCTGTTTTAAACTGACTCTCTTCCATTTGATCAACTCTTCTTACGACGGCATCTAACGATGAATTATAAACGTTAGAATATTATTGATGATAACTAGATAATAGCTTTATACAAACTCGATACAAAAGACTAAGCAGTAATATCTATTTATAGAGATACATAGGCTCGACCCTAAATAAATAGAGAAATCATGAAACAATCATAATAATCAAGTAAAAAAATTAATCCTTTGAGATACTCTAAGATTATAAACTGATCATAGGAAATAAACTACGATGCTCCAATCTAATGTCAAAGAAATTATAAGGTATTTCCTTATATTATAACAATGAGGATGAGAATTGAGAAACCCTTAAAATTGGAAAGCAAATATAAACTGAAAATTACAACAGAAGCTTGGGGAAAGCACTAAACAACATAATAGCACAGATTGAAATGAAGGGGGTCCAAGTTCCAATAGGTTTGCACATTTCATCAAGCATAATAGTAGACAACATCAAGAATAGACAAAGTATAGGTATCTCAGAAGAAGAATGAGGAGTCAGATATGAAGAGCAATTAAGGATTTTAGGGAGATATCTGGAAATTGGTTTTAGGATTAGGATACCATATCACGAGAGAGGGGGGATTGTTTTTGCTGTGTAGAAAAGGGATGGGATGACTTAGCTTGTGTCTCCCAATTCTAACATTTATATAAGATTAAGGCTTGTACACGCAGGCCAAACCAACATACTATTCCTAACCTGAGTAGATAAGGCCATGGACTAATATGCATGCAGATACTCAAACAAAATACTTAAGAAAAAAAATTAACACTACCAGAAGAAAAAAGTACATATGAAATATATGAATGTTAAATGAAAGACATAAAACCCACAAAATGGTAAGCAGAAGAAGTTGATTGGTGGAAAGATATTAGAAGCCAATTTGTCAGAACAGTTTTTGGGGGTACAATATAGTATGCTAGGTGGTACACAATGAACAGCTTGCTTATATAATGAAGAAATCACCTCTGCCGCCTCAGAAGTTGATGAAAGATATTGATAATAATAATGCCGCAAGGCATCAGGTACAGATGCAGGTGTGTTGTGCCAAATGTCCAAGTTCTGGTCTGTAACCTACAAGAATAGTTTTAGTGAATAATAACAAATCACTAAAATTAAGCACTGAATTGGAAGGGAAAAAATAATGTTAAATATTGACTTTGAAAGCATTTATGCTTGTTCATACAGGGGAAGAAAAAAAAAAAAAAAAAAGATCTATCAGATTGTATCTTGACTGTCAATGATTTCCTTATTAAATTATAAACCATCAACTCAGTCCCTTATGTCTTACTCTCTTTTGTAGTTCATGTGCAATCCCTTTCTCCTTTTGGTCATCTTTTGATATCTGATGTCACGGGAGTCTCAACTCCCCAATTAATAACAACAACAACAACAACCAAGCCTTATCCCACTAAGTGGGGTCGGCTACATGGATCAAATGACGCCATAGTGTTCTATCATAAACCAAATATGGATCCAATTCATTGACCTCTAAATCCTTTCTAATGGTTTCTCTAATAGTTTTCCTAGGTCTTCCTCTACCTCTTCTAACTTGACTCTCCTCCATTTGATCTACTCTTCTTATGACGGCATCTACGGGTCTTCTCTCTACATACCCAAACCATCTAAGCCTATTTTCTACCAACTTTTCTACTATATGTGCTACCCAACTCCATAATTAATAAAGGTATACAAAAATAGTAGTAATAAGTAATCCTGAAGTATATGAAAATCAATCATGTTAGTCCCTTAAGTGCATGAAAACTCGTTACATTAGTCTCTAGCATCTTAATAACAGGGACTAATAACAAGACAAATTTTCATATACTTCAATGACTAAGTAGGAGAAGAGGTGACATTAAGGTGCCTCAATATCAAAGGTACTAGCCCAAAACCTACGGCACCTTACATATCTCAACTCAACAGTGCCAATGCAACACCATCTGACAACCTAAAACCCAATTATCCCTCCAAGAATAGAAAATTAAAAAGTGAAATAGCATAAAATCATCCCTACATTCCATAGCATGACTATATTTTTTATTGGTTCCTAATCCATCCGAATAAAGTACAAGAAGATACTACAGTGTACAGTCACTGTTTTCTAATTGCTTATTGAAACAGGTAATGGACAAAATAATTCAGAACTAAAAGAGATACATGGAAAATTACATCTTAAAATTGAACTTTTACTTTCTTAGAAATCACAAGTCTACCCCACCGCTGCCCCACACACACCCCTCCCCCCAAAAAAAAAATTCATAAGAGAAATAAAATCAGAAAGTCGCAGAAAAATAGGCAATACAGAATACTAACCTCTTCATAAAATGTCATTGCAGTAAGACGGTAACCAGCTAAAAGTAAATATTCCTTTACAGCACAGTTCAGATCTTGACGTTCAGTATCCTTTAACGGACCCAAATCGGTGAAGGAAGTGTTCTTTTGCTGTTGAATTTGTTGCCCATCATTCACTGAAACATCACCACTTAACTGTGTAGCTGCATTCAAAAAGAAGTATTCCATAAAGCAATGACAACTGGAGAACATCCCAAGTATTCTAAGTCATTATTTTTTATATACACAAGAAAAAACTTCTCAAGAGAAAAATGAAGAGCATAAAGCCAAATTGCTTTACAATGAGTGAAGGATCATTTTCAACAAATCTTTTAGCCCAGGATTAACGAAGGCCAACTTCTAGATAGTTTTAAGTGAAAATATTATAAATGTTCAGGTAGGGTGTCTAGACTCTTGACTTAGATGCTAACTTACAAGGATTGAAAGGGATTTTCCAACAACAAAAATGTTAAGGTTAACAATATTTAAAAGGTCAAATGCATCTAAAGGTCCTTTAAGTTTTTCGTTTCCCCCAAAGTGGTCCTTTAAGTTTCAAAAGTCCCAAACAAGTCCTTTTAGTTTTTGAATCGTTTCAAACAAGTCCTATTGTAGATAGAATAGTTGGTAATTGCTTCCTTGAACTCATCTTTGGTACCAAATTTGGCTCCTAACACCCACTTAAAATTAGTCATCTTTTTAGGCATGGCAAATGGTGGATAATGCTCTTTGTTGCTATCATCTGAATCATCATCATCATCCTCTAAAAGGACTTGTTTGAAACGATTCAAAAACTAAAAGGACTTGTTTGGGACTTTTGAAACTTAAAGGACCACTTTGGAAAAAATGCAAAACTTAAAGGACCTTTAGATGCATTTGACCTATTTAAAATTATGGAAGGCCTACAGGAATTCGATTTTTTAAGTAGGTTGTTTGAAGCAAGGAAGTTGCCTACTTTGTTTAAGGAAAAGGATTTGCTGTTTTTTTAGTATAAGATTATCCATGGGGAAGTCGTCGTGTTTCCCTTTTCTGTTTTGTCCTTGGATTGTTTCCTTGTAGAGGTTTTATCTTTTTATTTTTCTTCAACTCCGTTTGTGTTTTGATGGATAACACAATACCTAATCATCTCTCCAGTTACCTCTTTCCTATCTAATAGTATCTATTCTTCTAGCTAATGGGAAATGAAAAAAGCTGAACATATCATTCTTCATCAGCATAATTCTGTATAATTATGTAAAAAATGTATGACATTGAAGGCCTAATAGATATCACATAATATAAAAGATACAAAGGTCAAAATGTCCTGAGAATTAAAAAAAAAAAAAAATTACCACTTTGTTCATTACTGTTCTCTGTTTTCTTCTGCAATTCACTCTTGAGTTTTGAGATGTCTTCTTGGGCCAAACGCAGTTCATAATCACTAATAGCTAACTTTTCCGTTGCCACTTCTTTCTCTTCAAACAAACTTTGAGGATCTGCCACTGCATTTCAAAATAAAAAAAATGGTGAAGAAAAATTAGCATCATATAAGGTACGGGATTACATCAATCTGTGCCGATTATCTAAAAAAAGAATATCAATCTACACCTAAATATCATATCTGCTCTTATCAGTCAGGTTAGATTACAAGTACTTGAGAACTGTGTTCTCAAATAGCGGATATAGTAAGTCTATAGCATAGTGGAGTTCGAACAAATTACTATTGGTCTGTGATACGCTGACGCTACTTAGTACAATGTGTTGTCAAATAGCAGCTACAACAGCGCTATATAACAAATTACTGTTGTTCTGTGATCCGTTATTTAGTACAAAGTGTTGTCAAATATCAGAGTACAATGTAAGTATGGCAGACTACACCTAGAGTAGGTACACTTCTATGTAACTAACTGTTACTAACTAGAGTTAGTTACAGTTGCATATACTCCCTCCGGTCACTATTATAAAAAGAAATATTCTCTTTTCAGGTTCATTGAATCGTTGATGTATCTGGTTTATAGTATAGTCAAGATACATCAGATATTGAATGAATCTGAACAAGGAATCTTTGCTTATAACAGTGACCAGATAGAGTAACTTCTCGGAGTTAGTTACAGCTAGTTAGATTTCTAGCAATCTATAAATAGGATCGATGCACATTGTAATTAGTGAGAACTCATACATCAAAGATCAAGCACAAAGTGCTCTCAGAGTTCTCTGAACGATCTATAAACTATATGTTCAACTTCTAACATCAAATAGCAGCTATGGCAGTACTATAGCGTAGCAGAATTTGAACAATCTGCTAAATTTTTGTGATCCACAGTTAACAACACTGCTTACAAATCACTTCATTTTACCTTTTCGCATTCCGAATTGAACTCCTCAATTAACAAATAAGCACATAATATCATACAATCCAATCCAAATTCAAAGATCTTATCAGTCAAATACACAGTAAATTAATACTAAAAATAACTAATAAGCATGATTCGTATTCATTTCTATCAAATTATCCAGCGTTGACTGAAACAATGAAAAATTTAATGGTGAATCGTTACCTCGGAGAGAATTGAGGCGAGAGATTTGATCGGCGGGAAAGAGAGATTGATCGGAGAAATACTGTTTAAGTCGAATAGCTTGATCGTCGTGACCATCGTCGAGAAGCTCGTGAAGAAGTTCAAATGCTGTGAGAACGTAATTCTCTTCTAACAGAAAGTTCACAACGCAATTGCAAAGGGATGATCTATCTACGTTCATGTTTTCTGTTAGAAATCCTCAGATCAAAACCCTAATGGAGTTTCTGATCTGAGGTCATTGAATTCAAGAGTGATGAATGAAGTTGCAATTTCAAATGTGCGTTGTTGTTCATGTGTGCTGGTTAGTTAGGTGACATTTCACGTGTTCAGTTTTATTTTTTAGTTTATTTATTTTCGTTTTTATGGAATTTGATTGATGAATTGCGTCGGAATGAAGACTCCGCAAGAAATGGTGAGAAAACAAACAAGATTTGTTTAGGGATTTGGACACTTTCCAAAAGGGAGTTATATGTGACTTGATCCACTTTTACACAATCAACTTTTTACCGTTGATTTAGGGGTGGTGTGTTAATTTGGAAACTTATAATTTTTGAGTGATGACATGTGTTTACGCATGTGAGAGATCGGGGTGGCCGAGCAAATCGTATATCGTTGCAATTGTATACTATCAACAATTTTGATAGTTGATTTGAGATTGTTCGATTCAAGTGACTTAATCAGCAATTTTTTTTAAAAGATCTTGATTATTGATTTAAATCAGATGATTGAAATCTAAATTGTGTCGTGCAACATAGAGAGTTAGAGTATCTTGGCTCTTGTTCACTATTGTACTCTTCAATCATCAATAAAAAGATATATATTGCTTCCTATGACTTAGATAACACAACATAGTCAAAAAATAGTGTTGTTGAAGATATATTGGGTTCTATGTTGACACACTTTTCCATAGGCAGACCAAAGAGTTGTTGGCCAAGAGGTTTTAAGTTAGAGAACCACTACATTAGCTAGTCACAATTTAATACTTAAAGGTACATAGTTTCAATAGAGGATACTTATAATTTTCTCCGACATAAAATAAAACGGATTAAAGAGTTAAAGATTCACCTTTTATCCCATTTATATGTATCACCATCAATTAACTCGTCAATCATTGTTTTATTTGACAAGTTCCCCACAAGCCAATGAATCTTTGGATGTGGATGATCATGGATCCAATCAACACTAAGAATCTTGACAAAATTCCCCCTATTAATCGCAATAGACTTTTGTGTGCATTTGTTGGCATTTTGTTTTGACAACTATAACATTTGTCCTAGGACAATACTTACTTTTGAAGATCCTCACCATTAGTTATTTTTCGTCATTTAGAATCACCATTTATCATTTGTTGCTCCCAACCTCTCCTAACTCATCCAATGCACGTTTTCTATCTATTTCTTTGAACCCCGCAAATTTTTTTTGATAAAACACCTTCAATAGAATTACAACATCCTTCCTGGAGTTTATTAGCCCATGATTTAGTTTCGATTTGTTTGAGTCGGTGCCTTGATTATTGTTTCTTTTTCCGCTTGAGAGGGACATTTTTCCTTCAACCTTTTGATTTTCTTCCAAAACCTATATTGGACAAATGAGAGTGTATCGTTTTCGGACATCCCAAAGATCACAAAAAACTTAAGATCTATAGAATGAGTTGTACGCTCTTTACATTAATCTTTTGGCATATAATTTATTGCTCAATGATATGAACATTTGGATAATATGACACCTTAACTTTGGTTTGAGGCTGCTTCATTGGTATTTAGAATTGATGGAGTTGTATCGACTTATTTCAAGTTGGCTCTGACAAAGAGAAGATTGCCGTTTGCAAATAAAATGTGAGTGATTTTTTGTGACCTTCCTTGCAACTTGTATCCCATGGATATTTGTTTCCTTTTCCTCTTTAAGGAGCAGTAATGACAACACATTTGTGCAAATGACGAAGATGTAGGAAAAAATGAGGTCATTTTTCTTAACCCATTCTCTATAGTAAAATCTTTGCTAAACTGATCGTGGAAATGCATCCCAAAATTGATTTAGTCAAAGTGGAATTGAACCCCATGAATAGAAGCATAGATCGTACAAAAAATCATTTAATACAATCGTAAGCCTTTGCCATATCTAGTTTCATTATCATCATTCCCTTCTTTCACTTAGTCTTCTTCTACCAATGAAAATACTCGATAGCTATCAATGTATTATAGTGATTAGCCTATCTTGACAAAAGCACTCCATTCTTTACTCATGCAATGATGGGTTTAATGCAGTTGACAATTGGTTTTCTAACAATTTTTGTCACTATATTGTAGAAGCTTATATCGAATAACTCTTTTAGTGAGGAAGTATTCTTGCTCTTGGGAATCAAAACTATGAAGATTTTGTTGCTGTTGACGACTTATCATCATTAATGATCTCTAGTTCGAAGGACTTGCCTTCATTGCTAATTATGTACCGATATTTATAAGAAAACATAAAGTTAAAAGTCTATTTAGGTCACATTTCTTCAAGGGGTGCACTTGGTTAAGAACCTATCTAATCTCCTAATATATAAGTTGCAATCAAGTTAGAATATTTGTTCCTATGCCAATTTAAATCTTGGTCGTTAATGACGATAGTAATTTTCTTAATGATAGAATGATGATTTCTAAATAAAAAAGAGTTTGTAATCAATTTTTTTCTTTTAAAAAGTTTGTCAGTAAAATTTGCATCATGAAAAAACTGGACCATAATTGCCTGCAATGAACTTTTGACTCGATGACACAATCAATACATTTGTGGTTCATATTGTTCAATCTAAACTGTTCGATTTTGATCAAATAGTCACAAGTGTGCTTACCGTGTCATTCGATTTAAAAAAAACTAGGTTCACTAATGTGGCACCTAAAAATCAAACAAGGTCTCTAATGGGAACCCAAACACACTAGTGATTGTAATTTGTAAAAATCCCCCTTCAAAAGCATATATTTGGCCACACTGGTTGTTTGTTGTTACACATACAGAAGTAGATGGTTTTGCATTTGGAGATGTGGTCGATAATTGGGCCAAATATTTCGTGTGGCAAAGAAATTGCTTTATATTAGTGACAACTTAGGAAATGTCACGGTTAATTGAAACCATAGCCTAGAAGTTATAACATTCTTCTTCAACCGTTGTCGCCTTGTTGAGCTTCAATGCGATGCAATCATTATCATTGCATGTTACCATCGCAAGCTGATAAAGTCTACCTTTTCCCACTGCAGAAAATTCATTGAATATACTCCCCCGTCCCTAAATAAGTGACATATTTCACCATTTCACACAGATTAAGAAAAGTGTAAAGATGAAAGAAAGAGAGTGATACTTTTACTGAGTTGCCCTTGTCATTATTTTGAAACTTTTTCACTTTTAAAAAATGATTACTTTCTTTGTTTCACTATAAACTTTAACATGAGGACCACAAAAAGTATATATAAGGGGTAAATCTGTCAAATTTTGCTTAGAAATCTGAGAAGGTCAAGTATTGTGGGACAGATATTTTTTACAAATAGGTCACTTATTCAGGGACGAAGGGAGTACAATACATAAAACCAATATTCTTAAGAAAATGATAACGAATATCCTCGAACACTTTTAAAGATTATAAATGGTAAATTTTTGAGATGGTTTATGTATTTAGTGCATTGAGAATTGAAATGTTTAACTTTTTTTTTAAAGAATAATGACTTAATCTAGAATGTTTAAAGAGTATTTTCATGAACACTTTATTAGCAAGACACTTATTTTTACATACAAGTGTCCAACCAATGGTCTATAAATAAATTAAGGTTAAATAAGATTTTAATCTATGTAATTATATCTTATTTTGTTTTAGTCCTTTATAAATTGTTTCTTCAATCAATGATCCTTCAACATTTTTTATCCTTGATTTGTAGTTAGTTAACTCATGTGTATATTTCAAATTTTTGACCGGTATTTTTGCAAGTATCTTTAGAATAATATAACAATCTTTCCCACAAAAACGTAAAATACTACATAAACTTTGACTTAAAAGTAGAGACAAATTGTTTTTTTAAAGGAGCAAAGACAAAAATATTGACGAAAAATATTTGAAGGACATTGTTTGAATGTTTTTTAGCGGGACTAAATAAAAAATATTTTTAAGACTAAATTTTTTATTAATCCAATATATAAATATTTAAATATAGATTTGGTTCTAAAAAAAATATTCATTTGTTTTTCATCTCTGTAAATATACTACTTTTTGTTTTAATCCTTAGCAAAATCTATTCATAATAAAATTAGTCATTTTAATATGTAGATAATTTAATTTTAATCCTTTAAAATAAAAACTAAAATGAATATTTCAAGGATCACAATTTTAAGTTGATGTCAAATAACATTTATAAATTTTATTTTATTAAAGAAACATTAGCTGTCCCTTGTCACAAGTTACACTATTATCTCTTTCAAAAAAATAAGTTACACTATTATCTTGAAGCAGACAAAGAAGTGAATTTAAAACCAAAAGTGGTCCTAAGCAAAAATTGAAAGATGAAAAAATTGGGACCTAAATATATATATAAAGATAAAATCTATACAGAAAATTAGATAGTGACAGGTAGTGATGTGTCCAAAACCAGTCACAACCAGTCATTGATACTCCCTCCCTCTTCTTGTTACATCCCTTCTTGTTAAGACATTTGAACTTTGAATTCTCAACCACATATTTTTATTTTTCATGTAACTATTCTCCAATCACAGTCTCAACCTCTCAGGTATGGTATTTACTTCCTCTATAATGTTATCACTGTTACAATATTTCAAAATAGCCAGACAACAATGATTAGCTTTATGCTAATACAAGGTGATTGTTTATAGGATAAAGGAGAAGTGATAATTTACTTATAGTTATTTGAATTTATTCCTTCAGTTTTGACAAAAGATGGATGATACTAAAGTTGGTATGAGAAGAGTTAGATCAGTTAAAGATGTTATTAGTCTATATGATGATAGGAATCATAGGACTGCTGATAGTTCTTCATTGAAGAAAACTCAGATAGACTTCGAGGCGGATTTCTCAGCGGTAAGTTCAGATTTTTTTCCACAAGCTTTCTAGAATAGATTATAAAAACAACTTATAGCTCATGTGGAATCGAATTTTGACTTTGTTCTAGAAATAGGTTATAGATCATAAGTGCTTAATTAAGTTGTTTATCCAAACAGAGTCATCTAATATTGTATATGCATTATTATTGAGGCATTCTTTTGTTAACTTTTTCAGTTTTTTTCTTTTTCTTTTTCTTTGTATTCTCACATATTCTTCAGAACCCTACTTCAAGAACAAGAGAACTACACCAAGCTAGACGAGACATTGGAAGGTACAAAGAGAGTAGATGGACAGCAGAATCTGCAAAATCTCAAGCAGAATCTGAGCTTTCAAATGCTAAAAAGACAATGAAAAATCTCTCTTCTATGATTGAGGAATCAAGTTACAAGGCTAAGGCGAAAATGAAGGACATAGAAACACTAGAGAAGAAGGGAAAAGGTCAACATGGTGTTATGGTTGTAAGGAGGAATGAGAATTATGAGTATGCACAAGTGATGAGAGAATTGGAATATCTCAAAAAGGAATTGTTTAAGCTAAAGCTTGACGTGGCTTCTGTTTTGCAAGAGAAATCGCGGGCCGAGAAAGAAATCGAAGCATCAAGCTCAAAGATGATTGATTGTTCAAAAAAAGAAGAAGTACTTAGAAAGGAGATTGAAGAAGCCAATGAAGAACAAGTACTTGCTGAATTGGCCAGGATTGAGGCTTTGAAAGAGTTGGAGGATATTAGAGTTCAAAGAGAAAGAGAAGCAAATGAGTTTTCATTCAAATTGGAAAACACAAGAAAAACGTTAAAGGAGGCCACGGAAGAGATAGACATATCAAAGGAACTTGAAATGAAACTAGCTATGACAGTTTCAGATGTTGATCTGTTGCAGATTCAGTTGAGTTTGGTCAAAGAAATGGAGAAAAGGGTTCAAGGAGATGAAAGTGTGAAACTATTGGAAGGAAGTTTAAGAAAAGGTGACGAATCAGGAGACTCTACCGAGTTACAAACTGTAAAGGAGGAACTTGAGGCCGCAACGAAAGAATTAGCTTTGATTAGAGATGAAGGTTTTCAGTTTATGGCTTCTATGGATGTTATAAGAAATGAGCTGAAGCATGTAACTAAGGAAATAGCTCGCTTGAAGAAAAACGATTCATCGGTTCAAAATCTCAATTCAAAGGTTCTAAGAACAAAATCTAAGCTAGAAGCTGCATCTGCTGCAGAGGAAAAAGCAAGATCATTAGTAGTTAGTCTATCTCATTCTCTTGAGACTCTGAAGAAAGAAACAGATGAAGCTAAAACGGAAAAAGAGCTCATATCTCAAGATATTATAACAACTAAGTTGGAAATTGAAAAAACCGAGTTTGAGATTGATACGAGTGAGGAAAAATTGCAAGGCGTTATGAAAGAGTTGGAAGAAGCAAAAACAACTGAAGCTTTAGCTTTGGAGAAGCTTAAAACACTTTCTGAGACTACCATGAAAGAAAGAGCTTTAACAGCAAAACATAGTTCATCGATTACTATCTCCAAATTTGAATACGAGTATCTAACTAATCATGCAGCTGCAGCAGAAGAACTTGCTGATAAAAAAGTTGCGGCAGCTGAGGCATGGATTGAAGCGCTCAAGGCGAGTGAGAAGGAAATACTAATGGAAACAAAAATAGTTCAAAGAGAACTCAAAGAAAACATTTTGAAGGAAGAGAGGGAGGTTTACATCAAAGAGAAGATGGCTGCAAGAAGAGTTAGTAGTGAGGAGTTTGATAGAACAAGAAAACGCGAAAAGGGTTCGTCGCAGAGAGCTATTTCTAGAAAGAGTATTAAATCAAATGGAAGTATGACTCCTGCTAAAAGAATCAAGTTTCAGAAGTCTGCTGCTTCACCCGCAACTCGGCACATTAGTCCTTTCACTCTTAAGAAGAGAAAGAAAGTTATCCCGAATTTGGCAAAGTTATTCAGTAGCAAGAAAAACACTATGCCTAAAGAGTAAATTCAACGTCATTGTTTTAAATTCCGGTCTACAATCGCATGCACAATTAGATATAAAATTAGTTATGTCACTACCAGCTGATATAACTAACTTTATATCTAATATGCAAGGTGAAGGATTTTCAAGCCTTGGCAAATAGAACTTCATCATTGCTAAATTTTAATAGCAGGGTAAAGAGTGAGGCAAACATATCTATTTGTAACTGAAGTATAACTCTCACTACAGAATTCAAGTTATTTTTTCTCTTTTCTCTTCCATTTTTATACAGTAACATTTTCTATTGGCTTTAGTGTTTTTCATTATTGTTACATCCGTAAGAGTTTTATATCTTCTTTTAACTTGAAAAATAATTGGCTTTCTACACTTGTATTGTATGCTTGCAAAATTGATTTTAAAAGATGATGTAAGACATTGGCTTACTACATCATGTTACATTTTTGCTATAAATACACCTTATATTCTTTTGAACTATATAAAATGATTGATAATTGATGTGTGGTGCCATTTAGAATGCAAGGCACTCTTAGCACGAGATAATGAGAACCACTTACATAAAAATTGATACCATGTGCAGATAAGGACTTTATTACTTGTTTCAAAGGAAAAAAAGTTGTTTGATTTGTTCTATAAATGAGAAATTTCGTGGAAGTGGAGACAATGAGGCTCCTTCATCAAGGAAATTGTTGATCTAATGCAATGACAAACAAACATATATCCTTCCAATTTATAAGCATAAATAAACATGATTACCACATGTGGCACGAACTTCTGGATACAAATATAAATAAATTATTTAAATTAGAGATTTTACTGATGCTTTTTAAAAAAATATCGACTAACAATCATATAAAATTTAGACATAGTAACAGACAATCATATAAAATTGAGAGATAGAAACTAGAAAGAATAGTCCCGTGAACATAGCTCAGTTGGTGGACAATGCATTATTATATGCAGGGGACGAGATTCGAACTCCGGACACCCCACTTATTTACTTTATAAGGTGAATTCTGTAACAAAAAAAAAAAGAAACTAGAAAGAATAAAAGATTTAAACTGAAAATAAGATCGTATAGTTAGTTAAATTGAGACGATAAGATAGTGAGAAAAAATTAGTAAAAATAATGAAATTAAAATTGTTTAAACTTAGTTTTTTTTTTATTTATTATTTAAAATAAACAAACTTGAAAATGAGTATGTGCATTGATTTGCAAAGATATCAGGCCTTTTCTGAATCCTTTTTTTTTTTTCCTTTTTCCTTTTTTCTACTCAAATTGCAAAGTTAAGCTAACTTCAAGGTGTGATATAAAAAAAAGGTTAAAATATGCATTTCATCCCTGCAAATATAGTCCATTTGAAATTTCATCCCTAAATTTACTAATCCTCCCATTCTTTCCATGCAATTGTTAATCACTTGAAATTTGGTCCTAATTACATTTTTTTGCTGAGGTGGCATGTCATTACACGCATGGCAGCGATGTGGCGGACGCTGAGTGGGTTATGACAGTGATGACTAGGCAAAAGCCATCAGAAATGACCATGTTACCCTTATTGGAACCAGAACAAAGCAAAATTACTATAATACCCCCGTCTCCTTCTTCCTTCTCCAAGACATATGTTCAATCTCTTTTCTTCTTCTTTCTCCATAAACGGCCTAAAAAACGCAAGTCCAAACACCAGTCGAGTAATCCAAAACGAAATTTCTGCCACATCGATGACACAAACAGATCTAACAACCATATATAAGTTCGTCGATGGATTTGAGTTTGACGGTGGCGCCGACGAGTGTGTCGCAGTCAGAGACTTTGTTGAGCTTCAATATGTTGACTCGTTTATCCTAATTCCACATTCCCATTCACAAGCATCGATTCGTGCTTCCAATTTGCGCTTGTATCAATGAATTTTTTATTCCGATTCATGTACTTGCTTACAGGTGAGATGGAGAAAGCATTGGGGTCGTCTGTTTGTATCAGGAAAATAAAAAAAAGGAAGTCAAACCAGCGTTTTTGATTCCCCTTTTCAATGAAGTGGTTCTGCAGGACGACAATGGGGATGGTGGTGGTTGCAGGATGTAGGCGCGGCAACAAGAGGGTCTTTGAAGGGAGATGGGTTTTCATATGGGTTGACGAAGCGGATTTGAGATGCTATAAAAAGGGTCGGCGACAATAACGCTAGTTATGATTCGATGACGAAGAAGGAAGAAGGTGATGGTGTAGGAAATTGGTTCGATCCATTAAGGAAGAAGGAAGAAGAAGATTTAAGCGGAGGAAGAAGATGATTTCAGAGGAGGAAGAAGAAGGGAAATAACGTCTTTTCCATGCTGGTTTGATTCATTAAGGGCAATTTTGTCTATTCATGCCATTTTGTTTGAGTCAGCAGTGTTATGGAACAGTCAACAGCTGACACGTTGCTAATTACCCTCCACCTCAGCAAAAAAATGTGATTAGGACCAAATTTCAAGTGATTAACAATTGCAGGGAAAAAATGGAAGGATTAGTAAGTTTAGGGATGAAATTTCAAATGACCTATATTTGCAGGGATGAAATGCATATTTTAGCCTAAAAAAAAGGAGTGGCATTATGGCACAACAATCGACCATGCCCTTTTCTCCCCCAATAATTAATATATATATTTTTTTTTTATAATTCTTTAGCTCAAGTTGTTAATGAATTTCAACACAATTTATATAGAAGAATTAGAGTTTTAATTCATTAAAAGAAACAATATTTTATTTTACAATAAGAGTATTAAAAAATGTTGTATGAAAAGGGTCTTTTTCTTACTACTTTCGTTTTTTGTTTTGATTGAATCATACGAAAAACAGGAAATACAATCATAATTCATAATAATGTGATTCCATTTCAGGTAAACACAACACAACTGCCTATCATCCTGTCCCCTCTCTCTAAATTCTTAATCTATTATAATACTGGTACTATATTTTATTTATTTTGTGTTGATAAATAAATTGAAATTGAGATCCCTTTTATTTATTTTACCTCTTTCCATTTTCAGGTCTCATTTTCAATCTCTTTGAATGGTTTTCTTTGCTGCTTCAAACTTCTTCTAACTATGGCTTGGTGGAATTTCTTAAGACCCTTCTCTCGTTTTCAGGTCAGTGAGCTCACATCTCTATGCATTTCTATACTTTCTTCATCAAAATATACCAACCTCCTCATGTATATTAATCAATCCTCTCAAGATTCTCCCATGCCAATTTTTGTGTTTGCTCTGCTTGGATGGTGAGGTTGGTCCTCCAAATCAGACTGTCCTAGTGTCAGATACCGAGTTGTTCATATTTGGCGTCCAACTACTATCCCAACCAAATTAACTCCGGTTCACCAAAAAGTTAATATTGCGAAAAATTATGAGTCAAATTATTAAGAAATATTTAGAGACCAATTAAGAACTTTACGGTGTTTAACAAACTATGTAACTAAACTTAAACAATTTAGTGGAAAAAGGCTTGATTGTGGTTATAGTATAATCCATAGATTTTGATGTGCATCTTTAGTTACTATTTATATGGTCTAGTTACTGTTATACCCATGATTCATGTTTATAGTAATGTTTGTTTGCCTTGCCGAATCATGTTTTAGAAATTGGTATGCTTATCTGTTCAATAGAAGAACGAGCTGGTGCATCAGACTGTTTTGATATCATATCTTGCTGCTTTTGTAGTTGACACGAGAATCAGCACAATGTTGTCCTTTTTCTGGCTAAATTTTGTTCCCTACATATATAATACATTTGCGTGCCTTTAGTTCGTTGTGTTATGATCCTTTCCTGATAGGAGGAATTTAAGTTAATTGAGGTATGATGTTTTCGGAGTCATGTAGTTCATCATTTACTTTTCTAGAAGGTGATTTGATTAATGAATTCTTGGCTTGAGCTTATAACTCTTTTGAGCTTATCTATCTTTTTGTGAGAATTGTGATTCATGTAAACTGATGCATTATGCTTCGCTTGACCGTTTTTCCCTTTAGGATAGTGACTTCATTTTGTCATTAAACATACACATACTAAGTAAAAAGTTATAGCCAGATATGCTGGAATTCCATGTGAATAAATAGAATTCAGATTTCAGGAATGTTTAAGAATCTTATGTGTTACACAAAGGATTTTTATATTTTGCTGCATTGTTCAGCTTTCATATATATATATATATATATATATATATATATATCCCTTGTGGTAATAAAAACAAGAAAAGATAGAACTAATAATGAGGTATTTTCATGAAGTTTTAAGAATCTGGGTATTTTCATGAAGTTTGTCCCTGAAAGTGTTTTTTTGAGATTACCTAGGATATATGGAGGAGTCTGGGGTTCTCTGCTATGACTGGTGCTCATTTTTCATCCGTTAGTTTTCCATTGATAGACACAAAAAATGAAGAGGTATACAATTTAATTAACATTTTCAATATCGTCTCAGACCAAATATATATGAGTATAACACTCTAACTTGATTCTAGTATTTTCTTAAAGAGGTAGTTGTGGAAGAGGGATTGATATTCATTTGTGAATAAGACTATGTATTCTCCTATATCTGTATAATAACTAGAATTCGCCAAACTCTTATCTATACTGCTTTCTGTCAGTCATCAGTTTAAAATATGTTGCATATTTCCAGCTTGTAGTTGATTCAGATTGTTTGCTATGTTTTTTAAGATCCTTGCTAGAAAGATAGGACTTATGCAGCTTATGAAATTATTCTTGACTTTTATTAGTGAAGAAATTCCCCATCTAACTCCAGTACTCCACCATATTGCCTTCTCTGTGGATTTAGACCAGTTTCCTAGTGCACTTTCACCTTTAAATATTCCAATTCTAATTCACAGATTTTGAGGGAATATGTCTACAAGTGTGTCAATTGCATTATCCTTGTATTGTATCAGTATATGAAACGTGTCTACATGGTTGATAATTGCATTATCGTTGTAGCAGTATATGACGATAGATTATATACAGCATGTTACCAACAATTCAAATTTTGCAGAAAAATGCTCTTATTTTATTTTATTATTTGCTTTGTTATATTGAAATGATGGACATGGTGCTTATCAGAGATTGAAATATGATCCGAGTTAAAAGAGAAAACTCCTCACAGCTAGAGGATGTCTTCTCTGCTAACGGTCTAATACTAGGACTACTGAATAGAAATTATCAATGGAATGCATCCTAACTCCTTACAAAATGGTGATGAAGTTATAGAAGAAAACAATGATAAACCTCATAGGAAGGAACCCTGCACCCTTTTTTCAGACTTTCCCAACCAAAAAGGCCTCACAATTCTGGCCTACGTCTATTAATCCCACCTCTTGAATATATAGAAATGACTATCTCTTTCTCTCCACTCATAAAATGCCATTCTCTTTTATGCCCCTAGCAGTTTTCCTCCATCCCAGACTCCAATCTGTCGCAAAATCAGAATATTATACCATTTATTCTGTTTCCTTTGTTATTACCCCCTCTGTCCCAAAATAAGTGTCGTTTAAGATTGTTTCTCAAAGATTAAGAAAAACAATGAACTAATAAATAAATGTTACATTTTTACAAAAATGCCCCCATTAGCTATTGGTTATTATCAATTATCGTAAATGCATAGTGAGATTTGACAACTAGAAAGTAGTGTACACAATATTAGTTAGGGGTAAATTTGAAATAAATTAATTAATATTGCATTAAAATAGTAAAATGACTCTTATTTTGGGACAAGTTGTTTTTTGTTGAAGTGACACTTATTTTGTACGGAGATAGTATATTTTTAGAAAGTCTTTTATTGTTAATAACTTTTAATTATGTTATGAATTCTGTAATTAATGTAGGATTCTAATTCTTTGCATATTAAAGAGAGAAAAACTCTCTATCAAACTTATTTCACTATTACCAGCAACTGATCTCAACTGTGGTTTTTCTGAGATCTAGGAATTCAGACAGATGGAAGCCCAGCTTGGTGCACACACTATGAGATCTCATGGATATGCAGTTGCTAAAACACATTTACATGATTGGATCATTCTATTGCTCCTTGTATTTATTGAAATCATGTTATACTTGATCTATCCATTCTATCGCTTTGTTGGGAAGGATATGATGTCTGATCTCAAATATCCACTGAAGAGTAATACAGTTCCTGTCTGGGCCGTTCCTGTAAGTTCGCTGATTAAGATATAACACATGTAAATGTATCTTTCTTCCTGAATAATTACTCTAACATTGTCTTTTACTATCATGGTTAGATGCTTGCAGTTGTATTGCCTATCGTGATCTTTCTTGTTGTTTATATCCGAAGGAGAGACATCTATGATCTTCATCATGCCGTACTGGGTATTAACTTTTAAAACCCTTTATTTGTTTGATTTCTAAGAAACAAACTCTATTTGCTAAACTGGAACAGTTAAAGTGGATGACAAGAATTTATTTTCTGGTATAGGTCTACTGTTCTCCATTTTAGTAACGGCAGTGATAACTGATGCAATAAAAGATGCAGTAGGGCGACCTCGACCAGACTTCTTCTGGCGATGTTTTCCAGATGGAAAGGATGTATGTCTTCCTTGAATTTTATTTAGTTCATGTTTGTTTGATAGATTCCCTGGTCAAAGGCATATTTAATTGTTAATGACTTCTTTTTAGGTTTATGATAAATTGGGAGATGTCATTTGTCATGGTGACGAGAGTGTCATAAAGGAAGGACATAAGAGTTTCCCAAGCGGCCATACTTCATGTATGTAGCATTTACTACTTATGACTGGTTTTGCCATGCTCATAACTTAGTGTAATTAAGTTTCACGAGAAATGGATGGTTGAATTAATAAACTCATGCAAAGCATGTTTACTTGAATTTCACTTTATTCACTGTTTGTTTAAGCAATTCCAATTTACATATGCAGGGTCATTTGCTGGTCTAGGTTTTTTATCATTGTACTTAGCTGGAAAACTAAAGGCATTTGATCGCAAAGGTCACGTTGCAAAACTTTGCATTATTTTTCTACCACTACTTGCTGCATCACTTGTTGGCATCTCTCGAGTTGATGACTACTGGCACCACTGGACGGACGTGTTTGCTGGAGGTCTTATAGGTTAGTCCATTTATCACATCTCAATTAGTTGCAAATTAACTTAGTCAAACCGGAAATAGATAAAACTACTTTTAGTGTTTGTTGGTACATGACTATGTGAGATTTCTTCTTTCAGGGCTTGTAGTAGCTACTTTTTGCTATTTGCAGTTTTTTCCTCCTCCTTATCATCATGAAGGTATGCCTCTGTGCAGATTCTTTTAGATAATATTGCATAATGTATTGGAAAATGTTTGTTTTCAAGTCTTTCTATATGCATTATTACTATACTCCATTTACATGTGCTTTGAACTTTTCACCTCATTATACACCTTTTTCTAGAGGTTTTGGCTCTTGACACTAATTCAAAACCAATTGCATACCTAGATACGGCAGACATTAATTCAAAGATTTTTATATATCTGTATTATATGATAATGGGGAGAAATAAGCACTATAGATATGTTTCATATTTGACATAATTCATGGTTCAAGTTCATCGAAAGTTATGGTGAATAATCACGACTTAAAACAATTTCCTGTAAAAAAAGACCAAGTTGATGAATTTAATTCTGTTATGAACTATGGTGACAAGTTGACAACCATCTGATGTTGTAGATAATATATTGTTATTCTCTGCAGGTTGGGGTCCTTATGCTTATTTCAGGACGTTGGAAGAAACTAGAGGTATGACACAAGCTCCTAATGCTCAAAATGGTAATCAAGCACAATTGGCCCAATTAACAGAAGCTCAAGTTGAGAACCAGGAGGGACAAAGTCACCATGGGTGCATGGGGTTAACTTTAACAGGAAATGGGAATCCAACTTCAACATTAGAAGATGAACTTGAATCAGGGAGAAGATAAATTTTGTATATGTTAAGGTCTTGCTCTTTGTAAATCATATCCTAGTATGTTTTCTACACGGTTGTCACTACTAACTTTGAAGCATGCTTATTTTTGTCTATAAGAGTCAAATTTGGAACAAGCTTTGTTATAAGATTCCTCTATTAATCTACTTGATAGCTGATTTAGTGGCTGTTTGTTTTCGTGGTGGATCAGATGTTGAACGCCCGTCAAAGTGGAAGTTACAACTTGTAGCTTTTATCAAATTACGGTAAAATTACATCAGTGCGTGATTTGAATTGTACAAAAGCTTAACCAAGCATAAGCTTATTCAAACACAATTTCATCATGAAAAATAAAATGAAAATACAATGTTACCAAAAAATTTGAAGCTGATATTTTTAAGTGAATTGAATTTTGGTAAAATGACAATGCCTTTTTTTTTAAAAAAAAAAAACAGATATAGGCATGTAAAAGAATCTCATTATGCTTTTTTATTTTATTTTCAACGAACGCAAATTTATAAGAATTTGTATTTTTGCATATATTAGATAGTTTATTAGAAGATTTCATACTGGGTCAATGCTCAATCCTATCATACTCTTCGTCCACCTCTGGTACCAGTAGTACGCATTCAACCTGCACATCACAATGGCTACAGCCATAGGATCCTTGTGATCTCAAACGCCTCCCAGCACTCAATAGTCTCCCAACGGTCACCGATTTCCTCCATTGAAAATGGTCGTTTGTAACGGTTTTACCGAACTCCCCAATGAAGATCTCCTCAGCCATATAAATATACCCCTTCACTACAAAGCAATGTACATTAATCTCTACTTAAAAACCTCTCACTCTTGCTCTGTTAGTATTGACTTGAGCGTCAGATTGTATGCACTTTGCAGGTATACCCAATTTCCAACTCGGAGATTGTTATTCAAGCTTGACCGACCATTCTTGATCATTTCCAATTAGAAGAGAAGCAAGCAGATTTATAAATAAAACTATAACAAATGTTTGCTAAAATAAAATGAAGCTATTGCAAGGGTGTAAAATTATTGAGTTTTTTTATGTGGTACCGGTTGTTCTGATAAAATATCAGCATCAGGTTCAAGGTTCATGGATTAAATCAAATCAAATAAACCATATCATCTCATATTGTACAAATGTGCCGCTGGACAATCAATTTTCCACAATTCAACAACAAAAGCAAAAAACAAAAGCATAATAAGACAATGTTTGGGAAACAATGAAAAAACTACAATCATAACTGAAAAACAATGGTTTTGTTAGTATCAGAAAAACTCTTCCTAGATTTTGCAGACTTACGTGTCTGATAATCAAAACTGTAACCAATTCCTTGACCAAAACCATATCCAATACCCAATCCACAACCCATTCCAAGACCAAAAACGAGGTTAAGATGATTGAAGGGCCCACCTCCTCCTCCATATCCAAACCCACCAAGCAAACCGAAACCTATTCCAGCACCGCATCCAAAGCCAGCTCCGAAGCCAGGACCCAATAATGATGTTTGAGGTTTTTGGGGTTTAGTTCCGAGGATTTTGGTGATTGAGAATTGGTTTTGTTGGTTGTTGTTGGGATTCCATGGCCACGATGAATCAGTGGTGGATTTGGATTCCATTGCTTCGTGAATGGTTACGAATGGCCAAGACGAAGGAAAAAAAAAATGGTGCTCACTTGATGTTTCCGCCAAGGGATAGGGTTTATAATTTGTGTTTTGGGTGTTTATTTATCACTTTCCTCTACTCTAAAATGTAATATCCCTCATTATGTATAATTAATCATTAATAAAAAATCAATTTAGTTTTTTTTTTTTTTTTTAAGGAATCAAGGGTTAATGTATGATTACCTAATGTAGACGAGTTTCAATTTTCGCGTGTATTATTTTCTTTTCATGTGGAAAGGTTTTGTAATTATGATTTTACGTATGGATAATTCTCAATTTAGAATAAGGTTATTTGAAAATAACTCTGACTCTAACTGTGTAACTAAGTTGTTGTTGTGACGAACTCAACCAACATTTTTTGTTTATGTGGTACGCTAACTAATTTTTTTAATTGATAGAAGCAAGATCAGAGTCTTTCTTTCCCAAACCTTAGTCATCACCACACCTATCTTCTTTTTATTTATAAAAGAGGGGTGATGTATGGTCAATTTTGATCAAAATCACCTCTCTTAATTGTTTTTCCTTCTTTTTTTAGTTAAATAAATGATTTTCATATATTTTCAGTATTTATTCGTTTGCTTTAGTGATTTCGTCATCTTCGCACGACTCTGTTTGTTTTGATTTTCCGTCTTAGTGTAGTATTTATTTGATTCAGATTGAAAGATTAGCTTTGAATAAGTGTATATACAATCAATGATTTTGATGTCGTCAATGTTGCAGATCTGAAGGCATAAGTATTCATGAACGAAACATTTTACCCTTAATGAAACCAGACAATAGCGAAATGACAAAATTACCCAAGCCTTCTTTAAAAAGCATAAACCTAGAAATCCTTCATCTTCAACCTAAACACAAACCCATAAGAAAACTAAAAAAACAAGTCCAAACAATGATTGTTTAGAAAGATTGATAAATTCAATGACGAAAACTCAAATGACGTATATTTGCGGTGATAAATTACAAACATAAGCTTAAATTATTTTACCTCAGAAGTTTAGTATGTAATCAAGTATCTTGTAACACTTTTTAGTGAAAAAAAAAAAGTATTTTGTAACACTTTCCTCAAAAGCAAAATACTCGGGGTTGATCCTCTCCAACTCCATATATCTTAGCTTGTAACACTCTTTTCCAATATTCACAAATGAGTGTCACAAATTTCTAAAATCAATTTCACAACGTCAAATTTAATTATCATATATGGATATGCTATTGCTAGTTAACTTTTGAAAAGAAATTAAACAAGGTACTCAATTTTTTTCTTCTCAAAAATAGTAACTTTTGTTTTTTTGTTTTAAAAGAAAAATTGAAGGTGAAGTAGTATGCAAAATACATAATATGCATCAATTTAATATGTCGCATAGTCAAATACCAAACCCGTAGGCTTAATACAAACATTGATCAACATAGTTAAACATTTTAAATCCAGAATCTTCAAAATACTTAATATGCATCAACTTAATCTTCAAAATACATAATATGCATCAACTTAATACATGTCACATAGTAGTCAAACTCGTAGGCTTATTACAAACACTGTGATCAACATAGTTAAATATTTTACAGTGATCCATAGAAGTTAAGATCTCATGATATCCAAAAGTGACTTTAGTCAAACATGGCTACTCAAAGAGAGAAGAGTTTCAAGAGTATAAAATACACACAGTCCAACTGAAAATAATACTCTTAAAATAAGTCATCATACAAACGAGTTAATCACCATTCCTGGGTACTCGAGAGGTAGAAGCTTCATTGATCACATCTGGATGTAAAGCTCTCCAAATCCTCTCCATTGGTAGACCCACCAACTCGAAAGTAAGGTACTCCACCTTCGTGCTCACAAGCAAGCCATCGACCTCATTTGTAGTGCGAACAAGGCCGGTGTAAACCAGAGTCTCACCTTTCAGCTCTCAAATTGCCTTACACTGACCATCCTCAAGAAACTCTATCTTGCTGTGGCTAATAGGACCTTCTGGCAACATCTGCAGCAAACATCAAACATTTATACGTACACAAATTTTCCATGTAATTCAGAATAGGAGACAAAAATATCTTATACATAAACTTCATAAGATTCACACAACACATGTATAAGTTTGTCTTTTGACCTACACGATCATTCACAAATATACGAAACTTTCGCGTTTATATTTTCCTACTTTCATATGAGCAAACAAACACATAACTCGTTCATTATCTTTAAAATTTAGTAGTAATAATTGGTCTTACCTCAAAGCTTTTCAAATTCACTTGACAAATTACTTTACTCGGCTTCAATATCACCTCTTATCAAAATAACAATCTTCATAATTCTCTAAAGCTAACAGTGGGGTTGGTTTACTTTATTGATCCAAGTAGCTAGACATTGTTCATCAACTTTTGTAGATGGTATGCATGTAAATTTATAAGATTTAAGTTTTAAATTATTTTTACCTGTCTCTTTACCTAGTCATTACAGTCCCTCAAATATGTTTTTTTTTATTTAATTATTTTGGTCCTCATATGTGTCTTCTCTAGTTAATTTCAACATCTATAATTAAACAATTTTGATCTTTACTTTCAAATCAAATGGATGAGATCAAAAACCGTGTGACGTAGTTACTGTACCAAATCCGAATCCGAAATATTAACAATCTTTGATATATATAGTGAAGGTTTGGAGAAAATATTAAAAAATAAAAAACAAAGTAGCGGTTGAAATTAGAAAACAAGAGAAAAGACAAGAGAAAAGTCTTAAACTAATGGATAAGAAAACAAATAAAAGTATATTTTTTTCCAAGAAAAATAGGAAAGGAAAAACAAAGTGAGCAGAGCAGTAGTATGGAAGCTAGTGTAGCATTTTTACTTTTTACGAGAGGATCCATATAGTAAACTAAGAAGAAGAAAAAAGTGGGAAAAAAAGAGAGGAAAAGAAAGAAACATAAACAATAAACTTTAAGGAAGGGAACTATAAAAAAGAAAGTAAAAAAGAAAAAGACCGAAAGGAATGGGACATGAACATGAAATGAAAAGGAAAACTATGAAAGGATCCAAATCAAAAAGGAAAAAAGAGTAAGAAAACAGACATACCTTTGGATCGGTTGTTGTTTATTGGTGTGAGAATGTTGAAAGGTAAAGGCCATATTTATAGCAAAACTAAGTCATAGTTTCATTTAGCTCAAAATATCTGAGGGACTTCCTTATTCTTTTTAATCTGATAAGAATTATAGTAAAATTTGAGTTGGTAAAGTATTAATTGGCTATCTTAATTTTTGAAGGGAATTGGTTATCTTAATGTTAAAGGTGGTTTTCTCACCTAAAAGTTATTTGTATGTATTTACATAAAACTTTTTAGACATGTTTTCAATCTAAACATTTTAAGTTAATTTTTAAAATATTTTTAAAATATTTATATGACATGGTTTAATTAAATGCATATGTAATAAATATATACAAATTAAATCAATATTTAAAATAATATTTTACGTAACTTTGCTTAATTTTTGTATTATCCCTTCAATTTATTGAAGAAGAGGTTTTAATAATCTAAGTTTTAGATGAAAGGTAAGTAAGTTTCATCAAGATTTCTCAATTCAAAAATTGAATTCAATTTATTTTAAATAATTCGTTCTTGTATGAAGTTTACTGATCACTTGAACACAATCAATTTGTTAACTTTGCTTAATATAATTAACTCTACAAACCAACTTAGGTTAGTCCAGTGGTATTGGTTTGGGACCTGGGAGTGTGCTCATCGTCAAGGTCTTAGACTTGATTCTCTTTGGTGCCAATTTAAGTGGGTTAGTTTAGTTTTTTTTAAAAAAAAAATTAACTCTACAACATTATAATTTAATTTTTTTATTGTCGCATGATTAAACCAATACGAGAGTATTTTGAAAGTTCTAATGGTAAAATAACTAAGGAATCTCTTGATATGATAAAACCTAAGTTCGAACCGTAATTTCTCTCTTCTCTTCGCATAATATGTGTAAGCTTTGTCATTAAACTCATTAAAATAAACATAAAAAATCATTAAATTTATGTAGAAAAAATCAATATATTCTACTTCATTGTTTGATCTCAAATATAAATTACACTCTCTAATTTTGAAATATTAGTATTATTTTCACCAAAACACTACTCTTTTTTCAAGAAGTTTTTACTTTTTTTTTTTTTGGTACACTATCAGTGTCACACCCATTTTGTAATCATGTTTTCTTTTATGAAAGAAATGATGGCCAAACGTGAAGAGTTATACATAAATCTATTACGAAGTTATGCACAAGACTCAAACTTTCTAAAGGGAACAGCAATTCATGCGTATTTCATCAAAGGGCATATCCCATTTACACTTTTTCTTCAAAACCATTTACTTAACATGTATATTAAATGTAAAGATCTTACTTCTGCACTCCAACTGTTCGATGAAATGCCTGAAAGAAATGTCGTGTCGTGGTCTTCTGTAATGACGGGTTGCGTCCATAATGGCGGTGCTTCCGATGCTCTTTCGTTATTTAGTTGTATGCACCGTGAGGGATTCGTGAAACCGAATGAGTTTACGTTTGTTAGTGCTCTTCAAGCTTGTTCGTTAAGCGAAAATGTGACGCAGGCTTATCAGATTTATTCGTTAGTGGTGAGGTCGGGACTGGAGTGTAATGTCTTCTTGCTTAACGCGTTTTTGACTGCATTAGTCAGGAATGGTAAATTGACAGAGGCTTTGCAAATATTTGAGACAAGTCCTATTAGGGATACTGTAACATGGAATACTATGATGGGGGGTTACTTGGAGTTTTCATCTGAACAGATTCCAGTATTTTGGAGATACATGAATCGTGAGGGTGTAAAGCCGGATGAGTTCACTTTTGCTAGTGCCTTGACGGGGTTGGCTACGATCTCCTCTCTTAAAATGGGAATGCAAGTTCATGCACAACTTGTTAGGAGTGGTTATGGGGATGACATTTGTGTAGGGAATTCTTTAGTTGACATGTATTTAAAAAATCAAAAGTTGGAGGAGGGTTTCAAAGCATTTGATGAGATTCCTCATAAAGATGTATGCTCTTGGACTCAAATGGCTGATGGGTGTTTACAGTGGGGGGAGCCAAGGATGGCACTTGCAGTCATTGCAAAAATGAAAAAAATGGGCGTCAAGCCAAATAAATTTACCTTGGCAACTGCTCTAAATGCTTGTGCCTGTTTAGCTTCAATGGAGGAAGGGAAACAATTTCATGGGTTGAGGATCAAACTTGGAAGTGACGTTGATGTTTGTGTTGATAATGCTCTTCTTGACATGTATGCAAAATGTGGATGCATGGATAGTGCATGGACTGTTTTTCGATCCACGAATTCTCGTTCAGTTGTCTCATGGACAACAATGATAATGGCATGTGCTCAAAATGGCCAACCCGGAGAAGCTCTTCAAATTTTTGATGAAATGAAGGAAACGAGTGTAGAACCAAATTACATCACCTTCATTTGTGTTCTTTATGCATGCAGTCAAGGCGGGTTTGTTGATGAAGGTTGGAAGTATCTTTCGTCCATGGATAAAGACTATGGAATCATTCCTGGAGAAGATCACTACATTTGTATGGTGAGTATCCTAGGCCGGGCTGGACTTATCAAAGAAGCTAAGGAGTTAATCTTAAGAATGCCATTTCACCCTGGTGTTCGGGTTTGGCAAACATTGCTTAGTGCTTGTCAGATTCACGGGGATGTAGAGACTGGGAAACTTGCAGCAGAACATGCTATAAAACATGACAAAAATGACCCGTCATCTTATGTATTATTGTCCAACATGTTGGCTGAAACGAGCAATTGGGATTGTGTGGTGAGTCTGAGAGAGCTAATGGAGACAAGGAATGTAAAGAAAGTACCAGGATCCAGTTGGATTTAAATATCAGGAAAACATGGTTGAAGGTGAAGTTGGTTTAGAAGATTATTTCTCCTTCCTTTTGGTGTTTGTGATCTATCCAATGAGCTTAAATATGGAGCTGAGATATATACATATACATGCCTCTTCTTCTGAATGTAGTATGGGCATTGAACAAATATAAGCTCAATTTTGTTAGGATGTTTTCACCTTTTGGATGTTATTTTGTCCATCTTAATTTTTATAGCAATTTTTATTTTCTGTATCATAAGAATTTCATCATTCTTGATAGTTAGGTTAGATTGGACATTCTAATGGTCAATTCTGGCGTGTATTAATGAGTTATAAGGACTCAGGTTCTCTACGGTCAGAGTCAAAACACACAATCACTCAGTCAAGGGGTCTGGACCGTTTAATGAAGATCAGACAACTTGTATTCTAAATAAACCATATTGGATTTAGAATGCATCAGGGATTGCTGCTTATGCTTTGCAGGAATGTGAGAATTTGAAGAAAGAAGCTTTGGGTTCAAATTTGGTAATGTACATTTGTTTTAGGGCATTTGGTAACTAACATGTTTTGTGTCATTTGATTTATTTTTTTTAGTTCAAGATTTAAAGCCTTAGTGTTGGGACCGAATGTTAAATCACTGTTACTAAAATTATCCTTGTTCAGTCCAAGATTTGTAACTGATTTTTGTTCATGATTCCTGAGAATGAATTATGAAGTGAATAAAAGCTTTGTACTAATGCAAACTACCACATGTAAAGCACAAGATTTGGGGATGCTTTACTTTTGTGCGGACATTTTCTTTTCTTTCAGAGAATGGTGTGTGAATTCATTTGAACTTTGCTGTCTTGTTAACTCCTATGTATGGTATATTGTTCAAGGGATGCTTGATGAAGAAGGTTTACATGTATAGGCTTTCTCGTTATGGATACATGGTGAAAATGATCTGGCTCTCTATGTAGCTAGAGTCTCTCCGCAACTCTTTCTTCAATGGGAAAATACATGTGGTGGCATATGCAGCGGTTTCATTTTTTGTTTCTTTTTCTACGTGTGTTCTCCTTTTTTATCTTATTTATCGTGATCCCAACTTGCCGGGCACCCTTGAGGTACATGATGGAACTGGTGACTTAAGAGAACTAGAAATATATATGATGATACTCCAACAAAAGTCATAATCGAGACCATTGGCGATGTAGACGCCTATCAACTTAATGATGCTAAGCCCAAACGTTATAGCAGGTATGAATATGAGATAATTCATGCTTTTGAAGTTTGTTTGTTGTGGATTGTTTTTGTTCTTATGATAAATTATTTTGGTTGCCTCTAAATTTGCAATTGTTAACTGATGTTTTTGTATTATAGCTGCAAATTATGCTTGCTTTTCATTTCGTTTGCGGTATGCTGCGGTTGGTATCACAGAGGAAGAAAGGCAAATGAGATGTGAAGAGAGATTATCTACATGGTAAAGACTCTTATTCGTGATCCACACATGATACATGACCATTTGATCCACTGCTATTGATAAAGCCAAAAATGCAGTCCGATCTCAACACATTTTGTATGGCAGCAACCTATTAAGTTATTAACTACCCTGAAATGACTTTTTGAATCCAGAGCGAATTGAAATTTTATCACAGTTGATTTTCCGTGTTAAAGATCGTATTATACTACATTTAGTTTTGCTGCTCAGAGAGACTAATCAACCACAATGCAATATTTGAGACCCTCTCATATATCTTGCAAGTGGGTACCTCGTTTTTATCCTTGGATGCCATTCACTTACGTTAAAAGGATCAGTAAATTCTATTTGCTTCCTGGAAAATTTGGCGCTGAGACATTTGCTTTGCACTGAATTGGATTCTGATTCCTGACCTTTGATACCACTACTCGTTCTTATTTTTATTTTTCCCTCAGTTTGAAGGACTTCAAACAATTTATTGATGCAATGGAAGCAGTTAAGGATAAAAGGGTTGTGGTTGCAGTGGCATCTCACGTGCACATAGATGTGGCTAACAAGGAACTTTCCAGCTTTTATCATGTAAAGAAATCACTTTAGATTCAGGATGCACTTCTCATAAGTTTGTCCTGCCCAATACCCCCACCTTAATATTTTAGGATTGCAGAATGTTATTCTGATCCTTAGCCATGTTTAAACACAATTATTTGTTGTGTTAAAGCTTATTAAGTAAATAAAGAGAAATAAGAAAAAGTGCTACTTTTATTTTCACAAAGAAATACTAAGAACTATTCATGCTCAATACTAAAAAAATGTTACAATTGATTTTTTTTTTTCATTAAAAGAAAAAGAAGATACAATTGAATCGATTCCTTAACAGATCCTCCGTTCAAAAATAAATAACAATTCTCAACACTTCATGATGAAGAATCAGGTAGAATTTTTACAATAAATTTTAGAAAACAAAATACTACATGGAATATAGTTCATGTGAAGCCACCAAGGTCTTAGAAATCTCAAATATAAGCCTAGCCTCAAATGCATCACCAGAATAACCTTTAGAATTAGACACTTGACGAGCCTTTGGAATCCGTTTCATACCAAACTTGTTATCAGTATTAAAGGCCCCTCCTACATTACCAGCCAACTTCAACATAAAGTTCATATACGTATTCTTGACTTTTGTCAACAATTTCAATGGTGATCTTATCATCCATCTTAGCTTTGGGCTTGTTCTGATCTTCCAATCCCTACGTGGACTTCTCATCCTTATGATTTGCATCTTCTTCCGTCGGCCGGCGGTTGTTGTGCCGTAGTCGAGACGCCGATAGCCCCGTCTGCTTAAGTACCTTGTTATTTCCATGTTTTGAATTGCTTGAACTTGGAAGTGGTAGTGTAGTGATGAATGAGAGGATGAAGTTTGGGATGGTTTTCTCACTTTGTGGGAATGAATAGAGATTGTTGCTTGAATTGACTATGCTATGCTTACTGGATTATATATAAGAGTAAAATAAATCAATATACCACGTTTAATTTTATTTTTTTCGTGAATTTATACCACGTTTAATTTACTCAAAACATAGGAAGCAGATACATAACGTAGTTGTGCATTAAAAAAGGATATATAAATGGCTGCTTTTGACAAGTAAAGTCAACAAACAACACTTTGACACATAATATGTGTGAATGAACAAATATGATGACCAAGACCAACCGTACTTTCATTCCTTCCTTGAAATAGCACGTGGGAAAAGTATTCTCTCTTTAAGAGGAGTGTTATTTGAACAACCATTTTGTAGGATAATTTGTGGGACAACCAAAATATAGAAAGAAATGTGAGTCTTGGCACAAAAACCAAAACAATAGAGAGAGAAAATGAAAATATGATGTGAGTATGAGAAAGAAAGTTGTCACAAAATGAATATTCAAATATCATTTCTCCTCTCTTTAATTAACATCAATAAGATACAACAAATGAATTTCCCTTCGTTTCTTCTAGGTGCTTTGAGTTTCTATCTTTTATATTTAATTTTTGAATAATGGATTGATTGAGTTTAAAGTTTACCATAAGACTATGAGTATACTTGACATAATCAAATAGGGGGTGTTTATGAGTTGAGTCGCCTGACTCAACCTAAAAAGTAGGATTTAATTGATCGATCAATACAATATATTTTAAAAGCTTGCACTTTTGTCCCCTCAAAATTACTCATCCTTTCGGTTTGTATCTTTCGAACGACGTTTTTTTTTATGTTTAAAACGCTTTGGTAGATAACTATTGAACATTATTTTCCAAAATTTGTAAGCAATTATGGGAGGCCAAAAGAGCATACTTCTACATTTTGATTAGTGTCAAGTCAATTACATTGGATTAGATCTCGAGCCAACGAGGTTGCAAGCTTCTGAAACCCCCCCATAATCCGATTCTTTGTAAGAAGATAAGGGGTTCTTCGTTTTTGTCATGCACATTATGCTTTTGTAAGTAGATCTGGTGCCCACCTAACCTAAATCTTTTGGGTTGTAGCTTCGGCAACATGGCCGATAAGGGGTGGATCTTGCCTCCCTCACCCATGCCCTTGACTCCATGCCAAAAAAAATATTCATGTCATGGTTAGAATTCACATACCCGTTTTCGAAGTGGTCAATTTTCCCACCCCACACATGAGATGATCTATTGGACGCGATACTGTGTTCAATTCCAAGCAAAATAGAGCCATCACTGCCAAATGCCATAAACACTCAACCAAGTGATGCTTTGTGTCAAAGTAAATGCCCTTAAATATATTTATCCATTGTAACCTTTCAAATTTATATTTTGAAAATTATTCTTTTTTTTTTTATTTTAAAAAACTCGGTATCCGATCCAAGAATCGACTAATCCGAGGGGACCAATCCCACCGCCCACTTGCGAGGGTCCCGCTTAAAGCCAGAGTAAGCGTTGTATGGACTTATCTATTGGCACCAGAGGAAATCAATCCTGAGACCTCTCGAGGAGCAAACTCCAAGATCCCAAACCAACCACTAGGCCAACCCCAAATGGGTTGAAAATTACTCTTAAATCAATGATACAAAGTTTCTACTCAAAACCTTATCACATCATTCATACACTCTATTGCCACACTTATCTATTGATAGTTGAGGAGGTAATGTGATGTGACTCTAAATCCATTCCCGTGATGTTTTTACACGTTTCATTTTTTTCTTTTCTTTTCTGTCTACATGAATAATCCGCATATTGGTTGTATGGAGTTTTATTACTATATCAAACCATGTTTCTCATAACCCTTAACCATGTATGGTATGGAGGTATGTAAGGAGATTATGATCCAAGTCATTGAAATGATTTAAAACCTGAAATTGATAAACCTTTTGAATCTATTGAGGCTCTTCACTACTAGAAAATATACATTTGACATCAGGGTTTTCACATCAGTAGTTGTTTTTTTCTTGTTCTTTGGATTAACTTGCAAGTAGTAGTTAGTTAGGTAAAGCTCTTAATTTTAGAGGGTGACTTCAAAATTCAAAACCTTGACATTATGTTTGAATTATGTTAAACTCATTAATATTACTCTCTCAAAATTACATTTTTTTTTTTCATTTTGTTTATCTAGCCTCAACTTTGTTTCATGGAATTTTAACTTTAAGTTCACTAGAAATTCAGAAGTAAGGTTTTAGTTATTTATTTATGCATACCCATCAATTTAGTCTCTATTATTCTTTAGTGAGCTGTACAAAAACAACATTCAAGGAACTATTCCTCTACAACTTGGAAACCTCAAGAGTCTTGTTGGCTTGTACTTGTGTAACAACAACATAACATGAGTTACTAAACCATAAGTTGCCTATTTTCTCATGTCATTTATCTATGTATACATGTGATTGTGCAAAGTTTATAAGCAAGATTGAGATGTATTTGCTGGCTTTCTATATTGATTGTACCACTGATGGAGTTCTCAACTGTGGTCTTCCTCACATGATTGTTACTCCCCTTGCTTATTATTTGTAGGAAGAAGTGATCTTGGTATGCATAGTTTAATTGATGTTGTTGATGGTCTATTTACTCAACTCAGGATCCTTGGACTTTGTCTTTCAATTGATGAATAAACTGACAATTTTGTGGTCTCAGGACAAAACAATATCCCCCTGTATTTCAACTTATTTTAATCTATTTCTGTTGTAGTTACAAGTTTTTGGGCCGCTTTGAGCTTCCTCCTGCTATTTGTGTATCCAACTCCTGAACCTCCAACAACAAGTTGAGTTTCACACGGCTTCAATGGTGTTGCCTTCGGAGCTGTAAGTAGTTTCTCATACTTAGTTGTCAGCTAAAGTTGTTCTGCTTCTGGTGTGACTAAGTCAGATTGGAAAAAGATAAACAGTGGCTGATTTATCATATAAATAGATGCATGTTGACCAATGTACATGGACCCTATGTCAGGATTTTGGATCTTTTTTTTAATGAGGTATGTAAGTATAAAAATATGAAGTTTAATTAGGCACATGTTATTGTTCAAGAACATGAGATTTTTCTTTGGTATACTTATTGTTAAAACTATGTAGTGTAATCTTCAGAACTATGTAGTCTAAACTTTGGTCTACTTAGATCATTGTCGACTATAAAATTTAGTCTAATGGTTGTAAACTATAAAATTTTAGTTGTGATTGATTTAAAGATGAAGTGAGGTACTAGACGTTAGTCCTTAGTCTCCAAGTACAAAGAACATGTGTAAGAAATAGAATTTACAGATAAATTTACTTTTAGATTGGATACTTTTATGTTAACGAGATGTACTTAAATTTTGAACCGTTGATATTTGTGTTATGCATGTTTGTTAATAACGTGGGTAAGGACTAGAACCTACAGATGTATTTACTTTTAATAACAATTCTTTTTGGATAATTTATATTATTGTGATGCACTTAAATTTAGAATTGTGGATAATTTATGTTATGCATGTTTGTATATCATAGTAAGAATTTTTTTGGTTTTGATATGATATAAGATAAAGACTAGATCTAATATGGTAATGCAGTAAAAAAGAGGCATAAATATTGTTTTTTTTATAAGAAAGTAAGATTTCACTTCAGTTGAGCCTGATGCTGAGGTGAAAAATAATTTTTTTATTTTGAAAAATTTGACTTCACATCGGTGGTTTCCTTATTGCCGATGTGAAAACCCTTATGTTAAGCTCTTAACGACACTTATCATATCAGCGCAATGTAACCCGATGTGAAAAGGGCTAGACATACAACCTCACCTTTAGTTACATCGGTTGGGATCCGATGTGAAAAGTCGAATTTCACTGATGTGAAATGTCATTTTTGTAGTAGTGCTTGATGATGAAAACAAAACTTCACTATAAATAAATAAATTAGTGCATGAGGTGATTATTGAAATGAGTTTGAAGATGATGTAGTCAAATTAGGGTTTCTTATTATTATTATTACAAAGTTAAATCTCAGTTCAAATATATAGAAAAAGAAAAAAGACACTTATATTAGCTAGGATGCGAAAAGAGTGATACATATATATAGAGAATATAAACAGTTGAAACGCAAAGACATGGTATATAAAATGTAGGCTAAATTGTATTTTTTGTCTCTTAACTATTTAGGTAGTATCGCTTTGACCCCTTAATTAAAATTCGATTTATTTTGGTCCCTTAACTTTTCTCTGTTACAGATTTTGGTCATTTCCGTTAGTTTTAATTCAAAAACGTTAGGTTTTCTTCATTTTCTTCTGGGATTATTTTTGTTGAAGATTGATGGAGATGATATGAAGATGAAAAGGACGATAAAAAGAGGAAGAAAATCTAACGTTTTTGAATTAAAACTAACGAAATGACCAAAATGTGTAACGGAGAGAAGTTATAGGACCAAAATAAATCAAATTTTAATTAAGGGACCAAAGCGATACTACCTAAATAGTTAAGGGACCAAAAATGCAATTTAGCCTTTAGTGCCTATTCAAATTGTGGAGTTAGTTGTTGTGCTCTCATGTATGGAAAGCTACGCTAGTGTGGGAAAAAAACAATAATGAGAACTGATATGATACAATTGAATTGATTCCTTAACATCTCATAATGGGGAATCACGTGAAAGTTTTTACAAAAAAATTCAAAGAAAACAAATGAAACAAACAATTACATGAAATATAGTACGTTCATGTGAAGCAACCAAAGTTTTAGAAATCTAAAAAATAAGCCTAGCCTCGAATGCATCACCAGAATAACCTTTAGATACTTGACGAGCCTTTGGAATCCTTTTCACACCAAACTTGTTATCAGTGTTCAATGCCCCTCCTACATTACCAGCCAACTTCAGCATAAAGTTCATATAAGTATTCTTGATTTTTGTCACCATCTTATCATCCATCTTAGCTTTGGACTTGTTCTGATCTTCCAATCCCTACGTGGACTTCTCATCCGTATGATCTGCATCTTCTTCCGTCGGCCGGGGGTGGTTGTGCCGTAGTCGAGGCGCCGGTAGCCCCGTCGGCTCAAGTACCTTGTTATTTACATGGTTTGAAATGCTTGAACTTGGTGGAGGACGTCTGGTGAAGGAAGATGATGTTTATGATCACTTTATGCGAATGAATAGAGATTATTGCTTGGATTAATTATGCTTGTGTTATATATAAGAGAAAAAAAAAATAAAGAAATTAGGGTTAAATATGTTTTTGATCCCTATAAATATACCAACTTTTTGTTTTAGTCCCTTTAAATTTTCCTTCAACTTTTAGTCCCTATAAAATTTTCAAACACTACTTTTGGTCCCTATTTTTAAGTTAATTTTAGTATTTTTTTTTTTAATGAAATTATGGAGAAATGTGTAGAATATTGTAAAAATCTTTCCAAAAAAAATTTAGAATTTTTTAACAAAACATAAATTTAATATGAATTTTTAACCATAAAAAATATAAAAATTCATATTAAACTCATATTTTGTTAAAAAATTTTAATTTTTTTTGGGAGAGATTCTTATAATATTATGAATTTTTCTGCAAAATTTTATTAAAAAATATGAGTTTACTTTAAAGGAGGGATAAAAAATGAAGATGGAAAATTTTAGAGGGATTAAAAGTTGAAGGAAAATTTTAGAGGGATTAAAACGAAAAGTTGGTATATATATTCATAAGGATGAAAATCATATTTAACCAAAAAAAATTATAGCACGTTTAATTTTCTCAAAACAAAGAAATCGGATACACAGCGTAATTGTGCATTATAAAAAGATATAATAGATCCAGAAGTCCTAGCTCAACTGGTAAAATGCCGAAATTGTTAGGCCGGATGCCATGACCGGGGTTCGAACTCCGGTACCTCCACTTATGTGTGTGAGTTTATAATGGCTTTGCCATTTCGTCTATCTACCAAAAAAAAAAAAAAGATATAATAGTATGTGTGAGTGAAACAAGTATGACCAAGACCAACCGTCTTTTCTTCCTTCCTTCCTAGAAATGGCGAGTGGGAAAGTTATCTCGCTTTAATGCTATCAACAAATGAGAAACAACAAATGAATTTGCATGCTTTTCTTCTAGATGCTTTGACTTTCAATTTTTTTTATATTTATCATTTAAATAATGAATTGATTGAGTTTAAAATTTACTATGAGTATAAATGAGAGAATTGAACGGGGGTGTTCATGTGTTGGGTGGGTCTCCCTACTCAACCAAAAAATTGGATTGGATTGAATTGAGTGATTAATACAAATCCATTTTGATTAGTTTAAGTGAGTCACATTAGGTAAGTGAGTCAACAAAGTTGCAACTTGTTAAACCAACATAAATATAATCTTACTATAAACGAATCGAGATTAAATTGCATAGACTAATCTCTTGCGTCTTATGTGACCCAACGACAACAAACTCTTCCTAAGAGTTTTAACGTTGCTGCATGTCTAAGGTTGGATTCGAACTTATTAAGACCTTAGTTAAGTTAGAAGAGACTTGTGTCTTTTGGGTAATTCATGAATCATTTTCGTCATTTATACATAAGTCTAATTTTTTTTTCCCCGAATAGTTTAGTAGTTAGAAATTAATCCCTTTAATGAATAAGTGAGAATCTAAGTTTCAAACTCCAACCTCTACATACCGCAACATTCTTGTGAATTGAATTATGCTTACGGAGACGCATAAAACTAACTCTATTGGTAACTATTTGCCAAAATTTTATATATATATATATATATATATATATATATATAGTGAAAAAGAATGTGTGAGAGAACCATATTTTAGTGAAAAAGAATGTGTGAGAGAATCTATTTACTACTCTAATGTAATTCTTATTAACTTGTCGACTGTTACAATTTTCTCTCAAAGCACAATTTCTTTCTTGGATTATTTTTGTTAACTTTCTAGTTCTCATGTGAAAAAGGAGTCTAGGTAATTTAGAGTCAAGTTCAAAGGTAATAAAGTCCGATAAAAAATTATGTCACCCAAAAATTGAAGTCACAAACTTTTGGTTACACAATAGAACATTTGATAAAACTGATTTTTTATAGTAAACTAAAATATCTAAGGTCAATATAATTAAAATCAACATGTCTTTTCTTAATAAAATGATAGATATAATATAAAAGCAACTACCACTTTTTAATCACGCTTCCAAGCATATGGTGATAGTATAGTATTGAAACATGATATAAACATATTTTAGTACAGTTGAAAAACATTAGAAAGAGAGTAATCCATCAACCCATTTTGGAACATAGATATATCAGTGCCGTACAAAGTGAATAAATATTTTTTTTGCCAACTTTGACCATTCCAAAATTCCACAATCTAGACGTTTACATAATTAGAGTTGACAAAAAAAAAAAATACTCTACCCTCAATTACAAATGATCTTTCATCATACAAAAATGTATTTTTCTCAGTTAAATCAATAAATCATCATATTTCATTTGATTTAATGGTAAGATTTATTGATTCAGTGATGAAAACTAACTTATACATCGAACAATAAAAATATAAAAATATGATACAGTTGAATTAAGTAATTAACACATCCTAATAGGGAAATGGGAATCACGTGAATTTTTTTACAAAAATTCTAAGAAAACAAAGAAACAAACAATTACATAGAATATAGTTCATGTGAAGCCACCAAGGTCTTAGAAATCTCAAATATAAGCCTAGCCTCAAACGCATCACCAGAATAACCTTTAGACACTTGACGAGCCTTTGGAATCCGTTTCATACCAAACTTGTTATCAGTGTTTAAGGCCCCTCCTACATTACCAGCCAACTTCAACATAAAGTTCATATACGTATTCTTGACTTTTGTCAACAATTTCAATGGTGATCTTATCATCCATCTTAGCTTTGGGCTTGTTCTGATCTTCCAATCCCTACGTGGACTTCTCATCCGAATTACCTGCATCTTCTTTCGTCGGCCGGTGGTGGTCATGCCATAGTCGAGACGCCGGTATCCCCGTCTGCTTAAATACTTCTTTATTTCCATGTTTTGAATACCTTGAACTTGGAGGAGGTGGTGGTGGTGACTGGTGAGTGAAGATGAAGTTTATGATGGTTTTCTCTTTTATGGGAATGAATAGAGATTGTTGTTTGGATTAACTATGCATATGCTTATTGGATTATATATAAGAGAAAGATTAAATAAATAATACCACGTTTGATTTGCTTGAAACATAGCAAGCGAATGCATGACGTAATTGTGCATATATAAAAAAAATATACAAAGGGGCTGCATTTGAAAAATAAAGTCAATAAACAACACTTTGACCCTAAATAATGTGTGAGTGAACAAATATGACCAAGACCAACCGTACTGTACCATCAACAAATGAATTTGCATTCTTTTCTTCGAGATGCTTTGAGTTTCTATGTTTTAAATTTAACTTTTTAAATAATGACTTGATTGAGTTTGAATTTGACTATGAATGAGAGAGGTCCCTATGAAGGTTTTGATGTTTGCTTGGCGTTTTTTTTTTTTAAAATAGATTGTCAACTAGGACGAATTTATTTCAAAGAAGGATTATTTATTACTCACGAAAAATCTCAATTTTGTGTTAGTGGGTGTGGCTTGCAGAAATTCGAGAATCATTTATTCTTGACTTATGGTCTATTTGGTCTACTGATTTAGAGTACATTCAACGGATCCTTCTACCATTGTGGATTATTTTCTTCAGTTTGGCACCTCTTCATGTTATGCAACATCAAGGCGCTCATTCATGATTTTGATATGGTTTGCAAGTTATTGGGTGATTTGAAAGGAAAGAAATGATAGGCTATTCAGAGGTAAAGACCATTCCCCCGTTCAGCTCTTTGGAGAATATTAAGCTTTTTTCTTTTTGTTGGTTTAGAGCTAAATTTGTTGTTATACTTTTTATAATTGGTACCAAAATCCTTTTGTATGTATGCGTGGGGATTGGCTAATTGTTGGTTCGTTCTGTTGATACTTTGTTGCATTTTTTTTTTTTTTTGGCTTTTTTCTCTGGTATACCTTGTGCTAGGAGGATAGAGCTAGTAGTAATTTATTTCATTTTGATTTCTTAAAAAAAATTGACTATGAATGTAAGTAAATGAGAGAATCAGGTAGATGTGTTCATGTGTTGGGTCGCCCCGACTCAACCCAAAAAATTGAATTGAATTGAATGATCAATACAATTTATTTTGATTAGACTCAACTCTCAACTTAAGTTATATTGGGTTAGGTGATTAGTCAACCAAGTTGCAACTTGTGAAACCCATACAATTATAACTCTACGTGAGTTTTAGTATTTTCAAATTATATAATTCGAAAACATCAGACCTTGGAAAAATATAGAAAAGTTTGTCTTACCATTTGTATACCTACGAATATTTAACAAAACATTCATAAACTTCAAGATTTGACTAACAAAAACATAAATAATTATATTAAAAAAATCATACGTGTTTAGTTCCCTAATAATATACATTTCAACCAATCTTGGGAGAGGTCTATGCTACCCGAATCAACTCTTTAAGATATCATCTTCAAATTTACTACACGTACAACCTTTTTAACATTTTCATTATTCTCTAGGTTTTCGACTATCACCATGTGGTGTTTTATTTTGGGGTGTTTTTTTCTAGGGGCTTGATTGCCGCATTTTTACGTGCCCTTTGTGGTTTTCTCTAGCTTTCCCGTTCTTCTTGTGTAGTGTGTAGCTTTTAATAATATGATGTTAAAAAAAAAAATCTATCATCACATCATCATCTTCAACTATCACATTATCCGCATGCCGCAACACGACTAAGTACATTATAACTGTTGAACTTGTTAAGTTTCTTGATCATGAAAAAATTAGTACTTGGGATGATATGTTGAAATGAGTTCAAGATGAAGCAACGAAATTAAGGTTTATTATTGTTATGACAAAATTAGATCATGATTTAAATTAGAAGAAATCATACACTTGTATTGGGATGTGAATTGAGGGGTATAAACAAAAAATACAATAAACAATTAAGACACATGATCCATAAAATGTAAGTGTCTGTTCAAATTGCAACACTATCTTTTGTGTTCAGGTGTATGAAAAGTTACCGTAATGTGTGAAAAGCACAATCATGAGACAATGAAAATATGATACAATTGAATCAATTGCATAACACCCTCTAATGGGGAAATGAGAATCACGTGGAAACTCTTACAAAACTTCAAAGAAAACAAAGAAACAAGCAATTACTACATGGAATATAGTTCATGTGAAGCAACCAAGGTCTTAGAAATCTCAAATATAAGCCTAGCCTCAAATGCATCACCAGAATAACCTTTAGAATTAGACACTTGACGAGCCTTTGGAATCCGTTTCATACCAAACTTGTTATCAGTGTTTAAGGCCCCTCCTACATTACCAGCCAACTTCAACATAAAGTTCATATACGTATTCTTGACTTTTGTCAACAATTTCAATGGTGATCTTATCATCCATCTTAGCTTTGGGCTTGTTCTGATCTTCCAATCCCTACGTGGACTTCTCATCCTTATGATTTGCATCTTCTTCCGTCGGCCGGTGGTTGTTGTGCCGTAGTCGAGACGCCGATAGCCCCGTCTGCTTAAGTACCTTGTTATTTCCATGTTTTGAATTGCTTGAACTTGGAGGAGGACGTTTATGATGGTTTTCTCACTTTATGCTAATGAATAAAGATTGTTGCTTGAATTAACTATGCTATGCTTATTGGTCTATATATAATATAAGGGAATAATTAAAGAAATAATACCACGTTTAATTTTCCTTAAAAAAATACGACGTTTAATTTGCTCATGCAAAACATAACAAGCAGATGCATAGCGTACTGGTGCATATATATACATAATAAAAAGGGCTGCATTCAAAATTTAAAAAGCTGCATTTGAAAAATAAAGTCAACAAACAACACTTTGACCCGAGAAAATGGATATGTATGACCAAGACCAACCGTCTTTTTTCTCCACAACATTTTGGTTTCAATTTCATGTGATATTGTCCAACCACAGTATGACACGTGTCATCTTTTACTTTAAAAAATAATAAAAAGTAAAAAAATTATGAAAGAGAGATAAGAAAACCACTTGTCACATTGGTACCAAAATGTCGCACAAGTGCTATCACTTTTTACCTTCCTTGAAACTGCACGTGGGAAAGTTCTCTCTCTTTGAAACAATAGTCATCTTAAATATAAAGAAGTGAGGAGTTAGAGGTTCAAACTCCGATCCCTTTATATTATTGTCCTACCAACCGAACAGTTACATAACAATTTTCTCTTTAATAACACTATCAACAAACAAGATACAATCAAGATACAAACGAATTTGCATTCTTTTCTTCCGGTTGCTTTGAGTTTCTATTTTTAGATTAAACTAGAGCTTAAAATTGTGCAATGCTCGAGTAAAATATGCTTGGAATGAAATATTTTTTTGGAGCATGACATTTGAACACCCTGTCTTTTTCATACACTCGTTTAACGGTGTATTGTATCTCTATCTCTCTACCTATCATATATATTGTATCATTTTATTTTCCTCTTCATTTCAAAGTGTATACGCGGGGCATATACAAAATATTTTTCTATTTTTTTATCATAATATTATTTTTAAGATACAAATGATATATTTTATTTTTATCAATAGCTACTTCCCATACATACATACGGACACACTTTTTTTTTTGGCTTAATTGAGTTTAGAATTTACTATAAGTATTCATGAGAATATTAGATATGTTGTTCATGAGTTGGGTTCCCCGACTTAATTCATAAATTTGGGTTGGATCTAAAGATCGATACAATCAGTTTTGATTAGTTACATTAGGTTGGGTGAGTCAACGAGTTTGAAACATATGAAAACCACACAATTTTATTGTCTTTTTTTTTGTTTGGGTTTCGAACCTCAGATCTTGCATATATTATATATTGTTCTTATCAACTGAGTTAAGTTTATGAAGACAATTTTATTATCTCTCGAAAAACACAAATGTTTGTTCGTTCATGTCATGTCATGCATGTTTTAATTGTTGTGGATAGATCTGGTGTCCACCCTAACCCAAATCTTAAGGTTTGTAGGTATGACAACATGGTTAAAATAATATGTATTTTTTTTTTTTTTTTTTTTTGATTTTAGGTTTTTTTTTTTTTTTGTATTTTAGGTTTGTAGGTTTGATAGTTTAATTCGGTATTAAAAAGCTAATTAACCACAATTGACAGAGGACAAGAGAGTATATAACTTTTTTTGTCAAATAATTTGATGGATAGAAATCTACCCTTAATCTGTCAAAAAAAAAAAAAGAGAAATATATTTTTAAAATCAATAAGTGGAGAATACATGGTTTCAACCAAGGCCATATCTGATGCAAGGCGAAGAGGGCGACCGTTCTAGGCCCCAAAAAATAAGTACAAAATTTGGGCCCCAAATGTTTTTTTTAGGGGTCTATTAGGCCAGGCCATAAAAAAAGTTGCTTAATTTTTTTTATCAAGTTTGATGTTTAAGAGTTGCTCTTCTCTCATTTGTTTTTGTCATTCCCGTGCTATGTGAATGTTTTCAATTTGATAATTCCAACAGTTTGAAAATGTGCCTTCGGTATGTACATACCGGAGGGGTAAAATGAGAAAAGTTAAAATGAACTACCGGTATTTATCTACCGGAAGTCTTATAAAGATTATTTTTGTATTTTTAAGGGGCCTAAATAGATATTGAGGGGGCCTAAAAAGCAATCCTCTACATATTATACTAACTGAGAAAATGATCATGAGGTCCAAATATATTAATGTGCGCGCTCCCTTTAAAATAAAAATAATTTTTTTTTTGACGGGAAAAATAAATATTTCTGTAGTGTGCTATTCATGGGAAAAAAAAAATATACTACTTTGTCCGGATATGAGGAACTGGGTCTGTGCCTAACCGACCGAATGATAAAACCATACAACCTTTCGCTTTTAAAAAGTCCGATTCTGTAAGGAAAAAAAAAAAAGACTGGTTACAATTTTTTTGGATTAATATTAGGTGAACAATTTGCACCATGAGCATTGAGCTCTCTCTCTCTTCCCTTTCTCAAACTCCCACCGTCACAATTTTTTTGATCTATCAAGATGGATGATTTAAGGTCAATTTTGATCGAAAATCATCTCTTCAATTTTTTCCTCCTCTTTTAATTAAATAAGTGACTATCGCATAGTTTTCTTTTGTTTGTTTATGTGATTTCGTCGTCTAACGCGACTTTGCTTATTTGAATTTATGTCTTTGTACGGTGTGTTTTTATTTTCCGTTTTAATACGCCGTTTATTTGATTTAATTTGAAATAATAGTTTTGATTAAATGCAGATTCAATCAATGAATTTTGCGTTGTCAACGTTGAAGATCCGAAAACATGAGTATTTTGGTGGCTTAAATATAATCATATTTGTAGGCATATTTACTCTGTCGTTTTATGTTATTAACATGGATGATACAAGTTTGTTTGCAGATTCGTCATTTTTGTTTTCAATGACTTTAAATTTGTATTGTATCGATGCACTTTTTCAATTTGAATGAATAAATATCGTTTATTTTAGTTAATAAAAGTTTGATCGGATATGTATTCATTATTCAATCATTAAATAACTTTTTGAATTTTATTGTTCAAAAATAACTTTTTGAATTTTAATTTAGAAAAAAAACTTTTTTAAAGGTATAATCAAATCTGTTTTTTATATCAACAAAAACAATTCATTTGAAATTATTTTACACCATTTTTTTTTTTAACTTATCAAAAAGTACCCTCATAATTTAGTCATTTAAAACCGCTATGAGACTAATCTTTAGTAAGTGCTAAGACATTAGATTTTTTAAGAAGAGTTTGACTAACTCTTTAATGTACAATTCCAAAAATTAAATTCAGATTCTTTTCATGTAAGAGACTCATGCTGAAGCAATTTGTTAATTAATTAAATCAAAATAAATTAATTCTATTAATAAAAACTAGTAAAACAAATGGGACCTAGAAACCTTACTTTGAGGGAACAGACAAAATAGAGTAACTAAAGTTTGTTCATTTACAGGGCGTCCAAACCCTAGTCAAAAAGTCGTTTACTAACTTTCTTTCTTTCTCAATGACAAATGAATACCTTTCCAGCCAAATAATACCTATTCAAACCACAAACTATTCTATTCAATTTACTCTCATAATTAAGCCCTAACATATATATAGTACGGTATATAACTAGACATCACACTTCACCTCTTACACAAAGAAGAAAGCATAATTCACATCTTCCTCCACAGCTCAAATTAATTTCTTTGCCACATGGAAATGGAATCACTGCTGCCTAAGCAAACTAACAATGGTGGAATTAAGCAATACTTGAGAAGAAGGCAGCACAAGCACCTAGAAGGGAGTGGGAGAAAAATGAAGATCATAAGGTTAAAAAGAAGCCCACGTAAGTTTTGGAGGATCAAAACAATCCCAAGGCTTAGATGGGTGATTAAATCACCATTGAAAATGTTGACAAATTTTAAGAAGGGTTATATGAACTTTATGTTAAAATCTTTGAACACTGATAACATCTTTGGTGGGAAACAGATTCCAAAGGCTCCTCAAGTTTCTAAGGATTATGCCAGTGATGCGTTGGAGGTTAAGCTCATATATGAGATTTCAAAGGCTTTGATGGCTTCTCATGAACTATTTCCCATGTAGTAACATGTAATTCTCTTTTTAATTTAATATGATTTTTCATGTTTTCTTCATCTGCATTGTGAGTTTTCCTTTCTTTTTATTCACTTGCTAAGATTTATGTCATAGGGTGTATTACATAGAAAATGTTGAGGTATGCACCCATAATTATTCGTTTAAAAATTGTCTTTATATGTTAATTTCTTTATATATTCCCAAAATGAGAAATAAAGGTTTTACGACAATTAAGTGCCGATCGAACAGCCGCGAACTACCGTTGAGGGAGATAATTTCTAGGTGTTTGAGAACAATTTTAAAAACCTCGAGCAAGTTTATGGTTACGGGGATATTTATATAGACTCCTTAATGGCCTTTTCAGTTTGAAAATTGTTCTTCTCCCTCTTAAAATTGCCCATTCCCTTAATTCATCGTGAGTTAACTCATGCTCAGCATTTTTCAGCGTGAGTGAACTCATGCTGATACTTTTAAGATCGGTTGAACCGGCTTAAAATATGATTGAACCGAACTTAAAAGTGTTAGTGTAAGTTAACTTATGCTGAAAAATGTCGAGCGTGAGTTAACTCACGTTGAATGAAGGAAATGAGCAAAAACAAAAGGGAGAAGAGCAATTTTCTTTTGGTTTCAGCCTAGTCTACAATTTGGATGGGCCTATCTTTCCTCTTGACCCATTTAAGATCTATTAGAAAACATCTCATAATTTGCAATTTATAGTACAAACATTTATCATGATACACACTTATTAGTGCGCATAAGCTATTTTTTTTAGGGAAAGATAAAATAACATTAAACTGTTTTTGTACACGCTATTAGTTGTTTCTAGCTATATTGAAAAACTTTTGAAAATAAGTTAAAAAAAAAATTATGAAAATTGTCATAAGTTGTTTCATAAACTCTTCCAAACAGTTTAATAAAATTTATGTCAAAACAAAGTTAGACTCAAATAAACCATTAGTTCAATAACCGATTGTACATCTTGTAAATATATGTATCTACATTGAAAAGAAAATTCACATACCCCTCAAATTTAGCCTCTCTTCCTGCAAATTATTTGAAAAAGTAGAACTTATATATGCGGTGTATGGGCAAAGTCAAATTTTGAGTTTATTGATACCCTTTCCGTTTTAAATTAAGTGATTTTTTTTAAGCAAAAAGAAAATATAATAAATAAAAAAGAAAGATACAAAAACTGGAGGGACGTAGGACCTGATTCAAAAAAATCAAAACAGGAATACAACTTGATAAATCAACCTAAATGGGTCTACTCTAATCTATCCTAACAAAAGTTCACTAATCACAGACGCAACTCAGCGAACCCGCGTACGGGCGCGAAAACGGGTTACAAATAAAGAATGATAAGTGAACATCTAAAAAGAATTAGTTTACACTTCCAAAATAAAGTGATTAGTTTACACTTCCAAAAGCATAATTTTGACCTTTAATGTTTTTAATTACTTACTTACTAGAAAAAAATTAGAAAAAATTATATTTTAAAAATATTCATCGATACGAATCCAACATCTCACATGTCACAATTTATCTTTTTTTTGTTAAGAAGCCTAGTGGTTTGAGCTCACACAATTAAATTGTGGAGAAGTGGAGTGTCCGTGGTTCGAACTCCGACCTTGCATATAATATGCGATATCTTTACCAACTGAGATAAACTCACGGGAATAATTTTATTTTATATATTAATAAAAAAAATATGATCAAATATATCATACGAATAATATAGTACATAATATAACAAAGTCACTTATATTTTAAGACAGAGACGGGAGAAAATGAGCATTGTTTTCTTGTGTGCCAAATTTTGACTTTGCTGTTGCAGAAATATGTATTGAAATTGTGAAAAATTGACTTTTACGGTAGAAGGAAAAAAGAGTGTGTACTAGCACAGCCAAAATAATATAAGAAGTAGAAAAGAAAAAAAAAACATGTGTAAATTAAAATTAGTAATAACAATCTTTTTCAAAAAAATTGTGTTTAAATGTAATGCATTAATTTAGATTAGAGTAATAAAATTAAGGTAAATTCTAGATTGCCTTTAAAAAATTAGTGTCAAGTAGTGATATGTTTAAGGACGATGAGAGGCTGCCTGGAAAAGAAAATAAAGTGGTTAGTTCACACGTTACTATCTGTAGTAAGACAACTGGTCAAACAAAGAGACAATTAATTGTTTTATACTTGCTTCCTAGCTCATGTGATCTCTTTCAAGCACATTCTCATTTATTATGCATTATTGGCTATCCATTTTGTACTATAATATTGTGTTGAGATTGGTTTCAGAATGTGTTCCACGTCAAAAATAAATAAATATTGATCTAGAATGTGTTAATTAATTAATGCATTTTTTTTAAAGAATTAATTAATGCATACTTGTTCGTTTTAGTCAAATAAATCGACTAAAATACAGAAAATGAGTCTATATTCTTAGCCACTGCTTCCTTAACTAGAGCATTAAGAATATAAAAGTACAGAAATTTATTTATATTTGTATGAAAAAATAAAGATAAAGAGGCAGTAAATAAGTGAAAAAAAACAAAAAAGACATTTTAGTTTGGTTTGAACTAAAAGTAAATGAGTTGGAGATCATGTTAACTTAACGACTAAGTGCCAATATTTGTGATTAAAAAATGTTTAATCTAAAATAAACATTACAATTTTATTTTTTTTGTTTTTTACAAATTTTATGTTCAAACTTCAAAGGGATTCTCTTTCAAGTCATTCTCGTATTATGGAATGACGGATTATTTTGTATACATTATTTTGAGTTTGGTTTGGAATGTTTAATGTTTTAATTGTCCACAAAAAATAATATTTTAGACAAGATTATAGATCTTGCCTGCATCAGGCCTTAATCGCGCAACCAAGAATGTATACGTCCCATTATTATTTTAGTCAAACTTCTAGATGCAAGATTTTTTTTTTATGTATAGTTATTTTATTATGTAGCATAGTTCAGAAGCATGATATATCATAAATAAAATAAAAATTCAGAAGCATTATTTGATTCCATTCCCACATGCAACTTATTAACTGGATTTAGTACATATTTAAATTTACAGCGAAAATGACAAAATACCCATGAGCAACACGATTTAACACTTAATTATGTAAACTCACTGTCCTAAAACAAAATTTTGTATGGATCAAGGAAGCACACACGCTTTTTATTTGAGAGATGAAAAATATTTGTTTTCCAAAAAAAAAAAAAATCTTGCGAATAATGGACAAATTTTAAAGTATTTAAGTTTACCTATCATGGAAGGAGCTCTATTCTCGTAACATAGTAATACTTGACCATACATTATTGTAAGATATGAGTCAATTATTTACCAACTAGATAACAAATATTGTGTTGATTAATCAATACTCGACTTAACTGATGGTATAATCTAATTTTTTTTTTAGAAGGTAATCTAAATTATTACTCCACACGCTAATTATATAATAATACTCCACACGCTCACATCATATGCATCCGAGTCACCCACCAATAATTCATGTTCAAACTGTTGTTTATTGACTTTGTTTATCAAAAGCAAATCCCATTAAATTTCCCAACATATAATATGCAAGGACCCTATTCAAACACGCACCAATTCATTTCCATTAACATATTATACACTTTTTTTTATCCCCTTCTCACACTTCCTCATAATCCCAAGCACTCTTCATCATGATGAAAAGCGTGGAAATGGAGTCACTGATACCCAAACCAACAAGGTACTTACGAAGGCGGCGATATCAGCGACTCGACGAGGACACCATCACCGGCGATGGTAAGAAGACTAAGGTTCTAAGGTTGAGAAGAAGGCAATGGAGGATAAGAGTAGTTCCAAGGTTAACATGGGCTATTAGGTCACCAATAAAGATGTGGACAAAGCTTAAGAATACTTATGAGAAATTTATGTTGAAGTCCATGAAAAGTGACACCATCTTTGGAACTAAGGATCGTGTAGTTTCTAAGGATAATTATTCTCGTGATGCTTTTGAGGCTAGACTTATATTTGAGATTTCTAAGGCCTTGGTTGCTTCTCATGAATTGAATTCCATGTAATAGTTAAATCCTTCTTTAAATAATTTTGTGTACTTTTTGTTTTTTACTTTTTCTTAGTGTATGTTTCTTCATCCATTTTGATTTCATAATTTCCTTGTGGTGGATAACACCTTCAATTGGAATCCACTCATAAGTTCTTATTTGTTTGTTAATGTACCTCTTGACCCTTAAAGAAGTCGTTAAACATTTAAGGAAAATTATAGTCATAAATATATAAAACATATTTGCGAGTTTTAGAATTTGTTATTTAAATTTAGAAATAGAGTTCTATTAGTTAAGTTCCTCTAGCTTGTCACAGACTAATTTGCCAAAATAACACCAACAAAAAATTGGCAAAATTATGTTCCTCTGTAAAGTCTTTCATTAGTGTATGAAGGTTGTTGTTCGATCGTCTCCAAAAAAGTGATGATGCTTTGAAGAATAAGGTTATTTTTTCTCGAAAATTGCTCTTCTCCCATAAAAAAATACTCACTCCCAATTGAATAGACGAAAGTACCTTCGTATGAGTGAAGTCACGCTCGGTACTTTCAGCGTGAGTTAAGTCACGATGCGTGGGTTAACTCACACAAGTTACAAACCCAACATGACTTAATTCACGCTGCAAGTTTGTACTATTTTGGTACAAAACTCATATGTCCCAACTCCAAGCACCATTTTCTTTCCCTCTCCACCTCCAAAAACCCAAAGAGTGCGAATTGTGGGTCAATATCTTCATTTCATATCATTGCAAATCGTCAGGAAGCAAGTTTCTACACTCATCAAACATCATCTAAACTCATTTGATTTTGCTGGTTTTTGGGGTATGTTTGTCAGTTATGGAAGTAGTCAAAACGTGAGTTAGCTCACGTTGGGGCCAACGTGAGTTAACTCACGCAGGTGTTAAGCCAGTGTGACATAAGTCACGTTGCGTTTAACACCTGTTTCACTTTGGAGGTATTTTCGCTAGTTTGTATTGGAGTGAGCAAATCTTGATGGGAGAAGAGAAATTTTCTTATTTCTCTTCTGCGTGACTTATTTCTCTTTTTTTGTCTCTCTAATACTCATTTTCTTATTGGTTTAAATTATCGCGGGTCTATATTTTGGAAATAGAACATACACAAAGTGGTGGAACATATATACATTGATCACATCCAATAGAATATTCAGTGATAGAGAGTGTTCAAAAGTGAGTGTTGCTAACATTCCTAGTTTCAATTTCTATTTATGGAGGGGGCGGATCTAGACATAAACAATATAGTAGGCAGTAACTATTATAAATTTGGTTACACTTAAAAATAAATTATATATTTATCAAAATTGACTGGAAAACGATTTAGGGTTAGACAAATTCCTCTCAGGCGATCAAAAGTCAGACAAGCACAAACAATACCTAATAAAAGTTAGTCGAATATTTCCTCCAGTCTATTTAGGGGTAGTAAGGTTATGAAGACATCATATTTAGTCAAAATTCAGCGAAACTGGACAATCAACTTGTACTATAAATTTCTAGTGTCGTTGACTAAAGTGGCTTTGAGAACAGAGACCACGTTCTAGAGTAAGCTAGACACATGTGAATAGGTTCAATGAAATAACTGAGAAGTGGAAGATTTCATGTCAAAAGTGGTGCGCCACGTACCCTCACTAAGGAAAGACTCACACACTACTCGCATGAATAGTCGAGAGAAAAATTTGGATGGATTCAATCCATTCAATTTATTTAAAAAATCCAATGGATCAATTCAAAAGAACAAAATATAATAAATATTTTTAATAATAAAAACACAAAAAACTATTAAATTAATTTAGAAATAAAAAACAGATAGTTAATAATTAATTATTTTATTTAACATAATTAATAATTTATTATTGGCTAAAATATGGTTTTAGTCCCTGCAAATATGCCTCGTTTTGATTTTAATCCCTGTAAAAAAAAAATGTTTTTGGTCCCTGCAAAATTTTTTGTTTTTGAAAATAGTTCTATTTTCACAAACAAAAAATTTGGCATGGACCTTTTTTAAAAACAAAATATTTTGCAGGGACCAAAAACTACAAAATTGGTTCAGTTATAATGTGCCACGTATGCAAATCATCACAAAAATGGGGTCAGGGACTATTTTCAAAAACAAAAAATTTTGCAGGAACCAAAAACATTTTTTTTTTTTACAAGGGCTAAAATCAAAACGAGGCATATTTGCATGGACTAAAACCATATTTTAGCCTTTATTAATTTAATAAATATAAAAAAATAATAAAATTAAAATCTAGCGACCACTCGCGCACCGCCAGTCACCAGAGCTCCATTATGCACCGCCGTTGAACCATCGTGTCTCTGCCGATGGTTGTCGGAATTTGGTCGAAGCTCCGTCGTCTGCCAATGCTGGGTCGCCCGGAATGGCACATAAATTTTTTATTATTTAATTAATAGCATTAAATATTTCTGATTTATTATATTAATTTGGCTAATGTCAAAAAAAGGTTATTGGCTAAAAAATATTAGTATTGGACTGTGTTGCATAAACTTTTTGGATTGAAGACTGTTGTGAATTCGGACTCAAAACTCACACCAGTACAAACTATGATGTGTGGAGCAAATGAAAGTAGTAACCAATTTCAAAGTGAACACAAGCAATAATCAACAATAACAACCTTTAGATCTAATCTAGTAATCAAAGTGAAAAGCACAAAACCACAAGCAAAAGATAAAGGGAGAGAAGAGAGGAACAAACTCACCAAAGATTGTTGACCCAGTTCGGTCCAACTTGACCTAATTTGGGGGAGAGATTGATCTCTCCAATCCAGTATCAATGAGTTCTTACAAAGAGATACAAATGGGTTACAAGAAATTAGCTTCACCAAGCTCACAAAGAACAACCCTAATTTCTACCCATTTTCTCAGTCTCACCAATGAACAAGACACTCAATGATTTTCACTCACCCAAGGTGTTTACAATGTTTCCCAACCCAAGAGAACTCTAATCAAAGACCCTCAACTCTAAAGTTACCTCTTTTGATTTCTCAAGTTTCTCTCTCTTCCAGCTTTTCTTCAAAATCTGCAAAGAACACTTATATAGCAGTCTTCAAAATCGTGTCACGTTTTCCCAAATCGTTACACGTTTGGTGCGTACGACCAACCTTATCCTGAAAACTTGCCCAGCAAGCCGAAAATTGTGTCACGTTTCCCTAAAATCATATGTGGCCTTACAGGTGGGATGAAATTAAAAACAAAGGGATGAAATTAAAAAATGCAAACTTACAAAAATTGAAATTTAAAATTATTTCTGCATCTTCTTCTTCTCTTTGTCTCTTATTCCTCTCTCTCCAATTTTTCAATTCTTCCCCAATTACACCTTATCAGCTTTGTGCTTGCTCTTTCCGTATTTGTCCTAACTTTTTCTGAATCTTTCTTGTTGACAGGATCTACAACTGGTAGAGCATTCATAATATCTCCTTCCAAACTGATATTCGTTGCCCTTTTGTTGGGAGAAGATTTGTTTTACCTACATACCCATCTGCCAGTGATGGTAAATTTAAAACAATTGCATGAAAAACATTCTAAATTTAAGTTAGTAACACACAACAAGGTAGTGTTCTTCAAACTCTAATAATTTTTTTTCCCTGGTTTATTGTTTTGTATGTGCTTTTGTTTGTACAGAAAATGATAGCTCAGGGAAAAAAAGTAGTAGTTGATGACACTATCACATACATAATTTTATTAGTAGTTTTTGTCCACTTTTAGTTGAGTTCGGATGATTCTGCATGAGTTTGAAGCTACAAAGAGCATATTTTATGTTTTCAAGTGAAGAAGAAATCGTGCCATGATTTACAACAATCAGAACAAGATCTGGAGGAAGTTGGAATGGCTTTTGGTTCGTAAAAAAAATGAAATTGAAGTAATTTGAGGGTTATGGAGTTACAAGTTGTGCTTCACTGCATTAGAATTTATTAATGTGGTGTCGGCGTATTGTTTGGGATAAAAATAGTAGAGAGGGATTAAAGAAAATGTGGGTTTGATGATTTTTCAGTGACTGATGAATTTTCTTTTGAAGATGAAGATTCGAGAAGGAGAAATTTCCATGGGTTACGATTAAAGAAGGACGGATTTTCTGGGTTGAGATGGAAGAAGATGAGAAGAGAATGAATAAGATGAATCAAATCTGTGAAAATTATAAGTCGTTTTTTTTTTCTTTTTCCGTTTATTGCTTCTTGTAATTTTCGTTTTTGGAATTGGTCCCTAAAACACGCAGAGAGAGGGGAAGAAGATGGAAACAACAAGGGTTTTAAATTTCAAATTTTGTTATTTAGGTGTTTTTAATTTCGCCTCTCTGTACCTTTTCATTTTTGGTTTTGGTCTCTGTAATATAGTCAGGGATCGTTTGTCACGACACATAAGCATTTTCTGCCACATCATCCTTCGCCACACCAGCCGTCGTTTGACAATTTGTCTTTTTTATTACGGAAGTTGACGGGAGGAACGAAAATCAAAAATTTATTAACTTGTAGGTGTTGCTTTAGAACAAAAAAAAAATATGAACAAAAACCAAAAACACGCGAACTTACAAGGACGATTTACATGTTTAAGCCTATAATAAATAAACGAGTCTAGTGAGTGCAGCTGCAAAACATGGTTGGCACAATCATCTGTCAAGTTTTGGACAAAAGTGACTAAAAGCTTGTCATGTTGGTACATATTCTTGAAAAAAATTAATTCTCAACTTTTTGATGATAAAATAGGTACAATTATCAATATATATAATTTGTAGTATTTGGTATATTAACATGGGAAATTTTTTCTTAATCACAAGATCAAATGTATAGTGCTTAGATATATATACATTAGGGTATTTGTTCCCAAAATGTTAAACTAATATTATTTTTTATTATCAGATAAAATGTTTCTTTTTATGTGCGCTTGTGATCATAGAAGACTAACTCGTTAACGTTATTTTTTTCAAACCCATATTAATCATGGATTAGATAGTTTTATCAAAAAAATTCAATACCTTTTCCTATCAGATATTTTGTAATATTTTAAATTAACAATCGAAGTCGAAAGTATATAATAACTCTTTTCCTTTTTTTATTATTATCTACTATACAAAAATAATACTTTTTCTAATACATTTAAACGTGTTACATTTTTACAATATTTTGTTGGATACCATACTAACATTTTATTATTAGAAATTATGTTTTCTCAAAAAAAAAAAAAACATTAAGCACGCTGTCATAAAAAATTATCATAATGGTTGTGGTAAAAATAGATTATTGATACTATTGTCTTAACAAGCAATTGTTTTTGTAACCAAAAAAAACAAGCAATTGTTTTCTTATTATAGTCTAAATTTTATTTCACACAAAGTTTTTTTTTATATGGTAATTCAAGTCATTCTAATTTTTTTTATTGTTGATTATAAATAAAAAAGCAGAGTCACTTGAATTACCAGATAAAAAGAAAATCATGACAGACATCAAAAAGTTGAAAATTAAACGTTTTCAACTATTTTTTAGTATAAAACTAATTTTTGCAATCTATATTCTTTGAATCTTAAATGTAATTATATGTTCGATATATTTAATGCGCTTTTACTTTTTTTTTTTTTTTTGACCAAATGCGCTTTTATTTTTAAAAAATGTTTAGTATATAAAATAATGAGTTATGATACATAGACATCCTTAGGTGGCAATACACTCTTTAACACCCACACAAACACGTGGCCACATGGATCCCGCACAAGCACACTTTCTCTTTTCTCTCCTCTTCTCTCTTCCTAATGTATGGGGTGTACAAGGGTGTATGGGAATAAAAGGTATCTATCTAACATTTTCCTAAAATTTTCTCACTAAATACATTTATATCGTCATAAATTTTTGGCTTATTCAAGAATCAATAAAATTTCAATCTCATAGTGGATTTCAACATTAATCCAGTTCCATCAGAACTCCCTTTGGAAGCTATGAAAAACGAAGAGGTAAAGTGAATCTGTTTAAAATTTTATCATATGTTTCAATCATCCATGCTTATTTTTTGTATAAGTAATATGTTCTTCCTTATTAATCAATGTGTGAGTTAGTTGTCCAATATTTGATTAAAAATTAAGTGTTGCGATATATAAGTGAGAAGACTCATATGTATAAGATATTAAGGTTTAGAATGAAGATGCCATGTCTATTAAGTTTTTGTGCATGCTATTAAAATTAAGATTCATTTATGCCCCCCTTAAATTCTTACAATATTTATACACACATGTCTGCACTTGTGTAATGTTAATTTTGTTAGCGTAAATTGTGTATCTTCTACATACAATTGCATATACTAGTCTTATGAGCCTCGTGAGACTCAAATAGACGGCAAACTCTTCATACGAGTTTTCACGTTATTGTATGTTCAAGCTCGAGTTCGAACCCCCATAATCTTCGTTTAGTTAGAAAAAGCATGTGTCATTTCATCTAAGCTTTATTGGACATGTTTATTTCAAGCTATTACAATAGTTTTCATTTTTAGTAAATTTAATTTATTGATTTTTTTTTTGTTTTGTTTTGATATAATTGCCCTTTTTGAATTACTAGTCCTATTTTGTTGATGTTCTTGTTACGGAAAATTTAAAAAAATGTGTTTAATTATTGAGCAAAAAGACCATCATATGTTAGTTCTCGTACACCAGGTTTAGGTTGTGTGTCACAAACATTTGTTAGAAAATTGCTTTTCTAACATCAAAATTTGTTTAACAACATATGAAAAATATTTAAATGGCCTCAGCGGTAGTTAACTATCGCTGGCTTATAACTAAAAAATCGGTGGTAGTTAATTACTGCTGGATTTTTTTATTCATTTTCATGTGTTTTTAGAAAACATTGGAAGTAAAAAAAAAAACAAGCTTCATATTGTTATGAGGTGTACTACTATCATATATGGATCGAAGGCCAACCCCAATTAAGTTAATGCATTTATGTATGTGTCATTTGGAAATTATCACATGTGAGTGAGTTTAAGCATATTGAGTATTATATTATTGCTTTAAACCCTTCTGATGATGAAATATTTGGCATGCAGATGGTTAGTGTTGATCAATTGCTAATGACCAAAGCATGTGAGGTTTTTCTTAAAGACCTCACAAATCTTGCCTTGCTTAATGCTAAAGAGAAAAATGAGCGTATCGTGAAGCCTTGTGATGTCGTTAAGGCTATTAAAGAAACAGATCGCATGGATTTTCTCAAGAATGTTGCTTCTGATGTTAAGGTATCTTCTTCCTCATTTTTATTCATTTATTTATATATATTGTTACAACTTTTTATTTACAATATTTATTTATTCTAAGACTTCCTCAATCTACCAATACTTAAAAAACTGTATTTTCAAGTAACTAATACTTCCTTTAATCTTTTTCTATACCAATCAAAGTAGATGGTTAGGGTTGATATCTAATTAGACATGAGAATATAACTCATGTCTATGAGTATCCACTCTAATCTACCTGCCTTAGCGGAAACCATCCAAATAATTGATTGAGTTTAAATTTGGATTATTCCACGTTTCAAAAGACGTAAGTGAGACTGATACTGTGGACACTGATACTCACCCCAAATTCGTTCTGTTTGTATCAAAGTTACATTTTTATCACCCTTAAATTAGAAATCATTAAACAAACCCTTAAATTATATTCTTTTGTTTATTTTTATTTTTAAGGTTAGATTGAAAAAAAAAATGTTCCTCTTTTTTTTTTGAATAAAAAACTTAAATTGTCAAAACACCGTAGTTTTGATATCTTTTTCTAATAAAAGTGTCAAAATGTGATCCAAGTTTATGCAGAGATGGGACGGAACGGGGATACCGGATCCCATTTGGTATACGGCAATGAGTCTATTTTTCACCTTCATCTGGGATCGACACAAGTACAAGGATACCTAAACCCTATGAAATTCAAAAATGGAAAGACAAAAATTGTTTGTGTCTCATTGCCATGCCTATATTTGATAGACTTTTAGGGTCTATTTCCTTCCTTAATTGGTTTTTGTTTATATTTCTGTCAAAACTAAGGGAGCGTTTGTTTCGGGGATTCATAAATTAATCCCGGAAATAACTTATCTGGGAATAAAGTAGTGGGAAGTTTATTCCCAGATATTTTAAAAAAAAAGTGTTTGGTTAGTATTCTAATTCCTCATGAATATTTTCAAAAAAAGTTCACAGAAATAGGTAGTTGGTGTTTGATTTGGAATATATATTCTTAAAAAATATGATACAGTTACAAAAATACCCCTACCCTGTTTCTAAATCAATTTGAATTTATTTTTACTATATTTTATTCTGATTATAACTTTTTTTTGAACAATTATTCTGATTATAACTTGAAGCATTTCAAAATACACCATAAAATAAAATTATGTTTACATATAGTTAATTGATAGAATAGAAAAATATTGTTGAAAATTTGAATAGACAAAGAAATATTAGATGGACTGAATAGTTATATACACCATAACAATGTCTTGATGTAGAGTATGTAAAATAAAAATCAACACGTTCATTGCATGGAGAAATTAATTGGCAGTTGAAAAAACATGGTGGTAGGAGACATAGTGGGGTTTTCACGTAGCAAGGGAATAGTCATTCCTAGGAATAAAAATATTCCAACTCCTCTTTCATGGGAATAAAAATGGGGAGATCATGGGTTAAAAAATTTCCTGGGTATAATTTGTTCCCAGGTATATTTTTCTTTTACCTTCTACCAAACATGGGAAAGTGCATTCCCATCCTCATATTTTAAGAAATAAATTTTATAACCTGGAAACAAACACCTCCTAAGTATATGTTTTGGTGCGCGGTGGAATTATCAAAGCACATGATAAAAAAACCACAATTTTGACAAAAGATATACTTTGAATTTTCAAAACAATTACGACGCCACTAAAAAGCATTGGAGAATGTACTCTATACATTTCTTAATATATGTACTTTATCAAAGCAGATATATACCCACAAATTTTGAATTTCTTTTCAATGTTTTTGAAATTCCATATTCTATTTACTAATTTGATTATGCTCTTCCTCATGCTGATGGTTTTCTGGAAAATCCCATGTATATGGTGAATGTGAGTATTGAATTTTATACATGTTGTAACTGATTGTCTTGTTAAATTCATATTGGTAAAAGAATATTCTTATTGCTCATAACTTTAATTGCTGTCTAATAATTTGGTTGAATTAATTTGAATTTCTTTTGTTTACTTCATATATATAGAGCCAAGAGGGAATGGAGTTGGACTACCGAAATGTAGAAAATTTTCTTTATGGAAACCAAACTTGCTTTCCTCATGATGCAGATTGTATGGAAAATCCCATAATGAATATGGGCAATGTAAGTATTGGATTTTAGAGTTCAACATATACGTGTTGATATAGTGAATTCCTAATTATATTCTACCCTTGACATTTTTTTAAATCACTTATATCAACAAAAATTTACATGATGAGATAAGATTAGATGAATCCATCCAGAGATCTAAATAGGGGGTCAATTTAAAAAAAATAATTTATATAATATCAAATAATAAAAAAAAATTGACGAAAAAAAATATCATCTATGGTATAGGATTTATTTTTTTTGGACGATGTATAATAGTATATGTTTTTTTGAAGGGGCTATAATTGTGTATATATATAGAGTAATGCTAGATGGTGCGAAATATTTTCGCACAAGTCACACGAAAGCCTGGATTCTTACTATACCGCCAAACATGATAACACAATTAAAAGTAAGTTCCTTACAAATCCCCAATTGAAAAAGCATGAACACCAGGTTACTTCCAAATCCATAAATTATTATATTTACTATTCCTCTCAAAAAATTATTATAAATATTAAGATAAAATATTTTTTAGTCCTATAAAATTACAAATTTTTAAGTTTAATCCTATAAAATTTTAATGATTATTTTAGTCATTCATAATATTGTAGCTTTTGAGAACAACCTCGATTTTGAAAACTTTTTAAGAAAATGTATATTTTTAGTCCTCAACATAGTCCTTATAAAACGTAAATAAGGACTAAAGGGAAATAATTTTTTTCGAAGGATTAAACGTGAAAGCTCATGATTTTGTACAAACTAAACATGTTTAACTCTTAGGGTCTCTTTGATAAGACATGATTTTAAGCTCATTCACTAAAAAAAGATATGTTTGATAAATGTCACTTTATCACGAGCTTGCTTCTAACTTATTTTTTCTAGTTTATGTCTGTTTTTTGATAAGTTAATTTAAGAACTTATACTTTAAAGATTGTATCTTATCATTATTTATCTCAACTTTACCCCTACAAATTTAATTGGAAAATAAAATTAATTAAATATATTAGTTTTATGTTATTTCATATTTATAAGTTAATTCAATCGTAATTTTACCAAACACTGCAAATTCAATAAGCTAACTTATCTGCTATCATCTATAAACTAGTTTATCAGCTATCTGATAGCTATAAAGTCATCCACAATAAACTAATGTATCAATTATTCTCTATTTTTAACCAAACAAGCTTTTTATTATTAATATTAATATTTGTATTATTTAATTAAAATAAAATAATTAAAACCTTATGAACCATATCCAAATTATCTTCTCTGAACTAAAGTATAACACCGAGTACCACCGTAAATATTAACAACACTCAAATAAATCTACAAGCCTTTTTTTTTTCTTCCTGGTGCATAACTAAGCTAATTTTTATCAAAACAAAAATATATAACAATTGTGCGTACATCGGTACATGTTTCGCGTGAAATGTGCGAAAGTATTTCACACCATCCAGCATTTTTCATATGAGTAATGATACATAGACCACCTTAGGTGGCATGTACCACTTATACACCCATACACAATTGTGACATGTGTCTATGTGCTCCCCACACACACAAGAAACTCACTTTCACACACTCTCACATGGGAGTGGTACATAGTGTGTATAGAAAAAAGGATGTTCATGAAACATTATCCTTTTTCATATATATATATATATATATATATATATATATATATATATATAAATGTTAGTGTAAAACCGGACGAACAGTCCTTAAGAAACTTTCACTTAAGTATTTTCCTAAATTCTTTTATATATAGCATAACTCACAATTTTTATTTAAATTCAAATTAGTAGAAAATTGGCGCTCTCACTAATAATTTTGTTAACTAATTTGGTTGATCATTGAAATATTTTTTGTCCACTTCATTTCATATAGGAGCAGGTGGAAACCAACCAAGAGCTTCTCCAACCCTTGATGATGCAACAACCAAGGTAAGGACATTGCTAGTAAAATTAATATAACTATAAGCCATGGAGAGTTTCTAGCTTATTATATTAATACAAATTAATAAATGTTGTATTTCCCATTTTTCATATATTCATGTCAATTTTAAGATGTTAAATGTATTGTGTTCCATGTTGCAGGGAACATATGGATGGAGCTATTGGGAGGGTGAATGATGTCAATGAGTAGGACTCTCTTCCAACTGTGGAGAAGTTTGTACTTGCTTAATAATAATAAATTAAGATAAAAAATAAAAAATAATAAAAAAACTATCAAATGGTCTTAATTCCTCCCTCTTTTTTGTTGTCTTTTTCTGTTAAGCAATTTGGGAAACTTTGTCTCAATATAAATAATTGGATACATTTATGTTTGAACCTTTTATTATATACTCCCTCCGATCTCAAATGTAAGCAACTTTATAAAGACCACATACATCATTTATTAGATGAATTTAAAAAGTGAAAAGTTGTTTATATTTAAGATCGGAGGGAGTATTTTGTGTCAAGGAAATAACCCTTGTGAAAATAACCCTTTCTCATTGTTTCCCTTTCCTGTTTCCTGGACTGTAAAATCCGAGGGATATGTATGTTCCTCCCTTTCTCTCCTCAATCTGTTGAATTCTCCTTGGCCCAACTTTGTCATGATATATATATATATATATATATATATCCTCAATCTGTTTGCTCAGTTCAACCTCTTGCTGCATCAAACCATAGTAGTGTAACATAGTTACACAGTTAGTACAAGACAAAAACTTGTTAAATAAAATTACAAATGAAGCATCAATTACAAATTGAGATGAAAAATATGCAAAAAAATAAATTATTTCCAAGCGATAAAAGAAATACATCAAATGACTCTGCCATTCAAACTCATAAACTATTTCCCTTCTCCATTCATTAATATTCATTTCATCTACATCTCTTGTTGTTCTTTGTGGTTCTTTACACATAAAACAAGTTTTATTTTACAACCACTTCGATTGAATCTTTTAATTTGAAGCCCAATTTCACTGATTCTCAATGGTATGATATTTTTCTTTTTCTTCAATGATTTTGTTTTTACATTCATGATTGGGAATGAGAATACTTTTTCTCTTTTTTACTTTTTATGTTAGTACCTTAGGAGATATAAGATTGGTTTGGTAGTTGAGGTGGAAGAGTAAAGGAATGAGAAATGATCAAGGTTTTAAAAAAGGTAAGTTACCGAGAAAAAGGCTGCGACAAAAAGATATGGATACCATTTTTTCGTTTTTACATAGTAAAAAAAAATCATACGAAAAAACGTCGTTAATTATACAGCCACGACGAAACACCGTTGCAGCCGCAACAAAACCACATTATATTTTTCAATTGAGATGGATGAAAATCACATTTTTAATACATATTTGAACATATATTACACAAGGTTATATTCTTTATGCTCTTTATCTACTTCAAAACTTCAAATCTATCTCTAATTTAAGTTATTTAAGTTATTATACATTATTTAAGAACTGTGCAATGTTGTGATTAATTCACACAACGACGACCACTCCATAACGCGACATCCGTAACAACTGAAATCGCTAAGTCATATATGTGATTGTAACCTTGATCGCGATCGTTATTTGAAACCTTGAAAATGATATTTGTACAACCATTTTTCGGACAATTTTTGGAACAACCTTTTCTCCTTTTCTACCATATTATTTTGGGAAAAGAAAAAACAAAGAGAAAGAGAATACAATGTGAGTATGAAAGAAAGATGTCTCAAAAGTTATCTTAAAGGCAAATTCTATGGTACACTCAAAAATTTGAGTGTACCAGTGCACCAAATCATCAAATTAATATTAAAACGAGTTGTTTCTTTTTGAAGAAAAATAATTGTTTTCTATCATTAACAATTACAATAATTAGATCTTATTTACCAAAAGTGTCGACGGAATAAAATTTATTTTTTTTTGAATTTTTGTTACATATAACAAAGAATATTGATTATTTTTTTGAGAAAATGTTAAAAATTTAATATGATTCTTATAAACAATGAAATGATGTTTTTTCTTATAAAATGATGTTTTATAAAATATAAATATTTATAAATAACTCTTTATTTCATAAAATAATCGTTAAATTATAAATTTTTGAAGCAGGAGTACCGGTACACCACAATTTGTGAGGTGTACCGTAGAAGTTCCCTATCTTAAAATGGTTGTACAAATATCATGTTTGTAACATCCCAAACGACTTTAAGCATTGTCGACTAACCCTACAAACCAACACGAGTCTTTTCAGCGTGCGTTGACCTCACTCGCACGTATTCCTTCTTATGGAATGGGCTACCGAAAAGAAGATGCATCTTGTTGATATAGATAGCACCAAACCATTCTTATAAGCATTCCTTCAACCATGCAGTCTCATGCTTGCACGATTTCAAGATCCATCTCATTTCGATATGATTCAGTTTTTCCTAAAAGTTGCCTGGAGCTGCACATTATCATGTCTTGTGCACTGGTGACCACTCCCCGCCCTCATCAGCCTCCGGCATTACAATTTCTCATATGATAAATATTTTACAAATTCAAGTACGAAATCATAAATTCGTGAAAGTTAGGAATTAATTTAACATAATCGTTATTATTGTTAGATACATCCATATTCCATACTATAGGGTAAACAACTTATTTATATATAGTTTATATCATAAGCATTTATCATTGATAAATACTTATGTATAAACTTGCATAACCTATTTTCATAGTTAAAGATAAAATAGCGTTAAATTGTTTTTGGATATGCTTTAAGTTAATTTTATAAACTATATTGAAGAACTTATGAAAATAAGTTGAAAAAGCTACAAAAATTGTCATAAATTGTAGTGCCATGAATTTGAATAGTGAGAACACTATATAAATTTGTAGCATTAAACAACTTATTGACGCAATTTTATACCTCTGCGCTCATCTATAGTGCTTGAGAATTAAGAGTTGATGATTAATCTGAACTTTCTTATGAAAAAAATGCATTGCTTATTGTTAGAAATAACACAAAAATACCACAATTAAAAGATATGTTTAAATCAAAATCATATACTATAGAACTGTGATATGCAATAATATCAGTTCCCAAGTCCCTACTTCATATTTGTAAACAATGATATTCAGTGGCTAGATTTAGAAAGAAAAAAAAAAAAAAAAAAAAAAAAAAAAAAAGGAATTTACGTACTCACAAGTAATTGAGGGAGAAAATTAAAAAAAACAATAGAGTATGTTTCAACAACTCAATATATACGATTAACAAAATTATTAACAAGTTTGTGCAGGCCAATACCCACAGAACCTTTATATGTGGCTCAATTCCTGATAACTTATTTTCATAAATTCTTTCAAACAATCTCATAAAATTTACGTCGGTAGATAAATTCAAATAAGTTAATCCAAACAGATACATTTTGGAAAGTGTTTTAAAAATCAAACGGAACATCAACCAATGAACACAAGCCTTCTAAACTTTGGTTAAATTGTTCTACCCTAGTCAAATATTTAGATGAAATCGCAATCAAAGTGTGCAAATAATCAAACCATATTGTGTGTATTCATGATTAACCGGTTAAACCGTCAAATTTAATTTCAATTTTCAAAACATTGTTTTCAAGACTAAAAAACAAGATAGGAATTTGGATTCAATGTTTTTTTAGGATTTTGTGGGAGACATTTAAATTTATTAGCTTAACTTTTAGCTATTTGGATAGATCTTGGCTTGGGACCTTCGTTAGAGCTATCATCAAGGAATCTGACTTTAAGACACCATTGAATTTGATCCGAATGAATTTCATCATCATGCAACTTTGCTTTTTCTCCTCGTAAAGTTTTCTTCTCTTTCTTAGGTGATCTCCTTTACTCATACCTTATGATTAGGACACATACATATGTGTTAGTTGATTAAGTTTGGTGCTACTATGAAATTCTTACTTTTTTTCTTTCTTTCTAGTGGTTTCTTTATTTTTCGAATTGATAAAAAATATTAAACGAATATTTCCGGGACATTCGTTAAGGATCTTAAATTTATGAAATTTTTTGTATTATACATTAAAAATTGAAGTGTTTGAATTTTTCAAAAAACTAATTTAATTTTGAATTCTTAAAAAGTACCGCAGAGACAATTGTTATGAAAGACCTTAAAAAAAGTCGACTCAAAAAAGGAAAAAATAGCTTATTCTTCTAGAAAATGGACAAAGCGTGGGAATAAATTACGAAGCTGGCTCTATAATTGGAGATCGTTATCTTTTGTCAGTGATATGCATGGCAGCCAATACCTAGACTTTTCCCGATTTGGAATTTCGAGAGAATAACCTTTTTTGCTTTCCCATTTTGGAAAGTAGCCCACACAACGGACACAGAATATAATATTTCTCATTTTCTAAACTCTCCAATTTTTGTCGTCTACTCCAACTTTTCTCAATATTTCTTACCATATTTTACGATTATATTTATAAAACTAATTTTTTTAAAATGTTGAGATAATTGTTTTATGAAAAAAGGGTTTAAATAATTAGTTTGTGTAAGAGAAAATGTGCAATATTATCTTATATCGTCACATAGCACTAGGGAAACTGACAAGAAAAATGGTCAAGGGTGATGAATATATAGGTATGGTCAGGGGAAGTTGGGAATAAAAATTTAATAAAGGTGAGACAATAGGGTGGAAACAAGTGGAAATATGAATGCCGTTGATCTGACTCACTTTTCACCGTCCTCATCTTTATTTCTATGCTCACACGAGTTCAAAAGGAACCAAAGATAACATATTGTATTCTTTCATCTATGCTTCTTGCCAACTTGCAATCATACTTCGATCTCAGTTTCACAATTTTCACACCATCACATATATTTATATTTGTTATGCTTTGATTATATTAAACTTTTAGATTAATTGTTATGTTTAATTTATGGTTGAGTCTAACACAACCCGCAAAATTGACTTGTAAGATGATAATTGACCCCATTCATAAAATCACGTTCATTCAATCTATTATCCAATGCGAGACTTTTAACACACCACAAATATTATTTGGTTTGATGCATGATATTAAGGTGGATGGAAAATAACGGAAACATGATAATTGTGACTCAATAGATCTTGAAGGAGACTCTGATAGCACTTTATTTGACCCTAACTAGAATAAGACTATGTCAATCACCATTCACAAAATAAGATAAAAAAAAAAGTCATTTTTGTCTCTATGCATCATAATTGAATAGCAAATATATTCATTTAGTGGTTTGGATGAAAAAGTGAAGCGAAACTGATATCCTTCCAAAAATAGATTAACATAATCAACTTAAAATTAAATATGAACACTTTAAAGTAATATCTATTGATTATTGAAACTTGTGTTTGTATATATTTAGAAATGTGTGTTTATTCCACATTTAAAACCAAGGGCATCAACATTTCTCGTAGTACTACTATGACTTGAAGAACTTTTAATTTGCTCCAACTAATGTTATGTTTTGAAGGTGATGGAGAAGTCTTCGTCACAATTAGAGAAAAAATATGAACACACTATGTGGTTTTGATCCTTCAAGGGAGAAAGAAGAAAGGTGGTCATGAAGAAGGTGGAAGAAGATCAACTGTTTTGATTTAGGGAGGACCTAAATATAGCTTTTAACTATAATCCTATATGTGCACATCATCTTTGAAACAACAACCTAAACACTTTTAACATAGTTGGTTGGTTTGGTGGTATTAACTTGGGACATTGAAATATATTCTTTCTCAAAATCTCTGGTATTAACTATGTTCCTAGTGCTAATTTAAGTATGCTGGTTTAACTTCTTAAAATAACCATAGTTGAAAGGAAAACAAAAAAATTAAAGAAAAACTATCTACATGTTTTATGGTTTAAATGATCATTTTGATAAAAATAAAAAATAAAATAAAATAAAAACTTAAAAATTAGTCTGATACAATTAAATTAATAACTTTAAACACCATATTTTGCCAAAATATACAAAAAGATAATATAATAACTCGTTATTTAACGACACAAAACTTGTTAAGTACATTATTATATGCTTTGCTTACTTATAGGCATAGAACTAATTAAATAAGACACTCGATATATTCTTTTGGTTAAGATTACCATGTGATATGACAAACAATAGTTTTTGTCATGTAGTTCAATTTAACGGTTTGATATCTCATAGGTAAAAGGATGAAAACAAAATACTATTTTCGCTTTGGTTGTTTTGTGTTTGGATTATTGAAAGCATTAAATTTTTGTGATTTTTTATCAACGGAATACTTAAATAGGTTCACTGATTGAAGTATGAATGCATCTTTTAATCAGAGTTCGCTTATAATATTATAGGAGTTTAACCTCTTCCGCTAAATTCAACTACAGTTGATCGATGTTCGCATAAGTTACCAATTACTTGCGTGTTTATTTTAATAAACTTTTGATGAGAAAATGCTCAATATGTCTGAACTAAAGTGAAGTGGGGTCTATATATTCTTTGATGCTTATACCACTAATGGCAAGAAGAATAAATAAGATCAGTAATACTAATATAGATTCCCCACATTCCAAGTATCTTAATTTCAATGAACCTTGAACAAAATTTTGTAAAGAAGGCCATTTTGGATTGCACGGCGCAGAAGACATCATCTCATACACATTGACCATGCCTCTCATAATTTCAATCAAAAATGTTTTTTTCTTTCACAAATTAGGGACTAACCTTGAAGATTCAGTTTAATAATGTAAATTTGGAGGTCCAATCCAATACTCAATTGTATGCATGGGAGAAACTTTTTTTACTCATACATTTCTAAAAGACACAAGTTATCAGAAATGTTTTATATATGTATTTAATCAAATCATATTATCATGTTACTTTGTTATATTATGTTGGTTCAGAAAATATCTACATTGTGAAATATGCTCAACTAAAGTTGATATGCTAATGAAAAATATATAAAAACAAGTTCAAAATTACACAAACACAGGTAATTAACTATACTCATACTCACAAAAGTAGAATGTGTGAAAGCAGAACAGTTAACGAAATGGTCAATGATTGATTGTATATAAATAAAATAATAGTAGTGGAGATAAAGGTAGTAATATATAGAAGCATATACTTGTATAGTTTCTCTATAAATAGAGCCATATACAAGACATATTTTCATATCAACACAGCTCTAAGGTCTTTTCCTCTAGCTGTTAGACAAATGCTAAGAAATGGAATCACCCCTTTTGATCTATAGCTATTCTCTTTTCAATTTCAAACTTTCATCTTCTTAAATGTGGTGTTTAATATTGTCTTATTTGTTATTTTGTCAATCATATATATATTGATCTTGTTAATCAATTTCCATGAGAGGAGGAGGCATTGATATTTTGATGCTGTTGACAGAAGATAGAGAGCACAGATGATGAAATGCATGGAAGGCAATGGCATCTCATTCCTTTGTGCTCTTTATTCTTCTGTCATCACCACCCTACTCATATCTTAATCATTTTAACTAACATGTAAAAAAAAACACTAGTCTTCACTTTGACTAATAAAAATAATAATTCCTTATGTAAGATTACAGGATGTTAATTCTGTTAGTATGAGTTGATTAGTTATGAATTAATTAGGAGTTAGTTACTTAATTTGTTGGTGCAATTGGGCTCTATAGATAATATAGTTATGTACACAATTTACTAACTTTTATCAAAATATAATTCCTTATGTATTTTGCTTATTCTGCCAAATCACTCTTCGCTCATTTGTCTCTGATTTCCAACATATCTTTTTATAGGGTTAACAAGGTTTTACCCCAGGAATATAGGTCATTTTCAGTTTTCCTCTGTAATTTTCTTTTTTTTGGATTCCCTCCTTGTAATTTGAAGTTTTTTGGTTTTGGACCTTCATGAATTTTGACTATACAAAATCGATGATATGGCAGGGGGTAAATCGAAATTTGCTCAAATTGCAGGGGGTAAATCGAAATTTCCTCAAATTACAGGGGGCAAAATTTTTCATGAAGGTCTAAAACCAAAAAATCTTCAAATTATAAGGACGGAATCCAAAAAAAATATTTTATAGGGGGTAAAGCACTATTAACCTTTTTTATATATACCTCTTTTTTCTGTTTAGCAAAATAAAAAATCTTTATTTATAGTTTGAAATTTTACATGAATGATTGTAGATGTCATATAGTTATCCTGTTAAAAGTTGACATAATGTCTCCAGATACTTTAGTGTCATTATATAGTGTCCAAGGGTCCAAATATTAATTTCAAGTTGATAAAGCTTGCCACTGCCAATGAAAATATTTATTTGAATATAGTTTTGCAATATTAATTAATATTTGTTGTTGAAATTCATTAATTTCAATTGTTGCATGATTAAGTGGATTGAGGTTGTAATTTTTCTCTCTCTCTCTTCAAGTGCTTCTTCTATCCTATTCTTTTTTTTTATTGATAGACGAAATGACAAGAATCATTGAAAACTCACACACACTTTCGACATTTTTGTTAATTGTGCTAGGACAAGAGGACCTCTTCTATCCTATTCTATTTACATTATTGAAATAAGTTATAGGTGTTGCAGGTGAAGTAATGCACTCACTCATGTTACTGTGTATTTTCATTTGCCTAATATTTGGCACCTCTTATACTGAATATTAGTGTTTTATCAATATATTCTAAGCTTACATAAAAATATGGTATGTTGGAGAGAAAGTATGAATAATTGAAGTTTTAGATTGATTGAACATGAGCACGTTCAGCAATATATAAATAAGAGGACTCATATATTAAATCATTTGTGAGATAACATTTTAGTTCAACATTGTGTTGGATTAAAATATTGTCTCACAAATGATTTGGACACTACATCTGCACGTAAAACTTAAGTATTTTAGGCTCCCTTTGTGGCACAAAATCTACGCATGTTAAATCTATGATTTTCAAGTTAACCAGGTCAAGTTAGTTAATCAGTACTTAAGCAATAGTTAAGATTTGTTTTGTTTATGTTTTAACTAACTACTTTCAGTTTTCTATTTTTTCTTCCTGTATATAAGCTTTGCAGCCCTTGTACTTTGGGCATTGTATCAGTTTACATATTCAGTACTAAGGAGAATAATTTTTTTTTCCTGTCTCTCGTGCAATCACCATATTTGCTTCAGTATCTAGTATTCAGTAATAATGAGAAGGGTTAATAGTGTTTTACCCTTTGTAATATAGATCATTTTCGGTTTTATTCTTTGTAAAATATTTTTTTTGGATTTCGTCCTTGTAATTTGAAAATTTTTTATTTTGGATCTTCATGAATTTTGACTGTACAAAATCGAAGATATGACAGGGGGTAAACCGAAATTTGCTCAAATTAATAGGGGGGTAAACCTAAATTTGCTCAAATTACAAGGGGGTGAAATTTTCCAGGTAGGTCAAAAACCAAAAAATCTTCAAATTACAAGAATGAAATTCAAAAAAAATATTTTACAGGGGAGAAAACCAAAAATTATCTATATTATTGGGATAAAGCACTGTTAACCTAATGAGAATAAAAACACACATTTTCTAACACCAAAGAAAAGAAACATTGGCAAAATTAAAAAGTCAAAAACTGACATAAAAAATGTCAGTACTTTCACTTTTTCCTTCAGTTATTTTTTTTATTCTTCAACTAGATAGATTCATCAAATTCATATTGATCCATCATGAGCTTCAATAGGCTTCTCAGCTATCCTCTCCCTTGCTTTTGTTGCCTGCAATAACCACAGAATATAATCACTTAGTTAGCCACTACTATCTCTAACAAACATTCATTGAATTCATCATGCAAAGAAACAAAAAGGGTCTAAAAATAATTGAAAAGAAAGAAAGCAAATGACAAAAGCAAAAGAAAGTTCACATGAGAAAATAAAAAAAAACCTCTTTCTGCCAATCTGTTAACATTGTTACAACAGCTAGTATGATTACATTAAGAATAGATCCTGTTAGTGTTCCCATCCAGAGTCCCTTGGCATTAAGCTTTAGGCCAAAACCCAAAAAATATGCTATAGGAGCACCTACAAGATAATAGGCTCCAAGGTTCACATAAGCCCCTATTGTCTGAAATCCTCCTCCTCTTGCAATCCCTACAAATACAAATCCAGTTTTTATTCAGGGTCTTGGATTGACTTATTTAAACTTATGTAGTCACATAAGCATTTGTGAGACTGTTTATAAGAGCTTATGGAAACAACTTATGACACGTCCCCGTTTTCAGCTTATTTCCATTCGTTCTCCATACTAATGAAAACACCTTATAGTTTAGAAGAAAATTGTTGACTTTATTTTATCTTTTTATAGAAATAACGCTTATATGATAAGTGATTATGCTATAAGCATTTTAATTAAGGCTTGGAAACAAACTTACCTGAAAGAGCACATATTATACTATCTGCACTAACAGACACACAAAGAAAAGGAACCATGTCTGTAACATAATCCACAACTTCCTTGTCATTGCTATAAGCATTTCCTATTATATTCCTAAAACAAAGAAACAAGGTGCTGACTATAACTGCCTCAGCAATTCCAATAATTACAGCAACTCGAACAGCACCTTTTGCCGCCCTTGGATTCCCTGCTCCTAATTCATTCGAAACTCGAGTACTGCAAAAAAACAAAAATTTATAGGATCGTGTTTTTGACAGCAGATGATTATGCAGTATGTACAGGAAAAGAGAAAAAACAGGTTTCGATCAAACCTTGCAGAAGCTCCAATTGCATGAGGAATGAAGTAGTGCAATGTAGTTGTGCTAAGGCTGCAAAAGTTTTTTTTTTTTTTTTTTTTTTATGACAAATTAGAAAACCCTTCATGGCTTTGTTTAAATAGTATTTGTTAAGAAATTGATCATTCATTCCACTCACCACACTGAAAGAACTGAGGTTTCGAGCTGCGAATTAGGTAAAAGCCCGGCAACGATTGTAAGTATCTCAAATGACCACCATTCAAGACTATGATATGAACATTGAAATATGAAAAACAATTAGTATAAGAAAAGAATCATTGTACATTTTTTGCTTATTTTATGTCATATATATCTTACCAAAACATTAGTCCAGATGGGATGGCAAATTGGCAGAACTCAGCAATGTATAGTAAGGAATTGTAAGAAAACACAATCTTGGTTTTCTCACAAGCTGGAGAATACTTCATATAAATTCCAAGCCAAATCACATTCAACCAATAAGCAATACCGATGGCAAATGCTGCTCCAACATGTCCTAATCCGAATTTAAATACCAAACACCAACAAATAGGCACATGCAAACACAAAATCACAATTGAGCTGAAAACCATTGGAAAGATCATACTCTGGATCTGGAAGTAGCGAATCAGAGATTGAAGAACAGCATGGCCAAAAAGTGCTGGGATCAAGCATATGCAGTATTCTCGAGCTGCTTGAGCAATCTCAATGTCTTGACCGAAAAGCAAGAGTAATTTATCAATGAATATCCACATGAGTGATATGGGGAAACAGACCAAAATCAAGGTGATCATTGCACTGCAAATGTAGTTTCCAATTTTGCTGAATTCTTCAGCACCATAGGTTTGGCCGCATAAAGTTTCTAATGCACCTGCCATTCCAATCTGTCATTCATTTGCAAAATCTAGTTAATTATCAACAATACTTGAAGATTATTCATTCGAAATTGTAGAAAGTTAAATGAAGAAACAAAGTGGTTAGACTTAAATGTTTATGTGTTTCAGCCAAGTTCAAATTATTTTGGTAGTCTCTGAGTTCGATTTCTAGTTGAAACCAATGTTTTGAAAATTAAACCAAACCGGACTAGACGGTTCAACTGGTTGAACCGTGGACTAGAACTGTCCGTTTGGTTATTTGAGCGGTTTGACTGCAGTTTCACCCCATTTTGACTGGTATAAAACAGTTGATGTCTGGCTTGGTTTTTAAAACATTGGTCGATACAACCACTGATCATACTTTATTTACCACTCGACGACATTCTCCCTTACTCAGAAAAGGGGGGTTAAGACTAAAACACAAGAAAGTTGATTGAAGAGAAGCTTTTAAAGTCAACTATTTCTCTAGATTCTATCTCAAAAAGTTTGACATCATACTAAGAGGAAGTATCATCAATTATTAGCTAACTCAATTTGTTTCTCATAAAAGTAGACTCTGAAATACACAAAAACCTATAAAAGCACCGACACTTATGATCGAAGGCGTGTCTGTTATCTACACAAACACGGACAATGTGATTACATTCAATTATTTAATTTTCTCAAATTACTACTGGTATCGATGTATTAGTGTTGTTTCTGGGGAGTGTGTCAGTGCTTCACACACACACTCACTCTCACACTCACACGCATACTCACATCACATAAAAATGAAAAAGGGAAAGAAAAAAAAAGCATAACAGAGAAGAAGAAATAAAGAAGACATTACAAGAAATAAAAGGGAGTATTTATTTTGTCTCACTAATATTTGAATGTGTCTTCATTTTTGCGTGTTGAAAGAGTATGTATAAAATGTTTGTCATAGACTTCTCTAAAACAAGTTTAAAAGGTAAACGTTTATATTTTTAGTAAATAAATGGATTTTTTTTAATAAAATATGAAAAAGAGATGCACTATAAGTTATATTCATTAATCAATATAAATTTTATAAAATCCACCATTAGATTAAAAATTCATTTATATTTTATAGATCATATATATATATATATATATATATATATATATATATAAAAGGATATATAAATCTAAAATTATTTTATAAGTTATTCAAACTCAAGGGCTTTCAATAAAATTACATAAGATGCTTGCAAAAAAAGTATATAAGATATTAATTTTGATGGATCTAAATAACGTATCAAATAGTTTTAAATTGGTAAAATAAATTATGGTTGATATATATATCATATAAACTTCCAAGTAAACTAAGGATTTTGTAAAATTTATATTCGTTAAAACGTTAATGAGTGTAACACAGTTATAACTTAATATCTCCCTTTATATAAATAGAACTCTCTACGATCATTGATTTCATGCGGTCAGTGAACGTTGAGATCAAACGGTTCAGATCTCAAACATATTTTAATTTAATTTAAAAATTATCAAGCTTGAGGTCTAAATTGTCTAATATAGACCGGACGGTCATGCGTTCACCGATTGTGTGCAATCAACGACTGCATGGAATCTCGGTTCATGTATATATACCCGACATAACATTTAGATAATGTTACCCCACTTAATAATGTTTTATTGAAAATGCATTTTACAAACTGATTGTTGAAATGAAAGTTTAAATCATATAATTTATCTATATAATTTTTACATAAATCTAAAATCATTTGCTATATTGTCCAGACACATCGAATTTAATAGCCTATAATAAAAGTGTTTAAGTTGTTAATTTCAATGCATCTCAATAATATATCAAATAATTTTAAATTATGTGAAAAATTATGAAGATGATATCCAACAATCAATTTTATAAAATATGTATTGAATAAAATATTTTTTTTGGGTGAATCGAATAAAATATTTTTGAACGGTTTAACATTAGGCAAATTATTAAAAAAAAAAAAAAAACACACGCAAACAACCATTATTTGTAGTATCAACATATTGAGATATATTTTCTGAGTTATTGTTTTTGACTTCTTTAATTGAATGATCAAAACGATACACATAATTAATTCATCAATGTTTTCTTAATAGACAACCTATGGAACCAATAATTTAACTTTATGCTCTGGTCGTGTGATCTGTTACACTTTCATCAGAAGAAGTGGCATCAAATATTCTCTCTCTTGCCATGATTGCCTACAAAAGTTGCATTTACCTTGTATTATTAAAAACATGTATATTGAATAATAATGATAGAATTGAATTCATAAAATATAGACCTGTTTTTTCCAATTCGTAAGAGATGTAATGATGGAGAGAAAAATTGTTTGGACAATGGAGCCAGCAACTATTCCAATCCAAAGGCCCTTTGCTTTGAAATGTGCAATGAAACCCAGTACTACACCTATAGGAATTCCTACTAGATAAAAGGCTCCAAGATTAACATAGGCTCCAACATATTGCCACCCACTTCCTCTAGCAACCCCTGAATATTAAAAGAAATAGATTTATCATACATCTTTGAAAACACCTTAACAAATGATTTGACTAAAGTGGTTAATGAGATCCTCCTAGCTAGGAAGAATCATTAGGGAGGTTTCAAGTTCGATTCCTGATAAGAACAATTTCTAATCAGACTTTACTTACCTTCCAATCGAACTCTAGATTATTAACGTCAAAAAAGTACATCTTTGAATTTTGAGAGCCAAACTTGGGCACATGCCTCAATAGGGAATATCTTATGGATGTAACTCTTCAACATGTAAATAATAGCAAAATAGTGAAAGGAAGAGATGTTAACCTGAAAGAACTGCTTGCAAGCTGTCAGTAAAAATTGATACACATAGCAAAGGTGTCATAACAGCCACATAATGAACAACCATACTATCATTGGTATAAGCATAACCCAAAACACATCTACAACCTAATAAGATTGCAGTTATAATAAGAGCCTCTGTAGTTGCAAGGAACATTGCTGTACAAATAGAAAAACGAACTGCTTTTGGATTCCCAGCTCCTAATTCATTTGAAATTCTTGTGCTGTTACATACAACAAATGAGTCACTTTTAATTTGACAACATTTACATGTTAATGCTAATATTCATGCATGGACAAAATAAGGCAAAATGCATTTTTCTTTTTGTCCTAATTTTTTTTTTTTGAATCAACAAATATTATTAAACGTCATCCCCACAAGTCGCAGGAAATGGACGAAACAATATACAAATTTGGCACATAAAGGACAACATAATGTTTTGGTGAAGTTAGGAACATACCTAGCAGCAGCCCCAAGCCCATAGGATATGGTGAAGTGCAATGTAGATATTGTCAAACTGATCATACAAAAAAAAGTTAGAGCTTAACATTTCATTTTCTTCAAAAATATTATTGCTTGATAAAAAAAAATGAAAAATGTAGTAATCATATTCAACTTGAAAAATCAAAATAAGTGTTACCATATAGAAAGAACCGATGTCTCCAACTTTGGATCTGGAAAAAGTCCAGCTAGCAAAACAAGCAACTCACATGCCCACCATTTTAGACTGAAAAACAAACATTAATTTGTTCATGATTTTTTCATACAACAAAATTATTTTCTAAGTGAAACAAAAATGAGAATTGCTCTTCTCCCATCTATTTTTGCTCATTCCGACTGAAAAATACACCTGCATGAGTTAACTCACGCTGAGAATATATCTGCGTGAGTTAACTATCACACTCAACTATTTTTACGGAAATGAGCAAAAACAGATGGGAGAAGAGTGGTATTCAACAAAACTACATAAAAAAGATCAAGAAAAATTAGTTACCAAACCATAGCTGCTGATGGAACAGCAAGACCAAAGAACTCTCTTATACCAAGAAAAGCCTTCATGGAAAATGGCACACGTGTCTTCTCACAAGAAGACGAGTATTTCACAAAGGACAAAAGTATCAACACATTCAACCAAGTTCCTAAACTAAAGGAAATTGCAGCACCAACATGTCCTAACCCTAATTTAAATACTAATGTCCAACACATTACTCCATGGAAGCACAAAACTATAAAGGAGCTAATAATCATTGGAAAAATTAAACTTTGAGTTTGGAAAAAACGTGTTAGAGGTTTAAGAATTGCTGAGGCAAATAAAGCAGGTATTAGCCAAAGTGCAAATGTACGAGCTTGAAGGGAGATTGTAGGGTCTTGACCTATGAGAATTAATATTTTGTCCATGAAAGTCCATATAATAGTGATTGGTGCACAAACCATAGTGAGGGATATTACTGCAGTGTATGTATATATTCCATGTTTTTCATAATGTCCTGCTCCATAAGCTTGGCCACATAAAGTTTCTAATCCACCGGCCATCCCTGACTAAAAAATTAACAAGAAATAATTGAATGAGTTATTTATTGCAAACAAATTAAGTCTTCAAATTGTGTAACTATTTTACACATATATTTAATCAAATCATTTCATTATGCCACTTTTTGAAGTTAATTCATAAAATGTCTTGACAAATATCTATTTGACATAGTTTGATTGGATGCAATGTAAAAAAAATTTACATTATCCGCTTATAGAAGTTATTTTTTTTTTATATGTTTGTCTCATATTATTCGTCATTTCAAAATTTTAAAGATGTATTAATAATATTTTTCACTAATATGTTTATTAATGTTTTCTCAATCTACTTAAGTTCTCTACTAATTACTTTATCAATATGTATATTTTAGCCAATGAAGCTGATTTTAACATAAACATTAGCACAATATTTTAAAAAAAAAATATATTGTGCATAACTTTAAATAATATTTCTATGAGATAGAGAGAGTGGTAATGGAATCTTGTTTTCGTGTAAAAAAATATTGAATATCTCGAAATTATTCTTGTGTCCTTTTCACTCTAGAAAAACATCTACTCCATATAAATAAGTTTATACATGATTTCTCCTCAAGTACCAAAAAGGTTTATTATAATTAAAAATAAAAATAAATTACCTGAAACCAAAACTATGGCTTAGTGACATCATGAAAAGGTAATTTGACCCAATATATGGAAAGGAGCCTAGCTATGTATTATTTTATATTAATATGAGCATTCTAATTTACAAAACTCAACTTCTACAAAATAGAGAAGACATTGTAATTTTCGTTATGTATTTGAAAAAGATGAAACATTTTAAAATAGCCATTCAATTATTTTGATGTAGTAAAATACTCATTCTCATAAGAAGACATTGAAATATTGGAAAGAGTGAGTATGGGGGAAATAAAACCAACTTGCACTCTTTTAATACCACTTCGTCAAAAACAAAAGTATTTTGGACCATATTATAAGATACTTCATCCGTTTCTAAATATAAACAAATTTTACATTTTAGATTTATTCAATTAATAATATATGTGATTTATATTATGAATCACATACATCATTAATTAAATAAACTTAAAAAATAAAATTTACTTATATTTAGAAACGGAGGGAGTAGTACCAATTATTATTAGGATATTGCATTAATATTTATTATGAAATATTGGAAAGAGTGAGTATGGGGAGAGTGTTTCTCTTCAATATAAATGCAGACATAAATAAAACCAACTTGTATTTTCTTTTAGATCCATTTCGTCAAAAAAAAAAAAAAATGGAGTAGTTTCTTTTGGACCATATAAGATACCAATTATTGTAAGGATAGTGCATTAATATTTATCATTTTAGCTTCAACCCCTTGTCTCTAAAAAAAAAAAAAATACTTTTTGGCTAAAGAAAAGAGTGGGTATGAAATCTATGCTTTCATTCAATCTTGTGTTACACATACATGTTCTTTTCTTTTTAACAAAACATAATATATATACATTACAATAAGAACAAAGATTATTGACTCAGACAAAAATATAGATAAAGGTAACACTGAATTAAATTATAACTCAAAAACAAATCATACTTGTGAATGATATTAAATTTCAAAGGCAATGCAAAGCAAAAGGTCATAAAATAAATTAATTAAATAACTTACCAAAATACTAAACCCAGAAACATTAGTGAGAGATGTAGCAATAGCAACACTTGAAAGAGAAAGCTGATTAAGATGTCCAACCATCATCACTGATACAACTTGTAGAAGATATTGTAGCACACTCGTAGCCACCATTGGTACTGCTATAGTACCCATTTTCTTCAGCTCCTCCATTAATGTAGTCCTGGTTTTTGTCCATTCACACTTGTTATTTGAACCTTCTTCCATGGTTTCATTCATGATCATTTAGCTATGATCTATTTATAGATATATTTGTCACTCACTTCTGTGACAATTTCTTGTTCTTCTATGACTTTTACTTCTTTGGCTCTACGTTTGTCTTCTGTGTCATCTGCACATAAAACAACATTGGCATCAATTATATATTAATTAATATATATATTAAAAATAATGATAAGCAATAATAAACAAACAATTATTGATATCTACATTAACCTGAGTTGATTGAGTGAATATATGAAAACAAAATTCTCTTGAGTTATTGACTAGTTTTTGGGCAGAATATAAGTTTCTCTCTCTACGTGTGTGTATTTTTTTTTTTTTTGAACGAGTGTGTGTATTTTAATGTGCATTCGTTTTTAACCGTTTAATATATTGAATTTTTAAGAGTAATACCAGCGACAGTCACTTTTTAACATTTTTTTATTGGATGAAATCATTGTCACCACTTTGTGTGACTTCAATTTATAAAGTATAGACTCGCAATGATTTAAGCCAATAAGAAAATGAGTATTAGAGAGTGTTTAAAAGAGGGTGTTGCTAGCATTAAAAAAATATTATCTTTTTAATATTTAAGATTATTATTATTTTCTAAGAAGGCAAATTTTATGGTACACTCAAAAATTTGAGTGTACCGGTACACCAAATCATCAAATTCATATTGAAACGGGTTGTTTTTTTGAAGAAAAAGAATTGTTTTCTATCATTAACAATTACAATAATTAGATCTTAGTTACCGAAAGTATCGACGAAATAAAATTTATATTTTTTTTTGTTACATATAACAAAGAATATTTATTATTTTTTATGAGGAAATATTAAAAATTTAATATGATTCTTATAAATAATGAAATGATGTTTATTCTTATAAAAGGATGTCTTATAAAATATAAATATTGATAAATAACTCTTTATTTCATAAAATAATCGTTAAATTGTAAATATTAGAAGTATGAGTACCACATGCACGTAGAAGTAACTGCTAAGAAATAGACGATTTTTGTTGGCGAACGTTGTGTGGGGACCCACATGCACGTCGAGATGACCATTCAAAGCAATTTTTGTCGCACAAAGTCTCATGCATTCATTACAGGTGTGAAACATAGTTTGTTAAGTTTGAAAGCATGACATGCATAAACATTTTTCACGCTTTGGATTGATCACTTTGGTGTGAAAGGATTAAGGATTGCATAGTTTTTCAACTCTCAAGTTTCATTGTCTCTATAAATAGAGGTGCGTTTTAAGGAAGAATCAAAAGCAAAAACAAATTGAGAGAAATTTAGAGAAATTTTTTGGGTGTGATCACGTATCTTTCCCTTTTTATTAAAGAGATTTGCAGTATTTTGAAGAGTAGATATTATTGGCTGAACTTCGTTAACAAATTTGTGTCTTATGTTATTCCGCATTTATTTTACTTCCACTTAATTTAACTATGAGAAAATTTTACTTGATTTCCTAACAATTTTCTAGTCGTCAAAAAAAAAAAAAAAGACTATATGGGCCTGTTTGATTACAGTTTTTAAACACTGTTTTCTGTTTTCAAAAACTAAAAAATTGAAAATTTGTTTGAATTGATTGTTTTGCAAAATAGTTTTTAAAAACTATTTTCACTTTTGCTGTTTTTAAAAACCAAAAACATAGAAAAAACGAAAACAGATAAATGTTGTTTTGCTTTTCACTTTTTCTGTTTTTAAAAACCAAAAACACGGAAAAACCAAAAGTGATTCAAACAGGCCCTATATCTTTTCTTTTCATAAATCGCAAGCAGTAGACGTGACAAAATGGACATAATTGATCACCCATATTTTTGCATGGATTTGGCCTAAAATAAATAGCCAAAGTACAAGCAGTTTTTTTTTTTTTAAGCAAGTACAAGCGGTTCTTTTTTTTTTTTTTAAAGAAGGTACAAGCGGTTCTTGTTGGCCTTAGTTTGTTTAGCTATAGCTCGTATAAAAATTGAGTTGAGCTGAACTAGTCTATTGGACTTAGGGCTAATTCACTATCAACATTTCAATGTGTTTTTTTGCTAAGGCTAAATATTATAGGGTGTAGAGGGATCGTCTACTTCAATAGCTTGATAATATTAAAAAAAAAAATGCAAAATAAGAGAGAGGGATGAGTAAACCAAAATCCTCAAGAAAAATAAAAGCTAAAAAATAAAGACCAAAACAGATTGAATGTTTAAAAGCATGAGGGGGGGCTTCCCATCAAAGAACTGGCGAGGAGAACGGTTGAAAAGACATACCTTGAACTCTTTGCTTGCATCAACCTGTTGTTGCTTTAACTTCTTTTTCTTCTTCTTTTTTGGGACCATCAATCGAAAATGCTGACTTATATTTCCATCCAAATCAACAATCTCTTCTTTTTGAGGTACCTTAATGGCTAGGAAGAAAGCTAAGTCTGATCCATCGAAGCCGAAGAGGCCACAGTCTCCTTTCTTTCTTTTCATGTAATGAGTTTTTGTTTGTTACCCCATAATGAACCTGGAATGACGGCTTTTGGGCCGTTTGTTTATAATTTTTTTTAACAAAGAATTTCTTAAAAAATGTTTTAAATGAGAATTTGGTTTAAAAAGCTTATCATAAGAAGTCATTTTTAATGTCCAGTGAGTTTAGCTCAATTGGTAGGGATATTGCATGATATATGTAGGGGCTGTGGTTCAAATCCGGACACCTCACTTCTATTTAATATGTGTGAACTCCAGCCACTACTTAACGAAGAAAAACAAGTCTTTTTTAGTATGTCATTGTATTTTTTCGAATAGTTTTTCATAAATAAAAAAAAAAAAAAAATCATTTTTGAAACATGTGATTTTCACTCGAAGTTTAACTGGAAGTTGGGTTCATGAAGCACTCTTTACACAAGGAAATTGGTAACATTGTTGTGGTGAATGTTGATTGTAGCTGCATTTTTTCTAATTTCTAATTTTGTTATTGTTGCAGGTCTGACTTCAGAGTGAGGTTCAGGAAGGAAAATCCAGACAATAAATACGTCTCTGTGGTGAGTTGCGTGATTTAGTTTTGTTTTCATCTTTCATGATTTTTGAAATTTAAAGTAGTTTCGAGTTCTCTTATTGCGATCAAATTTCAATTAGGTTGGTAAAGCTGCCGGTGAAAAATGGAGATCGATGTCTGATGCTGAGAGTAATTTGCTTCTGTTAGACTGAAGAAATTTTCAAAATGCTAGTTTATGTTTGATTTTAATATCTTTTTGCGGTTTATGTGTATTTCAGGACAAGGCTCCTTACGTTGCTGATGCAGAAAAGAAGAAAATGGAATATGTGAAGGCCATTCATGCCTACAATAAGAAGGTTCTGATGGCCTGCAATAATACTAATTTGGTAATTACTTTATTTTTATCTTTTTATCATTGTTCTGCAACTGTAAATTTTTAATGTTCTGATTTTACTTGGACTGAATTTTTTTTTATTGTTGACTGAAGTATTTTTGATGTATTAGGTTGCCGGAAAAAAATCCTCTAGCGGAAAAAGTTTTGTCAAGTCAAATTCTGAACTCAATGATGATGATGATGACGACGACGACAATGAGGAGGAGGAGGAGGAGGATGATGAAGTAAGATTCTTTTCATTCTTATGTGTTTGAGTGTTTCCTTGGTAGGTGTTCATATTGATGGTTGTGTTGGTTTATGCCTCATTGATTTGTTTATGTACTTTAGGATGAGGATGACGAGGGTATAAATAGTGTGAGAGAGAAGTGAAATTGATGGGGGCAATAATCTATACCATTTGCTCTTACCTCTTTGTTAATCTTTGGATTGCACTTACCTTCCTTCATTACACAATCTGCACCGTTTTCTATGTATCTTTGAACCATCTCGTTTGCCCTTATTCACCAATAACAATGTTTACCTTAAAATTTGAATTTGAACTTAAAACAGACACAAGCATACATATGCCATGTATCCTTCAGTTCTCTCTTTTGAAAATTTGAGAAGGGTGCGTGGCAAGTGTTTTCTAAGATAGGGTTGAAGTAAACATGTCAAATGCTTGTTTGTGTTGGAATTTAAATCTAGAATTTAAAGTGAGAATTATTAATGTGTAATGAGCAATGGCGTGTTGCATTGGTTCAAGCCAAAGATTAATGAAGAGGTGGAAGAATATGTTATTATGGTGTGTTTATTCACTTTGTTTAGATTTAAAGGCTTACGCGTTTTGATAAATTTGTCATGGTAGCAAGAGTATCTGTTTGCAGTGATTTTTGGTTAATTATGAAGTGTGCCAAACCAGCCAATTAATGTTTAAATTAGTACTATCGCAATATCTTGGACAAGTTAAAGGGTGACCTATGAGACCTTACTTGCGTATGAGTGTGTGTTGTAGAAACTGTTTAGGTTCGAAAATGAGTTAATGGTAAATCTCAAAGAAAAAATGAAAATGTAAAAAACGCGGAAGCATGAAAGTAAGTGACAGCAGTTCAATCTTACATGAAACTTAAACTGACTTGAAACTCGAAACGTTTTAAAAAGATAGAAATAAATTGCGTGAAATGTTAAGGCAGGATGGGCTGTAAAAACTTCTGAAAAGTTAGGGACTCAATTGCTGAATATTTAAAAGATAGAAATTCAATTAGTTGAACGTAAATTGCGAAGAAACTTAAATGTTTTGACATGAAAATGTAAATTGCTGAATATTTAAAAGAATTTAAAGACATTGGAAGGCATACTTAAATTCTGCGAGTTTTTGAGTTTGTTTTCAGTTTATGAGTAGACTTCAGAATGTAAGTATCCTACCTCAATTGTATTTTTCGAACTAGTATTTTTAACGTTAACTAGGTAACTACCCGCTACGTCGAAGGCGCAATTATTCACTAATTTGGTGGTTGTAAGTGTTAATGCTCTAAAGGAACACTTATTTGTGTTGTCATGTCGAATTTGCTTGTATTACCTGGTTGTCGACCCTTATTGGTTTCATCTACTTGTCAACTATCTTCTTGTATCTTACCTGTGCTTACTCAATGTTGTATTGACCATAATTTTTCTTGTTCACTTGTTTTCATTTCTTGAATTTTCATTAATTTATACCTATGAGACTAATAAGAATTGTCGATTGGGCGTCTTAGAGTTTTGCCATTAACATATACCCTCCAAGTTTTGGTCACTTCCTTTCAGTGGAAGGACCAAAATTTGTTGCTGAATGGATGATTTGTAAGGCGTGAATATCGTGCTGTGTTGCTTGGTAGGTTGTGTTGATGCATCATGTTAAAGGTCAATTCAACTCAATGGTCATCTCCTTGAAACCATGCACCTAAATAGGGTTATCATTATCTACCTTTTGCAAACTCAAGACTTGCCGTTTCATTTTTAGCATTTTAGTTTAAATTTAAATACTTCACATTTCCAAGCCCAAATTTCTTCATTCATTACCAAATCTCTCTTGCCTCTTCAATTCTTATACTCCTTCAAGCATTTTCTCGTCTTCACAGCCTTTCAATGACTTCTAAGAAATTTGTTACCAATTCTACCAGATCCTCATCACCCATGATTCTCTTCCATGATTCTATGTGGATGGATCAAAATTTATTCCCCAAAAATCAGGTAATTAATCATATCCCTGTTGCTTTTATTTCTCCAAAACCTTCCTTTTGAGGACCACATTTTGGCCTTGAAGGTGTTCCTTCTAAATATGAATCCAACTTCCCTTGTGCTCAAGGTGAAGAAATCCTTGCTTCTCTTCCAACTTACCACACGACTTTTTTCACCAACAAGGCTTGTATTGTAAGAATTCCCCAATCCAATCCCATCTATGGGCATCTTTCATGGAAAGAAATATTTTTAATTTCATTCAACTTTCTCATTACACAGGGTTGGTAATAGCTTCCATCTTCCTTACGTGATGTTTGGTCCGATACTTTTCAATGTGTGGCCATCATTCACCTTCATCTTGATGATGTTGTCGTCAATCCCTTCATTAGGGAAGAAGATCCCACATCTAGTTATAATAAGAAGGGTCATGCTAACTTGTGCCCTTAAAATAAGCAATAAGTTTTATATTGAAAAGATAACTTTTGAAACTTTTAAGACATCAGATGTACAATTTCCAAGAAAAAACTTCTACATTTGGTTTCTTAACTTATGCCCCAAAGGCACAAGTTGGAATTTCCCTAAAAAGAATACTTCTTTTTCCACGTTCGTTATTGTTCACAACCAAACACAAGGTGCTGTCGACAAAAAATATCATGTCTCCTTTTAGCAATAAATCTGTCGTTGTTGCTCATTCCTATGGCCACATTTTTGCATGTCAAAAAGGGCCATAAATCACCACATTCTTGCCGACTTCTTTCATACCATGTATGATTTGATTGAGAGTATCAAAAGTAAGACTAAGAACAATGTTGGTGGTCCAATTTGACTTGTCCAACTTTGGTTCAATGTTGTTTTTTCATGGTGTTCTTGCTTTACTTTTGTTGTCTGGAAGTCGGCTCAAGGCACCAGCACAACTTTGTCCATTTCTTAAGGTTGTTTTTCAATATTTCATTGTCCAACATATGCTTCCAACCTTTTGTTGCCCGTTCTCGGTCCTTCTTGGTTTACCAAACTCATTGATCCCGTTGGTCCTGACTGTCAAATAGTATGGAGTCAATTTTTTTTGTCGGCATAATGTATTGGCCAGTTTCCCAAAAATCAATTGCGGTCATGTGTATGCTTTCCTCCCTGGTGCGTGTGCCCGACAAATACATGACATATGTACCAAGCTTGTTACAACAAAACAAAAGTTACCATTGAGATGATCATCAACGAGAAGAGAAGGCATCATTAATAGTCGTACGTGGGAAAATAGTCACCACCAGAATGTGATAGAGGAGGAGGTTGCGATGGTCGGCGCTGGAAGATGGTCCCCAGAGTAAGGACAAGGCACTTTTCTGGTTGCGATGGTCGCACCAGAAAAAAGCCTTGTCCTTACTCCTGAAATCCTACTGCAGTAGCTAGAGGTTGAGGTGAATGACTTCGACAAGATCATCAACACTAATAACGATCGGTCGAAATCTCTTCGACTATTTCCCTTTGGCAGCACACATGGGGCTTCCAAAGGTTTTGCTGCTTGGTGGAAGAAGTTTGATGTCACCAATCATTTGGATTTGGCCGACTGTTTGGTCATGATTAACGCATCTTTTACGCAGCTTGAGTGTCTTCAACCAAAACCCAAGGTGAGCATATTTCGGATATACGGGCCTCTGGGAGGTGCTATAGGCTTAAATGAGACCCCCAACGATCCTTTGTGATCATTTAAACTGTTAATGAAGTCTTGGCCATACTTAAAAAGGCACATGATGAGAAATATAATTCTAAAATACGTAGGCATTAGGATGAGAGACCTTCAATTCCAAACTGTAAAGGTTCTTAATCTTAAATCAGTGCGTATGTTTGTGTTCATCTTTGGTTTGACTGACGAATTTTTCGTCGGCCGATTTGTGAAGGTTACTTTCTTCTCCTTGAAAAGGCTTATCATTCTAAGACCAACCTGTCTGATAAATTTCATAAGGAGGTTACCTTTTCTGGCCATTTTAAGGATCCTTTTGGCAGGTTGGAGGTTGGTTCCATTATGATCAAGGTATTCTTTATTTTCTTTTTCCTTCAACTGTGGTCATTTTTGACCACCTCTGTATTTTGTTTTTAGCTGTGTCTTTGGGTCAATCCCTTCCTATTAAATCAACAGTAGTGACAGTACTGCCGTTGGCAGACAAAAGAAATTGACTTTTAAGTCAACATTTACTTAACTCCTTTTTTATCTGCAGTCTGGTGACCAAGATACTGCTTATAATCCTGCATCAAGGACTAAGAAGGTAAAACAAATGGTCGGCACTTCCACCCAAGGTTTCCCGTCTAAGGTATAACATTCTTTCCCCAGTTATAACTATTTTTATCTCGTAAAGGTGACTGACTGCCAATTAGTTTTTTCTTCCAGGTGTTGGAAATTTCTTCCTCCCCCTCAACTTCCTTTCCTAATGAGTCTTCGCTGTCGCCTGAAATCCAAGTCCAGTCGAAGCCTTTTGGTCCACAGGCGACTGCTACTCTGACTCAATCTTTTGATTCAAGACAGGTGAGTTTTTTACTCATTTTTCCTTCACAGTTGTAAAACATTTAATGTGGATCTAGTTGACAATATTTCTTTTGTTTCTTTTGTTTACAATACATCACCATGATTTTCCCCAACAACTATGTTGGTGATGTTGAAAACAATCAAACAGTTATTGTTGAGGTAAGGTGGCACATTATCTTCTTTTCTTATCATAGCTTACAGACATGTCTAACCCATGGTTTGTATCTTGCAGAAAGTTGTGCTGGCATTAGAAGTTCAGCCTTTCCCGATTTCTGATCCTGTTGTGTCCGCAAACCCACAAACAAATGTCTCTCCATCTGTAGATGTAGTCATGAAGGACCAAGTAGTAATTCCCGAAGAAATGGGCACCTCGGAAGGGGGTTTCCAGGATGTTCACCCTGATCAAGATCCAAGGGATGACCTACTTCACCAGGTTAAGCAAGCATGTAATGGGGACAGTGGCGACGCTGACCCCGCAGATGACTTGCTTTCTTTGCTGACTAACTCAAGTCCTACAGCTTCTGTGTTTGCTGGGCTTGATTCTAGTGACTCGGAAGCCATGCAACTTTTCAAAGATCTGAAGCTACTAGTGTCGAAGCCATTGGATGTCGCTTCTGCTGACACCTCTGCATTCGATCAGATGAGGAGGCTAGTTGAAAAACTCAAGCCTCTCAAGCAACGGTTGCCTCTCTCAGGCCAAAGTACACTTGAGCAGGTCAACAACTTTCTATCCCTTCATGCCTCCAAGAATGCTTTCTTAACAGCCACCCTTCCTGTTTACGAGCAAGCGGTGAATTCCAAAGAGGACTTGGTAAAGAAGCTCCTTCCTCTCAAAGAACAAAAAGAAAATATTGCGGTAAATAAAAAGCAGCATGAGGCAGTTAAGGTCAAGGCTGAAGAGAAAGTTGAGCAACTCAAGAAGCAATTGGCCTTAGCTGAGGTGGAACTAGCTGAAGCCAACACAGGTATTGCTGTCTTTATCAATTCAGAGAAAAAGCGCGTCGACAGCATCAATGCCCTTCGTGATGAGGTGAATCAGACGGTGAAAACTCTAAGGAATCTTCAGTCTGACTACGAGTTAGCAGTGTTGACTAGGAAAGAACTTGAGGATCTCTTGTTGGTGATTACCCAATCCAGTCGCCCTTGACGTACTTTAAACTTGAAATTATTTTCCATTTTGTAGAATCGACAATTGGCTTGTTTAATACAATGTTTATTTTGGTCTATACGTTTTTCTCTTTAATTCGAATTATCCTCCTGATAGAAGCCAATGATTTGTTTGTTGTGCCAATTTGGTTTCTAGTTCTTAAATGGACTGATTTATTTTCAGCAAATAATGAGGTGTTCAATGTCTCTGTCTGTCTTTCATTACTTCCTAATGTTGATTTTCTCATTAGTGCATGCTAGATCTGTTAAATTGAGTAGCCATGGAGAATTAAATAAGCACACTTGAGTTTAATTACCTTGAAAATAACAATGTACTCCCTCCGTCTCATATTATAAACAAAAAAAAAATAACACTTATTAAGAAAATTAAAACATAGTTTTTTGTGTCATCTTTGAAATAAGTTTTATAGGAAGATGTAAAAACAATTTTCATTGATAGTTGATTATAGAGAAAATAAAAATGAGAGCAAATTGAATGCACTTTGCATTTAATTTTCCTTTGGAAAAGATAATATTTTGAAAAAACATAATTAAATATGATAAAAGTTGGTCTTTTTGCTTATAATTTGGGACCAAAAAATGAGTTTTTTTTGTTTATAATTTATTGCTGATTGAAGAAAAAGATGTATAATAAATAGGGGCATGTATGTAAAGAAATAATTAATGTAGTTGGAAATAGAAAAGAGGTCTTATAAAAAGGGATAAAAAAAATTCTCAAAAGGGTCTTATAATTAGGGACGGAGGTAATAGTTAAAACTCTAATTGTCCTCCAATTTACTTAAATGTGGAAAGTAGGAGGAATGGAAGTGATAACAGTTCAATTTAACTTTTTTTTTTGGTCAAGTAGCCTAGTGGCTAAAGCTCACACAATTTAATTGTGGAGAAGTAGAGTGTCTGGGGTTCGAACCCCGACTCCTGCATATAATATGCAATATCCCTACCAACTGAACTTATCTCACGGGATATTTAACTTTAACTTATATAGAATACAAAGTGACGACGCTCCTTTATCATCTCAAAATGGTAAAAATCTTAAGTTATATATATTTAATTGTGTCAATTTCAATTATATTCAGGGATTGTCTTTTTGTTTTCTTTATTTATATTTTATTATTTGCTATTCATGTATAATGGATAAATTTGTCTTATATTGATGCTGTTGAATAAATTTGTCTTTGTTGGAAGGCAGTATATAGCTAAAACAAAATTAGTTTAATATATGGAAGCAGCATTTAATGGTGTAAACTATTTTAGTCCAAACATGTTTCCATGTGCAAGTGCATTTTATCTATATCTATAAGCTAAGATATATTTTGAAAATGTTCTTTACATACAGGTTCTAAGATATCCTTGAAAATTTCCACTATAATATAATGTATTTATGTTATATTTCTTTTTCATAAATTGAAACTGAAATTCCTTATGTAGTCAGGAGTTTGCTAGAGGATGAGCTCGTGTGTCATGAACAATTACTACAAGAAAAATCTGGATCATGGAAAATGTTGTATCAAACTTGAGAAGATAGGAATGACTATGAGAGATCACAAACATTTTATTATTATAAATGAAAGCCTTAGTTTACGAGAATGTTACATCAAACCTTAATTTAATTTATGTTTTAACATTCTCAAAATTACAAATATATTAATCATAAACATTTATTTATCATTCTCTACAAAAATACTCATTAACAAATATGGATGATTTATCTATTTTTCATTTATTCAGTATTCTCTACAAAATACTCTTTAAAAATGTAAAAATATTCTCTATTTTTTTTCCCTCTTTTCATCCTCACCCAAAACCCTTCTTTTCCCTCCCCCTCCAAATTCACAAACATCCTTAGATTTTAAACTTGTGATCTGTATCAAACTTAGTTTCAATGCAAAACTATTTTTTTTTTTTTTTTTGTCTTAGATGAAGTGGTAATCCACTGAAAATAAACTCACACACAACTGTGAGGTCCCGGGTTCGAACCCGGGTCATGACATCCGGCCTTGCAATTTCGGCATTTGCCAGTTGAGCTAGGACTTCTAGACAATGCAAAACTATTTTATATTAACAATACATTTTTTTTTGAACAATATATTAACAATACATATCATTTAATTAATTGTACAAAATATAACTAATTAATAATATATACTAATATAAACGACGGTTCATTTTGTCTCAATAATGTCAAGTCAATTCAAACAATCACTTAACAATATGAGTCAACATTCTATCATCCTTATCAACAATAACTATTCTAGCAAAATAGCTAAAATTTGAAGGACGAAAACTCTAATTACATTTTAATAGGAACCAAATTTAAAAAGTCTCAATTTTATAAAAATCAAAAACACATTTAAGATAATTCTTTTTCTCTCTTTTGTATTTACTCATTTCCACGCTGCGTGAGTTAACTCACGCTAAAAAATGCACATACGTAAGTTAACTCGCGTTCGACTTTTTTTTTTTAGAGGAATGAGTAATTCTAGATAGGAGAAGAGCAACTCTCAAAGAGTAAGAGCATATACATGGGCTTTTTTTAGGCCCAAGATTGTAAACCCGTGGACCCGTATCCAACTCTCGGTTTCAATATTTTCGCCCGTTTCACACTCTGCCGCTTCATTCTCTCGCCGTCGTTGCTAACTTCTTCTTCTTCTTCTTCTCTGTTTTTTGTTGTAACGTTCGAGACGAAAAAAATGATTAAGAGGAGATTCTTTAAGGTTGATCACGGTGATAGAGATGGTTCTGGTAATTCTTCTTCATCCTCTGATGAAGATTATGATAATAATCAAGTTGCACAAGTAAGCGACGACAATGATGATAATGATAGTGATGGTGAAGTTAGCTCTGCATCTTCTGGTTCGTTCATTCGCTTTGTTTTTTCTCGAAAAAGTTTTTATATTGATGAGTAATGGATTATTAGCTCTGATAAGTTGCATGACATTCTCAATTTTCATTAAGGCATTGTCTAGATAAACAACTTATTTTGCAGCTTTTAGCATAAGAGCTTATTATAATCTATTTCGTCAAAAAACATAAAATAAAGTCAAACTGTTTTTTTTTTTATTTATTTATTTATTTTAAAACAAGTTAAACTGTTTTTGTATAAGCTATAAGCTGTTTTCATATGTTATCGTGGAGTGCTTATGGAAATAAGCTGTAATAAACTCATGAACATGTCACATCCTGTTTTCACAACTTATCCCAAACAGTGCTTATGTAGCTCAAATAAGGCAATCCCAAAAGGCCCTTAGTTATAGATACTCTCCACATTTTGGTCATAGTTTAAAATTTGGATTAACTTCTAGCTATTGGAAGCTTATCAAGTAAAATAAGTTTATAGTTTTGTCATTTATGAAAGAGTATTTATAAGCTTATAGGTGTTTACCGAGAAGGAAGGCAAAATCGAGGGCGTTGTGTAAAAATTGAAATGGAAAAGCTAATTTCAACTTAGAATTTAATCAGTATACATTGTCGGTGTACAAATAGTTTACACATGCATCCCGTGATATGTTGTCATGTCAATTAATGAATATGAAGCGAGTTGTCATATTAATTAATTGAAATGTTAATACAATTATCCATCATTGAATGCGTGTGTAAAATTACTTAACAATGTCAGTGCATAGTAATTAAACTTTTCAAATTATATATGTAAAGATATTGTATGAATAAATAACCCATATTGTAATGTTCTTTGAATATTTTGTTTTATGCAAGTGCTTTTTGAGAAGTTTATCCAATTCAAAAGTGGGTTTTCTTCCTAGCTTCTGTAACCGTAAGTATAGTGACTGAAGCTCGTTGACTATCGTTTTCATAATCACTTGTTGTATGGTATCATCTGACTGATATTTTGTAAAGGGGCTTGAGATGTTTTGTTTGCTATTTTATAATGCAATGGGAATGAGTTTTTGTTGTGATGCTGTTTGTTATTGTTTGTCACTTATTCACATTTTTAACATTTTATTTTGGCTATGCAGGATATAAAAGTGAGGACAGTCCTGCCAATGACATTGATGCAAACTCTGCAGGTAGGATTTCTTTGTAATGTCTGCTTCGAGTTATTATCCTTCAGCTCAAGTTTTGAATTTTCTTGATGATATTTTTTATTTGTATTCCATCAGCAATGTTAGAGAACGTTAGTCCCCTTGTATGTGATTAAGTTTCCTATTCTAGCCCCCCATAGATGAAATTATAACTTTGATTAACCTCAAAAGTCAGGTTATATCTCAGATGGGCGAGCTGGACCCCGACCCTTTCTAGGTTGAAAACCGAATCAGCGTTTTCGGGACACACACAAGTAGCATATCTAAATGCGGCTCTCTCAATTTTTTTGCCAACCTCAGTTCTAAAGAAGTTAAAATTGTATACATCACAACCCTTGCTCTATGCTTGTTGATCAACCCCTTCTCTATTATCTGCTCATTCACTTCCATTTTTGTGGAGCATAGAAGTCACACTTTCATGGATAATGGTGTGACATAGTAAGTCATGGTAGCAGGAGACTGTGGGGCCTGGAGGGTTGTACATGATGTTGATTTTGACATGAACAGTGGTGGAACATGCATAGAAGAGTGCAATTTAGGCAGAAGGGCATGATTTTAGGGTTAATTAAGTAAATGGTTCCTATAAATATCCAAAATTTTGCTTTTAGAAAAACACACTTTTTAGCATAACATTTTCCTTTAAGTGGAAGAGGATAGTCAGAAGGTACATTTCAGTCGTTGACAAGAAGATACAAAAATTGGACAAGACACCTTCAAAATCATAGAAGGCAAAGGGAGGAATTGAGTTACAATAGGATCGTGAGTTATTTGTATTTTGTGCATATTTATAGCTCTTTACACGGCTCCAGTGTTGTTAAATAGCGGCTATAGCGGTGTTATACTGCTATAGCGTAGCGGAATTTAGACAAACCACTATTGTTCCACGATACGCTATTTAGTTCAAAATGTTGTTAAATAGAGGATATGGCAGCATTATAGCCCCCATTGTGTGTCGGAATTTTAACAATCCGCTATTTTCCGCTATCCGCGATTAACTACACTGCATGGCTCAATAGATTTCGTAGCTGAATATTTTATAAATTCAAGGAACTGTGGGGCACATTTTAGATTTTGTATGGTATTAAACAGGATTTGGTCAGCTGACAATCACAAATGTTTCCTACACATAGGATGTTTGAGTCACCTCGGTCTCTCAGGCAGCCATGTCTCAAAATAATAGCCACACACTTTTGAGATCTGACATGCCAATTAGCACAATCCAAATCGAATCCATCAATGTGTTACTTGTTTTCATACAATAATTCATTTGTCATTTTGCTTTTGTGTCTGCTACTTACATCAATAAGGTGTAAGGTGTTGCCTATTTATGTGGTAATTGCATCTGTTTTACTTTTACCAGCTTTTTATGTGAACTGCATTGCTTTATTCTCTGGAAAATTATCCTTTTTCATTTATTGTTTTATCATTGATATTACTCCAGGTCTGCTATCTAGTGAAGATGATGCTGGAACTATAAATGAAAGAGAAATGATTACTAATAAAGAGTTTCCTAGCGAACGTAACTATGAAAAGTCTAATGTTATGGCTGAAAAGAAACCCCTACCATCAGATATACCATCCTCTCTTGTCTTACAAATCAAATCAGTATTTAAGTGCAGGTTATGTCCTCGGGTTATATGTTTGACTGAGGACACTTTGCGGAATCATCTTCAATCAAAGGTACTGCACTTTTTCCTATGGTTTCTCAATGCTTATGCATCAATCTTTACTATTAGTGCAACTATAGTTTGAGAAGAAAGCCATAATCTCTTAAATATTCTTCACCAAAAGATCAATTATTGCATTTTTCATATTCATTTTTTGGATATTCAGTACCTGGTTTGAACTGGGAAGTTCTATGTAAATGCAAGCGTTACATGTTTGACTATTTATGCACGCTTGGAGTTTTCGACTATTTAGGTACTCTGGGATGGTAGTAGCATGCTTCAAGCTGTTCTAATCCCTGTTTGTGGAGAATGAGAATCCCCTTTTAGCAAAAGATATAGCTTGAATCAATATTCCCGTCAAACTTTTGCATCTGATGCAGTATCAACTTTTACTTGTCATTGATGTAGATCTAATGATGACTTTGTTATAACTGTAGAGACACGCTCGATCTGAAAAACTACATGAGAAAGGTAGACTGAAAGCCATGCTCAACAGTGATGGTGAAATAGAGGACCAAGAGGTCTCAGACAATGAAGCCGAAGATGCTGAGGTTGGTTCTTCAACAATTTGATTGCATTCTACTGCAACTTGGCCAAATGAAATATTGGACTTATCAAATTGAAGAAACTAATTTATTATTATTGAATATGCTTAGAAAACTAATTTTTCTTTTATTAATTTTTGGATAATACAAAGAAGAATGGCAAAGGATCAAAGCCGTTTAAGAAGAGATTTAAGAAGAACAAAGAGGCCACAGAGATGCAAACTGAAGATACTGAGGTTGGTTCTTCAACAGTTTGATTACATTCTACTACAACTCGGCTAAATGAAAATATTAGAGACTTGTCAAACTGAAAAAACTAATTTATTATTGAATATGCTTGGAAAACTAATTTTTCTTTTATAAATTTTTAGGATAATACAAAGAAGAATGGCAAAGGACCAAAGCCGTATAAGAAAAGATTTAAAAAGAACGAAGAGGTTGCAGAGATCCAAACCGAAGATACTGAGGTTGGTTCGTTGACAATTTGATTACATTCTACTGCGACTCGACCAAATATTCGAGACTTATCAAATTAAAGAAACTCATGTATTATTAAATATGCTTGGAAAACTAATTTTCTTTTAAACCTTTTAGGATAATACAATGAAGAATGAGAAAGGACCGAAGCTGCATAAGAAGAGATTGGGAAAGAAGGTAAAGAAAGCTAGCATTTCAATTATAGAACAATGATTATGTTGTTACTGTTAAATTTAATATAAATCTTCAATGGCAGAAAAATTATAATGCAAACTCAAGGAAACAACGGCGGTCAGGGAAAGGGTCATCCAAGAGAAGCAACAAAGAATGAGAACTGAAATACAATTGTATTCAGCTTTCTGTCGAGCAAATTTTCCTGCCACTACCATTTGCCTTTGTGAGCAATATGTGTGCAGTTTAATTTATGCTCTACATATAGTCTTTTTTAAACTCCCTTCCCCTTCTCTTAAACAATTTCCTGCTTTTCCTTTCCATTTGGATCGGGATCGTTTGCAACTGCCCCGTCTTGTAAAAGATTATTTATATGATATATTGACGTTAAATTTTGCTGTGTTTTGGAGATGAGATGTTGAATTGGATCACATATACTGAACTAACATGACATATTCCAGTCTAATGCCGATTGTAAGCACTTCATCTTCAACACCAGTGATCAATTCTAGATTACCCAAACCCCACAATTTGACTTGAAGTTAGCATCTCCAAACCCCACAATTTGAGTTTTTGGATATATTGGTTTACCCTTTACACAACATCCATTTCTTGTTTTTACAACTATCTATCTCATTTCTCAAATTCAACATCTTAATTTTTTTTGACATAGCATCTTCAAAAAAATGTACTAAATAGATCTCATTCCACATTCTTATGTTTTACCAATTTTTTTAATAGTAAAATAAAATAACTGATGCCATAATCCTTCCACCACACAAGAACAGGAAGTATTCTTACGGCCATCAATAGAAGACTATTTTTCTTAGATCATGCATTTTCCCTGACTAATAACTCCATCCTAATCATGTATTGTTAGATAATTTATGGAATTTGAATCATGCTTAACTTAACAACAAGCAAACACTATATTTTTAATACAATGTTGAATGAGGTTAATCTAATCTAATACTTAGGGAGAGCCAGCTGCCCATTTGGGTCCCACAATACTCGAGGGATTAATCTTCGCAGTTGCGGGCGGAGGATACCTGGTTTATACCAAAAATCTAATTATACTTAAAGATGGTAATGGTAAGGTAGTAGACATAAAAATACTCACTCATCACTATAATCAACATTAAAAATAAATAAATACACTTGTAGATTAAAACTTCAACGCAACCAACATGAGTTTGGTCTAGTGGAGGAGTCATGTTCCTACAACATGGCACATCAATTCTTGAATTTAGGTTGAGAGAAGAACTCACATTTAATGTTGGACGTACCTCATATATGATTATGGGAAAAACAAAATAGACACTTGTGCTTGTAACATTAATTACTCTCTAAGTATTTACCCATAATTTGATTAAATAGTGATAAAAAATCAATAAATAAGAAATCATGAAAGGGAGTGTCAACGATGATTTACTCAATTGATAAGAAGTTGACTTATATTTTAAGGACGTGAACATCTTAGATGAATGATTTGTAAGTATCTTTGTTAGCGTTCGTTGAACCTTAAAATCCGTCCTAACTTTGATGAACTACTTAGACTACTCACATATACTTTCTATATATATTGCTCAAACCATAATCGAAAGTAAGGTTATGACATATAAAGTGTATATTTGAATCCACAAATTTCCACCTTTGTATATTTTTGTGCAACTTTCACCGCTAAACAAACAGTTAAAAAAAAGTACTCCACCTCGTTCAAAGGAAGCACTCCGTGGCAAAGGGTAGAAAAATTTGGGTTTGGCGCCATAGATTAACCACCTCGTTCAAAGGAGGAGAAAACTGAAAAAAAAACCCTTTTCTTTTTCCATTTCCAATTCCAAAATCTGGTCCATAGTGTTGAATGATTCCATGGCTCCGAAATCCAAATCCCAAACCCTAGAATCGTTAAACTCCACCCAATTATACCTCAACGCACTTCAATCCCTCAATCTCCCACCACCCACCCTCCCCCTCCCACCACTCCCTTCCTCCACCATCCCCCACTCCAAACTCATCCCCAACACCCGCTTCCTCATCGACTCCTTCCGCCACACCACCCCCTCCTCCTTCACCTACTTCCTCTCCCACTTCCACTCCGATCACTACTCCCCCCTCTCTTCCTCCTGGTCCCACGGCATCATCTTCTGTTCTCCAATCACCTCCCACCTCCTCATTAACATTCTCCACATCCCATCCCCTTTCGTCCACCCTCTCTCTCTCAACCAATCCGTCGTCATCGACGGCTCCGTTGTAACCCTAATTGATGCCAATCACTGCCCTGGCGCCGTTCAGTTTCTTTTTAAAGTGAATGAAACTGAATCCCCTAGGTATGTTCATACTGGTGATTTTAGGTTTAATCGTGAAATGTTGTTGGATTTGAATCTTGGTGAATTTATTGGTGCGGATGCTGTGTTTTTGGATACGACTTATTGTCATCCCAAATTTGTTTTTCCGACTCAAAATGAATCGGTTGATTATATCGTTGATGTCGTAAAGGAATGTGATGGTGAGAATGTTTTGTTTCTTGTTGCTACTTATGTTGTTGGTAAGGAGAAGATTTTGCTTGAGATTGCACGGAGGTGTGGGAAGAAAGTGTGTGTGGATGGAAAAAAGATGGAGGTTTTGCGGGCTCTTGGGTATGGTGAGAGTGGTGAGTTTACCGAGGATAGGTTGGAGAGTAATGTGCATGTTGTTGGGTGGAATGTGTTGGGGGAGACTTGGCCTTATTTTAGGCCGAATTTTGTTAGGATGAAGGAGATTATGGTTGAGAGAGGGTATTCTAAGGTTGTGGGGTTTGTGCCGACTGGATGGACTTATGAAGTGAAGCGTGATAAGTTTAAGGTTAGGGAGAAAGATTCGTGTAAGATTCATCTTGTGCCGTATAGTGAGCATTCGAATTATGAGGAGCTTAGGGAATATGTGAGGTTTTTGAAACCGAAGAAGGTCGTTCCAACTGTGGGTTTAGATGTTGAAAAGAGTGATAGTAAACATGTTGATAAAATGAGGAAGTATTTTGCTGGATTGGTTGATGAGACGGCCAACAAGCATGAGTTTTTAAAGGGTTTTAAGCAGTGTGACTCTGGTAGATCGGGTTTTGAGGTCGGGAAGGATGTTGGTAATGATACGGAACCAGGGCATAGCGTCGAGAAAGAGGTGAAGCCGTCTGATGTGGGAGGGGATAAAAGTATTGATCAGGATGTTGCTATGAGTCTATCATCTTGTATGGGAGAAACTTGCATAGAAGATCCTACGTTGCTAAATGATGAGGAAAAAGAGAAAGTTGTTCAGGAATTAAGTTGTTGTTTGCCCACATGGGTCACCCGAAGCCAGATGTTAGATCTGATCAGCATCTCTGGGAGCAACGTCGTTGAAGCTGTTTCTAATTTCTTTGAACGTGAAACTGAATTTCATGAGCAAGTAAATTCCAGTCAAACTCCAGTTCCAACACACAGATCTTGCTCATCGAATGACACCAGTCCGCTTTCAAAATCAAATCTCAAGTCTTTCTCATCGAATGACGCCAGTCCGTTTTCAAAATCAAACCTCAACAATACAAACAGCACTACAAAAAAATTGGACCTTTTTCGAAGTCAAGAGTCTAAATTGACTAACCTAAGGAAAGCACTATCAAATCAGATTTCCCCTTCCAAAAGAAAGAAGGGTAGTGAAAGTAAGTCAAACAAGAAAGTAAAAGTCAAAGCAAAATCAGAATCAAGTGGTTCAAAGCAGGCAACAATAACAAAATTCTTTGGCAAAGCAATGCCTGTGATGCCTGGTGATACTCAATCTGATCAATTTGGATCGAAGCCTGGTGAGAGCCCCGAAGTTGAAGAATTGGTGCCAACTGATGCTGGAAATATGTATAAGCAAGAGATTGATCAGTTTATGCAAATAATAAACGGGGACGAGTCATTGAAAAAGCAAGCAATTACTATAATTGAGGAGGCAAAAGGAGACATCAACAAGGCATTGGATATATATTACTCTAATTCTTGCAATCTTGGTGAAAGGGAAATATCAGTTCAAGGGGAATGCAAAGTTGACAGACCTTTAGAGAAGAAGTATGTGTCAAAAGAGTTGAATGTTATACCTGATATTTCTATGCATAGAGTATTAAGAGATAATGTAGATGCAACTCATGTATCACTACCATCTGATAAATACAACCCCAAAGAACATGGTTTGTGTTGATTTTATTTTATTTTATCCCTCCTCCCCCTACCACTAAATATACTCTGTTTAGAAGTAATTTGCACTTTATATTTGCACTTTTTAGTCAAGGTCTGTTTTGTAAAATGTGTGTACAACTGGCATAAATGCGCAGCGTGTTGGAGAGATGGACAACCGGCGCCATATTTACATCTTGCACGAACCTTCAGCCTGCTTGAGGATGAGAAAGGAAAGATAAAAGCTACTTCCATACTATGCAACATGTTCAGAAGGTCCTTTCATACTGATCATGCTCTTTGTATTATCCATTTCCCCCTTTTTTTTTTTTTTTTTCTTTTCGGAATAAGGAAACAGTTTTACCAGTATTTGGCTGATTGAGAAACATTACGTATGTGCAATGTTTCTATTACACAGTTTGTTGGTCTTGTCTCCAGAAGACGTGCTTCCTGCTGTGTATCTATGTACAAACAAAATTGCTGCAGACCATGAAAATGTGGTAGGTTTATTTCCAGTATTGATATTTTGGAAGCTTTTACTTTCACCATATTTAGCCTCGATGAGATTGAAACTTTAACTCAGTATTTATAAAATACAACCTTTATAGTTTATACTGTCCCTGTGGTTGTGTTTGGTGTCAAGATTGAAAAGCTCTCTTCACTTGAAAGTGTTGAACCTGAGTTCCTTAAAAACACACACTCATATTTTATTTTAGCCCTTCATTATTGTTGTTTCTTTGGATCAAAACCCACCAATTTTCACTCCTTGGCTTTTGAATGTTTATTCCTTTTTATTTTGATCCTCCTTTTCTTTAGATCATGGCAGCAAGGAGTGTAACCTTGGTTTCAAAACTATAGTTATTATTTATTTATTTGTTGGTAAATAACACATGGGCATACTGATTAAAAAAAATAGCCTCTGTAATCCAGAAGCCAATTTCTGGTTTTCCTATGGAAAAGTACAAAACTATTTCTGGTTGTTAATAATTTATGTTTCTTTAGCTTCTATGTGGTAATGAGGGTTATTATGCACAAATAAATATTGGAGTCTACTATGTGGCAATGAGGGTTATTATGCACAAATAAAGATCCATGCGACATGCCTTTAATGCAGGAACTAAATATTGGTGGAAGTTTAGTCACTACAGCACTCGAAGAGGCATGTGGGACAAACCGATTGAAAATAAAGGAGATGTATAATAAACTGGGCGACCTTGGTTGGATGATTTTTATAGTTTTTGGCTTTTAAACTAAACCTATATATCAGTTGAAGATTTTGAATGATTGAAATAATCTGGGATTTTAAAGGTGATGTTGCTCAAGAGTGTCGTCAAACACAGAGATTGCTTGCACCACCTACACCGCTTCTAATTAAGGATATTTACTCTGCACTGCGAAAGATAAGGTGTTAACTGTTCTGTTTCTTATTGTAATTCATAGCATTACTAGGGGTATAATTAAATATATCACTCAATGGTTTGCTCCTCAGATGTTTAGTTGAGAATTATTATTGTTCACGATGAGCCTTGATGTGATAGTAACTTGTCATTCACTTCAGATTATTTAATTTAAATGTATGTATATTATTATGAACCTGAGTTCCTCGTAACAGAAGTCCTAGGCATTGACTTAACTAGATGATATATCTTAGAGTATATTAAAGTAAGTGTTCATCGAGCAGTATTGGATTGTGGTAGTCGTAGTAATTAATATAAATTGTTTGAATATTTGACTTGTTGGCTTGATGTTTCAATCAAGTTAGCGCGTTCTTGTCCCTTTGAATTTTCCTAAAAAAAAGAAATTGAAACTTCCTCATAGAGGGTTGACTGGGTTGCCCCCCTGCCCAACTTAAGTTTTGGTCTTACAAATTATGCTTTTTTTTTGGGAATTCTACATATACAGAAATAGAAGCACAAACAAGAATTAAAGCCTCGATCTATAAACCAAACTGCACAAATATTTGGGGAATCTTCCGATTATTGATAAAACCAAACTGTACAGATCATGTTTGGTGATGGAAGTGTTCTCAAAGATCCAGAGATGTTGAGGAAGATGGTCACTTGGATTAACTTTTTAGCAGTCTTACTTGTTGACATTACCTTCTCTATGTAGCATATATGTCATGTACTCTTTATCAACCGCACACTAGGAAGTTATTTACATGTACCTTTCAAAAGAGCTCCAGGTTGTGGCATGTTATACAGTGATCATGGTCACTATTAGGAATTTAGGAGACCAATTTCTTGTTTTGATATCTTTCTTGGAGGTAATCTTGATTCCAGAACAAGTGCTCCAAATTCAGACAATTATAAAGTAAAGGGGCCAATTGTAAAATTTATTTATCTTATGCTTTTATTGCTTTTCCTTCTATGTTAGTTCTTTCATTTTTTTTCTATTTAAATCTTTAAGTATTGTTCTACATGTTCTTATGTAGTACTCATCAGTGTACAAACAGGCAATGGAAGCACATTACGAAAGAAAGGCATCATTCTTCATCTCATGCGTTCTTGCCGTGAAAAGGAGATGAAGTTTCTTGTTCGAACCTTGGTAAATATCCCCTGTTTCTGAGTGCAAAGTAGTTTAGATGGAGGGGAGTTTATTCCATTTCTAGGTTATAGCGTGCCATAAGTCTCACTAAGGGCTATAAATTTAATATAGGTATTTGTTTTGTATTTTAGTCAAATTTATAGATAAATGTAAACTGATTGTCTGCGGGAAAGAAGAGGTATTGCTAGGTCTAAGAATTTTGGATTTATGTCTATCTGATATTGGAAAAATGAGAATGTCATGTTTTATGCAACTTTTCGGACTTCGCATATTTGGTGGTGTTCACAAATATGAGAGAAAGAAGGGTGTATTTGGACCAGAAAAGAATGAGAGAGTCCCCGAATGAAGCACACCATAGCTTATTCTCATCCTCTCAGGAACCCATCCTATGTGTTAATTTATTCTTCAATCCGTCATTCCTCGATTAATCACCTAGAGTTTATCCCCAAGTTATCACTCTCGATTCTAGGGTCTTAACCTACTTGATTTACATGAATTTCCTTAATAGTTTTGCACTTTTATTTCAACATTGATTTTTCTCTTGTTATGGTATTACTTGCCTCTTTGTATAATGTATATATCATTTGTGTATAATAATCCAAGACATTTTCATCGAATAAAATAATATATATAATCTTGGAAAATATGTTTATGTTTGCCTTTGAAGATAATCCAGCAGAGAGGGAAAAATGATAGTGAGCGAATCCTATTTCTGAAGTTAATCATTTCATAGCGTTGAGGTCCTTCATGTGAAAAGGCCAAAGCATTTGACTCTAGGTTTTCCTCGATATTGAATATTTTGTGTTAATATGGTGATGTCAACAACTTTCCTCTCTTGTGAGTATACCAAGGAAAGATACAAGGAATTTTATTTTGCTTACCAGATAATCAAGTTGAGAACTAGACAGTGCCCTTGCATGCCATATCTATCTTCTGTCCACCTTCAATTTGGATATTTGAGAGCTTCAATAGTCAATGCGTAATAGTGTCTTAAAATTAAAAATGCTTGTTATACTTTATGTTGTAACCAGAGTTAAAAAATTAGATTCCAAATTATCAATATTAAAATTATCATTGTTTTTTTTATTAGACATTTCTTTTATTATATGTTGTTATGTATGTGATGTATCCTGTATCTCTATGTAACTTTTCAGATTTGTTAGTTGTAAATTGTAATACATTAGTAAAATAACTGTATTTAGTTACAGCTGGCACTCTCTGTTAGCTACATAACAGTTCTCCTATATATATAGCATTGATATAATAGTTTTACATTCAGTTAATCATAATACAGATTACACACTTTCTGTTCTCTGTTTTCTCTCAAATTTTGGAACTATGTGAAGTTAGTTCATCAATAACCATACCTGGCTAGACTGATGGTCTTCTCTCTCAAAACATATTTCAATATTTACTATTCTGACTAAGTTTACACATATGATGGTGGATGATTATATTTATGAAATACCCTTTTTTCTAGATTTTATCTCTGCATGCAAGTGTCCTTTCTTCTCAAATGTGCTTCTTGTGTAGGTCAGGAACTTGAGGATTGGGGCAATGCTTAGAACTGTTTTGCCTGCATTGGCTCATGCTGTTGTTATGAATTCTCGCCCAACTGTGTACGAAGAAGGAACAGCAGAAAATTTGAAGGCAGCGCTTCAGGTCTATTTTGGAATCATTTGCTTTTTTTTTTTACTATGACCAATTTATGTTATTTTACTTTTCTGTCTATTTTTGTAATGGTTGATATTATTTTTTTCATAATGGTTACTTTTTATATGGCATTTTATGTGTAGAGGTTTAGAGGAGCTTTCGTTTAGTGGGACAATAGGAAACATAGGATAGGATAACCTCATTGGATAATCTATGGCGAAAGGTGTATGAATGACACTATTCTTTTAAATCCATTTGTATATCTAGGAAAGGGACACTTTAATTTTTCCTTTTCAACAAAAGTAGAAGTACTACAAAAAAAGGGTTCAGGAACAGATGATTATAAGTTCTACTTAGAGAAAGGAAAATATAATACAAGCTAATCATACAATAAAGCACACCAGTTATGCAAAGTTTGCCAATCCTAGCCGTTCTGTGTAATCTTGCACTTGATCTGAATTATGACGTAATGCCAATGAAAACGTGATTTCAGAGGTAAATGCAATCCTCAAATTTTCCTGATCCAACTCCCCAAATAATTCGAGTGCCATGCTCTCACCTAGTAGCATCAGAGATTTCACACTCATGAGCTCTTTATCTCTTACATTCCTGCCAAAACCTCTAAATCTAACAAACATTCCTGTCAAATTCAGAGGGTAAGCCTTATCTATGAGATCCGAAAAGCTTATTCTTTTTGTAACTACCTTCTAGGTAATGCAAAAGCAATTATATGGTAGCTTCCAGATATCTGTGCAATTTCAATGATTCGGTGATCTGTAGTTCAACTATTAGCTTTCTCGATTCCTTTTCATTTATCTAACATTCATGTTTGTCCAAACATTGAATGTTTACCATTCATCTTTTGCCAATATAAGGACTTATAGCTATTCTCCAAAATATGCTTTGAAAGCTTTTATGTGGAAAGATGAAGCTACATGCACAGTTGTCAGTTTTATTTGTGCTGCAATGCTTGATAGGATTGACATTAATATTTTGTTACATGCTCATAAGGTTCATGGGACTTGTTTTGTGTGTGAAAAATTCTCTAATAGAAATAGATCTATTTCTTTTACTAATGATTTTTCCCACCTTTCCAGGTCCTTTCTGTGGCAGTTGTTGAAGCATATAACATACTGCCAAATTTGGTAAGTATTTAATATTTGAATAGTTGGTCTTACCCATATATAGGTTTTATGACTGGAATTGTGAGGAGAGTTAGTGACACACTCTTAATTAGTGGATGAAATTTATATGGGTTCCGCTTTCTTTTTGGTAGAATTCACTCCTTCATTGGTTAGAGCCACATGAATTTCAGTCAATAATAACGGGTTTGTTGAAAGAATGTATTGCTAGAATTTCTCTTGAAACTATTGTATTATTGAGCTCATTAAGTTATTGTACGTTACTCCTATGAGGAGTGATAGTAACACTAATTTCAACACACTCTTGTTGGATAAAATTTATGTAGGTCCCGCTATTTTGAAAACAACTATTAGTGGGATAACTTATGGGACAACCAAAGACATACGAAGAAAAGTAAGAATTGACATGAAAACCAAACCAATAGAGAGAGAAAGTAAAAAACACAATGTGAGTATGAGAGAGAAAGTTTTCATAAAGTGGTTGTACAAATATCATTTCTCTTTTGAAAATGGGTCCCACAAAGAGTTGAGACGGCTCACATGAATTTCACCCAACAAGAGAGGGAGTGTTAGAGAGTGTGGGATGGCACTCACTTTTAAACAAATTTTCAGGCCATATCACATTTAATGTAGATTCTCAACACACACCCTTAATGCCTAGGATTGGACATTTGGAGCGTGACCCGAATAACCCGTTAGCCGGTGATCCAATGGATTGTAGATAGGAAAATCATCCATAATGAGACTCTTAGCAATGTGAATGTCCTATAATTTTATTCATGTTAAAATGTTCTTAATTTCTCTTGATGGTCATCTTAGAATTTGGGTTGGGCATAACCCAATTCTCACAAAACCGGCTTGTAAAGTAAGGATTGCCCACCACTTATAAACATGTTTGAAGGCCTTACAAAATCAAATGTGAGACTCTTTACGTGTCTTATTTGTTTGTGTAAATGCTGACATCTTGAGGATAATCTCTACCTAGTTTTGGCCTTGTATGAGCAATAATGCAGTATTCTGATGATGTTTCATATTTTCATTGTCTTTTTATGCAGGATATCATAGTACCAACTCTCATGAACAAAGGCATTGAGTTTTCAGTTTCAAGTTTATCAATGGTTCCAGGAATCCCAATCAAGCCTATGCTTGCAAAGTATATACTATTTCATATATAGGCCCTGTTTGTATACTATTTTATGTATTGGCTCTCTCCTGAGTGCTTTATGATTAATTTCAAAGTTTCTAGAACCTTCTTTTCTTAACTCAAGAGTAATCACTTTGGAAACACAGTCCAGATTCTTTTTCTTATAGTAATGTATTTTCCTTTTTATTTTTCTTTGTAGGATCACCAATGGCATTCCCCAAGCATTGAAGCTATTTCAAAATAAAGCATTCACATGTGAATATAAGTATGTCTTATTCTTTAATTACTTACTTTCCTTTAACTTTATTATCTCCATGTCTTCTTTGAGATCTAATTGCATAACCATGGACACGGTATAGCAAGTAATCATTTAAAATCTTGTTTGCTTGGATGTGTATATAAAATAATACCGGGTGATATGAAGTTTTGACCTACATTATTACTTCTACATGCCTTGAAAATTGAAAGTGATTGCTATAGCAATAGAGCATTTAATATGATGAATCTAGTAGAATTTTAGTGTATGCCTGCTCAGGCATTTCTCTATAGAGTTTTATCAAAACACATGGTAAACACATTTTAGACTGATTTTTTAATCATCAAGATATAGTGAGATGAATAATAATAATAATAATAATAATAATAATAAAAAATTAATCAATCCCAATGAAATAAATTCCTTGAAATTAGCTGAACCCAAGTTATGTACCTTTTCAAGATGAGCTTAAAGGTAGGAGTGCAGTGCAAGGCAAACTCATTATATAATTATTGATTGCAAATTCAAAACTGAACAATTAACATTCTGTCATGCAAATTTTGATTTCCAAATCTTATTTGTAACTTATTAAAAATGATTTCTAATCTGGCTATATAGTTGTTTTATTCTTCAGCCATTAGTTTGGTATTAGAGTCATTAACACTAGTGTGAACTAGTTCCTGATGCATTATTGCACTTAACACCAACACTTGCATTTCTCTTCTGACCATGTCATAAGATAAATTTTACCTATTTGATGATATAGTGAATACTTATGGTTGTGATGAAACTGTAATGCTCATTTTACATTGACTACTTGCATTATTTTACAAAAATGAAGCAGTAAGGAATGCAAAATTTTAAACTGTAACATTTGTAATCTCTTTCAACTCCAAAGTTCTTGTGAGAAATCATATCTTCGTGCATATAATTGAAATGTCCGATCTTGTATTCTACTGGTGATACTTTTCAATTCAGTGATTGATAGGATTCAATTTAGTATTAGAACTGAAATAGTAAAATTATGATGAGAAAGGGAAATATTATTTCTGAATAATGAATAATCCAGTTAGAGTTCAAATGGGATCTAACTGTCGATTACAATGGTTGAAACGGAAATTGTAAATGCAGAAAAAATAAAGATAGCCTAGGTATTTTGAGACACCTAGAATCTCCCAATGTAGTGAGACTACGTACTAAATTCCTGCCCTCAGATACTGAACATTCCTTCTCTATATAACCATCAGATCCAGAATCTCTCTCCTATGCCACCTGTCCACTAATCATGCGCCTCCCCCACTAAATCAGTTATGAGATTTTGATTCTCTACATTACTGTTTTGATTCTCTGCATTACTGTTTTGATTCTTTACATTACTGTTTTGATTCTCTCCATTATTGTTCCCAAGTTTCCTTTTATAGACTCTCAAAACTATCAGTGATTTTATTGGATATTGAGATTTGTTGGGAAAGGACGAACTGTACCTCTTTTTCATATGACTTGCTAAGCTAAGATAAATGTATCTCCAGGTATGATGGTCAGCGAGCTCAAATTCACAAATTAGTTGATGGATCAGTTCTTGTTTTTTCAAGAAATGGAGATGAATCAACTTCGAGATTCCCTGATCTGGTTGACATGATAAAGGAATCTTGCAAGCCTGTTGCATCAACTTTCATAATTGATGCCGAGGTACACAGCTGTTTTCTGCCATATAATAATTTTTATTTGCTCTTGCTAGTTAATCTTCTGTTATTCCATCCTAATTTTATGGTTTTTGTTCCTTTCAGGTTGTTGGCATTGATAGAAAAAATGGATGTAGGATTATGTCTTTCCAGGAGCTATCTTCACGTGGGAGAGGAGGCAAGGATACTTTAGTCACCAAAGAGAGCATAAAGGTCAGTAACTTGCATGGATAAAAGAAAGAGAAACACATTCGTGCTTAAAAGAATTCCATGACGTAGAGAAGAATTATGGAGAGAAATCTGAATCTATATGTTTTATTTCTAACCATGTTCTGAATCACATTAGTTATTTCAAATCTAACTAGCCGTCTCAGAATAACCACCACACTAGCAGACTAATAGTCATTGCTTAGCTAACTCAGTGGTGTATTCTCGAGTGTCCTAGAAATCTGCTACTTATGATACACAGTATTGACCATGTACTAGTAGTCATTCCCTCTCCAAAGGGAGGGTGGTTGAAAAGTAGTCAATGCCTTGTGTTTGTCTCTGCGTGAAGTAGTGAACAGAAACATGGATTAGACAAAGACTTGGTAAGGATATCATCCACTTGATCCAGTGCAGAAATATGTGTGATAGTGAGCTGCTTGCTTAGAACTTTCTCTTATATAGATCAAGCGCCCAAGTGCTTGGCACTTTAGAGCCTTTAGTTAAAACTTACCAAACATAATCATATTTTTTTCTGAAACACGGAGGATTTTTGCCCATCAAATGTTTCTTGATAATGTTGGTGGTAAGATCTATCCTTTTTTAGATAAAAATAGAAATTTATTTAGACATGAAAAAATATTACATTTGAGAAAAGAGGGTGGCAAATCCTCCTAATCTGTCATCGTTTTGTTCAAGTAGAATTCAATTATGAACACAGATCTGGAGGCAACTCGGATAATAAAACTAGACAACTAAATGACAAAATTCTACTGGCCAAATTTGGTTTCATCAATTGACTACAATTGGGTCTTTCCACCGTAGCACCTGAGTTTTTAAACATCATTGTGTATCATTTTTTCCTACATTTAGCAAGCCTTTGTGACTGTTCTGGGGGATTTCTAATATTCTTTGTACTTCTCTTCTTTGACTCTCTTTTTAGTTGAATTCTCAGGATTTGTTTTTAATATATTGTTCATGCAGGTGGGCATTTGCATCTTTGTCTTCGATATCATGTTTGCAAATGGAGAACAGTAATTATCTAAAACTTCATTTTACCCAATTTTATGAGAATTAGTTGCAAACTTGGTAGAAATTCTGATGGACCATACACAAGTAATTTTTGTTGACTGCCCTTTTCGATCATCTGTACTGTGTAAGGCAGGATAATATAGTGAATCAGTGATAAAAGGGGAGTATATGCTAAACTATCCACCTCATAAGCTTCTAATCCATCATATTTTTGGTGTATCGATGGACAGTATGCAAGATGGTGTAATTAATGTTATATTGTGTAACCTATAAAAACAGATAGCGTAAAAATGTTACATTTTCTTTACTTATTAATTGGTTTTGCAGTTAATCAATGATGATTAAGCTATGGATCTCAAGTTAAAGGAAAGTAGATGAATATAAGCAAAATTTTTATAATATTAAAGACACTTAGATTATTTGTTTTTAGCAGTTGATATTGTGTTTCATATACAGTCTTGCTGATCCATTGAAGTACTGTTTGCAGGTTACTGGGTTTCCCTCTCCGCCTAAGACGAAAGTGTATGCATCTGGTTGTTTAGATTATGAATCTTCTGCATTTTCATGCAAGACAAAATGTACTGTTACTCATAATTACACTTTGTTAATGCTTTTTCATGTCTTCAAATTTATACAGATCTGAAGGCTTTGTTCTATGATGAACGACCTGGGTATTTTGAATATGCAAAAGAAACATCTGTGAGTGTTTAAGTTTACTGTTGTTATTTTCTTTTTTTCTTTCTTCAGTGGACCTCACTTAATGTGCTTATGTACAAATGAATACTTCAATTGTAGATAGAAGCAGATGATGCTTGCTTAACATGTGAAGCCACATTAACTAGAATAAATGCTTTCCTTGAAGATGCACTGCACTCTTCATGTGAAGGAATTATGGTGAAAACGTTGGATATTGATGCTGGGTATTCTCCATCGAAGCGTTCTGACAAATGGTTAAAGGTTATTATTTGTGTTACAGTACTTTGGTTGCTTTATACAATATACACACAGAGAAAGGGATATTGAACCTGTCTAATGTCCCATGGCATCATTTTATAGGTCAAACGAGATTATGTGGAAGGATTAAATGATACTCTTGATTTAGTACCAATTGGTGCTTGGCATGGAAATGGAAGGAAAGCTGGATGGTAGTTTATCATCTCTTTCTTTTTTATGAATGCTGAAATCTTTTAAGACAATGCAATGAAACTGGAAAGAAAAAAAAAATTAAACCATTTTCTCTTGCATTACTGCATAAGAGTATGGTTTGAACTTTGAATGGTGCGAAGCTCCTTTTTATAACTCCATTTATAATTTCATTTGATGAACACAAACTTTAGAACTTCATGTAATACATTAGAACTTTGTTAACATATATCATATAGAAAAGAAAGATGCAGAAAAAGGACCCTGCGGTTTTCATGGCCTCGTGATATTTTGTTTTACGTAGGGAGCTTGATACTGTGATTGATGTTGTTAGTTGTAACTAAAGGTCACGGGTTCCAGTTCTGGAATCAATCTCATACAATATGTATGATAAGAGTTCTCAACCACGGATATGCAATGACTCCGACGGTTCCCTAGAGTCCGCCATGACCAGAGCACTATAGCACTAGATGCCTTTTGTTTATGATAATTTTTTATAAGTGAGTGAGTTACTGCACTGTTGTTGTTCTGAATCTTTTACTTCACAGGTATAGTCCATTTCTCATGGCATGTTTCAATCCTGAAACTGAAGAGTATCAAAGTGTGTGCCGAGTAATGTCTGGGTTCACAGACTCTTTTTACATTGAGGTACAAGTAGTTTTGACATATCCTTTGAAATATTCTGGGCATGCTAATCATGCATCTATGGTAGAAGATGCAGAACCCTATGGGCTGTGCCAGCTAGCACTGAAGTACCCTAGACATTTTGTCTAGAAAGTTAAAGGATATTATGATAGTTTTTTATTTCACAGTTCTTTCACTTAAAGTCGTTAATATGCCATATCAATGTTACTTTTGCTTGCATAGATCGTTATAGATGATATTTTGCTTTTTTAATGTTGACTTTTACAAGTTAGTAGTCATTACATTAGCCATTATATTGGTCATTCATGTTCGGGAAGATAGAACACGAGGACACTTAAATGAACAATAATTTGGACCTTGAAGACCAGAGTAATTTTTTATGGCAGGGGAGACAGCCTGTTTTGTTACATAATCAGAATATTTAAAATCAAATAGCAGAATAATCACATATTTTGGTTACCTCCCTGGCTCACCACGCTCTTTGGGACATCCTTGAGGAAATTATGTTTTTCATATTTGTAATTATTTTTTTGCAGTTTGGAGCAAGTGGAAGTTAGTATAAATTTGCTTAGGACTTAATATGAAACAAAATTTTGACAAATGAAGGTCATTTACTTTTCACTATATATATATTAGTTTCAGCCTACTGGCTGCGTTTAGCATGAACTTGGGCGTAGGTAGGAGAAAGAAACAGGGGACCAGGGCTGAGAAAGTATGATCAAAGCAAAAAAAAGCTTTTAGTGAGAACCTAGTTTTTATTGATATCATGAGTTTTTAACTTTATCCTGTTGTAGTAATAGCACAAGGCTAAACTGACCCCTCGTCGGGTTTTAACTAGAGTTTTCAAGACACCGCACAATGATTGTTAACTGAAGATGCACAAAGCTATTACTTCTTTTTGAAGCTTTTAACTTGGTGGAAACATTCTTTTATCATCATTGACATGAATATTGACATTGTGATGCAGATGAAAGAATTCTTATCTGAGGACAAATTGTTGTCAAAAAAGCCGCCATATTATCAAACAGGAGAGACACCAGACATGTGGTTTTGTCCACAACTTGTTTGGGAAATAAGAGGTGCAGACTTTACAGTATCCCCAGTTCACCATGCTGCCATTGGTTTGGTTCATCCTTCTAGAGGCATCTCTATCAGATTTCCAAGATTTATTTGCAGAGTGTCAGACAGAAACCCAGACGAATGCAGCACTGCTGCTGATATAGTTGAAATGTTTCATTCCCAGACTCGGAAAATGGATGTCCAAATTGAAGATTGATTGTTGGTTTGATTTCTATGTACATACTACGTTCCAAATCCAAATTATTTCTAGGCAGCTTACCAAGATGTTTCAATGTTTTGTATTTTTGTGTACCTTACAATGTATTTAACATCTTTCTTGGCTTGTAAGCTTCGTAGACAGAGCATTGACATTATGTCATGGCTTTCTTGTTCTAATATATATAGCTTTGATGCTTGATTAATGCCAAGGCCACTATAACAAAACCTTATTTCGACCTTGCTGTTATTTTGAGCATGAGTTTTCACTCCGCCTACGCTACTAAACAATCTTCGTGTTTTGGGAAGTGCGCGTTTTGACTGCACAAGTTGTCCAGAAATATGCATGAAAAATTTTGATAATTTTTTTTTGGATATGTAATTTTGAACTAATTTTAAATTAGGGGGTGGAGTAAGTAGCTTTTATTATTTTTTTTCATTTTGGTTTATTGGAAAAGTAGAGACAAAAAGAATAGTTCTAGGTGGAGCTTGCATTCTTCTTCAATGCGTGAAGGTGGAAGATGGTCGGGAACAAATATACACATCACATGCTTCTACCATTTTAACTTGAGAGCTGCATGTTTGCACATTATACTTACATGTCTAGAAATTTGTAGGACATAGTCAAAACTATAAAAAGAGACTTACAGATGAAAGAGAACTAGTCAAAAACAAGTAATTCAAAAAATAATATGTCTTGGAGATACGAGTCGAACATTTGATAGAGTAGTAAATAGATCATTTTCTATACAAAAGTTTTCTTTTTAGATTGTTAAAAATCAACATCCTAAACACACTTATTTGTGATCAACCAAAATGAAGAACTTATTCAACATGTATATTTTCAAAAAACACCAACAATCATACTCCACTACAAAAAGTATAATCATTTGAAGCTAAACTACTCTAAGTAGTTTCACATTTTGTTCCAAGAATTTTTTTATGTGGAAAACCAGGCTGAAAGCTTATAGTGCAACTTCCATGTTAGAAAAATTCTCTTCACATTTTGTTATAAATTATTAATTCTCTAATGAAAAATTTAAAAAGAAGTCCACATGAGCTTAGCTCATTTGTTAAGGGATAATGCACAATATGTGCAGGGGTCGGGGTTCGAACCCCGGACACCCCACTTATTCATCTTTAAGGTGGATTTCTCTAGCCACTAGGTTACTTGACCCAAAAAAAAAAAAATTAAAAAGAAGACGAACAACTTGAACCTTTTTTTTTTTTTTTTTTTTTAAAGAGGAACAACTTGAACTTAAATTTGCAATTTAAATTTCATCCATATATATGTTTGTCTTGCACTTCAAGCAATATCTTATAAATTATTAATTCTCTAATAAACAATTTAAAATGAATGAGAAGCAAGAAACTTAATCCTTATGTCATATAAGACTTGACAAGCAAGAAAACTAAAAGGACTTGTTTGGGACTTTTGAAACTTAAAGGACTTGTTTGGGACTTTTGAAACTTAAAAGACCACTTTGAGAAAAATAAAAAACTTAAAGGACCTTTAGATGCATTTCACCTATAATTTAATTACACTTGTAGAAAACTGGACATTTGTGTATTGAACATTTATACATTCATTTTTTTAAGGGATTTATATTTTATACGTTCTTATTTATAAGCTCAAACCTAAATTATAAATAATTATAAATAAATTTATATTTTCATCGTGACCCTTATTTATATGCTCATCCTTACCCTTATTATTTTATATGCTCTACGTTACAAATTTCTTTTGACGTGAAATAGTTATTGTGGGTAATGCATATACATAGATAATATACAAACTATAACCAAAAAAAGATAATAATATATAAATTATAACCAAAAAAGATAATAACTTCATCAGAAAAGTCATTATCATAAATTTACCATAGAATTTTCCTTTTTCTAATTCCTAATTAACATACTAATATATTACATTTAAAATATTTTCTTGTTTTAATTTATTGTGTCTATTGTTATTGCAATTGAGTTTATGTTGTGTCTGAGGAGTGCTAAAGTGTGTGTCAGAAGCAAAAAAATAAGTTGTAGTCCCTATATAGGAGAATGCTCACGAATGTTATGATAAAAACAATGTTTAAGATAAAACCATGTTTATTAATTTTTCATATTAATAAATATAAAAACAATGTTATGATACAAAAGTAAATCCAATCATCAATAGATTTTAAGGATGTGAGCTTCTCCTTCATACATATAAACCCAAAATTATGATTAAAAAAACAAATTCAATTAAGGATTTAAGCATCTACCAAGATAAAGATTTTTTCTAAACTAGTTAATCAAGGAAATTACAATTACTGAAGTGAGTCGTTAAATTAGACAAACTATGGAGGGTGATTGACTAGCAGCTATATTGAATTCAAAGGATCAAAATCAGTTTCATCCAGTTTTGATAATATATGAAATTAAAGGGTGGTATTATGGGTAGTGCATTTTAAAAACAAGAATAGAGCACATGTGTGTTAGCGTGTAAGAAAGGGATATATATTGATTTTAAAGAGCCAAACTAACCATCAAAATACATTACTAAGTGCAAAGAAGATGAGTATTGTCGGTTTAAATCTGCTTTTCAACATAACAAATGTCTTTACAATTTATTTTTTTTTTTTTTTTAATCCAATTAATTGTACTTAAAGGACATACGATACTCAAATAAATTACTAAATTGATACTCTAAGAGGTGTAATCTTAGTGTTATGAGTATGACTCTCCTACAAGACTTGCCATGCAAAAAAGTAAACAAGTGAAAGAACCACTTTACTAGTAGTCTTGATCTTCAAGAAACAACATTGTTTGTCTCACACGTCAATAAACAATCTTGCTTGTCATGTTCTACCTCTTTACAATTTTCAGTAATGTAGGAATTCTTCAACATGTAAGTTTTCAACCAACACCAACAATTTCCACCTTGATAGAAATTGATATATATACTTCCATTGTTGTCACTAACATTCATAGTTTAAAAGAACTACCATACTCTACCATAAAGAGTATACTCCACCATAAAGAGTATAATAACTTGAAACTAAACCACTGCAAGAATTTTCACATTTTTTTATTGACAATTATAGTTCAAAATTATTATTATACTCCATTTTAAGGAGTATACTTCATTCGAAACTAAATTGCTCCAAGAATATTCGTATGTCGAAAATCAGACGAAAAACTTTTGGTGCAACTTGCATGTTGACAAGAAGCTCTTCAACCACCGATATAATCTCACAACACACTTTGTATCAATGTCAACCAATGCGCGTGTACTAATCAACACCTTGTGTAATCTTGATTGTATCAACACATCCTTGAGTTGAAAATACAAAAGCCAAAATTGATTCTTCCATCCATTTTCTCCAACCCAAACTTCACAGCGGAGCTTATGATTGCAACACTTTCACAATACCACCCTTCTTTTTTGATGTGGAAAATCACATAATGCTACAGCCACGTAAGATAAAAAGAATTCTTATACCTGGTCCAAACCAAAAGCTCTGATAGTCATTATTGGAAGAAAAAACACTGACATAGAGAAAATAAAGGAACACAATTAATAATACATACAAACATAACGTGAAAACTTTGAAATTGGAGAAAAAAACAACAACCATTGTCTAACAAAAACCAAATAATAACATTATGCAAATTTTTATAACGCATATACTACTCTCAAACACACACTGAACTCATTACATCCACACCCTCCGAAGCAAATACCCAACTTCATCCCACAACATTCTAAGAAAAGGGTATAAGAGAAAAAAAGACAAATACAAGCTTAAAGTGTTTTTAATTGTTGCATCTTATAACAAAGAAATAAAGTCTATATAAGTATCAATTTGCTTGTCTTACACTTACGAAGCATTTTGTTTCCTATAAGACTTATCAAGCAAAAAAGTAAACAATTATTTACTAATTTAAAAGTTTTATTTTGTTGTAGTTTAAAAGTTATTATTTAATTAAATAAACTTAAAAGTGAAATGTGTAATTTTGATGTAAAATTTAAATTGTTTTTTTTCTTTCTTTATCTTTAAAATGAAGAAAACATTATGGAAGTTAAATAAATTTAATTTCGACAATTATTCTTCAATATTTATTTCACACTTCTTTTTTCATATAAAGCTTCACGTTTTTGTTGAGTTGTAAATGTGGGACTTGTTTCTGACACCATTTGAAAGACAAACTCCGATAGTGAAGGAAAATGAAATGAGAAAAATGGGAAAGGCTTTTTAATGTCCAAGTTCACTCATGTAAGAATCTATGACAAATTTTTTGTAATAAACCATTTTCAATGTCCAAAACCGAATAGTAAAGAACATAGAAGAATGGTTTTAAAAAAGAGAGAACATAGAAGAAGATGACGAAGGAAGACGAATCAACAATCCATATGGAGTGGTTATTCAACAACGCTCTCACACTCACTCAGAGCTTCATGCAGATTCTCTGTCCTCTTTGGAACTAACCTCCATTCTAAAATCGTCACTCCCAACCTCATTGTCGTTGCCGCATCGCACCGCCCCATCTTCCTATTGCCACCCCCTAGTTAAAGGAAAGCAGATGAATATAGGCATTGCTAATTTTTTTTAGTAATATTTAACAGTCAGATTATTCGTGTTGAGCAGTTGATAATGCGTTTCAAATACAGTCTTGCTGATCCATTGAAGTACTGTTTACAAGTTACTGGGTTTTCCTTTCTGCCTAAGACGAAAGTGTATGCATCTGGTCACAAATTAAACGATACGTACTCTTGATTTAGCACCAATTGGTCATTTGTCATGGCACGTTTCAATCCTGAAACGGGGGAGTATCAAGGTGTATGCCGAGTTATGTTTGGGTTCACCGTCTCTTTTTACATAAGACGTACAAGTAGTTTTGACAACTCCTTTGAAATATTCTGAGCATGCTAATCATGTATCCATGGTAGAAGATGCAGAATCCTCTAGACTTTTACGAGTTAGTAGTCATTACTCTTGATGATTATCTACCTAGTTTTGGCCTTGTATGAGCAATAATGCAGTATTCTGATGATGTTTCACATTTTCATTGTCTTTTTATGCTCCCAGCTCTCACATGAACAAAAGCATTGAGTTTTCAGTTTCAAGTTTATCAATGGTTCGAGGAATCCCAAGCAAGCCTATACTTGCAAAGTATATACTATTTCATATATTGGCCCCCTGCTCATGCATTTCTATATAAAGTTTCATAAGCTCAATTTTACATATTGGATGATTTAGTGAATACTTATGGTCATGAAAAATGGCACTGCTCGTTGTACACCAACTACTAGCATCATTATACAAAGTTTGTGTGCAACAAGTATAATCTGTTTCAACTCCAAAGTTCTTATGAGAAAACATATCTTCGTGCATATAATTGAAATTTCTGATCTTATTTATTCTAGTGGCATTACTTGTCTCTGTGTTGCAAAGGACGGATCGTACCGCTTTTTCATATGACTTGCTAAACTGAGATAAATGTAATTCCAGTCCAGGTATGGATCAGTCTATGTTTCATCACAAGCATCTTGGATATCCTCCTTTTCTATGTTTAAGTCTTCATTTTCATCAACCACAATTGAGTCTTTTCATTAAGGGTAGAAATTCTACCCAATTTTATTTTAATTTTACATCTCTTCCCAATTTTCATGGAACATATACAAGTAATTTTTGTCGATTGGCCTTTTTGGTTTCTATACCGTATAATGAAGGATAATAGGGTGAATCAATGATTAAAGGGGAGTATAAGATAAATTTTCCACTTAAGTTTCTAGTCTATCATATTTTTGGTATAACGATGCACAATATGTAATCTGGCTTAATTAGTGTTATATTGTGTTTAGATTAAAAAAACAGATAGGGTAAAAATGTTACAATGTCTTTTTACTTATTAATATGGCTAACGATACACACAATATTGAACCTGTCTAATGTGTCCTATGGCTTCATTTTAAAGAATCTATGCTAAAATTTATGTAATAAACCATTTTCAATTTCCCGTCTGCCTAAGAAAAAAGTGGATGCAACCGGTCACAAATTAAATGATACTCTTGATTTAGTACCAATTGGTGCTTATCATGGATGGTAATTCATCATCTTTCTTTGTTTGTGTATGTTCAAATCTTTGAAGACACTGCTTGTCTTACACTTCAAAAAACAACTTTACTTGTGAAACTTCTTCAACATGTATTATGCAATGTCTCCCTATCAATTGCGTTAAGCTCAATGTCTCTCTACCAACTGAGTTAAGCTCACGGAACATTTATATTTTTAACCAACACCAACAATATGCCTTGGAAACATTTCTATGGTATATTAAAGTTAACTATTTAAATGAAAATTATAAAATATTATTTTCAAAAAATGAAACATAATGAGGAAGATATTTAAATTTAAATTTTTAAATAATGCATTAATTTTTGCAATTTAATATCCAGCTTCATCACATCCATATCTCAACCACATTTCTTTTTTTAATATAAACCTTTGTGTTTTTGTTAACTTGTCCATGTGGGACTTGTGTTTGACAAAGACAACGTCCAATTTGTCAAAAAAAAAAAAAAGACAACGTCCAACGGCAAGAGAAAGGTGTCCAATTGTCCATGTTAATTCATGTAAGATAGAAAAATCTATGCTAAAATTTCGATACCTCAACTTTCAACCACAGTACGTACTCCCAACCTCGCTGTCGTTTCTGCGTCGCACCACCGTTTCTTCCTACTCCCACTCTCCCCTCCGACCACCGCATCATTAGCTATTACCTCAAATAGTTCGTAATAGAAGAGCTTTGTTAACATACATCAAATGGAGAAGGAAGTGGCAGAAAATGGAACCTGCATTTTTTCAGTGGCTTCGTTACATTTTGTTTTAAGTAGGGGAGCTTAATACAGTGATTGATGTTGTTAGTTGTAACTTTGATCTGGTCATGAGTTCTAGTTGTGGAATCAATTTTCAACAAGATGTATGGTAAGAGATGTCAACGATATGTATGTGCAATGGCACTCCGACCCTTCTCTGACTCTGGATCCCGCCTTGACGGGAGCACTATAGCACTATATGCCCTTTGTTTATAAGGGAACTGAATTACTGCACTGTTGTTGATCTGAATCTTTTACTTTGCAGCAGGGTGGCCCTGAAGATGGGCGACAGTCTAGGACGTCATTTTTTAGAGGCACCAAAGTTATTAATTTTCTTTGACTAATTTCATTAAAAATATATTTTTAGAGAACTTTAATTATAAATATATTTTTTGCAAGAAGAAACAGATTAGAATAATTAAGAGAGCAAAATTTTATTGTTTCGTCTAGGACACGAAAAATCTTAGGACCGATACTGCAGGCTTAGTCCATTTCTCATGGACCACACCATGGTATATTTCCGTCAGAAACTGAAGTAGTTTTGACATATCCTTTAAAATACTATGGGCATGTTAATTATGTATCTGTGTTAGAAGATGCAGAGCCCTCTGGGATATGCCATATTAGTGTTACTTTTGCTTGCATAGATCATTATAGATATTTTTAACTTTTAATGTAGACTTTTACAAATTAGTAGTCCGTCATTAGTCATTCATATTGAGAAAAATAGAACATGAAGATTCTTAAAGAACAATTTGGACCTGGAAGACCAGAGCAGTTTTTCATGGCAGAGACAACCTGTGTTGTTACATAATTAGAATGTTTAGAACCAAATATCCTAATAATCCCGTATTTTGGTTAGCACGCTCTTGGGGACATCCTTGAGGAATTATGTTTTTCAAGAGTTTGTAATTGTCCGTAGAGATATTAGAGAATACTTTTGTCGTTTGGAGTGAGTGAAAGTTTGTATATAAATTTGTTTAGAACTTCTTATGAAACAAAAATTTGACCTATGAAGGTCATTTACTCTTTACTATATATTTGCTTTGCTTCAGCCTACTATCTGGGTTTAGCATCAGGTTGAGCCTAGGTATGAGAAATAAAAGGGCTTATGGATACTATCACCAAATTCAGCACTCTCGATTTTACAAATGACTTGTCAACTTGTGGTTAAATCAATCATCTCAGAAATCACGTATAGTTGATGTGCGCAAACACTGTTAATTTCATTTTTTTATAGATGGATGATATTTTTTTTTCCGAAGGATATAGATGGATGATATTAAAAGTTGTGGATCTTGAATTATTCTTGATCATTAACTATGGGTGGAAGAAATTAATTTGGTGTTAGGATTAGATTTTGGATTCTTATTTTTCCATTGGATTCTGAAATGTTTATGTGTATCGTTAATATGTTTTTGTCTCCATAAATACCTTGTGTTGATCTCAAAATGTCAATCCAACTTATGGTCAATTTGATTGTACTATTCTTATTTTAGTATTTGAATGGAGCTTATTTTTTAAAAGAAAATTTGTTATTGTTAATAGAATTTGTTTAAGGCTATCTTTTCTTATTTAAAGGATCAGATATGGAAAAAATGCCAATCTTGGAGTGCCCGATCACTATCTCGTGCCGGTAAGGAAGTTTTGATAAAATTTGTTGCACAAGTCATCCCTTCTTACTGTATGGGAGCCTTTCTCATCCCCGCATCGCTTTGTGAAGAACTTGAGCGGATGATGAATTCATTTTACTGGGGTTCGAAAAAAATGGTCGACGAGGCATCAATTGGATGCATTGGGATTACCTCACACTTCACAAAAGTCTAGGTGGCCTTGGCTTTCGAAATTTGGAAGCTTTCAATCTATCTATGCTCGGCAAGCAAGGTTGGAAACTCTTATCCGACTCCTCCTCTTTATTCACCAGAATCCTCAAAGCTAAATACTTCCCTAGACTGGACTTCTTGGATGCTACCCTCGGTCATAATCCAAGCTATACTTGGAGGAGCTTATGGAGTACTCAATCTTTACTTACTTTGGGCCATAGATGGAAGATTGGAGATGGTTCTAAGATTAATGTGTGGAGTATGCCGTGGATCCGCAACCTTCTCTCTCTCAAACCATCCACTTCACCGCCACTACACCAAGAAGACCTCACGGTAAATTCTTTGTTGAGTGCTGACTTGAACTCTTGGGACACTACTTTGGTGCAATCTCTTTTTAATGATGCAGAAGCTGCTGCCATTTTGTCAACTCCTCTCTTTGCTCGTTCCAGTTCTGATATTCGAATTTGGAAAGTCACGGTAGATGGTACATACACCGTCAAGTCAGCTTATCGGATCTGTTCTGACTTACTTCTTGCTACACCCCTATTCGCAATAATCTAAGCTGGAATACTATTTGGAACTTGAGAATTCCACCCCGTATTCGATCCTTCATGTGGCGCCTTGCTCATCAATGCTTGCCTACTAGAGTAAATCTTCTCACTCGAGGCATCCCTTACGAGGAAACTTGAGTTTGTTGCGATACCTTAGCTGAATCACATATGCATCTGTTTTTTGTTTGCACCAAGGCGTCAAATTGTTGGAAGCAAATTGGCCTGCACTCTCTCGTCCAGAATTTTCTCTTAACGGCACATAACTTTTCTGTTATGCTCTTTGATTTATTGAACAGATTTTCCTTGCAGTTGGTAGCTACGTTCTTGTGGAGTCTATGGAAGAACCAGAATTCAAAGCTTTGGGAAGACAAAGAAAACTCCTCGGAATTCATCGTTACACGAGCAAAGACTACAATTAATGAATGGAGTTGTATGCAAAGAGCAAAGTTACCGTTGAATAATGTGGATACCTCTCTTAGTTGGAGTAGACCGTCGGAGGGCACAATCAAATGTAATGTTGATGTCGCTTCCTTTAATAATAACTCAATCATGGGGTATGCTTCAGAAACACTTCATGTGTACTCATTCTTGGCAAATTCGATTATTATTATTCCTTCACTACGGTCATGGAAGCTGAAACCATCGGCTTGTTGGAAGCTATCAAAGAGGCCATATCAACTGGAATGCACGCTGTCAGGTATGAAACTGATTGCAAATCAATACCTGATGCACCTTCTGTCAATAATATCCCTCAAAATGAATTTGGTGATCTCACATCTCGATGTAAGAGCCTCTTGCTCAATAGAACCGGCTTTGTAGTGTCGTATGTTCGGAGGCAAGCTAATAAGGTTGCTCATAGTATTGCTAGAGCTTCCTTATGTCATCCTAGCCTCCATATATTTAATGTTGTGCCTTCTACTTTGTACTCCTTAATTATTAATGGAATGGCTTAATATAGCCTTTACTCAAAAAAAAAAATATAGAATTTGTTTCAAAACTAGAACCACTTAGAGCAAAATTATATGATTCCCTAATTATACAACGTTGATAAAATTATTTTGTAGCTCAAGAACTTTGAAGATTAAAGATGCTTTTTATAACATCGAAATTTCTAAAGAGCAATTGTTAAGAAATCAAATATAGTAAAAACATTTTGGGAATTGTAGAGTCAAATCTTTAAAAATCCAAGAAAAATGCTCTTTTGAATATATTATTACTTCCGTCCCTAGTTATAGGATCTTTTTGCCAAAATCACGAAAATTAAAAAAGTTAATAATAGTATTAAATTTGTTTATAATTACTATTGTTTTTACAATTTTATCCTTAAGAGAGAGTTAGTTTATGTTTTCAACATAATATTTATTGTTTATTAAAGAAAAAGATGCAAAATAAATAGGGGTATGGAGGTAAAGAAATAATTAATATAATTGGAAATAGCAAAGCAGTCTTATAAAAGTGGACAAAAAAAATTCTCAAAAAGATCTTATAATTAGGGACGGAGGTAGTACTTTCTATTTGTATTTCTCTTTGTATTTATTAACAAGTGTCCTTATAGCTTTGTTAGCATGACACTATCTAATTTGGACCGTTGAACTAATCTGTAACGTTCTCCCGCATATGTTGTCGAATTTCACCGAGTCAATTGCAAGAGTGCACCCTTATATAAATGTAGCTTCATGCCTCACCCAAGGTACAATCAAATTTTCACCATTTGTGCACACATATCCTTCCTCATTCTCTCACTAACTTGAGTGTTGGACTGTTAACATGTTTTCAAGGTTTCTTCCCCCTTCATCGAAGAACCTCCTCCTTCACACCAGAGAACCACTTCCAACACATTGGAAATCGTCTTGCACTCTCACTCTCAAAGATTACTCATCATTCTGGTCTACTCCAAGTCAAATGTTGCAAGTACATAGCATACTAAGAACTCTTAACCCTAGACCAAACCAAAAGTTATGATATCAGTTGTTGGGGAAAACCAAAATAGAGAAAATAAAGGAACACAATCATAACATAAAAACATAACATGAAAAATCCATAATCAAAGTAAAAGTCATGACCATTATCTAATGACACAATAACACTATGCAAATCTTTACAACATATACTACTCTCAAGCCCTCACCGACCCCGTACACCCACATAATGACAGCTAGAAAATAACATTATATGCAAATCTTTACAACATATACTACTCTCAAACATTCACCGACCCCAAACACCTACACATTCAAAAGCAAATACTTAACTACATTTCACAACACTCTAAGATAGAAGAATAGGAGAGGAAAAAACATTTAGAGGCAAGCTTAAAATATTTCTGTAAAATGCATTTTGTAGCGAAGAAATAGAGCGCTCCGTTTGTAATTAATGTTCTATTGTGTTTAGATCTAGAAAAACAAATAGGGTAAAATTGTTATATTTTCTTAACTTATTTAATCAGTGTTGCAGTTAATCAATAATGATTAAGCCGTGGATCACAAATTAAAGGAAAAGTAGATGAACGTAGACATTGTTATTTATCTATTTTTATTATTTAAGACGCTCAGATTATTCGTGATAAGAAGTTGATATTGTTATCCATTGAAGTACTGTTTGCAAGTTTTCTTCTATGCCTAAGAAGAAAGTGTATGCATCTGGTCACCAATTAAACGATCCTCTTTATTTATTACCAATCGGTGGATGGCATGGAAAGGGAAGGAAAGCTGGATGGTAGTTTAGCATCTCAATCTTTATGTCTGTTGAAATCTTGACAATAAATCAATTAAACAAAGCTGGATGGCATTTTTCTTTCAAAAATACAATTAATGAAATTGGAAAAACCAATTAAAGCATTTTCTCTCTCACATTACTACATTACATTAGCTCTATCAATTACCAACACTCCACTGGCTCGTTTGATGGTTGTAAAGACATGATATAAAATAGAGTTTAATAGATACACAATATGATATGAATAAGATAAACATTCATCATATCGAGTGTTTGAACATGATAACAAATAGATATTATTATTTTATTAAAATAAATGAGAAATTTACTTTTGTAATTAATTAAATATTTTAAGAAAAATATGTAATTAATTATAAATAAGTAAGAAATGACACAACATTTTAAAAATGACATAATATCAGGATAATAAATAAGGAATGAATTTCTAATCATGTCATAATAGATTTTAACGCAGTTTATACTCAAGATAAAAATTATAAAGACAATTCAGGATAGGATAAGAAAATGGTTTATTTTAATCTTATCTATCGTGTGCATCAAACATGAGATTTAAATATCATATCATAACTCTCTATCTTGACCATCAAACGATCTCTAAATGCTTAAACTGATAAATGGAGACCTAAGAATAAAGATATAATAATTTGTCAGATATTAGGTAGTAAAAAAGAAGGATCTAGGCTAATAACTAAGAAAAAATTCCAAATTAATTAGTTTATGTTGTGTCAGAAGAGTGCTAAATTGTGCGAAGTAAAAAGTAAAAATAAAAAATTGTAGTATAATAATTAATGTAAAAGCAATGTTATGATAGAGAGATAAATCCAATCATCAAAAAAATTTAAGCATGTATGCTTCTCTTTAATACATATAAAACCGACATCATGATAAAAAAAATTAAAAAATAAATAAATAAAAAAAGCTAATTAAGGATGTAAGCTTCTAAAAAATATTTATGTAGATAAAAAAAAAAATATTGTGATGAGAAGTGAGTTGTTAATATATGCAAACAATGTCGATTTTGAGATTGATTTTAAAATTAGCCGGATGCTTTCCATTCTCGTAGGAAAGATGTCTCTGAGTTTGGTCATATTATCGCCTCTTGCAAATCTCTATTTATCACATATCTATGGCGGCGTGTGACGTGGCAGACAGCAAAGATGTGTCGTTCCAGATGCTGAGTCAGAAAGTTAGAGGGACGAAAACCAAAAAACAAAATTTGTAGAGGGATCAAAACTAAAAAACCAGAAGACAAAAAACCAGAAGAAAAAAAATCCAAAAAAATCTTCTTTTTCTTCATTTTATTTCTTCTTCATCATCTTTAACACAACTTTCATCAACATTTATAAAAATCCAGAAGAAAAAAATTGAAAAACAACAACCATCAACAACATCATTATCATCATCATCATCTATGAGAATTAGTTGCAAAATTGGTAGAAATTCTCATGGACCATATACAATTAATTTTTGCTGGCAGGATGATAAAGTGAATCCAGTGATCAAAGAGAGTATATGCTATGGTTTCATTTTATAGGTCAAGCGATATCATGTGGAAGAACTAAATTAACGATACTCTTGATTTAGTGCCAATTGGGCTTGGCATGGAAATGGAAGGAAAGCTGAATGGTATTTTATCATCTTTTTTTGTGTTCAAATATTTTTAAAGACACTGAAATGAAACTGAAAAAAATTGGTTTAATTCATCTGTCCGGAAATATGCATTAATGCATGAAAATTTGATAAATTTTTTGGATATGTAATTTTGAACTAATGTTGGGTCTGGAGTAGGTAGCTTTTTGCTATTTTTCATCTTTGTCTGTTGGAAAAGTAGAAAACAAAAGGAATAGTTCTAGCCTCTAGGTGGAGCTTGCATGCTTCAAGATATAGAAGATGCTTGGGAACAAATATACACATCAGATGCTTCTTCCATCTTGACTTATGAGCTGCATGTCTTGCACATTACTTGTGTGCTTGCATGTCTAGAGATTTGAAGGCCATAGTATAAACTATGAAAGAGACTTATGAAAGAGAACTAGTCAAAAAGAAAAAGAATGAGACAGGGCCAGAGACAGAAATATGTAAAAGAAGGTTAAATTGTTTTTAAAATTAAATTAGTTTGAATCATTATTAAACATTGATCCAATGTTAAATTAGTTTGGATCTCATTTTAAAAAACCTAGCTCATAAAATAAGGGTGTCCAAATACATATGTAAATCCAACAACCTGAAAATTTTAATAATGTGGAACTCTAATACAACTTTAAATAACGCATGAAGGGGATCGAGGAGTGAGTGTCCTAAGGACCTAACAGATATTCCGCAACTATAACCAATTGAGCCGATTCAAGGGAACAATAATGATAACATTCTAAATCGATTTTTTTTACATTCCAAAAGTTAAATTCAAAAATGTAAAAGAAACTTAATTATTTAAAAGAAACAACTTCTAGAACTTAATTTCCAAAGGCATATACTTCTGAAATATATATAAATCGTGTAAAAAATATTTTTAAGAAATTGAGAAGATAGGTATAAAATGATGACTTGTTGGCTATGATGGAAAGGTTAAGAAATCGAGTGATAAGGAGGTCAAAGTTTCGATCCCCACCGTCAACATGAAAAAACTATTAATGTTAATCGATGTTCTTTTTTTTTTTTTTTTATCGATAGACGAAATGACAAAGTCATTATAAACTCACACATAAGTGGAGGTAACGGTGTTCGAACTCTGGTCATAGCATCTGGCCTAATAATTTCGGCATTTTGCCAGTTGAACTATCACTTTTGAATTTAATCGATGTTCTTTAATTAAAATGGGAACATGTAATGTAAAAAATCTATTATAAAATATCAATTACTCATTTATTTCTAGCGTATAAAATTAAAGTCATTAAATGAAAGAGTCAAGATTTTCACCAAAACCCTCAAATGAAAATCTCACGTTAAAGAATATGTTCTATTTATAAACATATATGTTATCTCCAAGTGACAATGTTGATAATATTGCAGACCAATAACATCATTCGACCACTTGGAGAAAACTACATGCAAAAGATTTTAAATGCAACATAGATGCTACAATTTTTTTCAGTAGCTTTGATACAATCCAGAAAATGATACGTGAAGAATAAGAAAATTTGAAATATTCTATGGCGAATGTGCATAAAGAAATTAGGGTGTAGAGCGCATCAAATTTAGGTTGATTTGATTGATAAGGAATCGACTCAAATCTTGTTGATCTAAGAAATCAACATATATTAATGTTCTACTAAATTTTGAGACGTTCTCTAATTCTTGTAAAATTGCGAAACCCAATTTATCTAAGTTTTTCTTGTAAAAAAAAAAAAAAAAAAAAAAATAGTAAACCGGTACGTTACGTGTAAAACTATCTCTCTCACACAGACAATCCTCCCTTTCCTGCGTTCAAAGTAGTGCTAGTGATCAGCACGAAGAAACAGAACACGCTCACAATTCACAGTACATTGAAAACCACCGCATAGTAACGAAACCACCCTTCGATGGCCGGAATTCGTTTGCAGCCGGAAGACTCCGACGTCTCGCAACAAGCGCGAGCTGTTGCTCTCGTCGATCTCGTCTCCGACGACGACCGTTCCATCGCCGCCGACTCATGGTCCATCAAAAGCGAGTACGGAAGCACTCTTGACGACGATCAACGCCATGCCGATGCCGCCGAAGCTCTCTCCAACGTCAACCTCCGTGCCGCATCAGATTACAGGTTCCATTGCTCATCACCTCTCTATCCGGTGAATTGATATTCGCGTTTCTTCAATTGATGATTCGTTGGTTGCAGTTTTTGGCTGATGTTAATGTTGTTATTAGATCGTGGATTCGTGATTTTGCTTAGGGTGAAATTAAAAACCGTTAATTAGTACTTAGCGAAATTGTTTTGTTTTTAATTTTTGGGGAATTGAGGTGTAGTTAATAGTTAAGATCTGATTTATTTGATTTGCTTCGGTTTTGCAATTTATGGCGGTTAAGGTGGTTTATATTTGATGTTGATTGGTAATGTGTGGATCTGAATCGTAGCTGTGTGAATTTTGGAATTTAGAATTTACATTTTAGGGTTCATAATTGGGAACTGTCGTTTTGAGTTATCCGACACGACACCAACACATGTGATTACATTGACTTGTGTCATTTTCTCAAATTATTATCGGTGCGACGTGTCAGTGTTCGTGTCATGTCCGGTGTCCATGCTTCGTAGGTTCGGATTGATTTACTAATGCTGACTGTTGTTTATACTTGAATCATTCGTGTGTGTGCAGTTCTGACAAGGATGAACCCGATGCTGAGGCAGTTTCATCAATGCTGGGATTTCAGAGTTACTGGGATGCTGCATATACAGACGAGCTTACAAATTTTCATGAACACGGTCATGCTGGTGAAGTTTGGTAAGTAAAATTTGATTCCAAAGTTTCTTACTGTGCTTCACTGATCTATATGATTTTCGGTGTGGAGATTTTATTTTAAGTTGTGAACAGTTTTACTGCTTTTAATCTAATTTTATACCATCTCTGTATCTGTAGTCTAATTTTATTTCTTAGAAAAACATGTAATCCGCAATTCAGGCCTAGGAAAGTGATATCATTGATCAAAAATCTCTGCTTTTATCTTCAGTTACTAGGTGCAGTGTTGTTAATTAGTGGCGCTATTGCATAATGGAATTCGAACAAACCTCTATTGTTCTGCGATACGCTATTTAGTACAAATTTTGTTAAGTGCCGACTTTAGTGGCACTATAGCACTGTTGCGTAGCGGAATTTGATCAAACCGCTGTTTTCCGCTATCAACAATGGACAACATTGACTAGGTGAAGCTTCTTAAAAAAAAAAAAAAAAACATTGACTAGGTGAACATACAGACCAGAAACCAGAATTGATGGTGGGTAATAGTTTGTTTTCTACGCATTTCTAGTAGAGTAATATTAATTTCTTTTATTTTATATTATTTGATTATTTAACATAAGCAAATGGTTAGATTTGACTTCTAGAAATAAGCAACTATTTGAGCATTGTACTTGATGAATTTTTCAGAATCAGGATTTCGCCATTGCTTATTTTACTTTCCTAGCTTGTTGTATTTCGTACTCACTTCCCCAACAAAGATACTCCCCCTTTTATTAAATTATTACTCGGCACCTTTCAACATAATGTTATGTTGTTACAAAAAAGAACATAATGTTATGTTACAAAAAAGGGATTATGCAAAGCTTCAGAATGTACTTTGACTTCCTTGTTTGATTTGATCGATGCTGTATCATCTAAACATACCATAATTATATCTATAGTTGATACTCAGTTTGAGGAGAATGTGAACTTCAGGCCCACATTAAGATTTCTTAGTTTTATCACATCCTTTTGCTTTACATAATGCTTAGAGACTGCTTCTATTCTTTCTAGCGTCAATCCATGTATGATGGAAAATTGAGGTAAATTCAAAGTGGTGTGGTAAGAATAAATTTCTCGTGTTAGAGATGACAAATGAACATTTATTGTGGATGGTGATGAACCTCAGCATTGTGGGGAATTGTTGGAAATGATACATTCTCAAGACTTTCATTGAAAATGGTTCAACTGTCTGATTCTGTGCTGTTATGTTTCATCATTGTAGGTTCGGAGATAATGTGATGGAAGTAGTTGCATCTTGGACAAAGACATTGTGCATTGACATTTCTCAAGGTCGGTTACCAAATCATGTTGATGATGTTAAGGCTGATGCTGGTGAACTAGATGATAAACTTTTGTCTAGTTGGAATGTACTTGACATTGGGACTGGAAATGGTTTGCTTCTCCAAGAATTGGCTAAACAAGGGTATGGTTTCACTTTTCATTCATATTGTTGGTAATATGCGATGTGTAAATATAAAATAATTTTATTTATAACTATAATACATTGTCATCCTACACTAAAATTTATGTCCAACATTATCTCCACGTCTCTTACAACTACACAAAAATACATGAGTTTCCCTTCTGATTATCAGAGATAAAGGCATATTATTCTGATACCAAATAGATATACATGCATACACAAATACAATCGAAAGATAACTTCACAGTGGAAAAATTAATGATTTATATCAAATAATTTATAAATATATGAAGTTTTTTAATTATATAAGGGAATTAGCATTAGCATATGGTTGTGCATATCAATGAAGCTATGAGGGTGAGAATTTTGTGCATATCAATGAAGCTATGAGGGTGAGAATTTTGTACTTAAAAGAATTCATGCATGTTTTCCTAAATATATAAAATGAAGAAATGTAGAGATAAATAAAGTATATTGAAGTGAAGAAACAAATAACTACAGAAAGCAAGCCTACATAAATATATAATATTATTGTTTTCCTAGGAATGAAACTGCCCTTGTTCAATCTTTAGATCTTGCTTATTCTGAATACTGATTATTGAGAGATATTTGTACTGATTTATGTTATAGTGTTACAAACACCTTATTGAACAAACTCTTGGCATCTGCTCAGGTTCTCTGATTTAACTGGTACTGATTATAGTGAACGTGCCATCAACCTTGCCCAAAGCCTTGCTAACCGTGATGGGTTTCCCAACATCAAATTTTTGGTATGTTCAACTTTCAGAGTCTGTGTGTGTGTGGATGTGCATGTCTGCGTGTAAAATAAATACATAATTTTGTTTCTCTTTTCTTCTCATATAGCTTAAAGGCGAGAAGGCTTCCCCATATCTGAGCTTGTTTAGTGGCATGTTAGACATGATATTGGACAGATGAAATGTGTTTTGTTTTGTTAAAACGAGGTTTATCCACCTTTTTGTTTTGTTTTTGCGGTGAGGCTCAGATTAATTCTAGATCACTTACGCCTTTTGGTGGTAATGTCCAAACTGTGCCACAATAAGGTGTATTTGGTTGAACCAGAACTCTGGTGTCTTAACAAGTTTTCTTAGGCATATCAGTTAACATGGGATAAGATCAGGCAATTGGCATATATTTGGTGTAAAAGTCATGACCTTTCTTATGGGAAGCTTTGTTACATTAATCACTCTTTTTTCATTTTTGTTTTATGTTTTTCTTCTCTTTTGTTTGGGAGGGTTCCTTCTCCTCGATCTTTTTAATTGATCTTTTTAATTCTTTCTCGTTTTATCAATAAGCTGTTTCTTCTTTGAGCGAGTCTAGTAGAGTTACTCTTTTTTCTCACTTTCATATATGTAAGGTCATTTATCCATGCTGAACAACCCTGCATAAATAGAAAACAAATCTGAGTTTATGAACTAAAATTGTGTTTGCAGTAATTACATGACCAATCCCTTGCCTTTAGAATATCATTCTCGTTCTTTATTGAGAATAGTAACTAGTGGTTGCAAATAACATAACTATCTCACCGGCTTCATCATGGGAAAGCAGCACTGCCAGGCATGATGCAACCTGATACTGTGATACATATCATCAGGCTGCCTCTCCCAGGCTCAAAATGAACCTTGCCTCAAATATGATGTGAATGCATCATGTGATTTTCTCAACCCTTTCTGAACTTATGTTTTATATTGGAGTTTATTATATGAAAATTGCTTGCAAATTGCAATAAACGAGAGAATTAAATTATTCTTACCTTTGACATTGTTTTAACTTTTAAGAAGTAATATTTCTTCATCACCTTTTGTTCCCCGTTTTGTAGTATTTGACTGGCTACTTGCATTCAGAAGTATATATGACTACTTGCCTTTCACTTGTTTCTTAACATGTCTATTTTGTATGCAATACATATCTATCTTTGCATTATTGCTGCGTCTAATAGATATGTTGATTTAATTGTTTTAAGGTTGATGATGTCCTTGAAACAAAGTTGGAACAAGTGTTTCAACTTGTCATGGATAAAGGGACACTTGATGCTATTGGATTGCATCCTGATGGTCCTGTCAAGAGGTAAGAGAAAGAACTATCTTATTCATGGCTCTGTCATAATTCTATTGGAATGATGTTGTTTTCTAAAACCATGTTTTCCCACTTGGTAATTTGTTCTCCATGTAATCTTCTGCTGGTTTGCTTTCTTATTTTCAGAATGATGTATTGGGATTCTGTATCAAGGCTGGTTGCTCCTGGTGGAATACTTGTAAGTACTTTTGAACTTGTCCTTGTCCAAAGTTAATAGTATACTTTCATTAAAAATAATGTTAGATTTAGGCGCTTGTTTTAATTTTCTGCCAGTTTGTTTGGGCTCGTGACATGAATTCTGTCTATTACAAAGTGGGAGTCCTTTATTCATTACAGAAGAAATCATGATTATTTGATTTTATCCTCTCCCATGTTGCTGTGCTCATAACATTGTTGCAGCTCTTCTACTTTATGATGTTTGTCCTTTCTGACCTTCCCTTTTTATTATGTAAGGTGGTCACATCATGTAACAGTACAAAGGATGAGTTAGTCCAAGAAGTGGAAAGTTTCAACCAAAGAAAAAGTGCTACTGCCCCCGAACCTGAGGTAGCCAAGGATGATGAATCATGCAGAGATCCCCTATTTCAATATGTTAGTCATGTCCGCACGTATCCGACATTCATGTTTGGTGGATCCGTAGGCTCCCGTGTTGCCACTGTGGCATTTCTTCGAAAATGAAGCCTGTCCTTTTTCCTTCGTGAGTTTAGATCTTTGGTGAATGGGTTTGTTGTTGTGTGCGAGTAGTTAGACGCATGTGTATTACTTCTGGTGTTATGTTTGTGTTGAACCGTAAATATTTTTCTTATTTGTGCCAGTGAAGTTTCCTCCCCTTTCATTTGGGTGAATAGCTGTAATCGTTCAAATTTCATAAACAAATGTAGTAAAGGGAAAAGGACAGTTAGTTCAGTGAGGCAAAAAATTATTTCATACCAGTTCTTTTTGTTTCAGTAATTACAAATTTACAAAGGGCTTATTATCGTTTTGAAAAAAATTGTAGCTCTCTGAATAGGTTGATGTACTAAATGAAATGTATCTCCTTGAATCAAACAGTTTAACTGATGAAATTAACTGATGTAAGAACTATCTTAAAGACTACATCATCCGGTCACTATTATAAACAAAAATTTACATTTTAGATTCATTCAATTAATGATGTATATGGTCTTCATTATAGACATAGTTTTAAAACTCGACTCGGTCATCGACTCGGCAGGGGTACTGGTTCAATGGGTTAATGGTCGAACCACTGAGTCAGTGGTTGAATTGCATGATTGAATCGAATTAAACCGAATAACTCGGTTAGATGATCCGGTCTTAAGGTTAAATTTTTATAGGTATTTAACCATATTAAATTGGATTGAACTGGTGACTCGGCTACTTAAATTAAAAACTGACATGGAATCTATATATTAATATTGGCAAAATTACACTTTTAATCCCTTAACTTAATTTCAGGTAACAGTTTGGTCCTTTATCTTTTTCTCATTTCAATTTGGTCTTTTTTGTCCATTTTCATATGAATTTTTAAGCTTAAAATTTATGATTTTATTTTCTTATGGTCTTTCGATCTTCAAATCTATGATCCTCGTCTATGTTTGCATAAGAATATTAGATTTGAAGCTTGAAAATATATATAAAAATTGATAAAAATGACCAAATTGAAATGAGGATTAAATTGTTATCTGAAATTAAGTTAAGGGACTAAAAGTGTAATTTTGCCATGTATAATTATATTTTTCTGATGAGTAGAGATTTTGTTTGCCACTAAAAATACATATGCTGTGTATATTTTTTTAATTAAGGGATAGATGATATGTATATTATTATTGTTTAAATAATTTATCTAATGATGTGCTCTTGTTGTCTTCAAAGAGAGAAAAAAAACTGTGTTCTTAATGTGAAAAATGAAGATGTAATACGCTTACATGTATAATATTACATTTCTTAACACAACCAAATATTTGTTGTAGTGGTGAAGTTTATGTGATTCACTCAGATGTTCATGGTTGGACTTGGATTCCTACAACCGTTGAATTTTTCAAATTCGGATTCTACAAATTAGCTTAGGTATAGAGAATTAGTAATAATTAGTATTAATTAATATTAAACCAAGTCAAAGAAGTTGAAGCTTAGAAAACTGGTATTAAAACAGGACGTAATGAATTATTAATACGTGTTTAAATGGATTTAATTAATGATACTACACATAAAATATTAACTAAACTGGATCTGTTAAGAAAACCGGCCGAGTCATCGGTTTTTAGTAAGTTTCATCGATTTTCACCGGTTTAATTACACAACTGATCAGATATTTGGATCGAACCACTATACCATCGGTTTCTGGTTGGACTGGTTCGACCGGTCGGTCGAGTCAGATTTTAAAACTATGATTATAGATCATATATATCATTTAATAAATGAATTTAAAATATTTATTTTTGCTTATAAAAATAACCAGAGGATGTATAAACTAAGTTCCATTTTTTCATGAGCAGCCAGAATAAGATTTAACTAGTAAAATAAAATAAAATAAAAAGGGTGGGTTTACAACAAGAATGTTGACTAATTCGCTGAAGTCATTGTTTAGATAAAAAAATAAAAAAATAAACTGCGGTTAGGGTTGATAGATTCGCTTAGGTTCCTTGTATCCGACATCATATCATACAAGTATTAATAATGAAAGGGTTGGAATTAATTTACGATGTATGATCTGTTCAACCAGCTCATTCTCACATAGACAATTATTACCTCCGTTCCTTTTTAATTGTCATTTTTTAACATTTTACACAAATCAAGATAATCAATAATGTTACTACTTTTGATACAATTATTTTTACTTTTACTATAATGGTCTTATTAATTTAATATTTCATTTCATATGTTTCTCTCTCCGCAATAAATATCTAAGGGTAATATTGGTAAAACAATATTTAATGTTGCATTGAATTTTGAAAGTAACAGTTAAATAGAAACAAATTTTCTCCAAAAATGACAGTTAAAAAGGAACGGATAAAGTATTTGCCATAAAGAAAGCTTTCCAAAAGTCACATGTCTACTCTTCCAACATATAGCTGCAGTTTTTTTGTCATCAACAAAGTAAAACATAAATTGAATTTTAAATGCTCCCACCATTTCAAAATGAAGCTTGTTCAAGATTTCTACGTGCATATTAAAAAATACAATCATCTAAAGAAAGATATTCAAATATGAAGAAAGAGAATAATTATTTTATCAAATTATCTTTAGTAACAGTTGACGTGTTAACCACTACTTCCTTCAATTTTAATTACAAGACTTTTTTATGAAAAAAAACAGTCTTTAAATATAAGATCATATCTAAATTTCTAAATGTATTTATTATTATATTTTTTCAAATATATTTCTTTATTAATACCGCTAATTCGTTATAAGGTCCTATAAAAAAAAGGATGGAAAGTTTTATTTTCTAAAACGATATATAAATGAGGAGAGAAGAAGTAATAATCACAAACATTTGAGACAAGTTTGTTACTCTAACAACATTTTTTTTTAAAACTCAATATTCAACAATTTTTTTTAATACTATAAGGTCCTATAAAAAAAAGGGTAGTATATATAGAATTAAAGTATTATAAATGCAAATTATAAGTAATATTTTAGAGGGTAGTGTATATAGAATTAAAGTATTATAAATGCAAATTAATTATAAGTAATATTTTACAGGAAGTTTATATAGAATTAATGTAATTTTTATAAGGGGTATATATAATTAATTAGAAGGTACAATTAAAAGAAAACCTTTAATATTGTATTAAAAATAGAAAATAACATTTATTTTTAAACAAATATATTCTTCTAAAGTGGCACTCATTTTATCTAGAGAGTATATCTTTTATAGGACCTTAACCCTTTCATCAAAATCTCAATGTGTTGTAAGACAAGTGACTCCTTTTTTATGCTTTCTATAAGAATATATATATATATATGGAAACTACGTTATTCATCAAACAAGAGATGGTTAGAGCTATTCATGTTAAGTTGATGACAAATAAATTTTGATTGACATCAACTCCTTTTTTTTTTTTTGCCAAAATTGACATCAACTCGTTATAGATAATAATGTCCATCATTATTTTATTTTTTTTATGGGTAAATAAGAATTTGTCAAATACATTTACTCATTTTCGTGAATATAGGCTATAGCTAATTACATCCCAATAAAAGGGTGCAGTGTATGATAAAATATCTAAGCAAAAATCTCACAAATTATTCCTGCATTAATAAAGTCAGAGAGAAGTATGAGCATATTAAGAAAGAGATGGATAGGAAAAAGAGAGGGAAACTAAGATATGTATGAGATAAATAACGACGTGACATGCAATAGAAATAAATTTGTAAAATGTAAAAGATATATAAAAATTGAGAAAATCAGTATTCTAGTAGCATCATCAGCATGTATTGATGTTTGAATATAAAAAATGTTTCGCTGACTAATCTACCAGCTTGGTTTGCACATTTTAAATATGGGCGTCTTTCGAATTCAGATCATGTAATTTAGAATGAGTCATACTTAGAACACTTTTTAACAAAATAAAAAATTATTCTAGTCCCTTCAAAAAAATTACTAATTACTCTAATCTTTTTTCTGAATAAATTAATCTCATTGCTTTTGTCTTTTAAAAACTATTTTATTATTATTATCTGTTGGAAGAAAAAAAAAATAGTGAATTAATGCGTACAATATCAACTATCGTACTTGGTCCACGGGAAAGATTTCTTGTCAACAAATATGTGCAAAAATCACACTATAAGAAGGGTTTTTGTCTTATATATAAGTTTACTTTCTATTATTTGATCCAGGAGTACACTCCAAATACTCAAATCTAACATCACCAAACCGATTCAAGTATGTTCTGATATTAATCAAATTGGTGAAGACAGGCTAGTGTATATATAGTGCAATATATATCTTACTTTTGATTATAGAATTGACCTATAAAAAGACATAATAATCCTGCAAAAGAATTTGTGAAATTCTTTCGAAACATTTTACTTTATCATGCAAAAGAACTGTGTTGTGTTGGGACTAGACGTCGTTAAAGATAATTAAACGTTGTATTTCATTAGTTAAGAGACACGGAGTTGATAAACATTGCATTTCTTTCGTAATCACAAATAAGATGATATGTTCATGAGTGAATTCGAACATACAATCCTCTGTTACTCTATACTTAGTGTAATTTCGCCGCTAGGCTCTATAAAAACAAACTAAAATAAAACTTTGTATTTAACCGGGACAAAATATGCATTTCTACAAGTTTAAGAATTCACTCAAGAGAGAAGCAATTATAACCCACTCTTAGTTTCTTCCATAAATAAATCATAATTTTTTAAATATAAAATGGGTATTGTTGCAATCAATTACAGAGACAGGTTTTCAAATTGAATTAAATTAAAACTATATATGCTGCAAAGCGCTCCTTACGAGTTGTTATCTCGTGACTGAAAACAATCTCGAGACTACTTATAACCCCGAAAGAGATTTGAATTCTCTAATTCTAATACTTTTGTTTTCCATTGGATAATACTTAATATGGAAATAGAAGAAAAAAAAGGAGGAAAAAAAAATCATTGAACTATATGAGCAAGCAAATAGAAAATAGATAAATACATTTTAAAAATCAACTTGCAAATGAGCAAGCAATGAAACAAGGCAAAGGAAAAAGGTTCCAGCAAAAGAGGTAAGACCAATAGTTCCAAAAACCAAACCAATCAACTGAATGAAGCTTCTCAATTCTTTGTCTCTTTTGGTTTTTGTATGATCATTTATAGAAAGTGGGACATAATTCCAACCATGTTGACATTTGCAACACCTTTCAAATCTTTCCTTCACCTTCACCATCTCTATCCTCTCCTTTAGAACATTCAAATTCGCATCTACTATATCAGTGGATCTCCCTATGATCATGATTAGATAGCTAAGTGAGATATATTGATCATGAATGCAAAAGAAAGAAAAAAAGTAACCAAATAATACTATATAATATATAAAGAAAATCAACAAAAAGTAACACTTGAAAAATATCATATATTGTGAAATTGATTATTACCTTCATCTTGATAGTTTTGTAATTTTATTACTTGCATCCCTTGACGTGTGTTGAATCTCTTGAGATATGCTCCTCTTGGTTTCATAGGTAAGAAAGAAGACATAGAAGTAGCCATAATTTGCACCTTCAATTTTTTTTCTCACAATATTATGAGTCTATTATGCCTTTATTTATTGTTGAAGCTAAAAGGTGAGAGAGTATAATGAAAGGGTCTGCTTTTGAATACCTTGGATTTCGGATTCTTTAATAAATATATATATGGGTGTGAATTAGCTTTGTAGGTTTTCTTTAGTTGTCTTGTAAGGACATGAGAAAAGGTGATTTAGGGGTCAAGAAGCATGATACAATCCCATGCTTTGAGGGAAAATAATTATTTTGATCTTATAATAAAAAATAAATATAATTTTATATTCTAAGGAGGCTAGCTATTACTCTAAACAGGCATGGAGGAAGCCAGAGAGGAAAGTCCTGTTTATAATTAACAAATATCAATTTGTTTTGTAGTTTTATATTGTATATATTAGTGGATTAGATCAAGTAGTAATAACCGGCTTCTTTAATTTATTAATTAATTCTGTTTTGGGGAAAAGTCTACTGATTAATCAATTAGTTAATTCATGGTATTGGTAAATATATATATTAATCAATATGTTTTGGTAGTAGTGATAATGTAGTTTGGTATTTTGGTTTGGTGGTATGTAGTATACAAAACTTTGGTTTAGCATGTCATGGTATACAGCCATAGAGTCTTATTTTTTGATGTATAGCCATAAAGTCTCATTTGGTATAATAATCTGCTGCCAACGTATTCAATTTAAATAGAATTTGTAACTTCTGCCTGCATTAAAAAAAATAAAAATTAGATTTTAGTTCTCGAGATTTCTTTGAAAACTATCATACTTTTGGTAAACAACTATGATATATGGAAGTTCTAAATTTTTCCAAACTCTCTTTACACTTCATTTTTTTCTTTATCTCTTTTTATTGTATCACAGCATCAACATATCGCATCTATAACATCATTCTTTTATCTATATATTTATCTCTATCTCTATCTCTATGAAGGTGTATACACTCGTTGGATGTCTAACACATATTTTCATTTAGCAAATTTGTGATGTAAAAACAATCATGCAAGTGAGTTGCGCATCACATTTTCACAAAAAATTATGGATTCTCTCAATTATATGTTGTTCAACCTCAGCACTTACATTCAATGTGAGACTTTAACTCACACTTAGCATGTCACATCATCTCTCCCTCAAGGATAAGACTCTCTACATCTGTGATCCAACATTATGATTCTCTCTCGCTCCCTCCCACCAAGTTGAACAAGAGCTCTGATACCACCCTTGAGCCATGACGAGGAGTCTCACTAGTTTGGATAATCACATTGTGTTAAGACCAACGATACAAGTGATTTATAGGTCATCCCACCGCTTATATGTTATTGTTTAACCTCAACTCTTTCATCTAATGAAATTTTAACTCACAATTGACATGTCACAACTATCATTAAAACTTATGCATAACTGTTTATAATTTTCTATTTTATTTTCCAATTGAACTTTGACTATGTTCTACATTCACTATACTTTCATAAGTAACAGATAAATCCAGTTTTTTGAGACATTTGATAATATTGAGGAAAGTGAAAAGAATAATAATGCATCCTCGTGTTTTTCTTCCAAAATGAATAAAATAACTTCTACAATACATACTAATACTATGTAAACCTTTCAACCAAAAAAAGAAAAACATACTATAAAAACTGTATTTATTATGAACAGTATATATATACAGTTTGTTTGAGGGGCAAGGAATATACAATATGATTTGTACTATTCGGCATACTTTAATTAAGTTCAATTCATTTCACACGGTCCATAAAAAGACAAAACAAATACACTAGTTATGTTGAAAAAATAATATTATGTACACATTTAAAACAACCTTATGTCATTTAGAAGTGCATTTCCTAAAGCATGAGTTCTTCAGTAACGAGGGCAGGGTGAAAAATAGCACCTAGTCGTATTTAGTTTGCTAAATCCGTCATATGTTATGTTTACAATGAAGCATATCTAATCGGCAACTATTCACCTGTCTTCAAGTGTTGTTCAATATACTCCATGCTTTCTTTATTTGTTGAATGTTATTGTATATAAATTAAGAAATTTAATCTATTATTTTTTTTAACATTTGAAAGGCGTAAACCTAAGTAAACATCATGGAACAATACGGAAAGTAGAGACCGTCAAAAATCAAAATAATTCATCTAATCATTTTTATAAAAAAAAAATAAAAAAAAGATAGGTCAACAAAACTTAATGTATGATAGCTACAAAAAGGATTGGAGGGTGTATCTGGTAAGAAAAAATGGGAGCAAAGCCTATAGAGGATAATCGAAAAATAACATCACTTCAAAGTCAGACACTTATCGACCTCTAAAAATGAAAAATTGTCTTTCTCCTTTTAAAATTGTTCATTCTCTTAATTCAAGTTCGTCATTTTTTAGCGTAAGTTAACTCACGCTGACACTTTAAGACTGATTGAACTGTCGAACGTGAGTTAACTCACGCTGAATTAAGGAAATGAGAAAAAACGAAAGGAAGATGAACAATTTTCCTAAAAAAAGTTAGCAGAAATCTAGTACTTACCACCAAGCTACATCCCGTAGTGATGCAATGACTAGTAAGCCCGTGGGTTTGTTTTAAAGATTTGAGATTAGCAAATAGCAAAGGGTTAAATATTTTATGCAATTGAAGAAAAAAAAACATTTCTCACTTATAGTGAATTTTTATGCTTTATGTGTCACTTCAATGTTGTTTTAATTTTATTTTATTTTGATGACCAAAAGAATAAAAAAAATCGTCAATAATTCATTCTCTTAAGCCCATTAGTTTGGTCCATAACAACATCTTCATCATTTGCATTCACAATTACAAAATAGACCAAAGAGGAAAAAAAATAGACAAAATAATAATAATTGGACAACAAGACATGTGTGTGTTTCCTTCTCTGGTATGTGACCAAATAACCTTCTTGAAAATTGAAGTGATTAATTCATGGTTTAGATGATTCTTGCTTGATAAACGAGTCAACTAAGTCTTAGGTTGGTTACTTGTGAGACAAGTTAGTTAAGTCTGTTAATTTTCTTGAGAATTTTTAGCTAGTTAGTTGCTTGTTAGTACTTGTAGACAACACATGTTGATCATTGTAATTGTATCATTCCCTTATGATTGGATAAACCGGTTTCAAGATATTATTCATTTTTCTCTTTTCTGTTACATTCAACTTCAGCATTACCATAATCATCAAATTATTGCTATAATAGAGTCCGGTTCGTTTCAAGCTTCAAGATAAGCAATGTCAAATGGAAGCACAACATTGAATAAATTCCCAACAAACCAACCGATTTTCAAAGGAGAAATTTCCAATAGGTGGTGTGCACAAACGAACGCCATATATTCAGATTTTAAGATGTTGCATTGGAAAACAATGTTACTGGCGCACAAAGGGCAACACATCGTGAACACATCAAGAAAGATGCAAAAGTCTATTCTTGATTCACCAATGTGTGAATTCAAATATCTTTGATAGGATAATTGAAGATGAGACAACAAAGGGTGCATGAGATACACTCAAGAAAGGTGTATGGTGGAGACAAAATAATCTCAAGAAGATATGGCTTTAAGCTTTGAGAAGACAATATGAGATGATCCAGATGAATGAAGCTGAATCATTTGCATAATTCTTCTCAAGATTGGTGATGCTAACTAATTAGCCAAATGAAGGATATGGTGAATGTTGAGTTTATGAGAATTTGGAGAATTAGAGCCAAAAGAGCCATAATGGTTTGATTGAGAAAAGAAATCATAGAAAAACATTTTGATCAAAAGATAGAAAATGAGTACATACTTGTCCATATTTATAGGACTAATCAGACTAACCAATTGTGTAACTAACTTCAAACTCCACTAACTAACTTGTAACCAACTATTAACTAACCCTAATTAACACACTAAATCCTAATAATCTTAACAGTGAAACAGTTAGTGACTTGATGAAGATTGAAAATATGTTGAGAACCTTAACTGCAAGTGTTGATCATATTAGGTGAAAAGAATTGCAAGCCTCACTAGAAGTACAAAAATTGAGATTGAAGCAAAGTAACTCGTATAAGGTTACATCACAATCTCATCAACCCAAGATTCACAAGAAACGAGTCAAAAGGTAACAAAGGAAAAAAGATGTGGAAAAAGAAGGAAATTTTTTGAAGGTTCTAACAAGAATTCAAATAATCAAGAAATTAAAATCAATTTCTATTTATAAAAACATTATCAAGTCTATCCTAATTATCCCATAATTGATGTCCAAACATCTTAGCATATAATAATTAACACAACTAACTTAAAAGAGTTCAATGAAAATGTTAAAAACTTTGGATGTTACATCCATTCTCTTAGAGTAAACTCATGAGTTTGGATCTATTATCACAAAATACTCTTGGCTACTCTCTTTTACTCATAACTTCAACGTGAACTCGTAAAGTATGTTCTTAAGCAAGCAAATGAGGTTACTTATAGGTTTAACAAAAAACCTATAAGTAACAAAAAAAACCTTTAAGAATCAAACTTTTCACATTGCACGTTAACTTTGCGGGATAAATTATAAAAATACTTGTTGTTCATTGCTCACGGTTTTTTCTCTCAAAATACTCAACTTTTTAGTGAGTTATTCAAAGTCATTGCACATGGATTAATAAATTTAATTTATGCACAACCTGGTATTAGTGTGGTACAACCTGATATTAATCAATTTCGGCAAACATATTGATCGATTAATTCACATAAATTGACTTTTGGATAAAAAAAAGATTTTGGTAAGTAAAACTAGAGTCTAACCTGAAGCGCCATAAAGCCGATTGTAAGGATTGTTGTCTACAACTCCAACGACACTTAACTGCCGTTAGAGGTTTTTTTTCTTTCAATTTTTGTGTTCCTGTATATGCAGGTTCATAATACAACGAGAATTAACTACCTTTGCTAGCGAGCAGTTAACTACCGCTTAAAGTATTTTGATATTTTTTAAGTGTTAAAGAGCAATTTTTGAAGTTAGAATAGCAATTTCCCAAACTTTATTGCTGCTACAGCTAAGCCCATTGAGAGACTTATCAAGTACTTTAAAGAATTCTGCTCATTACCCAAACAATATCGCTCATTCCCAAAATAAATATCCAAAATGCCCCTGCACATGTTAACATGCGTTGCGTAACTTAAGTTGCGCTACGTGACTTATGTTGAACTAAATTGAGGCATATAAAAATATCTGATTTTATTAATAATTCATACAATACAATAATTCTTACAATAATTTATTCAAATTCACTACTTATTTTCTCCTTCTTTGGGGTAAAAAGTGAACAATCTTCATGGGGTAAAATAGTGAGCAGCCTTCATGGGGAAAATACATTATTAACCCTTGGGCTAAATTTAAATTTGATTTTTTTATACCCCAAGAAGAATCTTTTTACCCATGGTAAAAAGTTTATGCAGTAAAAAAAAAGCAAATTTAAACTTATCCCAAGGATCGATCACTTCCCCATGTCGGCTTCTCACTATTTTACCCCGACGAAGATTGATCAGTTTGTTGAGGCAAAATCCCTAATTTATTTTAAAGATAACAAACCTTGATGATTAAGGAATTAATAGACTTTGATTAATTTGTTGGTATTTAACTTGTGCTCTTGAGTGGTTAACTAAGACAGGAACAAGTTTCAATTCATACCAAGATACAAAGAATCAAAGGACATAAAGACTTAAGAACTTAGTCAGAGTTCAGAAAGTTAAAAAGAGTTCAGAAGGTTGGACAGAGTTCAGAAGGTTGTTCATGATGAACATCAAGAACCAAGCCCATAAATTCATGAACTAAATGAAGAACATGCAAGGTTCACGTGACTTAAATGAAAGCCCAGAAAAGTACATGACTAAGATCAATCAAGGAATAAAAGCATTTATTTGATTAAAGTCAAAAAGGGCATCTTCAATGTTCATTTAAGACTATGAACAATTGAAGTACAAAACATTAGGAATATTCCATTAAGAATATCATCCTAGATGTTTTCCATGCTGCACTTCATAAATGTTTCACTATTAGGATTTGATTACATCAATTACAAGTCTTACAAATCATCCTAAGTGAAACAAAAGAAACATTCTAAAGTCCCCTGAGTTCAGAAAGTTCAATCCTGCTCCATGCTTTTTCTGACGTGAACAGTACAGTGGTTGGAAAGCAAAAGGCAAAGTCAAAGGCAAGATCAGATCTGATCCAACAAGATCTCGACACATAAGGGAGTTGGTACTGTACAAAGCAAACCAAATCTCCTAAAGCATGGAAGTGAAGTGACAGCTCCACTTTATGAGATCCTGCACGCGCTCCAAGACATATTTCAAAGAAGATCTGTTCTATCAACATTCTGAAGTCGTACAAAGCAAATCTTCAAAGTACAACCCAGAAATTCATGAGACATTCATCTGCAAAAGCCCAGATGCATATCTGACCGTTCATCCACATGAACCCAGATGAAGATCATGAAGAACACAACAACATTCTGAAGTATTTCAGTTTGTCCAGAATTTCAAGTTAAAGTTGGTGGGTCCCAGGACACGTGGCATAAGACCAGTGGTCACTCTCCAACGGCTACAAAGGCTCAAGAACTCTATAAATAGAGATCAAGACCTCAGCATAACACACACCTTTGCAAAGCATACAAGAAAACAACATAAGAGTGTTTGAAGCTTTAGCAAAAATATTGATCATCACAAAGATTCCAAGAAGTCTTCAAAAGTGCAAATCAATATCTCCCTTATCTTTTCAAAGATAAATCTCAACCTCCATTCTTCTCTTGTCTGATCTATATCATTCAACTTCCATACAAATTGTAAAGAAAAGTCTCATCTAGCTTTAGGGGTACTAAAATGTTATTTGAGCAGAAAGGTGTAAAGTCTAAGTGGTTAACTTAGCAAGAAAGGTGTAAGCTTGCTGTGGCTAAGAGAATACAGTTATTGTAATTGTTCAGGTGAACAAGGTTGTAAGGTGCAGGATTTGAGAAGTTATCTCAAGCATCATAGTGGAAAATCTCACAAAATTGTGAGGAGTGGACTAACCCACATTGGGTGAACCACTATAAATTTCTGTGTGTTCTTCTTCTCTTCTCTTTACTATTTACTTACAGTAAACACAACACACACAAACACATTTAATTATTTAAATTGTTTTTATACTAACACTTCAGAACGTTCTGAAGTCTGTCTGTTAACTTAACCATTCCAAGTTATCAACTTGAGAATAACTTTTAAGTGACAGGATTAATTTTAAAGGGTCACAATTCAAACCCCCCTTCCTTGTGACTATTTTATCTACTTCACAGTTTTGCCCTCAAAGAGAATATTGAAAAAGAAAGAAAGAAGAGAAATAGAGGGAGAAAGTGAGGAGGGGGAGAAAGTGATATGGTGTGAGAAATTAGGAAAGTATGGAGGGGTATTTATAGGTGGAAATGGTAGTATAGGTTGTAAACACCATTAATGTGGTCAAAAAACGTGTAAAATGGTGTTAAAAACGTGTGGATTGAATGTTGAAAAACTGACCACATACAAAAAAATGTCTGTTCTTCAATTCTGCACCGGTCAACTGGCGCGAGTTAACTCACTCAGAATACACTAGCGCAAGTTAAGTCACGCTACGTGACTTAACTTAGATAAAAAATACACTAGCGCTTGTTATGTCACGTAGCGTGACTTAACATAGGTAAAAAAACACACTAATGCGTGTTTAAATATCGATTGTGATTTGTATCCATATTTAATGTCTGGTACACATCGAGGAACAGACTTTTAACATGTTTTTTCTCCCTAAAACTTATTAAATGCTTGGATTTATTTTTTTTTTGATTTTTTTTACCTAAGTTGGAGTTTCAGTTTTGCTAATTAGAAAAACTAAATCAAATACCACCTTTAGAAAAACTTGCATTTGTCTTACCCTAAAACAAGGATAAAGTGGTTTAGAATACGAATTTTTCAGCAGCGTGTTTGGTTTGACATTTTCCATGATAAACAGGCATCTCAATGTTACTTCTGTTGTAAATTTAAGAAGCCATAAACCCTAACTTCTAATAGACGCATTTTTAATAGACACACGTCTAATGTGAACTCTCTCGTGAAAACAAACATAACACATAAGTAAGATTCTTTCCCACTACTTGGCCAATTATATGAAACTATTTCACATTAAAGAAAAGAGTCGTGCCATACATTCCATATTTCTTTAGACCCAAAATTTCACGAACCTTATTTTCAAGAGTTAAAAGGAATATTAAAACTGTTTAAATTCCCCGTTTGACGGAAAACACATTGTCAATGGTGTGAATCAATCATAATTTATTGCAATGAATTCGTGATCAATTGAAATTGAAGTGAAAAAACTATAATAAATAAGGATTTCAATTTTTTCCAAAGACCATTTCATTATCTCTAGACCAAAAAAATATTTAAAGTTTTTATTTCATACGTTTCTTAGTCAAAAAAGAAATCACACAATTACATAGAAATTCTAGTAAAAAAAAAAAAGAAAAGAAAAAAGTTGAATAACAATATTGACGTAATTAAAATTGTTTGGGGAGAAAGAAAAGAATAATCTAGAGAGAGTAATAAAAAAATAAAAAAATAAAAAAACAGAATTAACACGGAACAAGGGTTATTGATGAGTGCTATATATAAATTTGAGTTGTATTGTTATGAGCCGCACCGTTCTCATAATCTCAAAACACAAACAAACACACACTTTCTCTCTCGCTGCGCCTCCTATCGCCTCCACCACTCTCTTCTTTCAATCTCTTCTAGGGTTTGCTTTCTCTCTCTATCTCTTCCTTTTTCTATCACTTTTTCAATATTCCTTCATATTTTTTTCATGATTATTTATCTGTTTATTTGATTTTCAATTAACCTAGATCGTGTTATCTGAATCTTGTTCTACCTCTATTTGTTTTCGATTTAATTTATATTTTTGTTTGATGAGTTTTGATTTTAATCGATGATATATGATTGAGATCTGAATGTTTTCGACTATGATTTTGTTGCGTTGTTGTGTGTAACGATATTTCGTTAAGCTTAATCTGGTGATAAAGGTTTTTGTATTTGAATTGAAAAATTGTTTTGTATCATTGTTTGCTTGATTAACTGTTATTTCTTTTTGGATTTTGGATTTTTTTTTATTGTGTTAGGTTTAGGTTATTATTTATTATTTATTTATGAATGATTAGGTTTAAATTACGGTGTTTGTATATGCTTTAATCTGGATTGATCTGGTTTAGGTTTAGGTTGTATAAGATTGATTAGGTTTTAGGTTTAGGTTATATTTAGATGTTTTTTATAGAGCTGAATTATTTTTGCAGATTACTGTGTGTTTGTAAATGATTTAAGGCCTGGTTATCATTGTTTTGTTCATTTGATTATAATATGCTTAAATGATTAAGCTATTTTCAAGCTGATTTTGGCAAAATATTGTTATTTTTGGCTGCAGATGGTTACAATTAGTTATTATTAACTATTTCCAACTTTGTCGTTTTCGATACTTGTTTGTGCTTTTCTAACCGTCATTTGCTATGTGTTATTCAGTCATTAATATGCGCTAATATTGTCGGTTTATTGTGTTTTATTGTGTTTCCGTAACGTTGATCATTTTACTGTTCATTAAGGCATTAATGTTGGGTTTTTAACTACTTTTGCCTGCTGTTATTTTGTCGTTTATCGGAAGTGTTTTAATTATCAAATATTTCACTTTTGTAACCAAATTAATGTAGCTTGTGGTTGTTGATTCAGGATTCCTGCTAGTTCTGCGGTGGCAGATTCTGAGGTGAAGGTGCAACGTTGAAGTTTCTTTCATGTTTGAACAGGCAACCATCCATCTGGGAGCAATTGAGTTGCTTAGAGAGTGTTTTTCTTCTTCTAAGAAAAAGAACAAGCCGTTACTTAGAAAAATCAGCTGTATGCATCGTGCCCCATACCAGGAACATACTGAGCTCTGTAATTTCTATTTGCAACCTCCCGCAACCTCTAAAGGAGATCTTCATTGCTGACTGTGATATTCTCCTCTGTTTCTCCGAGACTTCCTGCATTTGAATCATCATGGCGTTACAGAACATTGGTGCTGGCAACAGCGATGATGCCTTCTACAGGTACAAGATGCCTAGAATGATTACCAAAATTGAGGGCAGAGGTAATGGCATCAAAACGAATATTGTCAACATGGTTGATATTGCAAAAGCTTTGGCAAGGCCAGCCTCTTACACAACCAAGTATTTTGGCTGTGAACTTGGAGCACAGTCAAAATTCGATGAGAAAACTGGGACTTCTCATGTCAACGGAGCACATGATACTGCGAAACTTGCTGGCCTTCTTGAGAACTTCATCAAGAAATACGTCCAGTGTTATGGTTGTGGAAATCCTGAAACTGAGATCATAATTACCAAGACTCAAATGATCCAGATGAAATGTGCTGCTTGTGGTTTTGTGTCTGACGTGGATATGAGAGACAAGCTGACTACCTTCATCATTAAGAACCCACCAGAGAGTAAGAAGGGCGGCAAGGACAAGAAGGCCATGAGGAGAGCTGAGAAGGAGAGACTGAAGGAAGGTGAAGCAGCTGATGAGGAGCTGAAAAAGCTGAAGAAAGAGGCTGTCAAGAAGAAGGGAGCTAAGGAAAGCACCGCAAAAACAAGCTCTTCAAAGAAAAAAGGAAATGGCTCTGATGAAGACCACACATCTCCTACTCGAAGTCAAGTCGATGAGAAGGATGAGGCTGAAGATGAAGATGATGTACAGTGGCAAACAGATACATCACTAGAGGCTGCTCGGCTGCGGATCCAAGAACAGTTGAGTGCTGTGACAGCTGATATGGTTATGCTCTCCACAACTGAACCTGAGAAGGAGGAGAAAGCAGCTGCAAAGGTAAGTGACAATCCCGCTAATGGTAATGGTAACTCCATGAACTACAAGACTCTGGTTGGGGAAATCAAAGCTGATTTGAAGAAAGGTGCTTCGGCCAAAGAATTGGTGGCCCATTGGGCATCACTTCCCGTCTCTCCACAAGAAAAGATGAGTGCTCTGTATGAAGCCCTATTTGGTGACATTGAGAAAGGGTTTGCAAAAGAAGCAATTAAGAAGAAGAATTACCTTGCTGCTGCAGTTGCTGTGGAAGAGGGTATGCCGTTGCTGTTGCTGCGTGCAATTGAGGAATTTTCTTGCAAGTCCACTTCCAATGCACTCAAGGAAGTTGCCCTGGTTCTGAAGGCACTCTATGATGCTGATGCGCTGGAGGAAGAGCACATATTGCAGTGGTATCAAGAAGGGCTGAAAGGAGACACCAAAAATGCTCAGATTTGGAAGAATGTGAAACCCTTCATTGAATGGCTTCAGAGTGCAGAGTCAGAGTCGGAGGAAGAATAATGTGTCTGTGAATTGTCGACATCTGTTGCTATGTTTGTGTCTTTTATTTAGAATAAAGGGTCTGTTTTCCCTATGTGTCATTGAGTTTTTGTTTTAAAACTTTTGAGTGATGATGTTTGCCTGTTTTTGGCTCGTAATGTTATGGTCTGAGACTGTTCCGTAGTATCTCTTTTGAGCTTTGTTTAAACTTGGAATTGTGATGTGTGTTTGTGTTTGTTGAACTATTCCCTAGTAATGTTATAATTTACTTTTAATTGACAGGTTGCTGTTTCTACTTGTTCTTCATACGTTATCGTTTGTACTATTTGTTCTTCATGTTATGATTTGTTTGTTTAGGAATTTCTATGTTACACTATTGCAGAAGTTGGAAGAACGACACCATCTCGCACGCTGACTAGTGAATTAATCCAATTATAAATTTGAGGATTAAATTAAAGATTACATTGAAGGATAATTTGCTAGAGCTTAATAGAAGAAGAAACTATGCATTATAATGAACAATAACGTCTAGTCACATTGATTCTCATTTTCAAACTAGGAGCTACATCAATATCTTCATCAATTCAGGTCTTTTATGATCTGATTTTTTTTAACATCATTGCGATCTTTTCATCTGAAGTAGACCGTGGAATCACTGAATATGGATGGCACGCAATTGAGACTGCCCCATGTCATTTTCCTCACGTGATTGCACAAAGGAATTATGATCCTGTGCATAAAAATATAAAGATTAAAACCGATTACTGTACATAAGGAATTGTTATCAGCTTGTTGAAATAAAAGCATTTGACTAATTCAAATGACGCGGAGTGATAACAAATAGTGCACCAAAAGGGTTTATATAAGATTTTTATATAAGGGTTTTTCTATTTTGAACATGATAGAAAAAACCCTTATATAAATCTATTTTATAACTATGGCTTGGACACATGGAATTTGTAATGATCTAACCAACTATTTTATGGGTCTGCAATGAAAAATTTCAAATATAATAAGCACTGATTTTTACTGTCTAATCCTATTAAACAAAACCAAATACAAATGTTTCAGAAAAAATTGAACTCGTTAACCTGGTGTTGAAGTTGTTGGACTTGGATAGCGCTAAGAGCTTTGACCATCATATACACTGGTATAATTAATCCAACGATTCCCCACACTAGCAACTGCAAATACATTAACGAAATCAAAATTTCATTTGGACCAATCCATATAAAAAAGGTTGTCAACTGTTTCCATTATTATTGTACCTTTACACTCTTACCATAAACACTGTCAGAGAATACTCTCCTACTCCATTGAGCATGAGTATGATTGGTAGTGTATGACGTAAAACAAGCAGAACAACAAACTGCAATAGATAGATAGGGAACCAACCTTATTGTAAGAATGATCATAATCTTCAGAAATCAATTGTAAATGAAATTGCATTTACGTAGTCAACATATCAACGCGGTTGAATTAAGATTGGACAACTCTAATTTATAAGTTCGGTACATCATCTTTAAAATCAAACTTGAAATTAAAGCCGATCTTGATCTAACAACTCTAATTGCTAACTGTGTAAATGCATGATCCGATTTCACAAATTCACGCAATCAGTAGTTGGAGTCATTAAACCAAAACTGGACGGCTCCTATTTTAAATTTGGTAAATCTGCTTTAATACATGACTGCTCGAGCTGCTGACTACGTGAATGTGTGGAATCTTTGCGCGCAAACACATATGTAAATGGAGCAAATGGAAATTACAATAACAGTAACAATGCGGAAGAACATTAGGCTCCTTGTAGAGGGTGCAGAATATTCAAAGTCAAGGTCTAGGAATTCATGATTAGTAGGAAACAGTGCTATGAATCGATGATTATTAAGACCGATATTTGGAATTTCCCAGTTGCCCCTGAGAGATAATTAACAATTTTCTATCATTATTTGATCCAGAAGGAAATCAATATATAAAGAGCACTATGATATGAACTAACTAATGATTTATGAATACATACCCATAGCGGAATAAAGGAGCTGGTGGAGGAGCAGTGTAGCCTTTAAGTTGCTGCAATTAACACAATCAACAAAATAAAGGGGAAGATAATTAAGCATATTTTTTCTCAATAATTTGAATAACTTATGATCAAATGTTGAATAAGATAATAGCAAAGTGCAGACCTGTTGGCAAATCTCACAAGTAGTATCACCTTTCTCATTGCACCATCTTTGAACACATATTCGATGTGCATACTACAATGTATGGAAAGTACAAGAGTCAACTTAAACTTGTTAATCCATGATATGATTGGATAAACAACTTAATTAAGCACTTATAGTTATAGCATAAGAGTTTATCACATAGGGGCTTGTGCATAAGTTATTTTTGTAACAAAATATAAAATAAAGCCAAACAAAGTTTTTCGTATAAACTCTCTCAAACAGTATCACAAATACTTATGCAAGTAGATAAATTCTCAAATGAAAACTGTTAATTAAGCCAAGCTTGCAAAAGGACGTATACTAGGGCAAAACATGATAACAATATCCTAATGGTGGCACAAACTCAAATAATTTTGGACTGTATATCAGTTATAAAGTCATACAAATGAATTTTGAAAATTACATTGTAAAAGAATATGCCATACACAGTTTGTTCAATCTATTTATTCCGATCTTTGTCTTAATTAAAGAACGATGTTCACAGTCGGAAAATAAAGAAAGAAAACGAGCAAGGTAATTCTTACCTTCAAGGTACCACAACAAGAACAAGGTGTATCCATGTTTAAGTCTTCATCTTCATCGTGACATATTCGACATTGTACCGATGTATTAGGAGAATATGAGTCAATTTGATCATCCATTTTATATGGAAAAAAGATCACATCAACATTGTTTGACCATAGAGTTGTAATTTGTTGCAATAATATCTTCCTTTAGATTTAGTATGTAGTGATCAATCAAGAAAACTCAACTTTATGCACTAGGAAATACATTCCTTCGGAAATTACAACTACAACGTAAACCAATTTCATTATATGAGTAGTTTCTATTTGTTTTGTGTTTGCCTAGCCTAAGGTAGTACGTTTAGAAAAGGTAACGGAAGAAAGGAACTTTAATTCCACATACTCAAGGAAGGTATACTGTTTAGCAATCTCAAATATTAACTATAAACAAAGTATATATATGAATCTTGGAATTGCCTGTGTCACGGATGAACATTAGCATTGGAATATCAAGTTTTGTTTATTTAATTAAAAATGTTATGGTCAAAACCTTCCTTCAAATACCTAACTTCAAGAGCAATCCCCTTTCTATTTAAATTTATTTGAGCATCAAAATAAGATACCGCATGTAACACAGTATATAATTATCTCTAGCTCCCTCTTATTTTACTTACAAGTTATACGCATTTTAAAAATACACATTCAAATCTATTGATATCGTTTTGACATCAATATTTTAATGATAAAATTTGATTTCTCCTTTTATTTTGCTTTTCCTGGCAAATCATGTTCAAGAAACCATTCACAATGTTTTAGTGAAATGAAAAAGAAAAAAAGAAAAATATATGTATAGAAAAACTAATCAAAAGTGGGCAATTTGTGTGTGGTGGTTCTATGGTGTAGTGGTTAGCACTCTGGACTTTGAATCCAGCGACCTGGGTTCGACTCCCGGTAGGACCTCTTTAATAATACTTGTAACCATTAAAAATAAAAAAGTGGGCAATTTGTCCACATAAGGTTGCATTACTTTTTGACACAGATCTTGTATACTATTCAAAAAAATTACTCATGAATTGGATTGCCAAAAAAATTACTTTCTGACACATAAGGTTGCATTACTTTTTGACACAGATCTTGTATACTATTCAAAAAAATTACTCATGAATTGGATTGCCCATATAATCTCCTTAATTTTAGTCTTATATTTATAAAAGTTTTTTCACATTGGCATGCTTTTGTCAATGGAGCAGGCCATGAATGGAAAACCAAGTATTTGGACTGAGCAATAGATTTGAGGACTCTCATACTTGTGCAATTGTTTACAACAAAGAATTCATGTTTTCAGAAACTGTTGAATAAAGGTTTTTTTACAAGAGCTCAGAAACTATATTTAGCAAAAAGAATCCTCAACAGAGAAAGTGAATCACAGATTCATGGCATCTAAATCAGTCATCATATGAGGAGTGAGGAGAAGCGGTGCAACCGATATCAAATGGATCTTCAGATCCACAACAATGCCAATACTGAAGAACTTTGCCAGAGCCAGGAGTGTTCATGGTTCCCCCTTCATGCACACTTTCAAACTTTCTCTTAGTTTCTCCTGTGGTTGAGGATAATATAAAACATTCAATCACTGCCAACTTGTAACCAAATAGCTAGTAATGCAAATTAGCATCAATGATATCAAAATTCACAAACTTTCATCAATGCAATGATTGGACAAATTGAAACTATTACCAAAAGGAATGCTAAATGTCACGACAATAACTATCACAAGCAACATTTATGACTAACTGCTTAGCACCATTACCCATCCTGTTTTTTGTCAAACTCGGAACTAATCTTTTGAACCCAAAATGTGGTCCGTGAAAATTCACAAAAAAAAAGTTCGTGATATTTAATGTTGCCATTAATAAAAACATAGAGGTCAATGGTTTGACTAGAAATATGATTTTTGATAGGATATTATGGTCTCATTTGATCCATGTAGCTGACTGACCCACCTAGTGGGTTTAGGTTTGGTTACGAAATTCATGAGGTCTACAATTAGTACCAATATGGATCCAACATGATTTAGTTTCTCTAGCTAAACCTACATGCCTTCTAATTGCATCATCTCACACTCAAGCTTGAGATCTGAACCTTACATAGTAGATCCCTTGTTAACTAGAACTTTATAGAAATCAATGTTATGGCTCCATAAAAGTAAGAGAACCAACATTATGTATTGACATTTGTAGCTGTTGTAAACACAACTTAAGTTTGTAATCAAAAAGGTCTATTGGGCATGAAATCTAAAATCATAATTGCTGCCTCATATGAATGTCAACAAGTCTTTTCATTACTAATTGTGCTATGTCATCAGAAAAACACAGTTACGTTGCCTTACAACATAGGTTCTATATAAGATTTTATTCTCTCCTTCCCCGCAGAATTAAAGTTGTGTATGTTTTTTCATTTCATTCTAATAAGTTATCAGATAATTGACTAGATTTACATCCAGATACATGAATATCCAAAGCTGCATAATGAAAAGAAACAGCTTATGCTCGTGCCTCCCAGGTAAAAAAGGCATCATATCAACCCACTTGGGTTGGCCTGGTGGTGTTGGCTTGGGTGCTTGGAGTGTGCTCCTCCTCAAGGTCTCAGGTTCGATTATCCCTGGTGCCAATTTTGGCGGGCTAGTTTAGCTTCTTAAAAAAAAAGGCATCATATCTATATTTACGAACAAGTTTGACACTACACGTCAAAACCAATTAATCAAGTAATCTTAAAATGTAATGTAATATTTCTTGTCCCATATAATGATGAAAGCTATTTCCACTAAATTTCTACCACTGTATAGAAGTAGTTTCCTCTAATCAAGACTCAAGAACCCAATCTCCAAGAAGAAAGTTAGCGAGGAAAGGCATTGTGATTTGTGAAAGCTTTGAAAAGGGTTAAAAGAAAGCCGTGGCTAACATGGCCCATGATAAACAATGCACTGAGTGGAAGGAAGCCTTTCTATACCTCTCAAGCCTTAACTATCACTACTTCAAGAAAACTTCATCAATTGAGAAGAACAGAAGATTCAAAATGTAATCCTACTATCCTAGATATAACATTAAAGCTGCTGTACATTGTGAACCTTGTATTGTCCTTCCTTGTATCACCTGCTCACCATTACTCAACTTAACAAATGAAGCTTGATAAGTTAACTATGTCTGCATCACTAGAGCTTAACACCGACAAATAAGTGATTAAGATACTGAAAGCTTTAAAAGGAAATATTTCTCTAAGAAACACAAACATTAAACACGACACCAAAACTGATAATAATTTAAGAAAATTGACACGGAACACGTGTGCTGCATAGATATTTTCTTGTCAAAAGTTACCTATTCAATTGATGGGTAGATCCTGGTCAGCTTCTCATAAGAACAGATAAAACTACACTCATCCAATCCCTGTCTAACAATATCTTAGTATACCACACTTGACTTGACTTTCATCATTTCCTTTGTAACTAATTACCAATGAAACACCGACACTTCGAACTGAAGGCGTGTTCGGTGTTTGAATTGTATCGATGTTAAATGCCGACACTTGACATTCAATAACTTCCATTTTCTCAAATTAATATCACTATCTACGTGCCAATGTCAGTCTTGATGATTCATTATTAACTACAGTCAGACCAGCATTATAATATTTAATTATTGATGCATCAAAATCAAAATATTGCAAATTTAATAAAATACAAATAAGAAAAAGCAAGTGGGGTACCTCCAAAATGGGCAGTATGAAATCGACAAGCAAGAGGGTGGTTGAGTTGAGGGTCAAATTGGGTTTTGCAGTTCTTGCAAGTTCTGAGGTTGATGTTGCTGCTGGTTTTGTTGTTGGAACTTGAGGAACACTGAATTGATGGGAATTGGAGGAAGTGTATGTTGGGTTTTGATGAAGGTATGATTTGAGATTGAAAAGCAGAAGGGGTTTTGTTATAATTAAGATGGAGAGGAAGATTGTGAGAAGAAAACATTAGAGCCATGAGATAACAAGAATTAAGAATTGCAATGCTGCAGGTTTATTTCACAGGTTTCTTTGGGCATAAATGATGGTTTAGTCATGTAAGAATTGATTGATCGAATTTTTTCAATAGAAAAATAATTGATTCATTATGAATTTATATTATATATCAACCTTATTCTTTTTGCTCAAAAAAATTCATCCTTAACAAAATTACATAAAATATTAACCTTTTTAAAGAGTACTAAAAGAGATTAATCAAATACAATTTTGGTTCAAATACCTTTCTTCAATTTCAATTTAGACTTGGTATTTTTTTTTTTTTTGTTATCAAACACTTTTTCACAAAGTGTATTTAAAAATAAGAGTTTTTAATCAAATTGTGGTTGACACAAATAGTTAGATCTTCTGCTCATACCAACTGTGACTTGAATTTAAATTTTAAATTTTATAATTGATAGGTTATACATAAATTACATTGAGGTTGTTGGTGTTCCATTTCTTTTTTAGAACAAAAAGAGTTGTTTATCTTATATAAGTGGGTGCAAATAACAATTTCCTACCAAAAAATCTAAAGTTTGTAAACCCAATTACATTCATTTTCATATCAAACAAACGACAAAAAGGGTCACTATTAGTTACCAAAACAAAGAAGCTAAACCAGAAGAGAAGAGAAGAGAAGATTCAAAGAAGAAAAATGGAAGTGAGTTTAGTAGCCTCAACATGTTTGCCACTAACCTTCAACTCCAACAAGAAGACATTGTTAAACCATAACAATAACATTTTCCACTCTCAAATTCCATTTTCAACCAAACAAAGAACAACTATCGTTAACTCCTCTATCAGACCCACTTTATCCTCTAACTGGCTTGTTTCCCATGATTTATCTGCCAAAACCGCTTCTCCATGGCTTCCCAAATTCGAAGAGCTTGATACTACCAACATGCTTCTCCGTCAAAGAATTGTTTTCTTGGGTTCTCAGGTTATTAATCTTCCTTTTTCAGATGTTTTATGAGTACCCTTTTGTCTCTTTTTGTCGGAAATTTACAAACTTTTCATCTGGGTTTAGTCTAATAGCATGCCCACAAAACTATGAAGCACCCACACAGACACCGGATAAAGACACCAGATAGGACACTGACACAGTAATTTGAGAAAATGAAATAATTGAATGTAATCTCATGTGTTGGTGTAATTGGGTCCTTCACTAGTGGACCGTGGGATTGGTCCCCAGATTAATCGGTCTTTGAGCCGGATACCGAGTTTTCAGAAAAAGAATGGGTCAGTGACCAAAACTGACATGTGTCAGATACCAGACATGCTTTCGATCGGAATAGTTGTGCTACAGCAGAGCAAAAACATCATGAAGAATGGACAAATAGGGGAAATGGTTAAAAAAGGAGAATTAATATGATAATATTGTTGAATTGCTGAAGATGTGTTTGATGTTGTTGTTGATTTTGGGATATTTTTATGGTTGTTTGATAATGTGGTTTCATTTTGAAGAGGTGGTAAAAACTGAAAGAACAAAGAGGGATAATGAAATGCAACTAAAAGAGATTGCATCTAGAGAAATTCTAATATAGACCACCTTCATAAGTGGTCCATCTTAGACTAATACTTAAAACATGTTTATAACTCCAACAACAACAAACGTTGTCTCTAGATAATAGATGTTAAATGGTTCTCCTCATTTTTACGATTGAAATAGTGACTTAATTTATACCATTTGATTAAAACAACGGATATGTAGCTCATATTGAACCGACATCAATCAAGTCACTGTCTTAGCCGTGAATATGACAAGAGTTGTGATTTTTTATTTTTGAACAGTAACGTCGATTGTCATTGGAATTTCTGATAATTTGAAGTATTGGTCCACGGCGGACAACCTATGAAGGTGGTCCACCTTAGAACTCACCTGGTATCTGATTGTGTGTTTGTGAATTTCTTTGTTTGAGCAGGTGGATGATATGACTGCAGATTTTGTGATTAGTCAGCTTTTGTTTTTGGATGCTGATGATCCTACCAAAGATATCAAGTTGTTTATTAATTCACCTGGTGGTTCTGTTACTGCTGGTATGTAAACAATGTTTTACTTGACGTTCTTATTCATTTGTTCTTATTTGCACTTGACTTGTCGTGGATCTACTTGAATCTTGAGCTCAATTTTGTTGATTGACTGCTCAAGATATGTTTACTCAGTATTGTTAAACAGCGGCTATAGCATAGTGGAGTTTTAACAAATTTCTATTGTTCTGCAATATGTATTTAGTACAAATTGTTGTTCAATAGCAGCTCTAGTGGTGCTATAGCGATGTAGCGAAACGAAATTCGAACAAACCGCTAATTTCTGCGATCCATGTTTGACATCACTGCGTTTACTTAATGCCGTGCACAAGCTTTCAGCCTTTAATAACTCACTTTAGTAATTAACTGCTTGTGGTAACTGAGTTGTTGGTATGAGTTATACACTACATTTTTATTACTGAGTAAAACAAGAAATTGTTGGTCACTCTGATTCACAAGCTAACACATATTTATAAAATTTGTTTTATAAGGAATTTTTTATCACTCTGGTTCACAAGCTAACACAGATTTATAAAATTTATTTTATAAGAGAAAAATTTATTGAATCGATGAGTGTTGGAAGCGAAGTTTGGTGCATTTCTCCATTTAATGAATCTGAAATCTTTCATTCGTCTGCTAATTGCTATTATTTTGCTAATCGTTCCGTGCAGGAATGGGAGTTTATGATGCCATGAAGTTATGCAAGGCAGACGTGTCAACCGTTTGCCTTGGACTTGCAGCATCCATGGGTGCATTTCTCCTCGCTGCTGGTACAAAGGGGAAGAGGTATTGTATGCCGAATTCCAGAGTTATGATTCATCAACCGCTCGGGTCTGCTGGTGGAAAAGTAAGACTGTCCACTTATATCCTCCGGTTTTGATTATTGTCAACTAGTAATAGGTCTGAAGTTTGTCATGGCTATCTTTTTTGTGTGTGCTGATAATCATGCTTAAGTTTAAGCTAATTTTATATTTGAAGTATTTGTGAAGAAGTATGGGATGTGGAAGCCATATGATTTTCTTTAACTGCGAGTAACTGTTAAAATCAGTTCCACCTTGAAATGAGTGAAAAAATATCTTTTTTCATAAACTCCGGCATGATTGCTTCAAATCTGTAGCTTAAATATGCTATTGACACAATTCCGACTAGTTTGATTAGCTTTGAATTCAAACAAGTGAGAGTAAAGAGAGCATCTTAGAGCTGTTTGTTGCAAACTGAACCTGAAAATGTTGCACATGGCTAGAAAATACAGTAGTCCTATTTATAGATGACTTGGATGTAGGTAAACTAACTGACATACCTGTCATTTAACTGATACTAACTGGCTATTACGGAGCATTACTGATTTTAACAATGACAAATGTACTTCAAAAAAAAAAAATGACAACTGTAGAGACTACTGTACAAAGCTGAATAGATCTACTAAATCATAAATCCGGAGCACTTTTGTAAGTAGACTATACTCTAACAATGATGATAACAACCTTTAGAGGTCACTATCCTCTGTATTGTGCCTAATTCTCCTCTGTCAATACCCCCACTCAAAGAGCCACTTTGTCCTTTAGGCAGCGGAAAGCAGGGAGAACCTCTTGTATTGTATTGTATCTTAGCTGTTGTCTCCCAACTGCTCTCTTACTCAGCCAGGTTTCGATTTTCAATCATTTGATCAAACACCTTTAAGTTTGATTCATGTAGCCCATATAACCTTCTCACTGAGAATCTGTTACAGTTGCACTTGTAACTCATATGATAGAAGTAGAACACTATGGCGTCGTTTGATTCATGTAGCCTACCCTACTTAGTGGGATAAGGCTTGGTTGTTGTTGTTGCTTCCTTTCTTTCTTTTTTTTAAATAATTTTTTATTACTTTATATTTTAACATGATGTAACTTATTGTATAATATAAAATAAATAAAAATTATGTTAACAACACTCTCTTTTATTAGCATAAAAAAAGCACACTCTTATTAGTTGAAATTCTTATGAGTTCCACTAAATTTATGTCGATCCTATGTGATTTAGTAGAATCCATTTGAATTACAACAAATGAAAGGATGTGTGTTGAAAAATGTGTGTTTTTGAGTCTGTCGCCAGCACTTCTAAAAAAATAATGATCAAATCGAATCAAAAAATTTAATGAAAATAAAAATCCAATTGTCAAATCACCACTCATCTAAGAGAACTCGTATGATAAAATAAAATGAGTATTACACTGCATACAATAGATTGTAACATTGTTTCCCTCCATCAAAAGTTGTGTGATTATTTTCCCTATTTAAATGGAAATTACGGTTTTCGCCCCTCCTCAGTAAATATTCCTGGTTCCGTCCCTGCCTAGGTGTCACGGCGATCCTCCCATCATGACCTCTATAGTCAGTTCGGCCATTCCCCTAAGCACCGCTGTCACTCGCTAGTACAAAGACAGCAAGTTTGCTGGTGCTTGAAGGTCATGTGCCACCTTCTGCTGCTATGTTTTCTGCGCAGTTTGTTCTGTTCATCTTGTCAGGGAATCCTCTTTCCGATGTGGGGGTTGCCCGTCCTATTTGACCCCTGAAACAGTGTTTCCTTGTTTATTTCTTCAAAAATAAATCTCTCACTTTTCAGAATTATTTTTTCTGCACTTCTCTGGTCTTTTGCACACCACAATGGTAGTGTTCCAGTCAGTCCCTATTGCGCTGGCTTTATTTTCTTGAGTGGTTTCCAAGGGCAGCAGCATCTACAAACAAGTCTTCGCTATCTTGTGTGTTCTCCGGCAGTCCATCTATCATGTCGGGGGAATTTACAGTAAAAACCATGTGGATTGCCAAGCCGCCAATGAGATGTGGTTTTTGGGTCAAGGTCTGTCCGACCATTTGACTAAAAAGACATATAATGTTGCTGCAGCAGAACTTGAACGTTGGAAGAAAGCTGATGCACAGTTAGTTGGCCTTCTATCGCAATCCATTGATTCAATGTTGATGGTTAATTTTTGTCCGTGCGATATTTGGGAGATAGCTTGAGACGTCTGTTAGAATGATGTTCAGCGTCTCTATGATGTGGTTCACAATTTATTAAATCTTTAGATAATAGATCAAGATCTTCCATTGTACCTAAAATAAAGCTTAATTGTTTAGGTTGTATTTTAAGATATAAGCCCAATCTCCCACTTGAACTCAAGTGCATTATGGCTGTTGGTTTGAGCATTCGGTAAATTGTTTGTCAACTCCTCTAGTAGCTCGTCTTGCTGCTGTGTCAAACGTTTCACCTCCTCAATCTTTAGAAGGGATAGTGGTTCCCTCTAAAAGCAAGGGAAGATCTTGTTCCTACAAAGCTCAAGTGATGTTGTACTTTTCTTTAACCATGTTTGGTTGCTTAATCTAAATGTTCCTCCTCCCAGACACGCTAACTAAAATGCAACCCAGCTTCACCACCACGGCTTTAAATCACGCTTACTGCTGGGGCTATTTCTGCTTGGGTTGGAAGGCTGCCTTTCTTGTTCTTTGAAGTTAAATTTGTATTGACATGCCTCACTTCATGTAGATGCATTATATTAGTGTGGTGCAAGTTTGATATACCAAAAATTATTTTGCAGTAGCTATAGATAGAAGTTTTTTACCTGGAGTTGTGTTGGCCATCTGTTATGAATTCATAATGTCTGGTTTCATACAAATATATATGATGATTTCTTTTGGAAATTTGCTTGTACAATAATTTTAATCATGGTGGCTATGAGCAAAAACTTTTCATTATATAGTATTACTACTAAACAGTGAAGTGTAATTACAGGCTACAGAAATGAGCATCCGTGCGAGAGAGTTGATGTATCACAAGATTAAGATAAACAAGATACTATCAAGAATTACAGGAAAACCTGAAGAGCAGGTTAGATATGGCACCGTGTAATTAGCTTGTTGTCCAAAATGATACTTATCTTTTCACCATTTTAATTTTATTTTATTCTTGTGCAGATTGAATTGGACACGGATCGTGATAATTTTATGAATCCATGGGAAGCGAAAGAATACGGTTTGATTGATGATGTTATTGATGACGGAAAACCAGGACTAGTTGCTCCAATTACAGATGCAGCGCCACCTCCAAAAACTATGTTAAAGAATATATGGGAAATTGAAGGAAACTCAAAAGGTAAGAAGAAACTCCCCTCAGAGGAAACATCAACTGCTGTATGAGTTATGGGACAAGCAAGGATTGATTCCATTGCTTTCATACTCAAAAACAGACCTATCACCTCCAACAAGTATTAAAAGGATTTTTCAACATGTCATAGCAGTTACATTTCATGTAAAAATCAAGACTGTATATTAGATATCAAAACTTATATTGTATGCTTCAAGTGTTAGATTCGTTAATGAATATATTTTGTCATATTTTCATGAGATTTTAAGAATGTCTTCCTTCCTCCATTTAAAACGACAGCTGCTGCTACCCACACCACCTAACGTTGCTAACCACACCACCACAACTAATTCCCATCCATCCACATAGACCTCTTCTTTACTCCTCAGCCAGATTGGACGGTGGGAAACCTTTGTAGGTGGTTGACCTTCCTCGGTTGTGGCAACCACTGCCACTTCTTAGTTTTCAAAACACATCTTTTTTTTCCTTTCCAAAAATGTTCTGAAAATTTAGTTTTGGGGACGATGTGAATGTACTGATTTTTGTAAAGTTGGGAAAAGGGGAAAAATAAATGGCCAAATCTCAAAGAATTAATGTGTAATAAATTTTTGTTACATATTTTACTTTTCATTTTAATAACTTCAAAAAATGAAGAAAAAAAAGTTTATTATATATATTAGACTTTATGTTCTTAATTAACACAATGTTAACTTGGAGGATGAGTAGTTCATTTGTTTAAGCTAAGTGATTATGGTGGGATGGCAGAAATCATGGAATGCATTGACTATCATGGGAAATTGTCGGTTTCAAATGAATATGGAGGTATGAATTTTAGAAATTTATATGCATTCAACCTTGCCATGTTTGCCAAGCACGCTTGGAAAATTCTCACTCTTTAGTGACTCAAGTTCTCAAAACTAAATTCTGTCAAAAAAAAAAAAAAGTTCTAAAAAATAAAAGGACCTGTTTGAATCACTTTTGGTGCACTTCTCGAGTGCTCTTAAAGTAGGGAATGAAGTGGAATATATTCGATGGTTCTTACATAAGGTTGTGGCATGATCGTTGGGGAAGCTCATCCAATGTTAAGTATATGTCTCCACTCACTTTTCTTGTTCATGATAATATTATGCTTACTGAACTATTTTGTGAGGGATTGAGTGTTGAGGATGCAGAAAGAGTTTTAAGTACACCATTGCTGGATTGAATGCGTGAAGAAGATACTTTAAAGTTGGTGGCCGGATGCAAGAAATATGTTCACATACTAACCCAGCCTTAAAGTTGATAATTTGAAGCTTTGTAGCAAGCAAGATGGTCAGAGACATACTAACCCCCGACTCATTCTAGAAAAATTTACTCTTTGCTCTTACATATTAAGGACAGTTTGCACATAATGCGACATTCATAATACTTGACTTGCATAATATTGTTAGTCACAAAGCAAGTCTATTATTTTTCCTAATTTAAATTACATTCTTAAAACACTAATTTGATGCACCATATTTTCAAGTTATTCATCAACATATCCCAAAAAAAAAAATCAATATTTTATTATTTTGTATATTGAAAATATATGAATCAAAGTAGCTCTCTCCAGAATTTAAATTGGTTTTTTCCTAGCCTTGTCATTTAAACTGATTTTTGAGTTAAAACTCTCCTCAAGTTTACTATTGGTATGTTAGCCAATTTTGGAAAGAAAACAAAAGAGGAGTGTTATTTGTACAACTATTTAGTTGACAACTATAATTTACAAAGAAAAAGTAGGTATTTGTACAAAAACCAAAACAATAGAGAGATAAAGTAAAAAATAATGTGAGTATAAAAGAGAAAATTGTCATAAAAATTGTCACAAATGGATGTTCAAATATCATTTCTCAAAACAAAAATCCCAAGTTTTCCTTGAAACATATGTGTGGCGAATAAGGGTGGTATTTTAGTTGATTTGTTTGGGTAAGAGGGTAATTGTAGGGATGTGAAGTAAGTTTTTCCTCATCCTAAAGCTCTAAAAATAGAAAATTTTACCTTGTACTATATATATAATTTAAATATTTCCAATATGTAAAAGTTTTTCAGAATCGAACAACTTTTTGGAAAACATGTGATAAGTTTTTCGATAGCCAGAATACTTGAGAAAAGATTTCTGAAATTTTAGTCACATTTCAACTGTAGCTAAAATTTTGGAACACTTTTCTAAGTGTTTCATTTTAGAATTTCGACTACCGAAAAATTCATACTTGATGGTGTCACATATTAAAATTGATCATTGCAATCTATATTGTGGCTAGGGGTGGACATGGTTCGGTTAACCATTAAAATCCAACCGAACCGAATCAAATTGCTCAAATGTTTCGGAATAATCGAACCGAACCGTTTAAAGTTTGGAAGTAACCAAACTGAACCAAAGTTATGGTTCGGTTAACCATTTGCTTACCTATTAACCAAACTGAACCGAAGCAAAACAAATATTTTTTATCCAATGAATAAAACTAGAATAGCTTATTTCTTTAAAATAACTTATCTTATGCAAAACAATTGGTTACGATCTCTTTATTAAAAAAATAGTTTATTCAAATCAGCTTATTTTATGCAAAACTTCTTATTTTAAAAAACAGTTTATTCAAAACAGCTTATTTTAAAATAACTTATTTTATGCAAAATAACTTATTTTAATAAACAACTTATTTTTGCAAAACAACTTATCAGCTGTTTATTCAAAACAACTTATTTTATACAAAACAGCTTATTTTATAAAAAAAAATGTGTTCCTTGAATAATTTCACTACTACAGGATATCTTATCAATTATCATCATTGTTTGTGCAATTCACTTTTTCTTTTTGAATTTTTTTATAACCGCCAGAGTAATGTTTTCTTCTACCAAGATTTCTCTGATTCTGATCCATTCATTTTGGGCATTCAAACTGAGTGGCAATTGCAACAAATGATTAAGTTTGGGAACCATGGTCTGCTTGCATCTGATTCACGATTTGGTACAAATAAATTAAAGGTTTGTTTGTGACTTTCTCACTTAATTTTGATAAGCAGACATATATTACTTTCATTGAGTTTCAAAGAAGCTAACATCATCTCTCAAAAAAAAAAGAAGCTAACATCAAACACATTGATAATTTCATGCAGTACCCGGTTCACAGTCTTCTAGTGTTCAACTCAGACAAGAAGGCCATTCTTGTGGCTTGGATAATAACACCAAAGATCCTACTTGGAAGTTAGCTGGCTTCATAGTAGATGATCCACAACATGATGCCCATCAATTCACTTTTTTTTTTTAAATATAAGTAAAAAAAATGTAGCACTAGTACTAAGTGAGTAAGTGAAATGTGTTAAATAATGTAAATTTACATTGCTTTCTCATCATTCTGATTCTACTAAATGTGAAATGAACCAGCTTATTGTATAAAATAAGTTGCTTTTATAATAAGTTGTTTTTCATAAAATAAGCTGTTTTTATAATACGCTTTTTTTTTTTTAAATAAGTTGTTTTTTAAAATAAGATGTTTTGCATAAAATAAGTTGTTTTGAATAAACTATTTTTTAAAATAAGCTGTTTTAAAATAAGTTGTTTTGAATAAGTTATTTTTTAAAATAAGTTGTTTCAAAATAAATTGTTTTGAATAAGCTATTTTTTAAAATAAACTGTTTTAAATAGAAAGGTTAATGGTTCGGTTCGGTTCGAATAATTGTGGTTACTAACGGTTCAGTTCGGTTAGTGAATTGTTATCAAAATAATGGTTTCGTTCGAGAATTGGTTAAATGGTTCAGTTAATTTTGATATGGTTCGGTTCGGTTAACCAGTTCGAATTGGTTTTTGGTTATTTTTGCCCACCCTTAATTATGGCCATAAAATATCAAATTTTTTGAATCGCGCAATTATAAAATGGAAGTGGAAATCAAATTATCAACAAGGCTTAGGCAACATGGATTTTGGAAAAGAGAATAAGAAGATGGAAAGTAACTCACTACCAAAGAGAATAGAGAGAGTGATGAACCAAGGTTGTGGTTAAGAATTCTCTCCATGCATGCAAGCAGTGGTTGCTGACTTCCTCTCCAACAGTGGACTCGAGCTTGGAGATGATTTCTCTGGAAAGGAAGGGAGGAATTTAGAATCTGATTTCAAACTTCTTTTTATTAGGGTTTTATATTATTTTATAATTTTATATTAATTTTTAGGTTAAAATATGCTTTTGGTCCCTGCAAATATATCTAATTTGGATTTTGGTTCCTGGTAAAAAAAAAACTTTTGAAAAATGTCCCTGCAAAATTTTTTGTTTTTTAAAATAGTCCCTGGACCCACTTACTTGATGATTAAGCGCATTTTTGCTTATGTGGCACTTGCTGATTGTACAAAACCGTCGACGTGGCGTTTACATGGAATTAAGAAATTAGAAAATGAAATAAAAATTCAGAAAATGATTTATTATTATTTTTATTTCCTTATTTTAAAAGTTGAAAATAGAAAGGAGGAGATTAAAAATTAGGGTTTGTGCCATTATTCACCTTCTTCCTCCATTCGCTATCTCTTCCTCTTGTCTCTCCTCTCATCTTCTTATTCTTTTTCTTCTTCTTCATAGTTCTGGAAATCAAAACCAAGCAAGATTGTGTTGCAGATAACAACTCAGATGCAATTGAAATCAACAACGATTCTGTTAACTCACTGTGAATCGGCAACAATAATTTACCCTACACCACAGATTGGTGTTACAAGAACATTGGTAGAGGCAACGCCGTCGAACCAACCAAACACGGCGTGCTCATGGAGTAGAGCTGTTGGCTCACTAGCGAGTTTGAAGTCGAGATTTGTTGAGAAAATGGCCAAACCCCGGCGATAAGAGTGGTGGAAGAACAATGGGTACTAAATTTAAAACTTTTCGTTGTTAGATTCAAACAGATTCTACACAAACTAATTTCAGAACACATGTTATAAAAATTATATTCATGTTATTCCCTAAACATGATCCATATGAATAAAACTTGGATTGATTTGAGTTTGTGTGAATTTCTAGATTTTGAATGTAGTTTTGGGTTTGGATTGTGTAATTCTAATGGTTGAAGATGAAAGATTATTGAGCAAATAAAATGAAATTAAAACCAAATTTATGTTCTAATGTAATTTATTTTAAAATTCCAAAATTAAAACAAACAAAAAAGAATTTCAGAATTTTAATTTATTTTTTAAATATTTTAATCAATTTAAATGCCACATGTATTAGTTCTGCGTAGTCAACAAGTGCCAAGTAAGCGAAAACTCGCCACATCATCAAGAAAGTTGGTCCAAGGACTATTTTAAAAAATAAAAAATTTTGCAGGACGTTTTTCAAAAGTTTTTTTTACCAGGGACCAAAACCCAAATTCGCTATATTTGCAGGGACTAAAAACATATTTTAGCCTAATTTTTATTTCTTTTGATAAAAAGAAAGGTAAATAATTTCCCTATAGATAGGGTATCCTACATCCATGTGGTTAGTGCATCGGTGATTGTTAGACTCAGATCGAACAATTCAAAAAATATGCAATTTTAATTTTTTTAAATAAAAAATAATGAATTTTTAATCTAGACTGTTTGATCTTGATCCGAAGGTAACCAGTGTTCATAACATTCCAATTATAGGGAAATCTTGATCCAATAGAAATAGAAATGAAGAAGAAAGATGAAGGGAAATTTCAATTATGGTGATCCAAGATACAAGAGAATGTAAATGCAAATCAAGAGGCTTAATTTTGAAAAATTTTAAATGGTAAAAGAACATCTCACATTTGTAAGAAGAATAAGAGGATTCTACACATGCCCTTTGAAATATGAATAAAGTGAAAACCTAGAAATAGATGTGCGTGGCTGAGCATCAGAAATTGAAGGCGTGGCTGAGCGAAGGATGGAATTGCAAAGCGAGCTAAAGCGGTTTTGGGGTCTTCATTGATGATGTGGCATAAACCAACTTGTGAAGTAAGGTGAGCTCTCTAAATAACCTTGGGCGATGCTAAGCGAGCTACATAGTTTCATACAAGGTATAAATAGCCCCAAAAAATTTCAGAACACATCTATCAGCTACCTTAGAGCGAAAAGCAGAGAGAAAGATAGATAAACATCATTGGGCAAGCATTCAAGGTGGATTAAAAACATTTCTTAAGAAATCATGGCTTGATGGCAAATTAATTCATCATTTCTCATCTTTGTAAAGCTTTCTTGATTCTAGACTATTCATGATATTGATGTTGTTCTTGATTTTAATGCTTTAATCACTTGATTTGAATTGTTATTGAAAAGTAGCTTTTGAATCTAGGTTAGAATAACATCTATTGAGTATTAAATGCTAGAAATAGGATTTGGGTTTAATATTCACTCAAAGTATTGAACTATAATGCTTTCCTATTCTGAGAAATCGTCGATTAATCAATATGATGTTCCACGATGTTATTTAGGCATAAATAACGTTTGTTGAACAATATATGATAATATCGAATAGTACTAGAATCTGTAGTTTTAATCATGAGGATACATATGAACTCCATTTCATTTATCTTGCTATAATTTTATGGCTTAAATATGCATTTAGTCCCTGCACTTTCATCAGATTTTGGCATTGGTCCCTACATTTTTTTGGAATTGGTCCCTGCACTTTGTAAAAATATTGGTATTCGTCCCTCTGTTAACTTTCTGTTAAAAAAAAACACAACTAATGGTATTAGTCCCTGCACTTTGTAAAAATATTGATATTGGTGCCACGTGGTGTGAAATGATTGGGCCACGTGGCACTTCGTTAGTTTTGTGTTTTTTTTTAACAGAAAGTTAACAGAGGGACCAATACCAATATTTTTACAAAGTACAGGGACCAATGCCAAACAAAAAAAAGTGCAGGGACCAATGCCAAAATCTGATGAAAGTGCAGGGACCAATGACACATTTAAACCTAGTTTTATTAGGTTATTCAAACAAACAACTTATAAACTCATCAATTAGAACAACATTGATTGTTGAAAGACTTAGAAATATCGCACTAGTCCCTATGGAAATGATACAAAACATACTTACTTTTAGTAGTACATCAATGCTACATAAAAAATAATTACATCAAAAAACCATTAAATTATTAAACAATCAAAGCTTCATTGACACGAATTTATTTTTTAATTCATTGTGCATGCACGAATGCATTAGCGCTCATCAATAAAAGTGATATTCAAGGTTATTAAGTCAAAGGTTTCAACCTGACATGTTGGCAATTAACAACAACTCCATCCGGTACACGACATTTTGGAACTGGATTTTTTTTCATGAACTTTTGGTATTTTGTTGCTAGCTCTACTAAAGAATTTGCATCACAAAATATACACATTTTATCCAACATAAAAATCATATATTCAAGTATGTGAGTTCCTAATTATAGTTCCTACCAAAGGAATCAAAACAATGATTCATACAGTAAATAACATAGCATTCTTAAAGCAAAAAAAAAAAAAAAAAAAGATTATGTATTAATACAAGAGCACAATATATACTTTATCTTGAATATAATTGAGATTTACAACAAAAGAACAAAACTCAACCTCAAAATAATATAAACCTCTAAATAGAGTATTTATTAATACGATGTACGTATGATAACCTATGTTAAGTGGACAAGGATGATTTATCATATGAAGAAAAAAAAAGCTTGTAATCTACTTAATTTTAAGTATATACTAAAAAAGTGATATTATATGTAGTGGTATATTGTCATAATTATAAACAATTGTTGCACTTCACCACAAAAGAGGGGTTGAATTCCTTCCCAAAAAATGGTAATAGTTTTTACTCCATCTAATAGAATTATATAGGATCTTGCTAACCGGTGCCCTCAGAGCAATGGTTAAAAAATCCATAAATAAAAATTTTGTCTTAGAAATATAAGATGTTACTTTTAATAAAATAATGATTACATAATTTTTTCATAAAAAACTTACTTGTTTTAGATGCTTAACCATTACCTTTGGAGCACTAATTAACATTCTCCAATTATATATTGTTTGTCTTCTTAGAATTATTTTCTAGCTGAACATGAACTAATTTCTTTAAGTGCAAACTTTTTGTACAAACAATACAGCTAAATATCAAAGTTCCTACTTATATTATCTACCAAATTTATCAAAATACAAAACTATAGAATCTATCAATGAAATCTCCATAAATTATTTATATGCCTAATTTTTCTTATCATTTGCTAAATTTATGCTCCTTGTTGCTAACTAATGTAGCTATCAGTTGTATGTACCACAAGATTTGGTACTTTATGATCCAACAATTATTAAAATTTGACCATATTAGACCACTTAAACACTCCACTCTAGATTTATTAAAAAAAAGGTAAATACCTCTTTTCGTCCTTTTAATATTAGTGAATTTCGATTTTAGTTCCTGTAAAAAAAAATTTAGATTCTGTCATTGTAATTTCATATTTTTCCACTTTTGATCTCTCTTTTCACCACGTCAGCAGAATCTGCATACATGGCACGTAAAATGAGGGACCAAAAGTGGAGAAATATGAAATTACAGGGATCAAAATTGAGAGGAATCTGAAATTACAGGGACGTAATTTATGCATATTCTGCTGATGTGATGAAAGGAGAGACCAAAAGTGGAAGAATATGAAATTACAGGGACAAAATCTAATTATTTTTTTTGGCTTAAATGCTCTTTTGGTCCCTTAACTATTTAATTAGTATAGCTTTGTTCCCTTAACTAAAAAAAAGATTGTTTGAGGATTTTAAGTTTTTTTTTAGTCTCGTTTTGGTCTCTTCTGTTAGGTTTCCGTTAGGGTTTTAAAAAAAAGTTAACTCCTTGACATGGGTCACCTTGTCATTGGCTCTGAGTTTTTTTTTTTTTTTTACAAAAAAAAATATTATTTTTTTAAAATATATATTATTTTTTTAAAAAAAATCCCAAAGCCAATGACAAAGTGACACGTGTCCCAGAGTTAACACGTGTCACCTTGTCATTGGTTCTGGAAATTTTTTACAAAAAAATTAAATATATATATTTAAAAAAAATTAAATATTTTTTTTTATAAAAAAAAATCTCAGAGCCAATGACAAGGTGACACGTGTCCACACTTAACGTTTTTTATTAAAACTAACGGAAACCTAACAGAAGGGACCAAAACGAGACTAAAAAAACACTTAAGTCCTCAAACAATCTTTTTTTTAGTTAAGGGACCAAAGCGATACCAATTAAATAGTTAAGGGACCAAAAGAGCATTTAAGCCTTTTTTTTTTTACAATGACTAAAACCGAAATTCGTTAATATTACAGGGACGAAAAGAGGTATTAACCCTTAAAAATAAAAATAAAAAGTACACTCCACTCTAGATGTAATCTATTGTTTTATTCAATAGTTCAAATTGCACATATTCTATTGTGTTATCGTACATGCTTCTATTTTTTTTTTTCCTTATGTACGACATAACAGTATAATCAAACCCTCCAATATTAAACAAACCAAATAGCCAACCTCTACCGTAACATAGTACATGATTAGTCCTCCTTGTTTATGCACTAGCCTCATCATAAGTCACCTCCAATAGTTGGTGAGCAAACGATGATGCTCATTCTTCAACTATACCTGGAAGTTGATAGTAGACATCACATTTAATTATAAGGTGAAATAGGCACTCCATGTCATATAGTATAATCATCATGTCATCAAATGACATACGAAATGACGACTTCTCTAGAGGCCACCTCATTAGAAATGCTGATAGAATTCTGCTCATTATCCAAACGGTTTTGCTCGTTTTCAAAGTAAATGTTCATATTACCCCTGCGTAAGTTAACTCACGCTGGTGTTAAACTCAAAGTGACTTTAAGTCACGTAAGAGTATTTTGACAAAACATACCCAGGAAAAACCAATTCTCCTCCAAATTGCAAATTGATGTAATTGCTTAATGTATTGAATGAATATAGGTTGCAAATCGATGCTTGAATGTAAATCAATTCTCCCCCAAAACATACGCAGGTTGCATTTCTCAATAGTAGTAGGCTCTTGAATTTATTGCTTGTACTGCTCCAACAATTGCTTGTAGTAACCAGTACCATGCTTTGATATAATCTGGGATGCTTGACATGCTAATGCCTTCGACGCAATTATTACATGGAATTAATAATTAAACTAATTGATGATCAATGTTGTTACATGGGATTAATGGATGGAAAATCAAAACCCTGCATATTCGGCAATTTTTTGAAGGATTGTGAGATCAAATTAAACGAGAGAGTACCCTGATGATTGATTGATGGAAGTGGGTTACTAGTTGTTGTTGTGAAGTGAATCGACCGAAAATTGTAATTTGGGAGAGAATTGATTTACATGAGTTAACTCACGTGAATTATAACACTAGCGTGAGTTAACTCACGCAGGTATTTTGGTCATTTATTTTAAAAATGAGCGGAACTATTTGGATAATGAGCAGAATTCATACAGATAATAGGTTGGTATCAACCATCTTCATATAAGTCTTTTGAAGTGCCCTAAGTCTAGAACCTTCTAACCAACCTTGTATCATAAGGGAGAGTTCTGGAGCAATCCAGCTCTCCAACTTTTATCTTGTGGGATGCTACTACTTTTAACTCCTTTTTTACACCATGCTCCTTCATAAATTTAAAATATATTATAAGCTAAAATATGTTTTTGGTCCCTGCAAATATTGTGAGTTTGGATTTTGGTCCCTAGTAAAAAAAAAATTGAAATCCATCCCTGCAAATTTTTTTTTTTTTTTAAATAGTCTCTGGACCCACTTTTTAGCTCATTTTTGCTTAGGTGTCACTTGTTGACTGTACCGACTTGAACACGTGGCGTTTAACACAAAGTTGCAATTAGAGTTGGTTGCAATTAAAACTAAAAAGTGGATAATCACACCTTGAAGTGTGGATTGCTAAAAGACACCTTCAAAAAGTGTCTTCTAGCAAAACTCATATATATATATATATATATATATATATATATATTTGAAAGCCGGTGGAAACGGTATGTGAAGAGAACAAGATGTAAAAAAAAGATGCACAACACTTAATAGGAGGAAGATGTCGCACATGGAAATAAAGGGGATACAAGGAAGAGACATAAATGATTGAGAATACAGGAACAATACCAACGATGTCGGAATTATTTCGGTTTAACTTATTTTTTGTTTTTAGTCTCTTTACTATGAGTAGCTAAATTTCCCATTGTTAGGAATGAGTTGAATTTGATTGAAAAATCTATGTATTGATTTGATATAAACGATCTGAATGAATTCAAGCATGCTATTTATTTAATTTAATATTTGATCTTAAAATTAATTTGTTGGATGTTATGTTTTGAATATGTGTTATGGATACTATTTTTTATTTTATTATATACAACAACAACAATAATAATCACATAAGTCAATAATACAAAATACAAGACCTACTAAGATAATAACCAAATGTAAATAATACAAAATAGAACACCATAATTGTCACAATAACCACATCTAGAGAATACCAAAAATACAAAACCAACTAAAATAATTAATTTAAAGTCCGTCACGAGCATAGTCTAATGCTCGGAAGAAACGCTTAAACACAGGATCCTCTGGCACAGCCCCCCAATCTCTTGCGCAACCCTCTAACTCTCTAACAATCACGGCCAATGTCGAATTAGAAGGTCTTTCATCACTAAGGACTCTATGTATTGGAACATCAACTAGAACATGTTGAACCTCAGTAGGCCGTATTAAATGAGGATGTGATACTTTGTAGTACCACTCCATGTATGTATCCGTGACCTCAAATGGATATGAAGTCAGATGTGCATCTCCAATGATCTGATTTGCACTGGAATGGCAATCATTCCACTCAACATCTACATTAAACGTATTAAAATTTGGAGGTGGTCGTGGTATATATTGTATGTATCCAAACTGTCGAAGGCACCTCTCGGGCAAGTAAGGAACTACATTGCTGCACCAACGAATATAACCACTGGATAGACATATATCATCAAAAGGAATTACTTGGCGATGACTATCAAATGGACACCATATGACATCATTAGGTGTCAGGTCGTCTATCATCCTTCGTATTTGATCAACCTTGAGATTGCCGCGTGGATACTTCCACCGCATAGCTCGAGCAACACCCATTCCTGGCTCATCACATGCAACCCGGTTCTCTACTCGATTACCAAGAGTGGGAAAATATTCATAAATCCAACACTGTTACATAATTAGGAAAGTAATTAAAAATAATAATAAATCTAAATAATAATATTAATATCAATAATTGCAAATCTTAAAAAATAAATACCTGTAAAAGTGTCGCATATCCTCCCAGTTGCTTACATGACATCATTGAGCCATTTCCCAAATGCTCGTATAATGTAACTACTAAAGAAGCTGCGCCCCAACAATATCTACCACAATTTGACAAATCCTCAAACAATGATAGATATTTTGCGTCTACAAGAGTGATACTCTTGTTTGAAAAAATAGTACAGCCAACCAGCAACAACATGTACGCCCTAGAAGCATATTCAAACATGTCAGTCTTACAATGCCTAACAAACAAATCATACAACCACTCTTGACGGTAACAACCACGCCTAGTCCTCCTTGTCTCTGCCCTAGCCTCATCACAAGTAACCCCTAATAACAGATGAGCAAGTGAGGTTGCTCTTTCTTTAGTTATACCTAGAGGCTGATCGTAGAAATCACCTCTAATAGGAAGGTGAAGTAGGCACGCCACATCATATAGTGTAATCGTCATTTCACCAAATGGCATGTGAAATGACGACGTCTCTGGATGCCACCTCTCCACAAATGCAGATAACAGATTGGCATCAACCATCTTTAAACTGGTCCTTTGAAGTGCACTAAGTCCAGACCCGTCCAACCAACCTTGTATCAGAGGGGGGAGCTGTGGAGGAACCCGACTCTCCAACTTTTTCCCATGGGATACTACTCTTAACTCCTTTTTGACACCGCGCTCCTGCAATAATTTAAAACATTATTATATAACTAAATAAAGCATTATTATATAAATAAAACATTACTATATAAATAAAAGTCAAAATAATTAAAACTAATTCTTATATAACTAAACAAAGAAATCAAATAAAACATTATTATATAAAAGATAGACATTATTATATAAATAAAACAATACAAAATTAATAATAACTAAACATTTTAATATAAGTAAAACATTATTATTTAAATTAAACAATTAAAATAAATAAAACTAATAAAAGCTTCTTATATAATTAAATAAAACTATCAAATAAATAATTAAAATAATTATTTACCTGACCAAACCATAACTTATGGGCAATATGGTCATGATACCGCGTGAGAAGAGTCAAATCATAAGGTCCTCCATCATAATATCGTGCAACCTCCTCCTCCTGCTCCTCTGTGGTATGTACGAGTTGCTCCTTCGACTGCTGTATAAGTTGTTCCTCCTCTGCTTGATGTACGAGTTGTTGATCACGTCCTACACGAGAAACCGTACCATCTTCTAATCTACATTGTGGCCCCACTGAAAAAATCAAATATAATTAGTTTTTTTTGTGTAATCAAATATATTTAGTGATTTTTCTATTTTTTATAACATAAGAAAATGATAAAGAAGGACTTTTTAAATCATTTTTCTTATAACCCCTTGGTATTTGAACAATAGCATGATTATGAAAAATATCTAACAATTTGAAGGAAACAAAAACCATGTTATTGGTTTAAAACTTTGGGACTCATCATTTGACATAATTAAATTGTAATTGTACTTGCTGCACAAATCGAAATATTTGGACGCCATCAAAATCATAATTAAAAGTGAATATAGGTTTTTCTAACCTTGATCTACATGTGCTTTTGACTTGAATTGTTTTGCAATTTCTTCAGGCGATGAAAATAATCTCTTCCCCTCATTATTTTCCTTTCTTTGAATGTTTCTTGTATCAACCATCGGCATTTTCCCCTTTCTCTTTCTTACTGCAAAATTAACAAAACTTCTAACGTCATCAGACTCTGTTTCAGAATCAGACATCAAGATATGGTTGTAGCTCAAAGGAGAACTACGTTGATATATTTTGAACTTGTTAAAATGTTGAGTTTCAATGAAGAAGTGTGTTAGATCATACTCCCTCCGTCTTTAAATATAATCAAAATTGATTTTTTAAGTTCATTTATTTAATGATGTATGTGGTTCATATATGGACCACATACATTATTAAATGAATGTGGTTCATATGTGGACCACATACATTATTAAATAAATGAACCTAAAAAGTCAATTTTGCTTATATTTATAAACTGATGGAGTATAAAAAAGAACAGAGGGATGATTAAATATTTTTAAATATTAAATAGCATTTAACGAGTTTAAGAAAGCAATGCAAAGAAACGTTAATAAGTAAAAAAAATAATGAATAAATATTAATTTTAAATTTATATTATTTTTTTTTTGTAAATTTAATATATTTTTTGGTCAAACAATTTATTGTAGATTGAATATATATTTTTGGTCAAAAAATTCTATTTTATTATTAATTTTTTTTGGTCAAAACGGTTTATTTTCTTAGCAAATAAGAAATGAGTAATTCACCAGAAAAAAAAATATGGGTTAATTAAGTTTTTAGTCCTATAAATATTCACAATTTTGTTTTTAGTCCTTACAAAATAAAATCACACTTTTTAGTCCTTGTGACATTTTCCTTAAGCATTTTAGGGACCAAAAATGTTGATGGAAATTTTTGACAGGGACTAAAAATGTTGATAGAAAATTTTATAGGGACTAAAAAATGTGATTTTATTTTGTAAGGACTAAAACAAAATTTTGAATATTTACATGGACCATTTATTTAATTAACCCAAAAAAAATGAATGTTGATAATGCTTATCATTTATAAGTACAACTCAAATTTAAGATATTTATAGGGACTAAAAATCATATCTAATAACTTCATAAAAAATAAATCGTACTTCAAAATAATTTAATATAAAATATAGAAATAAAATATAATTATTTTTTATACTTCCTCCATCCCAAATTATATGTTGTTCTAGTCAATATTAATCTATAATTTAATCATTTTTTATGTTAGTGTACATTACCAATAAATCATTAATGATTCTTTTTATATTACCATTTATTACTCTTTCATTTTATAATTCTTTATGTTTTCTTTCTTTCTCTTAGTAAACTCCTTCCGTTTTTTATCTTTTGATGTTTTAACTCTTGACACAAATCTTAAGGAGTAATTAAAGAATATAAACATTTGTATGTTTTTGATTAAAATATCCTTATTTATGATTAAATTTACATGTGATAAGTCAAAGGTCACAACTCATTTAATACTTTTATGATGTGTTTTTCAACGAGGGTAAATTTGGGAAAAAAAATTAAATATACTAAAACATCAAATATTTTAAAATATAGTTGAAGTTGTAAAACATCAAAAGAAAAAAAATGGAGGGAGTATAATTTTATGAACTAACTCATAATTTCTCTTTTCTATTCAAAATTAACTACATTTATTAATTTATGTGAAATTGCTAACGTCATATATAATTTAGGATGGAATGAATATTAATTAACTTCTAAAATATATTTACAAATATTTGTTATGAGACGTGATGTATTTAATCCTTTTAAATTAATTTTGTGAGTAGTAATTCATCAAAGGTTTATGGTATAATCGACACATATTTGACTCACCTTCAAAGGAGTGTGTTCAAATTGAAGTGTTGGTACAAGAATTTAGTTGGTAGGGGTACTATGTAAGTGTCTGTGTTAAGTGCTGTGATATGTCACAAGTTCTCTAAATTTTCTTTTCTTAAAATGCTATAAATATAAAATTTCACTTTAAAAATATATATATATATATATATATCAAGTCAAAACAATTGTCATAAAATTTTCTAATGCACTAAATACAATTCATACAGAATAATCATAAAGTAGAAGTGGTAACTATGGCATATATTGAAAAAAAAAAATATTGTAACAAATTACATTCATATATATATATGGATTTGCTATAATAGACCCATTTCATTTTACGAAGGTCTATTTTAACAACCATCACCTTTATATTTGGACTAAAAGACTCATCTCCTTACTTTTTGAAACAATCAAAATGAAGGAACATAAATGATTTAGAAGTCAATGAGTTGGATCCAAATTTAATTTATAATAGAACACTATGACATAATTTGATTCATGTAACCGGCCTTAGTTAATGAGATAAAATTTGGTGGTCGATGTAAATGTAATTTTATAGTTAAAAAGTTAGTGTTTTTTTTTTCTTTCTCTTTTCATCTTTTGTTGTTGTCTCTTCCACTGTACCACACTTTCTTTCTCTTTATTCTTTTATTATTGCCCTCTCATCCCTTCTCTCTCTCCACGTTGCTTCAGATTATATTTTTCTTACTTGCCTAGAATTTTCTAATCTTCTAATCTTGGAATAACATGCAGCTTTCATAGTAAAAAGAAAAGAAACAAAATCAATTGGTTTTTATGTTGTTTGCTACCTGCACGGTTTCTCTATCTCTTGGTCTGGAATGAATTTGTAATTGTACTGGATTTTCATATGGATGTCTATGATTTTCATTGGTAAAGATGAACACCCATTGTACCATTTACCTCAATAGTTCTTGTTTATCCAAAGACTTCATGCATATATTCTTGTTTTATGTTTTGGTTAACCAGAACAAACAAATGTGGAGAGAGGAAAGAGAGTGCGGGAGCGGGAGAGTGGAAGAGAAAAAAAGTTAGAAAAAAACTTTAAATTACATGTATGTCCCTTAGTTTTGATTTTTAAAGAAAGATAATAGATGGTTTTTTAGTCCAAATAAAAAGGTATGGTTCGTTAAAGTAGACTTTTATAAAATGAAATGGGTCTATTGTAACAAAACTCTATATATATCTAACTTATTGTTCCATAGTTGTTCAAAAAAAAAAACTTATTGTTCCATGGCACCCTTTCCTAGTAAATATACAATATCTAATTAACTTTTTATATAAATACCTCAACATTTTAGGAGTTGTAGTTCATTTATAAAATGTATTTTTCACTTGTGGAAAGTATGTAATCACAAATATTTAATAATTAAATTTACTTATTTGTATTTTACCTAAAAACTATAATTTTTTTGACATGCTACATATACTTTTTAAATAAAAAATTTACTCAATTATCTAAAGTCGTCTTTTTAAATGTCGATATCACTCTATCTATCTATATTTATATATCTTTGTAAACTGATTTTGAGTCACTCTTAATTTTAAGATTGTGTTTCTGAGTCACTTCTAGAAAATCGTCTCATATCTCTTATAACTTTTCATACTTTTTTATATTGGGTCTTGCTAACCAGTGCCCTAAGGGCAATGGTTAAAGATTCTAATAATGAAAACTTTGTCTTGGAAATACAAGTCTTTACTTTCTTCTTATCAATAATTACACCATTTTTCGATGCAAACTTACTCATTTTAGTACTTTAACCAATGGCTCAATGGCAATGGTTAGCATTATCCTTTTATATTATCTATCTTAATTATATCAAGGAAGAAAGTTATGTCATGAAGCCCTAAACAAATTGTACAATTTTACATTGTTTTGTTTATTGGCGCAAAAACCCTAACATCTCAAAATGACAAATGACAATCATACCCTTTTTTGTCCTTTAGAAGAAGAAGAAAAAAAAAGACCCTACCATTTGTACCATTGGGCGCCTAAAATGCATTCAAAGTGTTAAGAGTAATGCATGCAACAAGCCAAATATCAGGAGGAATACATGCAACAAGTCAAGTGTTACTCATGCAATAAACCAAGTGTCACAACCCATGAGAAATATATGCAACAAGCCAAGTGTCAAGAAGGATACATGTAGCAACCCAAGTGTTACATATGCAATGAACCAAGAGTTATTGCTCGTGAAGAATACATACAACAAGCCAAATGTTAAGAGGAATCCATGCAACAAGTCAAGTGTTACCCATGCAATAAATCAAGTGTCATGACTCATAAGGAATACATGCAACAAGCCAAATGTCAAATGAAATACATACAACAAGTCAAGTGTTGCCCATGAAATGAACAAAGTGTCATGACTAATAAGAAATACATGCAACAAGCCAAGTGTCGAGAAGAATACGTGCAGAAACCAAGTGTTATCCATACAATAACCCAAATATCATGAGGAATGTATGCAACAACCTAATTGTTATTCATGTAGTAAATCAAGTGTCAAGAGGATTACATGCAACAAACCAAATGTTATTCATGCAATAAAACATATCTCTTTCTTCTTCCCTCATAAATCTCAACCCCCTCTCTTTCTCATGAACTCACCAAAACCCCCACTCTCTATCATCTTTTTTTTTTCTTTTTAAAAAGGGCATATATCTTCTTATGTCATCAATCACAACCCACTTTCTTTCTTCTGGATCCTTTCCACCCTCCCCTTATGTGCTCGCTCTCCACAAATCACGTGAAATATGGATAATGCATCTCTATTATGACTTCTTCAATCGTCAAATACTTCTATGACTTTGTCAACGATTGGATTCGCACCGCCAATGGGTCCACCTCCATTGATCCCTTGCCCCGATGACAAACATTTTGTCATTGGAAATCGCAACTCGTCGTAGGTCAATAACATGTGACTTGAAATCGATCTCGTCCTCCTCATTCCTTCCCATACGATACTACTCTCTCTATATATATCCCCTATAACTCTCTCTCATATCTCTTGATTATTAAATAATGGGTGTACCCAGAAAAATTGCTAGAAGTTTTGAAATGATTATAGATGTGTATGGTTTCATTTAAAGAGTTAATGGTTTGATTATGTATTCATTAATTTTTTTTTATATTGCTATTTGTTTCTTTGCAGATTTGTGGAATTCTAAACAGTGAATAATTTTATAGATGTATGATATAGTGTATATCAAACAAAGACTTGTATAAAATTTCTTTTATATATGGTTGAAGAACTTCAAATTATTTATGTGATTGTTATTATTTTTAATAATGAATTTTTACATGAATAATTTACTATACATTATTTTGAATTGAACTTATGACAATGATTTTATTTACCACAACTTCTAACAATATTACATTTTGCATATAATTGACTCCCACGAGAATGCGATCTAGTTATCTATAATACTAGTAATTGTTATGAAAATTGGAAAATATATATCTTGTAGAAGATTTGCAACATATAAAACCAAACCAAATTATACATTAGAGAAATAGCTAATGAAATATAGTCTTAACATAACTATTTAATCTATTAAGTCTCATTTTATTTACCACACTGTTACATTACAGAAAACTTTGTAAAGCCTAACTTAGAATACTAAATAGTAGATGAACGCTTTCGACATTAGCAAGTGTTGTCTATTCCCAAGGTGCATTTGAAACATTGTATGAAGCATGGGGAAAATACAAGTATATTGTTGAGGAAGGGTCCAAATCACATAGTAAAATACAGTTGCGATACATGCATTTTGATGTGTTAACTGTTTTTTGAAGTATGTCTTGTTAATGGATTGATACATGCATGCTTGGTTGATCGTAGTCACAAAAGTACAATGTCGAAATTTTGAAATCTTGTAAATATTTTTGAATAAAAGCCTTCCACGTGTTACTTTGAGGTTATACTTTCTATTTTGCCTCAATTGGTTCATACTTCATTTGCCTTGGATTTTAAGCAATGTCTAACACCATCTCGGGTCTATAAATGTATGTGAGGTGTTTTTTTATTCAATATGCTTCGTTTGTTATGAATTTCAGAGGTGACACCAAGGAAGTAGACCCAAGCCACTGCAGCCAAGAAGTAGAAGACTTCACCAACTAGCTCCTCAAGAGCAACCCCTCAAAGGTTTTGACGGTGAAGTATTGAAGATTTTGGAGCAAGAGAGAAGATATCATCAACTGGAAAGTAGGAAAATTCTTCCAAAAAAAGTAAGCTCATTTCAAACACCTAGAAGGTATGTTGAACTTCCTAATGAGTTCAACAAGAGAAACTGGGACACCTGGCCAATGAGTTCAATAATGAACTTGCTGATTAGTTCAATGACGAGTTGGAGGAGTGACGACTAGGATTTAGCAAGGAAAAAAGAGAAAATTGATGATATATGCTATTAATTATACTTACCAAAATTATTATTTTCTTATTTGATTTTTTAAAAATATGTATTATAATAAGTAATTAATATCCATAGTTGAATGTAAAATTTATCAAAACCATAGTTTTTTATTGTCCAAATGTTAAAATAATATTTTACAATTGGTGTTGAAACAAAATCTAATTGAACGTTTTTGATAAAAATATCCTCACTAGTTAACAACTTATCCTCACTACTATCATATCTATAAATCGGTATTAGTAAATTGCATAGTGATTTTTAAAGAGCTACACAACCCAGTGACATGCATTCACACATCTTGGTAGTAAGATGTCCAGATTTCAAGCTCAATTTTATAGATTTAAAGAAAATCAAAATTTAATTTAAAATCTAGATCGATATTGTGAATGCATGCAATCACACTGTATGTGCATGCATGCAATAACACTGTATCTAATCCAAGTCCGAACCACCCAAACAACATTCATTGAAATAAAATTATTTTAACCAATGATTCCAAACATTATTCTGAAACACAGACTATATAACATCAATTATACAAAATCAAATTCATCTAAAATCAGTTTACAAACTTTAATCCAAGCACACTATATGTTATGCAGGCTTTTTGCCATTGCCTTTTGTTTTATTTGATCTTTCGTAGCAAAATTAGAGGATACACATTCCTCTTGCGCTAGCTGTGTAGTACATTCACCATACCGAAATAAAATAAAATAAAAATTCTAGTGTTACTCATGCTGTAATGGGAGCTAAAACATCTGTACGTAGAAAAAAATGAGATAAAAAGTAGCAAAGCTGCATAATTTTAAGGAAATTTCGCCCCCTGTAATTTGAGGAAATGAATGTTTACCCCCCTGCAATTTGAGCAAATTTCGGTTTACCCCTTGTCATATCATCGATTTTGTACAGTCAAGATTCATGAAGGTCCAAAACCAAAAAACTTCAAATTACAAGGAGGGAATCCAAAAAGAAAATTTTACAGGGGGGAAACCGGAAATGACCTATATTACAGGGGGATAAAGCACTATTAACCCTAATTTTAAACCCATTAAAGCTCATCTTATGACAACTTCCAATTTGTTTTGTATCAGATCTCTTACTTTCCACTGCATTGAAGGATGAACAAAAATGTTAGTAAAACAAAATATGACAAAATCAAACCTAGACTAGTTATTATTGCACTTATTATTTCTAATTATATTTAATACCTGCAGATCGTTAATTTCCTCATCGGTAAGAGAACGTTCCATAGATCTATATGCAATCCTATAGCAGTGGCTAGTCATTCCTTTCTTGTTGGTGAAATTGTCTATTAGTTGCACCTGCAGTTTCATGAAACAAAACAGAATCAGCAACGGACCAAATTTAATGTCATCATAATCCAGTTAAAAACTAAATGAATGACAAATCTCAGGAAAAGAGGGGAAATGAATGAAAAAAGATAAGAGGGTAAATATTTGAGAAGCCCAGCATAATAAAAAGATAACCCTTGATCGCTTAGTGCTCATGGTTCTTTTACTTGGTTACAAGAAACAGAAGTTACGAGGAACGTCAAAGCAACTCTAGTCATCCATGAATATCAAAGTTACATCCCCGTGTGATGATCATGGAGATGTGGTAGTTCCATCCTGGCAGGCAATGCCAACAACAGTCACTTGCGCTATTCGCTAATGTTTATGCAGAAAATTCTACTTCAAATAGGTATTCCACTTCACCATTGTATTCTAATTGGAGGCACAGTCTCTTGGGAGAGTAAGAAACTTGCTAGATCTAGTCCAATACAGAGTATAAAGCTATTATGACAATTACAAATTAAGCTAGTTTGTGATAATTATGCAGTCATGCATTGTAGAGAAAATGCCTAAAAATTTGTAATTTGAATTGAAGGATAACTAGTTGTTGAGAGTTTGTTAAATTGTTTTGTAATTTTTGTTTTTAATTTTGAGAAAACGTTAGTAATGCTAAGAATAAGAGATGCATTTGAATATCTACCAAAAAAAAAAAACAGAGAGATGCATTTGAATTTAAACTTTATGTTACTCTCTAGTACTATTTATAGAGCCATGCGATAAAAGATTCATTATTCTCCACTGCACAATAATTTATACTTATTTTGTAGGCTCTACTCTTATATAATAAAAATAACAATATGCCTATTTTCTTAAATCCTGTTTCTAGTGAGAAGACCTAGCTCATAGAAGTTATGTCTCTTACAAGTTACAATCCCTTCAGGGTACATTGACATTGCTTCTGTTAACTCAAATGACCAATTCACAGGAGTATTCATTCTCGGATATCCCGGATAGACTATATTATAGCAAGCTTGTTGCATACAACTAATAACATCTACTATGCTTTTTGATATTTATGTAAATAATATAAAATGATTATAGGAATATTAGGTAAATAGGATAGAGATGATATTGTAGTTATGCTGTAATTATTAATGGTGATTATATGTTGATTCTCTTAAAGCCTATATAAAATAGTCTCTCTCTACAGTATAGTTGAAAGTTTTCTCTCATTCAACAATGCTAAAACCTGAGGGAGAGTGTTATTAACTGTACTGACACCTGCACCGCCCCTGTCCTATTTAAACAATAGTTACACCCCTAGTAAAAATACTGGAGTCCAAATTATTTGTTAATTTATTAAAAGTGTTCTCTTCCTTGCTACAACCACATATTCCTATAACAACTTGCTCTATATTCAGCACAGATAGAACACTAACTATAGTGGTAACAAGTATAATCGAAGTCTCCTCCTGTTACAACAGCGATTAATCCCAAAGCATTCTGGTCTATATTCATTCGAAGGCACCATGTGGATATATAAGTTTACAAACCCAATTTAATGATTCATCTCAAACAGAGTTTTATGTTCTTTTATGGGAACAAGCAGCCAAAACCCATATCTCTTGTAATAACTTATCTGACACCAATAACTAATTACCAGCACGAAATCAAAGCTTCTTCGAAACCTAGTCGTCTTATAACAATAATTACCAAAATCTTATGGAGAAAAAAATACCGTCTGAGGCTACCAGTCTCTCTATTTTATAGCTTAATTAGAGATGATAGGAATGTATTTTACAGATCGCATGAGATCAAGCACAGCCGTTTAGAATCTATCGAGTATCACAAGGGCCTCTTCTGTTAGTCTTTTACGAGTTAATTTTGGGCTGATAAAAATGTTGTGGCGAGTGGTGATTTAAGCTTCTGGTTTAATGATTCTGGTAGGTTTAGATTTGGGTGTGGTGGCTTAATTGATTAACTGAGAAGCCAAAGCTAGTATCTGTGCAAATATTGTCACATCATCCCTAATCTATAATCTCATATAATGTAATTTCTCCCCAATTGAACAATATGAAAGCTGCTAAATCGAGAACCTAAATAAAAGTAACCACAGATAATTTGGCTCAAATTATTCAAAGATGTATAATGTACCTCTTCTGCAAGATCTCCCGCTACTCCTCTGACAACTTCACACAAATTGTTTTCAGTAAATGATTCATTGATCCAGAAACTGATGTCCTTGTAACAAGGAGGATACTGTAAGAGGAAAACCGAGATAAGAATTAGAATGTCCTCAAAAAAATTGCTAATTTATCCAGTCACCAATATAAAGTTAACATAAATTTCTTATGGTCAATAAATAATACAGTCCGACATGCAGAATATAACACCAAGGGTCCAAGCAAAAAAAGTGTTTGTAAGATTGTTTAATTAAATTCCCTCTGGTATAAGATTTACATATATTAGGCAAGAATTTATTTGACAACTGAAACATGAATGCAGAAATTTCCTCTCCAAAGAAAAAATGCAGAAATTATACTCTAAATTTCTTCGTTTAAAATAGCCATGTATCTGAACTATATCATGACAGGAACTTTTAACATAGTAAAGCAATAAAGTCAAAGGACAGATGCATTTCTATTTTTAATCATACATTGCAATTCAGACCCACAATTTCTCTCTAAACAGTGTAAGTATTAAAAGTTTTCCACAAAAATTACATGGGCCATCTTATGTTTCAGGTCAAATGGATCATTCACTTACAACTTAAAATTGCGGTATTTTATTTTGAAAGGAATAACAAAATTCCTTTTTGTGGTTCATTTCTGTATCTTTGTGCTTGGCACATTATTTTGTACTCTCACATTTATTCTTATCTATATATAATTGTTTGCCGTTAAAAAAAAGGGATAACAAAATTCTTAACCATTAACTACTCAGAAAAATGACAACAAATGTAATATAAATGCACATGTAATGTAGAAGTTACCTTTGAAAACGGCTTAAATTTGATCCCTAGCTGGCCCTTGGAGAACTGTACATAAAATAATAGAAAAGAAAGTAACACATTAGAGATCAAAAGGAATGAAACTTGAGAAATATTAAATTGTTTATCAGAATGACTAACTCATATATTCTGCAGTCACATCTAGCAACCATGAAAAAAAAGAGACAATATTGAAGGATGTTTGTCAAACATGTTCAATAAATACCTGGGAGGTAAATCGCTCATCATCCGACCAAAAGAGACGAATATCCGGTATGTCAAACAGAACCATAGCTAACCTCTCCAAACCTAGGCCAAAAGCCCAAGCCACATTATTAGATTTCCCATTTCTTTTCAGAATCTCTTGCTCTGTCACTCCACACCCCAAAACCTCCAACCACTTTTCCTGAGACAAAAATGATATACCAAAGGTTAATTGAATAAACTAGAAATCCCTGCTTTAATTGATTGGAAAATATTTCCTGGGACTTCCTAATGTGGAGTTCTTTTGATTTATAATTTGATCCAGTCTTTTTATTTCTGGAAATACACACACACACACACACGAAGTATTCAGCACCGGGCTTGTGCTACTTTAGATAAATATACAAGAAACCTTTTCCTCTGTGTTTCTCCCTCTTTCTCTCTCTACTTTGGTGATTTGTTTCTACATGGTATCATTATTAAGAACTAGATTTTAACCAAAGTTAAAACTCAATGTCCTCTGTTGTGTAAGCAGAAGAAAACAATATAACGAAACATAAAAAAATTCCAACCAAACATAAGAAACAGTCAAATATGACCAATGACAAAAATTGAAATTCAATAAGATGAAGCTAATGAATAAGGATCTTTATATAAAGTACAAACTCATTTTTTTCACATTACATTTTAACCATGCTAGTGCTACACCTGTAATTGACCTAACACATTATTGTAAGGTAAAAATACATATTCAACAAGGTCAACTTGATCCATGATTATGTTAACCAGTTAAAAAAATATGACATGTGATCCACAATGAACACAGTAATTCAGAAGTTTACCCGATAGATGGCTTATCTTATATCAGCAAGTGACCCTTATACTGTAACCCCTATCTTATATAATGCATCAAACAGGTCTAAGGTAACAATCATATGCCAGTGGTGATTTTGAAAACAAAAAGTGAATCAGACACCATAATTTTGGAAGCAAAAACTGTTAACAGAAATTATGCAAGCATGGTGCATTTAATAGACAATGATGAACATAGAATACCTTGAAATATATTTCAAGTTCAAATGATGGATTAGTAAATGGGAAATAGGTATCAACCCAGCGCATTTCCACATCACCTGAAGTACAAGGGAAAAGATTATAAATAAACATTTTGTAAATTATACTCGGCTCCAAATGAATATATCAAATTTACAATCACAGCAAGACACCTTGATTAAATATAATTTCTCACAGAATCCTTCTTTTAGCATGACAATGAGATGATCATCATAAAATATTAAAAATTTCATTTTCCTGTTAGCAGGATTTTACAGGCAATGATAATTTCCAATTTCTATTTAACCAAAAAGGCTATAAATTATGCACATTTGTTTGTTGGTGTTATCATTTTATTTTTTATTTTATCAACTAATTATTGATGTAAGTTTTAAATGAGCTCCGCAAAAGCTTGATATAAATAAACGAATTTTTGTCCTCCGTTTTCGAGCGATGGATCCTCGTTTAACTCTGGTCATTGAATAAACGAGACTTTGATGAATAACTACAAGAACAACAACAACCAAGCCTTATCCCACTAAGTGGGGTCGGCTACATGGATCAAATGACGCCAGAGTGTTCTATCAAAAACTCATTGATCAAAAACTCATTGATGAATAACTATTTTATTTTTTTCTTTCAGTTATTGTTTATCTTACAATTGTCATTTTTTATTGTTTTCTAGGGAACAACATTAAAGGGTAGCCTGATTCACAAGGCTCCCACAATATTGGGGTCTGGAAGGTCAGGCACATTCAGCCTTATCCCTGTAAGCAGAAAGGATCTTTCAAAAACCTGACCCCGCCACTAATAAGTCTAAAAGGCATAAAACAAATTTCTCAGACAATGGGAAGCTCTACAAAAACTTTGAATAGTTGTGTTATCCGATGCATGAAAAATGGAATATGCATGAAACAATGTATATGAAATGAAGATGAAGTTCTTATCAAACTCACGTCGATACTTTGTTTTCTCTAATTATTTCATCCTACTAATCCTCTTCAATTATCAAATTGCAGCAACTGTAAAATGAAATGTGTGTATTGGCTATTTGCAAATACCAAATAAATGGCGTGCTAGACCCCCGAGGCATTTCTTTAGGTCTTCTGCTGCAAATGATGTGCCATCCATCCCAGATGCCTCCCATTCGTCTGGAACAAAAACCCGAAAGCCTTCCATCTACATGATATCAAAAGAGGAAATCATATAAATGTATTATTAGGGAATAAACCAGTTATTCCATAAGGGACATACTTGATGGAAGACAGGGTAATGAGTAGAATCAATTGAATCCCTTCGATAAACATCTCCAGTAACAAGGAAGTGAGTCTGTCCATCTCTCAATAATTCTGCCTGATGAGCACTTGTGTGGCACCTTAAAACAGTTTGAGGGTCTATGTAGTATGTATCGTTATAGCTCCTACTCACATGGTCTTCAGGAACCAAGACATCATCAAAGTTCTGGAACATAAAGAAGATTGTCAAAAAGAAGCCCAGTTATGAAGTTCAAGCTATCTTGTCAACGAAAAAGAAATACTCCCTCTGTCCCAAATTAAGTGCCACATCAGAACAAAAAAAATAGTCTCAAAATAAGTGTTATTTTATGTTTTCAGTGTAACATTAAATATTCTATTCCAATTTTACCCCCAAACTAATATTATAAGCACCACTCTCAATTCCACTATACTCCATTACTTATTTACGCATCCAATTGTTAATAAGGATAATTTTGTAAAATTGTCACATTCTCATTTATGAACAACTTTCTTAATCTTTGCAAAACAACCTGCAGTGACACTTAATATAAGACAGGGAGTAATATGCAAGATAAGAAATCAACATGAATGCGGTTCATTGCATACATTGATAAGGAGTTCTCAACAAGATAAGTAACCAATTAGTTGGTTAACTAGCTGTCAGCCAGATGGTTAATAAGGGACCAAACTGTGTACTTGTATTCATTATGAAAAGTTGAATAGCTGAACCAATGTGAAAACAAAAAATAACATCAATGCATGCATCATACATGAAAAAGGGAAATGAATTTTTTAATGTATTTTTCCATACCTGCTTTAGTGAAACAATGGGAGAAAGGTCATCAAACTTATTGAACTTGTTTGAATAATTTGTGTCAAAATAGTCATATATTGCATTCTTGATTATCCCAAGAGGGTGTTGATCCCTCCTGTGAAGCTGCATTCCAAGTTTTGAAAATATGTTGTCTGGAACATTATTTGTTGGATCGTCGTCCTTCACTACATCTAAAAGACCAAGAAGCACAATATATTACACATTAAAACCCGAGATTAATTTTCATCTACTATCAGTGTAATTTTTTTAACATTTTCAACAAATCACAACCAATCATATATGTGACTTTAACAATAGTTATGATTAAAGTAAAATCTTATGAATGATATGCAGATTATGATTGATTGCGAGGGTAAAAAATATTTACACCAACAACAATGTATATAAATTAAATCCTTAAACATTGTGAACCAAGCCAACAAAACCAAACCGAAGTGAAGTACCTTGTCTTGTAATCTTGACTCCACCATACTCCAATGCAGAGAGAACTGGCTGCTGCCTCGATTTCTTGCGGGAAAGGTTGTTGGCAGAGAGAGAGGCAGCAGATGATGAGAAAGGTAAACAAAATTTTAAGCTCCTTAGGCTATTATTACTTTGACGAAATAGCGAAAGTGTGGCATGCACGGAAGAGATCATCATTGCCACACAGATGACTGAGTCTTACAATGTTGCAATTGATTTCTGCAAAGAATTGAACGAAGAAAGATGAACAATATGTTAATAACATTCAAAAGGGGAAATTTCACATTGCAGAGATTTTTATTAGCTATGTTGTCAGTTCTGCAGCTTGCTGTAAAGCGCAATTGCAGAATCGCGGGAGCTATGCTCGTCTGCGACATAATTCTATTGTATGTTTACTGGGCCGGCTATCGCAGCTGCAAAAGTGCTATTCCAGCGCGACACTACGTTAACAACACTCACTCTTTTATTGAATGGAATTCATGTGAGTTCGGCATTTTGAAAAATTGGCCCCATTTAAAGTGACGGGACCCACGTGATTTCATTCGAGAACCAGAAAAATGCCCAATTATGTTCATGTAGAAGCATCAAAGTACCTACCAATAACAAGTAAATTGAATTCGCTATAGGAAAATACCCAGTTTACACAGGAAATCGATTAAGGAAGGATTATACTTACAGAGCGAAGAGAGAATGGAACAGAGTTCTGAGTGTGAAGTGTAGCTGTTGAGTTCAGAGTTCAGAGCCCATGAATGAATCTCTTATCGAGTCTCTATGTTTTTTTTTTTTTCCTCACATACGTTGTCTTGTTGTTGTTATAGGATAAAAGGGTCATTTTCTTTTATCCACAAATTTATATCCGATTAGAGGGCATATCTAGTAAGAATGAGTTATTTATTTATGTGAGAATTAGATAAAAAATGAATGGACCAGATTAAAAGCTTAACATGTATTTCTGCCTATTCTATAAAAATTCATGAACCCACATACCTTCTTTGTTCTTCGCGTTCCAATACCAAGCTTATCTCTACGTTTCTTCTTCTTCTTCTTCTTATCACCGTCCACCACCGCTTCTGCCTTCTATCTTTTTTCTGGAAAGGGGTTGCCGTCGCTCGCCCCCCAAGCTTCCACCATTTCCGCCCTGAATTTGGGTCGTTCCATTGTTGATTCTTAACTGAGTTTCTAATTCAAAATCGAACCATTTCTGTCTCTTTCCAATTTTGCTTTGTTGATTTTGTTAAATCAAAATCCCTAATTTCAATTGCAAAAAACGGTTCATGAAAAATTAAAAAGGAACGAAGATGAAAGGAGGTTTTTTTTTATCATGTTACTAAAAAAAAATAAGTAAATTACACTCTCCTCCCTTGAAAGATGCTTGAATTATACTTTCCTCCTCTCTTATTCAAAACATTTTAAAAAATATTTCACTCCCTTCCATTGAGAGAAGCTTGAATTACATTCATCTCCCCTCTTATGTTAAAATCTACTATTTACTCACTCAATATTTTTTTTTTTTTTACTTCTAATAATCTAGCAAAAAAATAATCTAACACACTTTGAAAAAAATAGTATTAGAGGTTCATTTAAATATAATCAAAATTTGAATACATATTTTTCGCTATTTTTTATTCACAATTTCATTAACTTATGTAGTTTTAAACTCTATTATAAAATATGAAACAACCCAAAATAAAATTAAAATATGTGAAAAATAACTAAAGTCGATTAAGTAATGTTTATTTAAATGTGAATATTATACTCCAAATTATAAATTTAATTATAATTGACATTTAAATTATAAAAAAAACGAATTTATGTTTTTTAAATCGTGATTCAAAATTAGTATATATTATAAAAATATTTATTTATTTTAAAATAGATTAATGTGTAGTGTATATTTAATTATTAAAGGAAGGGGTTGAAATTCAAGCATCTCACAAGAGATGATGTATCAAATTTACTTTTCAAGGGAGGGAAGTATATATTTTAACATAAAAGGGGAGGGGAGAGAAGTGTAATTCAAGTATCTTTAAGGGAAGGGGAATGTAATTTACGCAAGCACTGTTGCATAAAGTGGGATTCGTTTGGAATTCTATTGATTTTCCAGGATGTGTGATAGACTAGAACAAGACATGATTATTAATTGGAGCTTTTAATCTCAACCATCTATTTTTTATTTCTCACCATTCTCATATAGAGAATTGTTGTTGACACATATGATAAGGCTGAAAAACACATGTAAAAGATGAAAATGCTCCTGCGGCAGTTAACTACCGAAGTTTAGAACCGACTGCAGTTAACTATCGAAATTCCTTCTGCAACAAAAAAGTAAAAAAAAAAAAAAAAAAAACCGAAGTGCCTAGGAACTCATCAATTTTTTATTTTGCCAAGACTAAAAGCATAACTTTAAATGCATAGAAAATGTTTTCTGAATCTGAAAGTTAACATTTGAAGGATTATTCAATCCTTTGAATTGTGACTTCGTTTTTATATACAGGAATCATACTACCAAAATATCCTTCATATAATAAATAATTTGACATCTCAAAAAGTGTAATTAAAAGATAAAAGTGAAAGAAAGCTGAAGGACAAATCACAAGGAACCCTCTAGTCTAAGAAGTGTGGAATTGAAAGAGAAAAAAAAATTATGAGTTCTTCGATATTTAAGTGTCAAGGTTTTTTTTTTACTTTTTTCGTCGGCAGTTAACTGTTCGGTAGTTAACTGCAGCCGGTTCCAAACATCGGTAGTTAACTGCCGTAGAGGTATTTTCGTCTTTTACATGTGTTTTCAGCCCTATCATATGTGTCAACAACAATTTTCTCTCATATAAGATAGTCATTCTCGTATGATATGTCCTCTACCCGATTATATGTTGATTTCAACTTAAGTTGAGGAATGTTAGAGGCGCTCATTTTTTAACACTCTCTAGCACTCACTTTTTTATTGGATGAAATCAATGTATGTCCAACTAATCTTTAAAGTGTAGACTCACAATGATTTAAACCTATAAGAGAGTGAGTATTCGAGAGAGTGTTACTAGCATTACTCTTTCAACTTATGACATTGTTTTTCCCTACAAAAATAAAAATAAATACTTATGTTGATTTCATTTTTTTTTTCTAAGATTTCAGCTTCTTTTTTTTTAAGTTCTCTAACATGTCTTATGAAAATACCATATAGTTTATATGAAAATAATTTCTCTTTATTTTAATATTTTGTTATAAAAATAGTTCATATATAAAACTTATCATGAGTAGTTTTTGTATTATAAACCGCAAATAAGTAATTTATCTAATATGGTCGCATTATTTGTCGCTTACAATGATGGTAATCAAAATTGAACTCGACCGTCTCATAAGTTTAACTCAATTAGTAAGGATGATACATTGTAACATGTAAGAATCGGCGTTCGAACCTCGAACATTCCACTTATTCACTTCTAAAAAGTGAATTTTAATCATTATACTATTTGACCAAAAAAAGAAAAATCGGATTCAACCGGCAGGTTATTGCATTCACACCAAATCCGATGGCAAATCGGAAAACCATACAATGTCAGCAATTCAATGGGTTGAGTCATGTCTTTATTTTTAATCAATTAAAAAAAGCTTAAATATAGTTTAGTCCCTCTATTTTCGCAAAAACATAATTTTAGAAATGTTGACCAATCTATAATTTTAATCATCCAATTTGATGACATGACAATATATTATGTGAACTGGCATGGAAATAAATGACCTAATTTCTAAGAATATTTAAAGATATGATGTTAAATTGAGTCGGGACCAAACATATAGAGAGAGAGAGTGAAAAAAAGATCAAACGAAATGATACATGAGTGATGAGACTAAGAGTGAACGTAAGGAGACTATTCTTACTAACAAATGGAACCAATTTGCTTCTAGAAAAGTGTTCACTTCATTAAAACTTGAGTGACATAGTCGCCCAAATTAAAGACCTGCACTTTTGCGTTTATTGGCTCACTAATAGCATCTACAAATAAAGATGCCCATTTTTAGATACTTAAATGCGTTTCACGTGAACAAATCATTTATTTATAATATTTTAATAACAATATCTAATAATCATTCAATTTCCTCAACTCATCACCTCGTACAAATTTTTTAGGTGGAACCCATTAACCATCTTTCAATAATTTTATATCATTACATTCATTTATTATGATCGAACACTTCCCATCGCTTACCTCTTTCTTTAATTCATTCTTTTGCCAAGTGAATTTGGAATGCAATGCAAGGTTTGTTCGTAAGCCTGCCACCAACTTTGGCGATTAAGCTCAAAAACCTAAGTAGTCTTACTTTGTTGGGATAAGCCATTGTCTTACAAAAGAGTAAGTAGCATAGCGCCCTTTTTTTTAGACAAGGCACCAAACAACCTGGTTGGTAGAGCCTTCTTTGTACTATGCATCAAAATCAAAATTCATACTAGTTGAAATGGTGTATTGAACTTCTGTTCCAAGATGTACTTTACTCTTTTGTTTTGATTATTACAAAGGGGCGTGTACCAAATAAGTACTCCAATTTTGCACAACATACACAACAACTAGTTCCATATATATCGACATAGCTTGTTGTTTTGGGCTTAATGCTTAGCTAATATAAGTTTTTTTTTAAGGAATTTGCTAATATAAGCTATTGGATGGCTGTCTTGCAATATGACAAGATTGTTTTCTTTGCCATGAGCAACAGTTTCCACCACAAAACCTTTTAAAATTTTCGTACAGGAAGAACATGAGCAAGGATCAAGGCCTGTTTGAGATTTTGAAAGCATATAAGTAACTAAGTAATGGGCTTTGTGATTTGCTAAAGTCCTTGAAGAATCGCCGATAATATACCTTGCTAAATCCAAAATTCCTATCGATTGCTTGATTTTTTAGGGTTGGGACCAAGTGCTAATAACTTGAATTTTGACAGGGTCAGCAAAGACAACACCATTCGAGATAAATTGACACTTGCAAATAGGGGTGTTCAAAACCGAACCAACCCAATAGAAAAACTGCAAACCAAACCAATCGAAACCAAAACCGCAAAAACCCACACTTGATTCGGATGAATTCGGATGACTTTTGCAATGAACCGTGCGGTTCGATTTGGTTTGCGGTTTGCATCTCAGCAACCAAACCAAACCAAACCGCAAAAATAATGAATATTACTTAAACATGTACTAGCCCAGTTACATAGCTCAAGAATAATCTCTTTTAATTCGATTTTTCCATTGTTGCACCATCAGATTCGATTCTAATTCTTTTCCATCTCTTTTAATTCATTTCCAGTGATGACTTTGTTTCCTTTACTTCCAAATAATTTGTTTTTTGCTTATGTTTCTTCTTAATTTTACCTATTTTGATATAAGTTTTACCTAATATTTTATCATATAAACAACAAAATAAAATGTCCTATGATTATTTTGTAACAAGTTGGCAATATTAGAGTTAATGTAATATTTTTTATCTCGCGATAAACCGCACAAATTGAACCAATCCAAACCGCATTGGTTTGAATGACTTTTTAAAAATCAACCGAACCGAACCAAACTGCATGCTTTTTTATTTCGCGGTTTGGATGACTTTTATGCTCAAAACCGAACAAACCGCACCGCGAACACCCTTACTTGCAAACAACTCATTGTTTCTAACAGTATCAAAAATCAAGTTTAGATGGTCAGTATGAAGAAGAACTTCCTTGCCGTTCAAATTTGTCATGCCTATAATCTTATCTTATAGTCTTGAATCTATAATTTATATTTGAATTTTGATCTAATTAATAAGTTTGAATTTGAATTTATTTAATTTTGAAGAATTAAATATTATCAACTACTAGTATGTTTTTATTTAATGTTTTATTGAAAAATTGGTTCAAAGTTAAACTATAGATAATCAAAGTTGTTCGCTCTTTGAAGCAAGAGAATTGCTATACGGGTCTCTTAGTTTGTTCAAGAGCTCCTTCAAACTTATTAGACTATAAATTTCAATTGCACAAAAGTTATCGGATGATACGACCCAACGGTTGCTTTTTGTATCAGAGTGTAACTTCCAATCGTCTAATTTTAGAGGTTGAGCAATTAATGAGACACAGAGCACTTGTTAAAAAAAAATGAGACACAGAGCAATCAACTTGAAGCAAACCTCAAACATTGCGCTCCTATCTACGAACCAAGAGATCTAAGCCTTCACCCAAATCTCGTCACTCAACTCTCAATTGATTTCTGCTCTCCCCCAGCACAAAACACTCGCGTCCTACAGCTATGCCAAAAATGTCCCTGTGTTAATTAACTAACGCAAGTGTAAAATTATGCGTTAGTTAACTAACGCAACATGACTTAAGTAATATAGGTGTAAAACTCTGCCTCACGCCGCGTGAGTTAACTCACGCTAGTTTACAAATTCTAAAAGTTGCAATTTTAGCTTATATAACTCACGCTACTTGTATCAGCTTATATACCATATTCTAGCATAGAAGAAGGGAACAGAATAGCAACATGGTGAAGAGAGGCGGTTTGTGTGTGTGCCTCAACTCTCAAGAGATTGTGATAGCATTAGGAAGTAGCAGCAGTGTATTTATATTGATGAATCTTTATAGATGGTGCCACCTTGGGAAGTCTTAAAAAGTTGGTGAAAATAAAATAATATGAAAAAGGCAGAAGGATCGGTCGAATTTAATGTGTGATACAATAGACAATAGGTGGAGTCGGTGTGTTGTATGACTAAGGACGAGACATTGAGACAGCATGCAATGGTTTCAGTTCTGGCCATTGAACTAGCGTGAGTTAACTCACGCATGTGTTAACACCTGCGTGAGTTAACTCACGCATGTGTTAACACCTGCGTGAGTTAACTCATGCGGCGTGTGACTGATAAGTGCTTAAAGTTAATATATTTTATGTGTTAATATAGGTAATTTAGTGACTTATCCTGCAAGTTATCTAGGGAAAAGCTATCATTTGAGTGTATTTATACCATTTATGCTTTACATGCCTGATTCTACCCAATTTATGTAGGAAATGACAAGCAAGGACCAAAAGAAGGAAGCTTCTGAATCAAGGTCAGTTCACGTAAGCGGCCTCCTGTTCGCTTAAGCGAACACGTTCCAGAGAGCACTAGAATGCTTCGCTTACTGGGCACTTTCAGTTCGCTCATGAAGAAAAGATTTGTTCACTTAAGCGGCCTCAAAGTTCGCTTAAGCGAACCAGTTCCAGAGAGCTCCAAAAAGGTTCGCTTCATGTACGCTTACAGTTCGCTCGAGCGAAGTTCATCAATCTTCAGAAGATAAGGACCACGTGGCAGCTCCTCAATGGCCAATGGAAGATCCTCTGGATGTTCGCTTAAGCAAAGGAGTACGAATTTGGCCCATATAAATAGTTTTCTCTTCTCTTTCCAACCATTCTTTTACATTGTCTTTGATATTTTTCTGATTTTAGAGAGAGACTAGAGCTTTTCTAGAGAGAGAAACACAAAGCAAGGTAGTTAGGAGTAGATTCAACCCAAGATTCATTGAGACATCATGAATCTTGTCATGGAATCTTCATCTTTTTTCATCCTTTGCAAAACTATCAAAGACATATGTAGCTACATCTACTCTTGTGGTTTTGAGGTATTCAAACAAGCTATTATGTAATCTTTTGATCATTTAATATATGGTTCTAGCTATTTATTCAATATTGTTGTTATTCTTGCAGTTAATGTTTTATTGAGATTCAAAATGATATGGACACATACTTTTGAATCTAGAAATATAATAACAATCTATCTTAAGTTATCACTCTAGACATGGATGTTAGTATTTGATAATCACTTTTAATCTAGAACTTAATGCTTTTGGGTAATTTAATTGGTTGGGAAATCGTCGATTAATCTATCCAATCGATTTTGTGATCGTTTAAATGTTTGGGAAATCGATGTTTAAACGATCCCTTAGAAATAACGATATCATTTGGAAACAAATGATATTGTCGTGATTGTGATAATATCGTTTAAAAAAGCTAGAATCCGTTAATCGATCGAGAGATTGAAGCTGTTACGCTTGGTTGATGTCTCTGACTGTAAGCGAAATAGCCCTATCTCTTCTCGTTTTACTTTTATGTCGAATAGGAAAATAGTTTTACACAAACAAACAATTTATACTCAAACACTTAATGTGATAAATATTGTGAAAATGCTTATGAAATACGCAACTCCCTGCGGAAACGATCCTATTATACTTACGTGTAAATAGTTTTATGACATGTAAAAATCTTACATCAAAATGGCACCGCTGCCGGGGAGTAGCGAAATAATGTCATAAGTATCGAAACAATTTTGTCATGTTAAGCAATTTTGCACAAAATTCTTTCTTGTACATATATACACATATACTTTTTTTTTTATGTTGCTAATCACTTGGTTAAGCCGAAGTGTCCAGTCGAGAATTCAAAGGGATCTTAGAGAAGACCGTGTTGTTATCACGGATAGATTGGTCATTAAAGCTTGATGAGGCGTTGTGGGCCTATAGGAACGCGTAGGAAGCTCCCACAGGTTCACATCGTTTCAATTGGTGTATGGAAAGTCTTGCCACTTGCCGGTTGAACTAGAGCACAAAGCGTTTTGTGCGCTAAAAATTCCTTAATTTTGACCAAGAGCAAGCGGGGGAAAAGAGGAAGGATCAAATACAAGAATCTGAAGAAATGCGCGACCAAGCGTTGAATCCTCTAAAGTGTACAAGGAGAAGGTGAAACGCTATCATGGCAAGCGGATTGTGAAACAAAACTTTGAGCCTGGACAAATGGTGTTACTTTTTAAACTAAGATTGAGGTTATTTCCGGAAAAACTCAAATCGAAGTGGTCCAGTCCGTTTATAATCAAAGAAGAAGAGCCTTATGGAACGAGGGTGTTGGAAGTTCCAATGACAAAGTCCAGCTGGACGGTGAATGGGCAAAGATTGAAGCCCTATTTTGGTGCTGAAGTTGATCGATAAACATCAACAATTTCACCAAGTGACCCATGATTTCTTCATTGAAAAAGGCGTCGAGCTTATGACGTGAAACAAGCGCTTGCTGGGAGGCAACCTAGTTTTGTAAGTTCATATTTATGTTAATTGCATGTAGGATTTAAGTCATAAGCATTGAAAGCCACAAAGAAGCAATTTGAAAAATATGCATTCGTGGAATTTCGCTAATAACGAAATGTACACTTTTAGCGAAAAAGGGTCAGAGGAGTTTCGCTATTAGCGAAAATTTGTGTGTTCAGAAAGAAAAAAACGGGTCTCAAGGGGAGTAACTCCCCTTAACTCCTCACAACCACTCATTTTACCCACTTCTCATCCTTTTTACGTTTTTCTCTATCTCACATCTCACAAAACTCAACTTTTCCTCTCTCTTCACTTACACTAATCCACAAAAAAAATTCAAACCCAAATCAAATTCAAGCCAAGCACTCACACACTACATCATCTTTATCCTGTACTTGCTGCATTCATCATCATTTACAGGTTTGACTTTTATCTCTATTCCTCTCTCTTGCTTTAAATTTAAAAGAAAAAAAATCATGTTTTTACACATTTTTAGAAATGGCTAGGGTTAGGGATTAGATGACTTATTGTGGTTAGAGACTGTGTATTATAGGTTTATTGTGCTGTATATGAACGAAAATCACTACTGAAATGCCATGGAATCTCATTTTTTGGAAGATTCACCCAATTTTAAATTTAAAAAAATAATGGTTTTGAGAAATTCTTGGAAAAAGTTGTGATTTGAGTTCATGTTCATGACATTATTGAGTTTGTAGAAATATAGGGGTGAAATTGGTGTTGAAATATGCTGGATTGTGTTGAAAAATTGCAAGAACAAAGATTTTGAAAATCTGGAAAATTGCAATCGCGAAGAAATTCGCTAATAGCGAAATTTCTTCGTTAATGGCAAAATTTGCCCAGATTTTGAGTTGAATTTCGCTGATAACGAAATTTTATTTTAATGTTTTATTCCATGCCTGTTCTAATTCTTTCTATTCTATATGTTGGTATTTCATGGTTATTTTGCAGATGGCACCGAAATCGCAATCCAAAACTGTTGGTACCAAACGCCCAAGAGGCAAATCTGCCTCATCCTCATCCACACCACCACCATATGACCCAAGTCGTTTCCCCACCCGAGGCCAATATGAGAGGTTCCTGAAAATGGACAAATACAAAGTCTGGCCCGAAAAAGTCTTTGACATTCACCCTGATGGCCATCACCATGATCTCCTTCAGATGTTTAGGAACCGTAGGTGGACCACACTCTTAAGCCCTTACACGAAGATCAACATTGGCCTCTTAAAGGAGTTTTATTCCAATGTTGTAACCGATGCCTCCCACACTACCATGGCCGACTCCTTTTCTTTCACCACCACCGTGAGGGGAAAGACCATCCGCTTCGATAGGGATGCGATCAATGACTTCCTTGGTAAACCTTTTACCCTACCTAAGTCGGAGGAACCAACTGTACCCACTCTCTGTGCCTATGGTGACAAATGTGCTAAAGGTAATTAGAACTTTCGGAAGATTGAGAATGACATCCTTCTCAAAGATCGAAGGTTCCTCAAGAATGCAGCTGAGAAATATCATAAGTGTCTTTATTCTGATATGAATGCCAATGCTAATGTGGTGTTCCAGTTCTTAGTGCATAATGTGGTGCCTAAGAGCCACACCTCCGACACCACCATGAAGATTGTACCACTGATCTGGAGTATTATAAAGGGGTTGGAAGTGGATATTGCTAGACTCATCTCCAATGAGATGAAGAGTTTCACCCTAACCTGTGCTACCGGTGGCAAAGGCAGCCTTACCTTCCCTGGTTTGATCATGGGCCTTCTTAAAGCTAGAGGGATAAAACTCCCTACCCCACCTGATGCGGTGATTGAGCACCCGATAGATGATACCTTCATTTCCAGCTTGGTTAAAAGGGAGGAGAGAGTAGCTAATTACCAGGGGTCGTCTGATGATGAACAAGCTACAGGTGCTGGCAGCTTTGACCTCTCCGCTTTCCAGTCTTTCATGGACGAGCAGCAGCGACATAATCAGTATGTTCGGGATACGAACACCTATTTCATGCACCAAAATGAGGCTACTTACAGGAGCAACATGGAGATTCATCAGACCGTGTACAATGCTCATGTGCATCCAGGAGATTCCGACTACCCGGTCTTAACACCTGAGATGTATCAGGCTCTTGTTGCTTGGCCTGAGGACAGACCAGGACCTTATGTGGGGGCAGCGGATGAAGAGGCCATAGAGGATGATGATGGAGTTGGTGATGCGGACTAAGACATGGATGTTAATATTTGATAATCACTTTTAATCTAGGACTTAATACTTTTGGGTGATTTAATCGGTTGGGAAATCATTGATTAAACTATCCAATCGAATTTGTGATTGTTTAAATGTTTGGGAAATCGATGTTTAAACGATCCCTTGGAAATAACAATATCATTTGGACACGAATGATATTGTCGAGTGATTGTGATAATATCGTTTAAAAAGTTAGAATTCGTTAATCGATCGAGAGATTGCAGCTGTTACGCTTGGTTGATGTCTCTGACCGCAAGCGAAATAGCCCTATCTCTTCTCGTTTTACTTTTATGTCGAATAGGAAAATAGTTTCACATAAACAAACAATTTATACCCAAACACTTAATATGATAAATATTGTGAAAATGCTTATGAAATACGCAACTCCTTGCGGAAACGATCCTATTATACTCACGTGTAGTAAGTTTTATGACATGTAAAATTTTTACATCAGTGACTTAAGTCACGCATGTGTAAAATTAAGACATGTTTATTTTACACATGCGTTAGTTAACTAGTGCAGGAACATTTTTGAAATGGTTGCAGGGCGCGAGTGTTTTGCGCCGGAAAAAGAGCAGAAATCCTCTCAATTTTGGGTGTGCAGGCCGACATGTTGCAAACACCAACCCAGCCCAATAAGTTATGAGAAATAATTAGTGTTTTATGGACATTTTTTTAAAGATCTCTTATACTTCATCCGTTCCACGATGAGACGTGCTGCACTATTCACATAATATATTTTGTCTGTATTTTTCTACTAATATATAAACACAAATGATAACATATAAGATGTTATCGAATTTGTCTCGATGAATATTTTTAAAATATTAATTTTTCTATAATTTATTTAATAGATAATTATATATATTAAAAGTCAAAATTATACATCAAAATTTAAAACATTCTTAAAGAACGTACTTAAGACATTTGCTGTCCAAAACCCATAAGCTATAACCAAGTTCTATCACTTTAAAGTCCCCCATGAAAATCCAAAACCTGAAAGAAATGAATATCTGCATGCTAAAATATGCCAGAGAAGGAAAAGCACAAAAAAGTTGGCGTCAACAAAGAATTTTGATCCCTTGAGGTCGGTGTTCTCGCATCCTTTTTTCTTTTTTCATCTTTATGAGGGTTCGAAAAATATAGCCACTTTACACTTTTGGTGGGTCACAGAACATTACAAATCGATTGGGGTCAATCGTTCTTTCTAATTTGATAAAACAAAATATCTTGTAATTTTGCAAATTTAATTTCTTTTAGACGAAATTTTGCAAATTCAACGTTTATATATACTCCTTCCGTTTCAAAGTGAGTGTCAATTTAGTCAAAAAAAATTATTTTAAAATGAATGTTATTTTCAGTTTCATAACTTTTTCTTTTCAATTGTACATTCCAATTAATACTCTGCACACTACTTCCAAAGTATTACTTTTAAAACTAACCAATAGTTAATAAGGATAATTTGGTAAAATAATCATTCTCTTTCTTTTAATCATTGCATTTCTTAATATGTTTATAAACACCTAAAACTTTAGACACTCATTTTGAAACGGAGGGAGTAATTTTTTTAGAAAAATGTATAAACACTCACTTTGTAATATCATCACATAAACTCATTTTTTTAGAAAAATGTAAAAATATGTGTATAAACACTCACTTTATAACTGCAATCTAAGAATACTATACAATTGTGAATTTTCATCTAAGAATACTTTATAAACACTCACTTTATAACTGCAATCTAACAAAATTGTGAATTTTCATTTTGAATGCTGGTGTAAAAATAGTTTATACCTACAACACATCTCCTTTTCATATATTTATTTATAACACCAATAATCCAAATTTTTACTACTCCTATTAAGATCATCTAAAGTGTAGAATTTTTTTAGAAAATAGTGTTGGAATCTAAAAAAATGAAATATAAAAAGAGGATAACGTTGAAATGTGAAAATAATATGAAAAAAATTATTTAAAGGTTGAGATGTAAAAATTTAGAAAACATGAGAGAAAAGAATTTGAAGAATCCATTTTCCCCATACAATATCAACATGAACGTTCTTCTGCTTGGATTCTACAGATGACATCCAAATAATGGTTATAACCAATGAATTAATGGCAACACATAATTCAAATTCTTCCCTGTTTTTACAATATTCCCTTTACCTGGTACTTTTTTATGTTTAAATAATTGTTATAGTAAAAAAAATCATGCATGCCAGCGGAAGTAAGAATCGACTACAAATTTCACCACTTTCTTCTTATTAAATTTTTGAAGGACACAAACAAGGACAATATGTATAGTGCATTAGGGATGATGCCCCCACAAGCATAATCTTTTGTTTAGCTATAGTATTATTATAATTTTACTTTAGCTTCTACTAACATTAAGTGTTTTTTGAAAGGAACTAAATTAAGTGTTGTCTACACCAAAGTAACAATTTATTAAACAAAAAATTAAATATTTGTTACAAATATATATGTCTATGGATGTCCATTTCCTCTTAGACTTACATATTTCTTAGTACGGTCTATTTTACATCTCAATAGTGAATGGCTTTACTAATTGTAACCTATAAATTTGGTGTCCTATATATAGGATTCATATTGAAAGTATACATTAAAGAGTATGATGCTAAGACTCTATTATTCTCTCTTATCTCCTTCATCTTTATTCATCTATATCTTGCTATTATATATTTGATTCATTACATAACATTATGCATTTAATTTTGAAGTTAATTTTGATTTTGCATATATTTGGTTGTCCCAGTGATGTTGACTTGAAATTTTGGAGTGTGCTCTTTTCAAGGTCTCAAATTTGATATCCCTAACGTCGATTTTGGTGGGTTATGTTCATACATGGTGTCTCCACAAGTAAATGGTAGGATTGGACTCCTCGAATATCAAATACCGAATTTTCCAAAAAAATGAGAGAAAAATTGAGGAATCATTTGATGACAAATGCAATTTTTTGTAGAAGTATTTAAATTAAATTAAACAAACACCAATTTTAAATATAAAGGTATGTAGAGAGTTATTATAAGTTATAAACGTTGAGACATTTTTAAGTTTTTTAGGTATATAAAGTTGTATAGTAGTTTTTGTAATCTCTAATTTGTTCTCAATCATAAAGTCATTTCTTTTATCATTTATATTATTTTAATAAAAATTTATGTTATATTATCTTTAACCTTTTTGAGATGTTGAGTATGGTTCATAAGCATTGTCAAAGGTGATGAGTTAGCGAGTGAGACCCTTCCTTACAGTGTCCCAAACATGTAATTGACCTAAATGTTTTATTGTAGGAGATGATAGTCCCTAGCATTACGATTTAGGGTTTAGGGGTATACTTTTATCTAGGACCGTATTTATATATGAGTTGTAAGTTTGGAACACTATAAACTATAATCATACACTATCAATAATACAAAACTGCAAGTGCTAAGTAGTTGGAGACATATACATTTTTTTTTTTTGGTAGTCGGAGTTCGAATTCCAGATCTTACATATATTATGCATTGTTCATACCAACTGAACTAAACTCACGAGAATATATATAATTGATCAAACTTCGTAACCGAACATCGCGTTGAATTGTTTGCGTTCTATTATAGTTTCATTAATCTTCTATTAATATTAATAGCTATTCTTCTAACACAACCCAACCAAAGATATTAGGCCGTTCATTCTAGTAGAATCAAATTATCTTAACAGTGATATTTGTTGGAAAGTAATTAAAGGTATACTATTACTAACCCACATGATTGAGTCATGATGACAACAAACAAAAACAACACAAAAACACTTTTTATACCAATTATATAAAAATCATGAGATTTTAAACATTTCTTTTTTCAATAAAACACAGCACCACAAGATCCAATTATAAAGCAGTGTTGCCCATCTTTCGTTTTCCTTCACCACTAATTAACCTTATATGGAGCATATTATATGTCAACTTCAACTATTTTTATATTAAGTTAATTTTCTAGACACTGCTTTTGAACCTCCTCTTTTGTGTGAAGTGAATCTTTTGAGTTTCCTATATAACACACATTGCTCCATGTTGTGTTTTGTGTCCACTCTTCTTTCTCTCTTTGCTAGCTACCTTTCTAAGAAAGTGTGGAAGAAAAATATGGGTGCACTTTATTACTTGATCTCCAATTTTTGCACACCTAGCACAAAATCCAAACGCAAACCAATGCAGGTATACTCTCATAACCTAACTAACCATTTTTTCCTTTGTTTAACTAATTAGGGTTTAGGGATATTTTACTTTCTTCCTAAAACTTTGAAGTTCCATTACTATAGCTAGCTTTATTTTTATTACAATATGTTGTTTATTTTGTATTTTTTTATAGACAGTTGAGATCAAAGTCAAAATGGATTGTGATGGGTGTGAAAGAAGAGTCAGAAATGCAGTGGCTACAATGAAAGGTTTCAAGTTCCATAACTATTTCTCCAAAGTTTATGCTATTAATTTTGCATCTGTATTAGACCTAGCTAGCTAATTCTAAAAAATAAATACTTGCAGGTTGCAACGACCATTATTATAAGAATCTTTAACAAAATTTACGGGTATTATGAAAAGTTATTAGAACAAAAAAATTATCTTTAAATGTGTATGACTATTACTAAATTACTCTTTATGTATAAATACATTTAATGTTGATTTTTCCCATTCTAAAACAAATTCTTATGAATTAGAAATATATTTAGAAAAATAACAATAAATACATTTAAAAATTTGTACAAAAAGTTATATTTAGAGATAAACAATTTTTGTAAAATAGTAGTATTATAATTTAGGACAGATAGTAGATCATTTTTATTATCTTTTTCTATTTTGGCCATAGTATAAAAGTTACTTCCAACCCATAATACTGGAGAACATTAAGTATATCACTTCCTACGTTTGGAGCAAACAGATTGATAAAAGTTTTTTTTTGTTCCTTTTCATTCTTTATAATAAAAAAATTGATAAAGTTAAAGTGATCACTAACTTTCACAGATTATTTGGTCCATTTTCTCTCCTTTATATCTTTTCGGTTCATAATTTTTTATGATTAACACTCCTTTATTTTTGTCTAATTCAACTACAGCTTTTGGAAGCTACAATCACAAAATTCCCATCTTATTGACCAATGCCCATTTTTTTTAATAACCAATGATCAAATTTTTAGTACTACCCTTTACTATATTTATGTAGGACTCATTTTTCTTCTTCCAAATATGCATGATTTATATCCGGTCTATCTAAACGGATATAAAAATAGTAAAGGAAAATGAAATGAACTACAATTAATCTTAATTACGTATGATTTTTGTCCCTACAAATATAATAAATTTTAATTTTAGTCTCCGTAAAAATTTACTTTAACTTAAATCAAAGTTCAAGAAGACAATAGCACGAAGGAAGTAAGACAACCAAATTGCTTCAAAACTCTTCCCATAACAATCTAGTGGCCACAAATTCTTCTTCTTTTGTGAGTCCTATACTTCCTTGATTCGATTGTCTTCTTCACAATGATTGTGTTCTCCTTCGTGAAGTTTTTTTTTTTTTTTTGGTACAAGTGAAGCTTTCTATTTAGGGCCCCAAAACCCTAATATTTTTTCATTAAATTTTAATGAGTTAACATCATTAATCCATGTCACACTTTGCCACGTCGGCACATGAGTTTTTTTTTTCAAATAAAAAAACTTCAGGGACCCAAATTGATGATTTGAGAAATTGTAGAGACAAAAAGAAAAGTTCTTTATAAGAACTAAAATCAAAGTTCGTTATATTTATAGAAATCAAAACGATAATTAAGTGCATATTTAATTATCAAAACCACTTATACCAAACATTATTTTTCTTTTTTAAGGTTTACAATAAGGTTAATCATCATATACATGTCTTGCAGGAGTAAAATCTGTGGAGATAAACCGAAAGCAAAGCAAGGTAACAGTGAATGGTTTTGTTGATCCAAACATGGTGTTGAAAAGAGTAAGAAGCACTGGGAAGAAAAGAGCTGAATTTTGGCCTTATGTTCCACAACATGTTGTGACGTTTCCTCATGCCTCAGGAGTCTATGATAAAAGGGCACCAGCAGGACATGTGAAAAATGTGCAAACATTTCCAGCATCTATTGATACAGAAGAGAAACTTATGTCTTATTTTAGTGAAGATAATGTTAATGCATGCTCCATCATGTAACCAATATATATCACATGAATAACTCCTATAAAAATTTGAATTAATACGAAAACATGTTCTTTAATTTTGTTGCTTAGTATTCGAGTTCAATTTCTACTAAAAAAGACAAAAATTAGAGAAAATTTTCTTATATTTTCCTAAACCCTAATTTCTCTTTCTATTTGTAATTTTTTTTTCTTGTAACTTTTGTAGATGAATCAATCATTAAGCAACTTTTTCATTGAACTTTGTTGCTTTTCTTCTAGCTAGTGTGATGGAGAAGAGTCAATGAATATTGAATGTACTTTTTTGTTTACTCTTGTTATTTTGAACTATATAACTTCTGGAAAATACTATACTATATAGCTAGGGTCAATTATTGAACCTTCGTGGAAAATGAAAAACGCTGGATCAGAATCAAACTTTATAAAGTAAATAGCAAAAATCAATTTTGAAAGGGTTAAGGGAGGAATTTGATTCTAGCTGCCTACCCCAAAGGCAAATCGAATAACGTAATGCAAAAGGACCACTTTTACTCCTAACTCCAACCTTTAGCCAATATATTCCCAACACTTCATTTCTTTTTTTAGTTGTATTCAATTTTGTTTTAAGTAAGCTAATATTGTGTTACCACTTGAAGACATGGTTGATGGTTTTTTGGGGTGAACAAGACATGGTTGATGATAAAAGATATAAAAAAAAACGATTTAAAAGGGGCTTTGATTTACTTTTAGAGGTAAAAGGGACTTCGATATTAACAAAGATTGGCTCAATGAGCCAATTGATATAAAGTATGCCCTAATATTGGAATATCTTACACACAATTTTTTTTTTATCAAAATTTGTAGATTAGCGAATAATTTTTTATCCTTTGAAGTTTTTCACTCCAATTTTTTTTCTTTCTTTTATCGGCTTCTTAGCATTTGCTCACATTCTACAAAGAGTTCAAAGTTCAAAGGATCATGCATAATAATGTCATGTCTCATAGGACCACAAACGTTATGTTTTTGAGGAATAATTTTACCATCCAAAATGGCTTAACGGCACATCTTATTGTCCGCTTGTCTTTCATTCGTGTGTAATTAGTCACTAGTTAAAATAATAAACCTTCCATTTTTTTCTTCTGAGATGCTACTCCAGTACTCCGTTCCGTCCGTACCAAACATCTTTTCCCTTTTTCTAATCGCACCCTCTGTTTTTTACTCAGTGCTATATACATTTCAAGAACTGAGTGAAAGTTTATTTTCTTTTTTTACTCTAAGAACAGGGAGAGTTAAATTATGTGATATGATGATTTTTTTAACACCTAACAAAAAACATTAGAATGAATGTATAAGAAATACTCCAACCTATATTATAAAATGAAAATTGATACAAAGCAACAGCTAAAACTACGGCAGAGCATAGCAAATCCATGCACATCGACAGATCCACACACAATTAGGCAATATCTGTCTTACCTGAAAACATTTCTATGACATTAATCTAAAATGTTCCGCCGTCCTCGCGAGCTTAGCTCAGTTGGTAGGGACGATACATAACATATGTAAGATCCGTGATTCAAACTCCGGCCACCAGCAAAAAACCTAACATGTTCCACCACCTCACTTCTAAGCCTTGAATTTGTCCACACTATAGAAGACGAACAAACCATCAATTTATTCTTTACATTATAACTCTTTTTTCAATTTAATCTAGAAACTATATAATTATAATAAAGGAAATTAACTATATAAATATATAATTTAAAGACTATTTATTGTATTTATATAGTTTAAAGACTAAATTGAAGAAAAATGTTAGGTTTGCGGGGCTAAGTTGGTAATTTATTCTAGAATGAAAAATCAAAATCATGCTAACTATCTTGTCTTTTTTTTCCCTCCCTCACAAAAATAAGAAAATAAATCATACATGTAACCAGAGAGACTATTGCTAACATGCTCAAATGAAACATGTGGTGCATATCGTACAAGTAGTTTCACATTTACATTTATAGGCTGTTTGGTTCATTTCTATTTTTTTCCCTCGATAACCCTTCGAGTTTTTAGGGGAAAGAGATCCCTCATAATCTGAAGTTCGGCTGTGAGGTAAGGATAATCTTACAAAAAATTGTTCCCCTTAAAAATCGAACATGGGTTCTCTCGAAAGATTCATCATTAATGAAGCTCATAGTTCAATTGCTTGGTTTCCACGTCTAAACTTAATTTCTCAAGTTTCAATGTTTTTTTACCGTGATTCGTTGAAGCTAGATATTCAAGCTTCTCACTAAACGTGTGGCATTGTTCAAACAACCGCTAGACTAAACACATGTTTATTTATCCACACAATTATATAGTAAACCTTCAAGACTTTAATTTTTTTCCCTTCACTTTCACTCAGTTTCTTAGGGATCTGAACTCCGCCTAAAAACACTATGTCAAAAACACGAAATGGTGAGTGTGTTCAAATAACGCATAAAAGTTAAAGAATTACAAAAGCTCAAAGCTTTTACACAAGGATTTTCGTGAGTTAAACAATCTCATAGGTTTATTTTCGTGAGTTTGAAGGTGAGGGAAGGATTTTGGAAAAAAAGAAAGAAGCAAAAGGAAGAAATAGAGGACATTGGGATGAGAGGGTTATGGAGGTTTCATTTTTCTTCATAATACAAAATGCTTCTCAATTGGGGGAACTAAAAACTTGTATTTAAAGAGGATTTTGGAGAGTTTATATGAATTCTTCAAATTTAATCTATGTTGTTATAATATTCTTAAATTAAAAATATATTAGTCATAAACATTAATCTATCATTCTCTAAATGCTCATTAAAAAAAAATATGAAAGATTTTTCCATCTTCTCACATACCTTTCACCCCACAAAGTCCTCTCTTTCCCTCCAAACTCCCAAAGAAAATCCTACAAAAGTTGAAAACAATTTGCATATATCATTGAAAATTAAAAATCTCGCTTGCTATTGGCATCACTCAAATTATATAAATCTCCTGAAAATTAAATAATTGTATGCAGCATTATTCCAATAAAAACAAGACTAATGAATTTGAATCCGATGTGTTAATTGAAGTCTTATCTGATGAGGCCATTTAGTTGATGAGGACCAGCCAATTATAAAAGATATGCAAAGATTAAGCCTTTATTTTATTGCAATGTTTTGATATATTCCAGCATTTACATAGCTTATAATTTGCACAATCAATCAAGGCCATTGAGCATGACCATAAATATATTCCAAGTTAATCACGCTCCCTTTTGACCATATAATTGTTCTATGTAGCGTATGCCTCTTGCATAATTGCATCATAATAAAGAAGGGAGGTATATATGATTATATACTTTATTGATAAGTAATAGCTAAAGGTAGGGAATTTTGATGATAAAGAGCTACACCCTTTAGTTTAAAATGGAGGCATTTTTGTAAAGGAAGTTGTTGTGAACTTTTAAGATCCTCTTGGTAACATGGACATGGTTGTGCTTTGATTGCTATATGTTAAAAGTCCCACATCGGATAGGATATAGCATGACAATGTATTTATAAGTGGGGACAATCCTCACCTCACAAGCCGGTTTTGTGGAGTTATGTTAGGCCCAAACCCCGATCTCTAAGATGGAATCAGAGCCTCTCCAAGACCTATTGGGCCACCTGCTATCAGGTTTCCGTTATCAGGCCACCCACCATTTATGTCCACGAACCAAGCCCAATAATGATGGTCGTGAGGGGGTGTGTTAAGAGTCTCACATCGGATGGAACATGACATGACAATGTATTTATAAGTGGGGACAATCTTCACCTCACAAGCCGGTTTTGTGGGGATGTGTTAGGCCCAACCACGATTTCTAAGAATATATAAATTAAATAATGTTCAATGATAAACATTTAGTTAATTTTGTTTTCCTAGCTATTACATTGGTTGTGTAAAAAAAAGAAGCTATTACACTGGAGATACTACTACGGTATAGAATGATAGAGTCATAGAGACCGTAGCATAACTAATATCTGGTGTTTATCTTGTTCTTAGGGTAGAGGCTGCAACACTTGATTAATGAAAAAAAAATGATGAATAATGCATGTAAAATCAAAGCGTGTGTTTCCACACTAATCATTAGGTTCGATTTGTCCCCACCAATAAGTATATATTGGATGCAAATGGTATGAACAACGAATTTTCTTTAGGATACTATTGGTTTCCTTAATGTGGTTTGAACAAGCACGCTAAGCGTATCTTTCGATAATAGTTTATAGAAGAATGTTTCCTACACTTCACTCGTGCATTAGAGAAGAGGAGGAGGATTTAGAGTACGAAAATGGGAAAGAATAAGGCTATGAAACTTGCCAAATTCGTATCATATATTTATAACATATGATACACCACTTCAAATATGAGAAAGCAACCTTTCACCAAGAGTTACAATCATTTGATATCTGAACTTTTGATTCAAAAGATGTATTAGTTCGCTTACAATTATGTAATAAATTTTGATAGTGAGACTAAATATTGCTCTTATTTTTATGAAGGACTAAGTAGAGTCTTGTGATTTTTTCATGGACTAAAATAGTCTTTTCACTCTATAAGCTACTATAATTGATAATGGTTGTTTATTTTTAGGCCAAATACCATTTTTGGTTCTTTTAGTTTGACAGAATTCTCAAGTTAGTTTTTTAAGTTTCGAAAGTTTCAATTAGGTCATTTTAGTTTGACAGAATTCCTAAGTTAGTCTTTTAAGTTTCAAATAGGTCATTTTAGTCGATAAACTATTTCACAGTCACCGTTTCAAAAGTTTCAAATAGGTCCTTTTAGTTTCAAAATTTTGAAACTTAAAGGACTAACTTGAGAATTTTGTCAAACTAAAAGGACTTATTTGAAACTTAAAGGACTAACTTGAGAATTCTGTCAAACTAAAAGGACCTAATTGAAACTTTTAAAACTTAAAGGACTAACTTAGAAATTCTGTCAAACTAAAAGGACCAAAAATGATATTTGACCTTATTTTTATTTTTTTACAAAAACTAAACTAAGATTTTTTTTTTTCAGATTCAGATTTAAAGTACATGTATGGGGATAGGAAAAGAAACACTCATGTTATTTTGGACGAAAATTGCTCTTCTCCTATTGAGTTTTGCTCACTCCCAACTGAAAAGTCAAAAGTATCCATGTGTGACTTAAGTCACGCTCGGTATTTTCAGCGTGAGTTAACCCACGCAGGTTGTAACCCAGCGGTGATTTAACTCACGCAGACTGTATCATGCCTACCTGACTTAAGTTATGTGGAGAGTATTTTTGTCAGTTTGTATGAGAGTGAGCAATTTTGGATGGGAGAAGAGCAATTTTTATTTTGGACAGCTTTTCTCTTTTCTTGTCATTGGGCCTAAGTTTGTCCAATCTTAAATTTTGTTATTCATTTATCAATTTTCGGCTAGAAAAAGAAAACATTAAAAAAAAGTAATCGAAAAGTCAAAATTTGGTGTTGATTATTAAAGTTTGGCTAGAAATTCACCTCTTAAGATGAATAAATGAGATGTTCAAGTTCAAACCGCAACCTCATATATTATGTAATATCTCTATCAACTAAACTGGCTCACGATAACTTTCTCAAATTTAACTTACAAAATAGTTTTATTATAAAAAAGGCAAAATTACACAAATAGTCCCTTAACTTAATTTTAGGTAACACTTTCGTCCTTTATTTTTTTTGTAACGATTTAGTCCTTTATGTTATAAAATGACACTATTTTATCATTTTTTAATGAGATTTTTCAATGAAATTTAATTTTATTGACTAGTATGATGAAGATTTGCGTTTGTCTATGAGTTTGATGAATTTTTTTTTTGGAATTTTTGATTATTTTTTTCATAAAAAGGATAACTATGTTGTTATTTTATAACATAAAGGACTAAATCGTTACAAAAAAAAATAAAGGACGAAAATGTTATCTAAAATTAAGTTAAGGGACTAATTGTGTAATTTTGCCTGTAAAAAATGACGTTTATGCAATTGAACCGACTAGTTAACAACATTTGGTCTCCATATAAATATTAGTAGGTTGGGTGAGAACCAGGAAGTACTGAGTTGTGGGCTTTAGCATATTCGAATTGAAATCATCTTGATCATGATATGAAATTCATTTCATTGATATATATACCCACTAATTTAAATATTGCACCGAATCGTTGAAAAATAGGCTCAACTTGTCATGTCCTTCAACCCAATTACACACACGGGAGCTAAATGATTTGCAAGAACCAACTCCCATCTTGATTTATCCATTCCAACGGAGAAATAATATTATTTTGTCTAAATTTATTTATATGGATGTTTAAAGAAATCTTGTTTTTTCTTTATATAGATTAGAGATTTGGAGGGGGTGAATTCGCATGTCCTAATTCGATCAGTTAAAATATCGAAATTATTAGGCTAGAACTTAGTCCTCTATTTATGTGTGTAAATTTTCAATTGCACAGTCATTTCATCAAGCCAAAAAAAAATAAAATTTGGAGGGGAATTTTTTTTTTTAAAAAAATTAATAGGAGAGTAAAAGTAATTCTTCATATTTGCAGCTCTACCTAATTTAGTACGTAGTCGTTGTTGCCCATCCAACTAAGATATTGTTTTTAGCATGTGTTTTGCTGCGGTGAACATTTCCGTATTAATCCCTTTGTTACTTTTTATAAGTGTCTGTCTATTTAAGGAACATACAAAGTATAAATTTTAGACTTTTCTTTTAAGATTTTTAGGTCTTCAAAATAGAAAATTCCTTAGGTTGAAATGGACGGATATTTGTAAGACAGAGGAAGAAGGGGGATTGGGTGTAAATGATTTGAGACTTTTTAATGTGGCTCGTCTAGTGAAATGGAGATTGTTGAATGGAGAAACATCGGCTTGGAAGGAATTGTTAAAAGTCAAATGCGGGGAAAGGGAACTTATTTTGTTGAATTTTAACCTGACGAGACCGATCAAGTTTGCATCCCTATGGTGGAAAGATATTTGCAATGTTGGTAAAGAAAGAGGGACCAATCAAGATTTGGTTTTTGAATTTGTAAAGAAGAAAATATGAAATGGGACACCACCTATTTTTGGCTTGAGCCTTGGGCATCAAATTTACTTCTTTTGGGAAGTTTTTCTTAGACTTTTTTCTATGTCAAATCAAAAGATTTGTAGTATTCGTGAGATGGGATCCTTGGTGCATGGAGTTGGGATTTTAAATGGCGGGGAATTTTTTTTAGTGGGAGCATCAACTTGTTGGAGACCTTACAAATTTCATTGAAGAATGTCAAATTAGCAATGATGTTGATAAGTGAGTTTGGACAATTGATCAAAGGAGTATTTTCTCGGTCAAATCTCTCTATATAGTCCTATCAAAAAATTCCTACCAGAAAATAATATGGTGGTGGCTTCGAGGAGATGATTGAGAGCTAATTAAAAAGTTTTACACCCTCAAAGGTTCAAACTTTTGGTTGGCAATTATTTATTCACAAACTTCAAACTTGCTATCTCAAAGGGGAATTATTGGTGAGAGTGGATCGACAACTTATGTTTGGTGTGTGGGGGTAGTTTAGAAGAGGAAGATCATTTGTTTTGCAAATGTGGTTTTGCAGGTTCGGTTTGATAGGATGTTTTCAAGTGGTTGGGTATGGGTGTAATCATGCTCGAGGATATTTTTCACCCTTTTCTATTACTTCTCTTCTTCAAATAGTTAACACCAAAAAGGGCTAATGTTAATTTGGAGGCGAGGAATGAAATTATCTTCTCCGAAAAAATTCAAAGATTGAAAAAATAGTTGATGATGTAAAGGTCACCTCTTGGAGGTGGCTTGCAGAATTCCGAAATAGTTGATGATAATATAAAAGTCACCTCTTCTAGCTGACTTTTTGATAGGAAAAAGGTAGAGTCTTAGTTTTATGTTGATTGGTTTTCAAACCATCTTCTTTGTTTACTTTTCTAAGACTTCTTCTTAGTTTTTGTTTGGGTCGAGTATGTATGTCTCATACTTCTCCAAATTTAAATGAGTAAAATACTATTTATAAGTCTCTCTTTTTAATCAATATATAACATTTTACCATTAAAAAAATATCAGTGTGTAATTTTCATGCAATGTAATTTTACGGTTTTTTTTTTCTTCTTCAAATACACACTAACATGCCAGTTTGCCAGAACCAATTAACTATATTCATATTTTTTTTGGTAACTAGTTACAAACCCGTGCTTCGCACGGGTTGAATAACGTATTTTTTAAAAATTTAGTTCCGAAGGAGAAATCTTATAAATTACGGAAAATTGTTGTCCTTTATCAATGTGAAAATCAAAACTGCGTAAACCAAAATTTTACAACACAGAGCCTAAAACACTACATAAAAAATAATATAACAACTATTGTAATCTCTTATTCCTTAAAGTTAACCCGAACGCAAAATTTTGCCCTAGATTTAACCTAACTTTTTTGCTTAATTTTACAGTAGTAACCCTATTTAATTTAATCAAAATGTTAACGTTAATTGTTAGGGAAATCAAAATAAACAAATCGCTCCTAATTTATCTCCTTAATTTTACTAAAAAAATTATATTAACCCTAGATTTAATTTATGCAAAATGTTATCTCTTATTTTTAAATCCCGTGACGCAATATTTAACCCTAGATCTAACCTAATTTTTTCATGTGACTTTGCTATATTAACCCTAGATTTAATTTATGCAAAATGTCATCTCTTATTTCTAAATGTTAATCCTTGATGCAATATTAACTCTAGATTTAACATATTTTTTCGCGTGACTTTATTATATTAACCCTAGATTTAATTTATGCAAAATGTCATCTCTAATTTTAACCTAATTTTTTCCTCCACACTTTTGCATTTAATGTTTATCTAAAGTAAAATAAAATGATGTTCCCAATTATATGTTGTTTTTTTGGAAAGGAATAACCGTTAATCCGTCTCGCTATACTTAACCTAATCTCCTACTTATAAATGTTCATCCGTTTTGCTATACTTAACCTATTTTATTTCTTAAAGTTAACCCGAACTCAAAATTTTGTCCTAGATTTAACCTAACTTCTTTGCTTAATTTTACTGTATTAACCCTATTTAATTAATCATGTTTAATTTAAATAAAATGTTAACGTTAATTGTTAGGGAAATCAAAATAAACAAATCGCTCCTAATTTTTCTCTTAAAATTTACTAAACAAATTATATTAACCTTAGATTTAATTTATGCAAAATGACATCTCTTATTTCTAAATGTTAACCCGTGACGCAATATTAACCCTAGATTTAACCTAATTTTTTCGTGTGACTTTACTACATTAACCCTAGATTTAATTTATGCAAAATGTCATCTCTTATTTCTAAATGTTAACCCGTGACGCAATATTAACCCTAGATTTAACGTATTTTTTCGCGTGACTTTACTATATTAACCCTAGATTTAATTTATGCAAAATGTCAGCTCTAATTTTAACCTAATTTTTCCCTCCAGACTTTTACATTTAATTTTTATCTAAGGTAAAATAATAACCTTAGATAATCACGGCATAAAAAAAATTCTTCGAAAGAAAGGATGTTAAAACAACGGAACATTGTGATTCATCATAAAATATGTATGAGCTGATTTAGAGATCATATAATCAGTTTATGAGATTAGGAATTGACATAATTTTTAGGATGAAAACAATTGGAACTAATGAGAGTGATTGTTTTGCGCTTTCCTTTTAGAATTGTTCTTGACACCTCGTTTGGGAAATGCTAAACAGGGCAATAACAACAATATTAGTCTAATGCATATTAACATGGATAAGACGTATGCGAATATAGTTACATATAATTTATAAAATAAAGGTAGCATAACTGATTTTAAGCTAAAGAAAATGTATCATGACTTCTAATTTATCTTCCTAAAAAGGCTAGATAAATGCATTCATGTGCATTATATGAACCCCGTTGACCAATTAACATTGTTGAAACAGATGGAAATTAAGCATCGCTCCCGCATGTGCATCTATAGCTAGCACCATTTGACAATGATGTCTTCGAACATTTGGTGAAACTCTCGTAATATTATCCAAATTGGTTAAGATTGAATTTAGCTGCTTTCCAAATGGTGATGCAATATGTATCCTAACACAAATATGCACATGAAATAAATAATAATGCAATATGTATTTTTAATTTGTGTGTAAAAAATTCAAAGCATGTTTGTACATAAAAAAAGAAGACCTTGACTAAGTTTATAAATTCAACAATTGGCCTAACTTGAGACAGATTGAAAAAATCGTTGTACGAAGTACATTGAGAAGAAGCCGAACTCTGACTTAAGTTATGACTGATGCTTTGACTCTAAGCTTGAGAAGTGTTAAGGTCACGACAACAATTCAAGAAACATGGTAAAAAAAAAAAATCAAATTAGATTGTGAAATAATAATTTACTCTAACATTGTATTGTGAAATCATAATGCAAACTTACTAAGTCTTAAACTTCTCAACAACCGAATAATGTAGGTTGATGAGCAGCCTCGAACCTGACCAATTGTTACATATATTTAGGTTGCCATTGACTACAAAATGGAAGCAAAGAACTCGAGGTAAATAGATGGTAAATGATAAAGCTACGAAATATTTTTCTCATAGTGTTACATCAACTATATTCTCACTGCATAAGGAAATACATCTTTCAAGTCATTATCAAACTTATACAAAATCCTATCATCTTATGCTGACAAATAAGAAAATAATACCTTTTATCTTTCAACACAATATTCGTACACAATTTCTTTCTAGTCCCAATTGGAATTATCTTGACAATCTCATGAAAAGCCCGATGATTTCTTAAAAAAATTACTATTATAAATGTTGGAATTTATACTATATGATATTATATTTGTTGGTGTCATGGAAACATATATGTTTAGTTTTTTTGAATAAGAAAAAGATATTGAAATATAATATTAAAAAATAAAGAAAAGGTTCCAAGCGTGAGTTGAAAAGAGGTGTTTGTGAAATAAATTGTGGAGAAGTAGTTTTTTAAAGTAACATTCAACAACTTCTGGTCAAAACTCATTCCATTCAATTTTATGCGTTCAAAAAATGTTCTTTTTTTAGTAAGTACTTAATTGATATTGTGTTTGCCCTAACTTCTCCTTAAAAATGTAGAGAAGTTTGAAAAAAGTCGGATCAAACGATACTTTAATCTCCCACAACGGCAATGTAGAAGCAACTGAATTTGGGAGAAAAAATTGAAAAATAGTTAAAAATATAAAAATTGGAAAATAATTAAAAGTTATTAAAAATATAAAAATTAGAAAATAATTTAAAAAATTGGTTAGGGGCAAAAATGGAAATTCATAGGCAACCTTAAAAAAAAACTCAGCCAATAATTAATCTACCAAATTGCCCCTAATAGGGGCAAAATTGTAAATTCAAAGGACATTACCTTTTACTCCAAGTCTCCAATTCCCCTAATATAGATAGATTGACGAATTCAACTAGTTTTGTAAGCTGTTTTGAAGTCAACAATGCATGACCAAAGACAGAGTCACCGTTGTTTACCGAAATATTTTGCTTCATATATAGGTGCAATAATGAACGTCTTTTTTATATTTTAGGGTGCTCTAATGAAATGTCATCATCATATCATTCATATGGTAACATGATTGTATTGTCTATTATTATCAGCCGCCATAAGCCAACCGTTAATTAAATTTTTAAAAAACTCCATATGCAAACCAACATTGACGTTGTCTTTTAGTATTTTAATAATAATAACGTGTCTATTTAAAAGTTGGAATCTTTATACAAGTGGTCCTACTCAGTCCTACCTTTTAATCCTCTGCCAAATGTCTACCCTGTTATCCAGAAATAACCCAAAAAATGATCTGTCATGTTGATAAATGATCATTGTGTCCAGACTTGTAAATTTCCTTGCAGAGCCAGTTTGGACATAAACCGAAAAGATTCCTTGTGTCCCCATCCAAAAACAATGGAATGAGATTTCCTTTTCTTGCTCACTAATCAATCATAGTGCAATGAATTGAGGGCTCTTTTCTATCCATATGCATTGTCATGATGTGGCCATTTTTTTTAGTATTTGACTAGAAAATCTGAAAATCACATTTACCATGTTAATAAGTGCGTGTTTAAGATTCGAACAATAACTCCTATATATATTAATTATGTAATATATATATATATATATATATATATATATAATCATATTTACCATGTGAATAAGTGAGTGTTTAAGATTTGAACAATAACTCCTATATATATTAATTATGTAATATATATATATATAATCATATTTACTATGTGAATAAGTGGGTGTTTAAGATTTGAACAATAATTCCTATATATATTAATTATGTAATATATATATATAATCATATTTACTATGTGAATAAGTGGGTGTTTAAGATTTGAACAATAACTCCTATATATATTAATTATGTAATATATATATATATATATATATATATATATATATATATATATATATATATATTCACATATATCTACTGAGTTACGAAGACTGTTGTAACCATTTTTTATCGGTACTATATTATTTATGTTGTGGTTATTGCTTTCTTTTTTTGTAGTGGTCAGGGTTTGAATTCGAACTTTGCATATATTAAGTATTGTTCATACCAACTCAGTTAAGCTCACGAGGACCGTGGTTATTTGCTTAATCAAATACAATAAGTTTTTGAAAGTGATGTATTCAATTTTTTGACAAAATATATATTCAAGTTATTAAAAGTTAAGATTTTTTTTTTTTTGCTCAAAAAAAATAATTGTTTTATGACATTTTTATATCAACTTATTTGATACGTGTCTTTGGTTACTTGTTAGTAGGATTTCTTTTTATTTAACGAAAATGAACGATCAATATATAAACTTTAAAAGAAATAAAATTAATGAATAATCATAATTTTTATTGTATGCAATATTATAATTCAAAAAAAAAAGTATGTGCTAGAACATGCTATCTGAGGATGGTACTAGATGATCAACTATTAATTATAGGACCAAAGGTTGGGTCCAAATTTATCCAAAAAACAACGGAAAGTCTTTGTCTAAAATTCATGATTGATGAAACGAGAGGGACATAGAGGGTTTTAATATTTAAAATGACATCTAAGATACTGGTCCTAGTAATAATAAAGTTTAAACACAGAATCTCTTTATTATGCTAAAGAATGCTAATCCAGATTGGACATGCATTATAGCAAACAAATTAAGGTGACACTTAAAGTAAACCAACTTTTTAATTCATTAATTATTATTTTATAAATAAAAGTTATAAACTAGTTGTAATGAGAAGTGTTGCAAGTCAGCAACTTGATGCTAGTGGAAAATGAAATGACTCGATTACTCTTATTTTTTCCTTCTGGTATCGTGATATATTTTTTTTTTTAGCTTAAATGCAATTTTACCCCTTCTATTTTGATTGAATATGAATTTTACCTCCTATTTTAAAATTTGGAATTTTACCCCCTCTATTTTGATTGAATCGGGATTTTACCCCCTTATTTTAAATCTCGAAATTTTACCCCCTCTATTTTACGTTTTTCAGAATTTTATCCCCTATTTTAAAATAAAGAACCAAAAAATACTAGAAAAATAAAGAAACGATTAGAAAATATGAATTTGGTAAAAAAATATAAGGAAAACAAGAAAACAAAACAAACAAAAAAAACTAAAAAATAGAAAAACAATGAAATTACAAGAAAAAATTCAATTAAGAATACATGAAAAAACTAGTTTGCACCTCTAAATATTTGCTATTTTCATGTATTTTCATACTAGTTTTTTATATATTTTTTAGAGATCATACTAGTTTTATGCATTTTTTTTTACTATTTTTTTGGTTTTATTTTTATTTTTTCATTAAAAAACATTTAATACAAATAATTAATTATGTGGGGGTAAAATTCCGAGTTTTAAAATAGGGGAGGCAAAATCCAGAACCAATAAAAATAGAGGGGGTAAAATTCCAAGTTTTAAAATAGAGGGTAAAATTGAGATTCAATCAAAATAGGGGGGGGGTAAAATTAATAATAACTATATGATTTTTCCTATCAAAAAAGACTATGGAAAATGTTAACGAGTGCCCCCGAGCACTCTTTAAGGACTTTAAATAGTAAATTTTTATGGAAAATTGTGTAGTCAATGTATTGAAAATTGAAATATTTGACTTTCTTAAGGAATAATTTCTTATTTTGAATTGCTTAAAAAGTGCCCCGGGACACTCGTTAACAAGACTCAAAAACTTTATATACCCCGATCGAGTAAAAATTTAAACTATATTCGTTGAGGTTATATGATCAAACTTTTTTGGTTCTTATTATAAGAAACAACTGACTTTTTAAGTTTATTATGTAAATGATGTATCTAGTCTATATTTATGACGAAATACATTAATTATTCAATGAACCTAAAAAATTAATTATTTTTTATAATAAGGATTGGATGGAGTATATAGAAACAAACAACAAAGAAATGTAGTAAATACTAAACATATTGATTAGTAGTTTATTTATTTTTTCGCAAAGCAAAAGTAATTTATAAAAGTAAAACAACACCTAAGGACAAGAACAATGGAAGAAAATTACAAGCAAAATCTAGCAAATAAAGACAATCTAGTATAATCAGTAGTGGAGGTTGGTCGAAATTTGTAAGAGCACACTTATAATAAAGAATATATATTATCTTTTTAAGATGATATTTTTATATCTACTTATTTGATACACCCTTTACTTTTTTAGATTCATCTAACATTTTACTTTATCTCTCAATGTGTTTTAACTATTAATTTAAGGATTTGATGTACCAATACATTCAAATTGTTGGATGTATCATATAATTTGCTATATTATTATACTGAGTATATAAATATTTATTGATCATTTAGTACAATTTAATATGAGAATAATAATATTTTAGGGCAGGCCATGTCCTATCCTAATCTACACAAAGATCTGAATAGTCAAATTACAACATAACCGAACTAAATCACAAAGGCAAATGCTTTAAGCCAATCCATTTCATTTCATCCCATATACTAATCCAAAATTGTCACATATAAAAGCCATTGGCCTACCCTCACTCCAATTTTGAATAGTTCCAACAATCATCATAGATGTACTGTGGTTTTGTTTTGTCTGCATTTACCATCCAATCCATGCTGAAATGACATCTGTCTCACATCCATGCATGGACCTACCTACCTCTAAAGAAAGATTCTTCAAAAAAGAAGAAAGAAAAGAAATCAATTAATTAAATTTTGTTATTTTTATTTTAGTTAATAAAAAAACCGTAGATGGTTTTTAACACAAGTAAAAAGAAAACAAAGGAGTCTATGATCCTGATTCAAATGACAAAAATATTAGAATTGTTAGGTACAATATTGAGTTTAAGTCTCGGTTTTTACTTTTTTCATTTATGTGTGAGTTTAATTTTCAAATAACTATTTATTTTCGTTAATCTAAAAAAAATATATCCAAAATCAAAGAAGGAAAAAGTGTAAGAAGAAAGAAATAAATAAAAGTGTATCGTTTTAAGTGGATCTATAGTCTTCTCAAATTATTTTTCTTTCTATTTTAGTTTAATACTCCTTCTTTTTCATTTTAAGTACTAATTTGTCTATGTGCATTATTTATATAATATATTTTAATTTTTTTTATTAATATATAAAAACAAATAATAACATATAAAATATTTTTGAATTTCTCTCAATGAATATTTTTAAATATGATAATTCTTTTTTTGACGGAACAAATGTGATAATTTTTACTAATGGATAATTGAATATATTAAATACTAAAATAGTGTATTGACATATATGAAACGTTCAACTATATCACTTAATATTTGAATACTGAGAGGTACCACAACTTCTGGATCAGAGATTTTTTTTTAATATTGTGTACGTTGTTACCATGAGCGAGGAATGGTTTGTCAATTGTAAATAAAATGATAAAATTACTTGTTTATATTTGATCCGATATAAATATTATAAGTGGATGTCCATATAACAAATGAGTTAGTGTGCGATACTACTAGACTATTGGACTTATTTCTTAAGTTGTTGCATTTCTCTATAAATAGAGATCAAGTGTAACATACTTGAGAATATATGAATAATAGAATACTTCTCTCTCTTCCTCTACCTTATTTCTTTAGTTTTACAACATGATCATTTATATTTATTTATTTTATTTTTTGGTCAACCTTTATATTTATTTTTATTCCACCTTTTATCATATATATCCAAACATAATAAAAGTCGTGGCCTTCAATGGTTTTAAAACTATATTAGCTCTCTTCACCAAAAAAAAAATACTCTTCACCAAAAAACACTATATTAGCTCTCGCAATTATTTGTCAAAAATGATTTAGTAATTTGACTTAATCTAAGTTTTTTAATTTCGTTTACTTTGATCTTGGAAATTGACTAAGTCAAATCTTTTAAGGTAAACAATGAACATGTGTAGATTTGACTAGGATTAAGTTCTTTCAAATGAAAAAAATATAAGTGGCTGCTTCATTTGATTAAGGAAATGGAAGGAGAAAAATCATATGATGAATGAAAAAATATTCGTCTCATTTTTCTTAAGACTACGTTGTATGTCTCGTTGATTTACTTTCTTTCTTCAAAACTCTATAAGTACCATTTTGAAAATTGAGGTGTGTGTATCTTTTATAATCTTTTTATCGATGGGAGGGTGAGGTCTCATAAAATTCATTAATGGATAAATTTGGACAATGTTTTTAAGGCAAGAGAGTTTGGTGGGTTGTGTGCGCATATTTTGCATCTATTTAATTTTGCTTTATTAGATAACGATGTGTGGGGATAAAAACTGATGGGGTGGGGGGGAATTAAAATAAATTGCACATTGTTGACAATTAATCTTTTTGGTTACTATATAATAGATGCTTCTAGTAAAAAACAACAATGGAAATATTTAATATTGAGACTTACTATTAAAAAATAGTTTTTTAGTGATAAATGTTAGTAGTAGTTAATTGTTAGTAATAAAAAAGAGTATTAACAATTGCCTCAAATGCGTGGACGTAGGTCTGTCTCTGTTATTGTGTATTATGTACCATCATACTTATAGAAAATTATAAAATATTTGAAACTATGAAATGGAATGGGAGGTGAAAAATTAACAATTTATACATTTTCATCACTTCAAACTTAATGAGGAAAAGAATGTATTTTCTTCACAAATGCACATTGTCGCAGAAATGAAGATAAAATGTTAGTAAAAAGATGAAAATACGAACAAAGGTTAGATAACATAATCATCCTATGTATTTTACAATTTCAAATGTTATGCATTCCTTTTGTATGGGACATGGGTGGCCAACAATACACTTACTCAACACATTGTCATAATTCATGACACTCAATAATGAAAATTTTCAAATGCACGAATTTGAAAAACCTTTAACAAAGTCGAAGACTAAATTAAAATGTTAAAATTTTCAACGATCAAATTGATAGCATATTATAAAGTCGATGATCATTTTCATTATCAATAATGAATTTACCATCACAATTAACAACGTTTAATAACAAACATTGACAGAAAGACGAACTTAAGAAACTATCCAAGATAAATATTTGTTTATAAGATAAACTTCCCTCATTTTTTTAATAGGATAAGATAAGCTTCTCCTAATAAGGCAAATGTATTTTAACTAAAAAATGAGGTATATTCTTTTATCCCCTTTTCTGTTTTTACTCCTCTAAGATGCCAACCAATAAAGCAACAAAAAAAAACCTAAACTTATCACCCAAGCCATTATCAATAAGGACAATTTCGTCATTTCACTTTAGCAACAACCTTTTATATTGGCACCACGTAATGAAATTTCCCTGTCTTTTCATTTCTAAACCAAAATCACTTTTTCTTTTCCCATTCGTTCTTCAGATTCTAAATTCTTTATACACTTACATGAAAAATCTATGATAAACCTCACAACATAATTCACATTAATAATCAAACACGAATAACAAAACAAATTAAATTAAATTATTTCATTTTTTTTTTCATTGTTCATTTCATAATTCATATTTTTTGAAATTTTGATCTTTTTGACCGAATTGGATTTCGTTTCCAATTGGGTTATCAAATTTCATACAAACAAATCGTGGGTATGCAACAAAATTTGATTTTGTAGCTGTGTCGTTGAATTTCTTTTTGAAATTTCCATTCTAAAAAATATATTTTTTTGTTGAAATTTTGATCCTTTTTGAGCGAATTGGATTGTTTCTTCAATTGGGTCATCGAATTTCACACGGAAAAATCGTGGGTATACGTCAAAATTTGATTTTGTAGCTTGTGGTGTTGAATTTTGTGTGAAAATGGGGACATGGGGTGGTGAAAACGATGGTTTTGAGGTTGAAGGAATAGATATAAACGTTTGTGTTGCCGCCGACGGTGATTTGTGGGTCAGTGTTGGCTCCGCCGGCGGTCCAATCGGACAATTCAGCGTTGAAAGTGAACATGATTTGGCTCATATGGTTAGTGATTTCTTAGAGAATGCTGGAAGTTTTGGTGCTGAGTCTTGGTGTAGCAGTGATAGTGATTCTGGTTTCAATGATTTTGCTCACCTTGCTGAAAAAATTCAGGTAATTATCATTATAATTATGATTATGATATGATGATTATCAAGCCTTAAATTAATTATTTGTTAAGGAAATTATGTTTTATATTTTTGTTGTTTGTGATTTTGTTTGTTATTATCATTATTCAGTTTAAAATTTAAAATGATGAGTTTGAAAGGCTTTTATGTGTGAAGTTAGAAGTTGCTATATAGGTTGTGTGGAAGAGTATCTCTATGGATTACTCTTGTTTGGTATTGTCATTTTGTAGCTGAAAATTGAAATTTTATATTTTCAACCATATGTTTTCTATTAGTTTGGTTACATTCTATGATGTTTAGTTAATATTGTCAAACCGCATCTTTGTAGTGCGATAACATAGCAGAATTTGAGCAAATCGTTATTGGTCTACAATGCGCTGTTTATATGAAGTCTTGTTTATATCGTTCTAGGCATGTAGAGTAGCGGAATTTGAACAAGCTGCTATTTTTCACAGTCTGTAATTGACAACAATAACATCTGTTGGATTTATTTTCATGGTCCTATGGTCATCTTTTATGTTGTCTGAGGCTGAGTCTCAGCTGTGATAATCTTAAGCAAGGGAGATAATTGGGAAATTGATAGAAAAAACCAAAAGAAATGATCAATTTTATTGAATATTGAGAATGGAAGAAATAATTCCCATCCAATGGACCCCTCTTACAGTAGTCTTTGATCCATTTATCAATGCTACCAAGTTTGATGGTCCCCTAACCTTACATTCCCTTATTGATTTATCTAACTAATATCCTCTAACTAACCAATTTCTCTCACCTCACAAATTAACTGATCTAACTTTCCTAACTACTTTTCTTTCGACTCGTCCTAACACCAATGGTGCTTTCCCGAGGTTTGAACCAACTATCAAGTGTGAGGGAGTACATACATGTCTTCAACTACCTGGCTAATCCCCTAGGGTTATGTGCTTGTTTGGGGCCCTGTTTAGATTGACTTATTTTGGAGCTAATCTAGTGATATAAGCACCTGCGGTACTGTTTGACAAAAATTATGAAAACAACTTATCACATGTCCATAAGCTGTTTTTAGTTTCTTTCAAAAAAGAAGAAGAAGCTGTTTTTAGCTTTTTACACAAGGACTCCAGGATAGCTTATATGAAAGCAATTTGACTTTATTTCATCTATTGTTATCGAAATAGCATATACACAAGCATTTATAAAATAAGCACTTACCGATAAAAGCTTAACTAAGTTACTTATTCAAACATGGCCTTGGTCAATTGACTATTTTCTTAGTTTGTATTGAAATAAATGTTGATGTTGATGGTTTGGTCCATATTTACAAGTAGTGGTTGTCTATATACGATATTTCAGTTTGTCAATGTTGTTCGCTTCAATTCATTTTCCTTATTTTTATTTTAGTTTTGGGTGTGCTGGAGAATTTCAACATGTGATCTCCTGTTTTTAGGAGCATGATTGGATTGGAAGTTTCTACTCCTTTGTCAATTATTTGAACTCAAGACTTGGATTTTTATTTTTTACAGCAAATAAGATACAAAAAGTAGATGTTAAAGATTTGCCTTTCTATCGTTAACTGTACAAATAAATGATTTCCTACTAATTTGTACCTTTTATAAATAATAAATGATAGTTTAATAACTTTCCTGATTATCTTTGATGTTCCATGATGCAGATCTGTAAGCGATCAATGACTCAACACGAGAGCGACTTGCTCCCAGTTGTTCATTCTCTCATACGATCGATGCAGGAGACCAACCTTGAAATGATGAATTCTGGTCCATGTTATGCAAACTGTATCAGGTTTTATTTGGCGAAGTTGATGAGACTTTCTGGCTATGATGCCGGTGTTTGTACATCTAAATGGCAGCCTACTGGCAAGATCCCTGGAGGTATGCCGTATTATATTTATCTGATTTTACTGCAGTCATGATTCTACTTGGTTTACTTGCAGTGCTAAATAAAAAATTGTTTTGTCTGCATTGATTTTTTTTTCTTACCATGGTAAGACTAAGAGAGTGAAATGGCATACTCTTTGGATATAGGTCTGGTTTGGATTAATTTTTTTATGAGAGCTTCTCAGTTAAATAGGTAAATTAAGTTTATGATTCTTCACTTGCAAAGAAGTTCTTATGAGCTTATTATAATGTTTATGGAGATGTTAAATGAGAGAGCGTCAAACAAATATGAGATGCAGAATTAATTTAAACTTGTATGAGAAATTTTGTTTAATTTACATCTTTGAATTTCAATTTAAACTGTGCCGTGTGATGCTGTTATATATAGTCATAAATTCAATACTGTGCACCAAAATTATTGCAATATATTTTTTAAATAAGTATCTTTTCAGAAGTGCTTGGCACTATTAATCTGAGTGTCAAACCAATTGCTTGTTTTATGTTCATATTATCTGCTTTTGTTTTTCAGCTAATGTTTGCGTGTAAACTTGTTATGCAGGTGATCACGAATATATTGATGTGCTGGTCGAGAACAACTCTGGGAAATCAGAGCGATTGATTATTGATATCGATTTTCGAAGTCACTTTGAAATAGCTAGAGCTGTTGATTCATACAACAGGATACTGAATTCAATTCCAGTTGTTTACGTGGGTTCCCCTACTAGGCTGAAACAGTTTCTTGGAATAATGGTAGAAGCTACTAGAACTTCTTTGCAACAAAACTCTATGCCTCTGCCTCCATGGCGATCTTTAGCATACTTACAGGCCAAGTGGCTATCACCCTATGAAAGAATCACACATTCAGACAGCAACATTGATTTTGGCAACGACGACAAGTGCTTCGACCACAAGCAATGCCACGGACATTTGAAGAAGTTGCAATCTTGTCTTCAGACCGGAATGGAAGTTGAGCGAATGTTGAAGGCTCGAAACATGGAAAGTAACCGGAGGATAAAACCTGACAGATGGAGACACTCGTTGCTCCGGCCTATTTGACATATGTACAGATTTTGGCTCTGAAGTTTCAATCGAGCGAGTGAATAAATATAATATACAAAATTTTGCGGCTTTTATTCCCCCTCGATGGAACTTTTCATACTAATAAGAAGCCTTAGCAGCAGAATAAGGCAATTTTGGTTATACATCTGTTATTTGTTTTTTATCGATGTTTGAGGTGTCACACTTGCGGAATCTTAAGTTTTTTTGGTACCCAGAGAGTTGAGTTTATGAACATTATGTAGCGGCGGCGTCACACGGTATAGTATGGGTATTGTACTATATATGATAACTTCCTTGCCTCGTATATTTATTGGGACTTGGAAATTTTGTTATATGTTATGTTATTTATTATTTTTATTTTTTTTATGTATGTTATCATTAATTTTTGAGTTATGAGCTGAAGTATTTTTTATTTCTTTGCTGTTTTTATATTTGGAACTGTGGTTGATGATTATTTTGATCATTAGCTGCTGAAAAAATAATAGTAGAACTTTGAAACTTGATTATTCAGTTATATGTTGTAGATTTCGAATTTTTATTTTTAGAATGTTTATTTTGAACTTGCTTTCAAGGCCATGTCTAGTCTGCACAAGTTCAATAGGTTTTTCATGGTACAAGACCCTTTTCATCCATTTCATTACAAAGTTTCATCACATTAATATACACTCTTCAGAGTTCAGACCAAGTCTTTTCCTTTATTGTTCTCTGTTTCCACCATCGGCCAGCCACCTCCACTTCACGGCATCCCACCGTAGTTGTTTACTCGCCTTTGACCATGAAAATACCACCTTTGAACTTCACTCTTCCTCCTTTAAAAAAATACACCATTGAAACCCAAAACACTATCCATCAACATTTCAAAAAGAGGCCAAAGCTTTAGTTTTCGCCAACTGCCAAAACAATATACACTAAAAACAAGTGTCAATTACACTCAATGTAGGATTGACAAACCACACAATGCGCTTATTATTACTTAGCTTTTTTTGATTGGATAAACAACCACTTTCAAGGCGCCACGTAAAACGCTTAACCTTTCAGAGACATGGGAACGACCAAAGCTTGTTCCAATCTCCTATTCATACATGTTTATATGATGTCAACACAAACCCAATAAGCACTTTTTGCTACGTAAAAGCCTTTTTTTTTTTTTGTCAAATCTCCAAATAATTGTATCCTTTCAAGATTAAATATATGAGCTTCAGAATTTCATTTGCATCTCTCTCATTAAATATATTATGAATAAGGTTAGTATTCTAATTTCTAGAGTTTGTATCAATGAGTCTAATAACCTTAGCATTAGCGAAAGAATTTGATGCATGCAATAGACACAATAAGTTCAAGATCACTCTTAAGCCAAGGAGTGCTCCAAATAGATATTTCCGACCCATCACCAATTCTCCAACGATAACCTTCCTTCAAAAACATTTTAAGAGGTCGTGATGCCACACCTGAAAATAGTTTATTCTCGTTTCTTTTAATCTCTTAATATTACTAATTAGCACATAAAAAATTAAAATACTACATTAATGTTGATATTTTTAAAATAAATATTAGTTTTCAAAAAAAAATAAACATTAGTTGAGATACAAGCACATAATGTTGATATCTACCTGGACCAGATTTCATGAATATAGCATATAATATTATTAAAAAAATTAATATAACACATAATATGAATTTATTTTTTTGCTATATGTTTTCTATATATAATAGTTACCATTTCTTATTCTATATATGAATATGAATTGTTTTGAAAGCAGAAGAAAAAAGGCAACATACACTTCATAATATCCAAAAGTATCACAACGTAAAAAACATCCTTTCAATAATAGAAATTAAAGAGCACAAATTGAAGAAGTTGATAACCAATAAAATCTAAACCAACATGCTAAGAGTTTATTAATTACACTCACTCTATTATCTCCCACAGTGATTTCAAATCTTATTGAACAACATCATTTTCTTTGACATAACAATATGCATCCATTAACGAGATGGAATTAATGACTTCACGAACAAAAACAAGATATATATTAAGGGTCATTAAGCCAAAGCTTAGCAAGATGAATAGGTGAAGTACAAAGCCTATGAATCTCTTCAACTTTCCAAAGAGTGGCTTCAACACTTCCACATCTTGATTGATCCCATTATTGCTTACAAAGCATGTATGTAAGATAATGCAATGGTTGGCCATACAATAGTGGAATTTTTTTCATGAAATTTTGGTATTTTGTTGCAAGCTCCACTAAAGCATCTGTAGCACAAAATGAACTTATTTTCTTCCAAATAAAAAGAAACTATTTATTTATTTTCATCATACCCATGCTTGCGAGTGAAGTGAATTAAGATAAAGGTTAAATATTATATTCCAATTTGAAGAAGAGAAAAAACTATATAATTGAATTCTTATCTACTTTTCAGAAATCAAAATCATTAGAAAAATATGAATTGGACTTCAAGTGTTCTGAAATTTTCTGAGATGGTGAAAGTAACCTCTTCCCCTCTCTCTTTTCCATGAGACGAAGATTTTCCGTATTTCTTTTTCTTGGTCCAACAACAACAACAAAATTGTTAATGTCATCATCATATTCAGTTTCAGAATCAGACATCAACATATGTTTGATGCTCAAAATGCATCGGTGTCACAACATTTTGTATTTGCTAGCATATTGAGTTTTAGTAGTGTGTTGTGAATTATACAGTTATTCATTTTAATCTAGGTATAGTCTCTCTCTCTCTCAAATGTATTTGGTCTAATTGACTAAAGTACATTTGACTATGTTGCATATATTTAAAACCAGAGAAAATATATTAAAATACGTCGTATAGATACATCTGCACAAACTTATATATATATATATATATATATATACACTATTGTATACTATTGTATTTGACAATTTCATACAAATACAAATTCAGAAAAAATGACAAACGAAAGAAAGATATTTGTGATTTTACTAAATTATTCTTTTTAACTATTTTTGTAGTATTTGTCATTATAAATGTAAAGTAGAGATAATAACTTAAGAGTGTGTTTGGATGGGGGAATGTTTTGAGGGAATTCAACTATTTAAGGTGAAATTCTATTGTTTGAATTTACCTCAAAACATTCCCCCATCCAAACACACTCTAAAAGTAGTGCACAAAGTATTAGTTATATTGTACAATTGTGTTCATAAAAAATGATGATACATTTGTGAAAATTTAATTAAAGGTTCGTTGAAAATTGAAAGGGAGACTCTTTTAAAGATATTATATTGAGTGAATATCCAAATTCGTCCCTGGATTTTCACGAATCGGACAAAAACGTCCCCCGATTAATCGAAATGCACGCTTTGTCCCTGAATTCAACAAACGTCCATCAAAATAGTTCTTCCGTCCAAATGCTCCGTTAGTGTTGCTGAGTTGTCGTCCTGCATGGCTTGTTGTCTTGCACACGTGTCTACAAGGAAGCCACGTGTACAAGGACCAATTTGATTGAAACGCACAAAATTTCGGTTGTACTTTTGAAATTCAATTTTTCCTATTTTTCCAAATTTACCCTTGTAATACCTATACCTGTCCATTCTCACATTTTAGCCAGAACATCAAACACGTCCCTGACTGTTCTTCTTCCCGCTAAAACATTCATCATCTTCATCAACATCATCTCTGGCGAGGAACATTGCAAAAGATTCAATTTTGATGGAAGATTTCGTCATTTCGTAAGGTAATAACACCGTTCCTGTTCGTTTTCCATTCAGTCATGTTTGTTTTCGTTCATTTTCTCCCTTTTGGTGATTTTCGTTTTGAGTTTTTAGGCATTCATTTTCAACTTTAAACTTCATTAGATGCTTGCTTTGATGTTCGTTTTTGTTTGCTTTGATGTTAATCCTGGAAATGTTGTAGCTGAAAATGATGGACAAGTTGCACAAAATGTCAATGTTGGAAATGTTGTTGCTGGAAATGTTGCAATTCAGGGACAAAATGTTGTCAATGGTGTTACAAATGAAGCAGTGCTTAGACATGTATGATTGTTAAATTCTAAGGATCGATTTTCTAGTAAGTGTAAAAATTCAAGGACTAATTTGATTGAATATTTTATTAAATATGGACTGATATGATTGAAACTGTTGTTGCAGGGTGTTCCTGCAAGGAGGTATGGCATTAGAGGACCAATTATTTCAAATGAGAGGCCTAAGCAAACATCAGTAACGAGTCATGCACCATCGCATCCAACTGCTCTTGGCGTTGTTCGAGTGCCATATCCAAATTATGGTCCATCCGGTTCAAGTCAACCTAAGTTCATGGAGTTTATCCCAACCACCGGCTTGCCAAAGAAGTGAAACTTGATGCATGCTTAGATTATACTTTTTGGAATATTTTGACTTGTTTAAATTATGCCCCCTTGTTGGGTTCTTTTTGGTTATGCAATATTTAAGAACATCCTTCTTATGACTTATGACTTGTTAATGCCCCATAGTTGGGTTGCTTTTGCCTATGTAATATTTCAAACTTAAGACATGACTTATTTAATGGTATTTTCAAGGATGAAGTTGTGTGTTGTGTTTTTCAATTTGTTCTGCAAATATATGCTTCAAGGATCAAGTTGAAAATATGTTTATATAATTCAAGGACTTATTTGACGGTTTTTTAAAGTAATTCAGGGATCGATTTGATAGTAAGTAAAAATTAACAGGGACTGTATTTCATAATATTGTCAGAAATCAATCAATTTCGTCCTTGAATTTTTTTTCATTATACATCAATTTAGTCCCTACTTATTTGGCGTCTGACATGACAACCTATCTGAGATGTTAACAGTCACGTCATCAACGTTAACGTCCCAAATGGACGTAGGGACTATTTTGATGGACGTTTGTTAAATTCAGGGACAAAGCGTGCATTTCGATTAATTAGGGGACGTTTTTGTCCGATTCGTGAAAATCCAAGAACGAATTTGGATATTCACTCTAATATATTTTATAAATATGACTATTATTATGAGACAAAGAAAACATTATAAAATGGGTTGTATGAAACATTGCATAAGGTCAAGATAAATATCATTAATTCTAATTTTTCTTATTAATTATTTTATGAATTTACTTTTCGATAATATTTTTCTTTTTTTAATGTTTCTAGTGATGAAAACCATACATACTAAATGTTGATAAATGAAGAATTACACTAAATGTTCAGCATCATCTGCATATCAAATGTCCTTACAATATTTTACGTCATTTGTCCCTGCACTTTCAACATATTTTGACATTGGTCCCTGCACAATTTTTTTGTTTGGCATTAAACATTGGTCTCTGCACTTTGTAAAAGTTTTGCTATCGGTCCTTCTGTTAAGTCTAAGTTAAAAAAAAAACCCAAAACTAACGGTGTGTCACGTCACGTGGACCAATCATTCCAGGCCACGTGGCACACTAAAAGACAAAAAAATATTCCAATCTTTTTATTATTATTTTATTTATTATTTTTTGACTTAAAAACTAAGACTTAACGGATTAAAGTCAAAATTTTTACAAAGTGCAGGGACTAATGTCAAACAAAAAAAGTGCACGGATCAATGGCAAAATTGAGTAAAAATGAAGGGACTAATCACAAATTTAAACTATATTAGATGTACTTGCGCCAATATTGTCTCTTCTTAACAAACATTAAAATATAGTTAACGAAAAAAGAAAGAAAGTTTATGATATTTATCAAATATCACGTACAAAACAATATTATTAAAAAAAGATATGTTGTTTTAGAAAGTAACTAAAATTGAACATTTTTTAACCTTTGAAGATAAATACTCATAAAAAATTTGGACACTTAACCGGACTAAAATGTGGTTAATAGAGTGTTCGCCTTGTAAATACGGTGCTGGATCATATTTTGGTGCGAAAGGTGTAACATAATATCTGTGCAAAATATCGAGTTGAGTGCTAATCCTCCAATAAGGTTCTTGTGGAAACCATCGTAGATTCTTATCAAGATCTTCTTCCTTTTAATGTGAATCAACTTTGATTTTGTTTTGTCAATGGGATGTAGAAATCAACTTTTTGTAATCTTAATTGTAACTCACGCTATTTGTATGTTTCTTTTTATTTATCATCATTCGTTACTCTTCGATCTTTTATATGAGTACTTCACATCATGTATTTTGAAGAATTTATTTAAACAATACAATTAAGGACATGTCATATTCACTAGTTGTTATCATCTAATTTTGATAAACATTTGTTTATGAAATTTATATGAAAACAGTTTGAAATGACTTACAATTTATATGAAAACAGTTTGATCGTTATCTTTAAGATGATGTTAGCAAAGGCCCTATTCAGGATACAACCCAACTACAGTCTAGGCCCAACAGACTCACCAAAAAGTCAGCTCACCTAAGTGACTATGTGTGATGGTTCAAGTGCTAGAATAAAACTGCAGCTAGCTGGTAAAAGCTTTGCATAGGATTTCAATTATTGTACTAAGTCTTATCTTTTACATTGTTGGCAGTAGGCCGTTAGTGGTTCCCCCTAATAAGGGCAGCCGTAGGATCTCTTGTGTAATAGCCATCAGATCTATACTCTATGGCCATATAAACTCAATTGAGACATGAAATAAAACAAGCAGAAATTATTTCCTACTTCTTATCTAAATTCTTAAGGAGGATTCCCTTGTCCTATCCCAACAAGGAACAAAACCCTAACAAATTGGTGCTTTCATTGCTCCTATTCACCTCCCATGGCTCCAACAAATTCTGAGAGATTAGATGACCTTGCAGCCAAAGTTGATACCATCATTCAACAAATCGCCATTCTCACCACTGCTCCTACTTCCCCTTCACCAACACCACCACCACCACCACCCCATCCCTTACCACCACGAATGAAACTCGATGTTCCCAAGTTCGATGGTACAGATGCTATGGGCTGGATTTTCAAAATAAACTAGTTCTTTGATTTCCACCAAACCCTTGAGGAAGACCGACTCACCGTCGCATCTTTCTACATGGAGGGCCAAGCTTTAAGCTGGTATCAATGGATGCATAGGAACCAGCAAATCACATCTTGGTATGGTTTCCTTCAAGCTTTAGAAACTCGTTTCGCTCCTTCTTATTACGACGACCCATCCAGCACGTTGTTCAAACTCACTCAACGCTCTTCCGTGAACCAATACCTCAATGAGTTTGAGCGCCTCGCCAATCGAATCGTTGGCTTACCACAACCATTTCTCCTCAGTTGCTTTATCTCCGGCCTTACACCGGAAATCCGCCGTGAGGTACAGGCTATCCGACCAGCTTCACTCTCACAAGCAACAGCACTTGCCAAACTTCAGGAAGACAAAGTGGAAGATCGCCGTCGCCACTTCAAAGGTAAAAACCAAAACCCTTCATCTCTTACTGTTATACCATCTACTTCAAACCTACCCCCTCTACTACCTGCACCGCCCACTTCCCGTGTTAACTTCAGAAAACTCTCAACCGAAGAAATGGCCTCAAGAAGAGAAAAGGGGCTTTGTTACAACTGTGACGAAACCTTCACCCCACACCACAAATGCAAAGGCCGATTCTTTCTACTCATTTCTGATGAAGGCTTTGACACCGACCTACCAAACGACACCATTTCACCACCTCCTGAACTAGAAAACAACCCCCCCACCATTATTACCGAACCACCAGAACAAGAAGCACAAATCAGTTTCCACGCCATCTCCGGCGGCAATGATCCAGCAACCATACGCATACAAGGCTACATTTCCAACCACCCTGTCACTGTCCTTATCGACGGTGGTAGTACCCACAACTTTGTTCAGACTCGGCTAGCTAAATTCTTAGAGCTGCCTTCACATCCAACAAATACTCTGAAAGTTATGGTTGGGAACGGAAGCATATTGGAAGGTCACCAACTTTGCTCAGCCATCCCTATCACCCTACAAAAGGAAACTTTTACCATAGATTTCTACTCCCTACCCCTTTGCGGCGCTGACGTCGTCTTAGGTGCTCCCTGGCTACGCTCTATTGGGCCGGTTCTTATGGACTACACCGCCCTGACACTATCCTACAAGCGCGATAACCAAACCATCACTCTTACTGGCAACCAAACCAATGGGCCCAACCCTATTTCAGCCCAACAACTCAAACGATGTGTTCAAACCCATGGAGCATCCGAAATGTTCCATATCCAAGCCATAAACCAAACCGCGACCCAAACCCAACCCGACTCAAAACCTCATCCACTACCAGCTATTCAAACTCTACTTCATTGTTTTAACAATATATTCTCAGAACCCACCCACCTCCCACCTTCTAGACCATCAGATCACCGCATCACTCTTCTCCCCAACTCAAACCCTATCAATGTACGACCCTACAGATACCCCTATTTCCAAAAAAACGAAATCGAGAAACAGATCCAGAACATGCTTGCCTCAAACACCATCCAACCCAGTCACAGCTCCTTCTCATCACCGGTATTGTTAGTAAAGAAAAAGGATGGAACATGGCGATTCTGCGTCGACTACCGCGCTTTGAACAACATCACTATCCGTGATAGATTTCCAATGCCAACAATTGATGAACTGCTCGATGAACTGAATGGCGCCTCTTGGTTTTCAAAGCTCGACCTCCGGCAAGGATTCCACCAGATCCGGATGCACGAAGAGGATATTCCAAAAACTGCGTTCCGTACACATCAGGGACACTATGAGTTCAAAGTCATGCCTTTCGGCCTCTGCAATGCACCGTCGACATTCCAGTCATCCATGAACAAGCTTTTCAGTCCCTTTCTCCGACGTTTTGTCATCGTCTTCTTCGACGACATTCTGGTTTATAGCAAAACATTCCAGGAGCACTTACAACACCTTGAACAAGTTTTTAACACCTTGGTCTCTGATAATTTCTTTCTGAAACTGTCCAAATGTCTATTTGCCCAAAGACAACTGGAGTATCTGGGCCACATGGTCTCTCCCGAAGGTGTCTTCCCTGAACCATCCAAGATACAAGCCATCCTTGATTGGCCTCTGCCCAAAACAGTCACTGAACTCAGAGGGTTTTTGGGACTAACAGGATTTTACCGGAAATTTGTTAAGAGCTACGCTACCATAGCACTCCCGCTCACATCCCTACTCCGTAAAGACGCCTTCATCTGGACAGACGAAGCCACTGCTGCCTTCCAAGCCCTCCAACAAGCCATGACCAACACTCCCACACTAGCATTACCAGATTTTACTCAACCCTTCGTGCTGGAAACCGATGCCTCTGGCCTAGCTATGGGGGCAGTTCTGATGCAAAATTCACACCCTATTGCCTTTTTCAGCAAACCATTCTGTCATCGCTTGCGCCGGTCCTCCACATACGTCCGTGAATTACATGCCATCACCACCGCAGTCAAAAAAATGGCGACAATATTTGCTAGGTCATCCTTTTGTCATCTTCACAGATCACCAGAGCCTCAAAGAATTGCTCACCCAAGTAATTCAAACACCTGAACAACAAGTCTATTTGGCTAAACTCATGGGGTATGATTACTCTATCCAATACAAATCTGGCAAAACAAATGTCGTGGCCGACGCACTCTCCCGCCTTCCAGAGACAACCTCAGGTACGCTTCTTACTCTCTCTATGCCCCATTTCACATTCTTAGAGCACCTCAAACTAGCATTGGCTGCTAGCGTTCCCTTCAACACCCTACTCACCGAAATTCAACAAAACCCCCATTCAAAACCAGACTACAAAATCCACAATGGACTCATACTATACAAAAACCGAATTTGGCTCGACCCCTCTCTGCCCTTTCGCCTTTCCATTCTTGAGGAATATCACACTTCCCCAATGGGCGGTCACATGGGAATAGCCAAAACCTTGGCCCGTTTACAAGCCAATTTTTGGTGGCCAGGTATGCTACAGGACATCAAAACCTTCATCACCAAATGCCTCATTTGTCAACAAATGAAGTATGAAACCAAAAAAACCCCCGGTTTACTTCAACCTATTCCACTTCCAGCAGCTATTTGGGAAGATTTATCTCTGGATTTCATCACAGGCTTACCCCCATCCAACAAATACACCGCAATTCTTGTAGTAGTTGATCGTTTCTCTAAAGGTGTGCACTTAGCCCCCCTCACTCCCAACTACACAGCACACAATGTAGCCAATATCTTCTTCAACACAGTTTGCAAATTACATGGCATCCCTCGAAGCTTAATTTCAGATAGAGACCCCCTTTTCATCAGCAAGTTTTGGCGTGAATTATTCTCCCTTTGTGGCACTAAGCTGCGAATGAGCACTGCGTATCATCCGGAGTCCGACGGACAAACCGAGGTATTCAACCGCGTCCTGGAACAGTATCTGCGTTCTTTTGTTCACAACAAACCGTCTCAGTGGTCGAAGTTCCTTTCCCTAGCTGAATGGTCCTACAACACCTCAGTTCACTCAGCAACAGGGTTTTCTCCCTACCAAATCACTTTCGGGAAAGAGCCACCATCCATTCCCCACTATCTACAAGGATCATCCACAATAGAAGCTGTAGACACAATGCTGGACTCACGACAACAGTTAATTACCAAACTCCGTCGTAATCTGCTCAAGGCACAGGACACAATGAAATACTTTGCTGACCAGAATCGAAGAGCAGTGCAATTTTAACCGGACCAATGGGTCTATGTACGACTCCGTCCTTACCGTCAAAAAAGTCTTTCAGACACTTCCTACACCAAGCTTTCCAAATGCTTCTATGGCCCATTCCGTATCACTGAAAGGATTGGTAGTGTAGCATATCGCCTCCAATTACCACCCCAGTAAAAAATTCATCCTGTTTTCCATTGTTCATTACTCAAGCTTCACCATGGTCCCATTCCAACTTCTACTGATCTTCCTCCATCAGCCATTGACAATCACCCTCTAATTGAACCACTAGCTATAATCAACTACAAAATGGATACATCCACCAGCCCCCCTGCTCCTATGGCCTTGGTCCAATGGAAAGGTTTAGCACCTGAAGACACCAGCTGGGAAGACTGGAACTCTATTCAACAACATTATCACCTTGAGGACAAGGTGATTTTTCCAGACCCAGGCAATGTTAGCAAAGGCCCTATTCAGGATACAACCCAACTACAGTCTAGGCCCAACAGACTCACCAAAAAGCCAGCTCACCTAAGTGACTATGTGTGATGGTTCAAGTGCTAGAATAAAACTGCAGCTAGCTGGTAAAAGCTTTGCATAGGATTCCAATTATTGTACTAAGTCTTATCTTTTACATTGTTGGCAGTAGGCCGTTAGTGGTTCCCCCTAATAAGGGCAGCCGTAGGATCTCTTGTGTAATAGCCATCAGATCTATACTCTATGGCCATATAAACTCAATTGAGACATGAAATAAACAAGCAGAAATTATTTCCTACTTCTTATCTAAATTCTTAAGGAGGATTCCCTTGTCCTATCCCAACAAGGAACAAAACCCTAACAGATGACTATAGAAATAACTTAAATACAAAATTCTTATGTTTTAATCGCTTATTTTATAAGCATTTAATTTAATTTTAATTTAAATAGACATTTGTTACTAAGGGTGTGTTTGTTTCAAGTTATATTTGTTCATTTCGGAAATAAAATGATAGAAATATATATGCCTAAATTTTATTCCTGAGTATAAAATGTTTGTGGGAATAGAAAAAAATTTCCAAAGAAAAGGGTGGGAATAAAGTTCCCATAGAGATGAGAATAAATTCATATATAGTCCTATTATAATGTCTATTTTTATGGTTCCTAGAAATATTATAAAGTTAACCATACATATTTTTTCTAAATACCTTGGAATAAAATTCTCCCATATTTATATTCCAAAGAATGTTATTCATGGTAATAAATTTGATAAACTTGAAACAAACACACCCTTAGTGTTTATAAGATAATCACTAATCAAAAGGATCTTAATTTGATTCGGTACATTTTGGTTCCGGACGGAGGATTCTAATTAACATTTTACACCCTACCTAACCAAGAAGCAGAATAAACTACTCTATCGAGTTGCCTACAAAACCTAGTCTAAGGTGCAATCACTCCTCCAGTTTAATAAAGGTCTTCTATTGAAATATTAGAGGTTTTGGAACCGGTGGCACAATTGTTTTATAAATGTTGTCCGGTGGGTTTCTTTATCTATTTCTCTTAATTAGGTACGATTTTCACAGGAACAAACATGGTCTTCCGAATTTTAGATTCCCATAGTTCCCTCTTTTGTTGTCATTTTTTAGGGTTTTGGCTTAGTCCCCTTTTGTATAGTTTTTCCATTTTCAATAAAATTTCAAAGCAGATGGCAGAAGATGGGAGCAGCTATGGATTGCCAATCTAGTTGGCATATCTAGCTTCTCCTTGATGCCTTCCTTTCTCTCTTGATTCATTAAAAAAAAATCATTTATCATAAAAGTATTTAAGTATAAGCTATTTTTATTAAGAAAAAAAAAGTCAAACTTTATATATAAACTACGGGTTGTTTTCATCAACTATCATTGAGAGTCTATAAAAATGTCATAAGTTGTTTCTACAAGGGATATATAGAAACAAAATCCCTTCTTCTAGTAGACAAGTTGAAATAAATACAAACAACCAGACCATGCTATGACTTGTTGAATGCATGCATACACATGAAAATACATTATTTTCAACAAAATCTAGTCCTATGCACGTCCTTCAAGTAAAGATTAAGCATTTCCTAAAAAAAACAAAATAGAAGAACTGAACGTGCTTCTTTCAACTAAGCTGAGAGTTCTACGCCATGTCCATGTGATTTATGTCTCGTTTCTTGAGCTTCAGATTCATTAGTCAGATACTATATATATATATATACACACACACACACACACACACACACACACACACACACACACACACACCTCCTTCTGTCTTCCTCTCTGTATCCAGTGAGTTATTCCAAACTATGTCCTTCTTTTATTATTATTCCTTTTATTCTCAACTTGTATGTGCATGTGTGTGTATTTATTTTTATTTTTAAAATTTTAATATTGATGAATCAGCTACATTTGAATCTACCAGTAATAACTATCCTTTCTGTCACTTACACACACATTTGCAAATGTTTTTTTATATAAATGAATAAAGTATTATAACATGATATTTCCTCACTAAGTCTAATATGCTAATTATTCATGTACATAAGTTGTGACAATGGATGGTGAATTTATATAGGATGTTATGCTTGATAAGATTCATCATTAGCCAAAAAAATGGGGTGCACTTATTCTGTGTATAAGAAGAAGAAATCAAGCTTTCCTGAAGTAGTTGTGTTAACTCCATCAATCAGAATTCCAGTGCAATCTGATCTTCAAAGAGCACTTAAAGGATTAGTTCCAAAGGATCTTGCTGATAAATTGTCGTCTCTTCGGAACCAGATTGTGTTGGTAGCAGAAGATACCGGTTTGTTCATTTGAAACTCTACTACTTTTAGAGTTAATAGTGTTTTTGGTCTTGTAATATGATTCCTCCACTTTTAGTCCTCAATAGAATTTATCGAAAAATGATGATGTGGCAAACTGAGTCATACTTTCTCAATTATGCATAGCAAAAGTAATTGAAGATCTTTTGATGGTTTAAAAATTTGAATTCTTTGGTGATGCAGATGGATCAGCTATAGCTGAATTGCGGCGAGCTTTGAATGAGTATTTGTCTGTTCTAATTGGACTTACTAAGAAAGGTTCATAAATTTCTTCAGATAAATATAATTGATTTTCTCTATGCTCTCTTCATTTGTCAAATGAGTTATAATTTATGTATGATGCAGAATATGGTCTTGAGGGACTAATAGAATTCAAGTGGAAAAACTTTGAAGTTGGAAAACAAGTACTGTTACTTGCAATATCATTCTTAATTTTTTATTTTTCATCATTGCTTTTGGAGTATTTTTTAACCATGGTAAATTCTAATTTGGCAGGATAGTAGTATATCAAATGTGTGGTTTGAGGTGCTATCATGTGTTCACTTTATGGCTATGCTGACACTGTCTGAGGCTGATTCACTGATGATTCCAAAGGACCATTCAGACTCTGGATTCAGGGTTGTGTCTGCAGGTTTTGTGCCGATATATAAGCTTTTTAAGCATTTAAATACTTTACTAATGATGCATATTTTGAAAAAAATTCAAGTTCCACATTGAAAAGATATAAGGTCTTAAAATAGTTTATAAAGAGCAATGATGCACTAACATTGACACCAGACACGAAATTGACACGTTGACACCGATAATAATTTAAGAAAATAGAACAATTGAATATAATCACATGTGTCATAGAATCGGATCACTGTTTATAGCTTTCAATGTGAAGTGCGGTGTTACATAGAATCGGATCCTATTGAAGGATCCACAATATGAACAGTCAATAATCATGGTTAAACATTTTTGTACTATCAGATAGCAAGAGGGAAGCAATTGATTTGTTACTCAAAGCATCAGGGTACCTGGAGTTCTGTGTTAGGAAAATTCTTCCTCAAATACCAGCTGAAACCAAGTAAGTCTCTATAAAATTTTATGTTTAAATTTCAAACATTGAACACCTTATTTAGGAACTAACTTTAAACAATATACAGGAAAATTTTGCCACATGACTTGCAGGAGGGTGTATTGGAAGCTATAGCTATTCAAGCACTAGGCCAGGTACTTGTTGATCAATCTATAGATTAACTTATGAAAGCAGTTAATTCTTCTAGTCCATTTTGTTTATTGATAAAATTTTCATATTCAAATAGTAGCATTCTATAGATGTTTTGGATTATGAGGTTTATTTTCATTTCTTTTGCCTTTTTATTGAAATGTATGGAACAAAGATCCTTCTATTTAGGTATAATACCTCATATTGATGACTTTTAGGGAACTGAGATTCAGCTTGGTCTTGCTGTTGACAGTCAAAAGGCCACTTTGTCTGTGAAGAGGAGGATGGCATGTGAACAGCTGATTTACTTTAGTCAGGTCTATATTTCTTTATCCTTTCAGCTTCTACTCATCACTACTGATTTAAAGGCTAAGTGCATGTTTGGAATCATGACCAGTTTTACAACATCTCAATGACACCATGATTACGCATTGATTCTGCCAAACTTAACGTCAATCCAAACGTGCACTTACTGCAAGATTTCTAGCTTTCATGATAAGAAAAATTGACTTTGAGTGTGGAATTCACCAAAGTTTTTTTGCATTCGCATATCAAAATTGATTCTTCTTTACCATCCAAACGAAATCAATTTGCAAATATCATCACTAGACACAAATTAATCTTTTAACATCAATTTTATCAGAACGAACTCTTTCAAAATCAATTGGATCAAAATCCAAAATAGACAGTCTTATTAATAACTTTATATCTCCAATAATTTTTTTTCTCTTCATTTAGTACTTAAGACTAAGAGCTGAAGAGTTTCTCACTTTCATGAGCAGGCGTATCACTCCTTATCGGAATGTGACTTCAACCAAGGGCATGGAAAGAAGCATCTCAGGTTCATCAAATGGAAATTCCTTGAATCCAAGGTTAGTTATGCTATCAATATCAATATTGACTAAATACTTACCACCAAAAGATAAACCATGAAGTTATCCGATCCTAGTCACATTCTTTTATAATGTTGGCAGGCTACAGCTTACTACTACCATGGTCTGATCCTCGACAAGGGTAACGAACCGAGCAGTCACATTCTTGCGGTGTCTTGTTTTCTTGCTGCAGAAGAACTTCTGCAAGAAAGCAAAAAGGCCTGCTTGAGCTTTTGTCTTGCAGCTCCAGTGACAAGGTATGTTTCTGAGCAGGCACATTCTTTTATTACAACTAGTAAGTTATCCGTGCATTGATTTCTACACATATTCTAAAACAACTAAGTGTATGTTTGGAATCACGGTGAATTTCACATAATAGGACACCGTGATTAAAGTGTAGCATTTGCCAAAATCACGGTAGAATGTCATGATTTAGTCAAACTCACCCTCAATCCAAACATGCACGTATATATAATTAAACACTCCATGATTTAAAGCAACTATTATACTAATGTCTATAATTACTTTGTTTATTTTGTTAAGGGCTCCTCCAATTTGGGGTGTCATGAAACTTCTAAATCAAAAAATTCCTGAAGTTGCATCAAAGAAGTACCAGATGTATGGATACCTTTTGGAGCAAGAAAAGTAAGGATCACTTTTTTTTTAATGTTCTAACTAAATTCCTTAATTATTTCATTGAAATATAATGAGTATGTAAAATTTAAACTTTGCTAATAATGCAGAGGTCTCCACCAAGCATTGCCAGACCTACCTGAATTTCAATTATCATTACATCCAGATGAGTATGAATTGCCTGAAATTGATCCAGCATGGGATAGTAAAAATTGGGAAACATTAGGGCAACCATTGAAAGAACACCTTAGAGATAGTGATGAAAATCCAACTGATTGATATACTTTATATGGTTTTCTAGTTTCTTATCTATGTGTAGTTAAATACATGCTTGATTATAAGACTATTGTAAAAGTTAAACATTACCATATAATTAATTGAGTTATTATTCATTCACTTTATGTCTCTCAAGTTCTAATACAATAGTAAGAGACAGATTTATTGATTTAAATTAGATGATGCTTTTTAAAGGGTCTTTAATTTGGCTTTTTGATGTCTAATATAATGTAGGATAGATATTGGACAACTTATATCATAACTTTGACAAATTGAAAATCAAAAGTTCAAGTGTCTAATGAAAAAAATTAAAATTGTTATTTTAACAAATTCTAATTTATTATGTATTTGTAGTGCAAAAAAAAAAAGCATCTATGATTTCCCACATGCCACTGTATCCATTTAGCCACATATTATAGCTGTGATGGCATTGAACCTCTATTTACAGAGTTCACATGTAAAATCATTATTCTTGTGGGCTACAATATTAGTTATGGCTCTCTCGATTTTTTAAAAATAGGTTAATGTTATGGACCATTTTGATGGTGCATCTGATGATTCTCAGAGCATTTGATGAAGACAGAAAATTTTGAGTTCTTTATATACCCCAAAAAAAAAAAAAAAAAAGCAATTTAAAGTATATCTGGTGCATTTCATAAAAAAGAAAAATTGGTGCATGATTGATATCTTAGTATGGTGGGTTTGTCAAAATCACGTTGAACTATCGTGATTTTGTAAAAGATACACTTTATATATTTTTATAAAATTATGGTGGTGGATTGGGGATTTTGATAATTTGAATTGGTGCGCGTAAATCAGTTTGTCGTCAACAAATAGAATGTTTAAACATGTATTCTTGACAAATCAAAAAGTAAGATTTTGATGTGTTCAACCAAGAAACGTGTCAATGTATGTGTTTTCCATGTTGCTCATATATGTCGTGAAAATTAACGACTCGAACGTTGTCTTTGAATACTCAAACAAGGACATTATGTATGCTTTAGTGAATAAAAAATTAGGGTTAATAGGCTTTTACGCCTGCAATATAGGTCACTTTTGATTTTCCTCCCTGTAAATTTTTTTTATAAGATTCCGTCCTTGTAAATTTTTGTTTTGTTTTGGAATACCCCCTAGGCCTGCTGAGTCACCGTTTTATGATGATGTGGCGCGCTGACCGTAAAATAATAATTTTTTTATTGTGTACACGTGGCATTTGTGATTTTTTTTTTAAAAAAAATTAAAAAAACGAAAAAATTCTAGAAAAATTAATAAAAATGAAAAATAATGAAAACAAATGCTAATAAAATAAAATAAAATCTGAAAAATACCGGAAAATTAAAAAAAATCTGGAAAAATTAAAAAAAATCAGGTAAAATGAAAAATAATGAAAAATTCTAGAAAAATTAATGAAAATAAAATCTGTAAAAATTTTAAAAAAATCTGGAAAAGATTAATATAATCGAAATTGTGGAAAAATTATAAATAAAAAAAATCCGAATTAAGTTCCTGAAATATTTTAAATTCCTGAATTTTTCCTTTTTTTATAAAAATTCTAATAAAAAATAACACTTCTTATAAAAATTTCAGGAACTTAAACTATTTCAATTTTTTTTTTAAAATAATAAGAAAATGTATTTCTAAATTTTTTATAAAAAATTCAAATATTTTTCCGGAACTTGATCTTTTTTAGAATTTTTCAGGAACTTAATTAAGATTTTTTTTATAATTTTTTCAAAAATTTTGATATATATTAATTTTTTCAGATTTTTTTATTTTTTCATTTTATGAGATTTTTTTAATTTTTCCAGATTTTTTTCATTATTTTTCATTTTTATTTTTTAAGAATTTTTTTATTTAAAAAAAATAACAAATGCCACGTGTGCAATAAAAAAAAAATACAATCAGTGCACTACGTAATCAGAAAAAGGTGACTCAGTGTGCCACATCAGCGAAAATACACAGTCAGCTGGTCTAGGGGGTATTCCAAAACAAAAAAAAAATTACAATGACGAAATTTGACAAAACTTTTTTACAGGGGGAACCAAAAGTGACTTATATTACAGGGGTAAAGGCCTATTAACCCTAAAAAATAATTTGTGTTACTCCCTTTTATTTTATTTTTTGAGCAATTGTGTTACTCCCTTTGTTTTAAAATTAGCGTGTCTTTATCAACAAAAAAAATTGTTTTAAAATGAAGGGTTAAATATGTTTTTATCCCTATAAATATACAAATTTTTCGTTTTAGTCCCTCTAAAATTTTCCTTCAACTTTTAGTCCTTATAAAATTTTCCATCTTCATTTTTTATCTCTCCTTTAAAGTAAACTCATATGTAGAATTCATATTTTTGTATAAAATTTTGCAGAAAAAATTATAATATTATAAGAATCTCTGACAAAAAATTTAAATTTTTTAACAAGACAGAAATTTAATAAGAATTTTTATATTTTGATGGTTAAAAATTCATATTAAATTTATATTTTATTAAAAAATTCTATATTTATTTTGGAACGATTTTTTATAATATTCTAAACATTTTTGCATAATTTCATTAAAAAATACAAAAATTAACTTTAAAATAGGGACTAAAAGTAGTGATTGAAATTTTATAGGACTAAAAGTTGAAAGAAAATTTTAGAGGGAGTAAAACGAAAAGTTGATATATTTATAGGGACCAAAAACATGTTTAACCCTCAAAATGAATGTATGTTTACTTTTCAACATAAAATTTTACAATTATGTCCTCTAATTAATTTGTACACTACTTCCAAAGTAATATATTATTTTGTGGGAAACACACAAATAGTTATTAGAGGTAGTTTAGTAAAATGGTTATGTCTTTTGATAATTTTTTTTGTATATTTTAATATATATGCAGAGACCTTAATCGACACTCATTTTGAAACAAATGGAGTACAATGAACTTAAAGTTTAAGGTTTCGGAGAAGTGTGCAAAGACACTTAAAATGCTTGAAAGTAAAAGTGCAAATAAAATAAGAGTTGTGCTAAAAAGTGTCCTAAAAACATTATTTAAAGAATTTATTATAAGAAGGACCACTTTTGACCGTTTAAACAATGCACCAAGGACATTTGTTAGTTTTTCCCATAAGTAAAATGCACAAATCATAAATGAGCATAAAAATTGAAGTGTATAAATAATACTCCCTCCATTTCAAAATGAGTGTCGTTTTAGATGTTTACACATATATTAAGAAATGCAATGATTAACAGAAAGAGAATGTTTATTTTACCAAAATTATCCTTATTAACTATTGGTTAGTTTTAAAAGTAATACTTTGGAAGTAGTGTGCAAAGTATTAATTGGAGGGTACAATTGAAAAGAAAAAATTATTATTGCATTGAAAACTGAAAATAATATTCATTTTAAAATAATTTTTTTTGTCTAAAGCGACACTTATTTTAAAACGGATGGAGTAAATGACTTAGAAATTTAAACAAACAACAAGAAAAAATGGCGTACTTAATCATGTATGGATAATCTACGATCGTTTATGTGTTGAATTCAATTTCTAAGTGAATTAGCAGCACTTATTTTAGTGCCACAAACAAGACCTTATTTAAATATGATAACTTCCACAAGAATATATGTCTGCCATATGTCCTAGGCTAATAACCGTCTTCAATATTGCATTGTTACCCAGTTAACTTTATTTCAACATGTGTACATCGAGATGGTAGTTGTTATGGTATAACTTCTTGTATTACTTTTATGCATGTTTTGTATTGTGATGATTTTGCCACAATCATGTGAGACATTTAGATTTCAACATGTGTAAATCTGGATAAGTATGCAAGAGAAGTTATACAAGAACAACTACTTCCTCCTTCTCTAAATTATAGTCGTTTAAAGTTTATGCACGATTATTAAAGAAATGATTGACTGTGTTGATTTTAATGGTAAAACTAATCTAATTTTTTAAAATACCCTTATTAATTGTAGTTAGTGGAGTATAGTTAAGTTTGATGAAATTCAATAAATAAGAGTGTTTAATAAAGGGAAAAAAATAATAAATGTTTCATTGATATTCTAAAGTGACAATTATTTTGAGAAAAAGAAAAAAAATGCTAAAGAGACTATTATTATGAGACGGAGGGAGTACCATCTAAAAAAGTAATATTTGCTAGTAAAAAAAAGTATGAAAGGAATATTTTTGGCAGAAAATAAGCATAAAAGTGATTAAAAATTAAAACAGAAACTAATAAAGCATACATTCTTTTCTACGTGAGCATAGATCAATTGATAAGGACAATGTATTGTAATATGTAGGAGATGAAGTTCAAACCTCAAACATATTATAATCATTAGATTACTTGACAAAAAAATACATACTCCTTCTTGTTAATATTATAAGCAAAAATCTACATTTTAAGTTTATAAACTACATATATCATTTATTATCTAAAAAATACATTTTTGATTATAATAATGACCAAAGGGTGTACCTGTGATCAAAATGAGCGTACACATATGGACTTGCACTTGTTTCTTTTTTCTTCTCGACTTAACTGTGGTTTTTGTCTATCTGTCATTTTACCATTATATGAAATTGATCTCTATTTTTAAAATTTGGAAGTTTGGTCTCTCCATCAAATATTTACTCTAAAAATATGGTGTTGCAAAATTTCAAATGAATTTTTTAAATAATTTTCTTACAATTTTGATATTTTCCATCAACATATCATATATCATTCAAATTATCACATCACAAATTTTTTAATTCAAATGACTAAATCTGCAATAAAATCCTTTTTTATTTGCAACAAATCCACAGTTCAAGTAGTCCCACGTTTCAGCATACACATATGTAACACTCAATTTAGTAGTTTAAGTGAACCACATTCAATTTTTTATATTTTTTCACAGTTTGTAATTATTCAAACAATCCAACTACATTTATAATATTGATACAACCTATCAAAAACTCAAAAATAGGTTCCATCAAATCTTACAAAGCAGTAAAGAAGCCATCCTATGTAGAGCCACATTACCAAAATAAGGAAGAAAGATCATAAGAGCATTCACGACAGGAAATTACAACCTTTTGTGCTTAAATGGCCGCACGTAGATATATTATTCATTTATAACTTTTTAATAGTAGTATTTAAATCACTCCAACCCAACACATCGCACAAATTTTTTAAATGAGACACACTAATAATCAGTGGCGGAGCCAAAAAAAATGTTAGGGTGGGCCACTAAAATTAACTATTGAAAAATTGTTTAAAATCTCGTAAATTAGATCTATAATTGAATTATTTAAATTTTTTGGGTGGACCACTACACCAATTTGCGGGAATTTGGATCAACCGAAACCTAAAACCGACATAAAATCGTATAAAATCTCGCAAAATAGACCTATAATCGTTGATTTTCCGGATGGGCCACGGCCCACCCCAGTCCATGAAGGACTCCGCCACCGCTAATAATTTTATATCATCTATCAATGGAAGCCACAAAGAGATAGGATGCTTATATGAGACTCTCTCCTCAACAAGTACCATTGTAGATATCTCCACAATGGAGGTGCATGTGAGGTATGCTTATAGAGATAAGCTACCTTCCAAGTCAAATATCCATACTCTGACAAAATGTAGGTGAAACCATTCAACAATAAGTTAGACAATCTGAATTCAGATTTTTTAAATTACAAAATTCCTTAAAATCTAATTGCGTGACTGCGGAGGAAAATATCAACTATACGGAGTCCAATTTCCTTTTCCCACACATGTTTAAAGTGGACATAATCCCTCCAAAATAAAGGTCTTTTACCATTAGAAAATGTCATACCCTACAAATTTAAAGCTTGTTCACAAATTTAAAAATTAATAAGACATCAATTCTATTGATTATATGGTTGATCTAACTTTGTCAAAAACAAAAAAAAAAAAGCTTGATCTATCCTCTATAACTCTACACACTGTATAGCGTACAGGGGTGGGAATATGTCAGGCCGAGTCGGGTTTTGCTTAAATAGCTCAGACCAAATTGAAAAAACAAAAGCTTAAACATGACCTATTAGTTTGTCAAAGGCTATATTTTAAACTTGACCTCACCTTTTTAAAAGTCCGGTCTAACCTATTAGCTTGTCTAAATGCCTATTTGTACTAACAATTTTAAATATAACATTTTACCTATATATAAAAAAAGTTAATAAACATATATTTTTTAAAAGGCTAATAGGTCAATAAAATTTTGTAAAGCATGTACATTCATTTTTCCCCACTTTAGTAATGTGCGCGCATATATATATATATATCCAATAAAATTTTGTAGAATTAGTACATCCATTTTACAGAGGCGTGTTTTATATAATGTATTTTGTAGAGGCTAATACGCGTCTATTATATAATATAGTATATAATTACACATATATGGACACACCTTATAGGCCTAGTAGGCTTTTCTATAAACTTTAGTCTGACCTATTTAAATTAAAGAGTTTTTAAAAAAAAATTAAGCCTAACTTATTTAATAAAGGAGTTAGGCCGATCTAAGCTTTAAATAGGCCGGATCATAGACCCCTAATAGACGGTCTAGCCTATTCCTACCCCTAATAATGTAGCAGTTGCATCGTCTTAGATCAAATACAAAATAATTTAGATCATGCAAACTGCTACATCAATGTGTGAGGTGCGGAGGGTCCATCTTTTAACAGTTTTAGAGTGATTATTACTTCTAATCGGTCGTGAAAAATTCATACCCATGACATAGAACCCAATAAAAAGAGCGATTATTACTTACTTATGAATTGCTGCTCTCACCTCACCTTATACTCATACTCGTTTCCTAATTTGGTTCCTCTACTACTTAACAAGTAGGAGACATATAGTAGAATTTAATTTTGAGCTTTACTATTCATAAGAAGGGGGGTTCACATGCATCAAACACCAAACATACTACCAGAAATTCCACCAAAGAAAATATTAGTAAAATGTAAGATCAAGCTAAAAATCGTACAACATTGAAGACAACTGATTGTCATAATTAATTGTGGAATTATTAATTAAAGAAGGTCAGATTATAGACATGGCAACGACGGGTTGGGGACGAGTTTTGACATACCTGCCTTCACCCCCGTTTCACAGTACTCATCCTTGCCCCACCCTAAATTTGTCAGGGATATCAAATTTGCACCCAAACCTGCATTTAGAGGGGATGAGTTTCCAAGCCCCGCCCCAACCCCACCCGCGTCACTGTCGTAAAAAAAAAATCAATTTTTTCCACATCAACAAAAAATATCTTTTTTTTAAGCGGCAAAAATCTTATTATGCTAAGCCAATGAGAGGGACACTGTGCTTGCATTTCCTTTCTTTCTTTCTCTTTAGGTGAGTACTAGCTATGTTAAGAAGAGTAACTAAACATCTACCCGTGCGATGAACGGAAAATATTTGTAGAATTATTTTTAATAATTGATGTATTTAAACATATAGATTTAGATATATTCATGTGAATATTTTTGGTATTGGTCGTGCTCTCTATTTAGACCGTGTGTGTAAATGAAAGAGCATTTTTTCAATTCGAAAAATTTAGATAAATAGGTGCTTGGGTATTTCAAAGAGTTTTTTTTTATTTTATTTTTATTTTTATTATTATTAGTGAGTTCATCATGTAAAAGAAATGAGTCAATATTAGTGGTGTGGTTTAGTGAGATATAATAAATTTAGTTGAATTATTTAATTCCTATTTTTTTTTTATCTATTTAATTAATAGAAAGAGAGTTATGAGTATTGACTTACGGTTATGTTTTTCACCTTAGCGGGTTAATGTAGTGAGATATGTAAAATAGATGCTTTTTTAATTTTATTATTAATAAATTAAGTTAATCTATTTAATTTTGATTATTTATTTATTTATCTATTGGAAAGGGAGTATCGGCATATAGTTTGGTGGGAAATATAGTGGGTTTTTTTTTTTTTTTTTTTTTTGGAAAATGAAGTTAATAACATTTTCTTTTGAATCTTTCAAAAAAAAACATTTTCTTTTGAAGGAATGAAGTTAATAACATGCCACTTCTTTTTTTTAGTGGAACGTGGGTATACTTTTGTTAATCAATTCCTATTTTTTATTTAATTAGTTAATAAATTTTGATCATTGATAAGAATATCATGCTAAAAGACTATCTAAATATTAGAAACTTCCACAAATGTTAAAGTAGAGGTAATAAACATAATATTCGGAGAGAGAACTTACGGTGTCAAGAGGAATAAGAATAATCCTTAAAAAAAATTAGAATAAGAATAAAAATGCTATTTTTTCTTTAAGGAATAAAAAATACTATTTATAATGTTTAGGAAAATAGGTTTATAATAATGGCTCTTTTTTAAAATGTGTTGATATGTGGTTAATGGGTAATATTAGAAACTGCTATTTTTTCTTTAAGAGGTTAGTGGGTAGCTAAGATGCTATAATTATGGACAAGGATCATCTCCTATGTGCTGCCATCTCTCACGCGTGATCCAATGATTGATATTATTTTTACTTTTTTCTATCTCATCTGTGTATAGATCCAACGGTTGTAACTACCGTAGGACAGACCGCAGGAGAAGATTTACTGGAGGGGATCCGTGTCCATAATTATGATATTCAAATTATTGTTTTTTTTAGCATAAACTACTTGAATTTTTCCCCCTCCCTGTTTAAGTAATTGATGTAGTGTTGGAGTGGGATATTGAAAATATGTGATTTTCATTTCTTTTTTAATTTAATTAACTAAACAATGTAATGGGCTAGAGAATGATTTAGTTGTTTTTTTTTTTTTTAATTTAATCAAGTAATTAATAATAGAATGATAGTTTTTAATTATGGTATTCGAATATTGAGGAAGAACTTGTAGGATTATAATTATAAATAATGATGATATGATTATCAAATATAAAGGTAAAAAAGTAATTTAAAATAAACGGGCTGGGGTGGATACGGAGCGGGTTTTCCCACACCACATCCGGTTAAAACGTCTTTTCCCTGTTAAATACGAGGTGGAGGTTTGGATGGGATGGGTTCAAATGCCATGCCTAGGTGAGAAGCAAAGTATTATGGCCCTTATTTTACAGGACACAAGTCATTATCAAAGCATCATTATGATTTATAAATCAGAAATTCAGTCTTCCTTAAGGTAGTTGTATGTTGTACTAGCAATTTGTTTGCAATTAAAACCATACACCAAACTGAAAAAAATTATACTACAAATAGATACCATATAAGAAATTTCATATAAAACGACACAACACAACCATGATGATAGATACAAGATCCATGTGAATCTGATAAATTGATAGGATAAAATAATTAAGAGGTGAACTTGTAGGCTATTAAAATTGTGAGTCCCAAATTGGCAAAGAAAGCCAAATATGAAAGCAAAAGTGAAATCAAATTGGTTTTGCAGAACTTTTGCACATGGTCACAGATTGCAGTCCATCCAACGTGTTTCTCTCCATACTGTCCCACGTATCCAACGGCTGTGGCTGCTGAACATCCAGCTATCAGCAACACCGTCATCACCTGATCAAAATTCACCAATTTTTCATAACAAACATGCCATAATAGAAATTAGAAAGAAAGAAAAACCGTGATTATGTTGTTTGGGTTTTGCTAATAGTGTCTTAAGGACATTGTTTAAGAAATTTACAGAAAAAAAATTATCTTAAAAATACAAGTTAAATATATGTAAAAGTCGTAATTATATTTTAGATGGACACTAATACAGAAATTTACATTCACCTTCTAACAAACATATGGATTATGTATGTGAACAATTAAATTTCAGTCTATGTGACCAATATGCGTTTACTTTGCTCGACTTTGACATAGATAACAAAAATATAATGTCATCCCCCTAAAAAAACATAATGTCATTGTTGCCACATATTATCAATCATATATTCCATGATAAACAATGACATGTATAACTTGGTTAATTACCTCAGCACTAGGCAAACGGAAATTGACTTGACTAAAACATTAAATTAGGGATTATTTTAAAATATCATAAATTAACAAGATTTTTTATTGCTCAAATAAGCTTTACTAGCCCTCTAAAATTGACATCGGTAAAAATTGAAACTAAAACTTTAAAAAGAGTATGCTCTAAAGTCAGAGTCAAAACCACCAAACCAAACCAACCTAAATGAGTTACAATTGGGGGTATATGATACCAGAATTACATAAAAAAAATTCAAAAAAAAATCTATTTTTACCGACAAAACATGTCTAAGCCAATAACATTTTAACATGGACCTGCAATTTCTGTTTTCAGACATATATCTTCTTTTTTGAACATGAAGGATTAAAAATGAAAAGATTAAGCTTACCAAATCAACCAAAAATAGTAAGAAATAGTAGTCTTTTCGTTGAGGAGTTTGTTGCCTCATCAAAAGGTTGAATATCAGTGTCAGCACAGACATGAAACAGACCACACCATTTGCAGCAACAAAGAATCTAGTGCCAAAGACAAAATAAATATAGAAAATTAAAAAATAAATAAAAAAAAATACTCTTTTTTGTTTATACATATGAAAATGGAAAATGGGTTGTGATGAAATTGAATCTTACTTGAAAGAAGATGTGTAATAAAAGTGAGCTTCAAACCGGATAGAGAACAGCATAACAGATTGGTTGTTGGTGACAGTAACTACAATTGAAACAGCAGTTAGAACAATGACCAAGATTCTGAGGATGTTTTGAACCATCAAGAAAGTCCTATGATGTTTTTGTGAGGTTGAGGTTGTTGAAGATTTGGGTTCCATCCTGAAGGAATCTTTGGCATCAGCCATAGTTTAGAGTGACGAGTTGGGGGAAGAAAATGACACAAAAAAACAGATGGAAATTGAGGTAAAGAGTTAAGAGCTTTACTAACTTTTGTAGGAGGAAAGTAAAGTGAGAAGGACAAAAGGAGAGAGAGTGAAGTTTAGAAGAAACATAGCTAATGTTTTGTGTGAGAGTGCATTTAAGAGATGAAGTGAGTAGTAGGCTGGAAAAAGGGTAAACAAAGACAACTAGGTAGCGTGGAAAAATTAATAATGAAACAAAAGTGGAATTTGTATAGAAAAAAAAAACATATATTGCTTCATGTAAATTTGGTCAAATTTTGTATTTTACTTGAAATATCTTGATGATAGGTGTAAGTTGATTAGGGAATCATTAACATTATGTTTGTAGGGATATGGATTGAGTGTAGTTAAAATGCATATGGTGTAGTTATTATATTTGAATCGTTAGATTAAGATTAAATGATCCATATTTTAAGTTTGGATTTTATTTGTTTTTAAAATTAAAATTTAGGTTGTAAGATGTTAATCGGATGATTTAGATCTGATTGGATCCAATGCAGTCACACCCTTCTATTTGCACGCAAACCCAATTCATGTTTTGATTGGATAATTGAAAATTCTAAGAAAAATAGAATTTTAAACAAGTTAAATGCTTTATTTTAAATCCCTTCATTTCTAAATTAGTTTTTTTTCTTCTGGTTTGTGCAACAATATTCTTCATTCTCAATATGTATTGGGCTATTTATATGAAATTTCAAAAAGTTGAGGAGTCAATTTACAAAAATAATAAAACTTAGGGACTAATTTGTAAATTTTTGAGAAAAAACAGACCAATATGTAATTTTTAAAAATTAATAGGACCAATTTGATTTTGTTTAAAATTTATATAGTTAAAAAAAATAAGAATCAATTCACAAAATTTGAAAGAATTGTAAGGGCCAATTTGAGATTCACATTGTATAGTGTAGGAAAGAAATTTCAAATTCTAAATTTTTAGATGGTATTTGAACTTCTCTAAATTTAATATTAACAAAATATTTTGTAAAAGTTCTTTGGTTTATAAAATTTATCATTCAAAAATATAATTTACGTTGAAGAATGTATCATTCAAACAATAAAATAGAGAACATATTTATTTTTCTTCTTGATTTATCCCTCATCTTTGTTAATGAACATATATTTGATAAAAAATCTTCTCTCTCAGATGATATCTCAAAGAGGTTATATGTCTAAATCAATTGAAGAATTTCAGATTCTTAAAGGATTCGTTATGGACAACCCTGCTTTTGTAATCCCCTGCCTTGTACGTAGATCAGTTTGCTTAGCTAGACGTCTTTCCAAGCTTCATATGGGAAGGTTATAAAATGTTGATGAAATCTTTCTACTTATATATTTTGGTTTATGTCTCACATGTTTTTGTTATCAATTTTTTTTCACTTTCCACTTATTTAAAATTTTTGAAAATAATTTAAAATATATTGTTACTTTTCAAGAATTAGAAATTTAAAATAACGATAAAATTATAACAACGATTTTTTTTCTTCTTTTAGTATTGCATCCAAAACTTTTCCAAATATGGTCCATATTAGATGCTATTGAAGTAGAAGATAAGTTCGTCTACCCTAAATTTGGCTTCTTCTTTATATGTATGAGACAAGATTTAGATGAGGAAATTGTGTACGTCACTCCATCTTTCTCCTTGATTTTATTGCTTATGAATTGTATGTTCTTATTGTTCAATCCTCATCGAGCATAATATTTTTCAGCTTGACTTGTACGGAAAACGGTGGAGTTTGATCCTCTAGCAAGGAATTTGATTTTGTTTTGGTATACTTCATACGATGATAAGAGATATTGTTCAAGAAGGATGTTTGTTTTGTTTTTCACATGTTAGTTGTGGTCTCTAAACTTTGTGAGTAATTTCTAAAACAATGGAATCAATTTGAACACATTGGATAACTTGAAGATCAAGTATACCAATCATAAACACAAAAAACGAAGAATAATGGACGTTGGGCAATGGCTAGGCCTGCACGTAGGAACTGGGCACTAGGTGATAGTCCCCTGGTTTGGTTCCGATGGTAGTGTTTCCTCATAGATTTGATTAAGATGTGTCGTTTCATGATTATACTTCATAATAAGTGAATAAAGATAACTCTTAATTGAGGTGTTGAGTAGTTCAATTGATTTGAGTTAAGAGATAAGGAGTTTGGAGTGATCGTTCAAACACACACAAAAAGAAAAAAAAAACTAATCTAACAACTAATTACTAATATTTGTCATTCAAAAAAGAATTCATCTATTAACGTATTTTTATTGAAGTTGTCCTTTTTTTCTCTATTAGTAAAACACATACAACATAAAAGGACACAAATTTATCATAATTTTCAACTTTTTTTCTACCATTTTGTTTCTCAAAATCATAATTTCCTTTTGTAATGTACAAGTGGAGTGTAGAAAACATATTTCTATAAACTCACTTCATGGGATGCTCTCTTGTTGTTTTTTTAAACAAATCAAAATGAGATTTATATTAACACAATAAAGGGGACCCCCGCCGCACAAGGTGTATGTGCTCTCTTGTTGTTTGATTTTTGGCATTGGATGATGGTCATTTTATGATTTTTATTCTCTAGTTGCATTGTTTGGTTACATGTTTGAGTCACTTTTCTTGCGTCCCAATGCTCTGCTATCGTGATAATTGTGAAGTTAGATAAAAGCATGGTGGGAGGCAAATTCAACGTGCTAACAAACACACGCTAAGAAGTCTCAAGTGTATCCATTATTTTACATAGTGAAAGTTTTGGCTAGACTAGGTTTCATGCTTTTATTTTCTTATATTTTGAGAGAATTTTTTCACATTAAAATTTGAGGTATTCTATTGGTGTTGACTTTGTTTGATAAGTTTATGTCCAAGTTTCACAAGAAATGAAAAATTTAACGACATTTGAATATTTCGTCGTGCTCTTTCTTTAGTTCCATCAACACAACGACAACAAAATTACTTCTACTTTCTTGTGGTTATTAATTTGCGGTGGTGAACGAGGAAGTGAATATAATTCGTATGATGATCTTGAATGAGTAATATATATAGTATGTCCAAAGAGAGAAAGATCTACTTTATGTGAAGAATTTTCACCCACTAGTGCTCGCTGAAGCAAAACTGGGTAGCAAGATCGTTGATGAGTAGATTTTTTAAAATCCTACACTTAATTCACATAGCTCAAACACCTAAAACACAATCAATTCAGATATACTTAAAATTTTTTAATACAACTCACAGAAATCATTTCTGAATTTATGTAGGGTGCATATAGATTTCCTTATACACTATAACCGCACCCTAAAATAATAGTGCCCTGGACTGCCGCCTCTCCCACCCACCCTCAAGGCCACCCCTGGTCCTACATCTGATCACTATTATAAATAAAGTTCATTTTTAAGGTTCATTTTATAAATGATGTATGTGATCAATATAATAGACAACATACATCATTTATCAAAGGTATACACGTCAGTTTTGCTGTCAACCATTTTCTCTTAACACGAATTCAAAGGTGATGTCTTTTCAAAATTATTAAATTTTGGTTTAATTTTATCTTCCACATATGCTTTTGTTTTTAATAAGCCTTCCACACATGCTTTAGAATGCAAAATATGCATTAAATTAATATAATCGATTTCTTTTAATATTTACTTTTAATATACGATATTTATTTCAGCAAAGATTTTATTAATTTTACATAAAATAAGAGACTTTTTAGTTTTTTATCAACTATAAAATTTCTATATTTTTGGAGGCTTAAAGCTATATATTAACCGGCCTACGCAATACGTTTATCTTCAATCTATGCCCATCAAATCATTACTCTATATAGTCGTTAAAATTTTGTCATTAACACCAAAACAAAACGTTAAACAAGTTTTATTTTTTTATTTTTTTATTTTTTTATTTTTTATTTTTATCAAAAACAAAGAAAGAAGACAGCACATTACGACACAGTGGTAGGAGTCACCAGAGACTCGTACACAACTCAAACACACAAGCGCAGCCATAATGAGCAATACATGTGTTTTTTCTAGTCACATAATTGATTTATTACGTACTATTTCATCATATTTATACCATATATATCTCATCTTCATATTGAGATTAATTGTCATCATGTTAATAATTACCATTGAATTCCAAACTGCTTCAGCTTCAAACCTGACTCACCAACAGCCATGCTTGCCGCTGGAGTTTGTTTCTTCCCCACCGTTTCCTCCTCTCTCTTCCACCACGTGCCACTGTCTAAGGCCATGAAAGTGAAGTCCGGTGGAATCATGAGCATAGTCCCGCGGTTCGCCATGTCTACTGAACGAGTTCCGGTGAAGGAGGAGAAGCAGAGACGGAGCGGTTGGAAGGAATACTTTGAGCAAGCGAAAGAGTTGATCGAAACAGACGATGGACCTCCGCGGTGGTTTTCGCCGTTGGAGTGCAGTTCACAGTGGGATAATTCTCCTCTCATGCTCTTCTTGCCTGGTCAGTAGTCCTTCTTTCTTACCAGCGGTTAAACAAATTCAAATGAATTTTTTTTTTGATGTCGGATTCGAATTCAGATCTTACATATATTATTTATTATTTTTACATGAATTTTTAACGATAAAACTATTTAATTTAAAGATTTAGTAATTGAATAGTCTCACCCACCCTCCAAGAAGAAAAAGTAAATTGATAAATTTCAATTAGAGTAAAATTATTCCTTCAAAAAAAAAATTAGTTTATAATATCACTTGCAAATATGTAATTAATATTTTCTGGTTTTTATTTTTTTTACAAAAATATAATCGTTAAAAGACTCACATAAAATATACGTGTCAGAACAATGTGGAACTGTCGGGATTTGTTTGGTCCAAACTTAGCCGGTACATGCGACTATGATTTGAAGGACGTGGTAATATTGTTCTTTTTTGGTAAGAAACATGTATTATGTATGTAGATGGTACTTCAAAAAACAAAAAAGGATATGCAGATGGAAATTCCGAAAAATTGCAATACTTTATTTATTTTTATTACAATGCTAAGAAAAAACATAGAAAACAAGACAACAACATAAGAAAAAAAAAAGGAAAAGAAATAATCTCTCAAAAAAAGGTTCGCGCCGCATCACTCCGCAACAAAAAGAGAAGATTCGTTGCAGATGAGTCTTGACGAAGAAGCTCAAGATTAGAGGAAGCATTGAGTTTAGTCATGAAATCCGAACATTGATTCCCTTCACGAAAGGTATGGATAACCGAGACATTTCCTTGCTCAATTAAATCTTTTTTATGTCTTGAATCAAAGCCACATATATAAACATGATAGTTCAAGGAGGGGCCTTTGGTGATGTTAATAGCATGAAGAGAATCATAATAGCAAACTAGCTCAGTGATATCCATGTATTTAGCCAACAAGAGACCGTGATAGATGACATAGAGCTCGGCATAGAGATGTCATAAGAGTTTTGAATGTAACGTGAAAAACCTGGCAAGTAGTAATCTGCATCATTTCAATACTTTATGGAATGACAATCCTTCAAATTATACAAGGAGATTTTATATATATCATTTATTATATGATTATAAATTTAACACAACATGTCTTCATAAACATAGTCAATAATCAATTAGTATAACATTATAATATTATTAAGGTCGCGGTTTCGAATTTAGAATTTCTCACTTATCTATTTTAAAAATGAAATTATGACCATTAAATTTCTTAGAAAAATATAATTAACAAAACATTGGTTTAACTTCCCCTAAAAAAACATTAGTTCAACTTAAATGAAGTTAGGTTGGTGGGAGGAGCTAGGTTGGGAGAGTAATCATTGACTAGAGTGTGATTGTAAAAATGAAGGTGTGAGCCACCATCATACAGATAGCATATATTCAATCTAGTCTAGGACTAAAGAGAGAGAAAAATAAAAATATTGAATGGATAGATGTGATAGGAAGAGAAAAATAAACATAAAATAAAATATGAATTGAGTATAGGAAAAATATGGATATACATAATCGTCAAATTGAATGCATCTATACAATGCATGTTCCATCCAAAACCAGGATTGTGATTTCTGATAAACCCCTAACCTCAATCGCAAAGAAACAAACATCTGTGTTACTGCCTCAACAACAGAATAATCACACGGCACATAATTCCATAATTAAATTAGATTATATTAGTATATAGATATGTATGATTTATTTATTTTTAAAAGTCGGCAGGGGCTAAGACAGTAGAGTCAATAAAGGTGGCTTCGCCGCTGAGTTCAATTTTCGTTGTCCATGGTGGTAGATCATGAGTTATTTATTGCATGTTTGGTGCGAGTGTTGACCTTTTTATTAGGTTAGATTTATGGGGATTGAGTTTAGACCCGGTTTAGAACATACCTCTTTAAGCCTTGCCCAACTTTAAAAAATTTCAAGAAAAAAAAAATCTTAAATAACAAAACACATTAAGCAATGTGTTGCTTAAAGTGGTAAGGAACTTGTACCCCTTAAACAAGTGGTCAAAGATTCGATCATCAACTCTTATGTATAGAGAAAATTTTGAAGGGAAGAGATAATCCACCTTATTTAATATTTTTGTCACTTTTCAATATTCAAATTCTAAACCTTTTTTAGTCCTTAACTCATTTAATCTCTTAACTATTAATCTCTTGAGCTACCCATTGTTTATTTTGAATTAATATAGTCGTGAAACATAACATATTGTTGATTTTTAAAAGTTTTGGCTCAAGCTAAAAATAAGCCATGAGACTAATGAACTAATATACCGAGATTAAGTCTGATTTTGATACATAACATAATATTTTAGGTTCTTTTATTGTTATCATATAGGAGAAATTACATATCTTAACTTATTTCTTGGTTTTCCTTTGATTTCATAATTGTTAACAGTTAGTCGCAAAAAAAGTTCAATTGAAGTTTATAGGATAAACCACAGAATAAAGCTTACTATTACTAATAAATTTATTATTACTTGTATTCCAAACTTTACAGGGATTGATGGAGTGGGACTGGCACTTATTTCTCATCATCACAAACTTGGAAGGTTTGTCTTCATTTCACCACTTTGTCATACATATGAGTAATATTGCACCTTATATTTGACATGTTTCTTCTAGCTAGATGATTCTATTTGCACCTTATATAATTATTAACTCATGTGTGTAATTAAGAAATACTCTTTTTGTTCTTTTTTCATCATTCAAGGATTTTTGATTTATGGTGCTTGCATATTCCTGTAGCGGATCGAACACCATTTACAGGTTTCTTTTCCCGTACCTCATTTTATTATAGCAAATTCTTAAATACCTTGGAGTTTGGTTGGATACCGGCGGTATGGTCCTTGTAGGTAGCATTTCCATATGGTGAACACTCTGTTACCTCAGAGTTTGTGTGCCCCGAGACACTAGTTAAGAAAACCAACATAAAATGATTGTATTGGAAATTGTGGAAATATGAGTATTTAACTTTTTGAAATTAGAAAACTTGTTTTTTGAATGAAATGTTTCTATTTTTAACTTTCTTAACTAGTGTTACAGGGGCACAAGTTAACAACCCTTAATTATTTAGTGCTCATGTTGAACTTTCTTACACAATCCATTTCTGTTAGGGGTCCGACATTGAGTAGATAAAAGTGCCCATGAGACTGTCACACCTAATAGACTAGTTTGTTGGGTTGGCCTCTCCGCATGCATGTGCTTAAGTCCTAACAATTGATGCTTTCAATGAGAGCCGGGTCACGGAAAGGATTATCTATCTATAGGTTGGATTGAGGTGCTCCACCGATACCAATAGGTGGATGCACCCTCAAAAAAGAAAACGGCTATCATCGGATCAGTGCCGGTAGAGCGAAAGCCACCGTGAGCGTCAACCATTAATGGGCGTGGCAATGTTAGAAGTCTCATATTGAGTAGATAAAAGTGCTCAAGGTGGTAGTTGGCCATGAGACTCTCCCACCAAATGAACTAGTATTTCGGGTTCAACTCTCCAATGTGCTTACGTCCTGACATTGTCTATTCGCTCCACTTACAGACACCTGTTTTATTTATAGAATTTATAGATATGATGTGTATGCCAGCATAATTTATTGTTCGTTTATTTCCCTGTTGCAGACCTTGTGAAATTAGTTGAGAAAACAGTTAGGTCAGAATATAAACGTTCACCAAATAGGCCCATATATCTTATTGGAGAATCTTTAGGAGGGTGCCTCGCGCTGGCAGTTGCGGCTCGTAACCGTGATATTGATCTTGTACTAATCTTGGCAAACCCAGGTACCTTTATTGTGATGTATATATATGATTTAATGGCTTTCATTTTATTGTTAAGATTAGCTAAATAAAGAAAATTCAGCACCATAAACATGGCTAAAGTGAGATTAGTTTTATAGAATCTGCAGTAGCCTAGCCATATTGAATTACTTATTTAGTGTTGTACTTGTATGCGTACATCCTGATCGGTAAAATTCTGCAATCACTATTCTAACAAAGCAGAGTTGTGAATCCGTGAGTATTACAATAAAAATTGGGTTAACTTATCGATACGTTAATGACAAGTTAGATAATTAACACAAACAAGCTTGAGCCTAGACAAAGATGTCTGTTGTTGCCTATAAACATGGTTGAGGTTAGTGTTTTCAGAATGATGCCATTCATTAGAAATGGTGTAGCGAACATATGTTTCTTGCCTAGAGCTTTGAGTGAAAGTTCCTGAATGATATTGAAGTTGATTTTGCTGTAACAGCAATTCAGTTAAGGAATCGCAAATGCCTGATCTGATCATATGCCCATCCTATTATGCAGCTACTTCATTCAGCAGGTCCCTGATGCAACTTCTATCACCATTGTTGGATGCTTTGCCTGACTCATTCTCTCCTGCCCTGCCTAACATTCTCAGTTTGACAGCAGGTTTGTTCATCTTTCTTTGCCGTATTTTTAATATGAACTATTTTCTCAAGATCCATGTCTGGTGTGTTTAGTCCAATCCAATTTCCATTTTTATTGCTCTCTATATCTTGAAAATGTTGAACGTTACGCAGAAAACAAGAAAAGCATTAGCTCGTTTACCTAAAAACTGAATCGTGGTAATGTTTAGAAACGGGACTATTCCTGAAACATGTAACTTGATGCCGGAGACCTAGTGAAAGGCTCCATTTGTTGGTTGTTCGCATTACCAGATAGTTGTCTCAATAATTAGTGACTTAAATTTAGTCAGTTGTAGGTTTCTGGTTCTTTTTTATGCTTCAAATGATGGGCATAATCCCTCGTGTTCTTTACTTCAGTCTGGTAACGGGAAACGTCAATGGATTATATGTTATTCAATATAAATGTCATATTATATCCTCACGTTCATACTTTCATAGGATTTACCCATCATGGTTTATGTTGTATGGGATTGTTGCAGATTTTTTCTTCCTTCACCATATAAATGTTTCATGCCTGTGCTCGTTCTTCTCTTTGATTCTTTTTCGTCATTTTCCCCTTCTGCATTCCTTTCAATACAATGTTTAAATTTGAACTAGTTAAACAATATTTCCCGACGACTAAAAGAAATATATGTTTCCCTACCTTTGTTGCTTCTGCTAATATTTTATTCATTCACGAATTTTAGTTTTCTAGTTAATTAAATTCGTAAGTTCTTAACTTCTAGGTTACGGGGAACTTATGCTAAATTTCCACTCCAATATCCTTAAGGACCTAATTTTTAGGTCAAGTTCATTTATCATAGATGAGAACTTGTATTCTGTCTTTATCTTTTACTAAAGAAAATGATACTTCCTCCGTTTATGCCTTCAACTTTTCTTTTAACATTAGGTGACCCTCTGAGAATGGTGTTGGACAACGCTGTGAAAGGACTTCCTTTACTAAATGCAGCAGGAGAACCGATAGAGGATTTTACCACTTTCTCATCATCTCTTCCTGTAAGGTTCTTTTATTGTTTTTATTAAAAACTTAAAGAATTTCAATTGGAAGAGCTGTGTGTGACTTTTTTCTTTATGCTTTGAATATGTGAAGCATGTTGTGTGAGTAATAATGACTTAATGAAATTGACAGTGGTTAAAGCATATTTCAGAATAAAGTTAAGCAAATGACTGCATTTTTGCGAATAAATTTAAGCATATATGACTGCATTTTCTTTGCTCTGGCTTGTTGTTGCTCATTTCAGCTTTCACTTCATTTACTTTCAATATTGAAAATCTATTGTTGATTGAATTCTCAGGTTCTTGCAGACATATTACCAAAAGAAACACTTTTGTGGAAACTAAAGATGCTTAAATCTGCTTCAGCGTATGCTAATTCAGGCCTACATGCTATCAAAGCTCAGACTTTGATACTTTGCAGGTTCATTATTCTTGGGATTGTACATCTTACATTAGTCATTATATTGAATCATATGTACTTAGTTAACTTTTTTATCACAATTGCCTTCACTTAGCAGAAATGCTATTAAAAAAAGAAATTGATAAAACAAGTGCCAAGTGTGAACAACCAATTTAATGAAAATTTATTACCTCTAAACCTTTATGTTCGTATGCATACCATGTTTTCCTTTTCACATACACAGGATGCTTTCCTTTTCAAGTGTATGACTCTTTCTGGAAGATGAAACTGAGTTATTTCATTTGTCCTTTTAGTGGAAATGATCGGTTACTACCTAGCCAACAGGAAGGTGAACGACTACGTCAGTTACTTCCTAGCTGTGAACTCCGTAAATTTGATAACAGTGGCCATTTCTTATTCCTGGTATTATTTTCTCCATCGCTATTTTTTTGCCGGCATGCTTCCCTATTCATCTGAGAAAAATGATATCAAACCAGTTGGAATTTAAATGAACCTAACTTTGGGACATTCGCAGGAAGGAAGTATTGACCTACTAACGGTAATCAAGGGAACTTCTTACTACCGGCGTGGCAAGTATCATGATTATGCTTCGGATTTCATACCGCCGACACCAGATGAAGCCAAGAAAATAATAGAATCATATTCATACAGGTAAAATTAATTGAATAAATTTGATCGTTTAAGCCATTAGCACAACGCAAGAGAATTCATATGCATATTATATACACATTGAAGATAGCGAGGAAAGCTTAACCTACAGCTACCATGATGATATTAGAGGCCTGTCGATTCATATTTGTTCACTCTTGTTAATTGTGTAATCTTTAATCAACTAATAATATTTAACATATTTCAATTATAATGCTTTCAGTTTATTTAACATCGTCACCGGCTCTGTAATGCTTTCAACTTTGGAGGATGGAAAGATTGTAAAGGGCCTTGCTGGAATTCCCTCAGAGGGGCCAGTTTTGTTAGTTGGGAACCACATGCTTCTAGCATTGGACGTAGCTCCCTTTATTATTAGATTTTTTACAGAACGAGATATCCTTGTTCGAGGAACGGCACATCCCATGTTTTTCAAGAGACAGAAAAGTGGAAGATTGCCAGAAGTATCTTCTTTTGACTCATTAAGAGTTATGGGTGCTTATCCTGTAGGAGTATCTAACCTCTTCAATCTTTTAGCTTCCAAGTCACATGTCCTATTATATCCTGGAGGATTACGCGAGGGATTTCATAGGAAGGTAAATCTAATAAGTTTGGATACTACTTTCCAGCGCAATCATAAAATTGCATCAGATGCTTGGTATTTAATACCACATGTTACATCTGAAAAAAATAAACGAATAATACCACATGTTGGAAGTTAATGCTCCATTTTCTTGCGTACTGTCTGGTGCCCGTGCATCTGACTTATGACAAATATGTAATCTGGGGTAGAACACCGACTGCAGACATGTAAGGTGTTAGGGGTATATATCCTTGTCTTTCAAAACAGAAAGCAAGGCAACCAAAAGAGAAAGGAAATGATTTGTGTATTATTTAGGCTAAAGTGCACTTTTCCCTCCCTAATTTTCAAAAACTTGCAATTTTGGCCCCCTAAGTACCAAAACCACAATTTAGCCCCCCTAAGATTTAGCCCCATTGCAACTTTGGTCCTTTTGATCAATTTTGACCTAGTCAACGCTGATTTGGCATGCCACATGTGTATTTTTTTTTTATTTTTTTAAAAGCCACATAATCATTTATTAAATTAAAAAAATGAAAAAAGAAAAAAAAATCAGAATTTAAAAAAAATAATAATAGAAAAGGAAAATAAAAACGGTATAAACGATTCTTCTTCTTTCCATAATTCTTTTTTAAAAAAAAATCTGATTTTTTTTTTATTTTTCAATTTCTTTTTTCATTTTTTTAATTTAATAAATGATTATGTGGCTTTTAAAAAAAAAGAAAATTAAAAAATATACATGTGGCATGCCAAATCAGCGTTGACTAGGTCAAAATTGATCAAAAGGACCAAAGTTGCAATGGGGCTAAATCTTAGGGGTGCTAAATTGTGGTTTTGGTATTTAGGGGGCCAAAATTGCAAGTTTTTGAAAGTTAGGGGGGAAGAGTGCACTTTAGCCTATTATTTAATTATCACATTCAATGTTGGAATTCCAGCGCTTATTTTTTCGGATGCACTATGTATCTGTCTTTATATTTATGATTTAAATTTACTAAGATTGTTTGAATTCTTCATCATTGTGTGATAATCATCAGGGTGAAGAGTACAAGTTATTCTGGCCTGAACAATCTGAGTTTGTCAGGATGGCTGCCAGATTTGGAGCCAAAATCGTACCTTTTGGTTCTGTTGGAGAAGATGATCTTGGCCAAGTAAGTTTCAGTCATTACTCAGCCAATGGATTTCTTGTATGGAAAGCATAATTCTACTAGAGTTTCTTAGTTTGATGTTCTTGTAAATGTAGACTGTCGTCCAGAATTTTCAATTGCGTTATCACCAACTTTTATCAACTCTTCAAAAGAAACACAGTTTTCCCTCTATCTTGCGTGAATCTATCCGGCATTATGAATATTTTGTGTATTGTCACCTTTTCTACCAATGTAAGAGATTAGCTATGACTGTAACAGAAACAGATAACACTATGTATGCAAATTTCATATTTGAATTTATGTGGATGCCTTGCACCTAGATTTGAATATCACAACACCATATCGCATCGTTCCTTTCAGGTTGTGATTGATTATGATGACTTGGTGAAGATTCCTTACTTTAGGTCTGAAATAGAAAGCCTTACAAATGAGGTTCCACAGTTGAGGTATCTAAATTTGCTTGTGTTGATTCGTACTAAACATAAGTATTTGAATTTTTTTCCTTCTTTTCCATCATTTTTGTTGAGTCATACTAAACATAAGCTATACATTTTGAAACTAGGGCTGATGTTGACGGTGAGGTGGCAAATCAACAAGTGTATCTGCCTGGAATTTTGCCCAAAGTTCCGGGCCGGTTCTACTATTATTTTGGAAAACCAATTGAAACAGAAGGTATGTCCAATGCATATTTCTCAACATGAAATAGCCGTGAAATGTGACGGTAAAATTTGAGCTATTGTTTGACAGGAAGGAAACAGGAACTTAAGGACAAGAAGAAGTCTCAAGAATTATATTTTGAAGTGAAAGCCGAGGTTGAAAGATGTATCGCATATTTGAAGGAGAAACGAGAAAGTGACCCCTACAGAAGCATATTGTCTCGGTTATCATACCAAGCTGCACATGGTCCTACGTCTGACATTCCAACATTTGAAATATGATTGTTCTGCACATAACATGACAAGTTCTAAATTTTCCAGAAAATTTAGATAATAGAGGCAAACCATGTAAATTTTCAATAGTTTCAGGCATTGTTTTCTGGCCAGAAGGCATGATTTCTCTAAGAATGTTGGACCATTATGCAATTTGTCTAGTTTAAATCAATAAAGTGGCAAAAGCACATAAAAGTGATAGGAAAAAACAAAACTACCCTAGTTGTATGTATATTGTCATTTGTGACTCTTGGATCATGGCAACTTGAACAATGTACAGTGGGAGGGAGGGATCAATGTATCATTCTAAACAGCACTTGCCTCCTCATGTGTTAAGGCATAAAATGATAGATTCAAGATTGAGCACTGTTGATTCTTGTCTATTTTTTTTATATGGTTGGAATAGTTTCATTTTTTCTTTCTTTCTAATTTTCCTTTTTTGAGAGATTCTTTCTTGTATATAAATTTGCACAATCTCATTGATATATAAAAAGATTTTGTTATAAAACACAAATCATTCATTCTAAATTATTCAAGTTAGATTCCCGAGAAAGGTTCCAATATTCTAGCTTGACCTAGAACAATCGTCAGAGCTAATGCCGGAGCAACCGTCAGTCACACATGTGCAAGTGCAACCATCGGAAAAAGACACCGCCAATTTTGTCACATGATATGTCGATTCTGTGGAAGTCACATCGACAACACTAAGCAGTTGTAGCCTGTATCTATTAATTTTGTATGCACTGTCCATGATCGATACAATATATGAAATATGTTCAACAACTTGTTCTAATATGGATGTGTTCTAAATATCTCACAATATCGGAGTCTTCATGTCTCCTAATTCAAGACACATACTTCTTAACTTTCTATTAATATCATTAGATGTTGCATCTCTATACTAGGACCTCTCAAAGTTGGTTGATACATTTACTTTTTGACAAAGTTGGTTGATACATATTTAGTTGCTTATAAATTTGTGTGATAGTAGATAGTTCTCCAAAACTTTAAAGAAAATATGTTTCTTTAAGAAAAAGCTATACGTCTCTTTTTTTTAATTATAAATGTTAGTATGTTAATTGTTATATTAATGTTTTTTTTTTTCATTTGTCACGATTCAAACCTTGTACATTAAACTCCTTTAATCTCTTAATTGTTCAGTAGATCTCCGAACTATTTGAAAGTTTTTAAATGTCTCTAAACTTAACAAAAAGTTATTGTTGTCGAATTAGAGATTTAGCTGAGATATCACGACTGATAATCCTCAATTGTGATTTTCTTTCTTCAAGCAATTATGTTGAGGAAAGAACTATGTCCCTCAACTATGGTTTAATTAACTATTCCAATAGAGTGTTAAATACAATGTTTTGAGGCTTTTAGGTATTGAACTATGCAACACATATAAAATAAAGATAAAGTCAGAAAAGTGAAGGGATAGAATTGCGTAAATAGTTTGAGTTTGATTGACTGTGTCTGTAATGCATTGTACAAGATGAGTATTTACAGGAAAAACTATTCATACTTACTTACCAAACGACATGCTCTACAATATTAGACTTGTTCGACTATTTACACGGGTAGTGCGTAACTATTCCTTCGTTGAGGGGGTACATGACGCTTTTCGACAAACAGATTTCCACTTCGCGGCGTGATCCATTAAAGGTCAATGTGCGCAATAACCCTTGAAACATGTGTTCTTGCCCATCGCTCCTTGCAATTATTTGCGCTATAAACATGGAGCATGGATTGAGTGCCTCATTATCCAATTCTACTAAGCTTTGACTAAGTCTGATGTCTTCAAGACTCGTGTACTTTTCAGTAGACTTGAGAAGGAATCAGACGACGCTTACCCGACTAGAATATTGTTCGCCCTAACTTTTTATCGACTGAGGGAAACCTCCCCTGTTCTTAAATCACCTATATGGCAATTTTGACAAACAAGATAATTATTTCTAGATGTAAATTGTTATAATCAGTCATTATAATACTATATTTTTGGTAATCACGTCATTATGTTACAATGTTGCTAGTCAACTTCAACGAAAGGACCTAATTAGAAATTAGAAATAAATAAAGGGTTTTGCTAGAACACACCTTTTATGAAGGTGTCTTTTAGCAAGTTAGTCTATGAGCATTTGTTAAAAGACATCAATTAATTTTTATGAAGGTGTTTTTTAACAAAGTTATAACTAAAAAGTGGAAATCACACCTTGAGGTGTGTGTTGCTAAAAGATACATTCATGAGTGGTTTCTAGCAAAAACCATAAATATATATACATGAGTCAGGATCCGTTGACACCAAATCTTAACCGTTGATTTCATTTGATCCAAAGGCTAATGTTTGAATACTTAAAAGTATCATGTACCATATTTATTGTATTTATTGTGATTTTTATTTCCTAATTTGTTTAGCCGGATTCTCTCTCTTCTCATAATGAGATTGTAACTTGTATTATTGTGTTCTATCAGAAATCGGTAAGAAAACAATGGGTAGAGAAATGAGGCTTGCACGACACAGCAGCCTCAATCATTTTGAATTCAAAATATTAATGAAGATTAAATTAACAAGCATTATTATGTAGAAAAATGTATGCATACATCTTGTTCTATTGAACTTGTTGAACAAGTAGAACAAGACTTCCATTCATCAGCGATAATACAAGAATGCCATGATTTATGCCAAATTGTTTTTTAAATTGTTGAACATAACTTCTTGTTATGAATTTCATGTCCTCAATATTTACAGCTGACTTGTCATGATTTATGCCAAATTATTTTTTAAATTGCTTTCGTTCATTTATTTTCCTTTAAATTTTCAAATAGTAGAAAAACAAAGAAGGCCATTTTAATAACATAAGATTGTATCGGAAAAAAAATGCATAAGATTAAGAAGAAGAAAAAATGAGGATTATAGAAAACGAGTTGTTATCTGTAGATAGAAACGATTGGCTCTTGGCATTGGAACAAAATGAAGAATGCGTAATTTTTTTCTAAGTTTACCTCTTCTTTTTTTTTTTTAAGAAAAACTTTACCTATGTTTGCTGCACACAGAGAACAAATTTATGATGTAAATCTCAAATATAGAAAGATAAAACCGACGAAACAAATTAGGAAATGAAAATCGCAAAAAGATATACTACATGATACTCTTGTGGTTCACATGATATTCTAAATCAACAAATGTAAGCCTTTAAATAAAAAGAAATCAACGGTTAAGATTTGGTGTCAACGAATCCGTTGACACCAAATCTTAATCGTTGATTTCATTTGATCCAAAGGCTAATATTTAACCACTTAAAAGTATCATATATATCATATTTATTGTGATTTTCATTTCCTAATTTGTTGCACCGAATTCTCTCTCTTTTCATAATGAGATTGTAACCTGTATAATTGCATTCTACCAGAAATTAGCAAGAAACAATGGGTAGAAAAATGGGGCTTGCACGATACAGCAGCCTCGATCATTTTGAATTCAAAATATTAATCAAGATTAAATTAACAAGCAATATTATGTAAAAATAAATTATGCATTGAACTTGTTGAACAAGTAGAACAGCACTTCAATTCATCGGTGGCAATACATTGTTGTTATGAATTTCATGTCCTCAATACGGTTGACTTGTCATGATTTGTGCCAAATTATTTTTTAAATTGCTTTCGTTCAATTTTTTTTCCTTTAAATTTTTAATTAGTAGAAAAGCATGAAGGCCATTTTAGTAACATAAGATTGTAACAATTAAAAATAGCATAAGATTAAAAAGAAGAAGAAACATGGCTTAAAGAAAAGGTTGGCATAAGATTAAGAAGAAGAAATAATGGAGCTTATGGAAAACGAGTTATCATCTGCAAATAGAAAAGGTTGAATCTTGGCATTGGAACAAAATGAAGAATAAGTAATTATTTTTTTTCTGAGAAATTTACCCTTTTTCTTATAGAAAAACTTTACTTATGTTTGCTGCACACATAAAACAAAGTTATTAATGGAATGTAAATCGCAAATATAGAAAGAGAAAACCGACAAAATAAATTAGGAAATGAAAATCGCAAAAAGATATTCTACATATACTCTTATGTGGTTCACATTATATTCTTAATGAATAAATATAAGCTTTTAGATCAAAAGAAATCAACAGTTAAGATTTAATGTCAACGAATCAATTGACACCTGTGTCAACGGATCCTGATTCATATATATATATATATTAAAGACCTATTTAAAAATCTTTAAATTATTTTGGGATCTACAAATGATGATGCTATGCTCACGGGACAATTAAATGTGCTTTTTGTACTAATGAAAAGAAAGAAACAATACAACATGAGCACGACACACAGATTTGGTACTAGTTCATCGGATAGTACCCACGTCCTGAAGACTCCTCCTACACCACTCAAACATGCAATACAAACTCATTCATCATGTCATGTGTGATTTTTCTAGTCACATAATTTATTTGTGAATTTAATCTATATACTTTGTTAGAGTACAATTATTTTATCCATATATTTAATAATGTGTTGTCACATGAAAACACATTATTGAATGTATGTGTAAAATAATTATATACTTATAGAGTATACTAATTAAACTCTTTATTTGTTAGCTACATATTGAGGTTTATAATTCTGTTAATTAATCATTGAATTCCAAAACATTTTCACAACCATTAATTATATCCGGTTTGTGTTTTGGATCTTGCACTACTAGCTAGCTAGTGATAACTAAGAACGCAACACTTCAGAGTTTCCAACAGCCATGGTTGCCGCTAGAGCTTGTTTCTTCCCAAGTGTTTTCTCTCCACTCTTCCGCTGCGAGCCCCCGTCTCAGGCATTGAAACTGAAGTCTAGCAGTATCCTGAGCATTGCCCCCGCTCGCTTCGCCATGTTTGTTGATTGAGTTTCGGTAAGGGATGAAAGTAAGGAGGAGAAGGAGAAGGAGAAGCAGAGACGGAGCGGTTGGGAAGAATACTTTGAGCAAGCGAAAGAGTTGATTGAAGAGGACGGTGGACCGCCACGGTGGTTTTCGCCGTTGGAGTGCAGTTCACAGTGGGACAATTCTCCTCTCATACTCTTCTTGCCTGGTGAATCCTTCTTTCATTATTATAGAAATGTTCACTTCTTACATTTTTTTAAAATAAACTTAATTCAAATGCTAAAATATTGGAACATTCTTCATTCACATTTTAAGATAGTCATTGTTGAATATTCAAAACCAATAAATAATAAATTAATGCAATACCTCATACTAATAAAACAAAATTATATATGTTATTTTTTTAGTTGAACCAAGACATGCAATCAAAGAAATGAATTGATCAACCCCCAGCTATGTTGACACCACCAACTCTTTCATATATCCCTACAAAAATAAACTTATAATTTGTAGCACGCTTGAAATATATTATTAACAAAGAAAGAGAATATTTTTTTTACAAATGTGGAGTATTAGAAACAAACTAATAGTTCATGAACCTACCTCAACAAATAAAAATATGAAACTTGTTAGATTAGATGTCATAATAGAAGTTTGAATTATAATCCCTTTATATATGTGTGAATTTTAAAGATTATTCCGTATTTCATATGTAAAAAGAAACAAACAAATAAATTGGGCCGTGGACCCTCTTTTGCGTAGAAAAAAAAAAAAAAACAAATAAGCTCTTCTTCGTTCCCTACAAAAAATGCTTTTCTTCATAGAAAATCAAACAAGCACAAAAGAGTATTAGAAAAACACAAATAAAGTGGGATTTTTTTTGGGAACTCAAACAAACAAAAATAGAAACAAACAAATAAACAAAAATATCAGGCGTGTTTGTATTTTTCCTTCAAACTTTGCAAGGATAGTCTAGTTTTGTTTAGGAAGAATTTCATTGCATTTCATTAGTTAAAATGTGCCAAATACATGAGGGTGCATCATCTATAATATAGGAGCTATGATTTAATGGGACAATCTCAGTTAACTTGTGTGCGATCCCATTAACTTGCCTCCTATTGAATTCGACATGATAGTTCTGAAAACTATTCTGTAACAATCGTCTACAAATAGAAATAATACAACCATACTCACTATTGTCATCTACATCAAAATTAACGTGATCAACAACTGTTTTAGAATCAAGGACAAAGTCCACATTGTCGAATTGAAGGTCTAACACCCATTGTAGAGCTGTGTATAAACCTATGACCTCCCCCCACATCAACGCATCACACAGGGGAGCAAACCAATCTGTTTTGGCCAACATAAATTCACCAGCATCATTCCTAATACACATTCCCAAGCCTACCTTGTTAAGTGATGGAGAGAAGGAGGCATCAATGTTACATTTATACCAGTGAGCTGCCTGCTTTTTCTATTTATCCTCTTCATGACTTATAGATGCTTGACACATCGTGTCTGTCTTTCCTTCACTTCGGAACCTGATTACTTGAGCCGCTCTCCAGTCTTCCAATAATTGAGTTTCACTACGAACAACTTGGGAACTTTGTTCATGCGGTTGTTACCAAAGATTCAAATTGCGGCTTTTCCAAAGAATTCACATTGTCGTAAAAAACATTTCGCTTTGACGGAGAAAGTTTCTGCAAAAGAGTGAAAATTAGTGCATTAATATTATAATCTTGACGCAACACCTAGATTATGGTATCCCACATATTCACACTACACCACGTCTGGACAGCTTTAGGACACTCTCCAAGGACATGAATGTTGTCCTCGTAATTACTATCACACGCAACACAATCAATTGGACAAGAGACTCCTTTACTACTAAGGCTGACATGTGTTGGAAAAAATCCTCGACACACACGGCAAATAAATTCTTAACATTAAGAGGTACTTTCAACTTCCAAATTAAATTCCACCGACCAGGTATATAAAGATGGGAAATAGGAGGACAAGTTGGTAGTCTCTGTCATGATTTTTGCTGCCATTCTTAGGGTTAGCGCCACTGCTCCCCTTGTGAGGGATTTTTCCATCCTTCGGTGAGAAATCTACTCTCCCCTATACATTTTTGTTGCTGCCTTGTGCTAATTTCTTCCGTGTTAATCTGTTTCATTGAGATAAAGGTGGTGCTAGTAGTTTTTACCTTTTCCAATTTCCGTCACTTAATTTACTCCAATTGTCGCCATTTATATTTCAATACAAGGTATTACTTTTTCATTGCATATCTTTTTGGAGATCACAACTTGTTAATGGTCTCTTTTCATTCAGTTGGTGGTGTTGTTGATTACAATTAATGGTGACAACTATGATTTACCTTTGTTTGATGGAATTGATGTGCCATGAGTCTGATAGGATGGAACTCTCGAGGTCTAGGGAACCTGAGCGTAGTTCCAAAACTAAAATATCTAGTCCGCTATTATAAGCTCGGTGCCTTATTTCTAAGTGAGACACTAGTCCACTGAAGAATTTCGTTATTTGCTTGGCTTTGATAATTGTTTATCTGTTGGTAGTAATCCTGGAGTGGTGGTCTAACACTATTTTGGTGAAGCTCTTTTAAATGCACTGATTTAAATTATTATGCTAGTCATATAACCGAGTCATTCGATTCAATCCGATTCTATCATGCGGTTCGACCAGTGACTCAATGGTTCGACCAATGACCCAGTGGCCCAGAACCTTAGCCGAGTCGATCACCGATCCGATTTTTAAAACTATGGTTGAGGTTGATGATATGCGCAAAGGAAAATATGGTTTCCTAGAGGGGGGAAGAAGGTGTGCTTCTTGAGATTTTTTTGCGGAGTTTAGCACAAAACACCTCGCTTCCATGGTGCATTCTAGGTGGTTTTAATGATATATTTGATGTCCGTGAGAAATGGGGGGTTCTGCAAGACCCCAGTGGCTTATCAGTGGTTTTAGACAAGCGATATATGATATGTGTATATGGAAGGATAAATGGATATTCTTCCATATACACATCAGCAAACCCAACATCAAAGACCGCTTGTCTAAAACCATTGATAAGCCATCGGAGTCTTGCAGAATATTCTGTTTTTCTCACGGGCATCTAATATATCATTTAAATTACCTAGAATGCACTGTAGAAGCGAGTTGTTTTGTGCTAAGCTCCGCAAAAAATCCTAAGAAGCATGTCTTCTTCCTCCTTATGGAAACCATAATAACTTGTAAATTACCACTTTCCATTGCACATATCATCAACCTCAACATTTATATGATTAGTAGAATAAGTTAAAACGGTGCAATTAAAAGAGCTTCGCCAAAACTGTGCTAAACCACCACTCCGACCATTACTACTAATGCATAAACAATTAACAAAACCAAGCAAATAACGGAATTCTTCAGTTCTATTGAAGTGGATTAGTGTCTCACTTAGAAATAAGGCATCTGGCTTATAATAGCGGACTATGTATCTTAATTTTGGAACTACGCTCAGGATCATTAGACCCCAACACTAACAAGCGGTGATCTCTAAAGAGATGTACGATGAAAAAGTAATACCTTGTATTATTGAAATATAATGATGGCAATTGGAAGAAATTAGGTGACGAACAATAGTTGGATCAGAAAAAGTAAACAACCAGCAGCCCCTTTATCTCTATAACACGGAATATCACGTAAGAAATTAGCACAAGCCAATGGCAAAAACGTACACGGGAGTAGATTTCTCACCAACAGAAGGCAAAATCCCTCACAAGGAGAGTGGCGGCGCTAACCCTAGGAGCGGCGGCAAGAATCATGACGGAGACTACCCGCGAGTCCTCCGATTTCTAAAAATCTTATTTTAATTGTTATTAACAACACTCTCTTTTGAGCACTCGCTTTTTATTGAGTGAAATTAATGTAGGACCCACACTTTGGAAATAGAACCCACATAAAGTGGGTGGGACATACATTAGTGAGTGCTAAAGAGAGTGCTCAAAAGAGAGTATACATTAATTTCATCCAATAAATAAGTGAGTGCTAGAGAGAGTGCTCAAAAGAGAGTGTTGTTAGCATTTCTATTTTATTATATGTCCATTTGAATAGTTGAATTTTGGGAATATAGTAGGTTTATAGGATTCACCGTGTGTTCCTTCATTTTATTTGATCATTTTTTTTTTGACAAAATTATTTGATCAATTTGTCAATTGTGCAAAACATATGAAAATAAATGGTTGGTTGTGGCCTCCTATGTAATATACACGAGGTCAAAAATATGATTTGTGTAAAATAAACAACAACATATATTTTATATGTGAGTCTTCCTATTATTTGATCTTCTACTTTTTCGGTAGACATAAAGTTTATAAAAGTGATCTATTGAATTAATGTTTTCACATCTTTTTGTAGATATGTTTAAGTTTTTTTTTAAACGCTAACATATTTAAGATGTTAAAGTAGGATTTTTTTCACAAAAAATTAATTTTTTTTTAACAAAGAACGAATTAATTATGAATTTATAAAGTGCAAAAAAATATAAAAAATAAAACAATGAAAATCTCTATCTAAAAATACATAGAGAGATATGCAAAGTTTCCTATCATTCTAACTAATCTCTTTCTATTTTGATTTTTGAACCAAAATGTACAAAATTGCAATTTTTTCACATGCATGTTTCGTTCCCTAATTTTTCTATAACATCGAAGATCCTTCACCACAAATTTGAAGTTGTTAAGGGGGGGGACAAATTAACTACGAATTATTTAAGAATTTCATAATTATGGGACAAAAATTGATAATTAATTTTTTGGAAAAGCTAAATTGCGCCTTTAAGACACATGTTAATGAATTTAATTTTAAAATTTGCAATAAATTAAATGTATAAAACTTAAAAGAATATTTCTACTTTTGGTTCCCTTAACAATGTCCTCTTAATTTTTCTCTATGGTGTGTGAGTTCAGCTCTATGTTGGTTGTGCACCATAGAGTTTCATTTGACCAGAGTATTTATTGATGTAATGTCATGCTATCAAGCAACAAGCTTACTAATAAATTTACTTCAATTGTTTGTATATTAAGTTATTGTTTGTATTCTAAAATTTACAGGGATTGATGGTGTTGGACTAGGACTTATTTCACATCAAAACAAACTTGGAAGGTTTGTCTTCTAGCTAGATGATTCTCTTATATAAACATTAACTCATGTAATTATGAAATCCTCTTTTTCTTCATTGAAGGATTTTTGATTTGTGGTGCTTGCATATTCCAGTCTCGGATCGAACACCATTTACAGGTTCTTTTTATCTGTACCTGTTTATATTATTTAGTGCTCGTTAACTCATTATGTTTCTGTTTTGTTAGTATATGCCAGCATGATTTATTGTTCTGTTTATTTCCCTATTGCAGACCTTGTGAAATTAGTTGAGAAAACAGTTAGGTCAGAATATGAACGTTCACCAAATAGGCCCATTTATCTTGTTGGAGAATCTTTAGGAGGGTGCCTCGCGCTGACTGTTACGGCTCGTAACCATGATATTGATCTTGTACTAATCTTGGCAAACCCAGGTAACATTTTAGCTTTTAGTGATGTAATTGAGATAAGATTTTACAGCTTTGTTGAAGAATAAATAAATTATGGAAATGGAGTAGTAAACATGTGTTTCATAGCTACAGCTTCGAGTGAAAATTCCTAAACAGTATTCAAGTTGATCTTTCTGTAACAATAAATTAGTTAAAGAGTCATGAAGTACCTGATCTGACCATGACCGTCCTATTTGGCAGCTACTTCTTACAGCGGGTCCCAGATGCAACTTCTAACACCATTGTTGGACGCTTTGCCTGACTCACTCTCTCCTGCCTTGCCTAATATTCACAGTTTAACAGCAGGTTTGTTCATCTTGCTTTGCTGTTTTTTTTTTTAAATATGAACTATATTCTCAAGATCCATGTCAGGTGTGCTTAGTCCAATTTCCATCTTTATAGCTCTTTATATCTTTAAAATGTTGAATATTATGCAAACAAGATATGCCATTTACTAAAACTGAAAGGTGGTAATTTGTTTAGAAAAGGGACTACTCTTGAAACATGTAACTTGATGCGGCCTGAGGACCAAGGGAAAGGTTTTATTTGTATTACAAGAAATTTTTCTTGAAACATGTTCTTTACTTCAGTCTGTTAATGGGAAACATCAATGGATTATATCTTGTTTAATATAAATTTCATATTATGTCTTTATCTTGTACAAAGAAAACACTTATGCCTTCAATTTTTCTTTTAACATTAGGTGGCCCTCTGAGGATCGTGTTGGATAGCACTGTGAAAGGACTTCCTCTACTAAATGCAGCAAGAGAGACAATAGAGGTCAGAGGATTTTATTACTTTCTCATCATCTATTCCTGTAAGGTTTTATTATTATTTTTATTCAAAAAAATAAAATTTCAATTGGAAGAGCTGTGTGTGAGTAATAAAATCTATTGTTAATTGAATTCTCAGGTTCTTGCAGACATATTACCGAAAGAAACACTTCTGTGGAAACTAAAGATGCTTAAGTCTGCTTCAGTGTATGCTAATTCACGACTATATGCTATCAAAGCTCAGACTTTGATACTTTGCATGTTCATTCTCCTTGGGATTGTACACCTTACATCAGTCACTATATGGAATCAAGTGTACATTGTTAACTTTTCGATGCCTATTCCCTTCACTTTAGAGAAGTGCTATTGAAAAATGAAATTGATAGAAAGAGTGCTAAAGTGAGAACAACCAATTTCATGAAAATTTATTACTTCTAAGCCTTTATCTTCATATACATACCATGTTTTCCTTTTCATACACACGATATTTTTTCCTTTTCAACATTCTGGAAGATGAAACCGAGTTATTTAATTTTCCTTTTAGTGGAAATGATCAGTTACTACCTAGCCGACAGGAAGGAGAAAGACTACATCAGTTACTGCCTAATTGTGAGCTCCGTAAATTTGATGTCAGCGGCCATTTCCTATTCCTGGTATTATTTTCTCCCTTTCTATTCTTCTTCTGGCATGATTTTTCTCGTGTTTCCATTCAAGAGTGCATCGTGATCATATTCATCTGATATAAAAATGATATCAAACCAGTAGGAAGTTAACTGAACCTAACATTGGGGACTTTGCAGGAAGACAGCATTGACCTGGTAATGGTAATCAAGGGAACTTCTTACTATCGCCGTGGCAATTATCATGATTATGCTTCAGATTTCATACCACCTACACCAGATGAAGCCAGGAAAGTAATAGAATCATACAGGTAAAACTGACTTAATAAAATAGCAAGAGAATCGTGAAAAATATGGAGAAGAAATGTTCTGAATGTGGTTGAGTGAGTACAGAACTCAGCCACCATGATATTTGTATACATTTCATAATTAATTACATGTTAAGTTTATAAGGAGAAGTAATACAAATCCAACTCCCTAAATACATGAATCTAAGACTTAAATGCTCCTATGATCACACTATTTCCAACAAGAGTTCATATTATATAAACAATGAAGACTCCAGGGAAAGCTCAACCTACAGCTACCATGACGAGTTGTGTGATTTTGATGTCTTGATAGCATTATATGCCTGTCAATTCATCTTTTTTCATTTTGTTAATTGAGTTGATTTGTAATCAGACTAATAACATTTAACAGCTCTAAATTATAATGCTTCCAGTTTGATTAACATCATCACTAGCTCGGTAATGCTTTCAACTTTGGAGGATGGAAAGATCGTAAAGGGCCTTGCTGGAATTCCTTCCGATGGGCCTGTTCTGTTCGTTGGGAACCACATTCTGCTAGGATTGGACATAGCTCCCTTTCTTTTTAGATTTTTTACAGATCGAGATATCGTTGTTCGAGCAATGGCACATCCCTTGTTTTTTAGGAGACAGAAAAATGGAAGACTGCCAGAAATATCTTCTTTTGACTCATTTAGAGTTATTGGTGTTTTTCCTGTAGCTGCATCTAACCTATTCAAGCTTTTATCTTCCAAATCACATGTGCTATTATTTCCTTGAGGGACACGCGAGGCTTTTCATAGGAAGGTAAGTCCTATAAGTAGGCTCTTCATTATGAAATTTATCTTTCTCATTCAATCCTGATCTGCTCTTTTGATTCCTTATAAAGTCTTTGACTTGTTCTTGGACATTCGAAACTAAAATCATACAGCTGGTTAGGATTTTTGAAAGCTTTTTTATTTTAATTATCGCATTTAATGTTGGGATTCCGGCGCTTATTTTTATGAGGTGTTGTCTCTGTCTTCATATTTATGATTTAAAATGTACTAGGTTTGTATAAATTCTTCATCATTGTGTGATAATTATCAGGGTGAAGAATACAAATTATTCTGGCCTGAACAATCTGAGTTTGTCAGGATGGCTGCCAGATTTGGAGCCAAAATCGTACCTTTTGGTTCTGTTGGAGAAGATGATCTTGGTCAGGTAGTTTTTATTATGAAAGGATTTAATTTTGGTTCTTGTAAATTGTCATGTAGAGTTTCTTATTGTATTGTGGACATTGGACAAGGCCGCAGTACGGTCCATTGCATTGGGTCAATATTGGCTACCATTTTTTATCAACTCTTTGAAAAAGTCACAGCTTTTCCTCTATCTTAGAAGAATCTAACTGAAACTATCAATAATTTATGTATTGTAACATTCACCATTTATTTATACCAATGTTGGAGATTAGCTATGACTGTAACAGAAATAGATAGCACAATGTATGCCTTGAATTTCTTTGGATGCTTTGAACCTAGATTTGAATATCACAATATCATGTCAAATTGTAATTTTCAGGTTGTGATTGATTATGATGACTTGGTGAAGATTCCTTATTTCAGATCTGAAATAGAAAGCCTTACAAATGAGGCTGTGCAGTTGAGGTATGTAAATTTGCTTTTTGTTGTTTCATACTAAACAGAACATTTTGTATATACATTTTTTTTCTTTTCCATCTTTTCTATATGTGATATATACATATGCATCATTTTTGTCTCTTATACATTGTGAAACTAGGGCTGGTGTTGACGGTGAGGTGGCAAATCAACAAGTGTATTTGCCTGGAATTTTGCCTAAAGTTCCGGGGCGGCTCTACTATTATTTTGGAAAACCAATTGAAACGGAAGGTATGACCAATGCATATTCCTCAACTTGAAATAGCCATGAAATCTGAGGGTAAAATTTGAGATATTGTTTGACAGGAAGGAAAAGGGAACTTAAGGATAGGGAGAAGTCTCAAGAATTATATTTTGAAGTGAAAGCTGAGGTTGAAAGATGTATCGCTTATTTGAAGGAGAAACGAGAAAGTGACCCCTACAGAAGTATACTGTCTCGGTTATTATACCAAGCTACACATGGTCCTGCATCCGACATTCCAACATTTGAAATATGATTGCACAGAAAATGGTAAAATTCTAATTCATCCTGAAAATTGTGGTTAGAGAGGCAAACCACATTAATTGTCAATAGTTTCAGTCACAAGCATTGTGTTTTGGCCAGAAGGCATGCTTGATTTCTCTAAGAATGCTGGACCATTATGCAATTTTTCCAAGTTAAATCATTAAGTGGAAAAAGAAAATAAAAGCGATTAGGAAAAAACAAAACTACCCTAGTTGTATGTATATTATCATTTGTGACTCATGGATCATGGCATCTTGAACATTGTACAGTGGGAGGAGGGAGGTATCAGTGTATCATTCAAAATGGCATGTTGCTTCATCATGTGTTAAGGCATTACATAAGAGATTCAAGATTGAGCGCCGTTGATTTTTGTCTATTTATTATGGTTGATGATTGATATAGTATACTTTTTTTCTATTTTTCTTTTTTGTGAGGTTCTCTCTTGTATAACCTCATTGTGAAGTACAAATCATTCATTCTAAATTATGTAAGTTGTTACCAGTGCAGGGTTCCGATATTTTATAGCTCTAACTCTTTAGGGTGAACAGCATCAAGGCTAGCAATAATATTTTAGATTTGGTTACTGTTGGACCTAGAACAATCGCCAGAGCAGTTGCCGGAGCTACCATCAGTTATCCAATCGCGATCATTGGAAACAGACAGTGCTGATCTGCCACCTTTGTCGGTCACAATCATTTGAGGAATAAGCTCTTTGTAATAAATAATTCCCTTAACTTCTATAATGCACAATCAAAAGTTATCTTGTCCCTCATATTCCAAACAAGTAAAATGACGCATGATATGTTAACTCTGTCGAGGGTTGCTTGTATGAACTATCCCTCATATTCCAAAGTCTTCATTCTTCTATTCTAAGACAATGTACTTCTCACTTTCTATTAACATCATTAGATGTTGCATCTCGTTTCTAGGGCCTCTCAAAGTTGGTCGACACATACTTAATTACTTATAAATTTGGGTGAGAGTGGTTAGGTTGATCTCATTTTTTGTCTCAAGGTGTAACGTGGTACGTTGTCACGTTAACGTTGCAGACATGTTAACGATCTAATAACCCTTCAAAGTATCAGCTAACACGTATGTTAAGTTCAAAAATTACTTTAACTATCCATCCCTTACCATCCTTTAATGATCATGCTCTAAGTTTGAATCGGTAACCACTCTTTTTAGTAACAGTTATTGTTGAACTATTAGATATCTTATACCATAGTGAAATTATATGTCTCTTGTTTCAACATATATACACCAGAAGTGTTTGGAATTCATTCCAAGATTCGTGTGGGAGTTTCAATATTAAAAATTGAATTACCTACAAAATTTTATTACCAGTGTTTTCCACAATTCTGATTTTAATTATTAAGAAGCACTCAATCATTTGCTCTCAAAATCACTTGACAAACGTTTATAAGAAAAACAAATCATTAACAAATGGATTAAGTAAATTATATTATGCCGCAAGCATAATTATTAATCAAGTTGCTGACTTATTGAAAATTGATTGGGAGATTACGAAGAGTGCGTCAAATTGTGATTTACTTATCCGTTAAAATGAGGTATTTTACCGGAAACACGCTCCAAGTAGTGGTGTATCTCGACAGGTTTGAACATATAATAGAGGAAGATGGAAAATCAACTAAAAGTTTTCTAAGGCAAAAGTCTTAATTAAGCTTAGTCCTTAATTAAGGTACCTTAACTCGCATGATCAATAGTTTTTGTTCGACATAGGCCAAAATTCTAATTACTTCATATCAAAACCAATATAAAATTTAGTTTCGCAATATTTTTTTGTTTGAGCGCATATTCAACCCAGTATTTAAATTTCATATTCAACCAATATAAAATGTAATTTTTTCTTCTTCTTTTGGTTAAACTAAAAATCATTGATCAACGAAGATTGAATTTGGCATAAAATTGAAATTGGAGCAGAAAAAATGTCTAATGATATAACACGTCTCTAATAGGAAAAAAAAGTGGCAACGCAGAGACATTAGGCAACGCACAACATAACAGCGGTAGATACTGGATACACGAATCCCGAATACTCACTCTCCTCCACCAACCACATTTTTATATTTCATTTCATCATTCAAAATTATAAAAACATTCTTTACTAGTATACACATTTTCATTTTCATTTTATTAATTGATCGTTGAATCAAAGTCCAAAACATTTATTACAGATACACTTCCTTTATAGCTAGCTAGCTAGCTAGCTGTTGGGACGATACGATCACTTTTCACTTCAGACCCGCCACAACCAATTCTCCTCCATGCCGTCCGCCGGTGCTTCTTTTTTCACCGGCGTTTCTTCACCTCTCTTCCGCCGCGACCCGCCACAGCTTCTCAGGAAACCTCGGATTCTGAGAATGGCCCCGCGCTTCGCCATATCAGTCGACCGAGTTCCGGCGACAATCGTAACGGAGGAGAAATTAACCATGACGGTGGCGAAACGAGAAGAGGAAATAAGTACGGTGGAGACAGAGAAGCGTTGGGAAGAGAATGAGGAGAAAGAGAGACGGACCGGTTGGAAGGAATATTTTGAGCATGCGAAGGAGTTTATCGGAGTTGCTGACGGTGGACCTCCGCGGTGGTTTTCGCCGTCGGAGTGTGGTTCGCGGTTGGATAATTCTCCTCTTATGCTCTTCTTACCGGGTTAGTTCTGTTTTACCGTTTAATTAATCTTAATTATTCTATTAATGAAATTTTTAATGCTCCCATTTCGTTTTCATCCTTTACATTTTGTTTTAGTTTTTGTTGTTGAATGTTCACCGTTATTCACACACGCGTTTTGTATTATAAGTTCACCCGGAAAGATATACGTTTACATTTTTAACTATTTTATTGTATGTTCTTGTAAAAATTATTGTTATTTGACCTTGAAATAAAAATGGTCCCTAGTTGAAATTTATAAAGTAAATTTATTTTTTCAAGACAATGTAGCTTAAAATTGTATTAATTTTTTTAATGAAATGTGAAGTTTTTTTTATTCAAATTCATTAAATTTTTTTTATAGAAATTTAAATTCATAGATATTATAGGTACACAATTCTCATCTTCGTTTGGTATTATCAAACTCTTAATCACTAGATTAAAGATTGAAAGTTTCTTATCACTTAAATCAATTCTTCGTCTCATGTTATCCTCGTAAGCATCAATGAAACATTTTTGAAAAACTGGATCAATTTAAATCGATCACTCTGATTAAAGTCAAATTTTTTTTGGTTACTATTAATTTTTTTTTGGTTACCACTGATTAAAGTCAAATACCAAAATTAATATAATTCAGATTTACCGTGAAGTGAACTAAGGTTTTTTTTGAATTATTGAATTAACCTAGTTCGGTAAATATCACTGACAATATGAACTGGAGAAATTTAATCTGAACTGGCACCTAATTTGTTTTTTTCCTTTAAAAGTACTTCCCTTTAATATCGCTTTATTGGACATGATTAAGACGACTACAAAAAGAGATGATGAAGAAAACACATCAAAGGCCATGAATTTCATATTTACGTATGCGAAAAGAAGCATAAATATCTTCATAGACCAGACGTTCACTAATGAGTATTATGGGTGTGTTTGGTAAAATTAGTTGTTGAAGTGACTATAAATATAAAATGACATAAAAGAACATGCTTGTTTAATTCTTTTAATATCATATATATAATTTTTATTACATAACGCATTTATTTTTAAATATTTAAATATATTTCAAATTATTTTCATCTCCAAAATAATAAATGTATTTATGAATTCAATCGAATTTTTTTATTTAACAATTTTTATTTTATTTTTATGAATTTTATTTAACTAAACTTGCTTCACTATTTATTATAAATTTTACATAAAATTATATATTATATCAATTATAAGCAAAGTAAAAAAAAAAAAAAAAAAATAAGTGGACAAGAAAATTTAAAAAGTCATACATGGTAAACATGGTTAGTTTAAGAAGATAGTGGGTAGTTTTTTTTTTTATTATAATAAAATAAAATAAAATTAAGAAAAGGTTAAAATGGTAAGAAAGTATAAAAAGCTACTTGGATTAGCTTCTTAAAAAATGCTATAAGCTAGTGAGAAAAGCTTTTTACCAAACACATTTCATTTTATCAAAACAAGCTTATAAGTTAGTCCAACAATCTATAAGCTAACTTTTTTGTGTTACCAAACACAGCCATAATATGAGATTTCATAAAAATAAATTTTATTGTATTGTTTGTCTCCCTTAATATAGTGAAGGTTACCCTTTGTCTTTTTGAAATGTGGAAAGGTTACTTTTGATCATCATTATTTTGATTTTAACTCGTGTATTTTGTTTTATGGAATTAAACCGTGTGTTACTACTAATCTATGTTGAAATTAGTCCTTGTATAATCCTTTTTCAAAGTACTAAAATCAACAATGTTACAAAAACTATTTCCAGTGATGATCAAAATAAAGACAACGAATATCAAAACTTTTGATATGTATTACAGACTAAAATGGCTAATGAACTAAGAACTCAAATCATAGAAGATATATATTCTTATGACTAAATAATAAGTCAAATATATGGTTATCAGCTTTGAAATATTGCTCTGTAAAGAAAAATAAACTTCGAAATATTGCTCCAAATTCCTTTAAAACTTTATGAAAGAAAATCGGTGTTTTTTAGTAACACATAGGTTCCTCCATTATAGGTAATCCTATTTGAGACGGGCCAGACCTTAAGAAAATAAGTTTTGATCTAAGGTAAATGTTACAAAAGTAGTTTGATTCTTTATATATATTTGTTTTCCACTGCATAGTTATGCTCCAGCCGAGTTGTTGCCATCTTGATCTTATGCAATGCTAGAAATTGTGTTCTAAGATTATAAGACGCCTCGGTTTCTGATAACAAATTATAAGTGATTGAAGCGTTAATTCTTGACCTTCCTTTACTGATTATTTAGGAGCCAAATCTAAAAAATAGAGTATCTATTGGTGTCATGGTATAAAGCAACAAGCTTACTAATTTTATTTTTTTTGTATGAATTGCTTGCATTCCAAACTTTACAGGGATTGATGGCTTGGGACTTGGACTTATTTCACATCATCAGAAACTGGGAAGGTTTGTGTTTATTTCATTTTATTTTAAGGCCTAACTTCACTCACCAATTTGACATTTGATTTGAGAAATATAGAACCTCCTATTTGACAAGTTTCTTCTAGCCAGATGATTCTCTTATTTGATCATTAACTCATGTAATTAAGGATGACTTTTTTGTTCCCTTTTCTTGATTGTAGGATTTTTGATGTGTGGTGCTTGCATATTCCAGTTGCGGATCGAACATCATTTACAGGTCTTTTTTTTTTCCCATTAGCTCAATACAATATTTAGTGCTCATGTTGAACTCCATCACACAGGAGAGGATTCTTTCCCGTGAGAGTCTCTCCAGCCAAATACTGGCCTTCAAAATAAATAAAAAAAGAGAGAGAAGAATTTTAATGGTTGTGATTAAAACTGGATGAAAAACCAGTGAAAAGTACACTGGATGGAATCCATTTCCCCTTCACACTATCTTCCTTGCATTTTAAAAAATTTGATTTCCTGTTTCAGTTGTGTATTCCAGCATAATTTATTGTTTTGTCTATTTCCCTGTTGCAGACCTTGTGAAATTAGTTGAGAGAACAGTTAGGTCAGAATATGAACGTTCACCAAATAGGCCCATATATCTTGTTGGAGAATCTTTAGGAGGGTGCCTTGCACTGGCTGTTGCAGCTCGTAACCGTGATATTGATCTTGTACTAATTTTGTCAAACCCAGGTAACTTTTTAGTTTTTAGTGATGTAGATAAGATTGACTGGTTCCAAAACTGATTATATTGTACAAGGTTTTTAAACTAAGGAAATTCACCACCATAAAAATGAATAAAGTTATTTGAACTTCAAGGAATCAGCTGCAGCCATATTGTATTATTTATTCAAGTTAATTTGCTATAACAGCACATCATTTGAAGTCTTAAAAGACGCACAAAGTACCTGATCTGACCATGACTATCTAATTTGGCAGCTACCTCATTCAGCAGGTCCCAGTTACAATTTGTAACACCATTGTTGGAAACTTTGCCTGACTCGCTCTCTCCTGCCTTGCCGAACATTCTCAGTTTGACAGCAGGTTTGTTTATATTGCTTTGCAGTTTTTGTTTATTTATATGAACTATTTTTCATGATCTGTGTCATGTGCGTTTGGGTCTAGTTTCCATCTTAAATTTTTTGTTTAGTATTATTTAGAAAACAACAAATGCATTAGATCGTTTACGTAAAACTGAAAAGCAGCAATTAGTTTAGAAAAGGGACTGCTCTTGAAACAAACAAGCTGATGCTGGGGACCTTGGGAAACGCTCCATTTGTAGGTTTTTTTTTTTTTTGAATCGGCAAATATTATTAAACGCCATCCCCGCAAGACGCAAGGTATGGACGAAACAAGATACAAATGGTGCCGCATATAGACGGTACACCATAACCACCTAAAAACACCCCTGAAGATAAACCCACCAAAACACATAACCACCTAAAACAAACTCCAAAAAAACAAGCACTGTAAACACGGTATCAACCACCGCCCATCGTCACTACTCACCCACAAAGAACACCCTCCAAATAAAACTCCCAGACCCCAACACCCAAGCTGAGCCACATTTCGAAGAGCACCTAACCGAAGGATCATGCACCTTCTGCTCCATTTGTAGGTTGTTTCTATGACCAGACAGTTGTCTTAATAATGAGCAACTTTAGCTTAGTCAATTGTAGTTTCTGGTTGTTTTCAATGCTTGAAATGATAGGCATAACCCCTTGTGTTCTTTACTTCTCTGTTAATAAGACATGTCAATGGATTATATGTTATTTACATGTAGTTCTAATACTATGTGCATGCATCCCTACTTTCATGGAATTCATCCATCATGGTTTACGTCTTATGAGATTGTTTTGGATCTAATTTTCTTCTGTTACCAATAAATGTTTCAAGCCTTTTGCCTGTCTCTGATTCTTTTTTGTCATTTTCCCTTTCTGCATTCTTTCCTATACAATATTTAAGTGACAACTAGTGAAACAAAACTTCCTTACTTTTGCTGCTTCTTCTCATATTTAATTTGTTCGTGAAACATAGTTTTTAAGTTCATTAAATTAGCAAGTACTTCATTTTCTTTAGGGACTTATGCTAAACTTTCCACTCCAGTATCCTCAAGCACTTGATAATTTTAAGTTAGAGTTTATTTATCATATTCTAGAGCTTGCATTCTGTCCTTTCTCATTTATGCCTTCAACTATTCTTGTGACATTAGGAGGGCCTCTGAGGCTGGTTTTGGATAACTTCGTGAAAGGACTTCCTCTACAAAATACAGCAAGAGAGCTAATTGGAGACTTTACTACTTTCTCATCATCTCTTCCTGTAAGTTTCAGAGTGGTGTGTGACTGTTAACTGTTTTTTATGCTTTGAGTATGTGAATCGTGTTAACTGGACTTTTGAAGAACATGGTTGGACGTGACTACATTTTCTTTTCTCTGGCTGGCTTATTGGTGCTTATTTGAACTTTCACTTCATTTATTTTCAATATTGAAAATCTGTTGATTGAATTCACAGGTTCTTGCAGACATATTACCAAAAGAAACACTTCTCTGGAAACTAAAGATGTCTAAGTCAGCATCTGAATATGCCAATTCACGTCTTTATGCTATCAAAGCTCAAACTTTGATACTCAGCAGGTTCATTCTCTTTGAAATTGTACATGTTACATCAGTCCTAATATGCATTCATGTATTTTTTTTTTATGTCTGCGCTTAGTTAGCAGAAATGCTTGTAGATGAAATGGAAAGAAAGATTGCTAAGTGCCAACAAACAATTTATTATAACTGCATTACTTCTATATCATGATCTTTATGATGGAAACCATTTCATCATAAGTAAGGAATGGGAAATTCTACTTGGTTTGTCATAATCTTGAAAGTGGCGGAATCAGTTTGCTGAAGAAACAAAACTACATTATGATGAACCAAATTGAATTTCCCATTCCTTACTGCAATTGCTTTTGCACAGTGTTTTAAAAACTGACTGACCGGTCCAACCGGGAACCGGACCTATTACTGGTTCGGTCAGTATATTAGACCCTCCATGCATTTAAACCGGCCAATATCTGGTTAGACCAGCCAGAATCAGGCCAGTTTGGTTCAACTTATCATTTGCACTATATTGTAATTATAAATCTAAAAAACCAATATGGTGGGTGCATGGTTCAAACCCGCATCCCACATATTCTGTGAATAGGCTTTCGCCACTAGGATACAGTTTTTTTTATTTGATTTGCATGCCTTTAAATAAATATAGTTGTTCAAGTTTTGATTTTTGAACACAACTTCACAGTTTTTTTTAATAATAACCATCACGTCTTTTTTTTTTTTTTCTTCCTGTAAACCCTCATGTCTTTTTGGATGTAATAAACGTTGAACTCGTATATATACAAATTGAATATTGAATAATAGGATGAATTTAAGAAGAAAAAACCTTCTGTTAGTTTTTTTTTTTTTTTTTTTTTTTGTGTTCTTTTAATTGATGAATGATGAAGTCATAAATAATATTTTTTCCTAAAATTTGTCTTACACAAACTTTTTATTTCTTTTATATCTAATTTGTTTCTTTTGTTGTACTATTTTATTTTGTGATGACTATATTTAGAACTTGAAGAATGAACTTGCGAATTATAATGATTTAAATAATACTATTGACATTTTTTAGGTGTCATATTTTTTTTAGAAAATTTTAAAGACTGGGTCATCCAGTTCAACCCAGTTTAATACATATACAAATTGTTATACAGAACGGGGTATGCGACCGAGTCATCCGGTTCAACCAGTGATCCCGTGGTTCGACCAATGACCCCATGACCTTGCCGGGTCAATGACCATTCCTGTTTTTAAAAACATTGCTTTTACGTAACCTAAATTTATTCATTAAGTTAATTTGAATGATGGAACTCCGTGATGGATAGTCTATTAGTCTTGCCAACTATCACATGCACACAACATGTTTTCTTTTTCAATTGTATGATTCCTGAAAAATAAATTTGTCTTATCATATGTCTTTCAGTGGAAATGATCAATTACTACCTAGCCAACAGGAAGGTGAAAGACTACATAAATTACTGCCTAATTGCGAGCTCCGTAAATTTGATGACAGTGGACATTTCCTACTACTGGTATTGTTTTCTCCATTTCTATTTAAATGCAGGCACATTTGTCTGTGTTAGCATTCAGGCATGCATCACCATATGATGAAAAATTGATATCAAATATCAGTTGCACGTTTTAACAGACCCTAACATGACGACACCTTGCTCACTGCTTGCAGGAAGGCAGCATTGACCTGGTAACCATCCTCAAGGGAGCTTCTTACTACCGCCGTGGCAAGTATCATGACTATGTTTCTGATTTCATACCGCCTACACCTTATGAAGCCAAAGAAGTAATAGAATCAAACAGGTAGAAAAATAACCTAAACCTTATCATGATGAGTTGCATGATATATTGATGACATAAAATATCTTTCAATTCATCTGTGTTTATTCTAAGTTAATTGAATTGTACTCTAATCAAACTAATAATTTACATTTTCCACCTTTAACTTGAAATACTCCAGATTGATTAATGCGGTCACAAGCGCTGTAATGCTTTCAACCTTGGAGGATGGAACGATTGTAAAGGGACTTGCTGGAATTCCTTCAGAGGGTCCTGTTTTGTTTGTTGGGTACCACATGTTGCTAGGATTGGAATTAGTTCCCTTGGTTTCTCGAATTTATAATGAAAGAAATATCCTTGTTAGAGGAATAGCACATCCTATGATGTTCAAGAGACAGAAAAATGGGAGTTTGCCAGAAATATCTTCTTTTGACACATTCAGAATTATGGGTGCTGTTCCTGTAGCACCAACTAACCTCTTTAAGCTTTTATCTTCCAAGTCACATGTCCTGTTATATCCTGGAGGGATGCGCGAGGCTCTTCATAGGAAGGTAAATTCCAATAAGTATGCTCTTTATTATGAGTTTTGTATTTCTCATGGAACCCAAGTTCGCTCAGTTGACTTCTATGTTCTGAGACTTGTCTTGGACAGTTGCACCTAAATGTAGTCAGCTGGGTTAGGAATTTTTGAATGATCGTGTGAAATTTATATGAATTTGGCGAGTTATCAGTTATAACTATTGATTTTATAATTCATTTAGGACAAAATATAAGAAATGGCATAAAATGTCAATGGTCTTGCAAATGCTGGAGAGCAAGAATATTACTTTCCAGCATAATCATAAAACTAAACAAATTAGTTGACTGTGAGAAGGTATTTAGTATATTGGAATTATCATGCTGGGTCTTTTAAGATTTCTGCATCAAAGCCTTGGTATTTAATAGCATAATGTTGGAAGTTAGAGCACTTTTTTCGGGCAGAGTCTGATGGATCTGGATTATGACATATCTGTGGTTTGGGGTGACATATAAGATACCGGGAATAGCTGTGGTTTAAAAAAAGAAAGTGAGGCATAAAAAATGAAAGCAGATGACATTGTTTAGTTAACACATTAAGTGTGGCCATTTTAATACTTGGTTATTTTTAAGGTGCACATTATCTCTGTCTTTATTTTAAATGCACTACCAGGGTCATTTAACATCTCGACCATCATAATAATTTTCAGGGTGAAGAATACAAATTATTCTGGCCTGAACAATCTGAGTTTATCAGAATGGCAGCAAGATTTGGAGCCAAAATCGTACCTTTTGGTGCTGTTGGAGAAGATGATCTTGGCCAAGTAAGTTTCACCCTTTACTCAGCTAATCCTTTTCCTCTACTAAGTTATTGTTTCTGAAAATACTTCCATTGAAGAAAAAATGTGAAAATGTTCATCTTTGAATTTCATTTTCACAAGATCTGCAGATGCCTTGAATCTGGATTTGAATACCATAATAACAGCATAGCACATTGATTTTTCAGGTTGTGATTGATTATGATGACTTGGTGAAGATTCCTTACTTTAAGTCTGAAATAGAAAAACTTACAAACGAGGCTATGCAGTTGAGGTATCTAAATTTTCTTTTGTTGATTCATACTATTTATTTTTATAACTTGTTAATTCATACAAAATTGTCAAAGCAACCAAAATTACCAAATCATGAAACAAGTGTTTCGTATTTTTTTTTTTTTGAAATGGCATAACATTTCGCATCTACATTTCTACTTTTCTTCTTTTCCATTTTGTTAATGTGTCATGCTCCATACACATGCTTTATTTTTTTCCCGTGTATATTGTGAAATCTAGGACTGGTGCTAGTGGTGAGGTGGCAAATCAACAAGTGCATATGCCTGGAATTTTGCCTAAAGTTCCAGGCCGGTTCTACTATTATTTTGGAAAACCAATTGAAACAGCAGGTATGTCCTTGTCCGTGCTTATATATTTCACTGCTAGGAATACTCATGAAATGTGGTTGTAAAGTTTGTTTTGCCAACAACAATTTATTGGGATATTGTTTAACAGGAAGGAAACAGGAACTTAAAGACAGAGAGAACTCTCAAGAATTATATCTTGAAGTGCAATCTGAGGTTGAGAGATGTATTGCTTATTTAAAAGAGAAACGAGAAAGCGATCCTTACAGAAGTATAGTGTCTCGGTTATTCTACCAAGCTACACATGGTTTTACATCTGATATTCCAACATTTGAAATTTGATTGGTTTGTACAAAAATTGGTAATTTTATAATTTTGATCAAGAAAGTTCCCTAGGTAGAAAGGCAAACTTTGTATTTGCCCATAGTTTTTAGGCATTGGTTTTGCCCTGAAGGCATGATAGCTCATAGAAGGTTGGATCATTGTGCAGTTCTTCCTATAGGTTAAATTAAAAAGCAGCAAATGCAAAAAATGAATGATTGGGAAAGAAACATAACTGCTGAAGTTGTATGTAAATTTTTGTCATTTTTTATTCTTGGACCATGGAATCTTGAAGCATGTAAAGTTGGAGGGAGGTATCAGTGTATCATTCCCTAATACCATAGTGAAATTATATATGTCTCTAGTCTCTTGACACATATACACCAGAAGTATTTGGAATTAATTCAAGACTTCCTATCATTGGTTTTTAGTCTGGATGATTAATGTTTGAGTTGAAAAGCATGAAACTCCCAAAGAAACCTATATGGATATTTCGTCACTGTTTTTTTTGCCATTTCTCGAACTCAGACCAACATTTGGGAAATCAATTTTTAATATGGAAACTAGTCTTCTTAAGCTTCATTTAATTCAATTCTCGTTTGAATTCATGGAATTTTTTTAATATTTTAAGAAATCGTTGAAAACTCAGTCCATAATGATTTTCCAAAACTTTTAGTCACTCTTTCTAGTTATTTATGTTTGTACAAAATTAGTTCCAGACTGGTAGATGATTCTGAAAGCAGACATCTGGGGGATCATTATTTTGCTAAAATAATTGGCTAAACAATAAAATTCAAACTTGACCTGCATGTAATTATTTGTGATTCTGTTATAAATTAATCATTGCTTGTATGAAACATAATTTATGACCTAAAACTAGAATGAGACAACCGTTTCTGAAAGCAGACAAACATTGCTTGTTGAGTGATCATTTAGATCATTTGGTCATTCCAACATAGAATTGAGACAACCATGAGCCTTTTAAATGGACCAACACATGAATAAAAGCTCAAATTTAAAATTCCTCACAGGACGAGATTACTCCATGAATAGTTACGTTGCTTGAGTTTTAAATTTTGTACAAAGATAAATAATACAAGAAAGAGTGACCAATTTTAAATTTTATATTTGATATTTTTTTTTTAAATTGTGCTTAATTTTTTTTTAGTCTTAACTTTTTGATTCTTGACAGAAGGGTGTAATTCAATATATGAATTGTGCATTATCTCTATGAACTTAAGCTCAGTTGATAGCGATGATGCATAATATATGCAATGTTTAAAATTTATTTTCATATCACTGGTTTATTGGTTTTTTATAGGGTCATTATTGTGCATTTTCTTTCGTGGGTGTGTATATGAATTATATTTGTTTTTGAATGTTAAAAATCACTTAAATTAAACACGCTTAGTAAAATTAACTGGCAAGTGTACTTATAGAAGTGTTATTCTTCTCTATATGAAGAAGTTGTAGAGATTAAATATTTTTAGGATATTAAGGTTTGTACATATAACGTGTGACTTGTTTGATAGCAAGGATTAAGCTGGAATAAAGTTGAGTCCCAAAGAAAAGCTAGAATATGTCGTTTCGAAATAACATTGTTATCTAGCTATTTATAGTATCTTCTCCATTGCACAAAAATGAAATACGTTGAGAAGGTCCTTCTTTAGGCTTCAACAATAACAAAACTAAAAAATAGCATAAAGATCAAAATACCAAAGGTCTCATCACATTCACTTTCTGAGTAGGAAACCACTTGATGATTTGAAACCGTGGGCTTCATCTTGTCATAATCACATCATATGTTTTATATTAAAATTTGATTACCAATTTTTATGCCAAAATGGAAATTAATTACTATAGGTTGAGAAGAGAGACAAGTGAATATTCATTGATTAACTCAACTTAAGTCTATCCCATCAAAATCAATCAACCAAACAAATGGATGGACGTTCAACATTTGTTTTTATGATTAAAGTGATTGATGGTTCATGTGAAATGAGAATAATTGACAGACACTATAGTACGATTCCAAATCAAATGGAGTACATGTAGTAAATGCAAAATTTCTTTTAACTACCAACAAAATGGTCACACAAAAAGTTATTTACCTCTTTACCATTACCAACAAAGTTTCTCATAATGAATACTAGAGATAAAAATTCTTGTGTTTAAATGCATCAGTTAACATAACTAACTTAACGTGGTGGAAGTAAAGAAACATGAACAACAAAGAAAGATAAACAAAATGACATTAACATGAACAGAAAATTAAGGTTAAAACAAAATCTGGTAACATACAGCATAAGATTTGAACCGAACAGTTCAACACTTAAAGAACAAAATTAAACCCTAAGATTCCTTTCATCATAATCCATAACAGAAAAGAGAGAGAGAGAAAACCCTCTCTATTTCCAACAAGTTTCTCATAGTACTAACCACTAATTATACCCCAAAACCTAAAATTAATAAAGACCCATAAAACAAACATAACAGAAAAGGATAATGTTTTTTTTTTTTTTTTGTAGTAAAAAAAAAAAACCAAAAGACAAAAACCTTAAAAAAATGAAAACTTTTTCAAAGGTGAAGAGTGAGATCAAGATTGACATGGTCAGAAGCATCAACAAACTGAGGAGAAGTAGAAGCAGAAGCAGCATTGTTGGAGAAAACATAGTGAGGAGTGGAAGATGAAGCACCAAAACCAGAAGCATAACCATTGCAAGGAACCATAGGATGAAAAGTGTTTGTTGCTGCTTCAACATGATGTTGTTGTGGTGTTTGAAACTGTATAGGTTCCATTTGTTGCCAATAAGGGTAATGATGAAAGAAACCACCTTGTTCATGTTGTTCAGAAACATATGACTGTGGTGGTGGTGAAAAAGGAACAACGTTGTTGTTGTTGTTGGTGGTGTTGAGGTTGATGGTTTTTGATCTAGCAGCAGCTCTTTCTTGTTTGTGAGCATTTTGGTGACCACCAAGAGCTTGAGAAGTGTAGAATTTTCGGTGACAATATTGACACTGAAAAATTCTTGAAGGTTGTTGTGGCTGTGATGATCTTCTGGTTGTTCTTGGTGGTGGTGGTGATGGTGATGATGAAGTTTGTTGTTTCATGAGGAACTCATAAATGGCTGAAGGGTCTGCCATGTTCAGAGAGTGTTTCTGATTCTGAGTTTGTGTAGTGAAAGAAACAAAGGGTTTTTTCTCTGAGCAAAACAAATGCAGAAGAAAATAAAATAATAGCAGAGAGTAGTGGTAAGGTTTTGTTTGTTATATAGTATGATTAGGTTTTGTGGAAAATTACTGATTTGCCTACCCTTTTTGGATATACATCAATTCTTATTGTTAATAATATTGTCCCTTTTTCTCGGACAGAATCTTTTTTGAAATGGTGATATTGATATAACACACTTCTTTTCTTTCATTGTGGGAAAATAACAAATGTACTATTACTAGAATTGGTTGGTTTATTTAGTTGACATATATAGGAATAAAATATAAAACGCTATTGAAAGATATATCAATGATTGATAAAAAATGGGAAAAATATTTAGCCCCAAAAATTCGTTTAGTGGAAAAGTTGTAACATTGTTTAAATTTGTTACTCTTAAGGTTAATGGACAAAGGGTTAAAATTTCCATTTAGCGGCTTAATTTGTTGTTTGTTTACACTTCATTCATGTATAATTTTCTATGATTAAATCCTTTCATATTGAAAACACCACTATATTTATTTGCAAAGACCGTTAACCAAAGTTTCCAACTAATTATAACTACATATGTTAATTAAAGACAAAAAATGTTTGCGAATTAATGTTTAAATTTAAGTACCTATTATTATGTCATTGCCAATATAAAAAAAAAGATACTGAAAAGTAATAAAAAAAAAAAAAATGTTTGTAGTAGCTATGGCTTTAGTGAGGTGGTAGTACATAATGAATAACACATAAGAAGTGTTGGTTTAAAGAACAAGTTAAACTAATTAATATAAATTGAAGAGTTGAATGGATTAAACAAACTGAAGCTACAAAGTATGTTGTATGAACTATAAAGTATGGATTATGTGGGAAGTGAAACATAGTATATAGCTGGAGGGTAGAATGGAGAATAAAAATGAAAAGGAATAGAAGTACGTGACGTGAGTGAAATGAAGAATGAATAGGACAAGAAGAAGTGGGAGCACTCACACTCACACTCAATAGCATATAGTACAACAACAAACACACACACTCTCCCTACCCTAATGGCTAATACTACGTTGCATTTGCATATTTGTGCCTCTCTGAATCTGACACCACAAATATGCGCACACAACACTGCCAACTCATATTTTCTTTAGTTTTTGTCTTATTCTCTCATTGTGTGACAATAAACCAAAACAAAACGGTTAAGGTTAGCATATATATATCAACCTTAAGGTATGTACCTTACTTGCTAGTTGCTATTCTCTCTATGTAGGGTTAGGGCCCACGTAATATATATCAGACAGACACATTGTTTGTTTGTTACATATTCAATGCGAGAGTATCAATTATCCTCTTTGTTTTTGAGTTCAAAAGATTATGGAACCAAACGGATAAGAGAAAAAAAAAAAACATGAAATGAAACTAACAAATAGTTAAGAATAAAGATAATCCCTAGCTTGAAAATGTAATGTTGATGTGAAGTGAAATAAGATTTCCATTATAGAAAGAATGATGAACAAAAATTTAATTGAAAAATTCAAAATGTTCAGTTTACCGTTATCTGCCAACTGTCTGCTCTCACTCTTCCACAAATAGGAATGGAAAGTTCCATTTTCAAAAAACCATGTCACAGGTTGGGAATTAAGGAATGGGTTGTTGTGAATTATTGTAGTACAAAAAATGGGCAAAATTTAAGTTATTTCCCTACAAAAATTTATTCATATATTTAGTCCTTTATAAGAATATTTTTAATGGAAAAAACTCATTTTTATTTTTGAGAAATGATATTTGTACAACCACTTTGTGACAATCTTTTGATAACTTTTGCTCTCATACTCACATTATACTCTTATTTTCTCTCTTCCTTTTTCTCTCTCCATTGTTTTTGACCAATGAAAAGAGAGAGAAAAAAAGAAGTTGTCACGTAACCGCAAAAAACTGCACTTGATTCGGATGAATTCAGATGACTTTTGCACTGAACTGCGCGGTTTGGTTTGATTTGCGGTTTGCATCTTAGCAACCAAACCAAACCGCAAAAATAATCAATATTACTTAAATTTGTACCAGCCCAATTACATAGCCCAAGAATAATCTCTTTTGATTTGATTTTTCCATTGTTGCACCATCAAATTCGATTCTAATTCCTTTTCATTTTCAGTGATGAATTTGTTTCCTTTTCTTCCCAATAATTTGTTTCATGTTTATATTTCTTCTTAATTTTAAATATTTTGATATAAGTTTTGTTTGGTTTTAATTTGGTTAGTTATAATTTGTATGTAACATTATGTATTGTCTGTATATGATGTGATGAGTGACTTTATAATTTGCATGTAACTTTATACACTTGTTTTGTTTCCTCTTATGAGTAATGAGTGACAATGATTCCATGATATTTTTGTTTAATTGTGTTTCGATCAATCATATTTGATTTTTGACATAAGTTGTGTTTGATTTTAATATGGTTTATTATAATTTTACCTATTTTGATCAGCCATATAACTATGGTGGTATGTTCCAGTTTATAACTATATTAACGCATAACAATATATTGTTGGTATTGAAAATAAAAGTTTAGGATCTATGCAATTCATGTATAATCATATTTTATCATGTTAACAGCAAAATAAAATGTCCTATGTTTATTTTGTAATAAGTTGGCAATATTAGAGTTAATGTAATATATTTTTTTATCTCGCAATAAACCGCACCAACCGAACCAATCCAACCCACGTTGGTTTGGTTTGGATGACTTTTTAAAAATCAACTGAACCAAACCAAACTGCATATTTTTTTATCTCGCGGTTTGGATAACTTTTATGCTCAAAACCGAACCAACCGCACCGCGAACACCCCTAGTATATATCACTCATTTATAAAGAGCCATGCTAGTATAGATTTTATTGATTTTATGATGTTCTCGTGAGTTTAACTCAGTTAGTAGGGACAATGCATATGCAAGGTTCAGGGTTCAAATCCCGACCACCACAAAAAAAAAAAAGAGTCATGCTAACAAGTGTAAGCATTTTGTTAGCATCTTCCAAAATATAATTATAGTATGTAAAAAACACTCAATCATTTTAAACCTCGACACTTTCAATTATGTGTGTGAGTTTACAATAACTTTGTGGTTTTGTCTATCAACAAAATAGAAAACAATTGTATACCATCTATCGATAATTATATTATCATTAAATTTTAATATTTCAATGGTGAAAATGTGTGGGATCTGCTTAGATAGAAAACATTTAATTTAAATAATAAAGCACATCTTATCTTTAATACTTTAATTTTCTCCACAATAGAGTAATGAAAACATTTATTTGGTATCATGTCTTACCAAGTTAAAACTTAAGACTCTCCTTTGGGGATGATCTAAGAATATCAGTGTTTCTTTTATTATTAAAAAGAAATACAGAAATTGTGTATTCAGACATAAAAAATAAAAAAATAAAATTGTGTCCATTATATGATATATTGATGAGGAACGAAAACACCTATTTTTATTAAACATAACATTAGAATTGAATAAAATATTTATTGTGTCAAAATTTAATTTTACCGATTGTACAATGACTCCTCAAAAGAAAAACGTTTGTACAACTCTACATTTCCATTTATGCAAATGTGAATGTGACATGAAAAAGGAGGATGAAAACTTGCTAAGTAAATACGAAAAAAGAAAATTATTTACTTAGAAAGAATCAAGAATCTTAAATATGACAAAGACATTTGATTAGTTGATATAGGTGGCTGAGGTGAGTGTATTGTGTTACCTTCAATTCACTCACTCACTCAAACTATTTGAAGTGGCAATAATATAGTGAATATATAATATGATTGAGAAGAGTTTTGGGGTCAAGCAAAGTGAGTTTGGCGTCACATTCATTTCATTTCACAAGATTGGAAATTAGATAATAGCTCAATTATATGTCGTCATCAACTACTTGGTCCTAACTTCATGCTCCAAATATACTTACCTTAATGGGTTTGTTCTATCAAGTCACATGATGTTAAAGGCATCTCGCAGTCTTTTATGGTCATGTGAATACGTCATCTTTAACAATAGCCAGGAGAAAAGACAGATAGGACGTAGTATTTATTATCTTACATATTTATTCAACAATGATATATTTTAACATTTATTATTTATTATTTTCATATACATTCTTTCGAAAAAATACATTTTTTCATATACATATTTAACATATCATTTTGTTTTTAAGAGGGAGTCTGATAAGTAATTCAAGTGAGTTGTTTCATTTTTTAAGAGGGAGTGAAAAGTGCCATAGTCAAGTATTTTACATATTTATTCAAATATAAATATCAAGAAATCTTAGTATAGGAAGTTAATAAGAATAATGGTTCTCTCGTTGTTTGTCAGACATGAAAATGTACGAAAACGGACATGTGAAAATATAACTGAAATAAGAGATTAAATAATCGACCAAGGAAGAAAATTAGATGATTGGTTAACAAAACTTAGTCCCGACAATATTATCTTTTTGTTTGTGTTTTGTCATTTAACTGCAAAAGATCAATTTATGTACAAATAATTCATATACTCAAATCAATATTAGTTGTTGAAAGACTTTAGTATCACACGAGATTATCTTTAGAGCTCGTATTTGATCAAGGATTTTTAGCTCGACTCTATGAAACCCAGAGTCGGTCATGTAGCCCATTTCTACAGTTTTATTTATAGACTTCCTTTTCGCACCCTATTGCATTCTCACGCACCCTGCAAATTTTTTAAAAAATTCCATTTTACAATTCGAATTTTCATAATCGGAATTCATGTTTCACTAATTCGGATTTTATAATCCGAACTATGCTTATGTATAATCAGCAATCAGAATCTCTTACATTTCAGCAGTTTTGAATTTTGCTTTTATAAACAACAAAATACAAAGTAAAAATAAAATCATAAAAATACCACACAAAAATTCTAAAAATCAGATAAAACTAATGCAAATTTTTTCAGATTTTTCTGAGAAAATGAAAAATAAAAAATGAAAAATGGGTCTAAACGATTGAATTTTGGAGTTTGAGGGGCAGAGTCCTGTAAGAAATCCCTTCTATGAGAGTCATGATCCTTGAGTTTTTTCTGATTTTGTAAGAAAGTTTTGGAACAATCTGATCAAGTAGCCCAAAAACCAGATTTTTGACTAAGAACGGTTAACAATGACCCAAAACAGAATGATGAGAGTTAGAAAGATTAATATTGTCCATAAAATGACTATTCATGTTAAAAATATGTTTAAAATTTGTGTTGATACAGTTCGAATTATATAATCCGAACTGTTTCCCCCTTGAAAAATGGTGTTTAAGGGGTGTTCGAATTATGTAATCCGAAAAAATCATGTAACGCGCCCTATTTTTTTTGAGGTTTTCGGATTACAAAATCTGTAACTCATTTTTTCATCTTATAACAAAGGAAAAACTGAATTCGGATTATGAAATCCGAAAATTTCAAGGGCATTTTCAAAAAAAAAAATGACGCACGAGAAAATGAATAGTGCAGGAAAAGTAATAATCTTTTATTTATATGATCTAGATTGCACTGAAACTTGTATAAATCTACGTCTTTGGGTCATTATATTTCATAAAGATCATTTTGTTTTTTAGGGATCATGAAGCTGATTGTTGAAATGAATTATAACTAGCTGTAGTATACTAAATTAGTGGCAAACTAAATTTATTTTTGGATCAGTGATAATGTTAGACCATGATTTCAAGAGCCACCAATTGAATGGTGTTGTCAAAGTTTGGTGGTATGCCAGAAGGGTGGTTTGTATTAGTATTATCGTCTATGAACATCTTTTTTTTTTGAACAAATCAAAATTCGTCTATGAACATCTTATAGGGACGTGTTCGATTCAACAAAATGAAACTTCTAAACGACGATGTGAGAACGATGTTTCTTTATATTCATTCAATATCATTCCAATGGACCGATCAAATTAGACGTTATGTTGATCATATCCGTTCATGCTATTGAGTCTAGTTTGATTTATCCTAAAACAATCGACGAAATTATAGGGTGCATGATTGAACCTGGTGTAGAGATCATAAACATCTAGCAAGAGCGCTACTAGCTTGATATCCACGAAAACGTTTTTAACTTATGTCTTCAATTTTAGTCGTCCAATTTCATGTGTTCGATTACTACTGGCATAAATTATGTTGTCGTGAATCTCATGATACTTGAAATAATAATGTTTTGTTTTTTTTATCGATGCATCCAGACTGCACAATCAAGATATGATGTATTTTAACAATCTTGATCATGATATTTCAAAATATGACTACGACTAGCAAACTCACGTCCGGATTGTACAATCCGGACAAATGTCATTCGGATTGTACCATAGGTATCCTAATACATGATTCTCATGTCACCTCCATTTTTAGTCGCTCTACTTGCTTATTAAGATAGAAGAGACTCGTGTAATCTCATCTAAACATTCTTGGGTTACTTGCTAAAATTAACGTTTACATACATATATACATTTTGAATGATTATAAGATTCAGAAATGATTCCATTACTTAAAAGACAATCAAAATCTTGAATTAAAGACACGAGGTGAGGCTATATATGTTTTTCGATATAAATGCATTAAAATTCAAACTATAAAAGCTTGATTATAGAAACCTTTTAAAAAATCTTGCCATTAAATTCTTTAAAAATCTAAAACACTTTTTTATGCCAATATAATCTTTTAAAATTATAATGCACATCTTACAATGCTGGTTCCGCCTAGAAAATAATTCAAAGGATGCAAAAATCAAGTTCCACAAAGCATTTCAACATCACTTTTCATGCTAAGTGATAAATTATTTAAGCATTTGACAATAGTTAACCCATTAAATTATTGACATTGTTGAAGTATTTACAGGAGCAAGAGGGTCAGTGCTGTTTTTCAGGGGAATGGCCTCAAGTAAAGGCCAGTAGCATGTAACTATGTACAAAGAGGGTCAGAAAAAGCATCATGCTTTTGAAGAGGGGGGATAAAGTAGAATTTTCAGTTGATGGCGAAGTATCTTGGATCTTCAGGGAAATGGTATTCCACATTCATCTGCCAAATAGACCACAACAAAACCTTGTGAGACACTACAGGCAGACCAAACAATGTACACTAATATATTCACACAACAGACACAAACAACAGATCAATTATCTTATATCATGTCCTGCACCTGGCAGGAATCAGAGCCAACATTCGGTTCAACTATAGAGAAGAAAACTTTTATCCAACATTACTAAAACAAAAATACACTTGTTAGTCCTGATAATTTCGTCCAACATTGATTGAATAACTTTTTAGGCCCTGTAATATACACTAGTTATTTTAGCCCCTGAAATATAAAGGTTGTTTCAAGTCCTCATTCTTTGGAGCAACTACCAGTGAAATTCATGTCATCTTCCGAAGACTAAAACCAATATGTTCATGTATTACAGGGACTACCGATTTCTATCATAAATCATATTATCCAAATCATTGACCTCGAGTCTTCCTTGATAGTTTTGCCTATAGTTCCATGGCTTTCTACTGCCTCGAGCAATAGAGCTGCTCGACATTTGATCTAGTCTATACTATGGAATCTGCATACATGCTCAAACCACTGTTCTCACTCTAATCATGGGCCCCTCAAACTATCATGGATATCCTTAATAGCTCAAATATAGGCAATCCAATCATCTTTCTTTACTAGAGCTTAACACAAAACCTATGTTGGGGCCCTATCATATGCCTTCTCCAAATCAATGAATGACATGTGTAAGTCTTTTTTATCCGAGTAGCAAGTAAATTGCATCATGATCAACCTCCCAGGCATAAAATCAAATTATTTTTCAATCATTTTGGTTTCTTTTCTTAGTCTCTTCTTCTCAATCACCCTTCCCCATAATTTTAGTATAGCTCCTAAGTTTAATTCTCCTATACTCTGTACAATTGTCTATATCTCCATTGTTCTTATAAATCGGAATTGAAATGCTTCCCCTCTATTCACTCGACATTTTATCTGACCTCGTAATCTTGTTAAAACCTGTCAGCCAACAAATGTCTCTACCTCCTAGATTCTTATCTCCATTGTTCTTATAAATCAGAATTGAAATGCTTACCCTCTATTCACTCGACATTTTATCTGACCTCATAATCTCGTTAAAACCTGTGAGCCAACTAATGTCTCTATCTCCTAGATTCTTTCATACCTCAAGAGGTACATTGTCTGGTCAACCTGTCTTGCCATTATCCATTATACTCGGTATTCATGCTCATGAATACTACAAGAAAAAGTATAATTTTGGTCATATGCAACATGCTTCGAAAATATGACTACTCATGAATAAGCAAGAGTGGTAATAACTAGACGTTGATCACCAAAAATAAACTTATTGTTCTAAGCACCACACTGTTTTCTGCTTGGATGAAATTTCAAAGTGTCATGCAAACAATAGGCCCCCAATAAAAATAGGGATAGGAATGATCACGCGTTTATACTTCTTGGGTAGCAGAAGGTTTGTTTTAGCTTTTGAGATTGCATCGAATGAAATTTCAAAGGAAGCAAGAACAAAACTTGCTTTGGTAAAAAGTGCATTGAGAAACACTTTTTTCTATTTGCTTCCACTGGAATCGAAAACAAACAGTTTATAATGGAGAAAGTGTGAAACTTAAAAGAGAACAATAAACCAAAACTGAAAAGGATTAAGTAAATTAATAGTTTTTCACATATGCAGAGAGAAGCCATAATGCTTTCAATAGTTTTAGCAGGACAAAGAAAAATATGCAAAACTTTGGCAAAGCCACAATATAAGCATATGCATACCTTTCCCTCGTCGGCATCTGAATGACGCTGAGGAAACACAACCTTTAAATCATTACACAAGTAGAATCTCCGTTCCCCTTCCATGTCCAATCCAGCTTTTTCTGGAAGAGAACTTAATTTGCATTTTTGAGCCGATCTACTGGTCTTTTTAGGAAAAGGGCAGATAAAGCGAAGGTGGAGAGCATAACGAAGTGGGCCAGCACTGTTAGAACTCTTTGAACAGGAATTTAATGATTTCCCTGATTCATCACATGTTTTCTCCCAAGACTCCTTTCTTTCATTCCTCTCACATTCATCAGTTAAACTTCCATGGTCTGGTGAGTGCTTGGAAGAATCCTCTTTGTTTAGAAAATTCTCCAAGCTAGAAACCTTTGTGTTTCTCTGATTTGTAGACTTTGTTTTAATTACATCATCAACTGCATCGGTGTGCATTACTTCCCCACTACACGGGTTGTCATGATTCTTTTGTACTATTGGAATCCCTTTGTCATTTCCACTGTCCAAACCGGTTGAACCATTTTTTGACTGAGGGGAAATTGAGCAGGAAGACTCGAGAGTAATTTTCTGGCGCAAGAATGTCTGCTCATTTATAAACAAAGTTATAAACTGATATACAAGTAAATGCAATATGACTTTAAAACATAAAAAGAGCATACATAATTTGGAAACATTCATATATGTAAGTTTGAAAGAGAAAAAAGAGAAATGAACTCAGTCCAAACACATCTAATCGACTGGGATAACTACACTGCATCATGTGTTAAATAAGACATTCATCATAATAAGCAATACAAGAATTATTGATGATGTCAGTGAAGTCTATAATCTTCATTTTCAACAGGAAAATAGTCTGGAAAGAAACCAGCAATTCTAAAGCCATTTTTCTTTTATGCAGCATAATTGCAAGAAAAAAAAGTCCAAGTAGGTCCTCCAAAGATTTAAGAGTCATCAAGTTGGTAAACAGCATAATCAGATGTTCTAACACTGATAAACAGAGGGTCAATACTTTGGAGTTCAAAAATGGACATTTTCTCTCCAGAAATCTAATGTGATCTTATATCATTAATTCAGTTCGATAATTTGTAAAATGCGACATAAATGTCTCCTTCAAAATAAATAAAAACATTGTATAAACCACAGACAAGTATCACTCCCCAGCAAAAAAGTAGAACTAGCATTTTCATAATCCTCTGATCCTCCCGTTTTCAAGTTGTCCTCCTATCTACTAAATAACTAGTATATTCCTACATTTTTATATTATTGACAGTACATGGCAACCAGGCCTACAAAAGCATTCAGAAATCTTTTAGCCACTGGATGTGGCAGTACATGCTATGCATCTCTAAGTTGCAAGCTTTGCTTCATTACCACTATTATCAGACCCTCATTAACACTCATAAGAGAAGCCAAAGTAAAAATAAAGTGGATCTTGATATCTCTCTGATCCTGAAAATAATAAATAATTATACTTATAGGTGAATAAATGTTTTGCTAATATATTGCCATTTATTTATTCTGCAAATCAACCCTGCCGAAGATATTTTTCTTTATAGGAAATGAAGCCTTACTTTCATCCACCCTCCCACCACCAAAAGAAATAGCAGTAGAACACCCCTTGTTATTACATTTACAGTCACATTATATTTCTTTTTTCCCGAGAGGAAGTCTTATTATGTTCTGTTATGTAACTTATGTCTTGTTAGTACTTTATTTTTTATGAGATGATTTCTATTTGGCTGTCCAACAATACTTCATTCAAGTACGTCAATGACGCTAAGGATTGATTAAATATTAAATATTATTATGGGGTTCTATATTTATGGCATGTCAGAACATTTATGGCATTCTGAATTAAAATGTCCATATCAATTTAGTCAGAGATTCATCCATATTGCCAAATCTTACTTTGGTACCAATTGGCATGTCACTCAAATCATAGTTGCAAAAGAATGTGTGAAGAGGAGTCTTTTCTGGATTGCTTAGCACCTGCAGAGAGCGATCAAAGGAAAGAGTAAGGAGGAACTCAAGAATCGAATATGTAAAAAATACTACAAAATGACAAGATAAGATCAAGAATAATTGAAGCACCATTAATATGTTTGAAAGAAGGGATTTTGCGAAGAAAAAAAGAGAGCAGAGTATTGAGTGTGCACATGGAAGCTTAGTCCCAATTACATCAAAACTTTCCCCTCTCTTTCCTCCCAAACTTTCTCACTAAACATAAGACAATGAAGACATGCATACATACATATATATAAGAAAATGAAAGCAAGCAGTACATTCTTATCAACTGAGCTAACGAAAAGTTCATTCTCTTGGCACTGCAAATCAAAATAGTTCTTGCACCAAAAAAATATATAAGGATAGTAGTACTCCTTACTTTGTGTAATATTAAGGGTACTGCATATCCATACAGATATAAGATGAAGGCTCTAACAGGTTCATTTGAAGACATTCAAGTCAGATACAAGGGCTAAAATTGAAACAGTGAAACAAGTATATCAATACCAGCTGAATTCTTCCTTTCATTGGTATACGGAAACGGCTTTTGACCATTTGTGAATCATCTTTTCTAATCCCTCGTTTGAGAAGTTGGCCTCCAAACCTATTTGATAAAGAATTTCCCGCAAGATCTATGGATGCATAATACAATAGATAGCAATCTCCATCGACACTAGTAACAGAAAATGGAAGCTTCTGTGATTTAGGAGAGAAGTTTCCCCCAGAAATACTTAACACAGCAAGAAAACCATCGATTTTCTACAGATATAAGAGAAAAGAAACAAGTAACCGTCGGTCAGATTCGGTAAAAATTATCAGTCAACCAAAGTAAAAAAAACATGCACAAGATCATTTACAGTACAGTAATAACTTGTCAGCATAGATACAAACCTTAGTATGGTTTCCAGAAACAAACCGGCCAGATAAAAGAGACTCCTCAAATGAACCAACCAAAGACCTTCTGACTGAAAGTCCACTCAAACTTCTAGTGAACCTTGCAGAATTAGAAATGGGTGTTGATTCTAGAGAACGTGGACAATTCATGTAAGAAAAGTCATCCAGAGAAGATGGACAGAAATCTTTGAAGGAGAATTCAACATCTTCAAAAGATTTACGTGAAAATTTTAAATCATCATCTTTATGACCTAAAATATCACATGAATTAGAATTCTCTAGTGATTCTTCTATACTGCTTAAAGTTATATTGCAATTCTTTATCTCTTCGGTGACACTCTTGCATCCTGCGGCCATTTTCATTCTTTCAGGAAATCTAGGACCGAGAGGTGACAACGAAAGAGGAGAGCTCACCGGTGATACAGATATTACGCCACTTTGAGGTCTGACCACAACACTTGATTCTCTTAAGTGTTCAATTTTAAGAGTTGGTGAACTACCCTGGGATATGAAGCCTCTATTTTCAAGCAAAGGACCATCAGTTTGAAAAATGGATTCTCTACTCTGTGCCATGTTTTTCTGCTCAAAGCAATTTGATAAGGACCAAGAAGGCATTGTATAACTGCTTTTACATCCAATATTTGCCTTCTTATTATCTTGTGCAGTGGACTTTCTAACATTATCATTCTTAACAAGGGAGAAAGCCTCATTATTTCTGCATCCTATGTCAAGAGAATCGCCTTTGAAATGACTCGGGGAGAGCATACTGCTCAGTGGAGATAAAAGTCGCTTCCTGACCAATGAAGTGGCAGATTCGGTGTCATTGGATGAGATACTACCAAAAGAAGAATGAAGATTTGCTACCGGAACTTCAGCGATTCCGTCAGTTAAAGAACTTGTTCTGCCTGATTCAAAACCGACAACCCTGGAAACAGGAGTAAGAACCCTTCGTTCAGTTTTGGAAGCAGAAAGATTACTTCTATCTGTTGAATTGATCTTCAAACTGTGGACATTGGAAGTGACTTCCATCGCTCCTCCATAAAATGTCTTATCAGAAACATTTGCCATTTCTAATGAGGCATTCTTGGGGAAATCTTCAAATGAGGATCCAAGGGTACATGCAGCACACCCATGAGTGTTTACACTATTCATGCTGCTTATAGAAGAGGGGTTTGCATCCGAAAACTGAGGCGAGCCGCTCGAAACCACACCCAAAAGTTCGACATTTTCATCAGCTTCACTTGATGGTATTTGTGGCAAACCCATCTCTAATACAAGTCACTAATACTGAAGTTGATATTCCTAAATCGATAAAAAAAGAAGAAAAAAAAAACAAAAAACTTGCTTCAAACTATCAATGTGATCCCTCAGCAAGGTCTTACATGTTCATTTCATTATTTTCCCTTTCACCAGATGATCACGGTAAGACCTACAACATCAGCTAACAACTACAATTCTACCTTACACGCTTCTAATTTCGGTATTCAACTATTTATGCTACCTATTAACAACTATAATTGGAATGCTATCATACCAATCAAATGATTCCAAACCTATAAGAACTTCATACTATGTTATGTTTATATCAGAGGAATCCATGTTTGAGACATTGCAGTAATCATTTCTTTTGCATGGCATGATGATATATATCCAAGAACTGCAACTGGAACAAATCTCTCGATCTCCATACTCGCAGCAGATGAAGCCCAAACAATCCATAGTGGATGATCAGTTCATGGCCTAAAGGTGAAACAAAAGTTCAATTAATAAATCAGTAATCAGAGATCACAAATTCAGAAGAAAAAAACACATCAAAACACATACATAGCTCACATCATAAGATAATTCAAAGTTCAAAAAACATTTAACTTCATATTCATTAAACTTGGAATAGGATGAACCAAATTCAAAGCAATCAACAATCAAATTGAAGAAAATGTGGAGCAATGAAAATAACATACATCAATCAAATACCTTAAAGAGAAATATAGAAAAACAAAAGTTGAAAAAATGATCATATATCTTAATTCTTAAGAGAAAATTCTCAAGCTGAAGTAAGAACAATAAATGCCATTAAACAAAAGGTTTCTTTAGAAACAACCAACATAAAGAAAAAATGAAAACGTTGATCATAAGAAAATGAAAACCCCTCAAATTTTAGCTATCATCTACTACAAGCAACGTTGTTAATTTATTTATTTTAACTAATTAACCAAAAAACTTATAAACCCTCCTTAAGCAATAACAAGAAAAAATTAATTATAAAAAAAAAAAAAAAAAATCATTTTTTTGATGGCCCTTTAAACCCTGAAAGAACAAAATCAATGAAAAATCAAACTTAGTCCATTAAGATTCAATATGATCAGAAAAACGCACCGATGAAAGGTGGAAACAGAAGAATCAAGGAGATAAATCATATAAACAACCCTTCTGCAATTCAACCTTCGGATCAAATAATTAACGACCCAACAAAGAAAAGAAGAAGAAAAGATCAAATTAAACAAAAGGGTGTTGGAAAAATCAAATTTTTTTGATGTGGGTTGTTGAAATTGCAGAAGGTGAAGATGAAAATGAAGAAGATGAGATAAGGGTTAAGGGTGTGATTGTGAAGTTGAAGAATAAGGATGCATGTGTTTATGTGTGCCCACAATAACATTAACATCTGTCAAATGTTTATGTTTAAAAAACTAAAATACACAAATTTTAGCATTAGCCTCATCATTCCCACCGCACACACACCCACTTGCTTTGCCATCAATTTTTTCATGTAATTATCATAGTGTAATTAATTAAAAACGCTAATTACAAATTTTATTTTATTTTATTTAAACTTTTTATATACTATAACCGAGTCTGAATTCGATCGAAGATGTTTACCCTAACAATAATACGTGTTCAAATCAACTCAATTTTGATATCTTGATAGATTAATTTAATTACCTTTAAAATGATAATGAAATAATTTAAAGAAGATTTTTATCTTATCTCTCTGTCATTGACTGACTGTATGTGTGGTACATTTTGTCTATTCTTTCAACATTATCTTTTCTTTTTACAGATACCTTCTGCTGCCTTTTTTAATTTTTTGTAATTAGGTTGGGTTCCATCATGACTTCACATTCCAATGTGAGATTGACATTTTTAATAGGTGTGCAGTCCAAATATATAATAAAAATAGAATCCGACTGTGTTCTTTAAAAAAATATGAAGGTTAAACCAAACTGCTATCTAATTCTAAACTATGTTTAAGAGACGATATACCGGCTTTGTTAACTGAATTGTCCTACAAGGCGTGTTTCAGTTGTACTTCCCTTCTGCTGCATGCATTTATTTTGTCGCTTGCAAGTTTCAAACTTTCTTTATAGGATCTTGTTGCTGGTCTTGCTTTGATATAATAAGATAAGATGCATCGCAAAGAAGGGTTTAATAATTAAGATTTAGACGATATATCCAATAGAGCTCATGAAGATCTACTCTTTATCATGCTACAATAATACAATGATAACACAATTATAGTATACTCCTATTTTTTCTTTTCTTTTTTTACAACAGATATGTTCATTAAACTTGTATATAATAATAATGTTAATTACAATGAGTATTCCTGTAGAAAACAATATCATTCTAATTTACCTATTTTATAGGTGTAAAAATATTTTACACACGTCAAATGATGCATTCCCAACGTCATTTATTTTGAGAGAATTATCAAGTGATATGATAACACAATATTAAACATATGGCAGGCCTAAGTTTTTTTTTTTTTTTTTTATCTATATAAATAAGCTTCTAAAAAGTCTAAACCTTATTAATTTTAAAAGAAGTATGGCATGACTTAAACCTAACAAAGGCCGTGTCTTGACCAATTTTCCTCCCTACCTAAAATGTTAGTTAGACAGCTATAGCATAAATGGAAGGTTCGTCCCTACTCAAAGATTCGTTCACATGCCTCCACCAAACAATGCAGTTAAAAAATGGCAAGAACATCCATTATATTACTGGGAAACAATACAAGGGAAATGGATAAAGTTTGTAGAAACTATTTCCCACTGTTGGGCGTTTCTCTAATAAAAATATAACAGTACCCACGTCAAGGGCTGATGAGTTGATCAATGTGAAAATTCAAGTGTTACCTGCCACCCATCGACTGTCGAAGGAGAGAGCAGCAATCGATGGGGGGAGTGTTACCTGCCACCCATTGACTGTCAAAGGCAAGAGAAGCAATTGATAGGGGGAGGGGTTTCTGGTTCTAGATTTACTTTCGTCCTCGAAAAGTTAAAGTTTAAGGTGGTTTTACTTGGGGATGTGAACAAAATTTTCCATCCGGAATATATACATAAACACATCATAAAGGCAATCATGTAGAGTTTAGTTCTCACCAAGACTAGTTATTACAGTAAAAATAATAGATACAAATTGAGATGAGAAGCTAAACATTACATAACATATATACACATACTTCCCAGAACCTTCTGTTGGGGAAAACTGTAGAACTCCATGCGAGTGATTTAGCTTGGACAAGCATAGAATAAAAATGCTTTAAATCATTCACCAGAACTCCGCATCGTGCATGAAATTTAGTTCCCACCTGCATCCACTGAAAAACCTCATACTCACGTTTCCCACCATGATGAAGGTGACAAAGTAAAACAGGATGAGAGGTACTAAGAAAAATATTGATGCTGAACACAAATTGGTCTAGATCGCATGATTGTCAAAGCAAATATTTAAATTCAATGGAAACCCTATTCCTCAATGACGTAAAATTTTCAGAAACGAAGGAGCAATCATAAAGACTTCAACTACAGGAAAATCAATGACAACTACAACATAATTTAAAACAGTTCACAAGATTATCAATTTACAGAATGAGGAGACAGTCGAAAATATCCAGCACCATGATATTCCAATACAATCATTTCCCAAGAATGGCAATAAAATCGTGATAACCAACTTGATTTCATTGTGTCACTTGTGAGATTCATGTTTAACTGGATCTAGAGAGCACGGTGAGAATTAAGCTATTTAACAGGTCATATTCAACGGCGCTAATACCACAGGAAGCTATTAACAGCATCTTTTGGAAACATCACTAAGTGCTCTCGACAATGTAACCATAGAGTGGAAGAAATACAATGCATCACTTTGGCAGGATTCACAAGACTTTAGTCCAGAGGAAGGTGCAACACTAAATACATGAAATAAACATAATTTCTTCTTCAACATTCAACTACGGCTATAAACATGAGTTTTATTGATGAAGGGTTACAAATTGTCTAATGAAACTTTTTTTTAGGACATGAGTTTATTGAACTGATTTTTGATGCCACAAATGCACTAATGTGAGTTGCAGCATTATATTGCATTAAGATGTTCCCTGACATGTCCTAATCCATATTTCTCAGAATAATAATGTTATGTTAACTAACCAAGGCAATTTGCATTACTTCATAAGTTGATTCTGGCACTCAATATATATGAAAACAAGTAGCTAAATTGTGGATAGTCCCAATTTTATACAAAATTCAAGATAAATAAATAGTACTTTACCTTGGATTTCACTAGAGCGAGAAGCTAAATCAGATAGAGCTGATGCTCTCTGGGATAAAGGTGTTAGTGGAGGTGATGCAGCTTCTTCAACCTTTTCTGGAATTTGGTGAGTATGCAAATACTTATTAGCAACATTTATTACCACAGCTCTCTGACTACTTGAGGGTATGGAAAAACTCCGAGAGACGGTAATGGGTGGAGTTGGAAGTGGAGATGCTGAACTTGATACAACCGGAGGAAATTTATTAGTTGTAGGATGCTCTGGATTCCTTAATCCTAAAGGAGCAGAGTGACCTACTCGAGAAGATTTTGTTGCCTTGCTGGTTTGATTACCAGGGGGCCTAGGAAGCTCATGTAGTTCACTTATCCTAGGTGAAGAAACAAGGGGAGGAGAAGCACCAGGAGATGCTTTTGGAGAGGAAGGTTGGGGCATCGGCAACCGTGAAAAACCCCCAGAGACAGGTTTTACAGACAATGGCTTATTAGTCAATGGACCTGAAAATGCATGCCTTTTTATTTTCTTATGATCAGAAGCGTTAAAAATATCAACTTGGGGAAGTGACTGTCCCTCTGTCGACGGACGTGGTAACTGGGCTGATGAAGTGTCACTGTTGCTTTCTTTGAGAATAGAGACTCTAGGGATGGCTGGTTCTGACAATTTACCATCAGCAAAATCTTTCCCGTTCTTTTTTTCATCCAAAGGAGATGAATGCCACAAATCATGCGAAGATGCACTTGCACTTAAGCGTGGTGCAGTTTTTGTTTCTTTGATGTTGACAGGTAAAGGAAGTACATAAGCATTAGGCTTTGCTGCAGATGATGACAACAGTTGTCTTACTTTTTCAGCTGGGTCAAATTTCTTTTCTGCAAATATTGGAGCTGAATAGCTGCTGACTCTTGGTGGATCTCTATTTGATACTTTAAAATCTACATGGCTCTTGTCTAAACTTGTCTACCAAAAGGAAAATTAATAAAAGATTAGAGGATGACCCAAGTCAAATTAGCGATACTTTTTCAGTTGATGACCAGCTAGACCAAGGCAATAATGAGAATTACATAGTCATTATTATTACATAGTCATTATTATAATGCTAGACCAATATCCATAAATTAGGTGTCAAATAATCTCAGTACTTTGTCAAAAAAAAGAAAAAACTTTCAGTACTTATCCTAAATATAGAGATTTTGTTTTGAAATATTGTAGTCCTAAGGGAGTTGAGGAGCTTATTTACCTGGATTTCACTTTACAATTAATTTAAGATTTAAATGGGAGTTTCAAATTGGATAATCAAAACTTTAAAGAATACCTCTGCAGTTTCAGTGGTTGAAGCTCGAATGTTTGAACGGTCTGATTCTTCCACCTGCTAATACATAAGCAATGATCATAACAAGTTGAATCATTAACTCAGTTTTTGAAGAAAGAAAAAGTGATAGTAAGCTTTTGTGTTGGAGACATGGAGTAAGATAGCATCTATAGTTGTAAACAGGTCTAACATAACCACAGTGAAATGCTTCTGTGATATTCCTTTTTAAAAGGTAAGCAATAAGCATTAAACAAATTCAATATGCACCTGGGCATTAAAAACCATCATACAATTATGAGTAATATTGAGTTTCTACCTCTGCTGAGTTTGGCGATGTGGGGACATCCTTGTTTGATCTGTAGTTAAAACTCAACTCGCCGCCTTCGGTGGCCTCGTACTCATACTCATTCCCATCATATTCAAAACTGCCTTCACCATCATCATCTTCAAGGCCACTGAATTGGTAATCAATATGTTGCAACTCGGCAACCATCCTAACATGTGGCTCAACGGCCTCCAGTGATTTAAGTCCCTTCCGGAAGAAATTCAACTATATTTGAAGTAAAACAAGATAAAAAGAAGTACATCAAGACTAGACCAAAAAAAGGATCTCAAAGATTTGAATGAGAAAGGTCAAAAGTTTAACAAAACCTGAGCAGCATGGTGGCGAGCGGCTTGTGTTAGGAGACTACGTGACTGGCCTTGTTTCAGGGATTTTAACCGAAAAGCACAGAGTGTTGCTTCCTCTTCATATTCATCGTGAGCAGCTTTCAAATGCTGTGAAGTTATATTTTCACCCTTACCACTTTTTGACTTCCCTTTTTCTTTCTGTTGGGCAATCATGTATTCATAAACTTCTCTGAAAGCAATACAGAAGATTCAGGAAATATTCACATGAGGATGAGGCACAGAAAACTAATAGCAGCTTTATAAGTATAGACCTTTTTTCATCACACTGACGCTTCATGTCCTGCATGATGAATCGAAAGAAAGTAAGATGTAGGAAAAAGTTGACTCTTTAAAACACAATTATGAAGCAGCAAACTCAATACATTTTCAAATTTATTTACTACTGCCCTAGGCAAGGCAATCTGTTTAATTCCAAATCAAAGAGGACATAGTTTTTCGTGTCTCAAACTTGCGCTTTGTAGACAACTTTATTATGTTTGAAAGCCAAGCATAAAATTCGAGAATATCAAAATAGTTCAATATCTAGATCTATCTTCCTGGGTATGCTCTATTCAATATCTCGTAAAAGTCTAAGTGCCACCGTTACTTGCCACTGTCCTCTTCTTTCATCATTCTTTAAGTTCTACAATTTTGTCATTCCGCTTCAATCTCCACTATTATTGTAAATATCTACCCTCAAATCCCTTATACACAAACTTAATGCCTAATAAACCACCCAGCGATCAACTACAAATGTATGAAAAGCATAATAAATCCTCCACACATTACTAACTAATGGACGCATGTATTATATGACGAATAATGCCAGCAACACTCATTTTAACACACTTTCCAGCACTCACTCTCTTATCAGATGAAATATATGATACAAGTAGGTCCCACTATGTTATGTGGCGTCCATTTTCAATGTGGTGGAACCCACATGTATTTCACCCAATAAGAGAGTGAGTGTTAAAAATAGTGTGTTAGGATGAGTGTAGCTAGCATTGCTCATTATATGACACTTACTTGGCACCATAAGGTTACAATCAATATTCCACAACTTACTCAAATAAAGGGGGAGGGGATATAAGTCTTGCGAGATTCATTCAGGATTATATTCATGAAACAACAGCAAAGAAAATTATACAGTTTTACAAGAAACCAAAACAGCTATTTTTAATTGTTGAAAATTCCGCCTTGATTGTGGTCCGCCCTTAGCCGCCTAATTGCGGCAATCACTGCCTTCATTGCAGCCTTCAACACCTTCATGGTGTTGGCTTTGAGGGGATGGATTTAGTCCCACAATGCTTAGAGATATGTCCTGTGTAGTGTTTATAAAGCTTGGGCAGCCCTCACCTTACAAGCCGGTTTTGTAAGGATGAGTTAGGCCTGATATAAAATCTAAGAATAATGTTATACGCAGATGTAAGTATCTACCCATTAAACCAGATACAGAGACAACACTTAACCAACCGGACAGGGACGGATCCAGAACTATATCAAACGCGGGCCGAAATTTTTTTATCATAAATTTTATATAAAATAAATTACAATAGTTATGTAAGAAAATAAAACAAAATAGTTCAATAATATATTATTTTAGTATATATTAGATTATTAAATGTTACGCAATATATGCATATATATATATATATATATATATATATATAACCACTGGTTGCCCTCCCTTAAATCCATCCCTGCAACCAGTATATGTCACCAACAATATACATACTGATAATGTAAAAGGATCATACTCTAGTACCATTTTCCCCTGAGGCAATATATATTCCATGCATTACAATGAGACCCTGTGCATTATCTTTTGTTAATTGTATATATGTTGTTTTTAATGATAGAACACCACATTTTCTAGTAACAGTCATTTAGTAATAGCTACTAATAAGTAAAATAAAGTTGAAATACTGAAATAAATTAAATGGGGCAAAGACGGAATGCGAAAAGAGTATACATATATGCATTAACCATTGGGTGTGCTTTAAATAAACAAATTTTATAAATAGAAAAGTACATAAACATACCTCAACAGTTCTTAGTTCATTAAGAAGAGACTCCGATGGTCTGGTTATGGTCAGTGCTACATGAGAACGCTGTGGAACAGAAGGGATAGAGTCATCATAAAAGTTTTTGTAAATGAACAGCACTTCAAGAAGAAAATCAAAAGGTTGCGCCCAACAAAAGCTTACGTAGCCATCAACAAGTTTCTGAAGGTCAAGCTGCACATTTCCAAGCATCCCCAAAACTTTACCTGCATACAGTTCATAACAACTGTAGCAACAACTAAACATGATTTAAATCAACTAGCATAAAAGCTAGGTAATTTAGATATGGAAGTGACGAAAAATTTACCCACTCACCACTCTCTTCATCATCATTTAAGGCAGTTTTCTCCAATAGACAAGTACCCATTTCTTGCAATGACTCCGAAAATTCTGGAATATGTATCACAACAAAGATACCTTAAGAGACTTTAATTTCTCAAGGCAATAACTGATCAGGAAAAAAAACGCATGAAAAATACATTTTTTTTAATGGCAAATGTTAGTATGTTAATTGTTATGTTAGTTCTTTTTCTCCTTGCCAGGACTTAAACCCTTGACCGCCAACACCTTAACCCTTAGCTCAAACCAGTTGAGCTAACCAACCCCCCCCCACACACACACATGAAAAATACTATTAACTACATTACATAAAGATCCAGTTTAGATAAACTATTCAAGTACTTCCAGAAAAATAAATATTAAAATAATTATGCAATAACAACAAGTATTTTAAACAACAGCTTCCCATATAAGTTGAAATTAGATTCTGCATTTCAATATTACAGAAGCTCTCATTTAAAGTGAGGAGGCAGGGGCACGGCTTAAGAGGTCACGGATCTTGAAAGAGAGAGGAGTGATATCACAGGCTACAGAGACGTGGCAAAGCTTAGAGGAGTGCTCAAAATTGGGAAAATATACATAATGGGAAAGCTAAAGTTTATCCCAACCAAGTCCCAAAATCCAGCCCAAAACACCTCTTCGTCAAGACACTCAAACTCAGTAATCCACAATCTCACAAGCTTGATCAGCATTTTCATCATGGGCTGTTTTCCAAATATGTAATGGACAGAAATGCTGAACTTTGCCCGTAATGCAGAAGACCATGCTGATCATAGACTACGGCAATTGGAAATGTAAATATATATCTTATATTGTTGGAGACATTATATTTAGTGTTAAATGCAAAAGTGCTAAATCTCTTGAGGGATAGCCTTTCCCTCCATTGTGGTCTTACACAGCTCGAGGGATCAGAGTCTCTGCACTAAAGCACAGAGGATACCCGCTTCATACTAACAAAAGAAAAAAAAAAATCAATTGCAGACACATTCCAAACAACCGTTTAGTAAGAAACAAAAAATTGTTGCTACCATATGGACATCTGTTTGGGAGCACCCACTGAACATGAAAACAACCAAGCTCCAATAAGTGATTTGCATATTTGGAAACATACATGAGGAAAAAATGAAGATCCAATTCCTAAGTATTAACTAGCTCATATGTGAGGAAAAAGGGGGAACAAAATGAGTCGTTAAGGCCTAGCTCAACTGACAATACCTAGATATTGTTAGGCTGGACACCTTCACCCAGGTTCGAACTCGGAACCTCACAATTGTATGCACGAGTTTTAGGTGGTGTCCGTAACTTCATCTACAGACACAAAAAAATGAGCTATCGACAGAAAATCGAAGATTAGATCTTACCATACGCGCTGTTTTCAGTAGCAGCAGCTGCAGCAAGCAAGCTATCATAACAATCTCTCATCTCTTGCATATACTGCAAAATTAAAAACATAACTCATAATGCCACTAAAATTAATAAAAACCCGATCAAAACAAATTAATACTACACATCTTTCACAAATTTCAACATAATACCCTTCAAATTACAACTAATAGATCACTAATTCAAGATTAAAACCATAATTAACAAATTAATTAATAAATAAAGTATTTATACAACTAAGCATGATTTCAGGGATTCTAGATCAAAACACAAATTATAACTAAACAGTAACAAAAATCAATAATCAATAATCAAAATTAAAACATTAATTAATTAAGAGCAAAATTGATGGTTCAATCACAAATAGTAACATCGTAACGGAGAGAGAAACGGAAGAACCTTAGCAGCGAGAGCGAGTTCATCGACCTTAACGGAAGGAAGAAACTCCTTCTTTTCTTTTCCAACGGTTTTGTGAAGTGCAATTCTCTTCAATTTGTTAAAGGACTTCATTTTCGAAAACCTAGCTGTGAAACGACACTGAGATGGAACAAAACGGCAAGGAAAGTGAAATTGTTCAGAGTGTTGATTATGGTCAAAGAAAGGGAAGTGAGGTAGATCAGAAAAAGAAAGAGAAATGTAAATGGGAACGAAAAAGAATCACTCTAATGTTATGCTTCTAAGCACAGTGTAGAACTCGCACGTTTCACTACACGTGTGAACACTTTGAGAGAGAAAATGGGGTTGATAATCTCGAGTTCGATCCAAGATTTCGATAAAATATAACTGAAAAATTGTTCAGGATTTAAACTAAGATTTTCGTCATTTCCTTTTTCTTTGAACTTATTAATCATTTGAACTTAACTGTTTTATTTTTGCAAAATCATCTTTGCTTAACTTCTATTCTACTTTATTTCATTTGACCAAAAACGCTAACATAGTTGGGACGAACTTTACATTATATATGCAAAGATAATTTAATTGTTACCGACGTTGACTTAAACGGAGATTGAGGTTTGACTCTCAAATTTTTTTATTTATTCATGTAGTTATTAAATTTTTAACTATTACATTGCTTAACAAGAAAACACAATAGTTAATTTTTTTTGGAAAACATGTATCTTTTGTTTTTTTGTCGAATAATCTTGTAATTATAAATCAATCTTTAAAGTGAATAAGTAAAGTGTTGAGGTTCGAACTTCAATCACTGATACGTACTACATATATTATGGAATGCCGTTGCAAATTAAGTTGAGATCATGATGACTTTTCTATTGTGTTTTAATGCAATCAAAAATTATAGGCTTAATTACACTTTTGGTCCTCGTGTTTTGGCCTACTCACGAAATTGATCCTGCCCTTTTAAAACAGAACAAAATGGTCCTTCAATTATCATTTTTGTTGCATTTTTCGCCCTACCTCCTATTTTCAAACTCCAGAAACGCAGAGAAATGACAGTTTTAAGCGGTTTTAGACCTACCCCTATGCTCAACCATGAAATCAACAAGGAATAAAACATGTGGGTACAAAAAATCTATTATATTCATCACACTAACCAAAAAAACCCTAACTTGAAACATATCTTAGAAATTATGGTTTTTTTGGTTAGTGTGTTGAATAAAGTGGATTCTTTGTACCCACGTGTTTTATTCCTTGTTTATTTCATGGTTGAACATAGGGGGTAGGTCTAAAACTGTCATTTCTCTGCGTTTTTGGAGAATAAAATGGGGAGTAGGACGAAAAATGCAACAAAAATGATAATTAAAGGACCGTTTTGTTCTATTTTAAAAGGGCATGACCAGTTTCGTGAGTATGCCAAAACATGAGGACCAAAAGTGTAATTAAGCCAAAATTATATTGTGTTTTAGTATTATAATGGTAGTATCATATTATATATTATTTATTTATTTATGATATAAATATGGTAGTATCCTGGTCAAACAAATAATGCTAGTATCACATTAAATGCCGTTATCATTTTCTCTTCTTTCTTGCTTTTATTTTATTTTTTGGTCAATTTCCTTTGGTTTTTTATTTGCAAAACTATGTTTTCATTCAACGCTAATTTTTTTTTTCTTTCTAATTTTGTTTGAAGGCTTTTTTTTTAATAGTAGTATATTACTATTTTTTTATCATATTAATAAAAATTAATTAATCTTTTAAAAAATCAACTAATATGTATTTAAAAACGTTATAAGTTACATTTAAAAATCTTGTTTGACCAAAAAAAATCTCGTATTTATTTTCTTGATAACCAACAGATAAAAAAAATTGAACGAAGGTAACAACAAACAGATAGGCTTTGTTTGTTTCTACTAGCACTAATGCAGACACACGTTTGCCCCGAAACCATTATTTTGAAACTTTTTTTTTTTGTCAGGCTATTTTGAGCTTTTTAAAAATCATGGTAATTGAATATTTAGGCGCGGTATTTGTGCTCCCACCACCAAACCAAACAGCCACATAATGGGTAATGTTTCGATAGATATTATAGCAAATATCGTATTTACCTAGAAAATTGTTCTGAAGGTAATACCAAGGTAATCAAAACCGAACCGGTCATTGAACCGGTGTACCTATGGGTTCGAGGTTTTAAGGTCGAACCGGGGTTCAACCGGGGTCGGACCGGTTTTCATTATTTACATATATATTTAAATAATATATATAACAAAATAGTAATAAACAACAAAAAAATGCATAATATTTCTCCAAAAAAAATATCTATTATTTACAGTTTCACTTGTACAATTAAAAAAAACATAAAAATGTCATGAAAGTTGAATCTAAATCAACCATCAAGTTCAGTAAAGTAAAACAAAATAACAGGTCAATCGTTATAGTCATCGAGGCTTGTTGCTCCATAATCAATTATGACACTCGGAATGACAATATCTTCAACACCATCATCTCCATCAACACCACTGTCTTCATCAACTTGAAACTCCATAGTATCAAATTGATCGTCACCTAATTAAATAACAAACAAATGGATCATAACCTTAATTATTCATTAACTTGAAAATATATTTGTTATCACTAAATAAAATATCAACCTTGATTGTTTCTCAATGAATCACCAACAATTGGAATCGCATTATCACCACGATAAAGAAGATTCTCAATCTCATCAATATCAAGTTCAGGAGGAGCTTCTTCATCCTCAAGCACCCAAAAATCAACTATGTCAATAGATTCATAATCAATGGGATCGTAACATAACTTCTTTGGTTTCCACCTACGATAGAAATAATCAAAATGAGAATCTCATTCTACTATTTTTTTTTTTTAACATCAAAATATTATTAAAAAAGTCATCCCACAAAGAAGGTGGGAAAGGCTAAAGTGGCATAGGGGCCAAAAATTCTTACAGCACCAGAAAAATCCAAAAGGGCCTAACACAAAACAGGCACCCAACACACCTAATGAAAATCAAACCCACAAGGCCAAACACAGAACAGAAAAATAAACACAGCAGCAGCACCTGTCAAACGCCCTCAAATGACAGTAAATGTAGAAACAGAAGGGCAAAAACACGCACAAAACCCGGCATTCCACACTGCCTTATCTACATCTCAATCTACTATATATAACTTAATAAAGAATACAATATATGTGACTTTATAAAAAGCAATAATACCTGTTTTGCAAACGCAAGTTATAAGCAACATAGACAAGATCATTAAGCCTTTGATGCTCAAGTCTATTCCTTCTCTTTGTATGGATACGTTCAAAGACGCTCCAATTTCTCTCACACCCCGATGATGAAGAAGTCTGACTAAGAATCCGAATTGCCATCTTTTGCAAAATTGGAGCACTGCCCCCACACAATTTCCACCATTCGGCTACAAAAAAAATGCATTTTAATTACATAAAAGAGACACCATGACATTACAGTAACATTACATATCAAAAGACACAAAATAGACAAAAGAGACAAAAAGTAATTTATTTAAAACAACCTCTCAATCAGATTAGCACAAAAAGAGACACAATGACATTACATAACAAGCATGGAAAATTAAAACTATAAGTTAGTTAGTGCTCACCAGGTTCTAATGTCTTCATCCCATTAATAGCACTTTCCCGACTGAAACTACCTTTCCGATCACGATACACTTGAATCTCTTGAAGGGCTTTGGCAATGTCCGGACAAATTGATTTTATTTCAATTAACTGAAGAAGTGCTGCTGTAACCCTATCCTTATCATCAAAGTTATCACCATAAAGGCACCGAGGATTAAGAAAGTAAGAAGATGCATGAAGATTGTGTTTGAAGTGTTTATCCCACCTAGCCTTGATTATATCTGTGTATGGTTTATAGGCTGCCTCCTTTTTCCTAAACATTTCTTGTATGGCATTCTTTGCCCTCCGCATGCCCTCATAAACATAAGGCATGGAAGGAACTGCATCCCCATCTACAATTCTTAGGAGTTTTATGATCGGAGCCATAAGCTTCGCAATCATAAAACAGTCACTCCAAAATTTAGAATCCAACACAATATCACTAACAATTTTCCCTGCTACAGACTTTGCTAACTTATGGGTAGTAAAATGTTTGTCCACCATTAAAGCTTGTAAATCATGTTTGTGATCAAACAAACTTTTTAATGTAATGAAAGTAGTAGCAAAACGAGTAACTCCTGGACGAACAATTTCTTTCCAATCTTCCCTTTTTCTTAACCAAGACAAGAATATAATGTGATTGTAAACAAACACAGTCACCTTTGAAGCCTTCGATGCAAGCTCAGCAACATGAGGCATTATAGATATATCCTTCAAGAGTAGATTCAAACAATGGGCAGCACAAGGAGACCAAAAAATTGACTTATATTTATCATGGATCAATCGACCAGCAGCTGCATAATTGGCTGCATTGTCTGTCACTATATGAACAACATTTTGATGTCCCACCCATTCAATAACTTCAGTAAACATGTTACATAATGTTGGGGCATCCTTCACTACAGCTGATGCATCAATCGACTTCACAAATACCATACCTTCATGACAATAAACTAGAAAGTTTATCAAAGTTCTATGCTTTTGGTCGCTCCACCCATCAGCCATGATTGTACAACCATTCTTAGCCCATTTAGATCGATAACTTTCAACAAGTAACGAACACTCTCTCTTGCAATCTCCCAACAGGTTAACCCTTAAGTCATGATATGTTGGAACTTTGAAACCTGGACCAATAGCAGCAATTGCATCTGCGGCAGCTTGGAAATATGGTGACTTTATTGCATTGAATGGAATGTTTGCATCAAAAAACCATCTAGCAATAGCCATCTTAGCTTTGTGTATTGTTTGCTTACTAGACATTACACTTTTTAGCGTTGGTTGGGAGCCTGGAGTTGTCCTTGGAGCAAAGAAACTTTCAATTTCACCGGTGGCTTTTCTTTTTTTAGAAATCACTTGGCTAGGTTGAACCACATCTACTTCTTCCTCGTATGCATCATTGAGATCAGAAGTGTTCTTTTTTTGCATGTTATTCTTTATTATCTGGATGAATTGATGACGAACATCATGAGGAACTTTCTTACAAGCAGCTATGTTACCCTTTATTCCTGCAAGATGAAACTTCATTCTACATATACCGCCTCCTCTATATTCTAACAAGCAATGGATACAAGTGAATACATTAGATTCACCTTCCTTCCTGAATGAAAAATGCTCCCATGCCGGATCAGTTTTCCCGCGGCTTGGAGCAACAGATTCTTGTTGTGTAGCACTGGCATTGGTGGATAAATTAGGAGCATTACCGTCTGTTACTTCCTACAATCACAAGTATATTTGATTAATATCACTAAACAGTAAACAATAATCACATATAATAAATTAGTTCTTTAAAAGAATGAGTATGAAGCTTAGCCAAGTGTATCAGTGTATATATCTGATGAGATAAATAATATGAAGTTGAACCAATATTTTCACATCATGGTACAAAAATTAGTGATGAACATCATGATTGTAAATTAGAAAAAATAAAAAACAACATCAAAATTAGAAAGAAATATTGGTTCAGCTTCATAAACAAACAAAATTATGAAGAAATAAACAATAAATAAACATAACATTATGATTTGTGATGAGCATGACCAAAACAAATTAACAACATCTAATGAGAAGAACAATTAAAATTCTGGGTGTTGAAAGTTGAAACAAACAAAATTAGAAAGAAATAAAAGTAAAGAAATAAAGAAAAAACCACCTGAGAAGGAGGAGACATTCTCAAATCTTGAAGAAGAAATCGAAAAGATGTCGGTGTCGTTGGAGGGAGAGACTCCGCCGTCGATGGAGGGAGAGAGCGCACAGTCAATTTGCGGAGGGAAGGTGGGTCTCGTACTCTCGTTGATGGGTTTTTGTAGTTACGGTGACAGAAAACTGAGAAACACCAACGTTGAAAATTGAAGCTTTGAGATGATCGGAGAACCGCCGTAGAAGTAGAACGGCAGAAAATCGGAAACGGAAGGTTTGAAAGTTACGAGTAATCGAATATATCCAGAAACGCGGTTGAACCTGCCAAACCGCGCGGACCGCCGGTTTCCCCGGTTTTTCCCGGTTTTTACCCGGTTCGACGGGTTTCTGGCCGGTTCTGATTAAAGAGGGTTTTAGGGGTCTTTCGGACCGGACCAAGGTCCGGTTCCCGGTTCGACCGGTCCGACCGGCCGGTCCGGTTCGGTTTTTACTACCATGGGTAATACTCTTCATTCTTTGATATATTTATCTTAAGAAAATAATTATCTGAGGGAAAGATGTACAAATAACCATTTCTAATAGTTAAAAACCATTTTGTCAAAGAAAAAAAGATAAAAACCAAATACTAGCTACGCACAATAAATTAGGGTAAATCAATGGTTTTCTTAATAATCCAAAAAGAAAAAATGTGCCCAAAATGTAGTATATTACAAGATAAGTAAATTTGACATTTATCATGGATCCACTTCAATTGCCACACTTCATTTGCATTTTGGAGGCAACAATCCAAGTTCTTGAATACCTTTAAAATATCTCGGGATTCTTTTTGCAACCATCATTTAAGATTTCAGGATTCCCCACTCACACTTTCGTCTTAAAGAAGAAACATTACCCATCCACAAAGAAACCAACGACATTTTCATCTTCAAACATTACATTTTTCAGAAAACTTGAAGCAATTAACATAGACCTAGATTCCATTCACAACAATCTTCGTGTGGGAGGCCCGTCGGACTTTGGGAACAATGACGAACATCAATGAAAGAGATGAGAAAGAAATATTATGACAGAACGATGAAGATGATGATGTAGTATGATGACGATAATGAATTATGATTAAGAATGAAGATGTAGTAGAAAGATCGGTGAAATGGCGCAACTGAATAAAGAAACTAGGGCTGAGAGAGTAGATAATTTCAACATTAGTAGTATGTATATGGTGTTTGTGTTAGGTTGAGTTGGCAAAGTCTAAAATTATTTTGGCCTAAGGGTGTTAAACCATGTTGGCCCAATATTTTGTAACGAGTGTACAAGTAGGTTATGATTATTAATATCGGTGTTAATTCCTTCACCCAGAACCACCCATACTAACCCAACACAAGTTGTTTCTTTCACCCATCTACTCGCTTAACCCGATTTGATCTGACAATTGTTCTTTTTTTGCTCACGGGACAGTCGATTTCGAATAGATCAAACTCATTTGTCAAGTCCTATTTTTTTGTTATATCCCAATTAACGAGCAAAAATTTAAAAATTAATACGTTAACATTTTTTGTTATTAACGAATCAGCTCGCTAACCCGTCAAGAGGTGGGAAGGAAGTTTCAACCCACCTACCTAAGTTGGCTTCCCTGCACCGCTACACCTTAGGCGAGTTGATGGTGATGTGGGTCAAAATAAAGTGGATTAACATATTTTGCCGCCCCCTACTTGTTGGAGAGTCGAAAGAGTGTCAGGAAGAACAACGACCTAAATGATCTGGACCACCAACAAATTTTGACAACACTTATCCACTTAATACCTTAAAATGTCGAATATATGAGTCACATATCTTACCTATCTTTCATTTAACATATATCTCTCTCCTTAAAATGATTTTTTTTTCTTTGAAGGCAACCAATCATATCAACATAACTTTGTGAACTAAAATTGTAATTAATAACAAGAATAATTTTGTTGTTATGGAGTCTTATAAAAATTCCATCAAATCTTCTACATATATATAAACATCACATGTTGTGTTTTTCTTTTGTTAATCTTTGTTAATATCTTGCTCTTATGTAGATTTTGCAACTATTTTGTTGAGAGAACCTTCAGCGTAAGACTGAGTGCTAGAGTTGTAGCAAGCAAAGTTAAGAAGATTCCTTCTCCCTCCTCTCGCCTTTCCCTTATGCATGGCATTTCTAAATCCTCCTCGTCCTCTTCTCTCTTTCTTATCAGGTTCCTGTTAAAAAGGAATAAAAAACAAAGTTTAACCAATTGGATAGAATAAAACACAAATATTTCGGCTTGTGTATTTCTGTCTATCTTTCTATCTATTTATCTCATAAACAAAATCTCGTTGTTTGAGTTATCTTAGAAACACAAGTCTTTATTCAATATGCATTTTTTAAGAGGATATATACACCTAGATCTTAATTAAAAATTGAGCTCAAGGCCAAATAGTCTTCTTCCACTTTTTGATTATGAATAAACAAATTTGATTTTAAATTAAGCTAAATCAAAAAAGTGAGTCAATTGAAGTGCATGACAATGTAATTTAAATTCAAGTGAGTCATCGCGTCGTGTAGGTTCCACATAAATTTAATGAGATTCATTTAAATTTCAATAAAAAAAAAAATTAGCAAATTTTTCAATCAATAAGATAGTTTGTATTGAAAAAAGTGTTTTAGAAAAACAAAAGGAGACAAACAAGGTACGAAACCCATGACCTATTATATACCTTGCTGGAATGACTACTTTTCTCATTTCCTGGTTTTGCTGAATCTTCATCACCTAGAAAATGAACCAACGTTAAATCCATTGACAATGTTATATAAATCAATATCTAATTAACAATTATCACCAATAAAGTTTAGGAATCTTAACCTAAACAAACTAACATAATTAATCATATGAAATTAAACAGTTGATGAAAATATAATTAAAAAAAAACACATGACAAAAGCCATACTCACTACTACTATTCTTCATGCTTTCTCCAGATTCAGTATAATCATTAGAATCTACCATAGAACTTCTATCCACAGAATCATAATCAGTACAATATTCTCTAAAACTTGGTGATCCAGGTCCAATAAAATCATCCCTATAATTATTATTGTTATATTTCTTGTTGTTGTCTACAATGGGCCGTGGAACAGCGGCATGTTGATGACGTAATCGACCATTGAAACGACATCCAACCTTGGATGCATTATTTGAGTCCATAGTTGAGATGCCACAACCCATGATGTATATAAGGACTAGGAATTACGAAAAGATCAAATTAGGAGGGTAAAGAGAATTGAAGAATTGGGTTAACAATAATAGGGATTGTGAATGCGACATATTAACATTAACAATATATATTAAAAAAGAAAAAACAGAATAACAAAGATTTTGTTAATTAATGAGAATGATGGTTAGGGTTTTGTGTTTGCAATGCAATGTGTGAGCTTGCATGTTTGTTTTGCTGTGTAATTATCTGCTAATTTTCTGAGTGTATATCATGCATATGGTTTATTGGCCTCATCTTCATCCTCATCCTCAAAACGAGAAAGAAAAAAAAAAATACAAAATAGGAAAACGAACAAATGTGAACAAACAAACAACCATTTATGTTTTTTTTTCTTGTTTAAAGAGAAACAGAAGAAAACCATAAAAATTGGCCACTAAATTGATTAGCAACAAAAAATAGTGGTCGAAAAAATAACGAAGTTACAAAGTTTATGTGGTTATTTTTAAAATAAATTATTTTATTAGGTAAAAAAGAATATAATAATAAATATATTAGTTTAAAACAGTGGTAAAATAAAAAGGAAGATAAAACTAAAAAAATTGAAAATTATAGAAAACTTGATTTTATTGTATGTTCTTGGAAAATAATAATAATAATAATAATAATAATAATAATAATAATAATAATAATAATTTGTATTGAGATCCTCTAAAAAAATTGTAAATCTGACCAAAATAAATAATAAATAATTGTATTAAGTTTTATACTCAGTGACATTTTTGTAATTAATCTTTTACAATGTGATGTCAAATGTGTGATATATTGATTAGTTTTTTTTTTATAGAGTGATGTCAAATAAATATAAGGTTATCTAATGTGAACAGTGAACCCAGTCCCTCCTATTTTTAATAATTTTTTTTAATTTAAAAAAAAAATAAGGTAGCCTAAAATGTATCATGGCCTATCGAATATTTTGATGTTATACTGATGTGAATAATTAAGTTATTCATAGGAATTTTTGCTTATGAGTTTGAAATTGGAGTAGAAAAGCTTGTAGTTTCGTTTCTCCTCTAGTGATTCTTTGTACATGGCGATTATTGCTCTTTAGTATTTGGATTTGATCTGAAATCCATGTGTTAAATGAAGGGATTTCATCTCCTTTTCAATTACCAACATATCAATATGGTCATGTCATTTGTGAGATATCATATCATAAAGTGCTTAATATTTTGATCACCTAAGTCAAACATTTAAGGATTTTGATCTTGAATAATCATTACCTGCCTATCTTAGTCTCAATAATTATGAGTGATATTCGTTGTCCAAATAATTGGGAGGATTAGAAGGGATTGTGTCTCCTGGAAGAGCAATATAAAAAGTGTGTCGTGGGTGGGTAATGTTCAAACACAACCTTACAACAATTCAGACTCTCATACAAAAAATAAAATCCTAACATTCCCATATTCATCATCCTTTTTGTCATTTCTCTCGGTGTCCTATGTGCTTTAGATTGGAACTGTACTCGGGCTACCTAATCCTCGACAGTTCCAACTTATACAATTTGTTCTTCAAGGTAGGACACACCAATCCTACAATTGTATAAGTTGGAATTGTCGGGTATAGGTAGCCGGAGGATCCAGACCTATAATCCAAATATTCATCATACTTTATGTCATTTCTCTTGGTGTCCTAGGTAATTTAGATTTGGAACTGTACTCGGGCTACCCAGTCCCCGACAGTTCCAATTTATACAATTCGTTCTTTAAGGTAGGACACACCAATCCTACAATTGTATAGGTTGGAGTTGTCGGGGTATAGGTAGCCGGACCTATAATCCAAATATTCATCATCCTTTGTGTCATTTCTCCCGGTGTCCTAGGTAATTTAGATTTGGAACTGTACTTGGGCTACTCAGTCCCCGACAGTTCCAACTTATACAAATTGTTCTTTAAGTAGGACACACCAATCCTACAATTGTATAAGTTGGAATTGTCGAGGTATAGGTAGCCGGAGGACATTTCTAAATATAATTTGTGGTGTGCAGTTTTGGCAGCATGGACTTTGGACTCAATTTACACAAGCTCTGAATACAAAATACAGAGATCAGGGAAACTATGTTTAATATTTTGCTGGTTTTGAGTCAAAGACATCAAGCAATCTTCTTCTGTACTATGGTCCATTTGTAAGCAATGAAATCATCTCATTTTAAGAAACAAGCACTTGTTTTGTCTTGCTGTTTGTGATCGAGGAATGAATTTTCTATTTAGATGGCAAAATGCTTAGGAAATCCGCAGCAGAGAAGTTGTGCAGCATCAATTAGTCAGCACAGTTTGGAGAAAACCAATACAAGGTGCTATAAATGTATGTTGCATGCTTCGTTTTCTAGATGGAGAAACAATGTTTGCTACATTCATCCGGGACAATTATTTTGCAACGAGAAGCACAAATGTGGCTCAGCGCAAAGCATTGTTCTTCTCCAAATAGAACTAGAAGCAGAAGTCTAGAAGCAACTTGTTATGCTTTGAGTTGGCAACCCTTCTTCACCATCCATTGTCAAAGACAAACTTTTGTCAAATAATTAATCAGACTCACACGAAAAAGTCCCAATTTTGTTCATAGAATCATACTTGAAATTTTTGTTTTGGGGCATCTTGTTCACCCTCTTACTTTTTTAAGTCGTTTTTTTATTATGAACAACTTGTTGCTTGATGTTTTAAGTTTTATTGTCTTGATTTTGAACTATTTTTTTTTTTCACTTTTCTTTACTTCAGATATTTGTGTCCTTGATTTTATAGAAATTGAAAACAAACAAATAATAATGTGGAGTTTAGGGACATGTTGGAATGAAGAGGTGCTCTACATTGTTATTAAAAATATGTGGCAAAATGAGCATACAAATTCAAGTACAATCTGAAAACAGCTTTGTATTGTTACCACTCCTTTGTTGTGTTATCAAGAAAATATTGGAGGCAATATACATTTATTTGCTTGGTACAATTTTCTACAAATGTTCGACGTTGTCGATGGTGAATTTACCACATAAAGAATGAAAATTGAATTAGATCACAAACTCAAAAATAGCTCCGATTTCTGGTTTTTGGTTGAAACAAAGCTTACCCTATTTTGAAGTTTATTATAATGTCTAATATAGAAGAAAGGGAAACATCTTCATGTTTTTTATTTGTATGCCAAAAAGCAGCTTTGAACTTTGACGTCTGTTTTCCCTAATACAAGGCAGCATATGAAACACTATTGAAGTGCTTCTGATTTAGCATTACTGGCTTATTGGTGCAGTTGCTAAATTTTTCCAGTATACATAAAGTATTTTTGAGAATGCTCAATCGCTTGGTATAATTGTCCAGTAGCTTGGTTGGATATGCAGTTAATCAATCCATTTGGATTATAATCATTTTTACACAGCTTATCGAAGGAAGCTAAAATATGTAACTACTAGCTTTCATTCTTAATTCTAGACATCAATATAACACCATTCATGTGTTTTCACCTAATTGTAATAGTGTCTAAAGATGAATGTTACCTGCCCCCATTTTAGCCATAATAGTTTATTTTCGAGACAAAGTAGGGTTGAGATTGATTATTGTCTACACTTCAAGCACTGTTTTCGATCACAGATCACGGAAAATAGTGGTTTGTTCAAATTCTGCTACCCGTTGACAACACTTACTTCAAGTCAAGAGGACTCTTGTATTGGAATTGGGTCCTTACTTGGCGTAGAAACCTTTTCGCTTGGGAGGAGGAGTTAGTTACTAACCTTATGGTTAGGATTGGGGATTGGAGGGTGTCTCATGAGGAGGACAGGTGGAAGTTGAGATTTGAGGATGATGGAGTCATTTCGGTAAGCTCAATGTACAAGGTGTTGGAGGGGTTGTTAATTTTAGAGGATGGTTTGAATCCGGTGGAGGAAGAGGTGTTTGGTTACCTTTGGAAAAGCCCAGCCCCGTCAAAAGTTGTGGCTTTTTCTTGGAAACTTCTTCGTAATCGGATTCCTACAGGAGAAATCTTGCCATTCAGAATTTATTGGATCCGAAAAGTTCGACCAATTGTGTTTTTTGCGATGCTTCGGTAGAATCTTCAACACATATTTTCTTGCATTGTAGTGTTATTTCTAAGAATTGGAGGAAAATCATGGGATTGACTTTGGAGAAAAATCATGGATTGACTTTGAATGTTGGAGTGGGGAAGCGAGAGGTAAGTAGATGCGGAAAGGGTTTTGGTTAGTTTGGCACGCAATTATTTGGGTGATATGGAAAGCTAGAAATGCAAAGATATTTGAGAATCATTCAAAAGATGTGGAGGAGATGGTGGAAGAGATCAAGGTGTTGTCTTGGAGATGGATGTTGATGAGATTGAAGGTTTTGCCTTGCCTATTTTACGAGTGGAATTGGGATCCTGAAGATTGCTTAAGAAGGTAGTATTTAAGGGGGGAGGGTCTGTGTTTTTCGAGCTGTGCTCTCTGGGTTGGTTCACAGCAGGTTTTGTTGGTTTTTTCCCCTATGCGGCTGTTCTGCTATCTGTAGTAGTGCTGCTGTCTTGGGGGGGTGCGGGGAGTGTTGTTTACTGCCTGGGCTTTTTCTGCTATCTGGCCTGGGAAGGGAGGTCTTTGCTGTTTGTGAGGCCTTTTTATGCTTTCTGGTCTGCTGTTTGCACCTCCCCTTTTTTCTGGTTTTTGGTGGTTTTTTTGTTAGGGTGTTCCGCCTATATACAACACCTGATTTATTTTTGTATTGTTGTTTTTGCTGGCCTTTACACTTCTTGTGCAGGTTTGGCGTGATAAAATTTTCCGTTTAAAAACAATGTTAATAACAAACTATTATTTTATCTTTTCTACTTAATATCTTAAGCTTTTCCTTTAAAAAAAATAGCTTAAGCTTATAGTATATATATATAGTTGATTCATATCACTTGCATTTCAACCATGTGGTTGGAGAGGAATTACTTAAAATTTCAATTTTTGAGAAAATGTGCACTTCTTAGTTTGCTATGTTAAACATGCTCTCTAACTTTGCTTGCATAAGATTGGTTTTGACCAACAACAATCCCTCTTCTAGTCACTATTATTAATCACATACATTATTTATTTAATGAACTTAAAATTCATGTTTATATTAGTGATTGGAGGGTGTATAAGATTGTGGTTGTTTTGTTCTCTGTCATCTATCTCTTTTTTCATTGGAAAAAAAACATTAATGCTCATTGCATTCTTGCATTATATCCTCTTGGTGTTGGCTCCTTTCTCAACTGAATTTTTTCTTTTTAAAGTGAAGATCTATATTGGCCATTCACAATTTTTGCGCGAGACAATTTAATCCATAATAAAAATAAACTCAAAATAGTCTAACATTTTTGTTGAAATTTGAGGCTTGAGTGATCCTTACAATATTAGCTTGTAAGGTGAGGAGTGTCTCATGTTTATAAACTCTTATCAAGAGTCATATCTATTTGATGTGGAGCTTGATTTTTTCCCAACACACGCCCTCATGACTTGCACTCTTGGCTTGGTGCGTGTATATAAATAGTAGATGGTCCGATTGATATGCCCTGATACCATATAATTCATAGTTGAGTCTAATACGGCCCCACAAAACCAACGTATAAGATTAGGAGTGCATATCTTTATAAGCTCTTATTAAGAGTCATAATCTCTTATTATCTCTATTATACCAAGTTAAGGACCGACTATATACATCATTTATTCATTCTTCTATGAATGAAAGTTTTTTGAAAAAGGTCAAAGTAATCTGAAAATTCATATTTTTAATGGTTTATGGTTTGCAGGAATGAAAGTTAAATGTAGGGCAAATATTTTTCTTTTCAATTTCTTCATTCTACTACATTATTCTACTTTTGCTTGTTGGGCCGGGCTATCTCTTCTTCTACATTATTCTACTTTTTTCATATAATTATGATATCATTGTTAATATATACTCCATTTGTCTTAAAATAATAGTCATTTAAAATTTTTGTACGATTTTTAATGAAATGAATAATTGTGTTGATTTCAATAGTAAAATTTCTATCATTTACTAAAATACTCTTATTAATTGTCGTTAGTAGAGTAATTAAGTTGGATTAAATTTAATAAATAAGGGCTTAATAGTGGGAAAAAAATAATAAATGTTGTATTAGTATTCAAAAGCGACAAATTATTTTGAGACTGAAATTTCTGTACGATTTTTAATGAAATGATTAATTGTGTTGATTTTGAATAGTAAAATTTCTATCATTTACTAAAATACTCTTATTAATTGTTGTTAGTGGAGTAATTAAGTTGGATGAAATTTAATAAATAAGGGATTAATAGTGGGAAAAAATAATAAATGTTGTATTAGTATTCAAAAGTGACAAATTATTTTTGAGACAGGGAAAAAAATACTAAAGAGACAATTATTTTGAGACAAAGGGAGTATATTACTGATTTCTTTAGGGGTTTATTGAATTTATTTATATTATCATCTTTTTTAACTATATTATTATATTTTTAGAATATATATATATGCGCGTATATATATATATATATATATATATATATATATATATATATATATATATATATATATATATATATATATATATATATATATATATATATGAGGGGGATATTTTGACTCCTAGAGTAAGTGTAATAACTTACTCCAAATCTTGACTTTTAATTGCAATTTTGATTAATGACTTAGAATAATTGATATGGTAGGCTTTAATTCCATTTTCTATTGTAGTCAACAATTATCACCATAAAATAAGAAAACAATAATTCTCATTTATTGATTTATTTTTTTTTTCACGTTAAAAGAATTTTTTAGGGTTAATGGTAAAATAAGCATCAAAGTTGTAATTTGACCACAATTTTTTTTCTTCACCCTTTATTTTTTTTACGCTAAAAAAAATGCATATATATTTTTTTTTAAAGAAAACAATTGTAAAATTTAAAGAATTTTATATTTATTCTTCTCTCTTTACTATTTTTTTACGACATATTTTATTTGGTTTCTTCATTATAACCCTGATCTTTTCTTATATTTTTTGTAAACACACATTTTTGTACTAATCTGTCACGAAAAAAAATCAATTGAGGAAGTAACCCCGTCTTTTCTTATATCCAATTCATTTACAATAATTGTATAAGAAATAAATAAATTGGTGTATTTTCTTATATAAATAACGACAAATTAAAATAATTATCTACATTTTAATTAGTTTTTGTGGTCATGAACATATATAGATGATGAAGTTATTTGAGAAAGAGTTCAGGAGTTCAACATAACAGTAAAGCAACATGTGAATCCAACATAACATAACAAGCAATGGGAGAATAACAAAAAAAAAAATCAATCAATTAAATGACAATTATTGTTTTCTTATTTTGTGGTGATAAGTGTTGACTACAATCTTGTCAAAAAAAAAAAGTGTTGACTACAATAGAAAATAGAATTAAAAGCTACCATATCAATTAATCTAAGTCATCAATCAAAATTGCAATTAAAGGTCAGGATTTGGAGTAAGTTATTACACTTACTCTTGGAGTCAAAATATCTCCCCTCTATATACACTTACTCTTGCATATATATTCTTTCTTTCTCCCGTTACTATTTTTTATACGACATATTATTTTTTATTTCTTCATTATAATTCTGATCTTTTCTTATGTTTTTTTGTAAACATACATTTTTGTACGAATTTGTCACGAAAAAAAAGACGATAAAGGAAGTAACCCTAATATTTTCTTATATCTAATTCATTTACAATAATTGCATAAAAAAATAAATAAATTTGTGTATTTTCTTATATAAATAACGACAAATTAAAATAATCATCTCCATCGTAATTAGTTTTTATTGTCACTGACATACATAGATGATGATATTATTTGAGAAAGAACTCAAGAATTCAACATAACATAAAAAATAAAATAAAAAACACGTGAATCCAACATAACATAACATAACAAGAGCTAAAAATTCAAAAACAAATTCGCAAAAATTCCAACATCGTAAAGAGGGTATATTTGGTCGCACGTTATGCCACTCAAATGCCTTGTAAATCACTATGTTGTGGATCCAAACATGGCCATAAACCTGCATTTGAACATAAGTAAAATTAGTTATTTTAATCATTAATTTAAATTAAATAATAAAGACAACATGTACAAATGTAAGAACACTTACCCACACATGTATTAATCATGATGAATTTTTATTTTAATGAAATGATTTTAATTTAACCCTCAAAAAATATTTAGCGTGAAACAAAAAAAAAAACAATGGAAGAAGAACAAAATCATGCAATTAAAAGACATTTATTATTTTGTTATTTTGTAGTGATAAGTGTTAACTACAATAGAAAATGGAATTAAAGCCTATCATATCAATTAATCTAAGTCATTAACCAATATTAGAATTAAAGGTCAAGATTTGGAGTAAGATATTACACTTACTCTTGGAGTCAAAATATCTCCACCTTATATATATATATGGGATAGGATCAAATGACACCATGGTGTCAAAATTAGTTTGACACCAAATCTTACCCATTCATTTCATTTAATCCAAAGGCTTAAAACTATCACCAAATTAATTAACATACATCAAATACTCTCTATCATCTAATCAAGAAACATATCTATCATCATTAATTTATAATCAAACAATCATGGCTGAAGCCAATATCACATGGTCATCATGTAGTGGAGCATGATTGGATTAATGGGGATTCTGACGTCTGTGAGTTTGATTTATTTGTGTTACAAAGAGAGCAAATTGGTGAAACATAGTACTTAGGAATCTTTCATACTTTGGTTGGAGGTTGTGTTACCAAATATTTGCAAGACAATTATTTTGACAAGAATTTCAAAGAGTCTCATTTGAGGAGAAAAGCCAAAGAAACACGGAAGAGAGCACACCTAGGTGCAACAAATTTCAGAGATGCCGATGAAACTTGCATCATAGGATCAACATTTGTGATTATAATAAATGGAAAAAACTCGTGCTTCTGCCCAATGAATATTGGAATGTCTGAGGTCAAGGTTATGTTTGGTTAGACAGGCTTCCAACGGAGTTGTATATGAATTTCTTTCGAGACAGAATTGGCTTGCCCAATTATAGATTTTAGTAGTATTTTTTTTTTTTTTTATGTTTTCTTTTGTTTTTTCTTTGAGGGTTTTGGTCTAGTCCCCCCTCTCTTTGTATATTTTTTCCCCCTTTTTTTAATAAAATTTTAGAGTTTGACGGGCATAGGATGGATGCTTCTCGAGATGCTAACCTAGTTGGGATGTCGGTGTGCCTCCTGATGTCTGTCTTCCTCCCTGCTTAGCAAAAAAAAAAAAAAAACATTCCATTTTTATTTCCCCAAATTTATTTGTTCCTCTTTTTTATTTCCCGAAATTTATAAATTTTCCCAGATTTCTATAATCATACTCAAACTTTTTTTCTAAACTTTTTTATAAAATGAATGGTTGAACTCATACACCTATGGTTGTTTGAGTCATCATCACCATCAATGATATTTCCCTGTCTTTATCTCATATACTCATATTTTTTTAATAATTAATTAAATTATATTAAAAAAAAAACTAACAAGCTCGACAAATGATTCTTGAATTGTTCATGCTAATTAGATTATTTTGTCACTTATAGGTCTAATTTTTTTTAGAGGACTCGTTGTGTCTCATGTTTAACTGAATTAAGATTTATCATGATTTTATAAAAATTATAAAGTTTGAGTTTGTGCTTATGGCCAAAAGAAAAAAATTAGGGGAAAATAAAAACGGTTTGAATTTACCCAAAACAAGAAGGTATTGTTTGATTATGAATCAATGATGATAGATATGTTTCTTAATTAGGTGATAGAGATTATTTGATGTATATTAATTAATTTGGTGATAGTTTTAAGCCTTTGGATTAAATGAAATGAATGGATAAGATTTGGTGTCAAACTAATTTTGACACCATGGTGTCATTTGATCATATCCCTATATATATATATATATATATATATATATATATATATATATATATATATTGTAAGATTTTGTTCTATGATCTTGCAATCTATATTTTTTTTATATCCAACCGATCTTAGGCGGGAACTCGAGTTTGACAATCACGCGATACTTATGAGCTTCTCTCATAATCCAACTTATTATAGCCTATGGTTTGTCGACGAAGGTTATCAAGTCCTTGTATCAAAAGTTTGTTTGACAAAGGTGGTCAAGAGGTGTGTCCCGTTGATATTGAGTGTCAATGGTGGTGTACGTGAATATGGATGAAAAACTTTGGCTTCAAGGAAAGTAATCTCAAATGAAAGGATTGACTCACATTTGATGGTGACATTGTTAGTATATCATGTGTGAGTAAGAGTTTTCACATCAAATGAAAAAGTGGATGTTGATCATTATTTAAGTGAGAGAACTCGTATATTCATTGCATGAACATTTCAGGTTAACATGTTATATATAAGTCACGCTTGCCCAAAATTCAATGCGATGATTTATCATATTCCCTTACGACCCTACAAATTAAAGCTTAGTTTTAATTCTTGAATTTTGGTTTTGTTTGCGAATGATGGTTAGTATTTGACTTGTTAACTATATGGTAAAATGAAAATAAAAAGCATGTTAAAGATGGGAATGGTTGATGTGCCATGATGGTTTATGGATGGCAATATAATAAGGGTGGAAAGGGGCCCTCTCTCTCTCTCTCTCTCTCTCTCTCATAGTCCTCTTTGTGATAAGTTAAACCTTTTGGTTGAGTTTTAAACGAAAAACTCCTGAATAACTTATGTTTGTTGGATATTTTTTTGTTGATCCTTTATTCTTTTGTGACCACAGTAATTGAGGATATAGTTTCAATAACAGTGCTATCCATTAACTTATTATTTTCAGTACAATTATACAACTGAGTTATTAATATTGAAAGTTAGCTCAACCAATAAGATTGAATTTCATTTATGCAAAATCATCAGATTTGTTTCAGACTGTTTTATTATTTCAGTATATTTAGCCTTTGTCAAATCATATTTGGAATATAAAAATGTTTTTCCCTTCACCTTTAAAAAAAAACGTTTTCCTTAAAAAATGTGGGCCAAGATAGTTAACAAGGTGGGTGTTTCTCTTTTTTTGAATGTGGAAGTAGGAGTTTTCATTTTTGCTATTTCTTTAATAAGAAAATGTTTTGTGCACATCTCATGTGAGTATATATATCTTAGTGCAAAAAGAGGAAAAAAAAAAAGATAATGATGTAATAGTTTGGTGATGTGATAGACAACGAGAAATAGAGGAGAAATGAAGTGTTAAATAAATGTATGCAATTTAGCGCTCTTTATTTATCATTGTTGTTCTTGATACGATGGAAATAGATTTAGGGTATGTATGATTGCACGTTTGGTGGCAAGAAATTGAGCGTTTGTGAGTTTACCAAAGTAAAGTTTATGTGATTTCTAGAAGCTATAAAATAGAGTTTCTGCGTTACTATTAGTTTTCATTGTGGTTTAAAAAAATGTGCCGCACATCCAAACATAAGCTAAAAACATTTTCAGCAACTCTCAAGGTTATAATGCAAAAAGTATATAAATATCTCGGTGAAGACAAGAATACAAATGTTGGAATGAATGTGTTTGGTTACATGAAGAAGTTAGATTATTCTTAATGGTGTGGCGTAATTTGTATGTGCAGTAAAATAAATGTACTGGGTTTTTAAACTAACTCCTACTCATATATCAAATGACATACTTAGGGATGGTTGTTGTTTCATTAAATTAATCTACTAGAACCGATGTGGTGTGCATAATGTGAAGATAATGAGAGAAAGATTCCTCTCTCGTTAGTCTTTTCCAAATTAATACTCTGCATAGTTTGGTTGTCAAGATTGATTTTACCTCTTTATATCAAAGGTGATTTTTTGGTTAGTTGGGTTGGAATATGTTTACTCGAATTAGTTAGATTTTGTAAGACCTAAGTTTGATTTGATTAAAAAATTCAACTGCTCTTTAGATATCTCAAATTGCTTTTGAGTTGTAAGTTCCGATCAGCTATTTTTATGTGTAAAATTCAATCCGATCATAACTTTCGATCGACTTTTTCAGTAAGGTGAGAAATTTTGGGGTACCAAAGAGAAACTATAAAAAATTCACGGCCGAGACTTGTAGTTTGTCAATGACATATTTATAAGTTTGAATATGACCTTTTCAAAATTTAGAGAATATGACTACCTATAATGTCACATTTCATTTCTAGTTTATAATCATATATGAATCAAACTAAAATTCTATTGATGTATAAATGGTCACTCCGATCACAACTTATGAAGAGTTAGGTCCTGACAAAGGCAAGGTTCATGCTATTGGTGGATCTAAAAATGTTTCTGCTGCAGCCAAGAAAAGTGCCCAAATTCTTAGCAAACTTTGGGTGGATGTGGTGGACACAACAGATGGCACTATGGACCTTGACACGGACCATGAAATGATACCTAAGTTCAGCAGAAAGTCAGGAAAGAGTAGCAGCTCTACAAGAGGCAAAGGCTCGGATGGCATCACAAGTAGTGAGCACATCCAAACTCGTTCCAAAAAGGTGTTATAAAACACAATCCTAAATATGCTTCTTAATATTTGTTAGTAGCTGGTTGTTTGCTTCTTTACATATTTGTTGTTTTAGTTGAGACTTATTTTAGCTGAATTTGGTCATAGTTGGTCAGTTTTTGTTGTAAAAAGGTTCAGGCATCTCCTCATTTGCAATTTAATTTTCCTAGCTTTGATAAAAAAAAAAAAAACCAATCACGTTGGACTCTTGCTAAACCATTATATTTTATTATTATTTTTAATTATATTAATAGTGTTATTTTAAAAATATATTACATTTTTATTTTTTAGTCATTATATATTATTTTTCTCATCGTAGCTTATTTGTTTTAATAGTATAAACTTTTTACCAACATGTAGTTGGTCCAAGTAATAATGGACTTGAACATCATAAATATATGGTTAGTTTTCAATTTGTGACTTATGCATATAAAAAAACTTGATTGAGAAGGGATAACTCTTTCTGTGTGTTTAACAAATTTTTCGAAAAAGACTAATCATTGTTAAAAGGTGCAAGATACTTTCCAATTATAACATGGTTATAAAAAAATAGTATAAAAAGTTTATAGCGTTGGAAAAATGTTACTGTAATTTTTACTTTTTTTAAAATAGGTTTAATTAAAGTTTTGAGAATAAACGTTTTTTTTCTTTGCTGATTTGGTTCGGATTGTGAGAAAAAAAAATACAAAAATTGAATTTGAGCAATTATTTTTAGGGCTAAATATGTTTTCATCCTTATAAATATACCAACTTTTCATTTTAGTCTCTTTAAAAATTTCTTCGACTTTTAGTTCCCTAAAAGTTTTTCATCTTCATTTTTGGTCTCTCCTTTTAAGTAAACTCATAGGTATAATTCATATTGTTGAATAAAATTTTGCAAAAAAGTTAATAATATTATAAGAATCTCTCTAAAAAAAAAGAATTTTTTAAACAAAATATGAAGTTTTTTTTGAAGAGATTTTTACAATATTGAACACATTTCTGCACAATTTCATTAAAAAATACAAAGGCTTACACATGATTTGTTTTAAAATTAGGGAACAAAAATGGAGATTGAAAATTTTATATAGATTAAAAGTCGAAGGAAGATTTTAGAAGACTAAAACAAAAAGTTAATATACTTATAAGTATAAAAAAAAAAATGTATTTAACCCATATTTTTAATTGGTTTGTATTTTTTTCTCTCCCAAGTCAGGTGTCACACCCCTAATGTAATAAATCTTGAAAGAACAACGTACAGTTTTGTTAGGTACTTTTGTATTCCTTTTTGATGTTGAGCCCTTATGTTTCATTTGATTCTTTTTGTGGAAAATGTTTCATTTGATTCTTGTTTGGCAAGATGTGTGAAATGTTATTAAATGTTACTGATGTTGCATCAATGTTTCCTATAGGTCGAACTTCTAAAGTGACGTAGACTTATTTTCATGTGTTTTTTTATTAATAAATAAATTTGGAAATAGAGTTAAAATTAGTTTATATTACCATTTGCAAATTTACTTATATCATCACTAATGCTTGGTTGCTAGCTAAATTACCTTAAAAGTTAAAACTAATCAAAACTTCACGATAGAGAAAAACGAAATATTTAATCATGAAATTGAGAAATATCACCATCGATCCTTCTCATTTTTCCTACTATACAACAGTAAGGGCATTCATTTATAATTTTCTAGAGATTTTAATCCTAGCTCAGTAATGGTACATTAAGTAGGTGAAATATTAATCAATTAATCATCAATAAAAATTGTACGGAAGTACAGACAATAAGCCTTACTGAATTCATGTAGGTATATAAATCTGTTTTTTTTTTTATCGGAAATAAATTCTTTCAAATGGAATCTTTTGAAAAAAATTCTTTCAAATGTAAATTAAAAAGAAGAAAAATAACGACGGTTAGGGTTTCACACACATAGATAGAGAGAGGGTTCTCAAAATATGTTTATTAAAGAAGAATATTCTTTATCTTACAAACTGATTTTGTAATATTTGAGTTGGACACAACATAAATTCTTACACGTTTCCCTCAACTTTCAATGCCATAATTAAAGGTGGGCAAAATTAACCAATAACCGAACCGAACCTGTTAATCGAACCGAACCATATCAAAATTAACTGAACAATTTCACGAATTTTTGAACTGAACCATTATAATGATAACAGTTAATTAACCGAACCGAACCATAACCATATAACACAATTACACAAAACCTCTTATTTTCCAGAGAACCAAATGAAAACCCTAAATCGATGAAAAAATTCCCAAATTGAGGAACCCTAAATCGATCTCAACTCTAAATTGATGAACATGATTCCTAAATTGATGAACCCTAATTGATCTCAACTCTAAATCGATCTCAACTACCTAAATCGATCTCAACTTTTCTCATTTTCTGAAGAAACTGAAGAACACGTTCTGGGTTTCTGAAATCGATCTCAACAAACTATGGTACAAATTAGTTTCTGACTACACTTAATTTCGGTTTTTTTATTTTAGTTTCTGGGTATGCTTCTTTTGAACGACATGTTTCTGGGTATGCTTAATTTGTGTTTTTGGATTTTTACAAATTAGTTTCTGGGCATGCTTAATTTGGGTTTTATACAATGCTATGATATATTATGCAATGCTATTATTGCTGAGAAAATTTGTATGGTAAAAAGCTCATTTTAGTATGGTAAAAAGCATATTATGTAATCCTCCTAGCTTCTGTTGTTTGTGTTTGTGTATGACACACTCAGGTTTCAACAGAGAAATGAAAATGTGGATGGATTTGAGTGTGTGTTATGTACCAAAACAGAATTAGAGTAAGGTATTTATATGTGAAAACAAATGTGTAGTAATGTGCTAAATTCAAGTATATGAAACGTGGCCCTTAGTGAGTTTGAGCTGCTACTTGTCATCATGAACAAGGCTAACCGTGTCAACTATTAGCCTTACTGACTTAAGCTTTTCTATATAGTTTATAGGATGTGAGGATTTTGTTTGAGACAATCGAGTATTCTTTTGAACTAGATGAATAATGAATGTTTTTTCAATTGTTATTTAAACTAAGATGCTTTGTTTTGGTTTCATTGAACGATTCAATTACATGTTGGCTTCTTCATTGAGTAATGATACACAACTTGAAACTTAGATGGTTCATAATATGTATAACAATTCTAGCTTGGTCTAGGTCTAGTCTATTTTGTGTCTCAATTAGTATAGCCTCTATGATGTGTTGTTGTGTGTGGAGTGCAGAGAGTTATTATGCATGCTCATATAATAAACATTTCTTAATTTTAGCTGATTACACTCTATAGTTTGATAAGGTACTTTATTTCCTTGTGCAGTTAAGGGAACCTCTTTTACATTCTTTCTAATCAGGAGGCAATAATTGACCCTGTGAAAACTTATTTTCTTTCAAATTACTGCAAACTCAGCACAGTTTTTTTAGACAATCTCTATATAAAAGTATTTCAATATTTCTGACATGTTTGGTCCAAAACTGACATTGTTTTGACGTGCTACCTGTTGTTAGATTATTGTTTGCAATTGAAGTATGGTCCTGGTGTTGAACCTCCAACATTTTGGAACATGTTTTGTAGGCAGTAACTGTAGCTTGGTTTTGATATGATTTCATGTGATAAGCCATACTTTCCTCTTGGTAGTAAATTGATACCTAGTTACTGATATGTGATCTGGTTGTAAGGTAAGTGAATTTTGTAGCTTCATCTGCAGAAGGTAGTTGATCTCAGGGGATAATCCGTAGATATGAATTTTCTGAGTATCATATAAAATTACATAGTAGCTGGCTTTATGTGACAACAACTTTTTGAGTTTCTAGCTTTATTTGTTCAAGCTTAGATGATTTATAATTCCTGCAAAATTAACTCTGAGCTGATTGTATAATGTATATGTATTATGTATAACAATCTGAAACTTGTAGTTTTCGTAAATGAGTTAATCAGCCTATGCTTGTCACACAAAGTACAAAACCTTCTTTGTGAATTTTTCTTGATAGCTGAGGTGTGCTTATCAATTAGATAGGCTACAGTTCTGGTGTTTGTAGTTTAGTCCCCACTTCAATGTTTGCAAAGGAATTTACTGCGTATTTTCTTCCTTGTTTAATGAATTGCGATTAATTTGTTCGTATTGAACGAGTTTACTTACATAATGCTGAAATCAATTAAATCATGGTGTATTCTGGATTCAATTTCAGGCGTCAAACATGAATTCTCCCGCAGGAGTAGGAAGACCTTCTTCAGCCAGTCAAGATTAGGTGTTAAGGATTTATCATGTAGTACTTTGTATATTTTGTAGTATGGTATCTTTTAAAGCAAGGGTGGCTACAAGTACTTTGATATCCTTTGAAGTATGTCTTATGAAAAATTTGATATAACCTTAACATGTAGTAATTCGGGATATGAGTCATGATACATGTACCACCCCATGTGGCAATACACCCTTTACACCCACACAAAATTCTGACACGTGGCAACTTGGACCCCACATAAATAGAAGATAAAGTGTGGTTGTTAGATGAATTTACCAAAATATCCCTAATACATGGGGTGTACAATGGGGTGTAGGAATAAAAAGTGTTTATGTATATGGGGTGTACAATGAGGTGTACAACCAAGCAGAACCAATACAAGCAAATCAGACCAGGTGGACACAATAATCATTAGAACTGGACACAATAATCCACACCAGAGTCAGCAAAAACATATATCAACAAAGCCTCGACAAAAACAATGAATAATATGACTTCACACATTGACACTGCTTCAAATCCACACCGTATGCGTTCATGTAATAACATTAGAGCCAAAAGAAGAAAATAGATAGTGAAAACTCTCATCACCACCATTATTCACAAATAAACATTTATCAATGGATTACACTTAATATAACAATAATGTTTCGAATACCCAGCAATTAAATTTAAAAAGGAAAAAAAACACACAATTAAATTAGCAAAAGGATAAAAAAAAATACATTTCGGTTCAAAATTTTGGTTTTGGTTCGGTTCGGTTTGGCTAATAGGTAAGCAAACGGTTAATCGAACCATAACTTTGGTTCAGTTCGGATAGTTTCAAACCCTAAATGGTTCGGTTCGATTCGGTTAATATGGTTAACCGAACCATGCCCACCCCCATAATGTAAAAATTATAATGACGAAAAAAACAAGAATTACAAATGATGGAATGAATGTGTTGGTTACATGAAGAAGTTAGATTATTTGTTAATGGGTGGCATGTAGGGTGAGTTGTGTCTGCAGGTCATCGTACTTGGTTTGGAAATTACAACCATATATCAAATGACATATAGAGCTGGTGCATTTTAGAAGTGGATGGTGGTTGTTTGGTTTCATTAAAATCTACTAGAACTAAAACGTGGTATGTGCAGAATGTGTGAATTCTTTTACTATAGTATTTTCCAAATTAATTCTTCTGCATAGTTTGGTTGCGTCAATTATTGATTAATGGATGCCTTGATCGGGTACAACTGTGGTTCCTTTGGTTTTAGGGTTTTGTCATTTGTAATTGCAACTGTGGCATTTAGGTGTCTGGTGCTGGTTGCTTTTGATGTTCTGGTAGTAGTGACAGGATTTGCATTATGGTTTTTCAATAGTCTTAATTTTGTCTTCTAAACATGCTTGTGAAAGAGTGTGTTGTATCTTTTTTGGCTTGCTAGGTTTGAGTGTTTCAATATATATATGATTTTTAAGAAAAAATGTTGTGTCAAGATTGATTTTTATCTCTTTATCATCAAACGTAAATCTTTAGTTAGTAACGGTTGAAATTTATTTTGAAAACTCTATTTGATTAGGACCAATAAAAGTAAATTAATTCAGAAAAAAAATATTATAATATGAATTTGTTTTTAATCAAATCAATTTTTCTTTAAAGTTGTTAAACATCACATATATATTGAGTTTCAGACTTGTCAAAAATAAAATAAAATATTGAGTTTCAGATCAATTTTGAATATATGTGCTAGGTTTCAGTGTTTCAATATATATGTGATATTTAATAGACTGTTTTCAAAAAACACTTAAGGGGGCGTTTGTTTTTGGGAAACACAAATTATTCTTAGGAATAACATATCTGGGAATGAAAATATGAAAATTTGATTCTTGGATATTTGTTCAAAAAAGTGTTTGACAATGGTGGTCAAGAGGTGTATCCCGTTGATATTGAGTGTCAATGGTGGTGTACGTGAATATGGATGAAAAACTTTGGCTTCAAGGAAAGTAATCTCAAATGAAAGGATTGACTCACATTTGATGGTGACATTGTTAGTATATCATGTGTGAGTAAGAGTTTTCACATCAAATGAAAAAGTGGATGTTGATCATTATTTAAGTGAGAGAACTCGTATATTCATTGCATGAACATTTCAGGTTAACATGTTATATATAAGTCACGCTTGCCCAAAATTCAATGCGATGATTTATCATATTCCCTTACGACCCTACAAATTAAAGCTTAGTTTTAATTCTTGAATTTTGGTTTTGTTTGCGAATGATGGTTAGTATTTGACTTGTTAACTATATGGTACAATGAAAATAAGAAGCATGTTAAAGATGGGAATGGTTGATGTGCCATGATGGTTTATGGATGGCAATATAATAAGGGTGGAAAGGGGCCCTCTCTCTCTCTCTCTCTCTCTCATAGTCCTCTTTGTGATAAGTTAAACCTTTTGGTTGAGTTTTAAACGAAAAACTCCTGAATAACTTATGTTTGTTGGATATTTTCTTGTTGATCCTTTATTCTTTTGTGACCACCGTAATTGAGGATATAGTTTCAATAACAGTGCTATCCATTAACTTATTGTTTTCAGTACAATTATACAACTGAGTTATTAATATTGAAAGTTAGCTCAACCAATAAGATTGAATTTCATTTATGCAAAATCATCAGGTTTGTTTTAGACTGTTTTATTATTTCAGTATATTTAGCCTTTGTCAAATCATATTTGGAATATAAAAATGTTTCCCTTCACCTTTAAAAAAAAAAACGTTTTCCTTAAAAATGTGGGCCAAGATAGTTAACAAGGTGGGTGTTTGTCTTTTTTTGAATGTGGAAGTAGGAGTTTTCATTTTTGCTATTTCTTTAATAAGAAAATGTTTTGTGCACATCTCATGTGAGTATATATATCTTAGTGCAAAGAGAGGGAAAAAAAAAGATAATGATGTAATAGTTTGGTGATGTGATAGACAACGAGAAATAGAGGAGAAATGAAGTGTTAAATAAATGTATGCAATTTAGCGCTCTTTATTTATCATTGTTGTTCTTGATACGATGGAAATAGATTTAGGGTATGTATGATTGCACGTTTGGTGGCAAGAAATTGAGCGTTTGTGAGTTTACCAAAGTAAAGTTTATGTGATTTCTAGAAGCTATAAAATAGAGTTTCTGCGTTACTATTAGTTTTCATTGCGGTTTTAAAAAATGTGCCGCACATCCAAACATAAGCTAAAAACATTTTCAGCAACTCTCAAGGTTATAATGCAAAAAGTATATAAATATCTCGGTGAAGACAAGAATACAAATGTTGGAATGAATGTGTTTGGTTACATGAAGAAGTTAGATTATTCTTAATGGTGTGGCGTAATTTGTATGTGCAGTAAAATAAATGTACTGGGTTTTTAAACTAACTCCTACTCATATATCAAATGACATACTTAGGGATGGTTGCTGTTTCATTAAATTAATCTACTAGAACCGATGTGGTGTGCATAATGTGAAGATAATGAGAGAAAGATTCCTCTCTCGTTAGTCTTTTCCAAATTAATACTCTGCATAGTTTGGTTGTCAAGATTGATTTTACCTCTTTATATCAAAGGTGATTTTTTGGTTAGTTGGGTTGGAATATATTTACTCGAATTAGTTAGATTTTGTAAGACCTAAGTTTGATTTGATTAAAAAATTCAGCTGCTCTTTAGATATCTCAAATTGCTTTTGAGTTGTAAGTTCCGATCAGCTATTTTTATGTGTAAAATTCAATCCGATCATAACTTTCGATCGACTTTTTCAGTAAGGTGAGAAATTTTGGGGTACCAAAGAGAAACTATAAAAAATTCACGGCCGAGACTTGTAGTTTGTCAATGACATATTTATAAGTTTGAATATGACCTTTTCAAAATTTAGAGAATATGACTACCTATAATGTCACATTTCATTTCTAGTTTATAATCATATATGAATCAAACTAAAACTCTATTGATGTATAAATGGTCACTCCGATCACAACTTATGAAGAGTTAGGTCCTGACAAAGGCAAGGTTCATGCTATTGGTGGATCTAAAAATGTTTCTGCTGCAGCCAAGAAAAGTGCCCAAATTCTTAGCAAACTTTGGGTGGATGTGGTGGACACAACAGATGGCACAATGGACCTTGACACGGACCATGAAATGATACCTAAGTTCAGCAGAAAGTCAGGAAAGAGTAGCAGCTCTACAAGAGGCAAAGGCTCGGATGGCATCACAAGTAGTGAGCATATCCAAACTCGTTCCAAAAAGGGTGTTATAAAACACAATCCTAAATATGCTTCTTAATATTTGTTAGTAGCTAGTTGTTTGTTTCTTTACATATTTGTTGTTTTAGTTGAGACTTGTTTTAGCTGAATTTGGTCATAGTTGACCAGTTTTTGTTGTAAAAAGGTTCAGGCATCTCCTCATTTGCAATTTAATTTTCCTAGCTTTGATAAAAAAAAAAAAAACCAATCACGTTGGACTCTTGCTAAACCATTATATTTTATTATTATTTTTAATTATATTAATAGTGTTATTTTAAAAATATATTACATTTTTATTTTTTAGTCATTATATATTATTTTTCTCATCGTAGCTTATTTGTTTTAATAGTATAAACTTTTTACCAACATGTAGTTGGTCCAAGTAATAATGGACTTGAACATCATAAAATAAATATATGGTTAGTTTTCAATTTGTGACTTATGCATATAAAAAAACTTGATTGAAAAGGGATAACTCTTTCTGTGTGTTTAACAAATTTTTCGAAAAAGACTAGTCATTGTTAAAAGGTGCAAGATACTTTCCAATTATAACATGGTTATAAAAAAATAGTATAAAAAGTTTATAGTGTTGGAAAAATGTTACTGTAATTTTTACTTTTTTTAAAATAGGTTTAATTAAAGTTTTGAGAATAAACGTTTTTTTTCTTTGCTGATTTGGTTCGGATTGTGAGAAAAAAAATACAAAAATTGAATTTGAGCAATTATTTTTAGGGCTAAATATGTTTTCATCCTTATAAATATATCAACTTTTCATTTTAGTCTCTTTAAAAATTTCTTTGACTTTTAGTCCCCTAAAAGTTTTTCATCTTCACTTTTGGTCTTTCCTTTTAAGTAAACTCATAGGTATAATTCATATTGTTGAATAAAATTTTGCAAAAAAGTTAATAATATTATAAGAATCTCTCTAAAAAAAAGAATTTTTTAAACAAAATATGAAGTTTTTTTTGAAGAGATTTTTACAATATTGAACACATTTCTGCACAATTTCATTAAAAAATACAAAGGCTTACACATGATTTGTTTTAAAATTAGGGAACAAAAATGGTGATTGAAAATTTTATATAGATTAAAAGTCGAAGGAAGATTTTAGAAGACTAAAACAAAAAGTTAATATACTTATAAGTATAAAAAAAAAATGTATTTAACCCATATTTTTAATTGGTTTGTATTTTTTTCTCTCCCAAGTCAGGTGTCACACCCCTAATGTAATAAATCTTGAAAGAACAACGTACAGTTTTGTTAGGTACTTTTGTATTCCTTCCCTTATGTTTCATTTGATTCTTTTTGTGGAAAATGTTTCATTTGATTCTTGTTTGGCAAGATGTGTGAAATCTTCTTATTCCTAAACAAAGCTTTGTTGCCCTAATTTTAACCTAATATTTTAGCAACTTTTCCCTCCTTCAAAACCTAACCATATTCTCTAATTCCCCTCCTCCAAACCCTCACCAATATATTTTAATCCTTTCTCCTAAACCGAAATCTCTTTCTAAAACCATACATTTCTCTTAAACCGAAATTTCTTAATCAACATGGCTTCCAGAAACATTCAGACTTTGCTGTCATACCACTGCCTCACTGATAACAATATCTTCATTCCACTCTGGTTGATACTAAATATATAGACTTTTGCTCTTATTCCTCGATGTTGTAAAGTATAAATCATTCTTTCAATCCCTTTTAATCTTTTGTAGGTCTGTTGGTGAAAAACCCTCTTTCCGATCTTGATAAAGCAATCAACAAGCTGAGACTGAAATACAGATCATATATCGTTGAATATGACATTGATGTTGTATGTGTTTTTTGCGAAATATACCTATTCTTAATTATTTGCATACTATTTTATCAACGTTTGTGATGTTTTTGTTTGTTATTTTTTTAGGGTGCAGTATGCTTGCCAAACATCCAAACATGTTTGGCGGTGATTTTGGAGATCAAATTGGGTGCTATGCAATATTGACTGATCCTAAGTCCAACAAGTTTGAAGTATTGGTCGACAGAGTAAACAGAGCATTTTTTCTCACAAAGGGATGGAAAGCGATTCGTGACTTTTACGGAATCGATCTTGGTGCCTGAATTACCTTGATTTTTGTTGGTGACGGACAGTTTGATATACAGTTGACTGATAGGTTTCACAAGAGTATCCCCTACCCGGTTTTTGATCCCCTTATGCATTTCCTTCTTGACAAGATGAATTTGCAAGCAACTTTCGATGACTATCTCCCCCCAATAACATCTCTTCTCACTTATCGTCACAATATCACTGACATGGTTCTTGATTTCGAAAAAAAATTAACTGAGTATGATCTTACTAAAGGTTGCATGGTATGATACACTTTTCGTGTCCACCTTAACTTCTTTTATTCCTTTTCCGTTTAGTTGATATAAGTTACTTGGATTTTTAATTTTGCAGATTCTACTTTACACCGGCAATGTTCCGCAGATGCTTGATACACTTAAGACAACTGTGAATATTATCGACGATTGCTGTAACTTATGGGTGTGTGAGCTAACTTTTGCAACTTTTCCTTATGAACACTTCAAGATAGGACGGCGTTGGAATAGGTTTGTGGAAGCTCGCAGGCTCCGTGAAGGTGTGAAGATCAGAGGGGGTGCTCCGATGGTTGGGTCACATGATACCATCTACCCTGATGTTATTTACAATTAGTCCATGTTTAGATAAATTGTGCAACACCTTTCCACTTTGAATTTTAAGTTTTAGTTTCTTAGAGTTTTGGAAGCATCTATTTTTGTCTTTGAATTTAGCAAATGTCCCTTGAATTTCATAAATAATTTAGCCTTGCTTGCTTTGGTTTTTAATTTATATATTTGTGTTTGTGCTCCTCAAACTATATTTAGTAGCATTGATGTGTTATTGAAGCATTTTAGTAGCATAGCTTTTAGTAACATTATTAGTAACAATTACTACCTTTTGGTGACACTTTTAGTAACATTATTACTAACAATTACTAATCCTAATCTCTAAAATATGTTTCGGGTGGAATCAAACTAAAATCCTAATCATAATTTCTCTCATTCAAGTAACTAAGAAATTTCATCCACATCTCTAAAGTAACTTTTTGGTGGAAACAAACTAAAATCCTTATTTCTCTCATTCAAATAATTACGGGATTTCATCCACATCTCTAAAATATGTTTTGGGTGGAAACAAACTAAAAATCCTAATTCCTCTCATTCAAGTAACTACTAAAGATTTCATCCACATCTCTAAAATATTTTTTAGGTGGAAACAAACTAAAATCCTAATCCTAATTCCTCTCATTCAAGTAACTAAGAGATTTCATCCACATCTCTAAAGTAACTTTTTGGTGCTAACAAACTAAAATCCTTATTTCTCTCATTCAAATAATTAGGGGATTTCATCCACATCTCTAAAATATGTTTTGGGTGGAAATAAACTAAAAATCCTAATTCCTCTCATTCAAGTAACAACTAAAGATTTCATCCACATCTCTAAAATATGTTTTGGGTGGAAACAAATTGAAATGCTAATCCTAATTTCTCTCATTCAAGTAACTAAGAGATTTAATCCACATCCCTAAAATATGTTTTGGCGAGTCTACTATGGTAATTCTTTCTTAAGTAAAAAAAAAAAAATACCCCATCAAAAATATTAATTTCATTTTATTCATATTAATCTTTATCCAAAATTGTTGAGCATAATTTTATTCCACTTCAACTACATCCCTTTGTTCTGCGCCTCTTCCCTATTTCCATGCCAATTCTTAAGTAAAACAAAGTGCCCCATCAACAATATTAATTTCATTTTATTCATATTAATCTTTATCCTAAAATGTTGGCCACTTCCTAATTTTGTTCCACTTTTTTGTGCTTATCCTGATAACTAATACTCTTTATTGCTCAACCGACATATCCTACTAACACGTATTGCACCTTTTTCCTATAAATATATCATAACCTATTAGCCAAACCATCTCAATCTAAATAAGCATCCTCTTTCTTGGAAAGGAAAAAACAAGCCAATGATGTCTGCCAAATACACTCCAATCTCAGCTGTTTCTGGAGGAAGAAGGAATCTCAAGATGTGTGTGCGAGTTGCTCACATTTGGTTGATTCGAGAGAAGAAGGTCCCCACTAGCATCATTTTCATGAACATGTTACTGGTCGATGAAAAGGTTTCTGCATGTTTGCACTCTTAGCTTTAAAATTAAAGTAATGTCATCGTTGTTTTTTAGTTATGTAATTTAACCAGCTGTTTAATGTTTTTGTTTTCGTCAATAGGGTGGACGTATTCATGCCACAGCTAGAAAAGATTTGGTGGCAAAGTTCAGGTCCATGGTTGAAGAAGGGGGTACATATCAGCTCGAAGGACGGGTAATATCTGGTTCTAATATCGGTGAGAAGGTGTTTATTCCAAGGTTATCGCTAACACCATCTGATAATAGAATTCCTTTCAAATTTAAACGAAGGCAGTTTCCGATATCTGTCTCATTTGCAATGACTATTAACAAGAGTCAGGGTCAGTCGCTAGAACATGTTGGTGTCTACCTACCGTCTCCTATTTTTTCATATGGACAATTGTACGTCGCAATATCACGGGTTACTTCGAGGGGTGGTTTAAAAATATTGATTAATGACGACGACGGCGATGATATCGATGTTGCATCAAATGTGGTCTACAGAGAAGTTTTCCGTAATGTGTAGGACTTTTTTGTGTACTGTTCATTTTCTTACTTATTGAAAGTATTTGCATGTCAACGAACTTCAATTTCCCCTTCAAAATTATATGTTATTTTAAAGTAATAGGAACTACGTACTAGAATTATATGGAACAATAACAAAGTCTTTGGTATTAACATTTTGCTTTGATTCACGACAATTTTTAGATTCACGCGAACTACAATGTCTTATTTTTCAGTGAATATTATCTTTTTTAAATGACACGTGCGTTAGCACGGGTCAATGGTCTAGTGTTATTAAATGTTACTGATGTTGCATCAATGTTTCCTATAGGTCGAACTTCTAAAGTGACGTAGACTTATTTTCATGTGTTTTTTTATTAATAAATAAATTTGGAAATAGAGTTAAAATTAGTTTATATTACCATTTGCAAATTTACTTATATCATCACTAATGCTTGGTTGCTAGCTAAATTACCTTAAAAGTTAAAACTAATCAAAACTTCACGATAGAGAAAAACGAAACATATAATCATGACATTGAGAAATATCACCATCCTTCTCATTTTTCCTACTATACAACAGTAAGGGCATTCATTTATAATTTTCTAGAGATTTTAATCCTAGCTCAGTAATGGTACATTAAGTAGGTGAAATATTAATCAATTAATCATCAATAAAAATTGTACGGAAGTACAGACAATAAGCCTTACTGAATTCATGTAGGTAAATCTGTTTTTTTTTATCGGAAATAAATTCTTTCAAATGGAATCTTCTGAAAAAAATTCTTTCAAATGTAAATCAAGAAGAAGAAAAATAACGACTGTTAGGGTTTCACACACACATAGAGAGAGAGAGACATAGAGAGAGAGGGTTCTCAAAATATGTTTATAAACGATGAATATTCTTTATCTTACAAGCCGATTTTATAATATTTGAGTTGGACACAACATAAATTCTTACACGTTTCCCTCAACTCTCAATGCCATAATGTAAAAATTATAATGACGAAAAAAACAAGAATTACAAATGATGGAATGAATGTGTTGGTTACATGAAGAAGTTAGATTATTTGTTAATGGGTGGCATGTAGGGTGAGTTGTGTCTGCAGGTCATCGTACTTGGTTTGGAAATTACAACCATATATCAAATGACATATAGAGCTGGTGCATTTTAGAAGTGGATGGTGGTTGTTTGGTTTCATTAAAATCTACTAGAACTAAAACGTGGTATGTGCAGAATGTGTGAATTCTTTTACTATAGTATTTTCCAAATTAATTCTTCTGCATAGTTTGGTTGCGTCAATTATTGATTAATGGATGCCTTGATCGGGTACAACTGTGGTTCCTTTGGTTTTAGGGTTTTGTCATTTGTAATTGCAACTGTGGCATTTAGGTGTCTGGTGCTGGTTGCTTTTGATGTTCTGGTAGTAGTGACAGGATTTGCATTATGGTTTTTCAATAGTCTTAATTTTGTCTTCTAAACATGCTTGTGAAAGAGTGTGTTGTATCTCATTGGCTTGCTAGGTTTGAGTGTTTCAATATATATATGATTTTTAAGAAAAAATGTTGTGTCAAGATTGATTTTTATCTCTTTATCATCAAACGTAAATCTTTAGTTAGTAACGGTTGAAATTTATTTTGAAAACTCTATTTGATTAGGACCAATAAAAGTAAATTAATTCAGAAAAAAAATATTATAATATGAATTTGTTTTTAATCAAATCAATTTTTCTTTAAAGTTGTTAAACATCACATATATATTGAGTTTCAGACTTGTCAAAAATAAAATAAAATATTGAGTTTCAGATCAATTTTGAATATATGTGCTAGGTTTCAGTGTTTCAATATATATGTGATATTTAATAGACTGTTTTCAAAAAACACTTAAGTGATTTTCCACCGTCCTTGAGATATGGTGACGGTTTGTGCCCAGTGCTTTTGTAGGGTTACAAATTGATTTTTCACTACTTTTGCATTGATGAAAAACATCCATTATCATAAATCCATTTTTTATTATCAAAATTTCAACAAATACATTGTTTCCAACATAATTCAACCATTTCTTCATAGTCTCTTAAAAATATAAATAAAACTACTAATTTATTTAACAAAGTATAGAAAAAAAAATAGATAAACTATCATGTTATCTGTCATCTCTCAAACAAAGGACACTTTTTTTAATCTGATATAAGAGCAGACAATGAACCGAGCTAACTTAGATATAGTTTGAAACTCGACTTGACAATAAATTTGTTAAACTTTGATCATGGATCAAATTAAATGAACTTGATTTGAAAAATTATGTTTGTTAACTAAATAAACTGAATTTTGAGGATAGTTTTGGTTGAATTTTGTGTCTGTTATCTTTACTAATTTTAATGTTTCTTGAAACTTTGTTTTGTAGTGTTGGTAGACGACTATCCTTTTAATTTTGGGTTAATATGTATTTACCCCCTGTAATTTAGGCGAGTTCCGGTTTACCCCCTGTAAAAAAAAAAGTTTAGATTCAAATTCTGTAAAATAAGATTCTTTGATTTTAGCCCCTGACCTATGTGACCGTGCATAATTGCAGACGTGGGGAGCTGATGTGGATGTTGACTGTGCAATTCTGATTATGTGGCGTGATGACTGTATTATTAATTTTTTTAAATGGTACACGTGGCATTTGTATTTTTAAAAAAAAAAAAATTCTGGAAAAATTATTAAAAATAAAAAATAATGAAAAAATATAGAAAATTTAATAAAAAAAATCTGAAAAATTAAAAATCTAGAAAATTTAAGAAAAAAATCAAGAATTAAATTCTGGAAAAAATTTATATATATCAAAATTTTCAAAAAATATAAAAAAAATTCTGAATTAAATTAAAATTATAAAAAAATCGAAAATATAATATTATATAGTTATTTTGATTATGAAAATTTATTTCTAGAATTTTATTTTATTCGAAAATATAATCTAGCTGAATAAGTCATGTTATACTATTGAATAAGAAGCCCTTAATTCTATTCTTCATGATCTAGGCCCCGTTTGGATTGGCTTATTTTGTGCTTATGTGGGCTTATCTACTTCCATAAGTCTTTTTAAATGTGTTTGGGTAAATAAATAAAAATAGCTTATCATAGTTTCATAAGCTGCTTATGTCATATTTTCATAAGCCTAAATTTTCAGCTTACCCTCCAGCTTAACAAGGAGCTTATAAATTTATGTAACCTTATTCGATTCTCTCTGAATCCACTTTTTCAAAACATATATTTCTTTTTGTTAGTTATCTTTGCATGAGTAACAAAATTGCTATACTTACCTTACTAAAGTATAACACGTAACTAAGTTTTTTATTATTTTTCTTTTGGAAGGAAGAATTTTATTATTTTTTTGTTACGTAACAAATTGAAACTGAATTAAAAAAAAACAAACTTAAATTGTCTTTTTTGGTAACAAACTGTACATTGATATCTATAATATTGTTTTTTACATCTGGATTAATTTTATCAAAAAAGATTGATAATTGTGGTTCGATTGTTTGATTTTTTTGTTAAATTAAAAATATTTAAAATTTCGATAATTGCTTATGTAATGTCACATCCAAACACTTCAATTTATGTAAGTACTTTTTAGTGTACATATCCAAACATAAATAGCTTATCAAGTATAAGGGCTTAAGATGTAAGCTCTAATGTTATAAGCTCTAATGATATAAGCATCTATATAAGTTGTTTATCCAAACGGAGCCCTAATGTTATGTTTTTTTAATTATTGAAATATTTTCCAATATTTTTATTTTTTGTATAAAAAATAAAATAAAATAATCTTTTTAATTTCGAAAGAAAAATCTGAATATTTTTTTTTAAAAAAATAAAATGTATTTTCTTATTATATTCATGAATTTCGAAATATATTAAGTTTCTGAATTTTCCAGAAATATAAATTTTTTGAAATATATTTTTTTTCTCATATTTTTAAATTTTTCCAGATTTTATTTTTTTTAAATTTTCTAGAACTTTTTAAATTTTTATTAATTTTTCTAATTTTTTTTCATTTTACCAGATTCTTTTTCATTTTTATTAAAACTTTCAGATTATTTTTTATTTTATTAAATTTTCCATAATTATTTTAATCATATTTTTTATTTTAATTAATTTTTTCGTTATTTTTTTTATTTTTCAGAATATTTTTCATTTTTATTAATTTTTCCAGAATTTATTTAATTTTTTATGTTTTTTTTTTTAAATCACAAATGTCACGTGTACACTTTAAAAAAAATAAAAAATAAAAATAATTATACAGTCAGCGTCCTTTACACATGTGTCAGGTTTTAAAAATAATTACACATTGACGTGCCACATCAGCGTCTGGATGGGGTCAAGGGTGTTTTGTGGAGAATCTTAATATTATAGGGGTGTTTTGTGAAGAATCTTCATATTATAGGGTTGAAATCTAAACTTTTATTTTTACAGGGGTAAACCGAAACTCGTCCAAATTACAGGGGGTAAAGACATATTAACCCTTTAATTTTTTATATTTATTTGCATATTTATGTAGGTTTGAATTTTGTTTGTGTCTATCTTTGTTTTTTCTTTTTGAAAGATCGTGTCTGTCTTTTGAACAAGTTATACTTGGGATAACTTCCATTTTATTTAATTCAATATTTGCCTATTTTTAATAAAAAAAAGGTCACAATCAATTTTTTTTTTACTTTTTTATGACAAAAAATAAAAAATTGAATAATTTTTTCGAACATAATATAACAAGTTGAAGTAAGTTGTTCTTGAACTTTAAACGAGTCAAACTCGAGTTAAAAAAAAGATTTGTATCAAACTCAAGTCGAGTTTCAAGATGAATCAATTTTTATCGAGTCGAGCTCCGGTGACTTCAATTCAACTAATTTTCAACAAGCTTATCTGATAGACACTTTGTGTGGGTCCAAATCGCTATATGTGGCGGTTTAGATCATCACAATTCATTTTTTATAATTAAAATAAAGGTTTAATTGCACTTTTAGCCCCCTATCTTTTTAAAAATTGCAATTTTGACCCCCTAACTAATTAAAATACAAAATAGCATGCACCCTATGTATTGGATCTTTGGCAGTTTTGGATCCCAAGACCAATTTTGACTTGGTCTTCGCTGACGTGACACCCACATCACTTAATTTTTTAATTAAAAAAATAAAATAAAAACATTTTTTAATAAATATATATTTTTTTAAATAATTAAAAAATAAAAAATAAAAAATAAAAAAATAGAAAGATTCTTTTTTTATTTAAAAAATATACTTTTTTAAATAATTAAAAAATAAAAAAAATATTTTTTATTAAAAATACAAAAAAATTAAAAATTATTTTTTTAATTACAAAAATTAAAAAAATACACGTGGCGTCCACGTGTGTGTTGACCGAGTCAAAATTGACCTTGGGGTCAAATCTGCCAAAGATCCAATATATAAAGAGCTGGTTTGTATTTTAATTAGTTAGAGACCAAAATCGTAACTTTTGAAAAGATAGGAGGACAAAAGTGCAATTAAGGCTAAAATAAATAGACATTTGTGACCATTTTATCCGCCACAAATGTTTGTGTCTCAGTCTTATCTGGCTATTTTAGTCTACCACCAATCCGTCAAAAATGGCAATTTTGTGACCCTTTTTCCAATATTTTGTGGAGGCTTTAGGCCGTCGCAAACCCTCTTTGTTTGTTGTTTCTTCTTCTTTTGCTCCTCTCTCTTTCTCTCATTTTTTTTCTTCTTGATAGATAAACTTGATGCTTCCTGTTAATGCATGGTGAGTTTGCAGAAATATGTTAGATAATATGTATTTGGACTTATTATAACTAGGTTAAGGGTAGTCTAATATTTTTTGCCATATTTGATATTTCATCCATTAAAACTAACTCACAGATAATTAATCCATCCATTAAAAGTAAATCACAGATAAAAACTGCTGAGCGCCATTAGGCCATTTCCAACCTTTTATTAGTTCTACAAAGTTACATCAATTAACAAGCAATTTTTCTCTTGATTAAAAAAAAAAGCAGTTTTCCAAATATATACTTTGAAAATTTCTCACACTCTCACTGCCATAATATTGTAAAAAATATATAGATAACAAATGATGGAATGAATGTGTTGGTTATATGAAGTTAATTAGATTGTTCTTAATGGGTGTGCACAATATAAGGTCCGTGTAATAGGGTTATTGTTTCATACGCATAGGTGGTTGCATAATGCATATTAGAAGTAGATGGTAGTTGTTTCATAAAATTTGGAGAAATGATATTTGTACAATTCTTTTGTAACAATTTTTTAACAAAATTTTCTCTTATACTCACAAGATATTCTTATTATCTCTCTTACTTTTTCTCCCTTCATTGTTTTTAACTAATAAGAAGAGAGATAAACAAAATTGTCACTAAAGTTGTCCTTAAATGGATGTCAAAATATCATTGCTCTAAAATTTACTAGAACGTGCACAATGTGTCCTTGGTGTGTGTGTGAGTGTGAGAGAATAATGAGACTTTTTCATAATTAATTCTTCTGCGCATAGGTTGGTTTTAGTTGTGTTAAGATTGATTTTACCTCTTTATGTCAAAGGTGAATGTTAGGTTAGTACCGGGGAAAAAGTACCAAATGATTTTGATTTATGTACCATCATAAAAAGTACCACCAAAAATCACATTCCTAATACAATAAGTAACTTTGTTTGTTACAGGTCCATCCATGCCCATTGAACCTTGGAGTTGTACATGTACTACGGGGTAGTACCGAGCAATTTAAAGGATTCAATGCTATAAAAACCCTAAAACAACTTGGTTGAATTCTTCAATATACAACTACAATTGGGTGGGAGTATTTTTTTAATTTTATTTTAACAAGGTGACACACAATAAACTAGCTTTTATTTGTGGATTATACACATAAGTTTTTAGATTTACTCTTGGTTGATTATTGTTGTATGGAGTTTTTGGTTGTTGATTTTTTGTATGAATTCACAACATTATCAATATGGTCCAGATAACCATATATTTTGCACATCCTTACCCTTCGCCTTACAAGTTAATTTTGTAACAATGAGTTATGCTTAATTTAAAAATCTAATATGTTATGACAAAAATACAAGGGCATATCAATCCAATCAACCATCAAGTCACCCCTATTTATATCAAGACACCAAACACAATAGAGCTGGACATGAGGTGGTGTTTTGAGAAAAATCTATGTTTCACATTGAACAAAGATAAGGCACAATGAAATGAGTTTATAAAAAAGTGATCACTCTCCTTACAAGGTTTTTATTTATATTTAGGAGGATGAGTTAATTTCAAAAGTAATGATACATATATATTCTTAGGTGGCAATATATTACTGGACACCCACATAAAAATCTGACACGTAACCATATAGACCCCATACTAGCATACTTTCTTTTTCATCTCATCTTCTCTCTTTCAAATATATGAGATGTACAAGGGTGTATGTAAATAAAGAATGTCTATGTAACATTTTCATAATTCCAATGTTAAGACATAAGGAAAAAATATAGGTACATTTTCTTAGATAATTTTCGTATTGTTTTAACTAAACTACTCATATTTTTTTACTACTCATGATTTTCTTAATAACTGTGTAACGGCGTCAATTTTCAACCGTAACAGATCATGATCCATATTATTCATGATCATGACTAATAGTGCCGTTTGAGTGTATTGTTAGATAAAATTCAAGTCTCCTATTGGTTAGAGATATTAAGAGCTTATAAAATTTGGAAATCAGTGAAAATCAGTAAAGCTTAAACATTTCTCACTTTACATGTGAGTTTTACAGGCTGATACCAAAACCCAAATTTGAGTACATGAACAAAATTTAGAACGAGATAAATGAGGGAAAAATATCTCCAAGGTCACTATCATAAGTGCTACTTCAATTTTATTTGCGGTTCATCAAATCTTGACTAGGATAGTGAAGAAATTTGTGTTAGATATGGTCCCATTTGTAGGTCGTTTCGTTGACAAAATTTGGCCCGGAAAGTCAGCAAAAACTTTGCAACTCATAGATTAATTTAGTACTACACATGATGTCAGTGACGTGGGGAATTTTACTAGTGATGATGCACAAAATTAAGCTCAAGCAGTAACAAAGATTCTACAACCATTGTTAGAAGAAAACTCTGGTCGGAGCTTTCTTCATTATACTTTTCTAAATAGAGATTTTCTTTTCTCTTTTTTTAGATATGTTCATATTTATTTAGATATCTCACACACTTGGTTGAGTCTTATGTCTAAACTCAAAATCTCAAACTATACATACTTTATGATTTATGAAGAGAGAGAAAATATCACAAATTAATGTAAATTAGTTTTACATCAACGTTTAATAAAAATAAAACACGCAAACACCACCAAAAAATAAAATAAAACATGCAATAGTTATTTTAAAAAGAATTTAATTAGTATATCATATATATTCATTAATTGATGTGGCATCATTAAATACATGTATAAAATAAGTGTACGGTGATATATCATACTAGTTAAACTCTTGGAAAACAATTACAAAATAGATTCACATGACAAAATGATGAGTTTTCATTCTATGATAGTAGGGATATTGCATGTTATATGCAGGGGCCGGGGTTCGAACCCCGGACACCTCACTTCTCCACAATTAAATTGTGTGAGCTCTAGCCACTAGGCTATTTGACAAAAAAAAAAAAATTATGTTGAGTAAATCACCAAATTGGTCCCTATCTTTGTACCAAATTCTCAAATTGGTCTCTGACTCTATTAATAACTCAAAATGGTCTCTGTCTTTGTCAAACTTTTCTCATATTATTCCCCAACTCTATTAGTTGTTTTGTATTTTAAGCCATTAAGGTACCAAAAAAGTTCCAAAAGGCATTATGCCATTAACCCACTTAAAAAATTGTTTTTTTTTGGGCAAACTCAATATTTTCACACTTGCACGCACAAGAAATTTCGGTTCTATAATTTTTGCTCAGACTCTGTAAAATTTCTGGCTCCGCTATTGCTTTTGTTTTTATATCCCACGAAGAAATATACACAGCAATAATTTCTTTCTCTTGACAAAATTTTGTTTAAATGCACTGAAATTTAGAAAACTCAAATGTAGAGAATCAAATTTTAGTCTTTTAATTGTTGTGTTTTCATGACCTGAACTCGAGATATCCATTTAAAACTTAAAATGATAGAGACCTATGTCATCAAAACTAAGTGCTTTTGAGTTATCAATAATATAATGATAATGTGTATATGCATTTTTTTTTTTAGGTTTCTTCGACGGAAATTCAAACCTTAATTCATCACGTTGTGGAGGTCTAGCACTTTTCACTAGATTCAAACACAATCAATCTATTATCTTTAGTTTCTTGTACCTCTTATCAAATATTTTGAAGAGGATCATTTTTATTATTTTGGTTTTTTCTAGGTTCCCTCCACGAGAGGTAATCTTCATATTAATGAAAGTCAGAAACTAAATGTGGATACCTCTCGTAATTGAAATTTGAATTGTTGAGTTCACCACATTATGAGAGTCTAACCCTTTACGCTAGATTAAATCACTGTTGGCTAGAAGATGGTTTATTGACAAACTACTTAAAAAAAACTTCAATGCTGTCTATTACTCTCAATTAAGAAAAAAGAGATCCAACTTGAATGAATTTGATGAGATTTCATGGTGTTGGCCTATCTGTAATACTCTCATATCTCATTACGTATGTTATTATATTTATGGGCATGCTTGTTTGTTACAACCCTATGGTTTTAACAGTCATGAATATTTAATTTCTAAATAACTTACAACTTAGACATTATTGATAAGAATCTTTATGCTCAATAGCTATGAAGAAGGTTGCGTTATCAGAGTTTGCAAGATTCATAATAATAAGAATAAGAATAAGAATATTTTGTTCCTTATTCACTTCAATAACTTAACCAACACCAATTTTTATAATTCATATATTCTTATCACGTAGAATATTTTTGCACGGTCATACATCAAGAAAAAAAATTATATATACTGTGGAAGAGAGACCATAAATTGATAGACATTAATTAATTTATTTTTAAAAATACTAAGGGAACTATCGATCATTTAACTAACATACATTTAAAGTAAACTATAAAACAAAAGTTGCCTCGTTAGCATCTTATTCACGAGAAGAAAAATTTATTGTTAATAAGATATAAATTGATGTAGACTTTTTTGTGTTCATACTTTTATTCCTTGAACCATATATACTAAGATTTTGAAAGAAAAAAAATAATCTACTTTGCTTATATCCTCACTTTCTCAAAGAAGAATATTTTTTTTCCCTCTAATAAAGAATTTCATAGATGGAGTATAGAGTTCTATTGAAAGAAGGATGCCAATCAAATCCATGTGTAGATGCTTGCATACTTGTGGTGACGCTTGTTTGCTTAACCAAAGGGTATGCTTATTTTCATAAAAGTTATGATTAATTATACAATAAAGAACCCTTTTCTTCTTTCTTTGGATGCCCTCCCTTATTATTATTATTATTATTATTATTATTATTATTTTGAGGGGAAAATATAATAATTATTATTTATTGATTTCGTCAATGACTAATTTTTATCTGTAAATCTGATTGACCACATTTAGTTGAAGCCTCCCGTCTCAATAAGGAATGACGAAACCTTACCTAAAGAATCCGAACTAGCATAATTTTGGTCATAAAAAACCATTTGCCTTTTGATCCTAATTAAAAGCTCTAAGCAACAATCAGTATCACTTAGAACAAATATTTTTCACCCACAAAACAATTATTCTCAATTCGACAAAAACAAATGATGCTGATAATTAGTAAAGGACACTGTTTAAATTTTAAATAGTTGCTTGTTAGTACTCCCTCCATTTCTTTATAATTGTGAATTTTGCATAAAATTTTGTTTCTAATTAATTGTCGTTTTCAAAGTTCAATGTATCATTAAATGTGTCTTTACCTATATTACTCTTATATATTTATTGCAGAGAGATAAATACATGAAATGAAGTATTAAATGATTAAGAATATTATAGAAAAAAGATAAATTGCTATGTTAAAAGTAGTAAAAATATTTGTTGTCTTAATTTATGTAAAAAATCAAAATATGACAATTAAAAAGGATAGATCAAGTATTATTCAAATGAGTCCAAACACAAAACTCAATTCCTGAAAAACTAGAAAGATTAAACATGTTTTTTTTTTGTCCATAGGACTTACAAGTTACAACTACCTCAATTCCTGAAAACTAGAAAGATTAAACATGTTTTTTTTGTCCATAGGACTTACAAGTTACAACTAAATTCTTTAAACTAAAATAATGGATGTATTACAACTATTCTAAATTCAAGAAAATGAAACATGAGTTCATGGAGAAGGAGGAGGGGCAGAGACACTTGCATCCTCCATTGTGAAATCAATCACAGTTGGTGGGGCCTTCTTCTCAGCTTTTGCCACCTTCATCTTAAATATCCGATAGGCACCTACAGCTGAGTATACCTACATTAATTGAGCTCAAAATTCAGTGACTATAGTAACTCATTAATACTCCCTCCGGTTCTATTTATAAGAGAAAATTGATTTTTTAGATATATTGAATAATGTATGTATCTACTCAAGAACCTACACCAAATACATAAATTATTTAATATATCTAAAAAGTAAATTGTCTCTTGTAAATAAGATCGGAGAAAGTAAATAAACAACACAAAAAATGAACTAACTTTTCATATTTTCAGCTGAAAATACCAAAACACATTATTACTTCCAAAAAAGTCCTCAAAGGTTTTGATGGTGATGGTGATGGTGGTCAATATAGAGTTTAAATAGTATACTCTGTCCGTATGCAATTATTTCTGATGCATGTGTTAAATAATTACCTTAGTTTGATGAAAAATTGTACCGATGACAAATTCATGCATCCTCCATTGTGTCATCAGAGCTTGATTTCCTTGTATTCTCCGGTAAACAAATGTGTTCTTTCTCCCAATCAATTGATTGTTTGAAAGAGCAAACTCCTCATTCCTCTCATATATTCTCCATTCACCATTTCCAGCTCTTCTTGCATCCATATTCTCGAACCTACGGTTCCTGATATCAAAGAAATAGTACCTCATATGCTTTGAAGAGGTCCTATTATCTGCAGAAAACAAATTAAATTATACAAAATGAATAAATCAATTAAAGGATTCAAAGAACACAAGGAAAGTTTTAAAAGGGTCATGTAAAAATTTGATTTTTATTGATAAAACACAATGATCATAAGAAAAAGAATAAAGGGCTATAATTTCACAAACCTCTTGGCAGCTTCCATGGCTCAGTTTGAAATACATCAAATTCTAACAAGAGATTTGGAAGAGGTTGGTTACAGACTTTTCTCGTCAGATAATAATCTACAAGCTCATGATCAGTTGGATCAAACCTGAATCCAACAGGTAATTTCATACCATCTTCCGAAACTAGCTCACTATACTTCTCATCAACAGCCATGATTGTCACCAAAAGTTCTTAGCAAGTGAAGAAAGAGTTGTGTGGATGAATCTGAAGCAAAGGCATTGTCTTGAATTTATAGGTAGAAGAAGACATGCATTGTCTTGAATGAGAGAGAGACTAGGATGTAGAGAGAGAAAATGTTTATATTTGACTTAAGTTTATTTTTTTTTTCTTCTTCGCATATCTAATGGAGAAATTATATTTGTTTTTTTATTTTTTTTATTTTATATTTTTCTGTTTCATCTTCATTCATACTTATCTTATACTAGTATTTACTTTGGGAAAGGTTAATGATGAGAGATTTTTTAAGCACTTTAAATAGTAAGTTTTTAATGAAAAATTATATTGAATGCTATGAAAATTGTCATAGTTGACTTTTCAAAAAAATAATTACTAAATTTAAAATACTTAAAAAGTGCTCTGAAAACATTTGTTAACAGACCCCTTCTACATTCTATCCTGTTTTTTTTTTTTTTTTTTTTTTTTTTTAAATAAAGGATGAGTAAAGGGTTATCTCAAAAATTGTTAAAAAAATGGTTATGGAAATGTTATTTCGATATCTAATGTATGTATTAGATTAAGAGAATGATATTTATACAACGATTTTGATATAACTTTTTTTCTTGGACAAAAACAATAGAGGGGAAATAATAGAACGAACAAGAAAAATATGAGTCTAAGATAGAATAGTCTAAAAAATTATTTTTAAATAGTTTTTTTTAGTAATATTTGTAAATAGTTGTATAAATATCATTTCTCTTATTTTAATGATATATGGAACAAGAAATAAATTTAATTTATAAAACAATTATTAATTTTACTTTTGATTAATGCAGTTGGTGATCTTTTGATTTACTTAGTCGTTAAGTTTTTATTTTTTATTTTTTTAACAAATACTGGATAAGTTTAATACTATATTTTACCTAATGATTTTGTACTATATCTGCATCAATTTTTGTGTAAAAATTCATATTTAATTTATCACTTATGAATCAAATATAAATTTTTAAGCGTTAGAAATTTAAAATTTATATTTAATTTATCCCTTATTAAAAATATTTAAACTTTTTATGAGAGATTTCTATAATGTATTAAACATGACATTAAAAAATACATCAAAATTTTGAAGGATGCACATGAATTTACTTAAATGCATGAATCAAAAGTTGTGACGGAAAATCAATTTGAGAGACCTAAAATTGTTGAAAAAATTTAGAGGGAGCAAAAACTTATTTTCCCCTAAAAAAATATAGTCAAAGGAAGTGTTTAACATATTTACTTTATTAGTTGACCGTTTCTACCAATGAAAATATTATCTCTCATTATTTGATAGGGTGTAAAGACCAAACGTTAGGCGAGTAACACAAAATGTAAAATGTATTTGGTCTAAATTTAGATCAAATACATTTGACTTTTCATTTTATTTATTTTGTATATATTTAGTTTACTAGTTTTTAGTTTTAGGTTAGATTTTTATTTTATTATTTTATTTTATTTTCAGATTTCTTTAAATTAGGATTAGGTTTAGAGTAAGAACACAGTAAGACTATGTGTGAGAGAGTTGTCTAAAAAATTATTCATAAATGACTATACATATATCATTTCTTGATGCAGGCAAACTGGCTGCACATATTGAAGATGAAGTGGCGCGCAAGAAAGACTCAATGAGAATAGTCTAAATTTGGCAATTGGTGTCCGATTGACTCGAATTATACCTTTTCGGAAAGGGAATTTGCTCACGAGCATAGCCCACAACATGATGTAGGAGTGAATTTAGCCATTCAAAGCCGTCTGAAGGTCCAAAACTGGATTTTTATTATTTCAGCACAACTTTGTTATTTTTCTGTTTTTGTTTCAGTTTGTTATATTCGGCTCATTGGGGTTTGTTATTCCCTAGTATTTAAGCTAACCATTCTTAGCCTAAGAGATCGTTTTTTTCATTCAATAAAATTATAGAAAACTTTTCTCAATTCTGGTGGATTTCGGAAACCCTTTTTGACAGATTTGTCGCTTGCAAATTGTCTGTTTATCTTTTAGGTTTAGCGCTTGCTAATCCTTACTTCCGCTCTGTATCATTTCTCTTATTTTATTGACGAATGGAACAAACAATTAATTTAAGGCTTAAATATGTATTTCATCCTTGTAATTATGGGTCGTTTAAAAATCGGTCCCTATATACGATAATCCTTGCAAACTAGCCTTGCAATCATTAATCATTTAAAATTTCATCTTTTGACCAACTTAATCACTGCCACATCACTAATTTGATGACGTGGCAATCACTGCCACACTTGAAATTCCAATTTTGCCCTTAAGAAGAGGACAAAATATTGAAGAAAGAATTGGAAACCCAGGGTTAAAATTGGAATTTCATGTGTGACAGTGATTGCCATGTCATCAAATTAGTGACGTGACAGTGATTAAGTGGGGAGAGGGACGAAATTTTAAATGATTAAACAATGCAATGATAAATTGCTAGGATTAACGATTATAGGAACCAATTTTTAAACGATCCCTAATTGATGAAATATATAAACCACCTAAAAAAGGTTTAATACTATATTTATCTTTTGGAAAAGAAATAATTTGCGGGAAAAAAACACATTTAATGATTTAGTACTATACCTGCATTAATTTTTGTGTTAAAAGTATGTGTTTATAAATATAAACCCCATTTTTTTGTCAAAAAAATATATAAACCCATGTCGGTAGAAAAAAATAAAATATAACCCCCATTGTATCGAATATGATTGATCGTATCTGATCAGAAAGGGATTATAGGTGGAGTGTTTGACGATGGTTGTATGCTTTTGCTGTTGACTGAAACGGTTGGGAGGTGTGTATATGCGGACACTCCGACGTTCAAGTTAGTATTGAGTGAGAGTGGGGGGTAGTGAGAGTTAAGAGATTCTAACTTTGGGCACTGCTGAGAGTCCTTTTTATATAATGTTGAGGTTGTAGGGTCGTTGTGTGGCACACGTGGGGGCTCAGTGGTTACGAATTCGTGGGAATCGTAACCGCAAAGCGAGATTTGAGGGAGTCATGGGAGAGACGTTACTATTTAGTTTGAACGAGTCTTTGTTGCTTCATGCACCCCCTCGCAGAGTCGAGGTGTGTTGCGAGTAAAATAGTCCAAATGCATGATTTCAACCTGTTGATATTGGTCTAGAACAAAGGTTATTTTTAATAGAGTATATGTAAAACAAAAAAAATTGTCCTAGTTATGTCATTTCTCATATTTTAATTAGTATTTACTCTGTTTCATCTTTTTTTTTTCTTTTTCTTTTTTGGTCAGGTACTCTGTTTCATCTTAATTGTTATATAAGATGACGTACACATCTTAAATTATATAAATTATACTAAATTTCAGTACGAAATAGTATCTTATAGGATACAAAAATCCTTGAAACTACTCAAATGATCAAGGGTAACATTGGAAACAGACGATAAATGTTTATTAGTATTTTAAAATAACAAATAATATGAGATAATGAAATTTTCTAATGCGGTACTTAATATAGACAAAGGAATTACCAATAATACATTGGTTCAAGTGGACATAGTGACTAAGCGACTTGGTGAAAACTTTGTGGTAATAGACTTGAACTTTTTAACAAAGTGGGAAATTCGTACCAAATAACATATAATTCTACCAATAAAAATAAAAGGGTTAAATATGTTCTTCTCTACAAAATTTTCAAATTTTATGTTTTAGTTCTTCTAAAAAAAATTCATGATTTTTTAAGCACTAAAACATAAAAATTTATATTTAATTTAAGCATGCAAGGCATTTCGATAACTCATCTTATGTTTTTTAGATTTTTTGTATTCAACAAAGAACAAGAATAATAGCTTTTTTCTTTTGTTTCAAGACAAGATAGGCTCTTATGCCAAACTAAACAAGGACTCAATGAGTAAAATAAACATTGACACAGTCATGCCATGCCATATGAGGTTAACACACAAGTACCCGTAAATAGATGGAGGGTAAACGATTAAGTTTGCTGCCTATAAATATGTTTGATGAGGGTAATGATTGGAGTACATTGGTGACGTTGAGGACACCCCTTCACAATAATATCTAATGTAACTACTGAGTCGGATTCAGTCAAAACTTGCTGATATCATATATGTGTAGCAATTTGAAGAACCCCAAATTTCCTCCATAAGCATTGAGCCGCTTCACAAAGTTCCTCGTAAAAACACCTGATTCATCTCTAAACACGCCACCACAAGATACTCTTTAATTATGCAAAGTTACTGATCCATTTGTGTTGTATTTGATCCAACCACGCCTTAGGAACACCCAACAAACACTACAAGAAAAGTTTCAAAATACCCATGACTCATTTCAAAAATTTGTTAACTTTTAAAATAGGGGATCAAAAAACATGTTTTAGGAAAAGGGTATCAAAAGTTAACAATTTCGAAAATAGAGGGATTAAAATTGCATTTAAGTCTAAAATATATTCATTTAATTTTTATCTATTTGTTTATTTCCCTACCAATAACAAAATAAAAAGAACACTTAACTAAGAAAAAAAGAACGAGTAGTGCTAACATCAATCTCTTTTGAACACTATCTCTAACACTAACTCATTTATTGGATGAAATCATTTTATGTCCCACCACTTTATGCAAGTACTATTGTCAAACTGTAGACTCACATTGATTTAAACCAATAGAAAAATAGGTGTTAAAGGAAGTGTTTGAAGGAAAGTGTTGCTAGCACAAATCACGCTATATTCTAAAACCTTTACGATTCCATTGCCCTTTTCGATTATGAAACCCTTACTATTCTGAAATCCTTTCGACTCATCTTTTCCACATAACTTGAACCCGAAACATCACGCTCATCCTGAAACACAATCCCTTTTTCTCTTTCAATTATGAATCCATCCACGTTAAAAAGAATGTGTCGGTTTGTGAATGTTGTTTTGGGGATGTTTTACAAAACCCTCTTATAATAAAGGAAAATGTTAACCAGTGCTTAGAAGGCGTGTCTTGAACAATGACCAGCCTAATACAATAATCTAATCCTCTCTGATGCTTATGGGGACTGGAAAAATTGGGTTATTTTACATGATAAATCTGAAAGTGTTGTCGAGGATGTGTGGGGGGTGGGTAAGGTGATCAATATTAACTATAAGGGTGAAAAGAGGGTCAGTATCTCGAAGTAATGATATCAATATGTTCCCTCACTTGATAGATTTATCTTTGGGAGGCCGACGTTATTCCTGGTTCAGTTGATAGATTTCCCTTCGATTGGAGAGTCAGAGGGTTTAGTGGTTAGGAGGATTAGGAAGTTTGATTTGGTGATATTGAGGAAGTGGTGTTGAAGACTTTTTGTGGTTGTCATGCCACTCGTTTTGCAAAAAAAAAAAAAAAAGTCTTTTAGTGGTTGTCACGCCACTTGCAGTGGCGAGGCAGAACGAGGCCCCCACATGTTCATGTGTTTTAAAATCTCAAAATTGCGAGAGAAAAAAAATAACAAAAATGGCTCTAAATGGAAATCAAACCGCGCTCACTTAAATTCATAACACAACAAATGAGCTAGCGAGCACTAGTGTTATCTTCTCCCATCGAATAACATAAATATTAGAGTAAACCACTAAATCGGTCAATGTCTTTGTACCAAATTTTCAATTTGGTCCCTACTCTATTAATAACTTAAAATGGTCTTTGTCTTTGTCAAACATTTCTCAGTTAGGTCCCTCCGTTAGTTTACTTCAACACTGGCCTGCGTCCTCCAACACCGAATCAACCGGGCATGCGTCCTCCAACTCTAAATCAGCCTTGATTGCAACTAAAAATGGCGATTTTATTTTATTTTTATACACGTTTGACAAAGACAGAAACCATTTTAAGTTATTAATAAAGTCCGGGACCAAATTGAGAATTTGGTACAGATACAAGAACCAATTTGGTGCAAACAGTTTCATACAACATATCTCAATCAGGATTTGTTTTTTTGTCTTCCTTTATTTTAACGGGGGTGTGCAACGTGGTCCACCCATTTTTTTCTTTTTGTTTTTTAATATTATTCTTTATTTTTTGAGCAATAATATTATTCTTATCCAATAGGAGATTTGATAATTTTAATTGGATTTTTATAAATAAAACAAAAATATTATTTTCATAAAAAAAAAAAAACCAATCTAGTAAAGTTATTTTCGTGAAAAAACTACTCAAAAGAAACAATGCAAAACTAGGACTGTTGTTTTGGATAACGAGAGGGTCTAAGCTCAACAAAGAAAAAAAAAACTACCGCCTAATGAAATGTAGAGTAAAACTATTAGCTAAATAAGCTAAAAATAACATATTAATTTGAGCAGGACAATAGTCGTATAACATCCAAGTGAAACCTTTATCAGAAAGTTATATTTACATGAATGTCGACACAAACATTAGCTTCTATGTGCGAATGACAAATTCGGACCTCCTAATTCATATCTAACGGTCGTCTAATATGTTGCAATAAACTCCAAGTTGTTTCCATTCCCACTTTTGAGGAATAGAGAGTAGTGATCATTACCCAAGAATCAACATAAAGCTCCACTTTATTAAAATCACAAGCTCTAGCTAACTTCAAATGCTCCCCAAAGCTCAACATACGCATCACAACTCCCTAATCTTTTCGACAAACCGCAAATCCACTCCCCATTTTCACCCTGCAACACCACTCCAAGACGCGCCATTGGTATTGAGACGGATCCATCCTATCTCCAGTGGCTTCCAAGAAATATTCTCCACCACTCTCCTACTATTAGCAATCAGGGGATGAATATATTGATAGTCCATCTAACAATTAACCCTCGTTGTAATCTCCTTCCATGAGTTAAGAGACATCGTAGCTTTACTATCATAACTCAACTTGTTTCTCCATAACCACAAGGCATGGCATGCCGTCGCCCAATACTCAGCTGAACAACCTGTATCATCCATGTTCATATTTAAGCCAATCCAATGCTGCAAATCTGCTTCAAAAAAGTTCTCTCTTTGATTAATAATAACTGTATTCAACCATACCCACCGCAAGCAGACAAATCTTGAAGGACAAGCAAGGTATTTTCAAATAAGTATAACTTCTGTAGGGTATTAATATCAGAGTATGCTTAAAAATGGGTTAGAAAAGGTTGACATCATCGTATTTTTGGCTAAATCATTTCATAAAGTTCCTAAAGTTTTTATATGCTCCCACGATCTTGATTGTATTGCATTACTTATTTAGTTGAAAGCAATATGTTGGATATTTATGCAGCTAAGTCGTGTGTGTAGGTTCATAAAATGGGTTGTGATTGAAGTTAAGCAAGCATGCCTTTGTGTTTCTCTGTTATGTTGCAGTAGATCCCTTCACTTGTTTTTGTGCATATTTTCCAATGGTACCTCATTTATTTGTCATTATCTGATCAGTTTTAATGCATAATCTCCTTGAATTTAAATTTGTGATGGCTCATTTGTATATATCATCTGATGTTTACAAGGTCCATGAAATGGTATGTGTGTGATAAAATGCTGTTTTTCCATTCTGTGTTTCCTCAAGATTCATGTGTGTGATACAATCTTCTATTTTGTATCACAGGAATTTATAGAAGCTTTGGACATTAATTCTTTTGAGGTGGTTTGTGTTGCAGTTCAAGGACATATTTCTTGTGTTATATATAACTTAATATGAGAGTTTGTTAAATTGAGAGAACAATACTTTATATTACTACCCATGATTACTCCAAACTAAATTGAGGCCCGCGCAACTAGAATAATAAAATGGTAAGATAGTTTTCTTATGGGAACATTAAAAGGGATTACTAGTTACTACTCAAACTACAATATATACCTTGCATATTTATGTAATCATCTATTAGTTTTTTAACGGTTCTTAATATTGAAATCATTGAAATTTCTCTTCCTCTAGAGATTGGTAAAAACAATATCACACGCTTACTCACAAACAGAGAAATTGCAATGTTCAAACAAATTAATATATAGAAGGATTGAGAACACAAAAAAGTTATAGAATGCTTTTATATGCACTCCAATTGCATAAAGTTGCCAGCCCTGTGCAAGTGCAACAATGTCCTTTGCACAGGCCTGAAACTTAAAGGGGTCTCAAAATTTGAGAAAAAATTATTGTACCTACGGATAAAATCCGTCACTATATATGACCTAGAGCTAGCACCCAACCAAGGCTCTCCTATCATAGGAATATTAAATCCGGATCCTACTATCTATTGGTTGGGTGCTAGCTCTAGTACGCCTCCCGTGAGTCCGGCAGCTTTGGCTTTACAAAGATATTTTGTGGGTCACTTGATTCACTAAGACACAAAAACATGGAACAAAGAGCTTGTGCGGCATATTTTTGTAGAAGGAACAGCGCAAAGAATTTTAGATATACCGCTGTACCCACAAGTGAATGAGGATAAATTGGTGTACTGGAATCCTGAAAAGAATGGATATTATTCGGTAAGAAGTGCATATCGTTTGTGAGTAAAAGAAATTGTGGATAACTCTCACTTAAGAAGGCATGGGTATTTGGAGTGTAATTTGGAGGTTGAAAGTTCCCCCAAAAGTTAAGAATATGGTGTGGCGAGTGTGTAGGAAATGTTTGCCTACTCGTGTAAGATTGAACTGTAGAGGGGTTAATTGTCCGTCGACGTGTATATGTGTAATGACCCCCATGAGGACAGTTATCGTATTTTTTCCACTGCTGTACAGAAGTAGGTGTATGGCGCACAGAAGGTCTGTGGTCCTTAATTGAGCCGTTGTTAAATAGGTTTGATGATGCACCGGAGATTATCTTCCATTTGTTGGAGCATGTAACAGCGATGCAAGCAGAATTAATTGCTATAATATTGTGGAGTATTTGGAAGAGTAGAAACCTTAATTTGTGGCTGCGACAGAGAATTGAATAATAGAAATATTGTTGCAAGAGATAACACATGCTTGAGGATTGGAGGAATGCCAACAAGAAGCAACAGTCACAACTCATACAGTCTAGTGATGCAGCTGCTGTCACGCTGCAAACAGCAGAACAAGGCTCGGGCAACAAGAATGTTGGACAGAAATGGAAGAAGCCTGTTGTGAATCCCCGAACCTCCAAGGCCGGATCGAACCACACCAATACAAAGAATAATGATGTGTGGAGCGACGGAGAGTGGTAACCACCGAACAAAGTTTATTGTGCAAGCAAGAAACAACAAAACACCACCTAGATCTAATCTAGGAACCAAGTGTGAAACACAAAGCAACAATCACAAGATAAACAAGGAGGGAAGAAGAAAACAATAAACACAAAGAGATTGTTCACCAAGTTCGGTCCAAACTTGACCTACTCTGGAGGAGAGATTGTACTCTCCAATCCACTATCAAATGAGTTCTTTACAAAAAGGGGATACAAGAGGTTACAAGAAATTAGCTTGACAAGTTCACTATGAACAAACCCTAATTTCTACCCCTTTCCCAATCTCACCAAGACACTCAATGATTCTCTCTTTACAAGGTGTTTCCCATGTTTTCAACCCAAGAGATACTCTAATCAAAGAACCCTAAACCCTAGAGCTTACCCTTTGATTTCCCAAGTCTCTCTCTTCCAACCTCTTCCCTTCAAATCTGCACAAGAACACTTAAGTACTAGTCTTCCTCTGTTCCAATCGTGTCACGATTTGCGTCCGTCCCAAGGAACGACCAGTCCTTATCAAGGATACTTAACGAGCAAGTTTCTTGATCGTGTCACGATTTTCCCAAATCGTGCCACGATTTGCACCCCTGCAACCCTAGCTCACGGCATCCGAAATCGTGTCACGATACCAAAATCGTGTCACGATTTCCCTGTTCTTCCAGACCACAAATTTGAAGACAATCTCAACAAAGCCAATGTGTGGAAGACTCAAATTACTATGAGGATAATACCTTGCCTTAAACACCTTAGCAACTAGAGTATCCGGTTCAGTTTGAAGCTTCCATCCTTGTTTCCCAAGCATGCACAGTTAAATCATTAAATCCCGCAAGATCCTTAAATCCCATTCCACCATGCCTTTTGTGAACCGATGGTTTGTCTCACAACAACCAATGCATTCCTCTATTATTACTTATTAGCACCACCATTCCCCCACCAAAAGCCATTTATCATCTCCTCGATTTCATCTAGTAATGTATTAGGTAATTTGAAAATACTCATCACATATGATGGAATTGACTAAAGCACTGATTTAATCATAATCTCCTTTCTCGCTTTAGAAAAACACTTACTACTCCAGATATTGATCTTTTGCCATACTCTATCCAAATACTTGCTAGTTTCCAGCACTGCCCGCACACCTAATATATCAGTTATACTTTGTTGGAGTTGCTGCTGGACATTTCGGCTATAATAGATCTCAGATTTGGGAAGCTGGAGACTCTATCTTGTTTAGCATCTACTTCCAACACACTTGGGCATGCAATTTGTGGACAAATTAACTGTTTATTTGCTTTGTTATCGTCAAAATATCAACTAGATATGCATCTTGAACCAACTTGATTCTTAAACTCTCCACTGCGTTGAAGAGGAAAATACGAAAAAAGGAGCCATCATGATTGAAATGTGAAATTATCTGATATGTGTCAAGTTTGTTCTTTAAGTTAGTCCCAAAATTATGTTAACGTTGTTGGACTTCTTAAAAAAAAAAACCATAATTCTTTCCTTTTTTTTTTCTTTCTAATCTTCTTTTTATTTCTTACTCATATGTTAGTTTTTTAAATATTAAAATATAATTTTTCCCAAGTTAGTCCTTTATTAAGCATTAAAAAGTGTCCAAAATAATTATTTAAATATTAAAAAAGATTAACAACCAATTATCTGAAGAACATGATAAGAAAATCCAAGTATGTTCGTGTTTTAATAATTAAAGGAAGTACAAACTTGAAAAAACAAAAAGATAAAAATACGAATCCAAAATGTTAAAATTAGTCGGTAAATGAACCTTTTGCATAATATTAAAAAAAGAGCACAAGATTGTCCTCGTGAGATTAACTCAGTTGGTAGAGACAATGTATAATATATGCAAAATTCGGGATTCAAACCCCAACCACCACAAACAAAAAAATAGCACAAAACTAACCTATTTTCCTGATCTAAATAAACAATAAGCAAGAAAAAACAAAAATAAAGAGCACAAAACTAACCTATTTTCCTAATGCACAAAACTAACCTACTTTCCTAATCTAAATAAACAATTAGCAAGAAAAAACAATGAGAAGTGAAAGCTTAAAAACCCTTGCTAATATAGAGGTTCTTGTCATCTATTAAGAGTAACTTGGAATTCATATTTTTTTGTCAAGTATCACATAGTGTCTAAAAATTCAGCTCATATTACATGCAATGTCTCTATCAAATGAGTCATGCTCACGCGGACTGAAATTCATACTTTGTCATGTTAATGAATTTTTGGAATTCACATGCATTCACATAAAAGAAAAGAAAAAATAGTATGAGGTGTATGTTTTGCTTGAGGGTTGTTCTTGTAGTTGATGGTATATGTATAATATGTGAGATATGTTTTTGGTTAAAGCACTGGTTTGCAGATCACATGTGGTTTGAATTCCACATATTTACAAATTAAATTCTTATCGTATAATAACCTAGTAACTTTTCGTTAGATAAATACGTTTATGATTTAAACTCCGAAGGTAGATATATGTGATATATATATTAGTTAAATTAATTAAGTGAAAAGATCTAGTTACTTTAAATATGCATCAATGACTAGATATCTTACATATGTATAGTGTTGGTAATTCATTGATTCAAAAATCATAAAGTCCACTTTGTACATGGACATAAAAGATAAATAATAGTAAAGGACACTGTCTAAAATTCAAATAGTTGCTTACTTAAAATGAGTCAAGATACAAAACTCAATTCCTAAAAACTATAAAGATTAAAGATGTTTATTGTCCATAAGACTTACAAATAAATTCTTTAAACTAAAGGATGGATTTATTAAAACTATTCTAAACCCTAGGAAATGAAACTATGAGTTTATGGAGAAAGAGGAGGGGCAGAAACACTTGCATCCTCCATTAGTGTTGTGGCCTTCTTCTCAGCTTTTGCCACCTTCATATCTTAAATATCCGATAGGCAGCTACAGGTGACCCCTACATTTAATTTGAGATCAAAATTCAGTGACTATATGAACCAAGTTTACATAAAACTAGCATGATTTTCAGCTGAAAATACCAAAAGACATTATTGCTTTAAAAAAAAAGTCCTCAAATTTTTTGATAGTGATAGTGGTCAATATATATTGTATTCATTACCCTAGCTGGATCATAAATTCTACCGATGACAAATTCATGCATCCACCATCGTGTCATCAGAGCTTGATTTCCTTGCCCTATCCAATAAACATATGTGTTCTTTATCACAATCAATTGATTGTTTGAATGAGCAAACTCCTCTTTCCTTTTAACTATCCTCCATTCACCATTTCCAGCTCTTCTTGCATCCATATTCTCGAACCTACGGTTCCTGAGATCAAAGAAATAGTACTTCCTATGCTCCAAAGAGTATCTATTTTCTGCAACAAAAATAAAAAATAAAAAAAATCATATAAGCATTTCATGGAACATAAAAAAAATTGAATTTTTAAGTCTCCTCCCCTTCAATTGCATGTCTAAGACACAACGTTCATTCTCAAGGTCGATGAAAATCCATCAAAGAACACTAAGAAAATTTGATTTTTATTGATAAAACACAATGGTCATAAGAAAGAGAATAAATGGCTAAACAAACATTAGAAAAATAACTTCTTTTTTTCTTTCACAAACCTGCTGGCAGGCTCCATGGCTCAGTTTGAAATACATCAAATTCTGACATGGCATTTGGAAAAGGTTGGTTGCAGATTTTCTTCGTCAGGTAGCACTCAACAAGTTGACGATCGGTTGGATCAAACCTGAATCCAGCAGGTAGATCAACCTCAGCATTAGCTACAGCCATGATTGACACCAAAAGTTTTTTTTTCTTCTAAGAGGACACAAAAAGTTCTTGGCTAGTGAAGAAAGAGTTCTTTGGATGAATCTCAAGCAAAAGGATTGTCTTGAATTTATAGGTGTAAGGAGACATGCATTGTCTTGAATGAGAGAGAGAGAAAGAGAAACTAGATGTAGAGAGAGAAAATGTGTAATTTACAACAATAAGGAAAAAGGTCTTGCTAACGAGTGCCTTTAAAACACTTGTTAAAGATACAAAACTGAAAACAATTGATAAATTTTAGGAAACTTTTTCAAACGTTGTCTCTATCTTCATTTTTTTAATGCGTGAAATTAATATGAATCTCAAACTTTGAAAAGAGTAAGATCATAATGAGAGTATAAAAGAGTTATTCAAAATATTATGGAAAAATTACATTTTTAGTTTTTTAACATAATTTTAGGTTATAATTTGGTCTTTTATCTTTTTTTAATTTCAATTTTAATTGTCCTTTTGGTCTGAATTTTCAAGCTTCCAATCTAATATTCTTATGTAAACATAGATGAAAACCATAAATTTGAAGATTGAAATGCATATAAAAATAAAACCATGAATTTAAAGCTTGAAAATTCTTATGCAAATGGACCAAAAGGACAAAACTGAAATAAAAGAAAGATAAACGATCAAATTATTACCTAAAATAAAGTTAAATGACTAAAATTATAATTTTGCCAAAAATTATTCTTAAATAATTGCACAAATATTATTTATCCTATTTTAATGATGTATGAAACAAACAATTAATTTAATTTATAAACTTGCAAGAGAATTATTAATTTAACTTTTTGATTTATGCAATTGGTGATATTTTGATTTACTTAGTGATTAAGTTTTTTTTTTTTTTTTTGCACTTACTGGCTAAGTTTAATACTTAAATCAATAAGGGTAACATTGGAAACATACAATAAATATGTACTGGTATTTTAAATGGATAAATAATGCTGAGATAATGAAATTTTCAAATAAGATATTTAATATAGACAAAGGAATTATTAATATATTGGTCTAAGTGGTAAGAGACTTGAACTCCTTAAGAAAGTGGATATATGTTTGATTCTTTACACTCGTGCATGAATAAAATTTGGTTGGAAGAAGAGAACTCACTTCGTGTGTCACCATTGACTCACTGACACCGAATTATATGGTAATCCAGTCAATAAAAAAAATACAGACAAATAACGTACTTATCTCTCATTATTTAATACGGCGTAAAGGTCAAACGTCAGATCAGTAACACTAAATTAAAGTAAAATGTATTTCGTCTGAATTCAGAACAAATACATTTGACTAACTCCTTAAGAAAGTGGACAAATGTTTGATTCCTTACTATCGTGCATGAATAAATTTGGTTGGAAGGAGGGAACTCATGTGTCACCATTGACTCAACGACACCGAATAATATGGTAATCCAGTCAATATAAAAAACAGACAAATAAAGTTTATCTCTCATTATTTAATACGACGTAAAGGTCAAACGTCAGATGAGTTACACTAAAGTAAAATTTATTTGGTCCGAATTCAAAACAAATAAATTTGACTAACTCCTTAAGAAAGTGGGCATATGTTTGATTCCTTACAATCGTGCATGAATGATATTTGGTTGGAAGGAGATAACTCATTTTGTGTGTCACCATTTACTCACCGAAATCGAATAATATGGTAATCCAATCAATAAAAAAATACAGATAAATAAAGTACTTATCTCTCATTATTTAATATGGTGTAAAGGTAAAACGTCATGTGAGTAACACTAAAGTAAAATGTATTTGGTATGAATTCAGATCAAATAAATTTGACTAACTCCATAAGAAAGTGGACATAAGTTTGATTCCTTACAATCGTGCATGAATAAAATTTGGTTGGAATGAAAGAACTCACTTTGTGTGTCACCATTTACTCACCGACATCGAATAATATGATAATCCAGTCAATAAAAAAATAATATAGACAAATAAAGTACTTATCTCTCATTATTTAATATGGCGTAAAGGTCAAACGTCAGATGAGTAACACTAAAGTAAAATGTATTTCGTCCGAATTCAGAAAAAATACATTTGACTAACTCCTTAAGAAAGTGGACATATGTTTGAGTACTTACAATCGTACATTAATAAATTTGTTTGGAAGGAGGGAACTCATGTGTCACCATTGACTCATTGGCACAGAATAATATGGTAATCCAGTCAATATAAAAAACAGACAAATAAAGTTTATCTCTCATTATTTAATACGGCGTAAAGGTCAAACGTCATATGGGTAACACTAAAGTAAAATGTATTTGGTCCGAATTCAGATCAAATAAATTTGACTAACTCCTTAAGAAAGTGGACATATGTTTGATTCCTTACAATCGTGCATGAATGATATTTGATTGAAAGGAGAGAATTCACTTTGTGTGTCAGCATTTACTCACTGACACCGAATAATGTGGTAATCCAGTGAATAAAAATAATAATATAGACAAATAAAGTACTTATCTCTCATTATTTAATACGGCGTAAAGTTCAAACGTCAGATGAGTAACACTAAAGTAAAATGCATTTCGTCCGAATTCAGAACATATACATTTGACTAACTCCTTAAGAAAGTGGACATATGTTTGATTCCTTACAATCGTGCATGAATAAATTTGGTTGGAAGGAGGGAACTCATGTCTCACCATTGACTCAGTGACACCGAATAATATGGTACTCCAGTCAATATAAAAAACAAACAAATAAAGTTTATCTCTCATTATTTAATACGGCGTAAAGTTCAAACGTCAGATGAGTAACACTAAAGTAAAATGTATTTGGTCCGAATTCAGATCATATACATTTGACTATTTATTTATATTTAATTTAAGACCCAATTGAATAGCTTTAACTTTTTTAAATGTTGTATTATGTTATTCTTATGTCTTCGTTATTTTCCTGAACATGATGTTACTATAGGTTACATATGTTGCAACTGCTTTGGTGGATTCTAAACTCTGTAGAATAGCGTAATGATCTATTTGATTTGTTATCTAGGAAACTTTTTTGAGTTAAGTAGTTTTTATGAAGGTGCACAATTGTTGATGCCAGCCTCTTTTGCAATGACAGTACGTTCAGGTTACTCAATTGTGCCCTCCACTATAATAAACTAATTACAATCACCGGCGTAACTCCTTGCCTACCCGACTATAATATGGATTCCCTATAGAGTATGACATTCCAAAAGACATTTGCTACTCAAGAATTCGGCTTTAACAAGAACCCTGAGTCTCATGAAAAAATCTTGACTTCATGTGAATTGACTCCGTCTACTCAAATATCATGACTCACTGAAGACTTTAACGTCTCTTCGAACCCCTTTAGGATGAAATGTGTTTGTCGTTGCTAACCTATTACACTAAGAGGAATGACTTTGCATCATAGTCATACAAAGTATGAGGATTTTTAATAAATTTCACCATAAGAGGACAATCTATATCAATTGAAGAGTACAACGATATCTTGATTGATATACAACATCATCTAATTACTCTCCTTTTAGAGGATATACAATTAAGTTCTACATTTATTTTCATGACTTTTTCAGTGACTTTTGAATAATTTTGCCTAATTGTAATTATAAATCTAGTTGCACATATTCAATTAAAGGCACAAATCTAACTTATAATAATCTAAATAAATCTAAAAAATAAAACAAAGTAAAGAACTCAATAAAGGGCACAAAACTAACCTATTTTCCTAATCAAAATAATTGTAAAACAATGAGAAATGAAAGCTTAAAAACCCTTGCTAATATAGAGGTTCTTGTCATCCATCAAGAGTGACTCTCGTATGTATGTACTATGCTCATTTTGGATCCATTTTATGCAGCAGAAATATATAATCTTTTCCGCACATACCCACAACATTCTTTAATGAGTATGTGTGTGTAATTTGTCAAAAAATCACATATAGATTATGCTAGGGATTTTAGGTGTTTAAGTGTGTTAATGTGACGATGGGTTGCAATTCATTTTTTAATAAATATACTATTATGCTTTTTGAAGATATATATCGGGTAATTTAACAATGTGGGATCCAATTTTTTTCGATTTAATGATGTGTTTCGTCCTTGCAATTAGACGTCATTTAAAAATTAGTCCTTGTAATCGCTAATCCTGGCAATTTACCCTTGCATTGTTTAATCATTTAAAATTTCGTACTTTGACCAACTTAATCAATGCCAAGTCATCAAATTAGCAAAATGGCATGGGAAAGGACAAAAATACCCTCGTCTTTATTATGAGAAGAAGATGAAGACAGGGGTAAAAATGTCATTTCATGAATGGATGACGAGGGTCTTTTTGTCAATTCCCATGCCATTTTGCTAATTTGATGACGTGGCAGTGATTAAGTTGGTCAAATGACGAAATTTTAAATGATTAAACAATGCAAGGGTAAATTGGCAGGATTAGCGATTACAGGGATTAATTTTTAAATGACTCCTAATTGCAAGGACGAAACACATCATTAAGCCATTTTTTTCTTCTATAAAGTATCATATTGTCTCAAAATTCTGCTCATAAGTGGGGAGTCAAGGTTAAGACTTCGTCCCCTGCATGTTACATGCAATGTCCCTCCCAAATAAGTCATGCTCATGGAGATTGGGATTCAAACTTTATCATGTTAATTAATGTTTGAAATCCGCATGCTTTGAGAGGAAAATGATATAATATGTGGTAATGTGTATGTTTAGTTTGAGGGTTGTTCTTGCAGTTACTGGTATTAAAATAAGGTATAATATCAATATGTGAGATATGTTTTTGGTAAAAAAAACACTAGTTTGCAGATCGCATGTGGTTTGAATTCCACATATTTACAAATTAATTATTATCATATAACCCAGTAACTTTTCGTTAGATAAAATTTTAGATTTAAAATTCGAAGGTAGATATATGTGGTATATAAACTACAAGAAAATCAGAGATTTGCTACGAAAATAACAGTAGCGCATTCGTAGATTATCTCTAGCAAAACACATTTAGCTACTACTTTGTTGGGAATTAGCTGTCATATTGGCTGTAGCATGGATTGGGCGGCAAATTATCTATCAAAATATTTCCTAGCTATTTGGCAACTAAAATTTAAAAAATCCTTGCTACTTTCAGACTAATAAGTAGCAATATACTGTACAAAAGATTATATTTCCTAGCTACTTAGTTAGGATATTGCCGCAATAATTTTGAAACTAGCTGATATTTCATAGTAATTTCCTAGCAATATATATTAGAGTTAAATTTGAATTAAGTAAAGAGATCTAGTTACTTTAAATATGCATCAATGACTAGATATCTTACAAATGTATAGTGTTGGTAATTCATTGATTCAAAAATCATAAAGTCCACTTTGTACATGGACATAGCAGATACATGAAATAGGAGTGCTACATGAAAATAGAAACGATGATAAGACATGATATGATGATTTGTTTGATCATATAAATAAAAAGACTACTTGCTTGAATTTAAATAAAAAGGTGAAATAGGATAAAATACAAATCAACGATTGATATATACGGTGGTTTGTGCAATTGTATAGACCAAAGTGAATTGGTGTTTATTTAAATGTGATTAACACAAGTACTTGAGCAAGTACCTGCCATGCAACACCTTTGATATTGTAAAAGTTGGTTTTATATGTATCTGTTTGCATGTAAGAATAGCTAAGTTGTTAGTCGAGAATGGCACACGGTCGATCTCAGAGTCAACCAAATTCCCTTTAGTTGAACGAAGGATAGTCGAATCTAAGAAAGTCAACTAAGTAGGCAAATCTTAACAAGTCGATAAAAATTCACTTAGACCGTGGGAGCGAGTGGCAGAAACAGTCAAAGACGCATGGAACTTCTTATGTGTTTATAACACCATCAAACCGAAACAACTATCTTCATAGAGACCATTTGAAATAATGTAGCACAGGTGGATAAGGAAACAAAAAAAATATATAGATGTGAGATGCGGGGAAACATGCCAAATGTTTGTCATAAAAGGATCCAATTTTGCATAAAATGAGAATGAGTTTCAACCCAAAATACTACATTGCTTATATATATCCTCAAGCTTTCATAGGAAGAATATGTTTTCCCCTCTTATAAAAGAATTTCACACATGGAGTATTGAGTTATATTGAAAAGCATATCAATCATATTTTTGTGTAGATATGCTTGATAACCATGGTGATTCTTGTTTGCTTAACCAATTTGAATAAAGGTTATCACTTTTTGCTTGGTTGAATTCATACATAGACTTAAAACCCAAGCCTCCATCAATTTTAGCTTTCAACAACTTCTCTTTCCTCATCCAATGAATTCTTCTTCTGTCTACAGATAGCAGTTTCTATATGCATATTATTAAATTGGTATTTTTTACTAAAATTTGATTTCAACTAATATTTGTGTTTCATTCTTAGGATTGACATAATCGTTGACGGAACAAATAATCAGTAAAACACTGTCTAAAATTTAAATAGTTTCTTATTAATATTATTCAAATGAGTCCAAAATACAAAACTCAATTCCTAAAACTATAAAAGATTAAAGATTGTTTATTGTCCATAAGACTTACAAATAAATTGTTTAAACTAAAGATGGATCTATTAAAACTATTCTAAACCCTAGGAAATGAAACATGAGTTCATGGAACTTGCATCCTCCATTAGTGTGGTGGCCTTCTTCTCAACTCTTTCCACCTTCATATCTTAAATATCCGATAGGCAGCTATAGGTGACACCTACATTAATTTGAGTTCAAAATTCAGTGACTATAGTTCCTGAAGAATGTAAACAAGACAAAAATGAACCAAAGTTTACATAAAACTAGCATGATTTTCAGCTGAAAATACCAAAAGACATTATTACTTTAAATAAAGTCCTCAAAGTTTTTGATATAGTGATAGTGGTCAATATATATTGTATTCATTACCCTAATTGGATGAAAAATTGTACTTATGACAAATTCATGCATCCACCATTGTGTCATCACAGCTTGGCTTCCTTGCACTCTCCAGTAAACATATGTGTTCTTTCTCACAATCAATTGATTGTTTGAAAGAGCAAACTCTTCGTTCCATTCAACCATTCTCCATTCACCATTTCCAGCTGGTGTTGCATCCATATTTTGGAACCTACGGTTCCTGAGATCAAAGAAATAGTACTTCCTATGCTCCAAAGAGTACCTATTTTCTGCAACAACAAAAAACAACTTGAAAAGACCCAAAATGAATAAGCATGTGTTTGGTGCAGTGGTGGTGTAAACGCAGCCTTGTGTTTAGTGTGAAGCTCAAAAAGGTAGCTTGATAAAATTGTTCTGAGAACGGTGTCGTAAAGCGAGATTTGTTGTTTGTACGTGTTGCCAAACATGCCATAAAAACATCATATAAACATTTCATGGGACATAAAAAAATTGAATTTTTAAGTCTCCTCCCCTCCAATTGCATGTCTAAGACACAACGTTCATTCTCAAGATTAATGAAAATCCATCAAAGAACACTAGGAAAATTTGATTTTTATTGATAAAACACAATGGTCATAAGAAAGAGAATAAAGGGCTAAGAAAACATTAGAAAAATAACTATTTTTTTCCTTTCACAAACCTCGTGGCAGCCTCCATGGCTCAGTTTGAAATACATCAAATTCAAACAAGTGAGTTGGAAGAGGTTGGTTGAGAATTTTCTTCGTCAGGTAGCACTCAACAAGTTGACGATCGGTTGGATCAAACCTGAATCCAGCAGGTAGATCAGGCTCAACATTAGCTACAGCCATGATTGACACCAAAAGTTCTTTTTTTTTTGTTTTTGAAGAGGACACCGAAAGTTCTTGGCCAGTGAAGAAAGAGTTCTTTGGATGAATCTTAAGCTAAAGCATTGTCTTGAATTTATAGGTGTAAGGAGGCATGCATTGTCTTAAATGAGAGAGAGAAAGAGAAACGAGATGTAGAGAGAGAAAATGTGTGAGAGACAACAATAAGGAGACATGCATCGTCTCTATCTTCAACTTTTATCTTTTTTAATTTCAATTTTGTCCTTTTGATCTATTTTCATATAAATTTTCAAGCTTCAAATCTAATATTTTCATGTATACATAAATATAAAAATAGACCATGAATTTAAAGCTTGAAAGTTCATATACAGATGGACCAAAATGACAAAATTGAAATGAAAAAAGATAAAGGACGAAATTGTTACCAAAAATTAAGTTAAGGGATTAATATTATAATTTTGCCAAATATTATTTTTAAATAATTACACAAATATTATTTAGGCTTAAATGCTCTTTTGGTCCCTTAAGTATTTAATTGATATCGCTTTGGTCCCTTAACTAAAAAAAAGATTGTTTGAACACTTTAAGTTTTTTTTAGTCTCGTTTTGGTCTCTTCTGTTAGGTTTCCGTTAGGTTTAATAAAAAATGTTAAGTGTGAACACGTGTCACCTTGTCATTGGTTCTGACTTTATTTTTTTTTTTATATATATTCTATTTTTTTTAAATATATATATATTTTTAAATTTTTTTTTTTTTGTAAAAAAAAAAAAAAAAACTCAGAGCCAATGACAAGGTGACACGTGTCCAGAAGTTAACTTTTTTTTAAACCCTAACAGAATGGACCAAAACGAGACTAAAAAAAAAACTTAAAGTACTCAAACAATCTTTTTTTTAGTTAAGGGAGCAAAGCGATACCAATTAAATACTTAAGGGATCAAAAGAGCATTTAAAGGCCAAAACGAGACTAAAAAAAAACTTAAAGTACTCAAACAATCTTTTTTTTGGTTGGACGGAAAGAACTCGTCACTTTGTGTGTCACAATTGACTCACTGACACCGAATAATATGGTAATCTAGTCAATAAAAAATACAGACAAATAAAGTACTTATCTCTTATTATTTAATACGGCGTAAAGGTCAAACTGCAGATGAGTAACACTACAGTAAAATGTATTTGGTCCGAATTCAGATCAAATACATTTGACTAACTCCTTAAGAAAGTGGACATATGTTTGATTCTTTACACTAGTGCATGAATAAAATTTGATTCCTTGACCCTGTAAAATACTTGATGTTTGAAAAATGACCGTGTAAAATAAAAATTACATATTCTAACTCTCTAAATTGAGATTCTTCTTATTTTTGACCTTGTAATATACACGTGGTCCAAAAAAGTGATCTAGAGATTGAAAATATTCAAACAAGTTTTGGTTGAAAAATTAAAATTAATTGAAACTTCTTTAAAATGCTACGAAATTTTACAGATCCTTTTTATGTATTTCTATAGATGTCTCTGCAAACAATCAGCTCAAAGTTTGATTATTGGGGTTTTTGTTGTTTTATTTTAGTTTTTGGCGCTTTAAAAATTCATAATTAATTCGTACTTTGTTGAAAAATTCTACTTTTTTGTGTAAAGCCTTATTTTAACGTCCTAAAAATGGCTGAAAAAAATCTTGAAGAAATTCAACATTTAAGTAGTTTTGTTGGACTTCAACTATATTAGAGGGTGTAAAATAATAAGAATTGCAAATTACATGATTAAAATATGTGCTATTTATTTTACATGATCATTTTTCAGACTTCGCATATATTACAAGGTCAATTTCAATAAAATTTGGTTGGAAGGATTGAACTGACTTTGTGTGTCACCATTAACTCACCGACACCGAATAATCTGGTAATCCATTCAATAAAAAATACAGACAAATGAAGTACTTATCTCTCATTATTTAATACGGCGTAAAGGTCAAACGTCATATGAGTAACACTTATGTAAAATGTATGTTGTTTGAACTTAGATCAAATACATTTTGACTAACTCCTTATGAAAGTGGACATATGTTTGATTCCTTACACTCGTGCATGATTATTAAAATTTGGTTGGAAGGAGAGATCACTTTGTGTGTCACTATTGACTCACCGACACTAAATAATATGGTATTCCAGTCAATAAAAAAATACAGACAAATGGAGTACTTATCTCTCATTATTTAATACGGCATAATGGTCAAACGTCATATGAGTAACACTAAAGTAAAATGTATGTGGTCCGAATTCAGATCAAATACATATTGACTAACTCCTTGTGAAAGTGAACATATGTTTGACTCCTTACATTCGTGCATGAATAAAATTTGGTTGGAAGGAGAGATCACTTTGTGTGTCACTATTGACTCACCGACACTGAATAATATGGTAATCTAGTCAATAAAAAAATAAATATAGTTAGGACTAAAATCATGTGTTAGGACTAAAATATCCTTAAAACTAATAAAATAAATGTGGGTAACATTGGAAACAAAAAATAAATATATATTTTTTTTGGTCAAGTAGCCTAGTAGCTAGAGCTCACACAATTTAATTGTGGAGAAGTGGAGTGTCCGGGGTTCGAACCCCAGCCCCTGCATATAAAATGTGATATCCCTACCAACTGAGCTAAGCTCACGGGGATAAAAATAAATATTTATTGATATGCTAAAAAGATAAATATTATGAGATAATGAAATTTTCAAATGCAATAATAGAGGGATAAGAACCAACAATAGATCGATCTAAGTGGTAAGCGGCTAAAGCCCCTTAAAAAAGTGGTCAGGGTTCGATCTCTTACTCTCGTGGATGAAGTAAATTCAGCTGAAGGGGTGAAACCACTTTGTATGTCACACAGGTTCTTCAACAAAGATTATTAATAACATGGTAATCCAACAAAAAAAATATAGACAAAACGTACTTATTTTATTTACTTTATTGGTTGACCATTCCTACAATTAAAAATCTTATCTCTCATTATTTAATAGTGCTTAAATGTCAGTGACATGGGTAAAAGAAAAAGTAAAATGTATTTGGTCCAAACTTAGATCAAATACGTTTGACTATTTATTGATATTTAATTTAAGACCCAATTCAATATTATTTTTTACTCAACATCATCTTTCTTTCGTCAAATGTTGATATTTTATTATCGCAAAATGTATTATAAAATGGGAATCTTGGATCACACCAAAGGCACAAGGACTCTCTTTGGTTTTCATACTCCATTCTCATTATTTTAGTTGCATACAAGCTATGTCTTTGATCAATTTGCCAGCCCCAAGAAACAAACACAGATTGGTTGTATTTATATTTTTTTCTTTTTACGTTGTTATGGATATTCATGTGTTGTTTAACTTCCTTTAAAATAACTTGAGTGATCTCATTCCTTTCTCATGACAATAAATTTATGATGTTGATATATCTATATATACTTTAGATACCTTATCATCATATATCTGTTGTTGCAGAAAAGAAAAATATCATTTGTGTTATTTTGAAAGGAAGTCAAGCAAGATATAAATACATATGACAAAGTAAAACAAGAAAAGTTAGAATTTCAACTCATGTTTGTGTTTGATTTCTTTAGGTTGGCTTGAACATGGAAAGAGCATGTGTGCTACCAAGACTATGAAAATGGATTCATGTTATGTGATTTAGGAAAGGAGAATTCCTCTTCTTCCTTTTGGTTTTGTTCATTCCCCATTGCTTTTGTGCCTGCGTGAATTAACTCACGTTGAAAGGGGAATGGGCAAAACCAGAAGGAAGAAGATCAATTCTCTTAAGAAAGTGGTTGATATTGGATGGGTGATTTCTTGGACAACTCTTCATGGTTTGCCGTTTATTGTCTGATTATTCGTCAAGCAATAATAGATAGGTGGTTGTATAATAATTAGGTGGTTTTTATAAACAAATTTATTTTCCGTCTATTTTTTTTTATTTTGGATGTGTTTGATAATGCCCATAAGCTAACTTATAGCTTATAAACTTGTTTCATCAAAATATGATGTGTTTGGTAACAAATCTCTTTGACGAGTTTATAGTTTTTCTTGAGATACTATTTCAGGTAGTTTTTGAACTTAAAACTTATAGTTTCTTGCATTTTCTTTCAATTTTAACCTTCAATATTATTATATTATTTTACGATATTTTACCATTTTTATAAAATTAAACAATTCCCACTAAAAAAAATCACCCACGTTCTCCGTCCACTCTTTTTATATAAAAATTGGGTATGTCCCCTATGTTATAAGTGTATTTTTTACATTGGTGTATTCTCGACCGATGTGATATCCATTTTTGTAAAAAGCACATTCCAAATCAGTTATGAGTTTTTTACATCGGTTGTAAAATCCACTTATGTTATAGCTACATATTCCTAATCGAGGTTTTACTCCACCAATGTGATACCTACGTATTTTACATCGGAATTATTCTTCATTGATATGAAATCTAATCATTTTGTTTTAAATATGTTCATTTTGTTGTTGGTGCATATAAAAACACAATCCAAGCATATATAACATGTTGGTTGCTGACATTTTTCTAAATAATTTCTCCATGTTGCTATATAACAACACTATAGTTGTGAGAAACAACAAATACCGACGAATGAGATTTTTCTTTATTTTCAGACTTTGTTATATAGTTTTGGAAAAAAAAAATCATATATCCTTTGAGTAACACCAGTAGAGACAAAGTCAAGCATATTCTTCATTACATAACGAGCAATGCTAAACATCGCGACATATTTTATCGCGAAAGGTTCCCGAATCAATACCCAGCCAATAAGAATTAAGGGTTGAGCGGCTATCATGGTGGTTTGGGAGTAAAACTTGGAACACAACAAATGGTGGTGAGTGGAAGTCATGCCACTTCAATCGCTTTGTGTAATTTCGCTGTGAATATCATTTCCCTTACATAATATCCACAATCACATCCTTTTAAAGATGTGATTAAATGTTAGTAAAAGAAGACTTGAACCATAAATAGTTACTATAAAGAATGTAAATATCTTCCATAATGATATCCATCTCTATCTAAGACATGAACTAATGTACCTTCCTATTTTTAACACCACATGTGAAGAAAAAGCTCAAAGAAACTTAAAAACAAGATGGTCTCTGTTATTCATTATATATATAGATATGAGCCGTATGGACATTATGACAGCAAACACATTTCACATTATGCATAATTTAACTTCAACCAAACATATCAACATATAAGCTAGATTGATACATCACTTGCACTAAATAACATTGAAGACATGAATGAGTTACCTATTTTGCATATATTCAATAGCTGCATAACCAGGTATGTCCATCATCGTTATTGACAAAAGAGATTGGCTAGCTGGAGGTCTGCAGCAGCACGAGGTTGGGATGATAAAACTCGTCATATAAAATGTATTTCTAACTGCATAAACTACAAACACAAGCCACCAAATCACTATAGTTCTGTACTATCAATCGCCAAATTTAAAAAATAAATAAAAACGTCAAAATCTAAAAATTGACTTTTTATGACAACAAAGATTGAATTATGTGCTTCAAGTAAACACGTTGAACCTAAGAAGTTGAACCGAGTTTTTCATGATTTTTAAACGAGTCGAACTCAAGCTGAAAAAAAGTATTTATTGAACTCCAATTTCGAGTTTCGAGTCGAACTCACCTCACAGTTAACTCATTTGCTTTACCAACTCTATTGATTCAAGTAAACAGGTTGAACCTAACTCTTTTTTTTACCAAAACAACCTTAACTCATTTAATTGATCAAAATGTCCTCAATACAAGGAGTCAAGGAGAAATTAACTCAACTATGGTGACTAGACCATGAAATAGCCACCCTCGCAAGGGTTTGAGCAGCCATATTCACTTGCCTCTTCACAAACTTAACCTCAAAATTTACCTAGGACGACATATAAGAAACTATACTAGAAAAATATGCATTAAATTCTGACTAGCCTTGAACATTCGAGTAAGTAGCATTCACTAAAATTTGAGAATTCTTCTCAAACACAACTCGATCAAAACCTTTATTGGATGCGATCTTCATCGCCTCCATTGGTGTTGATTGGAAATATACATATTTAAGTCTCACCTTGCTTAAAATTGAAAAGAAATAGCGACACCAAATCCATATATAACTAGTGCTTCTTTTGCTTAAAAGAAATGTTAAAAGTGAGACAAATTACTAAGGTTTACCAAAAGAGGGGATCCTTAGGAAATCAAAGTCTAATGGTTGATTCCTACCAAAGGGTTGGTTCCTTTTGGGATAGAAAGTAGGATTTAGAAACACATTGGTTAAATCATTGAGTCTCTTGACCATGAGAAGAGATTTGGAAAAATGATAGAATTTAGGGTTTGTTCTCAGAAAGATTGATGGAGACTAATTTGTTGTAACCCTTGTATCTCTTAGTAAGAAACTCTTTGATTGGAGATATCTCTTTTCTCAAGACATAGATCACATTTGGGTCAATCTAGATGGACAAATACCGTTGTGTTTTTTCTTTTCTTCCAACTAAATTAATTTGTCTTGTTGTACCTCCAAAATATGTTTTTTTTTTTGTTCAAGGTTTGAATCTCGGACCTTACATGTATAAAGCAGTTCTTACCAACTGAACTAAGTTAATTTATTAAAAAAATGTTTGAAGCATTCCCTCAACAAAAACAAATTGTTAGTAGCAAGAATTAATCTGCGGACCTCCTAAGAATTGATTGCAGTTTTTTTTAAAATAGTTTGATAGGAGGAATTGAATCTGATCCCAATTTTTTTTCTTTCATATTTAATGGTATTGCTACAAATACAAACTAGAACCGCAATATGTTATCATATATATAGACATATTCTCTAAAATATTTTGATAAATATCAAAATGGAGTTTAATCTCGTTGGTCAATTAACTCGTTAGTCTTTTTAAACACATAATAAATTACTTATTTAAGTGTGTTCATGTGAAGTAGACTTTTACGGAGGTTAATGGGTCATATCAGACTGATCGGGCTCAGACATAAAAATAAGTCTATCGGAGATTAAAAATCTAAACCTTGAAGTAATTAATAAGGAACTTAACAGTTAACACTATGTTATTTCCATATGTCTTACATATTTATGTCTTTGTTTGAAGTGTATTCTAGTTGTAAGAAGCAGATTCTGGTTTTGGTTGTAACTGCATATTTAACATAATTGAGATTGCTTAGAGATGAAGGAACAACTGATTCAGTAAGCAAATCATAGGCCCAAATTCACCAATCCAAAGTAACTCTTAATTAATTCAATAACATTAACTTTTCATGTAACCAAATATGTAGTCTTGAATCTCCAAAGGCATGCCAATCCTTAAACATCAAAAGACATATGCTCCATATTGATTCATGTTTTTGACGGATGGGGTAGAGACTGAGATCATACCTTATAAGCATTCTTCTTCTTTTTTGAACAATATAAGCATTCTTCTTAGTAAGTTTTTATCTATATATAACAACACCTTCATAGAAACACTTTGATTTTGCCTAGGGTCTTCAATTCTTCATATCCATTTTCACAATTCTGTGATATTGATACTGAGATATTAGATAGACTTTGATTACTTGATTCCCTAATGATAGTAACTTAGTAAGACTCTGTGATGTAAGATTTGGTGTAAGGCAATAATATTTACGCATCCTTCCCTTCTAAAATAAAGTGTTATTAATGAGTGAAGCATTTGCGAAATATCAACCACTCCTAACTCCACACATATCCAGAAATATCAACAATTGAAGCAGGATCGTAGAAAATGGGGAAAAAACCAGACAAAACAAACAAGACCTGTTAAAGATTAATACCTTTCTGTGAATACAATATACTACCTCAAGTTGTTAAATTAGTTCTTCTCTGTGCTTTTCTTCAATTTACTGGCGGAGCTAACCGATCACAAGGTTGAAACAGGAAAGGTTTGATAAGAGATTTGGGATATTCATTTGTGGAGACACTACAACCTACAACCACCTAGCAAATCAGCTCAGCGATGTCATCACAACTTATCATCTTTGCAAAGTAAAGGAGACATAACAATGGTTCCAAAATTGTCATAAAAAGACGGACCCTCTCATCCTTGCAGAACAATTTCGTTCAGCTGAGCAGTGTGCCCGCCTCACAAGCATGTACAATGATGAAAATGAACAGAAACTAAAAGACAAATATGAAAGAAAAACAAAACAAAAAGCAGAATCAAATTTGGATAATTTCTTGAATTATATGTCTCGTCCTTTTGCATAGAGGCCGTCCTTTTGCATGATGCATAGAGGCCGACGGTCTTCCTCAAGTCATCCACCAGATGGTTGAGCACCCAACTGTGTTGTTCTAATTTTAACATAACGGAAAAGAATGGTTGAGCGGCGAAATAGAACCAGGAAGTAGCTTTAATACTTTTTACACAATGCAATAAAAGACAAGAATGTCACAAATGTAATTTGTGCATAAATGAGAGCATCTGTCAATAAATTTCAAATATATTTCATTTCAATAGAGGGCCTCCAAACTAATTTTCATACATAATCACCATTTCCTTCATCCTCAAGTGAAAAGAAGAAAATCTATATGTACAAATGATTAAGCATTCATGGTACCGTCCCCAAATTCTTCTGTGTCTAATAAAAGTGTTAAGGTAATAGGAGAGGATTAAAGCTCCTAAACTATCATCAGTGTTCCCCAAATCAAATTAAAACCAATCTCTTCTTTTTTAAAGCAATAGCAATTGTGGAATGAGCTTGTAAAGAAAAGAAAGCTCCTGCTGTGAAAATTGAGGCTTTGAGTTCTTCCCAATCCCTTCAGTCAAACCCTCTTCCTCCCCAATCTTTGCTGGCTTCATCATATCCGCAACCGCCTCTGTTATTTCTTGCACAAAATCTACTATCACCCCATCAATTCCCATTAAGTGCTGCATGTAAACCGCTTCTGGAACATTACTGTCATCATGACCAAACCAGCAAAAATCAGTAACAAAAACATTACATTCAACACAATTATGGTAAAAAAATTGGACTACGAAAGACCAATAACATGTAACATGAAAGTGGAAAAGACGAAACATACTTTAATTTTCCATATGTTAGAAGAGAGAGATTGGACTCCTTGATCTTGCTTACAGCTCCAGGATTTCTAAAGATCCCTTTAATCTCAGAAACAATTCCTTCCAATCCATTCTCCAAACTGAGTTTCAAAGCCTCCTCTAAAGAGTTCCTTCTCAAATCTTCATAGATTTCACACCCTCCATTAGTTAAAAAGAAAACCTGCCACCAAAAAATCACCAACTCATGTTAAAACTCACACAATAACCAAAAAAAACAACTTCATCATAGTTAAATTTGTTCTAAACAAAAAGACTTAAAAACTCACCGGATATGTGCTTTGCAATTTACGAACAAGTATCGCTGCATCAGGCTGAAAAGTTGAGAATATAATAGGCCTATCCTTAGCATAATCAGTAACAACCTGTTCCAAAACATTCATCAAGTTAAAACTTACAAATACCAAACCAAATTGCTACATCACTGTTTCATTAAAAATGGTACTACAAATAGCAATTTTCTTTACCTTTAAGATGGCTTGAAGGACATGAGTGAGATAAGCTTGTTCATAAACAATATGGTCATCAAATTTCAACTCAATGTTAAAACCCAAAGAAGGTTCAACTTTGAGAAATGCTTCTTGAAGGGTACAAAGTGTGTCATCTTGTTCAACTTCCCAATTATATATCTTTCCATCTTTTGTTTTTCTCACCAAAACTTTTCCTTCCTTTCCTGCCTCTCTTTGAAGCCCATAGGAAAGAAACTCTGATAAACACAACTCAGGTATTCTCTTCCCAAACACATTACCCTGTAAAAACCCAAAAATACCCTCACAATTAACTCAAAGCACTAAAATAATAAAACATCGCCTTAAAAAATATATAATAATAATAATAAAATTTAATTTACACCATCAACAAATCACAATCTCATATAATTATGACTTGTTGACAGTGTATATTTAACTTAAATCTATGATAATGAGAAGAAAAAGAGCTTACATTGTCTTGAGAGTAGATGTAATCATCGTGGAAAATGACTGGGCAGTCATCTTTGGTCACCTACAAAAAACCACACGATGCACTTTTGCTTTTAACTTTTTTGTTCTGTCTTCATTCACCTTCAAACTTTTTAATCCAAAAACTATTTTTTCTTTATTTTTTAAAAATATTCCAAACCCAAAAGGAAAGAAAGAAAAAAAAAAGTAACAAATCAGTATTGATTCAAATGAGAAAACCAAACCTTAGAAAAACCCTTAAACCCCAAACTTATTTACGAAAAATACCATAGGGGCAAAATAGGAAACCCAGAAAAAGCGGCTTGATTTCAGATCAGATACGCGGCGACCGAAACTGGAAAAAGGACATACGTTCGTGCTTCTAAATCTAATCTAATAATATTCGTATTTTTCGGATAATGATTTATATTTTTTAAAAAAATGAAATTATTGTGAAAGAAAGATGAAAGAATTGAAATATACCTGAACATCAAATTCAATGAAATCAAGAGGAAAAGAAGAAGCAGCATTAAAAGACATAATGGAGTTTTCTTTGATGGCTCTCATTCTCCGATCCGTAGATTGTAAGACATTCATACCGTTTCCTCTATGTCCAATTACAACGAACTTTGGCATCTTTAATCCATCACCATTGCTCATCTCCAAACCTGATCAAAAAACAAAATCATATCAAATAAAGATATTTTACGTTGCAGTTGCATGCAGAGGATACCTGATACGTAATAAATAAAAAGAATGTGCATGGATGAATGTTAATGTTAATGGTATGGTACGTACCGCTAGAAAAACGGGGGGAGAGGAGGGAGAGGGAGGGATTTTCAGGGACAAGATCGAGGGAAGGGACATCGGAGACATGGACGGCTTTGAGAGCCATGTTAGGAGAAAGAGAGAAAGAAAAAGAGAGAGATTTTGGTAATGGAGGATTGGGTTTGTGATGATGATGATGATGAAGGTGGGAGAGAAACCTTGGGGTATTTATTTGAGAGAATTTGGCAATATCCATTGTGAAAAAGATAATGAAATGCCAACGGGATCTCCGCAAGGAATATTCTTGTTATATGTCATATGCTTTTGGATATTCCTGCTTTTAGTATTTTTTTGTTCAATCAACTTTGAATGACACTTGACACGGATACAACTCATACGTATGGATTATAGTCAACCTTAGGATATGAATTATCCAATCACGGCTTCTTATTGTTTCTGATTCAACAATTAATCTCACCTTGTTTATAAAAAGCAAATATAATATGTATTGCATTGAAAATTTGTGTTGTTAATTTTTTAAAAGTTAAAAAAGTTTTTTTTTTTACTTAAAACTTTTTATTTATGGTTTTCTTAAACTAGTGTCTCAGAGGCACTGGTTAACATGACCCATTTTATTTTAAGCATGCTAATGTGTGCTCTTGGTAAATATTTAATGTGAAAAATTTATTTTTAAAATTTTGAGAATCAAGTTTTGTTCAGGTGTTTGTTTGATTCAGATTATCATATTAGTTTCTATTTAAAGGTGCTTCTTCAATTCATATTATGATATCAGTTTTGATTCAATACAGATCTAATTAATGAGTTTGATGTTATCGACGTTGTAGATCCAGAGATATAGTTATTTTGAAGACTTGAATATAGATATATTTGTAGATTTATGTATTTTCATGTTTTATGCTATGAACATGGATGATGTGAGTGTAAGTTTTTTCGTAAATTCATCATGTTTATTTTTAACAAATTTGTATTGTATCGACGTACTCTATCAATTTGAATTAATAAATATCATTTATTTTTAATCTAAAGAAAATTCGTACAATTTTCAATCCATAATTTATATCTTTCGTATATTAACTTATACATATATCTTGAATATGCATCCTAGCATTTCTCATTTTATTTTACTCTCATTGTTTCTTTTTAAATGTCGTTTCAAAATATATTTTTCTCGTACACTCTCTATTTTTCTAATATGTTTTATTGTTATATTTACTCTCATGACAGTAGTTGGGATACACACTCCCTCTTTCCAATATATTTGTTTTCACACATTTAATCAACATTTTTTACTCAATATATGGAGTCTTAAACACTTACTTTTCTATAAAAAATTGTCAAATGTTCAAAGCAAATGAGATACCTTTAAGAAAAGAAATACAAGTTTAACCTAAAAATAAATCAATCATTTTTAAAAGAACCGGCTGACTAAGACCATATTGATAGGGTCAACCACTTGATTAAATTAACGAGAAACATATTGACAACAAAAACAATACGACAAAGGACATTAACCTGACACACAAATGATGAAAAACAAGTAATACACTTGCATCATCAGAACATTTGTTGTGATGAAAAACAAGTACAAACAACATGGATTTCAATGATGAAAAACAAGTTTCCAAGTGTAGATCGTTGTTGTGACTGTCATTTTTCCTTTTCAAACCTTTTTTAGTGGCCATTTAACTAACTTCTTTGAAAGAAAATTTATGGTGTGTCTAACATGTCGTTGGTCTGAAGAGATAGAGTTTAGATTGGTGTTATCATTGTGAACGGACATCACATGTCGTCCTCTCAGTCTATTGGTGATCTTTTGTGAGTGTTTGGAGTCTGAGTATTTACCAGGATCTGGTGTCACATATGTCATGATGAACCTTGGAGTTGGTGAGGAGTGATGATATTTCTATAGTAAGGTAACTTCTAAATTTCTTTGCTAACACACGAATTTTAGACCTGTGAATTATATGCCTAGAGTCACGTGAACATTTGCTGACACTATAATAATCAAGTAAGAATGAGTCGAATATGTGAGGATTTTAGGTTAGAAAGGTGTGTACTTGGAATGAGACTATGATTTAGTCTTTCATAGTAGGCGTGTTAGGTTTTAGGATCCAAAGCCTTAGTCGAGCATTGAATTAGCTTTGGACGATCCAAATCTGTTGAGCAGTCCTGATTAAGTGGTTTTCTAGGATGTATCCACATTGGATTTACTTTTGTATCATGAGACATTTCTTTATTATTATGACTTAATTGTAAAATCCCATTAATTTAAAGATGTTGTTCTTAAAGTATCTATAGTCAAAAACTTTACTAAAATATGATAGAAGTAATATAGACTAATATTAAACCACTATTTAATTGATAAGAATCCTTTGTTTTTTTGTAGTGGTTCGGGGTTCGAACCTTAAATTTTGCATAATAATACATTGACTTTACCAACTGAGTTAAACTCATAGAGACATAATCCCTTGTTTATTTGAAGTGAACACATGCGCATGTGATGTAATACAATAAAATAAAACAAAAGGAAGATAAGGAGAAGAAATATCTCATTCAAAAAAGAAAATGAGAAGAAGTCTAGTCAAGTTTAAATAAATTAAAAAATAGTGGTGTGAACTGATTTGGCAAGCATGAGTAACGGGGAAGGGATAGGTGCTTTGTCATAGATGACGGTGCTTTTATTTTGGTTGTTGGTGACAACTTTCTCTGTGATAGAAAGAAGATATGCATATGACCATTGACCTGATAATAAATGTCCTGTAAAAATTGCATATGGGACAGGGATGAACGTTTTGGTCACGGGCCCACATCATGGTGGAATGTCCAAGCATTCTGGAAGCTGTTCCCCCTTGACCAAAGTCCAAATACTCCATCTTCCCTTTCTTTCTTGTATACAAATCATGGTTATTTTACACAATTTAACAAGAGAAATGATATTGTATCAAAAAATTAAAATAATATTTGTATAACATAATTTTTGAAAATTCTCTTTTTTCTAATTGTGTTTTTACCTTTCATGTTTTTACTCCAAAAGAAAAAGAAAAATATATATGTTAGTTGGTATCTCGTAAAGATTTAGCTCATATCATATAAAGATCTTAGTTAGAATCATATTGCTTATATGAGAATTTTGTTTGTGAATAACAACAGGTAACTATTTTCCTTCAACAAAAAAAAACATGTAACTATTTATATGCAAGCAATTACTCGGTCATAGTCTCATAGGTCGGATTTTTTGTGATCATAGTGAATCCATGAGATCGAACTTGCTTGAATCTTTTCTTAAAAATTAATTAATACATTTTTTAAAATTTTTAATTTTATTTCTCAAAATCAGCATTAACTTACTTCAGGAAGTGTTCTCTCACACAAAACAAAAAACTTTCTTTAGGAAATGGGTTAAGGATTTATTTTAATAGATATATTTTTTTTTTGTCTAGTAATTTAGTGGCTGGAGCTCATATAATTAAATGTGGAGAAATGTAGTGTCCGGAGTTCGAACTCCGACCCCCTGCCTAAATTATACTATGTCCCTACCAATTGAGTTAAGTTCACGGGGACTAGATATTATTCTTTTTTATACATTTCGGTTGTTATTATTGATTGATTTTAAAACTGAATCTCTTTTATGGGTGACCCTGCAATAAAGTGCATGCATTACGAGAAATAGAATATTGTTATAATGACATGGTGACACAACTGCACCTACACGGTGAGTACTAATTGGATAAGCTAAGGAGAGGATTTTAGATTTTTTTAGTTACAAAAGGAATTGTTCTAACTTCATAATTTGGAAACACATGGATAGCATGGTTAATATTAATCATATAATAAAATATTTTAATAATATATATGATATGATATGATAATGATTTGCTTTAAGATCAAATAGATTTTAAAGAAATTTATTGTTTTTTTTCTTAACCCTTCGATGTCAGAGATAAAAGGTCTACTAATCCGAAGTTCGATCGAAAAATAAATAAAGTTTAAAGTTATTTAATAAAGCTCATTAACCACTTGATTATTTGGTTAAATTATTGTTATTTGATAGTGTAGTAACCTTTTTCCCTTTCTTGTTACCAAATCCACTTGTGATGCACATCATCATTTTTTAAAAACGAAATTGTATTATTTGTATAATAATGCTGCCCTATTTGATTGGTGTAGGGGTGAGTTGGATCCACAATGCAGTTATAATTGCTGAGGATTTGGGTCATGGACGTGTTGGCAATTTGGTGAAGAAAAATCTGAATGATACGTACATAACACCAAAAATTATTGGATAGCAGCAACTACTCCTTTGTTGTTTTTGTGCTGTCAATTACTTGTTTGGTTGGATGTGAAACATAAAATAATTTCGTATTGGGCAAAGGCTCAATTCTACAATGATCCTGGTGCAACTTGATCGGCGGATCATCATATATACACGCCTAAAATTTCAGTGGATAATGGTTCAGATAATTAATTTAGTCTAATCTGGATCTTATATTGTGAATAAAGGTCTCATGTTGTTCGATTTTCTCTGGTGTTAATTTCGATGGACAAGTTCATATAGAGCTTTGCTCTAGCTTTAAACAGACTCCTGCAAGTGGACGATGAGATTGATCAATTCGAATTAGTCAGTTCTTTGATCGGATACTGAATTTTCATAAAAAAAAATATAAAAAAAAACACTTTGTATTCTTATTTATATTCCTACTAAAATCTCATAAGAAATTTTTTATTTATTTAGCTGAATAAGAAAAAGAAAACATTTACTTTAAAATAGCTTATATTCTTATCACCGTGAACTTAGTAGTGAATTTTGCATGTTATTTGACAAATGATGGAGACTTAATGGACCTTGGAGCCAATGGTGAACTACGAAGACTAGGGGATCATGCTAGTATATCTAATTATAAGAAGGTTATTTTTCTTATAAAAAGAACTAAAGAGATTTTAGACATCAAATTAGTGCAATTTTAACGATTGTAATACACAAGGTCAGTAGGTTAGCCAAAGGATCAACAATTTTTGATTGCAAACCAATTGATTGAGCAATGTAAGAATAAAAGAGAAACTGAAAGGAAAAAAAATCACCAATAGAGCTTTAATCCAATTACAAAGGAAATACACGAGTTTTATTTGATTCAATAACATTGTTGTTTCTGTTAGTATTCAGCTATATATTATTCTTTGCATTTACATTGTATTAAATGAGTAAAAATCAAAGAGAAATTCTGAAGGAAAAAAATGTCAAAAAAAATTTGGACCATTTCTCGATTTGTGCGTGTCATCCTTGTGCAGGGGCCATGTTAATCTTCTCTGTATCGTTCCAATTTTATCAGATGTCCCCGAAGGGACAAGCCTTACGGTTCGCTTGCTCTATATAAATGCTAAAATATTTTCTGTTTCAGCCGATGTGGGACTAAAAGGCAAGTGTAATAGTAATATGCATATCCTTCTCAACTTTCACCTGAAGCAAGCAAGCGACTCAGATGTACCTCCCTCTCAGTGGGTTGAGTTTTATTTCAGATTGAACCAAAGTTTGTCACAACATATACTAACTGTAATACAAAGCAAACTGTAATATGCTCATTACCCTATTGATCACTATAACGGATATCGATTCCCTGTTGTCAAGTAACCACACTTTCGTGCCGTCGGTGAATTTATATAATTTGATTTCATTACCCTATTGATCACTATAGCAGATATCGATTCATCCTACTACAATAGCTTCAATAGCACCACCCCCAGAAACAAACACGGAGTTGAAAAATCTCCAGCCTACAACATAGTCTCAACTCTCAACTAATATCCAATAGAATCAACAAAAAGTTGACCCTTTTCCCTGAAATGCAACTAATCGCTAACTCCACTATCCTTTTCACAGCACAAGTATTCCAAGTTCAGCGTCCAAGAACTCGAGGATTTAAGCCACGCAGCATAAATGACATCATATCAGGTGCCAAATCTCAAATAAAATATAATCCTGGAAATAAAATTCTTCTAGTTGGACAAAACCAGACGCCAAGAAACCCAATACTTTCAGCAAAGAATGGAAAGTAGGTGAACCTGATGGTATGGTTCCACTATTCAAGAAGACAATCTGTGCAGCAGAAACACCAAACAACAAAATGAATAATAACCTAAACCAACCAAAGAATCACTTGGAATTATAAGGAAATATTCATAACAAGGCATAATATTGGGTTTGATCTTCAAACCAACAAAGCCAAACTTTAATGCAGCAAGTGCAGATAAAAATAATTGAAACATACCCACCTCAAAACAAGTGGAGTTCATAGGAATTAAGTGTGTTATATGTGTATAGCCTGCAATCCTAGTCTGCTAAAGCAAAACAGTTTGGTTTCTATGATTCTTTTATCTTTAGGAATGTCAAAGTCTACTAGTTGTGCTGGAAATGGCCCCTGCGCAAGGATGACACGCACAAATCGAGAAATGGTTATCTGTATCCTTTTCAATTAGAAATAGAAGATACCAAACCTACATGCAAATTAAGATGCTCATTGTAGAACACCTTCAGAATAATTAACTTGAACCAAATTATCCCCAAATCAAAGAGAAATTCTTAAGAAAAAAAATGTCAAAAAAAATTTGGACCATTTCTCGATTTGTGCGTGTCATCCTTGCGCAGGGGCCATGCTAATCTTCTCTGTATCGTTCCAATTTTATCGGATGTCCCCGAAGGGACAAGCCTTATGGTTTGCTTGCTCTATATATACGCCAAAATATTTTCTATTTCAGTCGATGTGGGACTAAAAAGCAAGTGTAACAGTTACATGCAAATCCTTCTCAACTTTCACCTGAGGCAAGCAAGCGATTCAGATATCACTATAACGGATATCGATTCCTATAAAGAGAGCCAAAGTATGTTAAGGGAAAGGGTTTATGTTGCTTTGCCACACAGGATACAAGAGTGTGATCCTCTATTTAAACTAAAGCTGGAGTGTCCCTTTCCCTATTTTTCATAATGATTCACTCACAATTTGTGTCTTACTCGATGCTTAGTGCTGCAGTTAATTTTTAAGCAAGTTAAAAGATTAAATATCCACTAAAACAAAATCTTACGCATCCATAAGAGTCTTCATCTTTCACATATGAATTACCTTCTAATTACATCTCCAAGTCGATGCAATTGATGCAGTTTACTACAACAGCTGCATCAGATTTTACACTGACCCTTTGGAGTTTTAAGTCCTTTGCTTTTAGGAATCACCATCTCAATCCCAATGCTTCAACAAGCACAGCTTCAACTGTCATAGGCTCCTAATGGGTGCGGTTATTATGCATAAGGAATCCTTATGCACCCTGCATAAATCCCAGCCCATTAACCATTTTGCAGTGGAAATGATTTCTGTGAGTTGGACTCCAAAACCATTTTGCTGTGGAAATGGTTTCTGTGAGTTGTACTCCAAAACCATTTTGCTGTGGAAATGGTTTTTGTGAGTTGTACTCCAAAACAATTACATATACTTAATGGTTTTCTCTCTTCTCACTTGCGATTTTGTCTTCAATTTGTTTTCTTCGACCCAATCGTCTTTCTTTTGATTTCAATCTGATTCAATTTCATCTTTGATTCGAGTTTCTTTCTCAAATTCATAATCGATGAATTTTCCCCAATTCTTAGGGTTTGTGATTCGGTTTTGATCACATCATTCGCAGTTCTGTTCCAAATTCCTCTTTGATTTCATAATTGACGGTTTTATGTAGTTTCATTGATCTCTGTTTTCGATCTGTTTCATCGTAACTCGTTTTCGTTTATGCTTGCGAGACGGATTATCCAATATGATGATCTTGATCGATTTCTTGGTTGTGACTGAAATCGTAATTGTGAATATGATCTGAAAGATATTCAATGCATGTGTTTTTTCTCTCACAAATCTTGATGACGAACGGCAGCTTACAACATATCCCAAATCTGATGGTTGTGAAGTGTTTATGCACCCTGCATAAACAATTCAGAACCATCAAATCTAGTATACACGTGTAATAATCATAGGCTTCTCAAACTACACCAAATCAAGGAATAAAGGAAAGAGGTATAAGTGCAATGTTGTTAACGTTTTCTTCATTTTGACAAAAAAAACATCTCACTAAAAATGCCTTGCTCACTTCTCTCTCTAGGACATTCAAACCAGCGCCACCTTATATCTTCTTCTCCGACGAGAATTGCTTTTTCGGCGCGGTGGCTGGTGGTGGCACCACCGTGTCGGAACTCAAAACTCCGCCGTTTCAAAAACAAATTATATATTCAACAATCCTTTTCTTCCTACTTCTCATTTTCGAAATTGTTTTTCAAAGACAAACAGTAAACAAGCGTAGATCTAAGGATTAAGATATGAATAGAAAAACTTTCTACCTCCTTCTCTTTGATCAGTTCGATTCTTGATGGATCGAAACAGTGTTTGAGCTTAGTGATTTTGATGGCTTTGTAGTGAAAACTCAAAAAATGAATTGTTGGAAAATGAATTTACTATTCAAGAAGAAGACACCGCCGGTGGAGATTTTGGTGGTTTTGGAGTACAACTCACAGAAATCATTTCTTTCCTCCTCCTTCAATTGTGTCAGTCCAAAACTGAATGATGGCAATGGCTCTAGGTCCTTAGTTTTTTCCACCTGCTGGAAACCATTAAGTACATCTAATGGTTTTGGAGTACAACTCACAGAAACTATTTCCACAGCAAAATGTTTTTGGCATAATTTTATACAAAACGTACTATAATAAGAACATTTGTGACTGTCATTGAACTAAATCAACACTCTGAAATCATCATTGAACTAAAATGATGATTTCCACGGTTGTAGTGTTGTTTCGTTATGTTTCGTTTGATTTCGCTTGGGGGTGTAAGAAAACAATTATGTTAGACTACCGATTAATTGGCGGAGATTTATGCACGGTGCATGAGAATTTCCTTATGCATGATAACCGCACCCGAATTGCATCTGAGTCTACACAGGTTAACCATTTCATTTCAGTAAACAAAAATTCAAATCCATGAGATAGGGCACATGCCACATGGTGATCCAACACCGTAATTCTATAAATAATTATGCTAGCAACACACTCATCTTCTATAATTATATTAGCTCTTTAACAAATACAGGCTTGATACATTGACCAAGATACGACCGACTACCACCAAATAGTTGCAATAATAAATCAACATTGGAGTAACTAATTATGCAGTAATCTTAACCAAGACCAAGCATTGGTTATAAAATGAATTTCCTAACTAACCACCATGAATAGCTAAATACTAAGTACAATTTCACAACAGAAGTAATAATACCATAAGAATAACAGTCGCTCATTGCTTGGCAACCCTCATATTAACCAAATCAATAGATAGTATGAACAAGAGTTCTGGCATTTAGATCAACAATCGTTTTTCTGGAACATCCAAGTGCTGCCAGTGGCAGAATAGAAGTGTTTTTTTTTTTTTTTGAGAGGAGAATAGAAGTGTTTTGATCACAACAAAGTTATGATATGAATGTTTTAAGGATTATATATGGCTCTAGTCTCAACAAAATATATTTCATCTATGAGAATTTTTATGGGTTAAATATGTTTTTAGTCCTTACATTTTGCGCCTCTTTGAAGAATAGTCCCTGCATTTCATTAAATGTTTTTAAAATCCTCACATTTTGTGTTTGTTATCAAAATTAGTCTTTGTTGTTAATTCTATAACGGAATACTGATGTGGCAGTTAGTGGGTCCCAATTATTTTAGGATTAAATATGTTTGTGGTCCCTATATTTTGCGTGACTTTGAAGAATAGTCCTTACATTTTGCGTGACTTTAAAAGCATTTATTAACGGAAGTCTGCTGTCAGTAGAGACTAATTTTGATAACGGAGATAAAATGTGAGGATTTTAAAAACATTTAATGAAATGTAGGGACGAAACTTCGAAGAAGCACAAAATGTAAGAACTAAAAACATATTTAACCCAATTTTTATTTACATATAGTCTCTCATTTGGTAATTTTAGTGAGAACTTTCATCTATGTTTAGTAGCTGAAATCATCAATCAGTAGATTAAACATAAAATGATTTTTATGTGAAATTAAGCATGAAAATGGTAGATTAAAATTTTGTATATATCTTAAACCAAATCAGACTATACATTTAGGATCACAAAAAATAAAAATAAACAAGGATAGATGTTGTAATACTTTGGTAAGAATACAGTACTATAAAGGCTGATATTAATCTAACAGTAAGAAACACCCCCCCCCCCCCCCCCATTTCAAAAGTGACAAGATAACCTAATATGGAAAACAAAATGCTGAAAGAAGAACCTATCTGAACTCAGACAAGAGAAATTTCGAAGAAAAAAATGGCAAAAAAATTTGGACCATTTCTCGATTTGTGCGTGTCATCCTTGCACAGGGGCCATGCTAATCTTCTCTGTATCGTTCCAATTTTATCGGATGTCCCCGAAGGGACAAGCCTACTGGTTCGCTTGAAGTATTTAAACGCTGAAATATTTTCTGTTTCAGACGATGTGGGACTAAAAAGCAAGTGTAATAGTAACATGCAAATCCTTCTCGACTTTCACCTACTGGGATGCATCTTCCTCTCAGTGAGTTTTGTTTTATTTCAGATTAAACCAAAGTTTGTAGCAGTGCACCTTGTCTTTGCAAAATGAACAAGTGATACAATCATCACATCCCAAAAGGATGTGATAAATTTAAGACCAAATTCCACATGAGTCATCATTCCCAAGCCAGGAGCTGCACCTTTTTTCACCATCATATGCACCCAATTAAATGCCTCATTGATCATATAAGATAGGCATATTCCAAAAACAACATCATTGTAAACTGACTCTGCAAATGTAGATCTCATTGATAGCTCATCTGCTTCTTCAAATAACCCAAGTTTAGCTAAATCAATATAAGAGGTAAAGGAAGATAATACTTCAATTAAAATAGCTAACACATGAACTTTGGCACTCAACTGTTCCACTCTAGCCAGTCTTGAGTCAACAGTGCTAAAATTAAAATATTGGTTTGAATTTGGCCTCATGTTCTCAATATGATGAAAATATTGTCCTATAACAATTACATGCTTTGAACTCAATACATTGGTCAGCTCAATTTTCACTTGATTGGATACCACACCCAACATAGCATGACACCTAGTGCATGATTTAAGAACAAAAGACATTACAAGAATATTATGACCAAACATTATCTTAACCTCATTTGTTGTTTCAACCAATATGAATATTACTCTCATAGCCAACTCTTTGATTGAAACATCCCCAATAATAACCCAACTATGAAGCACGAACACTCCTCGGATTAGGCGTGTCCCCGGTGTCGGACACGTGTCGTGTCCGACACGACACCGACATTTGTAATTACACTGAATTATGTGATTTTTTTCAAATTATTAGTTGTGTTGGCATGTTAGTGTTTGTGTCGTGTCTTGTGTCCGTATCCGTGCTCCATAGTAACCCAGTGAAGCAATAGATTCCAATGACCACAACCCTTAAAATATTTGTAGTATTGGATGAGATACAACACATTTTCACCATCGACCTAACAAATTCATCTTTAGAGGTCATATTTTGAAAGGACTTTGAGGAATGCACTTGAATTGCTTCACCCTTTGATTTAAAAATTGTATTGAACATAGACACAGGACCTTCCTCAACCATAAACCTCTGTATGATTTTAACACCAACTAGATTTCTCTACATTATACAATTGCACAACAAGGCAAGGATATCACCATGATCAGAAACAGCCCAAGCATAGGCTAAATTCTTAGAAAACTTCATCAAACACTTAACAGGCACAACTTTTCTATGTAGATTCCCATATATCAAAACCAGAATTTGTGGGACAAAAACGCTAATACCAACTAAATCCCCTTTATAGCAGTCAAAAACTGAAACTCTATAAACCACTTTAGCATTTTCCTCTTCCTCACAACCCACACACCATAATACTTGTACAACATCTGAAACATTATCCTCGACCTTAACCAATGCCGAATGAAATTTGGAAATGTCATGTATTCTACCATTTAACATTAGTGTAAGGATTTTATGTGTGTGAGGACGAAGGAAATCAAGCAAGGACGCCAAGGAGTCTTTGATAAACATACTGTTAACACTGACATTTTTCCAAACAGGTAGTGGACAAACTGCTCTTTCAAAAAATATCCAAACCAGCAAGCAAATGAAGATGCCTATTGTAGAAGACCTTCAGAATAAATAACTTGAACAAAATTATCCCCAGTTGGTGAAACATACGTTGTATTAAATGAGTAAAAAATCAAAGAGAAATTCCGAAGAAAAAAAATGTCAATAAAAATATGGACCATTTCTCGATGTGCATGTCATCCTTCCGCAAGCCTTTTGGTTCGCTTGCAGTATATAATCGTTGAGATATTTTTTGTGTCAGTCGATGTGTGACTAAAAAGCAAGTATAATAATAGTAACATGCACATCCTCCTCAACTTACACCTGAAGCAAGCAAGCGACTCAGATGTATCTTCCTCACATTGGGTTGAGTTTTAGTTCAGATTGAACCAAAGTTTTCCATAACATACTAACTGTAATACAAAGCAAATTGTACTATGCTCATTACCCTATTGGTCACTATAACGGATATTGATTCCCTGTTGTCAATGTCAAGTAACCACACATTCGTTCGGTCAGTGAGTTTGATTTCACAGAAATCTTTAATTCAACAGAAAGATGCAATTCAGATATTCATCAGACAGAATAAATTAATTAACAACGTGAAAGCATGGCCTCTACACAGCAAGATTTCTATAAAGAGAACCAAAGGATACAAGAGTGTGATCCTCTATTTATACTAAAGCTGGAGAGTCCCTTTGCCTATTTTTCATACTGATTCGCTCACAACTTGTGTCTTACTCAATGCTTAGTGCTCCACTCAATTTTTAAGCAAGTTACAAGATTAAATATTCACTAAAACAAAATCTTACACATTCATAAGAGTCTTCGTCTTTCACTTTATGAATTACCTTCTAATTACATCTCCAAATTGGTGCACCATCTCTCTGCAGTCCTGAATTACCGGTTCCATCTGAGTCTGCACAAGTTAACCATTTCATTTCAGTAAACAAAAATTCAAATCCATGAGATGGGGCACATGGTGATCCAACACCGTAATTCTATAAATATATTAGCTCTTTAACTAATACAGGCTTGATACAATGACCAAGATACGACCGACTACCACCAAATAGTGCCAATAATAAATCAAAATTGGAGTAACTAATTATACAGTAATCTTAACCAAGACCAAGCATTGGATATAAAATGAAATTCCTAACTAACTACCATGAATAGCTAAATACGAAGTATAATTGCCCAACAGAAGTAATACCATAAGAAGAATAATGGCTCATTACTTGGCAACCGTCCTATTAACCAAATCAACAGAGACTATAAACAAGGGTTCCAGCGTTATGATTAACAATCGATTTCCAGGAACATTCAAGTCCTGCCATTGACTGAATAGAAGTGTTTTTATCACAACAAAGTTATGATATGAGTGTAAGGATTAAATATGGCTCAAATCTCAACAAAATATATTTCAACTATGACAATTTTTATTTACATTTAGTCTCTAATTCGATAATTTTAGTGAGAATTTTCATCTATGTTTAGTAGCTGAAATCATCAATCAGTAGATTAAACATGAAATGATTTTAATGTAAAACTTGACTCCCAATCCAAACAGCTGTTCATATTGCCCCAGGAATCAGCAAACTTCTTACCAACATTTTAATATTACTAATGTATGTAGGCTGTAGCATGAAAGATCTGAAATGAAACTATGCATAAAAATTATAGAATAAAATTGTTTATATCTTAAATAAAATCAAACTATACATTTAGGATCATAAAAAATAAAAATAAACAGGGAAATAATATAGGCTGATACTGGTTTAACAGTAAAGGAGACACCCCCAATTTCAAAATGGTCATAAAAACCTAATCTGGAAAACAAAATGAAGAAAGAAGAACCTATCTGAGCTCAGAAAAGAGAAAATTTGAAGAAAAAAATATCAAAAAAATTTGGACCATTTCTCGATTTGTGCGTGTCATCCTTGCGCAGGGGCCATGCTAATCTTCTCTGTATCGTTCCAATTTTATCGGATGTCCCCGAAGGGACAAACATTATGGTTCGCTTGCAGTATATAAACGCCTAGATATTTTCTGTTTCAGTCGATGTGGGACTAAAACAAGCAAATATAACACAACATGCAAGTCCTTCTCCTTCACTTATATAACACAACATGCATCTTCCTTCTTCTTTATTTTATTTTTGATTTCAGTTCCTGCGCATATAAGTAGCTACCTCTAGTGTAGCCTTTTATCGATACTCTTCCAGACTTTTCATAGCATGTCACGTCAATTCATTTCTAATAGTACTATTTTACTACTTTATACTCTCTGTTTAAAAATGATCATCGTTTAAAGCTTTTAAACACAAATTAAGAAATCTAATAATAATGTTAAATGATATGACAATTTTACTAAACTAACTTTATTTATTATTGGTATAATGCTTTGGAAATTAATTAGAGGGTATAATTGGAAGTAAAATAATAATTCTACATTGAAAAGTGATGATATTCATTTTAAAACAATTTTTTTTACTAAAACGACACTCATTTTAAAACGGAGGGAATATATTATAAATTATTTTTCTTTTTCATATAATTACTTATTTTTCGAATTCAGATTAGTAGTGCTAACAACTTATATTTTTCAACACGTTCTTTTTGATTCATTAAAATTTATATTGATCCTATCAAATTATGTTGGTTTCATATAAATTTGATGGAATTCATGTAGATTTTAGCGAATTAAAGAGAATGTTTTGAAAAATAATTTCTATTTAAATAAAAGATCATCTACAAATTTTACATTCAAACAAATTTAATACTTTAACAATTTTTTTTAATACTCGTGATTTTTGTAAACTATTTGTATATTAAGAGAGTGGGACTAATAAACCTTGGTTTATCATCTTCAAAAAGGGGGAGATTGTTGAGGCAAAATCCCTAATTAATTTTAAAGATAATAAACCAATATGATTAAAGAATTAATGGACTTTGATTAATTCCTTGGTATTTAACTTGTGCTCTTGAGTGTTTTACTAAGACAGGAACAAGGTTTAAATCATACCAAGAATCAAGAAATCAAAGGACATTTGATTTCATGATCTAACACTGAGGTCAGAAAGTTAGATCACAACGTTGCTTGAAGATCAGAATGTTCAAGCAGAGATCAGAAGGTTGTTCTTAAACAAGCCAAGAGTCTCAAGAACTTTGATCAAAGGTCATGCAAGGCACATGTGACATGGGTATACGTCCAGAAGAGTACATTTGCATGGATCAATCAAGCAATAAAGGCATATACAAGGGTTATGTCAAAGAAGGCATTCAATGTTCATTTAAGACTATGAACATTGATGTACTAGGAATATTTCACAAAGGAATATCATCCTAGATGTTATTATCACTGCTCTTCATTATTGTTTCACTATTAGGATTTGATTGCATCAAATGATAGTCTTACAAATCATCCTAAGTGAAACAGATGGAACATTCTGATGATCAGAATGTTCAAGCTCAGCTCATGCTTACTTTATGAACAGTACAGTAGGTGAAAAGCAAAAAGCAAAAGCAAAGCAAATCTGTCATCTTCAACAAGAGATAGACACGTCTGAGAGTTGGTACTGAACAAGGACAACACAATCTCTCAAAGCATGGGCATGAAGATGCAGAATCCCACTAAATCCTCCTGCACCGGTTCCAAGACAAAATCTGGGAAAGGAACATTCTGATGTATGAAGAAAAGTCCATACATTGGTTATTGTCCAGAAATTCATATGAAAAGCATATGCATAGCCCAGAACTTCATGTGTTCATTCATACATGATGAACCCAGATGAAGAACGTGATGAACCCAGATGAAGATCATCATGAACACAACAACATTCTGATGTTCATCAGAGATCAGAATGTTTGCCCAGAATTTCAAGTTAAAGCTTGTGGGACCCAGGACACATGGCATAACATCATTGGACACCCTACAACGGCTATATGAGCCCAAGGACTCTATAAATAGAGGGCTTGGCCTTAGCAAAACTTGCACCATTGCAAAGCATACAAGAAAACAACTCTGATTTTGTTTGAAGCTTTTGCAAACTGAAATTGATCAATCTCTAAGTCTTTCATCAACTTAGTGCAAATCAATACTCTTGTTATCTGTAGGATAACCTCTTCTTCTTCTTTCATTGTTTGTTTTACAAACACCCAACTTCCATACAAATTGTAACAAAGTCTCATCTAGCTTTTAGAGGTCCTAAAGTGTTAGGTTGAGCAAAGGTTGTAAAAGTCTAAGTGGTTAACTTAGCAAGAAGGTGCAAGCCTGCTGAGGCTTAGAGAATACAGGAGTGTAATTGTTCAGGTGAACAAGATTGTAAGGTGCAGGACTTGAGAGGTTATCTCAAGCATTTTAGTGGAAACTCTCACAGGATTGTGGGGAGTGGACTAGCCCACATTGGGTGAACCACTATAACTCTTTGTGTGTTCTTTCTTTCTTCTCTATACTCTTTTATTTACAGTATACACAACACACACTTACACTTATACTTTATTAAGCAATTTTGTTTATGAACTTCAGAACATTCTGAAGTCAGAAAGTTAACATAATTCCAAGTAAACAACTTGAGAATCATTTTTAAGTTTCAGGATAATTTTTAAAGAGTCACAATTCAAACCCCCCCTTCCTTGTGACTATTTTATCTACTTCAATTGGTATCAGAGCTAGGCTCTAAGGGTTTGAACACTTAAACAAGTGTTAGAGAAAAGATTCAGGAAGTATGTCTAAAGTCAAGTACATAGCTGAAGGAGGATCTTCAAATAGACCACCACTCTTTGATGGATCAAACTACTACTTCTGGAAAGGCAAGATGGAACTCTTTCTCAGATCTCAAGACAATGATATGTGGGCAGTCATCACAAATGGAGATTTTGTTCCAACAACCAAAGAAGGAGCTGTCAAAGCAAAAAGTGCATGGTCAACAGATGAAAAAGCTCAGGTATTATTAAACTCTAAAGCTAGACTCTTTCTATCATGTGCACTAACCATGGAAGAAAGTGAAAGAGTTGATGAATGTACAAATGCTAAAGAAGTATGGGATACTCTGAAAATACATCATGAGGGTACATCTCATGTCAAAGAAACTAGAATTGACATTGGAGTCAGAAAATTTGAAGTCTTTGAAATGAGTGAAAATGAAACCATTGATGAGATGTATGCAAGATTTACTACAATAGTAAATGAAATGAGATCTCTTGGAAAGGCATATTCCACTCATGATAGAATTAGAAAAATTCTGAGATGTCTTCCAAGTATGTGGAGACCTATGGTCACTGCAATCACTCAGGCCAAAGATTTAAAATCTATGAACCTGGAAGATCTCATTGGTTCACTAAGAGCTCATGAAGTTGTACTTCAAGGAGACAAACCAGTGAAGAAGGTAAGAACACTTGCCTTGAAAGCATCTCAGCAAACCCCATCAGTTGCTGATGAAGATGTGCAAGAACCACAAGAGTTAGAAGAAGTTCATGAAGAAGAAGCTGAAGATGAACTTGCACTAATCTCTAAAAGAATTCAAAGGATGATGTTGAGAAGAAATCAGATCAGAAAGAAGTTTCCAAAGACCAACATCAGCATCAAAACTGAAGCTGACAAAAGTCAAGTCACTTGCTATGGATGCAACAAAACTGGACATTTCAAAAATGAATGTCCTGACATCAAAAAGGTTTAGAGAAAACCTCCCTTCAAGAAGAAAGCAATGATCACATGGGATGACATGGAAGAATCAGATTCTCAAGAAGATGCAGATACAGACATGGGACTGATGGCTCAGTCAGATGATGAGGAAGAGGTAATTATCTATAAAACTGATTCTTTATATAAAGATCTTGAAAACAAAATTGATAGTCTCTTATATGATTCAAACTTCTTAACTAATAGATGTCACTCTTTAATCAAAGAACTTTCTGAGATAAAAGAAGAAAAAGAAATACTTCAGAACAAGTATGATGAGTCCAGAAAGACCATAAAAATTCTGCAAGATTCTCATTTTGACATGTCAGAAAAACAAAGAGAGATAAACAGAAAACAAAAAGGCATTATGTCTGTACCTTCTGAAGTACAAAAGGAAAACATACTTTTGAAAAAGGAAGTTGAAACATTGAAAAAGGATCTGACAGGGTTTATAAAATCTACAGAAACTTTTCAAAACATAGTAGGATCTCAAAATAAAAGTACTAAGAAATCTGGCTTAGGCTTTAAGGATCCAAGCAAAATTATTGGAAGTTTTGTACCTAAAGCTAAAATAAGAGTTAAATGTTGTTTTTGTGATAAGTATGGACATAATGAATCAGTATGTCATGTTAAGAAAAAATTTATCAAACAAAATAATTTAAATCTTAGTTCAGAACGTTCTCATCTCAATAGATCAGAAAGTTCACAAAAGGCTGAAAAGGCTAAGAAGACATGTTTCTACTGTAACAAATCTGATCATAAAAGACAGAATGTTACTTTCAGAAAAGATCTCTTAGAAGAACTAACCCTCAAGGACCCAACATTACATGGGTACCTAAAATTTTTATCTTGTCAAATGTAGGTCTTGCCTCAGGGTGCAAGAACAAAACCATGGTACCTGGATAGTGGTTGTTCTAGGCACATGACAGGTGACAGGGATTGTTTTCTAACTTTTGAAAAGAAGGATGGAGGACTAGTGACATTTGGAAACAATGACAAAGGTAAAATCAGAGGTAAAGGTACTATAGGTAATCTTAACTCTGCTAGAATAGAAAATGTTCAGTATGTGGAAGGTTTAAAACATAATCTACTTAGCATAAGTCAATTGTGTGATAGTGGATTTGAAGTTATCTTTAAACCTAACATATGTGAAGTCAGACAAACCTCCTCTAACAAATTGTTTTTCTCTGGTTCAAGAAGAAAGAACTTATATGTTTTAGAACTAAATGATATGCCTGCTGAATCTTGTTTTATGTCTCTTGAAAAAGACAAATGGATCTGGCACAAAAGGGCTGGTCATATAAGCATGAAAACCATTGCTAAACTTTCTCAACTTGATCTAGTTAGAGGTTTGCCTAAGATTAGCTTTGAAAAGGACAGAATCTGTGAAGCATGTGTTAAAGGTAAACAAGTAAAAAGTAGTTTTAAAACTATTGAGTTTATCTCAACTCAGAAACCTTTAGAGCTTCTTCACATTGATCTGTTTGGTCCTGTTCAAACTGCAAGTCTAACTGGCAAAAGATATGGATTTGTTATTGTTGATGATTTCTCCAGATTTACATGGGTGCTATTTTTAAAACATAAAGATGAATCTTTTGAAGCATTTCAAAACTTTTGCAAAAGAGTTCAAAATGAAAAAGGTTATAATATCATCACAGTTAGGAGTGATCATGGAGGAGAATTTGAAAATGCATCCTTCAAAACATTCTTTGATGAAAATGGTATTAAACATAATTTTTCTTGTGCAAGAACTCCACAACAAAATGGAGTTGTTGAAAGAAAAAATAGAACCTTGCAAGAAATGGCAAGAACAATGTTAAATGAATCAAATGTTGAAAATTACTTTTGGGCAGAAGCCATTAACACATCTTGTTACATTTTGAATAGAGTTTCTATAAGAAAGGTTCTTAACAAAACCCCATATGAACTCTGGAAAAATATTAAACCTAGCATATCTTACTTTCACATTTTTGGCTGCTATTGTTACATACTGAACAATAAAGAAAAATTGGGTAAGTTTGATCCTAAATCAGATAAAGCTATCTTTTTAGGATACTCTACAACTTCTAAAGGTTATAGAGTGTACAATCTAAAAACCCAGACAGTTGAAATTAGTATGCATATCATATTTGATGAATATGATGAACATTCTAAACCTAAAGAGAATGAAGACACTGAAGTACCAACACTTCAGAATGTTCCAGTTCAAAATACTGAGAACACAGTAGAGAAAGAAGATGATCAGAATGTTCAGGATCAATCTTTTCAAAGTCCACCTAGAAGCTGGAGAATGGTAGGGGATCATCCTACTGATCAAATCATTGGAAGCACAACTGATGGTGTAAGAACCAGATTGTCCTTTCAAGATAACAACATGGCAATGATTTCTCAAATGGAACCCAAGTCAATCAATGAAGCCATTATTGATGACTCTTGGATTAAGGCCATGAAGGAAGAACTTTCTCAGTTTGAAAGAAACAAAGTTTGGAACTTGGTTCCAAATAATCAAGATAAAACCATCATTGGAACAAGATGGGTTTTTAGAAACAAGCTTGATGAAGAAGGTAAAGTTGTCAGAAACAAAGCAAGGTTAGTTGCTCAAGGTTACAACCAACAAGAAGGTATTGACTATGATGAGACCTTTGCACCAGTTGCAAGGTTAGAAGCCATCAGAATTCTTCTTGCTTATGCTGCACATAAAAGTATTAAACTTTTTCAAATGGATGTGAAAAGTGCATTTTTAAATGGTTTTCTAAATGAAGAAGTTTATGTAAGTCAACCACCTGGATTCATAAACAAAGAAAAACCAAATCATGTTTTCAAATTAACAAAAGCTCTTTATGGTCTTAAACAAGCTCCTAGAGCTTGGTATGACAGACTTAGTACATTTTTAATTGAAAATGGTTTTTCAAGAGGAAAAATTGATACCACACTTTTTAGAAAAACACATAATACTGACTTGCTTATTGTTCAAGTATATGTGGATGACATCATTTTTGGTGCTACTAAAATAAAAATGTGTGAAGAATTTTCCAACCTTATGCAAAGTGAATTTGAGATGAGCATGATGGGTGAACTTGGTTTTTTCCTTGGTTTACAAATCAAACAACATTCAAATGGAATTTTCATAAGTCAAGAAAAGTATGTCAAAGACATTCTTAAGAAATATAAAATGAATGAGGCAAAAATCATGAGCACCCCTATGCATCCATCTTCAAGTTTAGATAAGGATGAGAGTGGAAAATCTATTTCTGAAAAAGAATATAGAGGCATGATAAGTTCATTATTATATTTGACTGCTAGCAGACCTGATATAGTGTTTGCAGTAGGATTATGTGCTAGATTTCAAACATGTGCAAAAGAATCTCACTTAACTGCAGTTAAAAGAATCTTTAGATATCTAGTAGGTACTACTGATCTTGGCCTTTGGTATAGAAAAGGTTCTAGTTTTGATCTTGTAGCCTATTGTGATGCTGATTATGCTGGAGATAAAGTTGAGAGGAAGAGCACAAGTGGATCCTGTCAATTCTTAGGACAAGCATTGATTGGATGGTCTTGCAGAAAGCAAAACACTATTGCACTCTCCACAACTGAAGCTGAGTATGTATCTGCAGCTAGCTGCTGCTCTCAAATTTTATGGGTAAGAAATCAGCTGGAAGATTACTCTCTAAGGTACACAAGTGTTCCTATTTATTGTGACAATACAAGTGCAATTAATCTTTCTAAGAATCCTATTCAGCATTCTAGGTCTAAACATATTGAAATAAAACATCATTTCATTAGAGACCATGTTCAGAAAAAGAATATTGCATTAAGCTTTGTTGATACTGAAAATCAATTGGCTGACATTTTCACAAAACCCCTTGTTGAGGATAGATTCAATTTTCTTAAAGAAAAATTGTTAATCATGAAAAATCCCAATAAAGATTGATTACTGATCACTAAGGGCCTTAAACTAAACCCCTTGATGTCATCTGATACAAATCAGATAGATCCATCTTTATCTCACTCTCATCAGAATGTTCCTGAGTTCAAAATGTTCCTGAGTTCAGAACGTTCATCAGGTCAGAATGTTCATTGCAATATTCATACGATCAGAACAGTCACAAGTATGTTCATCTGAGTTTATCCATTCATGATGTTCTTGAAACTTTTTTTGTTCAGAACCCAAATTCTGGGTCAAACAATCTCATGCGTGAGATCTTGTTTTGACTTATTCAAAAAATCCCTCCATAATCTTAAGCATTCAATGCTTGGTTATAAGAAGTCATGTTTAAGGTTTAACCACTATGTAATGGCTTAACCATCAAATCATCCAAAATCCATTCATCTTCCCAAACGGCTACTTTTTCCTTTCTCTCTCCTAGGCGTTGCTTTTTGACAGTTTTTCATCCTTTCCAATGCTAACTGTCATCATATCACTACTATTCTTTTTCTCTTGCACGTTTTGTCTATATAATCAGTTACCAACTCTGATTATTTCACTTCTATCTCATTTCCTAACCTCTCATCTCTCTCCTCGCAAAAAATTCAAACTGCTCTGTTCTTCATTTTCTGAAAAAATGGCTAGAACCAAAACTACCCCAAGACTTTCTGAAGAACATTTTCAACCACCACCATCCAACACCGCTGCTGATCAAACCTCTGATCAAACTCCCTTACGCACCATTCTTAAGGACAAAATCATTTCTGCACCCAAAACTCAAAAATCCTCAAAACCTGGATCTTCTAAATCCATTAGACCTAGAACCAATCCTACCAGACGATCAACAAGGATGAAGAAACCTCTGAAGAAACCAAAGGTATCTCACGTGAATCTAGTATCTGATGAAGAGAAGAAAGATTCAAGTATTGCTGAAGATTCTGAGGAAGAAACAGAGGAAGACCCAGAGGAAGAGGAGGAAGAAGACTCTGAGCAAACTCTCTCTGAATTGATAAAATCAGTGAGAGCATCTTCAAAGAAAGGAAAGAAGGTTGCTACTCCCTCTCCCTCCAAAGAAAGCTCATCATCTCAGGAAGAGAGTGATGAAAATGGTGAATCTGAAGAGAGCTCTCCAAATGAAGAAAAGAGAGTTTCTTCAAAGAAAAGTGGAAATGGAAAGGAGATGGCCAAAGCTGCAGAAAAGATTTATCAAAGCAGAAAGAAGATTGAGACTGAAGCTTTTTCTATGTCTGAGGGGGAAGATGAATCTGAGGAGGAAAAAGGTTCATCCAAGAAGCATGGAAAAGGTAAGGACATTGCTGTCTTAAGAGCATCTAGGGCTGAGAAAATTGCTCTCAGACCTATGAGCAGAACCAAGTATTTCAACCTTGAAAGTCTGGAAACCAAGGCATGGAATATGAAGGAGTTCACTGAACCTCAAGGATGGACCAACTTCATAACTCTTCAAGAACACACCTATGAAGACTTGGTCAGAGAGTTCTACTCCAACCTATCAGTTCAGGAAAAGAAGAATGGAAATGAGAAGTTTCTCATCTCATCAGTCAAAGGTGTAAAGATCAAGATGACTCAGGAATTTGTCTCTGAAGCATTCAAAATTCCAAATGAAGGTAATCAGCTATACTCTAGCTTCTGGTTTGATGAGTCTAGAGTTAACCGTAACAAACTCATAGTTAAATACACCAAAGAAAATCACACCTTTAACTCCACAAACCTGGAAGATACTCCCAAAATTCTTCACAACATGATTAGGCATTGTCTTTTACCTAGATGTGGATCTTTTGAACTTGTCTCTGACATAGATCTTTGTTTCATCTACCATCTCATGAAAAAGATTAAGTTAAATCTGTGTTTTATCATTATTCAACACATGATTGATTCATGCCTAGCCATAAAACAAACATCTGCTGGACTACCCTATGGAATGCATCTCACTTCCATTTTTCAAAAGGCAAAAGTGTCCCTTGAAGGAGAGAAACGCAAGCTGGATTTTATGACCTTTTCTTCCAAGACCTTAGGTCAACTCCATATTACTTCATCCAACATGCCAGCCTCCAAAACTTCTGGACCCTCTGGATCTGGTAAAAGAAATTCTGATCAGAATGTTCAGAAAGCTGTGAAGAAAAGAAGGGTTGAAGAGATTACAGATACCAAAACTCCCTCTCCACCAGCAGAAAATTTGTTCTCTGAAGTCTCCAAGCTTGCAAAGGAGATTGTTGAAGAAGGAAGCTCGCAGTTCAAACCTTGATTGGAGAAGATGATGCTCAGAAGGTTGATGATGCATCTCTTCAAAAAGAAGCTGAGAAAGTCAATCAAGCTGAGGAAAGTGAAGAAATCCCTCAAGATGCTGCTTCCAATCCTGATGATCAAAGAGTTGAAGAAAATACTGAGTTTGGTACTCAGAATGTTGATGGAGAAACTCAGGAAGTGGCTGAGCTCTTAGCTTCAAATATGAACATTGAAGAAGAAGCTCAAGATGTGGAGTTCTCAACTGGATTTGATCTCAATATTGAAGATATCAACACTGACTTCAATAGTGAAGTGTTTCAAGATGGACAAGAAACAACTCAGCAAGCTCAAGAAGGTCAGAATGTTGAAATTCCTGCTGTTCAGAATGTTCAGAAGGTTGAAACTTCTGCCCGTCAGAATGTTGCAGTAACTAAAGCCCAGAATGATGAAGATATTCATGTCATGGCTGATCAAGACAATCAAGAGCTTGATGATCAGCATGCCTCAAATGAACTTCCTCCAGATAGCCAGTTGTCAGTTGATCCCATGCCTTTGGCATCAGGATCTCTGCCCTCTGAGGAGGTACAGCTCATGGCCCAAAATGGTCAGAATGTTAACCCATCATCCTCCACCATGGATTCTGTTACAGGTGCTACCAACTTCTTGGTCTCTGACCTTCCTACTCCACCTTTCATTCCTTCATCCACTCCACCACCACCACAAATGAAGACCACCACAAGAAGCAAACTTCCAAACATGGCTGCTTTATTTGACTCTCTCAACACCTTTGTGTCTGCAAACAGAGAGCAAGCTGAAGCCTCTGGTCCTGCTGAACCTGCTAAGCCTTCAAGAGCAGAGAAGATAGCCTCAAGGGCACTTAGAGTCTCCACCAAGACCCACAAAATTGCTTGTGTGCTGGCTGACTGGACTGTCAAAGTCCATGCTCCTGGTTTGGCCATTCCACCTCCAGTATTTGATGACCCCTCCATCTTTGAAGCAGAACCCTCTTCTGATTCTGGAGACTCCACTCCATGAATCTTTTCAGAAATCCTCCCTATCCTTTTTGCAGATGACAAAAGGGGGAGAAGCTTTAGGATTCAAAGTCTTTAAGTTTTTTTTAGTTATAGGCCCTAAGTAGGTCTAGGTGATCAATTGATATTGGAATTTATAAATTCCATCTTTTGCTTTTCTTGATCACATGCACTTTGATTTTTTTTGTTTTTGAACCATCTTTTCATGTAATGTACTTCATGTTATATCAAATGAATGAATATTGAATTTGGTTCAATCTTGCATTTTTTATTATGCAATTGAGGGGGAGCTTTTTAAAGTTCTTAAAAACTCTGCATAATGGATTATAAAAATGAGGGGGAGCATTAAAATAAACTTTTAAGCTCTGTTATTTTTCATATATATAATCAAAATCCTTAATCCTAAATCATAAGTTTATCATCTTCAAAACGGGGGAGATTGTTGAGGCAAAATCCCTAATTAATTTTAAAGATAATAAACCAATATGATTAAAGAATTAATGGACTTTGATTAATTCCTTGGTATTTAACTTGTGCTCTTGAGTGTTTTACTAAGACAGAAACAAGGTTTAAATCATACCAAGAATCAAGAAATCAAAGGACATTTGATTTCATGATCTAACACTGAGGTCAGAAAGTTAGATCACAACGTTGCTTGAAGATCAGAATGTTCAAGCAGAGATCAGAAGGTTGTTCTTAAACAAGCCAAGAGTCTCAAGAACTTTGATCAAAGGTCATGCAAGGCACATGTGACATGGGTATACGTCCAGAAGAGTACATTTGCATGGATCAATCAAGCAATAAAGGCATATACAAGGGTTATGTCAAAGAAGGCATTCAATGTTCATTTAAGACTATGAACATTGATGTACTAGGAATATTTCACAAAGGAATATCATCCTAGATGTTATTATCACTGCTCTTCATTATTGTTTCACTATTAGGATTTGATTGCATCAAATGATAGTCTTACAAATCATCCTAAGTGAAACAGATGGAACATTCTGATGATCAGAATGTTCAAGCTCAGCTCATGCTTACTTTATGAACAGTACAGTAGGTGAAAAGCAAAAAGCAAAAGCAAAGCAAATCTGTCATCTTCAACAAGAGATAGACACGTCTGAGAGTTGGTACTGAACAAGGACAACACAATCTCTCAAAGCATGGGCATGAAGATGCAGAATCCCACTAAATCCTCCTGCACCGGTTCCAAGACAAAATCTGGGAAAGGAACATTCTGATGTATGAAGAAAAGTCCATACATTGGTTATTGTCCAGAAATTCATATGAAAAGCATATGCATAGCCCAGAACTTCATGTGTTCATTCATACATGATGAACCCAGATGAAGAACGTGATGAACCCAGATGAAGATCATCATGAACACAACAACATTCTGATGTTCATCAGAGATCAGAATGTTTGCCCAGAATTTCAAGTTAAAGCTTGTGGGACCCAGGACACATGGCATAACATCATTGGACACCCTACAACGGCTATATGAGCCCAAGGACTCTATAAATAGAGGGCTTGGCCTTAGCAAAACTTGCACCATTGCAAAGCATACAAGAAAACAACTCTGATTTTGTTTGAAGCTTTTGCAAACTGAAATTGATCAATCTCTAAGTCTTTCATCAACTTAGTGCAAATCAATACTCTTGTTATCTGTAGGATAACCTCTTCTTCTTCTTTCATTGTTTGTTTTACAAACACCCAACTTCCATACAAATTGTAACAAAGTCTCATCTAGCTTTTAGAGGTCCTAAAGTGTTAGGTTGAGCAAAGGTTGTAAAATCTAAGTGGTTAACTTAGCAAGAAGGTGCAAGCCTGCTGAGGCTTAGAGAATACAGGAGTGTAATTGTTCAGGTGAACAAGATTGTAAGGTGCAGGACTTGAGAGGTTATCTCAAGCATCTTAGTGGAAACTCTCACAGGATTGTGGGGAGTGGACTAGCCCACATTGGGTGAACCACTATAACTCTTTGTGTGTTCTTTCTTTCTTCTCTATACTCTTTTATTTACAGTATACACAACACACACTTACACTTATACTTTATTAAGCAATTTTGTTTATGAACTTCAGAACATTCTGAAGTCAGAAAGTTAACATAATTCCAAGTAAACAACTTGAGAATCATTTTTAAGTTTCAGGATAATTTTTAAAGAGTCACAATTCAAACCCCCCCTTCCTTGTGACTATTTTATCTACTTCATCTTTTTTAACAAAAACATTTTTTTTAAAGTGACCTATTATATTTATTTAATGAACCCTAAAATCTAAATCCATTGGCTGTGTCATTACTACAGGGTGGACACAACCTTCTTGAATATCAACAATGCTAATGTGGTAGAGGAACAAAAGAAAAGATAGCGAGGCATCAAAGTTCTTGAAAGGTTTATTATCCAACACACCAACTACATTTCAACAATTCAAGCACCAGATATAAGTTGGCAATAATTTCATTTGACAAAGTTCACCCATGATGGACTCTCAATAATACTCCTTGCCAATGGCATCCAGCAGCAGCAACTTCCCAAGAAGCAAAGGCTAATTGATTGGTAAGCATAAATACAACAACAACAACAACAAGCAAAGCAAGACAAAGCTCCCACTCACAGCACTCCAAACAATTCCTTCTGACAAGCAGAAAAGGCTAAAACAACACTTACAATACAAACACACTGCATTTACCTACAGCCCTCCATTTTGCACATACAATACATTTGTTGTATAGTTACCACATGAAAATCGTAAACTTTTTTTTTTTTTTTTTACCATAAAATCAAATCTTCATGTCCCTTTTGGCCAGGCAATTTGCTGCAACGGCTGCTTAAGACTGATCTCGCGTACTACTACTGTTACCTTCACCGGCACGATTTTGCTCCCCAACCCTGGCTGCCAAGGCTAACACTTCAGGAGACATTTCCCAGCTTCCACTTTTTCTTCCCCAGCTAGATCGCCTAGGATGAACTCCAACACGGTCAACTGCTTCATCTACGGTCGTCCTAATTTCAGAAGATAACTCGCCATCTTTTATAGTTGCACGATCATTGTTTAATTGACTATCCGACTCATCCATTCCGGCATTCATCTCCCATACTGCTTTCCTTCCCATTTCTATGTCGTCTCCAGATTTTCCCAAACTTTGGTTCATATATCCTCCACTCACTGATCGAGCTGGTAATGCCGGTTCATTTGGCACCATTGCCCTGAATTTGTTCTTTGAGGGGGCTATGCTGATGCAGAATATCTCTTTGAAATTATTCAACACTCCTTTGTTATATGGGTTTGCTCGTCGGTCATATCGGTATCTGAAGTTCTCATAAGTAGTCTGCCAGAACAACAGAACATACATCAAGTAATTTGTAGATATATTTGAAAAGCTAGATTAAAATTTAAAGCATGTGGATTAAAAAAAATCTTACCTGATTTGTACTAATCAGATATAAATGGAAAGCAGTAAGGCCACCAACAAACCACATTGATATGAAGGTGTAAATTATTAAAACTATGGAGGCTGGGGTTTTGATCATTGCCTTCCAAATATTTGTTTCCTCTGCATCCATAATTTTTCTAATATAGATCCAGCAAAATGCAAAAACATATACACAAAGTAGCGTAGTTGTGAAGACGAACATGAAGAAGAAGCGATAGTTACGCTGCATAACAATTGTCCAAGCATTAGCATACATATCAAATAATCAAGAGTGTCTTGAACTGAAAAGTAATCAGAAGAAAAAATTATGAAGAATTCATTAAAAAGAGAAAATTTGCAAAAGATCCAACTTACCAGCCCAATACACTGGCCAACCCATGGACAGTGATGATCAAACCGTTCTACACAGTTATTACAGATTGAGCAGTGTGAGCATCGAGGAGGCCTGTAAAGCATGCAAGTATCACAGTACTTGACCTTGACAACAACACCATTGACCTCAACCTCCTTAATCCGTGGCAACCGCAATTGAGGAGTCTGACCGGCACCAACATCTGCATTATTATCGAAACCTTCTGGTTCAGGAGGGTGTGCGTTGCGTGGTATTATACCAGGATCTCGACCAGATGTTAACAAAAGAAGAACCAAGTCCTGAAAAGATGTTAGCATCAGCATTTGTGTGGAAGGAATATCTTATAGTGTGCATACTGCATAGCAATGGAAAATGGTGAAATAATGCCCCCGCCTTTTCATGATAGGGTCATCACCACTAATTACACAATAAAGAAGAGCAAACTGGTGCTGTAAAGCTCTCGTCTAGGCAGGGTCTAGGGAAGGGTCAGATCCATTGTAAGCAGCCATACCTTGCATTTGCAAGAGGCTGATTCCAAAACTTGGACCTATGACCTCCTAGACAAACATAGGTTACGCGGCAGCAATTTCAACTTTTGTGCCAAAGCTTCCCTTCACCGGTAATTAAGGAATAAAAAATTAATAACTGGAAATGGAACTTCATTTTGCCAACTAGTAAGCCAAACACCAAAATAAAGAATTAGCATGAAACACCAAAATTAACCTTTCAAAATAAATTCTTTACATGTACAATTTTAAACTGAAAACAGAGATAAAAATAACATAACCCAATTGTAGCATAACATATCACTTTGCATTAGGTAGAGTGAATATCATCGAAGCCAATGTCATTATTAATTTAAAGTATTATCACTTTGCATAACATATCTTCTATTATTTGCTCAATTTAACCCCCTAAACCCTGTGATTTTATAATTTTCCAGACACATGAGTTAAGTATAAACACTTAGAGTTGCAAAAAAAACTGTTATGCTATTTCTAAAAACAAATACAATCCAGTTATACAGAAGATATGGCTGAAAGTATGGTCTGTGACCATAAGATCAAGGCTGTTTAACATATTGGACATAAAGTATTCTGAATCAAGGTTAGAAGGATTAAACAAGAAGGTAAACAATTAGAACAACCAAAGATGAGGTCAAGAAAATGGAATCTTGTTGGCTGATTGTAGGGAATGAGAAGAGACCAGACAGAACGTCCAACAGAATTCGCAAGGACATATTTCTGGATAATGGTGGAACGTTTGAGACTGTCAAATTATCCAGGAAGGACACAAGAACATGGCAAGAAGTGTGAATCTCAAGGGAGAAGCGAAGGGGGATCACAAATTGAGAGAACCGCAACAGTCTTGGTGGGTACCTGAGCTACCGAATGCAAGGACGTTCTTGGCAGGGAAGAGGTCTTCAACAGAAATGGAGCTATGGATTTTGAACGTAGCAGCAGAGAGTCCCCTGCTGGAGCCATCTGGCTGTGGCACTCACAACACGTTAGCCGCGGTTTTGTGGGTGGGTGAATCAAGGAGGTTTGTAGTTTTACAATCGCAAAATCTTTGAGTGGCATCACACTATGGTAGGCAAGCTTCCACCAACAAACCCTGCACATGGTACAATGACCATGGGAAGTCTCATGACTGAGATGCATGGACAGTGGGTTGTGGTGTCACTCTCAGGAAACATGGTAAAGAGCAGTGTGCTGAATTTGGAACAGGGTCTTAGACCCTAGTGAATCAGACACATATGATGGCAAAATGGTCACAAGCCCAAAAAAATTAGAGGAGCTTAACTTTAAATCTGGATGAATGGTCCACAACAGCTGGATTGACATCAAATCATTTGAACTATAAAGTGTGGTTCAAGGTGAATGTTTAGGGGGAGACTATTGATAGATAACCTTAGTTTTTTTTTTTTGAAAAAGATAACCTTTGTTAGTTGATTACTTATGGGTTAATTTGGGAGTCAGTTGGGATAAGGGAAATAAGGCAGGCATGTTGCCTATAAATGAGATGACAGATTTAGAGTGCGGGATATTATTCAATTGTAGAGACTTGAGGACCATTAAGGCATTAGGAGAGTTCAGAGTCTCTAACACTGGGAATTCCATGGAGATTTCAGAGTCTCTATAACACTTTGGGAATTCCACTGTAATCTGAGAATTTTCCCTATTTTCTATAGTCATATCAGTTGATTCCTATCAGAGTCATATCTTGACTTGTCCATCAAGACACACGCTCAAGCTCAAATGGAAGAATGTACCAAACCAGGCATGCACTTATGTTCTAGTTTCCCCATGTCACTGGAGCTTGCAAAATTTTCTGTTGCAAGGATGTAAATATCCGTTTATAAATATCAAAAAAGTCATTAACCAAATGAAAAGAATAAATTACACATAATCTATGCAACTTCATCTTAGCAATTATAAGGTTTTTGTAACCGGTGCTTCAACCAAAAGCTAGATGTTGACATTTCACCTTTAGAAGTAGAAAAGGACACTTTGGAAATTCAAAACTGCCTCATAAATTAACATCCTACATATAGATTGCAATACTCAGGCCATTACATATTGAGTAGGCCTTTTGGTGTATTTGGTGGCGGTTCTTCAGTCAATGCCCATTGCTTGGAGCATTTTATCTTCATAGGCTTTGGCAAGAAGTGTTTTTTTTTTATGGCAGCATGCTACTATAAAATGTTATCATTTAAAGTTTCTGATTAAAACTGAATATTCGGTATTCGGATATTTTAGGGGAAACATCTATTGTAGACTTTCTATGGATAAATTGTTCCCATGGCTTCACATTGTTGTTCCATGGAATTTTTCTAGAGGGCTCCACTCATAATAGCCACAGAGCAGAGGATGTTCATTATCCCTTTCCTGAACAAATTATCACCCTTTCATATAAAAACGGACAAGGACAAGAACCCGTGCTATGGCATAAGATGACCATGGAATCCACTTACTACTTATGCTTAGGATTGTACAATTGTGTTTGCTGTGTGTATAGCATATTAGTTTGCAATAGCTACAGCTAGTTTTGTTTTTGTAATTATACCAAAATGAACATGTTAACAGATTAGCTCAATACTAACATATCATCTGTTTCGTGAGGTTGAAAGCAATGCTTCTCATTCTTCTAATCACCGTGGATTATCAATGCAGTAAACCAAAAAAAAAAAAAAAAAAAAAACTTGTAGCATATAAAGGTAAAAGACTCACATAAATTGTGAAAATAACTGCAACAGCCATTATGGGTATCCCCCAATGGTCAGAAAAATCATTCAATAGTTTTCTGGCAACAAAGACACAGAAAACTGCGACAGGAGCAACAATGAGTAAAATTGTAAGCCCCAATGATCTCACATCTGGTCCAAATATGAACCTTCCCTGAAGAAAAAATTTCTGCAAGAAAAAGATGAAAGCAACAAATAAGAATCTCCATATTTATGATAGATCAGAATCACCTATAATCCAAAACATAACTGAGATGGCAGATAAAGACATAACAGTGAGTAAAGAAGTGTTTTTTTAATACTGAAGATTCTCTACAGTTTCAAAAAACTGTACAAAACTTTGATCCTTTCCCATCATGTCCAAACTCCAAAGCAAGTATAGCTTTCAAACTATTTCAGTACGAGTTAAAAGCAACACAACAAAACAGAAAAGCACCTTCAAATATATGAATCATAATAAATCAATTCCTTGGCTAAGAAATATCAAATATCCATCCATTTCTTTGTAAACATTATTTCTCTTAATCAATACATAAACTCCTTTCAAAACGGTAACACCCCTAACATATGTTATGTACACAATACCTATGTAACATCGACACTTCTGATTGAATTGTCTGGTGTCAGACTCGTGTGAGTTTGACACCGACACCGACACCAGACATGTATTTACATTGAATTATGTCATTTTTCTCAAATTTTGATCATTGCGCGTTAGTGTGTCAGTGTTTGTGCTTCATAGCACAATACTGGTATAAAGTAAAAATAATCTCTCTTACAGTTACACACACAAGTTCAACAAAAGAAAGGCTACTTAAAATTAAAAAGCATATCAAATAATTGCAACAAAAAAATGTGAAAATTTTCGAACTATGACAAACCAATAACGAATTGAATAAGCAATTAATAAAAGTAAAAAAGGGTGAATCAAATAACAACAAAAAGAAAACGAAATCCAGAATGAGTGGTACTAACATTGCTTCCTTTCCATGCTTGATAAACCCGCAAACCATCGGATCCTGAACCTGGATCAGATCGTTGCGGCGGAGGCACCACGTACATACCGCTCAGAGTTGAACAACCCTCGAAAATTTCAAAGATTCAGCACCCAAAATAGCTCAAAAAGGTGAAAATAAAGGTGAAAACTTAAGGTTGAGAATTGAGAGCCATGAGTGAATTGGGTGACCCTTTTGAGCAAAGTTTCCGGCGAAGTTGATGGGTTGCGCCGGTGAGACGACAACGCATGAGGGGTTGGTCGGGACAGAACAGAAGGTGCTACTGCAGTAATAATAATGTAGTAATGTGACTATATAATCTAAAGAGTTTTCTTTTTCCTTTTTTTTCTCTCTTTGTGGTGACTAGTGATTGGGCTGTGTGTGTGTGTGTGTGTGTGTGAGAGAGCTGGTTTTGTACTTTTGTTTGTGTGGAAAAGGCAATTGCAATTTGCAAGGGATTTACTTCACATCACAATAGTTTTTTTTTTTGGTGTTTTATTTTGTGCAATTTGTACATTTTAATTTGTTTTACAAAAATAAAAACATTTCTTCAAATTGATTTAAAATACATTGGTATAATACAAATTTAAAGTTTTTAAAAAGAATAATGATAATCTTCGAACAAACGCAATTTCATATATTAAGAGCATCAAAAAGACAAAGTAGATAGACTTATAACCATGACTATATTTATGTCTTTGAATTTGGAATGTTGACGGCATTAAAATCATTTATTGAATTTGCACTTGATCAAAACTAATTTTTCAACGTGAGTAAAATAAACAACGCACTAAGACGAAAAATCAAAAACACATCACGCAAAGATGGAAAATCAAAACAAATAATATCGCGCTGAGACGATGAAATCGCAAAAACAACGAAAGCGAAAATATGTGGAAATCACTTATCCAACTAAAAGAAAGAAAAACAATATGGAGGTATGATTTTGAATCAAAATTGACTATAAAATTACCCATCTTTGATAGACCAGAAAAAATGGTGACGGCTAAAGTTTAGAAAAGAGAAAAGAGATAAAGTTTATACAACAATCACACAATTGAAAAGCAGTGATGTAAAGTTGGTAATGAGAACTATTTTATGGATTTTTTAGAGAGTTTGAGTAATTAAGTTCTTAACAAGCATTTTAATTAAAAAATTATAAATGAGTGATGTGTATGCGAAAAATTCATTTAAGAATTGATAGTATGCATGTCGAATAATAATATATATATATATGTCGGATTAATTATTTAAATCTCTTAATATGATTTAAATCTTTAAATAGATTAATATGCTATATAAAACTTTTTAAAATGTTGAATTTAAACTTAACAATATTTAGGTTTCGTCGTAGATGTATTGAATGAAATGTGTGTTGTCAACATTTCTCAAGTTATAAAACCGAGAGTGAGATACGATCAATGTAAGTAAGGACTCTTATGCAGATCTTTGTCAAAGATTTGAGATGAACATTGTGTGGCTCTTTCTACTTTATACTCCAACTGAGTTAGATCGCCATCGTTTAACTAACCTGTCCCTCATCACTGTTCTCAATGATCTAGTAGTATCATTTTCTATCAATACCATGCCAATGAAAACGAAATTTCATTTAGGTGACTTATAGGCGTTTTTTATTTTGCCATTTTTAGAACAGAAAGAAAAGAAGCATGATTGAATAGGCATGACTAGCTAAGAAGAAGATCAACATAAAAAGGAAAAAAATAAACAGAATTATCCTTCCATTCAACTACTATTCAATTTTAGGAAATGCAAATGAATGTCCTTAAAACAATCGCTAAGAAAATAAATTTAGAAATTTAGTCTTTAAAAGTAGTGTAGTTAACAAGTCAACTTTTTGAAAATGCAAAAAATGTTATTTCCAATTTAAAATTTTCTTCCCCAAAAACATTTGTTGTTAACGGATGTCCTACAAACATTTTTTAAAGATCTGTAATTAATTAAGAAAATGTTTATAGCAAAAATTAAATAATTCAATTTCCAATAAATCGAATTCATCAATTTCTATAAAAACTTACTACCTCCGTCCCTAATTATAGGACCCTTTTGAAAAAAGGGTTTATCTAACATGTGCAATATTGCACATGTTAAGGAAACTAAATGTAGCAACTTTGCATTGGAAAACACCAATTATTATTAAAAAGTTATCTATTTAATATAGAATATACAAGTTTCAAGATAAACTTGCCACTTTAAATTTCTTAACATGTGCAAATTTGCACATGATAGAAAAACCCTTGAAAAAATAACGGGAATTAAGATAGTGGATATTTGTATTAAATATGTTTGTAATTACTATTGTTATTACAATTTTATCCTTTAAGAGAGAGTTGGTTTATGTTTTCAACATGTTATTTATTGTTGATTGAAATAGCAAAGGGGTCTTATAAAAAGGGACAATTTTTTTTTCAAAAGGGTCTTATAATTAGGGACGGAGGTAGTACTATTTAAAAATTGTTAAAGAGTATTCTAAGAATACTCGTTAGCATTTACCTTTTTGTAGCAGTAAAAAATTTGTTATGCATATGCACTAATCATAATAAGAGATATTATTTCAATTTTTTGGCAGAATCTTTTGTTTTGATTCTTTATAATTAACTTTTTCTATCAAAAATCACATAGTTCTCCGCATTGTGTTCAGTTGATGTCGGATTGTCGGTGAAGTGTTATGATTCTCTCAAGCGCTGCTATGGGTTACAATAATAACAACGAGTTCGACAATATCATTAACCATTGTAGACAATTGTTCAACTCATATTTTAACAACTCTAAGATTGAATTTAAGAGGCAGGTAAATGGGGTCGCTCATGAATTAAAACAGACAGCCTCATTAAAAGCTAGCTCCCAATTGTTTATTGATGTACAGCTTGTATTAACATTTTCCAACATTTTATTATCTAATGAAATAAGATTATGTTTTTTTCCTAACAAAATAAGCTTGAATTGCCTTTCGAAAAACCTGAATTAGTCAAAAGAAAAATAAGCTTGAAGTACACAAAAAATGACGAAAAAATCTGGTAAATTTTCTATTTCCAAAAAACATATGCCCCCAAAAGAAGCAAAGTCAAATTGAACCCATACCATAAACTTGGGAGTAAGTTAAAATACACATGTCCTGATCCAAATTTGTAGAGCTCTCTCTGTTACCCAACAATGAATAGTAGAAAACAAATTCCGATAAAAAAAATAAAAAAAGTCATCATTTTATTAATATAGTTGGCATGGCTCCACTAAGTGCCATAATTTGTATCCACTAGTCAAGCAAAATTGGTAAGATGCAGGAAAAAGACCCCAAAAATTTAAGTTCAACTTGTTATTATAAACACTCAATATTCATTGCATGTGTTAGATTCTATTTTACTCTATGTAAAGTACAAAATTGTGTAATTTTAGCACTACCAAAAGGTTAAAAATAAGTAAAAAAAATTATTTGTAGGACTAAAATTGAACTATTATAATTTTATAAGAACAAAACATATTTAACCCTCTACTATCGTAACATTTTTGTAAATGTTACTGAAAAGTTGAAAGCAAAAATGATACAGATTCATAGGAGCAAGGATATTTTTGTAAATATCCACTACCATGGTCTTTCTATAGTTGAACAAAACTTCAGCTGGAAATTTCAAACTTTAGCGTAAATGTCTGATCATATTAACATGAGTGAAACTCAGTAACATAATGCCATCAATTTGCTATCTATTTCATGTTAAAAATGGAAACAATTTGTGTTTTCCTAAGTAGTATGTTGGAACATAGAAATATTGAGAAAAAAATTCATATTTCATGTTAAATAAATACTAAAAAACCTCATATCAAAACATGTAAAATTGAATCTCTAGTTCACAAGTGCCTAAACAACACTTCTAAAAAAAATAGCTGCCACCAACCTATTTTATTTAGCTACAATTAAACTTTGAAGATTGTTCACATTTTTCTTATACCTTTATTGACACCAGCCACTTCTAATCTGCATCAAATTACTATTTTTACCTCCTTATTATTTCCTCAGGACTATTTTGGCCACTTTGTTTTCTCTTTTCTCTCCATGTCTCCCCCCATTGTTTGGCCTCTGCAAGAGCTTGCTCTCTTAGTGAATCTTTAACCAAAATCATCGTTGTTTCATTGGGGGATTCGTCGTGCTCCATCTCTCCTGGGCTAACTATTTCGGATGCTTTTGGGACATATTTCTTGGATGACAAGTAATCTAGGGCAAGTACTATATCGCCTGCAGAAGGCCGGAGACGTGGATCTTCTCGAAGACACATGCGTGCCATTTCAAGGGCCATCCTTAGACCTGATATAGGGTAGTGACCTTGCAAATGTGGATCTACCAATTTTCGAAAATTCCCTTTGTCTCTGAACAATGGGCGTGCCTACACGCATTAGAAAACCGAGTTTTGTTAACAATGTTAGTTTTGCAATTAAAAGCGAAAACATAAAATGAAAACAGAAGCCGATTTTTGAGAGTAAGAGTTGCTTATAGCTGATTAACGCAGCAAATCAAGAAATAATATATTCTTATTACTTAAATTTTGAGAAAATGTTTGCTATTAAACAAGACCACAGATGGAAAATTATAAACGTATATGTAATTACCCAATCAACAAGATGCTTGTCATGGGCACGAGTTTCATCATACGCTCTACGTCCAGTAATTAGCTCCAATAACACAACTCCAAAACTATAGATGTCAGATCTCATTGTTAATTTTCCAGTAGTTGCATACTCAGGTGCACAATAACCATGTGTTCCCATGACTCTAGTAGCAACATATGATTGATCTCCAGTTGGACCGAATTTCGCAAGGCCGAAATCAGAAAGCTTTGGATAGAATCCTTCATCCAATAATATGTTGGATGATTTCAAATCTCTATATATAACAGAAGGCTCCGCTTCATGGTGAAGATAATTTAGTCCTCTTGCTGCCCCTACAGCTATCCTCATTCTCGTATTCCAATCAAGCGGTTCATTATCCGGCAAAAGATCTGCAAGTGACCCGACAAAATTGTAACTAATACAGTATAATATAAGTGGAAAGATAGATTGAGCCTTCAAATAAATTTCCTATGAGCGTAGATAGATGGAGTAACTAGTAATAAGTAACATTTTGATGTAAAAAAAAGCTAAATGTTGCATTACATTACCATGGAGATGAGATTCTAAGGATCCCATAGGCATGTATTCATAGACAAGAAGTCGTTGATCACCTTCCGCGCAGTAACCAATCATACTAACAAGGTTGGGATGGTGTAGAAGAGAGAGCATGAGAACCTCCACTAAAAATTCTTTCTCACCTTGGAAACCAGTTGTATCAAGTCTTTTAACAGCTACAGCCTGATCAAATGTTCCAAACCTTTTAGTTTAATAAAATAGTTAAATTGTGTTGCGGATCAGTTTATAAGCATTGCAAAGAAGAAGCATGTAAAAATCGTCCATCCTTTGAATTATACCTGACCAGTGCTACCTAGCTTTCCTTTGTAAACAGTTCCAAATCCACCTTGCCCAATAAAGGTTTCATCCCTAAAGTTTTTTGTTGCCGTCGCAAGTTCTCTGAAGGTAAATATTTGAGCTTTATTAGAAATGTCGGTATTCTCTGCTGTAGTAGCTTCTGATCTCCGTTCTGTATCAAACCATATTATGTCAACTGCAGTACATGTGTGTATAAATTTTCAAATTCAATCAAGCTTGCGATCGTCTAAGAATGAAAATTACGTACAACTCTAAACTACTGCAACGAAAGTCTAAGCAAGCTATTCCTCCTTCAATGCAAAGATAAATCATATCATGTGTTATAAAAAGGAAAGATGAATTGATAATCTAAATCGACATAAGATGTTTAAACAACAATTCTGTAACTAGACAAATTATATGTAATGTGTCCACATATCTAGGTGACTCTTTTTGGAAGCAAAATATATATTAGATTTAAGTAAAATTGAAAATCCCTTATCAATTTGTATTGTTAAGGAGACATTTAAAATATATAACATCTAGAACCAGATATAGCTGCAGGGGCGAGGGGTAGAAACTATGCAGAATATATCGTTTGGAGCTGTCTTTCAGCTCAAAACAAGCACTATATATGATTATCTTCTGAAAATTATCATGTGAAAGAATGACAGTAAAGAAATGTAACTAGAGCAAAGCAATGATAAACTCAGCAGAAGAAATTGAGAGTTGGAGCAACAAACGAGTTTCCACGTTAAGCAGACAAACAATTAAGCAATTCATATGAAAAAGTTTCCTTCAGAATTGATAAAAGACATGAAAGTTGAGGAGCTAAAAAAGAAGGAATTTCTGATATGAGTTGAAGCAAATATGTGCTCAACTAGGAGGACTGTTGAAAAGATTTAAAAAATGTACCTATGACTTTAGAGCCATTGAAAAGATTTCAAAAATTCGCAAGGACTGTTTTCTTTTAAAACGAGAAGCAAAAAATACATTATTGTAGAGTTGTGTTATTTAAACATCAAAATACTAACACTGTTTATGTCTATCTCTATTTGTCTCTTACTTTTCGTCTAGTATAACTTGCACACATTTAAAAAATACACAAAAATCAAAGGGCACCGTATTTGACATCAAAATTTTGATGTTAAAACATCATTTCTTTTTATTTTATCCTGAAAAGAGTCAAATGGCATGTGATGATTCACCTTCCCATAAAGAATACTACTTCCACTGCTAGAACTTAATATTATGCTAATGCTTCTTTTGAATCGGAGTCAAGAGAGTATGAAATTTGACCCTAAACCCTAATTTGTTAGTTTGTGTATATGTATATTCTTTTGCAAATGTGTGCTTTGTCAACTCTAAACAAAAAATTACCCTATGATAACAACAACCAAGACCATTTAAGAACTATAAACACAAAATGTCATTTTTCCGATTACTCAAACTTAACAAGCCAATTTGTCTAAAATATTAACATAGTCAAAATTTATGATGGAAAACACAGAAAAACTGGAATTATTGAAGGATAATCTAACATAATAAATGGTTTAAACCTAAACATATCAAAATGAAATTAAAAAAAATTAACACAAATTAAAAACAAAGAAACAGTTGTAAACAAAATGAACATAATAATTAAAGATATTCTGAAAAATGTACCTAAAGATCTTCCAGAAACAGAAACAGTACTCCCAACAGATTTAAGGTTCTTTTCATCTTCCTGATCATTCTTCCCTTTTCCCTTCTTTCTAGACCCAAAACATGGGCAACGACCCATCACCTCTAATCACTAGAATTCAGCACAAAAACAAAACTTTTTCTTGTCTTATTATGAAACAATGCCACAAATATAAAACCTTGAAGATACCAAACTCTGATCAGAGGTTAAAACATCATTGATGGTGTTGAATGCGACATTGTAATAACGCATTATCATTACCATAACAATGTATGATATTCATATGTGTTTGTGTTTTGGTTAACGTGGTTGTTTGTAAAAAAGAGAAGAAATTGTAGATTATGATGTGATTATTTGTAGAAATAGCAAATTTTTTTGGATTTGGATAACAAGGATTTGAGAAAATATTTAGGATTAAATTAACACTGATGATGATGTGCATGCTCTCCAATTGTTTCGTGTCTCTTAATTTGTTTCCAAATCTGTCTTGTTATAGGTACCATATTTGTCTCTTTTGTTGTTGATCTTCATTGCTGAAATTAAGGTTGGTGACGTATCATATTTCCAACATGTTTTTTTACTGGAAAATAGTATGTTGTTAATATATCTTCTGTTAATTTGTTAAAACTATGTTGTTATCTTTTGTTATTTGTTAAAATAAGTATGTTGTTATCTTTTGTTAATTTGTTAAAATAAATATGTTGTTAATGTTAATATAACAAAAGTGGTTTCTTTTATAATAAAAAAATAGAGTTTCCTCTAAAAAAAAAAAATGCACCATAAATCAACTTGATTTTGGTTCTATTTTACTTTACTATAATTTATCTTATTTTTAAGAAAGAGTGCCCCGTGACACTCTTTAAAAAATTTTAATAAAGAAATCATTCTTTAAAAAAGTTTAATATTTCAATTTCTAAGATAATAAATACACAAATTTAGATAAAATTTTACCACTTTAGGTGAGTGTTCCGGAGGTATTAGTTAGCATTTTTCTTATTTTTATTCATATAAAATATGGAAGTATTGTTATTTTATTTTTTTGTCTTGGTGTAATATTTAGTGTTTGTTTATTATCACCGCAAGTGTTTTATAATCACAGTGAACAACCATTATTTTACAAAAATTACGGAGTGTAACTTATGCAAAATCACGATTACTCACCTAACTTTTGCAAATTCACTGTGGGTCTATGTTATATTTAAGAAAATGATCTTTAAATTGTTTATTTCTATGTTATATTTAAGAAACTTTTAAACAAGTATTTATTAAAAGTCGATCTTCATTGATGAATTTAAGGGTAACATATCATATTACGAAGTATTAAACAATGCAATGAACTCATCGAGTATTTACAATGCAATGAACTCAATTTTTATGTCTTTCACTCGTTTTCGATCACTGTTTGGATTGCTATATCAGGCAATGTTCTTTGTGTTAGCAACATCATTATGTAAATTGCGATGCTTCTTTTGTTTTCTCATCAATTCTTTTGGTTTTGCATGTTCTTATTAGACCACCCACAATGGGGGTATTGAAAGCAAATTTAAGTAGTTGAAACTATTGGAGCTGCCTATTGAAAATGAGGAAAGAGGAGAGAGATGATGAATGGTTTCAACTAGTTGAAAATCTGATGAGGGGGCCACGCGGCGCATTTTCATTTGCCAAGCTGAGCGCGTGCAGCACACGCGCCGACAGGGCGCGTCGCGTGTAACACCCCGTTTTCCCAAAATAAAAATTTCGCATAAATAATCAGAGTTTTTCAACATAAACGGAATGTCACATTCTTTTCTTAAAATCATAAACTGAATAAATAACTATTTATCCTTTAAAATTCAAATACAAGATCTTTAATACTTCGCAGCGGAATTTATTTCAATAACTAAAACAGTCTTTGGCACGAAGACCTCTTCATAAATGTCGCATAAAAATTCAATCTAAAAACATAGTCATAAATCTTCAAAAACAATACGTAAGGAATAGAAAAGCAATAACAAAGTTCCCATCCCGTTACGTATCAGAGCACCTAGGACACACGAGAAGGAAAGCTCACACGACATCAACTATTCTTGGTTACCTGTTAGTTACCCATGGTGGGCAAACAGAAGGGGTGAGATTTCACAAACAATAATATTAAGCATATAATTCATCAATTACATTTAACAACATAAGCATCATCAATCATATTTAACAACTCATAGACAACATCATGTAATCATCATAATATTCATCATAGATAATAATATATCATAATTCACTTCTTTAATAGTTCATATAAAGAATCACAGCTTTAAACAATTTCATGATTTAACAACTTAACAACTCGACAACTTGACAACTTGACAACTTAACCTCTTGACTATGCAACTTAATCTTCTAATCATGCATGTGGTACCAATCTTTGAGCGTAAATAGGCTCCCAGGGCATCAAGCCCTCAACTTTATTTGAGCGTAAAAAGGCTCCCAGGGCATCAAGCCCTCAACTTAATTGAGCAAAGGCTCCAGGGCATCAAGCCCCCAACAATGAAATGCTAATGCATGGACTCGACCTCTTAACATCTTAAATCGACAACCTCTTATATAATCCAATAATTTGGAACTTCATCATCTTAATCAACTTAGACCGACTCATGCAGCTTAGTTAAATAACAACAGCAACACAACAGTATACAAAAACAGCATGACATAATAATATCAAATGCAAGTCAACAACGTCTCAATTATTCACATATAATTCAAGTAATGCATATACAATTATATCACAATATAACAACATCAAATAATAATCAACATCTTAAAACATCATATATACATATAACACTTCATCAATCATGGACAATATCGTATTCACAACATATACATTCATATACTAATTCATCAATCATATTCAATTATTCACTGTGACCTACGTGCAGTAATTTGACTATAACTCTAGTTCTATAAATCCTTTTGAAGTCAAACCAACGGTATTAGAAAGCTAACATTTATACCTACAACTTTCGTGTTTACACCTAAGACCAATTCTGTACCAATCAATACCAGTTTTCATTTCAAATTCGGACAAAGTTGTGCTGAAATTCATAAAAATTCACTAAGACCTCCTTGGAGTATTTTCATCATAACTCCTAAACCAAAACTCATTTTTACGCCACACCAAAGCCATTGGAAAGCTAACAAAATTATCTACAACTTTCATGTTTACACCAAAGGCTAATTCAAAACAGAAACGTGTGAACAAGACGCAAGAACATGAAACATGACATGCTGTCAGAGAGCAACTCGGGAAAAACACACTTTTCACCCCAAAATCCCAATTTTAACTTCCCTATGCCCAAATTTGATCCCAAAGTTTGTCTAAACATTTATATAAATCAAAAGAGACTCAAAACCATATAAAACTTGACCAAAAACATTATTTTAGAAAATCATCAATTAATCACTTTTAACCCTAATTCCCAAATTCTCAAAAACTAAAACCTACAACATGTTAAATCCAATTTTTAGAATCAATGACTTAAGATTATTGAATGTTTGTCCCACCCTTACCTTATAGATGAAAATCGCAGCACTCCTAGGTCTTCCCCCTCCTCTCGGCTTTTTCTCCCTTTTCTCCAAAATTGATCGTACGTTATGTTTTTTCTAAACTAGGTTTCTCCTATTTATAACCCTAAACTCTCTAAAATCTCATAACAAACTCTCAACTCAATCTTATTTCTATTTTCAAATCTTAATCTATTAAATAACAACATAAGCCACTTAATAAATCACATAATCAAATAAATATATTTTAAACTCTTCTTAATAAATTTTAGACTCAATTAAATAATTAAATAAATCTAATAATTCAAAGAGGGCGTTACATCGCGGAAAGGAAGACGCGGAGAGAGAAGCTTTTTTTGGATAATGCAGGACACGTGGTGCCTTCTGATTGGCTGGCTGGATTTTTATCTTCTCAATTATTTCATTGCAAATGAATTTATTTATTTTTTTCACCAAAATTCGTAATTTTTTTTCTCTACAAATAGAGACTTGGATCATTTGATTTGGACACAGAAAAAAAAATCATATTTTTCACTCTCTTAATCTTATAATTAGCCATTCTTTTGAAGTTTTAGTCTTTGTTTAGTGAAATGGATCCCAATAATAATCAATTTAACACCCAAAATTCTTCTGATTACCCATTTGGCTATCAAAATCCCAACAATTATCAACACCCAAATCAATTTCCCAACCAACATCTTCAAAACCCAAATCAATTTCCCAACCAAAATCCTCAAAATCCAAATCAATTTTCCAATCAACATTCTCAAAACATGCATAATTTTGGATTTGCATCAAATTTCAATCACCCATCCTCTTTTCCAAACAACTTTAATCCATAACAGAGATCTATGATGGGATATCCATCTCAAACACCACCATTTAATGGTTATATGCCAATGATGAATGAAAATTTTCAGAGTGTTGGTGAATATCTTGAATATTCAACACAAATAAATCGTGGTGGAATGGCAAGAGCTAATGAAGTCATTCCAATTGTAGAGGATACAACTCCTAAGAGCAAGAGAAATCCGCAACCAGGATGGAACACCGAACAAAATCTTGTGCTAATTAGTGGGTGGATAAAATTTGGAACATGCAGTGTTGTCGGGAGAAACCAGACAAGTGAAGCATATTGGGGTAAAATTGCTGAGTATTGCAATGAGCATTGCTCATTCGATCCTCCGCGTGATATAATTGCTTGCCGAAACCGTTTTAATTATATGAGCAAAGTAATAAATAAATGGATTGGTGCTTATGAAAGTGTTAAGCGTTTGCAAGGAAGCGGTTGGTCGGAAGATGATGTTTTGGTAAAAGCGCAGGAATTATTTGCATGTGGGAAGAATGTTCAATTTACTTTAAAGGAAGAATGGCGCGCTCTCCGTGATCAACCATGTTATGGTAGCCAAATGGGAGGAAATGTTGGGTCAGGAAGTAGTGGATCTAAGAGATCTCACGAGGACTCTGTAAGATCTAGTGCTCGTCCAATGAGTAGGGAGGCAGCTAAAAGAAAAGGTAAAAAGAAAAGTAAGGACGCTGATGGCTTGGAGCAGGTGGAAAAGGAGTGGGTTCAATTCAAAGAAATCAAGGCGCATGAGATTGAACAATTGAAAGAGTTCAACTCGAATCAACAGGAGAAAAAAAGATTGAAGAAAATGAAACTGTATGTAAAGTTAAGTTCCGAAGAGCATCTTGATGACCGGAAAAAAGCGTTGTTGGAGGAGTTGGAGCGTGAGCTGTTTTGAAATTAATTTCAGTCAAATATTTGTTTGTATTCGGTCAAAATTGCCAGTGTTGTCTAGTTTCCAATGTTTATTTTAATAATTGTCAGTGTTGTCTAGTCCTCAATGTTTACTTTAATAAGTGTTAGTGTTGTCTAGTCCCTAATGTTTACTTTAATAAATGTCAGTGTTGTCTAGTCCTCAGTGATAGTCCCTAGTGTTGTCTAGTCCCCCGTGACTTATTTGACATATTATTTGCTTTAATAATTATGCCCACTGTGTGCCCATTATTTCACATACTATTTGCTTGCTTTAATAATTATCTCCACTTTTTGCTTTAATACAATACAATAACTTATTTCAAATCCGTCAGTGTCCACCGCACAATTTACTTATATATAGGGACTCATATCTACTTCTAATTTCACAAATCTCATTCATATCTACTTCCAATTTCACAAATCTCATTCATATCTACTTCCAAAAAAAAACTCTCAATGGACCCTTTTGATATCGAAACCTGCTTCCAAAAACGTGATGTTGAAGACACTTATATCGTCAACCGATTTATTCAGCGTCGAAAAAAATTAGAGGAAGGTAGTGCATCTCGTACTAGAAAATATTTTAATAGAGATCATGCAGCGGCAAACCAAAGACTAATTGACGACTACTTTGCTAATGAGCCTACATACGACAATGCAATATTTCGTCGTCGGTACCGGATGCAAAAACATGTTTTCCTTCGAATCGTTGGAGACCTTTCAAGTAGTGATAACTACTTCACCCAACGAGTTGATGCAGCCAATAAAGAAGGTATATCACCGTTAGCAAAATGTACCACAGCAATGCGAATGTTAGCATATGGTGTGGCAGCAGATGCGGTCGATGAATACATCAAAATAGGAAGTAGTACAGCATTGGAGTGCTTACTTAGATTCTGCAAAGGAATCATACGACTGTATGAGCAAGTGTACTTGAGAGCACCAACCCAAGATGACCTGCAAAAAATACTACATGTTAGTGAAATGCAGGGGTTCCTAGGGATGATCGGGAGTATTGACTGCATGCACTGGGAGTGGAAAAATTGTCCTAAAGGATGGGAATGTCAATTCACCTGGGGGGATAAGGGAACCACAACAGTTATTCTTGAAGCAGTTGCATCTCATGATCTATGGATCTGGCATGCCTTTTTTGGATGTCCGGGAATGTTGAACGATATAAACGTTCTAGACCGGTCACCAGTGTTTGATGATGTGGAACAGGGAAAGGCTCCAAGGGTGAATTACTTTGTGAATCAACGTCCCTATAATATGACATACTATCTAGCTGATGATATCTACCCTTCTTATCCAACTTTCGTCAAATCGATTCGACTTCCTCAAAGTGAACCCGATAAGTTATTTGCAAAACATCAGGAGGCATGTCGGAAGGACATTGAACGTGCTTTTGGAGTGCTTCAAGCTCGATTTAAAATCATCCGTGAACCAGCTCGCTTGTGGGACATAGCCGATTTGGGTATCATCATGAGGTCATGCATCATATTACATAATATGATTGTTGAGGATGAACGAGATACATATGCTCAACGTTGGACCGATTTTGAGCAATCTGATGGAAGTGAATCCAGTACACCGCAACCATACTCCACCGAGGTGTTACCCACTTTTGCAAATCATGTGCGTGCTAGATCCGAGTTGCGTGATCCAAATGTTCATCACGAATTGCAAGCAGATCTAGTGAAGCACATATGGACAAAGTTTGGAATGTATAGTGATTGAAGATGATTTGTATCGTACTAAATAAATTACTTGTGTGTTGTATGCTTAGTTTGTTTGTTGTCTTCCATTTTAAGTTATTTGTGGTCGCGTGTTTAGTTTGTTGTCTTGCATTTTAAGTTATTTGTGTGTCGCATTTTAAGTTAAGAAAATAAAAATAAATTATTTTACAAAATTTTGTTTTTCCAAAAAAAAACTAAAAAATTAATAGTTAATTGTATTATTTTAATTTAATTATAATCGATAATTTTAGGTAATTATAAAAACAAAAATATAAAATTAAATAAGAATAAGAAATAAAAGGTGGTGGGGTAGGATGTTGAATGAAAAAAACCATTGGAGAGGTAAAAATTGAATGGGTATTAAATTATGAGAGAGAAAATGATGTGGAGTGTTGGGAATTAAAAAAGTGGGTGTTGCATGGTATTGAAATTTTTTTGCCCTCGTACATGGTCTTAGAATTTATATAGCTTCAATAGTTTTGATGCTTCTGCTGGCTACTGCTACCTTTTCTTATAAGTTATTGCTCCAAAGTTTTCTTTTGGATAGGTCCATATGATTTTAAATAACTATAGTTTGACTGCAATCTACAAAGATTAAAGTTTTTAAAAAATTTATGTTGCTTTCTCAGACCTTGCCTTTGAATATAAAAATGCATTAGCATCAGTGTTGTTGCTTTATTCCTATGGCAAAGGACCCCAAAATAATAGGTACAGGAGAGAGGAACATAAAGGCATGGATGTATATACCATTATTATTATATTATAAAAACTCATTTGCACGAATTAGTTCACAATTCATTTTGATATATTATAGAAACTTATCACACTTGCTCTGTCAATATCAATTTTGATTTCCTATTACATCAGTAAAATCATACAGCAGATCCTGCGAGTTCAAAACTATGAAAGCCATTGAAGATCAAGATGCTGAATAAAGTATTGAAATTATAATTACAATAACTATAATAAAGAAAACTGAATTGAGAATACTAAAACATTTTGTGTGTGTATGTTTACACAACGAAAACAAAGCAAACACACGTCCAGTCTCACAACAATTAGTAGCTTCAGGAAATGCACGGCAGAGAATCATCAGGACGCGAGATTTGGAGTCCAAACAAGTGTTTAGTAAACCACAAACATGGAGGAAAAAACATTGACAACTCAGAAGAGGTGGCGAATATAGGGTTGAGCTAGGACAACCCAATGGTGAGCTAGTTAGCAAAAGAGGTAGCAAACATAGGTCCTCCAACCCCAATGAGGAGTTGATCAGGTTTAGGTTGGGAGCTCAAATAAGCTAGTTTGTATGAAAGTCTAAACTGAAAGGAAGAAATGTGTTGAGGTGGATAAGAGTTAATTGATAATGTGGCAAGTGTGATGAGATGCTTAGAGGAGTGTTGGTTTAACGACACAGCAAGTTTATAGGTAGAAATGGAGAAAGTTTATAGTCAGTTGATAATGTGGCAAGTTTATAGTTAGTAATGAATATTCATCTAAATCACTTACCAAGAAAGAATCAAATCAATAAATCAATCCTGACGGAATTCCTCATGAAAACTAGAACCTGTTAATATTTCTCTGATATATATATATAATATTATAAGGGCAATGCCATGGGATGAGGTTACTTGGAAGGAACTCATCCTTCTTGAATATCATCAGTTGCCTTAACAAATCGCCCTCTCACTCTCTTTCTCGTATCAGCCCTAGCCTTCCTTGATTCATAGCGAATGTGCTTGTCAAACCTGTGCAAAGTTCGATGCCACAACTTTAAACTAAAGATAAAATGTGATACTTTCAAAATAAGCACATAAGTGCATATTCCAAGTGTGTTATTATTTTTAACTTGGGGTTCAATTTTATATTACATTTTTTATTTTTTATAGTTGGCCACCCCAATCATTCTATTTTGGATAAGTAATCGTATAGGTTTCTATATATATATATTGATTTGTATTTGCTTATGACATTTCATATAGTACATGAAAATTGAAATAGTACCTTCGAGTTTTCTTCTTCTCCTTGTACCGTAACATGGCATCCCCTCTATTCCTTGTGTGCTCTTCCAAGCTAATCTTGGCATTTATGTTGCTAACATTTTCACTCCCACTCAAAAGATGTTCCATAACTGGTACACTGTCGGCGCCACTGTATGTTATGGATTCAATCAATTTGGACTCAGAAGACAACCCATCTCTAGTTTTCTTGTTGCTTTCTACTTTCTTCTTCACATGGCTTGATGATGACTGATCCGATTGATTCTGCAAATTTTGCAAAGACAAACAATTGGTCAAGCACTGGTTCCCTATAGATAAACCAAACAAGACAGAAATATATGACAATGTAGTAAATAAAGGCTAAATCATGTGGAAATAGTGCTTATAATAATATAATATATTATCTAACACTTAACGGTGCAGTTGTTGTAGCTTTAATGTTGAACTAGGTACAAAGAAAGTTGGAAGATTTGCTATGAATCTTGGGCAATAAAATCTTGCCGACCTCTATTGTCCCTCCCCATGTGAACTCTGTACATTGAATCTAAGCAATGTAGGCCCATAGTTTTGTCTGTATGTATAGGTTTCCTTTTCAAAGCTATTAAACCCACGCAACTTTCTTTTTCAAAATTGTTTTTTTTTTTAAAAAGAAAAATTCAAGATTTCATTATAATAAAAATGTTCAGAACCTCATACTAGTATATTAATAGAATATAACATTTGTATATTCCATCAAAGTCCTTGCATTAGAGAGCTTGAATCAATGATGCAGAGTCACTATGCCTTTGCATCATCCACTCAACCATTTTAATCAAATTTCCTTAAACAGTTTGCAATCCAATGACTCTCACTTTACAGCAATTGACAAGTAGTAGGGTAGTATTAATTCCTTGGTAGACTTTTGGTGATTCCTAATACATTAAGCTCAGAGATGCACATAGTAAGAGAGCGCATGTGCGTACCATATTAAAAGTTGAATTAATGCCAGAAAAATTGTTAAGTGTGTTAGAATTCCAGACGCCAAAATTTAAGATTATATTTTCCCTCAGAAATTTCAGCTCGCAGTTCCAACTTTTTCTATATTATAAATTAGCACGAATTGAAAAACTACTATCTACAAAGAATGGCTTACATTTCTTGATAGAATATCATCACCAAGTGTTGAGCAATTCATATTGTGCACATCTTGTAATGATTTTGGAATCGATAAGGAAGCATTTTCTACACCATCATATGTCATATCTCTTGATTTCTGTAATTGAAAATCCCAGACCTGCACAAACGTACAAAGACTAATTATAACATATATCATGATGTTAGTTGAAGCAGTACACCGTAATAAACTCAATTAATGCAGAGTGAAAAATGCAATGGCCTTAAATGGCCCTAACTTAAGGACAGGTAAAAATATTTCAAAAGAAGGTACAAGGGTAAGATAAACAAAACAACATTTTCCAAGATCTCAACTGAGATTTTACATTGAGAATAAAGCTCTTCCAGCATATGTTGGTTTTCTTCAATCACGCAATCACAGAAAGCTGCAAATAAGATGGTTATCAAAATGATAATGCAAGATGACAATGCATTAAGATAAAAAATGACGAATTTCATTGTCAAGTAGGAGTATTGTATTTTTCAAGAGATTGTTGCAACCCTGCATTACCCTATAACCAAACAATTAACAATCTTCAAAAAAAAAAATTAAGCTTAAAGCAAGTATCAGAAAGAGAGGAACAGTAAACTAGCAAAGACTGGTAAGGAGGTGAAATGGTCCTGGTAACTGAAACTAATGAGAAAAATTCATTCCAGTAAAACTAAAAGCCTATTAACAAAAGTAAAAGTTCAGAACAAAATCATACATTATTAATATATTATCACAAGAAAATAAACCAAATTTTCATGTCAATGCTACCTCATTCCCCTAGTGACCAACGATGCAGCCTAGTTTACTCGAATTCATTATTTACCCATCAGTCATTAAACACTTTTCCAAGAAATTCCCTCAACCAGAGGTAATACTATTCAAGGCATTGCCGAACACTAAATGTGGAAATTTGCATTAAAATTTGAAGTGTTCTATCTCGATCCAATGACCACGAATATGCCGACTGTGTGAATCTGTAAAATATTTGACTGGCAATCAAGGTTTTCTCTCTCGACCAGAATTGAACCTTGGTTTGCCACACGGTCTAACCCCTTCTGCTATACCAAACTCCATCAAACCTTGGTATTGTAATTAAACCTTTTTTTTAGAAAGACCAAATGACAATCACCATTGAAAACTCACACACATGCAACTGGAGAAACCAGTTTCAAACCTCGGTCACCGTGTCTGGCCTAACAATTTCGGCATTTTTGTCAATTGATCTAGGACTTAGGGTCTTAATGTAATTAAACTTTAACCACAAAGAAAGGAACAAAACTTCATATACCATGGCAAAATCTAGATCAGCTTCTAGAAGAAGCTTCTAATTAAAATATTATCCCTTTTCAACTACTATTATCTTCCTCTCAAAAAAAACAAACTGTTATTATCTTAAAAAACATATATTTATAAGAAAGATTATAAAATATCTTAAGTTTATTAATCTAAAAAAGTTACATAAAAACGCATTAACAAACCTGAGGAGGTTGATACGACGGATTACGATCCCAAAGAAGAAGACCAGATTCATTTCCATAATCATTACTATTTCTCTTAACACCAACATCAAACTCAGACGAAAAATTAAGCAAAGAAGTAAACGGAGTTTGCTGAAGCAACAACAAATCATCAACATCATTACAACAATCATTGAATCTCAATTCATTTTGATCTTCCTCCAAATTCCTCTTCCTCTTCGCAACTTCCACCACCTGTTCATACACCTCATCCCTATTCTTCACAACCGGAACCACTGGACCTTCAAATTCCGCTACGAAAACCGCGTCGTTCGGCTTCAAATCAAGTCCCAAGGTAGAAACGATCTCGTGAACGGATGGACAACCGGTGAGACCTTCAATACGGCGGCGGTTGTGGTGGTGGAAGGATGAAGAGGTGGAGTCGTCGTCGTCGCCGCCGTGAGAGTTCCAATCGCAGCGGTGACATTGAACTAGGTTTTCGGTGAAGCAACGAACTGAAGCGGCGTCGTTTTTGCAGTTTTGACAGATTTGGAAACGCACGTGCTTGAGTGCGAGTGCGTTTGCGGAGTGCACGTGCTGGTCGCAAACTAAACAGAGTTTCGCGGAGTCTGGTTTGCAATATAGCACCGCGCTTCTTGTGTCGCAATAGTCACACGGAAACGACATCGTTTTAGGAGGATACTTTGGTTGTAAGAAAGAAGAATGAAGAATTTAATTTAGTATAGTGTAGTGAAGTTAGTAGATTTATTTATTTATGTGTGTATGAAGATGCATAAGCATAGGCATGGCACATGATAAGCATGAGGAAAGTGAGTAATGTAATGTAGGTCGGAAGGAAGGTAGGACTAGTGTGTAGTGGGGACAAGGGTGAAAGATATTTTGGTCACTTTTTGGATATGATTTGATGAAGTGGAGTAGACAGTAGTAGTGAATCTTTGATTGCATGTGCGTTTTCTTACTATTGCTACTTGCTTCATGTACAGAAGAGATTCAGTGTTGTCTGTGTGGTTTTGTTTTGTTTGTTGGATTGAGTGGCAGTGTGACAGTTTTTGGGACTTTGGGCTTTTTGGAGGGAGTTGGTGCTTTGATAATTGTTGTTCCCATTTTGGAGATTGTTAAAAAACTTACCTGACAATAGTTAATTGCCGATATTTCTTATTCCGCGAGAGTTAATTGTTGAAGTGGTGTTTTTTAAAGCGTAGATCTAACGGCAGTTAATTATTGATAAAGGTAAATATGTCATTTTCTGGTGTTTCATAGCAAAGATTAAAGTGGAACAACAAGTTTCTGGTGCTTTTTGGTGTTTGGGATGCCCGAAACTGTTTGGACACGTGGTCGTAGTTAGAGCATATGTTCTATGCTATGTTATTGAGGCCATAAGAACTTGTTTCTATGTTCTATCCCATATTTTCATTGGAGTGGAATGACATGGATGTCAAGTTGGAGAACGGTTCTCCCTGAAGAACATTTCAGAACACTGATTTGAGGGACCCAATTAGAATAAATTAAGAACAAACCTTGTAGTTTTGCATTAGAGTAAAATTACATGGTTGTTCTTGAATCCTCATATGACAATGGTGGACCCACCAAAATGCTTGAAGAACATAAATTTTGTTCTGATATTGTAGATGTTCTTAGACGAATAAGCGTTGATGACTATTCACATTGCAACTTATATCAAATCAATTTGAAGCAAAATATTTGTAAGAATTTCTTATTTGAGTTTTACACAATTATTATTAAAAAATAGATTATATTGTTGACTTTAATAGTAAAATGTATATTATTTGTTAAAGTATTTTTTTATTAATTATAGTTAATATAGTAGTTATAAAAAAATTGAAATGCAATAAATATAAGTATGTTAATCAAAATTAGTATTTGTTGCATTTGTATTATAAAAGGGATAAACAATTCGAGACTAAAAATAATAGGAAAGAAAATATGTATTTTGAAACGGAGGTAGTACTCATTTTGTACCTTTAAATTATAAAATTCAGATGTATTAAGAACGATAAATTACAAAAAAGAAGTAAAGTCCATACTAATATATTCCCTTTTGAATAAAATATAAATAAAAAAGACAGTTAAGAAGTTGAAGTGTGTGGCTAAAAACCTAGTCCACAAACGTCAACTTTTCAACTACCTAATCAATGGTGGTTGTGAGATCATAAAGAAAACATTTAATAATAACAGTCTAGAACAGTAGCGGAGTCAGAAATTTTCAATGGTGGACCACTATATATATTATTCATAGTATTAAATATATATTACATTTCATTTTTTAAAAGCAAAAATATAAATCACAATTGTTCTCTACGATTTATCATTTTTTGAAATTATCGAATGTTTTTCTCATTTTCAAAATCTCAATAAATACATTTCTCTCTATATAAATAACACACTATGAAAGTTATGGAGATGTTATGGGTAAAAGTTCTAAGGTTATGTTATGGGTATCCGGTTTGATTCCTTGCAAATATTTTTTTTTCGAAAATAATTATTTAGACCCACCAAAAAAGCCGGGAATATGGTTAATTAGGGTAGATTGGAGACTATCTGGCATTTATATATATTTTTTTTTACAAAATCTAACATTTATATATATTAAGATAAAGATTACATAAAAAAAATAAAAAATTAAGCTAATCAAACAAGGCGTGATTAAGGTTAATTAGGGCAACTTGCATCACTGTCTAACATTTATACATATAAAGATAAAGATAATAAATAATAGATGGTTAGTGGATTATGGATAATGTGATAGTGGGTAACAAAAGAGAGATTTACTGGTTTGTTAAAAAGGGTATTTGATATTGGATATCAATTAATGGAAGCATAACCATATCAAGAAAATTGGCAGTGGCTTAGTGATCATAATGTTGAGATGAAGTCATTTGCTCTAAGGTTTGAATCTTGCTGATCAAAAAAGGTGGGATTAGGGTTAATTAGGGCAACTTGCAGATAAATATCTCACGCCAATTACAGTGGCGTGATACCCCCCCTAAATGACCAAAAAAAAAAACCTAACTAGGGTGTTTTGATAAATAAATTTTAAACCGGATCCACTAGTATTTTTTGTTTGAGGGAAAAAAAAAACCTTACTTCTCAAAGTAAAAATAAAAGTAAACATATAATCAAATCAAATTGTACTTAAAGGTCGTTGATACTCCCGTGTCATCCATGCGTTAACAATACGTCCCACATAAAAACTTTCATCTTCTTTCAGTCAATATTCTTTGAAGAAGAAAAAAAAAAAAAAAAGTTTATTACCACCATTCCTCAAATGAAGTTTCAAATACAAACAATGTTTAAAATGCATATAGCCCTCTCAATTCTTTAATTACTCACAGTAGTATATCTCAAAACCTGCCGCAACTTTTTGTTTTGTTTTTTCATCTTTGTTATTCAAAATTATGTTTTCACCCTCTAAACAACACTACATAAACCAGCTACAAATGATTTGTTGAAACAACAATGACTTTAAGCATTTCAAACTTCTGAAACAATATACCACATAGTTGTTTACTGTAATAGTTGCCTTTGTGACATTGGGAGCCACAACCACGAACACACTTATTGCCATAAACAACTTGTAACTTGTTTTAGGCGTTTGAAACAATATAGATCATCGAAATTTCAACCTACGTTGATGGCCATTTGTTGCTGTTTTCTATAATATAGTTAAGAGAAAGAAAAGAAAAATTTGAAGAATAACAAAGGTGAAAAGAGACAAAAAAGTGTGGTATGAGTTTTAAAATACACTTATGTATTTAAGGAATTGAGAAGGGATGCATCATGAACACTATTTGGATTTTAAACTTCATCCGGGGATCGATGGTAAAACTTTTTTTTTTCTTCCATAAAAAAGAAATGACCTAAAGGGAAGAAGAAAAATTAAGAAAATGTGGTCTAATAAAGTGTATACAATATAATAATTTTTTTTAAGGAAAAATAAAATAAATTTGACAATAAATGCATAAATAAATTAAAAAAAGTGAAGGAGAAATAAGTATAACAAATAGTTAAGAATTTTTCTAGTTACACCCATAAATCATCTGATTATACCCAAAAGATATTTAAAATTTTAGTATAATACCAAAACTGCCCTTGCACATGTAAATTTTGGAAAACCCTTTTTCTATCTCTCGATTTTCATTCATTGGAGATGAAAAGTTTGATGAAATGTTAAAAATTAAAGCACAAAGTCTTATATTAATATTCCATTGGCTAGATGAATAAATTTTTAAGGTGAGACCTACATTACCCCTCAATGAATTAAGGATAATTTATTCTTAATGACGAGTATGATTCGCTTCTAGAACGAAGAAGATGGAGATTACATGTTGAACGAAGGAGATGAAGAATTTTGATGTTCTTAAGATGAAAATGGTAATTGATTTTAAGAAAAAAAACCAAAATCGTGAGACCTACATTACCCTTTGATGAATCGGGAGTAATTTACCCCTAATGATTTGATTATGGAACGAATATAATACATATCATATGTTGAATGGAATAGATGAAAACATTTGATGTTCTGGAGATGAAAATGATATTTGATTATAAAGAAAATAAATGAAAAAATTGATTTTTCTTTGAAAAGGTTAAATTACCCCAATTATTAAGGGGTAACTTGGAAAAAAAAAACTATTTTTAAGTGATTTTTTCCGTAAAAATTAACATGTACCAAATCTTAGGAACCGCGTAATCAGTTCACGTCGAACTCAATTTAGTGCACGAGAATTGAATTCACATGAATTTATGCATTTAACCACTCATTTCATCACTACACGTGAATTGAATGACTTGCTATTACGTGAAGATTCTTTTTCAATTCATGTATACACTAATGATTGCAAATGCAAACATACGTGATTTTTCTTAAAATAAAGCAACCTACAACCCTAAATGAAAGCTAGACGTAAGGGTAACATACTATGGTATGAATGAGGATGAAGAAACCAAACTATCATTGAAGTTGTTTTCTGATTTTTTTTAAAAGTCGTAACAAACAAATATAATATTCTCAACGATGATTTTCTTTTTAAAAAAAACTATAACAAATGGTTTCTATGTTAGATTTGAGTATCTAAATGTCCTCTTAGATAGGTCATCAACAGTTGTGACATGGAATTTGAGGGTCTTTCGAGAACAACGAAGTCGTCACCAAATTTATTAAAATGAGTTATGTGTAACTATACAATAAAATTAGCGATAGAAAAGAAAATTAGTGTAGAGCCTAAATAGATAAATGCAATACAATAAGGCGTAATAATAATTAGATAACAATTTTAAGTTTAACGTGAACATGACAGAAGAAGAAAAAAGAAAAGGGGGACTCGATAGCCCTTTGTAGAATTTTGTTCAGAAAACACACGAGAATGGAGGGTGGTGATTGATGAAAATTTTCTTTTTGGGTTGCAGTGATTGAAATTTGAAACCGTGGGTTATGTGATAATGGAGTTTCATGGTGGTGATTTACATATGAGTGAAACTGGAGTGGTGATGTGTGTGGCTAGAGGTATATGGTTCTACATTTACTCTTCTTTTTCTTATCTCTACCCCTCTCAATTTTTATGGTTCTCCTCTCTAACTCTACCCTCTTTTCAGCCTCCTCTCTTTTATGATTTTTTAGTTCATGTTTATACTAAAAATCAGTTAGGGTACATCATTGTAACCAAAGGTAAACCAATTTAATTGACGACTTTGCTTGTTTGTTGCTTGAAAAACGGTGAAACATTGAAGAGGAAAGAAACAAATTCAATTTTTGATAACTTGCAATGTTAGTGAAGAATATAGCTCTATTTAGAAAATGAAGAAGAGACACAAGCATGTTGCAAACAACTACATGCATGCATCACTTTATTTATTTGTCACATTATGTTTTTATTTTTTGTTTTACTTTTTTTGTCAAGTGAATTAGTGACTAAAAATTCTCTATTTAAATAGAATGTATGAGATTTGAAACTCGACTCTTGTATATATTATAATTATACAATGTTTCTTTATCGATTTAACTCAGTTCACAAAAATTGTTTTACTTTTTTTTTATTACAACAGAAATGCAAACAAAGGTATAAAAATGTATGATGAATATTTGTAACTTTTGTGTTAAAAGTTGAATTGGTCGAATAAAATTAGGGTACAACCATGTTGTTAAGAGAAAAAGAAAAACCAAAACTTTTGACGAATAATAAAGGTGAAAAAGTAGAGACATAAAATAGTGGTGCGAGTTTTGGTATACACATGTCTATATTTAAAAATTTGAGAAGGAAGATGTTATAAACATTATTTGAATTCGAAAAAAAATAACAAAGTCATTATAAATTCACACATACACGTGGAAGTGTCGGAGCTTGAACTTCAACACAAGTACACAATAATTTCAATATTTTTATCGGTTGAGCTAAAATTTTATTTTGAAAGAAAGATGCTTATATTATATCATTTCATTAATAATAAACTGTTCGACACAACGTGACACATAAGAATAAACAATGAGATTATATGATGATGTGGCAACCCCATCAGATTGTGAACTACCTCATTTTACACAATACAAGAATAAATAAAAAAAAGGATATATTGAATTCAAGAGTAAGTCTTCATACTTACTCCAAATCTTAATCATTGAATTTCCTTTGATCCTATGGTTTAAAATTAATTACCATTATAATAATGTGAAACCTCTTTACCATATTTGGAATGCTCACGCACAAATTTGTGGCCATGAATGCCCTTATGAAAGATTTCTAGCCTTTTTTTTTCCGATAGATGAAAGATTTGTAGCTATCTATTTTATGATTCAGGCTTATATGTTTGGTTAAGAAGGAACCCTATTTTATCATTATAATTGCTTTATTGATTCCGATGAGAATTGAATGAAATTCATCCAACCTAAAGTTTGTTGTTGGTTTCCATTGGCGACCACCATGAAAGAGAGAAAATAGAGAACAGGCGTAACAACAATCAAGATTAAGGGAGCAATGATGTCAATCTAAATCTGGTTCACGTTATTATAATGATAATTAATTTTAAACCATCAGATTAAAAGAAAATTAATGGTTAAGATTTGGAGTAAGTACAAAATCTTACTCTTGAAGTCAATATATTCCTCCTCTAAAAAAAAATGTATTTGTTTAGGACTAAAGAAATATAAAAATTTACAAGAATAAAAGCAAAAAAGAGTATATTTGCAAATATAAGAAAGACTTAATACATCATTTGATCCCTTAATTTATTTTTGGTTTTTAATTTGGTCGCCTGACTAAAAAACGTCTCAAACTGATCATTTATATATTCTGCTGTTATCTATTTTGGTCATCTCCGTTAGTTTTTAACCATAAACATATAAGGTAGACCAACATTATATATGATCCAGCATATACCTTATATTTTGACCATTTGATCTTTTTTTTTTTAAAAGATAACCGTTGGATCATGAAGGTATATTTTAGCTAATAGAAAACCACCAACAACTAATTTTTTTTTTCCTTTCTTCATCTTCTTCGCTTCTATCCTTCATGATCTTCAATATAATCCTCATCCCAACTTAAAAAAATAGTAAGACACAAGCCCAAAAAAAACTCCCATCTTCACAACTTCATACATGTTCATCAATCAAACCAATAATAATATGCATGAAATTTATGGGTTTGAAACCCATAATGGGTTTAAAGAACTCTAACTAGTATGCCTGAAATTGAATTCTTCAATCGATTTTATTATGTAAAACAAGATTTTTATGTTTGTTGTTAGGGATTTATCAATTCATGTTGGGTTTTCATAATTATGGGTGGACAAACATCACTGTTATGGGTTCATCAATCAATTTTATGATGAAGGATGGTAAAGATTTATTAAAAAAAAAAAAAATTGATGGTAAAGATGATTTTTGAGTTTTTTCAATTAAAAAAAAAATACAATTTGTTGACCCATAATCTTCATCGTCATCTCCCTTCCACAATCACCTTCACCTTCAGTTTCCACTACCTTCTCTTCTTCCCCTTTTTTTTACGCAAAACTTTCATGTCCTCCATTCATCTTCATCTTCGTACAAAAAAAAAATCCAAATTTAAAAGGAATCCACAGAAAAAACTCAGTTCAACAAGTCCAACAATCCTGACTTATTTATCACGTTCCTCTTTATTTATCACGTTCCTCTAGAGCTAGAGAGAGAGAAGGAATCAGAGAGAGAGATTTTTTACGGGAGAGCTAGAGAGAGAGATGTTTTTTACGGGAGAGCTAGAGAGAGAAGGAAGGGGAGAGAGAGAGAGAGAGAGAGAGGAGGAGGAGGAAAAGAGAGAGTAAGAGAGAAGGGAGGAGAGAGATGGAGAGATACTAAAATCTTAAAAGAAAAAAACAATCTTAAGAAATCTCATGTTTTTATGGAAGACTTTTTCATGCTAAAATTTCACTAGAAAATCCCACAAAATCCATCAAAATCTGATTTATTAAACAATCCTTCAAAATTTGAATGATTTTGAATACCACGTGACTTTTTTTTGAAGTGATTAAGAGTCTTGATTCAATACCATAAGACTTTTTTTAAATGACAAAAAAAATTTATTGAATAACACAAGACTTTTTTTAAATTAGAAAGAGTCTTGATTGAATATCACAAGACTTTTTCATGATAAAAAAAGTCTTTTAAAATCCCTTAGAATCATGATCCAATACACCTCTACGTCTATAGGACTATCATTTATTGAAAATTCTTTTAAAAATCAACACTATTATTTCTCTCTCTATTCTCTCTTCTTCTCTTTAATCTTGTTCTTGTTCTTCTAATCCTGTTCTTGTTCTTCTTATTCTAATAGTTTCATAACACGTTATCAGCACGAGACTCTAACCAACTGAGGTATGTAATTCTTTTTAATCTATTTATATGAAAATAAGTTTTAATTTTCATATCGATGATTATAGACTATACTATTATAATTCAATCAATTGGAATCAGTTTCTTAGAGATACATTGAACCACTATTATGTGAATTGTATTATATTATTGTGCTTATTTATTCCATATGCATTCCTGAAGTATTGCATAAGGATTGATCTCGTATTATAAAATCAAAGAGATCTATCATATGGTTCCTGGAGAAGTCAATATTACTCTATGTGAATTTTGGAAGAATTCAAAAGTGTGGTTCATGAAGAACTCACTAATATTCTTTGTGAATTTCTTAGTAATTCCTGAAGAATTCAACAGCGTAGTTCCTGAAGAACTTAATATTTTCTCTTTGAATTCCTGAAGAATTCAAAAACGTTAATCTATGAAGGAAGGATTGCTTGGATAATTATTTTATGGTTTAAATTTATTGCATAGTTCTTAAAGAACTTAAAAATCAAATCTTTATCCTCCATGAATTCGTGAAGAATTCAGTAGTGATACATCTATGAAGGATCGTACAAAAAACTTAAAAATCAACCAATTTTATTCTCCATGAATTCCTGAAGAATTCAATAGTAATGCATGGATTGCACAAATAATTGATTTGATTGTGAGTAGTTCATGAAAAAGTTCTTGAAAAAACTCATTTTCTTTTGTGAATTGGTGTGTATTTTTTTTTTCCACCAAATTTCCATGTTATATTAATTTAAGATTCAGTTGAAATTATCACTTGATTAAATTATTATTTATCTTTTTGGTTTAATTTTAAAAATTTCTATTTGATTGAGATTGTTTCCTTTAATTGTAGATTATTTCCAAATATATATATATTATTATTATTATTATTATTGATTTGAAACATATCTTTACGTTTGAGTTTGTTTCAAATATAATATTAAATTAAAGATGTAATTATTTTCTTACAAAAAAAATTAAGGATTCAAATTATATCAATTATCTTTTATTTGTAAATTTGATCCAAGAATTATTTTCTAAATTCTATATATTTTTACTTTTTCAAAATAAGAAACTAATTCAAAAAGATAATGTAACTAATTCCGTTTTTTTTGTCTGACTTTATGGCTCTTGTTTGTTATGGATTAATTGTCAATTTGATTGATAGACACCAATTAGAATCATGTATTTTGTTTTAGTGGATTGTCACAATTTTTTTGTGTTGAAATAAAAATTGGATAAAATCATTATTTTTAGAAGCAAATTGACTTCACGATAGAAAATTTTCTATACTTTCGAAAAACTGAAGTTTCTTATAAGGAGATATGTACATCTATTTGTTCTATTCAATATTTGTGTTTTCTTTTGATGACAAATAAATATTTTATTTTTATGGTTGTGCTTTCATGTAATTTGGGCAATTCTTTGTTGATTTTGATTTAAACTTATTTATGATCCATTATCGATATGCACATAAATGTCATGTATACGAATATTTGTTTTGAATTATTAAGTATGAGTATTTGATCATTATAACATCAAACGGAAATATGTTGTTAGCAAATAAAGATTTAGATTTAATTTAATTAAGGTGAATTGATTTGTTCTGAAATTTATTTTTATTTAAAAAAAAATAATAATGTTTTATATCCTACTGTTTAATTTCTATTTGAAATTAAAATTGATTCACATATTTTATGTGTATAAACTTTGTATTTAGTTATAAAATAAATAAAGAAATGCTATATAATTGGTTATGATATATATTTGTGGAAGATTTGTTGTATTTTAATAATGAATCTCAACTTTTGTGATTCAATTTGGTAGTACATTATACAAAGGTTTGATTCTTTAATTTTGAGAAATATTGATTCTACAATATATGGGTAAATATTTATATTCACATGTAGTGAATCAATATTGACATGATTTTTTCTCTCGTATATATAAGATTCAAGTTTATTTCATTTGAAATTGAATATTTGATTTATAGCATGATTATGATAGTTGAATTTATTGTTATTAAATTTTCTACTATAATGTGGTTTCAATCATGCATTTTGGGGGAGCCAAAAGTATATTTCATAATTTATGATGCAAGGAATCAATGTTAGCATTGCACTTCAAAATAAATAAATTATTGAAGGCTCCCAAAGAGCTAATTTATTGTTACATTACACGTTGAGATTGCATTCTCATAAAATTTTAATGTTAAAAATCTCTATATTACGAGATATACTTTGGAGAAAATAAGTGTAGTGAAAATTTATTTTGTCTCTTATTTATAATACACTTATATTAGTGCAATGGAAGCACATATTATTGTAAACCTGAAGTTTACATATTATATTATTTGTGCAATGGAAGCACATAATATCGTAAACTAGAAGTTTACAAATCATGTTTCAAATTTCAAATGGATTAGAACAAATGAATCAAATATTATTATAAACCTGAAGTTTACATATTATATTATTAGTGCAATGGAAGCACATATTATTGTAAACCATAAGTTTACAAATCGTTGGCAAGACCGGTTGGGTTATCCCGGATCTATTATGATGCATAAACTATTTGGAAAAAAAATGGATATATATTGAAGAGTCAGAAGATTCTTCAATCTAGTAACTATTGTGTGTTACTACTTCCCAGATAGAGTTGACAATTTAAAAGAACGAGTCCCTCACTTATATAAGGTGCTATTTAAATTAATACACTGATCATGTGAAGTACTTGAATATTATATGATTTGAATCGATGCATCAACTAAATGATCACATGTATATTCACAACCAGAAGTTTGTGAGATTATTTTCTCAACAAATTTGACTAAGAGTTTATTTTCTGAAATTTTCAGAAATCATTTGATAAGTATCATTTTTCAATTGAAATTGATATTGAACAAGCATATGCTAATAAAATGGACTGGAAGATCCATTCTTTAGACGTCTAAATTTAGTTGTATGATTGATACTTATCAGAACATACCTTATATACTCTGTTTTGGTTATGAGATCATGCCTTATAGACTCAATTTTGGAAATCAATAATCTTGAGATATTGATATGCATCAAGCCAACACATTACTATATGTAAGTTCTCCCCTTAATTTATCATTGGTTTAAGGTTAACAACCTGATATTTTTCATCCAAGTGAATTTTTGGATGTGTTGTGTATGTCACAATTGCTCCAATATAATGCATTTTGATAAATCTTGAAAGAATATTGGGAAAATGTATTTGATATAAATCTCCATCTATCTTTAATTGTATTGAGCCAACTTGTTTACAGCCTAGTAGGCTGATTATCAATTGATGGTTTGGTTTTTCCAATATTAGGGGGAGATGGTAAGCAGCTAAAAATTGTGAACCTGAAGTTCAAATAAATTATTTGAAAGGAAATATTATTGTCTCTTCTTGATCCTCAAAATATAACTCATTTGCAAAGGTAAACAAATCTTATTAGCTGCTAATGTATTCTCCAATCGAAATAGATGTCCATATCGGATAATCTAATATTGCAAATGAGTCTTCATCATGCCTGAAGCATGATAGATCAATCGGTTCCAAATATAAAAGGCTTTGAATAAGAAAAGGAGCTTAAAGGAAAGATAACCCAAAACGAGGATATAGAAACTCTAAAAGAGTTTTCTGACATAATTGATTTTTCAGTTCCAGAAGAACTAATCAGGTACCTGAAATTAATAAAATATTGATAAATTATGTCATGAATACAAGATCTGAATGGAATGAGATGGAACCGAAATGAAGTCAACGTTGATGTGTTTTTGCATATAATATAGCGCTATGTGATAAGTAATAATGAGGATCATGTGTTAAAGTCGACTAAAGATTATAGATAAATAAAATATCTACAGAATGGAAAGAGACAATTCTACTGAAATCAAACTCGTTTCATGAAGCATACTTTGTTTGGACTTGTAGTTTGCACATTTGAAGGTGTGAAGGTAAATGACTATATATGATTTTTCGCGCGAAAAAGGAATTAGTATGGTAAATTACATATATACAGAGTTTGATATGTTCACCTGAAGTGAATTGGTAAATGTCTACCATTTATTTTAAAAGACATATTCACCAGAAGTGAATCCAAGAACTTTTTCATACTTGATTAAGTTCAGTAGCACATGAAAGGCTCAAATTATATGAAAATGTGCTACAATTTATTTGTATTATATGAAACTACTTGAAGGATTTCATTTGAGTGAAACGTAATATCAAATCTATTGGAAAGATGACATTATTTGTCCATTTTAAGGATTTGAAATGAATTTGTTATAATCGTATATATATTAGAACTCCTGAAGAGATTCTAAATTTTGTTATATAAATGTTTTTATGGACAAATCTAATTGATTATGTACTAGAATGATTGTGATGTCACTTGATGTGAGTAAAGATCATGTCCTCAAGAAAATCATGAACAATTTGAATTGGTCAGGTGAGGACACGAACGCATTTTGCTTATTATATATATATTGCGGTATTTTTTTGTCAATATTAGTAAATACAGATATTGCAGCAAAGTCAAACATACAATTTGTATCTTAGAGAAACAACAATATTATCCGATCATTTCAAAATGTTAGCACTACGTCAAGGAAGTGGAGAATGCTCTTTATTAAGGATTATGATTTCACACATACAAGAAACTTGTGGTTTTCTAATTTTAAAAGGAGGTTATTTCAACAACTCAATATGAAGATATCACAAGAGCTGCTAATTTGGAGAAGAGTATGGAGATATATCATATCTTTCTACAGAGTCACCGTCAAGTAAAGATTTTGAGTAACTAGCATAAAAGATTGTTTAAACTTCTTCGTCTCATATATAATTGTCTTTATGAGGGGGAGACAAAGATGTGTTCTGCACTCTTTTTCCCTTAACCATGGTTTTATCCCATTGGGTTTTCCTGGTAAGGTTTTTAACGAGGCAGATTATAACACAAAAGGATGTTGTACTCTTTTTCCTTCATTGGAATTTTTTCCCACTGGGTTTTTCTCTAGTAAGGTTTTAATGAGGCATATCCGAGATGGACATCCAAGGGGGAGTGTTATGAATATTACAAGTGGATGTCCATATAACAATTGGGTTATTGGATCATATTGTTAGTTTATTGGGCCATATTGTGCTTGCTCCCAAAGTCATTGTATTTCTCTATAAATAGAGCTTATATGTAACCTAATTATACATCACAAGAAAATAATATAATCCTCTTTCTTCTCTCTCTATTCTCTCTTCTTCTCTTTAATCTTGTTCTTCTTATTCTAATAGTTTCATAACAAATATGTATATTTCTCGACAGTCTTTAATAGTTTAACCCTTTCATTTATAAATTTTCTAAAAAAAAACCTTTCGTTTATAAATTTAACATTCAAATTAATTGAATTTTGACTAAAAAAATCAATTTGATTGCTATTTACAAACAAGGGTATTTATGTTTTTTGGTGGAAAATTAATGTAATCAGAATCTTTGTCACCCAGTTGGCTCTAAAATGCATCTCCAAAAGTTTATATCCTTTAAACTGTTTTTTATACTAATATATACTCAAGTGTTTTCTTTAGGTCTTAACCCTTTGGAGATGATATTTTGGTAATTAAGAATTTGACTGTGAGTTAAATAAAACCTAACTAATGACTATTTTAACCAAGAGTTTCGAATTTTTAGTTTTCTCAATCGATTTGTTCTTGACCGAAGTTGACTAATATCACATTTGTAAAAAAACAAAATTGTCTAGAGTCAATTTCATTTTTTAGTTTTTATGGAATATTATTACTCTTTGAATTGTACCATCATTTATACATGTGTAAAAAAAAATTGTCCGTAGTGAATGCCACACTTTTTCTTTATCTTCTTTGAATTGTATCATTTAATCAATAACATGTGCATCACTCCCTTTGTAAAAAATGTTAATCACTCTCAAACTATTATATCTCTCTTTTATATTTATTTTTTGACCAAATATTTCACGTTATATTTATGATAATACTGTACTCAAATCACTTGGATGAGAATTAAGTGATTGAACTTAAATGATTAATACGAATCGTTCGAGAGAACTCATGTTCAATTCTTGTTGAGAATAATTTATTAAATAAATTTTACTTACTTTTTAATCAAACTTCAAATTACTATAAACTTTTCCCTTACAATTAGAGGATTAGCACCAACAAAAAAGAATCAGTTGAATGAGATGATAATAAATCATTTTTAGATTAGTCAAATATCCACAATTCAATATGTTCTTAAACACGTCTAAGCAGTTGCGCGTGGAGTACACTCAAATACATTTGTTTGCACCTATGATACGAACCCTAGTGGTTGAAGTATTTGTAAGATGACAACTTTATAATACACCACACACACATCAAAATAACACTCCCACGAGATCTCCTCTCTCTCTACCTTCCTCATTGACTCTCCCTCTCTTTCTCTCTCTTCATTTCTCTCTCTCTCTCTGTTGTCTCTCTCTGCGAGTATCAATGGCGGATCCAATCTCCAAACCTCTGATCGCATTTCTCCTCATAGCTTCCTTCTTGCTATGCTCGCACGCTTCTTCCGATGTCCCCTTCATCGTCGCTCACAAGAAAGCCTCTCTCAACAGGCTCAAGACTGGCGCTGAAAGAGTCTCTGTCACCATCGATATCTACAACCAAGGAACCTCGTATGCTCCGATCTATAACCATCTATTCTTTTTTATTTTCAATTTTTCAATTTCAGATCCCAATTTTCTCATCTGCATGCATGTTTTGATTATTCATTTCTGTATCTGATTTTGCTTGAATTAGGCTTTTGTGGATTTTATTCAATTTTGTACATGTGTTTATGCTTTTGTTTATGCTGTTGGATTCTGATTTGATGTTGGTATAGACAAGAAATCTGTGATGGATCTCGATTTTTAATTTAGATTTAGAAGTGTTATTGATAATTAGGTAAAATGGTTATCTTTGATCATGTGGGTATGACTTACGAGGATGAACTGAGAAAAATGTTTAATTTTGGTTGCTGATTTTTCTGGCTTGCATGCATTAGTAAGTGAAAGGAAATGATTTGATGCTGGAGTTTTTGATTGTTTCCGTTTTGATCATTAGAAAATTAAGGGTAGTTCTGATTTCACATGCGAGTGATTTGATTTGTGAACTGCTCACAGAGATGGAGAGTGAAGAGTTTGTGTGTGTGATTTGTTGATTTATGGTCATAAACTTGATGTGGAAAATTGAGCATTTCAAAGATTCAATTGGAGTTTAAAGGGCTTAAGTTAATGCTAACTCTGATTTCACATGCGAGTGATTCGATTTGTGAATTGCATTTGCATTGCAAGTTACATTGCTTGTTTTGTTGTTTTACTTGTTGTAAGAAATGGTTAGAGGGTAGTTCAAAAATGTAAAATTGAGTTTAGTTATTGACATTGATTATGGTAGGCTAGCAGAGAAGGGTGTAAATCGATAATATATGACTTTGCATGCTGTTCTTGTGTTGAATTGAATAACAAGCTGTATAATTTATCGTCTGACTTGTTAAGTTTTTGCATTTAGTATTGTATGTTATTCAAAAACAACTTAATTTTTTGTGGTGTATTTTCATTTGGTAACCTTCTAAGTTTTGCAATTGATATTCACTTATCATTTTTCTTGCTCTTTTTTTAAAGGACGGCATATGACGTGAGTCTGTCAGATGATAGTTGGACAAGTGACCTTTTCAGTGTAATCAGTGGTACCACTTCAAAGACATGGGAAAAGCTTGACGCGTGAGTTTCATATTAACCGTTTTAACAATTTTTTGCCACTCTTCAATTACCACTCTACCGCATTTTGGTTTATTTATTTTTTACTAACAAGTCATATTGTTTGCAGTGGTGGTGTCCTTTCCCACACATTTGAGCTCGAGGCAAAATCAAAGGGAGTATTTGCCGGTGAACCAGCTATCATCAAGTTCCGTGTCCCCACAAGTGCTGCTTTACAGGTTTAATTTGTTGGCATGGTTGTATATTGTCTGTTTTCTTTCTAGTGAGTGAACTTTTCCCCTCATAATTGTTTGTTGCTTTTAGGAGGCATATTCAACTCCCATATTGCCTTTAGATGTTCTTGCTGATAGGGCTCCTGAGAAGAAGTTTGAATGGGTATGTTTCTTGTTTACTTGACATTTACATGAATCAATCTAAATTGCTTGCATTGACTGACATATTGCTTTTTCTTTTTCATGTATTAATATTTGGTTGGATTGGCTTTCGCAGGCTAAGGTATGGACAATTATTATATGCTCTGAAATTTCAAATTTCAATTTTTTTTGTTGATTATATAAATTTGAATTTAGCATAAGGGCTGCCTATTTCGGTAGTTGATTTTGTAAGTTACCGGTCAAGCATGATGACTAGGACAAAGTGGGTCGCATGCACATTTCTGTTGGAAGTTTTTATATCCTTGAGAAATGGAGTACTGATGCAAACAATAAGGGTCTGTTTGGTTTCAGAAAACATATATTCTTTTAATCACAAAACTATCACCTTATTTATCAATTTATTCCGTATTTACGAAGGTTTGCAATGGAAACAGCTAAAATATGAAAAAGTCATTTTAATTGTTTCTTGTACAAACCTTTGAAAATAGGAAACAAAATGAAAACAGTGTAGCAAAACTGTAATTTAAGTTAAAGTAAGAATTGGAATTAGAAAACCTTTTTTTTCTTTCCAAACACCCTAAACTTCATCTTTATTTTTACAACTGTACCATATATGATTTGAACACCACTAAAGATCACCCTAAACTTCATCTGTGTTTCGCTCACCAGCCTTTCTCTCCTAATGCGTTTCACGAGGAAATTACGCCACAACTTAAAAGCTTCTCCATGATGTGTTTTTTTAACTGCTTTCGGGGTGTATCATCATTGTATAATTTCTTTCCCTTAATGTCAAAATGTTATTGTCTACAGAGGTTGCTGGCTAAGTATGGATCTCTAATCTCGGTAATCAGCATTATCGTCATGTTTGTGTACCTGGTAGCTACACCATCAAAATCAGGTGCAAAAGGAAGCAAGAAGAAGCGTTAATCTTTCACAAAACAGTACCTTTACAATCAAACATCAGAGACTAGAGTGTGATATTCTGCCAGCGGTCAGTTTTCACCTAGTTAGAACACATGTTATTGAACTTTTTGAATGAATGGTTAAATGAGTTAGTGAGAGAACAATTTTAATTTCTTGACGGCATAGCCTGAACAGTTGTTTTCAGTTCTTACATGAATGGTATGGATCTTAGTTAGCAAAAGTATATCAATTGATCAAGTGATCTCATAGCTATTTTGTACTGATTTCCATCTATTATTATGTTCTAATGATCCTCTAATCTGTTGTTCGTGGGTGACAAATTAGCCACTTTACCAAGTAAATTATCTACAAGTTTGTACTCTGAAGTTTACCACGTCAATTACAAGCTTGTAGATAAAAGCAGACAGACTCTAGAGTTTGTTTTCATCGTGTGTCTCCGTTTGCATCTTGCTCTAACCTTAGTTGAACAACTTTCTTGTTCACATTTTAGATAGTTAAAATATCTCTTCCCTTTTCCATAACTTGCTGTCCAAAAACGTTGTTTTGTTTTTGTCGGCTGTCCAAAGAAAAATCACAAAATCTTGATTTAAGAAAAACTGAAACAAAACATGCGTTTGCAAGTACCCCTTTGTTCTGGGATTATTTGATTATTGCTTATACAACTGATCTTTGGTATCAGTTTTGTCTAATTTGTTTCCCATTGTCTATGGACAGAAACCTGATATGAAAATCTTACATGTGAGTCCAGCTTACTTGGTTGAAAATCAACAATTTTGAATAACTTTAAATAAATAAAATCTACAGTTATAAATTATTTTTGATTGTTCATTTGTGTTTTTTACTTTTTTAACGTGAAATTGGTTTTAGGAACAGTTTACAAATTTGGTTACAATATTTTTAGGATGCTATTTTCAACATCTGAATTATAAATAGATCAAACCACGCTTGATTGCAATTGCACCGAGTCCCTTGATTAATATCACATCTTTAGTTATCTATTACAAATTATAAAAAATTGATGTTTTAAAAAAATTCATTGAGACATGTTAAACATCTTATATACCAACGCTTGTCTTTATACATTAGTAAAAAAAGTAGATTATGAGACGAGATGAGAGTATTATTAGAAAGCTATACTATTAATCAAGGGATGTTCATGCGATTTTTTCCATCATGCTTGAAGTTTTTTCTTCTTCTTACAATAGGTTATTCGATCTGATGATTGAGATGTTCATGCGATTGTTCTCTTTGTAATGTAACATGCCAAATTTATGAACATGACATATGGGTTGGCAAATTTGTTAGTTTTATCTTTTGTTTCTCGTCTTGCAAATTTTTCTTCTGTTTTTTCGGTGCCATGATGGTAAAATGATTGATACAAACTGGTTCCAACTTCAACAACTTAATAAAACACTAACTATAATGAAAAAAAATTAGTGTAGCTTGTAGGGATGTAAATGAATATCCAAGGGCATTTAGTATTACATCCGTATTGATCTGTTATATAAATATGAGGTTTGTGCAGTTATTCATTAAGCGGGCAATGCACGGATAAGAAAGGAGTGATTTGAAGTGGTAATAACTCATAAGTTGTTCGAGGTCATAAAATTGCTTCTGCATTCTCATAAACGAGTAATATTTAAATTTTTAAATCAACAAAACATATATTTTTAAACATTTGTTGCAAAATAATTGGCGTTGAAACACTATCAATAAATTTAAGAGATTTTTTGACCAAAATAAACTTAAAGTTTATTGAGAGGAAGAAATAATATAAGTTAACGTGTTCTTTTGCAAAGAAATAAATTATAAGTCACATCAAAGATCTCCAAACCAACCCCAACTTACCTAGCCAAACCAACCTCAACTGCAACCTCCATTTTCAGCTAGAATAGAAAAAAAGACATCCAACTCGTTCCATTTCTAACTTTTTTTCCTTTCTTTCTACTTACTCATTTATACTAATCAAAAGGGTAGTGATATTTGAACAACCATTTCATACAACTTTTGGTGACAACTTTTTTTCTCTTTTCATTAATTAAAAACAATGGAGAGAGCAAAAGGAAGAGAGGGAATAAGAGGATAATGTAAGTGTGAGAGATAAAGTTGTCACAACGTAGTTGTACAAATATCATTTCCCTACTTAAAAATGGTGTGAGTAATATAATTGGCAGATGTCTTTGCAAGAGTATCGACACCGTTATTTGCTTGCCGCGTATAACAAACAAAACTTACATGTTTGTTCTCCAAAAATAAGATGATCCTACAAGAAGACATAAGCAAAACACTTTTATTTACTCTCCACATGAAATTGACTTTTTTTGCAAATTGGAGCATACAAGTAACTGAAAAGTAAAATTGCAATAACACCTTAGAGGAAGAAATGATACAGAACATATATCAATATTAACTGTGGAGTAATGAAGTTTAGCATACATGTCCCTACAAAATTTACATAATCAACTACTGATTCAAGCATAAAATACAATACTATACCTTTTAAACAAGAAATTAAAACAATCACAAACACACTCTAAGAAAAATGGGGAAAATTCCAGCTTGAAGAACTAGTTAGTCGACGGTGCGGCAACGCCTGACACAACAAAATGTGAGATGCCTTCTGATAGGTTCTTTACTGCTTTATCATAATTGACAAAACCCATGAACCAAAAATCATGCCCATCAACTGTCACAATCTGGATATACCTCTCTGAGTGATTCTCCCTCATGATCACAGGATTAACTGTTCCAATCTTCCCTAAAGGCACCATCACCTATTACACAACATAACAAGTCAAATTTCATACACCATATCAAACATTCATTTCAATTTTCATAGTTTAAGACTATTTACAGAAAGTTGTAATAGAAATTTTACAGAATCATGTATTTATGTTTTATTTTATAGATATTTGTTGAGTATGACTCATATATAGACACAAAAGAGGGACAAGGGACGGGGGAGCTGAGCTAGCATAGCGTTGCGAAACTAGAACTAGTTAATATTGTACTATTGTTGTAAATTTGTAATGTGGACTGCAGTGAATATATGACTTGTAAGATGGTAAACCCTAATTCACTCAAGTAATATACGGAACTATAACTGCTCTATAGTGGCAGAGGTAGGCACAATTGGCTGAATTGCATAAACAAATGGTCGTGTTTCATTGTTGCGATTTGCATTTTCTGCTAACAATATTGCTGGTAAGATACAATTACAATAGCAAATCCAGTTTTGAAGTTAGAAAATGAACACACAAGAGAACGGGATTAATCACTGAATTCGGCAAATTATGTTTATCAACAACAAATTGACTTTTGTCCTTTATTATTATGCATTGAACTAGAGATACAAAGTACAAATCTCTGTTACACTTTCAGCTCCTCTTGTTCCGTTATACTATGCTCGAGTGTCTACCTACTTATCAACGCTCTGTATATAATCATTAAACTCTATGTAGTTATCCCTCTAATTGACCCTCTCGCTCTTAGAAAAGTTAAACAAATTTTGACAAGGAATGTTCGTAAATATAATAAATAGAGTACCTTGTAATAGCTCCAAGTCACTTGGCCGGAGGGTGCAGTGAAACTCAAAGGGCGATCACTACAAAATGCTAGATGAATATCTGATAAGTAAAGGGTTCCTGCAACAGGCCCTGTTGTTGTTGAAAGGTAACAAGCAAATGTCTTTTTCAGCTTCTCATTTGGATAAGTAGTGAATATTTGTTTGTAGAGTGACTCAAATCCACCCTCTGATATCGCTTTTACGGTCAGATTCATCTTCCCCATTGCAGCTGAAGACACTGAAGGCCCTGTTTTAACTGCAAATCACAATAACAAAAACATCATGTAAAAATCCAAGATTCAACCACCCTTTAAGTGTATGTTTGGATGAGTAGTGAGTTAGGCAAAATCACATTGGCATTGTGATTTTGTTGAATATCCAAAATATAGTTTTTGTCAAAATTGTGGTAGCTCACCGTTATGCTCGCTCCAAACTCCCCTACATATATACTTGATCCAATTTAATGATTGAAGTAAAGTAATTTACCCAACTTGGTGTAGAATTAACAAAATTTGAAATAATTTTGGAAATTTAAAATACTAGAAAACATTGTATTAGTCTTTCATGATAATTTCAATACTATTAAATTGACTCGCACAAAAAGCTAAATTCACATATAGACTATTAATTTTAATACCAAATTGTGAGATGCTACACTATTATTAGGGGTCCTGTTTAGATAAACAACATAATCGCAGCATATAGCATAAGCGCTTTTTATGATAAGTACTTATGTATAACCTATTTCTATAACATTTTCGTATAAGATATCTTAAGAGAGCTTATGAAAATAAGCTAAATCAGCTTATAAATTAATTTCAATACCAAATTGTGAGATGCTACACTATTAGGTTCCTATTTGGATAAACAACTTAATTTGCAGCTTATAGCATAAACGCTTATCAGTATAAGCTATTTCTATCGCAAAACATAAAATTCAATTGAAATGTTTTTTTTTTTATTATTTTTTTTACATAAGTTATCCTAGAGAGCTTATGAAAATAGCTTAAAACAAATTTCATAAAATATCACTAGCGGTCTAGCTTTCGAGCAGATAAACTCAAATAAGTCAATTCAAACAGGTTCTAGAAGTAAAGGAGGATTAACTATATTAATTAAAATAAATCTATCAATCTATCTAAATATAGAGGAATGAATAAAATTAGTTACTCACGATTGTGCCAGATGTTATTGGCGGTAGCTTCAGCTTTTTTACTCCAAGAATCAAACATATGAAGAATTGATTCCATAGGACTACTGCTAGGCTTATCAACAGGACTGTGTTGCACGTAAGGATGGTCTTGCTGGTAGTAATGAACCTGAGGCTGTCCTTGTCCATCAGCAGAAGCAGTTTGTAAAGCTGCTTTTTTGTTGTCTGGATGACTACTTGGTACAGCTGGTGCTCCCATCATGTGTGTTCCCCAGTTCTCAGTTGTTGCATGATTCTGTGGTGGAAGTGGAACAGATGATGATGATGATGATGGTGGTGTTGGTGATGCAAATGGGTTTTCATCAGGTGATGATTGGTTTTGATTGTTGTTGTTGTTGTTGTTGTTCATGTTGTATGTAAAAGGAAGAGATAAAAGTTTGTGATGAGAGATTCAGAACAAGGTTGAATGAATTATGTAGGAAACAAAGATGGTTGGATTTGAAGGGTATGTAACATGTTACGTGTTACTGTTGTAGGAACAGAGTTCAAGCAATTCCACCGACCATGTGCTTGTTTGCTTAACCGCGTAATCATCGTATTTTTTAATGAAAAAGAATTGTCAAAATAGGTACGTATTCTGGTGGAGCAGTTGTTTCTCTACTCAAGATGACATCACCAATAGTCCACAATGTTCTATTTCATTTCATGGCTATGTATTTTGAAATTTAGTACATCTTTGGATTGAGGTGAGTTTGTCGAGATGATGGTCGTATTGTATTGTCATTCTTTTGAAGTGTATGTTTGATTTGGGGGTGTTAAAAATTGTTAAAACAATAGTTGAAAAAATAGTTTAAAAAATTATTTTTTATTGAGTTGAGCTAAATCGCTCTTTTAAGACTTTTGTGGTACTGTTTAACATTGTGCAACTAGACAATCAATCATGACGTCCACATGATAAAACAACTTGACTACAACTGCATCGAAGTCCTACTATACTCTGTGATCCGTTTTAGAAATACACCTTCAATATGGTACAAGACCACTCGAATGTGGTACCGCCGTGACCACTCTACTACGGTATTGCGGCCGTTCAAATATGATATTTTCACTATTCTAACATCTAACTTCTCAAAGGGCATAAAATATTAAAATGGCTATATTGTTAAGATCATTCTTATTTCTGAAGGGACAATATATCTCGAAAGCAATATGATCTTAAGAATACTCTTAATTTTGAAAGGACAAAAATTATCAAACAGACTATGCTTTTAAGGTCATTCTTAATTTCGTAGAGACATTATAATTTGAAGGGACTATAATTTTAAGGACACTCTTTGAATTCAAATGGACAAAAATTAGAGGAAAAAAGAAAGAGCTCGTCAACACAAGCTGAAGGAGGGAGAAGAGAAAAAAGTTCTTTGACAACTCAAGGTAATGTTTGATGTAAGGATTAGCGAGGATGAATCACTTATTATATAGTGCAAGAACCAACAGGCAACCAAAATGGAGGGTCGAGATCGTTTGACCGTTATAGAATCAATGACATGATCTTGCCTCACTAATCAATGGACAACGCACAATATCATGGTCTGGAAAGCCACACAAATGTCCAGCATGGTCTGAAAAAATGGGATTTGCACCAGAAAAATTCCACCGCAAAAGTTGGCGGGAGAAAAATGGGTCGGGATGATGGCCAACACAAATGTCCAAACTGATCATGATTTTTTTTGAATTTGTGTCGGTCCTTGCCGACGCAAATGTCCAACTGGTTGAAAACTTTTTTGCTCTATAAATAGCCTCACTCAACATCATTTTTAGAACATCTCTTCTCTCTACTTCATTCTCTCTACATCTAAATTTTTTTAGCTATATATATCTTAAAAAAAATGTTAGAGATAAAAATCATAGATATATTTAAGTTAAAGCATATTTTGTTTTTGAAAAATGAAAGAATATTTAAGTTAAAGTATGTTATAGACAAAAATTTATAATGAATAACGGATTAATTATTAATGAAATAGTTTTTAGTATGTAAATATACATTTTGAATACTATCTAATGGAATAGTTCTTATTAAAGACAATTATTTTAAAAAATGTTAATTATTAAAATTAAATGTGTATATATCATATATCTTTTCTCAATATCGTTAGAATTTTTGTCGACTTTTTTTTGCCGCTAATACTGCATAGCATTTGCGGCAGTCCTTATTCTGACACAAAGGAAAAAGAAAAAAAGCAAAAAACTAAACATTTTGGACTTTGCGTCGGCTTTTAGTCCGCCACCACGGTTCCTTGGGATTTGCAGCGGTCTGAATTCTGTAACGCCCTATTTTATTATTTGAATATTTTATTGAGTTTAGAGTCTATTTTTATGACTTATGTGGTTTATATGATTATTGTGATGTGTTGTTGATTTATTAAGTGGCTTATTTTATTATTTAATATAATAGGATTTGAAAATAAAATAAGATTAAGTTGTGGGGGCTGTTTTGAAAATTAGATGAGTGATATTTTGTTATGTTATATGTTGATATTTATTAGTGAAATATATGTTATTTGTTGTAGAAATATATATGATTTGTTGTAGAAATATATGTGATTTGGTATAAATATATATGATTTTTTGTAGAAATATATGTTATTTGTTGTAGAAATATATATGATTTGTTGTAGAAATATATGTTATTTGTTATGGAAATATATTTCTTATTTGGTGTATAAATATATATGTTATAGAAATATATTTGTTATAGAGATATATTTGTTATTCGTTATAGAAGTATTTTATATTATATATTAGAATAGAATATTGAGACTTGGAGAGCAGATTTGGAAATAAGAGAAAATAAGTAGGTTAAGGATTTACATAAAAGGGGAGAGTTAGAATTAGAAAATAAGGATTACGTGAAACCTATTTTTGGAGAAAAAGGAAGAAAACCAAGAGAAGAGAGAAGTCAGAGAAGAGAAGAATCTTGTGAGAAGAGGAGCAATCTTGTAGAGTTCGATCGATTAACCTAAGGTAAGGGTAAGACTAACTTTCTCTAATTCTAAGTAATTTAATTCTGAAAACTGGATTTAACATGATGTAGGTGATAATTTTGATGATTAGAGAAATTAGGTTTTGGTTTGGAATTGATTGTTAAAGAGTAGGTAATCCAATGAATTAACATAAGAATTGAAGTTCAGGCTGTAGAATAAACATAGGTTGAGTTTCCTATCAAATTTGAGATTTGGATTGATGAAATTGGGGCTTTTGGAGTGAAAACTGGTTTGTTTGCGTAGATTTTTCCGTCGCAACTCGCCACAGCGAGTAAACTTACTCGCCCCGCGAGCTGCACTTTGACAGCATCCCCTGTTTCGCGTTCTTGCGTCTTTTTCACATGTTTCTGTTTTGAATTGGCCTTTGGTGTAAACATGAAAGTTGTAGATAATTGTCTTAGCTTTCCAGTGGCTTTGGTTTGACTTGAAAATGATTTTTGGTGTTTGAGATATGATGAAAATACTCCAAGGAGGTCTTAGTGAAATCTTATGAAAATTCAGCATAACCATTTCTAAGTTAATCCAAAACTTATGGGATAATTCCAAACCTCAAAACTAGAAGTACTATGAGTTCAATTAAGGTGTTTAAGAGTATTTAACCTATGTTGTGAGTTGGTCCTTAGGGTAGAAACGAAGTTGTTTATAATATTAATGTTCTTCAGAGAGTCTGAAATTAAGATGATTAATGTTGTTGGTTATGTGAAATAATTATATGCCTTATGTGGAATTGTATGATGTTTAAGTTGTTGATGTTTTTCATTAATATTGTTATGTTGTGAATTGCTTGTGCTGTTTCTGTTGCTGTTGCATATTGATTAAGTTACAGGTGTTGGTCTAAGTTGTAAAATTGTAAGTTGTCTTTCTAAAGTATTGGAGTCTTAAGTTGTTAATGTTATCTAAGTTGTTGAAGTCGTAGTTGAAGCTGTTGTTGGTGACTGTTTACGTTATTGTTCTATAAGAGATGGTGTACTCTTGCGTTGTTGTTATATAACTGATGGTGTACTCTTACGTTGTTGTTTTATAAGAGGTGGTGTACTCTCATGTAGCTGTGTTGTCAGGTTGAAGTTGTCGTCGTTGAAGTTGTTGTTGATGATAAACCATGGAATATTAATGATTATGTTGTGTTGTTTATATTATTATGAGATGATGATTTGTTGTGTTGTTTATATTATTATGAGATGATGATTATGTAGTGTTGTTTATGTTATTATGAGATGATGATTATGTTTATATTATTATGAGATGATGATTATGTAGTGTTGTTTATATTATTATGAGATGATGATTATGTTGTGTTGTTTATGTTATAAGATGATGTTTTTGATGTGAAGATTATGTCGTTATATGATGATGGTTATGATTTGATTATTATGTGCTATATGATGATGTATATAATGCGATGAATATGAAGTTAATAATGATTAGAAGTTGATTGAGTTATTAATGAAGCATTATAAGAAGAGTTAATGTTATTAATTGATGAAGTTTAAGTTGTTAAATGCATTTGATAAATTATATGCTTATTATTATTGAATGTGAAATATCACCCCTTCTGCTTGGAAATGTTGCTCTTCGTATGAGTAACTTGCAGGTAATCAAGTTTAGCATTGAAGTGAGTCGATTCTCTCATGTGGGTCTTAGGTGCTCTGATACGTAATGGGATGAGAATTTTGTTGTTGCTTTCTATTCCTTACGTATTATTTTATGAACTTTCATGAACATGTTGTTGGAATAACTTTAAGAGATTTTATGTTGAGGCCTTGGTGCCAAAGATGTTTAAATGTTGAATAAATTCCGCTGCGATGTAATAAATAATATGTTGTTGAATTTGAAGGATAAATAGTTATTTTATTTTGTTTATGATTTTATGAAAAGAAGTGTGACATTCCGTTTATGTTGAAATACTCTGATTTATATGTGAAATTTTCAAGTTGAGAAAACGGGGTGTTACAAATTCTGCCGCAAGCAATTGTGAGACCCTTATTTGCGTGGGACAAATATCCGATGCACTTTTGCCTTTGTGTGGCCTTTTTTTACATTTGTGTGGGCATTTGACACATGCAAATCCATTGAATTCTTGTAGTGAACGTCTTAAAATTGCTGGAACAATAGTTGAAAAAACAGTTCAAAAAGCTATTTTTGGTCACTAAAGAGATTACTAGGTTAAGTCGCGGACTAGGCCGCGCTCGTTAAGACGTTTTGTCATCTTGTCCAAAATTGCGTAAGTAGACTATCAAGCATGATGTTCAGAGAATAAAACAACCCAACAACAATGGTATCAAAGTCTTACTACACTATACGTTCCATTCTAAAAATATATCTTCAATATAAAGAGATGAATTTGGAGAAAAAAAATTAACCCAAAAAGAGGTTGTGCATATGCTAGATACTAATGAAGTTCGTATTAAAAATTTGGTAGTCAATCTCATATTTTCTTGTACCGGAGCACCAAAACCAAAACAACTCGGTTTACTTTATTTCTATTCGGTTTTGAACCGGATCAAAGAATGTCATGTAAATTTTATGTTTGATTTATTTTTTCAGTTTAATCGGTTTTGTCCAAACCCTTTACATCCTATAAATGATGATAAAAAAACTTTGACTTAGTTAATGACAAAAACATTTTGATCATAAAAACTAAATCTTTTTTTTTTGTTTTTTTGACTGAATTAATCAACAAAGCTAAGATTGTTTTTTTTGACCAAGAGTGAAAAAAATAAAAAGTTACTTTTATGAAAAATGCATTCAAGCTTTAACTCCACCACCCTTCTATATAAACTATTCTCCAATGCCACAATAGTACACCATAATCCTTCATCCTAGCTAAGCAAAGAGATACTTAGCATGGGAATTAGATACTTAGGTTTTGCAATATTGGTGCTTGCTACAAGCATCTTAGTGTTAGGGATCACTGCGTCGGATGTTGATAAAAAAGGATGCTCATTTCGTACTAGGGCAGCCATTTTGCTTGAATGTGCTGAATACATCCAAATCTTAGGGCCAGAAATTCCACCTTCGTATGCGTGTTGTGCAGTTATGAAAACGGCTGATATCCCTTGCCTCTGCAAACATATACCCAGAAATATTGAGGTTATTATCAGCATGAAAAAATTTGTGGATGCTGCTCATACTTGTGGAAGTGAAATTCCTCCACCAGGAGGCATGTGTGGAAGTAAGTTAAATTTTTATTTTTATATTGCACACACTACAACAACAAAAATTATTTATCGATTTAGTCACCAAAACTTTTATGACTATTTCAGGTTATATTATTCCTCCTTCTTCTCCCGAGGAACCACCGGTTCGACCTTCACCTCCGCCACCGGAATCTGAGTCTCCTCCGTCTCCTGAAGAACCTTCTCCTCCTGAGGAACCACCAGTTCAACATTCACCTCCACCACCGGAATCTGAGTCTCCTTCGTCTCCAGTTGAACCTTCTCCTCCTGAGGCACCCGTAGTTCAACATTCTCCTCCGCCACCGGTTCATAATTCTCCTCCATCTCCTGTTCGTCGTTCTCCTCCTACGTCCCCTGTTCGTTCACCTATTAGTCGTTCTCCTCCTAAGTCCCCTATTCGTCGTCCTCCTCGTTCTCCCCGTCGCTCTCCTCACATGCCTTGAACGATAATATTCAAGGCGCACAATTTGATCAATTAGTTTTGGCATCTATTTATAAATAGTGAATAAATTGATCATAGTTTAAATAATAAAATGTAATAATCTTTTATGTTTAAAAAAAATGAATAAATAAATTGATCATATATGTGTGCGTCTTTTGTCAAAAAAATGTGTCCGTCTTTTAAATTTTCCTTACCTTTTTAAATTGGTTTCTATAAATAGGTGGTTGGACTCGAATTCAATCACTAATATTTTAAAAAAAGTTATATGTCTATTAATTAAATAATATATATATTAAAGTTTGATCTAAGATCTATCATTCAACCCATAGAATGATGAAAAAGGTTGGATGAAATAAGCATAAATGAATTTGATGATGAACAAGCAATCTGTGAATTAACTAACAATGCACAGAACCAGCTCCCGCTAAGACAACTTCGATGTAACCTTTTCTACCTTTTCCGATATCAAGGCTCCCCCATTATTCAATTTTTATTCCAAAACATTCCAGGAGGTTTAAAGACCTTTGATTGAAAGTGTAGATGAAACTCTGCAGCTTGCTAGATAACCATTTCCATGACAGTAATTTAATTTCTTCAAACCAAGTCTTCGTCAATCCATTTTTTTCTTTGAATGTTTTTCGTTGCGGAAACAAGCACATTTTTTAAAATCATACAACGGACATCACTACAATCCGTCAATAAATTATACAAAAAACGCATAAAAATTGCTCAAGCTTGTTTTTTATTTGTAGAATAATGTGCAGCCTGTCACAGATGACATCAATTTTATTGGTGAAATTGGATGACGTCGTCCTCATGGCGACTGGATGAAAGTTGCAGAGGCATATTCATAATTGGATCACGTGATTCTCACTTAATATGAGAACAAAATTTGTCGTCATCATTGCATAATTCGCTGCTTTATACCATGGATTAAAACTTTGTGCAAAAGACGTTATTCAATGATCAATGTCAAAACTGATTTGATGGCGACATTGAGTACTATACGAACTTGATGTAGCTCTAATCATCGTTGTTTATCAACTTGAAAAGACGTCTGTAAGCTATTGACAAAAATCATGTCGATGAAAGAAAATCATATTCTTGAGGAGGTTAGCTTTGTTAAGGAGGGCTTGAATCTAACAATGAAAAAGTATATTCTTGTTAATGTTTCCATGTTTCACTACTTTACGTTTGTACTTGATAACTCCGACACCCTATTTTTTTTGGGTAACGCAGTCATCAACTTATGATCGTCTGATCTCAATCAAACAGCTAAAAAATATATTTTGATTTTCTTAAAAAGTAAAATCATCAACTTTGAATTTAAACCGTTGGATCTCAATTAGACGGACATCCAATTCATAATTTACGTTTCATTTTGGCAAAATTACACTTTTAGTCCATTAACTTAATTTCAGGTAACGTCCTTTATTTTATTTTTTTATTTCAATTTGATCATTTTTGTCCATTTTCAAATACATTTTCAAGTTTCAAATCTTATATTCTTATTCAAACATAAACGAAAATCATAGATTTAAAGACTGAAAGAGCATAAGAAAATAAAATCATGAATTTTAAGCTTAAAAATTCATATGAAAATGGATAAAAAAGACCAAATTGAAATGAAAAAAAAGATAAAAGATCAAATTATTAACTGAAATTAAGTTAAGGGACTAAAATGTAATTTTGCCTTTCATTTTCTTATATCCTCTCCAATCCAACCCATATAGACAGAAAGGCAAGAAGAGGTACCACACAGGTCTTCCCTTCCCTTCCTTGAATCCCTAATCCAACAAAAATGAGCGACTACCAGAGAGCACCGCAAGACCCATACCCTCCGCCATACGGGACTCCGTATCCGCCACCACAAGGCTACCCTATAACACAACCGCCACCGGGTTACCCATCTGCACCACCGCCACCTTCCTATGAAGGCTACCCTCCTCCACCACCACCTGGATACGCAACTTACCCACCGCAACATCCTCCTCAATATCAAAGCTATCAGGGCTATTTCAATGATGGATATCCTCCTCCACCACCTCCTCCGAATTACCATTGCCACCATGTTCAGCATCATTGTCATGATAATGATCACGGCTCCGGTTGTACTTCTTTCTTCCAAGGCTGGTATGTTTCAATTATATTTATCTTTTTTATTATCTTTTCCCCAATTTGATTTATTTTGGGGATTATTTTTGTATATTGATTTTGTTTGATATTTGATTTTGATAGCGTGTGCTTAGGTTTTTGTTTAATTGCCATGGAATGTTATTATATTTGATAGGTTAATTTCAGAGAAATAGAAGATGTGATGAGACATTTGCTAGGTTTAAGGAAATTTGGTTTGATTGATTTACATATCAATATTTGTGATTGATTGGTTATACCTACATGTTTGTGAAATTAATTTATAGGATAGAATTGTAGAGTTTATGGCTTTGGCTACCGAAATCGAGTTAACTTGATTAAAAATTGGTTTGTGTAAATTTGGGTAGAATTACATGCATTTGACTCGTATAGACTTGCATTGCATATAATTTTTAAGTTTATGGTCGATAGAATCGATCCATTAAAACGTTTGGCATGTAGGATACAAATAAATGAAACAAACAGAAAGAACAAAGCTAAATTCATACCCAACACAAAGTTTGTTAATTATAAATGCTTTACATACGATGTGAAGTCCTTGATCTCGATATAATATAGAAGGTAGCTCATCAAAAAACATTGACGGTAGCAATTGAGGAAGCGAAAAGCTAGAGCTAATAAGAAAAGACAGGGAATTCTTTTTTTGTTTGTTGGCCAGGGAAAAGTAAAGAGAAATTGAGCCAAGTAATTTTGCAGTAATTAAAACAATTTAGAGCTAACACAATTTTCTGAAATCCTAAGTAATGAATAAGAAAAATAGGATGTCAAGCTTCTAGTTTGGAGAAAGTACACCTATTATGAGGTTTAAGAGTTTAAAATTGGATAAGATATCTCGAAAACCCTTGTCGAAGATAATGATAATGATAAACTTACTCAAGAAACATGTGAAGTCAAGGATTATAATATGGAACCACGCGAAAACAGCATGTAACTAGTAGAAGATAGCACTCAATAGTGGCGATGCAAAGTGGCACCACAGGATGTGCAGTAGCGCAGCTGTTTGGTGTAGCGCCACTATTGCGGATGTGGCCGAAATAGATGCTGCTGTGCTGAGATAGTATCACACCTTACATATCTGCCATTGATAGCACTTGTAACAAAGTAAGGAACTCAAAGCAAGAGCTTACAATAAATGACAAGTACATTTTTTGTTGTTTGGTTATATGAAAATGATGAAGAATGAAGCAAAGATATCAGGAATTGAAAGCTTTAGGGCTAACACAATTTTCTCTAACCTGGAGATTGCTAAAATGCACTTTGTATGAGGTTTAGAAGTTAAAATGAGATAAGATAACCCATAAACCAATCCATAACCACACCCAAGACCAAGAGGCCCAAAAACATAGACAAAGAAAAAAAATTATTTGGGGGGATCAACGACCAACATTGATGTCATAGTCATTGACTGGTCAACACTCTGGTGGATATCAACTATTAACATGCATATAACATTCAAGTGAATGTAGCAGGATTCCACTGACCACAGTGCTTGTATTTTGGTTTGAAAGAGCTCAAACATACATTTTAACTAAACCACCAAGACAGACATGAGTTTGAGTTCTTTCAAACTGAACCCCACGTCGTTCATGTAGGAAGAAGCAATGTCCCAATAGGTGTCTAAAGAACACACAAATCGGTAATAGCATGTGGGGTCACATCCCATATTTGATTGCTGGAAGGTGCTTCTGTTTGGGAAATTTGTCAAGGGCACGAAAATTGTGGCCAGGAACAATAGTGCGGTAGCTGGATAAAAAATTAGACCCTGATATACGATCTGGTACAAAACAATAATCCAAGATTACTCCTCTGGCACAGTTTCAGAGACTATCGTTATAGTAGATGAAATCTTGATATTATAATTATGCAGACAAAATATGAAATGTTTAATCTGGTGTTGATGGTTTAATAATGGTTTATTTACAGACCTAATATAACCAAACATCATATGATAAGATAATCTTCTGTTTGTTGGAATGAGATAGAATAAAATCTCCAAATAGCAAATAATCTTGAATTTAAAATTCAAAAACTACTTCCCATTTTTACATTACTCGCCTTGGAATGGATGCCGACATGAAATGAAACATGTTAAACATATACCATTAATTGGGTAATTATTAACTTAAGCTGCCGACTCATTCCTAACTTAAGAACTGTGCGGGAAGTTCTGAATGTGTAACCATTGTTATTTTGGGAGAACAGCAGTGTATAAAGTATATGTCACCATATACTGTTAAGTGGAGCCTGCATTAGCGAGGCAAAAACAGTTTCCTAGACCACTTGAAGTAGCTTTCTAACTGCATAGGAAACAAGGTAACTTGTAGCCTTATATATAGATTAGCATAAAATAAAACTCACACTGGCTGGATCAATGTCAGCCGTTCTGTACTACTTCAGGTAAACCGTAGATATATCCCCCCACGTTCACCTCCCATCACCAAGGAATAATAACTTTTAGAGGTCCACTTCACAAATCTTTGATTGAGTAAAATTTGATAACATTAAAGTAAAACTGGGTAATATTACTTGAGATTCTCTAGATAAATACTACAAAATTTCATATAATATAAGTAAACCATAAGTAACATTACTTTAGACTACCATGTGCTACCTTTTACTATATCTCATGTTGCTCAGAATTTTATTTTTCTTGGTTTTATTAATGTCTAGTAAACCTACAGCTTCTGGGAATGCTTTGGTAGGTACCATAATTTCTACTCAAGAAATATGGGGTGCAACCCCTTCCAATAAGAGATTAAGCTCAGAACTACAAAGAAAAGAAAGAAGAATAACCTACAGACTTAGGGTCTGTTTGGTAACGCCCAAAAAAGAGCTTTTAGCTCTTAGCTTATAGCTTATAAGCTCGTTTGACAAAAAAAGCTCTGTTTGGTAACACTTTTTCACCATGAGCTTATAGCTTATTTCACGAGCTTATAAGCTATTCCAAGTAGCGTTTGAGCTTATAGCTTCTCACTTTTTCTTCCAATTTTACCCTTATTATTTCATTTAAATTCCATTTTTATCCATTACAATTTTTATAATAAGGTACGTAATAAAGACTACTATCCCTTTATTCCAATTTTTGTATATATATCAGCTGACCTTTTTTTTTTTTTTTTGAAAAAATATATACCTTCGTTTTTTTTTTTATGAAACGAAATACTATTACTCTATTAGTGTTACTTTTTTTTTTTTTTTTGAGGTAAGTGTTATTTTCTTTATTATGTTATTAGTATTACTCTATTAGTGTTATAAAGTGGAAACACTTAAATGATAATAAATATAAGATAAAATTTTAGTGAATAAAATTTAATTTAATTTATAATACATAGGATATATTAAATTAAGAAATTTAAAGTATTTTTTTAAAGAAAAATTAGTTTACAAAATTACAAATACTTAAATATTAATTGATATAATTTTTATTATGAATTAAGAATACCCTTTATGTCATTTTACATTTATCAGCTAGTTGAACCACTATTTTTACCAAACACTTCAGTTAGCTTATCAGCTAAAAGCTATCAGCTAGCTTATCAGCTAAAAGCTATTTTTACCAAGCAGAGCCTTAGTAATCTCCCTAGCCAAATGACTCCGAACCTTTTGCCTGCCCTTCTCTCCTCCTTCCCACTATTTTTAATCATTACATATTCTTCTCCTAACTAACTTGCCTTGTGACTAGTCTGTACTAAAATCACCCTATCCTCTCTCAGCGCAACCAAGTGTCTATCAATACTCACGCGAAAAGTTTCACCTTGTCCTCAAGGTGAATGATTACAATAGTGTCCACTAGGGTTCCGTAATTTGAAACGGAGGGACAAAGTAATTTGTGAAACATGAGGACTTATGCCTAGATCATATACTCCGTTGTTGGTGGTATTTTTTGGCCCAAAATTGGAATACAACTGCAGTAGGCCTTATCTCCACCAAATCCCGCTTAGGTGCCCCTTTACCATCCAAAATCAAGACAATCCCCAATTGATTAGTATCTAAGCACTTGGGTTCCATAAAGTTAGTTCTCAAGGGGGAAGAATCAAGCCACTTAAATGCACCACCAAGCATCCAATACTAATTGATGTAGGATTTGAGCACATCCATAATGCCCTGGTCTCTGTCATAGCACCGCCCGTGAGAGCCGACGTCCTGGTGGTTGGTACTCTACAACACTTTACTCAGCCTTTCCGGTCATCCCCTTCGTAGGTACTAGGTAGCGAGACACTACCTAGTAATGTCTCAAGCCGAAATAAAACAACTCCGTAGAGAAACATCAACTTTTAATTAAATAAAAATCACGTGAAATCTTTAGCTTCATTTTTATATTATTTATCCTTTTTAAAACCTTTATGAAGTATAAATTCGAGAGTATGATTTCTTTGTTCGTTTATATGTGCAGCTTGACAGCGCTTTGCTGCTGTTGTATGCTAGAGGAGTGTTTTTTATGAAGACATTGAAAGCTGTGTCTTCTTCAGTTTGGTGCACTTTGGTTGGTTATAGCTCTCTGGGTAAAATGTTGCTCAAATGTAATGTCTTGCTTGATTTGTGCGGGATATGGGTCAGTAATGTTTGGTCATTCTTGTAATTCTTGGTTTTTTACACTTGCCCTTTTTTGGGTTGTTCAAAGTTTTTGTGGTGTGGTGGTCTTTGTGAATCTACGTGTATGGACGCTTATTATCTATTGGAAACTGTAAACAACAGTTGCTGTGTGGAATTGCAACCTAAATATTTAATAAACCTTTATATCATTTATTTATTCATTTATATATTATTAAATAAAAATTGATTATTTTATATATCGATTTTATTAGAAACTTTGAATCCAAGCTACTATTCCTTTTCTCAAAAAAAAAAAAAAACTAATATTCCTTTGTAGACCAAAACTTGTTGAGTTTATATTGAAAAATCTAGACTAACATGTTTATCAAGGTTTATACTAATTCAAGCACGTTTTACCTTTATGTGATATATTTAAGTTTTTTATTCTTAATAGTAGGATAACATGTGAATCTTTCTCATGCATTTATCACACGAGTAGTGATATTTGAACAACCATTTGAGACAATTTCTTTTTTCTCTCTTTTCATTGGTCAAAAAGTTTTTGTTGTACAAATATCATTTCTTTTATCACACCTCATTGGCAGTTCTTGGCCACTGTTATGATGTGAAACTATGAACTTTCCATGGATTGATTTTAAATATTCAAAGAAATTATAGATAAAAACCACTGCAGATATGCACCAACGCAAACAAGAATAAGAAGATGCTAGGACGAACTTATAAAAGTGGATTAGAATAGAAGATGTATATGGAAAGATGAATGATCATCAATTTCATGTGAAATATATATATCAAAATGTGATCGCCACTCATTTAGAAAGTCTCTTTGAAGAGAATTTCTATACGAGCATAAAAATGGTAAACTTCAACTATCATCCAATAACTAGTTAAAATGTGGGCAAAGAACTTGTCCTTTGCATGAAGAGTGACACTTGCAAAGTTGGTCATCGAGACAACGCCTGTTTATTGTATGATGATTACTTCTATACATACCTCAAACCATCTTGTTGAATATTCAAAATTTACAGCGTAACTTCATTTGGGGTCAAGAGGAAGCTTCACTTGGTTAAGTGGGACACAATGTTGCATAATTTGCATGGTGGTTTAGCTATTTGGTGTCCACCTACTATGAATTGTGCTTGTTTAGTGAAGATGGGTTGGGAGATGAAGGAGAGGTAAATGTATAGCTTGTGGTGCAGTGTTCTGAAAGGTAAACATGGGTGTGGGATGATTGATAATGGTTCCATTATTGCTAAACCCACATTTTCCTTTATTGAAGTGATTACTTCTTGGTCGTATATCACACTTTTTGAAGAGTGGGCTATTGGTGATGGGTGCTCGGTCAAGGCTTGTAATGACAAGTGGTTGGGAGATCCAACTTGCGTAGCTGATAGCATAGAGAAAATTTATCACGGCACGATCCATTGTAAAGTGCCTGATTTGGTTTGATATTGATGGTAATTGGAAGGTGATCACTTTGTTGAACTTGTTACTGTCGGCTCTGGTTGAGAGGCTGATATTGATGGTAGTGATGATTGTGTGGATGTTAGAGCATGGTCGGGAAATAGGCTTGGTAATTTTTACGTCTCGAATGCCTACAATATGCTTCGAGGTCATCATTTGAGCTCTTCGAACCTGAGTTGGAAGTGTGTGTGAGAGCTAGATGTCCCGGAAAGAATCAAGTTTTGTTTGACAGTTGATGTATGGAAGGCTCCTACAATTACAAACAAGTTGTGCAGCAGGTAATCATGGAACAAGTTCTAGCGATCAATGTGTGGGAGTGGAGGAGACCATGTTACATGTCCTTTGAGATTGTAGAGTGGCAAGTTTTGATTGGAATCATTTGGTTCCTCTTCATGGTAGGTTGGATTTCTACTCAGGTTACTTTATGAGTGGATTATCAAGAACATTGGTGCTAATGTGTACTTGGACGGAGGGCTTGCATAGCGTGTTGTCTGGGTTACTACGTGTTATCACCTTTATGATATGGAGGAATAAAGGTAAATTTGAACTTGATTTTGCTAGGTCAGTATTCCCTTACCGTAGCATTTTGCTGTGTGTGGAAGCTACATGAACTCATGAAGGATAAGGCAAGTACTGGTTTGATGTAAAATCCTCGTGTAAAAGTTCAAGTGAGGTGACAGTCACCAGAGGGCAGGATTTGCATAAACACCGATGGTTCTTCACACGGATAGAGCAGAGTTGCTGGTTGTGGAAGTGTGATGAAATGAATATGGGAAATAGTTGGGAGGTTTCACTAAAACTATCGGTTCAGCGGATGCTTATACAGCTCGGGCTAAAAGTTACGCTATTGTGGAATTGCATATGATTTGTTGGTGGTGGTTAAAAGTCTCGGAGGGGGAGATACTGGAAGCATGAATGGTAGGAGTCTGTCTGATTAGAAAGATTCAGCGTCTGCTTCAAGAGGATTGGCAAGTTAGAATTCGTCACATTTACAAAGAGTCAAACAGGGTATCTGATACCTTGGAATGCACTTTGGATGGGATTATCTTCATGGATAATCCTACTTTTCAGATTGAACAGCTGTGTATTGTTGATGCTATTGGTGTCTCTACTCCTCGTGTTATTTCCGCATAGTTAAAACCCAATACAATAACAAATTTCCTTTTGTTTTTCTTGGAGTCTATTAGCTTTGCTTCTTGTAACCACTCTCGAGTTGTCCTAGAACATCTTGGAAGTTATCACAACAACATTAAGTTAACTTAGCACCCATATTAACTACTCAAGAAAGAAATTTTTGATTACTTTATGTGGTCCAACAATCATACTTAATGTACGAAAAGTTAGCTCAATTATGAAACTGTCCATACTTTTACAGAGTTTATGTTTGGTATTCCCAAAATATAGTCGCCTCGGATGAAGTTGTATACGATGAATACACACAGAATCACTCAATAAAACGGGCATATTTCGCACATCCACACAATTGTTTGTAAAGGTGGATTCTTAAGCATTCACTCAGAAGACTTGACTACCGGTTTTGCAAAAGCAACTGAGTTAGTGCTTCATATGCTTCAGCTCAACAAACAAGATGAACAGAGAAGATAGAATAGCATTAGAGAGCACTTGCATCATCATAGGTAAAAACAACGCATTAACATATTAAAGAAGTGAAATGGCGTCTAATATTTATGTATAATAAAAACTAGCAAAGTGCAAGAATACAACAAAGTACAAACCACTAAATATCCGGAGGGGACTAAAATTGCTTTAATCAGTCAGCCTAAACAAAGTACAAACAGCTTAATAAATAAGAAAAAATTAAATAAAACTGAACCTAAAATGCACCTACAGAGTCCATACATAGTCTGGTGCATCCTCCCTTTTCCCAGCCACTGTACGATACAAATACATCTTCTCGACTCTCTGCCCATCTTCCACGTAACAATCTGCCTGTTCACTTTCACTGAAAATCTCCACATTCAACCTCGGCATCTTCTTTGCCAGTGTCTTGCATGCTTCTACAGTCACCTCGCACGACGACATCCAAAGGGATCGCATTGTTTCATACTTCCCTATGTCTGTTAGAAGCGCCGTGTCTCCGAAAGGACAGTCTCTAATCTCAAGCTTGCGAATCTTTTTGCATCCGTTCAATACATAGAGCATTCCCTTGTCACTCTCGCCAGCAAATGCAATAGATAACATTTCAAGCTGCTCAGCATACATACCAATGTAAAGGAAAACCTGGTCGGTCAACTGACCTGAGAGTGATAGCCGCCTCAGTCGCTTGCATGACTGCACAATCGCCCCAAAACCTTCATCTAGTGGCTGCATTGTGTCAGGGTCAGGTTTTGTTGCATCCAGGATGCATAACCTAAATCGGATAAAATTTGGGCAGTTTTTGGCCACTGCTATGAGAGCAGCATTGGTCATCTGGTGACAGAAGTAGAGTAATGAGTGAAGCTTAGGACATCCCATTGATATCGCTACAAGTCCTTTTTCGGTAACAGCTGCTTGGTTTCCAAATGGAGCTGATGGGAAAACTCTTAATTCTTGCAATTCTTTACATGTGCTAGCTACAACACCTAGTCCCAAGTCTCCAATGCGATCCATTATCTGCAACATTAATTACTGTTGTCAATAATACTCTTGAGAATTTACTGGAGAGAAAGCAATAAGTGGATTGAAACAATAAATTGTTAAGATTATTGCAAGATAAAAACAATAATTTCATCAAATCAAGGGTTACAAATTCATGTTTACTTGGAATGTTTAAATAACCTAGAACAAGTAAAACAAGTAAACGACAGCTAAAAATGAATGGATGCTGTAACAAGTAAAAGGAAAAGACTTTAAGCTTGATATAGTTACCCATAAGCGCTGTAGTTTCCCACAGTGGCGGATAAGTTTTATGAGCTCAATGCCCAGAATGCCTGCGGCATAGCTCAAGTTCAAGGATGTTAAGTTCTGGCAAATTGGATAAATAGCTGCAAGGCTAAAAGGAGCCACTTCCAAAAACCCTGACAAACTGGTTATTGACTTGCACTTGAGAATGGTGGCCTTAAACATAGCATAGGCATCTGAATTGAGATCATGGAAAAATGATCCAATTCCTAAATCCATTAGTTGAGGTGCTCGCGTTAGTATCCTTTGCAGTGCATCGACAGGCACAGATCTGTTTAACCTTAGACTCTTAAGGTTAGGAGATCTTGACACAAGTCTCTCAAGTGCTCCCAAATTAATATCTCCTTTAAGGCAAGCGAAATTAAGAGAGACAAGTGAGGTGCAACTCTCTGGAAAGCAACTTAGCCACTGTCCTTTGTGATCTTCAACTTCATTCTCTTGCAGGTCTAGCTCCCTAAGAGACCTACATTTGAACAAAAGCAGAAGCCATATGGGAAGTCAAGAACACAATCTTAACATGCTACATGAAACTCTCAATCAGCAAAACAAAACATTTCTCAACACAGTTATACCTGACCCCACATATATCACATACAAACAAGATAATCCTGAGGAACACATTTTTACAACCAAAACCGCAAGTCATAAATCATTCACAGCATAATAATAATAAATTGAAGAATTATCACAAAACATCAAAGATACTCCCTCTGAAATGTAATATAAGCAAAAAAGTAGTACATGTATTAGGTCTTAAAAATAGTACTTTTTTCATTTCATTCTAAATGGAGAACACTACAAATGCCCACAAAACTAGACATAGGGTAAAAGTTAAGTTCAAAGTCATCCCAACCCATTTTGCTGAACGAATTGTACTTGTATTCTCTAACTGGGCGTCACAGAAATCACAAGCAAACAAATATCCATCAAAAAATAGAAATTCTGATAGTACAAGAAGATAAAAACAACATTAATCAGAATTTAACTGCAATATACTACTTTGAACCGTACAGCTATCATAAAAATAAAACTATCAAATCAAAATTGTACGGATAGATTACAAAGTCAATAAAACCAAAAACAAATTCTTAAACATACTTAACATCAAAATAGTCATAATTAGTAACACTAACAACACAAAATTTATCATTTCTCACCTGCAATTAGCAGCAACAGCAGCAAGGCCATCAGTGGTGAACCCTTCACAGCTAACAAGAACTAAAGACTTAAAATTCACAAAAGAACGAGAAAGTAGCTCAAGGCTCTCATCTGACACAACCATCCTCTTCAACCTAAGTTCCTCCAAACCAACCTTATTCTTAGCAAGTGCTTCAATCCATGGATAAACAAAACCACCCCAACCATGAGGAACCAAACTAAAATCAGCAAAATGAGGTTTTCCCTTCAAAGTTAAAGATTTCAGATCAGGAAACCTCTCCACCAACCTCTCAGGACTAATAGAGTAACAGTTTCCTATGAACACCCTTTGTCTTGTAAATCTCTCTATTCTATACCAACTTTTGCATACCAAAGACAAAGAGTTTCTGTCACTATGTGAAACCACATAGTCAAAAACATGTTCTATTACCTCGTCTGGAAAATAATTCATGTTTTTTTCTCTCTCACTCGCTCAAGAGATCCAAATTTCACAACTTTTGTGGAAAATTTTCATTCTCTCTCAACAATAAAAACAAAGATAGAAAACACGTGGAATTACCCAAGATCTAAACAAACACAGAGATACCCTTATGAAATTAAAGTGGAAAAAACGGATCTTTACTCAAATCTAGAACATGATGAAAGATCTAGAAGAACAAAAGGTGAAAATAATTTAAAGGGTACTAATAAAAATTGTAAAAATTACATTTTTCAGCGTGGATCTGCATGTTAGTTACAAAATTAACGCAAAATTTCTCGAGAAAATACAGTTGCAGATGAAAAAAAATTAAAAATTGTGATGATGAAATTGGATTCTGAAAGAAGCAAATTTGAATTTAGATAGAATATAGATCTAAGAAAATCTAAGCCTTTGCAGAAACAATAATTAACATTATTAGAACACAACCCAGAAGAAGAGATGAGTTGAGAAAGTGAGAGAAAGAAGAAAAGCACTTGCTTTTTAGAGAGAGAGAGAGAGATGCGAAAATGGTGGAGTGAAGAATTATTTAACTAACCATGGTTAAGGGTTATAGAATAGAACTAGGTTAAAAGAAAGAATGATAGAGAGATGAATCGAACGGTGGAGGTTGATTATAATGATGGGATATAGAGAGAATCTTGACCGTTGAGTGGATGAACATGCATGTGTCTTTGTCACTGCTTTCGAAGTGAGCCACCCCTCTGCCAAAAGTATAGCACTCTGTTGCGAAAAGAGAGTTTTCAAAGAGAGAGATGAGGAAAAATTATAGCTACAGACAAATAGAAAACGATTGTTGGATTATACAATTATTTTCTTATTACTTCAAAATATTTTTATGTTGAATTTAATACTATATACTGTGAGTTAGGATATTTATATTTTCCTTTTCCATTGTTATAGTTTTGATTTATTCAATAATTGGACATCAACCAATATAATATAATAGACAAAATGAAAAGAAAAAACGGGTAAAAGATGGAGAAGATTGGCTAGAGTTAGAGCTGTTAAAAATAGGTCGGGGTTAATGGTCATTAGCTCGCATTTTGAGCTTAAAATGCACTTGCTTTTTTTTTTCTAACCCATTTGGTCAATATAAAAATCGTGTCGGTCCGAGCTAGTCCATCGGACTTCAGGTTAACCTACTATCAATATTTTTATTTGATTTTTGTTATAAAAAAAAATATTATTTTTTAAAAAATTATCAACTAATTTAATATCTATTAATTAAAATAGATTAATTTAGCTCAAAAAAGACAAAATATCTAAATATCGTGAATGATATAAGACTTATTTATTTAAGGCAAAATTACACAATTAGTCCTTTAACTTTATTTTAGGTAACATTTTCGTCCTTTATCTTTTTTTTGTCACGATTTAGTCCTTTATGTTATAAAATGACAATATCTTATCATTTTTTATGAGATTTTTTTCAAAGAAATTTGATTTTCTAGGTTTGTATGATGAAGATTTACGTTTGCCTATGAGTTTGATGATTTTTTTTTGGAGTTTTTGATTATTCTTTTCATAAAAAAGGATAACTATGTTGTTATTTTATAACATAAAGGACTAAATCGTGACAAAAGAAAGATAAAGGACAAAAGTGTTACCTAAAATAAAGTTAAGGGACTAATTGTGTAATTTTACCTTTATTTAATATACACGTTTTGTTTGAAGAGTCATGGTGATTCGAGGAGGACCACCAAACCAGAGCAATATGTAGGAACTCTTGAAGAAAATGGAGAAATCATATCATTAACTAATTTACCTTAGACAAGTTATGAGGTCAAAATTTCTCTAGGGGTTTAGGTATGGAGTGTAACACCAATTTTTAAATACGTTGTTTTGAACCCTTTTTGTGTCAGTTGTACTAATTGTAGGATGTTTCAAAACTTGTACATTAATATAAGATAGTTGGAATAAATAAATATATTATTATAAACATAAATCAATTTTTTTTCCCTTATTATAATATTGTAAGAGTCTCATAATTTAGATCCGCAATTCAAAATTATCTATTGATAGCAACCCGTTACCTCTCTCAAAAAAAAAAAAAAAAAACAACCCGTTACGTGAAAGGTAAAAAAATTATAACAACATACCGACAAATTGTATATATAGAGTAATAAGTTTTCATTTGATTAAGTAATAATTACATTATTTTTAACAAAAAGTTGCATGTTTTGGCTGCTCAACCAATATCTTGAGGGTACTCTTTAGCATTCTACACAGAGTAATGCGAGCAATACTATATCTAGCAATACTATATCTTGAACAATCTCTCTGATAATCACTCTCTTATTGATTTAAATCATTGTGTGTATACACTTTGAAAATTGAATAAAACAGAGTGGTGGAACATACATTAATTTCATCCAATAAAATAGTAAGTGCTAGAGAGTGTTGAAAAGTGAATTTTACTAGCATTCTCTGTATGTATAATAGCAGGCAAGAGCAACGAAAAATGATTTTTACAACAACACTGTTACATAAGAGAAGCAACACAATTATTATAGGTAAAAAAAAAATTAAGAGAAATAATAAGGACAAGTTAGTATTTTAACAAAAGAAAATAGGATAATTTTGTCCATATACTAAATGATTTTTTTATCATCCCTCAATTCCCTTCCAAAAAATTCCAATTTGGAGGGGAGTAAAAAATGATGCTAAGAGGAATCTAATTCCCCCTCCCTCATAACAATTGAATCAAACACAGAAAATTAAAATGCTCCCTCTCGTTTCCTCCTTTCCAAAACACCCAAACCAAACAGTTAAGCTACAAAGAGGTTTATTAGAGAATATGATGGGTGAGGGTTTAGGTATCTTATATGATCTCTAGGTTACAAGACCACTAAATTGTGTTTCTTTTGAAGGAACTAAATTGTGTTTTTGTATACTGTTTTGCAGAAGGCAAATTAGAATAATTTATATGTGTTCGACCATCTCTAATAATGTGTCAATAATTTAAATATTATTGTTATTATGGTGTTTGCATGTGTGTTAATGTTAATTCCTGGATGTTTCTATAAAGTTGTAATTTGATGCTTTTAATGTATGAAATTTGTGTTATATATGTTATATGTCGTGAATAAGTCGGATATTAATTATATCATTGACGTTTCGGTTTACATTTATATTATTAACCATGTACAATGTAACAAACTATTAAGGGTTGCATTCTCTGAGATTTAATGATATTTCAAAATTGTACTCTTGTACTTGCATCGTTGTTGTTACAAGCACCGATATGACACACCGCATGACCACCACTATCAGAAAAACTTTCGATGTAAGAAGTCGGTCAAACTCTTGTCGAATAGTCATATATGATACCATTGTTGGTCACGAGTGAAGCTCGGAGGTCATTCACGTTAGACCATAAACAGCTACACAAGTGACTTGAACTTCACATCTTAACCCAAAATATAAGGTTTTGGATGGAGATGTGACGTCTCGCTTTTTTGCGGCTGTAGAGCATTGCAACGTTGTTGCTTTCGACGCTCCCAGCCGAGACCACCAAACAAGTGGTATCAGGGCTCGATTTGACTTTACGGGGAACGAGATAGAATTCTTAGGTTGGATTAAGGACGCATAGAGTTTCACACTTAAAGGAGAATGATGTAATATGTCAAGCGTGAGTTAAAGTCTCACATTAGATAAAAGAGTTGAGGTTGAACAACATATGGTGAGAGCTCATCGTAAATTCAATGTCTTAAGATTTTAAATGAAGAGGTTATATACAATTCACTAATGGTTTCTCGTAGTCCAATATGATGGGTCAACCTAAAAAGACTCTTCCTCATGGTCCAACAACTATAATTATTATTGCATGATCAGAGTTATTTAATCATAAAAAAAAGTCTTTGAAACTAAAGACTTTATGTTATTATTTTTCTCATATAGTATTTATTTGCAAAGAAAGGAAAATGAGTTTCTTTCAAATAAATAAAAAGGAAAATGATGTGATCTTTTTTAAGTGGATATGTCTCTTTTTACACGAAGCAAAATGTTCTCCTCTTTGCTAAGATGAATTCCTCTAAAGAAAGAATCGAGTGAAAATAATATTATTTCAATCAAGTAGTCAAATTAACCTTCTAAAATTGACATCAAACATAAAATTTGAGATGAAACATTCTTTAAAGTTTAAAAGCAACACAACCGGACTAACTCAAGTGGATTGTGAAAATAAATATCTTATGTGACCGCTTTGAAATAATAATTTAAAGATAAATATTAAATTGGTAAAAAAATAAAATTGATTTCGATTAAAAACTATTTTTGCAAACTTTAAAATCATTATTTTTTACTGGAACTTTCAAAATATTGTAAACTTTTTTTTTTAAGGAAAATATCATAAACTTGTTAAGTTCTTTTTCGAATGATTAAGTAATTGGTAGAAAAAATTAATAAGGACGCGTTTATATATATATATATATATATATATATATATATATATATGTGTGTGTGTGTGTGTGTGTGTGTGTGTGTGTGTGTGTGTGTATGTATGTATATATATAATGTCATATTTTTCTTTTAGGGGATATATAATGACATCTTTTTCTTTTGGTACAAATAATGACATTTTTAATAGCAAAAATAAGGACATGTATGATGTTGTTTATGTTGACAATGACAAAATCTATATACTCATCAATTGCTAGTTGGTTTTTGCATGAATGCCAAGTAGTAAATGACAATAATAAATGCTAGTTACAGATCAATAAATATGTTAACACTGCTCTACTACACATGATTTCTTGTTCCTATGTAGTATTTGCCTATTAGGTCAAAAAAAATATGTTTTCATCTATAGGATCCTTTGATTATTCAATGTGTTATGGTGCAACATACCCATTGTAACATGTTCACGTAATTAGTTACATCACTGGTTGAATTCTCAATACAAGTCCATGATATGATAGAGACCATATAGAACCACACCACAGAGGATGTATGAGGAGAGAGAGTGTGCATTTGTTCGTTTGTGATTGGCCAATCCATAGAAAACGAATTGTTATAAAATAATACGGCAATGATAGTAGGAAAATAAAGAGGGCAATGCCAAAAAATGGGAATGCTTGATGAGGAGGGTTAGGGAGTGTTTGTTTCTCGAGAAAAAAGCAATGTGGAATATTTTCACTTCATGTTTTTTCTTATCAAATGATGATTACACTATGTTTAGGGCTTAATGAGTTAAAGGTGCTAGCCTTGACATAGGTCACATATTCCACACATTTAGTTTAGAGATAGTTGAATAAAGATATGACGATTTTGAAGTTAAACTGAATTAAATTTTAGAGATTCAAGGGGTCAAAATTGCCTCCGATATGTTTTACACATTTCTCAACATAGATTAGTTATCGTTAAATGTTGAGAGTATAATAAGAAAAAATGGAAATGTTAACTTGTACTCTTATGACACATGTTAAGGATAACTAAAATAGAAACTATGCATTGAAAATTGTGTGTATTTATTTCACAACAAGTTGAAAATTAATTTTTCAGAATAAATGTTTGCTATTAATAGAATTCTTAACACGTGCTCTAAGAGCACCCTAAGAAAAATAGCATTTAATATTTTATTAGTATTATAAAATGATTTATAATTTAAAATAATTTTTTCTCCAAAACAATTTATGATTTGAGACGAAGGGAGTATTATATATTAGAAGTCATGTACTTAATTTTTTTTACTCAATGTATTGTACATGTAGAGGGAGCAAGGGTGGTTTGGTTTATTAAAAAATAATAATCATACTATATATTGAAAATTACATAAAAATGGAAAGCAAACGTAGCAAAATGTGTCTCTAACTCTTTCTAGATTACAAAATTAATCCTTTTAAAATAACTTTTATGGACGTGAGAGACACAGCAATGTTATACATAAGTTTTTAAACTTTTTGCAGAATATCAACAACCTTAAGTGTTAAGTAGTTAAAAATGTCAAATCAAATAGTAAAAAACACGTTGATTGTAAGAATACTCTGTCATGTTTGATCACTTTGTTTCAAGCGGCTTTGAAGGTTATTCTCACAGTAAAAATCTCGATCCTCAATCTAACATGTGAGAAACTTCAATAAAATCCATACATACAAATTTCCCTTACCCATGCTTAGATATTACACCAAAACATCAACTAATTGAAGAACTCATACAAAATTTTCTGAAATTTTAAAAATTATCTTATTGACAGAAAATTCCATTTTTAATTAAACACATGTGGCTGGATCCTTAATTTATTTGTAACCTATATATGGTCAGTACCTCCCACGTCAAACCTCTTATTACCCCCTCTTTGTTCACGTTAATTTTTGTTTTTGTAATGTTCAATTGGGTGCGCCACTAATCTCTATCATTTGCTAAAGTTTTTTTCAAAGTCATGAAGGTATGAGTATAATTAATTAATCATTCCTCGATTAAGCAAATCTGTACTTGTAACAATTCTTTTATCGTTTGTGTGTATAATCATGGACCAAAACAATATTGTCCAAATGTATAATTGCTGCTCTCCCTTTTCAATTCAATCTCAATGCGACGTCAAATTATGCTTCATTATTATGGTTCAAGCAAGCCAAATGTCCCGCTTTCCTACTAGGCTATCTTAGTTTAATAATTAATTATTCGATAATCAATAGTTTAATATTCCGTTTAATGTAGATTGGTTTGGGGAGGTATTGAATTGAGACTTTGAAGTATGCTCTTTCTTAAAATCTTAATATTGAATATGTGGTATAGTTTATCAAAATTGCATTGTTCTAACTTTGACAAATATATGTACAGAGAAAGACGCATACTAACATATTTGTCTATATGTTTTACTGTTGAGTTTAATTGTATATAAAAAGATATATCCATTTTAGTATGGAAATTACTTGTGTCTTTTATCCATCCCTCCTCTCATCCTTATCTATAAGCATTCTTATGTATTATATTCATTAATCTTTTATTAGGATAACTTAAGTAAAATATAGAATATCTCTTTAATAATGAACACATTGAAAATCAAAATTTGTCAACATAGTTCAAACCCCATGTTTTTGTGTTTTCAAAACCTTGTATAGCTTGCTAAACCAACGCCCGTTTGTTACCTTACATTTTTCTAAGATAAGATTTTACTTTTAATCTTATAATAAAGTTTTTATTTACTTTTAGTTCTCGTTACTTTATTTATTTTGGTATATAAGCAAAGTGAAAATATCGCTTAAACTCATACACATAACGACAATGTGTCTCCTCAAGTTCAAATTTGAATAAAGATATTCAACATAGCAAAATTGATATCATCAATTGAACTAGCCTTACAATCTGCTTTATTTTATTGTGAACTTACATATTCGAACATTAAAATGATACATCAATCAAAAATAAAATTTGACCTAATGATATTTGAATAGAATGGTAAAAGATTTTTTTTCAACTTAACTAAATGCTTTCGAGTGAGATCTTTGTCATTGATTAAAGTTCTGCTCTACTTGAGAAATCAATCTTTACAATTGCGTGCATAAACAATTTTTAAGTAAGGCACATTTTAATAATATAAAAAAAAATCAAAGACACGTTTTCATTTTATCTTAGATATTTGTTTGGAAATTATGTTGTAGTTGTCACAATCAAAATGCAGGAATTAAGATTGACTCTCTGGATGGAATCCAAAAACATTGAGAAAATCCAAAGCATACTACAAATGCAAGTCTGCATGCAGATCCGTGCATGAAAGATGACTACTCTCTATTATTTTCCTGGCAATATGTCTCTTTGGACTTGAGGTTGAGGCAGTTAGTTATATATGAATATGATTATATTTTATTATTTAATTAATTAATTGGCAGGTCAAAGATTCTATTCCAAATCATTTAAATTCACCACATTGGAAGAAGACGAATGGTCACCGCAAAATGCAAGCTCAGACATTCCCAAAAGGCTCGTAAATCTGCTTCTAAAATGATTACTCCCAAATTAACCATGACCAAACAATGAAGTGACTACGGGTTTATGCATTATGCAACACTGACGCACATGACATGAAGGATAAACTTTTCTTCTTCTCAATTGTGTCAAAATAAATTAATTTCTCACGCTTGGAAGTAATATTTTTTCCATGCGCATCAGATACAAAAATATAGACACTTCTTTCGATCGAAGTTCAATCTTTGATTGATCACGTTGTAAAGGTCTAACTCTTTTTGCAAAACCTGCTAACTCTACTAATAGTTTTTTAGATCTTATTATTATATGATACGATAATAACGTAAACAATTTAATCATCAAGATTCAATTATTATATGAAATTAGTGCACACTTGCTTGGAAACCATGTTTATCAAATTCGCCGAGATTTGGGACAAAGTCTTCCTTTGCCTTTCACATGCTCCGAACTTAGGGTTTTCGATGGGGCAAACCACTAATGAGCAGAGTAGTCAGAGTGACGGCAAAGGGACCTAGCCTCTCTATTTATAATCGTGCAACCCTAGGTACCACCCATCATGAGCCTTGTGTTTGGGCATACACCATGTTTCTACACAAATCAGATTAAGTGCCCAAAAATTCATTATCTATTGATCACTTTTATTAAAACTTAAACATCATCAAATGGATCACAACATCAGTCCGTTGATATTAAAACAAAAATTAACAATTGATTGCAGCACACGAAATATTAGAAGAAATTCTAACAAATAATTCATTTAAATTAACAACAATAAATTGCTCTGATTGATTTCATAAAAAAAAAACATTCTAGACTTCTTAAATAAATGTTCAATGTTCGATCTATATAATTTTTATGTATGGAGAAAACCCTAAAAAAACCATTCAAATTAAAGTTAAATGTAGCAGCCTCTATTTTCCACTAACAATCATTTTTATATTTCTCTTGTCAAAAAAAAAAAAAAAACCATTTTTATATTTCTATATCTTTAAATTTATAAAAGATGGAAAATATTTATGTTCTATAATAAGTCAATCGCAATGAAATTTTTTTAATTTGGAAAGAGTGAGCGAGTGTGTTTTAACCTTAATTTTTAAGCACATTGGACTATGGTTTCCTCCTACATTCCCATTAATCCTCTGATTCTTAAGAAAAATATACTACTATGCATTCTAAAAATTTATTCCACTCTTAATTTCATTACATCTAAACCCTTAAATTATTACTACGATGATAGATCAAATAGTATATCATTGACGGTATACGAGTGAGACTTAGTGCTTGTTTGGTCAAGCGTTTTCACGCCCCAAACCACGTTTTGAAGGCAAAACACCGTTTCAATTATTTTTTTTTATGTTTGGATGTTTTGCAAAATCAAATCCCAAGAAAGTGATTTTGGTCCCAAACGTGGGTTTTTCAGAAGCCACAAATTGAAGCTTCCACGGCAATTCAACAATCACGTTTCACTTTAAAAGGATGATTTACCAAACTACCCATATTCACACAAACAACACAACTGCTTCTTCTTCACATCACCCAGATTTCAGCCAGTTGCATGTTCCCCTTTCTCTATGAAACACACAGCCATACAAATCTCTCTTTACCTTGGTAAGTTTGAGGCCATCACACAAGCTTTGAGTGATGAAAAAATGGGAAAAGAATATTAGAGATATGGGAGGAGGAGAAATGGCAGAAGGGTATTGAGAGATCGGGAAGCAAATCAAAATGGTAGAAATCAAAGAGACATACAAGAAATTGAAAGATCTATGTCAATGGGTATCCAATTGGTATGAAATTGAAGGATTTGCATAAATGGGGATCCAATTGGTATGAGAGAGTTTCTTGAAAGTGTTTTTCTTTTTCTTTTGAGGGTGAACGTGTTGTTTTCTTTCTGTTCCTTATTGAAGTTAAAAATTTATTTGTTATTTATAAATATAAAGGGAATTTCTATAGTACACTCACAATTTTGAGTGTACCGGTACTCTTGTTTCACAAAATATATAAATTAACGATCACTTTAATGAAATAAAAAGGTATTTGTCAATATTTATATTTTAGAAAACATTATTTCATAAAAAAAAAACCATCATTTCATTGTTCATAAGGATCATATTAAAAAATTTACATTTTGTCATAAAAAATAATCAATATTCATTGTTACGAGTAATAAAAATTCTTAAAAATTAAATTTTATTTCGTCGAAGCTTTTGGTAAATAAAATTTAATTATCTTAGTTGTCAATGATAGAAAATAATTATTTTTCTTCTAAAAAACAACTCATTTATTATTAATTTTACGACTTGGTGTACCGATACATCCAAATTTATTGGGTGTACAATAGAATTTGCCAAATATAAATACTTTTTTTTTTGACAAAAATAAATATAAATACATTAAAAGTCCATTTTGGTTGTTAAAAAAAAAACCCATTTTGGTAATTAGACACCCAAAATCAATTTTAATCCAATCTATCCAAACAACATCAATTCATATGAATTACTTTTAAATGAGTGCATCCAAACATAAATCAATTTACATCTAACTCACTTTTAATCAAAATCAATTCTCTTAAAATTAATTCTATCAAAATCAATTCTCGCCACCGTCATACCAAACATACACTTAATTGTCCCCTAAAACCATCCAAATGTAATGCAAAACATTTTGTTTTTTAGTTTGTTTTGAAAAGGTCAAACATTTCAACTCTTTAACACTGTATGATATGATAGTCACAATTACCCATCTTTTTTCTACCCCTCCTATTTGCTTTATATCTTATCCATGTTTGGACTACTGGGCAATAAGCTTCATTCTGCCAATCACACAACAATAATCCTGTTTTTGAATCCTATTCATTGTTAATTGAGGTATATCATTTTTTTTGTTGTTGAAGAAAATGAGGTATATCTTATTGACTCTATTACTATATATTAAAGCCTATATATTAAAATGGCTAAAATGTGACCCAGAAAGTCCCTTTCCATTTGATAATGAGAGTTCAAAATGTACCAAGTCATCCACATTACTTTTGTATTTTCTTATGGGAAAAAGTTGTATAAAGTGTATTTAGAAGCTGGCAATTTTGTCTTTAACTTGCACAATTCAACAACGGATACGTAGGAACGTGACTTTTATATACTGTCGTATCACACTAATTATGCATCAAATAATCACACTAATTATGCATCAAATAACCAGTTAGAGGATTTCAATCTGCAGTTAATTGGGATAGTTAGGCCAAAATATTTTAGAATCTAAGAATAGTTGTAGTTCCACTTACAAATATTGTTAGTAGAAAAAGATTTTAGAAATTCTTGAAAAAAAAGAAGAAGAAGAAATTAATTGGAAAAAGAAATCCAAAGTGCATGAAAAAGAAAAGGCGAAGGTCTTGATCGTTTTCATTTACATATTGCGCCCTCAATGATTGAGAAGAATTGTAGCCATGTGAAGTGCATGAAGACTAATTTTGAGGTACGAGTCACTTTGGTCTATGAACATATAACAAGTAGTTACAATAGTCGTTTAATATATTAAAATTTTAAAATAGCAGTTGATTGTGCAATTCGTTAATCAAAAAAGTATCTGACATTGAAATTGTCCATCAACGCTGACATTCATTTTATTCATACATGGACTTATATGACACTAATTAAGTATTTATAATGACTAATATGATAATAAGTAAGTATATTGGGGGACTAATATGTCAATATTAATTAGACATTTTAACGTAAGAGACTATTTTGATTTTTGACTAACATCGTATGCAATTAAGAATTATTTTGAAATTTGGATACATTGAAAAACTATATAACTACTCGTTACACATTCAAATACCAAAATGACTATCACCCGACTAATTTTTGTTATTGATTATTTTCTCTTAGATTAATTCTTTTTTTCGTGTAAATATCACCTTGAAGAAAAGTAATTATTATTTAAAGAAATTAAAACTAATTTTTTGTACTACAATTGATTTATAAAACTATTTTAATTAATTTCATTTGATTTAATATGAAACTATATAGATAAATAAAAAAGTGTATCATAAAAGAGAGTACGTAGCTTACGTATATAGTGATCTTATTCTCAATAATTGAACTGATAAGTCTCTCTCGATCGTATATGGTACTTGATGTAGCAGCAAACCTGACTGATTGTTGATTGAATACACACGAAGATGATCAAATCAAATATCGTAAATTGCTAATTAAGCAAAAGGATGACGAAGTATTATGTATGCACCTCAAAATAACCACACCAAAAGCATTTATATTATTTTTTTTTGTTACCGAATCAAGCAAAAAGAAAAGGAAATTGTATTTAATTATTCAAGGGAAATTGTAATTTTACATCAAATGTTAGATTCAGTGGGTACCATTTAATTACGTATTTTTGAAATGCACGTAAATTTTAGAAGATCAAGATAAATAAACTACAATACTATATCATACAATTTCTCTATTTTTAATTTTCAAAAAATATAATGATAGCACATGAACGTTTTTTTGGTCAGTTCAGGTCTCACATCACATCTGAGAATATGAAATCAAGTTAAGTCTATATGTTAAGTCTAACTAGTTAATTTTTTTGGCTAAAATATGATTTTAGTCCCTGCAAATATGCTTCGTTTTGGTTTTAATCTTTGTAATTTTTTTTTTTTTGTCTTTGGTCCTTCTAAAAATTTTTGTTTTTGAAAATAGTCCTTGAAAAACAAAATATTTTGCAGGGACCAAAAACTACAAAATGGGTTCAATCATCATGTGCCATATATGCAAATCATCACAAAAATGGGGTACTATTTTCAGAAACAAAAAATTTTGCAAGGACCAAAAATATTTTTTTTTTTTACAGGGACTAAAACCAAAACGAGGCATATTTGCAGAGACTAAAACCATATTTTAGTCTAATTTTTTTTTTTGGATGATACACCTGCCATACTTGAACACTAAATCAGTTATACTAAGTCTACACTCTTCAGATTAGACTGATGCGAAAATTCATCAAAGTATTAAAACCAAAATGCATATTAGCATGCTGACTCAATTCACCTATAAAAAAGTTTGAAATAATTGAATTAGACCAGAGGGAAAGTGTTGGATGAAACTCTACATTAGAAACTGGTTAAAGGTTTATCTGATTTTACGGTAACAAAAAATAATGTTAAATTAATTAAATTTGTAAAGTTAATTTTACTTAAATTGAATTATATATGAATAAAATTACATAAAAATGAATCGAGTAATAAATTTTCATGTAAAAATCATGTTTAGATCCAAAGATATAATAAATCCTAGTTTTTAGTTAAAATTAATTCTAAAGATAAAATTAATTTTACTCATAAACAACCAAACAACTCAAAATCAATTTTACACTTTTAAAAGCAATTTGATGGTCATGGTCCAATCCACTCACATTTTTTTGGACGATGAAAATGGTTGAACATAACCCATTTCGCCTACACTCTTTACGTTGGACATGTGCGAAAATCGAACATTTTAAAACCTACGTGTACTACGAAAAAATATACAATTGATAGAAATTAAAGAGTAAAAAAAGTTTTTAATTTTTTGTATTCCATAGAGACATAAAAATTAGAGAGCAATTATTTTTTAGGGTTTAATATTGGTTAGTAATTCATTTCCCCCTACTTAAGTGGACGAGTTCAGCAAATAAAAACTTAGTATTAAGAATCCTAATAGGATAATTGCTTTCTAATTCAATTTGTCTCACACTTTATTTGTCTGTTGACTAGATATATATCTCACACTTTTTCAAAGGCAAATGAAACACAAGAAGTCCCTGTTGGGAAAGTTCCCACTTATGTTGCCACCAAATTGTATCCCTCTCCAACATTCAATTTTGGTAGTAAGGATAAACCCCAAAGCCAAATCCAACAAATACAAATGGATGGTAGTTTCAATTTCAAACATTGAAAAGTAAAAAAGTTGAAGGAAATGGATGGATGGAATGAGGGAGAATATAGGACCACATAAATGATCTAGTGATGTCACCCACTTAGTCCTTGTATTGTATAATCAATCATGAAGAAAAATAAAAAGCGTGTCAAAAGCCAAACCCACCAATACCATTGCATATCTTTGTTGCTCATTTCAGCCGGTCTAAATTAAGAATTAGAGAATATTTTTGCATGCACGAATTAAGAAAAGGCAGAAAAATATAAAGCCTCATTGTTTTTTAAATATAGTATGAGAGGGATACATTTTACACATATATATATATTATCTTTAAATATATGAATAATAAGAAGCTTAATGTTGTATAAAGTACTCAAACTGATATGTACGTGTAGAGGTTTGACGTATAATAGGAAACTTAATAGTTGTATAAAGTAGCTATGAAAAATAATGTAATTTGATCTTTAAATTGCATTACTTTGTCTCTAAACAATACATTAATACGTGGAAAAGCTCCACGTACGTAAGCCTTCCAATTACGAACCTAACCACATGTAGCCCATTTGTTTTTCAGTGCTTTTTAACTTAGTGCATCATAAAGAATTCCCATTTTTCAATTACTGTACCATATTCATATTTCATGGTCAAACTATGAACAGGAAAAGAAAAAAAAGCACACAACACATAAATGGCCGGTTCTTTTCCTACCCTTAGCTTGAGTTTGAATGTACGTATCCAAAATACCACTAATTTGTGTTTCTTTTGAAATCATTCGTTTAGTATAACTTATGTCATCTAAAGGCCTAAACATCTACAATAGTTTTTTTCCCCTCAATATATTTCAAAACACGCAATGTTTCGAATTATACAATCAGAACGTGTAAAAAATGTGGTTTTGTTTTACATGTCCGGATTCTTTAATCGGAACAAATTGCTTGTTTTTGATGGATGGTGAAGGAGGAGAAATCATCAACATCTATATCCTATTTCTAGATATATATTGGTCAACACATAGGCCTAAACATATTATCCAAAACAAAACAAATCAAATTGGTTTTAAGTGGAGTTTTACCGAACTTCTCTTTAAGTAGGACGACTTCAAGAGGCACATGTTGAAACAAGCATGCAGTAAAAAGCTGATATCCATCCAACGTACCAACAAAACAAAAAAAAAAAAAAAAAAAGCTGCTAGCAAGAATAAGAAGGACCACGAAATGTACAAATAACTTATTTTAAGACGAATACTAGTTTTTTTTTTCTTTTCTAATAGAAGACCAATACTTCTAGTCTTAAACTTTTCTTCTCTTTTTTGGTAAAAGAATACTAGTCTTGTGGTAACATGTTCACGTAATATTATGTAAACGGTAAAACCAAATTTGTGTGTCAAGTTATATAGATAGATAATATTATGTAACCAAATTGATTTCCAAAAAAGTGTAAAATTATTGAATTTAATACGAAACATGTTGTATATCATCTTTCTAGCATAAATCCTCAACCCACCCCCATTTTGCTCACCAATAAATATTGATGGGTTTATGTGGGACGAGTCAAGGAGAATTGGCATTTATACCACCACAATTATACATATACCCACCGAATCACAGAAGTCAAATGTCTGAATAAAAGGTGTTTTGGGTAATTTAAACGTTTTGAGGGATGTAGGTAAAACTGTGGGTGGATAAAGTCAAAATCTCCGAGGCAGATTTGAGGATTGGACATTCCAACCCACCCAACAAAAAAGTGGGTTAAGAAACAACTCAACAGGTCCAACACATTTTGTCACTTCTTCTCATTGCATGCCTGGTAAAAGAATTACCTTGGCCAAGCATGTTCCCTCCTAGCATATGTTCCTGTGTATTCATTCGGACAGAGTTTGAGTAATTGTAAACCAGAGCAATCAAATTTTGCATACAAGTTGGAAGATACCAATTACCAACCAGCATGAAGTGTAATCATCCGTGATGAAAAAATAAGAACACATGCAAGGTGTGTCATTTGTCCTTATAGCCAAAACAATACCTGTTTTATTTAACTAGCTTGTCTAAATAGATAGATAAAAAGGGACACTGGGGCATTTCAAAACGAGTAGTGTTTGTCTCACATAAAAAATGTTATATACTGAAAACACCAACTCTTTTATGATTAGTGGGTTTCAGTCCCAGCACTACATCAACATATGGTGCAAAATAGCCAAACAAATACAATTCAGATATCAATGAAATTCCATATCTCGTGCAAAATAGCCAAGCAAATAAAATTCAGATATCAATGAAATTCCATAAAGTGGGTAAATCATCCAGGACATACGTTTTGGAGTATGAAAAGGCTTCTAGTCTTTTACATAAAAGGAGGATTATCCCAAAAAAAGTAAAGAAAATGGATAGTACACAATGGAAAACAAAAATCACTGTAAGTCACACGGAAGTTGGGTAACTTCAGCCAAAATAACCCCCTAGATGATAACATCGCCATCCTTCTTACACAAACTCAAATCTTCAGCACAGACCAGAGTCAGGAGTCCTATAATAAACAGAAACATGAGAAAGTTGAATATACTATTGCTCAGTAAGTTGTAATACTCATAGAAAGCCAAGTGCATCATATGAAGGCATGCACATAATCTCATGAGAAGTGTTAATCTTGATCATACAATCATAATATATTGACAGACTTATACTTAATAAAAATAAAACAGTGTTGATCATACATCATATTATATGATTTCTTAGTCAATATCAACTCCTCTACCTCTCACACTCTCCTAATGTGCCTCCTTTACACATGCACTACATGTTATAGCCGCTGAGTTTACTACTTAATTACACTCTTATTTTGAAAGATGTACACATTACCCTGTCTACTATTCTGTTTAAAATAATTACACGCTGCACCCAGAAAAATTACACTCTCCTCCCCTCCAAACTCCCAAACATACCCTATTAGTGTTAATGCAGCTGTTACTATTAGAGAAATCCCTCAAGTTGGTTTGTTGAAGTTACATATCTCACCACTTCAGTCTTCCAAAAAATCCATTAACAATATTAGTCCCTCAAAGTCTAAAAGGTCAAAAAATTAGTCCGTCAAAGATTAAATTTGACAACAAATTCATATTTTATTGTCAACAATTTAATCCTTAATAAGGACAAATATGATGATAATTATAACTTTGAGAAACTAATTTGGCGACAAACTTCTAAAAGACCAATTTGGTCATTTTTTGAGGTACTAAACAGATGGCCAAATTTTTCGGATGATTGATTTTGTGACGAGTTTAACTTCAGGGGATTAGCATGAAGATGTACTCTTAACATTATCAGCAACTACATTTGAACCACAATTGTTGACTCTTGAACTTCAGAATATGAAATTAAGATTTGGGCAATGTTTGAAACTTGATTTTTTTTACGAAGTACCAAAACTGAGAAGGTATCCAAAACTAGTAGTTTGTGACAGGACCTGAATAATGAATGCAAAGAAACATAAAATGCCAAGAGGTCACTCATTGTCACTTACCACCATCAATAGGTTAATTAACATTAAAATGGAGAGAATGTAACACATTTTGAACTAGCAAAAGGGAGGTGTAATTTTCTGAGATAGAGGTGAGAAGAGTGTAATTTGAGTATCCATAAGAGAAGGGTGTACAATCTGCCAACAAACAGGTGATGAAGGTTTCTTGTCACCAGAAACAATTAGAACAGCCAAAATGCAGTCAATAGCTTTATGTAAACCGCGTACTATAAACATATTTTTGCTTGGAAATAAGTAAACTGTTTTAACCCCATCCTAGAGATAAACAATTTAAATCCAACCATTGGTAGCAAGTCTAGCCCCTTTTCCGTAGCCGTCCTCCACAAAATAATGAATTTGATAGGAAATTAAGAAATACTCAAATGCAACACAAATAACTAAATACTTATGACAAAGCTATGCCACATCATATACACTTTCCTTCCCTTAAAAAATTTAATGCAGAAACCTTAAAAAATTATGTGTTTCTCTGTTTGTACTTCTGGAGGTGAGGCTTGGCATGAAAACAAGGTTAATACATTGTGACTTTCATGTCATTGGTTCTGATGGAAATAGCCTCTCAGATACGTGAGAAGGTTACAAACATCTTAACATTTCATTAACCACATAATGATGGGGTTTTATGAAGTAGGCTCTATGCTTCTTTTATCCTGCTTCTACTTTTAATTTCCAACAAGAAAAGCATCAAGCCATGCTTCTATTTTTTCCCCTGCTTCTGCTCTCACAGTAAAGAGTTTAAGTTTTGGCTCCTTTAAGGAGAAAAAAGGTGTTTTGGCAACAAAAAAAAATTAACTAACAATCTATGTTGTGAATAGCACGCTACAGCGAAATAGCGTAGCGGTGGTAGGGTTCGGCAAGGTGCTTTTGGCCTGCGAGATCTGCACTCGGTAATAGTCCTTGTTGTGGACGCTATTTGCGGCCCCAAGCCCTTATCGCGTCTGGTATTACGGTTTCGGGCAAAATTCCTCAAATATACTTTTTAAACCGTTTTTTTTTAGGGTATACATGTCAATTCGAACCCTTTTTATGTTCTTGTTCACAAACAATCGTTTTGTTCTTCTTCCAACTTCAGATCAGTTCTGTTATGTTCTTCTCTGTTAAGTTTTATAACTTAAAGTACTTCAGGTTCTTTAATTAATAAGTATGATGTTCTCTTTAATTGTGTATTTGTCTATTTTTGAGTATTTATGTTAACTTCTTAAAATGATTTTTAGTCTTTGAAATAGCGGCTATCCCACTATCCGCTATAGCATTTTAAGGGGTCGGTGCTACGCGATGCTATCTGGGATTCACAACACAGCTCATGATACAGCTAATTAGGCTCTAAGTGCTTTCTCCTTGAAACATATAATTTTGAGCTATTTTTACTTCAATCATATAATCGGAAGAATCACAACTGTTATGCTTGCATAAACAACTTCATTTTAATATTAAATTTTGAAAGGGGTATAATTCATGATTGCTTATTATGAATTTAAAGCTCCTGAATGTGAATGCAAGTTATCCAGAAATCAGGTTTTCCATGTATATAGTTTATTGAGCGATGCATTACAGCCTGGATCCCAAAAGTAGATTACACACGCTTAATAAAAGCCGGCATTGAAGATAGCAGCAAGTCTTCATCCCAATTAATCTGTCATGTGGAATTCTTATTTCTTACAAGCCATGCATTGTTATGAACTTCATAAACAATCTAATATACTCCATTCACGATCTAATTCTCTAAAAATTCTACACAAAGACCGGACACAACGCGACACTGACACGTTGACGCCAATAATTATTTGAAAGGATGGCATAATTAAATGTAATGACGTGCGTCGGTGTTCTTTCGGACATTAGACACGCCTTTGATCAGACTTGTCATGTTGGTGCTACATAGCATCATATCACTACAACCTCCCTAACCCGAGAAATAGCAATTCATAAAAAAACAACACAAAGAAACCGGTTCTTGGAATCTACCAACAACAGAACTAATCCAACAACACTACAACAAATTAACAATATCAATAATTTATCTAAAACCTCACTAACCTTAGTAGAATCTAATCAGCATTCGGCGTGCCACCAGAAATGCGCACTCCAGACTGAGCAGTTCGCCGCCGAGTCCTAGAGGGAAGAATGTTATCCAAATCAACCTCCGCAAGTGGATCATCAGAAAAATCACTGTCACTACCAGAAACATTGCCGTCAGAATCATCATCGCTGTCATCACTATCGTCACTATCATCATCATCCTCGTCTTCTTCTTCAATCATTTTCCCTTTTCCCTTGTCATCTCGCATAATCCCTTTTCCCTTCCTGTCCACCACAGGCTCCTCATCGGAATTCTCCTCATCCTCGTCGTCTTCGTCATCGTCGTCAGTGTTGTTTTCGGGTTCGTTGTTGGGAACGGCGTCGGAAGAAGAATTGACGGTGGTGGGAAGTTCGGTTTCTTGGTCTACGGTGGTGGTGGAAGTTAGCTTGGGGTTTTTGTTGGGGAGGTGATGGGTTTCTTCTTGATCGGGTTTGCGTTTGGTGGGGAATGTGGGTTCTTCGTGGTTGTTGGTTTCGGGTTCAGCCATGAGTGAGGGTTTAGCGCAGGTTTTTGTCTCTTCTTTGTGTTAGGGTTTTGTTTTGTTAGAAAGGGGGTTGGAGAATGGAAGGAATATTCTTCAAATTTATATTTCTTCTTTTCTTTTTGGTGAGGAAAGATATTGATTTATATTTTATTTATTTATTTATTAATAGGCTTATTAATATCTATGCTAAAATATGTTTTTGGTCCCTGCAAATATAGCGTATTTGGATTTTGGTCCCTGATAATTTTTTTTTCTGAAAAACGTCTCTGCAAATTTTTTTGTTTTTTAAAATAGTCTCTGGTCCCACTTTTTCGATGATTTGTCACATTTATGCATACCTGACATTTTCTGATTGTGTTAAATTGTCCACTTGGCAATTAATTTATTTTAACTAATTAAAAAATCAGAAAATATATTTATGAAATTAAAAAGACCAATTAATTTTAATTAATTTAAAAAAACAGAAAAGGGAGAAAATCTAAGAAAATAAACAATCTTCTTCAAATCTTCATCACATTCATCATCATCATCAATCTTCATTATCATTTCCTTCTTTTTCTCCATCTTTCTTGCAGCCTCAAACTATTTCCAAAACAAACAATATTGTCGCAAACTCCAAACAAACAATGTTGTCGCAAACAGTGTCGCGCAACAACACAGCAAGAACGGAAAATCCAGATTGCATTAAACAACAAGCAACACTAACCAGATTGAACAGAAAACCAAATCGTATATTGAAGAGGAAACAAGAAATAGATCGAACAGAAACACAATATGAACGAATATGAACAACAGCGATACAAAAGATGTCGACGGCGCCGAGAGAGGGGGATAGAACAACGACATGTATTGACCCACGACAAATCTGAGTTCATTTTAATCATTGCAAGCAAGATGAATTTCGATTTGGATTTGTATGAAGGTTTGGATGAACTTCGATTTAGATTTAGATGAATTTCGGTCTGGATTTTGACACGCCGTTCTCTGGAATTTCGATTTGAAACAGATGAGTTTATGAAGGATTGAATGGAACGGCGAAGAAGAAGAGGAACGAAGAAGAGGATGTGTGAAGAAGAAGAAGTGAAACGAAGAAGAGAAGAAAATGATATGTGAAGAAGAAGAAGAAGTGGAAAACAGGATATGTGAAGAAGAAGTGCAGTGTGTTTTCCAAAATAATTTATTCAATCCTTAAAATAAATGATTTTTAAATTTTCATAATTTTTTTATATTTTAAAATGTTTTTTAATTAGTTAAAATAAAATAATTGTCACCTGGATGCCACATGTACATGTTTGCACCGTCAGCATCTGCCAAGTATGCATAAATGTGACAAATCATCGAAAAAATGGGACCAGGGACTATTTTAAAAAACAAAAAATTTTGCAGGGACGCTTTTCAAAATTTTTTTTTTACCAAGGACCAAAACCCAAATTCGCTATATTTGCAGGGACCAAAAGCATATTTTAGCCTAATATCTATTTTATTTTTATGAAATAAATATTTTAGTTTGAGATGGAGCTTGATTGTGATAAAATAGTTCATTTATCCTCGTTATAGACAATGCATGATATATACAAGGTCTGGAGTTCAAAGCCCGACCACAAAAAAAAAAATCATTTTACATTTACACTCTTGATATTTTCCATCTTGTAACCAAAGTTTATTAATAACTTTCTTTAATGAATACAGAGATTAAAATACGAAAATAAACGCATACAATGTTTATCAAAATAGTTATTTATGTCATAAAAACTGAATCAATGATTGATTCGGTGAGGGTAACTGAGTCATTGATTTAATGGTCGAACCACTTTTCAAATTTTTGGTATTAAATTAGACTGAGTCGAGTGACTTTGATCTCTTTTTTCTTTGTTGACAAATAACGACTTTGAATGAATAATGGTATGATAAGAGTATTAAGAAATATCAAGCATCATATAGTAAAAAATATATATTTCCTTCATCCGAAAAAAAATAAGGAATAAACAATAACTTAAGTACAAAATGAGAACCAAAATGAAATTTTCTTTCTATTGAATTGGTAGTATCAATAGCACCATTGTAGAAACGCTTTAAGATATAGTGTAATTGTCAAACAAGTGTGAATAGGTAGAGAATGAAAGTGAGATAAGTGGTGGACATAAAACAGGAGATGAATATGAAAAATTATACACTAAAATTTTCCAGTTTATATAGACTATTACAAAAAACCATAAGTAGTGGAAGGAGATATGCAAATTAATTGAAAGTTACGTGATAAAGAAGTTAATAAATATATAGATTATAATTTGATGAATGAACATCTGATTGTTATTGATCTCTCTAATCATGCAACAAAATATTTGGTTCACATATCATTATAAAATATAGGGTTAATTATTTAAATTGACCTTGTAATATACGCATAGTCTGAAAAATGATCTTGTAAAAATAAAAACACATATTCTAACCCTATAATTTGAGATTCTTCTTATTTTTGGCCCTCTAATATATGTGATGTCTAGAAAGGCGATCTAAAGGTTGAATTTTTTTCATGCTTTTTTACAGGCATGTCTAGAACTTTAAAATACGATTTTGCACAAAAAAAATAGAATTTTTCCACAAAAGAGTGATTAATTATGAATTTTCATTCCTCCTAATTAAGAATTTCATAAACAATTTTTAATTAATTTGTCTCTCGTTTAAAAACTATAAAATTCCACGGTGAAGATTCTTACGATGTTATAACCAAGCCTAATAATTATGGAACAAAACTTGACATGTGACAATATGCTTAATCGGAACAAAATTGTAATTTTGCACGTTTTAGTTAAAAAAAATAAAATAAATTGAGGTTTATTCAAAATGCTATAAAATTTTGTAATTCCTTTCTATGTATTTTTATAGATGTCTCTACAATCTATCAACTCAAAATTTATTTTTTAGGTCAAGATCTCAGTTATTTTCTTTTTTGAATTTTGAGTACATTAAAAATTCATAATTAATTAGTCTCTTGTTGAAAAATTATAATTTTTTTGTGAAAGTTTGTATTTTAACATCTTAAACATGTTTGTAAAAAATCATGAAAAAATTCAATTTCTAAGTCACTTTTATAGACTTCTTGCATATTAGAGGGTAAAAAATAAGAATAATATCAAATTACAAGGTTAAAATATTTATTTTTCTTTTTACAAGATCATTTTTTAGACTATGTATACATTAGAGGGTTAGTTTGAACAATTAACACTAAAATATAACCAATCTAAATAAAGGTTAAACATAATTAATGATTCTAAAATAAAAATAAAGAAAATTGATGAGCTTAAATAAAAACGATTGCTTTTTTGTGGGTAAATAAAGTTTTACCCCTGTAATATTGGTCATTTCCGGTTTTTCCCCTGCAAAATATTTTTTTTGGATTCCGTCCTTATAATTTAAAGATTTTTTGGTTTTAGACCTACATGAAAATTTTTGCCTCCTGCAATTTGAGCAAATTTCGGTTTACCCCCTACCATATCATCGATTTTGTACAGTCAAAGTTCATGAAGGTCCAAAATTAAAAAACTTCAAATTACAAGGAGAGAATCCAAAAAGAAAATTTAGAGGGAGGAAAATCAGAAATGACCTATATTACAGGGGGTAAAACACTGTTAACCCTTTTTTATTATTTCAATAGGTTGAATGCATAATCATCAAAATAAAATCTCTTATTTATTAAAGTTAACCCGAACGCAAAATGTTGCGCTAGATTTAACCTAATTTTTTCGCGTGACTTTAATATATTAACCCTGGATTTAATTTATGCAAAATGTCATCTCTTATTTCTAAAAGTTAACTTGTGACGCAGTATTAACCCTAGATTTGACCTAATATTTTCGCGCGACTTTACTATATCTCTTATTTATTAAAGTTAACTCGAACGTAAAATCTCTTATTTATTAAAGTTAACCCGAATGCAAAATGTTGCCCTAGATTTAACCTAATTTTTTCGCGTGACTTTACTATATTAACCCTAGATTTAATTTATGTAAAATGTCATCTCTTATTTCTAAAAGTTAACCTGTGACGCAATATTAACCCTAGATTTGACCTAATTTTTTCGCGTGACTTTACGATATCTCTTATTTATTAAAGTTAACTCAAACGTAAAATGTTGCTCTAGATTTAACCTAATTTTTTCGCGTGACTTTACTATATTAACTCTAGATTTAATTTATGCAAAATGTCATCTCTTATTTCTAAAATTTAACTTGTGATGCAGTATTAACCCTAGATTTGACCTAATTTTTTTGCGTGACTTTACTATATCTCTTATGTATTAAAGTTAACCCGAACGCAAAATGTTGCCCTATATTTAACCTAATTTTTTCGCGTGACTTTACTATATCAACCCTAGATTTAATTTATGCAAAATGTCATCTCTTATTTCTAAAAGTTAACTTGTGACTCAGTATTAACCCTAGATTTGACCTAATTTTTTTGCGTGACTTTACTATATCTCTTATCTCTTCTCTTATTTATTAAAGTTAACCCGAACGCAAAATGTTGCCCTAGATTTAATCTAATTTTTTCGCGTGACTTTACTATGTTAACTCTAGATTTAATTTATGCAAAATGTCATCTCTAATTTTGACCTAATTTTTTCCACCACACTTTTGCATTTAATGTTTATCTAAAGTAAATAAAATTATGTTCCTAATTATAAGCTGTTTTTTTGGAAAGAAATGACCGTTAACACGTCTATACTTAACCTAATCTCGTACTTATAAATCTTAACCCGTCTCGCTATACCTAACCTATTATGCTACGTTACTTATAAATGTCAATCCATCTCACTATACTTAACCTAATTTTAACTTAATTTTCCCCCCACACTTTTACATTTAATGGTTATCTATAGTAAAATAAAATTATATTCCTAATTATATGCTATTTTTTTTTTTTTTAAAATCTCTTACTTATAAATGTTAATCCGTCTCGCTATACTTAACCTAATTTTTCCCTCCACACTTTTGCATTTAATGTTAAAGTAAAATAAAATTATATTCCTAATTATATGTTGTTTTTTTCGAAAGGAATAACCGTTAACTCGTCTCGCTATACTTAACATAATCTCTTACTTATAAATGATAACGCATCTTACTATACTTAACATATTATGTTACGTTACGATATCTTATGGAAAATTATGTTATGGTACAATATCAACGTCTATACTTCTTAATATTACAATCATGACATTCATCTAAATTATTTTGCTATTTATTACCGTCAAATATTATCTTCCAAAGCAAGGGTCGATGTTCTAGTTTTCATTTTAAAGTTTTTAACGAGTGCTATGAGTGGGCACATGTATAATTAAGAGCCGTATTGGAGAAACACCCGAGTTTTTGTGCTTTTTAGGAAACTCAGCCTTTCCCTTTCATGATGAACAAGTTGGAGTGGCAGTGAAGTGAACTGCCCGTAAAAACGCAGTCGGGGGATACGATCGCTGCCGCGATAGCCGCCACCACCCCACACCGCAATTCCGTGATTACACTCTAAAGCTGTGGGATTGACACCATATATAATAGGTATTTTTTGAAGAGAGTAATTCATACATATTTCAGTAGTTATAGAAGTACCCTGTTTTTCAATTCATACATATAACAGGTATTTTTTAATCATTACCTTTCAAGTTTAAGCATAAGCTGTAGCTACTTGGGTTCCCTTGCCTTGCACACCTTGTGTTTGATTTATTGTTTATATGATATAGTTTTGTATTTAACTCAATTATTAGTGAAATTAGTCTCTTATTGTTATAATATGGCTTATGGTTCAGAAATTGTTAGAAAATTGCTTATGGTTGTGTTATGTACACAGTGTGTTGAAGTTTCTTATATTTTTCATTCGGTTGTTGTTGCTGTTGCGCAATTAATTTGAAGTTGGCGCATGTTCTTTATGATGAAATTCTGTTTTTTTCATGGTGGTTTCTTTGTACAATTGTGTTTACAAAGTCATTTTTCTGCTTTATTATGTGCATTGTTTTGCCCATCAACTTCAATTGGCACTTGTTGCTTGTGCTAAGACTCATAGCTATGTTAGCGGTTTTTTGGGTATGGTCAATATGCTTGTTAATTTCATACGATATTCTAACAAGAGACAAGAATTGCTTCAAGACAAACAAGTAGCTCAGTTTGCTAAACAATTAAGGTCAATGTGATGCTTCTTATTTTTAGTATAATTTAGTTCTTAGTTCTTTTTTCCTTCATATTTTAGCTGCACCAATATGTAATGTCTGCATCCGCCCCTAGTTGTAAGCATGTGGTAGTAGTGCTAATTTTTGGCTTTGTTCGAAGATTATCTTCCATGCATTTCCGTATTCTTCCTCTTCCTTGTTCCGGTGTCTATAATAATCCCACTCCAAATACATATGTTAGGTTATATCTAATCTCTATGGCTTGCATCCGACAGCAGAAGAACATGCTTGTATCGTATGTTTGTTACATGTCAGTTACTCTTCGATTGCATTCTATTTTGAAACAGTATGTGTACTTGCATGTTTGCTGCAGTTGAAATTTAGATTTTACTAATACTTTTTTTTGGTGTTAAAAAGCAGATTCTATCCATACTTGAACGGAGCATCTGTTTTTAACCTTGACGATAGTTTTCCTGTTAATTATTAATGTGATTCTTTTCAACAAATTAAAACAAAGAAGTCTTGAAATGAAAAAAAAATAAAAATGAAAGAATTAACCTCTGTGTATCAAGTACCTGAATTCCTTTAATATGTGGGACATTACCTATTCTGTCATTGTTTTTTCCTTTCTGTTTGTAGGAAACTGATTTATCATTTATGTGCTTGATTTTAAACCCACTTATCAGATGATTGAAGAATGACTTTAACGAAACGGTATGTGCTGAGATTGTTCATATCAATAAAGTACATTACTGCAAATGTGGTAGATCGAAACAGCGGACGAATAGTAGCAACATCATCCACCGCTGAACATGACATCAAGCAGTCTCTCGAGTGTGGCCGGTCCTGCAATGCAAAAGCAGCTGCTGTTGTTGGGGAAGTATTGGCCAGACGGCTCAAAGTTGAGGGGCTTAATGAAGGAGAAGGAAGAGGTATTCATGTAAATGTAAATAAGGAAATAGAAAAGAAAGGATTTAAGAGCCAAACCAAGATTTTGGCTGTGGTAAATGCTCTTAAGTACAATGGTGTTAAACTCGTCCGTGATGATGAAGATGATGGAAATAATCCCTGACCTCATTCATAAGATAGGAATGGAATCTTGTGCTAAGAACATCTCTGATACAACAAAAGTGCTTGGAAATGGATATGTCTCGTTTCTTAGAGGCAGCTGAGTTAGATGTAATTGAAAGCTCTTTAATTTAATTAGTCCACACCATGAATTTATTGATAATAGAATTTGTTGCGACCATTGTAATTGTAACGTTGTACACATTATTGATATTCTTAATTTGAGATAAAACTGGAACTGATTGAATTGGTTGGAGATGTTTTTACCTTTGGCTTAGTTAATAGTCTCTGTTATTTCTAGCATCTAGCAAGATCAGGGTTGCTAAAATGCTGTGTGGTGCGAATCATCTATCGTGCAAAACCCACGAATTACCTTTCTTAAGTTTTTCAATTAAAATTCTTTAGAAAATGAAGTTGCTAACAATCTAAGGACACTTGTTAAGGAAATCAAAGATAGTAAATTTGCATTGTATTCAAAAATATTTTAACTTTTAAAAAGTTAAATTCATCACTTTTCATCATTTTTCAATGCAATATTTCTATTTTCATTCTAAAAACTCCACACTATCTATTTTTGACCTAGGCTTTCCTTGCTTTTCATATATATATATATATATATTTTTTTTTGTGGTTGTGCCTTTCACATTTCTTTATCATCCTATTTCCATTGCTTCAGAAGAATTTCAAAACATATATATGAATTGACAATGCAATCAATCAACTTTGTTGGTGAAGGAACCATCAAACACTGGTTCATAAGGAACCCTCAAAATGAGGGGAACACTATGGTTCAGGCATGTTAAACTCGATGAGTCATGCATGCGTATGCATGACAATCAATATCTTTTCGGCTGGATCTCTCAAGGCTCAAAGCTTGGAAAAGTTCTTGTTTTGTAGCTATTTTGGTGAGATATTGTGCAATTTTTTATTTTGTGCCTCAACAAACTCTTACGTTGTGATTTTTTATTTCAATTGGAATGCACTTCCTTTGACGTTATTTTTTGTCGACATTGATGATATTGTTCATATCTCTCTTTAAATCAATCATTATCTCTCATATAAATAATTTATTTTAATCATTTATCTATCATCTTCTCTCATCTAAAATACACTAATGTCATAAAAACTATGTCATCTAAGTGAAACCCGAGAATATCCACAATGATGGATGCTTCATATATTTCACATGAAGCTAAATAGGCATCCATGTTAGATATCCATATAGAATGATGACTATGAAAACACTCATCTCTTTCACCACTTTTCACGGCCCCACTTAATAAATTGTATAAAATAAATGAACTTTATTGAAATGTTTATTAAGTAGTAACATTTAAAATTATAAAATAAAGAGGAATGCTAGCAACACTCACTTTTGAACACTCTCTCTACTCACTCTTTTATTGGATGAAATCAATGTATGTCCTACCATTTTGTGTGGGTTCAATTTTTAAAGTATAGGTCTACAATGATTTAAACTAATAAGAGAGTGAGTATTAGAGAGGATGTTCAAAAGAAAGTGTTGCATTCCTCTAAAATAAATGATGTGTACACAAAAGTCATTTAAGTACCCGAAAGATTTAGCTACACTGTGAATGCTCTAAGTATAATATGTTGAAACGTTATGGATATAATGTTTAGTGCTTGTTTGGATTCCCGTTTGTAAGCCTTAGACGTGCGTGCGTTTCTATCGACAGAAGCAATTATACCACTAAAGCAACATGTTTGGTTTTCTAAAATTTGACGAGATTTTCATTCTAGAATCACTTTTAAGTTGAAGCAGCTATTTCTAATTTTTGCATTCACGGTAAGATTCAATTCTATAATTAATTGTTGTGTTCCTTTATTATCCTTTATAACATTCAAGTTGTTTGTCATGGTTGAAAGCTGCTGGTCCATTCTTTTACGTTGTGCTCCATTACGGTGGATATAACATATAAGTACTGTTTGATTATTCTTTTACACTCTTTAATTCTTATATTTTATTAAAAAACAATTGATAAAAGAATATTAAAAATAAATCTTATGAATTAATATTATTTTAAAATGAATTTATCCTTTAAAAAAATATAATTTATGAACCAATAAAAATGCATTTATAACTTTAGATAAGCTGAAATAATTATCCAAAATGAGAATTGAAATATTTAGTTTTAAATAAAATTTAAAGGTTAATTTGGTCATTTGCACATTTAAAATCAATTTTGATTCATACTATCAAACAACATAACTCATAAGAATCACTTTTAAGTAAGTGTATCCAAACATAAATCAATTCACATCAAACCCACTTTTAATTAAAATCAATTCTTTCAAACTCTATGCTGAAAATAAATATTATGCTTGCATGCACTTTTCAACATCTAACATTCCAAAACCCAAAAAAAATAACAATTTTGGCTCTTTATCTTTAAAAAAAACTGCACTTTTGGCTATTATCTTTAAAAAATAGTAATTATGGTCTCTATTTTTAGATATGTTGCGTCTTTTTAACAGAATTACAACGTTTTGTAAAATTAGGTGACCCAATTTCCTATTTTTTTTATTGGAGAGTCAAAATTACAAGTTTTACAAAGTTAAGGGACAAGAATGCGTCACTTGAACTTAAATACTAGTGCCAAGTAGGGTATATTGTTGGAAAACATGCACATCACATGCCAATTCTATTCTATTATCCCATTTAAATGATGTAGCTTTCATAGTATGTGGCACAATGGAGAACCGCAACTTTATGCCAATCCAAGAAAGAGTATTTAGAATGCATAAACTTTAGTGGCTTATTTTTTGCATTTTTATTCAATGAAATATTAATACTATCCAGTCGTAGTCATGCTATAGACAATAGGAAGAAAGTCCTTTTCTTCAAAAAAAAAAAAAGGAAGAAAGTCCTTCAACTAATCTACCCTCTCTCTCTTTAGGTACAACAATCATGGCATGCTTCTCAACTTTCCTTCCTCTACCAACCAATAGTCAAAAATAGAAAAATTCACTAAAAAATGAATACAAACAAAACAACAATTAATCTCTTTAAGCAAGCCATCATCAAATTCACCTTGAACAGAAAAGAAAAGCTGATATAATACATCACCTATTTTCTTGGTGGTTGGAAGAAGGAATTGGAGAAAATCTTCAAGAGGGAAGAAGAAAAATGGTTGGAGAATCAAGAAAGTGGGTGGTGCTAATAGCAACAATTTGGATACAAGCATTCACAGGGACAAACTTTGACTTCTCATCATATTCATCTGAGATGAAATCAGTTCTTGATATAACTCAGCTTCAGCTTAATTCTCTCTCAGTTGCATCAGATATGGGGAAAGCATTTGGTTGGTGTTCTGGTGTCACACTCATGTATTTTCCATTGTGGGTGGTTTTGATCATGTCTGCTTTTTTAGGGCTTCTTGGTTATGGTTTTCAATGGCTTGTCATTCAAAGACTCATTACTTTGCCTTATTATCTGGTCAGTTTTCATCACTTATAACTAACTATGTCATGAATTTCTACTATGTTGTTATTGCAACTTTTGCTACTTCGATTTTTGCATTTTCTTAGCTCATGTTATGTTTGTGGTAGAAATCTTGTTGACTATGTTATGAATTTTGGCAACTAGCAACCAGTAATTTTGGCCGTGTTTACATACTGCAATATACATTTATGATAAAAGTTATCTCAGCCGCAACTTGGACTCTTTGCATACAGTATGCAAAGAGTCTAAGTTACGGCTCAGATAACTTTTATCATAAATGTTGCTAGAGGATCCAGATATGACTAGATTAGATGAGGTTGTCAATGTATACAGGCCTTATTTCTATTCAATGGGAGACGGGAGTTTTTTTCAAGACACTTTCTCTTTCTCATGTCAAACACTTTGGGTTTTGTGCACGAATATAAATGGATGATGATCCAATATGGGTTTGATGCGTGCGCGAATATAAATGGAAGATGATCCAATGAATATGAATAGACTCTAATACCATCTTAAAATTTGAGTTGATCATAACTAAAATCCTACAAAACGAGCTCGTAAGATGAGTGTCTCCCTTTATAACTAATTGGTAAAGCTCTTTATATCAGAGCCATATTAGGACCAGAGTATTCTGAAAGAAACATACGTAAACTAGGGTATTCAGTTTTCAAAGGTTAAGGGTAATGTTGCATATTCCAGAGCATCCACTTTATAAATTAGAGGATTGTCGATCCAAATAATACACATAATATGCCATATCCAATCTTTCTTTGACAAATGTTACTGTAAGACATTGATAAGGTCAAACATTGTGGCATTTTATCCTCCAAGACAAGTAACAATAAGGGAAGAAGAGTAACCAGTTCTGGTGACCCACCATGATTGGTGAGAGGCCACCAATTCTTATCCTCCGCTACAAATATCCACCATGACAGTGACCAATTTAAATAGTCAATAATTATCTTTGTTATTATAAAATTATTATTACAAAAGTTGACAAAATGAAAACATGTTAACCGTGGGTGGGAGTGGGAGATACACTTGCACCAAAAAGAAAGATTTGATTTCCTTTTTTCATTTTATTTGCCTAAACTAACGTATGATAATCTTTGTGCCTTACTTACTTCAAAAAAATAAGTCATTTAAGTTGTATTTTGTGTACAACTAAATTAGTCTTTCTTTAAAAAAAAATCATTGAAACTAATGCTTAAAGATAATGCTTTAAGTTGTTTAATCATACTAAATTAGTATAAGTCATTTAAGTTTTATTTTGTGTACATCATTACCCTTTTCACACATTTTATTACAAAAATACACAATTTTCCATTATGTTACGGATGTCACATGAATGAATTTGGCTTGGCCACTCAGCATACACTTACCTCTTTCCTTTCCTATCCCTTTACGTGTACCTCTTGCCTAATCTAAAAATAGATAAATGATTTGGAACTTTTGTCAAGTAGAGTTTAATAGTCAAAATTTCACCGTTTAAGGTGAATAAATGAGAAATTTTAGGTTCGAATTCCAATCTTTACTTATTGTAATTGTAATGTTCATACCAACTAAGCTATGTTCATGGGTAAAAACAAAACCTTTTTAATATGAGTTAAATTGACAAATATATAAATTAAACTCATATTTTTAATTAGCGTAAATTTTACATGTTCATAAATCTTTTAGGAAAAGCTCAAAAACTGATTTATATATTAACAAAACAATATTCTTGTATTATACTGCAGGTATTTTTTCTGTGCTTAATTGCAGGGTGTAGCATCTGCTGGTTCAACACCGTCTGCTATGTATTATGCATAAAAAATTTCACAAGAAACCGTTCACTTGCATTATCTTTGAGTGTTAGTTTCAATGGTGTAAGTGCAGCTTTATTTACTCTCATTGCCAATGCAATAAACTCAAACAACGACACTCTCTATCTCTTGCTCAATGCCCTTGTTCCTCTCCTCATTTCCTTATTAGTACTCCCTCCAATTCTTTACCAACCACAGCCTCAGCAAAATTCCTCCGACACCCTTCATTGTCGCGACCGCGATTCCTTAATTTTCCTTTGCCTCAACATCCTTGCCCTTGTTACAGGCATCTACCTCCTCTTCCTATATTCCCTCTCATCGTCCCCAACCGTAGCTCGTGCTATCCTTGTCGGCGCGGTTTTTCTCCTGGCAATGCTTTTATTCTTGCCATACATTGTTTATTCAAGAGAATGGTCTTGTTTCACCCTCCCTACAAGCTTTTCTTTATATGAGTCAAGTTTCGCTCGTATTGACAATAATGATGAACATGAGCTTCACAAAGAACTAATTAGTATGGAGGATAATGATGCAATGAATAGTGGAAGTGTACAAAGCATGATGATAGAGAAGAGTTTTTGTTTTGCTAGTGTATTGGAAAAAGAGAAACTTACAATGCTTGGCGAAGAGCATACAACTAAGATGTTGATTCGTAGGTGGGATTTTTGGCTATATTACATTGCATATTTTTGTGGAGGAACAATTGGATTGGTTTATAGTAATAACTTGGGCCAAATTTCTCAATCACTTGGACATGGTTCTCTCACAAGTTCTCTTGTCACACTTTATTCTACATGTTCCTTTTTTGGTCGCCTTCTAGCAGCCGTACCTGATTTATTCAGCAGGTATGTGTTAGAGGTCTTTGTAGTTTCAACGATAATTTATATGTTGCTAAAAGAAGTATAATTACATGGAATAGTGTTGCATAACTATAAAGTTTTTGATAGAATTTGACTAGATTCAATGATAATTCTTGTTGGAAAATATTATGTGGTGGGGATCACTCATCCATTGAATCAGCGACATAGCCAGAATTTTTTCATAAGAGGGCCTCAGAACCAAATTGCATATGACTAGAGAAAAAGATAAATGTCACATGTATATAGTACAATAAGAAAATGACCGTATACAGGCCTACTGTGGTGCCACCCTAAGTGCTTATAGCATTAGCGCTTATCATGTAAGCTCTTATGTATAAGTTTTTTATATATCGAAAGATAAAACAAAGTCAATCTGTTTCTTTTTTTAGATTAAGTCAAACAATTGTCATGTTAAGTTATAAGTTGTTTTTATAAGCTATCTTTGAGAGCTTATGGAAATAATATGAAAATGTAGTTTCCATAAGTTCTTCAAAACAGTTTCAAAGCTGTTTATACTTGTAAATAAGCTCAAATCAGTCAATCCAAACAATTCTGTCAACCCAGTTAAGGAGGCCATAACATCCATAGGTCCTTTGAAATAGTATTTTCATAACTAAATGAAATGGCAAGCTTACTGATTCTTTAATGGGTGAGTGACTGAGTCGTATCTATCATATTATATTTTCTCACAATTATGAAATCACCCTTGAATCTAGTTAAATGTTTATTAACTATTGAATATGATTCTTCAAAAACTATAGCGAAAAAGAAACTATGATTATTTTTCCATCTACTCAATAACTAATCCACTAATATTGTATGACAAATGCAGCAAGATACACTTTGCGAGAACTGGATGGTTTGCTGCAGCCTTGATACCAACACCAATTGCCTTCATTTTACTAGCCATATCTGGCACTAAAACAACATTACAATTAGGCACAAGCTTAATTGGATTAAGTTCTGGCTTTGTATTTTCTGCCGCAGTTTCTATTACATCAGAATTATTTGGTCCAAACAGTGTTGGTATGAACCACAATATCCTCATCACAAACATTCCTTTAGGTTCATGTCTTTATGGCCTTCTTGCAGCATTGGTTTATGACTCAAATGCCACAAGCAGAAGAGATTCAATATGGCTGCGTGAGATGTCAATGTGCATGGGAAGGAAATGCTATATGCAGACATTTATATGGTGGAGTTGCATTTCAATTGTTGGATTGGTTTCAAGCTTCTTGCTTTTCTTAAGGACTAAGCAAGCTTATGACGGTTATGAAAGAAATAAAACTAGAAACAGAATACAGGCAAGTTAGCTTTTGAATTAGAATTGTATGATGCAAATGTTGAAATTATATGAAACGAAATATAAATATATCATTTTTTAGTAATGTTGGAAAGTAAGAGAAGAATAATGTGTTGTTGTGGCAATATGAATCACTCCTATGCAGCAAATTTTTGACAGATCTTTGGTGTAAATTCCATGTGCTCTCCAACGTTTAAAAAATGATGCAATGGGTCTGAACCTATGCACTCGAAGCCACAAACAATGGTTAGAGAACACAACTTGTATTCACTAGGTTAGGTTTATGTCTTCCCAATCTTTTGATTTTCGATCTTTTTGATAAATGAATCTACGCCCTTAAAAAAAACACACAATTATCATGAAATCAGCATATAATCATGCAATCCCCACGTTAATTCACAACTATATCATCCACACACTATGTCATATATGCAAGCATTATGTTCATTCAGTAATTAAAAAAATCCTCTCAAATGCAAGGAAAGACGATTCCAACAGATCAAATGATTAATATAGAGCATAATGAGCAATATTTATTTATTTTTTCTCCATTTTTACAAAAGCATGATTAGCAAACTAGTCAACACAAATAGTCCTCTCTATAAGTATGATTTTTTTTTTTTTAAATTCACTGCTTCATTCAAAAGTAAGCAATTGCACAAACATTCCTCAAATTCAAAGGCCTTTGAATTCCCACACCACCAAAGTTGAAATCACTCTCTAACCACGTGTTATTCCAACCTTTTAAATGAGCATGCTCAATTGTTAGCATAGTTCAACTCCCGGTTAAAATTTGAACATTAATTCGTGTTGGAACACTAGTGTATATTGGCAAAAACTTGGAGTATACTAGTTGTTATGTTGAGACTTTGGAATGTAAACACAAGGATGGAGAAACTAGTGTAAAGTGTGAATTGAAAATTTTATGTCTCACATTGGGTAGATCACACACTCTAGTAGTGTTTATATATGTGGGATATCACTTCCAAGGGTGTGTGCTTGGGGTACCCACTTTTGTGAACGGAGTGAGCGCTTGCCAAAATTATATATAAGACACGCGCGACGCCGCCGTCCGACCGATCGGACCGGGCTTGGCTTGGCTTCAAAGAAATATATTTTTTTGGTGCTCAGGAAAATGAAAAAAATAATTTTTTATTTGCTACTTCGAGATTCCCGCACGCGGAGGATCAAGTCTCACACGTTTTCCACACGCGCAAGCTTCAGCTCCACGTTTCCGCGTCGTGGGTTACCGTTACTGGGTCGAGGGCTCGGGAATGGGATTCTTCACTCCAAAACCGAGAATCGAATCCTCTTCTCTGATTTTCTCCCCTTCTCATCTCCCTCGGTTTGTGTTGATGAACCGTTCTTTTCTTCCTCCTTTCTTTGGTTTCTCGAGTGGTCTTCGTACCATATTGGAGTGGTTTTTCGAAACCATATTGAGGTGTTATTTTCGAGCGATTTCTGGCAGTGCAACCTTTAATCGTACAGAAAGAATCTGGGCTGTTTTATCCTGGAGACAGCGCGGTTGCTAGTCTACCTTGCACAATTTAGGTAGTGCCGCGAAACGTCTTAAAGAAAGCGACCTGGTCGTGACTCACCCCGGTAATAGTTTCAAAGCTCTGTCATAATTTTTTAAATTACAAAACCAACAATTCGGCACATTATAGAAGATTGGGTCCATTTGCTTAACCCAATTCTCATATTAATAGTTAGAGTAACGCTAGCAACACTCTCTTTTGAACACCCTATATAATACTCACTCTCTTATTGGTTTAAATCATTGTGGGCTACATTTTAAAAATTGAACACATACAAAGTAGTGAGACATACATTGATTTCATCCAATAAAAGATAGAGTGCTAGAGAGAGTGTTAAAAAGTGAGTGTTACTAGCATTCTTCTAATAGTTATTACTATTACTATCACTTTAATAAATAAATTTAATATACTTTATGATTTTTTTTGTTGAATTGGGAGAATAAGTGAAATATTTAGTGTTTACCCTGGAATAAGAGTAATAATAGGAAGGAGGGTACATCATAGGATTATAATTGTTTGAAGTATTGTTCACTCAATTTTTAGGATGTACGTTACTATAAAATGTTCAAAGTTTTGTTAGACAAGTGAGTTTATTAATTAGAAGTTCATTTTTCTTCTTAGACATTTTTCATACAAGTTTATTGTTCTAGCTATGTTATTTCGTGTTCAACTTTAGTGAGTGCATATTTCATATTTACCTACCTTGACTGATCCACTAGTAAAAGTCATTGTATTGGATAAAAAAAATTAAAGTTTTATAACTCTAAAGTTTTACAATTGACTCTGATATCAATTGGTGGTGCCGCAACAGAATTTTGACTTCTAATAATGATATGAAATATGCACTTACTAAAGCTGAACACGAAATAACTTAGCTAGAACAATAAACTTGTATGAAAAATGTCTAAGAAGAAAGATAAACTTCTAATTAATAAACTCACTTGTTACACTCTATTTGTTTTTGTTGTGATATCTAAAATACAAAACTTCTGAACATTTTATAGTAACGTACATTCTAAAAATTGAGTGAACAATACTTCAAACAATTATAAATCTCTGATGTACTCTCCTTCCTATTATTACTCTTATTCCAGAGTACCTTTGCATTATTCTTTACACTTTCCATCTTTAAATTATTCCATATTTAGTAAACACTAAATATTTCACTTATTCTCACATGAATATTCTAACATAATCATACAAATTAAGTGTGGAAAAACAAGAATTAATCAATTTGAATCCGCACCTCAATGCACCAAATATATGCGGCTATCTTTTATTTTTCGTCCACAAACGACCCAATCCTACTAGCTTTTTAATATTTTTTTTTTTTTTTTTTTTTTTGTATTGAGTAAATAATATGTTTGAATTTGTCCAATATGTTTATAGGAAAGGATATCAGTTATATTCATAAATGTCGAGTGGAGTATAATCACTTGAGGGTAATGTACCCAATATTAATGTAAGGAGAATTAAAGGGTTTAATTTATCTTTACTTGATAAATGATGTTAGGAGCTTGAAGGAGAAAAGGAGTTCGTTATGATATAGGTTGTTGAAGGCTCGTTACAGAGAGGAAGGGAGTCAAATTGGTGATGTAGGGAGATTAGATTCATTTTGGTAGAAAAATCTTACTAGTACCGGTGAGGGTGTCAGGGCTGGTTTAAGGATAACAAAGGGCGTGATGTCGGGGACAAATTAACCACTTTATTTTAGTGGGATCCATGGTTGGAGGGAGAACCTTAATTTGAAGGACATGTTTAGACGATTGTTTGAGTTGACTGGGAATAAAATGTTGGCGTGAATTTTGTTGTTTTGCAGGACAATAATGAAGACAAGTAGTAATTACATCTTCATCCATCACAAAAATGTATAGTAAGTTGTGTTATAATTTACTTGTCCAAGTTGAAGAACAAAATCACTTGTGCGACTACTAACATGATTTGGCCTAAGATGGTTCCTTTGAAAGTAAGTCTCTTTGATTGGAGGTTGCTTCGGAATCACCTTCCTACGAAAGACAACTTAATTAATCAAACAAGGTGTGCTTCAAAACAATGCACAACTTTGTGTGGGAGGGTGCGGTTCTTGTAAGGACGTGGATCATCCGTTTACCCGTTGTGATTTTTTTGGTACAGATTGAATTTTTGTTTCACAATGGATAGGTTTTGGCACAGTTAATCTGGTGTGTCTTTTAGACCATTTTCTTCAATTTTATCATCTTGGTGGAGCTTCAATGTATTTCCGATCAATTTTGTATCTATTATGATTTCTTGCATTTGAGTAATTTGAAAGGAAATAAACAATAAATTTTTCAGCAAAAAGAGCAAACTCAAAAACATTTACTTGACAATATTAAGCTTCAGTCTTTTTGGTGGTTGAAATCGGAATATTCCAAGTTCAGTTTCGACTATCATCTTTCAAGGCTTAATCCTCTTATGTGTTTGAAAGCGTTTACTTAAAATGTTTTTATGTTTCTTTTTGGACTTTGGTTATTGTTGTAATTGTGTAAACTTTTTCAACTATCAACTTTCGCAGATCTTGTACTAGGAGGACATGATGCGTTGATTAATATAGTTTTATTTTAACTTCTTTAAAAAATTGTACTCCATCCATTTCAAATTAAATTAAAAAATTCTAAATTTAGAATTTTTTTGAGTAATAAAAAAAATTGAAATAAAAGTTAACATACCTTTTACTATTAACATATATAAAAAAAACAATTACATCGGTAATATCTTGAAATATTTAAAGATATTAAATGAAAACTATCAGCATTAAAATAATGTCTCTTTTCGATCAAATAACATAATGAATAAAATTTCAGCATTTTAAGGCAGGGGCAGATAAACATATGGGTAATGTGTGGCTAAAGCCCCACATGCTTTTTTTTGAACAAATCAAAATGGAATATATTACTCAAAAACAGAGTGATTCACCCCGCACAAGGTGTGCTAAAGTGATGAATCCTCTAATATCTGTTACAACACCACATCACCTAACAAAAGATGCCACCACCTAAACAAAAAGGACCAAACACTTAAATCACACCCATACAATAAAGGGGATGTCTCCACCAATCGTAAAAGCCGAAAGCAATAGGCTCAATATTCGAAGAAAGCCAGAGAAAAGAATTTAACTTAACTTTTTCAACAATATGTAACAGATCAATAACCGTATCATTGAAAACACGGTTGTTTCGCTCCTTCCATATTGCCCAAACACAAGCAAGCCATATAACCTTAAAAAACACATGAGTAGATCTAGACAAACCCGCCAAATGAGTAAACTGAATGTAATGATCCTTAATAGAACCTGGAGGAACAAAAGAAAACCCAAGCCAGTGACAAAGTAAAACCCAAACACTACCAAAAGATTCGCATCCGATGAAGAGATGACCCGTCGTCTCGGATAGTCCACACCCTCCAACACACAAATTGTCGTTTGGTTGAAGAATGAGACGACGCACCAAGTTTGCTCTTGTAGGATTTCTATCTTGAAGCAGCCGCCAAGCAAAAAGCAACACTTTTGTCGGAACCAATTTGTGCCACACGTCAATAAAAGCATCATTAGCCACCTGTACTTCCAAATTTGTGAGAAAACGATAAGTCCCATCAACACTATATCCATGAACAGGATCTAGTAACCACCGCCAACGGTCCTGAATATGAACCTGCAAAACAATGTTATCCAGTAAAGTGATACACTCCCTCATACTCTCCTCCTCCCAGGCTAGCAACCGCCGTCTCCAAACCCACCCATTGCCGCCCTCAACCCACCCCCAACGCTCCATGTCTGCCACCGAACACTCCTTATGCACCGATAAATCATAAAGACGACTAAATTGTATCTTTAAAGGTACTCCGCCTAGCCATTTATCAGTCTCTAAAAAAATTGAGGTAAAAATTGTGAGGTCTGCCTATGCTGCTATTATTATTTAACTATGTTGCATGAGTTGATATAAGATGATCAAGATGATGTTGAACCTCCAAATTATTGGTTACATAAGAGATGATGATTAAGATGTTTTAAGAGATCGAGTCCATGCATTAGCATACATATGTTGGGGGCTCATGCCCTGGAGCTTAGTACTTAACACGATGGAGCATTAGCTCAAATTAGCGATGGGGGCTTATGCCTTGAAAATATTTTAATACTCAAATAGCGATGGGGGCTCATGCCCTGAATTGGTACCACATGCATAAAGAGGTCTAAGTTGCATAGTCGCATAGTCGAGTCAATGATGAATGATGTTAAGATGCTATGATGTTTAAGATGTTTATGTTGAAGATTTATGTTGTTAATTACGATTGTTGAATTATATTGATTAATATTATTGTTTTGTGAAATCTCACCCCTTCTGCTTGGAAATGTTGCTCTTCGTATGAGTAACTTGCAGGTGATCGAGCTTAGAGTGCTGTGTTGCTGTTGTGAGTGACGTGTTCCTCACTGAGTCGATTAGGTTGCTCTGATACGTAACATGATAGGGTTTATGATTGCATGCTTCATTTCCTTTACGTATTTGACTATGATATTATGATTTAAGTTGTTTAACTGAGATATTATGATGAGGCCTGCGTGCCAAACTTATTGATGATTGATGACATAATTCCGCTACGATGATTGAAGTATTTTGTTGAAAGTTAAATTGTTATTTGACTATTTATGATTATGTGAAATGTAATATCCTGTTTATGATGTTTACTCTGATATTTGTTAAGAAATTTTTATGTTGGGAAAAACGGGGTGTTACACCACATAACTCAAAATAGAACGTAGTCGATTTGCAAGAACATTTGCCAACACTTTATACATACAGCCAACAAGAGAAATAGGTCGAAAATCACCAAGCTTCTGGGGACTAGCCACCTTCGGAATTATAGCAATAAAAGTGGAATTGACACCCTTCATCAGCTTCCCATTACGATGGAAATCGAGAAGAAATTTCATAAAATCATCTTTCAACTCATTCAAAAAGTCTTTAATAAAACCAAGATTAATACCATCCGGCCCGAGACTTTTGAAGCTCTCACAATCCCACACAGCCTGTTTAACTTCATCAAGAGAAAATGGACGAATTAAACTACCTGATTGAGCATAAGACAACTTCCAAAAATTTAAACCTTGAATTCCAGGTCGGATACCCTCTGAAGCACGGAATTGAGTGGCAAAATGATTAAGGGCAGCCGCACGAATGTTCTGAACTCCTTCGACAAGAACTCCATCAACATGAATCAAGTGAAGAGAATTTCGTCGCTGTCTGTTGGACATCATATTATGGAAGAATTTAGAATTTGCATCACCTTCTCTAACCCAATTCATCATCGCTTTCTGCCAATTCATACTAGTATGCACACGTGACAATGAATGCAATTTGACAGACAACTCACGAATTTCCTGAGTTTCTTCTTCCAATAAGTTGAACTCCTTCCCTTTTGAGTCTAAACAGGACATACGATTTTTAACTTCCGCTATTTTGGATTCAATATTTTTTGAGTGTTGTTGATGCCATACCTTAAGAGAATTTTTAATCATTTTAAGCTTGATCTTCAACACATGACCGCCCCATCCATCCAAAACAAAGGAGTTCAGTTTATCACGAACAAAATCTGTATACCCTTGATAATCTGCCCAACATTTAAGCAGCCTTAAAGGGCGAGGCCCCCAATTTTCATCATCGACACTCAACACCAAGGGAACATGGTCTGATAAACCTCTTTGATACGCAACCTGTATACAATTAGGCCAAGAATCGCACCATTTTGAGGACACCAAAAATCTATCTAACCTGCTCACCATCACCCCGATACCAGGTGAATAATCTGCCACATATTGGTAAATCAATCAAAAAACTAATATCAATGAAGTTATTAAAATTGTCTGCATCCACCTGTCGAAAAACCACATTTCTACCTCTTCGCTCTTCCTCCGATCTAACATAATTAAAATCCCCACAAACACAAACATTCACATCACCATTGGCAGTTAAAAATTGAGATAAACGGACCCATAAATCTTGTTTAGCCAACGTATCGCAAGGTGCATAAACATTAGCAATAATAAAATCTTGATCAGTAGAAAGTACCTTCACTTTTATAATCAAAACATATCTGAACGTGATTGTACACCACACCTCCACCAATAAAGGATTCCAAACCGTTAACAAACCTCCAGACGCCCCTATAGAAGCCTGATAAGAATATTCACAACCAACATTACCCCATATAGAATTAATGATGTAATCATCAACCATGCTCAACTTTGATTCTTGCAAGCAAACCACAAACGGGTTTTTTTCACGAATAAAATTACGTACTTCTGCTCGCTTCTCAAAGCTGCCCAAACCTCTTACATTATACGAAAGTATCTTCATCTCCACCAGTCTCCACCCCGACAAAAACCCGCACCACCGACACCTAACACTCCTCCCCCACCTTTCCGCCACCCTCCCCACCCTCCTTCAACAACGAACTCCCTCTCTCCGCCCTCCATTCTTTCTTTCCTTCCTTGGATAATAAATTAAAACTGTTGTTTTTGTCCCCTTTAAAATTAACACCCAACGCCTTACCTATATCCTTAACATCCTCCGCTGCCACCTCCTTCTTACCATGAAGAACAACCCAATTCTCCCAATCTTTATTAACAGAAGAATTAGAATTATTTGAAGAATTGGATAACGAGTTTGACGCTGCTTTCGAAGCCTTAATCATCAATTTTCTTTTGCGATTTTGTTTCTTTAAGACCTTTAAAATTTCTTTTCTATCTTTGGATGGAAGTCTTGCAATTCTTTTAATAAACCCAACAGAATAGTTAAGAGCAACACCCGCCTGTTTATACTTGCACTTGATCGGTTTAGATGTTGATTTTAGCATAGAAAATGAAATTTCCTTTGCCTCCTTCGAACATGAACCAGCTTTAAGAATGGCTTGATTCTGGATGGACTCCACCTTAGAAACACCTACATCAAGTTTGTCAACCGATTTTAAAATTTTTGCGCCTGGCATCTCCGACTCAACAACAGCCCGTGAAGGATCAGCTGCTGTGTTTGTAATTCCAGCATGTAAATCAGCCCCATTCAGCCATTTTTCTTTAAGATCATCCACTAAATCATTCATCTCGCCGTTTAAATCCTCCAAACTAGCATAATCTTTGAAGGTTAACGATTCCAACCTAGAATCCGGTTCTTCTTCCGATAAAAATGCATCCTCCCCTAAATTACAATCCCATTCCTCCACCAACTTTAACAAATAATTACAACCATCAATAACAACTTCAAAAGTATAATTAACAACCTCCAAAAAAGTTGTCGAAATAAGAACACGAGCAAAATCCAATCTCGCCCTATCCACCGCCGTGCAATCATCTGATCGAATAAAACGACCACTCCCCGACACACAGATTTTATAAAAATCTTCATTCCATGCATGAACAGGTATGCCATATATTATAATCCAATCTCCCCTTTCATAAATAATATCCTCAGATGACCATCTATGTAAATCCGAAAATAACATACCAAAAAAGTGTACGACATCATTGAACACTGTCCAAATATCTTCACCCCCCGTGCAATACAGAAAGACCCTGTCACTTCCCATTGGAGTTACAACTACATTCGAAAAACCTGCATCCTCCACCCTTTGTTGAAGAGATAAAGATGAGTCTCCCGACACTACGCTAGCCACCATACCTTCACTAGCCCAAACACGGTCCTCCGGTTTTGAATTATACAAAAACGGACAAAAATTGTCAACTTTCTCCTCCATCTTCGACACCTTCTATAAACTAGCTTTCTTCCCTTCAACCTCATTCGCCCCTTCCTCCACCCTCAACACGTCTTTTATACCCACCTCTCCCTCAGCATCAACATTCTTTTCTTTTTTTTATATATAAATTTTTCGACTTTATTTTTTTTCTCCTCTTCTCTACATGAACATCCACCAAACCAACCTTCACTATATTTTTTTCAGCCACGACTCTAACCTCCTCCTCCTTCTTTCCCAATCTCACATTCTCTATGCCAACACCATGGGTTAACACCACCGGCTGAAATTGTCCAGCCTTTCGAACAACATTATTAGAAACCCTAACCTCCTCATCAAGTTTAGCAAATCTATCAAACCTAGCTTCCCTTGCCCACACACGATAATCATCAATCCAGATATTATTCAAAGCCTGTTCTAGCTTGTCTCTATTCTTTACCGACTCAAATCTAACAAATCCATAGACTTAACCACGCAAATTCAGTTGTCTTGCAATGTAAATATCGGAAAGAATACCACATACCTCAAAATATTGTCGCACTCGGAACACAGGCAAAGATTCTGGGAAATTAGTAAAATAGAAAGTTGCCTTGCTGCAATTTGCCTTGCTACAGTTTTCTTTGTCACTGTAACGTTGTTGATTAACTGGAAACCCACCTTGTTGCATCAGTTTAGTGCGTCTGTCAATATTGTAATCATCATTGGATGCACCTTGCTGATCACGATTTGCCCTAGATGACCATCGTGACTTCCCAATGTCTGCACCATGTGAACGTCGTTGATCCTGCCAAACCCTCATCTGATGTCGCGCAGACCCTAGTCCTTTCCTGGAAGATTGTCGTGCAAAACCTCCCTAGACCTGTCCCGTCCTCGATCCTCCGGTTGCGTCGCTTTCCTCTTCCTAGACCTAACTAGAGACCAATTTCCCCTATCCCCCCCATTTTCTGCCTCCCAGGCTGGACCCCTATCCCCCCCCAATGAACCTCTCTGTCGGAGAAAAGCTCCGGCGCGACTGCCACCGAGCCAATTTGGGCCGGCCACCATGAAGTCTCCTGTCGCTCTCTCTCAAGTCTCTCATCTTTCTCCCCCACATGCTTTTTCCTTTTTTTTAAACAATAGATATAACACAAAAGAATAAGTCAGTAAATAAGTAAACTATCTCTTTTACATTATTTTTATTTTTTTAATTTTATATTTGAGTTATGTAAAGTCATTTGTAGCTTTTGATGTGAACAAATTATTAAGGAAGATTGGGTTTTATCGAAATGATTTTATAGTTGTGTCGGAAGTGGCGTTACACCATCAACTTAAAAATTATATTACAGTGTTCGATCTGACCGAAAAATTGCTAAGTTGAAAGGGCTTTCAGATCCTTGTGTAAAACTTGTGGAAACAAACAAATGCAACATTTAGCAATGATGTCATTTTAACTCATTTTCAACAAATGGATAGGAGACGAGATTCTCAATGTAATTTATTGTACCAAACAATGTTATTTCTTATTTTTAATATAATATACATTATTTTATTTTTTAAAAATTTAGCCCCACATGTACAAAAAGTCTGGATCCGCCCCTGTTTCAAGATGAATAAGTGGAGAATCCCAAATTTAAACCCGGACCCTTGCATATTGCAATGCATTATCCTTAACAACTCAATTATGGTCACGAGGACACATTAAAATAATATTTATATTAAATATGTATTTTTTGTTTATATGCAAAAATCCATTAAATATATGTGTTGCGCTCATTGTAAATTTTATTTGTTTATATCTGGGGAAGCACATCTTTATGTGCTAATATAAGGAAGTCGATAATAAAATTTTGAAAATTCATTCTCTTCAATCACATTTATAAACAAATATTCTTTGACATTGTTTTTTTTTATTATTTAATAGTAAATTGACCATAAAGCCCACTTTTATCTATTAACTTTTATTGCTCTCTTTTATTATTTGAGGAATTCATAATTTTTTCTCTTTTATTATTTTAGCCCACCTTTTCTCTTTAATTATTTTAGCCCAAATAAATTAGTTGAGGATTTTATAAACAAAATTTTTATCTTTGAAATAAGTTGTTACATTTGATCAAATAATAATTACTCCCTCCGTTCCGTAATAGATGACCCATCTCAAAATGTGCAATTTTGATCTAATTTACTTTAATCGTATTTTTCTATTAATATACAAAGATAAATAATATCATATAAGATGTTTTTAGATTTGTCTCGATGAGTATTTTTAAAATATCGAATTTTCATAATTTTTTCTAATATATATTATTCAAGATAATTAAACTCAAAGTTATGTATTGACATACGCAATAAGGTCAAGCGTGTCAAGTATTAAGGTAGGGAGGGAGCACATAATTTTTAAGTAAAACTTAGTTGTTTTGATTGTATATTATCATAATAGGAGGGAGAGGGAATACTACTCTAGTTGTTTTTATTTATTTTTTGACCAAATGTTACTACTCTACTTGAAGGAGCAGACTTTGCGCAACTAGTTGGAGTTAATATGATCAATGTCATTAATTGACAAGTAAAAAGCCCCTGTGCATGTTATCCAGGTGGAGAGGCAACAAAGTTTTGGAATCCACATATGACTTGAGAAATCAACCAACTGTATAAATCAAAAATCAATATTCAATAAAATAAACTAAAATCAAAACCAGCAATTATAATGCTACTCTGCTCCCCTCCTCTCCTCTCAGAGGAAGAAAACAATCACGTGGCCCATAGTCTCTTATCATATCAAAATCTCACACGATTCAAATCAAATCACCATGTGCTCACTTAACACCTGACGTGGCAATCAAATATATATACATAACATGCAAAAATAACACTCTCATCTCACTCAAGTAATTTCAATATCAATATCAATATCAATCAATCTCCAAAACTATATTATTACCTGTTTTAATTTGTCTAGTTTAGGTCTCCCCCAGTTTTCAACTTTCAATTTCAAATTATTACTATATGGTTAATGTAGTATAGTAAGATGAAAGAAAGCAAGATTCACAGCTCCACTAATAGTAGAAATAGAAATGGAAATTAAAACAAAGGCCATTGAATTCTGGTGCAAGGTACAGAACTTTAGCAACACCTGTATAGAAAAATGAAGCAACAAATTTCGTCTTTGTTGAATATACATCCGTCACTCATTGTTTGGTCATTCTCTAACCACCACCATCACCACCACACTAACCCCTATGCAATTAAACTTAACTCTGGTTTACTCACTCCCCATTCACATACAGCCACATTCATAGTCATACACATCACTAACTATACCTAGCAATTAAGCTACATTATCATTATTCAAAGAAAAAGCCAAAACAAAATTAAAACAACCAATGAATCCGGTCATAACATTTGGTTCATATTCACAAGTATATGTATGTATGTATGTACTACTATAGTTGAGAGACTAATAACTTAACTTACCCATTACCCATAACCCATTTACAGCTAAGAACTTGTCATGAAAAAAATATCATGATGGTAAAAGTAAAGGGAGAGGATTGAATACAGATTGCACAAATGTCATAAAAATGTTTCACTGTTTTCACAAAAATCCTTGTTGTTGCTAAAAATAGAACAAAAAACAGAATCATCCATCCACTACTCAACTTTCACTTCTTCCACTCAACTAGTTACACCATTGATCTGTTTTATTAACACCAAACCCAAAACCCATTTCGTGATTGCCGAGCGTCGTTCATATTATCTGCACAAACACTCAGAACCAAAGAGAGAGAAAGAGAAAGTAGATAGATAGCAATGATGATGGATGAGGGAGAAGGTAAGAAGAAAGTTGTGGTTCAGAAAACCGAGGCGTGTGGTTTCATGGCAGGTGTTGAAGATGAGCTAGGGTTTGTCAACGTGAAAGGAGACAACAACAACGGGTCGGGTCAACGGATCCATCATGATCATGGTTTTGTTGCTGCTGCATTTGGAACTGTTCATAGGAAGAAAAGGATGGCTAGGCAAAGAAGATCTTCATCTTCTACCATCACTATTCATCTCAAAAATCTTCCTTCTTCTACTACTACTACTACTACTACTACTACCTCGCACGTGCCAATCTCTCCAATTCCACCTCTTTTTCATTCTCTCCCTCCCGCACGTGTGAGTTTTTTTTCTTTCTCTTCATTTTCTTTTTTATTCAAATATTTTAGATCTGTGTTTTTTATTATCTGTCTGTCCTAGTTGGATTTGCAAAAACTTGTGTTTCTTTGTCTCGTGATTCTCACAATTATTTTAATATATGTTTTTTCACAACAAGCTTTTCCTATGTTAAATGTATAGATTTTTAATACACGTTGAGAAATGCTTCTTTGAACAGATTTAATTCTAGTAGTTTGATCTTAATGGAGCAGAGTTGTATGCAAATAGATTAATAGGATTTGTGCCAATTTTTTTTTTTTGAATTGAATATCTTTTGCAATCAAATTGCAGATATAAAGACTAATCTCTGGAATTAGGTCAAACCACAATGGATGAGGAAGTTTTTTCTAAAATGATTTAACATTGTTGTATTTTCATACCTACACTGATTTATACACACCCACACAAGAAAATGAAGATAAAACTAAATAGAACAATCTAGTTAAAAAAAAAAATACAATAATAATTAAATAAAAGGGAAGTGGATGTATGGGATGTGTAGTAAACGAAGTTGTTAGACACAAGTCAAAACATTTTGATTTTCAAACTTGTGTATGTCTTGTACTAGTATAGCATTGTGTCAGAATACTGCGCATCCAGGTAATAATATGTATAAAAATGGAAAAAGGAAGAGGCTTTTATCTCATTGCTAGAAGAGGCAGAATCTATGTCTGTACGGAATTTGCCTCGTGGATCCACGGGCAATGACCAAAATAATTTTTATTCATTCATAGTAAAGTTTATATAATGTAGATTTAATTTGATCATATGTTAATTAATACTATTCATCGGTTTGTTTTGTACGAAGCATATGTAGAAGTAATGCTTATAGAATTTTGGTGACCTTGTCTTTTTGTTTTAACTATATCAATGTATACGTTACTCTATTCCGAGGTCTATTTTATAGGTCAACGATATCATGTATATGCTACTCATTTCTGAAGTCGATTTTGTGGGTTAACGATTACATGTATACATTACTCATTTCAAAAGTCGATTTTATTGGTCAACGATGTCATGATACGTTACTCATTTTGGAAGTCGGTTTTATGGGTCAACGGTAGCTCTGATTGTATCATATACACGTTACTCATTGAATTAAAAAAGTTGATTTTATGGGTCAACGGACACTTCAAGATGGGATCTCGATCATTTATAAAGATCGGACAACTGTCATTCTAACTTCCCAATTTGCGAAAGTCACGTGAGTCATCTGATCTCTGTCCAATAACTTAGATCGACTTGATTGAGTGATCACAAGAACTATTGACTATAGATTGTCTTTATCTTAGTCAATGTCTAGTCCTTGGAAGCTGAAAACTCCTACTTTTGGTTCCCTAAATATTTGGTGGTGTGGGAATTTGTGTATTTCAAGATAGCCATAAGGCGTGCTAGACAATGCTTTGGGCACTCTGCCTCTTTACCACCGTTACTCTTTGATGCTCTTATGTTGGATATAAATATAATATGGTGTTCCTGTTGATGTTTTTAGTTACACTAAAATTGTAGAATGTTTAACATATTTTATACTACTAATTTGTCCCAACTTTTTGCAGCATTTACTATAATGCTTTTGTTCAATGTTGTTTTTTACATTAAATTAGTTAATACCATAAATGGCCTTGAAAATTTTCATTCTGTTTTTAGGAAATCGATCATAGGAGGTTGAGATTCCTTTTCCAAAAGGAGTTGAAGAACAGTGATGTTAGCTCCCTTAGGAGAATGGTGTTGCCTAAGGTTTGGCCTTTGCTTATAGACTTAATTTCTCAGTAGCAATATCTGTAAAATAGTTTCAATTAACTACATTTTAAAACCATCATAACCTTATAATATAATAAATTTATTATAACTTGCAGAAAGCAGCAGAGGCTTTCCTTCCTGTCCTTGAGTCGAAGGAAGGAATTCTTCTCAGCATGGATGATTTAGATGGTCTTCATGTATGGAGTTTCAAGTACAGGTCTGCTATGTTCATACATTGTTGGTTAATTGTCATAGCCACAAAATAAGATCAGAATGAAATTACATTCGGAATTTGATTCCATGTACAGTCACACACGTGCATGCACGGTCGCAGATCTTAGCCGTTAGATAAAGAATGGTTCACTCATTTGAAATTGTATTTTAAAGTCGATTTGGGTAAACTCATAATAAGGTTATATTGAATAATGCAGGTTTTGGCCTAACAATAACAGTCGGATGTATGTACTTGAAAACACTGGTATGTTGACTTAACTTAAAACACTTCTCTAATTCCATTTGAGAGTTAAACTTTGCTTAAAAAAATATTAGTTTGTTAAATATTTTCAGGAGACTTTGTTAGCACACATGGTCTACGCTTTGGAGACTCCATTATGGTTTACCAAGATAATCAAAATCACAATTATGTATGAGCTTAACAAGAAAACTAAGGGGAACTAATTCTTTTTCAATTCTAAAATTCCATTAATCTCTTCTTAACCATGTATTTTTTTTCCTGTCATATGCATTACTACAGGTAATTCAGGCAAAGAAAGCTTGTGATCAAGATGAGTATATGGAAGAAGCTAATGATACAATCAATCATATCTTCGTCGATGATTATGAGGTGAACAAAAGTTGCTTTGATGTAGCTTATCCTGCAATGAATGATACAAGCATGTCATTTATATATGACACAACCATCTCAAATGATTCACCACTTGATTTTTTGGGTGGATCAATGACAAACTACTCAAGAATTGGATCAGTTGAAACATTTGGCTCTGTTGAGAATCTGTCACTTGATGACTTCTATTGAGGTCATTTCTACATATGAAGGGCACTAACATGGTTACTAGGAAGGTGGGTTCCTCCATTTTGGTACTAAGAAAGATGAAAGTGTGTTTTTTTGTTCTTTTTGTGGTTGTCATGACAATGGGAGGAATTGTGTAGAATAAAAGAGTAGTCAGTGGACATGTTTTTGTGTTCCTCTCTCTTGAACAAGGTTGGGACTGCTCTACGATGTATTGTTTATAATTTTTGGTGGATAACATCTACATAAATTATCTTGAATGTTCCAGTATAGATCGTTTGATGTTAAAGTTCATTTCTCTGTTGGTGTCTTCGAAGTAATCTATATGACTATACCATAAAAATTAAAAAAAAATTAAAAATCTATATGACTAGTACTTACAATGGTTTGCTACTATACCATAAAAAAATCAAGTAAAGCTAAACTAACATGGTTTGCTACTTGGTCCATTTGGAATGAAATATATATAAGGGAAAAAAACAAACTAAATAGACAAATGTTTTTATTTTTATTTTTTGAATCATTTTTTATTATATTTAATTCCGGATGGATGACGTACTTACAATGCACAAGTTACATAATATAAATCGTCAAAAATAAAAAGTTACATAATGTAAGATTGAGAAAATTTCTAGTTTGCTAAGTTGTTGATTTCTCCATCAATCGACCAAGTTTACCATGTCTCTAATTTGATGGAAATGAGTACTCTGTCCACGTTTTGGATTTAGGATCGTTTGTTTCAACTTTAAAAAAATAGATTTTATGTTAAAAGAATTTAGAGATTTTTTTATAGAGATTTTAAAAAAAATTTGAAATTATTTTTGAAAAAAAATATATTTTAAAAAAAAATAATCCTAATAGCTTTTCATTTTAGGATCAAAATAGATTTTTTTGATAAAATGATTTTTTTAAAAATCGTAAACAAACACTTGAAAATGAAAAAAGTGATTTTTTTACGAAAAAAAAAATAGATTTTTATTTTGAAAAAATTCTGAAACAAAGGGAACTCGTAATCTATCTAATCAGCTAAGGCATGAGATTGTCCTCGTGAGCTTAACTCAGCTGGTATGGACAAAGCATAATATATGTAAGGTCTGAGGTTCAAATCTCGGCCACCACAAAAAAAAAAAAAACTAAGGCATGAGACAAAGTCCAAAACCTCGATTAATCGGACATCAATTGACTATTCTCTCCATATTCTTATTTTTAAGGGAGCAAATCTTGATGCATGTTTTTTATTTGGTCAACTCTTTATCTGTCTTTGATTTCAACTGCTCCAAAAATCACCTCTGACTGCTGAGATAACAAAGTTGCTGAAATTATTTTGGTGATATGGTATGTTGCACTTCAGTCAGTGACTCGGGCTTTGTTTGCGAGTTTGGAGGAGATGGGATAAGTGGAAAAAATAGAAGATATTGAAAGAGGGTTTTGCGAGGTTTGAGAGTGTTTATGTGAATTCTTCAAATTTAATATGTATGTTGTTATATTATTCTTAAAATAAAAAATATATTACATTAATTTATCACTCTCTTAATAAATACTCTTTCAAAAAATGTGAAAGATTTCTCATTTTTTTTCTATATTTTTTTTTTCCCTCCAAAGTCCTTCATTCCTCTTCCCTCCAAACTTCCAAACAAAGTCTCAATGTACCATGACTTTCAACATCAGTTAGGCAAGTTTGTGGTTGACTAAGTGGTGTTAACTGAAAATTTAGAGATGGACGACGAGGATTGGTAAAACCAGGAGGAGGTCTACATAACACAGACTGTAATTGGTCCATTAATTCCATCCATGCGGTGTAGTGTGCCACCGGGGTGTTCATAGTTCGGTTCAAGACAAATATCCAACGGAACTGTTTCCACTCTTCATAAAAACTGAACTGATCTATATTTTCGAATTGAACCATAATTAACTTTTTTTAAAAAATAAAATATACTTTTTGAATTGAATTAATTTTTTTGGACTGATTTGTTTTCTATTGTTATTATTATCTTATAATTAGTATTAAAAATACAAACCAAATTAAATATTGGACTATTTAAAAAAAAAAACTAAAATTTTGTCAAAAAAAAAAAAACTAAATTGAACCACTAAGTTGAACCGAACTACACTAGTAAATCATGAACTGAATCGATGGTTCAATTCACGAATTGCTACTTGCAGTTTAGTTTTATAGTTTTTTGAACATCCTTAATATTGTCCATGATTGAGTGGTCATGCACGGTAAGAAGTGCTTGCATTATGTCCAATTTTGTAGCCAATTTTGAACTAGACTTTATAGTGACCTCAAAAGTGACCGCCGCAACCACGATTAGATCCATTATGACCGTCGCGACCACCATTATGATTAGAGAATTTTTGCGATTACTTGAAATTTGATGGGTGGATCCGCCTTAATTTCGTAGGCTTGGAAAATACCAACAGGAAGAGGCTCGGTAAGAATGTGCATTCATCTTTTCCATTTTCGATTCATGTGAAAGAATCATCGACTTTGCTTCAATGACAAGAAGTACATCTAGAATAAATTAAAGTTTCTCATCATGCGAGTTTAATCTGCCAATAGATTTAAGGGTATCTTCAATGTTTTGAATGCGTGAAAGGTATTCAACAATTGATTTTTCACCTTTCGTGATATTCTTGAGTTCAAATAGGAGTGTCTCGACTTTGTAGTGATATGTGTTTTGTAGAACACATGAATTTTTATCCCAATTATATACGAATGAATGCATCAAACAACTCATATTAGAATAGAGTTGGATAAAGTGGTGAGAAGCCACATGAAAAGAAGTTAGTCACATTGTTCCCACTCAATGTTTGTTAGATTTTCAACATGGTTGGAACGATCAATCTCAGTAATATTACATGGTATAATCATTAGATTCACCACATGATGATGAAGTTTATGAGTGCGAATTATTCCTTCAACTTATTGCTTCCTTGAGTGAAATTTTTTTTCATCGAGTTTGATAGTTGATTGTTGAGCAAAAGTCTTGAAGATAATTTTCGAAAACGACAAAAGAATAAGAGTTTGATCCTGGTGTGTTTAATTAAAATCATGGGTATGATTGAATTCAAGCTCGAGATAAGTAGATGGTTCCTAATGTTATTGATTGGTGCCAACTCAACTAACTATACCCACATGTTTCTTGAGAAATATACCCATATTTTATTGATCGGTAAAGAAGTTGCCCAAAAAAAAAACCCGACATTAAATTGAACTCAATAATGTCCGACGAATATACAAGGATGTTGTTTACCTCAAATTTCTTGTTTAACTTTTAGTCATCCTTCTACTTGACAAAAATAATAATAAACTCAATAATTAAAACTATTTTCTTCTTTAAAAAAAAAAAAAACTATTTTCTTGAACTGACATTATTTTTGGACGAAAAATTTGTATTATTATTTTTAAGAATGGATAATTGATAATAATAAAATGTGTTTATACGAAGTTGGACATTGAGATGCAGTGATAACAAACACAATCATCATCAGAAACACCAACACTCGTAAAAAATAAAATGGCAAACAGGTACTGGGTGGTGTCTCTCCCCGTCCAGAACAACAACTCTTCATCTTCGATTTGGAACCAATTGCAGCAGAATATCTCTAAGCATTCCTTCGATACTCCTCTTTACAGAGTAACTATCTATTTAACTAACCATCACGCTTCATTACTCTAATTAATCCTTTTAATTAATCCATCGATCTTCTTCTTCACAGTTCAACATTCCTAATCTCCGTGTTGGAACCCTAGATTCTCTTCTCTCCCTCAGCGATGATCTCACCAAGGTTAATTTCCGATTTTCCTCTTTCTTTTCTCAATTTCACGATCTCTCATAATTTCAATCGCGTAATTTCCTCTGATTTGATCGACGAACGTTTTTATGCAGTCTAATGCTTTCATGGAAGGTGTTTCGAGCAAGATCAGGCGTCAGATTGAGGAACTCGAGAGAGTTTCCGGTGTTAATACTGCTGGTCTCACCGTTGATGGAGTTCCTGTTGATTCATACTTGACTAGGTTTTGTTTTCTCTCTTTTTATATTTGATCTATGAATCTGTGTTTTTGTTGTTTTTTTACTGAAATTGTGGTTTTTGTATTGGATCTAGATTTGTTTGGGATGATGCTAAGTATCCGACTATGTCGCCTTTGAAAGAGATTGTTGATGGCATTCATAGTCAAGTCGCTAAGATTGAGGATGATCTCAAGGTTTTTTCGTTTTCTTCACAATCTCTAGTCCTAGTTCGATTCGATCAATATGTTTGATTTCATGGATGTGATAATAACATTATATGCATTTGTCATTCATTCCCTTATTTATACTATTAGTGTTGTTGAATAGCAGCTACAGGGCTATTGCATAGCAGAATTTGAACAAATCTCTAGTGTTCTGTGATATGTTATTTAGCACAAAATATTGTGAAATAGCGGATGTGATGGCGCTATAGCACTGTTGCCTAGTTTTTTTTTTTTTTTTAATTAAGTACGCAAATTCATTTGTGAAAAAAGAAAAACAAAAGACCGGGGTTTGAATAAACTGCAATTTTCCGCGATACGTAATTGACAACTAGTGAGATAGCAACTAGTTGGTTATTGTAACTTTCTTTCCTATTGTATGGCTAACTGAAGTCTTTGCATTCTTTTGGTTCATTGAGTTTTTTTATTGCTACCAATTTATACCTGATTCAACAGTGTGTCTTCTGCAAAATTTGTAATGAGCGACGGATCCAAAAAGTTTAGTTCTGGGACACAATATTCATATACGAAATACTAGTGGGGCACTAAATTTATGATATTTCATATATGAATGGTCTGCGGAACAGCTTCAGTGTTTTCTTAGATAGCATATTTTGGTCCTGTTTGTTTACGGGTTTTCTACTTTCCCCATTGATTGTCTGTTTCTTAATTTTGTACCTTATTTATATTTGAGTTGAAGTACCCCTATATATATGTGGTATTTGTTGGCCAGCTAATATATAATAATGAGAAAGATTGTAATCTCAGTGAGTGCAAATGCTCCCAATGTGGCCAGCTAACATTTATATTTGTAATTATGTGCTATTTAGAGCTGATACATCAGTTTGTGGAGCTTGGTCTTTTTAATTTTGGGTTTGTAATTAGTATCATTACATGCTTAATTCCTAAATTGATGCCAGAGGGGAACAATCTTGGCTTTTCTAAAGTGAAGAGGATCACAGATTATATATTCTCTTAAGAGGGACAAATTGAGGATCTCAAACATTGATATGAAATTTAGTGGTCGTTATAATGATTAAATATATCCCTATTTGTCATAAACTATTGATTTGTTAAGAGTCCGCTTTGCCATCAAATATTTCCTTCTAATGTTACCCTTATGCTTTAGAGATCCAAATCCCAGGGAGCAGAGTATTGAATCTATGAACTTTGTGTTTGGTTGATAAAAATATGCCAAGTTTTCCTACTTTGATCCATGTGCTTCATGTAACCTTTTCTGTGCTGCCACTATTGAACTGTTAACTGAGATCAGTTTATTGCACAACTCAGTCTAGAGATAGTTTTTTAGCCATAAGCTTATCTCCCAATGCTGAGAAAAAGAACAAGATCAGACCACCTCCCAATTCACACCTATGGTGAAGGATTCACCTTTCTCTCTCTACTTTACCTTCAGAGTCAAAGATGGGTATACAAACTTACAATATTCTCATTCTAGAAACATGCTCTTTTATGGCCGCTATTAGAGTTACATACGATTCTAAAAAAAGGGCAGCCCGGTGCACTGAAGCTCCCTCATATGCAGGGTTTGGGAAGGAATCCCACCATTTGGTGTAATATACGCTGCCTTACCCTGTTTTTACACAAGAGGTTGTTTCCAGGACTTGAACCCATGACCTTTCAGTCAGGTGACAACAATTTTTCTGTTGCGCCAAGGGTCCCCCTTAGTTACATTAGATTCTATTTTGGGTGATTTTTGGGTAGAAGTTGTTGAGAGAATAATGTAGAAGATATGGACAATTTTCTTGTTGTCCCCAATGTCTTGGATGATTTGTCCTATGAATTTTACTTTGTGCTGTTTGGTCCTCATCTGCAATGTTGGCTTCAGCTCGGTCTCTCGTATTTAAAAGAATTTCATTTTAGTTCCTGAAGTTACATAGGAATTTACTTCTATCCCTCTTAGCCATGAATGAGAAACATGCTGCTATCTTAAAGAAATATCTTAAACTTAAAAGTTTTGGATATTGAAATTTGATAGCTAATACTTCCTCCATCCCTTTTTATAAGCACCCTTTCACACTCAGAGAAGGGGTGTTTTTAAATGAACCGAGGGAGTACTTAACTAACAGGAAGACTATCTTGGAATTGTTATGCATAAAACAGATGGGTGGAGATGAAAAAAATAATAAAGCATATGGATTATCTGGATTTAGAGGTGATGAGAAAGCAAATGCATGATTTCGCTAGAAAGGTTGAAATTATAAGATTTAAGAATAAAATTGTTCCCTTGATGATATAAAATAACATACTTTATTGATCTAAGGGGGGAGTGGATCCTCTCATGTTGGGAAAAAAAATGAGTGAATCATGTTTTTAATCCCAACCATATAATACCCTGGCTCTAAAGCTGTTAAAACATTCTACCCGGCCCATTTATTTTAGGGTCAGCCGGAATAAACTTTGGGTTTATTGTGCTGAGCTTAAAATCCCTATTTAAATATGGACTCTAAAAATACTATCTGAGCCCGGCCATTTGCAGACTGTGGGCTTGGCGGGCCAGCCTGTCATATAATTTACCTTTAAAAAAAAAAATTGATGTGCCTTTAATTGTCAGATGAAGCAAATTGACGTCCACTTGGTTATACTGCAAATAAAATGCCAAAATCCGATGAAGCAAATAATTGTAGTTATAAGAGTTTTCAGCATATGTAACTCTGAAGGTAGCAACTCTTCTTTTTCACAATGATGGAGTGATGGACAACATAAGATTTATTTGTCCTTTTTTCCCCCTTAATTAATATAAGATTAATTTACTTTTTGGTGAAAAGATATAAGATTTATTTGTCTTATAGTATAATAGTATGGCACTTTGATCTATTTCATAATAATTCAATGAACTTTTTTTCTATGAGAAATATTACAAAGAACATCTGTAGTCCCTACTTATTTTGCATTGCGTGGATTGATATTTCTACTTGGGCATTGAAAATTTGTCTTTCATGCCAGGTCCGTGTTTCCGAGTATAATAATATCCGAAGTCAGCTCAACGCTATAAACCGAAAGCAAACTGGAAGGTGCGGATGTTTTACAAATTATGTAGTTTTCAAATTTAATGTATCCTATTTCTTAGCTGACCTGCTTTACTATTTCAGCTTAGCAGTTCGTGATCTTTCTAACTTGGTAAAACCAGAGGACATTATAACTTCAGAACATTTAACTACCCTCCTTGCGATTGTTTCTAAGTATTCACAGAAGGATTGGCTTGAAAGCTATGAAACATTGACTAGCTATGTGGTAAGATATATCCATATTCACTAGAAAATATGAATACTACTTCCTTGTGGTTATTGTAAATGGGTTATTACTAAAAAATCCCTGTAATTCATCTAAACATTCCAATAATGTTTGTTCACACCTTTGAATAATTCCAAGTTTTCTTTTGTTTTTCATTGCTTTATTCCTTGTTCTACTTCTAATTAGGTTAAATATTTTAGGTCCCAAGATCTTCTAAGAAGTTGTATGAGGATAATGAATATGCTCTTTATACTGTAACACTCTTCAATCGTGTGGCAGACAATTTTAGAACTAGTGCACGTGAAAAAGGGTTCCAAGTAAGTATTTCTTTTAATTAATTTTGCATATTGTCTTCAATTTGTTAATATTGGTAATATCTGTATAGTGGAATTTGTGAGACACATAATGCTGAGTGTTTTAGTATCGAATATCAATTCATAATTTGGTGACAGGTGTTTAATGGAATTTTTTGTCTTCGTATTCAGATTCGTGATTTTGAATACAGTCCAGAAACACATGAGGGCCGAAAGCAGGAGTTGGATAAATTGATGCAAGATCAGGAAAGTTTGAGGGGTTCTCTGCTGCAATGGTGCTATGCCAGTTATGGAGAGGTATTATGCACTTGCTCATTATTTCATTTAATTTTGTAGAAATACCGAAGAACATATTAAGACTGAATTTTCAGATAGCATTAGAAAAACCAAGGTGGTTATGGGAAACGTATGCTAAGTTAAATGACTATTTTGAAGCTGTACTTCTTATATCTTGATGCGTCTGTTTTTCACTAGCCTCTCAGGCCGAGGCTGACATTATGGAGTGACTTAGCTTACGATTGACGTGTTATTATTCTAAAATGTCATGGTTCTTCTCGCTGACAACTTTTACTTTATACGTTTTGAAGGTTTTCAGCTCCTGGATGCACTTTTGTGCTGTGCGCTTATTTTCTGAAAGCATTCTGAGATATGGATTGCCTCCGTCCTTCTTGGTACTCTACTCTTCTAGACAAGAAGTTCGGTCTTATCACCTTCCCCCTCCCCCCAAACAATTTTTTTTTATACCACTGATCATTATTGGGTCTTCTGTTTATTCCAGGCATGTGTCTTAGCTCCATCTGTAAAAGCCGAGAAGAAAGTACGTTCAATCCTTGAAGGGTTGAGTGATAGCTCAAACAGGCAAGTAGCTAATTAATCTTTGTGCTGTCTCATTTAAATTATATGGCTTGTAGTAATCTTAGACACTACCAAGCCTGATTAACTGATGGATTTAAGTTCCCACGTTATCTTTTCCTTTGAGGGGGAGGGTTGTTCACTTGTTTTTGCTGGATATAAAGGAAGACATGCAAAGTTTCAGAAAGCCTTTAAATTTTACATTTTTGAAGAGTCAGTCACTGCCAAATTTGACAGTACTTCAACTGAGACTTTCATGAAACTTCTTCATGAAATTCTTTAAAAGGCTCAAACTCCAAACATGATTCACATTTTGACAGTTAGGAATGTACATATTTGGTGTTGAACAATGCTAAATTTAAACTAATTTTTTATTTTATATGTTAACACATATATTTGCTTAATATATATGCTTCTTTATTATTCAAATTCAAATCACAAAACACTGTACTGGTCTCTTTGTTGTGACCAATATACAGAACTTACTCTAGAAAGTAAGAAGTTATGGTTATTGGTTAGTGGATAGTTATTTGGAATTTAAAACGTTTCTACTCTCTTGATTCTCTAAATATAATTGATTGAGATGCTAGAAAAACAGTTAGGAAACTTTATGTTTGCTAACTCTGCTCAAAAACTCAATCTGAGACTCCATCCCCTGTATTATGCTTTACCAAAACTTGCTTCTCATGTTTTGATACATACAGACAATATTTAATTGTCTTTGCTTTTGTAATATTTGTCTCTTAATTTGATTGACTATTCTTACATGGTAATATTGTGCCTTCAATAAATTTGTGCAGTGCATACTGGAAAACCGATGAAGAGGTAGGTGCTGGAATGGCTGGCTTAGCTGGTGAAGCGGATACTCACCCATATGTTTCCTTCACTATCAATCTTCTCTGAGCGCAACTGGAGACAAGCCCTATTTCTTAATTTAGATCCGCTAAGGGTTCTCTCTTGGACAGCAATAATGCCAAAGCCAGAAAGGATTTGAAGATTTTGTACATTGCTATCATATTTCATTCTTTGTTATTATTTATATATAATTGGAGCAGTCGAGGTTTCAACGGGTCTAATGAATTTCATGGGCAGAGTCCGTTTCCAGGATCACTGTCCACTTGTATTGTTTCATGAAGTTCATGTTTGCGATATTTGGACTTGGGAGAACTGATGCTCACTAGCTCATTTCTTCAGAAAATAATACAATCATGTGTGGGAGGGACACTTATGGTATATGCCATAAGTAAAATAATAAATATGTCACTTGTAAGCCGTCAACTTTATACTGTTGTGTGGGGATACTTATTTTAAACCACCTTCTATTATCGACATAGTCAAAACTGTAACAGATAGGTTGAAATTTATTTATGTTATTCAATAAATTTGTTGGTTAGAGTTAGGGGCATATTTGCACCTCTTTTGTGTAAAGATAATTTTGTGAACCGTAGTATTGTCTTTACGAATGGGATTGTGTTTAAGTGGTTGTGGTATGAAGAAACCATTGAATTTTTTTAATGTCAATTTTTTAGTAGTGTATGCTGTAGTGGAGTTTGTGGTTTGGTTAGGTTTTAAGGTTAAAAGTCATTGAACCACAAGATAAAAAAAATGTGTGGTTTGGTTTGGTTCGGTTCGGTTGACTTTTAAAAATAAAATTCGAACCAAACTAAACCAATGCGGTTTGGATATAATTTTTTGTTTTCTACATTAAAATCAAGTTTTTTTTTTTTTTAGAAGCTACATTAAAATCAAGGTCAAAAGCTAAAACACCATATTTTTAGCCATGTTTACAACAATGTTTTAAATTTTTATCTAATAATACAATTTCATTTTCATCCAACAATGTTTCTAATAACATAGACCAAATTAAAAACGTGGACAAAATGTAATCATATTATGTAAAAATTGCAAAAGATTAAGCTTTTATCATTCTCTAAAAATTTAAGTAACAAAAAAAAAAACATTTTTGAAATAAAAAATCTAGAAAGAAACTTGACAAGAGAAAAAATATGTCATTTTATAAAATCGATAAAAATAAGAAATGAATTCATCCTTATATAAAATCGATATAATACCATCACCGGAGATGGCCTAGGAACAACGATAAAAATTTGGGGCGAACATCTCCAAACCAAAAAAATATAACTTAAATAAACGCTTTATTTTATTTTTACAAATAAAATGGAATACCATTAAGTAAATTCTAAGTGCAAAACGTGTCCAAAATAATACACAAAATGTCCAAATCGTACGATTTCAATGGGCAAAATTGTGACTTACTCGATAACCAAAACTCCCATCATTATATTTGAGCCACAACCAAGAGCAGGGGTTGACCCTGAGCACGGGCTCGGGGGCGATAGCCCAGGGCACCATAATTTTAGGGGCACTAAAAAATTTATTTTTACTACCTATATATGTATATATACTACCATTAAAAAAATGGTAGTTGCTGACAAAATTATAATTTATAAGAGCATTACAAAATCAAAACTAATAAATGGTGTGATTGAATGAAATCAATTAACTACATGTAACAAAACCAAAAAATATTGATTACATACATATTAAAATTAAAATATATTGACTACATGTACCAAAAAATCAGTTAGCAAATGAACCGATGAGTAATTTGTGGAAAGCAAGAATCAACGGTCTAATTGGGGCACTTAAATTGAAATAATGATATGGAATGAATAATAAAGAGATGGATTTTTTGTGAATAACCTTGGTTTTGAACAAATTATCAATGGTTTTGCAACAAAAAATTCAACGAGAAAACTATTTAAATAATTTTAAATGCTTGGTCAATTTTCTTTATAGGAAACAATAACAAATCAAAGAAGAGGAAAAGGAAGAGGAAGAATTTGCTAATTAGTTCACACTTTAAAGATTCATACTTGCGTTTTTGTTGCACAATGTCAAATGAAATATTTAATAGTCTTTTGGTTCATTTTTCTTAATCTTATCATTTTTTATGAATTTTTTTTTATAAGGACACCACTCTCTTGATTCGTTCAAGGCATCTAAATTTAAAGGGTCGGTCCGGACCATGAGTATGGTTTGGTGCCTTCTAACAATTATCAAAATTCCTTAAAAGAAACAATTGATTAAAATTAATTTTTTCTGCCGAAATATTATATTGTTCTTCCTCTTTCAAATTGACCGCACATAAACTAATCAAATTATGTTACACTCATCACTCGTTTTGCTTCGACACAAATGCAAAACTCCAAATTGATGAGCATGATCAAACACTACTACATTAAACAAGACATTATGAAATCCAATCGAACCAAAATAGAACACCATACACTCCTAAAAGAAGTGGTTGTGGCGTGGAGGAAACCATCGAACATTTATTTTTTTGAATGTTAATCTTCTTAGAGCCAAAGTTTCATATATATATATATATATACACCTGCGACTGGAAATGAGTCGAGTCGAATTGAATCTGTTTGAGCTCGACTTGATTCATTAAGAATTGGCTCGGTTCGAGTTTGACACGAACTTTTTTTCCAACTCAAGTTTAGTTCGTTTAAAGTTCACTAACAGTTTGGTTTGGCTCATTAGATTCAATTCGTTTGTTCAAAGCACATAACTTTAAGTATGTAAATGAGTAAAGCCACTTGAACCACGTAACTCAAAAGTCAAAGAATTTAAATTTTTGGCCCATAAATATATTGAAATTTATACCAATTTTTAATGGATTGGATGAGACAATCTATACATCTTACAAAGCATTTGCTTCCAATTTTACTGTGCGATTCACTTCCAGCGAGTTCCGCCCTTCTCCGCATTTGGCGCTGATTTCTGTCGGTTTTCTGTGCATGGAGGTTTTGTAGCTGTGTTCTATATCTGCTATTTCTATTTTGTTTTTTACCTCTTTTGCAGTGGCTGGTTGTTTTCAGCCAATTTCATAGCTAGGTGCTACTTCTGTGTGCTATATTATGGTGAAAGTAATGGGTTAGAGATGCAGGCTTTTTGTATTCTAATGTGATCTATTAATCTTACAATAGAACCTCTTCAAATCCAACTGTTCCATACACTACCAGCGGGATCCGCCCTTCTTCGCTTCTGCTGCTGCTCTCTGTGGGTTTTCTGGTTTCTGAGGATATGTAGCTGGGTGCTACGCCTGTTCCTTTTTACTTTCTTTTTTTTTGTGTGTGGTTTATAGGCTTCTGCGGTGCTCTCTGGGGTTTCCACTCACAGAGCACCTATAAAAGGTGTTAAACTTTTGTCAGAAGGTTTGAAAATTTTGTCTTTTGTTCAGAGATTCTGAAACCCCCCTGTTTTAATTTAATTTTCACTTGGATTGGTTGATTAAACAATGCATTTTATCTGTCTTTTTTTCACTATAAATTTTACTTCATTTGCTGGAAATTTCTGGTTTAGGGTATATGTGGTTTCTGCAAAAGGTAATTACCATGTGTCAGGAAGTTTGAAACTATTGGCAATGGGTCAGAGATACTGATTTTTCCCTTCTTTTCTTTTAATTGATTCTGACACTGCGTGTATAAAAGATGAAATTCATATGTGCCCTTTTTCTCTATAAAATGGTGCTTGCTGTGTTCATTTCATCTCAGTCAATAATTTCCACGCAGCGCTGTGAGGGACGAAATCTGATTGTTAATTTGTGTAATTTTCGTTTGCTATAAAAGTTCACAAGGTATGCCCATTCTTTATCATGTTTTGTGTTTATTTTTCATTGTTGCATCTTCTTCAAATCATGCATTTTTGTTTATTTCACATCAACTATATATAGTTTAGTTATTGATGTTTCTGTTATGTATATGGATTATGTGTGCATTTGAAAGCTAATTGACTCATATCTTTGAATTTGCGTTGCTGTTTTTCAGTTTCATATATGCACACAATGTGTTTGATAAAATGCTGCAGTGAGTTCTCATCAACATTAAGATCACCATGTTTGATATTGGTATTTTTTTTATTCATGAATATTTCAATAAATTTGCTTATTTGTTTTTAATTTGTTTTGTCATAAACCCAATCCATATCCTGCATACAAAGATTGTTAAATTTCTAAGCAAATTTAACACCCTGTTAAATTTATCTTTCTTTCTTTTGCTCTCCAGCATATTTATTTGCAAAGACAGGAAGAGAAAAATTGTGACAAAGAGTACAACTTTTATCATGTATATGTGGATTTAGCAGATTATATTGGATAGTAAGATAGGTGAGGTTTGTTGTTTTTACAGGAAGTTGAAGCAAAGTCAAAATTTGTTTTACTTTTTTCTTTCACTTTTGCCTTCCACATTTAATGAATCATTTGCAGGTATATGCTCATACAGGTGAGATTTTGATTTCATACTTTATGTAACAAATTTGTTGTGGTTTATTCAAAGGGTTGTAATTGTATATTAATTTTGTGTCACTATGGAGGATTAAACTTGCAATATTAAGAATAGAAGCGTGTTTTTCTTCTTCTTTTTTTGTTAGCTGTTATCTTAGTTATTTGCTTTGATAACAGGAAACTGCACTTTATCATGTTGAGACTGTTTGACTTATTTGTTATGGCTTTGGTTCAATGCCAGAAATGTGCAAAAAGAACCAGATATGGGTTGTTATTCGGATGCAGATTGTGGTTGATCGTTATCCAACATGGTTAGTTTACACCTTTTTTATTTGTGAACTGCAAAAACGTCTATGTTGAGTATGTTAAGCTGCAATTAGTATTTCTATCTTGGTTATTTTATGTCTAAATGATGGATCAATAAGAGTGCAATGTCATTTCTGCTATTAGAACTTTTTTTTATGTACTTCTGCTTTTATTTAGAAAACTAACATACTAGCTGGGAACTTGGGTTTGACTATTGACAATTAGTTGTAATATATGTAAAATTGTTCAATGGAAGGGGTAAAATGACGTAATTACAGAAGTGAAGTTGCTATCATTGGTTTGAGTCACCGAATTAACCTACTAATGCTTGGTAAGAGTGCAAATAAAACATATTTCGTATGGATTCAACCCTTTCCCTGTATCCCATTGCCTCGATAGTTTTATAACACTAGATTGTTGTTTAGGTTAAAATCTTCTCGGATGACAATAGATATGGCAAGTGTAAGTTTTATACATTATGAATTTTTGGATTTCCATTATCTTTAGGGTATGAAATATAATATGGTGTTAGTTCTAAATTTGTTGACCTGACCCGCTTTTATAAAAAGTTTGTAGATTTGTTTAGTTAGCCTACCTACTATTATGGTAAAAAGGTGAAATATATAAACTTTTGAAAGAAGCAACTTATACATTGTGTACTTTGAAAAGAAAAAAAAATTGTGTTCCAAATTTTCACAACAATCCTTTTATGCTGGAATTCACATTTTTTTTCCTTTTCTCAGTTGATCTCAGTCTCGCACTTGAAGTTGAAGTAAGCGCCAAAGTTTGTTACAAGAGGGTGAGTTTAGGACTAGATAGGGGTTTCACTTTATTTTCTTACTGCTTAGTCATGCTAAAATTAAGCCAACCTGAGGTTTAGTATAAACTATTCATTTTTTATGAGTTTATGAAGTACATGTCTACTTATAACCATTAAATACTCTGAAAATTATAATACTTGCTCAAATGCTTACTTTTGCAAGCTAGGGAAACCATCCTCCAACAACGTCAAATGCACACAACTGATTGTGATTCCATTGAGGAACTCAAACAATTTAAGGAAAGGTAACCGATTAAACTTAAATCGATTTTGAGTTAAGTATACAATATTATATACATTCGTAGGCAGTTTTACCTTTCCAAAGATTGTCTGTTATTGAAGCTATTGAGGGAAGGCAGACATCACAATTGCAGTCAAATTCTTTATTTTTACCTTTTCATATATGCCTTTTAAGATCTTATTCAGTTTCAGAGTGTGATTTTCAAGCAAGCCAAATCTCTATTTTCACTTCAGTTCGGGAACATACTTTCAAATTGATTCAGACTTAGAATTGTGTTAATTGGTTGATAATGAAATCCATAAATTGAACCAGTAAAAAGAAAAAGTTGAACTTATTTACACACACAATATTATTGTTATTATTATTACAAGTTAGTTTAAACTTCTGTTAATCTTTTATCTGCTCTAAATTGTTTGCAGATTAATTCATCATGACTGAAGCTTCCAAGGTCATTCACAATTGGTTTTATGACAACTGCACTAAATGCACCATTAAGGCTAAAACTCCAAATGACCAATTTAAATGTGAGCGTGGACAAGTTTTTGAACAGGAAGGTAAAAAGATATACATATCTTTCTGCTTATGGATGTCATGATGGAATGTGTGCTATTATATGTACAAGTTTCCAATTGTAGGTCTTTTATCAAGTAGGTCCCAATTTGATTGAAGAATTTTTTGATGAGGAAGTACATAAATGGTGGTTAATGAAATATGATGGGAACATACACCATAGAACTCTCCGATTAATGCAACATGGTGGACTTGGACAATTCTGTCAATGATACTATGGCCAATTCTGAAATTGTCACTGTTTTAAGGACTAACTTGGGCTTCGTTGTTGTTTCTATTTATAGTCCTACTAATTCTATATGTAATTTGGAGTTTAGATCTTTAGATAAACTTGTGTGTGTGTGTATATATGTTCCATTTGTTTTTGCGCTGTTTTTAGTCTATGACGTTGACACGGGACATGACGGTGGATTAAGACGTAAGAGAATTCATAATAATAGTAAACCAAACCTTAAATCTCGGCATGTTCCATTTTATCTTTCAACTTTTTTTTTGAAGGATTTTATCTTTCAACTTCTTAACCGAGAATTCATATGGTTTATGCCTCGATTTTGTTAAAAATCAGTTAAAACATTAATTTTTTTTGAAGGAACAGTAAGAATAATTTAAAATACATATAGTTGTCTTTTTATGACTCCTAAAATTGCATTTTAATATTATTTTTTCCTGATTTTATCGTGAATCCGTTACAATTTTTTTTTATATTTCTTCATTAAATGTCAAGTTAGGCTCAAGAATTGACCTCAAACTTTCTAAGGTCATAAGTGACTGAACCGTAGTCATTCTCTTGCTAATATGTATGGGAGATGTCAACTTAATAGTTAGAGCTTGACTCTGCAACCTTAACGATCAAAGTTTGGATTTCACCTAAAACAGTTATGTATTAAAAAAGGTATATTGAATAGTAGTAGACATATCAAATTAATCCTTGCAAATATAATAGACATTATCAAATTTATGCAGTAACTTTTTAATGGAGTACTCTATTTTAACTGGAATTCTAAAATTTATGTGGTACCCGACATGACACAGCAATAGTTTATTCTTAACATATTAATATAATCCTCTTTTTTAACTGCTTTGTACGTTTTTTTTATGTCTTGGATTTCGATTGCGAAATTGAAGGTGAATGTGATTTGTTTGTATTTCGTCCGTTGTGGTGATATTGTTTGGTTTGTAATAGTTTGCGTTTTTAGAAACGTGTATGTGTATTAATAATCTTTAAAAGTTTATTATGGTCAAAAAAATCACATGTTACATCAGAGATTAGACTGGTTTGTGATTGTTGACAAATGTTGGTCGTAGTAGTTTTTTTGTTAGTTTTTGTTTTGCAAAATACTCCAGTAGTTGTGGCCAATCATTCTACAATATGGAAATATGAATATATTATTTTGGTCATCAATGTAATAAATATTTTATTTGTACGTGTTAATACATCGTTGCATAAGCATATTTGTTTCGATATATTTTCATTTTAGGTAACAACTTTCATATTATTTTCTTCATTTATGTTATAGTAATTAAGTAACAAACGATCATCATACGTAATAGTCGTGTCACTGTGTGCGTAGTATCCTTTATCGTGAATGGTCAATAATTGAAAACTTATTGATTTTTCCTCTATTGCGTATTGACGCTTGCATCTGTCATTTATTTTGAATTAATACATTAAAAATTAAATCAATGCGAACGAGTATTGTGTACAAATTTGATATTTTGTTTCATTTCCAATTTACGATGATAAGCAGTTAATTTTTTATATTCCCAACAAATAATCGGCCCGTGCATCGCCACGGGTCACACACTAGTTATTACACATAGTAATTAACACTAGGATGCAACCACCAAATCTATTTTTGCCTTCCTGTGGCATATGTTTCTCTTATTATGGATAATCGTATCCTTCATTTTTCATGCATGTTTCGATGCAGGACTATTTTAGTTTTGAAATCTTTAAAAACTACAACAACATTGTGCATAACAGTGTCTATCAATTTTAATGTAGCTCATTTTTATCCTATTATTGCTAAGTGTTTGACTTAGTTTTTAAAGTATTATATATATATATATATATATATATATATATATATATATATAATCAAGCCATCTCGTGAACCAAACGAGTTGAATTATATATAGTTCAAGTTCAAGTTCAGTTCATTTGATTCATGAACCAAGTTCAACGAATCAATTGTCCAATCAAACTACGAACTTTAATATAGTTGGTTCAGTTCATTGCCAGTCGTAGCCCCTTCATAACTCATCTACATTCTTTCCCTTAAAAAAAAAAAAATCCTTAGAAAAATATTCATTTACACTTTTATCCTCTTAAGAAAAACTCATTTACCGCTTTACGCATAGAACCTGATTCCCGAATTTGTTGATGCGCTACGAACATTCCAATTGTGTGAAGAAGAAGAAGAAATGCGGAGACGAAGGAGAATTTCTGAAGCAGCAACACCACCTGCGGTGGATAAGATCAACAGCTTACCCGACGAGATTCTGAGTCAAATTCTGTCTCTTATCCCTGTCGAAGAGGCAGCTGCCACAAGCATTTTGTCAAAGAGATGGACTCATCTCTGGAAATTTACCGATTGTATCGATTTCACCGACATCATACTGAATGACACTGATTCTACTTACAGTTTCAATGATTCTATGTCCTCCATTTTGCTCTCTCGTGAAGCTGCTGGCTCTCTTTTTCTCAACAGACTCACCCTCGAAATTTGATATGGTAACACTGATCTTGCCTCTCGTTTAGGCTATCACAATATTAACAAATGGATTAACTTTGTTGTTCAACACGGACTCAAGTATCTTCGTCTTGGTCTTCACATCAGCGTGGAAGACGATGACGATGATGCCTATGTTGACATACCCATATTGCCTGTTAGTATTCTAACATGCAGAACACTCGTAAGTCTCGACCTGTGGAGGGTTTTGATTTTTCTTCTATTGGGTTTGGACTTCCATCACTCAATGCCCTTCATTTGGACGATACGATCTTCCAATACTTTCCAGATTTTATGCTGCTTCTGGCTGGATGTCCGAATCTTGAGCATCTACAAGTGGTAGATATACGTTTCATTTATGAGGAAGAAGATTCTCTTACCATACACGAGTTTAAAAGTTTGAGTTTACCCAAATTGATTAGTGTTGATATCACTGGATTGGAGTCTTCATGGTTTCTAATTCAAAGTATCTTCGCACAGATACATTCATGTTAATCACGAAAGACCACAAAGTCTACGAGGTCCTGTTTATTTTGAATACCATGCATACTTCCTTAATTTATATAATATTGAACTGTTTCCAACATAACATTAACACATTTGATTACATTAGGTAATTCTATTTTCTCAAATTATTATTGTGTCTGCACCTCATGTTGATCAATTGAATACCATACACTAATGGAATTTTATGGAAACAAATGTGTTTCATCTGCATTTTTTTCCCCTTCCTTTTTGTGAATTTGCCCCAATTTGATAGTGTGTATCTACATAATTCAGGCGAATCAACTTCAACACCCTTACGATGATATTCCTATTTTTCATAATTTGACCCAGTTGACGCTCTGCTATAATTGGGAGTTGGTAGGATTAGTGCTCCAACACTGCCCTATGCTTCAAAATCTCAAACTTTATAAGGTTTGTTAAGTCTAAGATTCACATTCGGTTTTTTTGCTTAATACAACTTTATGTTTTATTTTATGTGTACGTAATATTAATAGGAGTACCGCGATTCAAGAGTGGAGGAATATGAAGGAGAAGGTGAAAAAAATTGGGTGGAACCAGAACTTGTTCCTGAGTGCCTTTCATCATACCTTAGAACTTGCACAATGGATGCGTTTCCAGACCTACAAAGTGAGCTTATGTTAGCAAAATATATTTTGAAGAATGCAAGAATGTTACAAATCATGAAAATCAGGAATGGGAACAAAGCGGAACACCTTGAAATAGAAAAACAATTGTCCACATTTCCAAAGGCGTCTGCAACATGTGAATTTTTATTTTTTACATATAGAGCGTAGATATTAGTTTCTCTTCCTTGCTTTTTGTTTCCTTCTACTTGGTTGGTTGATCTATAAGCTACTATGAATGTCATGACTTTGTCTCGCTGCACAAATGAAGGAAAAATTATCTTTAATTAAATTTACTTGGTATTCATCTACTCTATTTATTTATGCTTATTTATTGAACCTATCTGTGAATTCAATTAGATCAAGGCTTGTCCATTTTATGTGCACTTGTATGCTAAATTCAGATTTGATACACTGCTGCAAAACAATTATTGTGTGTTTTTATCAAAGTTTTAGTTATGGGAAACAAGATTCATATATTGAATCCAAATGGGATACTCAGTATATGATAGTTTAGTTCGTATATGAGTGATTCGCGGAACAGCTTTAATCTTGTCTAAGGTAGCATGTTTTGGTACATTTTGTTCACATATTTTTTGCTTTCCCAATTGAGAGTTTGTTGTTTCTTAGTTTTGGACCCTGTTTATATTTGAGTTGAAGTACTTGTACTGTCATTTTAGTAAAGAATTTCTTTGCTGATTTTTTTTCTGAGAAGTTTCTTTGCTGCTATGTGTGTGTATGTTGGGCAGCTAGTATATAATAATGATTAGTGAGAAAGATAGTAAGTAATCTTAGTGGTTGCAAATGCTCCCAATGTAATTAAAGTGTAATCTTAGTGTGTATTGCACTTAGAATTTCGTTAATGATATTCTTGTTAAAAGAAGTGTTTATTGAAGTTATCCCTTCTTTGGCTTGGAGTTGCTCTCCCCAAATTTTTATCTATAAAAAAGTGTTTGGTATATAGAAACCTATATCAATTTCATTGAACGATGAATCCGTTTTTTATCTTTTTTCTATTGGAGAAACTATTTGTGGCAAAAATGAAGTATAAATATGGTAAAAGTAGCATAAATAGGCAATAAAAATTGAGTGTTTTGGTACTCTCAAATGTTTAACCAATAGAAAAGTGTTATTTCAATTCAAAGATCCATGTCAACATTATTAAAGATTGATTTAAAGGAAAGAGTTTTGGTACACTTCTCTATTCAATTTAACCCCTAAAATTTTTACAAATGATCACTTTAGTAAATTAATTAATTAATTTTTTTAATCAAAACAAAACCAAATCATTAACCACCATTACAATTTTCTCTTCATCATTCATCATCTGAAACTTAACTTCCTCTTTTTCTTTCTAGGAACACAAAACTGCAAATTAGTGTCGTAGGTGTTCCCCTTTTTCTTGCTGCAAATATCAATAACTGCAAATTAGTGTTGTTTTTCCTTGCCGTTCCCCTTTTTTGGTAGTGTGGTGAGTGGTTTTGGTAGCTATCCCCCTTTTTACTATAAAAAACAACTGCAAAGTTTAATTAAAATTTGTCAAATTAGTTCTTGTAGTTTCCCACGTATAAGCAAATTAGTTCATGCCAGTAGCATTCCTTCATGATAATACCTCTCCTGGAGACCAGAAAAATAAAAGATTTTTATCGTTTGGAAACGTCCAAATAAAATTCGATGAAAATGCTCAAACTATTGCAATGAAGGAGATGAAGAAGAAGAATTGCCATAAAGGAGAAGAAGTAACGATTTAAATTTATTTTCTTTTAAATCAAATTAAAATTAATTATATCATAAAATAAAAGTCCCAAAGTGCAAAATTCACAAGTTTGGTGGTGCTAATTCTATAATCCAGTCAAACTTACTTGTTCCATGCTATCAAAAAACTATTGGTCATTTTAATTTGGAGTATTGGTACATACAAATATATGGGTGTACGGTAGAAGGAGCCGCATAAATAAGGTATGATATCATCAATAATGTTTAGTTGCAAAGTGGTGATCCAATCATCTTTAATATAAGGTAGCTTTATTTTTACTATTAGAGCAAAACGTGTTTGAGTTACGTAGTTATGATGTAGCGTTGTAGGGACCGCTTATTAATGTTGGGTGGAATTCAAAGTAGATTCCTTAAAAAAAAAGTAAGTTCTTAGTGTACATTTATATTTTGCTTCATGAATTATTTTATGGAGTCCATCTTTGTTCCATTTGCCTTTGTTCAATTTACCCCATTTCCTTTCATAGATGTGTGACACTTGTTAAAAGAATATCCAATGGTTGAAATTAAAAAGGTAAAGATAGGTAATAAAACAAAATCCCTAGCCTAGTGTTCACTTCTCCTTCACGTCCCCTTCCCTTCACCGCCCATAACCAACATCTTGCCGCCGCCCACCGGTAATCATTCCATCACTGCCATCTCTTCGTACCGCTACCGTCATTATCGTCATGAATCAGCCCATCACCTCCACAGCCACGAATCAACCAATCGTAGCCGCCGTTACAAATCAGCACATCGTGGCCGACATCACAACGACAACATCTTCGAATTATTTTAAACCCTTACCTGCTAATCGGCTTACCAAGTTGGTGGATTCTTTTTTATTTCTTATTTCATTCATTTTCACGGTCGCCATCGACAACACCACCACCTTCCTTTCTATCGATGGCTTACCTGTTAACTCCTATTTCTGTTTTTGATTTTGATTTACAACGTTTTTTAATTTGATGGGTTGATGGGTTAGTGATAGAAATCTCGAAAATAACAAGAAATAAGAACAGAGGAAAAAGATAGAAATTGAATATGAGTGAAGATGGGTTGGTGATTACGGTTTCCGGAAAATGGTGGATGATTAATTTGATGTATCATTGAATAAAAGATACAGAGATTGTGTTTCTGAAAGCATCACATGTGTGTTTGTTTATTGTTGTGTTTTTTATTTCAACCGTTGGATATTATTTTGTCACATGTCACGCATCTGTGATAGTAAATGAGGTGAATTGAGCAAAGGTAAATGGAGCAAAGATGAACTCGAGTGGAAGGTGAATTATAGAAGCATTTTACAAATTCAAAGATTAAATTAAAATGTTCCCATTATTAGGAACCAAATTGTGAGTGCCCTACAAAGTTTGAGATTACTTAAGTGGTCTACTCTTTTTTTTGTAAAGTAGTTTAGTGGCGAGCTCACATATTTTAATATATGTAAAGAAGTAGGGTGTCTAAGGTTCGAACCTCAACCCTTATATATAATATGCAATATCTCTTTCAACTGAGCCAAGCTCACAAGAACCTTAAGTGGCCTACTCTAAGCATGTTATATAATATGATACAAATGTTGACTTCCTAAAAAAAGTTATATAATTCTTTCAAAAAAAAAAAAGGTTATATAATATAAATTTTGTGCTTAATTAAATGCACTTATGGTCTTTTCAAAAAAAAAAAAAATGAAGTTTTGATCTCCTATAGTTAACACCTCATTATGAATAGACCACGTCAATAAAAATGAAATGAGGTATGAAAATTAGAATAAAAGAAAGAAGTTGAGGATAAAAAAATCAATTTCTAACATGGGAAACAAAACTTTATTCTTTTGGAACATAAGGGGACCAACGTTCATATAAAGGTGTATATTTTCAGAGAAAAACAATAGAAAACGGATCGTCCTTAAAAAAACAAAAAATGAATCTAAGAAACATCACATAAGTTTTTTTTCTTCTTAAAATGCCAAAGAATATTAATGAGGTACTAGTTAAAGAAACATTTATTTGTTGTCTAGTTTAAAAAAATTATTTAAAAATATTATATTGAGAAATGATAAAAAGTGGTATATATTTTTTTGAGTAATGTTAAGAGCAAACGCTCTAACAAACGCAGAACAACACACACTTTTAAATTAAGCCACGTCACTCTTTTCAAAACGCTAGTTACCTGTTTACCGGAACACCAGGTTTCATTTAAGTTTTTACCCAATTATATTATTAAAAAATAATAATTAATTATCACATCCGATTCTCCTTCCTGCACGTTTCAACATGAAGCACCAAAACTCCATTAAAGAAAAATCAAATACCAAAACCTTTCATCAACAACACAACACCCATATATTCCTTCAAAAAAAAAAAACACAACACCCATATATAAGACTCGCATCAACTTCCTCTCTTTTCTGTAACTAACTTCTTTTTTTTTGGTAGATAGACGAAATGTTATAAACTCACACACATAAGTGGAGGTATCGGGGTTCGAACCCCGGTCATGACATCCGACTTAACAATTTCGGCATTTTGCCAGTTGAACTAGGACTTCTGGATTGTAACTAACTTCTAATACCAAACTACCGCCATAATCATTGAAACCTCCATCTGAACCACCAAAACCACAACCCAAGAAGTGTGCAAAGAAGAACAAATTCAACCTCTTTGTTGGGAAATCAACTGGGACAGAGAAAGAAATAGAAAGGGGTCGTGAGAGATAGGAGGATATAACTGATCTGTTTTTGTCGGTGCCGTCTCTTTCGCCGCCAGTGTCATCTTTATAAGAGCGCCACCCCTTGCTACTAACCTGCAGAACCATGTGAATGTATTGCAACCATATAATTTTGAAAACGGGTAATGGCGAAACTGTTTCCACTTTCCAATTTGTTTTGATTATAGAATTATAAAATAAAATAATAAAAAAAAAGTAATTTGATAGCCGGTAGCCAAAAAAGAAGTATTCACATGGCTGGCTGTAGAAGCGTGTGTTGATGGGCGTTTGTTAAAGCGTTTGTCTATAGCAGTTCTCTATTTATTTTTTTACAAAAAGTGGTATATTAAACTTTGTTTTGAAAGAAAGTGGTATATTAAACTTCTTGAAAGTAAAATAAAAAAACATTTTCAATAAAAGGTATTTTTTTTTACTGTCTTAATTAATGTCTCGTAGACATTTTTTTTTAAAGGAATATCTCATAAACATTTGTTGGCATGATTTTTTTTTACAACACATAAATGACATAAGTTTTTTTTTTTTTTGAGAGATAAATGACATAAGTTTTGTCCTTTAAAAATTGCTATAGTAGAATTAATTTTTTTTAGGACCCTATAGTATACATTAAAAAAATCGAGAGCTTCCCTCAAAACAAAACAACAAATATATTGAGAGTTAATTCTTCGTTTACACCTTTACGGGTCGAACCCTAATCGTAGACGCCACGTGTGTAATTATTTAATTAAAAAAAATATATAATCATTTTTTAAATTAAATAAATGAAAAATTAAATTAAAAAAAATCAGGAAAAATATAATTGTGTAATTAAAAAAAAAAATAGAAAATTGGAAGGGGCATGAGGTTCATTTTTGTTCTCAGATCCTTGTCAACATCATCTATGAACATCATCTTCATCTTTTTTGAACAATGTTATCCTTTATCTTAACCAAGATCATAATCATCAATTCATCATCATCACAAAACCTTGTCAAATATCTTTTCTCTCTCTTCATTTAGATAATTAGCTTATTGTTTGTGTTATTTGTCCAAACTAAAGCTTGCAAATTCCCTACATGTGTTATCAGTCTAGATAATTTACACCAGTGACCAAGTTCTTCTCTGCCCTCACTTTCCTTCTAGTATCAAAAAGGAATCGGCTTAAGCTGATGAAAATTATGAGGGACTTATTTACTAAATCTATGCATTGCATCGTTAACATCTTTCAATTCAAACTAAAAAATCCCAAATCAAGTATGTCTCACCATCCTTTCCGTCCCACACGACACAAAGCTGTATATCAGCGATTAATGCACCATATTTTGAAAAACAGATTGAATGTTTTGAGGGTGAGTGCTTGTGGTGGTCGTGGTTTTTAGATCTATAGATCTATAAGAGATTTAGTTAAAGTGTACCAATATTATTGCTTTGTTCATAAACTTGATTAGCTACAGAGGTGAATTCCATATAATACTGAGAAACATAATTGGTTTGATTCAAAGGAGTGTGTATGAAATGGGTGGAAGGTTGAATTTGCAGGAAGGGAAGAAAGGAAGAAAATGAAAGAGAGAGATAGTGGATCTGAAAAAGAGAGGTGGAGAGGAGGAAACTCACGTGCCTCTTTCCTTTTCCTTTTTGTTTTTATTTTTTATTTTTTAATTACACAATTAATTTTTTCCTATTTTTTTTATTTAATTTTTCATTTATTTAATTTAAAAAATGATTTTATTGTTTTTTTAATTAAATAATTATACAGATGGCGTGCCACGTAGACATTGACCGGTCAAAATTTGCCAAAAGGACCAAAGATGCAAAGGGACTAAATCTTAGGTGGTCAAAATTGCAACTTTTTGCAACTTAAGGGTGGAAAAGTGTACTTTAGCCTAGAATATTTTGGTACCGTTTGTTAATGGATTTTCTGATTTCCCAATTGATTGTATGTTGTTTCTTTGTTCTGAAACCTGTTTATATTTGAGTTGAAGTACCTCTTGTACTCTCATTTTGTGTGTGCGTGCGCTTATATAACTTATTTGTGTGTGCGTGCGCGCCCGCGAACGATGAGAAAGATTGTAATCTTAGTGTGTTCAAACTTCAAATGCTCCCAATGTGATGAATGTGGATCCACCCCTGTTTGTGATTTAGTGCTATAAGTCGATACATCAGTTTGTGGAGTCTTGCTCTATAATTTTGGTTTTGTACTTTGTTTCATTATTACATGCTTAATTATTAAATTGACGTCCAAGAGGAACAAACATGGCTTCTCTAAATTGAAGAAGATCGCAAATTACTCATTCACTTTAGTGGGACAAATGGAGGATCTCAAACATTGATATGAAATGTAATGGTTGTTATTTTGCTAAAATATATCCACATTTGTCACAAACAATTGATTTATTAGAATCTGGTTTGCCATCAAATGTTTCCTTTTAAATTTGGCTTATGCAGATGTGATAGTGATGTAGCATACTGCTTTCTGAAAGCAATATTTTCAACTTTATTAAGTTCTTTATATTGAAATTTGATAGAGTAATACTTCTTAGAGTCGTTAAGCAATATAAAACTTTTAGAAATAGATGGGCGGAGTTAGGGGAAAAAAATATCGAAGTGTATGGTTTAGCTAGATGTAGAGATGTTAAGAAGCAAATGCATCATTTAATTAGAAAGGGTTTTTTATTCTGAAAGAATTTTACTAGTTGTCTGGCCCTGAGTATTGGTGACTATATGCTTTTCCATTAGGCTTATATAATCACCTTGGATGATTTCTCAATTTACACCCAATATAATCAAATTAGTCAAAAATACAATCCTGGAAACACGCTTCATGTAGACTTAAGCAGCGGATTGAATATTTCATTATTTCACCTTGCCCTCAACACAATACTATGTTACTACCTAAAATTTATCTGAAGCCTAATAATGGTACTTAGTGCCCTTTTTATGTCCCAGGGTTTCAACATATGAAAGGAGGTGTTATGGTAGCTATGTGTTGGCTTGAGGTTTAACTCCTTCCCTCCATTCATGCAGCAGCACCTTGTCCTCTAGGTGTATAATGATGAATTCCAAAGCTCGGAAATTTTATTTGGCACTTTTTTGAAATTTACCTACCTATAAGAAAGAGAAAAGACACTCGAAGAGAATAAATGTTAAGACTAAGCTACTCTAAAAAAAATCTTTTTCACCTTCATTCATTTTAACAAGGTGAGGCCTAGCTTACCATTACAAACACATGGGCAATTTACCCATGTAACTTAACAATAATAAAAAGCAGCCACGTATACTCATTGTATTTGAAATACTTATTATTTAGTTTTATAAATTGTAACCATATACTTTTGTTATTTTGTAGATTTACCCAAGCATTAATTAAGTTTGGCTTATTAAATCATTTGGTCCCTCAAATAATTTCAAATTTTTATTTTGGTCCCATAATTAATAAAACGTACATTTTGATCCCTCACTTTTTCCTCCGTTTGCCAAATAAATCCCGACGGTTAAGTTTAACCCCAAATGATGTTTATGGTGGACCAACCTTAAGAGTGGTCCACCATAGATCCTATTAATTATTTTAATTTCAACCGTTTGATTTTTTTGTAAAAGATAACCATTGGATTAGACAGGTCTATTTAATCTTACGATGTACCACCAACACCTAATTTTTTCCTTTTCTTCATCTTCAATATTTTCATCTTCATCAATCATATTCATACATTCATACATAGAAACCCAGAAAAATAAATTAAAACAAAAAATCCAAAAAAAAGAAAATCATCATCTTCAACACTCTAATCATCATTTCTCTCTATAAAAAAAAAGTCCAACGGAACAACATCAACAACAACAACAAGGTACCCTTTTAAAAACAGAACAACATCAAATCACTAATCATTCCCTATTTTCCTCTTTGCATCAACAGAACAACATCAACATCAAATCACTTCTCTCCATTTTCCTCTTTTCCCTTCTTCTCTTCTCTTCTCTCTTCTCTTCTCTTCCCAAACCCATAAACACAGATCTGTGCAGAAGGAACCGGAAGTTGACAGTGTTGGATTTGTGGTGGTTCAAGGTCGCATCCCAAACCCTTCTCCGCGTTTCTCGCCAATTTCCAGATTACAACATACGCGAAAATACAAAACAACGCGTCGTCGATGCGTTTCGTTCAAACCCAACACTTTCTGAACCTTCTTTGCTTTCCAAAGCTTTTTTGTTTGGAAAATCTCAGCTTGATGTTGCTAAACAACAAGCCATTGTTTACTCTATTTATGCTCCTTCTCTTCCCAGTGTTACAGACCTTCCTAATAAACCCTTTTAATCAAGGTTCCATTTTGTTGTTTTTTTAGAACAAATGGAGATGATGATGAGAATATATGGATTTTGGTTTGATTTTGTGTTTGTTGATGTTGTACGAATTATTTGATATGGCTGGAGAAGAAGAGGAGAAAGGAATTGGAATTTTTTATATTTGATATGTTGTACGAATTATTTTGTTGTTGTTGTTTGTTGATGTTTGTGATTTTATGTTTCTAATAAACCCAGGTTCCCTCACTTGTTTTGCTCGCTGGAGAAGAAGAGGAGAAAGGAATTGGAATTTTTAATTTGGTATTAGGGGTATTTTAGGTAGTTCACATCTTTAGCATTATTTTATGAAGATCAAGAATGTGAAGATCTAACGGTCCCTTTTATGATAAATGGATCGAACGGTTAAAATTAACAAAATATTAAGGTTTACAATGGACCACTTTTAATGTTGGTCCACCATAGACATTTGAAGTTAAAGTTAACGGTTGGAATTTATTTGGCAAATGGAGGAAAAAGTGAGGGACCAAAAGGTACATTTTATTAATTATGGGACCAAAATGAAAACTTGAAATTATTTGAGGGACCATTGGATCAAATAAGCCATCAAGTTTTATCTTCTCAAAAAAATTGTCCAGACTACATTCTGCTTCTGCGTTTTCATCTTTCAATTTTTCAACCTAACCATTACTTCCTTCAATCTATTCGTAATTTGCGAAAAAATTGATTCATCAACATCAAATTCATCCATCGTATTTACTCTCCACTCATACCGTTTCTTCTCTCTCATCTTTGGGAAAAATGCCCTAAAAAACTCATCTCTGTCACGAAACCCTCGCGTATTTGCAAGTAAGTAAGCCTTTCATCCCTCTCATTCAACTTATTCCTCGCGGATTTGCAAGTAAGTAAGTTTTCTTGTTTTAATTGCTATTTAAATGGTTGAAATTGTTTTGTTTGATTTGGGAGTTTATGGTTCTCCATATTTTAATGAATATTGAATTATTCACTGGCTGTGATTGTTTGATTTGGGGTTTATGAATCATGCTTGGTCTGATACAAATATGTTATAATCCTTCTGCATTTTTTTATTCACTCCTCATGCTTTGTGCTACTTTGTTTTGTGTTATAAATGGAGAAGTTGCTTGAAATCTGCCCCATTAGTTGTTTTATTAAGTAATTTTTTTAGTTGGAGTTCTAGCAGAACATGATTGACTTTTTAATTCCTTTTAGAGGCTATACAATAGGGATATTAATAGCAATAGTAATAGCAAGATCTTATTCTTGTTTAGATCAAAATCTTTTTTTGGATAAACCATAAATCTTTTCTCAATGTCCATCATCTGGATCGTCTACACTGGTTCCTTTTGGTTATTGACTTTGTGAAAAAAGAATTAGTATATCTTGACTCGTACCAAAGTTCGTCGGTGAATTAGTACAGCCAGTGATAAATTCAATATTCATTAAAACATGGAGAACCCTAAACCCCCAAATCAAACAAAACAATTTCAACCATTTAAATAGCAATTAAAACAATAAAACTTACTTACTTGCAAATCCGCGAGGAATAAGTTGAATGAGAGGGATGAAAGGCTTACTTACTTGCAAATCCGCGAGGGTTTCGTGACAGAGATGAGTTTCTTAGGGCATTTTCCCCAAAGATGAGAGAGAAGAAACAGTATGAGTGGAGAGTAAATACGATGGATGAATTTGATGTTGATGAATCAATTTTTCCCAAATTACGAATGGATTGAAGGAAGTAATGGTTGGGTTGAAAAATTGAAAGATGAAAACGCAGAATAAGTTGAATGAGAGAGTTTTGTCGGATAGATGAATCAATTTTTGTTCCCAAATTATGAATGGATTGAAGGAAGAAATGGTTGGGTTGAAAAACTAAAAGAAAACGTAGAAGAAGAAAGCAGTTATTTGATATTGGAGAAGAAAGCAGTTATGTAGAAGAAGAAAATAATCTGGAATTTTTTTTTTTTAAATTAATTAATGGGTCAATCTGCTAATAACAAAAGTTTACCGGGTCAATATATCAAACCCATCTCCTCGTCCATTTTTTACTTAGCTTTGTCATATTCTAAAAAAATAACTGATGACTCACTCTAATGAATTTATCTAGTTTATTTTAAAAAGGGTGTGTTCATGCCACAAATAGCTTAGTTTTTAGATGGTTTTTCAATAACTACCTTAAAATTGTTCGCTTGACTCAAAAAAAGCAATCATGAGTTACAATCCGATCAGAAATTACACACAAAAACAATTGATCAGGAGTCACGACTAGATCGAAAGCAAAATTGAGGTGTCTATTGAACAACTCTCTCTAATTTTTTAAGTCAATTGAACCTAAATATATATATATATATATATATATATATATATATATACGTACAACCATTTTGCTACAACTTTTGGACAACTTTCTCTCCCATACTCACATTATAATCTCTCTTTCTCTCTCTCTCTCTCTCTCTCTCTCTCTCTCTCTCTCTCCTCTCTCTCTCTCTCTCTCTCTCTCTCTCTCTCTCTCTCTCTCTCTCTCTCTCAATATATAAAAAAAAAACTTTAGAGGATGCAAATGACCTCACCATTAAACTTTCAAGTTGTTTTTTATAATTGAAAAGATTCAAATCCGCATAATACATATGTAATGTAGATAGATATATTTATAATGTTGAGAGAGAGAGTTTTTTTTTTTTTTTTTGCAATGAAAACATCATGCAACATTTCCAAGTTAGACTTTTCATGCGAGCAAAAACCAAAATGTCCTCCTTTATGCTCTGGTCCATGAATTTCTAAAGGTTGACCTAAATATAAAAGGGGGGTTATTTAAACTAATTTCTTCGCATGAACATGTGCTCTAAGAACATACAATTCAAAATAATTTCTTGCAGGTATAGATAGATTAATCTAAGTGTATGATAACATTATCTAAGCGTATTACAACTTTACTTGCAAAGAAGAATAGCTTGGAAATTATCACGTGAATAGCAAGAAAACAGACATTGAGCTGACATGTTAAAAGACGTTGAAATACAAAATAAAAAGAAGATATGAAACTCATTTTTTACCAACAAAAACATTCCGGATGAAAATTAATCAGGTAAACTAGAAGAAAAATTGATCTCAATCGAGGCATTGCATATCCGCCCATGCTTATGCATAGACAACAAAACAAATGTGTATTCCTTTTGACAGAGGCATGTAGTGACCCTAACACGCAAAATTATATCATTCCTAGCTACGAAGTTTTCAGCAACTGGAAGGATGCGAGCAAAACCATCCTACCAAAATTTAAAATAACAAATGCAAGAAAATTGGAAACAATGTCTGAACTTGAAAAGAATATCATCCAACCATGCTTGAGAACTCAAGCAACCTCGGCACTCCTCTGTTTATTTATGGTCCCTATTCGCTGGTTTCCTAAGTTTCTTAAGCAAACTATAAATTGTAGTCATTGTTGATTACTTCATTCCTTTGCAATCTCTGCAACGGGAGCAGGAGCAGCACCACCGGTTGTTGGCCTAACAAATATAACAAAATTTATTAGGCACATGTATCCCGCTTTAGAACAAATATATCACAGACTAGCATTTGTAAAAACTTACAGCCCCACAAAGACTTTGAAAGCATCATATATTCCCCACTGGGCTCCGGTAAGTGTTCCAATCATAACAATCCGGAGAGGGAGACCTCTGGTGAAGAGACCAACCACACCAAACTTCGCAACAGCCTGCATCAAATAGTAGATAACATCATCACATTAGATATACTTGTAGAAAACATACAAAACGCAAAAAAATTACATAAATATGACCTAGTTGAAACTCACATCACCAACTGTTGCTCCTTTGGCGTTGTTCAGAAAAGAGACAAGGTTATCAGCAGGATGAGACACAATTGCACAAAGTACACCAGCAATGTATCCACCAGCAAAACTGACACCAAGTTGCAGCCCTTTGCTGCACTCATTCTTTGGTTGTGGGATGGCATGCTTATAGATTTGCTCAACAATGGTCTCAAAAGAGGCAAACTTCATCATAGTGTCTGCAAGAAATAATATAATTTAGTTCTATATGTCTTATTATCAGGTTTCAACCCCTTAGGTTCCATCATAAGTTATCTTCCTATTCGTAAAACATAATGACATGAACAAAACAAGCTTCAAACTTAAATTGCAGATCAGTAAACTGCTCCACCAATATTCATACCAATGAGTTTCATCATATGAATACAAAAAAAATAACAAAAAAGGATTATGGTGATAAGTATTACTAAAATATTATTCATGACATCATAAAACAAATCGTACACTAAGAATGTCTTATTACATGGAAGTGCTAGAAATTCATGATTTATGCAATACAGAACATTTAGATATTTTAGTCTAAAGACATTCAAAAGAATGGGACAACTTATATCCTTGACAAACTTTTGGCTTCCTCTTGAATGAATTTTCTAAAACTCATTAGTAGAAGCAGGTAATTAATCCTAAATGATAAATTTTAACAGCAAAAATATCGACAGACAGAATATTTAGATTAAAAAATAAAAACTGACTTGAAGTCCAACAAGGTAGTGCAACATGGCTAACAATCATGACATGAGAAGCAACATGATATAACAAAAAAATGATGTGCAAACTGGAATGCCTCAGATGGTAACAGAAGTAACAGATATTGAACAGCATTCAAAGTGTCCAGTCAACAAGAAGGATATTGCAGTATAGTGCAAACTACAAACTTCAAATGTAGAACTTACATGGAATCTGCCTTCCCCATAGAGGCACTAATCCCTTGTACAGCCTGTAATCATAATATATTTAGTTAGATCCCATCCTAATTCCTAGCATAGATCAAGAGCAACATAATACAATCACGCTCATATAGCAATTTTATCGCTGACAAAGTTTATAAGCATACCCCAAAGCTCCTTCAGACTTGACAAATTTTGGGAGCCCATCACCGAGACCTCTTGCAAAACCAGGCTGAGTTTGAACACGGACTTTAACAGCCTCGAATGGGCAAAGTGCAACGTCAGCAATAACCTCAGCAGATGCTGAACCAGCAAGGTAGATCAAGGTCTTGTACTTGGCTGCATACTCGGGGCCAGCAATATCAGAATAGTACTTCTTAAAGAACTCATAGAACCCAAATTTGCAAGCACCCTGGGCACTGTAACCAAGTAATGTTGGCACCCATCCGCGGAAAAATCCCTTAACTCCCTGCTCCTTGAACAAAACTCCAAACCCTGATGAGATGCTCTTGTACTTGGCAGGGTCAATCTGAAATCAACAATCAAATAACACAATCACAACACAATACATAGCTACAACCAACTAAACAATTCCAATCCTAACACCAACAACACAACCAGTTTAACACATCATGACTACTCATCACAAATTCAGCAATCTATGACTAGGTGCTATATCACAATATTTGTAATGAATAGCATTTGCAGAACAATAACAATTAGTTGAAATTTTGTTATGCAATAGCATTGTAGCGTCATCAAAACTGTTATCTAACATGAAAACGATAGATGTGATTACATACAATTTTATCATTTTTAATTACTACCGGTGTTGATGTGTCAATGACTGTCGTGACCGGTGCCTGTGTTTCATAACTACTAATCACAAACAAACTACGAAGTCATCAGCGAAGTAAATGTACCAAATATGAATATTCATCACAAAACAATCCTACTCAAAATATCAACAGACTAAAACGCGGCTAGATGAACAAAAATCAAAGTACATGATCAAAGAGAACTGCAAAATTCAATAGTAAAAAACTCAAAGCATTTCAAAGATTCGTACTAATAAAATCAAAATTCTACGAAGCACCAATCAAACGATCCTTCAACTTAACATACAACCAGAATCAACACGTTCACAGATCTACTAAACCAAAACAACAGTATCACAATCAAATCAAAATCCACAAAAATTCAACAACATTCACAAAAACCTAAAAGCATTTCTCAGATCTAAACCATCGCAAATCAAATAAACACCTTAAAATCAAACATAAATCACAATAAATCTAACGAATAAAATCCAGATCCAAGAAAAAGAAGAACGATATTAGACCTGCATATTACACTTGACTAAGTCAAGAGGAGTAACAGTCATATGAGTAAGACCACAGCTAAGAATTCCACCAGCAGTACAAGCAGCATAGAAAGCAGGTGAATACATCTCGATCTTGCCAAAAGGTTCCTTAGGAGAAGGAATCATGAATCTACCGGATCCAGTTCCACGGAGTGAAGGCGTCGCGGCGGCGGACGGAGCGGGACCGGAACTGACGATCTGGTGAATAACCGGTAGGGTTTTGGTGGATGAACCGTAGAGAAATGAAGGAATCATGTTTCTACGGTTAGAGGAAGAAGATTCTGATGAAGATTGAGCCATTGCGTTTGTTCGTTAATCGAAGTGAATTTGATTTTGTTGAAGAGAAGCAAAATGAAATGCGAGAGAGGAGAGGAGGGTCAGTCTCTCCCAATTCTTTTGCTTTTTGCACCAATCACTTTGTTTCTACAATTCCACTCTTTACTTTATATCGCTGTGATGAATTTTATAAGGACAATAACACCCCTTACATTTTGTTGGAATTATCGCGTTGACACTATGTTAAAATTACAGTGTTTTTTTTCATAGGGAAAATGAAATGGCCTAAACTTAGTGGAATATTCCGTGAATCTACTCAGCGAGGGAAAAATAGAGAATACTAGTAAAAATTATATTATTTGGTTATTTGGTTATGATACAGATTGGACTCTGTCTTTCAAACTTTTAACAAATTTTATTCTATAAGAACTGATATGATAATAAGTAAAGTGTCTTGAATTATTAATATGACAGTATTAATAAAATATTTTAACTTAAGAGATTATTTTGATTAATATAGTATATCACGAGGAACTATTTTAGAATTTCAATACATTGAAATATTGTTTTAATGGATCAAAATGATTGTTATCCTTTTTATTTTCTCATCTTCTTTTATCTTTTCGTTTTCATTAATTTTGAAAGAGAGATGATTGCAAGAGAGAATATATGTGTCTTTAAATGGTTATGGTTCATGTCCTCGTGAGCTTAGCTCAGTTGGTATAGACAATGTATAATATATACAAAGTTTGGGATTTAAACCTCAACCACCATAAAAAAAAATGGTCACGGTTTCTTAAGAACGCAAAGTGGCAGAGAGTTGTTATTTGCTATTGTGGCGAAATTTAAATAAGGTGTAATGTTCTTATTCCTTATACTTAAAATTTAAGTGGTAAGGTTCCAAAAGTATGACTCAGTGGTTAGTAGCCTGCTATAACATTTGGTTTGATGTAGCGCGTATTCGGAAAGAAAATTGAAGTAATAGGAGTCTGTCGATCTACAAATCCACCTCTATATGAGTACACTTATTCGCCTCTATTCCTAATTTTTTTTATTGAGTTTTCTAAGAGCCAACTATAAATTGGATTTGTTTCCACTCGTTTATTATTTACCTTCTTGTACTTTTCCCTTTATCGGTAGCAACCCGAAACATGTTTAGGATGTGTGATCGCATAAGGCCTCATATTTTTAGAGGCACCGTGTTATTGGACTGTACTAGTTAAGACTAATACATACATACATACATATGTGAGAGGGCGGGAGGGAGAGGGAGAGAGTGTGTGATTTATATATGGCCTTAAAAATCTACCTAAGGTCACACTTGCAAATATCTTGAAATGTTACCCATTTTGCTTTAGCATCAAACTCGTAATTATGAAACATTTTAGGACATTTTGCTTCACATGCATATATGCTACCAAAAAGTATCTAATTCACGACTAAAATACCTTTTCCAATAATATTTTTTTTCTATTTTATAATATTTTTTCCCTTTTTCGCACTCAACCTTTGTGTTCGTAAAACTAATAATAGTGTGTGCGCGTGTGTGTGATAGAGAGATTCAACCCTTTTCACTTTGTCCAAAAATAAATTCAATTATATTGCACAAGGTATGAATAATAAGTGCATTTAGACACATCATGTGGATAAACATATGGCGCAAAACAGTACCGTATGTTGGGCGCACACATGCAAAGAGTCATGTTCATATTTTTCAACAATGGAAATATAGATAAAGTACGATGTAACAGAAATGGAAAGTACGTGGTTGTTTTCTTTCTTTTCTATGCACACTTGATGCGCGAAGGTTCTGCATACTCTAAAAAGTAGGGCTCGACATAGAGGAAGAAAACTTAGTCTTCTTCATAGATGAGTATCACATAGGAATATTTAAACTATAATCCTTTCTGGACATGAGAAAATTTAATCGATTAATTAAACTGATATTTTCCACTTACTCGTCATTAAAGTCGTGATGGACTTCTTGTTCACTTTTAACAACTGGAAGTTTAATGGAGATGCTACCCATCACATTCTTGTTAGCATTGGGGATTTCCCTAGTATCCCAAGGTTCTCTTGGAACAAAATATGTTTAGCAATAATAATCATTAAGAGTTTTGATGATAACAAAGTATTAAAAATTGTCAATTGGATATGCTAATATTTGTTCAAGTGTACAGGACTATAGACAAAATTTGACATCTTAAATTGGTCTTGAAAGAACAAATAAAGAACAAGTACATCAACAAAAAGGGAAGTTTAAAGCGTCTGAAGAAAACTGCTCCTGAAGTGTGAAGTGCTCATGAAGACAAAGTGCTCCTGAAGTGATGACGTCATCAGAAGAAAGATCATCAAAAGTTGTGTATCACCAGAAGCTGCAGTTCATCAGGAGATGCGACTTAAAGCTTCAAAAGTTATTTCAAGGATTCAAACTCGCCTAGAAATTGCAGAAGACTGGAAAAGTATGGCAACGGCTATTTTGAAATGCATTGGATGTTTATTCTTCAAAGAAGCGTTGACATAGTACGTTTGTACAGAGTGTACAACCAGTACCTCCACTGCTCTGTTTTTGTCTCTGCTACAAGACAAGAAAAAACAGCTCTGTCTGCAACAATGTTTATTCACATTGGGAACGAATTTGAAATTGATCCTTCATAGGACAATAACCATATCAGGCAAATGATCATTGGTGATTGATCAAAAACTTCAAACGACTTTATTTTGAATGTGATGACATTTCAACGTCTCTTTCACACCTCTATATAAAGGAGTGAAGACTCAGAGTTTCATAAGAACAATACTACGCATCAGCTAAGCCAAAACTCTATTGAAATTGTTCTCCACTTCAAAGTTCACTTAGAATTTATTAACAAAGCTTATATCTTAGGAACTCTAGAGTCCTTTGAGTCTGTATCTGATTTGTATTGTGAACACCACTGATTGTATATCAAGGGTTCAACTTCAAACAATTTTCTTTGTAATTTTGTTTGAATTTAGAAGTCTCTTGCAGTTGTGCTTGAGCAATAGAAGTCTCTTGATTGTGTTCAGGAGCATAGGAAGTCTCTTGCAGTTGTGCTTGAGCAATTTGAAGTCTCTTACTAAGTTTAGTAGTGAGCATTTTTAATCAGATATTACATAGTGAACTCCCCTTAGAAGTGCAAGGGGGACAAGACTGACTTCCGGTTTGTGGAAGAAACCTGTATAAATTGCTTGTGTCTTTCTTCTCTCTTTCTCTCTGTTTTATTCAGTTCTGAACATCTCTTCAGAAGTAGAACTCTATCTGCTTCTGAACTGCATTTTTAGTTAAGAGAAAAAGAAGAAAAACCTAACACAATTCAACTCCCCCTTCTTGTGTTTTTCTCACCTTCAGGTTCATCCTTGATTTATTGCTTCAAATATCAAGAGACTCTACATGTACCATGTGCCCAATATTATCTGGTATTTTTCCATTCAACTTATTAAAAGATAAGTTCAACGATTGAACTTGAATAAGTTCAAATAAACCTCTTGGAATTTTTCCAAATAAGTTGATTACTGAAAGGTCAATTGTGTGCCTCTATGAATCTGTATTGTATGTAAACACATAACTTTGACCATTTATAACCAAATCCACCATGGTACTAACAGGAACAAACCCTAACTCATCCTTAATCATACAAGTCATATCGCCTATACACTTAGGAGTAGATCCTGATAGCAGTGGCGGATCTTGACTAAAAATCTTGGGTGAGCCAAATATTTCACAAAATATATATACTTTGTTTCACAAAATAGACACAAATTTTTATGTGGTTTGCAAGGCTTAAACACTACCTCATGTGCCATGGTTCGAATCTTGCCAAGATATTTTTTGTGAATAAACATAAAAATATGCAGAAAAAGGTAACAGAAGGAGTCGAACTCAAGACCTTTTGATGGAAAAAGCCTTTAGTTACCACTTCGACACTTGCAAACCACCTTATATATTATGCCTAATACAATATTAATACTAAATTTGAGGGGTACCGTGGCTACCATGGGCTCCCAACAAGATTCGTCACTGCCTGAAAGTTGATTTTCAGCTGAATCCAAGTGATACAATTTTGAGAGATTAATATATCTTGTGGAATCTTTCCTTCAAATTTATTATCTCTCAATACCAATAATTCAAAATGTTGTGACATTTTATTCGATATGAACCCATAAAGGGTTGTTCTTGTAAGTATGCAAGATGTTCTTATAAGTTTCTCTTCAATCCAACAACTTTTGATTTTTTTGTCTTCATAAAGGTTGGGTCAAAAAACAAAGGTGGCCCTGAGGGTGTGCATGTGGTGTGGACGCACAAAGTCCCTTTTTTCTACACCATATTTTAAACTCAGCACATGTGCGTGCGAGTGCGTGCGTGTTAATTATACAAAAAGTAAGGCACCAACTTCATACTCGCACAATATACTCAAAATCTCAGACAATCATGAGTGTACAATGTTATTCACTCAACACATTTACACAAAATAGGTTCTTTTTTAAAGAGTCTTCTCTTCTACAATCGTATTCGATAAGTCTGATGTCCCAATATACTACATAATTACAATGTAAAGAATGTAATTCAAATTAATAATGATACTTTTATATATAAAATTTTATACACATTGAACAAGTATATGTAAAGTTTCATATAAAAGATGTATACATAAAACTTACTGCAAACAAAGAAACAAGAAACTTGCACAACAACAACGATTAACATGCATAATAGGATTCCATGTTGTTACAACATGGTGCTGTAATAAGTGATAGCCGTCCGATCATAGTTGGATGACAGAGATTATTTTAACTTAATTAAAACATACAATTTCCAATTTCAACCGTTCGATCTAAGATAAACGTCTGAGATAAAAAAAATTGCGTGCTATTTTTACAGCAGCAAAACCCGATCTTTAACATGCAGAAATTTGTCCTCGTAATAATTCATTATCCTACCAAAGAATGTTAGTGTCTAATTATAAGAACATGAAAGTACATGCCTAAAATATAGACTATATTCACCACTAAAAAAGTAAAAATTTGTGAGGGAAATTTAGAGAGGGAAAACGCAAAATCCCTCTCTAATTCTGTCACTAAATTTTGCGATCAAGAAATTTGTGAGGGATTTTATTTTTCCGTCACTAATCTCCCTCCCTAATTTTGCATTTTCTAGTAGCGATTCCTTCCCAAACAACTGAGAAAACAAATTTTAAACACATTACTCCCTCCGTCCCAAATTGTATGACGTTTTGGCATTTCACACATATTAAGAAATGCAATTAATATTGTGTGGAAAAGAGATATTATGAGTTGTTTTACAAAATTGTCCTTAATAAATAATATGAGAAAGATAAATGAAAGAATTGAAAGAAGATAGAGTAATAAATAATTAAGGTTATAATAGAAAAAGTAACATTAATGTTGCATTGGTATTTTAAAATGACGTATAATTTGAGACAATTTTTTTCTTCACTAAAGTGACGTACAATTTAAGACGGAGGGAGTATTATTTTTTCTAATTAAACCATTGTCCGAACTTGCTACTTCTTAGCAACCCAAAAGCTTTGCATGTACCATGAATTTTCTACTTCTAATTAAATTTTCTATTGAGATCAAATATTTAACCACGTATTTAAGAAACTCAAATTTTTTTATCATTTAAATCAATTCATTGTTGATATTTTAACTTATTTTTTCATACAAAGAAGACCTAAGACCAAAAAAAAAAGAAAACTACATCAAAATTACATGAGTGCAAACTCTAGCAATGAACAAATGACTGGTCTAAACAAGATATAAATAAAATAACGCCCATTTACTTTTGGTATTTCAACCCAAGTTTGCAAGTGCATCTGCACAAGGTTGGATTTACGATATGAGTATAAACTTTATATTGTTGGTATTTTACTTTTGCTTTTTAATTGAATGTATAAACTTTATAAACCATTTCAAGCATTTCCTTTTGGGAGTAATGTTAGGGATTTCGGTTTTCATTTCATGAGAATGCCCAATTTAGCATTACAAATGTGGTCCTAGCACCTCTAAAAAAAATACCGGCTCTAGCAAAATAAGAAAAAAGAACCATTGCAAATGTGGTGCATTCGTAATAAGAGAAGAGATTAATGGCATTTGCAGCACAGTGGGCGATGGAATATTCTTTCGTCATAATATTGAAAGAATCATATCAATAAATTCAACGCCACCTTGTGTTGCCTCTCCATCCTCCAATTGCGTAGGATCAACTTTTGTACAGAAATTGATTTGGGAAACTCAAACACAACTTGACAATTTGGCGCACAAGTGCACTTATAAGATATATTCACATTTTACTACGAGGTTAACGTTGTACTACTATTATGTAAGAGTTAAGGTTTGAATTGAATTTTCTACTTATTTATCGTAAATGGTAAAATTATAATCGGTAAATTATTTGATAAAAAAATTATCATGTAAATATTTTTTATAGGTTAGTTTTTAAATTATTTCCATAAATATAAACATGATGTGATTTGATCGGATGCAAATGTAAAAAAAAAAAAAAGTATAGCCATTAATGGACAATCAATCATCCGCATAATCAGTAATAATCGGACATTAAATTAATTTGTGTTTTTGAAATAAAACAACCTTTCCTATCCTATACGTAGAATGAATTCAAATTTGATAATTAAAGAATCTACTTAACGTTTGTCCTCCGTTATATGCCAGCTTTTAGATGATTAGGACCTTTTAAAATTCTTTACTTGCTTCTCTTTACACTTTACCCCGTTGTCTCCTTTGATCCATTGATAAATTTATTTTGCTGAGGCAATAATTATCGTACATATATGTTCATGGAGAATAAAGATGCTGCATCATGGAGTTCTGCACCTTTCTACCAGTCTCAATGGCTTCAAACAACCATATCAGGTTTCTCTCTTCCTTTGTCTCTTACTACGCATGCACTCTTAGGTGTTACATTTCTGCTGCATGTTCCATGCTACATTTTTTTAATATGTTATTGGCATTCTTTGACTTGACTTTGTGAATAGAAAGAAAGCGTATAATAAAGTTGGCTGCATAATTGAGGTGGTTGTGGTGGGTTTGCCTAAGGCTAGAAAATACTGTCAAAAGGTTTGAAGTCAATATAGTCGATTTAAAACCTCCATTCAGAAAAGTTAGTCAAAGTTTGATTGCAATTTTGCAAGTAATATGTTGTACAACATTTTCCATTTTGTTTTAGCTTTTAGTTGAATTAATTTTGATAAAATTCATGTTGAAAAAGTAAAAGTTAAAAGAAATTAGTTTATCTTAAAAAGTGTTATTTATAACTTATAAGTGATAAGTGATTCATGGTAGATGTCTTTGGAAATGATAAAGTACAATCCCTTTTCTAGTATACATACAGGTATGTTTTAAAAAAATTGCAAAGCATGCTACTAAATAAAATAAAATCAGTTATCTTGAAATCAATTTTTTTCCCCACAAGAATTGATTTTGAGAATTCAAACTATAGTAAATTTTCCATTGCCATTTGAAAAATGAGCAAAACAAGCCAGAGGTGGAGTGAAGTCAGTGAAAGCATCGACATAATAAAAACGATACAATCATCCTTCAAGTTCTGTATAAATAAATAGGCACTTTAAGCCCTTTAAAACCCCTTAGCCCTTATACACAGGGAGACCATATAGGCCAATACAAATGACCAGGGCTTAAAATATGGGGAGTTTATTTGTATCAGCTGCTCTTCAAAGTAAAGCAGCAGATTACTTGAAAGCTTCCCAAGTTGTTTGCCAGTTATGCTGCAGTTTTAACTCACAAACTACTCTTTTGATCGAGTTTTAGATTTGGATGAGAAATTGGGAGCCATGATGACCATTTTAGAAGATGGCAACTCTCCAAAGCAAGGACACATGCACTGCAATTGGAGAGAAGACCTCATACAGATGCTTGAAGAATTTGGCCAATCATACCGTGTTTTAGCCATATCTTATAACCAACTGAAATCTAAATCATCTACTGGTACCTTTCATTCAAGATCTTTATCATCTTCTGCTACATCAAAAACCTTACGCGCTAGCTGCAATAGAAGAGCAACAGGTAACTTGGAGGGCAAGAAACTCAAAAAGGATTTCAATAGCCATAGCAAATATCTAAGGGGGCATTCTGATGTCAGATTTGATGGAAGTGATCTTGATTTTGAGATATTAAAGAAGCAAGAGGATGAATCTGATGAACTGTCTTCGTGTAACCCATGCAGCATGAAACTAGAATCAGAAGTTGAGTGCAGTGACATTCAAACTGAAGACAAAATGATAGATTTTTCCATCAATGAAAATATTTTAATGAAGATTGAGGATTTGGAATTAAATCAAAGAACTGAAGATCCATCAACAATCAATTCCGAATTTGAAAGTATGTGGCCCACATTGAAGTATCAAATGACAAAACTTACAGATGATAATCTGCACCAGTTAGAAGAGTTGGTCCAAAGAAATGATGAAAAGAGAGAAACCATTAAAAGGCTTCAGTTAGAGGTGGAAACTTTGAAGCGCGAGAACAAGGCCCTCCAGATTTCGTCAAGGTTCTCCAATGCTGATTCAGAATGCAGCCAATCACAGACATCGAGACCGCGAAGAAAATCTGTAAGCAAACTCTTCAAAGGTTGCTCTCCATGATATTTTGTAGATTTTACATCTCAGCAATCTTGTACTCCTATTGATCAACAAACTTTTATGGATAATTCTGGAAGAGCTTTGCTTTTATATGCCTGTTTGTCTAGCAATCAAGTGAGCACTTGTGGGCATCATGGCAATGTAGGCAAATTTAGTACCCAGAAAATTATTATTTTGCATGTTGATTTCTCAATTTTCAAGACAAAACAGTTACCTTTAAATATAGCACTTGGGTTTTATTGTGCTCCTGTAGTAGAACAAATTGTTCTGAACAATAACATGTATTTGAACTGGGAATAAGTGATCTAAAAGCCCATCTGAAGATATATCCATTGTTCTTACTGGAACTAATCGATTCACCAGATATGCACCTTCACAGATGTATTATAGAATTGCATGCACCAATGAAGCTTCTGGTCAGGCTTTGATGATGTAGAATTATGTACTATAGAATTGCATGCACAAATGTATTATAGAATTGCATGCACCAACCAAACTTCTGGTCAGGCTTTGATGATATAGAATTAATGTACATCCAACATCATCGATTCTGACTCCCTTTATTTCAGTTACTGTCACCAATAGTCTCCACACGAACACAACCCGTCCTTGAAATGATGAAATCGCTTTGAATCTCTGATAACAATTTCTCGATTTACTATTTTAGAAATCAATTTAATTGCAAAGTGGCAGTCCCCACAAATTCTAAGATTTTTTATGATCTGGATAACTGACCCAGGCACTGAATTCATGATTCCAAAGGCAACAGCTAGTTTCTCACTGTGAACTCTTAGAACCATTCCTTTCTCTTCCACATCAACATCATAAAGAACTGATGTAACATTTGGCATATATCCAACTTCTTGCAGCTTGACATTTAATTCGTCCAAATACTCATAAATCTTCTCGTGTTGAGGATGCTCCTTGTCTCCAACTAAAAATACATGCACCCTACCTTTATGTTCAACTATACTATATCCAGGGGTTTTAAGCAATCCATGATTCTTCATTAATATTCTCATCCTCTCAACATCATCCCACCTTCCAGCATCAGCATAAATATTGGAAAGTAGCACATAGTACCCACAATTACTTGGATCTAACTTGAATAACTTTCTCGCAGAGATCTCGCCTAGTTCAACGTTCTTGTGAATCCTACAAGCCCCAAGAAGGGAACCCCAAACTATAAAATCAGGTTTCACCTTCATTTCTTGGATCAAACCATAAGCTTCTTTGAGATAGCCAGCACGTCCAAGGAGATCAACCATGCACGAATAATGCTCAATCCCAGGTTCAACATCAAATTCACATTTCATCTTATTAAACCAATGCCACCCTTCTTTCAACAAACCAGCGTGACTGCAAGCAGCTAAAACTGACACAAAAGTAATGTAATTTGGTTTGATTCCACACCTTATCATCTCGTAGAAGACTTTCATAGCCTCTTTTCCATGTCCATGCATTCCATAACCAGCAACCATGACAGTCCACGACTTAACATTTTTCCTTTTCAGGCGATCAAATGCCTTCCTTGCCATCTCAACTCTCCCACATTTGCAGTACATATCAACTATAGAAGTACCAACAACAAGGTTATCCTCCAATTCCATCTTTACAACCTATAAGTAAAAGAAAATAGTTACATTAGCGAGACCAACAATTCTCGCCTAGGTCTTGGCTAAATAATTTGTACAAAAATACAATTGCAACAAAATCAAAAGTTTTTCCATTAGTTGGAACTGACTTCATCATTGAAATGATGTCATATAACGTTCTATCAAAATTAGTTTTGTTGATCCATGTCATGGAGATTGAACAAAGTTCTACCTTGGCTATCAGCTACTAAACGCAACCCTCATCTTTCCTCTAAACATGGATCCGGCTATGTTATGCAACATAGGCAGATGTACATTGTACATCCACATAGTTAAGCGTAGACCCGAAAATATTATCAATAATAATTAAAGCCAAATTCTATGAGATTATCAACTAAAACAATGAAGCTAGCTAGTACTATACCTGATCATGTATGCACTTCCCTATCTGCAGAGCTCCAGAATGAGCACAAGCTAACAACACTGCAGATAACGTGACAGCATTATATCTGACCTCGCCTCTCTTCACCATATCACTAAACAAACTGAAAGCCTCTACCGACAAACCATTTTGTGCATATACAGCAATCAAAGAATTCCAAGAACAAACATCAGTCTCCTCCATCCCATCAAACACTTTCCTAGACACACTTATCTCCCCACACTTCGCATAAGCATCCATCAACGTATTCCCAACCGCCAAACACCCCTCAAACCCCTTCTTAACCGCCAATCCATGAACACATTCAGTCACACTCTTCACACAAACCCTCGCACAAGCCGAAATAACACAACCCAAAAGAACAGAATCCACACCAACACCAACACCAACAATTTCATCATAATCCGTCTCATCAACCAACAAAAATTCCTTAAACAAAAAAACAGCTTCCCGTGCACGCTCATTTTGAACATACCCAGAAATCATCGAAGTCCAAGAAACAACATTTCTTTCAGGAATTTCATCGAACAGTTTCCGGGCATCGTTCAAATAGCCACATTTAGAGTACATATCAATAAGAGCAGATGCAACAAAGATATCAGAACCGTATCCAAAAACAAAAGCTTGTTGGTGAATCTGTTTTCCGGCGCAGAGGTCGTAGAGGGAAGAGCAGGATTTGATAGTGCAAGGGAAAGTGGAACGGTTTGGATGAAGAGAGAGTTTTCGCATTGAAGAGAAAGCGTAAAGAGCTTGTAAAGAATCGCCGCTGCGAGCGAAATCAGCGATGATTGAGTTCCAACTATATACGCTTGTTTTGTCGACATATTTGCCGAACATGCTTCTTAGGTTCGCGGTTTTGGTCCATTCTGTAGTTTTCGTTGTTGTTGTTGAGTGCATGCGTATGCATTTGTTAATTGTTGTAGATGATGATAATGTTCTTGAAACAAATGGAATCATCGTTGTTATTAAAGTGCTGTTGTTTTACGTAATTCTAGTTTTCTACCATCGTAATGTATTGTAGGCTACGACAAAGCTTCCATGTGCAGTCCATGCACCATCGTAATTCTAGTTAGCGTTTTTAAAATAACACACACTAGCAAGGTTGGAAAATTAAGGAAGGAAAATGTTGGGGAATTAGTTAGGTAAACAGATAGAGTAAGAATTTATTGGAACGTGTAATCAAATGCCAAAACAGGACTAAGACTCCTTACCTACTTAATGTGCAAAGGATTCTCAGTCCGAAATGGTTATTCGGTTGCGATATATCCGGTGTAAATATGAATTGCGGTTTGATTATCATCTAAGGGTCATGATTTGAATAGAAAAATGATCTTCTGTGTTTCAAGGCACGATATGATTTGTCTAGCTATTAGTAGATCGCTTGTGAATTTAGTCGTGTTTATTTGTCCGGTGCACCACGTACAAACTCACATTTTGCCTAAACCTACTATTTCGAGTTTCATAAAAACCACGGTAGTTGAGCATTGGGACGTGATATTTTTGTTTCCACGACCAAACCAAACAACCACTAAACTGCTTGAATCCAAGTCTAGTTTGGAATAGTTCCTTTTAATAAATAGATCGCATTTTTTGTTACAAATAAATAAATCACATTGCTTAGTTTATAAATAAATAAACATGTTCTTTTATTTTTATTTTTAATACATGACTGTCCGGTCCTCTCTTTCATAAGGAAAATTTATTCTTAGGGTGTTATTTTATCATTGAAATTAACATAAATAATTATTTTATTAAGAAATGTGCATAATCACCATAAAAAACTTATAATGAGACGGGGGAGTAGTGGTTAAGATTTGAACCATAAACTTCATTTATAAACTCCTATACATGATCCAACTCAACTATCTTAGAATAACAAATTATTAATAAGCTTAAATGTATTTTTTTATCTCTCTATTGTCTAAGGTAAAGTTAAAGTCTCAGCTAGTAAGAGTCAAGTCTAAAGAAAGGGACTAAAATCATACAATGTGGCAAATCAAAATTCAAAGGTACACGCATTTAGTACTCTCAAACATCTCAAATAGGATTACCTCTACTAGAGGGAATCTATTAGAAACAAAAATAAAATGTTTTAGTCGTCCATTTCTAAATCCAAGTTTTTGTTCTCCTATTTCACAATCTTACTCCCATTCTATTTTATACTCCATCCGTTTCAAAATGTGTGTCACTTTAGCTAAAAAAAATTGTTTCAAAATGAATGCCACTTTACATTTCTAATACAACTTTAATTTTTTTCTTCCAACTTTACCCTCTCAAACTTTTCCTTCACACAATTTTCAATGCAACTTTAAGTTTGATTTTTTCTTATAAAGTAAAGGCAGTTTAGTAAAAACGTCATGTTTAATGATTATTTCATTTCATTTCTTAATATGTGTGCAATTGGTTAAAACGACGCTCATTTTAAAACGGAGGGAATAGATCTTTTTGTTTATGTTGCACCATCCTTAATGACACGACAATAACACGACGTTATCATTATAAGATTAAATGGCACTTCACAATAACATGAAGTCACCATTATAGGATTAGATCACACTTCATAATCAATCTTCACATCGTCACTTCATTGCCACGTCATTAAAAAATTCCCAAAGTTGTGAAACATGAGACCAAAACTCCAATTTTTTTAGAAATGGAGGCATTGAAACTTTAATTTAATTAGGCAAAAAAATGCATTTAAGTTGTACTAATAAATCTTTAAAAAAAATCTTATAAATAAAGAATTGTTAAACACCAAATTTTAGAGACCATACGTGTACTAAAGGTTCAAATCCAACAAAATATGGAACAAAGATCAGTAGAATTACAAAAACAAACCAAAATTGCATAGTACACCATGATTAATGGTCTATCTATCATTTTTTTTTTAAGGAAATGGTCTATCTATCATATAATATATATAAATTATAATGTAGCAAACCAACAAAGAAATTGACTAAACATAAATTAAAATAAAGAGATTACAATAGCATTTAACACAAGTGAGTGAAAATGACAACCTCGACCTTCTTAAGACAAATGAAACCAATCAAAATACCTAAGCTATAAAACTAAGGAACACACTAAAGAGCATAATACCAACAATTGCAGCTACACAATCCAATCTAGTTGAACTAGAGGACTTTTCTCCTGAACTTGGTGCCGGTGCTGGTGCAGATGCCTCAGCCTCATAAGGAGCTTCAGAGGAACTCATTGGAGTAGGGAAAAATGAAGAAATATCTGGAGAAGTCACATAAGGTAAAACACCTGGAGAAGCTGAGATTGTTGGCTCAGTAGTAGTAGAACTCACAGCATGTGAATTGTCAAGTAAGATAATTACCACAAAGACAAAGGCAAGTAACTTGATGATAGTAGTAGTAGTAGTAGCCGCCATGAATAAGAAGAATAATTCTTTGAGAATTTTCTCTAAAACAGAAAGGTGCAAATAGTTAAGAAGTCTAGGGATGTGTGAGTGTTTTAAAAAGGCAAAAAATTGACAGCAGTAATTATATCAGTGTGATTGTTGTGACAGTTTGTTTTTTGGTACATTCTGTGAACTTCACGTCACGGAGTAAGCATTTTGTTTCTATTAGCATGTCGGTTGTCATAAATTTAGAAATGATTCCATTTTAATATGGGAAATGAAAAATTGATATTGTACTATATGGGAGACAACGCACATTCATAGTATATTAATGTTAAACCATCTAACAATTGATTTGAGACATGATCACCATGATTTGTACCTGTGTGACACAATTACAACATTTTAGAAATGATGAAAGACTAATCATTGCAAAAACATCATAATAGATATTAGATATAGGACATTTCAACTACATTGTGACCTCTAATCCCTAACAATCATAAGTAGCACCACAAAATATTATTGAATAGAAATAAAAAACATAAAACTTGAGAGGACTAAGCCAAAACTCACATACAATCATTTACCGTTTATTTGGAACGTGAGAAATAGAGAAGAGAGAAAGACAGGCGAGAGAGATAGAGAAGAAATATGTCATTTCTTATGTTTGGCAGTGCAGAGAAATAGAGAAGAGAGGCTAAATTTGTGTGGAGTCCACACAATTTATCTTCTCTCCATAGATGCGAAGAAAGAGGAGAGAATGACTGAACATTTTGCTTTTTCCCTATTTACCCTTGTATTTTCATCACATTATATACCATAATGTTTTACAAATTTTTTGCCTTTACTCGTTTTCAAATATTTTTTATATTAAAAATAAGAATGACTTTTTTTACTTGTGCTTGTTTTGTGCTATTAATTAAATTAAGTAATTTAATAAATTAATTGAATAATTTGTTTGAAGGAGTTTAAATTATTTTTAAACTTTATGTATTAAAATTATTTAACTTATTATATTAAATTAATGTAGTTAATTATTTTTTAGAGTAAATTAAAGTTTAATATGTACCTTTTTTAGCTTAAGGGTGTTTTTGTCCTTTCAAAAAATAAACACACTTCTCTCTCTTCTATTTCTCTTCTCATTCTCTTACACTAAACAACACATCAAATCTACTCTATTTCTCATCTCTTTCTCTCTTCCCATAAATTATCATGCAGTTACACGTGGTAATCAATCTTAACCTTTAAGATTGAATGATTCAAATTACATAAATAATAAATTAACTAGATTTTTTACCCGTGCTCCGCTCGGGTTTATTGTAAAGGGATTGACATACGAATAATAAAATGCAATATATAATTGGTAACGGTGAAAAAATAAGTTATAAGATCACGTCTTTCCATTTGCAAAGCTCTAAATATCAAAATATATGATTTTTGTGTTGTGTGTGAAATTTTTACACGGTTTAGGGTTTTTTTTTAGAGAAACACGTTTATGGCTTGATATATATAACCAAGTTTACATGGAAATTAGGGTAGCCGAGTTTGCATGAAAATTATGGTATTATGTTCGTAAACGTATCAGAAAAGATTGTAAAAAAAAAAAAGGCAACATGATAGAATGAAATAAAGGCATGAAATTGGTTAAAAAAAAGTACAGAATATTGTAAAAAAAAAAAAAAAAAACATGAAATTAGTGCGATGAATTTTTCTAGTATTGTGTACAAAATATTGTCAAAAAGAAAAAGGCAAGAGGATAGGAATGAAATTGGTGCGATCCATTTTTTTAGTATTAAATAATTGCAAACCTAATAAAGTAAATGAGCGGGAAAAAATTAGGTTAAATTGCTGCAGACGTAACATAATTAATAAATAAGGATGTTAAAGTTAAACAATCCAAACCCTTGATTTAAGATCGAAATTTATAATTTGTGACACAGTTGTAATATAAAATCTCACATTCACACATTCATTCACACGATTGTTGCTCTAGACAGTCTGATCAAGATCATATAACTCGTGTTCCTACTTAGTATTTTTGGACTTAGATTTACAAATGTCGAAATGTCGGCCATTAGATGTTGATCTGATTGTTGAGATCACATGCATTTGTTAGGATCCTTGGCTGTTGTACTTGTACATGGTGAAGGTGTTAGATTATTTTACTCTTAATAGAAGGGGCCACCTTATCTTAGGGACTTGTACTGCGTCCTAGTTCCTACCCTACTCCATGTGAGTAGTACTTGACAAAACATGGTGGCCGGATATTTAGCTAACCAATCTTCAATTTTTTGAAATATAACAACACAGGTAAAATAAATGATCCAGCATGTTAAACATTTCTGTACAAAAACTAATATTTGACTCTAAAAAAAAAACAATATTTGATTTATAAAGGATACAGTTATAAAAGGTACTACAATAAGTGGCGGAAGCAGAAAATTTATGTGCATGATTCTTTCAGAATAATATTATGGACAAATGCAGCAGATAAGCCACAATTTTCATTGTAGATTGCACTTCGAAATGGTGGTTGAGCCTAACACAACCTCACAAAACCGGCTTATGAGGTGACGATTGTCCCCACTTATAAACACATTGTCAGACCATCACATATCCGATGTGGGACATAAATGGTGGATGGCCCGATAGCGAAAACCTGATAGCAGGTGGCCCAATAAATTTTGGAGAGGCTCTGATATCAAAAATGGTGGTTGGGCATAACACAGCTCTACAAAACTGGCTTGTTAGGTGAGGATTGTCCACACTTATAAACACATTGTCAGATCATCACCTTATCTGATCTAGAACTCTTGACATTTGCAATTTAAAATTATGATTGTGACTGCCATAGTAAAAGCAATCACAATTTAAAATGAAGAAATATTTGGATGTCATAGTTTTTTGGTGTCATCGGTGACATAGGTTCATTTTAGATGAGAGAAAATGATGAATGAATAATTAAAATAAATTATTTAAATGAGAGAGTGGGTTGTTAAGAGAGAGATAGACACAAAGATACCAATGACACTAATTACACCAAAAGTCAATGGCACCTAAATGCTACCCAAAATGAGTGTGACTGTGAGTTATCTCTATTGAAAAATCACCGGCATCATGTGATGTGAGACTCGCATGACAAAATAGATTGCAGCATGGTCTGCACCGAATGTTCCAGAGCAAGAGACAAACAAAAATTAAAGTTATGGTATGAGCGCTTGTTTGAGTAGTAGATTGAGATAATGTTCGAAGATGTTGGTTAATTTTAAAAGTTTTGCTAACCAATATTTTTAGTTAAGAAATTTACAAATAATTTTTTTTTAAAATATAAGTGTTGATTTTTTATTAAGTAATAATTACATTATTTTTAATAAAAAGTTGATTGTTTTAGTTGCTTAACCATTGTCTTAATAACACCGTTTAGCATTCTCCTTATTTTAAATATAAATATAAGTCAAATATATTTTACTCGAATAAACAAAAAGTTAAATGTATTTGTTCTTCAGTTAGATCAAATAGATTTGATTGTTGGCTTATATTTAAGGCCGATGGATGATGAATTACTAATATTTGCCTTTTTTTCTCTTCTAAAAACGTTAGGATCATCCACGGTCCAATTCATATTTTTTTCTTTTTCTGATCTGGAGATAAAATGACAAAAACTATCTTAAATTTACATATACAATTGTGTCGTCTCTGGTAAAAGTATATAGTCTAACAATATCAGCATTATCGGTCGAGGTAGACCATAAGGACTCTAGGTCTAATTCTAAATGAATATATGAAGAGTCCATGAAAGTGATAGGAAAAAAAAAAAGCTTTTTATGTGGATCGAAGATTTGAATAAAAGAATAATTGTTATTTAGTCTAATTTATGAAAGTGATGAATTTTTTTTGACGAAAAATGAAAGTGATGGTTGGTTCACGGTACCAAAAGAAATGCATTGAAAATATTACTTTTCCTACTTCAATTCTTGTTTGATCCTTCAAAGAATATGAACTAAAGAAAGCTTCAGTCCCAAAACGTTGAATGAATAAAACTATAAAAGAATGGAATATACATTTGGAGGTTGCAAAGGATTGGTGATTCCTTACTCAATGGTGTATCCTAATTTTCAAGATTCATCAAAATCTTTAGAAGAGAGAGGAAAAATGAGAGAATAAAAATAAACTAAAAGTAAATGACAATAGTATTATCAAATAAAGGGAGAAGAAAATAGAATCAATATTCACGTCATATTACTTGAAATATATTATATATCCCAGAAATCTAGGAAAAGTACATTGAATTGAAATTTATGAGAAGTAAATAAAATACAAGCCGTATATAACAGATGTATATCAGCAATTTCCAGTAAAGCTACAGGGGAAAAAATCGATAAAGCTATCCAATTGCTGCATAATTTCTCTTTTTGGAATTGACCAGTGCAGAAACCAACAAGTGTCTACTCTATGTATTCACGTGAGTTTTGTTTTTTTAACAAAGTCTTTTCGTATGAGTTGAAGAATTGCAAAAGACAAAACTCAATTCTCTAGAACAAGAAAAACCTTAGGTCTTGTCATTCAGCATTTTTCTCTGTCAAGACGTTCTCATGGAATGCAGTAAAATCTAGCTGGAAACTGTCAAGGATGCCTTTCATGGAAGGCAGCCCTTACAACATTTGAGGACACAATCTGTTCCTCCAAAAAAATTGCTTTCTTCTTCAACTAAAGCTTTAGAAAGAAAAATAAAAGGTTTCAAAAACATAATATTCTTCTGTCATGTTGCATGCAGGGATCGCCCATACATTATGCATGATAAAAGGTGTCTCAAAATGCATAGATTGACCAAAAAATGTGCCGAGTTAGGGTAAATTCACAACACAATGACGTTTAACAGATATTATTATTATCAACTAGTCTCTCAAAAATTGAGATACTATATGTTCCATGTGAATTTGATAGGCGGTGACTTAATGAGAGTTACTAGTCGTAGTGGTAGGGCAGATATATCGGACAAAAGCCATGGATGGGGCATTTTGATTTCTTGACAGATAGGGGGGGCTGACAAGTAGAGCAATCAAGGAGCAAGTCGGTATGTGACCTATGGCACTTGGGAAGGATCTTGGTTGAACCAGGTTTACATTACTTGTCTTCTACCTTAAAAACAAAAATGGTTTGAATGAAGCGGTTTTAACTTGTTAATGTGTGAAGATATCTCTATTTTTAATCTGTTTTTAAATGGTATCTGAAATTTAGGTGCTTGAAACCCTTGTTTTGCATAGGGTAGGATGTGTAGAGATGCAAAAATATACTTCGGCCAGCCTGTGGTCAAATATAAGTTTCTCTCATACTCTTTACTCTTTCTCTTCTTTTTTCTCTCTATTATATTTGACCAATAAAAAGAGAGAATAAGTTGTCCGAAAAATTGTCACAAAATAAATGTAAAAATATCATTACTCTAAATTAAATCCGGCAAGGTGTTTGGTACAAATATAAACCATATAAACGGACGTTTGAGTCTAGTAATAATCACAATGTATACAACAAAACATTACTTAGGCTCTCTTCTTTTTTTTTACTTGCCGGTTTGAACCTCAACAGGTGATGCAAACTTAATTCGATAAATTTAGTTCCAATTAGTACCTATTATCGAAATCAACAATATACAGAGGTACTCAAGTCCCATCATAATCTAAACTTCTAATAATACAAACCTTGTCATTTACAACACAAGAGCATACATCTTTCTTCTTTTGATCAACTAAGGAAACACTTGGCCATCAGATCAAAGAATAGATTTAGACTAGTTCAGAAAAAAGAACAGACGATTAATAACAAATTGATCAAGCCTCGTTAATTGGTCTTCGAAGACCAAAGCAAACAGCTGATCGAAAAAGAGGAGGAGCACCCTCTGTTAGTACTTCTGCATCCAACTTTTCAATATGGGCCCATATCTGCATAAACAATACAAATGAAATGTAAAACTAAAAGAAATCTTTTTCAGGGATGCTACTAGAACAATTGAGCAGACAATAGGCAGGATGTGCAGAAAGATTAGATTGATTTGGATATTTGCAAAAACAAAGTATAAAATATAATTATGTGACACAAGTACTACACAAATCTTGAGAAGCAATCTAATCACCTAAAAAGAGGTGTAAGTTGCAAAGTTTTGTTTATATTGAATTCATAACTTACTACGATTATGTTCAAAATTCACGTGCAAGCACTTAAATAAACATTACCTCCGTAGCGTACTGCCTAGAAAAGGCCTTCACATAACTCAAAGTAGTGATACACCACTGTTCCTTTTCACCTACATTATAAGCAGCACTTTTCTTCCCACCATTTGACTGACTGTAGAATAGATTAAGAAGCCAAAGTTAATACATAGTAATAGTATTTTCCACAAGATGTAATTTGGTGGTTGTGCAATATCTATCTTGGTAAGATAAGGACAGACACGGAACCTGTTTTGAGGTATCTGATTCTCATTGTCTAATTCCATCGTTGACGACTCTTCAGGGTCAACTGCCATCTCTTCAACTTGTGTAGACTTCCATTCACGAAGTGTTCTAGCTCCAGATCCCTTGGGAAGGCGATCCGTTAATACATTTGAGAAGCTTTTGAATAACAAGAGAAACAATGCCTGTGTGAACAAATAGGCACCAATGGAAGGAAAATACTATGAGAAACAAAACTTCAAGAGGCAATTCAAATTAAATGGGTCAGCGACCCCTCGAACCAAAACCAAATTATAAATCAAATGAGTAGAAGAGACAAGTGGCAACTACAAATGAAAGTGAAGAAAATACAAAGTCATATGCTATTATAAGTGCCTTAAAACAATACAGCAAACAAAATATAGAAGTGGTTAGGTGGTTATCCGGTTTCTATTTTACCTTCTTTAACTGCTAAGGAGGATTTACTTTCTCCCATCATTGCATACTTACCACCCGTTTTATAATATATCATTTTCTGCACTCTTATCGCAATTTTGCCAAATTAACCACATTAGATATGGAATTGTGTATAAATAACCTACATGGTTTTTTCAAGCATTTCTAAATGGCAAGTGTACATCAGCATAATAAAATTATATCCAAAAAGAAGGAAGTGGCATTTCAAGTGTCACCTTTGATGAGGAAAGGTGTCTCCAGACTATTAACCATTGCAAATTTTACATCAATTACCTCATTTTCATCAGTTGCTCGGGCAAGAAGAGCTTCCTTAGCTTCAACAGATTCTTGAATAGATACCAGCTCATCCTTTGCTTTTTCAGCACGCAATTTCAATCTATTCAACCTTGCAGGGTTTTCCCCAATAACTGGTTCACCATCCACAAGTGCTAGTTTTGACTCTGCAGCATCTACCTCTGCTTTTGCCTCATTGGCAGCTACTTCAGCTGATGAAATATTCCTTTTAAGAGATGTTATTTCTTTCCTTAGATCAGAAATACGGTTGTATGTTTTGCTTACTGCATTTCTAAGAACCTGTTGGATGAAAAACAAGGTGGCAATTACAAAATAAAGTATGTATGGCAAGGATCAAACAATTTAAATATGTTATGATTTGGTTAACCATCATGATCAAAACACAAACAACAACATGTATTGCTTCCAGCACTTGAAAATGATAAAAAGAATTAAGTCATCCAAAGCTGACCATGCCAAAATACAATCAAAAGCAAAAGACATAATTCCAAATCACTGTATAGTAGACAAGAACACAAATGAATTATCGATAAGAGCTAGATTAAGTACCTCCCATGGACGATCTGTTGTATGAAATTGCTCGACATTTTCTTCTGAGAAGACCCATCTCACAATAGCCAGATTTGATACAAGTCTATAGCTCATCATTCGGTCAATCGCTATTGCTGTCATTTGGGTGTTACTCTTCCAAAAAGAACTGACTTCAGCTATCAGCATAATTTGCTTGTCCTCGTCAGGACATATTTTTGAAATGACTTGCCCATATCTTTCTAATACAGTTATCAAGTGAGTGAAACTCTTGGATCCAATATTGAGAAGAGTTTGTACGACAACTCTGAGTGTAACTTCTAGACTATTATTTGAAAACACACTTTCATCAATCCATGAGATTATTTCACGGACAGGTACCTTCCCTTTAACCATGTCGTTGAGCTGTCCAGACAGCAGGTGTTCATTGTTTTCTTTACCATCTTCTGCACCAAGATTGAAATTCGGTCCACCCTTTGGAGGAAGCAATTCTTCTAAACCAGGTGCATTTTCAATGCTCTATACAAAATATAATGAAAGGTACCATTGGAAATATCAATATGACAATTTCATGAAACCAGACTAAAGCCTATTCATTTAATTGCTTATCATAAACAACAAAGATCTATAGTGAGACTTCCATACTCCAAACTCTTCTATAATTTTCCAATACGGACCATAACCACACAACAAACCGCAAGTGGCAATGCAGTAATGAATAATTACCTGTTTGACTTTGTCCCAGTATGACAAGCGAACTTCCCTCTCCAAAACCTCCTGAACAAAGACACGTTGAGGGGCCCACCTCGGGAGATCTAACACATAAGCCCACTCTTCCCAAGGCCAGATGAACTGAAAGTTTGACCTGAATAGAGAAACCATCAATCAATCTGAACATGAATGAACTAGAGAGTAAAGATGCAACTTTACACTTTACAAATTAAATAGAACTGGTAAAAAAATATTTTAGTTTGCCCATGCATGTTAGTCCATTGCTCAACACTCATCTAGATAAAGTAAATGAAAGAAACAGTTATTCGGTCCTCATTATGCCAGAGCTATAAGCTATATATCCCAACAAGTATTCCCATTTTATCCATCAACATTATCATAAACCTTTCTACCTCAGCAATCACCACCAATTTCTCATAAATATCAATTATATGTATAGGGGTACTCAAACACAATACACGCATTTATTCCCCCAACAAATTCATCCCATGCTCTTGAAAAATGCAAAAAACAGTGGTAAAGGCTGAGTAAAAGCTCCAATATAAACATCAACCACCTCATCACTGAACCACCAGAACCATTTCTGAACTTCCTCATAAGTTAAGCCACAAAATCTCGCTTTCTTTTTGACCAATACAAATCACAGAGCAGAGAGATAAAAAAAAAGTCATGATTATGATTTGAGTAACAGTACCCTTTATAAATTCAGTCCTTTGATCATTAACGATGGACAATCATCATTTCCAACAGTCTATGAAAAGGACATTCCAGTAAAATTGAAGCATGGATCAGAGTCTACAAATGTCAGATCTGCAGCTTGAGATTCCCAACTTCAATTCAGTTACTTGAGTTGAACTTTGACCTTTTTCCCATTTATTTTGGCCATTTAGTTGAATGAGTTGTATTGAAGATCAATGAAGAAAGGTTGTGATGAGTATGAGCTAAATTACTAATGACTAGTTGATCATTTTGCAGTTAATAAACTAATTGCTTCATTTTGCAGTTTTTGTTGATGTATACCATGGCACCGCATATTATTTTTCTTTTACTAGAAAGGAAAAATATCTATGATTCATTGAAATAAGATTGAGATTTTGATGCATACTGGCATGAAATGGGAGTAAGATAAGATAAAACAGTTTCACTTCACCTATTTCATAAGTACTAACTAACATAGCCGGTGCAATGAATTTTAATGTAAGAATTACGAATATTGTCTGTCGGACCACAAGTTACACAATTTAACTATTGCAACTTTAGCAAATAAACTCAATGGAAGCTTAGACATGACTTTTTTTAAAGTGGAGACTATTAGCGAAGGAAAAGGGAGGAAAACAAGATATACATAAAACATAATAATATGAATAGCTGCATGTTGTCTCAAAAGAGGAATGAATCCTGAAATAGAAATTGCAGAAAGTTGGAACATACAAATGGTGTGAGAACCAAAGGATTAGTCTTGTTCGGCACTCCATATCCAAATCAGCAATCTTTTCAAAGAGAGCGCGAACTGCTCCAGCAACAACTGCAGGAAAAGCTCCAGGAAGAGCCTATTGCATAGCCACAAGATTAGAAAGCAATCAGCACCGAACATTAAGTGAAATTGATTGAAATCTTTATAAAATTGTAAAGAAGAAACAAGTATTGTAAAGAAAAACAATCCCTCAATGATTGAGAAAAAAAGTCAGCAATGTTAAGTCGACTAGAAAGTACCTTACAAAGGTCAATAATAACCAATGTGTAATACGCTGGTTTGAAAGGTGGCTGTGGAAGCATCAGCAGCTGCAAGAGTCAGAGCAAGAGTATTATTATTATGATTATTATTATTATTGTTCTTAAAATTATTAAATGTGTCAGCATAATATGGCATATTCAAATAAAAAATACAAGGAAACAAAATTCAGTCATATCAAAATATGAAGTAAAACATGTCCGTGCATTTAATTTGCATCACATATTTTAGTTCAAATTGAACAATTTAATTATAATCAAACCAACCATAGCCTTTTTCCACAAGGTGAGTCGGCTATATGAACATACAGCACTTGTTCCTATCACAAATCATATCTGATGATAGACGGGTTGGTTTGGTTTCCAACAACAGAGATGGCAGAGTCCATTATCCAAGTGGGATTTTCAGAGCCACCCAGATGAAAGTTGTGCATGTAATGTAAAATGAAGATTGACTTGAAGACTCAAAAGAAGATGGGTTGGTGATTCTAACCAAGAAGCACTATCTTTAATACCAAATTGAGGTGCTCTTATTGGAGACATTGACTCAATGATAGCACCATACATAGCATTGTTGTCATATGTAAGTGACTTATTTCATTAAATATATTCCATCATCTTCCTTCTTTATTCTGATTATGTGTTTAGACTGACATTTGACCAAAAATGCCATTTATTTTGAATAATTCATTACACGTGTGTAGTATAAACCATGTTGTATGTTTATGATCAGTGGTATAGTGACCCTCTCACTAGAGAATTTGTGGTTGTCCGTCATGCATAGCTACCACGGTTGATAACGTCATGCACTAACATATAGGACAAAGTATCTCTGCAAAATTGCCTCTAAGTATGAAGCACGGACACTCCTCGGATTAGGTGTGTCCCGGTGTCGGACACTTGTCATGTCCGACACCGACACATATACTTGCACTGAATTATGTGATTTTCTCAGATTATTAGCGGTGTCGACATATCTGTCTATCGTGTCCCGTGTCCGTATCCATGCTTCATAGCCTCTAACTTTTTCTTCCTAGAATCAATCACCAAGACCAACGGCCAAAATATTCTCGCCTGAGTAAGGTGTAGAGACAAAGTCACACTTCACATGTACAATGCAAAAGCTCCAGTCTTGTATCCTCATATATAGGCACAGTCACTTGAGAGTGCAAATGAGGAATGATGTCACCTTATGGCATAGCAGTTTGGAAACTTGTGGAAAACGCTCTTCACTAAGCTATGACATCCTATACTAAGAGAAGAGAAAAAGCTTCTTTCTTTTCTTTGTTTTTACATTCGTTAGACATTAAGCATTACTCAACACATCAATGAAGAGTAATATCTTAAGGTTGAGCTTCTGACGGCCCGTGTTGAGGGCCAATGAAAGCTTCTAAAATTTACAAATAACTTTCTAATGTCAAAGCACAGAGATTACACACAAAAGGGGAAAAAGAGATTGCAACTTTACACTATATTACCTGAGAGAATATTGTCTCAGCCATGAGGTACTCATATCGGAAGGAAACCGGCAGACCAACCATGAAAGAAGCACATTCCTTTCGACTAGCTTTGCATGAACCCAAAAATGAGAACAGTTAAAAATACATTGAGAACATTTTATAACACGAAAAGTGTAAGAAAAAAATAGATGAAGTATAAACAAAGGATCAAACGGCTTCTAGTAAACTCTTAATAAAAAAAATGGACAAAACCCTAAATTTCTGTTGATGTTACCACAACACTCATGGAATTAAAATTAAATAAAAGTTAACTAGACAAAATTGGCAGAGTATGATGTGTGTGTATCTTAATATGTTCCTTGTTTGCACCTCTATTCTAACCACATCATCACTGTTAATATTCTAATATAAAGAAATTTAGCAGAGTATACTAACCTGCCATTGAAATACAGAAGCACATCTAAGAGATACTCTTCCACCACAAATCGATCTATAGGCTGCAGATCCTGTCATCCAAAAGATTTATTTTATTGAATCTTTTATGCGATTAGCAAAAGTGAAATTCGAATTAATATAAACCTAGCCTAAATATTACAATAACATATGAACCCCAAAAAAGTTTCATGTGTAAAAGAAATAATCCGCAGGCCCGTCATGCAAAAAGCAGTCTGATGCTTGTGATTTGAAGAGAGAGAAGAACGAGAGATGTACAAAAGCAGACTGTATGAAACCTTCCCAACTAACAACAAAGTACATCAGAACAAATCGCTTCATCATTGCAATCAGATTTGGAAGTTTTGTAGACTATGGCTAAGCCAAAAAACTGTAAACCAGATAAATGAAGAGATTAATTTTCATATGTTGTCGGTGTAAAAAAATTTACATTGTCGACAAAGCACTCATATGTGTGAAAAGTCAAATTTTTTTAATAATATAATGGTTATGTTTAATTGACAGTTTAAAAAACATTTACAACGACAGTGTATATAAATTAAATCAATAAATAAATGCTTCAAGAAAATATGTACCAACTATTTTACAGTCTCAAACAATAGAAAAACTATCAATCAGTGAGTAAACATTATAAAAAATCAAAAGTTAGTTTTTGAATATGAAAACCCATGTGCATAGCAAACAAATGTTAAAAGAGATAAGTTTCCATAAGGAAGATTAAAAGAAAGGAAATTAGTGCAAACATGCAGGACAAATGCCATGGAGAAGACAAATCACCTCCATTTTACTGGATGGAAATATATTTAGCCGCCGTATTCTTTGAGGATACTTTAATTCTGCCTCATGCTTCTCTTTACCAAAAGATACCCCAGAAGGAACATAAGGCGAGTTTGGTAAGTTGGAGCAGCTTACTGTCCCAAATGCATGGGACTTCCCGGTAACCAGCTGAGCTTCAAAGGAAAGATGGGTTCTTGGAACTAACAATTAAAACAGTAAACATAATCAGGTAATGAATTAAAACACGAGGAAATAAATGTAAACAAAGTTGATGAGCATGACGCAAAATATAACAAGAAAAGAAGACAGCAAAGTGATGTGTCAAATAAACAAGTTGTACTAAACAATATGACTTGTGTTATACAAAGCAAGTTTGAGGGGCGGTATGTGAGAATACGCAATAGACCTGTGCAGTGTAGCACACCATAGTATTGCCTAGTCAGTTTAAGTTATTGACATAGTTGTCAGTAACTGAACCCATTGCCAGCTCATGCAATATGCCGTATAAACCAGTTAAGCTATTGACTGGAAATGCATTGTAATTGGAATGAGAATGAGAAAAATTTACAGAAAAGAACATTTCTTTGAATCTTTAAAGAAACTATCTGCGGTTCTGCACATGAACTTTTATAAAATGAGGGGACCCAGTCCATATAGACATAAACCATCTGCTCTTAATATGTTTAAGAGAATGCAAAATGGATTTGCTCAACCATATTAGTTCATTCTGAAGTGACATATCCCATATATTAGTAATGCATTGGATGAAGTGTGTTCCTTTATATAGTTATCGATCATGTACTTGATTAACTGCATTAAAATACACAGCTAAAATTTGAATAACGATTAAACTTACCACTTTCAACTTTCCATCCATTGCTTGACAAAACTTGTATTCTATCCCATAAGTCCTCCAAAAAATCCTAAAAAATAGCCCAGCAAAAATAATAAGCTTTAAACCCTTTTGAGCAACTTATAAAAGGGGATAATAAATAGACATAAAATAACTAAGCAATCATTTTTTCATTTTTCAACAGTTATTTGAAGGAAAAAAAAAGTTATTTGACAGTATGGTAAACTTATGAAGTTCTGTTATACCTTCACTAAATGCGATTATGTGATACAACAAGACCCAAATCATATAAAAGCTACATTTAGGAGAGTAATAACATTGACGTTGCTTAAAGAACAGACAAATAACTTGTAATTTAGTATTAGCAAACAGAAGCCAACCTTGTTATTAAGATCTCTCTCGATTTCATCATCATTCTCAAAAAAGGATAAACCAGAGTCAGAAGTATGCTTTCGGATGCTCAAATAAGCTTCTATACCAACCATTACTCTCTCAATATCTTCGGGAACTTGCTGTGAACAGATGACATGCCATTCAGTGGAAAAGAGTATTCGGTGAGTAATGAAATGAATACTGTAATTTTCATTTTTTGAATTTGGAATGTATGAATACTGTTGTGGCATCATATAATTACCTCAACAAGTTCAGCCCCACCCCATGGGAGGCATGATAAAATGCAAGTTATGTAAAAGTCAGCGCATGGCTGCCATAAAGGATTCCCTTTTTCCTCATCTACTGTTGTGGCAGCTGATGATAAAAATATTTCAAAGACATCCACTAGAGAATTTGGTTGAAGAGCTTTACTGCACATCTAAAAAATTTAAAAGAAAGCAACCAAAAAAACGAAAATAAAATTAGCTGTATATACTATAAACACAATCCACAAAGCATGACAACAGCAATAGTAAGACAACAAGAATAGAAAATAAAATGTAAATATATTTGGAATTGCAAGGGAGTAGGAAATAAATAAGCTCAACAAGTACATGAACATATCAAAAATATTGATGATGGCAAAAAGAATAACAAGCCAACTATACAATAGTTTAAGAGCAGGTAAATGATAATGCAGCAGGAGACAATCATTTATCGAAGTAAAATGAACCCATAGTGAAAAAATGAAGGACTTCCTAACTACCTCATACTGTATAGAATATACCCGTGAACAATTACAGTCAGTAAAAGTAAACTACTTTTCTACAAAAAACAACAATGGCAATACTTACCATAACAGTCATCAGCCGCATTAAAATACGAACTCCATTGCAGTTTCCAGTATCTAGAGCATCCTAAATTAAGAATCAAACAACAACAACAACTGAGAAACATAGAAGAGATTTGGCAGAGACATTAACATGTCAAAGTAAAACTCAAATATCTTATTATATTCAATTATTAAAACAAAAGTAAAGCAGTATACATAGACATTTATCTTGAGCGAAAGAACAAATACAAAATTGATAGGGTATGTATTTAAAAACCATTGGTAAGAACCATTAAATAGGAAAGTCAAATTGTTCCATCAAATCAAACAAACCATCACATAAAAACTTGTAAAAGATATGGTTCACCACCAATTAAACATATCAATCTGATTTCATTGATTACAAAAGGATCAAAATGCCAATGTTAATCACAGCTCATACCGCAATGGAGATGAAAACAAAGGTGTGTTATGTGATAACATGTCAACTGAGGTAATGTTGGTGTCTAGTTGCATATTGGTCACAAGGTCGCGCATGCATTTATTACAGTATTCTTGTCAAAGACTAAAACACCTTTGAAAAGTGAATCACCATAAGCAAAACTCCCACTAATTTCATATCATTAATGACTAAATCAGAGTTGCCAATAATCCACAAAATAAAAAATAATCAGAATTGTCAATCAAGCCAATGGTGGCAGGCCAAAATGCACCGGAGTATTTTTGGATGAAGCGAAGAAAAGATGTCAATTTCGTATTATAAAAAATTAATGAAAATAAACATGGTAGTAATTGATTGTCACAATTAAAACATTCAGTTCACTGCAAGAAAAATGTAATACTCCTTCATGCAAAAATTAACTCATTATATGGCCTTTAATTTTGTCTAACTGGATCCTCGTCTTTGTATTGTTTTTTGTGGCTATTAGTAACATTAGTTAGTTTGAGCTATATGCTCCTATTTCTTAGTTGAATGGTCCATAGTCTCATATTTAAGAAAATAAATTTGAAGAACATTCAACAGCTTAAAGTTGTGCCCTTAATACGTGATGATTCCTGACACCACTACACCAGACATCACTACACCAGTCTCCCATTATTTACCACCTTCCAGGAATTGAAGTGCAAATGCAGTGGCCATAGTTAAAATATGAAATTACTAATGACAATATCACATGAAACTTGTTAAAGAGTCTCACATCGGATAAGAGTATGGCCTGAACAAGTGTTTATAAGTGGGGGCGGTCCTCACCTCACAAGCCGGATTTGTGGGGTTGTGTAGGCCCAACCAAAAATTCTAAGATGGTATCCAAGTCTCCTCCAAGACCTATCGGGTCACCTTCTATCAGGTTTTCGCTATCGGGTCACCCACCATATATATCCACGCACCAAGCCCAATAGTGTTGGGCATATGGGTCCCACATCGGATAAGTGATGGCATGCACAAGTGTTTATAAGTGGGGGCAGTCCTCACCTCACAAGGTTTTGTGGGTTTGTGTTAGGCCTAACTACAAATTCTATGAAAACTAATAAACTTTATTTCGTTAATAATTTGGATGGTATGATGACTAAACATGATTTTGATGAGCTTTGTGGCTATTCAAGTGCAGTTTGAGAGAGTAGGGAACCTACTTCACTTAGTCAAGACAACCTTAGCATGTGAAATAGGCAATGAGTGTTTTGGGTGAAGTAAATGGTTTTTGTATCACAGACATGGTCACAACACAAACACTCCAAAAGTTGCACGCCCGTTGAATGCAAAGGAGCGAAAATGAGATTCCAACTTCGCTTGTGGCAGGTGGTATGGCACCTCAATGGACAACCCATCATACCCACTCCTAGTCCTAAATATTTTTATAGCATATAGTATCAAACCTGCCATGTCATACACCTGCGACCAACGTTGGCCGTTTTGGATTAAATGGTGACAACCTCTGCTCCTAACTTGATCAAACATTAACAAATATGAAACCTTAAAAAAAATCAATAAAAGTAGCTTTCCGAATCAAATACTAAACAATCCATTTGGCAAGCAGTCTACATAGTTGTCAAAACTGAAGGAAAAAAAAACTACATTTAAATTTCAAATTCTAATATGCAACCTAAGGTTAAGAATTATTAACTAATGTTAAACGAATTATAGTAGCCTCAGTGGCTTAATCACTAACCTGAAATTTAGATCGAGTTTGCTCCACTAGTCTTTTCACAAAGTCCTCATTTTCCAAGTTTATCAGGCCAATCTGAATAAAATGTATAAGTAGGAAACGTAGGAAGCTCAGAAACTAAATTTTGAATTTGGAAACTACTCGAGATGTACAAGGAAATTCATAATACATAATTGGGATGGTAAGTAGATGTGAAAAAAATAGAAGATACAGAATTGGAAACAGGATAATTACAGTAAACCGATAGAAATATTTGGCATTTGTTGCAAAATGCATCAAATAATGGTAGAATATAACTCGAAAAGCGAAAAAATGTGACAAACTATGTTGCTTCTTCTACTATATCACGTCATTATAAAATTTTAAAAGCTTTTTGTTTTTCAAAAACCTGCAGGTTATATGCACTCCAACTTTGAAAGGCACGTCCATTAGATATTATACACATATTTTGTGAAACAAATCCATCATGACGCAGGGAACATAATAAAATTTAACTAAAATGTGGTCTTAAGTGATAAAATAATAGAAAATATGAACAATGGATCTTTAAATAAATTTATTTAACCATATAAATATATATAAGCTATAGCAGTGATTCCTATGTTTGTTTCAATTTTAAAGGACAATTGACATTCGCAGAGCAGCCAAGTAACAAACTTGTGCAATATAAAATTGATTAGGTTTGCAATTGAAAATTAATTAGTACATGGAAAAGGTGGGAAAGTTAGCACATTTGGTTGATCAGATAAACTACCATATACCATAACGACAATTTCTGATGTAAATCATCCCCAAAATAACTAGATAGACTTCCACTGTCATAACTTAGTGGTGACCAATTTCTCATACTGATTAATCAAATTAGTACAGTATGTTCACACATATAAATCAACCTCGAAAACACACACACGCACACACAAACACACATACCCACTAATAATAAATAATAAGAGCATCTTGTATCTAAGAAACATACATGAACACTTACATACATGTCCTACTATGAAACATGCATGAACGCTTACATACATGTCCTAATTCAGAAAAAATATTAGAACATACAGTGAAGTGAATAATGCAGGTCATTTGCAGTTCAAGAGAGATAAAGAGAGAAGTAAATCTCTACCAGGGTTCCATAGAAAGGAATCTTGTGAGGCAATTGCTCAGCACATGTAAGAAGGAACTGCATGAAGACAATAAAGTAAACATGTCATGATACCAAACATTGAAGTGTCATGTCGTGACGAAGAAAAAAAAAAAGACGATAGATAAAAATTTATAAGGCACACTAGACACCGTCAAAATATGGAATGCATCGCACACTGAACATATGATAGCAAAATAAAAAATAATGAATACTTTAATTTGAAAATAGAGAAAAATACAGAAAGACAACTAGAAAGTCCTTATACAACCTGCCACATATTATAGTTCTACATTTTAATCGAGCTTCAATGTTCATACATATTTCAGAAGCAAATAAGTATGTTCATTGCATGTTTGGAATAACGGTGGATCGACCAAATCAAGGTGGCACGGCCACTTTGTTGAAGCTTGAAAACTGTAGCTTTTGCAAAAACACTGTAGCTTGTCATGATTCTGCCAAACTCACTTGTGAATCCAAACATGCACCAACTCGTGATTGTATTTTCCCCAACAGAGAAAATGGATCAAGGGTGTTTGGTTTCACATTTAATTTAGATGCCTTGGAAGTATTTTTCAAAGTGCCAGAAGCAATTCTAACTCTAAAATTATGTTTAGCTTGATTCTAACACACAAATTTATAATTCAACTCACTTTTACATAAATGTATTAAAACACAAATCACTTTACATGCAACTTTAGCAAGAATCAATTCACTCAGAATCAATTCTTGTCAAAAATTGTGACACACTTATAAAACACAAATCAAAGCTAGTTGTAAGTAGATGACAAAATCAATTATCAAGGAAGCGCTTATTTGAAGCAGTCAAAAATTGTGATACACTTATAAAAAGAAGAGGCAAATTAAAAACGTTTGAATTGTTGAAGCAACAATAAGCATCAGAAATGGAGTACTTACCTCCAAAATCTCAGTTTGAGAGTTGTCGAGCTCACGACGAAGGACACCAAAACAGGTTTCCTGAAAAATTATGAAAAAAACGCGTTAGGAGAATCAAATAATCGAATTGAAGAATAAGTTGAGCGGAAAAGGCGAAAGAGAGAAGAAGAAAGCGAACAATGTGATCTTTGAAGTCGGAGGAAGTTCCATATTCGGGACTCTTATCACCGATCCGTAGAATGAGGCTTCTCCAACCATTCATCGTTGACGAAGAAGAAGAAGGTGTTTGCAGAGTGAAGGAGTCGTTTGTAGGGTTTTATATATAGATCGAAAACCCTATTTCACCTTCAACGGCTGAACCCTAACAAATTACCTAAACTAAACCAACGCTGGTGTAGTGTGCCGGTACTGTTCAGTGTCCTCTTTCACTTTTAGATAGATTTTGTAGTCATTCAATTCAGATTTTCATTTCATTCAAAATATTTTATATTCCTTACAAAAAAAAAATAATAATAATAAATGAGTAAACTATCAAATTGGTATATGTCTTTATAGATCATTGTCAAATTAATTTTTGACTCCGTTAATGTTTCAATTTGGTCACTTGTCGAGATTGACAGAATCGCTTAAATGCACTATTTATTTAGTATTATTTTTTTTACTAAACATTTAGTATAAATTGATAATAAGAAGTAAATTTAAAATGTGTATTTATTCGAATATCAAAAATAAGAAAAAATTAGATTCTATATATTTAGTCTTTGTCGAAAGTTTTTCAAGTAAGTCTCTTGTTATGTGAAGAAAAAAAATTAATCGTGAAACTTTTGACAATATTTTAAAATAATTTGTATATTTGTTAAAAGTTTCTCAATTAAATCATTCATCGTGTGACAAAAACATAGAGACAATGATCTAATTGAAAAACTTTTGACAAAGATATAGATTGTTTTAAAATATTACTAGAGTCATCACTAATTTGATAATGACCTTGAAAAGAGGACCAAATTGGTAGTTTAAAAAAATGCATGAAAAAAACCACATTTGATAAGAATGTATTTAGAAACAAATAGAATAGAACCAGCGGCGTTTTAAAATTGAATCGTTTAAATAGAAAAATTACAAACTAAACTAAGATAAATCGAAATCGCAAAAAACCACATTTGATAAGAATGTATTTAATCATTTTTTTATTCAACAACATGTTTTGGTTTGGTTTACGATTTTTATTTTACAAATCAAATTAAATCAAACCGCAACTTAAGAAAAACATTAATTAAACATATGTCACCTAGATCAATATTCATAATAACTCGATTTTTTTTTTTATAAAACGACGTCAATCTTAAAGAAGAATCGGAGGTATTTGACTAATTTAATTTTTTAAGGAATTAAATATAATTTTTAAGGCACGAGTAGTTTTGTCATTTATATATAATTGGTCAAATACCTCTTATTGTTTTTTAAGTTTGATGTCTCTAATAAGTTGGTCATTTAATCTTTTTTTGTTATAAATTAGCTTTTTAAGTTTTTCTTTGTTAAAAGTGGGTTCTTTAAGCTATAATACATTGTTACCCATTTTTACGGTCAACTTCATTTTTTTTATAAAACAACCAACTTCGTTAAAAAAAAATTTATGAACAACTTAATATTTAGGTGGTAGGTTCGAAGATATTTATGACATTTAATATGATTACTTATGCACATTTTTTTTTCTTATTTTTGTATTTAAATCTAGTTTTACACATAAATATTCCATCAACTGTATTATAAATCCAGTAAACAAGCAATTTTTTTTCAAATCAAGATTGAATAGTACGCATATGAACTCTAGTTTTGAGAACGGTGAATTCGGACATACCAACTTAAATTAAATCTCCACATAAACACTTTTTAATCGAATTTGATAAAAATATGATGATGATGCACATGTTTTATGACTTAAATGACCAATTTCTAACAAAAAAAAACTTAAAGGAGTAACTTGCAACGAACATATAACTTAAAGGACCGCATATGGTATTTATATCATATATTTATTTATCGTGTCCCAAAATATAATACAGTTATTTATTCATTTATGTTTTTTTTCAAAAAGTATTAATATTGTTTATTAAGTAGCGTTGATGAATTTAAATGTATATATATAATTACTTAATTTTCTTTTAGCATTTTTTATTATTTTATAAAATTTAATTAATTTTGAAAATTTATTCATAATTGTTTCAAAAAATAATCTCGCTATTTTACTGCGCTAATGTTTGAAAATTATGAACGGTTGTTTTTATGAAATTTTAATTTTGATTAATAATAAAAATATAAATGTTTTTTGCTTTCAAGTTATAATAAATCAAACTAACCATGATTATCAATTTCAATGACAGCAACAATATAACAAAACAATATAATTTGAATTCTTTTTTTTTAATAACACCAACACCGATCGTTATGATGGAAAGGGTTGTTTAAAGGTATAATTGAGATAATGAAAAAGTAAGTATAGATATCCTCATCTAATTTGTTACATTTTTCATATCGTGTTTGTTATACTTTTATTTTAATATTTGAATTTACCCTTATCTGTTTATTATATGTGTTAGTTGTTTTGAAACTTAAGGGTAATTTTGAAAGGAAAAAAATCAGCTCAAAAGAGTCAAAATATGATATTTTCTTTATATCAATAGTGTATATATATAAAGATAAATAATAATAATTTTTTGCGATTTTTCTCTCCTACGGTTTCACTCATCGCCCCTTGTGAGAGTCTGTTTTGTCGATTAGATTGATTTTCAATCTTAATCGTGTTCTTTTCTTGTTTTTTCACATGTTGATGGATGATTTAAGCCAACAACGTAATCACATGGTCTGATACTTTACCGCCGTATTGTTTTTTTCACATCGCTTGTTTTGTCAATATTGCAACATAAAACCAGTACACCATTGTGACATTAACAAGTGTAACATACACCAGTTTTTAAAAATAAACCAGAAAAGCAAGTCTCATATTTCAAAAATTAAAGTTTAGAAGAATTTGTAAATGTCACACAAACTTTAATTTTCCTCAATGAGTAGTAGACTATTCAAAAAGCTGATATTAAACATTATCGAACTATTAGAAAAGTTGAGATTAAAATTGAGTAACAAAAAAAAGATCAATTCAAAGATAATGAATTAATAAAACTCATAAGGCATTGAGTAAAGTAAAACTCGTAAAGGATGTTTTAGAACCGAATCCGACCCGTTCTCAGCCCTATCATAGTCTCATAAAAAAAAGGCTTAAATATGTATTTGATCCTTGCAATTAGGGGTCGTTTAAAAACTGGTCCCTGTATTCGCTAATCCTTGCAAACTAGTCTTGCAATCATTTAAAATTTCGTCATTTGACCAACTTAATCACTGCCACACATGAAATTCCATTTTTGCCCTTAAGAAGAGGACAAGATATTGAAGAAAGAATTGGAAACTCAGGGGTAGAATTGGAATTTCATGTGGCGTGGCAGTGATTAAGTGGGGAGAGGGACGAAATTTTCAATGATTAAACAATGCAAGGGTAAATTGCCAGGATTAGCGATTACAGGGACCAATTTTTAAACGACTCCTAATTGCAAGGATCAAATACATATTTAAGCATAAAAAAAATACAATGGAGTTTTAACACTTATGTCTTTGTCAATATGTATATTCTTCATCACAAAAACTACAACAATAACGAAAACTATAACTAATATCAATTCTAAAATCCTTAGAAAACATGACATGGTTTCATTATTGTCTTCATAATTGAAATTTGAACAAAATTAACTACAGGATACTCAAAGTATTTCATTAGATGTTGTATACCATAAGATGCAAGTGATGGTGTGATAAGAATGTCCAATTTCGTAATCAAAACATCACAAAGAGTCAAATGTGAGAAGGATCTATGTGTTAATACTATAAACTTGCTGGACATGATGGTTGGGATTAGAGAGTTATCAACAAACTCTGGTAGCGTCAAAGATGGAAGCTTCATTGGTACGACGTGGAACACAAGAAGAAAGTGATTGGCGAGCACAAATTCATTATAGTCTTTGAAGGGAAAAAGTAATGTCATTGGAGAGAGGAGCAACCAAATAGAAGAATCAATAAGGAGAGGTGCAATCAATCAGAAGAAAAAACAAGGAGAATTCAAATGCAATCAATTAGAAAAATAAATAAGGAGAAGTGCAATCAATCAGAAGAATTAACAAGGAGAAGTGCAATGCAAACATTCAGAAGAGTCAATAGAGGGAAGTGCAATCAATAAGAATCAATAGGAAGAAATGTAATGCAATTTGTAACACCCTGTTTTCCCAACTTAAAAATTTCACATATAAATCAGAGTATTTCAACATAAACGGAGTGTCACACTTCTTTTCATAAAATCATAAACGGAATAAAATAACTATTTATCCTTCAAAATTCAACGTCATAATATTTATTACTTCGCAGCGGAAATTATTCAACTTGTAAACAACTTTGGCACAAGGGCCTCAACATAAAATCTCTTAAAATTCTTCCAACAACATGTTCATGATAATTCATAAAATAATACGTAAGGAATAGAAAGCAACAACAAAATCTCATCCCATTACGTATCAGAGCACCTAAGACACACGAGAGAGAAATCTCACACGAAATCAACTATTCTTGGTTACCTGCAAGTTACCCATGGTGGGCAACATTTCCAAGCAGAAAGGGTGAGATTTCACATTCAATAATAATAAGCATATAATTCATCAAAAGCATTTAACAACTTAAACATCATCAATTAATAATAATAATTCTTCATATAGTACTTCATTAATAGCTCAATCAACTTCTAGTCCTCATTAATATCATATTCACCACATCATATACATTCATCATATAACAACATAAACAACACAACATAAATATCGTCTCATAACGACATAAACGACACATCATAAAGATCATCTTATAACAACATAAACAACGCATCATAAAGATCATCTTATAACAACATAACATGACATCATAAAAATCATCGCATAACAACATAATCATCACTTCATAAAAATCATCGCTTAACAATATCATAACAACATCATATAGCATCATAACAACATCATAATCAACATCATATACCATCATAATAGCATCATATAATCAACATCGTAAACAACATCATAACATTATAATCAATATCATAAACAACATCATAATAACATAACAACATCATAATCAACATCATATAGCTTCATAACATCGTATAATCTTCATAAGCACTTCATTAACAACACATGGGTAGAAGACAACTCAACAACTTAACGACTCATGGATGACAACTCATCAACAACGACTTTGACTCAACAATGCAACTTCAACTTCTTAATCATGCATGTGGTACCAATCCAGGGAATCAAGCCCCCAACGTATTGAGCGTAAATAGGCTCCCAGGGCATCAAGCCCTCAACTTATCTGAGCATTAATATACTCCCAGGGCATCAAGCCCCAACGTGTTGAGCAAAGGCTCCAGGGCATCAAGCCCTCAACTTAAATAAATATGCATAGACTCAACAACTTACAACCTGGACAACATCAACAACTTAAGACTCCAATACTTTGGAACGACAACTTACAACTTAGACAACATCGACAACTTAAGACTCCAATACTTTGGAACGACAACTTGCAACTTTACAACTTAGACCACCACCTGCAACTTGATCAATATTCAACAGCAACAGAAACAACACAAGCAATTCACAACATAACAATATTAATGAAAAGTATCAACAATTTAAACATCATACATTTTCCACATAAGGCGTATAAATATTTCACATAACCAACAACAACAACATAGGCAACACGTAAACATCTCAAGATATAACAACATCAAATGATAATCAACATCAACTTAAAGATCTTATATAATTCACATAATGCATATACAAATATATTACATTACTATCAACATTAAATCATATTCATCAACATATACATAAAAATCATCAATCATGAACAACATTATTTCTATATCATACAATATTCACATAATATATGTATCTCAAATTATTCAACAAATATATTCACGTCCAACCAAATTAGATCCATCACAACACATGTTAAATACTCTTAAACCCCTTAATTAAACTCCTAGTACTTATAGTTTTGAGGTTTGAAATTATTCCATAAGTTTTGGATTAACTTATAAACGGTTATGCTGTATTTTCATAAAATTTCATTAAGACCTACTTGGAGTATTTTCATCATATCTCAAGAACCAAAAATCATTTTCATGTCAAACCAAAGTCACTGGAAAACTAACTCAATTATCTACAACTTTCATGTTTACACCAAAGGCCAATTCAAAACAGAAATGTGTGAAAAAGACGCAAGAACATGAAACAAGACATGCTGTCAGAGAGCAACTCGGGAAAAACCCATTTTTTTACCCCAAAATTCGAATTTTAACTTCTCTATGCACAAATTTGATCCAAAAACTTGTCTAACCATTTCTATACATGTTAAGGCACTCAAAACCACATAAAAGATGACCCAAAATATTATTTTACAAAACTCACATTTTTCATAAAAGTTCTCAAGAATAACAAAAGTTCACTTCAAGCTCTGTGGTTAAGATTACCCAAGGTTTCAATCATATAATCAACAATTCATCACTTTTAACCCTAATTCCCAAATCCTCAAAACTAAACCTACAACATGTTAAATACAATTTTTCAGAATTAAAACACTTAGAATTATTGAAGGCTAGTCCCACCCTTACCTTGGATTGATCGACGAAGGACTCTACCGCTTTCTCTTCTCTAAAAGAACATTAAACATAAGAGGGATTATAATCTTAAGAACACTCTTAATTCCAAAGGGACAGAAGAGAGTAGAAAAAGAAGAAAGACTCGTCAACACAAGTCAAAAGAGGGAGAAGAGAAGAAAAGCACAGGAAACATCAACTGTGAATTTCGGTGTGTAGAATGCACCATGTCAGTTCTATATTTATAGAGATAGTTTACAACTAATAAGTGAGAAATTTTGGAAACAAGTAATGCACCTATTAGATCCAGTACTTAAATATCTCAATGAGTACCAAAATATATTATATTAAGTACAAAAATATATTATTCAGTGCAGAAATATATTATTGAGTATCAAAATATATTTCAAAGCATGTACTAAAATATATTAGATTGCCTACCAAAATATTTCATATTGTGTTACAAAACATTCTAGCTCTTCCCTTTTATAAAAATCTTTAACCTACTTATTTTTCTCTTATATCCAAATCTGCCTCCCAAAATCTCAATATTCTATTCTAATATATATATATATATATATATATATATATATATATATATATATATATATATATATATATATATATATAGAGGATGTATCATGTGAGAATGATAATTTTATGTGAGAATATGAGAATGAATTTCCAGCCTTTGGATTAAAACTAAACAGATGAGATTAAAAAGTTTCATTTTACAACACATAAGCCTCTCTCTACTCTCTCATTTCTTTTAATTCTTCCTAACCGCTTCATCTTCATCTGCTCACCATTTCCAACAATTAACTTCATCTGGATTGATGATAAAAAAAACAACTCTATGAATCTCATTTGATATATAAATAATTTTTTTACATCCGATGCCTATTTTAAGTGAACCTGTTTATATTTTGGAATTCAGGGTGAAATTCATTTTTCAATCAATTGCTTTCTTAGTCATCGCATCATAAAAAAGGTTGATAATGAATTCATTGTTGTGAAACAAAAAATTGTTGTGTTTTGTACGAAATCAGTTCTTTGTTTGATTATGAATTAGATCTCCACCAACTAAGAAAATAAATTAAAATGTAAAATTTGATTTAGTTTTTGTTTTGTTGACTGTTCATCTTCAACATCATTTTTCTAGCATCTGTACCCACTTCTTCATCGCCGTCAGAATCCGACCACCGTGGAAACGTGTCGTGACCAACTGGCAGCTTGTTCAGTCATGATTTTTGTTTTCTTTCCCAACATGTTTTTTGATTGGTTTCTTTCTATGGATTTTCCGACATCGGACATGTGCATGAAAGTGGCGACGACGGGTTCCGATCGTGAATCGGTGGTGAAGGCGGGTTTCCGACCGAGAATCGGTGGCGACGGCGGCGTTGAGCTAGGGAGGGTTGGGTTCGCTAAGGAGGGGAAGGAGAAACAACAGCCTTGAAGGAAGAAGAAGAGTTAAAGCACAGCACGTGATGTTGAGATTATTAGGAGAAATATTAGAATAAGAAGAGAAACATGTGTTGTTGTATGAGTCCTTTTAATCTCAACCATCTATTTAATATCCAAGGGCCTGTAATTATTCTCACCATTCTCACATACAAAAGTCATTCTCATGTGATATGTCCTCTCTCTCTCTCTATATATATATATATATATATATATATATATATATATATATAATATTTCTATAACAAATAAAAATTATATTTCTATAACAAATATATTTCTATAACATATATATATTTCTACACAGATAACATATATTTCTACACAAAATAACATATATTTCTAAAACAAATAACATAATATTTCTTCACCAAATAACATATATTTCTATAACAAATAACATAATATTTCTTCACCAAATAACATATATTTCTACAACAAATAACATAATATTTCTACAACAAATAACATAATATTTCTTCACCAAATAACATATATTTCTACAACAAATAACATAATATTTTCTACATATATTTCCACTTATTCCACTAAACTCTTCTAGTTTCCAAAACAGCCCCCACAACTTAATTTTATTTTATTTTCAAATCTTATTATATTAAATAATAAAATAAGCCTCTTAATAAATCAACAACACCTCACAAAAATCATATAAATCACATAAGTCATAAAAATAGACTCTAAACTCAATAAAATAATTAAATATTAAAATAGGGCATTACACAATCAATCAGAATAATCAATAAAAATAAGTGCAATGCAACCAATTAGAAGAATCAACGAGAGAAGTGAAATCATGCAAAGAGAGAACAAATGTTTCAAACCATGAAAAAGCAACCAAGTTGATCATGTCACCTTCATAAACCAAACTAGATGAGAGTCAAAATTGAGAAGTGTCTATGTGTTAATACTATAAACTTGCTGGACATGATGGTTAGGATTTTCAAAAATTCTAAAAACATTATAATCAATTAGCGAAAAATAAACCGGGATTAATGCATAATGTTTTGAAATATATAGCCAATTTGAGATTCACATTATAAAAGTTATGAAGAAATTTAAAATTCTCACCGGATAGACATGGTTGAAATTTCTAAATTTAACTTTGATAAAATCTCTTCCTTTTAAAAATTATCAAATGAAATTTACATCAAAATATTAAATTACTCTCTAAAATCACTACCTAAAAAAAATCTCTCATCAAACACACGTTTAAAGACAAATTTTATTTTAGGGATGGAGTGAGTACAAAATAACAAAAGTAAAAGCATAATATTGACAAGTTTCCCACTAAGAGAATAATTTTGTGTCACCTCCTATATTTGTAAGAGACAAAACTTGTACAACTCTTCTTCCTTAAATACTTACTCATCAACCCATCATTTGTTTTCTTTCAAATTTACCAGAGCTAGATCCATCAAAGGTCAACACTCTTCTTTTTTCCCTCACAATCAGATCTTGATCAATCTCACCATCATGCTCAGAACTCTAGCCAGGTTCAATATATTCTAATATTCATTATTTTTTAATTTCAAACCTCCAAACAATAATTCTACATATACTTGGTTAATATAAGTATTGTGTTCTATATAGGCTTGTCTTTAGATAAAGATTGATAAGTACTACTTTCAATCTTTTATGCAGGGAGTTGAAGCTCACCAACTTCAGCAATGGTTTGGTTAAAAAACGCAGCAGCAGATTCTATGCAACGGTTGGTGGAAGAAGGTACTAACTCTCATTAAAGCTCTTTACTATTGGTATTACTCATGCTGCTGTCTTCCCATATTATGTGCAATTATAGTAGTATCTGAATTCTTCATAAATGAATTGCACTTATTTTTTTTTTTTTATTCCCTGGTCCTGATTATGCTACTCTAAATGTACACTAAATTACTATAGGATAAAAACTAGTCTTCTAGTATTTTATTTAGTTTCTCATTTTAATCCTAACTTCTTCTAAATTGACTTGTATGAATGGTTTGTGATTTGAACACGTTGTAAAACTTTTGACACTGACAGCATATCAACATTAATTAAACTCTAATAACTCCTCTCTTGTCTTAAACATAATAAAAAAATTGGCACTTAGCTATAATTTGTTTCAGATTTATGTTAATTTAGTATATATTTTCAACACAGGTCTGCTTAGTGAGCTACCTATGTGAAGATAATTGTTAGCTGTCAAAATATATATATTTTTTAATAAAATGATGAGTAGTTAGTAAAACAAAAAATAAAATAATTAAATTATTCATGATTTGTTATACATATGTGAAGATAATAGTACCCTTTTTTTTATTTACAGTTGATATTATTAACCTTTTTAAGTGTATGTGTCTCTCACTTTAGAGGAGCCTAACTCCCGTACTTATTTGCCATTTTGCTCCTTTTTTCTTTATTTTTTTGATATATATTTTATTGCTATATATAATAATGAATCAAAAGTAATATAGGTTGAGTCTAGTCAATGCAACAAACCAATATTCAAATTCAGATAGAAAATGACATTTATATTTAATGTTTGACACGCATGGAATAAAATTATCTGAAATGAACAAAACTCATGTGAAAAAAATAAAATAAACAAAGACAATAGAAATTTTGTTGCGCTTTTTCGTGTTAACCCCCGATTCCTTTGGGAAAAGGACACCAACATGATAATTCTAGTTCTTTGAACAATTTCTTTGGTAAACTCATTACCCATTTGAATTCAATTTCATTTATATATAATTTTTTCTTAATACAGATGAAAAATTAAAAATAGGAGATTGATTAAATACCATAAAATAATGAGACTAATGAAGCACAACACATTTTTTTGTTTTAAAAAAAAACGCAAGTGTAATTTTAGACCACTGTTTAATTCAATTTTATTTCATTTTCGTTGACAATTGAATAGCAAGATACTGCAGAATATAAATATATATTATACTTTATATGATCAGAAAAAATATATAGTACTGTAGTTAGTAGTAGTACTTTAGTTTATTTAGAAACAATGGCAACGGATTTCTGTGAAACACATGGAACAAAACCCGCAAGCTTGCCTCCAATATGCATGTTGATATGCTATGGATTTAGCAAACATAAACAGCTATCACCATTTAATTGTCCACTTTTATTTTTAAATTGAACGTGTCTAATAACTCAACTAATGATTCTTTTGTCCTAGATTTCTAAACTAATCAATAATGAAGCCAAACAGAGTAAAAAAAAGTGAAATCAATTTTAGTCTATTTGTATGTAAAGAAAGTTCTTTTTGTTGTGTAGCCAAATTCAGGATCATAATCATTTTATTTTGACATTTTATTTGATTTTGTTACAATTTTCTGCTATCTCTATCTCTTCAAGATAATAATAATTTATGTGTCTCAGAGTCCATACTTTCAATACTACGTCCATCCATTCATTTTTATAAGCATCTCTTCTCGAGAAATCGAATCTGAGACCTTAAAAAAAAACACACTTCATAAATCGATAAAAATAAAAAAAGATGTCAATTTCTATATTCTAAATCAATCTTTGAACTTGAAAGTAACACAAATCTAAAGGTTCCTTTTTTCTTCCTTTTACTTTTCAAAGCCATTTAAGGAATATACAATCTTACAAAAAAATCTTGTTGGATAATTCTTCGGTCCACAACATCATCCTCCAACTTGTTGAAAAAGAAATGATGCTTTTGATTTAGACATTTGAAATAAAGCTGAAATAATTTACATTTAGATAAGAAGCCATCATCAATCATCATTTATTTATTAGTGCTTAAATATTCACATTTCAAACCAAGCAACTACTTTTTTCTTTCCTTACACCCATGATGATTCTCATTCATTCAATTCAATTCATTTTTGGTTCCAAAAAACAGGTTAGAAGGAAAAATTGCAATCATAACTGGATCAGCAAGTGGACTTGGTAAAGCAACAGCCCATGAATTTGTCCAACATGGGGCCCAAGTAATCATCGCCGACAACGACACTCAACTTGGGCCAAAAGTTGCAAAAGAATTGGGCCATTCAGCCCAGTATGTGGAATGTGATGTCACTGTTGAGGCCCAAGTAGAAGAAGCAGTGAACTTTGCCATAACAAACTATGGTAAACTAGACATCATGTACAACAATGCTGGCATAACAGGACCAGTAATCCCACCAAGCATAACAGAATTGGACCTTGATGAATTTGAGAAGGTCATGAGAATCAATGTAACAGGAGTTATTGCAGGTATATATTATCTTAAGAGAAAATACCAAAAAGAAAATAGAAAACAGAAACATAAGAAAAAAATATGGGAGGACAAAACCCAAATTCATGTTAAATAAATTTAAGATCACCTTTAACCTATGAAGCACAAATACGAACATGGACACTGACACGCCGACACCGCTAATAATTTGAGAAAATCACATAATTCAGTGTAATTGTATGTGTCAGTGTCGTGTCGGTGTTGGACACGACACATGTCCGACACCGAGACACAGCTAATCCGAGGAGTGTTCATGCTTCATAACCTTTAACTTAAAGTTGTAATGTTTTGCCTGAGAAAATTTCATATATTTCGTAAGTTTAGATCTTTGTGATTTAGATGTAACCACAGTAAACTCATCATTGTAGGTATAAAACATGCGGCTCGAGTGATGATACCAAAGGGCTATGGGTCCATAATATGTACATCAAGCATAAGTGGGCTATTTGGTGGGCTTGGGCCTCATCCTTACACAATATCAAAGTCTACAATACCTGGGGTGGTGAAATCTGTGGCTAGTGAACTATGTGGAGCTGGGATTAGAGTCAATTGCATATCACCAACTGCAATTCCTACACCAATGTCATTGTATCAAATTGGAAAGTTTATTCCTGGTGTGACCTATGAACAGATAGGGGAAATTGTTAGTGGACTTAGTGCTCTCAAAGGTGCCAAATGTGAGGACATTGATGTTGCTAGAGCTGCATTGTACTTGGCATCAGATGATGCTAAGTTTATCTCAGGTCAGAATCTCATAGTTGATGGAGGGTTCACTTCCATAAAAAATTTCGCGTTTCCTTCTCCGGATCAAATCGGCTAGCTAGGGTTTAAATTGCGGTTGCGGAAAATTATGAATAAATGTGATTCATGTAGTGGTAATTGCAATGTGATCATGAAAACCTCAGCAATCCTTGTATAATTGTATTATGGTTTGTTTTTAAATTTGTGGGCCGTTCAATTTTTATTTATTTATAAACTTAAGAAACCTTTTTTTTTTCCTTTCTATCTTTCAACCAAAGACAACTACACTATACAAAAGATGATTGAGATGGAAGTGAATTTGGTACACTAAGTGGTCACTATAATCAATAATTCTCATAGTAATTGATAAAGATTTAATGGTTGATATAATTTTTTTTCAAGTAGTCTAGTGGCTAGAATTCACATTTTTTAAGGTGAATAACTGGGGTGTCTGAGATTCGAACTCCGACCCCTGCATATAACAATGCATGTCCCTGCCAACCAAGCTATATTCACAAAAACTAATGGTTGAGATTTCAAATAGTTAACTTGTTGAAATCACAATTCACAATGTGAGTCATCTAACCTATATTTAATGGATTAGATCGGATCACTGCAGTGATCAAATTTGTACCTCAATTTAGTTATAGCTAAATCTGTGTACCTATTTTGAGTTTCAATGTAGTCCTTATAAAGGACAACATATGTGTCATCTGATCAAATTCTTGTGGTATATACTAACTAAGGGCCAAATGAGATAGGGATAAGAGTCCTTAACATATCTGCTCTACTCTAGGCAAAGGGATGGTTGACAAGATAAAAGGATGGAGCCTACATATATGAGAATTATTTATTATGAATACTTCTGTTTTCATATTTATTATGAGAATGGGAACAGCCGTACAAGTACAAGTGGTGCCACCACTCAAAGGTTAACCTCCAAATTTTATTCACATCACGAGTTTTGCAACTCAAGTATTAATGAATTTACCCAACTAGAAGTATTGTAGTAAGAGGAGAATGCGAAATTTGCAACTTGCTTCCATACGATATTCATATCTTACATTAATATATAGTTCGGCACTTCGGCTGGAGGGAGGAAATTAGCTACTCAAAGTTCAAGATGGACAGCTTGTATTTATTTTGTGCATATTTTAAAATTGAAATGTAATTGATTTTATTTAAGAAATACAATTTTCAAATGTTTTGCCCCTAAAATTTAAGAAATTATATTTTTAATAAATAAAAACCAAAAACATTCAAAAATCACCATCAAGAAGTTTAATCTATCAGAAGAGATCAATGTCCCACAACACGGAGATCATGCAAAGATCGAATCCCAACTGAAAACGGTTTTTATATTTAGTATATGAGAATATCTTAAATATGATAATATCAAGTGGAGGGAAGCTATAATGAAAAGAAAAAATTCAAAAAAGTGAAAGATCATATAGAAGGACATCACTTTTTTTGATGAAGTTATGAGTTTTATTTAACTTTTTGTAAGAACTACTTGGTAAATGTGTGCAATTTGTATATAAAAGAAATGTGTGCGCTATGGTTTGGGATCCAGCAGCATCAATTCAAAGACAACGGTAAAAACAGGGAACATGTATGCATAATGTAGAGGGTGAGCTGTGAAGACAATGGCCTCTATACATTGCTGGGCCATTCAATTGAAAATTAATAGACGTGGTCCCATAATTTCGTCTGAACTAGCTAGGGCCTCCGATCCTCAATCCTGCTACCTTATTTTGTGCTTCTGATCTCAAAAAGGTTGCAAGAAGCTCAACCTATTTTTCTTTTTATCAAATAATCTAGTGATTAGAAATTTACTCTATTAAAATAAAAAATTGGAAAATTTTAGTATAAACTTGATTCAGTATATTATATTGAAATTTTCCATCAATTGAGTTAGCTCACACAAACACCTTTATATTCTTCTAATCATAGCGATCATAAGTTAGAAATATATAGTCCATTCTATATATATTAAAAATACATGGGTGTGGACTGACTTTTTTACTTCCAATTATACTTTAATTATAAGAATGTTATTTTGTTAGTCTCATTAAAAAAGATAAGAATTTATATAATATTTTTTATATAATTGACATCATTGAAAAAGATAAGTATAATTTGTTACAGCATATCTATTATTTATACCTATAGTTTTAATCAAAATCGAAATAATTTTAATCAAAATTTCATAAAAATATTGTTAGTAGTTTATACACACTAGCGCAATAGAAAAAGTAGACAGACAGACACGAAGTGCTCCTCTGACGCTAATACAAATAATGTTTTTTTTTTAATTCTTTTACTTTAATATTCTTATAAATATTTTTTTGACATTTTTTTCAAAACTAAATATTTAAATATTTTTGTTTTGGTCCTCTCATTTTTTGTTTTGGTAGAAAGTGAATCATTGAGGAATCTCATAAAAGTGACACATAACTATTGACTTATGGCCTCTTCCTTAAAAAAAAAAGACTTATGGCTTCTATACATTGCTGGGCCATATATAACTTTTTTTAAAAATAAAATTTTATAATGAGTTAAACATTTATATTTTCACTTTAAAACATCTTATTTTATATTATTATTTAATTATGTGTTATTTTTTCCGACAGGATAATGTCACCCTTTACAAAAAAAAGTTATAGACGTAACTTTTTTTTGATGTTGCCGAAATTTGAACCCCAGACCTTGCGTATATTATGCATCGTTCCTGTTGACTGAGTTAAGTTTACGATGATTTATGGGCGCAATTTAAATATAGACATAAAATAACAATATTTTTTGCTTGACAATAATAGTATTTTGAAGATCGTGTTTAAATAGCGTCTAAAAATATAGTTTTTTTTTCTCCTTCTTCTTTTAAATATACTAATTTTTTCTTTTATCCCCTCTATTTTTTTAATCCTTACAAATAATAAATTTTTTACTTATGATGTTTGATGTTTTGTTTTAGTCCTTGCACAATTCATTGATATTAAAATTGGTTCCTGTATTATTTAGAACAGTCTTTACAATGAGGGATCAAAATAATATATTATACATATTATATAAACCAATTTTAATATGAATAAATTTTGCAAAGACTAAAATAAATTACAAGGATCAAAAGTAAAAAATTATATATTTGAAGGGGTTGAATACATTATTATATAGACTAAAAAAAAGAAGATATACTTGCAGAGATCAAACACACATTTTAAGTCATTAACTTTTCACTTTTAATTTCTTATTTTGTTTCGTAGACACATAATTGTAACATCTGTTTTTGTTTTTAGATTTTGTTGATTGTCTTGAGATGGAAAATCCTAAGATAGTGGCAAAACCCAATGCAAATTGCTTGTTCATTTTTCAAACATGGTCTTTCACCTATAAATTTTCAATGTATTTGAAAGTTTGATGAAGCTACTTGATTAGTTTGTAGAGATAAAGGAGGGACAAGTGGAAGGAAGGTGTAGAACAAGCGTTGAACAAGCTAGAGGGAATTGAAAAGTAGTGTCGAGAGTTCCAAGTTTGATTAGAGATCAGTGTCATAAAAGTTGGGGAAAAGGGGTCACGAGAAGCTTGGGTTTGTTTTGGAAAATTTATTCCAAAAGACTTGGCAATGAATCTTGCATGGTTCAAATGACAACTTGGGGAGTTCATTTGTTGGGGCAATAGTTGCACTCACTTCAAGTTGAACATAAATATATGATGATGTGTGTGTTTGTGGAATAGTATACGACCTCATGTTTAAATTTGAATGTATTATTTTATCTTGGATGTTGTTAGAATTGTTTTTTCTTTCACCAGCTGGATGAATTTAATTAGAGAGGGGTGATTTAATGTCAATTTTTTTACCCTAAACCATCCCTCTTAATCGTTTTTCATTACCTTTTATTTAAATAAGTGATTTTTAAATATATTTAGGTTTTTCTTTTGTGATTTCTTCGTCTTAGTGCAACGTTGTTTTGTTCGTCGTCTTTGTGCAATGTTGTTAGTCTTTCTCATCTTGTTCATGTGTTTGTTTGATTCATATTGTCATATCAGCTTCGATCAAGTGCATATCCAATCAATGATTTTAACGTCATCAACGTTGCCGATTCAGAGGCATTACTATTTCGGAGACTTGAATATAGTCATATTTGGAGGCTTATGTAGTTTGTCGTTTTATGCTATTAACATGAATGTTATTGTATCGATGTACTCTATCAATTTGAATGAATGAATATCATTTATTTTTCCTAAGAAAAGATTAGACTCCAGTAACAAAAAAATACATTTTGACAAACTAATGTTTGATTTTCAATTAAGTGAGTTGCACACATTTAGTGTCAGAAATACATTAAATACGAACCTTTAATATAGAAAACCTATACGAAATATGAACCATTGAAGACCCAATAACAAACCTAAAACTGCTCCAACGTGTACATCAGTGTGCCACCCCGTCTTAGCTAACGCAAAGGTGCCATCATCATCTCTTATACAAATTTCTAATCCAATCTTATTCTCATGATCAAGGAAAGATGCGTCAATGTTGCCATCCATTTTAGTAGATCGAACACCGTTGGTGTTCATATCAATTCTTTATTTTTGAAATATTGTTTTTTGTAGAGATTATTTTGAAATATTGTTAAAACTGAAAACTAACGATCATATATGCCGGCGCGGGTACATTTTCTGGCGCGTCGCTTTCTGGTCCCAACTAAATTCATCCTAATAATCTCTGTATTATAGTATGTCTATCCTTCCTCATGGATGAATGAATTATGATATTATTATATATAGTTACATGCATGTCAGAGGTCATTCAAAAATCGAAAAGTAAACTAGTAGTAATCAAAAGAAATTATAAGGAGGTGTAAAAACCTGTGATTTCATTAAAATCTGGCTGCTAGGTGCCACCTAACCAAATCTTTCAAAACCTTCAATTTCTTATCAACAACAGTTACCAGATAATTGACTCATGGAAAACTACAATACAACTTGTCCAATAATTTGATTTTATTTTTTTTAAGAAGCAAATCAACTATATTAAAGATAATCTAATAAATAAGCATAAGACATGTTTTTTGGTAAATAAAAAGCACCAGGTCCATTTCTTGTTAACTTGAAACTACATAGTGGCTAGGACCACTAAAAACAATAATAACATTCAGCACCTATGATAATACATAATGCCCAAATTAAAGACATATATCTTGAGTTCACTGAAGTCCACTTTATTTCTCCTTCCTTTGCTGTTACATTTACAGCCTCAGGATCCTCCAATACCTTCCAAACACATCTCCCATCAAATTGCTACCCCTCTGCTTCATGTGTTTGATTTTGATCAGAGTTCACATTTGGATTTTCCTAGTTAATACACTTCAATTTGTAAGATGTACAATAGAAGTTAAAAAAAAATAATTACAATTTAATTAAAAGAAAGTACAAAGAAGGGATATTGCACTTGAGGTTTGTCTAAATGACAAACCTATTCTCTCTGAACAACACACACCCCCTCTCTATTTTGTAAAATAGAGGTGTGTCACTTAAATAAAAATTATGCCATTAAGTGTAAACTTTCTCAACAAACAAAAGCAGTGTGGTGTTAATTAATTTAAAGAATGTGCTATCAAAGTACATTGAGAGAGATGAGTCCAATGTAGTCCCATCTGAAATATCTAAAACATAATGAACGTGTTAACTAATTTTATTGCCTTTAATAGTAAATCATTGATTTGGTCATTGGATTTGTTAAGGTAGGTTTATTTAGGAGTGATCATTAAACATCTTTTATTCTCTCTACATCAATCCCTCGTTTACCTATCAATATATCATATCTATCACTTATTTCTCTTTTATCCTATGAAAATCATACATTTAATACGATACAAATACGATACGACACCGATACGACGATACATAAAATGACCTATTAGTTAGTTTTATAGAATTATTATAAGTGGTGAATGTAATCCTTACCAAATAAGAATATGAAAAAATGTAGTTTTTAGAGTAACTTAGTCTTATTAGTTAGTTTTCTAGAATTGTTATAAGTGGAGAATGTAATCCTAACCAAATAACTGGAGAATGTAATTCTAACCAAAAATGAATAGGAAGAAAATAGTTTTTAGAGTAACTTAGTCTTAACCTCTATCCTTTTTATATCTTAACAATTTGGATGTATCTATCATTTTTATGAATTTTTTAGTCTGGTAGCTCAAACCCAAAATATTTAACATTCTACTAGAGTATTTAATGAATGTTCTGGTGAGCTTAACTCAGTCAGTAGGGATAATGTATATATATGCAATGTTCAGGGATCAAATCCCGACCACCACAAAAAAAAGAGCATTTAATTAACCCGCAATAGAAGACAAGAAACATGTCTTTTAAGCATATTGTGGAGTCTTACTTAACTTTGAGTCCATCCGAAATCTTCATGACTCACATTTAATCATCGATCTTGAGAAAGAATCAACTTTTCTTCGCTCAAGTGTCTTTGTTCACGTGAGCTTAACTCAGTTGATAAGGACATTACATAATATATGCAAGGTTCAGGGTTCGAACCCTGACCACCACAAAAAAAAAAAAAAAAATTAACCTTCCATTGGCTGGGGTGCTTCTCAACCTAATCTTAACTGCTTTATCTGTCATTGTCGACGAACATGATAATTTTTTTAAATTGTGTTAATCAATTTGATAATTTTGTATCAAAAATAACATTTTTTAAAAATTGCCGTCATTTCTTTACTAGATCACTTTTTACCCTAATTTTTCCACCTTCAACCCATCAAAAAGTTTTTTTGTGTGAACCTTATAGTTCATAGAGAAAAGAGATCCTAGTAATTTAGAGTTTAATCGAAAGATAATTAAGTATGACCTATACCAATTCTTTCAAGTAATTCATTTTTTTTAAGAAAATTCATTATTTGATATAATTCATTCGAGAAATGATATTTGAACAAACTATATTGTGACAACTTTTAGACGTATAGCACTTGCGTGACATTGTGGTTGGTGGCATTGGCCAACCACAATGTCACAATTGTACAAAAAAACCTTATGAAAAAGAGAGAAGAAAGCCACTTCTGACATTGTAGTTGACCAATGTCACCAACCACAATTTGACCCAACTGCTATCTTTTTAGACAATTTTCCCTCTCATACTCATATGATGTATTTATCTTATGTGTTCATTTCTCTCTCTCTCTATTGTTTTTGACCAATAAGAAGAGAGAAAAACAATGTTGTCACAAAAGTTGTCGTCAAATAGTTGTTCAAATATCATTACTGAATTCATTAACCACCCGAGTCTAATTAACTAGTTATTTAAAGAGAAATGTTAACTAGTTCACCATGACACTTTTTAAGCATCGAAAGTGATAACATTTTATGAAAGTTTGTGTATTTATTGTATCGGAAGCATTCATTTAGTTGTTTAAAAAGCTCTCTCCAAAGACGTTTTTAATTGGTTTGAATGAGAGGAGTTGTATAAATTGCTCAAGGTAATTTAGCAAGAAAGAGAAGAGAAGCAGCAAGGTGCACATGCAGATTGCAGAGCCAAGAGACACTACACTTGGATAAACCTCACTCACTCAACCAGCCATTCCCTCTTCATTCACCCACACACAAGATAAACAACAACACAAACACAACGTTCCCTTTTTCTCTCTATCATCATTCTTCACACAAATCATCTTCTTCTAACAACAAAACAAAAAAACCTCTTCACACTTTTCTCTTTTTTGTCTCTCTGTCATGGAGAGATACACGCTACCGTTACCATCACAACAAGTTCACAACACTCTCACTATACCTTGGACTGAACCTCAACAACAAGAATCACCTTCTTCATGGTCCACACCTAACTCCGAACCTAAACACAACCACGAACAAGACATTGCAATAGCTATTGCCATGGCTGGTTCTTCTCTCCCTTTCTTCAAACCCGAACCACAACCCGAACCTGATAACAACTTCTACAACAACAACAACGTTGTTAATGTTAATAATGTTATTCCCTTACCAGACAATTTTCTCATGCACCAAAACACAAACACCATAGATTCAATTTCAAATCCACACTCTTTCTTTCACAACAATAACAACTACTTCTTCAACAACAATAATACCAATAACCCATTTGAAATGGGCTTTGAAAATGGATTCTTTATGGGTAACAACAACACTTCAACTTCCCCTGTTTTCATGGGTGGGTCCCTTTCAGCTTCTGAGTTTCCTCCGAGTCTTGAACTCGATGCTGCTCCAGTACCACCTTTTAGTGCTTCGTTTTCTATGCCTCTTGAGCTAGCTCAACCTCAACCGCAACAACATCATCATCAACAGCAACAGCAACAACCAACGACGCTGTTTCAGAAGCGTCGTGGGGCGTTGGAGATTCCGAGGTTGGAGACTGTGGGGAACAAGAAGAAGAGGAAGGTGGAGAAGAGCTGGGAAGAAGAAGGAAGTGGTGGTGGTGGTGGTGATGATGTGGATGATTTTTCTGAGTTGAATTATGATTCTGATGAGAATGGGAATGATTTGAATAATTCAAATGGGACTGTTGTTACTGGTGGAGATCAGAAGGGAAAGAAGAAGAAGGGGCTTCCAGCGAAGAATTTGATGGCTGAGAGGCGCAGGAGGAAGAAACTCAATGATAGATTGTACATGCTTAGGTCTGTTGTGCCTAAGATTAGCAAGGTATGGAAGAAATTTATTTACAAAATATTGTGAAATTGGATCCTTTTAGAAAAAATGTTTGAAGCATATTTCTTTATTAACTTCTATTAAGGTTTTAAATTGCGGTCGCAGTAATGGATTGTGATTCTTGATGTTGCAAAAAATTGTTGTTAAATGCGGCTGATGTAGCCTTAATCGCGGTCACATAAAAATAAAAATCTATCTTGATATCTTAGACAGAATTCTGGTCTCCTATAATTAGAAATGTCTCCTATTATTAGAAATGCCATTGAATAAATTATAAAATTAGTTTTTTTTATTTAAAAAACATAACATTTTTGTGGTAGTCTTTGATTTGAATAATAGAAATAATGAAGGGATATCAAACTAGTTTTTTGAATATGTATTTTGTTGGTCGAATTAGTCCTTGAAATTATTGTATGAAGACTAATTTGATTTGATCGACAAAATACACATTGGAGGCTGGAGGCTTTTGTTAGTAATTTCAATTTTCGGTTACTCAAGAACTACTTTAACTGACCTTAAAATTTGTGAGGGCTAATTTGACTATTTACTTGGTGGCATCTTGTTGCTTTTGTTTGGGGAATCTAGAGTTTGGGAATCTTGTTGGTTATGTTAATGGCAGTGTTGCATTTGCTCTGTGTTAATTAACAACTTGGAGAATAGAACATGCTAATGTTAGGTATTTTCATTTGTTTATAGATGGATAGGGCTTCAATACTCGGAGATGCAGTTGACTACTTGAAGGAGCTGCTGCAGCGGATTAATAATCTTCATAATGAACTGGAATCAACTCCACCTGGCTCATTGCTGCAACCTTCTGCAAGTGCAAGCTTTCACCCGTTGACACCCACTCCACCGACTCTTCCCTGTCGAGTCAAAGAGGATCTATATCCTGGTGACTTGCTAAGCCCCAAAAACCAATCTCCCAAGGTAATTTTTGTTTGCCTTAATGCAAAGTTGTTGTAAGATACTGTCAGAATCGTAGTTTGTTGCTTGCGCACCATGCAAATAATTGTCACAAACTCCTTCATCTATACCAGTAACATGGCAAATAACTTAACAAGTGTACATTGATGCAAATTATTTGGATGGTAATTGAGGAAATTGTTTAAGCTTTCTTGTTTCTGGAATTTACAGGTGGAAGTTAGAGTAAGGGAAGGGAGAGCGGTCAACATTCATATGTTTTGTACTCGCAGACCAGGACTTTTGCTGTCTACCATGAGGGCTTTGGATAACCTTGGATTGGATGTTCAACAGGCTGTTATCAGTTGTTTCAATGGCTTTGCATTAGATGTGTTCAGAGCCGAGGTAGTAGTTCTTTCTCCGGTTCCAAGCTTCACTCAAATATATCCATCATAAACCTTTCTTACATTTTACTGTGATGCTTGCAATTGATGTTTATACGCCTCTTTTAGGTTGATTTTTGTGAAGTATTTTGAGTTCACTAATTATTGGATTTCTACCATTTGAAGTTTTGGTGTTGATTTAGTCTTTTTTGTTTCTTAGCAGCAATGCAGAGAAGGCCAGGACGTCCTCCCCGAGCAAATTAAAGCCGTGCTTTTGGATTCAGCTGGCTACCATGGTTTGAATTGAATGAAGCTCCAGATAAAATGCTACCCTTATAGAGGTACTAACCGTAGCTGCTGTAGCTTGCTGTTTGTAGATGCATTGCTTCTTGTTCCTGTTAGTAAAGGTCTGTGTCTCCAGGTCAAGATCAGATAGAATAGCTTAATCCGTAGGGTGGAGGAGATAGGTCTTATACTTTTCTCAATTGTGCTTATGACAAGAGCAAACTTGTGTTGTTGAATTTATGATTAAGTGGTGGAATTAATTGTTTTATTTAGTTTTTTCTTGTCCATTTTTCTATTAAGTTTTTTGCTTATTGAATTGTGATGCAACTTGGCAGAGTCCTGAAACCAGAGAATATCCTCTTGGCCTCCAAACCAGAGCAAAACCTTTTCACTTTCTTTTTAGTTGGAAAAAAGTCTTGGCCCTTTTAAAACTAAAATACCTCTATCAACATGGTGCAACACTAGCTGTAAATATTTGGGTTCCCTAAACATATGATCAGGTATTTAATCTCTAATCGATATGTATGAAAAAAAGGGTGAAAAAACCTCGTATTTTAGAAAACTAATCATGCTACTTTAACGTGAACATTTTAATTTATAAAATAAAGGGAAAATCAACAATTTGATATTGTGTCTACATAGTACATACATAACAAGCATAAAAGTATTAAAATATGATTTTTCCCTCAATGACTAAAAGTGTGCTTGGTTTAGCGGCGACAATGGAAATATCACGTCCCTATGTACATTTGCCATGGTTTTTGAGAAGAACGCGTCTACTACAATTGTACCGCTAAAACAAACATAGGCTAAGAAGATCTCTCTTAGCAAGTTAAAAAACCAAAGATATACATAGATTTTATCTTGGAATTTGTGTTGACAATGGCCATTTTAAAAAGTTTTAAAGAATGAATACACAATTTTTTTTTATTCTTTAACATGTGCTCTCAGTGTATTTGTTAGCATTTTTTTTTTGTTACAATTTGTTAGCATTTTTCTAACTTAAATGGATAAAATCCTGAAAACAGCACTGGTAAATAACAGCATTCTTTGCTGCTGCAACCTTTAAGGATCAGTAATTTTGTTACTTTGGGTCAAAATCATTGAAGTATCTAGTAGAAGTGACGTGAGGACTCTAAAGTGTCATCACATGATCTTTCGAAATCATTCATGATACATCCATTTCATCACTTTTGTCAAACCATTGGTTACGATTCACACACTCACAACACAAATAACTTCATAGAAAATGCATAACTTATAAAGATTTGCTGGATCTCATCATCATAACTACCTTCAATTAGTGTGTACAAATTGTTCCTCCTGATTGAGCAAACATACATAAGTGGCACAACACTATCAATAGTATCAAGGTTTCAAATGGCAGCTTGTGATCATTGAAATTGTGAATAATTGTATTGAATTATTGCTGAGACTTGACCATTCTTGATTGCAAACACAAACATTTTTTGAAACACTTGTTAATTATTTAGTACTATGCTATAAACACTCCTCAGCTGTCTTCAGGAGCATGATCATATTACACAATTTTGTCTCATGGTAATGGACACAAGTGCTTTCATGATATAGTAAAACACACTGCAAAGGGCAAGGTAACGACAAGCTAGTAACAATGTACACTTACCACAATTCATACTAGTACACCATAATGCAAAATGATGTCAAAATAAATTGTTTGGACAGCGATAACCACTCAACTCACGTCGGCAATGATTTGTCAATGTCATTGGCTGAAAGCAATTAACATGATGCTCTAAGCCTATCGAGACTAAAATTGTGTTTAATTTGCAAAATAGTAAAATAATGAAAAAAACAGTATACAATAGTACATGATAGTCCTTTGGACAAAAAATTGTCTCAGTGAGAGACAAAAATTTCTATTTTTGTCTAACCTCTTGCTACTTATTTTTGTCCCATTCTTGCAACTTGTTTTGTCAGTTCCCATAATCCATTTCTAAATCAAATGAAGTACAAAAAAATGTTGTGTCCAATCTGATGTTTTTAAACAAATCAAACGCCCAAGAGGAAAACCAAAAATTATTATGCGTACAAATTCCTTTAATATTTTTGTCTAGTTAAACTAGTTTTTTGAATATGTATTTTGTTGGTCTAATTAGTCCTTGAAATGCTTGTGTGAAGACTACTAATTTGAATTGATTAACAAAATACAAATTGGAGGCTTTTGTTAGTAATTTAAGTTACTTAAGAACTAATTTAGCTGAGCTTAAAATTTTGTTGGGTCTGATAAAATGCGACCTTTATAGAGCTACTAACTGTAGCTGCTTTAGCTTGCTGTTTGTACTTTGCAGATGCATTACTTCTTGTTCATGTTAGTAAAAGCCAGTGTCTCCAGGCCGAGATCAACTAGATTAGCTTAATCTTTAGGTTGAGGAGATAGGTCTTATATTTTTCTCGATTGTGCTTATAACAAAATGCTAACATGTGCTCTAAAGATATATGTCTATGTTAAAGATTTCAATATAGAATATTCATCTTAAAGTGTATTCAACTTTTTAAAAGTTCTTTCAATGCAAAACTTCCATTTTTGTTTTCTTTAACATGTATTCTTAGGACACAAGTTAGCAAAATCATATACTAATGATTTAGTTAAACACATTTTGTCAAAATCATTGAAACATCTAGTAGAAATGCATAACATATCAAGCTTTTGGTGCTAAAAGAATTGTCAGATCTTATCATTAGTTCTAAATGACTAAAAATATATTGTTCATCCAAAGTGAGAAAATATACATAGGTGGTACAACGCTATCATTACTATCAAGGTTTCAAATTCAAATGGCAGCTTGTGATCATTGAAATTGTGGAGAATAGCAATGATGCTAAAGCATAGAAAATCTTGTTTGTTTAGATCCAAATTACAGACACAGACCTCTTTTGAAACACTTGTCGGTACTATAAGGTGATGCTTCGAAAAGATGAACCAACCTACACACAAGAAATCTTTACACTCAAAATGGCACGCACAATTGCACAATACTGCAGCTTATAATAATATATCTAAGCCTCCCGTTAACCCTTTTTGTTTCAGTTACATCAGTAAAAATATGAGATGAAGACCTTTACTAAACAAAAATATTGCAAATCGTAATAACACATCAAGCAGACCATTTGTTATATACAGTCCTCAACTGACATTTGGAGCATGGTCATGCGGATTACACAATTTTGCCTCATTCATGGACATAACTGCTTTCATGATATAGTAAAACACGGTTCCGGATTTTCTCCATCAACCGGAGAACCCAGTGAAATCCGAGCTACTTGTTTCCCACGACCGAACGTACACATTAAAAGGTTGAAGAATGAATTGCTTATTTCATTGATATTGCAGCCTTTAAATAGCTGAAGGTATAGACATAACAATGAATGAAATTAAATGTACAATAATTTACAATGAAGGCATATTTGCTAAATAAGACAGAAAGTAAACAACAACAATGATGTTGTGATTTTGTCAACTGTCATGATTCAATTTTCTGATATATGACAGCTTTAAGTTGACTTTGGACAGCTTAATGTATTTCCTTAATATGCCCCCTCAAGATAGGGTCAAAGTCAGTGACACCTATCTTGTCTCTTAAGGTAGTGAATCTCGGCCTAGGTAGCGGCTTGGTGAGAATGTCAGCAAGTTGATCCTTAGTTGAGATGTGTGATACCTTAAGTTTGCCCATTTGTACTAGTTGACGAACATAGTGAAAGTCAAGAGCTATATGTTTCATTCTTGAGTGAAACACAGGATTAGAGCATAAGTACGTAGCACCAATGTTGTCACAAAATAAGGTTGGGGTTTGAGGCTTGATGCCAAGCTCACCAAGCAAATTTATTAGCCACATAACTTCTGCTGCAGCTTGAGCAACAGACCTGTACTCAGCTTCTGTAGATGACCTTGCAACTGTGCGTTGTCTTTTAGAGAGCCAAGATATAGGATTACCACCAAGGTAGATGATGTAGGCAGATGTTGATGTACGATCATCAAGGTTACCGGCCCAATCTGCATCACTGAATGCATGTAGTTGCATGTGTTGAGGTTTCTTGAGACTTAGGCCATGATTGATAGTAAGCTTTAAGTACCTCAAAATTCGTTTGAGTTGTTGAAGATGCAGTTCAGTAGGTTGGTGCATGAACTGAGACAATTTGTTGACAGCAAAGGAGAGGTCGGGGCGAGTTATTGTGAGATATTGGAGGCCACCAATGATACTACGGAACTGTTTTGCATCTACTGCTGCTGAACCATCCAAGAGCTTTAATGGTGTAGAAGTGCACAAAGGAGTGGCTACTGGTTTTGCCTCAGCCATTTTGAATTTAAGTAACAGTTCTCTAATATGACCATGTTGGGAGAGAAGAATGCCGTCCTTTGTGGGAACCAGTTCAACACCCAGAAAATAATGCGGAAAACCAAGATTTTTTATTGAGAACCTCGTGGAGAGTTCATTGATGAATATGTTGAGAAATTGTGTTTGGCTACCTGTCACTATGATATCATCAACATACACTAATAAAAATGCTTGAACACCATCCTTGTTGTAAGTGAAGAGAGATGAGTCACTTAGGCTAGTGGTAAACCCATATGAAAGAACAAAGGATTTGAGTGCATCATGCCATGCTCGAGGAGCCTGCCTTAATCCATATATAGCCTTCTTGAGTTTGCAAACATGATTAGGAAATTCAGAATGAATGAAACCAGGTGGTTGTTCCATGAAAACATTTTCGGTGAGATTACCTTGAAGAAAGGCATTGTTGACATCCAATTGATGCATGGACCAACCATAAGTAAGTGCTAAAGTGATGACCACCTTAATAGTTTGAGGTTTGACAACAGGGGCAAATGTTTCCTTAAAATCAACTCCAGGAGTTTGAGTATAACCTTTAGCCACTAACCGAGCTTTATAGCGAGCAATAGTACCATTCGGGTTTCTCTTGATTCTAAATAACCACTTGCATCCGACCAAATTAATTGTTGTGTCTCTTGGAACTAGTGTCCATGTACCATTTTTGAGTAAAGCATCAAACTCTTCAGAACATGCCTTCCTCCAATGAGGAATTTTTAGTGCTTGTGTCACAGTGGATGGTTCAAGATTTTCATGTAGCTCATGTTTAGTGATAGTAAATAATTTCTTGGGTTTAAAAATATTATTTTGGGACCTAGTAACCACATGGTACCTGCCACTTTGGTTAGGGACATTTAAAGGTGGTAAAGGTTGTGAGAGAGAATTATTACCTGATGATGATGTTGAGAGGGACTCAAGAAGGGGCTGTTGTTCTTCTGCAGGAACCAGTGCTTCCATATGTGGATTAGGTGATGTTTCAGATGGATGGCTGGACAGTGTTGGTGTAGGAACAGAATTATGGGAATTGGAAATAATTGTGTGTAATGTGGGATCAATGGGAGGTATATAGTTATGTGGTAGGGTAGGAGTGACTAGGGATTTGTATGGAAATGAATCTTCAATAAAGCGAACATGCCTGGAAGTGTATATACGATTTGATATTGGTTCAAGACAAAGTGAGGCATGTTGTGACTTGGAGTATCCGAGAAAAATGCAAGGAAATGATCGATTTTGGAGTTTATTTTTGGTGTATGGTTTTAGCCAGGGAAAACATAAACAACCAAATGAATGAAGCTTAGTGTAATCCGGATTTTCATTAAACAACACTTCATGAGGGGATTTCATTTTCAAGTTTGGTGTAGGCATTCTGTTGATGAGGTATGTGGCAATTTGAAAAGCAAAGCTCCAAAATGGAGCAGGAAGTTGGGCATGGTGAAGTAAAGCTCTTCCCGTTTCTACTATGTGTCTGTGCCTTCTTTCAGAGGTGCCATTAACCTCTGGAGTGTGTGGTGGTGTGGTTAGATGTGAGATACCATGTGTGGCCAAAAAACTTTTTAGTTTGATAAATTCACCCCCATTGTCTGAAAATAATGTAATGATTGGTAAATTGAAATATTTCTCAACTATGGTCTTGAATTGAATAAAGATAGAAAACACATCTGATTTATATTTCATAGGGTACAGCCATACATATTTGGAAAAGTGGTCAACAAAAACTAAGTAGTAAGAATAACCATCTAAAGATCTAACGGGCGACGGTCCCCATACATCTGAATAAATAAGCTCTAAGGGTCTGCTACTATTTAGATGATGATTGGAGAATGGAAGTTTGTGACTTTTGGCACAGTGGCAGGAGCTACACTCATGAGATGATGGAGGACTTATTGGAATATGATGACTGCTAACCAGATGCTTCATTATTTTGGAAGATGGATGACCAAGTTTGTGGTGCCATGTGGAAGTAGATTGGATGCTGGAAGTGAATGCCTTATGAGTTGATGGGATGGTGAGTGAGGTAGGCAGGTGGTAGAGGTCTTGTTTAACTGGTCCTTGCAGCAGAACCTGCCCCGATGTCAAGTCCTTCACCACAAAACAATCAGAAAAAAATTCAACAGAACAATGGTTAGATTTACACAGCTTTGAAACTGAAAGAAGATTTGATGTTATTTTTGGTACTGTTAGAACTTTATGCAAATGCAAAGGTTTAGAAGGTGTTTTAATTGATGCAGTACCAATATGAGATATATTCAAACCTGTGCCATCTCCTACAACAAGTTGATCTGCACCCGGATAAGGATTTGAAAGAGTGAGTTGTTGCAGATCCTGAGTAACATGATGGGATGCTCCTGTGTCCATGATCCAGCTTGCATTTGACCCACCAGGATGATGTATAGCAGTGTTGGCAGAAGTTCTTCCTCCTGGTTGCTTAGGATATCCTCTTATTTTGTAGCACTTTCTTGCAGTGTGACCTGATTTGTTGCAGAATTGGCAAACCACTCTGTTGTCAACAGTCGGAGTAGGCTGGTAAGGTGTGCGAGATCCTTGCTGTTTGTGATTTGGCGAGGGTTGCACCCCTCTATAGTGGTTTGCAGCATTGGCTGTGGCAACAATAGGATCTGATTGTGCCAAATTATCACGATGTAGGATGATTTCAAAATCCATGAGTTTTTCATGTAGTTGAGCGAAATCAACTGGAGTTTCCCTACTGCGTAAAGCTGTAGAGATCTCACGATAATCTGCACTCAAACCATTGAGAGTGTGGATGACCAAATCAGTGTCATCTAGCGGATGGTTAATGATTGAAAGCTCATCAGAAATGGCTTTGATTCCTTGAAGGTAGTTTGCCATAGGTTTGTCTCCTTTTGTGAATGTGGAGATTTTCTGCTTGAGTGCCATTATGCGGACACGGGACCGGCCAGCATACATGGTTTGGAGAGTGTCCCAAGCTTCTTTGGAGGTTTTAACTGTGCCAAGGTGAGTGACAACAGTTGCAGCTACTGACGATACAACACCATGAAGGATAAGTTGGTCTTGTCTTACCCAATGAGTGTATGCAGGGTTGATTTTGGAGGTTTCATTCTCCAACATTTTAGATGGACACAAGTTAGTGCCATCTACATAGCCTATCAGGTCAAATCCTGTGAGAAGGGCGAAAAATTGGATGCGCCAAGCTGGATAGTTGTCGCCATCCAACTTGATGTAAAGCTGAGATCCAGCATTTAGAACAACAAGTTTGTTTTCTGTTGTTGAGACAATGGTGGGTATGACAGAGGTTTCATGGGTTTCAGAGTTTTCAGAGTTCGCGGAAGACATTGTGGATCTGAGAAAGAAAAAAAAAAAGTTTGCTGTTTAAGCTGATGCTCTGGTTACCATAAAAGGTTGAAGAATGAATTGCTTATTTCATTGATATTGCAGCCTTTAAATAGCTGAAGGTATAGACATAACAATGAATGAAATTAAATGTACAATAATTTACAATGAAGGCATATTTGCTAAATAAGACAGAAAGTAAACAACAACAATGATGTTGTGATTTTGTCAACTGTCATGATTCAATTTTCTGATATATGACAGCTTTAAGTTGACTTTGGACAGCTTAATGTATTTCCTTAATACACATGACCCTCCAGTGAGAAGTGATCGAGCCGTGAGATTTACACTGCACTCCCACAAAGTGAAAATTTCATAGGAGGGGATCCGTTTCCAGTAATACACAGGTAAGGACAATCATGTAGCAATTATTAATGTACATTTTCTTATGGTGTGTTTGGATCTAGAAACCACGACAACTGCAAAACCGCATTCTAATGTCATATTTTTCGGTGAATTCCAGAAGCTAGGAATCCTGATTTCTACTAGACGCTTGTCTATTAATGTTTTGACGCGGAAATAGACAGACACTACTCACTGTATCACAATTCATGCTATACTACAATAAAATGGTGTGACAATATATTAGCCACACACCAGAATATACACATACATAAACCCAGTGCTCTTGACTTAAAAAAATAATTTATTATCTGAAAACACATAACTAATCATTCAAATTATAAACACATGCTTGAATTGTTCCACAAATAAATTGAGTTTAATTTCTCATAAACAATTCATTTTCAATGGATCTCATTAACCACCAACTTCATACATATAAAGTTGTCAACGCGTCGCGTAGTACATTATTTGAAAGAAAAAATCAAGATGTTTAATAAAAAAAAGGGTCATTCTAACCTTCGCCTCAGAGACATCAACTAAAAAGTCAAAACAATAAAATTTTAAGATAAAAATAACACTTTTTAGACTTTTGACATAACAACTTCCAATAGAATATTATTTATCAATTTTTTTTTTTTTTTACTTCTCTAACCAATATCTCAGGCGCACTGGTTAACATTTCTTATCCAAAAAATTGATATTTTTCAATTAGATAAAATCTTAAATAATTTTTATAAATTATTACAATCTACAAGACATTATTGTACTCCCTCCGTCCCAGATTGTATGATGTTTTGGGCATTTCACACATATTAAGAAATACAATTAATATTGTGTGGAAAAGAGATATTATGAGTTGTTTTACAAAATTGTCCTTAATAAATGATATGAGAAAAATAAATGAAAGAATTGAAAGAAGAAAGGGTAATAAATAATTAAGGTTATAATAGGAAAAATATCATTAATGTTGCATTGGTATTTTAAAGCGACATATAATTTGGGACAATTTTTTTTTTTCTACATACAATTTGGGACGGAGGGAGTATTTTTTTATAATTTTCTTTTGTCCTGACATAATTATTGTGTTGTTTTTTTATTTAAAGAAAGACAATTATTGTATTTAATAATGTGCTGTCGTTTAAAAAGTGGGAGTTGAAGAAAGAAAAAAAGTACAGCCGCCGCCATAGAAAGTAGCAGCAGAGTACTTTTAGCTGCAATTACAGTCAGTTACCAACAATTTTAAGGTACTTTCTTCCTTAATCTTTCCAATTTTGTCAAATCTTACGTTACATTTTTTAACTTTGTTGTTTTTTCAGTTCCAATTATTTACCAAAACAAGTAATCCTCATTGGAACAATCATGGCAACGCAAGTTGGTTACGTTAAAAGCGTATTCCCAGTAGCAACTACGCGCAAAATCTCACATTGCCAATCATCTTTGTTGCCGTGTCGAATCGGGTACACAGCGCGTGTTTCCCACGTTCCGCTTGTGAAGAAAGTGTCGAGTGATGCAGTTAGAATCAGTTGCTGCAGCAACAATGCGAGGGAAAGTGATTTTGGGGCTGAGAAGTTAGAGGAAACTGAAAAGAGTTACAGTGTTGTTATGAAATTTGGTGGGTCTTCTGTTGCCAATGCTGTGAGGATGAAAGAGATTGCTAATCTGATATTGAGTTTTCCTGAAGAGAGGCCTATTATTGTTCTTTCTGCTATGGGAAAAACTACCAACAAACTTTTACTGGTATTTCTTTTCTATTTGTTGCCTGTTTTATATTTTTAAGGCTTAATTAATTGATTTTTTTTAGTTTCAGGGTCGGTGTAGGTATATAAACAACTTAATTAAGAGCTTATATATAAGTTATTGCTATAGTAAATAATTTATATACACCAATTTTAGTTTTATGGTCTATTTAGATAAACAACTTAATTCGGTGCTTATCGGATGAACACTTACTATATAGAAGCTATTTCTACAGTACAAAAGCAAATATGATCAATCAAAATGTTTTCATATAAGCTGTCATGGAGAGCTTATAGGTATTAGCTGAAAACAACTTAGGGACATGTCATAAGCTGCTTTCTTAAGCTCTCCCAAACATGTCAAATGCTTGTGCTAGTACATAAGCTTAGATAAGATATTCAAGTCAATCCAAAGTCCAAACACTGACTTAGCGTGTGTAAAAAATTATCGGATTCAATCCTGAAACATAGGAAAAGTTGTTTTTGTTTCTAGTTATGTTATACCTTGAAATTCAAGAGTAATTAATTTTGTTCTAGTTGATTTGCTTTTAATCACTGTAATGTACTAATGTTTGTCATTATAAGAATAATCTATTTTTGGTATGTGAACGATGCTGATTTAATTCCCTGAAATAAGAGTTATTTCCAACATAGACAAATATCACGGGACTAAAGCCAAAACAATAAGGACCAAAAGCATATATCCTATGATTTAGGGGTTTAAAGCTGACTAAAATTTGTAGGTGCTAAGTTGGAAAGTTGTATCTTGCATGAACTAAAAAGTTATTTAAGCCTATTTTTTTACATTAATTTGCAATTTGCATTCACGGTTTCATATGATTGCTGCAGCCACTGCAACTGATATGTTGTGGCTCTGCAATTCAAAACCCTCAGCAAGAGTCATGGTTTTGTCTTGTCAGGCTGGAGAAAAAGCTGTAAGCTGTGGAGTTACTAATGCCGATAGTATCGACGAGCTCAGCGATATAAAAGACTTGCATCTCAGGTCTGGAAATGGATTATCCTTTTCGTCGTTCCAAGTGCAGTGAAAACGCTTTCATTGAATAAACAAAGGAGATTCACCTTTTTAATTGACTTATGTGCTCTCTCTTTGTTGCTTTGTATTCAGGACAGTGGAGGAACTTGGAGTTGACAGAGATGTTATTTCAAGTGAGCTATGTTCTTTCACATTATGGCATTGTTTTTACACTGAACTAATTGTGTTCCGTAACTGGAAAGTTATATTTATGCATTTGTGTGTTGCTCCGTTATGCTTATGAGTATTGATCTTCTGTTTGAATGAATATATCAGTTTATTCACAATGCAGACTCCCAAGCTAGTTACAGCTTGTTTTACTTTTATGTTTAGTTCCAATTTAAGAATTATCATATCAATATTCATACTTTATTGTGTATCCTGTAGAAGTTTGCTAAGCTGAAGAGCTTACTTTAATATGGTTGCTTGATATTGAATGTGCAATTATGATGATATGCTGGTAGTATGCAAGACCAGTCTTTTTGGTCTTGAGATTGGCAATATTTTATGTAACAAAGCATTTACATTTTGTATGCATTGGGTTAAATGATGAAACTGGTCCTTTAATGGGTGAGAAGATGTTGGATATTGTAATGGGCAGAAATGAGATACCATAGTTTGAGCTTGTTATATCATGCTAACTCTACATATGCATTCTTTCTTCTCAATATGCATGTTCAGTTAATTTCCATTTGTTTGTACTCATATTTTGTATGTTATGTCTTGGTGTTGGGTGTTGCCATGTAATCAGAACATCTAGAAGAATTGGAGCAACTTCTGAAGGGGATTGCTATGATGAAAGAACTGACTCCACGGACTCAAGATTACTTGGTTTCATTTGGAGAGTGCATGTCCACTAGGATCTTTGCTGCATATCTTAATAAAATAGGTGTTAAGGCTCGTCAAGTATGTTTCTCTTGTTTGCATCTATCATACATATTGCAGCTAAAAGATTTGGTTTTGTAATTTCTGAATAGGATGTTCTAACTCTGGATCCTGATCATATAATTTGTTTCTAAATGCTAATTTAATGATCTGGCAGTATGATGCATTCGAGATTGGTTTTATAACAACTGATGACTTCACAAATGCGGACATTTTGGAGGCAACATATCCAGCTGTTGCGAAGAGGTTACATAGTGATTGGGTTTCTGATCCTGCAATTCCAATTGTTACAGGCTTCCTTGGAAAGGTCTTTGTATTGGCTTACATTTTTTATGATTATTCTTCCCCCTGCCCTGCTCTTTCTGATTTTTTGGTTTTTACATTGCTAAAATAAGAAACTCACAAATATAAGTGTAATATATTGAACTTCTTGCAGGCTCGGAAATCATGTGTAAGGACAACATTGGGTAGAGGGGGTAGCGATTTGACAGCTACAACAATTGGGAAAGCACTAGGACTGCAAGAGATTCAGGTTTGTTTATAAAATCTTAGTTGGGGTGCAATATCTTGTCAGAATTTCAGTGTACTAATTTTACATATTGCATGAGTTGTTAAATTTAGGAATTGGTATTATTTCTGGTTATGAAAAATGCAAGCATCTCTTTGACTTCGTATTGACTAGTATGAACTACTGAAATATTTTATGCATATTTTCCTTAGCATGTAGACTAAATGAAGATAAAAAGAAATGGTTAATCTTGGTTCCTTAAACAGGTATGGAAAGATGTTGATGGTGTTCTAACCTGTGATCCAAATATATGCCCACAAGCACAACCTGTTCCATATTTGACATTTGATGAGGCTGCCGAACTTGCATACTTTGGTGCTCAGGTATCATTATATTCACATAACTTGTTTTTTCTCTTTCTCTCTTTGCAATATACAGTATGCCATTTCTTTTATATAGAGGCATTTGTAGAGTAAAGGCAAGAAGACATTGTTCCACATAAGATGCAAAAATCAGAAATGGCCCATTTTATACAGTGGATAGGCAACGAGTTTGGGAAAAGTTGTAAAAGAATCAACAAGTCCGTCTCAACTTTTCTTTCCCAAAACTAATCAAATAATCAATTCCCAAACTAGTATTCCAATTGGACAAAATATAGATTCGCAGGTGAATTTCCAAGCTTTTGTGCAAGTGATATTGTCTTTACTTTTTCAGTTAGTCATGTCTTCTCTCTAATTTCACTCTAGGCACCGACATGACGTGGCTTAGCTGAATTTGGTTTTTACTTTTGAACTGCATAGGATCAAATGGCTTATACCTAAAGAATTGTGATTAAGATCACTGTTCCAATCTGGATGCGGTCAAATGGCAGCTATCGATATCCCTATTTAGAATAAAACATTCAAGGAAAAAAATGTATTTTGCGCTTATTTAACTAGGCTCTCCATATTATCTCAGACTTGTTTTAATAAAGGCCGATTTTCACATTGTTTCTGGGTTATTTCCCCAGTTTCGAGTAAAGTCCACAGCACTGTCATGAACAGGCACAACATGGTTATTGGATTTACAATTGGTATGATTTCGACCTTGGGACATTAGATTAATCTTGTGTGTATCTCTAATTTGCAGGTCCTGCATCCACAGTCTATGAGACCTGCTAGAGAAGGTGATATTCCTGTTAGGGTTAAAAATTCCTACAACCCTAAAGCTTCGGGTACCCTCATCACCAAAACAAGAGACATGAGCAAGGTTTGTAGAAATGTGTCTTGGCACACAGAAAAATTGATTATCTGAAGTATGACTAGTCAATGTTAACTTTTCTTATTTCCAATTGCAGGCATTATTAACTAGCATTGTTTTGAAACGTAATGTTACCACGTTGGATATTGTAAGCACCCGCATGCTTGGTACGGTTGGGTTCCTTGCTAAGGTAAGAAAATAAATGACGGTGAAACCTATCCTCCTTGTGGATAAATCCTTTTCTGTCTTCATGTTTCCATATTTATGCAGGTGTTTCATCCTTTTCTGTCTTCATGTTTCCATATTTATGCAGGTGTTTTCAATCTTTGAAGATTTAGGCATATCAATTGATATGGTAGCTACAAGTGAGGTTAGTATTTCCTTGACGTTGGATCCGTCCAAGCTGTGGAGCAGAGAGCTAATTCAACAGGTAAGCCGTTACTCCCATTCATTATTTTGTTGAGTTCCTTCCTTCAATTATTTGTGAAGTCAAGTTCTTTGTTTATTTTTTCAAATTTTGCAATATGAGGCTATCATGGGTGCAATTTTTTTAATTAAAATAAACATGACCTGGCTGGTAGTTTTAAACGCTTGACCCAGCCAGTTATTGATGAACTGGCCAAGACATCGGTTATTTGCATGCACAGCTTTTTCGTTAAGCACTGTGAATTTAACATTGGTGGAATGGTGTCATTTGGTCGATGTAGTATCTCCCATCTAATGGGATTGTGTTGTTTTTGTTATTGATTTCCTGATGGTCTTATAAGATGAGAGATGCTAGCAACAGATGCTCAAACACTCTCTCTTGGTCACACGCTTTGTGATTGGGCCACGTCATCCAAATTTTAAACAATTTATTTGGCCACCGGTTAATCAAGTTTTGCTTGTGTCTTCTCTGTCCAAACACCACCACCACTATCTACCATTCTTTCTGCGTAAAACCATCGTCAACAACTATGCGTGTTCAAATTTGCAACATATGACCAAATAATCATAAAATTACAGGTTGCACAAAACTAATATTAAGCTAATCTGCGTCAATTTCAAAAGTTCCGTAAATTGAAAATCAAATTTTTGAGAGGCTTTAGAGTCCAAGGACCTGCTGAAAAACATCTTCTGTTACTTCCTTAATGGAAACCATTATTTTTTGGAATTTCTTAGATGGGTTTTGTATTATAGCCATCCGGGTCTTTATTTCTGCCATCAAAACTAGAACTTGGTAAGGTTTGAAGATGGGTGTTTCAAATAGGACTTCTTTCATGGATTTCTCTTCTAGTGATGGAGGGGCTTCTTCATGGGTTTGATTTGGATAGCGAGGATCTTAGGTGGGATTGGTTGATTTTGAATGAGTTATGGTTATGGGTTTGTGACTACTGAAGAAATAACAAAGTTGAATTTTTTTTCGTTTTCTTCTTTATTTGAAGGGGCAAGATATTGAATCTAGAAAGGTGGGGTATAGAGTCCAAGGATCTGCAGTCATCTATGGAGTCCAAAGACATCGTTGCTTTTTTTCAGAAACAAAGGCATAAGAAAAAAAATACACAAACTGGTTTAGCCGGTTAACAAGTATATAGATTGATAAATGGGAAGACGTGGCAGTGTAAATGGGCGTGTGTTAAAAAGCGATTGTCCAAGCGTTTGTTATTAGCATTGCTCCTTATAAGATAACATCTATCAGTTTGACTACTTATATTTTACTGTAAAAAGAAACAAATGCATGCACAAGTCAAACCTTGCGTAATTCTAATCGGCTGTCATTCTTTTCCTCTTTCCAGGAACTTGACTATGTTGTTGAAGAACTGGAAAAAATTTCTGTGGTGAATCTCCTAAAGAATAGATCCATAATCTCTCTCATTGGAAACGTTCAGATGTCGTCAAAAATACTGGAGAAGGTTTTGTATTGCATTATTTCTATTTGAATATTTGTCTACAATTTATTATTAAAAAGTTTTGTTTTAAACTTTTAATGCCTAGAGATGCTATAATATCACTATCTGGACCTTCTGTTCTGTCCCTCCCATCCACTTTCTGTCTTGGGGATATGATTTTTGTTGATGATGCATTTTCTTCCTTAGGAGCCTTTGGGCATTGCCAAAATCAGCATATGAATAAATTCTGTGCTTTGTTAAATGGCATTTTTCAAGCATCAGTTGATTGGCATCAACATGCATATGCTTTGCTCTTTTTATTTACTGGCATTTTATTGCAGGCCTTTCAAGTTCTTGGATCCCTTGGTGTCAATGTTCAAATGATTTCTCAGGGTGCATCTAAGGTATACACTTTATCATCTATTGAACTATGTCTTTCACCTTCAACCCTCCTTCTACTACCAAAAATCTAAAAAAATTACTTATCAATTTAAGGCCTTTCACCCTCTAATTGATCATCGTCATTAGGAAAAAAAGTTTTTTTTTGGTATCTGCTGTGCCCCTTTTCATGTTTAGCCAAATGAAAGTGTCAGCTAGGTGGTAGAGTTGACCGTGTTGTACGAGTGTCAGATACTGAAATGGAGCGTCTGGCGCTTGTCGTATGAGTGTGATATGTGAATATGCCTCTGTTATAGGACAGAGAACCTCCTGAGAATTAAGATGAGGAAAAAGGATTTACTTCTTTGATAAAATCCAATAGAGATAGTACATGGCCTTTCTAACAAACACACAACAAACTTAGGAGTCATCATGCTTCTAGAATAAGCAATTAAATGATTAGATAACAACAATGATCAAATGGCAACATAGTCCTTAAACTTCTTAGGCTTGTCAATTGCTCTCTCACCTCTCGATCCCGTTGGGCCTGGCTTGCTCTTCAACACAGCCCATTTCCTCTTTGCTTGTATCATAGTGTCGGACACGAACACATATCAGGAACTCAGCCACTCTTGTGACTTGAAGTGTTGGTGCTACATAAATCACTAGCAATGACTTGTATATGGTCTTGTTGTAGACTTGGCATGTGTTAACATTAACATATTTTGCATGTAGGAGAGACAGTCAAACATTTTGTCATTCATATTTCCTCGCTGGTTTTTGTTGGCTGTATTGTATAGACATGAACTACTGGAAAATTGCCAGTCAAGCTTAAAACACATTTTTACCACTCGGCAATGTGACCTCCAATATTATATGGAATTGTAATGTTGGGCAGAAAATAGCCAACATGAATGTAATATTCTTAAGTTGTTAATTTTAGACTTGGAGGTTGGCATATTCAGAATCAGAATTTGAAAATAAAGTAATGACATTTGAAATCAGGATTTGAATATAAGCTCAATCATTGCTGTAAAATGTTTTTGTTTTCATATATGTTTTTTGTTCCTGTTTGTTTCACTGCAGGTTAATATCTCATTAGTTGTAAACAACGACGAAGCAGAGCAGTCTGTCAGGACTCTCCACAAAATCTTCTTTGAGAGTGGCAAGCTCTCTGAATTAGAGAATGAATCCATACCTGAAAATGGTTCTGTTCGTGCATTATCTTAAGGAGGATACTTTAATTTCAAGTTCTTCTAGCAATACTCCACTATTTAATTGAGATGTAACATATAAATTTTATTCACATTATGTGTTAAAGAAAATTTTGGTCGGGGTTTGGGTTGAGAGGAATGACTGTGTATAAATACTGTATGTACCAGTCCTGTTTGTTCTAGATCGTATATTATTTTTTGGTAGCCTACTGAAGGGGGAGTTGGCTTGCTGGAACGATATTTTTGGGACTTTTTAGCAAATGTGTTGAGAACACTTGGGAGAGTTGATGAAAAGTATATTATTTCATAAATCAGATACTAATTTAAATTGTTAAACTGTATCTACAGTTGAATAGAAGGCAAGCGGGCAAAAAGTTGCGCCACCTTTTTGGATGGCAAAATCAATCTTTGTGAACACAACATTATACATTAAAATGTTTAAAAAATTGGTAGTTTTTTTTTTTTTTTTGACAACAAAGTCGATAGTATTATCATATTTGTCTGACAATTGTTATTGTTTTTACATGTTTGCTTTTCAAGAGAGAGAAATTTATGTTGTTATTGTAGTACTTATTGTTCAATGCAGCAAAAGATGAAAAAAACAATTATGTGTTGGGAAAGAAATAAATAAAAATTAAGGAATCGTATAAAAGGAAGTCATATAAAAAAGTGACTATAAATTTGTTCAACATAATTACAAATTATTTCAGATATGAAGACAAATGGATCTGGAATAGTGTTCACATAACACATCCTATTGATATGGAGGCTAGACTCCCGAACCCGAATTGATATGGATTGGTTTGATTAAACTGACATTTTAAAAAAATAAGAAATTTCTTATGTCGGATCTAGCCGGAGACAAACCAATAGGGTTACTTAGGTTTTAACAAAGATAGTCTTATTTTATGTTAGCTTTCACATGTTTAATGATGTACCATCAAGTTTATGTACTTTAACTATAAAAAAAACAAGTATTGTAATAATTGTTTTAATTTTACACTCTCCACAAATAGTTGTTTTTGTCCCATCATATAATCTCAATGTATCAAAAGTTTAAAATTGTCTTTGACGTCAAAATATTTCGTTAATACTGTCATATTAGTTCCTTAATATCCTTACTTAAAATCACAACCCATATACTTACTCATTTGCTCTTATATCAGTTCTATAAGAAGGCGTTTAATTCACGGATGATAAATTTATGTCCAGGAATAATGTTCGTGAAATTAATAATTGGAATCTTAATCTTGAACCTTTTTAAAAAAATGTTTGGTTAATATTTATCATATTTATGGGATTATTTATAAACATGGGGTATATGGGTAGTTATCAGGTGATTATTTCATTTTTATCATCTTTATGAAAATATTTATTTCCCACTCATTTTCTTGGAAATAAAAACATGGGAAATAAGAAGTTATTTTATTTCATGGAAAGTTTTATACCTGAAAATAATTTTCTAACTTTGAAACAATCATGGTAACCCATTTTTATAACCATGAAACAAACACTGCCTAAGAAATGAGTTATTGTTAGCATTTATAGATTATTTTAACACTAAAAAACTATTTTAAAATTTTGATAAATTGAAAAATTATAAAGATAAAAATGATTATCCTAAATATAAATAACTATTGGCAAAACAAATATTTTTCTTCTTCTTCTTAGGGAAGTAAACAAATGTATATTTTTTATCTTTAATATATTTAATTATCTATTTGAAAAAAATTATGAAATTTAATATTTTAAAAATATTCATCGAGACGAATCAAATATAGTCAAGGTATGTCAAATAAAAAATACGCATTGTAAACAAGTCATCATCTAGTATGGGACGGAGGGAGTATATATATATATATATAATAAAAGGACTGAAGAGAAGGGTATATTCGTCAAATCAAATATCGGTAATCCAAATCATATAAAAACCCTAAACAACATTCTAGGGTTCTGCCTCTTTTCACTCTCTTCTCACATCAACAATGGCCTGCACCATTGATTTCCGTCACCTCGATGAAGGCTTCGGCGGCAAAACCTACAAACGCAAACGCGAACAAGCCCAAGCAATCGAAGACGCTAAGATGGAAGAAATCGTATCCATGGAAACCGACGACACCGCTCCTCCACCAGCTAAGCGATCCGCTCTCCCATCCTTATCAGATCCAAACAAACCCACCTTCTCCGCAGTCTCCTTCGGTGCCCCAACCTACGACGGGGTCATCGCCGGAAAAGTCTCCGGCAGAAAATGGAAGCAAGTCCGTACTCGTCGCGCTTCAGCTCTTCAGGTGAGCAAGAAAGGGACTACGTTTGAGGAGAGAGCGAGAGAGAAGAGGATTAAGACGGCGTATAAGGAGAAGATGACGGAGTTGAAAGAGGCGATAAGGATGAATAAGGTGGAGAAGAGAAAGAAGAGAGAAGAGAGTGAGAAGAGGAAGAAGGAGAATGTTTTGAAATCTGGAACGAAGTTTCAGAAGATTACGAATCCGAAAACTTTGAAGAAGATTGCTAAGTCTAAGCAGAGGAAGCAGCTTAGGATGGTACCTGATGATATGATTAAGAAATAAAATTGTTTTTAATTTATGTTTAATTTTTATGAAATTTTTGAGTCTTATGTATTGCTTTTTGTTTTGGAGAATTTTGGTGGTGTTGAAATCAATAGCAGAATTTCTAATTTGTTGATTTTATGGTTCGATTATCATTATGTTTAAGTTACTATAATCTTGAGATAATATAACATGTTCTGTTCTGACTCTGAATGTGAATGGTTTGTTGATTTTATGTTTGTAGCGTTTTGATGATGTAGGGTGTTTGGTTTCATGTTTAGATGCTTTAGAAGTGCTTCTCAAATGCTAGAAATAATTCTTATTCTATAAAATCATGTCAATTTGGGGAGTACAAGCAATTCTATTTGAAGCTACTAGTTGTAGGAATAGAATTGAAGTAATTAGTGAACAAATTAGCATGGTTGGATAAAAAACCAGACATGAAGGGAATTGGATGATAAATCCAGGAGTGCTTGCTTGAAATGGTTTAGTGCTTGTTTGGAACCACGCACATTTGCTCTATTTTCCCATCTTCCCATCTAAAGTGCCTCGAAAGTGATATTTAAGGTGTAAACGTGCATCCAAACACTCTACTAGTCTCTTTTGATTAGTATATGGTCTCTAGTTTTATTTAGTTTTGAAGAAAATGATGTAGTGTTTAAAACTGTTAGTTTTGCTATCTACAACTGGGCAAACATTAAATTCAGAAGGTTAACTATTTGATATCTCTATTCCCAGCCATTTGAACTGCAGCAACTTTTTCATTGGCTTGCAATCTGTATAAAGTTTATGCTTTTAATCTTGATAATCAAAAGGGTTAAAACATTTTAAGTACCTATAGTTTATCAAATGAATACTTTTGGTCCTATTTTAAATTGCTCAAATTAAGTTTTTGTACTTTTTTTTTGGTTACTAGTCCTTGTACCTTATAAATCAATTATATTTAGTTCATATGTTAGCATAGGTGTTAGGTTGAACATTTTCCATGGTTCTCCTTTTTTTGCGAATGTTTTTCGGGTGGTGGATTTGCAAGGGTGTTGTGAGACATAAACTTCTGCTGTTGGGTGTAGAAGCCTTCCTTCACTCTTCAACAACATGTGAAGTTTGTAACTGTCCGCTGCTACAATCCAAAACCGAAGTCTGTCTCCGGCAATATCTTACTCCACATCATGAAATAAAGCTCTCGTTAAAAGTTGAGAGAATTATTAAAGAGGACTAAAATCCAAACGAACCAAAACATAACTCTCATTGGTCATTACTTACAAGTTACTCTCAATCGATCAAAAACCGAGTTTTTAAGAGGAAAAAAGGGGATAAATCAGTTCATATGGTAAGAATTGTACCCCGCTACAGGCTGAATATAGACAGGTGCCACATATCAAACACAAAATCCAGTAGAAAAGTAAGATGAGAAAAATATAATTAACGTCTACTCTATGAAACATCAACATGGACTTGGACATGACATTGACACATTGACACCAATAAAACTATAAAAATCGAATAATTGAATATAATCATGTGTTGGTTTTGTGCCGGTGTCACTGACATCAACATGTGTTGGACACCGGACATGGCTTCAATGTGAAGTGTTGGATCTACATGCAAGCTCAACGGCATCCTCAACCTAATAATTTATCTATATATAGACATGAACGGAAATTCTACTACATATAAGTAGGGCATAGCAGCTCCCTCTGTAAATCAGAGGTATCCCTCTGTAAACCAAACAACAAAACTAAGGAAAATATATTTAAAGATTTATGTAGAATCGATTGATATATAATTCTAAAAATTGTGTTATAACTAGCGCATGTGCAGCTTAAAGCTACAATATATTGGTATATCCGGTAAAAAAAAATCAACTTGGTGAGCAATGTTGAAACAAATCATTTTATTTTAAGCTTATGTGACTATGGCACAGTATGGAGTGATGTTTTATATATGACTTTCATTTCCTACAATTTAATATATACTTGGTCAAATGGAACTTGTGCTCATATACTTCGAATGATTATACCAGAAGACACATAAGCTAATCAGATGTCATAAATTGATAGATCAAGTAAGAAATTTATTTGCATTAGCTACAGAAAGGAAAACAAACTTCCATCAAAAGTATATAGGCAATTCCTTGGATGAGCAAAAATCCATTTCAATAGCCATATGCAAAACCAGCAAGTACAAAACCAGTGGTGATATATAGCTGATACTTTGCCACCACTCACTAAATATTAATGTTCAAACTAAGCAACAAAATAAATCATAAGAATATAAAATCCTATGGTTGTGCTGACTGGATAGCCTCTGACTATGTAGGTGCTGCCTGTGAATCTTGGGTAAATTGAGAAATTGCCTCTGGTTGTGCAATTTGATTTAGTTCCTTTCTTTTAGAAGCACCCTTACTTCCACCCTTTCCAATTACAAAAGAGAAATATTAAAAAAAACTGCCAAAACTAAATATACATAACATTGAAAGAAAGCCAAATGAAGTTACCTTATTTCCTCCTTTGCAAATTGCTCTATCAGCTGCAGTTTTCCCCTTACATATTCTATTATTGTGACCTACTCTCCCACACCTTTTGCACCCAAGTGCGGTATGATATATTGGGAGTTTATGTGGATTACAAGGTTCACCGTTTGCTTTATTTCTTAGGCCTACCTAGTGCTCTTCTCATTAACAGTGGGTTGATATAAATTATAGGCCATAATTTAGCCCCATTGGATGGCCTTATGATATGCGAGTAGGTTGTAAAAAAAGTTTGCTTGCTGCAAAAAGAAATACCATTAAATAGGCAACTTATGATGAATTAATATAGGTGTGTAAATTTTGTACCTGTAACAACTTTCCGCATATTCTTCAGGAACATAGTTATTATTATGCCACATTGCATCCAGCATAGCAGCACGGGATACCCGATAATTCCCACTTCCTACAGCTACATGATCTGTTAGATAAGTTTATCACATATTTAGCATTCTTCTGTGAACCGTCAAATCATGCCGAGGCAATGTTCCCTGCCCAATTAGGGCTCCATCAATCAGCCTCTCTCTTTGCTTTCTCCAACAGTAGTTGCATCAATGGACATATTCCCTTTATACCTCAACATTAGATCTCTCTGTGTAACAATTTGGTTAGTAAATGAAACTTCGGCCCCTCTATCCAGTTTTTTTTTTTTTTTTTTTTTTTTTAACAAGGGCCCCTCTATCAAGTTAATTACTGGTTTGTCTCTGTACTCAAGTATAGCTTTATTGAATGGCTCACATATTAATGAATAGATGGTCACATTTTGTGTGACTAATATACGCAGATCTTGACCATATCTTGGCTGGAACTCCGATCATGTCCTTTCATGCATCCACTTTCAATTTATGTAAATGTTCCATAGCTCTAGTGAATTCTGGAAATGTAGTTGCTCTATCTGCCCTCCAAAAGGCCGCCTTCATCTCTATGCCCGGATATTTCTTCCTCCAATTCCCATATAGGTGTTTTCCACAAATCATGTGCTCAACATTTTCATACAACCCGTGTAGCTATCCCCTACTTTGAAAAGGAAAATAAACATGTCAGAGATTAGATTAAATTATTAATAAATTAAGAAAACAAAATTCACATTACCTTCTGTTGATCTGAAATAAATGACCATTTAGTTTTTGAAATCCACCTAAGTCATCCATGAGTAGGTTTACAAACCATGACCAGGACTCTCTGGTCTCAGCTTCTACTGCTGCAAAAGCTATCAGTAGCATCCGATTATTCCCATGCTTACCAACAGCTGTTGAAAGTTGGACACTGTAAACACCTTTCAGAAAGCATGTGTCTATTCCAATTGACGGTCTACATGTACTTACAAATGCCGCTTTACAAGCCTCAAAACACATAGATTTTCTCAAATATTGGACCCTTTCTTCCTATGCCACATTTAATTATAAGAGTACTAATTATTTACTCCTTAATTCTTCCTACCGCCTTACAGTCAATTTTATCCCAGTTTACAGATTTTCACAGTATCTATAAGTAGTCAAAGAAAATGGACTTTCCTCAGGAGCAGCAACACGAAGATTATACAATAATCCCAAATTTATAGGCCCACCGTGTTTCGTTTCACAACGAAGTCACTGGTACCGTTAGTAAATTTAACGGGGTAGTAACTGTTGGACCAGATTGCACTCTTTTGAAAAGTAGAGGTACTTAGTTTGAGCAATTGAAAATATAGGACTAAAATTAACCGTTTTTAAAACTATAGGACCAAAAATGTATTTCAGCCTAATCAAAATCAATTAGTTTGAGAATCGATTACATGTAATTCATGAAACGATATATCGTTTTATCGGGTCTTCGGAAGAATGAGTAAATGGAGTTAGAATAAATACATGAGTGACTTAACATTGGAAACTATATTCTTTCCATGGTTTTACCTCTCTTTTAAGGGAAATGGATGGTTTTATGGATAGAATAAAGACAGGCTACCAGTAGTCCCTACAAGTGCAAAACCCATCCCTGAAATGATGGAACCTGCTTGAATCTCTAACCGTAATTTCTCGACGGACGATCTTCGAGATTACCTTGATGGCGGCATGGCAATCAGTACAAGCTCTCAGGTTTTTCATCACCAGTATAGGTGACCCTTCCGGGGTGCTAATTAGCGCAAAGGCAATGGCAATGCGTTCACTGTGATATTTAAGAGACTCTACCTTCACTTCCTCATCCACATTGTGAAGGGCACAGCTTGAATCTGGTTTATACCCTTTTTTCACCATTTTCTCTTCCAATTCATCAAGCTTCTTCATTATCTCTCTCATCTGTGGATGAGTCTTATCATTGGCTGTGAAAACATGAGTTTTGTGTTTGATTTCAACCCAACTATAAGCAGGGACTTTTTTCACACCTCTTTCTCTCATTGCTTTCTTCACCTTTCCTACATTGTCCCATTCACCAGCTGCTGCATAGATATTGGACATGGTAACATATGGAGCAGCATCTCTAAGTACCTTCATATTGAATAGTTGGTTTGCTGCTTTCTTTGCCAACTCTTGATTTTTATGGATTCCGCACGAGTTGAGAACTGATGACCACATTATTTCATCAGGTTCAAAAGGCATCTGAGCCATCAATTTCTCCGCCTCATCAAATCTTCCACCGCGGCATAACATATCAATGGTTGATGCATAATGCTCTTTCTTGGGAACAAGTTTATAAATTCGAGTCATGGAGTCGAAGTATTGTAAACCTTCTTCAACTAGACCACAGTGACTGCAAGCGCACAGAATGCTAAGAAGGCTAACAGAATCTGGCTGCAATCCAGAACGAACCATTTCTTCAAACAATCTAAGGGTGCAGTCACCGTCTCCGTTTTGTGCATAAGCTGAAATCAGTGCATTCCAGGAAACTGAATTTCTTACAGGCATCTCTTGAAACATTTGAAGTGCATCTTTTATGGATCCACATTTTGCATACATGTCAACAAGTGCACTCCCAGAAAATACATTTGAAATGTATCCTGATCCAATTATATGCGAGTGTAACTGCTTTCCTAGCGTCAATGAGGCTAAACTAGCACATGCTCTTACAATGCTGGCATAAGTGGCTGCGTCGGCACCTATTTTGGCTCTTTGCATCTCAACGAACAGCTTTAGACCATCTTCATGAAGCCCCTTCTGGACATAAGATGAGATCATGGCTGTCCATGGAACTGAACTTTGAATAGCCAGATCTGAAAAAATCCTATTTGCTTCCCCAAATTCGCCACATTTAGCATACATGTCAACCAAAGAATTCCCTACGAGAATTTCTGAAATCGCATCCGTTACAATAGTCTGGGAATGAATTTGCCTACCTATATCAAGGTTTAAAGATATTGCAGCTATGCTTAACAATGTAGCAAATGGGAAATTCCTTCTGTCAAATCCAGTGAACTGTAACTCCTTGAATAGTTCAAGAGATTCTTTCACTCTTCCATTCCACGCATAACACGTGACAAGCACATTGTAAGAGATACCATCCACCTCCGGCATCTCATAAAAAAGCTTACTTGCTTCAACAACCCGATCATGCTTCGAGTAAAAATCAAGCAAAGCATTAGCCACAAACACATTCCAAACAAAGTTACACTTCACTACAAAACCATGAACTTGTTGACCAAATTCTATATCATCCAACTGTATACCTGCTGTTAAAATTGCTGCAAAAGTAAACTCCGTCGGCCTATACCCCACTTCCTGCATCTTGAAAAACAGGTTTATGGCTTCACGATTAAACCCTTCTTTCGAGTACCCCGTCAACAAGGCATTAAAAGTAACAGAATCTCTCTCAGGTATATCATTAAACAGTTGAAACGCTAATCCGAGGCTGCGAGTCTTACAGTAAGAATCAAGCAACGAGTTAGAAACAACAAGCGTCGAGTCGTATCCCAATTTGATAACATGACTATGAACCTGTCTCACTTCATTAACAGAATCAAACTCAGTAAACCCGGATAACAAAGTTGCCAAACTAACATGATCCGGGTCGATCCCATGCCTACCCATTTCGATAAAAAGTCCAAAGGCTTCACGAAATTGATTATTTTGAGCATATCCACCGATCAACATTGTCCACGTAACAGCAGTGCGTTGAAACATGGAATCAAACAAGGTTCTAGCTTCGGAAAGATTGCCTGATTTAATGTAACCCATGATCATGGTATTGGTGGAGAATATGTTCTTGTGGGGCATTTCATCAAACAGTTTACGTGCACCGTTTAAATCGCCACGTTGGAGAAATGACTTGACGAGGAAGTTGGAACGGTATGTGTTGGGATTGAAGCCTGTTTTTATGATGGAAGCGTCGACGTGAAGGTGAGGTTTTGGAGCAGTTAGCGTCGTGACAAGATTCCTCGTACATGGTTTTATTATGTTATTCATGAGAGACAGAGTAAGCTCGTATTGTTTGGAGCCAAAATGACCAGCGTTTGTGAAAATCAAACAAATTACGCATGTCCAAACTTTTATACTGTCGTTCTTATTTAAGTAATTACTCCATCCGTCCAATAACAACGGAATCATGCCTAAAAAAATATTATTTTTAGAAAAATTGACTCATTTGACTTTTCAATACAATATTAATTACTCCATCCGTCCCTTAATAAGTGACACAGTTGACTCAATTACGCATACCAATGCGTAATTTTGAGTTTAAATATCTTGAATAATATATTGGAAAAAATTATGAAAATTTGATATTTTGAAAATACTCATCGAGACGAATCTAACGACATCTTATATAATACTCCCTCCGTTTCAAAATGAGTGTCGCTTTAGCCAATTGCACACAGATTAAGAAATTGAATAAAGTAGTCAAATGTCATAACAATTTTACTAAAATAACCTTACTTTATAAGAAAAATACAAACTTAAAGTTGTATTGAAAATTGTGTGAGAGAGAAAAGTTGGAGTATTTATTGAGGGTAAAGTTGGAAGAAAAAAATTAAAGTTGCATTGAAAATGTAAAGCGACATTCATTTTGAAACAAATTTTTTTTGGCTAAAACGACACTCATTTTGAAACGGATGGAGTAGTTGTTTAAGGTTTGTGTACGGTTATTAAGGAAATAATTGATTGTGTTGATTTCAATGGTAAAATTAATATCATCTACTAAAATACTCTTATTAATTATAATTAGTGGAGTAGTTAAGTTGAATGAAATTCAATAAATAAGGGTATAATAATGGAAAAAGATAATAAATGCTGCATTAGTATTCTAAAATGATAATTATTTTGAGAAAAATAAAAAATTCTAAAGAGGTTATTATTGTGAGACGGAGGGAACATAATAACAATTCTACCAAATACTCATTGGATTTGGATATTTTTGTGGGAAAACAAATGTTACTTAAAGTTGAAGTAACCAATGAAGATGGTGATTGCATTAATACCACTTCAAATGTAGTACTCCCTCCGTCCCATAATAAGTGAGTCATTTGCATAAAAATATTGTCCAAAAAAAAAATTGACTCATTTCAATTTTTAATACAAAATTAATTACTTTTTTTTTCTTCTAATTATGACTTTAATTAATACTACTTTCATTCCAAATTTAATATATTTTACTTTGCATTTATGATAAGGAGAAATGCACCGATAAATGACAAGTCACTCAAAACTATCTCTCTCTGTCTTTCACTTATTTACTTTTTCTTAATATGTGTGAAATGAACAAAATACTCAATTATAATGGAGGAGGGAGTATATAATATATTTTTTCCCCCAAAATGTATAATATAAAAAATGAAATTAAATCATATTTGTTACTAATCATTCAAGTTTTTAGCTCTATAGATGATGATAGATAATATTGCATATATCTATTTTTTTCAATGTATATGGCTCGTACAGTAACACGGATAGACGATCTAATTTATCCAATATACCAGTACATGTTTTTGTTTTCATTTTTATCCATTAATTTTCAATATATGCTCATCTGCTATCCATTAATTTTTATCAAAATAGCCTAAGTATCAAAGCAATGAAGTAGTATAAATTAAATGCCAAATCTCTTTGTATCAAAAAAAAAATGCCAAATCTCTTTTTCTTTTCTTTCTTTTTTGTGAGAGAGAATGCAATTCTAAGTCATAAATTATTGTGGACGACAGGACGATGGATGGAAGATGTCCAGGGTACTATGAATATCAAGTGGCTCCACTAACACAGTATATTTTGCTGGATAAAAATGTATTATTTCTTTAAGACCACAAGTAGGTAAATAATAGTAGGAAGTTAGAAAAATATTAGTCAGTATTTAAACTACAGACCAATATTACAACTTTTTCCTACTCTAGTCAAAGTATTGGCAAGAAAAAGGAAATAGGTCGAAACACAAAAGACCATAAATAACATTGTGTAAAGTTATTCAACTAGAGAATAATCTACTTCAGATTGTAGATGTCTAAAACACCAATCGAACTTGAGGGATCTTTTTCCATAAGGAGCTGGAAGCATAATGCATTTTTGCAATCTTTTATCATCCCCTGAATAGACACGGCATGTTGTAGAATCTTCATTGTTGGCATAAACAGAGTTGCTCTCATATCCCCACCTGTTTGGGTTGCTCAATGCATAACAATTTCTCGGCCTACAATTCGCAGCATAAAGTAATGCAACGTCGCCTAAAGTTTTCAATTTGACATAATTCATGGTTGAGAAGTCTATCTTATACACTTTCCATATTGTACTCAACTTTAAATCAACCACTAAAAGTTGCTCATCACAATTAACCAACCTAAGGAACGTGTGGTATGGTTCATCGGGAGTACTCTTCAAATTTAGAAATCTAATATTTGCAGAATTCAAGCTTAGTACCCCTATATTGGCCTTATGAGTGACAATATATATTATATTATGCAAAACCACAAAGTCAACAACTCTCCCTAAATGTCTCTTTATCGAATAAGTAACCCACCCACAATTTCGAGATTGATAGACATGCAAACGAAGGCTGCATAAAACCACCAAGACAAATTCGTCAGAGCATTTCCCAAAAGCAAGCAAAGCACGATCGATTGTAAAAAAGTTGCTTTGAGAGGTAGGGGTATTGACTATCGTCTTTATTCTTGTGAATGGGTTGATTAGCATAAGTGAATTATTACGGCAATGCGCCATGATAAAATATCCGCTAGAAGACGTAACATATCTACACCATCGTAAGAAGGAGTACTCCATCTTCAAGCAATAAACTTTTTGGTCGAGTATGTTTATAAAGGAATATGATATACCACGATGAATTTGAAGAAGTAATGGTTCTTGGGACGTCAAGAAATTTCTCCAATAAATTTTATGAAAAGCCCTCCAATTCTTGCACACACCGGCAAACTGAAAGTGGTCATCGAAATCTAGTGTTTCGGAAATGATATCAAGCACATCCATAGGAAGTTGACAGTTCTCACCTACCTTGTTCACTGTTTTCCCTCCTTAATTTGTATCATAACAATAACAGTATTAGGTGATTTCTAAACATATGTTTTTATATTTATTTCTAAAACATAAGATATTATATTATTAATCTCACACCAATACGAAGAAAAACAATAGAGTATAATTATTGAAGGGTTGAATACAAACAGATAAAGCAAAAGTAAAGGCATATAGTAGAAACATAGTATCAAGATATGTGAAGTGCAATGGAAAAAGTAGGAACGAACCAGTTGGAATGATGAGGAAGGTGTTGAATCTGAATATTAAACCTGGATATCCTTGAAGCAGCTCCCTCACTCTTGCTTGGACACCTCTTATATCAATTATTTCAGCCTTGAAATCTTTTATGAGTTTTAAAAACTCATCATACTTTAACATGTTATCATGCTTAGATGCAAGTTTGACTTCCTTAAGAAGAGACTCAAGTGCATAATCATGGCCATCGTTTTGCGGGATGTTAATCTTTATTAATCAAAATAAATAGTAATATTCAGTATAACTTCAAAATAATAAAACCAAAATAATTTAAAGAGGAAGAAGCGAAAGCATACCATTGGAGGCTGATTCTGAAGCTAATGAGGGAATGAAATCGGTAGACTGGGTTAAACCCTAATTCAGAGTAAGTTATAATATTCGATACCTTTGATTGATTTAAAAAAGAAAGGAAGATTAAGTTATAATTGAATAGTATTGTTTTATATTTTATGATCAAATCAAATCAATTTGATTGTTCCTCCTATTGTCGTCGGTTGCTATTTAAATCTATATAAAGAAAATATTGGGTTTTGGAGAGATTGATTTTGGGATGATTTTTTTTATTAAAAAAGATAAGAATTTTTGTTATATTATTGTCGTTTTTTTTTTGACAGAATATTATTGTCGTTGTTGAAAAATATAAATATGATTTGTTTAGTTTGTTACATATATAAATATGATTTGATGAGTTTGTTACATTTGAAAATCACAAATATTTTTTTTTGAAGGAAAAGTCACAAATATTTATAATTATAATTTTAATCTATATCAAAAAATTTATATAAAATTTTAATCTATATCAAAAAATTTATATAAAATATTGTTTGTAATTTACACGCATTTTTTTTTATAGAATATCGTTGATAATCTACACGCGTCAGCCTAATTTTTTTTATCTCCACTAGCATTTAGACAGGCACGAATTCAACATGTCATGTATGTTTATCCGCCTTTTATACTACGTCAATGCGTATAAATTATAAGCAATATTTATATGAAATTTTGTTTTTTATAAAAATTTTAACTTACTCAAATTACTCCCGGGAACAACATACACGAGAATGTAAAGACAGGAGTTTGAATCATGGGTATTTTTTTAAAAAATTGTTTGGCACATTCTTGAATATTCCTAGGAAAATTGGAAGTTATTTTCTTTTAAAAAAAGTATACAAAATTTCATGGAAATGTTGGAAGGTAGAAGAAGTTATTTCATTCACAAGATTTATACTCGGGAATAATTATTTTCAATCTTGTAACAGATATGGGTATACTCTTTCCCCACCCATCTATCTTTCCAAAAACTAGTCCCCCTCCCATTTGAAACCTTCCGCACCACCCTATTCGTAAACCGATTGACACCAACACTTCCTTATAAAGTCATCAAATCCTTCCACCATCCGGAAGAAAACTGCGGCCATCTAGTCCCTTCCTCCGGAGGGAAACCGAAAATAGTGTCACCATATTTTTCTCTCAATAGTCAACACCACTTTCCAAAAATGTATGTCCTCTTGAAGTAGTCTCATTTCCACTTAGCCATAAGGCTCAAATTCACCAACTTCACTTCTCTCACCCCCAAACCTTCCCTTGCTTCTAGGTTTGACCCAACAAATTTTTCAGCTCCCTCCAACCCCTACCCAAAGAAATTATCTTTGGATACGAATTACCATTCTCACCCGTCACCACCTTTGCCGGTATTTTCATGAAGGACAAAAAGAAGATAGAAATTGCAATCATTACGGAGTTAAGAAGAATGATTCTACCTCCAAGGCTCACATATTTGCTTGTTCATAAATATTTTGGTCAAGTAAAGCATTGGCTCTTGTAAAGCATTGGTCCCGATAGATTGTTATTAGAAACATCAAGAAGTTGAAGTTGAGGCAGAGTTGTAAGAATATGAGGTATTGAACCAATCAATCTATTCTCAGCAAGAGTCAAGTTCACTAAATTAGACAAATTAAAAAATGCAAAATTGCCAAATCAACCCTCACAATTTTTCCTCTTCGACACTTAACCACTCCCTCGTCAATACAATCATCCTTCCCTTTACCATTTGACACAAAATAAGCATGCCCAAAAGATTCCAAAATCTCAAGCGAAATCTTGACTTGGGGATCACAAGGTCCAACATCACTCCCAAAAAATTTATTTATTCCCAAGTTGCCTTAACACCCTTTTGAAACATTACATTGATATTGGTCCTTAAAGAAAATTGTGGTCCAAAGAGATGCTCTTCAAGTTAGGGAGAGTGAACAAAGAAGGTGGAATCAAACCAGTTAACAAGTTTAACTGAAGCTGCAAATCAAATAAATAGTTGAATTAAAACTAACGTGAATTGAACTCGCGAACATAATGTCCTTAAGCCATGACGGAGAGAAGAATTTCATGGATGATATAATGTCAATTTTCATTTATGAATTCTTCTCCATTTTCATTTGAGTCATTTATTATTTTTACCGCACTTGACAACCATCATGTAAGCACACAACCTCAAATCCTCCTTCACCTAATTTATCTCGAAACAAGTTTGTCATTCTTATGTCACACACACACGCACACGCGTGCGAGCGCTCATGCGCACACACACATGATTTTTTTAAGATCCACCTTTGTAATAAAATATGATACCTCATACATATACAAATAATCACAATAGGTATCACAAATCCAACGCAAAGCAAGGATGCCCCTTCATGAAACTAAGTAAGATTAGAAATAACTATCAATAATTAATTTAAATTGTCAAATCTTAAATAACCAACTAACCACAAGACTAACAGATAGATGAACCAGTCCTAGCTTATAAAACATAAACTAAATAAGACTAGAAATAACTAGCAATAAATAAAATATAAAAAAAAGAGTTGTATTAATTGAACTACCATTTGTATGACAACTTATGAGTCAACCATAAATTTACATAAAAAAACGAGGTATTGACACAAAAACCCTTAGGAAGTATATTAGCGAGGGTGACCTTGTCTAATGATCCTTTGGAAATGAAGTTATAGAGATCCTTTGGAAATGAAGTCATAGATTAGTGCTTTTTAATTTTGTTCTCATAACAAAAACCCAAAAGTGAAACAATGTTCACATGTGAGGTTCTAGTAATTCTATCTACTTCATTTATGAAATCTTTTCCATCTCCCTTTGAATCATTTATTATTTTCACCTCTACTTGATGACTATCACGTAAGCTTATATTGTACACAACCCTAAATCCTCCTTTACCTAATTTCTATTGAAAGGCGCAACTTCTTCTCTCCATGGCGATCAATCTAAAACAACAACACTAAGACTTGTTTTGATTGCAGGTATATTTTATACTCTTTATGTGTGTGTGTGTCAATCTTTTATTGTATTGTTTTAATGTATTTCGACCATGTTCTACTTGTTGGTATTATGTTATATTATACATATTAACAACCTAATAATTTAGTTCAAATATTTTTTGAACTATCGCTTTTAACTTAAACATTTTTGTGGGTGATTTCCAAACATGCACTAAATCAATGTTCACAAAAATTATTAGTTATAGTTGTAAAAATTAGGAATAAATTATCTCTATAAATAATAATCATCATATAAATAAAATCATCAATTAAATATTTAAGCGAATAAACAAGAGGGATATCAAGTAAACTTATCTGTTCTTGAAATTGCGGTGATTCGAAGTCGGTAATGTTGAAATAAACAAACAAGTCATTAACGATGATGACCTGCACACTAGTAAACCGTTGAATAACACGAGGCGTGACAAAGTCACTGTCCTTAAGGATTTATTCGCCTCATAAGCGCATATCCTCCCAGGACACAACATATTCTTCTCAGATATGAATCACATCAGAGGTGACAGAACAGCTTAAATCTATCTCTAAGATAGCAGGAGATGTAACCCCAAAATAGTCAATATTTTTTGAGAGGAGAGAAAACTATTTTTTGTTTATGTTTTTGGGAGAGGAGTATTTCTCTTGCTACCGATGAAAGACTATTTAAGAAAAAGCTTCACTCCTATTTGTTTACGTAAAAAGACTTTTTCTAAGCAAGTAAAAGAATTCTTTATCATGCAAAAATAAAGCCTTAATAATAGCTATTCAATTGTGCATGTTGGAATGAAAATATAACTGCCTCTGACTCAGGAAACAAGTAAATGTGCTTAAATAAAAATAGTTAATTACATTAACTTTTGAAATAAAATAAAACCCAAAAGTTACAACAATCCCCCACATATTTCAAAAGTTATAATAAAAGGTTAAATAGAGTTTTCTTGGGTAAACATCGTAGATGTAATGCATCGGAACAATGTAGCAAGCTATGAAACCCGTCCTAGACTAATGAGACTTAACACACAGTGAATTGGTTTAGCAAGCTATGGAACCCAAGACACTTGTTGTATGCAAGAGGTCTCACAATCACATTACACCCCCACAATTCTTGTTGTTACGCGGTTGTGCGCTAATAGGCCGTGCGCGTGCCTGGTATTTATGAGTGCTCCAGAGACCCGCCACGGTCTCATGCAAGCGGCCCCACTTGACACTCATATAGGTGATTTCATCTAGTGTATGCTACGACCATACACCACCCATAAGGGCTTATGGTAATCATTAAAAGTCTTAACAACTTATCCATCAATTTTATATTATTTAGCACATCTCATCCATTATCATACACTATAGGAAAGAGACAACATTATTTTAATGCTAACAGAACTAACAAGTAACTTGTTTTTACCCATTGAACCTTCTTCATGGGATCTCCAATCACAGAGGTTGGGTTCCCATTACTTGTCGTTTTCTAGTGGCATAGTCTCATTTCCCTAAATTTCTTCCCAGGGGGTTTTATATATGGATCCGCTTAATTCACAAATATTGACTAAGACGTCTCTAAGTCAATTACCTCTTATTTCATCAAGTCTATAATAATAAACTTGGATTACACACTAAATTTACACAAGTCGGCCTAGGGGCTACTAAACGACATCTTATTCATCAACAAGATAAATTTACTTTTTATTCTTATTGGATTCATATCAATTTGACATCTTTGTATTTTTTTTAATACAAAGGTTTATTCATTCTATAAAGAACATCTATTCTCATATATATTATCAAAACATCATCCATGATATATTATCATAGGTTTGCTTAAATAAACTCTAAGCAACAATACCCCCACATAGGGGAAAATTTGAATCTATGTTTAGAATTATTATACAGGTCTACTTGGAAATGCTTCCTAGCGACAACGATCCCATATTGGGTAAATATAAATCCATGTGTAAATTTTATTTAAGTCTGCTAGAATTATTTTTCAAGTGATATCACCCCCACATTGGGGAAAATAAATTTACACATAGATAAATCAAACATCATTGCATTATTTTAATATACAATGGATAATCCACAATATGTCACCAATATTTTAAGGTGTATCTCAATATATATCTCATGAGTTTATCAAGTACCACAAAAAAAAAAAATATACATGTCCGCTTAAATTACTTTTAAGCGACAACATCTATATTGCCCTTATTTCACTCATAGTTGAAATAGACATATTAGAATTCCATGACGTCTTAGTCAATATTTGTGAATTTAACGAATTCGTAGACAAAAACCCGGGAAGAAAACGAAGGAAATGAACTATGCCACTCGAAAACGACAAGTGATGGGAACCCAACCTTTATGATTGGAGATCCCATGAAAAAGGTTCAATGGGAAAAACAAGTCACTTGTTAGTTATGTTAGCACTAAACTGTTTTGTCCTTTTCCTATAATGTTATGACAATGAGATGAGAAGTGCTAATTAAATTAAAATTTGAGGGTTAGGCTTTTAATGCCTTTAATGATTACCATAATCCTTTAGGTTAGTGTGTGGTTGTAGCATGCACTAGATGGAATCACCTATATGAGTGTCAAGTGGGGCCGCTTGCATGAGACCGTGGCGGGTCTCTAGAGCACTCATGAAAACCAGACATGTGCACGGCCTAAATGCGCAACACAACGATGACACGAAAATTGTGGGGGTGTATTGTGATTATGAGACCTCTAGCATACATCAAGTGTATTGGGTTCCATAGCTTGCTAAACCAATTCACTGTGTGTTAAGTCTCATTAGTCTAGGACGGGTTCCATAGCTTGCTACACGGTTCGATGTATTACATTCATAGGTGACTCAGGCTAATTATTTTCTTAATTTAAAACTTTTGAAATATGTGGGCGATTGTTATATATTTTAGATATTTCAAAAGTTATTTATATTTAATTATTTATTTTATTCTAATTGATTTAATTAATTTTATTTGGAAACTAAATTTGCTGACTTCTTCAATTCATCACGTTTCTGTTTTGCCAAATTTGTGTAAAATTCTTTTGAAATAATCTTCCTATTTAATAGGTGATATTTGTTAAACTTAATTGTTTTTCAATGTGCTTTTAAATGTCCTATTTAATAGGTGTACACATATGTGTGTAATTCTGTTGTGATATCAAGTGCCTGAGTAATTGAGTCTGTATATTTTTCTCGTGTTCTGATAGCTTCGATATGATTATCGTCGAGATGAACCTGTTGTACTCTGGAGAAGTTGCGTAATTCTGCGAATAATTTCTTAGTTCAGTGATATTGTCACGCCTCAGGTTTTACTTTTTATTTTCTTGTTTTGCAGGTTATGATCCTTCAGTCATCCGCAATCAACAGTTATCAACACTTATCTTTTTTATTTGTTACTTATTACTAGTTATTTCTAATCTTATTTAGTTTCGGTTTTATAAGTTATATGTAGTTCATGTATAAGTTACTTTTGAGGTTAGTTGGTTATTTAAGATTTAACAATTTAAATTACTTATTTTATCTTTCAACTAACTCTTTTAAACATAAATAATTATATATTATTTATAATCATCATTCACTTTTTTGATCTCATGCAGGAGGATTTCATTAAAATCAAATAACCGTAGTGTGGAGGATTTCATTGAAAGATATTGAGCATATCAATATGCCACGTGAAAAGAATGACAAATACCTTTCAAGAGAAATTAGGTAAAGGAGGATTCAGTGATGTGTACAATTCAAGCTTACGTGATGGTCGTCAAGTAGCGGTGAAAATAATAAAGGAGGATTTCATAAATGAAGTAGATAGAATTGGTAAAACCTCACATATGAACATTGTTTCACTTTTGGGTTTTTGTTATGAGAACAAAATTAAAAAGCACTAATTTATGACTTCATCATGTCCAAAGGATCATTGGATAAGATCATCCTCACTAATACAACTCTTTTTTTTTAATCTTTTATTCATTGCTAGTTATTTCTAGTCTTATTTAGTTTATGTTTTGTAAGTTAGGACGGGTTCATCTATTTGTTAGTCTTGTGCTTAGTTGGTTATTTAGGATTTTTGACAATTTAAATTAATTGATAGTTATTTTTAATCTTATTTAGTTTCATGCAGGGGCAATAGGGTTGGAAATGAGTCGAACCGAATCAAACTTATATGAGTTCGACTCGACTTGATAAAAATTAAATCAATTCGAAATTCGACTCGAGTTCGTCACAAACTTTTTTTCTAGCTCGAACTCGACTCGATTCAAACTCGAGAAAAACTCGGTTCGACTTGATAGCTCGAATCAAATAAAGAGAAAAAAAACTCAAGTGGACAAAGAAAACAAACTTTTTTTTCTAGCTCGAACTCGATTCAAACTTAAAAAAATTCGGCTCGACTCAATAGCTCGAATCAAATAATAAAAGAAAAGAGAAAAAAAAAACTCAAATGAAAAACAAATAACAAATATTCAAACGGTCTTAAGACCACTTAAATAAATGCAACACTATGAACTAATCAATACACTATTGATCAATTCTCACAACGAGATAGTCTTGCATAGACACAAGCAATTAGGCACAAACTTTAAGCACACACATAAATAAATAAAAATTAAAGATAAATAAAATGGTCACATCAATTAGTCTGTTTCTAACCAAGTATTTCTCTTCCCACAACATGTTAAACACCGTTTCTAGCTGCTCTTTTATAAGCCATCTTGCTCTCTGTTGTTCATGAAATGGCCGATGTAGGACTAAATGTATTATGTATGTCACACTAGATTTTTTTCGTTGATAGCTACGCAAAATGTATAATGTATGCTACTAGTGTTAAATAAAATAATTAAAACTCTTGAGTTTAATTTTTTAATTCAATTATATATATATATATATATATATATATATATATATATATATATATCGAGCTGGTTCATGAACCAAATGAGTCGAGTTATACATAGTTTAAGTTCAACTCGTTTACTTAACGAACTTTATTTTCAACTCAAATTCGGCTCATTTAGTTCATGAATCAAGTTCAACGAATTAATTATCGAATCGAGTCTCGAACTATTTTTAAGTTGGTTTGGTTCATTGTCAGCCCTAAAGGGCATCCTTGCTTAGCATTGGATTTGTGATACCTATTGTGATTATTTGTATACGTAAGAGGTATCATATTTTATTACAAAGTTGGATCTTAAAAAAAAAAAAAAACATATGCATGTGCGTGCGTGCGTGCATGACATAAGAATAACAAACTTATTTCGAGATAAATTAGGTGAAGAAGGATTTGGTGTTTTGTGCTTGCATGATGGTGCGGTAAAAATAAGTCATTCAAATGAAAATGGAGAAGAATTCATAAATGAAAATTGACATTGTAACATCCATGAAATTCTTCTCTCGGTCATGGCTTAACAAAATTAGGTTCGCGAGTTCAATTCAGGTTAGTTTTAATTCAACTTATTTATTTGATTTGCATCTTGAATTAAACTTCTTAATTGATTTGATTCCACCTTCTTTGTTAACTCTCCCTAACTTGAAGAACATCTCTTTGGACCACAATTTTCTTCAAGGACCAGTATCAATGTAATGTTTCACAAGGGTGTTAAGGCAACTTGGGAATCAAATAAAAATTTCGGGAGCGATGTTAGACCTTGTGATCCGCAAGTCAAGATTTCGCTTGAGATTTTTGAATCTTTTGGGCATGCTGATTTTGTCAAATGGTAAAGGGAACGATGCTTTGTACTGACAAGGGAGTGGTTAAGTGTCGAAGAGTACAAAAATTGTGAGTGTTGATATGGCAATTTCGCATTTTTCAATTTGTCTAATTTAGTGAACTTAACTCTTGTTGTGAATTCGGACACAAATTTCACACCAATACAAATTATATGATGTGTGGAGTAAGTATCAATGACAACCAACAACCAAAGTAAACCACAAGCAACAACAATAATATAGACCTAGTTTATAATCCAATTGCATAACAAAACCACAATTCAAGCAAGGAATAAACAAGTTAAAGAGAGTAAAGAAAAGATAACAACACCAAGAAATGTTCACCCAGTTCGGTCCAACTTGACCTACTCTGGAGGAGAGATTGATCTCTCCAATCCACTATCAATGAGTTCTTACAAAGAGATACAAATGGGTTACAAGAAATTAGCTTCAACAAGCTCACAAAGCACAACCATGAATTTTCCCCAAAAGGCACCAACCCTTTTCACAAGAGCCCCCTCTTTTGGTTCTCCAAGATTCACATCTTGAAGCTTTGAACCTCACCCAAAGACCCTCAACCTTTAGTATCTAAAACCCTAAAAGTTCCCTCCTTTGGTTTCCATGAGATTCACCAAGCTTTTTCAACAAATGGGTCATGGAGTGCTTACATAGTGTTCAGATCCGGACAAAATCGTGTCACAATTTTCCAAATCATGACACGTTTGGTGCGTACGATCCAAGGTACGATCAACTTTATCCTGAAAACGTGCCCAGCAAGCTGAAAATTGTGTCACGTTTTCCCAAAATCGTATCACGATTGGATACCCTGAAAACCATGCTCACTGCCTAGAAAATCGTGTCACGATTATGAACTTTTCCCAAAACCATTTTTGAGCCACATCTCAACTACTCTTGTTGGGAAATTGAAGCGGCGAGAAAGCATGCTAAGCTCTATGCGGACATTGAAAATGTAGAATTGTGCGGTTAGTGAGAACTTATAAATTAACATAAAAGCTTATTTACTTGCATAAATTATTTTTTGTAAGCTAAAAAATATGTCAATCCAAACAGGCCCCATATATAAAGGGAACACATGGCTTTAGGTTGGCCTTTTCACTTCCAATTATACACCTAAACAAATTTGCATATAAAAATGTTATATTTTTGTTGTCATTGAAAAAGATAAGAATTTATATTATATTTGGTATATTTTTTGTGTCATTGAAAAAGATAAGTATTGTTTGTTTTTTTGAACAAGATAAATTTGCATATAAAAATGTTATATTTTTGTTGTCATTGAAAAAGATAAGTATTGTTTATCTAAGGAGGGTTATTATATATTCTACCCTCCTTAGATAAATATAGTTTGTTACAATATAAAAGCGCATAATTTAAATCAAAATTAAAATTTCCTAAAAAATTCTATTCTTAATCTATATATGCATTAGCGGCTAGCGCAATAAAAAGAGTGGACATAATTTTGAGATGACTTTTTAACTTCCAATTATATCTCTCAGGTGTCAATTTGGATGAGGTAATTTAGATTCATAAAAAAAAAATCAATTATATCCTTAAATAAATTTGCCTCTGAGATGTTTTTTTTAGCAAATCTAAGAATACTGTATTTTTTTTTACAAATAAAAATGATATATTGTTGTTTTAATTAAAAAAAAAAATAGTATTTATATTATATTTACTATATTATTGGTATCATTAAAAAAAAAAAAGAATATTATCCGGTATTGTGTGTTAGATCATATTGAAACTTGTGTTCACACGTTTGTGTGGTGTTATTTATCATTTTTCATATGGTCTTCCATTGGCTAGAAATTGTGTTAGTGATGCTCTAGGATCCGTTTAGTTCGAGAGTTTTGGAGGGAAGAAGAGGGGAGATAATATTTTTAATATGACATTTTTGGTTCAATTTTTAGAAGGGATGGAAGAGAAGAGGAGCAAAATCTCTTCGAACCCACTTTTGGCTTCCCCTAAATTGGAGTTTGTTGGAAGGGAGAGGTGAGATGATCTCTTTAAAATTTTATTGCATTGCCAAAATTATCTTTAGATTAATTTAAAATCTCAATATTATCTTTGTAATAATTATTATTATTATTATTAGGTTATATTATCCCCACGGACCCCTAGTCTCACATCACAACTAATCTCTATTTAGTAGTTATTCCCGACCTGCTAGAAGCCCACAAGAGCTGGACCCGAAAGCCTCGCACTCAAAGGAACTAGAGACAACACGGTGAGAAAGCATGCTAAGCTCTATGCGGACAACCGTATAGACGCACATCCCGACTCCATTTCGACCATCCAGATCATCTTTAACAGACTCATATATTCACGCTGCATCTCATGGAGGTAGTTACAAGCCTCCGTGCCTATATAAGGGTGATTCTTCATCACCCTCGAGGTACGATTCACTTTCACCTTGCATTATGCTTAACCACCTCATTCACATTCTGACTTGAGCATTGGAGTGTTAACGCACTTGTAGGTACTTTTCACTCCCACCGTGGAATGACTAGCTCCGCCGCACCATGAGCATCCATCTGTATTGCCTGTGCTTTTGCTCTTATAATTGGGTTGATATTTATATACCCATTATATTCCCTTCTTAATATAAGTTTCTTTGCTTCAAGAAAAAAGCACATATGATGTCACATACATAGATTGTCTCTGAATTTTGACATTAAAATAACACAACTCATTTCATATATACAATCAATACTACAATTACACAGTGACAACTGTTGTAAGCTTCAATAGCGAAGGCAATACTAAGGTTTTTCAATTTCTTCTAGTAGACACCCTTTTGATAATCAGGCTCACAGAAAGCTCCTCCAAGATCATCACAAGCCTCTGCTTGGAAAACCCTGAAAAACACATCATCATCCATTTAACATTACAATTCTGATTTCATATTTCAACATTCAATAGTGAAGCTAATGAAAGTAGTAATTAAATTTTACTATAGCGAAATCATACGTCTTAGGCTCATTGTAATCAAGATATTCCCTCTCAATGTTCCCTGAAGCTGCAGTCTTTGGTGTATCATTCCTTGCTTCAGGCTGCAGCTTGACTTCAGGATTCATGTCTGCCAAACAAGCATCACCTCCAACAGTTTCACATGCCTCAGCTGGAAACACTCTGACAATAACACAAACAAATGTTATGGCAAAAACCATGTTGTGACTCTCCAAAATTTAGTCCTGAAACAAAATTCTAAAAGTCCAAAAGAATAATTGTGATGGTTGATTTTAGTTATAGAGATCATTTTTTAATTTTGCTAATTTTGATGAACAAATTCAGATTGCATGTACTTACAATTTCATGAACTAAATTACTGATTCATTAGTGAAATATGTATTTTATCAAAAACAATGAATATTTTTAGATTACCATTTGTCACAAATAGGTAGATCAGTTACTTAGCTAAAAAAACCATTGAAGGAGTTTCATGCAAGAGTTTGAACCATACCATGGAAACTAATAATATACTACTCACTTAGCAATATGTACCTATAAATAATGAGCACGATCTGTGCTTCCTATGTTTATAAATATAATTACAACCAACACTTTCAAGCATCAACAAACAAGCCTAAGAAAACCTAAACTAAACTAAAATGAATTAAGGTGGTAGAGAATGAAGGCTTACGAGAATGCAGAATTGTAATCAACTGTTGAAGGATCAGAGTTGTCGGTTACAACTTTGATTGCAGTGTAACGAGGTGGAGAAGAACGTGAGGCAATCAATTTGGTAGGGAAACTCAAATTAGTGGCAAGATGTGAGATACTCTTTGGTGTTGTTAAAGGCACAAAGGTAGTGGTTGCAAAGGTTAGAGCTGTCTGCATTTTTTAAGGGTATTGTTAGTGACCTTTTGAGTTGAATTAATCTTCTAAGGAAAGTTTGGTTTCGATTTATAGAATAGGAATAGGATACCTATCACTATAGTGGATGAGATATTTAGTATTCAGGATAAGGTTTCCTTTTTGTCTTGGGAGATAGATTGTCCTGGCTCACAAAATAATTGTGAATTTCTTGGACCTTTACAATCACTACTAGTCCATGTTTGTGTATTCTCTATTCTTATCTGTAAGAGCATTTCGTACAGCCAGGTGTAAGCATAACAGTAATACTATATTATCTATACATTTCTACATAATCCAAGGATCAAAATGTTGATTTACTTCTAAGTTATGTTATTTATTCATGTTGAGTTTATAGTATATTAAACATTTTTATTATAATTGATCAAATAACATTTTTTTTTTTTATTATTTTTAAAAATACATAATCCAATGACTCAATACGTTAACAGAGTTCCTATGAGAACACTTGTAAACACAACTTTACATTGGACATTTGTCTAATATAAATAGAAACATTTTTAATATCATCATTAATAAATAGAAACATCGTTGTAAACAGGTCAAAATGGACGTCTCTGCCTAGGGACAATATTCTTGTCCCAAACCAACAGAAAATGGAAGTTCCAATTACTCTGTTCAAATTTTCTACAACCAATGATCTCTGAAAAGTTTGAAAAATTTCAATTGCCAGTTCAAATTTGAAATGTTTCAGTAGAACGAGATCAACTTGAGTTGAGAGTATATCCATCCCATTCAACAATTTGTGACAAATCTCAAAGTATTTAGGGATTTTTTTCTTCTTCTTATTTTCTTGAGGTTGCTCAACTATTAATCAAGGACTGTGATTTAATAATATTTCACAATAAGATGAATAAAGTCGGCAAAACAAATCAAGCAACTATGTTTCTTGCAACAAATTCCAGATAGGAGGCAGTAGTTTGAGAATATTCCGAAAGTGAAAAAACATGAACAAAGCAAAACAGCTTAGCTACAAAATACCATTAAAACTCATGAAAACCAGTTTACAAAATGTCTGACCATCACTTTTCTCCTTTATAGACTTTGTTGATCATCACATAAAAGAAAAATGTTTTCCTCAGATAATTCTTTCTTCAGCCAATCAAACATTGTAATAAATACAGCATTGTCTATCTAAACCTGAAAGGAGGCACATCAAACTTCTGTAGTCAGAATTCCTATATTGTGATTTCTAGATCTCTACCATGGATAACCTTGATTATAAATCACTCATACCAATTAAATTATACATATTGACTCTCACGTTTTCCCTCGATGGAACTATGATTCTTTCCATGCTCTGCTAGCCGCAATACATGATGAAACAGAGGAGCTATTGAGGAACTGTAAGTCAGCAACTCAAGCTAACTTCATCCCAGATTTCATTTAGAAGACAGTTGGGTGTGGTCAGCAAATAAAAGTAGACTGAAAAACACCATTTACACCTCAGATTTTAAGGAGTGTCTCACACAGACTAGATCGTCCAACTTATTGCCATCCATTTTATATTGAGAGACCCCTTCCATCTGCCTGTAGTGAACCTGTGCTTCTTTCCTCAAACTTTTCAAAGGCATGACTTCCCATTTTTTATAATTTGAATACTTTCTGACATCACTCATATCTGATGATCCTGAAATAGGCCCGCCTTTGTCTGGGTCCACATTGCCCCACACCTTACAATTGCCAAACTGTCCTTTACCACCAGCCTTATCAGCTGAACTCTTTCTCAAGTGCCAAGCTGCTGCATGTGCTTGGCTTATCATTTCTCTACTTGGCACATCTGACCAGTCTTGCCTCCTCTTGGATCTCATTGGGGAGTGAATCCTGATTACCTACAATTAAACCAAATGTCAAAAACATATAAAAAGAATACAAGGGTTATTCTATGTGGAATTATATAATGCAAATACCCCAAGACATTCTAGAAGTTGGTAGTATGCTCTTCCTTGAAGTGGATTGTGACCTTTCCTAGGAGCAGAGAAGTATCTTGTCCTATAAGGAAACAAAAGTGATAATAAGGAAGATAAAACATGTACAGCAATCAATATGTGAAATAAATCAAAATTCAAATAGGTAAACCCACCATTCAGTGTATCCCGGATCAACAGTGAAACCATATATATCAACAATATCACACATGGAGAGTGCTAATTCGATAGACTTCATTCCAGTTCCTTTGGCACCTCGACGCAGTACAATACCTTGAAAGAGATAGACTGGATTTGGTAGAGTCTGCATAAAAAGGTAGTGCAAAAGAATGTGGATAAACTAACTCTAGGAAGTATACAATGGCAACCATCTTCATCAAATTTATATACCAAAAGGCATCAAATAAATATCTATCAAAGAACAGATTCTCACCTTTATAACTGCATTGATTTCTCTGTGTGTCAGACTTTTTATTATGAGTACCTCATCATCTGCAAAATAACAAAATTAATTTACTCATTTAATAAATGTAAACACTAGATTTCTAGTTGAGTGAAATTCTAGATTTCTAGTTACACGGGATAGGGAACCTATCTACCAGTTGATTTCTATAAATTTGAGCAAGATATTTAAATTAGACCAGCTAGCAGCTATCCAGATATATATTGATAAATTCATCAATATACTTGATAGAATCTAATAAATTGCATCAAACAAACAATTTTTTGTTATTACTTTAATTTATTTACTTATATGGGGATTATACTTATGAGCCATACCATACTATAAGTTATGGGATAGGGTAAATGAAATGAGCAGAGACTAAGAAAAGAATCCAAGGAGTGAAGTTATGGGATAGGGTTACTGATGATCAGATTGGCTTAATGCTTGTAAGGTCAACCATGGAAGCGATTTACTTGATACGAGGAGTGAAGTGATATTGGGAGGATAAATAAAACTTACACACGGTTTTGCATTAAGCCCGTGGGTGGCCAAATTTTTGCATCCTCAATCCTCAGAACAGTCTTACACCACCGCTGGAATCGGCAGATTTGAAGCTGCGTATTGCAGTATCCAATTTGCTCATACACCAAAAGAATACATCTCATTGTGGTTGGTGTAGATGTGTGGATTATTTAGACAAGGAAAAAAAAGGGTGGGACAGAATGAGTATCCTGCAAAGTGGATCTAGTGCATGATGTGATGGGTTAGGCCCAAATAGGTCTTAGTGATGAGATTAATGAATGAAAAGTAAAAGAAAACTTGGATAGTTATGCCAACCGAGCTTTGTTTTGGGTATAGTGGGCCAAGCCAAAGCGAATAGAGTTCAGGAAATATATACATTCATTCGCTTATTGTTTCTACAATGTAGATTAGAATGGGGAGACAAGGATGAGGATAAAAGGGTTTCTTATGTTCAAGTTTTCAGGTCGAACAAAACCTTGAAAACAAGGTTGAATTTCAGGGGAGTGGTATTGTTATGGACAATCAAAGTGGTTAGCTGGTTTGTTAGAGGGAATCCGCTACATAATAAATGCAAGGGTGGAGGGGGATCATTCAGATTTGTAAAAGTTTGAGTGAATATAGTAGTGGCTCTGTTGTAGAAAAGAAACTCTTGGAGAGAGAGATCTTTCACTTGTTATCAATATTTAACAAAATTGCTACTTAATTTCAGTTCTATCTATCAATTTTCCATTACAATTTCTACATTTTCGCAGCGATGCCTCTGTAGAAAAAGTGCCGGGATTGAAAGTAACACTGAAGTTCTGCTATTGAAGACATTTTATAGACCAATAAATGGGAGGATCCAGTGGTGAAGAAGCCAGTCAGTTTAAAATTTTTGTGTAGCCCTGTTAGGGATATAACGGTGGTTGATCTCAACAGCTAGGGAAACAAGACTATTCGCCGTAGTTTTTATTGATTCAAGGAAAATGGATACACAAAGGGCTATTCTGTTATGGGTTCTACTTGTTGTTGCCTAATCCACCCATATCGATGCATTTTTCACTTCAAGTACTGATCGAAGTTGGCTCTATATCAAAATTTCACAAAAGGATAAAATCAATTATGAAACTTTAAATATCCCCATTTATCACGGAAAATTTTAAGAACGGGATATTCAGATCAATTAGAGATGTAACCTTGATAGAAAGGGAAACAAAAGTGTTTTGGTTCTACTTCTGAAAACTGTTCTTTGATTTTCTTACTGTGTCGTAGAGTTGAATCCAGCTTCTCTCACATTATTTCCAAAATCTTTAGATAAAAATGTAACCATACCAGGAAGAAATACAAACAGGGTATATTTTTCTTTTTAAGCAAATTTCATACAATACAAGAATGTTATGTGATTTGTACATGCTCCTCAAACCTTCTAAGTTTATCCACGTTTTTTATAGCACGCCACACTTCACAAATGATCATGTACTAATGTTCAAGTAATATCACATAGATGCTTAAGTCGGTAAATTTGGGGAGAGTGGAGGGGATTAAAATTGGATCAGTGGTTCATAATCATGTTGGCAAAGTGCAACGAGGCCTAGTGCCAAGGCATTCAACCATTTAATTAAACAAAAATACGGTTAAACACGTATAATGCGATGGGAGAAATCCTTATGCTAAAATTTAGAATTATAATTTATGCAATTCTGAGGACATGAAAACCAGGCATAACCCTTCACATGGGATGGAATTAGAAGAATATGAAACACAAAAAATTAAAAAAATAAATGAATCAACAATGCTACAAGAAATTACACAAGGTAAAGTTCTCTGTAATTTCTTAGGTAACAAAAGATGGGTATAACCTATTTAAGGCATATAGAGATTTAAGGGAGCAACCAATGGTAAATGATGGTGAGGGTGAATATAATCTCAGTATAACTAATGTGACCCAGAATCACATGCGTGGTTATCGATAAAATTTGACATTTTTGTTTAATTATTATCATGTATAGTAACTTACCAGAACCATTTAAGATAGGAACCATGTTGCGAGCAGCACCTCTCACGACTAGACGGAAATCCCTCTTAAGACCAACGTACTTGGCATATTTCTACACAATTCATAGAGGTAAGGTAAGCTTTTGAAATAAAGTTTCAAATTAGGCCATGTTTGAGCTTTTATTAGCATATGTCAATAAGTAACTGGATATCAACTCAACAGAAAGCCAAGTTTTAGAACAATAAATTATTTTAAAGTTGATATCTAAGAAAAATTTACCTCATTAACAGGGGCCTCATTGTCTCGAAAAACAGCATCATGACTATCAATTTCTTTGCCAAATTCTGTCTTCAGAAGGTCCCCAGAATTCCCAACAACAGCACAAGTACGAAACTGCCGTGGGTGAAAGGGGGGTTTTGCGGGTAATAATATATTAAGCTGTTCTTCACAAAGAGTCTTATTATAGCACTTCTTTGCCCCCCTACAAGAAGAAAACTTGTAACTACACTTGCTTCATAATCAAATGTTCACAGAAAATACAATTGACACACAAACAGAAGTCAATTTTTGAGATTCATACAATTGTGCTATTCTTAGTGGAGCATAATCTACCCAACCACCAGGACGAACGTCAAGATACTCTCTTGTCAACACTGTGGTCATGTTACGGTACTGCAACAGCACAACATAGTATTCAGTACAGATTCGTCCTAAAACACAACTTAAGCAGAGGTGAAAATATAAACCATAGAAATCTACCTGTTCCCATAGTAGTATTGCCTCACACACATCATACGTGTACTCCAAAGGCTCAAATTTTTTGAACTGCTGATTGTACTGCAGTTGTTGAAACATTAAGAATTAAAAAATATATTAAAGAAAACCAGCGTCAAACTATAAGTTGAAAATTGAATTAAAGAAGAAGGGTTAGTAGACTAAAGTATATACCCAAGTGCTGTTGGTGCCTTCAGGGTATTTAAGGACCAACGTGCAGTGGTCAATAATGTCTGCAGTGAGTCCAAGCCCCCTATTAGCCTGTTTTCAATCCAAAACTCAGCTCAGTTCTTCACACTACGATATAATTCAGATATTCTGACCAAGAAAGGAAGAAAAAAACAAACACGGTCAAATCCAGAACAGTGTTTGGATTCTCAATTAAGTGTCGGAATTGATTTTTCCACCAAGCTAATGCAGTTTTAGTAAAATACAGTTATGAATACAAATGTTTAGTTACCGTCCAAACTTAAATGAGATTCAAATTGTGAATCGAAAGACCTATTTTCTGAACCTAGAACAAAATCAAATCATATTATGAAAACATAAGATATGTTACCAATGAAATAAGAAATTTTTAAGTGAGAATCATTGATATGGAAAAATTACAGGCTGATATTTCATCTTTTAACCACAGTACTCAAGTGGTTGGCAAAAGAAAAGTGGTTGGCTATACGCAAAATTGACAAAACAAGTGGCTAGGTATACAAACCACTCTCTTGTCAACACTGTGGTTCATTAGAATGAATTGGGGTTTAAGATGAGATTCACATCCAAAGTAGATACACACTAGAGATGTGTATCAATTGGATTGGATTTAGTTTCATACTGAATCCGGATACATACTCATAACCATTGTAGTCCGGGTCGAGTGCTGGTTCGTAGGATCGTACGACCCTACGTCCCACGGCATCTCAACTGTGCTTCGACTTTACTCATGTTCGTTTTTGCTCTGTTTGCTCTGTTTTTCCTCTGTTTCCTCTATCAACAACCTACTGATCCTACTTATGAATCGTGTTTACCATCTTTCACCAGCCTACTGATCGTACTTAAAAACTCAAACCTGACTACATTGCTCAACAGCAACAACAACAACAATCAAGTCTTATCTCACTAAGTAGGATCGACAATATGGATCAAATTACACCATCATATACCATATTTCGATCCAACTCACTAATCTCTAAATCTTCCTTAATAGCTTCTCTTATAGATTTTCTAGATCTTCCTTTGCCTCTAGTGATTTGACTACCCTTCATCCGATCTATTCTCCTTACGACAGACTCTACATGTCTTCCTTCTCTCTCCATGCCCACACTACCAAAAGTTTTACATACTAATACTGAAAACATCCAAGCATTATAACGCTTGAAACTCAATAATCAATTTTAGAAAATCAATTAATTCAAAATCATGACCTAAACACACACTAAGTTTCTCAAAAATCACTTAAACACTATGCATAGCAAAAAATGATAAACGGTAAGAAAACGAATGATGTTATTACTGAGATGGAAAAGTTACCACACATTGCTTGACAGTGGACTGAAACTGAAATAGATCACGAATTGATTCGGAGTTGCGACGATCTGAAAAGACGGAGCCTGATAATGCGAAATGAAAAGAGAATTAGGTAACTGAAAATTAAGGAATAATTAGAAAGAAAGATGATTAGGGAAAAAAGTGATTACCGACCGGAGAAGAAAGAGGATTGGATGAAGAAGAGAAGGAGGAGGGAGAAGAATGCAGCGGCAAAGACCAGATATAGAATCTTCGGTCTCGCAGCAGATGCTACTTGCTTGTGCTGTCTCATTGATCTTGTTGCTATTTGCTACTCCAGAGAGAGAGAGAGAGAGAGCAGTGAACGACGACGTTTTTGGCTCTGATGTGAACAACTTCGACTTTGCTTCTGGTGATGGAATGGAAGCGCAACTATCACGCTGTTACACCTTGCATTTTTTTCATCTCTTGCATTCTGTTTTTCGTCAGTTAAAAAAATTATGCTTCCCTCAAAAAAATTACAAGAGTTTGTGTTTTTAGATCTTCATATCTAAGTTTATTAATTAATATAAAAAAAAAATTCAAATTTTTGTTCATTTTAAATTAAGAGATAAAAAATTCATATAGCGAACAATCGTAATAAAGAGAACATAGAAGACAAACTAGGGGAAAAGATGTCCTTTTATAAAATGCTGGATTTGTTTTTGAAAATTACAAGAGAAATGGTAGAAAATATTGGATCTATATTCTCCTGAGATTGTTATGAAGTATTTGTTTCATGAAAGTAAAAATACTTTGGGAAAAAATTGGGAAACATGTTTTAAGGTATTTTGAAGAAAAATTAAAGTTTGATTAATACTCATAACATCTATTCAAATTGTTGGTAAGAGCAAAAAAGAATTTACTCAAGGATGAAACGTTTAAAAATTTTGAATTTTCATTGAAATAATTCTTAGTCAAATTTACTTACATCCAATCACATCCCCATTAAGAAAAAATATGGTTAGTTACACAATTTTAAGATAATTTTAAAATCCCTCAAACAAACAAAAAATCTTTCAAAGTAATGTGAGCCTTTGTTTTCTCGTTCCAGGGTGTTTTAAAAAGCTGTACAATGAAACTTCCGCGGCAAAAACCACAATTTTCCTTAACACATACCAAACTGCGACTAAGTCAAGTTAAATAAGATAAAGGCTTAAACAGCCACTAAGTTGAGCTTTAATTTACAACATGAATTATGGACCAAACTATCAGAGCATAACATGATGTAATTCGAAAGATTTTTTTTTTTATCTAAAAACTTCAGCTTTTGGTGGAGTACAAGGCTAACTCGATGCAAAATGAAATATAAAACTTGAACTCAACCCGCTAAAAATAATTCAATAAATTTTATGAATTGATAGACAAATATTAAGAGTAAATAATGCAAAGAACGGAACCATCCTAAACAAAAACATCTTTAAAAATGTGCGCAGTATCCAACATTGGACATCATATTTATTCTACAGATCCATGGAAACATTCTGCCTGAAGTCGTGGATTATGTACTGATGAAAACACTTATTTCTCCACACAAGTCTCTACTTTCCTAAAGTTAATTAAACTCGCCATAAAATACATGTAATCTACAGGACAAATAATCAATAACGCCTGCCACCAGATGTTGACAGAAGAACTCGATTTGGTTTCTTTCCTTTCTTTCCTAAGTCATTTGTCTTCGGAGCATTCGAAGTTCCATTAGATTCTGCTCTAGATATGACATTGGAGTATGATAGTGTCTCCCCATTCCTCAAACCTACAGGATTCCAACAGTTGAGAAATAAAACATGTTCAGGCCCTTGAAGCCGCTTGATTCTTCACTGGCATAACACATTTGGCAAGAAAAAAAAAAAAAAAATTTGCAGAATCATATAATACCTGCTGTACCAGAAGAACCAGCAATTGAATTGTTACTATGTAGATCGCTAGTTTCTTGAGTAGGAAAGGATGGAGAATCATGGCCAGCGGCAAAACCAAGCCTAGTAACACTTGAGAACAATTTCCTCTCACCAACAACCGGAGGACTTGATGACAAAGCAGAATTTCCCAGAGCTAAACAAAAAGCAAATTCAAAAATTATACACACCACAATTGATCATTAGCTGCAATAATGGAAATTATGCAGACCTGTTACACTCAACAACAACCACACCCCATACAATTAGTTCATTTTCTCGCACGCAACATAACATTTCTACAATAATAAGGTTTCTAGTAATGTGATCACAAATTCCTCATTTCATTTTCCTAGTAAAAAAAATATATTCCTCATTTCAACATCCAGAAAGCAGATTGCTGATAGGTTCTATCAATTACCTTCAAAGTCATCCATGGAGAACGTGGGAGGATCATCACGAGAAATAAACTGATAATGGGTTGACATGGAAAGAGCATAATTATCAGTAGCTTCGGCCTTCAATTTTTCCTTTTGTTCCTACAGAATAAGAATACAACACAATTCCAAAGTCATGGCAAAGTGCAAGCAAATTATGTGGATGCCAAATTCAATTTCAATCTAAAAATCATTGGGGTGCAAATTAAGAAACTGAGAATTAAAAGTCTGCACAACCCTAAGTAAGTCTGCACAATCCTAAAGCCTAGCATGGCCCAGAAGAACCCTGTTATGCAAGCATTAAGGGTGCAAGAAGTAAGCCGGGAGCTCCAAAAAAATCCTATTAATCGAAAATTTAAACCAATTTACATATGTTTGTGTATATAATATGTTGGCCTACATCAATACCTTCTTTGCAATTTGCTTCCTCTGGTTTGCACGTTTCTTTATTTCATCCATAAAAGGGGCCAGTGCTTCAGGAGGCAACATCTCACTCAAATCAACTTCACAAAGCTGAAAAATTAGCAAACATCTATTATTTATTTATTTTTGATAAAGCAAACATCTATTATAAATCATAAGAAAATATTATAGAGCTAAATAACTCTAAAAATGTACCTGAAATATTGTGGTTAGCGGAAAATGACTTAGAAATCGATACCGCCTCCTCATAGCCTCAGATTGAGTAACTGTCTCCAATTGTAGAATCCTTCCACTTATTCTGCAATCGGTTATAACAAAAAAGCATTTAATGCTCACTTCTAAAAGGAGGGTGCTTATTCAAATCGTCAACCATAGGTACACAAAAATACACCAAAATATTGGATAATACCCTCAGGCTGCAAAGTATATAATCAAATAGAAAGAAAAGATACAAATTCATGCAACATTGCATGAAAATTTGGCCTTTGATAGAGACCCAACTGCGATTGGTTTATGTAGCCAACTCACCTACTGGGTTAAAGCCTACTGGGTATTATTGTTACTTCTCAGAAAACATTTTCAACCAATCCAGTACTGGGAGTCTCTGATAAGAAATCACAAACCAAACTTACATTTGAATTGAATACTAGCATTTTAGTTTAAAGCCAAGGTTTAACACTATCTTGAAATCCACAGTACAATCTTGAGAAACTAAATGGCATGTATATAATTAAATCATACTAGTTTTCCCGACATTCATCATTTTTCACCCAAACCTAATTCCATATGTACATAAAACTCATGGGATTTGACGTCCTTGATGTCAGACACATGTATGTGTATAAACCAAAATCATGACATGAGAATCACTAGAATCTATGCACACAAACCAATGCATTTTTCAATTATTTCAGCACATAGTGGAAGTAAATTTTGATATTTCTCAAACCTGTGAGGAAGTTTATCATAGCTACCATAATGATGCAGTAAACACTTCGTGTTCAAAGGATGAAGAATTAGATGTTGACCATCAACGGCCTGAAGAAGACATGAACATGGTAATATTAAAATGTCATAAACTACACGGAAATTAGATTGAAAGCTTTACGCATGCTTCAATCAGGCATTGTCTGATAAAACTAAAAGTAGCAATTCGACATAGCAACAATGAGGGATTACAAGATAAAATGGCTTAGGTTGCTATACACAATTTAATGTCCAATGATAAAATTCAACATGTTGGTAGTAAAACAAAAAGTAATTGGCATCCACTAATACAACCAGCATGACAAATAAGCCAGACCATCTTAACAAACATAACACATCTTTAAACTGACATGAACAAAATTAAAGCCATTAGTGAAGAAGATAACTGCAGTATCAAAACTAGCTCAAATTTTCCATTTTATGAATTAAAAAATCTAGGGTGGCATCGTGCAGCAAGCGACCAGAGGACCTATTGGGATACCACTTCAACAGAACTTTGACAATTAAGAAATCTCTCTATAACAATATTGTTATAAACGATCACTCAGTACAAGAAAGTCAATGGATAATGGCCGCAGGGGGCACCATGAAAGCCATGGAAATAGTTGCCACCATATAAAAGCTGCCATACAATGGTGTTTTATCACACAACTGCCATACCTTACTACCATGGCTGCCATTTACCAACATCGGTGAAAAAAATCACATGAAAGGATCAGATCCAGTTGTTTCAGTTTAAACATCTACCATGTTAAACTCAATTAAATTAATAAATAAAGTTAATTAGGTCCACCGGAAAGAAAAAAAAAGTTAATTAGAGACTCGTTCTAAGATTCAATACTTGTTCCTTCTCAAGTTACGACGAGAACCATTTTCAGCCCCTAAACATCAATCCATTTCCTGAAGTGTTTCTGATTTTAGAATCACAAAGACAATTTTTTATCATCTCCAAAATCAACCAATAAATCTTCATTTACTGCTGCCAATAACATACTGCAACCCGCTTTCTTCAACATACACTCCCTTTTCTTTTAAAGTTTTAGTAGTCGTGATGAGGTGAATGAAAAGGGATGGGATGGGATGGCAAAGGAACAATTATACATGTTTCATAATTAACAACAAAACTTTTTTCGACTAGGTGGGATTGGGTACATGGATCAATCAACGCCATAAATCCTGTCATGTATTTGGTTTAAAGATAGATTATTTACCTCTAAATTACTCTCAAGTCTTAACAATTAGCCTATAATTTTTCTTGGTCTCTCACTACCTACACATCCCAGACAAGCCAATCACAGACAACATGTCTTCCTATACCTTACAATTTACACGATGTCAAATTACTCCATATAGTGCCTAATATGGACAACCAGTCCATGATGACAACACATTTGTTCTATCTAATTAGGAATATATGAAGCAAGAAACATGAGATGGACACAACAAAAACCAACTGCCATTAGTTTACCTGATAGAAATTGTACGAATCATTTTCCTTTGCATCTCCAATGCCATTTGAATGCCCTTGAATACAATTTTTCTCTTCATATGAAGAAGACAAAGTTATCTCCTTCTCAGCTAGTACCTTGTCCACATCCAAAGTATCATCCTGACAGGTTCCAGCAGTTGATTTATCCAATATTACAACCTTACTTTGATCGGGGAAATCAGTGGAGGAAGTTCTTGATCCATTAGAACAGCTTTCGTCATCACTATCCCAAGCATTTGTAGATATTGATGGGGTCTGGGGTGCATAATCAATGAGGTTGGAAGATTTTTCACTATAACAAGCCTTGTGCTCATTCCAGTACTTTTTTCTCTGCTTTAACTGCTGCATTGCAGCACTAACATATGGAAGCTTCTCCATGTCGTCAACAAGACCTGAATCAGCTCTGGCCAGCCAACCGTCTAGATCTGATATTGCATGTCTCACTGAGAGATCTACATCTGACGTGAGTGTGAACTTAGAAAAGGGGTCACATACATCGCCTCGGCCACATGATGAATTATCACCCTCTTGTTTATTTTTATGCGAAAGAGTAAATGAATCCTTCTTCCTTGTTAAGAAAGTGAACTCAATATTATCTCCTACTTGATACTGTTTGACATTTGTGATGTGGAGTGTATATAAATCCTTGACAGATATTGTCACAAAGCACAACGGACACCTTTTCCAGCGATCACCTTTGTGATCCTCTTCACCCAACATCAAGTATTGTAGTATACATGGAAAACAGAAAATGTGTCCACATGAGGTTATTTGGGGACACAGGGGATGCTCCAAACAAATTGGACACTGAACTGGAAAGGGGGTCGAATATGTCACGCATATAATATCTTCCCACTGCAACATTTTATCTGGATCCATTGAGTCCGGTGAATAATTTCCAGAATCTAGCACCATGAATTTGAAATTGGCCTGCAAAAACAAATCTTTGTTGTATGGTCTTGTCTTCCTCTGCCTCCTTGCTGGAGGGGGAGGAGGAGGACCCCTTTGTTGAGAACGGGATATTGGATCATACTGAAAATTGAGCAAGTGATTGGCATTTGCCATTTGAGACTTCCTTCCTGCCAATGGGGTGCTTCCTTGAGAATATACAGACCCGGTAGTCTGTTGGTTTCTATGAGAAGAAACTGTTCCTGTTGTCTTCCCCTCATATTGGGAAGATCCAACTGTCCGTCTTCCTGAGTGACTCCTAGATTGTGTTCTAGAGTTTCGCTGAGGTGTCTTCATACCACTTGAAGACTCTAATTCCGTCACCTAAAAGCAACAGAGATACACACAAACATACGATCAATGTCAACTCTATACTTCTAACAGATCTTAGGCTTCTAGAAAACAAGTTAATTAATCAACATTCGACATAAGTTCCTTCAAAACATGCATTTCAGGTGTGACAAATACAAGAATTCAATAGATAAATAAATAATCCAATCCTCCACGTGGAAAATTAAAATACCTTTTCGGAGGGCACACCAGAATTTTCTGCAGCAGGATTTGATGGACCTGCCAAATACACCACAAAATTATTCATTAGAACAAACAACATCAAATCAAACAGATAAAGAACTTCATTCAAGAAAAACTAAAAGAAAACACTTAACTCCCAATGATCATACCTCAAAACAAAAAACAAAAAATCTCACAATGATCAAATTTCATTAACCAAAAACAAAAAAAATTGAAAATCCCCGCTTTTTATAACCTAGTGAAGTCAGACCAATAATCAATTCACAAAAACAATAGTAATAAACAGCCCCCATTGATTTAGTTCCCAAATTCTACACATAAAAATTTGAACCCTGCTCCTAGACAGCATTTCTAATACAAAATCAGAGCAACCAAAACGCAGCTACAAAAAATTTACATTTTTTTAATTTAAACTCGTATTAATTTATTCTCTACATACTAAACGGGAAAACAAAATCGAAATAATGGGGAAATTAAAGGTTTAATGGAACCTGGAAGATCGTGGATCTGGAGAGATCCGAGAGAGTGGTGGAGTAAAGGGGAAAGAGAATCTGAAATTCCATGTTGTAAATTAGGGTTAGGGATTGTCGAATTTTGAGAAGATGAAGATGACGATTGGGTTTGTGAGGGCAAGATGGACATGAAATATCTGGAAGAAAGGGGGGGTTAGGGATTCGTCACTGCTCTATCTATCTATCAACTTCTTCTAATTTTACTTTACCAAAAATTATGAAAGATGTTTTTATATTTTTGTTTTATTTTCGCGGCATGGTGGGGCTTCAGGGTATCCTTGCCGCATCTTCGCCGAATATTTTTCTACCGCCACCGGTCTTAACTCATGTAAATACAATTATGCCCTTCCTTAATTCCTTCTATTATTTATTTTCTATTTATTTATGTTTTTTTTTTTTCAATAGAATAAAAACCATAAGCTTAGCTTACTTGGTAAGGGACAATGCATATTATATGCAGGAATGAGGTTTGAATCTCGGACACCCCATTTATTCAACTTTAAGGTGAATTTCTTTAGCCGCTAAACTACTTGACCAAAAAAGGAAGAATAAAGTTTAGGTGAGGGTCAATTTCTTATAACTGATAAATTGAACCAACTTTTTTTTTTTGGCTATCTATCCCTTTTTCTATCTCAATTATGATGATTATTTTAATTTAATTTATATTTATTTCAATTTAAACTTCGTAATAAAAATGTTCCACAACAATTGATAAATAGTTTTTTTAAGTCAAATTAACCTATCAAAATTAATACCGAGAATCAAATGTAAAACTTTTAAGAGAAATATACACCGAAGTTTTAAAGTTTCAAATAAATACTATCAAACAAAACCAAACGGATTGTTGATAGATAAATACGAATCCAGTGTAGTTTAAATTAAAACTAAAATTTTAAAAATAGTTAGTTGTTGAATCCACTATAGGCAATCAGAAATCTTTTAAGTTTGACAATTCTCTTAAAATTGGTCATTTTATGCTACATTTTGCTTGCATAGTTGGCTCTTGAAGTTAAGTTAAATTACACTTGACATCCTTGAAGTTTGACATTTTCTTGAAGTATTACCATGAATTGTTAAAACATAATCCAAATAACATGCACAAGTTGATTAGCAAGTACTTTGTACAAGGAGGTTAATGACATTGATTATGTGGATACTCTTTATTATCGAAGTTTTTAAAGTTTGTACATGAACTTTGATGATTGTAGAGAACTGCAAGAAAATATAATTTGAAAAATACTAAGAATGCTCTCTTTTTAGCATTCTTTAACATTCACTTTTTTATTGGATAAAATTTATGTAGGTCTTACCACTTTATGTGGGATCGATTTTCAATGTGTGATACCCATGTAAATTTCACCCATAAGAGAGTGGATGTTGGAGAGAGTGTTGAAAAGAGAATGTCAATTGAACTCTTCATATATTTTTTATTCTCAAGTTTTTAGAGGTTTTACATGTGCCCTGATGCAGGCATGGATGCTCACTTGCTTTTTAAGCATATATTTTTGAAGTAGTGAGCTTGATGAAAATGCCAGAGTGAGGGATATGACTATCATTGCAAACATAATATAATATAACAAATCAAGTAAAAAAAAAAAAGCATAAATCACCATTTTGAGAAAACTGTCAAAATCTGATCACAACCCTGACTTATCAATTTGACATTTTTGTCGGAAATTTGTGAACTCCATAAACGATTTTATAGGGAAATGATATATGTAGTAACAAATAGATAGCAAAGCCACCACAAAGGTGAGATCACTATAGTACTTTTTTATCAAGTGGCTCTCAACTAACATACGATAAGGTAAATCATATGTGAAAAAAAAATGTTATTTGAACATTATTTTGGGTTAGTAAAGTTCGATAATGTTTTAAATGGTTAATGCATTTCACACACTAGGTTCACTCAATTTTACACTAATAAAGGCCTTTATGGAAGCTGTTTTGGAGGAGTTGAAGATATGGTGTTGTGCAAAATACCCAACAATTAAAAGCTTCAGACTTTAAAACTATGACATGTTATCATTGTCACAGGAACGTATAAAATATCATATGCTTGTTAAAAAGCAAGGACTTCATTCAACAAGTGATTTTACTCTACAAAGCATCAAAAAGATGGTTACTACTATCAAAGTAAATGGTGAAAGTGCGGATTTCCATTGGAGCAAGCTCCACAGTTCGCTCTTTTGGATCAACTGAACCTCCCCTTGAAACACCTTCATTTCCAGAAGATCCTTCTACTTTCCAAACAAGTCTCTTCTTCTCCATCTCTGTCCTTTCTTGATTTGCAGATAAGCTCATTTCTTTCACTTCTTTGATCTAATACCAAGGAAAACCACACTTCAGTCGGAAAAAGAGGTGAACAAGACTTAAAAAAGTTTGGCTTAAATGCACTATCGGTTCCATATTTTCACTGATTCATGATTTTAGTCTCCATTTTAAATTTGAAAATATCGTCTATCAATTTTTAAAATTTACGAAAAAAGAATTCCATTACCGAATTCGAGGCTTATTTATACTTAAGTATATGTTGAATAATATACTGACATGCCACAAAGTGATGTGACATTACATACATGGATTGAATCTTATTATTTTAATTTCCATGTTATTAAAGCACTTTTAAAAATAATTATATAACTTCAAATAAAGAAAATGTAAAACCCTAAAAAGTCAGACTTCAAAAGAATAAGCATCACCACATCGCTCAGTGACTTTACAGCTCATTATTCAACTTGGCACTTGACACATCAACAAGAATAAGTCTCATATTCAGTGGAAGAAACTTCTGGAATTTAAAAAATTTGGGACCATATTTTCGAATTTAGAAATAGGGGACTAAAATCAATTATCGGTGAAAATAGGGAATCAAAAAGTGCATTTAAGCAAAAAAAAATTCCATCAATTTGTGAAATCTATCATTGTTTACCTTCTTTCCTGGGAAAAGCTTTTTCAACTCCACACTTGTCACTACAGAGAGATCCTTGTCTTCTTCGATCTGTGCATAAATTTGATTGGCCAAGAGAGTGAGGGAGGAAAACAAAACAAGAAGCAAATACAGAACTCAACTCATCAACAGTGTTGCAACACCCTGAGCTAATCTTATGTCAACGCATGAACACAAAGCACACATTTGAACTTCTAAATAAGAATTAAAATACGGACCTCATATAAATGCGCTAATCGAAGGAGAACTGTCCCGTGATCAAGTTCCTGAAAGGTCCAAGAAAATATAGTTACAAGCTAAATAATTTCTGCTCAACAGAATAGAAGTGCACTTCCGCATACACAAATAACGCAAAGCTTGATGCCATCATTAAGCCGTCCTTGTAATAGTGGTTAAATGTTGGCCAAAACCAGTTCTCATTTATTTATCTATACTGAACTAATAACACTATAGGGCATAATGGAAAGCCAATATTTAAGCAAGGGATAGTGACATGAATACCTGTAATGTTATAATAACAATATTTTCTGGTAATGTGTAAGAAGAATCAAATCCTGAAAATGTTGTTACATGGGTATTCGTCCAGTCATCATCTTTATCATCCTACCAAATAAAGTTGATCTTTTAGTGAGTGGCAAACATGACATCATTATAAAGTTATATCAGAATTAATCCATGCATGTAATTCACCTTTTCGGAAAAGGCTAGCAAAAGCGGAGAATATATTTCCTGGCCAAATGTACGGCGCCATTTAGCTCCCTCACCCAAGGGGTCTATTCTATAATAATATTTCCCTTGGACCTGCAAAATAAGTAGAAAGCTATAGATTCGAAACTTACAATATTAATTGACGCAGCAGTGACATTTTCCAGCATAAATCGGCAAAAACACATGCATTCTGCTCCAACCAAATACACTAAAAATGACAAAAACTGAAAATTGCCACAAAGGCTAGGTAGGTATAAGTCACTATTGACAAGGTTGGGAGTAAATTCATCTTTTTAAGGCTTCAATGTAATTGAAAATTGGTTAGTTTTTCAGTATATGATCGCTAAAAGCAATCATACATGCCAAATTATGACCTTGACACTTTGGTCAGCTTTCACTAAAATGGATTGACATGATATGTCAAAACCTTTTTCAGCTATCCGTGTTAAGACCAATTGGATAGTAATTATGAAGTTTGCCAAGCAACAATTTATAACCAATATATACATATGACATTGCTAAGAGGAAAAAAATGATAGCCACTATTTGTTTTTAAAAGTCGGTAAGAAATTCTTACAGTTAGACCCTTGCAATTGTCAGCAACACAGTCTGTTTCATTTAAGGCCTCTGCAACACCTCTAGAATCATCAAGCAGCAATCTCCTATTGGTGAAAAGAAAATTCGATATTTGGTAAACTTTCCAGAGCTCTAAAGCCTCAAGTTGCCTTTTTTTATGCATTATAAATATAAATTAAGCAATAAACTTTAAACTAATTGCATATTAATATTTCCTTTATAATACCAATGATTTAATAGCACGGTTTTCAAATTAAACTCAGTAGTAAAGCAACTTAAAATATATAAACTACACTGTTTTTTAATCTTTACACTGTTAACCATATATGCCAAAAGGGCCACATTTTTAAGAAACAAGACAGTGTTAAGCTAATATGAGATTGAATCAACTGTAAATTAAAGTATATTTGGTATACCTGATTAGCAATCTATTTAGAGCACCGCATGAAGAATACAATATACCTGTGGAGCATCAACTCGATTTGTCCATCTCCTAAGCTGGATCCTCCTATAGCTCTATCCACCAAAACTGAAAATTCTGTCTTATCATCTTCTACGTATATCCCAAGATTAATCTGAAAGGACAAACTAAATTATATCGTGAACCTAAAGGATTGATATAACTGCAACTTGAAAAGAAAACAGAACAAGAAAAAAAGATAATCAACTATTAGAAAGTTGGATATTTTATAATATGGAACAGCCAACAGATTTTAGACATGCATGACAGTTTCAGCAATAACAATCCTCCAAGAAAGGAAATTATATCTTGAATACTACTGATGACTTTAACTGAAATGTTCTATAAAAGCTCACTTACTGGGTAATAATTTCCAGCAACGGGCTGGTGCACTTCCAAGTCCCAGTCTGTTCTGTAGTCACGTACCTGCAGAGAATGAAATCCACAACAGATTTAAGTTTTCCCTAGAGCAGAGAAAAATGAATGACTTGGATGTTGCAGATACTTTTATGCGCCAATAAGAATTATGAAGATAATAATGAAAAGTGACTCAAGTGCAAGGTAGCATCTAGTGTTGGCAAATTATAGATGATCTAAACTAATGAAATGCAGTATTGCAAGGAATTTAATCTAAGCTGCTTACCCTTTTGATAAAATCACGCCCATTAGAATCTGTGTAAAAAGTTTTATTGGTTTCCATAGTAGTTGAAATCCGAGTGGAAACTTCTTTACCAACTCCATCTTCAATAGGTATAGGACCAACCTAATATTCCAAATACCATTAGTTCAAATGATTCAGCATTTTGCATATAAAATCCATATAAGAAAAATCAAACAGTCATAGACAGATCATAAATAACTATGAGAAATGACACAAATGTAAATATTTTTTTTGAAGAAGACACAAATGCAAATATAAAAGGGATAATTGGAAAAGCTTACAATAAACTCTACTTCAACATGTTCCTTTTCTTTGTACTGTCTGGTAATCTGCATTATAAATTTTTCAACTCATCATGCAATGACAATTTTTTAATGAGAAATTAATACTCTGATGTTGTTAGAGATCAAAATCAAAGCACCTGATATATCCATGGATTGATTCGTTGATGCACTTCATCTAGTATTGGTCCATGGAGAACAGTCACTGGAACCTGAAAACTCAATCACTTTTAAGTGAACTTTATAATCAGAATTTCTATGTAGGGATATTACATTTCAGAAAACATTTCGAACCTGTCTTTCATGGTTTATAAGATGTGTTCCATTTGGACGGAAGATATAAGCTCCAGCATTCTGTTACAGAAATTAAATGACATTTAAATTCAACGTAAGATGCCTGAAATGAAGAAACAAAGATATATTGATATCTATAGTAAGAATAACCCACCTGTGGATCTTTTTGATCAGTTCCATTATACCCTGAATAGTAAAGGTAACTCACTTCAACTTGTTCCTCAACCTTCCAAGTCAAAAGTAAGAGTGTTAATCAAATATTAATTTTTTATCCAACAGTGTAAGAGGAAAAACTGACAGAAATTACAAACATGCTGAGAGGAAAGGAAAATGATAAACACTTGTGATGGAAAGTAACTAAAATGGAATCATGTGATGCAGAGTGAAGCATCACACACCATGTTTCTTGCATTAACATAATTGGTATGTTTTTGTTGATCTGTAGAAAATGTAAGCTTCAAATTTCCTTGACCTATTGAAGACTTTTCATGACTTTGAAGTGTATAAACTGATGATCTGGTGGAACCTGAAAACAAGCAGAAAACATTTATCACAATGTTCATGTTATGAACAAGGGAAGTAGATAACGAATTATTTGAGGAATGATAAAGCAATTTATATGTGAACCTGTTTTTTTGGCAGTCGAGACAGTGTAAGTGCTAAAACCAAATGGTGGTACAGAAACTGAAAATGCAAGCCAATACTTGGGTGTCTTGGATGGATTTTGTCCTAAATATGCCTTGACATAGTAGTTTCTTAGGTCTACAAATACCTCAGCCAGAGGTAGAATTTGAGATTCTATTTCTACACCTTTGGAGTCATGAACTGTAACATCACCATCAATAACCTGCAAATGTTTGCAGCTTCAAAACATATCTTACTTATATAAACACTCGTAGTTGGTGTAAAACACTTCAAATTAAGTAGATCATAAATTATTATCATGTTGTCACAAACAAGTATATATATATATATGTGTGTGTGTGTGTGTGTGTGTGTGTGTGTGTGTGTGTGTGTGTGTGTTTAATTTGAAGCTACAAACATGATAGACACAATGTGAAATATTTCTTGTTACAATAAATACTAGAATGGATTCACTCACAGGAATTCGAATCACTTCATTCCTCTTCCAACCAAGAGAGTTATAAACCACAATAACCTGAATATGGAAAGAGCTGATGAGAGTATGCGATTCAAAAGTTAAATATGAAACAAACCAAATGGTTGAAAAAGAGAACAAAACATGTCATGACAGAAATGCTTGCTTACCAAACTCTTTCCTTGAACCAGTTCAACTTCTGATGCAGGACAATAAGTTATGTTCAAAAGCGGACACTGAAAGAAAGTGAAAAAGTAAAGAGGGGGAAGAAAGCAGATTGTTAAGTAATCAATATGTGAGTTAAATGCTAAAGACCCAAACAGCCCCTTCACTTTCAATTTATTCAAGCTTTATCACTTAAAAGTTCAAGATTCAAGGCATTTTACTTGTTGAAACTTTATAACTGGGTTATGACATCCAGTAACTGATGTTGATTCAACCAAGCATGCCAGTGATGACGAAACCAGTTCCTCTGCCTGCACAAAGAATATCATAACATGACATACTAGCAATTGGATATAGGCAATTACTTGAATATAGATAAACTGAAACTGCACCTCCTTGTAGCCTATTGCCAATCGTTTAGCATAATCATTGGCCACATGCTGCTTTTCTGTGCCGGTGACTGCATCATGGTGTTGAGCAATTGCTAAAGCATCAGCTAACGAGTCTGTATTTGGCCCTGACTTCTTTCGCCCTCTAAAATATTCTAACTGTCTTGCAGCCTGATAATTTATCGGTATAAAATAAATATCCAAAAACCTGAAGACTTCAATTACCTTATATAAACTTAAACTATAAATATAAATGACATACCAAATAATAGCCACTCATTAATCTGACATAGCGTTTCAAAGCTGGTCTACTGGTAAAGTATCCTGTCCAGAAACCATTTGCACGATCTGAATAACTGGGTTTTTCATGCAAATAAGAAGGAAAAAGTCATACAGGGAAAAGGAAAATCAAGAAATACGCAAACAGATTATGCAATAATTACATATTAAACTCACGGGAAGAAATCGTCAGTCTTGATTGGCCATGACTCATTTGCAGCATATTTTGCATCTGTATATATGGAGGGTGTAGAGTACAGAGCATTGACACGTCCATCCTAAAGTTGTGCATCCAAAATCACAAGTCAAAGCACAGTAAACATATTCTTCTTATCTAAGGATTACTGTTTGTCTTTACTTTATATGAACTTAGAACCCTAGTCAAAGGGGGTGATACCTTGTTCACGTAATGAATGAGCTTGTCCAACTGTCGGTACCATGTATGTGCGTATTGATACTTAAAATCAGTTCCCATTGTCCACATAATGTGATTTGTCCGAGTTATGTTTGCCTGAAAATAAAACAGTACGAGACAACAACGTAGATGAGATCATGCATAGTTGTTAAAGTTTCTACCACTTCAAACTCAAATAGTAGAAGTGAAGTTTTTGTTCAAGTTCCAAGCTAGAATCATAGTGTGGTTAAGGTAGATTGTGACTCACAAAATTTTAAAAAAATAAATAAAAAATTCTCAAAAGCACGCATTAAAGAAGATCTAAGGGATGAATGTGATTACATGCTAAAATCATAATCCAACATTGTAGTAGACAGATATTGGAATACATTCAGAGTTAATCCTATGCAGTGTGCAGTGTATATCACTAGATATTCGTGAGTACATCCACACTGCAAGTAGGTGAAGGTTCATTTAACATCTAGCACACCAGACATGAACGATTTATTATTTATTGATGTCCCTCTTACTCTCTCATTCATTTCAATTATCTCAAAACACCTTGTATCCAAAAATCAAATATATTGTTCAGCAGTTCGAAGATATGATCAACTTACTTGTGACAATGCAGCAGCAACAAAGTCATTCACTCTATCTTGCACATTGTAATCAAACAAATTCATGTTATCCTTCAAGCAGGAAGTAGTCAAAAGTTAGTGGCTGAATACCAAAAAAAAAAAAAGTGATAGAAAATTAACGAGTTTTTGTAATTTACTTGAACTATTTGTGAATCATCATTCACTTCAAAGTAAAATCCAGAAGGAGGTTCATAGTTCTCAGGGAATGCACCAGCAAAGATCTGGAAGAACACATCGGCAACAAGCACACACAAGAAAATTAGAAAGAACAATATAGTTTAAGAGACACCAATCATGGTGAAAAAATAAGGCAATGATACAAATCTTATACGAGAGAAAAAATATTAATTCTTGATAGTCACCTGAGCAGATGAACCGAGGCTCTTGCTACCTTGCCAGATAACCTCAAGACTCTTCTCCTTTTTGCGTTTATTCCTATCTTGGTAATCGATCCTACCAAAGAAAAGTGAATCAAAGCCAACCTGCATAGTACTTCTGACAGTTATTTCTTTTTTCAAATATGTTAAGCACAAGATTCTATGGTTGAAGATTTATGGCATACTTCAGCTCCCAATAAATAAGCCTGCACAGCAGAATGTCCAAACGGGTCAATTTGCCAACCAATTCTTGGAGTCAAATCGAACTCCTCTTTCAGAAATCGGTGTCCAAGTGTAGTCTGATCAATCATGTCTATGTAATGAACTACTGCCTCATCATGCATACACATGCCACCGTTTCTGTGACATGGAAAAATAATGAAAAAAAATTACATTAATACCCAAATATTAGACAGGATAAGAATATAACCCTCACAAACATGAAGGATGACTTTGTTCTAATCAAAATGAAATCTTTTTCGGAAATGTGATTTACATGAACTCTAGTTGACCCGAACTAACAAGCTGCTTAACTATATTCTTAACAGCTTCACTCTGATCATCCCACCATCGCTGAAAAAAGGCCTGCAGTGGGTTTACATGTAAAATGGACATATGGTTACCAGTAGCACAAAAGAACGCAAAACAGTAAGTACTTGAGAAACATACACTTGGATTGAATTTGAATGTTTATTGTATTATTTATGAAGAATTGTACAAATATACATAGAAAAGAAAGAGTATACAGATCCCTGAATTTTGGGACAAATCAATCGGTCTAAGCTATCTATGATTACTTTACATTACAATCAACACTTCTCCTCAGGGAAAGAGGCATGGAAAGCAAATTGAATCTTGGAACATCACTACATTATTAATCCCAAAAAAATCAACTTTTTCAGTTACATATTTTACCTCTATGCACACAAGTAGTAACACTTCAATCCAATAAATATGGTCAATAGAGCAAAACATACAGTAGTTATCAAAAAACAAGTTAACTTACTATCTCCACATAGATAAATTTCCTGTTCTTATCAGCCAATAGAGCATGAACCATAGAATCCAACACATTCTGCACACAAGCACCCTACACATTGCAAACGTAACAACTCCATTAATTTTCAATCAACACATACATTTTTCACATAAAGTTTAGTCAAAAAAAGGAAGAACAAAAAAAAAAAGACCTGAATAGAATTGTTGGAACCAACATAGTACTGATCAACAGTCTTCAACCACCCAACATCATCATGAGTATGAGCAACCAGATGAACATTGAGCTTCCCAGAGACTACACCCTGTGAGGTGTTATACTCTATAAACTTGGATTCTCCTCCATAGAAGAGAAATCCCAAAAGGGTCACCACAAAGATCAATTTTTTCTCCATTGGGTGATGAAAAATGACGAGTGGAGTGAACTCTTCACACCCCAGAAACAGAAAAACGTTACTATTGCTAAAAATAGAATCTTTTGTGAATCTATGTGGCAGAATGAAAGATGGGTACTTCCACTTGGTTATCATGCACAGTGATGATGCAACAAGTTCACCATAATCACTTCCATGTGTATTCAAAGGTACAGAGATACAGGTGCTTTTATCAGACACTTTGTGATGGTGAATTTTGTTCTTTTTTATAAATTAGGTATCTTTTGAGACTAATTTTCAACTACATTTTTGTTTTTTTATATCATTTGACACCTGATTAATCAAGCTAAAAAAATGTTTAATTCAGTTTACTTCTATAACATATAGTTAATCAAATTAGCAAATGTGTTTAATAGATAATTAATCACTTATTAATTGAATTAATCACTTTTTTTTTTGTCCTAGTGACTAGAATAATAAGTGGGGTGTTCGGGGTTCGAAAACCCCGGCCCCTACATATAATAATGTATTATCCTACCAACTGAGTTATGCTCACGGGACGAATTAATCACATTTTTACGCATGACTAATCAGTTGAGTTATACTCACACGACAAATTAATCACATTTTTACGCATGACTATCGGGATGTTGCGGGTGTATACAAAAATTTGGTGTACATGATATTTTTGTTCTTGTACATTTTCAAAACTCAAAATTATCACTAATTAGCAATTGTACAAAGAAGAATGTTATTTGAACGACGAAAACTTAATAACTTATTCGACAATCTTATAAAAAAAAAAAAATTAGATTTAATTACACTCCCCTCCTTTAAGAGTTTTTTGAATTACAGTATCCTCCCTCTTATGTTAAAATATACACTTCCATCCCTTGAAAAGTAAAATTTATACTCCTTTTCCATTTGAGATGCTTGAATTGCAACCCTCTCCCTTAATAATTAAATATGTCATACACTTTAATCTATTTTAACATAAATAAATATTTTTATGATATATAATAATTTTGAACTGTCATTTAAGAAAAATAAATTCATTTCTTTATAATTTAAATATCAATGATAATTAAATTTAAATATTTTGTTATTATTTATAATTTAGAGTATAAAATTCACTTTTAAATAACCATACATTATCGACTTTCATAATTTTTCACATAATTTAATTTTATTTTGGGTTATTTTATATTTTAAAATCGGGTTTAAAAATATATGTTAACGAAATTGTGAATAAAAAATAGTGAAAAACATGTATTCAGAATTTGATTATATTAAAATGGATCGACAATACTATTTTTCTTTGGAGTGTGTTAGATTATTATTTTTTTTGCAAGATTATTAGAAATAAAAAAATATTGAGGGAGTAAAGCGTATATTTTAACATAAGAGGAGAAGAGAATGTAATTCAAACTTCTCTCAGGGGAGGAGAGTGAAATATTTTCTAATATGTTTTGAAAAAGAAGGGAGGGAAGTGTATATTTTAACATAAGAGGGGAGTGGAGTGTAATTCAAGCATCTTTGAGGAGAGGAGAATGTAATTTACTCAAAATATTATTTATAACTATTTATTTGATTTGGGAAGAGATAAAAAAAAACTAATAAAAAACTAAATTATATCTATACAAATATATAAATACATTGATGGTCAAATAAATAGTTTGTTAATATGATATTTCTCTTGTTTAATATATCCCTTCAAAAATAATAAAGTTATTGTGTAGATTTTTTTTATATTGAAATATGTTAAATATTAATGATGTGTGCTATCTTATCTAAACAGTTTTAAATAAAGAGAAATTGTATTAGTAGTAAGTTAACATGACTTGACTTCCAATGCAACCAAAAATCGAAATCAATGAAAGTCTCCTTTTCAATAGTTGGTATAGTCACTGTGTGTCTCACATCATCACTAAAACATTTTTCATTTGCATATTTGTTAATTCAATAATTAATTGCTTTTGGTTTTGGATAACCTTCTTTTTACAAAAAAATAAACTTTTTTTTTTTAAGGAAAAAGAAACTTTTAGATAACTGGATAAGAACTAGATCCAAACGAGTGATGTTACCTTTTAAGTTTTAATAAAGTTTTAAATTTTAAGAAGAAAATAAAATGAGATGTGGAAATTCTTTTTCCTTTTGCTGAGTCACAAATGACATTGGACTTTTTTTTTTTTACAAGAAATGACATTGGACGTTGTGGAGTGCATATATTATAAGCAACCCGTATATCAAGGATTTAAATTTTTAGACTATTGGGTCCCCTACGTCTACGTGAAACTGTTCATTTTGATAGATTCCATCACCATTGCTATTTTTACTGGTACAACTATTTTTTAAGAGAATTTATGATGCAACCAAAATATATAAATAAATATACATATTGACACAAAATTTAAAACAATAAAGAAACGTAATCAAAGAGATAAAATTGTCCACAAAATAATTATACAAGAATCATTTCTTATTTTACTCTTTCCGTTTTTAAATATAAGCAAATTTTATATTTTAGGTTCATTTTAATTAATGATGTATGTGGTTTATAATATGAATCACATACATCATTTATTGAATGAATTTAAAAAGCAAAATTTACTTATATTTAAAAACGGAAAGAGTATCATGTGACAAATGTCTCTGCTTGAATTTGAGTGCCAATATATAGCAGTGTCTTCTTACTTGATCATATTCTTTATCTACAAAATTCAAATTAGAACCTTTTTTTTTCTTCAAAAAAATTATAACCTTTTTTAAGAGAGATAAGTTATTATTATTTTTTGAGAGGAAGAGATATAAATTCAGTTTTATTCAAAGAAAAAAGTGTTGATACAATTTGTATAGTATTTGGTCTCTATAAAGTTTTAGATGATAATTATATGTTTAAATGCTCAATTAGTCCCTTAATTTAATTTCAAGTATCTGTAAGTAATAAAAGGTTCGTTTAAGTCCCTTAACTTTATTTAAAGTAACGGTTTGGTCTCTTAAACTTAACGTTTTTTTAATTAAATTAACAAAAAGGATCAAACTGATACTTTAAATAAAGTTAAGGGACTTAAACAGACATTTTATTACTTATTGGACCAAACTGATACTTGAAATCAAAGTCAAAGGACCAATTGAACATTTAAGCATAAATTATATTACACTGGTATAATATTTGAGTGATTATATTGCTCAATAACTTTCTACTTCATACCAATATTACAAAACTCATATTAGACAAACCCCCCCCCCCCCCCCCCCCCCCCCCCCCCGATATTTAAGAAACTTTAAAACCCCTGAAATTGTCAAACGTTAGTCAATTATCCCCTCCATTTATTTTGGTTGTTAAACCATATGACGTGGCAAGTAAATGTACACGTGACACCTCTACATTAGCTGAATTTTATGCTACGTCATAGAGGGGTAAATGACTTTTTGTTGTTGTTGCTTTCTTCATCTTCTTCCTTCCACTTCTTCATCATCTTTAACATCACTTTCATCAATGTTCATAAAAAATGCAGAATTTGTTTTAAGAAACAACAACCTATCAACAACATCATCTCATTACTTCATCTCCAACCACCATCAACAACAATAACACCACCTAAATTAATCAACAAAAATCAGTTCACTACCTCCATAAATTCTGTCAACAAAAGCACTAGTACATACATATCTAAAGCCTAAACTATATCTTCAAAAATAAAAACATAATAAAATTGAGTAGAATTCTATTGCTGAATTGAAATTTTCCTTGAGGCTTAAATCTTAATGTTGGTAACCTCTGAGCTACAATGAATGGAAAAGTGTTTGTCATATTGAATACGGTTAATTATTGAGTAATGTAAACAACTATATATTTTTTTGCGTGCTGTCAATTATTTTGCATATGTTGTGTAAAATCTGGTTGTTGTTTCTTAAAACAAATCATCAATTATTTTGTTGGTTGGAGGTGAAGTAATGAGATGATGATGATGTTGTTGATAGGTTGTTGTTTCTTAAAACAAATTCTGCATTTTTTATAAACATAGATGAAAGTGATTTTGAAGATGATGAAGAAGTGGAAGAAAGAAGATGAAGAAAGCAACAAAAAAAAAAGTCATTTACCCCCCTATGACGTGGCATAAAATTCAACCAATGTGGAGGTGCCACGTGTACATTTACTTGCCACGTCATATGGTTTAACAGTCAAAACAAACGGAGGGGGGTAATTGACTAACGTTTGATAATTTCAGGGGATTTTTGAAGTTTCTTAAATGTCAGGGGGGTTTTGACGAATGCTACAATTTCGGGGTTTTTTTTGCCTATTTACTCAAATCTCTAGTATGTAAATCATCTTTCTAAATTTCTACATAAAGATAAAATGACATTTCATTGAATTGTATCAATATTATATTATCGTCTTATGTTTTCATCAATAAAAAAAAAATTAAGATCTGATGTACTTTTAATAAAAGACATTGATCTTGATATACTTCAATGACATAACAAATGACAAGCATTATTGTTCTCCTATACAGCTCTGCCATGCATCATTGCATGGGTGCATGGTCTACTTGGACCGGAAAACTCGTGTTGGTTTGGATTTGGTCAAACTCGTTACGGACTAATAAAAACTCAACGATTCGATGAGATCATTGGATTGACAGGGTGACCTGTACTCACGGACACCCTAACTTACAAGATTAAAACCTCTAGAAAGTTTTTCTGTGCAGAACTCTTGTAGTTATATTCACCATCACTCAAGTTAAAAAGCTTCTTATTTATTTACAAGCAAATTTGGAAAATACATGTCATTTTCAGCATCACAACAACAAAACGTACATGCTTCTCTGTTGGTTGATTTGCTAGATTGCTACATGCTTTTCTGCTGCAGGAACTGTTTGAAGGGGATTAAAGTCAACAAAGAATGTCCGAATTTCCATTGGAACAAGTTCAACAACCAGCTTTGCAGGATCAACTGGTCCTCCCCTCACCACCTTAGACTCTTCACTGGAGCCTTCTACCTTCCAAACTAATCTCTTCTTTTCCATTTCAGCTCTTTCTTGATTGGCAGACAAACTCATCTCTGTCACTTTACTTATCTGAAAAGTTTGAGTTGTTAGAAGGAATCTATACATGTAATAACAAAAAATAGCTTGGAAGATAGTTGGTTATCATTCTTACCTTCTTGTTAGGGAAAAGTTTTTTCAATTCTACATTTGCAGTTACCGAATAATCTTTGTCCTCTCCAACCTTTACATGTATACACACCATACATCAATTCTAGAGCATATATATAGCAGAGGATATTTGATTATCAAATTTCTTTGCAAGTAAAACAGGTCACACAAAAAATCATTCCAATCATGGTTAAGAATGCAAGACACAGTCCTACTCAACCTCAACGACATGTACAATGCAAGCCTTTGCCTATTATTTTGTAAGGCTTTGTTTGTGAGTTGGGTTTTGGAGGAATAAGTCTATATTTTGATATAAATTTGATATTTTAAAAAAGGGTTTTGCTAGAAGCCACCCATGAAGGTGTCTTTTAGCAACCCACACCTCAAGGTGAGATTATCCACTTTTTAGTTATAAACTTGCTAAAAGACACCTTCATAAAAGGTGTCTTCTAGCAAAACCCTATTGAAATAAAACGATGGATGGTCATATAATACTTCAACGACACTTAATTCATTTACAAAAACATTTTAATGTCCTTAATTTGAAAAAGAAAAGTAATCGCTCCCCTCCCCTCCAAAATCCAACTCGCAAACAAGGCCTAAGGGAAATTATACTCTAAGAAAGAACCAAAGATTACTATCACTATATCAACAAAATAATTACAACCTCATAAAGGTGAGCCAGTCTTAAGAGTACTTTTCCATTTCCAAATTCCTGCGAAAAAGTTCATAAAAACAACAAATACAAATCAGAGAAAAGATGAGGTAAAATGTTAGAGGCGTCTGAAAGCATGATGTTCTGTTATATTGCAGCATGGAGATAGTGACAGAATGTTGAGTAATTCTGTTAGGAGCAGTAACAGAATTATGAAAATGTCATTAAGTTGAAAATGAGGGTGTGGAAGTTTTGTGTGGAGCCTTTGCGGCTGTCTCAGGTTTTCTCTCTGAATTTCTTTTCGTAGTTGCATTGTTTTCTATATTGTACATAGGTAATAAAAAAAATCTCCTGAAGTCAATCCCTAGCATACCTGCAGAGTTAGAAGAGCAGTGTTGTTTGGTAAACTGTAGGAAGAGTCTATGCCAGAAAATGTTGGTTTTTTTGAATGCAACCAATTATCCTCATCCTGCAAAACAAGTGGTAAAAAGTTATGATGAAGCGCTTAATTACTCCCATATTTTTTAATTTATCCCAGTTCCTTTTACCTGCTCCGTGAAAGCCAACAGCAACGGTGAATATAATTCCTGGCCAAGTGTACGACGCCATTTAGCACCCTCACCTTTACGGTCAATTCTAAGGAACAGTTTTCCTTGTATCTGGAAATACCAGGTAAACAGTGCTAGTAAGAGGCGTGTTGGTGAGCGATTTCTATAACACACTTGATGTATGTTGCAACCACATCAGGATCGATGTGCAAGAAAATGTTGTTTGATCAATAAAACAAAAATGTATAATTGCACATAAGAACATCCATATCTCTGATAAGATAAAGTTAGTAAAACGAAACCTTCATCGAGCATCCTCATAAGGAGGAAATAACCACAAATCGTTATGCAAGAAGAGGTAAATTTATTTATTGTAAGATATACTTAACAGTTAAGCCTTCACATTTATCAGCAATGCAAACAGTTTCATTAAGTATCTCTCCAACACCTCTTACATCATCATGAAGCATCCTCCTAGAACAATATAAAACCAAATTATTAGAACCGGGAAATATTAATCATTATTCATTAATTACCTTCCTACATAGTGAATTGCAAAAGCAACTAGAGATTAATGTCAAAAGAGATGAATGAGAAATATAGCCAATAGTTGAGCCAACCTGTGGAGCATCAACTCTATTTGACCATCTACCAAACTGGAACCCCCAACTGAGCGGTCCACCAAGACCGAGAGTTCTATATCGCTATCTTGCAAATATACTCCTAAATTAACCTGAAAGAATGATAGGAAGCCATGCTTTTTTTTAAACACCCATTTGAAGAATAGGGAAAATGGACCAAAGTACAGAAATGGTATATTTATTTGAAACGTATCAAAAGCTTTTATTTATGTGACAAGTGAAACATTGTGAGGTCAGTGATTGGAACTAAGAAAAATATGAAAAGAATAAAATTTTCCATGAGACTTAAATTCATTCGCTCAGCAAAACCATAAACTCAAAATATATAGTTTACAAAATCCTTAGATATATACATAAGACTGCATCAAGATTAACAAACAGGAAATAGCAGTGTGGATTTTAAGTCATTATTTAAATGAAACATACTGGGTAATAGTTTCCAGCTACGGGTTGGTTCACTTCTAGATCCCAATCAGTCCTGAAATCTCGAATCTGCATAACAGTTTTATTTTTCAATAGAAATAGAAAATTCATCAAGAAAATAAGGGAACAAAGCTAGAGGTTAAGAAATCTCTCAAAATAAGACAAAATGGGACAGCAAAAAAAATGAACACACCCTTTTAATGAAGTCACGTCCATTAGAATCTGTGTAGAATGTCTTGTTGGTCGTCATTGTAGTTGAAAATTGAGTAATAACTTCTTTGCCAAGGCCATCATCCACAGGTATAGGCCCAATCTATATATGTATAAATGGATTTAAGATGCAAACCCTCAACTTTCAATTGTTTTACCAATCAGATAACAAGGAAGATAACCTACTGTGAACTCAACTTCAGCATGCTCCTTTTCCTTATATATCCTCACAATCTGTACAAGAAGAAAGCAAAATAAGACTTCAATTCTTAAGCTCCATATGAAAAGATTATCACAAGAAAACAAACTTTAAATTTACTAAAATTTGAGGGGCCAGGGGATGCCACAGAAAAGGGGAGCGATGTTACTAAAAAACTATTTCACGGTTAAGTGAGCCATAATTTACCTGAGATGCCCATGGATTGATCTGTTGATGTACTTCATCCAATATCGGACCACGCAGGACAGTAAAAGATGCCTGAACATAAATTAATGCACAAAACAAACATATAATTAGTCATCAACTAAATTTATCATTAGCTGCTGAAGTTTTGAAAGGAAAAGCTTGTAACCTGCTGATCAGATTTAATGGGAAACGAGCCATTTGGACGGAAGACGTATGCCCCAGAAGCCTTAATAAAAAAACACAGGTTGCAATCAAAAAATATATTTAAATTATATGGGTTTGCCCCACTTGTAAATATACCACACTCTTAATGTTAGAATATATGGAGTTAGGTACTTAGAGAATATTTTGTATAAATTGGAGAAAAAATAATAGCGGCATTCTCTAGATTTGATATTTTTCAGTAAAAGGAGAGATCCTTTGTGAAGGGGAAAACCTTGAGGGAATTCTATTCTCGTCTTTTTTTCATTTTTCAGCAATAGACTACTATTCTTTTGATTCCTTCTAACTTTCTTCCAATTCAATTTATTGTTGCTCTTCACATTTATAAAAGAAAATACCAAAAAGATTATATAACAAGAAAGCTACATCATCTAATTGAGACTGTCAAACATATAGCATAGTGTACAATGCACATGGCTAAAGACAAAAATATCAAAATAAAAAAATCTTCCTACAAATAACATAATTGGATTATGGCAAAAGATACATCGGCATAAAATTTTCGATGTGCATACCTGAGAATCTTTATCATCCCCAACGTATCCAGAATAAAAGCTGTATGATTGTTCAACTGATGTTGTAACCTTCATCCATAAACAAAACAAAATAATAAACTTCAGCATTACTAGCTTTATGCCTTAATGTAAATTGGAATTTGAAATTGTACCGTCACATATTCAGATAAACTTTGATCATGGAACATATTTTTAGAAAAACTAACATATTGATAATGAAAATTGAAAACTTACTAGATTTCTATTGTTAACATACTGAGTCAATTTTCCTTCATCTGCAGAATAAAGCAGCTTTAAATTCCCTTGTCCAACTTCTATGCTATTATTAGTACTTTCTTCTGATCTGAACTCCGTTGAGATAGTTGAAATATGACCTTTATAATTTGGAGAGTCATAAAAGTTTGAGTTAATAAGTTAAATCTTCCAGTCAAACATTACACATACAGAGAGAAGAAGAGAGAACAAGCCCGGATATTGTTGATTTATTAGTCCCTTATTCACATCTTGTACAGATTTATTACTTTATTTTCCTTTATCACTACAGATCTATTGCTTTATTCAGCTCTAATATAGGAAACTAACAAAGAGTATTAGTCTACCCCTTTTACAATGAATTAACCAGAAATAATATAAATTCATTCCAAACGACCTATCAGCTGAAAATTAAAAGCGAAAGTAACATCACTAACCCGTATGTTTAGGACTTGATACTACATAGGTGCCGAAACCAATGGGAGGTACCGATACTGGAAATGCAAGCCAATACTTGAGGTCCCCAGCAGGGGCTGTTCCTACATATGCTTTGACATATTTTTTTCTTATGCTCAAAGTGATATTAGATATAGGCAGAAGCTGAGACTCAATTTCCTTCCCAGAAGAGTCCTGGACAAAAACCTCTGCAGTGGAAACCTGTGGCAAATATGTTCTGAAGTCAGTCATGTAAAAGCATAAATCAATGTCTAAAGACTTCAAAACTTAATCAAATAAATTTGTCGGAATACCATACCGTGTGTGTGTGTGTGTGTGTGAGTGTGTGTGTGTGTGTTCTGTCTCCATTAGCACGCTCATTGGAGGAAGAGTGCATACATTTATGGAATAAGAAGGAAGAACAAAGCATATAAATTACTCTGGATCCCATTGGAATATACGAGATATCTCAAAACATCATTACTTAGTTATTATTCCGTTAGATTATCTCCTAGGATTAGTATATAAATTATTCTGTTAGATTATCTCCTAGGATTAGTTTCTGCATTACTTAGTTATTATTAAAATTTGATTTAAGCCTAACTTGACCTGTCAATACTGGCTTATACGTCGAGGGATCCTTCCCACTTATAAACACATTTTCAGATCATGTCTCATCCAATCTGGGAGTCTCAATACACACCTAAAACACTCAAGTCTGAACATCGTAAGCGTGACTTGATTGGCCCGATAGTGGGTGGCCAACTTAAATTGGATAGACTTCGATACCATCACAGTAAACTTTTACTTAAGGAGGAGTGTTGGAATTTATTTATTTAAAAAAATAAAATACCATTAAAAATACCTACAGGAATTCGAATCACTTCCTCCCTCTTCCAAGCAAGAGGATTGTAAACAACAATCACCTACAAAAAGCACCAAAATTGGGAGAAACATTTTAATAAGATTCATATTTAATCATACTTTAGAGTGAAGCAACTTTTCAAGGGTTATATGATGTAAATATAATATAATAACATATTATTCCTACCATGCTTTTTCCATTAGCCAAGGTAGCTTCTGACGGAGGACAGTAGCTTATATTAAGGAGAGGGCACTGCAATGCAAACATATTTGCATAAAAGATTTAGGGTCATATCACAGTTTTCTCAAACTCAGGAATTAAGAACTCTAATAACTTGTAGCTAAGCAAGCCTTAGTTCGTAAATAAAATGAAGTGAAAGATTAATAATAGAACTCAATAGCCTGTCATAAAGTGAATCCGTCAAAAAGAAACCGAAAAGAGCACTCTGCAAAATTATTTTCAGTAGGTTCCAATAATTTTTATGTCACATTTGTTTATATTAGACAAAGAAAGAAATAGGAAATCATATCGGATGAAAAAGGTTAATGCAGTAAAAACAAGTCATTGATGGATTCTTGCATAAAAAAAAAAAAAAAAAAAGACAAGAGAAATGAATTCTATGACTAGAGTGCACCTGCTGGAAGCCTGTTACTGGGTTTATCACATGCGAACTTGATTTTTGGTTTACCAATAAAGCAAGTACAGATGCAACCAAGCTTTCTGCCTGTAAATTAAGAAATTGCGGACCACTTCAATTTACAATTATGAAATCATAAATTAAAAATAAAATTATTAATATGCACCTCGTCATAGCCTATTGAAATCCGCTTTGCATAATCAGCAGCAACATGCTGTCTTTCTGTCCCACTAACAGCATCATGGTGCTGAGCAAGCGCTAAAGCATCAGCTAATGCGTCGGTATTTGGTCCTGATTCATTCCTCCCTTTAAAAAATTCCAACTGCCTTGCTGCCTAAATATCAAGAAGAAAGGAATAAATAATGCCCAGCCAAGGAAGAATGATATATGAGAGCTCAGAAACATTTAACAAGTTACCTCGTAAAGTAAATGAGTCAAACATTATACCTGATAATAACCACTCATTGTTCTCACGTAACCCTTTAAAGCTGGCCTACTTGTAAAATAACCAGTCCAATATGCATTTGGATGATCAGCATACCTGACAAATTGTGTCTTAAAATTCAAATTTGAGCTATCTGAATTATGTGCGGCGGCTTTAAAGTGAAGGGGGAAGGAACGGGAACGGGAAGTGAGAGATGCAAGGATTCATTTCCTCTTTGTAAAAATAATTAACTCCCCTAAAAGATTAAGCCGGTAGGTGAAGGCTCGTAAATAGCTTTATTATCTCTAACATCCTTCTTTAGATGTATATGAGAAGGGAAATCTCCTCCTCTAGCCTGGGAGTTAAAGTTTTTTTTTTTTAACAAATCAAAATGCCTGGGAGTTAAAGTTAAAGCAGGAGAGACAGCCATTATATTATATTATCCCTTTACTTAATTTAAAATAATAATTTTCACTTTTCATTCCCTTCTTCCTCCTTACCCCTTACTTCAAACATAAATATAAAACTAGAGCATCCAAGAAAAACTCACGGGAAGAAATCATCAATTTTAAGAGGCCACTGCTCATTAGCTGCATATTTTGCATCAGTGTAGATAGATGGTGTTGAATACAATGCATTGACTCGACCATCCTGAGAGAATACCAGTATTGCACGAAAAGCAGGTATGAATTTCAACTCAAAAAGGTGATAAACCAGAAAGTCCCGTTAAAGATGCTAAACAAGTTCTCCAGAAAAACATTTTAGACAACAAATTGCAAACCAGCGCACCTGATTGACATAGTGAATAAACTTATCCATCTGCCTAAACCATGAATTAGCATATTGATAGCGGAAGTCTGTCCCCATTGCCCACATTATGTGATTCGTCCTGGTCACATTAGCCTAGAAACAAATAGACAATTTAGTCCACAACATCTACAAAATATCATTATTCCATCTCAAACTACATAAAACTAAAATAAGTATTCAGAATAAAAACAATATTTAATCTCGTAAAATTTCCGAAACTTTTTTTGTCTTTTTCTATAAAAAAAAAAACTCCCAATTAAAAGCCATTGACTCTTTCTTCAACATTATAGTCAAACAAGGCCTCACCTGAGCCAAGGCAGCAGATACAAAGTCATTGACTCTTTCTTCAACATTATAGTCAAACAGTAGAACGTCATCCTTCAATATAATTTTACGTGAAGTTTAGAAGAGGCGGGGATAAAGCACTAAATGTATTCTTCAAATAACTTTTTAACAAATAAAAGAACTCTACCTGAATAGGTTGGGAAACATCATTTATCTCAAACGTGAATCCATCAGGAGGATCATAATGCCTGGGAAATATCCCAGTAAATATCTGAAATGAAGTTAAATACAGGAATGATTCATGCAAGAAATAACTGAAAATAATAAGAAAAAAAAGTCTTCTCTCTTAGTAGACACAATATCATTCGGCAACTTACTTGTGAAGAAGAACCAAGGGACCTGGAACCTTGCCAAACAACCTCTAGAGTTTTCTCCTTTAATCGTTTGGCTCTATCTTGGTAATCAATTCTAGCAAAAAAGAGTGAATCGAATCCTAGCTGCAGCACAGACACAATCACATAGGACTTAGAAATTCATAATGACACGTCGCAACTTTAACATGATTGTGCTAGTGATCCAATCTAGTGCATTCAAGCCTGCTACATCAACAATTAGCAAGAAAGAAAAACAATATCGTACCTCAGCTCCAAGCAAGTAAGCCTGAACTGCAGAATGGCCAAACGGATCAATCTGCCAGCCAACTCTTGGATTCTTACCAAACTCATCTTTGATAAATTGATGCCCAAGAGTGGTCTGATCAATCAGGTCAATGTAATGCGGGGTGGCCTCGTCATGCATGCACATACCACCATTTCTTCAAAAAACCAAAAACAACAATAACATAATAATCAAATTCAAAAGTCACCAACTTGCATCTAAATCTAATCTATGTAGAACCATTAATCATGGAAATCCATTGGATTCCCTGCAACCAAAATAACACAAAGTCACTAAATGACAATCAAACAGCTTGCATTCAAAAATCTGATTTATCCAACTTAAAATCTGAACTGTCTGATCTTCATCTAAAGATTTTGACTTACTAATTTTGGTGAGTTTTAAAGTACATGCATGAATTTGAAAAGCATTGATATAGAAGCTAGTAAGTAGATTACATGAATTCGAGCTGACCCGAGTTGACAAGATCTTTGACTTTAAGTTTCTTAGCTTTACTTTGCTGCCTCCACCATCTCTGGAAAAATGCCTATAATAAAAACAACCCAATTAAACTCAAACACTTCTAGTTCTTGCCATTTACAAAAAAATGAAAACTTTAGTAGCATTTGATTAATATTATGATTACCATTTCAACATAGATAAACTTGCGATTTGGATCCTCCAAGAGTGATGATATAACAGAATCAAGCACGTTCTGCACACATGCACCCTACCCAACAACATGACAATAATGAATAACAATTTGCAGCAAAAAATAGTAAAAATCAGGAAGACAGAAACAAACTCTAATGGAGTTGTTGGATCCAACGTAGTACTGATCAACGGTCTTAAGCCAACCAACATCATCATGTGAGTGAGGAACCAAGTGCACGTTTATTTTGTCTGGGATAATCCTCTGTGTGATGTTGTATTCTATGTACTCTGAATTCACTACATGAATCACAGCCACCAAAACGGTGAATAGCACCACCGTATTGATCATCATCACTATGGTGAGTGAGTTGGTTCTGAGTTTTGGTTTTAATATTACTTACTGAATTAGGAACCTTAATTTTGGAGCTTGGAGTGTAAGCGAAGAAGAAATAAGTGAAAGAGAGTAGACAAAAATTAAAAAATGGCTCTTTGTCCTTTTAATTATGATGTAGAAAAATTGACTTTGAATTTGATGGATAATGTAGCTTTTATTAGTTTTAATTTTCTATCATTAGTTGATCTTATCTTGATGTATTTTTAATTGATAAGTTTGAGTTAGTTCCTATTAATTTTGAAATTGCATTGGTTCGGATTCTAAGATTCGATCTGAGCCGTATTTTTGGGTTTTGGATTTTAGAATTTAAAAGCAATGAGAAGTAAATAGTTTGAAAAGATTTCAATAATGCAGTGTTTATCTTGATCGGTTCCTTTGAACTATTCCCAAGAGATAAGACTAACAACTCATAGGAGAAAGTATCAAAGGACACAACCTCGCGATGTAGAAAGCTACAATGTTGCGACATATCAGACTTGGTCTAATCGATATGCATTAAAGTGGACCAAGAACCTCTTGTGATTTGAGAGGAAGATAAGGGAGTTTTAAGTAGTACATCAAAGAGTTAAGGTAAAGACCATCACATGGGAAAAATACTAAAACGGCCCTAATGGATAAGAAATGACTTTTACTATAAAAGGACAACAAGCCTTCATTGGCAAGGGTGTGTTAGCGTTGTGTTATGTTGTGCTGAATAGAATATAGATTCGAGGCAACATCCTCCAATCAACCCTAGCCACCATCTTAGAGATTCAAATCACTTTTCTTCATCTCATACCTTCATCAATTTCATCTTGAAAGCATAGTAGTTAGATCTTTGTGTTTTAGAGTCATTAGAATAAATTGTTATGTGAGTGTTGCAAAGAACTCGCTTCCATCCTCAAAGGATTGTAATTCTCTTTTATAAACTCTACTTTATTTTAATGATTTATGCAATTATGTTTTTATCTACTCTCTTCTCCGTTTCTATTTTTGTGTTTTAAGTTTATTATGATATAAAAAGTGGTTAAGGAATGATTATGTAAAAATTATATTTGCAAGTTAAGTTGGTTTCAACATTTAAGCTTCTTTTCAACAAACTATTTTAAAGCTAATATTTGAAAGTAAAACTTAACTACTTTTATATTCATTGCAAATTCCTCGAGACTAAAATGAGATAGGAATGGAATTGTTTGTTTAATACGTGTTACGTCCTTAAGTAATGGAAGGAGGCGGGAACAAGAAAGACTGTTTGAATTTTAAGATCTTTGATATGTCTAGAGATGCGCAAACATCTATCTAAGATTCTTGTCATAGGTCATGACCGAGCCTCTCCCTGGATGGAGAGCTACTGATGTCCTAACCTAGTAATATTGCATCTTAAGTAATGTGATTGAACCCCGGAAGGTGTGTCTTCACATGTTTAACATGATGGTTGGGTTGGAAAACCCCTAGACCACCAGATTTCCACGAAGTTGTGTGAAGCTACAACTCTCTACATCGTTTTAATGGCGTACGAAGCTATAGCTTTCATAACTCAAAGTTGTAGCTTTCTAAATCTTGAAAAGCTCCATCTTTACCGAGTTAATTCCTTAACTACATCTCTAAATCTTTTTTACATGTTTTATTTACTTATGCATTTTACTTTAGTATCTTAAAACCTTATCTTTGTTATTTGTCACTTTGGATTTTGAATAACTAAACTTAAGTTTGAAAATACTTAGAACTTATCCACTTTGATCCTCGTGGGATCGATACTCTATTCACTCTTTATTACTTGTTGGGACAGTGTACACTCGCACTCAGTATACATAAAAAACTATTTTCTAAGCATCAGGAGCTCTCGTGAAAGAATTGGTGTTCAATTCAAAATGGTTGTTGCTGAATTAGACAATGATGAGTATCGTTGTATCATAAAGTTGACCATGATTTGTGAAATTTCATATATTTCAATTATAACACTCTTGATTTCAAAAAAATAAAAAAACAGAGACTTAAACTAATTTTTTTTTTCATACGCGAGAATGATTTTTGAAAATTTTACTTTGACACACTTTAAAAAAATCCTAGGATAAGAATTTCAAAGAACTTTAATATCGAACATTTAAATAGAAATTTAACTTCAATAAAAGTTTACATAACGAAGAATTTTAAAATTAAAACTATAAAGAAAAATCATAGTTTTGATGATTTGTTAGTGGAAATTTCTGGCTCCGTCGGATTCATTGGTGACGGAGCCCACTAAAATCCGTCTTTTTGGACATTATGCTCGCATGTTAGTAGATATTAATTTGTCACAACCAATATTCAACAAAGTGCTTGTTGAAAGAGAAGAACATGTTTTTTTTTTAGATTGTTTACGAGAAACAACCCTTGTTCTGCAATAATTGAAGAATCATATAACACTCAATACAACAATGCAACAAAATTGCTCATAAATTGATGGATTTGAATAATGAGAATAAGAAAAATCATGCCACTATATATCACAAAAAAGGGGTTGTTAATGTGAAGAAAAATGTGTCTGAAAGTCTGAAAACTACGTTGACTATGACTCATGACCAACATTTGGATAGCATAATTGATGTTACCAAGGGAAAAGCACAGTTAGGTCCAACAATAGGCTCTGATAAGCATTATAAGGAGGTTTCAACCTTGGCATTAGACGTATCATGAAGCTTCTCTATTGGATCAAACATGGTGGACTTATAAGACTGTTTTATCTTCTTAGAAGCACCTATGGTGGATTTTAACTAGCTTATCTACGGGTACTTTAGCTGATTAGGCAACTTTGAACCTAGTTGAATTCGTTTTAGTTGCTTTACTCATTGTTATTTGGCATTGTTTGTTTTGGTTTGTATTTCATAGTTGTTCTACTCTTTGTATTAGTCGAGAGGTTCCTCATCTTTTGATTAATTTTTAGACGGCTTCTGGTGTGTTGGGTTTTAGCATAGTCCCCCAACTATGTATAGGTTTAAGGTGTTTCCGCCGTTTCCGCCTGTCTTTTATTGCTTTCTTGTGCTTTTATCAATAAAAAGAAAATATTTTCTTTTTTTTAAAGGGGATACAAAGTATTAGATATTCATGTTCATAAAAAAAATTCCTTCAAAAAAAAATTTCATAAAAAATATAAATGATTTGCTTTCAATTTTAGTCTATCATATAATCTTTTTTAATTGATTTGATTTATAATTTATTATATATTTTTTATTTCCAATTCTACTTGGTCATTGCAATATATTCATATAAATTTTAAAATATTTTCTAGACATTCTTTGTATTTTTCATGTATCCAATTACATAATGCTTCTTTTTTATGTATATTTGAGGAGTCATTTTTTTATTTATAGATATTTGAGTTTGATAACCATTTGAATTGGGATTCAATGTCAGACATGTGCGTATGAGAAGAAAAAAATCGAAACATATTAATCCTTATAATGAATTTAAGTTGTCATGAGAGATTAATCTCGTTCAGTGTGAGCGAAAGTTGTATACTTTTATAAAATAAAAAACCTAAATACAAGTAGTTTATAATTCTTTCAAAAAAATAAAAATTAAATGTGTAATTGAACATTTACAATTGAAGATCAAGTATTAATTATACTTTTGATGAATTCAATAATAAAATAAATGAATAAATGACTCTAAAATTTTGTACCAAAAAAAAAATGACTATAAAATTTATAAACATTAACCAATTGTTTAATATTTTTTGGATGTAATACTTTTAGAATTAAAGTTTTACTTTTCAAACGTAAATTTGATCGTTATTTTAAAAGAAGAATTAAAATAATTTAATGATAGTCTGTATTATTTTATTTTTTGAAAGAAGTGTATATTATTAAATAGTAAGTATTAAATGTATACTTGCTCCGGTTCATATATAAGGTAAAAAAAATCGTTCATTGAATGATTAATATATCTAGTCTACATTGTAAAATAAATACATTAATTATTCAATGACTTAAAAAAGAATCTTTTCTTATATATGAGTTCGGAGGGAGTATAAGTTAATTTTTTGAACAATATTTACAAAAAAAAATTATATATGTATTGATGCGTTAAGTCCCTCTTTTAAAGTTGAGAAGAAAATAATCACAAATCTCTCAAAAAAAAAAAGTTGAGAAGAAAATATATATTAAATAAATGAAGCAGCGCATAATATAAAATAAATTTAATATAAAAACTTTTTTTTTGAAGGAAAATTTAATATAAAAACTTAATTGGTAGGATATTATATTTTGACTAGACTTGTTAGATACTAAATAGTCCAAACAATAACTATTGGTTGACGGTGTGAAAAATATTTTCAATTATGTGTATATGAATAAAATTGTAATATTTTTTTGTGGCAAAAATGTTTCTTTAATTCAAATCTTATAGAAAAAGAAAACTTGCAAAGTAGTTATGAAAAACACATTCTTTCATCTTTATGAATTAATTTCTTTTTCAATATTATCGAATTTTAATCTATAAAATTCAATAAATCTACACTTTTCATTCATCATATTTTGAGTTCAATGGAACAAGTCTGAAATCAAACCCAGATTTTATTCATTTTGTTGTTGTTTTCCATTGTCTCTTTACCAATGGACAATTCTAAAAACCAAAACCAATTACCATAAGAAAAGAAAACCAAATCTGATTCATCTGATAGTCTTCCAGAGCATATCGTTCAAAACATTTTCACTTTGTTACCGATCAAAATGTAATTGTAACGACATCAACTGTGTCTCGTAGATACAAAAAATCATGGTGTCATAATCGTAAATTCTGGGTATGGCTTCAATCGTTGATCATTTATTCCATTGTCGCGAAGGTAACAAAGTTAAAATGTTTCAGTTACATATCGATGGGATCAAAGCTTTGATTAAGAGATGGTTACAAATATGCACTCAAAAGGATCTTGAGTTGCATTTTTACCGAGTTTCGTAGTTGAATTTAATGTTTTTAACACATTGCATAAGTTAAAAACACTAAAATTGGTTCAATGTATGATCCAATTACCGAGGTTCCGAGTGGTTTGCGGTTTCTGCAAACACTAAGTTTGTGTAACATCCACATCACTGCCTCTATTCGTATGTATAAATTATCAAGCCTTATTCAGGGTATGTCTGTAAGGATTTGTGATGGAGTATTTCGAGACGTCCAATGTTGTTTTGTAAATCTGAGGGAGCTTCAGCTGTTTATGTATGGCGGAACATTTTGCAATCCATATCATATAACCATGTTTCTAAAAATGATAATTTTGAATTAAAAGTATAATATATAATATGGGCACAAACTTTGATCTCTCAAGCAATTTATGTTTTTTTCTCCCTTCAGCCTAACTTTAAACTACATGTGCAGCTAAATGATCACCAGTTTGACCTTGGAACACATTGGCAAATGCACCAGAAACCTCACATTGACAATTGCAATCACAAATTTACTCAACTCAAAGTTGTAGTGCTGACAGGTTTTAAGTATCTGCCTTCTGAGCTTGAATTAGTAAAGATAGTTTTGCTAAAAGCGGTAATTTTGGAGAGGCTGGTGCTAATTCCACCAAAGATTATTGGTCTTTGCAAGTTCATAAGAGAAGATGCGTCAAAATATGAAAATCTTTTTTGGTTTTTGGATGACATCGAAAAATGCCATGGTAATATTACATGAAAATCATGTTCAGAAGTGTTCTGTTAATCCAACCCATCCAAAATGTTGGATCTATACAAATGAAAATTGAGTTTAAGGAAGTGTTTGTTTAGTAGTGGTATGTGTTTCTTCGATGGTGTTGCAATGTTATAACGACAATGTGCTAGCTTTGCATTATGTGTCATTGTTTTTTTTTTTTTTTATGGTGTCTTTAGTATACCAAATATTAGACTACAATTTTTACTCGAAATTGATATAAATATAAAATGCTTGAACTTATTGGTTAGTAAGTAGTAATTGATTATTTAAATTATAATATTAGATGCAAATAAAAAAAATCATGGTATTATGTCAAGTAGACGAAGTGTCAATGTTATTGTTACAATTTAGGTCAACGGTAAGCAGATTGAAGGGGTCAAAAGTGTCAGAGAAACCGTGTTTGACCATTTTGCTTCTTATTTTAAGGATTATATTAAGGAATATGTTATTGTTTGAATTTTAAAACTCTAAACCCCCAAGGTGAGTAAGGGGAGCTGGTCAAACCTTTTACCATGGAGGATGTGAAATAAGCAGTTTCAGACTACGAGAGTTTTAAAAATCTAGGTCCCATAACCATAGTCAGTTTCAGACTGCGAAGGTATCAATTTTGGGTTTATTAAAGAGTTTTGGAGCAACATCAGAGATGATTTCACGCTATTTATTTCTGGTTTTCACTGTAACAGGAAGCTATCAAAATGCATAAATTTGACTTTTATAACCCTTTTTTTTTTTTTTTTAAAGTGGATAGTCCTCATAGACATATTTCTCTCATGGGATGTATGTACAAAGTGTTTGCAAATGTTCTTGCAAATAGGTTAAAGCAAGTCATTGGAAGTGTGATATTAAATTCTCAATATGCTTTTATGAAAGGGAGACATATAATTGATGGTATTCTTATTGGTAATGGGGTGGTGGATGAAGCTTGAAAATTTATGAAAAAAATGTTGCTCTTTAAAGTGAATTTTGATAAAGCATGTGACTCAGTTGATTGGAAGTATTTAGACGCGGTCATGGGTAAGATGTGTTTTCCTACTTTGTGGCCTAAATGGATTTCAGAATGTGTTGGTACAACAACTTCAATTTTGGATAATGGGTGCCCTACTGGTGAGTTCCCTTTGGAAAGGGATTGCGTCAAGGTGATCCCTTATCTCCTTCCTTTTTTTGCTCATGGTAGAGGGGTTGAATATAATGATCAATTCTTTGGTTGATTTCAGGTTATTTAGAGGTTATCATGTGGGTGAGAGTGATTCGATGCAAATTTTTCATCTTGCGCACTTTAATTGCTGAGAAGAGCTAGACCAATGTTAGATCCTTGAGAGCAATGATTATTTTGTTTGAAACTGTTTCAGGGTTACAATTTAATTTCAATAAAAGTATGTTAATTGGAGTGAATGTAGCAGAATTGTGGATGGCGGTGGCATGTATTGTAAAATTGGTCGTGTTCCTTTTGTTTGCTTTGGGTTACCGATTGGTGGGGATGCAAGGGCTTGAGTTTTTGGTGTCCATTGATTGATCAAATTAATTCTAGATTGTCGGGTTGGAAGAATACAAATCTATCTTTGGCTAGTCGCCCGATTCTTCTGAAATACTCAATCTGTTTCAAAATATAAACCACATACATCATTAAATGAATGAACCTAAAAAGTGAATTTTGCTTATATTTTGAAACGAAGGGAGTATGTCCTAACATCTCTTCTAGTTTATCGCCTTTATTAAAGCTATTTTAAAATTATTTATTTAGGGGGGGGGGGGGGGGGGTTAGGAAAACTTATTGGGTTAATTGAGACTCTATTTGTTTACAGAAAGATAATGGAGGTTTGTCGGATGAGGGAGTCCAATTTGCATTTGCTGGGTAAGTGTTCTTGGAGGATGCATGTAGATATACATGGATTGTGGTATAGAAAGATGGTAGCTAGATATGGTGAGGAATAAGAGAGTTGGTTTGAAGATACCCTACAAAGGGTAATTAGTGATGGGGTTGGTGCTTATTTCGGATTGATAATTGGGTGGCGGGGTGCTCCTCTTTGTGATGTGCTTAGGCGGTTATTTGACTTATCTGAAAATTGGTTATTAATTGTGAATGATATGTGGCAATTAGGATGGGGTGTGGTGGGGGAAGCGTGGAGGTTGTTTGTGTGAGAGGAGGACCTTGTATGTTGTTTTGTGCTCCATAATATTGGTTTGCTGGAAAACGTATCAGATAGGTGGAAGTGGCTTTTATATCCGGTTAAAGGATATTCAGCCAATGATGTTTATCATTTCTTCACAACAAATGAAGAGCCTAGTGATCGTTTTTCTGGTAGATGATATGTGGCATAAACATGTTCCTTAAAAGTCCTGCCTTTTGCATGGCGTCTGTTTCGTGACCGTCTACCAACAAAGGACAATTTACTAATATGTGGCATTATTCAAAGATAATCTGCTTTCTGTATAGGTGGGTGTGGTATGAAGGAAACAATTGATCATTTGTTTTTGCGTTGCAATGTTTGGGCAATATGTGGCATCTTTTTTTGGAATCGGCTTGGATTTTCTTTAGTTGAGCCGGCAAATTTAGCAGACCATTTTTAGCAATTTAGTTAGATGTGTGGTTTTCAAAGATTCATTCGGCCTTTTATGCGTTTAATTTGGTTCTCTCATATTTGAATATGAAAGAAAATGAATAAGAATATTCGACAACAAATAACTTTAGTTGCCCCAATTGCTCGATAAAGTTAAACTACAATTTATTTATTTTATGGTATGAAGGAAACAATTTACTTTGTTGTGCGTGGGTTACACTATGCAACTTTTCTTATACTCTTATCTCTTTTCCTTCAACTTGATTTTGTCCTTGTAATTAACTTTATGTGTTCTATTTCGACACATCCTGTACATGATAAAACATTTGGTTGATTTTTAATATATATTATTTTGACTTACTCAAAAAATACTAATATCGACCACTTAAAAACTTATTCATTTGCCATCGCCATTAATATTTGATGGATTATGACCAATTGGATAAATGTTAACACTATATTTAACATTGATATTTTAAAAATAATTATGAATTTTCAAAATTTTATCGTATCATTCATAAACTATGCTTCCACCAATATAAACACATAAAATTTACGGATGTGGTGCCTAGGGTTATGAGATTTGATCCCTATATATAGTCGGCTAAATCTTCCGAAAGACTCTTGAATTGGACTTGTCCAATAAGTTTCAGAAACTATATAAATCAAATAAATCTCATTCTTTTTAATTCTTGAACGTGCAAATCAAAAATCAAGAATTGAATCAACCATGGAAGATAGTTTCAGAGTTCGAGCAGAGAGAGCCTTCGGTTCTCTTCCAATCCCTTCTTCCGCTTCTCTTTGGTCTCTTTCCGAAGAAGAAATCAAACCCGAACCTAAACCCAAACCCAAACCCGATTCCGAACCTAAACCCTACCCTACTTCTTCTTCTTCTTCTTCTTCCGGTTTCAAAGTTGAGCTTAAGAACGAACTTGACGACGAAGAAGAAGATGAAAACGCTGCTGGTCCATCTAAACCCTCCGATTACAATGATGAACAGTGGGAAATTAGGTCTTCTATTGGCCTCGATTGCACCCTCGATTTTGAGGTACCCTTTTTTTTTTTTACCCCTTTCCATCATTATCATTACTTTTGCTTCTTTTTTGAATTATTATTTGAAAAATGCTATCTTTTAACATTGCTGTTGTTGTTATGTTCTTTAATTTGAATTTGGCCAATTTTGTTTATTTGATTAGAGGAACAATACTGTGAAAAATAGATTGAAGTGGTGGTCTTGAAGTAATAATAAAGATTATGCTTTTGAAATTCTAATAGAACCAGTTTCACTCAACTTATGCCCTGTTTGGTTAAACAAATTAATTTGCAGCATATAACACAAGCACTTATCATGATAAGTAATGTATGTATAAGCTATTCATAGAACCAATCAACCAAACAAAATTAATTTAATCTGTTTTTGTACTAGTTGAGTTGTTTTCATAAGCTATCTTGGGGAATTTATGGAAATAAGTTGTAAAATAGCTTATAAAGATTCCTTAAGCTGTTTTCATAAGTTATTCAAAACAGTTTCACAAATGCTTATGCCAATAGATAAGCTCAAATAAGCCAATCCAAGACAGGCCCTTATTAGAGCAATCAAAATTTGCTATGAGGTTTTCTCTTCTAAATTCAACATTTTCCTTTAGAGGGTGATATTGTTAGTCTTGATGACAAAATTAATTGATGATGATCCAACAAATCTGCAATTAGTACACGGGATATAAAGTTATGTTTTCTGGTTTAAGAATACTTTCTTTATTATTCTTTGATAAAGTAGAATGATAAATTTGAAAGAGCTAAATTCAGGTAGTACTTACCCTTCTCGTTTTTGGTTGCTTTGAATTTGTGTTTCTTGTTTTATATTGTTACTGTTTGTTGCAACTTGCAATTCTTTTCATTCTTAAGTTTTGATTGAGACTAAAAAAGAAAGAACTTGACTGAATCACTTTATGCAGGATGAGGAGGATCATTATGACAAACAGGCTCTTGGCAAAGAGGGCAGGGGGGATCGTTTGTATATGAGCGAGATAAATGAAGATGGAATCGGTATAAGTTCTCGTGCGTTCGGAGATTTTTCGAGAGACCCACGGGCTAATCATACGGCTGCTAGGATTAAGCTGAAGCAGGATGCTGAAGCAGCCAATCAAATTGATACTTTGCATGTCTCTGAGAAACCTACACCAGACATCGCTGGTGGTGGTGGTGATGCTGTTAACCCCAAGTCAATTTTGAAGAGTAAAGATAATCCTTCAGAGTCTAGGCCCAATAAACGTGTTCGGTTTGATTCTGAATGTGATGATAGAGATGGAAATGATGATGAGGATGAGAAGGAAGGAACCAGGGATGTTCGCATGAAGACCTCCTCAATGGAAGAGGATGCAGCTTTAAATCAGCCATCAAAGTCACAGGAATTTGCTTCTGCAGTTCCTGATTATATCCGCAATCCTTCAAAATACACACATTATACTTTTGATTCTTCAACTGACATGGATGACAAAGCAAATAAGGAGGCATACATGAGTTTCCTTGCACAGATAAAAGGTTCAAATGCGTCACAGGCAGATGAGGCTTTGGATGACCTTCCATCTGTTACCTTTATACCGAAGAAGAAATCTGGTGATGTTACTATGGGAGAGAATAAGCTTGAAGTTGGCAAGGAGGGCATGAATAAAAAAGCCTTCCCTGTTAGCATAGCTGCTGATGATGACACTGAAAACAGTGATGTATGTGCAATGGAGGAGGATGAACACGAAGTTATCGAGGATACTAAAAAGAGCTCTCAGAAGTCGAACCGCAAGTACAGGAAGAAAACCGATGACGACTTGGAGGAGCCTACTGTGTAACTGTGGAATTAGCTTCTAGATTTGTATTATGTTTGGAATTGTCGTAGGCTCATAGCTCACCTGCCACCGTTAGACTCCCGTGTCTCCAAAGTGTAGTTTCCAACTTACTACGTGGTGCCACCGTGGTTTCCTTCATTTCCAAGCTTTAGCTTACATGATTTGTTATAATCAGACTTGTTGCTAGTTATTTCTTTCCTTTCAAATTTGGGGTCTTCTTAGGCCAATACATCCTTTTTCATACATTTGTGGAAAGACATCATGTGCCTTGATTTGTCTGGGAAAGTTATGTAGTTTCTGTAACTGCTGTAGCCTGTAGGTGCAAACTTCAAATCGACTAATCAAACATAATAATTTGAGTGGAGATTTAAGAAACTTTTTGTCAAGAGCATGTTTGCTGTGCGTAAATTTTTACTGTGTCAAAATTTGGCGATTGCATACTATACTTCCTATAGTGGGCAACCCTTTTCGGTACCGCTCTATGAATCTTCAACATGTAAAATGCAATACCAGAGAAAATGAAAAATTAATCTAAGATTGATTTAAGTTGTGCTAAACATACTTCATTTAATAACTGTGTTAATATTTTGAAAACAAAAGTTACTGGTATATGCACTTAAAAGTGCTGGCATCAACGGCTGGCACTGGGGACCAAAACCATTGATTACTTTGGAGTGAGATTCCAAGTCTGCTCTGGTTCTCATCACTGATGATACTCATAAGTTTCATCCTTATGCCATTGCTTTTGATCAAGTTCAAATGTGTATGAGTATCTCTTGGTCAACCAACCTCATTCATTCATCCTTTGGGTGGTGATTGATTGGCAAAGTTTGGTGCTAGCATGAATTGTGGATGTATAAAGATATGGTACACTGCTGACTGCTCCACCTCAAATAGCTCAAGCCTCGTTTTGGCAAATGCCTCTGGCATCATTATGTGGTGTTAGTTAGTTGCTTTTTTTCTTTTGCATTTTTGCCTCGATCAATAAAAATAATATTGGTGTCACGTACACCACACTAGGAGTCTCTTTCTCATTTTGTTTGTTGCACAAAAAGTCTCTCTTCCTCATCTTCTTCCAACTTTTCTTCTCATGTCTGGGTTCCTTTCCTCTTCTTTACAAGAGAGACTCTTATTCACAAAGAAGAAAGTTATTTTTTTCTTCAAGGACAACTCTTACGTAAACATCTAACATTAGAAAGAATCAAAAGCCATAAAACTACAATGCAATATCTTAGGGTTGACGTTTGAGGGGAGAGCGATGGCAATATTAGTGAATTGTTTCAATTTTCTTTTTCTTATGTGAATTTTTTCAATTTACTTTGTAGATATTAACGGCAAGTACACATTGGAAATCCACCTTATTAGAAGCATACAGAGAAGGTGTATGTAACTGATAAATGAATGGGTGCATGGAGAATGCTTAATTAAAAAACAGCTTGAGAACACGCACGCATGAATGACTATAGCAAATACCATTAAAAGCCTTTCCAAGTTCCAATTACTATTTGATAAAAAAATCAATACATAATGAATTTCATATCACCCTAAATTACTACTATCATTTTCCCTGACACTTCTCCTCAGAGAAAATGAAGAAACGAAAGCTTGAACATAACAGCAATAATAGTGAAAATCAAGACAGACTCAGTGATTTATCTGATTGTGTTTTACTTCACATACTCTCCTCTTTGAACACCAAACACGCCGTTCAAACTTGCATTTTGTCCACAAGATGGAAGAATCTCTGGAAGCGTCTTCCATCCCTTGCGTTAAGGTCTTCAGACTTTAGAAATGTCAAGAGATTCGCGAAATTCGTGTCTCGAGTTTTGTCTCTTCGAAATGACTCAACCTCATTGCATACTGTGGATTTTTGCCGCACTGCAATCGTAGAGCCTTACCTACTCAAAAAAATTGTAAAATATGCTGTTTCGCACAACGTCCAGCAATTAGATGTATCTGTTGCTGGTAATATGGAATACTTTCCACCTAGTTTCTTTTCTTGTCGGACTTTAACGTCTCTTAGTCTCGACCTTTCCGATGGCCGTAGAATGTCTTATGGTGGAAAATTATTTCCTAATTCTCTGAATCTTCCAGCATTACTCAACTTGTCTTTATATTCCTTCGTCTTTTGCGTCGGCAATGATGGCCGTGTTGAACCTTTTTCAGCCTTAAAAAGTTTGAAATGTTTGATCATTAACAAATGTGAAGTTCTGGATGCACGGCTCCTTTGCATATCAATTACTACACTTGTCAAGTTAACTATACTTATGCATTATTATGATCCTGAGAAATCTTTTGGAATCGAGCTATCAGCTCCAAGTCTTTGTAGCTTTGATTTTAGGGGTATTCCTGTTCAGAAACTCTACGGGAGCAAGAGCAATCTCTCTTCTATCAAACATGTGAAAATTGACGTAGAAATGGCGTCAGAGATATGGGGATACTCATTTGGTTCTACTCGACTGGCTGCTTGAGCTTGTTAATATTGAATCACTAATAGTTTCTTCAACTTCTCTTGAGGTACTTTACAAAATGGTTTGGTTCAATAAAATTTTAGCGGTTTCATTTTTCAGTTTTCATTCTATAGTGCAAAAACTTTTTTCTTGATACATTTTTTTGTATTAATAAATTTTGTCAAAAATATGATTTGCATAAATTGATCCTAATTCTTCCTGATTGATTAGGTTCTTTCCTTGGTTCCTGATTTATTGAAGGTGAAGTTGCCTTCCTTGTGTAACTTGAAGTCACTGAAAATAAGAAATTACCTAACCATACCTGATGGAATGGTCGACTTTTTGCTTCAAAAACTAGTTACACGCGTTATCTTGTTCTCCTTTTGTCGCTGCCATCTTGTTCTTATTGTTGATATTCTAACTACGTTGTAAATATATTATAACTTACTCTCTAAGCTAATAAACCTAGAATATTATGTAGAATTTTCTTTTGTAAATAAGTGTATAATCTTCTATATAATTGACATTCTGTAGTGGTATTCAGTCACAACTCACAAGGTTTTTGGTTTCCAGCATATGTCTATTTTCTCTCTTATTCAACATGGTATACATAAGCTACTGAGGGACAACCCCACATCTACATCGTGCTTATCTGGAGGACCCATTGTTCTCCAATGAGAAAAAATTTCGGCAAACCGTTATCCAATTCTGGCTTGCCCCATCCTTTGCTTCCATTTTCCGTCCGCACCACTGTTGTCATCATAATCACGATCTCCCGCTATTTTTCGGCTATTCCCTACCACTATCGTCTTCGTCTCCTTGAGATTGGTCAGAACAAAAAGCCACTCCTTCGTCTCCAGCACTCTTAGAACATTGCACTAGCCGTTTGAGTGCACATTTGTTGATCCATAGTATGAGTGCACAAAAATAAAGGGTAGCTATTTTCGTTAGCTACGTGACAAAATATGAGGAAATAGGTAATGACATGAGTTTTGACATGGCAGCACGATGTTATCTGTTACGCATTGACAGATGCATAATTGCTGACAAGAGTACCATGTAGATTTATGTGTCATAAAGTTATTCTACGAGTTTAGATAATCACGGTGCTTATGCTTGGGGTATTGTTATTATCATAATGTATTTGTATGACCATTTTGTTTGAGGTCAATTTGCATTACACAAACAAGTTGTTAAAAATGTTTTAACTCGTAATGTTGCCGAGTTAAATTGTTTGTAAAATTGAATTTGAGTAAAATCGGATCTTGATTTTAGCTTAGTTAACATATAATAAACTCTTTAAAATCGACTAAATTGAAAGAAATTATTTTATCCAATTTTGAAGAAATTAACTTTCTTTTTTTTGGATAGTTTTTAAATTTTTAAGAATTTTTGAAACTTATAAAACTGTTTTTTTTTTTTTTTTTTTTTTTTTTTTTTTTTTTTTGTGTTTTAATGAATTGGATAAGTAATTCATGTAGATGATACGACCTCCGTATTTTAGTATTTTATTATATATCACTATTGAAGTAAAATAAGAATATATGTTACTTTACAGTATTAATAAAACATTAATGTTTTTTTCTTTCTATAATACATTTTACTATTTATTACTCTATATTCTTCAAATTCTTTTTTTCATGTCATTAATGAATGATAATTTTATAAAATCATTCATAATTTCTCTTTTTCGTACGATATTAACTACATTTTTTAACAATACGTGTGAAAGTCATAAAATAAACTAGAGTGTTAACTCTAATTTGGCTAGCACCTCTGATATGCAGGCCCAAATTTAGCCAACAATTCTAATATTCCTCCTGCCCTAGCAGAGACTATATATCCAGATTGAATTTGTGATGCCAACAGTGTTTGAGGGTAAGGATGGAGGAGAACAAAATAACAAAGCAAAAAATGATATGCCATTGGAACACCATAAGAGACATATTGCTTATGAGGATCATAACTTCAAGGGGTGACTCCAATCTCCCATGTTATTTTGAGTACTCGGGTTGATATGGCTAGTCAGAACAAGGACATACTCTTAGAAGGACACCCTTCAGTTGTTGTTGCGATTGAAGAGAGGGAAGAGTTATGTATGATATTGTTTTTCCTACACTTGACAAGCATTCTATATATGATTGAGACTGTAGATATGCAACCTCAGTTTGACAACATTGTGTTGGCTTCCACAACTGTTATATTCCCTCAAAGTAAACCTACTACTCTGAACCAAGATCATTTAGTACCGGTTTCTGATCAAGAAGATTTCCTGAATCAGGATGCTTAATTATCTTGTTCTTAAGACATTCCCCACTCATAAGCTGGAGTGAGTTTGCCAGATATAAACACTGCCCTAGGTGATGAAACTGTAGCTTTTTCAAACTTGGAAAGTTCTAATGGTTTAGATGTGCAGTTAGTGTCCATACACTTAGTTGAAGAGGTAGCTAATATGCAGTAGTACCTGATATGTCCCTTCACGCAGTGAAGCTACAATGAAGAGTGTTAGAGTCTCTTTAGGGTGACTTGTCCTCTGAAGAGCAGGAGGAAGCTTTTGAGCAGAATTAGTACTTGGTTGATAATGAAGAAGATAAAAAAAACTTCCGCTATTTATGTCTCCACAAGACATAGAAAGAAAGTCAAACTACAAAGGTCCAGAGGATATAACATTGATTATATCCAAATCTAAAGGGTGTCCACAAAGACATACCAAATGAACCTTGTGGATTTAAAAACTCTTTTCTACTATAGAGACTTAATAGGTTTTCTTAGTTTACAACGGGATTCAGTCCCCTCATTCTTTTATATTCTTTTTCCCTTTTTGATTAATAAAAGTTTGGTTTTTTTTTTTTTGGTACACTATAAAAAAGTTTGGCTTTATCAACAAAAAAAAAATATTATGGTAGTTGGTTATATTTTTGCTTTATAATTAAGTTGATTTTTTTATGCAGGTTGTATTATAACTGGAAAAACCGACAACGGTTAACTGCCGCTGGATTTTTTAGTCATTTATTTATGTTTCTAAGACACGTCGAATGTCAGAACAGCAATTTTCTTGTGATTGAACAAAAGGAAGAGTTGTGATATTGTTATTCCTAATATGTGATATTGTTATTCCTAATCTTACAAGCCTTATATGATTGAAACTCAACCGATGATATATGAGCAGTTCATGAAATTTGAACTAGATAGCGCAAAGGATTGTCAACAAAATGCTTTTTAATATTTGTTATCAAATAGTTTTTCAAATAACACACCTCTTTCAATATTTTACTGCTGCTAAAACTATTATCCATTCACCATTACTCAATTTTTATGCAGAAAATATGACAAAATCCAGCAGCGTAATAGTTGCACTGTAGCAGGTACACAAACTAAAGGGAAAAGGTTGTTTTGGAATGAATAATTTAGTTGTGAGAAGTAGAAGGAAAGGGAGAGTAAACAATGGAATAGACTAGAGGAGTAGAAACCCCAGCATAAATTAATTTAGTTGTGAGAAGTAGAAGGAAAGGGAGAGTAAACAGCAGTTACGTTGGGTGGTAAATCTCATGTGGCACAATAGATGCAAGTGTCTTCATAAACTATGTTCATTAGCTATCAACCTCTCACTAAAACTCATTCGCTTATCTGGTATATCAATGAAATGAGAGCGGATTTACAACAATCTATATGTAAACGTTAATCATCATATCCCTCCTTTATATAATTGATAATTCATATACCTCCTTTATATAATTGATAATTCATATACTCTTGCTGATAAAATGAAATTTGCTTCGCTTCAATACTGTTATTTTCTCAGCATCCAAGTTATAGAGTTGTGTTATTCAATAAATAGGGCTACTTCGAGCAAAATAAAACCTATACAATTTCATTTTTGGCCCAATAAATATACTGCAAATCAACCCAGGTATAGCAAGAGCACTAGGAAGTTATAGGAGACCATGTGTTGATTTGCACCAAAAAATATGCCCTTGATAACCGTCAAAAAGATCTACTACTTATATCTCAGAAAAGGACATGAGATTTAGAATAATCGCTTCCTGCAGCCTGTAGCTCCACAATAGCACGCCATTTGCTTTACCTTCCCATCAGAGTCCAGGACGCTATCAAGCGCATAGCCATAGTCATATGTCAGCTCCTGCAAGCAAACACAGATTTAAGACATTTGACAAAAAATAATACAAACAACATTTCCCTCCCTCTATTTTCATATGTAAAAAAAGAAACCCTCCTAATTATGATCTCGCTCCAAATGGAATTAGAACGAGGGGCCACTGAAGGAAGAAAGCATTCTCACTGAATGGGGGATTATGTTTCTTAAAGGTAAAACTTCTCTAATTTAGAGGAACACAAAATATGAATTGGAGAAAAACTTTGGACCTCTTCTACTGAACTCCCAATAATTTGTAATTATTTTTGCCGTTTGGCAAAATAAATAATTTGTATAACATAATGTTGGGTAGGACCTAAAGAACTAAAATGATTCATTTAAATGATATAGGATAAAATCATATTTAGACTACGTAAAATGTGTTACCTGTAAAGGGGGTATGTTGTCAGCGGCAAACAGCACCACTCGAGCCAATCGCAAATCATGGTGTGTGCTCAAAACACATTGTACAAACAAATTAGGCTCACAACAATGGTTTATAAACCTAGCAACATTTCCAGTAGACCCTGCATCAATGCAAAACTCTGGTGCACTTTCAGAATCTTGGTCATCGTATTTTTCCAGCAAACTTGAAGCATATGCTACATTTTTTGACCGCCTCTGACAAAATTAAAATCAACCAAATAGACAAGACAAAAGTTCACAACACAAAAAAGAAAAACAGCCAATAAAATAGAACTACTGAAGGTTTCATAGAAATGAGTACCTCCCTTTGACCAAGCCCCTTGATTGTTTGCAAGCAATCTATCTCAAAAATATAGTTGTTTTCCAATACACTGTCTACGTCTTCAGTCCTACCAAGTATTCCAGTGTACTCACAAACCGGTGCACCAGAAGGTATAAAATCCCAGGATCTAACAGCCCATCCTTTCTTTGCAGTACGGAAAACCTATGTAATAATTTGATTGAATACTCAAACTCAACACTCCATTGTTTATAACTAATATTAATGTTCATGTAAGGAAATAAATAGTGTACAACCTCCAGACGATAGTGAAGTCCTCTTTGAGAAGTCCTATTCACACACTCAGGACCACAGCCACAATTGGGACCACATTCAAACACAACGTCTTTAGCTTCAATTAATCTGTCAATACATAAGAAAACATTAATATTGCAGCAAACATAATTTAAATAGCATCTCGCCGAAGTTTCTAACCTGCCACCATCTTTAGATACATAGGGAAATTCAGAGCCATTGCGCTTTGCACATTCACAGGTGTTTGGATCAGTACATTTGTCTTTGCATTTGCATCCAGAGGCGCTCTCAGGAATTTTTACGCCTTTTGCAACCTTCAGAGACTTCAAATATGTGAAACCTATATAATATTAAAATATCAACCCAAAGTATGCACAAAGGGAAAATTTGCTTTCATAATACTCAGTACAATGGCAAAACAAATAGCTACCGATCACAACATTAAATGGGAAAAGCTCAAGTACCACATTGACTAGTCCCTAGAGATGAAGCATGAAAAAGGTGAATATAGAATGAACATCAAAGCTAAGAGCTACCCCGACAATGTGCTTAAACACATTAAATATATATCACACCTTAAACACATTAAAATAGCAGAAACAACTCACACCTTGACCCAAATAGTTGAAAGGGGTGGGAATAGGCTAGGCCGAGCTAGGCTTTGCAAGGCCTAAGCCTGGCCTGCCAATTTTTGATGAATGCATAGGCCTGGCTTGCGGCCTGTCATAGGCTTGCTTTTTAGGCCTAAGTCTGGCCTTCTGAAAGCCTATACGGCCTGCTAGCCTGTTTAAAAGCCTATATCATATAAACATTTTTAAATAAGCAATGTGATCTAAGTTTAAACAAACTAGCAAACTAATATATCAATTGGATTAAACTCTCTTTTGATAATCAACATGAGATTTTAGGAAAGTTGACTATATATTGTTCCATATTTCAATTCTAGTTTATAATAAAACATTTAAATATGCAAAAAATTAATGTATACTAATAAGCTTAAATTACTATAAAAGTTAACAAATTTTTATTTTGATTCAAAGTAAAAAATATAATATAATAATATTATTCATTTGTACTTAAATAGGCCGGCAAAATAGGCCTAAGAGGCTTTTTGAATGGCCTGTGGCCTGGCCTTTTAAGCTAAATGGGCTTCTAAACAAGCCTAGGCCTTCTCTATTTAAGAAAAAAGTCAGGTCTGGCCTAGCCTGTCATAGGCTAGGCCATAGGCTCCTGTAGGCCGGCATGGCCTATTCCCATCCCTTGAAATGATGTCCAAGGGCTACCATGATAACGATTACACACAGTAAAAGTATATCCCATCACTTAACATAGCAGAAAAACTCACACATGGACTCAATAATTAGAAATCCTGGGAAGAACCAGGGTGTATAAAAACACAAGCAGCCCATCAACCCAAACAGCAGGGAAATCAAACAAAAACCACAAACTCAACTTGCCTGGGGGCGGCGGAACAGGTGGGTCATCAACCAAATTTGTAGCTGGAATGGGCACAGCTTCCTGACCGTTAGTGATATCATCACATATCAACCTAAGCAAAGTGAAGCAAGGATGTAAGGACTAAGGAATATATAATCAGGATAAACTATATAAATATTCAATTTACAAAATTAATTACCCTCGTATTTCTGCTGTAGACTGAGGTACACGTCCCATTGTGAAATAAACCTGTAATCAAAGGAAAATAAGCTAAAACCCTTCAAAGAATACTTCAGACAACAAAATCAACCAAAAGGAAACAGGTGAAACAAATCTGTAGAAATTAAGATAAAGAGAACCGTAATCTGTAAGCCAAACTTTTCTGTTTAAAGAATATGTAAAACAACATACTAATGTGTGGTAATCATCAATAAAAACACAAGCCAGTTATAAAAACCAATCTCATTCAGTTAATACAACATCTAAATATTTGTATATCTTCAATGAAATTATTGATAAAAACAGTCAATGGAAATACAGGTCAATTATAAAAACCAAACTTTCAATGAAATTATATAAATTATAGAAATTAAGATAAAGAGAACCGTAATCTGTAAGCCAAACTTTTCTGTTTAAAGAATATGTAAAACAACATACTAATGTGTGGTAATCATCAATAAAAACACAAGCCAGTTATAAAAACCAATCTCATTCAGTTAATACAACATCTAAATATTTGTATATCTTCAATGAAATTATTGATAAAAACAGTCAATGGAAATACAGGTCAATTATAAAAACCAAACTTTCAGTACACACAACATCTAAATATTTGTCATCTTCAACATATTTCCAATTCCAAAAATAAAGGGGTAAAAACAAAGTATGGGGAACCAAAATGAACAAGACAACATGGGAGTTATAAGACGACGAGAGATGGGTATAGAAAGTCTAATATTTGCAATAAAACATGGTAGGAAGCAAAAAAAATACACAAGTAAAATTATTATCAAACCTGATTTGTTGTTAAAGTAGGCTGTCCTTCAACCCTCCTGAGACGAAACTTGTATACTGTGAAGCCAGATATTCCCTTCTCTGCCCAATAGCGGTCAACCTGCAAAACCGGCACTAAATTTTTAAGTGTAGAATTATTGTTGTTGATCAGATAATCGAAGGAGTAAAGGTAAAAAAAAATAGTAATAATACATGTGCATGAAATTATCACAAGCATAGCCTTCAATTTTCAATCAACAACTATTACCCAACATTTGAACGCTAATGCAAGCAGTCTCAATTTACAGGGGTGTCAAATTACCATTATAGAAACACAAAAGGTAAAGTAAAAGATAAAAATGTAAAAGACAGGAAATACATTGGTTTTATGAGGGCAACACATATTTTGTTAAAAATTGATAAGATAGAAACCATATTTAAAATATTAAGATTCAATATTTTAAGCTGTCTTTATAAACACATTTGCTAAAGGAGCAGATTATTATGCCTGTTGGAAACATATTTAAGTAAAGTCGTCAAAGATATTACCTTGTACAAGCCATCATATGTATAGACTTTACGAGTGTAACTGCTACGTGAGTCATGACCTCGAATCACCCTTACTGGCACCTTTTGATCCCAGCAGTTCTACAATTGAGTTCAAATCATGTTAGATGTGCCTTTGTAAATCAATTAGAGTACTATGGTTTTAGAGAGAGGAGTTGTGCTAAAAAGCATGAGTATGTGAATACAAAAGTAAGGTTCAATGGTGGATTATTTCTACTTTTGTGTATTAAAACTGAATAGGGAGGGATTTAATTTGATCAAGAATATAAAATTATGAATTGTTGGTACCATTTGGCACGGATAGAATAATGATTGTCATTATCTCTGCCATAGTTTTAAAACCCGGCTCGGACCGGTCGAACGTGAACCATTGGTATGGCAGGTTTGAGTGGCAAGTTGGATCGGTCATTTAATTAAACTGGTGTGAACCGGCGTGAATTGGGGAAAACCGGTAACTCGGCCGGTTTACAGAACCGGACCGAGTCTGTCAATATTTACAAAAAAAAAATAAAAAATGTAGGCGGAACAAATAGTTTAACACTTCATCGTCTTCAGTTAGCCACTGCCATGCTAGGTTTTGCATTTAAAGGTATCGATTCACTGTATTTCTTTTGAAGGAGGAGGTAGAAGATGACTAGTTACTACTGAAATAGGAAGAAAAAACAGGATTAGAAAGGCATCAGCGTTTCTGTGAAGAGATAATAAAGAGCCAGATATAGTCTGTTCATTTTATAGAAATAACCAGCACTAAGTGAAAACTGAAATCTTCAAAACTTGGAATAATAAGTGAGTGATATGGATTATTTGGGGAAGTGGTTTTCATTCTTCTAGGCGGTGGGATGACATTGGACACTGTGTGGCATAAATGATATACAGAAAAAGAATAGTCTGTAGCTATGTATTGTTATTGGTTAGTGTACAGCATTAAAGAATAGTAAAATACAGTACATTTTAAATTGGACGAACTCATATACGAAGAGTTGTAGAATATATGACTATATTCTAAAATATTTTAAGCGGCTTGCAAGGGTGTTGATTCCTAAAAAATAACATTATGCTTGACTAATAACAAAATGAATTGGAAAAGATATGGGAAGTGGTTGCTTCCAATGAGATCACACAGCTGGTTCTGGATCATACCCAACAAAACCAGTGGGTAACCGTGATAGGGAGGAAGAAGCAGGTAAAGGGAGCAGAGGAGATAGCCAAGCTAACAAGGTTGGGGTACCGAGCAGTGAGCAGGATGCAGGGCATGCAAGAGGGGGTGACAATACATCAATACTAAGTTTCCCTCTTTGTACTATTATACCAAACCGAATAATACACCTAAATATTTCCCACAAACCAAAAATAAGTGTTGATCATGTAGATAGCATAACTAAGAACCAACTTTATCACTAAGAAAGCAAGGAATTACTGATAATATTCACAAATGCATAGAGCAACCATTTAAATGCATACCTTGAGTGCTAAATTACCCCGCTCCAACTTTTGATCTTGAATTTGACGCTTATTACCGGTCAAATTATGCCCACCTTGACCAGTGTACACAACATCCTCAGCATTATCCAGATCATCTTCATACATGCCTGAAATAACAATTGCCACAGCAACTGGGAGTTTGAGCTTGGGGTACTGCAACAACAAAAGAGAAAAGGGGAAAAAAGAAAGAGGTTTATAAGAAACATTATGGTCAAAAACCTATTAATAATGATCATATGATTTGTGCAGAAAAATGATGATCATATGCTCGTTAGAGATCTTTTGGTTTTAAAAATTAGGCTACTTTGTAAAAACAGGGAACCAAGAAGTTGAATTACCGTTTTGGAATAAGATTGGCCGATAAAATCAATGCCATTTAACCAGTGGCTATGAAAACCAACTGCAACCATTTCAGCACGAGAATAGAACTGATATCCAACCTCAATGCCTTCAATCAAGAGAAATTAAAAACACTAAATAAGAACAAATGGCACATTAATTATTGAGGAAACATGTAACTGTCTTATTATAAAAGATACAGCATCAGCGTTGAGACAAGGAAATCACGTCAACTATGCTATAAAATTTCAAAAATATAAATATAAATGCAACACAGGATGAGCTACAAACCTGGAATGCTGCCAATTCTTTTGTCAGGGTACAGTATCTCCTTATTTTGCATCATCTGTCAGACCTCCAATATGAAGACAGTGTTAAAAGAAGACAAGTGTAGATACAACTAAACAAACTATGATTCTGGCTTTGGATTATTTTGAAAAAATAACACACTTTTGATAAATACTTAATAAACATTAAATTTAATCATTTCACCAATATCAATTGTTACCAAATCAATAAATTGTATCTTACATACATTATCAACAAAAAAAAAAATCACTTGTAGCTCTTAGTATATATCATGTCTTTGAGACAAATAGTCATGATTCTACTCAAAGAAAATGAAATCGGTGAATTTTCACTTGCCTTGGTTATGGCTTTCAGATCAGGTCGCTTGGCAGAGTGTTGTTTTTCTTTAGGTTCTGCATCTTTCTACACAGGATGAAACATAAAGTTTTGTAAGTACTGCATAACGATTTATTTAAACAAACAAAAAAAATCAGTAAAGCAGCTCAAGCCTAATCCTCAGCATACAACAAGAGTGGCTAATGTGTGACATTGAAACACCCTAGGCACTGTTTTGACAAACATCTTATTTTAAGCTTATAACATAAGTGCTTATAAAAAAAACTATTTCCGTAGCTAAAGATAAAATGTAGTTAAATTGATTTTGAATAACTTATAAGCTGTCTTGAATTAATTATAAAAATAAGATAAAAACAGTTTATGAGCATGTCATAAGTTGTTTTAATAAGTTAACTCAAATAAGAGTATTCAAACAGACCCTAATAACAAAAGCAACAACTTCCACACCTCCCCACCCCCAACTGCAGAGCGCTTTACCTTAGTGGACTTCTTCCCAGGAGATTTTTTAGGAGATTTCTTCTCAGGAGATTTTTTAGGAGATTTCTTTTTAGAAGCAGATTTCTTTCCACCACCTCTCTTCTCAATTTCAGCGTTATCTTTAGCAACCCTCGCCTCCTCCTCCTGTACATTCCAAAGATATATTACTGCAACCAATTAATAACGAAAGGAACAGAAGAGAGACACAAAACCCTGGTTGAATAAACAACTAATTCACAGCTTATAGCACAATGGCTTATCATGAGAAAACCTTATGTATAATTTATAAGCTATTTGAGATATTTAAAATGAAATAATTTATAAGCTTTAAACTGTTTTCATATGTTCTCACAAAACGTATACCAAAAGATAAGCTCAAATAAACTAATCCAAACAAACCCTATATGAAAATCATAAAGAACAGAAAAAGAAAGAAACCTTTACCTGAACCAAATGAAGATAGTGCTTGTTAAAAGTCCTAATAGTCTCCTTCACCTTCGCCGTTGAGCTCTTATCACTCAATGCACCGCCAGCATTTTCAGTTTCAGCAGCCATTTTCTCATTCCAAACCTCCATCAGCTCACGTTTTTCATCCGACGCAGATTTCCTCTTCTTCGTCGGTTTTCCCTCAACAACAACATCTTCCTTCTTCTTCTCCGTCGTCTCTTTCTCCTCAACAACCTCCTTAACCACACTCTCCCTACTAGGACTTCTCCTCACACGCTTCCTCGACTTCACCGGTGAAACCTCAACCTCGTCGGATTTCTCTTCAGCTTCTACCCCCTCAGCTTTCCGGCGAAGCTGAATCTCTTCAACCTCTTTCTGCTTAGCTTGAATCCTCGAACTCGATCTCCGTTGCAACGACATTGGTGTCACCTCCGTCGTCGTAGCATCCTTAGATTCATCTCTCAGCTTCTTTCCACCGTATTTCACCTTAATCTTCACCTTAGGAGTCATTGAAACCTTCAAAAGCTTCGGAACAACACAATCATTCGCAACGGAATCGCGAATCTCCAACGATTGAGCCACCATGTGAACCTGCACAACAAAAATCAAAACCGATTAACATAATGCTAGTGAAATCATAGATTCAAAGATGAAAAAACGCTTGAGATTGAAGAAAATTTACAGCAGAAAATGGTATTCTGAAAGGTTTCTAGGGTTTGAACTTTGAAGAGAGAGAAAGAGTGTGAGAGAAAATGAAGAGAAGAGTTTTTTGTTTCTTCTCGTGAAAGTGTGATGATGAAAATGATGATGCTAACTAATATTAATAGCTCCACTCTCAAGGTTTTCAAGGAAGCGCCATGCCGAATTTTCGGGAATTTACTTTTCGTACTATTTTTTATTTTTATTTTTATTTTACGAATTTTTCGGGATTTGTCTTTTTCCTATTCGCGTTCCCGCTTCGTTTATTTTGATCTCCTATTCTCGCGGTACTACCAAAAAGTAACTATGACAAATCATTCACTGCTTCGCGTTATCATGTGGTTGAGTTAGGTAACTTATTGGCTTGTTTCTATTGGATTGTTTTTAAAATGTGATAATATGATTTCATCTTTGTGGTTTATTTAGTACCGTTAGGATGCTTTTGACCGTCTGATTAGATTTGATGGCTCATTTATTGCTACAGTGGATTATTTATCTTTGATTGCACATTTAGCGTGTTCGTCTCATATGATCCAAATGCAATAAATTTTAACTTGTTTCATGGACTGTTGGAAGCTTAACGCTATCGAAGAATGAGATAGAAACGGGAAAGCCACTGATTAATAATCTTTTTTATCGCTTTTTTTTTTTTTTTTTCAGTTTTAGTTCTACTTTCTATTTTCAACTTCATAAATGCAAAAAAGTGACAGTTTTAGACATACTCCTATCGAAAACTGTCATTATTCCTTATTTATTTACATAGGGGTAGGTCTAAAACTGTCATTTCTCTGCGTTTTTAGAGTTGAAAATAGGAGGAAGGACTAAAACTACAAAAAAATATATATAGTTGACAATTTTGTTTGATTTGAAGGAGACGTGATCATTTTCGTGAGCTTATCGAAATGTGATGACCAAAAATGTGATTCAGCCTTAATAATTACAAGTGACGCTAAACTATTTCCTATTAGTACCTTGACAAGTTTTACTCATTAAACAAATTGATAGGGTAGTTAAGGTATATAAATCTATATTTGGCATTTTAAGTTTCATTTAATTAATTATGTATATAATTTATGTTGGGATCACATACATTTTTAAATGAATGAACCTAAAAAGTTAATTTTGCTTATAATTGGTAATAGAAGGAGTAACTACTTAGTATTTGAATTTATAGTAGTGTTTAAGCATATCAAGTATTCCCCTCCTTACTAAATTATAGTAAGTTGTGCATGCATTTATTAAAAATGTAATTAATTTTGTATGAAAAATAAATATTATGGGTTGTTTTACAAAAATATCTTTAATAAATTGTATGAAAAAAAAAAGTAATGAATAGTTGAGGATGTATCAGAAAAAGTAAAATTAATGTTTTCGGAACCGAACCAATGGAACAACCACAAAAATCAAAAACTGCAAAGGTTCAGGTGTATTCGGACCATTTTTCATTTAACGATATGGTTTTTATTTTACAAATCGAACTAAACCGCTATGTAAGAGAAACGCTAATTAAATTTATGTCACCCCAACCTAGTAGTCATATTCAATAGAAATTTTTTTACAATAACATATTTTTGTCATAAAAGTTGTATCAAATAGTTGTTCAAATATCATTGCTCTTAAAAAATTTGTATATTTAATATTCAAACAAATTCAATTGTTGGCACTGGTTTGTTTTGACCCATTTATTTTATGTCATTCTTGCAAAAGAGTTTGGTTATTCGATACAATTGGTTGATTAAAAAAATCTAACATAAACAATTCATGAAACATGTTTGCAAATTTTATTTAGATTGTATTATTACATCATTCACCGGTGATATAGATTATGACCTTGTGAACTATCTCTAGTAATATGATAAATAGTCTAAGGTTGTAAGAAACGGTGGTGGTATGGATTTGGACCTCTTGGACTAAATCTTGCAATATGATAGGCATTCCCATGTTGTAAGAAATTGTGGCATGGATCAAGGCCTCCTGGACTCGGTCTTGAAATACGATGAACATTCTCGAGTTGTAAGCAATTGTGGTGGTGTGGATCGGGACCTCCTGGACTCAACCTTGCAATACGATGAACATTCTCAGGTCGTAAGGAATTGTGGTGGTGTGGATCGGGGCCTCCTGGACTCAATCTTGCAATATGATGAACATTCTCAGATAGCAAGAAATTGTGGTGGTGTGGATCGGGGCCTCCTGGACTCAACCTTGCAATACGATGAACATTCTCGGGTCGTAAGGAATTGTGGTGGTGTGGATCGGGGCCTCCTGGACTCAGTCTTGCAATACGATGAACATTCTCAGATTGTAAGGATCTAAGGTGGTATGGATCGGGGACTCCTGGACTTAGTCTTGTAGTACGATAAACATTCTCAAATTGCAAGAAGCCGTTGTGATTTGGATAAACACCTTTCAAATCATTTTTTACAACATTATCTGGAAAGCGGACAATTGCTTTGACATTGCTAATGAACAATGTTGAAAAGGCAACTCCGATCAAGACTATTGTGAATAATGTCTTTTGCAAATCTGCCATCTTCAAGCACTGATTTGAATACAATTATGATATGTGTATTTGTGTCTCTCTCTATATATACATATATGGATATGATCAAATTATACTTAATGAGTCATATGAAACTTTGATATCTTGATGTTCACCAATAAGGCAATTAATCGCGATCCTCGCTGACAAGGTAATGTTTTGAATTGGTCGAGAAAAAGAAAGAAGATAAATCAAAAAATCAAATAGCATTACCTTATTACGAGATTCTATTTTTTTACTAGAATTAAGAGCATTACCTTATTGATTTTTATCTAGATTCCTTTTTTTTTTTTTACCAAAATTAAGAGCATTGCCTTTTTTTAACAAACTAGAAAGAGATACATTAACAACAATGATTCACCCCGCACAAGGTGTGCAAGGGGCAAATCACCCAAGAGTATTTACACTAACAAGGTATAGCCACCGCAAGGGAGCACCACCAAGACAAAAACAAATTACAAGTGGACACTCATACAAAGAATAATTAAGGTGTTGCCACCAATCATTATAAGTATAATCAAAATTCACCTGTTTTGACTTCAACCATAAGAAAGAATTTAATTTGACCTGTTCGACAAGAGTAGAAGGATTAGAAACCATATTATGGTGCAAACCATTTTTTTTCACGGAACCTGGCGGCAGGGACGAGTTCCAAAACGTTTGGTAATTACAAGGGTTATTTCGCAAGAAAAAAACTTACAGGGACTAAAACCAAAAACGCGCCAACTTACAGGGACTTTTTACTTATTTAAGCCTTAATTAAATTTGAAGAATTCATATAAACCCTCAAAAACTCTCTCCAATACATTTTTTGAGTTCCCCAAATTGAAGAGGATTTTGCATTACGAAGAAAAATAAACCTCCAAAATCTTTCCCTCTCAACATCATCTATTTCTTCTACTTGCTCATTCCTTTATTTTTTTTCAAACCCCTCGTCTTCTTTCCCCTCCAAACACAAAACCTTAATGACTAGGTAATGAGGATAAATTCAGATTTAAGAATTAGCTTTGAATTAAATTTAAGTTAGTTTGAATATAATTTAAAGTGCAACATGCTAAAAATTGTGTAGTAAAATTTAGAGCTAGTGTTATTTTACAAGAAAAAACATTTATTTGATTACTCTTTACACACTTCCCCCACACTATCATACTTGGCAAATACCTTCCACAAGTCAATTCCTCCATTTTCTTTGCAGCTGCTCATGAGGAAGATGGCTTCACACAAAAAGAAGAAACATGAGGCCAATAAGCTTGTTTATTTATTTGGTATAATATTTTACACACAAACAAGTCCAAAGTGGCTTACACAATTATATTTAACGGTTATGCATTCGATTAGGACCTGTTGGGACCAGTCTTTTTGCGGTATAACCACGTTGCAAGGTGCTACGGTTTCTTGTATATAGACCTTCCAAACTTTCTCTGAAAACACGATCAACAATATTATTATTAGGTTGTAAGGAATAACGTTGTATTGAATTTAAACCTGTTGGACTCAAACTAGCTTTTTGGTGAAAACTATGAGGAAGAGATGGACTTAGATTATTCTGCATGTCCCTGTTGCATTCACGTTTCATGCATGTTGGTTTTTGAGGAGGATGGTCATTTGTTTGAGGGGTTGTGAAGGAAACATAGCGAGCTGCAATTGTTTTTGCATTGTTAGTGATCAATAGTAAAAAAACAAGACCTTTGAATATCGTCAGAGGAAAGATTCTCTGCAAATTTGCCATTTATGAGAAAATAGTTAGAATACAATACTAATATATAGCCCTAATTTAGTATTCGCCTATTATTTTGGAGGATGTATGAAAATCATATCTTCAATTTTTTATTATTTTTTTCAATTGTGGTGGATAATGACTACTTTAATATTATTAATATACAAGAACGAAAATGACATATCTAACATTTGTTTGGTTGGGAATAATGACAACAATTTTATGACATGTTGTTCGTAAATGACATGTTTTTCAATAAATATGCAAACGTGTGTGCATGAAAATGGAGAAAATGACAAGTTTTACAATCAATCAGCAGTTGACCTCCATTTGAATTTCCTTGAGTAAAAATAATGTATACCGTTTTTTATGGAGACCACTTGAAAATTTACACATAGGAAATTCTAAATTCAAACTTAAATAACTATGAACTTTAACCTAATAATTTCGACAATGTCAATTGAGATACTCCATCCGTTTCAAAATACATGTCCAAGTCAACCACTTTACATATGCCAATGCACAATTTTGACCGTTAATGTCTTTAATTATCTATAGCAAAAAATTATAAAAATTTAACATTTTGAAAATATTTATCGAGACAAATCAAACAACATCTTACATACTAATATTTGTATTTATACATTAGTTAAAAAGTATGGTCAAAGTAAGTCAAGTGAATAATGCACATTGCAAAAATTTGACATATATTTTGAAACGGAGGGAGTAGGTCTTACTAACAACAATGTACACTCTTTTAATTTTGACCATTTTGACAATCAATTTGGAGTTTGGACTTCACTTATGCTTTGGTTGCGGCTGAGAGGAACAAGTAGATGTGGTGTAGACACAGATGGAAAGATACGATGTTGACCGTTGACACATGCATTGTTAAAAATTTGAGTAATAATCATTTTAAGGAAAGATTGTCTTGATAGGCCCTTTTTTGACATGTTATTTTACATACAATCATCTCTTATTATCTTTGATTCTCCCCTCTTGAATGATATGATGAATTTTTGTTATGAGACGATATTTTCTAAAATATAAAAACCGACGAATAACTCTTTTGTACAATTGATTAAAAAAAAAAACTCTTTTGCACCATTAAGCATCTTAAACTAAAATTGCACCTAGTAACATCCCAAAACAAATCCGATTGCACCCAAATTTGTTTAAAATTTAGTTATAATACTAAAATTGCTCATGTTCATATACATTTTTCTAAAAAAAAAAAAAAAAACTTTTTTAACTTTTCATTCCAATTATTTCGATGATTTTACATGTAATCTGCGACTAAAGGCTTATAATTGCACTTGATTGTACAAACATAGGTGGCACTTGTTAGTTGTTATCCAATATATGTGACAAGAATTATCAATCAAAGTAGCGAGCTGCTATTAATTGTTACCATTGCATTTAGCTCTTGTGTTTCTGAAATCCTATTCCTCAATCATGAGGATAGAAGAATATCACACTCTATCATCATAATCTTCTAGAACCTAGATATTTGGAAACATCTAACCGATATTGTTTTTTAGGAAAATTCTATGGTGAAGTCACGAAAATGATTTTTCTGGTGAAGTTAACACTATCAAAAATGTTGTGAGTAACACCCCATTGTTTGTACAATGACATCAAAAGTTCAGTCTCCATAGTATCATCAATTCATCAGACTAACAAGAATACAGTTAATATAATTTTATCCTACCTTATTTTAAGTGTAACACCCCACAAAATGTAACACTTAAGACTATCACATAATATCATCAACACTGTTTGCATATTAAAGATGCCAACGATAAAATAGTACATGTAAGTCCAAGGTGTTGCAAGCATTACTAGATGAATTATTATTAATCATGAATCAATAATCAACAATTTAAAAATGAATCAAACATTAAGATTAAAAGTAACTTTTTTAAAAAAGTCAGTTTCCTGACTGCACCGTAGAAGCTCCTTTTTTTTAATGTGGCATTAGGAAACACAATGTCATCTAGGTATATGGACATTGTATTTAAGATGATTGATTTTGCTATTCGGACAGGATTAACGGTGTAATGCCCTATTTTAATATTTATTTATTTTATTGAGTTTAGAGTCTATTTTTATGACTTATGTGATTTATATGATTTTTGTGATGTGTTGTTGATTTATTAAGTGGCTTATTTTATTATTTAATAGAATAAGATTTGAAAATAAAATAAGATTAAGTTGTGGGGGCTGTTTTGGAAATTAGAAGAGTTTAGTGGAATAAGTGGAAATATTATGTTATTTGGTGTAGAAATATATATGTTATTTGGTGTGAAAATATTATGTTATTTGGTGTAGAAATATATATGTTATTGGTGTAGAAATATATATATTATCTGGTGTAGAAATATATTTCTTATTTGGTGTGGAAATATATATGTTATAGAAATATATTTGTTATAGAGATATATTTGTTATTTGTTATAGAAATATTTTATATATATATTAGAATAGAATATTGAGACTTGGATGGCAGATTTGGAAATAAGAGAAAATAAGTAGGTTAAGGATTTATATAAAAGGGGAGAGTTAGAATTAGAAAACAAGGATTACGTGAAACCTGGTTTTGGAGAAAAAGGGAGAAAACCAAGAGAAGAGAGAATTCAGAGAAGAGAAGAATCTTGTGAGAAGAGGAGCAATCTTGTAGAGTCCGATCATCTAATTTAAGGTAAGGGTGAGACTAACTTTCTCTAATTCTAAGTTGTATAATTCTGAAATTGAGTTTAGCATGTTGTAGGTTGTAGTTATGAGAATTTGAGAATTAGGTTTTGAAGTTGTAATTGGTTGTTAATAGAGTAGAAAATTAGTTGAATTTGTGTAGAAGTGATGTTCAGATCATGAGTTATTTTTAGTGCAATGTTTTATATGGTTTTGAGTGTCTTAAAATGTATAGAAATGGTTAGACAAGTTTTTGGATCAAATTTGGGCATATGGAAGTTAAAATTGGGATTTTGGGGTGAAAAGTGGATTTTTCCCGAGTTGTTCTCTGACAGCACGTCCTCTTTAATGTTCTTGCGTCTTTTTCACACGTTTCTGTTTTGAATTGGCCTTTGGTGTAAACATGAAAGTTGTAGATAATTGAGCTAGTGTTCCAATGGCTTTGGTTTGACGTGAAAATGATTTTTGGTTCTTGAGATATGATGAAAATACTCCAAGGAAGTCTTAGTGAAATCTTATGAAAATTCAGCATAACCGTTTCTAAATTAATCCAAAACTTAATGAATAATTTCAAACCTCAAAACTAGAAGTACTATGAGTTCAACTAGGGTGTTTAAGAGTATTTAATCTATGTTATGAAAGGATCTAATTTGGTTTGACGTGAATATATTTGTTGGATAATTTGAAATACATATATTATGTGAATATTGTTGTTGAATAATTTGAGTTACATATATTTATGTGGAAAATGTATGATATAGAAAATAATGTTGTTATACCATTCAAGTTGTTGTTATTAATGATGTTATGCTATGAAAGATGTTGATATGAAGTTGTAATGGTTATATTGGATGATTATTGCTGATGTTGACTTCTGGATTTTATTTAATGGTGCTGCCTTGCTGTCGTGATTAGAATGCTAATGTTGGTCTAAGTTGTTTAAGTTGTAAGATGTTGATCCAAATTATTAGAGTCATATGAGATGTCTAAGTTGTTTAAGTTGTAAGACGTTGAGTCCATGCATACTCATTTAAGTTTAGGGCTTGATGCCCTGTAATGTATATTTATACATATTATGTTGAGGGCTTGATGCCCTGTAAGTTGAGGGTTTGATGCCCTGTGAGCCTATTTACGCTCAATACATTGAGGGTTTGATGCCATGTGAGCATATTTACGCTCAATACGTTGGGGGCTTGATGCACTGGTTGGTACCACATGCATGATTAAGAAGTTGAAGTTGCATTTGTCAAGTTTAAGTTGTTGAAGTCGCATTGTCGTTGTCGTTAAGTTGTAATTTATAAATGAGTTGTTAATGAAGAACTATGTGAAGTATTAATATTTATTAATCGTTGTTGTTTATGTTGTTATATGATGATGTTTATGATGTGAAGTATATGATGTTATACGATGATGTTTATGATGTGATGTTTATGTTATATTACGATGATGTTAAATGCATTTGATGAATTATATGCTTATTATTATTGAATGTGAAATCTCACCCCTTCTGTTTGGAAATGTTGCCTTTACAATTTGGTAAGAAATCAAGAATAGTTGTTGAAGTGAGACGACTCTCTCACGTGTCGTTGTCTTAGGGTCGCTCTGATACGCGTGGGATGGGGATTTGCTTGTTTTCCATGTGTTACATATTTATCATGATTTTATGTTAAAGTTTTGTTTAAACTGGATTTTAATTAAGTTGTTTAAGTTGAGGCCGTTGTGCCAACATAATGTTGAACTTAGTTGTTTTCTGCAACAATGAGATTTAATTTGATGACATATGATGATTGAAATAAATAGTAATTTTACTATATTCATATTTGAAAGAAGTATAGCATCCTGTTTAGTTGTTTTACTCTGATTTATGCAAAAAGATTCAAGTTGGGAAAACAGGGTGTTACAAACGGCGTAATTTATTGTCAATCATTTGGATTTTTTTTGTTGTTGAAATTTTATTCAAATTTAAGGGTATTTTGGAGTGAAATTGTTTTTTTTTTTAAGCAGTGTTACTGGCAAAAATCTATAAATTATTACCTCTAGTCTTGTTTATATCTAAGAGACAATTAGTTTATCTTTTGAGGCTAATAAATATTGTACACTTTTTATTGTAATTTTTTTACATCCTATTTTATTATGAGTTTTAGTTCACCAAGAAATATACTTTCTCTATGCCCGTGGACTTTGTTTATGTTGAGTGCTACGAGTGTTTTTGAAAGAAAATAAAAGAATGCTCAATTTTTAGGTTGTTTTGCTAAGGGATTGGGAACTGGAAACTCTCTCTTTGCTGAACTTTTTGGTGCTATGAGGTCTATCGAATTTTCTAAGTCTACCAAATGGAATAACTTTTGGTTGGAACCCGATTTTATGAAATTGGTGGTTTTAGTCAATTGGTGTCTTGACAGATAAGAAATAGATGGTAAAACTGCATGGTTTTAAGTGGCATGAATTTGTGTGTGGGTTTGTTTTGACGTTTCACCATTATTACTGTGTGTTTGAGAGTCTTGGGAATTAATAATAGAGAAGCTAGAAGTTATAGTATCTCTCTAAACGCTCGTTCACAACAAATCTACCGCCAATACAAACATAGGCTTTAGAAGGAGTGGTTATGTTAAAAATAGGTTTTGGTGGCCTAATTTTATTCTTGACTCATTTTGTAATAGTCTTCTTTTATTAATTGGGTGAGAAAGCCCCGGTTTCTCACCTAGTTTAAAAAAAAAATCTTATTATTTGTCATTATGATTTACGTTTTTATTTCTTAAAAAAAAGAAACTATTAAGAAAAACTTAGAGATAGCTGGATAAAAATATACTATAAAGTATTATGACGTTATTTGATCACTACACTCAATAAAAAAAAGTTTTAGTTGTTGTTTTCTTAAATTTAAAAGGGTTAAATATGTTTTTGGTCCCTATAAATATATCAATTTTTTCGTTTTAGTCCCTCTAAAATTTTCCTTCAACTTTTAGTTCTTATAAAGTTTTCGATCACTACTTTTGGTCCCTATTTTTAAGTTAATTTTTGTATTTTTTAATGAAATTCTGCAGAAATGTGTAGAATATTGTAAAAATATTTCTCTAAAAAAAATAGAATTTTTAATAAAATGCAAATTAAATATGAATTTTTAACCATAAAAATATAAAAATTCATATTAAATTCATGTTTTGTTAAAAAATTCTAATTTTTTTTTGGAGAAATTATTATAATATTATGAATTTTTTTGAAAATTTTTATTCAAAAATATGAATTCTACATATGAGTTTACTTTAAAGGAGGGACCAAAAATGAAGATGAATTTTTTTTTATGGACTAAAAATTGCAGGAAATTTTAGAGGGACTAAAAAGAAAAGTTGACATATTTATAGGGACAAAAACATATTTAACCCAATTTAAAATTGAATGGAGTATTAATTGTTACTAATACACATATACATATACACGAGAAAGAAAGTGACCTTTGGTGATCCACGAGTGTTATAAAAAAGGAAGGAAGATGTTAGGATATTGTAAGGAGCTCACTAGCAAGATTTTATTTAAGAGTTACTTGAGTACATCACATCACATCATTGTTAATTGTGATGTCTATCAGGACCTCCTGGACTTAACCTAAAAATACGATAAACATTACTAGGTTGTAAGAAATGATCAACCTTGTGGGTAAGAGATGGATCAAGATTATTCTGTTGGTTCTTGGTGCATCCAAGTTTCACACATGTTGGACTCTGAAGTGAATGCTCATTTGCTTGAGGTGTTATTGAAGGAACAAAGCGAGCTGCAATGGTTTTGGCATTGTTAGAGAACAATAATGCTAAAAGAGCAAATCCTATTTGGATTGTTGAAGGAAAGTTCCTATGCACATTTGCCATATCTACATGAATAGATATGAAAATGAGCATGTAATATATAGGTCTGATTAATATTACCTTTTACTTAAAAAACCATTCTTTTTGGCGTGTATATATTTTTTGAATCAGCAAATTTATTAACTCTTCCACCTCCACCTGCACAAGATGTAACAGATAAAAGACACGTATAAACACAAGGTCTACCAGCCAAAAACCTTGTCTGCATTATCAAAAAATTTCTATTATAGATATATATTCTAGAAAAGGACAAGTTTTACTTTGGTTTTAGGTTAGATATTTGAGTCGAAATCATCATTATGAAATTAGCTTGATGACACTTTTTATGAACTGTTTTTAAGGGTTAATTTTTTTTCTTTAACATGAGATATAAGTTTTTTCCAATATACTCTCAGGCTCATCATTGTTTGGTTTGATGTGTGAATAATTAGGTGGATGACTCAAATGAATGGATATCTTCTCTATTTATACGAATCTCACCCACTCTTACAAAAATGGATTGTTAAATGAATGTCAAATGGTCACTTTAAGTTTTTATTGTTACAAATCAGTCATTTAAATAATAAAACATATGCATTGTTATCATATTTTTATCAAAACGGTTAAAAGGTGTTTATGTGCATGTTTAATGTTAAGTTGGTCAACTCAAATTTACTACTCTCAAAACTAGAGTTTATAGGTGTATTATTCACTCTTCGTTTGAAACAAAATTGATTGATTACTTGATTTATACCGTAGTTAATGAAATATTTATCTGTAAAATTAGACTTGAATTCAAAAACAACAAGATGAAAATGTGTGTGAGTAATAATGTTTGATGTCATATTTGACTATTTTCGGCATTGTCATTTTTTTTAGGATTATTTCGAGGTGGAGTTTAGTATGGAAAAGGAGAGTTCTTTCCCATTATGGAAAAATTCAAGGACAGCCATAGATTTAATACTTATTTATTTGGATGGCCCAGATTTATGACCCGGTAAGGGGAGTAACTTTTTTATGGTTACATGGTGGACCAAAAAAACCTACCCCACCAATAATTGAATAACATTTTATCATTTGTTTGATTTATTTATTTATTTTGTATGAAACGATGGACCTTATAAATTTGTCTTGGGCTTGCTGTTTGTAAGCCAGGACATTGCTGGTTCTTTTATTTTTGCTGTTTTCACTTCTTATAATGCTGCAACATTAAATTAAATTAGAGAGGGAATTAAGTTTTTAAAATTAGATTAAAAAGATAAATAATGTGTGATATAAAATTAAATTATGTGAACTATTTTCTATGACTTAAAATTAATTTTGTTAACATTAATTATGTGTCTATAAACTATTACTAATAATGTATGACATTAACTGCATGTTCAAAGAGCATAATTTTTTTACTATCAGGCATCATGATAAAATTAGAAATTAAATGTCGTAGTTTACTATAATCCCACATGGCCAAATGCATTTCATAACAGTAATCAAGCTTCATGATACATACAACAGAACAGAAGGAAATTATACTACGGCTGAATATCGAAGGTTTGTTAAAACGTAATTTAAAGAGCACATGATCAAAATACATAAGTACTACTAACATTCATCACCATTTCAGTTTTACCAGACATAAAAAATTAATTTTAACAAAATTAATTCGAAAATCACAATCTTGAGATAGTCTTCAAGAATGCAAATTGAGTGGTCAACTTGACCACATTTTTAATAGAACTGAAAGAAAGCAGTAAAAGTTCATTTAAATTTCAATATCAAAATTCAACCTCCAAGTATATTAAAAAAAAAAAAAAAAACGATTCCAGCACAAGAAAAACAAATTCAATACAATATAGCTCTGGCCTGCTTGATTTAAACCAAAAACAAAAGGTGATTTGAAGAATCATGAATCACTAATTTTGTCCCTTAAAGTATTTAAGTCAGTCGTACTTTTTACCTGGTTTTCATATTGTAATTGTGTTGGGCTAAATCTCTAATTATGATAATAGGTTATAATGATAGATACAGGAACAGTAAAGTTATGTGCATTGTATAGCATCAGAAAACAAAACATGCAATCTATAGCAAATTGAAGGCATTTTAGAAAATCACAATCTTCACCATTTCAGTTTCAAATTCAACAACAGATAAGTGTAAAAATAGAAGATCGGTGACAGATCTAGAGGGTTTTGCATATTTTGATTGCTGGAGTGGAGTGTTTATTGTTGGATTCTTCCAAACTCGGAACTTGTCGCCGGAGAAGATGAAGTTAGGTGGTTCGGTTCAACAAACAAGACAGATTGACGCCGTAGAAGATGAAGTGAGGTGGTCCGGAATGAAAACACGGCAGAAGGTTGGAAAAAATAATTGAGATACCCAATTCTGAACTAAAGTCTAGCGTTGGTAAGAGAGGGAGGTGTACTACAAATTTCAAAAAGGATTAAAAAACTAATTTGATTTTTCTTTTTTTATTTCTCAACCAGTTAAGTATCTGCCAGCTGTCCTGGGATATGGAACTTTCCCATGGTGGGAAACAAGTATCCATTCCGAATGTATTGTTGCATAAAAAGTACGGATTCCAAAATCTTATAATTTCGTTAGAGTGTGTTTGGTATGTTTAATTCTAAAATCTTTGTGTGTCACTATTTTGTGAAGTCTATTTTGTTGAATGCTATGCGATTTCAGACAAGATAGCAAATCATAAATTTTATGCAGAAGTCAAATCGAGTATAGTTGTATAAGACAATATCTATTCAATACACAAAAACATGACATCTGATATTTTTAAGATAAGTTTTAACATATTAAGTATGTGCAAAAAATTGATTATCACTAGGGTTCACAACATTTGTGGGTTTAAAAGAGGACTGTCTTGCCATTTCTGATTTTTTTCAACCTCTAACGTTAACGAGAAGTGAAATGCAAATAACAGAAAATGTACATAACCTAACATACTAGAAAAAACATTGATGCACGCCATAACATAGCATCAGTTCATAAAGCAATGTGCTCAAAATTTTGTGTTTTGTTTGAAGTACATAATCATGAATGGAATCAATCATTGCTCAATAAGTGAATCGCCATGATCACTATGCATGTGGCTCCCGTATTTATCCGGTGAGTCCAGAGGTGCGTGCAAGTCTGGACGAGGAAATAAAAGTTTAAGACGGAAAGCATCGACTCCATTCAAATAGTAGTGAAAAAGCCTCTTAGCCCTAATAAAGCCAAGGCGACCATACAGAGCAAGTGCTCCTTTATTTGTGACTTCTGCTTCCAGTGTAACCTGTAAATGTATAAACAAAAGAAGAATGTAACTTATGAGTGTTTACTCAATGCAAAAATATGTTTTAACTTTGAACATCTACCATAAAATCTAAACATAATTTACTACATGTGTAGTAAATATTGAACATTAACATAGTAATAAAGCAGACCACTGACAAAATTGAAGTATTTTTGCAAGCACCAAAAAGTTGAACAATGATGAGTTCATAGCTCCAGACTAAACCAAACCAGCACACAAACGTACCATCACAACTCAATTTGATGCTCAAATTCACAAATCACAAGATCGGTTCATAAATGGAGCATAACAAGTTCAAACTCAAAATCAACGGATAAATTCAGGGACCGAACCCGAAAAATTTGTTAAGGGTGACGAAAATTTAACACATATGACTCCTCGGTTGGTTTGAAATCATAAACTCACGTTAATTAATTTAAGCACATATTATATATGCATGAAAGAGCCAAGTTACAAATGTGTTTCAATACTATTATTACTAATAATTAATTGTCTTATTTTTATCATCTCAAACAAAAATTATTTTAAGAGCCAAATTAAATTTAATGTAAATAAGTGTTTATTCTAAGCAAGAATAAATCTCATCCTGAAAATAAATAATGAGTGTGGCATTGAAGCTGACGTTAGAAGAACCTATAAATGCAATGAAAAATGCATCAAATCATAAGATCAACAAAGTGCAATAACTGACGGTGTTGTTAAATTCATGAACATGCATTTTTCTAAATCAAATAACCAATCAACAAAGTGTCTCTCATTTTAGGGGACGAGTGTGTAACTTCAAGTATGCATAGTCTCAAAATTAAAGATATTAAGGGTGGCGGCTGCCCTAATTAGATACACCTAGTTCCATCCCTGGATAAATTGACAAATCATAAGATTCAAAACTACTACAGAGTGAAGGGTAGTGGGATTGGGTTCCCTTCGTTGAGTAACCTCATTGACCTGTTGAGTTCATTGCAAAGATTTTCTGTGTGACTCTACCCGAGTTTACACAAACATTGTTGTAAGTGTGTTAAACACAATCATCATATGAAAACATAGGGACTATATTACAGAAACTGTTATATAATCTTTCCCAAACATTTGAACTTTAATTGTTTAAAATAAACCAAGGTGAAATTATTTTGGATGTGATTATTGAGCAGATCCAGTAGTTGGTTCCACAATGATTTTTTTTTTGGAAAATGGGAAGTTAGAGACAAACTTCGGAAGCACGTGTTTTTCACTTAAATAGAAGTAAACCAGTACTATTACTATATGAAAAGCCAGTTTACTAAGACATGTGGTAAATTCTAGCTTAGAGATGGAATTGGAGAATGCACTGTATTTCGAATCTTACATTGTGTGTAACTTGGGCCTATCATACAAAATAAGGGGAATAAAGAGATATGCAAACCCTAGGATTCACTCAGGTGATAAACCGGAACACTGCTTCAATATTTAATTTTTCATTGAAAAGTACCACTCAAGGTTATATGCAATGTTGTATGAGATTGAATACAGGGCCGAAAAAACCTAATAGGAAAGTCAACTTATTATTGAATAGATAAAAATGTTATGAAAGATAAGTAGTCACACGAGACAAGATAGAATCAAGGATGGAAACATCACACATAGAAAGTTAAAGAGATATTAATGTGAAAAATATGATAGTCTCACATTTGGCGATCAGGGTATATGCAAAGGAGACCCACAGGAACACCAACGACAAAGATAGATACGATGAAGGAATAAGTATAATCAAATAGTTAAGAGGTAGAGAGAGGTTAAGGAACGCTACAGGTTTAAGAGGGATTTAACTTTAAATAGTCTATCATTAGACGCGGTTCAAGATAGGACATAAGATGTTATTATAGCGTTGTTTGATCTCGTAACTGACCCCACCTGGTGGAAAAATACTCTCACTGTTGTTGTTATTCGCACAAACTGACATGGAAGCTAGCACTTAAATAAGGAAAATGGTTGCCAACCAACACGAAAACTAAAAGCCTTCTCTACATGCCTAAACTACATGACATTGGAAAACAACTAGATATAGGCCAGGTTTAGCTCAACTTCTGACTGGTAGAAACTTTTCAATTAGCAGGCAATTGATTTCTGACAAACAAAAAGATCTTTTAAGTACAAAGATACAAGAAGCAAAATATGTTTAGGAGATAAAATTATTTCAATTTTATTTTCCTATAATAGGTGCTTATTTAAAAGTTCATCCAATCTATCTCATAGTAACATACAATTATACATACCTCATCGCAGCCTGATTCCATCATCACCTTGATAGACCTAGTAACAAGTTCTGTGGCTGCATAAAAAAGTGCTTACAGTATAAGTTGACAGTCAGCAGCATAAAACATAAATTTTTCAATAATTCCTCATAATGACATATAGGCCTTATTTGGATAAACAACTTCAATTAAGTGCTTACAGTATAAGTTATTTTATAACAAAAGATTAATTAAAGTCAAACTTTATTGCAAGCTATAAACTGTTTTCATTTGCCATAGAGAAGCGCTTATGAAAATAAGTTGAAAACAGCTTATGGACATCTAATGAGCTCCTTCCATAAGCTCTAATAAACAGTCTCACAAGTATAAGCTCAAACAATACAATCCAAACATACCCATTATATCAAATGAAAATAAAAGAGTAAAATTCAAAAAGAAAAGACATCAAAGTGAATTAAAATTACCAATGCCTCTTCCTCTGTAGGGTTTGATAACAACAAGCATAGCAATGTATCCTCTAAAAGTGCTACGATGTTCCCCCATTTTACAAACCACCGTGCCCACACATTTACCCTTATGAAAAGCCTGAAAAAAACAAAGAAAGAAGAAAACACAAATGTTAATAAATCAAAGTGATTAACGGTGAATTGAAAAATTACCCAGATAATAAAAAGGTAAAAAGAGGAAAGATTTAGCACCAGAAAAGAAAGATGAGGCCATAGATAAACGAAGTAGCGATAGGTGAAGATGGAGTAAGGTTCGCTGAGTTCTTCGTCGACAAGGTTCATGATGAGAGGGAGGTGATGTTCGCCGCCGTAGCTGATGTATTCAATCTCGGAATCATTGAATTCTACTTTCGAGATTTCTGTTTCGTCTTTGTTGGGAGTTTCCATGTCTTCTTCTCCTTCCTCGTCTGGTTCTGTTCCTTGTTTTTTTATTTTGCAAAAAAAAAAAAACATATGGAAAATTGCTTTTAGCCTTCCATTTTTTCTCCCAACTACCTTAAAAAGACCAAATTATCATTATTTTATTGAAAAGTTGTGTGGGGGCCACTTAAGATTGGGGTCTTAAGTAAGATTTTAGGTCCTGAGAGACCTTCAATATTTTTTCCCCCGCATTGGAGGTACCAATGTGTCTGCTCTTAGTCGTCATTCTAGACATTTTTAAATCACATTGGTTAAAGTGATTTAAAAAATAATTGAACTAGTCTAAATGATTGAACGCCATCTAACAATCGTTGGAGAGACCAACGACACTTAAGTTCCTCTTAGGATAAGTGATTTTTTTTGAAAGAGGACAAGGGAGCTTTTGAAAGCTTCAAGAGTAACTATCAACATAATATTAAGTGGTTTTTGTTTGACGAAATGAGTCTTGGTTTGTTGTATTTTCGACCATATATATGGCGCATTTCGCAAAAAATAAGGATGATTTCTCCCCACTAAAGCTTTAAGAAACACAAAGGATGCGAGAATAAACAATCAAACATGAATGTTATGAATACTCTCTTTTCAATACTTACTCTTTCTCTCTCTAAGTTGATATATGTGGGTCTCAATAATTGAACGAGTTTTAGAATGAGTGTTGAAAAAGGTGGTATTTTACAAAAGTAAAGATGAATTCTCAATCCGCTCCTCTATATGCTAATATGCTTTCGGCAAACTTAAGGGAGAAGATTTAGATATTACATTTCTCCTCACCTCCAAAATTTCTCAAAGTACTCTACCTGTCTGAATCACACAATCTGAGCCTATAAAAGATGAGTGTTTTTTATACATTTGGATTGCGTAATCCGAACAAATCGAGTATTTAAGAATTTTTGAATGATGATTGAGGATAAACAACAAAAGATAAGAGAGACAGCGTTTCTCACCCCCAAATCATAAGGATGTGCGTATTTAAAAACAGGTATATTTTTTATCTCATTAGTATGTCTACTTCTAAATAAAAACCATTTCAAACTCATATATAAAAGATGAACTAATATTTTATCAAAACATAGTTTGATTTTGAACTCTAGTCTCAACATATTTGAATTTGACCCATCTTTTATTTCTAATGCAATGTTGGTCAATATTGTTTTTATACCTTCTCTTAGAGGTTTCTAGCTTCCTTCTTTTATTGCCTTTCTTAAATTTCTTAAAAGAAAAAATAGTTGTTGAAAAAACAATCATATATTTAACACAAAAAGCAAAAGAAAAATGTTTGGGCTTGGGCCTTAGAAAAATGTTATGGGAAGCCCAAAAAATCAGAAAAAATGACGCAGCAGTCAAGCATGGAGGGTAGTCAGAGACATTTTTTCCCCTTTTTTCGATTCTAAAAATCGTTTCGTTTTGTGTAGAACGAACGAACAAAGCTCACAGCAAAGAAAGAGAACCAAGAAGAAGATGTTGAGGGTTGCATCTAAGAAGCTTTCTTCTCTCTCCGCATCTCCCTCATGGAGGTCTTATCACGCCGCCTCCTCTTTTCTCTCTAAGAACCCCATCCCACCGCCTTCTTCCACCTCCGATCAACGCAGATCTGACCCCTTTTCGATCCACCCTGAATTCTTTCTTCCTTTCAGAGGTTAATGCTTTTCCTTTACCTGTTATTTTATTATTGCGGTGAAATTATTTGAGAAATGATTCATTTTGATTTTGTCTTATTTGTCTGATTTGATTCGTTTTATGTTAGGGTTCTTGATGATTCATTATTGATTTGATTGTTTTTTGTATTTATTGTTGTGTATGAAGGTGGAATTTTTATGATTTTCACTATTTGGGGATAATTTATGTGATTAGTTTTTTTTTTTGCTTTGGATGCGTTTTCGGATTTGATTCCAATCTTCTCGGAGGTTTATATGTTAGTTTGAATTTTCTTAAGTTGTGTGTGTTTGAAGTAGAATTGAAGATGATGAGAATCTTCTCTCGTTTTACTTTTGGATTTGTGAATAAGGCCTTTGAAGCACCAAAGCGTGTTAATTTTTGCTCTATTTGGTGATTATTTTTTCGTTACCCCTAATTTTTTTTTTGTTGAAATTTGATAGAGATATCTGTTTTTTTTTTTTTGTCTCATTGTGGTTAGTGGAAATGCACATTCGAACAAATTGATACCGCCTAGTTTGTTAAATGTTTTGCATAAGGTTTTGAATTGTGATCATCATGTTGTGTTATTGTAGAGAATCGTGACTGTGGAGATATAGGAAACTTTTATGTTGCAACACAAATCATGCTCCCTAACCTTTTTAAAACCCCTGTTTTATGGTAAAATGTTGTTTGTATCTGAAATTTTAAACCATTATGATGGAAGTATAATTCGGAGTTGCTGTGATGAATGTTTGGTTGTTGTTTGTTGTTCGATGACTGTATCATAACGGGAAGGGTCTTCTTGATAGTTGACAGATTTATACTCACTGCGTTCATTGTTGTCATTTTTTTTATGGGAAAATGTTCCTAATTATCTGTTGTATTCGAATTTCAAGCTTACGTTAGTGTTTTTTTTTTGTTGGTTATACCCTTATCAGTTACTTTACACTCATGTACCAATGAAAAGTAAGAGAGTATGTTTGAAATTTACGTATTAATTGATGTAATTTATTGGTTTGTGCAAAACAACCTTAAAAGACATGCATATAGGATGAAGTTATCAGTTACTATTTTTTATCGGTTACTATTATTTTTTTTTACTACAGTGCAAGACTTGATATGTTGTATGAATACTTGTTTAGTTGTATGTATATGTTATTAGTTATCTATCTGTTCCATTTTATGATTTACCTCTGGTCTGTATCATTTGATCTATTCTTCAAAACAATTTGTTTATGCAATAATTATTCTATGTGTAGGTAAGGCCGATCTATTCTTTCGGGCCTTCTATTCAAACTTAATAGATCATAGATAATTGATTTGCAGATTGCAGTTGCATATTATCTTACTTTGGGGGATCGATTTTGTAGTTTCTAATTGTGCGTATGCTATTCGTTTGGTTGTGTGTTAGTATGAGGCTTGCTTTTTCTTCACTCAATTTATATTTTTATCTAATTAGATATAACTCCATTAATTGATTTAATTTGATTGCATCCAGGTTTTGCAACTGAGTCACTGATCCACACAAAAGAAAACAGCATTATTCCTGAAATTCCCGCAACTGTTTCAGCTGTTAAAAATCCTTCTTCGAAGATTGTATATGATGAATACAACCATGAACGGTTTCCTCCTGGTGACCCAAGCAAGAGGGCATTTGCATACTTTGTCCTAACAGGTGGAAGGTTTGCTTATGCCTCTCTGATCCGTTTACTTGTCCTCAAGTTTGTGCTCAGCATGTCCGCAAGTAAGGATGTTCTTGCTATGGCTTCACTTGAAGTTGATCTGTCCAGCATTGAGCCAGGCACTACTGTCACTGTTAAGTGGCGTGGAAAGCCAGTATTCATCAGGCGCAGAACAGATGACGATGTGAAGTTGGCAAACAGTGTTGATGTTGGATCTCTTCGTGACCCTCAGCAAGATTCTGAAAGAGTCAAGAACCCGGAATGGCTCGTTGTGGTTGGTGTTTGCACACATCTGGGTTGCATTCCCTTGCCAAATGCTGGAGACTTTGGCGGATGGTTTTGCCCATGTCATGGATCTCATTATGATATTTCTGGCAGAATTAGGAAGGGACCTGCACCATACAATCTGGAGGTACCAACTTATTCATTCTTGGAGGAAAACAAGTTGTTGATCGGTTAAAGACCTTGGGCTGCTCACTAGTGGAATGAGTCCAAAATATTTTTGATTATTTGGATAATGTCGAAATGCGCCATGGACATACTTGGCCTGAGAATCTTTATTATTTGTTATGTTTTAGCAAGTGTTTATGTATCTCCGAATTTCAAGTATGTTTGGCGAGACTTGTATCAATAATTGCCTGACTTTTTTTGTTTACAATTTACAAATGAATTGTTTAAAAGCTGATGACTTCAGGCACATTGCATTGTACTTTAAATTATCATATCATAAATTACATTTGGAAATCTGCTTAGCAAATAGGCGTGTTATTGGTTTTTTCGTACAATAATTTGTTGCGTTGCAGTTGTATATCTGATGAATTAACCAAGTAGCCATTGAACATGTGTATATGATTACATAGTATATGATTACATCCTCAAAAGTAAGAATCATAATGTTCTAAGGTGAACTAGGTGCCTGAGGCGAATATCAAAACTTTCAGCAGGCTGCTTTGAACATAAATGTTTACAGACATTTGCCTATGGGTTTAGCTGTGGCTGCTTTTTATGTGTCCTCCCTTCATTCTTGTACTTCCTGTTCTGTCATCTGGTAAAATAAGTTATGTTTCGAAAAGGCCTTTAACATAAACCATGCCCTTTTCACTAAACTTGAGTTCCTTTCTCATTTGCTCGACTTGTTGGTCGTCACCTTGAACAACGATTTCTGACAAGGTTCCATCTTCTTTAACTATCATTTTCACTTGAACTTGCTCCTTTCTGGATGCTCGAGTCCAGTAATAAGCTCCTCTGCATAAATATTCATGGCATCATCAGCTCATACTAGTACTCTGAACTAATATGCAATAATATGTATACGTAAACTGTGAATGTCTTTACTTACGCCAATGGACTTAAGATAGTTAACCAAAACCAATTATTGCCAATATCCGGCACGGTTATGGTGAGCACAAGGGAAACACTTGCCAGGCTGATGCAAGTGCAGAAAGTTAACAGTGCTGCTTGCCCCCTGCTGGGAACCATCACTCCTTCAAACCTTCATAGAAGAAACACAAACTTGTTTAGATGTTTATCTTCATTTGAAGTAATGATAAGGCTGAAGTACAGTATATTAGTAAATTAATGACATTAATAACTAAATGGAGAGATCCTAACTCGATATATTAACACCAAATAATGCGTAGACATCAGAGACTTTTGATAAATGGTTCTTTTACAACATTAAAGATTGGCCTAATTGGTCATAGTAAACTGGAGCTCCTATGCAAATATTTGATTAGTAAAATCTTTCACCAAAGAACATAAAAATTCGATTAGTTATTTTTGAAATGTCATTAAGTTACTAGAATGAGGGTTTTTAGAATTCGGTGATCGTTACTATTGAGATTGCATCGCCACAAATACGTATGTATGTCCACAGTATCAACAATTGCAACATGAATATGATCGCAATTTAAAACCATGATTAGAACATTTAACTTATTGATTAATCTATCTGCTTACTCATTGCATTAAATTTTTGTGGATTCTAAATTTCTTCTGTTGAGCATTGCAAAAGCAAAGAGAAAGCAATTAAAGAGAGAATGTAATGGTTACTTACGTGATTGTTTCTCCTCTATCAACCACTGCAAAATTATTACGAGTAAAGAATGATAGTACCTCCCCTGCAACTTGACTTGGTGCCTTATTTCCACCTTCATCTATGAAAGTCTTCTTCACAATCTATTTTTCCATAAAAACACAAAATTGTCAAAAAAAAAACACAACAATAATAACAATAAAACAAGGTGGAAATGAATGAATGAATGAATTACCTTGGATTTGACAGAACGTTTGATGAGAGACCAAAGACCAGGAACAGAGATAACAAAAAGACCAAGAGAAGTATAATAACTAGCCAAAGAGTAACCAGTAGTCTCTGTAAGTAAGAAAAGAGAATTGGGGTTTAGTAATTGTTGTTGGTTTTGTGTGATGAATTCAGCACTCTCGTGAAGGGATAAACGAAGTTTCTTTGGTTTTGGAGTTGGAAGGTGGTGGTGCTGCCATGAGTGTAGTTTGTTGGTGTGAAATGGAAGAGAACGGAGAGGGAGATGGTGTGGATGTGGGGACAACAGCATCATCTTGGCAGCCATTGGTTTTTGCAGATAATGGATATGGAGAAGATGATGGGTTTAGCAGTTGGATTTAACGGTCTAGATTTATTACACTGCTTTAACGGTTTAGATGGTATGAGTTTATGTTCCTACCTAAGCTTTAACGGTTTAGATTAAAATTAATGTTGGTTTGGTTTGAGCGCTTACAACAAACTTTAGCTTGAGAATGAGCGGGTAGATGTTAAATACATTCAGCAGTCTTTTAGGTACTCCCTCACAGTAATAATCGTTTAAGCTTAGGTATTTTAATCTAAACCAACAACAATTAATATATCATCAATTAGTTATTTTTCTTTTTTACGAATTGATTTTTAAGTTTTTATTTTGTTTTATATAGATTGGTATTTTAAGTCGTAAAATATTTACACTCTTATTTATTTTTATCCAATTAGTTAAAAAATGTTTATGAAAGTCAAAAAGTGTTTACATGAGACATGAATACTTGTACACTTTTTATTTTGTTTGCTTTTGAATTCAAATTTAATTTTACACACAAATATTTCATCAACAATATTATAAATAAATTAATTGATCAATTTTGTGTCAAATCAATACCCAATAATACATATATGAACTCTAATTTTAAAAATGGTGAATTTGAACAAATCAACTTAACATTAAACGTCTACATAAATACCTTTTAACCGAGTTTGATGAAAATAAGATAATGATGCATGTATTTTCTGACTTAAATGATCAATTTATAACAAAAAAACTTAAACAACTAACTTGTTATAAACATTTAATAACTTAAAAAACCGCGGATATTATCTTTGTTAATGATTATGTTTTAGTTTTTTTATTAATAAACTCTTGATATTTTCTTTGTTAACGTGTCGTACACTTTCACATGTATTGGTCTAATCCTTTTAGTTTTTGTTTGGTTCAGCTTCTTCTTAGTCCAGAAGCAATTTTAGAGCTTCAGAATTTAAAAAAGCAATTTCTTATATGTTTGGTTCAACTTTACAAAAGCAATTCTCTTCTCCAAAAGCAATTTTGGTTGAAGCTACAATTTCTAACTTTTGAGTTAACTAGAATCAATTCTCCAATAAATTTTATATTTTGATTATTACAACCCATTATTTTTCTTTACTGTCCTTTATCAATTATCCTTCTTTTTAGTTTGTATTTAATTTGATGAACCAAATTTAATAAAAAATTTAACGAACCAAATTATCCCCAAAAATTATTTATGTTCAAATGTTATCAAATTTTGGATTTTTCTCTACGGTTTTTCCATTCAGATTTACTATATTTATCATTTTTGACAACCAGCTCTATTATTATTTAACTTAAATATATTTTATCAAAAAATATAAAACACATAGAACAAATATTTTGTAAAAAAAAATTAGTTTAATGATCGTATTTATTATTTTTTAAATTAATCTATAGAAAAATTATTTATTTAAATTAACTAATATATCTACATTAATATTAATTTTTTTGAAGGAATCTACATTAATATTAATCTACACATACATTCAACCATGTCTATTTATTTGTATTTAACCATGTCCATTTTAGTAATTATACATTCAAAAGCAATTTTGATCAAAACTATTTAAACAACATTCATTATGTTTAATCAATTTTACATTATTGTATCGAAACATAAATCAATTCTCTCAAAAATCAATTATGTTATAATCAATTCTATCAGAATCAATTCTATTCAAAGCTGAACCAAACACACATGCAATCGATATCGTAATATTCTTGACAAACTTTGTCATATTCTATTGAAACTTTAATCTTGTCTATTGTTCTTTTCTCTTTTGTTATGAATGAAAACCATTCAACGGGGTTGCAAATAAGACGGTTGTCTTAGGTCTCAAATATTTTCAGGTGTCATACTTATTATTCTTTTAATTTAATTAGTATTAATTTTTTTAGTCCACATATATAGTATACATTTCATTCACCGACCTTTGCTTACTAATTTTTCTTCCCGAAGATAATTTTTCTTTGTAATTAACCAACTTCTATGACTAAAGTCTAAGTTATACTATGTAAAGGGTTGTGCTTCAGGGATTATGACAGCTATGTGCAGAAGTCTTTTTTGTGATGTGGGGTGTTTGGTTAAGTTATAGGTTTGTACCTCCCTCTGATGTGATTTCTATTTAGGTTAATGTTTCTTTGTTGTGTTGTTGTAATCTTTGTTTGGTTTAATGTTAATGTTAATGTTCTTTTTCTGTTGTCACTTTACAAGTTGTTCACTTCTTATCATCACACAAAAAAGTAATGCCGCTGATGTGGATGCTGATTTTTCCTTATGACAAATAACTTGATCGATTATAAACTTGAAATATGGTGTTCACTTATTGGTTATTTTGAACTTCTACTATAGTATGCACTTATTGGTTATGCTATAGGTTATTGTCATTCTAAACTTCAGCCATAGTCTTCACTTATTGATAATGCTATAACTTATTGACATCTTAAGAACTATGATTGCTCAGCTGGCCTATCCTATTAAATGTCATGATAATAATCTGCTAAAGAAGGAAATTGGGACAAAAAACATGGTGATAATTATATTGCATTGACGTTGACCAATTTTTTTTTTGTGGTGTTTTGCAATTTTGGTTAATCTAGAGTCTCTTCTGTGAATATAAAGTATATATTTTTTTTCAACATTTGTTCAAATCATAAGATATAGCTAAGTAACTTCAGCTGCATGTGAAATGTCATGGTAGTGATCTCATAAATAAAAAAGGAGATTGGACCAAATCACATGTTGGTAATCAAATTGCATTGAGGTTCACTTTTTTTTTATTGGTTTTTTTAGTTTACCTAGACTCTTTTATGTTAATGCACATTATAGTCCTTTTTATTTTTGCTATTTGTTGAAATCGTAAGTTATAATTTATAGCCAAGTAACTTCAGCTGCATGTAATCTTCATCATATAATCTCTTCTGCTATACAAATTATAGCTCTGTTTGGTTTGGATTTTGGCTATGCCAACCAGTATTACAAGCCTCATTTATGTAGACATTCTACATGTCAATCAATGGACAATGTTTTACATGGAGAATATTATGTCTCTAACTACGTTCTTTTTTATTTTTAATAGACACGTGCGATAGCACGGGTCAAACGTCTAGTACACAAAAAAGTACTATTAACCTAATATCATAGTCAATCCTTGGGTGTTATATGTTAATATGGGTACGTACTACGTACCACACATTGGACGTGGCAATGTAGTTGCCACTTTTTGCTAAAGAGATGTAGACATGGTAAAGCTATAGCATACGTAAAGCGATAATGGCTATAGAAATTAAGCCATTAAGGTGTGGAGGGAAAGGAGACTTCAGATTTGGAAGTAACTAAGGAAGCATCAAAAATTTTCTTCAGGATACAAAAGTACACTAACACTGTCATCATGCTTCGTTTTCGCACGAGTTGCATGAGGTGAGGATCAAGGTAGAGGCTGTAGCACCTTTTGCGTTGCAGCCAAGCCAAAGACACCAAAGCGTAGAGAAGCATTTCATTATCATTTTATGGAAAAAAATATAATCAACTTATTTGGTCTCCTAATTTTAAAAAGAGAAATGCCTTACCAAAAAAAGAGAAATTATATATTTATACGACCATTGTGATAACTTTTTAGACTACACTCTATTTCATACTCGTGTTATTTTCTTATTCTATTGAGAAATAATATTTGAACAACCATTTTGTGACAATTTATAATATTTGAACAACCACTTTGTTACAACTTTTATGATAATTTTCTCTTTGATACTAACATTGTGTTTTTACTTTCTCTTTCTATTGTTTTGATTTTTGTATTAATATATATATATATATATATATATATATTTGTATATTTTGGTTGTTTCACGAGTTATCACAAAAATTAGTTGTTCAAATAACATTCCTCTATTTTATTTCTTCCATTTTTCTCTTTCTATTGTTTTTGAGAAATAAAAATAGAGACAAAGAAAATTTTCATAAAAATTGTCGTAAATGGTTGTAAAAATATCCTACTCTTTTTAAAATGTTTGATGTTTTCTTCATCTGTATGACAATTTAATTTCAGTATATGACAAATGAAACGTTTATGTGACGACTTAACATATGTTTGGTTTAGTGGTGGCTTTAACCATTTACATGGTGGGTTTTCACGTTTTCTAAGAATTTAGGTATTTGAACATCTCATTACACGGTGATTATTTATATTCAACAATAGTACAATACTTTGTATTTTATATATTATTTTGTAATATTTTTTTATACAATTATAAATTTGATGAACCAAAAATCAATTCAATCTAAATTGCAATTAATTAAATCAAATTGGAACTAATTTATTTGTTAAAAAAATTGGAACTAATTTAATTTGTGTCATCCAATCGAGCTAAAAGAAAGAACACGTGATATGAAGAATTTTTGCTTTAAAACTGATTCATAAAAATATTACAAATATCTTATCCGAAAGTATAAATCTTAACTATACATAAAGATGATACATGATTTTAAACTGCTCGTTAATCCTCATTTTTATTTTTGGAAGGGATTTTATCTTTATATCATATCATTCATTTTTATTATGTTATCTTTTGAATAATATTATGGAAAAAATACAATAACCACCCTTGAAGTATATGTAAATGTAACTAACACCCCCTCTATTTTTATAATAAGCCAAGACATCCCTTGTCATTAAGCTCCTTCTACTGCCGTTTAAAGGAATGAAAGCACCGTTTTTTCTTTGTGATTTCAAATGTTCTGCATTACTATGATTCATAAAATCCCATGACCCCATCTAATCTCCAACAAAATACATGATATCAAAGTCTTAAAACCATTTTAACAATTCAAAATTGTTAAACCATAATCACACTCACGTTACCAACTATTAAAAATAGAAACACACCGAAAAGTAAGGGAAAAAATTTAAAAATTTGTCGTGAATAGTTAAACTACTAACTTACATCATAAAGCTTCAAACCGTCATCTGAAAGGCCATGAAAAGAGAGGAGTTGTATCATAGTAATTCATAATCACAAGATAAAAGAAAAATAAATCAAATAAAACTGGAAATAAAAGTGGAATCAAAGTAGATAAATAGGGTAGAAACAACCGCGCCACCATAGTATCTCACAACGCCTCCACAGTTTCCCTCTCGCAACACCACTGTATGAATGACCGACATCGCTACAACATGAATGTATAGTTTCCGTAGGCCTGAATTACTTCAAACTTCAAAATTCAGTGATTAATCACGGGTCACATTACAAGGGATAGGTTGAGAGGTGACAAGATGTTAGTTGTCAATTCTAAACGGAGAAAGTAACGGTGGGAAAAGCAAGGGAAGTTCGAAAAGTCCTTATTAGTGGACTATTGGGGTCCATTTAAGAAGTCCTTATTAGTGGACTACCATTGTATACGGTGTTACAAAAGTCATTATTCACACAAAAAGCAAAGGAAGTTTATGATGAATAAAAAATTAGAGGGGATGTTTGTTGCATTTACATATATCACTAGGAAGCTTATTGTAATTTTCCCTAATATTATTGAAATCTTCAATTAACAAAAATAGTTAAATCACTTTGTAATAGGAATAACTTCCACCACAGTTAGAGCTGTCAAAAATGGGCCGGCCCATTGACCCATATTTTTGAACCGGACCGGGCCTAAAAAACTAACAAAAAAATGCACTCGGATTTTTTCAGCCCAAGCCCATTTGGGCCATACAAAAGTTGGGTCGGGCGGGGCTGGCCCACTGGGCTTTGGGCCGGCCCATTAGCCCATATTTCATTTTATTTTTGTTAAAAACAACATATTTTTTAAAAAAATTATCAACTAATTTAAAATTTATTAACAAAAAAATATTTAAATAAATAAACTTAATAAATATGGATGAATTTAGCTTACAGTTTTATAATTTTAAAGTTTATAAATTATTAATTTGATTTAATCGAAAGAATAATCTAGAGTTTAATTATTATTCAATGTTAATGTAAAAATTACTTATATTTTTATGTCCATCCAATCATATTTTAGCAAAAAAATAATGGTGAGTAACTAATACATAAGAAAATATATAAAAAAAAGTGAATAAATTTTAAAAATAAAACATAAACGGGCCAGGCCCGGATGGCCCATGGCCCACCCGGGCCGGACTCTAGAATTCACGGTCCAATAGTAAACAGGCCGGGCTGGCCCATTACTATAATCGGGCCCGAGTCGGGCTGGGCGGGGCCGATCCATTTGACACCTCTAACCATAGTTAAAACAATATAAGTTCTTTCAACAAAAACAAGTTTCAGATAATCTGATATGGCATGCTCAGGTGCCATTGAAGGTCTCCATCCTAGCTTGGCGTTTGCTTTGTGACAGGTTGCCGACAAAAATTAATTTATTAAATCGTGGCATTATATCTGCCGCAGACACCTATTATTTGACAAGTTGTGGACAACTTGAAAGTGCTCAACATCTATTTATTCATTGCAAAAATTTTAGCATAATTTGGCAGAAATTTCGATTTTAGATTGGTGTTACAGGTGTAGATCATCACAGCCTTCGTGCACATTTTGTTCGTTTACTAATTATTTGGGTGGCACAAGGGTATGTCGATCATTTTTACAGTTACTATGATTGCTTTGTGTTTGGTTAGCGTGGAATGAGCGTAATAATAAACTTTTTAATAATTCTCACACTCCCAATACGGAGTTTATATATAAGGTTAAGTTTCATTCATACTGGTGGTTGAAGGCTAATAATGCCGTTTTGTTTTTGGTTGTCAGCGGTGGTGGTTGCACCCGTTAACTTGTTTGTGTATTTGCTTGTGAGAAACTCTGTGTTTTGAGCGTCTAGTGCTAGAGAGGCGTCTCTGGTAATGTGAATATAAATTCTATTTTTGATTTTTCAAAAAAAAAGAATATAAGTTAAAATATTTATTTAATCATGATATATTCTTGGGTTAAATATGTTTCTAGTCCCTATAAATATACCAACTTTTCGTTTTAGTCCCTTTAAAATTTTCCTTCAACTTTTAGTCCCTATTAAATTTTCAATCACTACTTTTAGTCTCTATTTTTAAATTAATTTTAGTATTTTTTAATGAAATTGTGCAGAAATGTGTAGAATATTGTAAAAGTATTCCCAAAAAAAAATTAGATTTTTTTAACAAAACATAAATTTAATATGAATTTTTAACCATCAAAAATATAAAAATTCATATTAAATTTATATTTTGTTAAAAAATTCTAAATTTTTTTAGGAGAGATTCTTATAATATTATGAATTTTCCTGCAAATTTTATTCAAAAATGTGAATTCTACATATGAGTTTATTTTAAAAGAGGGACCAAAAGTGAAGATGGAAAATTTTTGGAGGACTAAAAATTGAAGAAATTTTTTAGAGGAACTAAAATGAAAAGTTAGTATATTTATAAGGACCAAAAACATATTTAACTCTATATTCTTTTTTGAGAGGAATTATATATATTCTTAATTTTTTTTTAAACATACAGTTAAACGTAATAAAAAACAGAGACAATTAGTGTCCGGATAAATACGAAAGTACAATTATGGACAGCTAGCCCTAAGAAGCGTGGAGCTGAGCCGAGAGCAAGTTCGCGCGAAGGAATCATCTAGTTCCGAAAATAACGGTTCAGAGAGCAAGCCACATACTCTCACTCTCAAATTCAATTGCGGCAGTGTTTCTTTCTTCCATAATCCCTAAATCACCCTTCATTCTCGCTCTTAGGTTATCGTTTTCCTCTTTCCCTCTCACCACCGCCCACAATTTCACCGGTAATTATTTATTTCTCTCTTTTTTTTTTTTTTTTTTTTTTTAGTATTTGTCTTTAGGGTTTCTTTATTCCATTGTTAAATTTGATTTCATCATAATTTTTATTTGAAAACCTGTCAATGCGATGAGTTTTGTTATGTTTCCAATGTTTTTCTTCGTATTGGGAGTAGGATTATTTTGTTTAGAGTTAAATTAGTATACTCTGTTAGTGTAGAATTAATTTACACAACCATGTATCTAATAATAAGTTGGGACGTGACAACTCATGTGTTTTTGTATTTTTTTTTTTTTATTTGGAAGAGATGAAATAGTGTGGATGGTATGGCGATTTAAAAATTATAATTTGAATATTTGAATTGCATGATGTAGTTGAGAGGAAGAACAAACTCCCAATGGCAAGGGTTTTCTATAGGGGATGGCTTCATGCTTTAAATTGGATTTTCACACTTCATTCTCAGCCATTGTGGAATTTATGCTCCAGCATACTGTGGTTTTAGTGATTATGAGTTGCATTGTAGTTTTATTATGGTTAAATTTATCTATTAGGGCTGTTGATTTATTTTGGTTAACTTCCTCTGCATACTTCTGCTCATGTTTGTTATTTCAATATGACATGTGGGTATTGCGGGAACTTGCAAAGTTTCTTTGCAAGAACAACAATGTCAATAAGACAATAATAGCCAAGTCCAATTTCTGTAGAACGAAGTATTTTTTGAAAAATGAAAATGTAGGTGACCTAATAGGCTACTATAGTTGAATCACTTCACTTGATATGTTTCTCATAGCAACTTTTTACAGTAACTTTTGTGAATGCTGAGTTCCAAGTTCAGTGCAGTTTGCTCTGGAATGGAATCACATTTTATGTTTGATTCACATAATAAGCATGTAAACCAAATATGTCATCATAAATATAACTAGCGAAGATAAATAAGGTACAACATAGTATTGCAAACTTTAATCATTGTGGCCACAATTTTCCATTAAGCAGTTCTTATTCTGTAGAGTAGAGGTAAGAATGGAATGAAAACTTTGCACCAAACATGGTCTATATTGTTATTCCTTAACCTTGGCTTCTATGGTGAATTGGTTTTGTTGAAACATAGATTTGGCTTAGTTGAATCCTTTCATAGGAAGTAACTTACTAAGTGAAATTGCATATTTTTTTTAGAGATCTTGTTTGGACATATATTGAGGCACGGACTTGAAAATCATCTTGTAATTGAATCTCTTTGCTTTTGGTGCTTGTTAGGTTGCTTACTGATGAAAGCTGTTCATTAACAGTGAACAGCCTGGTGTTTTTCTTCATACTTGTGTAGTGTTCTGCTCAATAATATTTCACCTTATATGCTAATGGCTGCTGATCAAAGAAGAAAGCAATTAAATGGTGCAAGCCTTGTTAGTTATGGTTCTCCAGAACAAAATAGGACTAAGAGAAAGAATTTTGGACCGCCAGTGCAAAGTGATTTAAACATGAAATCTCACATTTCTGTTGAATGGGATGCGAATCACCAAAGGGTTGTTGCCAAGCGGGAACAAATTGGCATCAGTTGGAGACAAACGAGACCATTTGCCAGATTTGATCACAATGGACATGAAGTCTTGGCAGATGTGCTTGCCATGCCTGAAGAAATTTTTGGCCTGGATAGTTTAAGTGAAGTGCTTTCCTATGAGGTAACAATCATGTTGTGTTATTTTCAACTATTTGCAGCTAAAAAAAATTACAGTTTTTGTCCAAGAGTATTTCTAAATTGTCTTTTGTGAAACTTTTGGCAGGTTTGGAACACACAGCTTTCAGACGATGAGAGAAATTTTCTTAAGCAGTTTCTTCCTGGTGACTTGGAGCCAAATCAAGTTGTCCAGGAATTACTTTCTGGAGATGAACTTCACTTTGGAAACCCTTTCTTAAAATGGTAAGATGTCTTTCTTTATATGTTCTCTGTATAGACATTGTCTGCTGTATTTCGCATGTGTGGTTGATCTGATTGCATAGTCCATGCATGCATAAAGAAATATATGCTAGACTAGATGTGATCATTTCTTTGTTTGAATGACTGATGAAGACTATTATTTGTTGATGTAATGTGATAACTGGATTTACTATCTTTCTGGGTTGACTTAACCAGATATGCCAACTGGTTAAAGGCCCGGTTTGTTGGATTTTGTGAAATTTGATCTAGTTTTAATCATATACTTTAATATTATTGGTCCAGATCTTTTTGGCCAACAGTTTGGGTTACCTTTTTTTCTCAGTTTTCTTAATGTTTTTGTTTCTTTTTATTTTCTAGGTCAGATTTATGCCCCCCAGGGTTTTTTTGCCACTTCTTTTTATTAATAACATTTGTTTGTGGTTTGTCAGTTTGAGTTAGTAGCACCGCTGGCTTCTGCTTAAAAAAATGTAGTTTTTTTAGTTTTTTTGTATTTCCAAAATTTTGTAACTTTAGGAGACTCAATTTTATTTTCATTGTATTTACTTTTCCTTCTTCATAGGTATATAGATTATATTTGGGTTAAATATGTTTTTGGTTGCTGTAAATTTGCGAATCATTGTTTTGGTCCTATATATATTTTTTTTAATATTTACCATTCCAAAATGTCAAATAACTATTTTTTTTGTTCTCATCGTCATGTGATATATGTTAAATACTTTTATGTTTTTATGGAAAGTCACGCGGTCATCGTAGGTGACACCTAATAATGTCCATTGTGCCTTGTTAGCATGTGACTCCACTAAATTTTTTTCATGAGCTCTAAAATGAATGTTAGGTAGTGAAAAACAATATTTCAGATTTTAGAAGGATGAAAACTATAGGAAAAACTTAACCAAGACTAAAACCAAATTTTGCCTATTTTACAAGAACCAAAAACAGTAATTTACTGATTTCAGATTTTGGAGGCATGAAAATCAAATGAAATGTTTTACAAGGATCTAAACCAAAATTATCTCATTTTCTATGGACTAAACACATAGTTAACCTTTATATTTTTTGTTTTATGTTTTTTATGATCATTTCTGAGTTGTACATCAACAATAGTGTTGTTACACATGGTTCCAGCTCTAGAGTGAATTCATTGAACTATACATATTCTCAACTCTAGGTATCCAACTTGGCTAGACTACATTGATTTTCATAGAATGAGTCTACTACATAATGGTTATTTTCCCTCAGACATGCCTAAAATGACAGTGGTTCTGTATATTTAGATTTACCCAAATGCAACACTTTGGTCTGGTTTTGTTTTGTCACCATCCTATTCTCAATATTCAATAAAATTGTTCCTTTCCTTCAACTGTTTCTATCAATTTCTCAATTCTCTTCAGTGGGTTCCTAATGTTATGGCATATCATCTTTCAATTGTGTAAAATTCCTGTAATCTCAGCAAATTAATAATACAAAATGAAAAAAGAACTTAAGTTTGCAGGTCATTCATTAAAATATTCACTTTTTTTTAGACTTTAGAGCCACAAATGAATGGTAATATGCATTTGCAGGGGTGCTTCACTTTGTTCGGGCGATCTTCATCCAGATATGATTGTTTACCATGAGAAACATCTAAAATCTGATAGAAGAGCATACTTCTCACAATTACGTAAATATCATAAGGAGTAAGTCATGCACAGTTATTTTACTGTGGATTCGAATCTTGTTTCTTTTGGCATGGTACTTAATATATTGTCATTTTTCATTTGGCAGTATGATTGGATTTTTAATTAAGCTGAAGGAGAGGTGGGAGACCTGCAAAAATTCAGAAAAGGAAATTCTACCAAAGATTCTGAGGTTTGACATTTGGAAAACTGACTATATATTGCAATTTGCACACACCACTGACCACACTCTTTCGAACAGAAGTATTGAGTAATGACAGGTTTATTCCATAATTTTATGACAAGGACATGTGCTTTCAATACTTATGTACTTACATAGATGGTTTTCCATGATTGAAAGAAATAATTTGGGGTGTTGCATTGTTTCAAATCTGAGATGATAAACACCTGAAAATCTATTCAAGATGTATCTGAGGAAATAGAAACAACCACTCTAGTTTTTATTTAGCTAATGCCTACATTGGTAGATAAAAGGGTGTGTAGTGTGCATTTACCTATTTAGTATCTGTGTTGTTTTTTTAAAATAATAAGCTTTTTGCTTTGTGCAGGTCAAAGAATGATATAAAGAAAAGAAAACGGTCAAACTTGGATGAATTCAGAGATGATGATCATGATGGGAATGTTACAGTGACGTCCAAGTCATATTCCTGGGATGAAGAGGAGAAAGCATACAGTGACATCCAAATTTCCTCAATGGGACAAGGCAATGAGCTTCAAAGAAGGTATTTATCGCTGTTGCACTTGATACTGGGGGCTTTAGTGAAGGTTGCTTCAGATATTTGGTTATTATGTTATGGTGCCTATTAGATAAAAAATTTGACCACTTTTATCAATCAAAAATATTTTTTGATACTAAATGAGTATCTATAACGAGTAGGTACATGGCATATGTTGTATCAAGGACGAAGTAATTAATTCCTGAGGTCATTTGATGCAAAATTGATAGAAATCTGGTATTTTATTAGAAAGTGTATGGAAAAATTCACCACTACTAAACAGAATACACGCAGTAGTTTTGGCGGTCTGCACACCTCCCTGCCCAAAGACCCAATTCCCCTGAAATACTTATATAGTAGCTCCCCCTCATCCTCTCATATTAATAGGCAACATGCCTTATTTCTTCTGACCTCAACTAACCTAACTAACTAGGCAACTACCTCACTTCTGACACTAAGTATGTTTTCTTAATCTTCAAATGTTTTTATTTCTTATATTGGTATTTTGATTTGCTGGCACTATACATCTTCTACTGGATGGATGTCTTGCTTAACTGTGGTCTGGCTTTTCATTCGTTTATATATATATCAGCTTTAACTGTTTCAATGCTTAACTATCTGTTTATAACAAAATGATGTTTGACAGGGTGCTTGGCGAAGACTTCAATAAAGGTAAACCAAGAAATACGATGGCTTCAACTTTTATGCTTAATGTGGGAGGAATACCCATGAAAGGAGGCAAACTACACAAGGAGAACATTCATGCTAATGACGGTGACCAATATATGTCATATATCAAGGTGAGACAATCCCTCTTGAATCTCTGAATAGTACTGAATTGGTAGGGGTAAACATCTTTGTATTTGGGTTAGTTATGTCATTAGTGCTACTAAGTAATTAGAGGGACAATAAAGTTTGTTCTATGTTATGTGAAACAATCATTTTTTGTCACATCTATAAGTTTTTAAACTTCAACGAACATATTGAAAAATGAACAAGTTTTTTTAAAACTGCTATGTTCTTGTTTTATCTTGATTCTTCTTATTTGGTAGATATTTAAATTTGATTTATGTTAATTCTGTTCATTGTAGTTTACAAAAAGTACTATCTTGTGGTTTTTGTTCTTTTATGATGAGACAACAAAGCAATCATTTGCATTTTTTACTGCAGAATTATTAGCATCTCTAAGGCATTTGCTGATTAATTCCCATGTTTCAGATTACCAAGAAGCAGCACGAACTTGTTAAGAGTTTGAAGGTATCATCTAAAAGCATCCCGGCTAGCACTCTTAACTATGTTTTGGGTGACCTTGATAACTTTCATGTGCAACCGTACAAATTATTTATCAAAGAAGAACAGAAGAACTTGCATGAGCATTGGTTAGTAATGTTGAGGGCTACCTCTGTCAAATTTTTATTGTATGCTACAGTATATTTTGTTTACCATTATTGCTTTGCTTACTAGAAGATATTTAATTTCTATAGGTTACAATTGGTGAAGAAACATCTCCCTGCATCATATGCAAACTGGACAGAGAGACTGATACAGAAACATGGAATGAGAAATTCTTTGTTGCTTGAGATGAAAGAGAAATCAAATGTACTGGTAGAGGTTTGTCCTTTTCTGAAGATCCATTAAAATTTCCTAGCAGCGAGCTTGCATACATGTATCAGTATATCTATTTCTTGAATTTGACAAGATACTTAGGTTTACCTTGCCTCATGTAGCATAATAGTGGCCATTATTCTTAAAGGTTTTTGTTAAAACCTTTTCCATTAATTTTCCACAGGATGAGGATATTTTGAGCACAGGAGTCCAGGCCCAGGACGAGGAGCATGGCGGTGTTAATAACCAGTCTAGCTTGGAAGATGAAGATTCTATTGTTAGCGTCCCAGAGAACCCGTCCCTCCATAATTCTTATCACAACAGCGATGACGAGCTCCACCGCTTGGATATAGATTTGGTAAAAGATGTTTTATCAAAAGGAGACGATGCTTCACATAACAAAACTAGAGATTCAACGATTATGAAATGTCAGGATGATCCCATCGGTGAAGGAGCTCCTTTCTCATCCAATGAAGATTCTATTGCTAGATTCCAAGAGAACCCGTCTCTCCACAATTCTTATCACAGCGGCGATGACGAGCTCCACCACTTGCATATAGATTTGGAGAAAAATATTTTATCAAAAGGAGGCGATTCTTCACAGTACACAATTGAACATTCAATGGTTATGAACTCTCAGGATGATCCCATCAGTGAGGGAGCTCTTTTCTCGTATAATGATACTGTTGATAGATTACCAGAGAATTCGTCCGTTAATAAATCTTATCACAGCGATGATGAGGAGCTCCACCCCTTTCATATAGATTTGGAAAAAAATATTTTATCAAAAGGAGATGATGCTTCGCAGAACAAAACTGAGCATTCAAGGATTATGAACTCTCGGGATGATTCCATCGGTGTAGGATCGTCTGAGGGTCATGCATGGCAAGCAGTTGAAATGTCACACCCTTACTATGATTTAAGTATGATCCATGACTACACTGCCAACGGGCTATCACTGGTAAATTCACAAATTAACCAAGTTAGACAAACCCGAATGATTGGTCCAGAATCTAATTTACACCAAGAAAACATTGGTAAGGAGTTGTTACACAGGCAGTCAGATGATGGTCCCTTCGGTTCTTACCAAAGCCAGGATCAAATTGGCTTGATTCAGTCCCTCATCAAGGACAAAGGGGTTGGCTCCTATCATCATGAACAAAAAAGAGCTGGGTTAAATTTCCAGGCTTCAAACGATATTCCAATGGGGGATGGCCATTTTTCTAGTCATTTTAAGGAGTCTCTGCAAACGTCTCTGACATTGGATCAAGGTCAGAGGCAAGCTGGTAATATTTTCATGCCAGAAAACGTATCAGGTAATATTTATTCTGACACAGGAAGTTACTTAATCCCCAGGCAAGATCCACTAGCTGCAAGAAATATTACTGATTGGGCTGTTAGTGCCCCTCGCATGGTAGCACCCTCTCATTCTCACATTAATACCAATAATTTCATTGGTCAGCCTTGGTTCTCTTCAGACCAGCAAATTCAGGGTGCTTGGAATGGATCTGGCAATGGCAATCTATCTAGTCAGAGTCTTGGCACTGGAGGAAACTCCAATCATAACTTATTTAGTGTTCTATCTCAATGTAACCAATTACGTTCAGGTAGCCCTTATGAGTCAATCAGACACACTGACCAGTTCCTTTCGCCCAGAACCTATGGAGTAGTAGATGCAGGTACACATAGGATCAATGCTGTTGTACCACCATCTTCTCATCCGCTAGATTATTTCAGTGAACGTGATGCACCTGGTGCTCTGGTGCCTGATGATATGACATGGATGAGCTTGCCACCTCAAAATCCTACTTTAAATGATCAAATAGGATCATACTTGAGGTCATGGAATCGGTAAAATGTTTTGCCTAATTAGCATAGTTAGTTTTGTGACTGGAGCAAGATGCACAAAAGGGATGAGATAGGTTTATGTAAATAACTATACCATGGTCAACTCAACACCATGTACATATCTAGATGGTAGATGTGTTGGAAAGAGAAAGCAGTGGTAAGCTTGAAAATTCAGGTTGATAGTGAAGTTAGATATTTCATTCTTAATTTTGATTTTTTTCTTCATGTTTCTAGAGAGATTATTTAATAATTTTCAAAGGTATCAAATGCTGAAAGCAGGTGCCTCTTTTTGAGCTATATTTTGTTTTGTTTTTTCATAATTTGTTTATTGTTGAAACAAACTGGTCTTGCTGCATGTTATGAATCACTTCGGGTTTGACAAAACTCACTGTGATTCGAAACATGTACGGTATGGTTGTTTGAAACTCATGAAAGGAATCAATGACGGTGTATGAACATATTATAAATTATTTTTAGGCAAAATGACTCTCAACGTCCCTCAACGAACGATTTCAACCTTTATCTTTTTTTCATGTCAGTTTCGTCATTTTGGTCGGTTTGCATATCAATTTTCAAGCATCAAATATAATGGCTTAAAATAAAATCATGATTTGAAGCTTAAAAATTCTATATGCAAATTGACCAAAAAGATAAAAATGACAAAAAGATAAATGACGAAAGCGTTATCTAAAATTAAGTCAAGGGACAATGCTAGTCATTTTGCCTTATTTTTATAACTTTTTTTAGCACTTGCCGGTTCATAAGCTTTACTATTTATTAATTAGATCATACTTTCTTTTTTAAGGAAATTACTCCCTCCGTCCCAAAATGTACGACGTTTTGGCCGTTTCACACGTATTAAGAAATATAATTAATATTGTGTGGGAAAGAGAAATTATGAGTTGTTTTATAAAATTATCCTTAATAAATGGTATGAGAAAGATAAATGAAATAATTGAAAGAAGAGAGAGTAATTAATAGTCAAGAATATAATAGGAAAAGTAACATTAATATTTTTATTGGTATTGTAAAGCGACATATAATTTGGGACAAATTTTTTTCCAAAGCGACATACAATTTGGGACAGTATTTGTTAATTATATCATACTTATATTTGTTTATAGTATTGTTGAATAGAAACAAATGGTCTTCATTTATTAATTAGATCATACTTATTCAGGTATATGGTTGTTAGAAACTCATGAAAGGAATCATGGCTGTATTCATACTTATAAAATTATTTTTTATAACCTCTTCCGAGCACTTGCCAGTTTAATTAATTTATTCTTTTGAGGAATGTTTCATTTATTGATGTATATAATTTTTTGACAATTTTTTAATTATGCCATACTTACTAAGCTAATAAAATTTATCAAAAACCCATTTGTCCTCCTTGATAAAAGTTTCTCACAATTATTTTCCATCTTCTTAAAACAATTGTCCTCTAATTTTTTTTTTTTTGGGGAAGAGTTATCTAAATTATTTGAAAAGCTGTGTCTTCTTTATATACAAGCCAATAAATAATGGCTCATAAGTGATGCAAGTATATGTAATGTAACCTACAATAACGTACTGGCCACTGGGGAAGACATTTGAATGATTGGATTCCACCTTCGCGAACAGGAGCTGGGGTCATTTGTCTCGTCGGTTTATTTCCTCGCAAGTCACAACCACACATTGAAAGATAATTAACATTCCTTTTGATCAAATGAAGGAAAGGATAATGAGTAGGAAAAGATCTTGTCTATTTTGTTCCAACAATAATAATTTTTTTTGGGGAAAAGGAGCTAACAAAAAGAAAAGAAAAGAAAAAGGTTAAAAACTAGTCTCGGTAATGCATCTCTCGCCAGGCATCAGCCTGCAGCAGCGGAAGCAAACTCTCCGGTGGCTCCAAAAACTCACTCCAAATATCATAACTTGTAGCTCCTAATTTAGCAATGAAATCCGCGGACGAATTCGTCTCCCTATCAGAATGCTTTAACTAATAATTGACGCATGATGATGTCAAGGACTCACCATGGTTGAAACTAACTAACTAAATAACCAGAGTTGAGTTAGAGTAGCAAATCAAATCCTTATATCCTCTTTCCAAGCTACTTTCAATCCATAATATAGAGCTAACAACTCTACATGTATAAATGTGGAAATACCAACATTTTCAGCAAACCCATATAGCCAACTACCATCATTCCTGCGAAGAACGCCACCGAAACCAGATATTTTGGGATTTTCAAAACTGCTGCCATCAACATTCAAGACAACGGTCATACTCTCCTCTGGAAGCCAAGTAAAAATGATAATTTAATCTTTTAAAAAATGAATGTTAGCGAGTTTAACTTTTTTTTTTTTTAGGGAATTAGCGAGTTTAACCTATTTTCGCGTTTAACTTTATAATTTTAAAAGTTTGATGCAGTACCCGGATGACAAAAAAAAAGTTTGATGCAGTAAGATTTTAGAAAATAATACTCCCTCCGTCCCAAATTGTATGTCGCTTTAGAAAAAAAATTTGTCCCAAATTATATGTCGCTTTACAATACTAATGAAATATTAATGTTATTTTTCCTATTATATCCTTGACTATTAATTACTCTCTCTTCTTTCAATTATTTCATTTATCTTTCCCATACTATTTATTAAGGATAATTTTGTAAAACAACTCATAATTTCTTTTCCCCACACAATATTAATTATATTTCTTAATACGTGTGAAACGGCCAAAAACGTCATACATTTTGAGACGGAGGGAGTAATATATAGTTCTTTAAATTTTTTTATACCTATTTAAAAAAAGTAGAAGAATAAAAGCGACTGCTTGAATTCTTATCCAAATAATCTCGGATATTTAGAGAAAGACATTTTTTTTTTTTATTACACATACGAAATTTAGTGATTTTTTTTTGGTTACAAATTTGGTGATTTAAATTCCCTAAAAAAAATGGTGATTTAAATGCATTTTACTTATATTTCATTTCATTATGCAAGTAATTGATAAAATACGATGGAAAAAATGCAGGGCATTTTCCCAATTTTTATTTGGTTTCTATTTTCATGAATTTTAGATATGTTCTTTTTACTTAAAATTTACAATTTTTTATTCCTAGACCATAGACTTTTTGATTATTTACAGTCTTTGCAAAGATATAATTTACTTTTGTTATTGTTATTTTATTTTACTTTCTAAAATATTTTTATGTCGATATTAATTTCTATTAGGAAAGTGGTGTTGGAGGATGTTGGTGAATAAGGAGGGATTATGGTATAGAATTTTAAAAGCCCGTTATGGTGAGATTGGGGGGAGGTTACAGGAGGGTGGGAGACAGGGGTCTTTGTGGTGGAAGATGTTGTGTCATATTCGTGGTGGGGTGGGTGAGGGAGTGGGGAATTGGTTTGACGAGAACATTCGTCGAGTTGTCGGTGATGGTAATAATACTTTCTTCTGGTATGATATTTGGGTTGGGGAAATGCCTTTGTGTACCAAATTTCCTCGGCTTTTTGATCTGGCAGTGAATAAGGAGTGTTCGGCGGGGGAGATGGCGACATTAGGGTGGGCGGAAGGTGGAAGGGCTTGGGTGTGGAGACGGGGGTTGTTAGCGTGGGAGGAGGACAGTGTTAGGGAGTGCACATTGTTATTACATAACGTTGTTTTGCATGTGAATGTCCCTGACAAATGGAGTTGGCTCCTGGATCCGGTTAATGGTTATTCTGTTCGGAAATCTTATCGACATATAACAACCTCCGGAGAGTACGTGGATCAATCTGTTGTAGATGATGTTTGACATAGATACATTCCACAAAAAGTGTCCCTGTTTGTGTGGCGTCTTCTTCGAAACCGTTTACCAACTATAGATAATCTGATGCGGCAACGGATTATCCTTGCAAATGCCGTCGACTGTGTTTATGGGTGTGGTAAGTTGGAATCTGCTACTCACCTCTTTTTAGACTGCAGAATTCCTACTATGGTCTGGTTACAGGTTCAAAATTGGATAGGCATATCTACCGTATTTCCTAGCCAAATGCGTGAACATTTTACACAATTTACTTTAATGGCTGGTATGCCTAGAAGCTCTCATTCTGTTTTCAAAGTAATTTGATTTGCTTATGTATGGGTGATTTGGAAGGATCGCAGCAACCGTGTCTTTAACAATACAGGTTCAAATCATTCAGTTTTATTTGAGAAGGTTAAGTTGAATTCCTTTTTGTGGCTCAAGGCTAAGTGCCCGTCCCTAAATTTTGGTTATCATGATTGGTGGCAACACCCACTTCCATGTTTGGGTGTTCGCATGTAATTTTCTTTCCTGGTGATGCCTCTTCTTTCTAGGCATCGTCATTTGTAAACTTTTGATCGTGGTCTCTCTCTAGCACACCTTGTACGGGGATTGGCGGCGTGGTTGTTTATATATATATCATTTTGGTTTGTGCAAAAAAAATTTCTGTAATATATATAAAAAATTGATTTCTCCAATATAAGCTACATTGAAACTAAAATCAATATTACATACATATTACATAAATTAAATTGATTTCTCCATTTTTTTTAAGGGTTGAACTAATTGTTGTTACACTTTACCCAAAAGCGTTTAGATGAGATGGAACGAGTCTCTTCTAGCTTAATCAAGATTTTGAGTTCGAATCAAGCCTCGGGAAAACTTTTAGGGAGAACTTGCCGTCCATTTGGGTCTCACAATATGCTCGAGAGATTAGTGTTCGCAGTTGCACGCGGAGGATATCTGGTTTATACCCAAAAAAAAATTGTTGTTACACTTTATACTCACAAATTAACCATGGCATGAAACTCTAATTGACAAGTTAAAACCACATTGAATAAATCCAAATTAAGACAACTCAGTAGTTAACTCCCCTGAAACTCACCGTTGCAAGTGATGACGATGATGATGAACAACAATCGCTTCACAATCTGAAACTGAAATCTCCAACCTGCGAAGAAACCAAAGTTGCATTCAAAATCACATTTTGTATGACCCACTTTCACCTTTCATCAATTTCATCACTTTTTTTCATAAACCTCTCTGTTTCTTACACCTTTTATCCATTTACCTCATAAAAACGCTTCCTTTACGTTTTTTTTGCTTCAAGTTTTGATTTTTTTTAACACTGTTGCTGAAACTGTTTAAAGGGTATGGCACAAGAATCACAGGCAATGGATCCGCACAAGAATGAAGTTATTCGTTTAGAGCGTGAATCTGTTATTCCAATTCTCAAACCTAGACTCATCATGACATTGGCAAATCTTATTGGTATAATTCTGTATATGCCCTTTTGAATTTCTTTTTATGTTGTGTTGAATTCATATTTGTAGAAGCATGTTTAGGGTATACTGTTTTGTAATTTTTGGTTGTTATTGTTGTTATAGTGATTAATGATTAGCCTTCAATGAAAGAGCATTGTAGCATACCTTTAAAAACAAAATTGTGATGAAATTTACTGAAATTTCCTACCTTTTGTACGATTTAGTTTTTGCATGCTGTTATGTAGTTCAGTTTTTGATATAGGGTTTTATGAAAAAATGTTTGGGATTGTGATATGGGTCGCAACGTCGTGGTTGTGATGTCTCTACGACCATAATTGAGGTTGCTTTAGCTGCATTTGACTGTAATTTTCAGCAATATCTAGGATAACAATACAACTGTAACCATTACTGCGACCACAATTTAAAACCTTATTTATCAACAGTTTGTACCACCATATGGATTTAGCCCTTTGCAATTGTTGAATGCAGACAAATACAAACAATTGGATGAAATAACACTTTGTATTGAATTCACTAAATAAGAGGAATTGATAGAAGAAGACTAAGTTCAAAGACATAAGTTATTACTCGCAAGGAGAGTACCAAAGGGAGAGAGGAGAGACTTCATCAATTTTCTTCATAACCCGGCCCTCAGTGATCATCATTTCTCTATTTATGCACAATCCAAGCTTCCTTGATTTTAGGATCACTAACTACATGTCCATTTGCCTCAACCAATAATATTATGCCAAGCGTATTTCCTCATATTCTATTTTGAATCATAACTTCTTGAATTCATTGTTGTTATTCTATTGTGGCTTGAGTTGTTTCTGTATGTTATGCAGAGCATAGTTCCGACCGAGCTGAGTTTTTGAAGCTCTCCAAAAGGGTAGAGTACACAATTCGAGCTTGGTACCTTCTACAATTTGAGGACTTGATGGTATTATTCGGTACTTGATCTTTTTTTATTTCTATCTTATACATAACTTGGGCTTGTGGAGAGACTGATTCCTTTATGCCTTCAGCAACTCTACTCCCTCTTTGATCCTGTATCTGGGGCACAAAAGTTGGAACAGCAGAACCTGGCTCCTGAAGAAATTGATGTGCTGGAACAGAATTTCTTGACATACCTATTTCAGGTACTATCTCGAGTTGATGCGTTGTGAATGTACAATTTTTTTGGTGGCATCTTGTTAATATAATATAGACTTGAAAACTTATCACAAGTTACAGTATTAATATGAAGGAGTAATATGTTAGGAAGTCATGGAAAATTGAGAGAAGACGAGAGTCTTTGCTAAAGATGGTTTTGGATATTCTAGTGACAACTAAATTCATAGTTAAACTGTACTATATAGAGCAGAAACACACCTAACTGCCTTTATAAATTTGTATACTAACAATGCTAACATAAACTAAACAAAGTAGAAGCTTCAAGAAACTGCACGTATACTATACCATGCGTTTTGGGTGGTGTCTGTATGTTGGACATGTAACTTTGTGATGCATACGACAAGTAATGAAAAGTGTGGTTAGTAAACGAAATTCACTACCTTCTTCAGTATGATTAAATCGAGGAAGAATAGTGGGATTCTATATTCTGATTCTGTAATGGAAAACTTGGTTAATGATTACAACGGAATGAGTATTTGCAGGGAGAATGTATCCTGACTGATTTCGACTCAGTTAGTTACATTGTACAATCTGCAAACTGAGGCGGATTTAAATTAAAAGACTGGCTCAATAAATTCAATATAAAATCATTGAGGTGGATTGAAATAAAGTATCATTTACACAAATCTTGCAGGTAATGGAAAAGAGCAACTTCAAGATAGTGACTGCGGATGAGATTGAGGTTGCACATTCGGGCCAGTATCTTTTAAATCTTCCCATTTCTGTTGATGAATCTAAGGTTTGTGCATATTATATGTTCCTTTAATGCCATTGTTATTTGGAATGCTTGATTTTGTTGCAAACAGTTGCTGATTTCTGTTTTATTTGGTTAATGAAGCTTGACAAGACACTTCTAAAGAAATATTTTGCAGAGCATCATCATGATAACCTGCCAGATTTCTCTGATAAGGTATGGCTGTGAATCTAGTGTAGTAGCTCTTACCCATCAAGGATTTCCTAGTTTCATGGTGTTCATTATGATTGATAATAGCCTAGCTCATTGAAATTTGATCTCTATTGATTTGATGGATGGCATTTAAATGTCCTAAGGTCTGTTGGCTTTTTTCATTTTGGAGTCATTAAAAATCCTTCTAGGTTTATTATTGGAAATCATAACCTTTGTTGTGTGTGATTAATTCACTAAAGATTGGTTTTGGGAGAAGGGGAGAGGGGGCTTAAGCTTAATGATGCCTCGTCATTGGTTCTTTCTAAATCTTATTTGCTTCTTTCATGAACATTGTTAAGTTAAATCTAATGATGTTCCGCTAATTTAATAATTTTTATATCTTTTTTCGTCACAATTATGATTATTTCAATTCTTTATACTAATTGAATCACTAAATACGTAATTCCTCAATCAGATAAAAAAATAGTTTTGTTCTTCAAACTTAAGTCCGTATTGTGAAACGGAAAACTAATACATCCTATTATTTTAGTATGTTATCTTTCGGCGTGGCATTGGGGTTGATCGAACAACTGATTACTTTATCATGGAGAAACTGGACATGCTCATTGGACGATTTTGGGCCTATTTGTTAAGAATAACTAGGTAAGAAAACTCCTAGACTGGAATGTTACTGTTATGGTCGATGCTAATGAATAATCTGTTATGAGAAGTTGGTATATTGATTATTATATCATTTTGTCTCCGTAAAACCTTTTAAAAGTTCAATGTTAAAATAATTTCATGTTTGCATTAATCAAAGTAAATATCACCAGCTTCATCTTGAGCCTCCTTTTTTCTATTTCTAGAACCTTTTTAAGGCTGTGATTCTTACAGGTTGGAAAAGATTTTTTCAAGAAAGTCAAAGAATATTAAGAAGGATTCAGATGGCAATGAAATGATCCGTGATGCAACAGGGGATGACTTTATTGTGGAACGGATACGTCTTGAAAATATGCAACTAAGGTCTTGAAGATATATTTAGTAGATCTTCTGATTTTTTGTTTTAGCAGCAAATGATTTTTTTTTCCTTACCAAAATGCTTTGCTTGGGTATCTAAGTTTCATAATTTTGAATGTGTGATGTTGTGGTAACTCATAAGATTGTTTGCTGCAATTTCCAGCTCTCGTAATTTACTTGGCAAGACCTTGATCCAAGAACCAACATTTGATAGGATAATTGTTGTCTACAGGTAGATCTTCTTTTTTCATTTCAAACCTCTATCGAAAAATTTGAAATCTAAAACGGAAATTATTTTTCAGGGGAGCCAGTACCAAATCTAAAGCAGAACGAGGAATATTTGTGAAGCATTTTAAGAACATTCCAATGGCTGATATGGAAATAGTTCTTGTGAGTTACATCATTTTTTGAAAATTTTAAAAAAATCTATTTTTTATCACTTAATAACTTTTCCATCAACAACCACAATGGATGACTTTGGTACAAAATTCTAACTTGACAGCCAGAAAAGAAAAACCCTGGATTAACTCCAATGGACTGGGTCAAGTTTCTTATATCAGCAGTTGTTGGACTGGTCAGTTTTTCAATTTAAATTCAATATTTTTATTTGTTTTCATCATCCTGAACTAATGGATCAAATACTCTTTGCAGGTTGCTGTATTTAGTTCACTCGAAATGCCTTCGGCTGATTGGTGGGTCATATTTGCTGTTCTTTCCACAGTAGTTGGTTATATTGTCAAGACATATTTCACGTAAGTAATTTTATTTTATTTTGTTGAGGAAACGCAAGTATGTTAATTGTTCCTGTTTATGGAAAAGTATTACTGATTATTGTGTAAACTGTTAAAGTGGGGGCAATCCTCACCTCACAAGCCGGTTTTGTGGGTTTGCGTTAGGCCCAACCACAATTTCTAAGAAAAACTTTCTACATATAACTTTGAAACTAGATATATTTTTAATAGGTATTAATCTAAATAACTCTTTTCTGCAATTTCTTCGTTAAACTTGTTGTTACTGAGTAGTCAAGTTCCTCATTAAATCTTGTTTGCTATGTAAATTGCCACTCTACAAGTTCTTGGTGGGTACAAGTAAATGCATTTTATAAGTATAGTTGACAATTGTGTGGCTACTGTATTTTTTTTTTCCTCCATAGGTTCCAACAAAACTTGGCTCAATACCAAAATTTGATTACACAGTCAATGTATGACAAACAACTGGACAGCGGAAAGGGTACACTTCTCCATTTGTGTGATGATGTCATTCAACAAGAAGTAAGTGTTAGCTTGGTGCACTTCGTTATCAAAATGAATAAGTATTGATGTTTCTTTTTACAACGCTCTTAGATCTTTTTAAAAATAAGACAGGGCTGGTTAGTATAATACTTATAACAATGCAGCAGCCAAACATCTATTCGAACAACTATTAACTAATATTAAATTCTTTTAGGTCAAAGAGGTGATACTTTCATTCTTTATTCTAATGGAACAGGGTAAAGCTACAAGACAGGTATGTATATGAACAAGTTTATAACAATCTTGTTTTTTTTCTTTCTTTCCACCACCTTTTCTATTTATAAATTCTATTTTTTACTTGGGGAAATAATTTTCTTTTAGTATTACGTAAGTACTTATGTTACCTATATGGTATTGTGAATCAGGATCTCGATCACTGGTGTGAGGAACTAATCAAAGAAGAGTTTGGGGAGGAATGTGATTTTGATGTGGATGATGCAGTGGGTAAATTAGAGAAATTGGGCATCGTCACTCGGGTGAGATTCTCCAAAACTTGTCTGATTCTATTCTAAGAAGTGATTATATATATATATATATATATATATATGTATATATATATATATATATATATATATATTATATAGTAAAGTATTTACTACTATACATTTTTAAAAGATAAATACGCATTTTTCCCTTCAACTTTGTTTTATTATTTGCATTTCTATTTTATCTCTTTATATTCCACCTTCTGTACAATTTACATTTCAAGTGAATGGTTGCATATCCTTGAACCTTTGTTGCAGTAAAATTTTGTCAAATGGCCTGTTTCTTCTATAGCAGTATCAATGAACCTTTGTGTCTTAATATTTTGTCAAATGTCTTATTCCTAAACTTGGTAATTTTGATTCTAGGAGCAGTTGACAAAATATTAATTGAATTTCGATCCATGTTTGCTAAACCTGTTGAGTAAAGAAAACCGAACCAAACCAGAAAACAGTTTGGTTGAATCGAACCAAACGATATTAAGTTTGGTGCACAGGTTTTAAATTTACAAGCTGAACTGATTCTTAAGCCATTTAAAAAATTGGCTTGTTTTATGGTTCTGATTTAACCGGTTCAAAAACTGATTGTTTGGTTCTGAACTCGTTTTAATCAGTTAAAAAACAGCTCTTTTGTTTATGAATAAGAACATAATCTACTTGAAGAATTCACAGCCTAAGGGGTTTGAGAAAATCTTTTCTATTTTTATTTCTTATTTTCCCTTCTGAGTACAAAATGTACATTGAGTTCACTTTGTTTCTGTTTTTTAAAGATTTAAAAACTTCGATAACAGGAAATGAATTGAAAACAAGGTGATAGTTTTGGAATCAAAAGTGAAGACAAAAAATAAAAACAGAAAACATTTTCTGATACCAAACAGGTCCCAATGTGCCAATAAGAATCATTGCATTTTGAACTTATTAATAATATCATTTTATAGAATTAATATTTTTTCAGACTGATTGAAAGCATCAAGGGAAATTGAAATGCGTGTTTTTTTATTATAATTTGATTTGTGTCCGTAGTATCTTCGTAATAGACTAATATATTTTTTATTCAACAGTTTAGACCACTCTGACACCTTTTTAGATAGATTTTGTCCAAGTAATATACCTTTTTAGATTGATGAAATCTATGCTGGTTTTGTTACCAAGAGTTATTTTTTATTTGTGACTTCAGTATCTATCTATTTGGTTTGAAAAATAGAAAATGATTTGCAAAGTGAGAATTATCTTAGCATCGTAAGTTATAAGCATTACTCAAGTCATACATCTAGTCGGTGTGAGACTCTCAACACCCTCTTCACGTTAGGGACTAACCGTTTTGAAATGTGCATTAATGTGGAAGGAATTACAAAAATCTAAACAAAAATGAAAATGTTTTATTGAACTAAATGAACGCTAAAAAATATTCTCCATGTAGATTTTGATTTAGTTGTTGACCAGTGATTCATGTTGGAATTCAGGATTCGATTGGTCGATATCAATGTGTTGGGCTCAAAAGGGCTAATGAGATCATTGGCACCACCACTGAGGAGCTTGTGCTCAAAGCAAGACAAGGAAACCTTACTACTTGATGGTGTTTACAAAAGCTGCTTAGCAATTTTATGTACATGTTAGTGTTGGTTGGTAATGATAATCCTGAAATTAGTGGTTAACATTTTTCTTCAAAAAATGCTAGATTGATGTCTAGTCTCTTGGATGGAATTAATTACATTTATGTTATTGTCTTCTGTATTTTTCATTTATGTCAATGTGTTTTCTACAACTTTATTCTTCCAATTTTTATGTCCGTTGATTGACATCCCTACAGTTCAAAAATCAACTGCAAGATAGATGTTAATTTTCACGGGTCTGCAGCATATCTGAGAGGAAAATGAGAAAGAGGAAGTTGTTTTGTTTGTTGTTCGACGAATACCCTCCACTAGAACTATCATCGTGAACTCTGCAATTATGTTCCGATGAGATCGGAAGCTATCTTCCAATGGTAAATTTGTCAGGTTTTATGCGTATGGAAGTTGCAAGGTTCCCCATGTTCCAGGTTTGGATCAGAAGGTAATTCCGATCATTGTATTCTCTTTTTTTAAGCGATGAGAAAACCATGTTCAGATCCAAACATTCATCAGTTTTGAAACGTGTTTTCAACCAAACATAACATAAAATCAAAACAAACATTTTTTCCTATCAAACACACATATAGATCAAACACAACTCAGATTGCAAAACATAAAAGTTAAACAAACAATACAGAAAACATAACATAATGAAATGAAATTACTAAAACTATATCGCATGATTTTGTTGTGACGTATGGACGTAGTTGATGTGGATGGTGGGAGTGGTATGATGGAATAGATTTCGTGATATGCTTTATTTCATTTTGCCTGAAGAAAGTTAGTGGTTAATATTCAAGCTGAGTCCTGAGTTCATGATATATATTGTTCACAGCATCATTTCTTCATAGGATGGTTAACTTAATTTAATCTGATTAAGGATTTTGGCCTCTTGCTTTGGTACATACCTTGGCAATGATCGCAGCACACTAAACTTTGGCGTAACATTTTCTCCTATTTGAATTCTTGCGCAAGTACAACAGAGAGAGTGGACATTGTGATTGTTATTGGTTTACCTGCTGCGCTGAGAGTGATTAACATTTGCAATCTGTAACCGTGATTGGAAGAGTTTTCCCAATACCCCTCTAAAACTATAGTAGGCTTTTTTTCCAATACATTATTAGTTGTATCATGAAGCACCTATCTATTGTATTGACGTAACAGCTGTTTAACAAGGTAGTTGATTACGAAGAACGCCTTTTATTTAACTTGATGCAAGAGGACTCTATGGATTAAGCACGCATTGTAACAGGTGTTTAATAAGGTGGTTGTATTGATGTAAGATAACATAATGACTACCTCCAACATAATTTGGAAGAAGATAAGTAAAGAAATGAGAAGACTACTATATATACCAAACTCAGAGAGAAAAGATTGAAGAAAGTGTATTGAATTGTAACCAAGCATACGACAATTGATTTGTAACCAAGCATAAGGCTATTGAGTTGAGTTGTGTTGTTGTGTTGAAGTGAATGTATTCTGTATTTTAATCAAGCGTAATGGAATTATTTGGAATTATTGTAAGGCCCGTAAGTTGAAAAAAGATTTAATGATGTTCAAAGTTGATTTTGAGAAAGCATATGACTCTATTGTGGAATTATTTGGATGTTGTAATGAGTAGAATGTCATTTCCAAATTTGTGGCAGAAGTGGATGAATGAATGTATTGGTTCAACATCAACTTCCGTTTTGGTTAATTGGAGTCTGACTGATGAATTCCAGCTAAAGAGGGAATTGGAGTCTAACTGATGAATTCCAGCTGAAGAGGGAATTGAGACAAGGTGATCCGCTTTCCCCTTTTCTGCTCTTGACAGCAGTAGAAGGGTTGCATGTTATGGTGAAGGTCATGGGTGGAGTCAAATATTTTTATTGGTTACAATGTGGATATGAATAATCCTACTTTTTTTTTTCATCTGCAATTTGCGGATGATACATTACTTTTGGGGGTCAAGAGTTGGACGAATGTAAGAGCATTGATGATTGTTCTCGTTCTCTTTGAGATTATGTCGGGAATTGTATCTTCAAATCTATATAATCTTAAAAATATGATTATTAAAAATAAAAAATATGGTTATTTTGCAATGTTTTGATAGTGTTTTATCAATATGTATCCAAATTATACGTTGAAGGATCTTTTGAAGTAGAAAAGAGACATATATTTGAAAAATAGACATGTACATGTTTAGCAACGTGGATATTAGATCTAAATATTTCTATCACCCCTAATCTAAAAGTTACTCTGTTCGTAGTGCTTACAAGTTATGTGTATCAGAACTTATTGATTCATCTTATAACTGGTGACCGGGGTATTGATCTGGTATTTGGAATCTAAAAGTCCCACTAAAAGTCAAGAATTTAATTTGGCGCATGTGTCGTGGTTGTTTACTGACTCGTGTCCGTTTGTTTGATAAAGGTGTTACTTGCCCAACTAACTGCGCTAGCTGCGCCTCCAATCATGAAGATCTTATGCATGTTTTCTTTGCTTGTCCTTTTGCTATACAAGTTTGGAATAGAACAGGTCTTTGGGGTTCAGTGCAACACGCCCTATCTACCACTGCCTCAGCTTCGGAAGCTATATTTTATCCGTTAGAGACTTTGTGGGTTGAATTAACACAACGTCTGTCATCTGTATTATGGAGTATATGGAAGCACCGCAATCTCAGAGTGTGGAATGATGTAACAGAAACAAGTACCACGGTTGTCGAGCGTGCTAGAAACATACGCTTGCAGACTGGCATCTGGCTAATGCTCTGGATGTTCTTGCATCTAGATCGAATCATCAACCAACAACGGCCTCCGCCTCTCAACAACACCGAATCACGTGACAGCCTCCCGTGGCCGAAAGATACAAATGTAACATCGATGCGGCCTTCTCTTCTCACGTCAACTGTACATGTATTGGCATTTGTGTTCGCGATGCAGAAGGTACGTTTGTTCTGGCTAAGACTATGACATACCCTTGTACTGTTCCAGTGGATGTGGGTGAAGCTTTAGGGCTGCACTCTGCTTTGCAATGGTTGAGTGATATGCAGTTTGACAATGTAGATTTCGAAACAGACTCTAAGTTGACAGCTGAAGCCTTCCTTTCTGCCAGAAACGACTTGTCCAAATTTGGATGCATTATTTCCTCCTGTCGTTCTTTGTTCAGTACTTTCTTTTCTAACTCTAGGGTGGAGTTTGTTAGGCGACAAGCCAACGTGGTTGCTCATACTCTTGCAAGGGAGGCCACGTCTTTAGCTAGTCCCGCAGTTTATTTTAATATACTCAATTGTATTGAAACTCTTATTATTAATGAAATGCTATAAGCATGTTTTCCTTCAACAACAAAAAAAAATTCTATCACCCCCGCTCAAAACAAACACAAATAAGTCTCCCGAAACACACAAACATTTCTATCACTCCCTCTCAAAACAATCGATCCCAAAACGAAAGTCTCTCGATCACTCTCTATCTTCCTCTCTCTGTCTCCACTTCCACTTCTGTTACACTTTTTCATCTGTAAATTTTATTCTCCAATCCACTTTTTCGTATTGAATCTTAAGGTTTTCATCGATGCTTGGGTTTCATGTATGTTCTATACGTTAATTTTAATGTTCAATATGTTAGGGTTAAGGTTTTTGATTAATGGCTAATATATTTGATTAATTGAATTCTACTCCTTTTAGGTTTTCATTAATATTCATTGATTCTTTGGTTTTCTATGGTTTTAATTAATTTTTAATATTCTATATGTTATGTTAATGTTTTTGATTAATAGTTGATACGACGATTGAACAATGTATTCGATTCTTATTGAATTTCAGATATTGAAGATGAATTGTTAAAGCAACATCTCATCTCTGTTTTTTTTTTTGTCACATATTAACTCAGTGTTATCAAAATTATTGTTTTTTTTTAATTTCTTGCAGTGTTTGGTATTTATTTCCGCTCCACTTGGCAAGATGCCATCCTTTGCTAAAGCCTCGTGGACACTGCATCAAAACTTTTGTGTGACGCCACAACTCTTCATCTCTTCCTATTAGGGAAGGCCATTTATTTTTCAGGTCTTCTTCCAGCTCTTCTGAAATCTAATAAATTATAAAAAACAAATTTAAAATTGAACCCATTCAAAAATTTGAAATTGAATTTCAAAGACACAAATTTAGAAAATTACCTCATATGAGTTGTATGGTTTTCTCAGAGATGGGTTTTTTGTCTGATATCAGGGCGTCTTGTAATTGTCTAACCACATTCCGTGAATAGAAAACGATCCTAGATATTTAATACAAAGAACTGCACTTAACAGTCAACTTAACAGTCAACTTTTCAACAGGCACTTGTCAAAAAAAAAAGTTAATAACTTTGAGGCAATCTACATTTTGGGCGATGACGTTCGACTTTCTGTATATTATAAACGTGACTTTTTTTTTGTGGTGGTTGGGGTTCGAAACCCAAATCTTGTATATTATATGCATTGTCCATACCAATGATTAACGCCACTTCTTGCTTTTAAGTTTAATTGCGTTGTGCCATGAGAGTTGTATAATTAAATTGTAGTATTTAAATCTATATAATCTTAAATTTAAATTTGACATATCACTTTCACACGTTAAAATTATCTTTATTTTCTTCTTTGATTCAGATGTTTTAATATTAAAAATTTAAAGTATGATTATAAAAAATTAAAAATGTGAATATTGTGCAATGTTTTTGTTAGCGTGTTTTATATGTATATTGACTGGAGTTTGATTCTTTGGTATTTTTTAAATAAATTTTTTGACACATTCTTAAGAAAATTGGAAGTTATAACTTTTTAATGAAAAAAATATATAAAATTTCATAGGAACTCTTATTCCCTATATTTAATATGGGAATATTGAAAATTGTAGAAAGTATTTCATTATTGAGAACCTTTATACTTGATATAGTTTTTTTCTCAATCTTGTAACAAACACAACTTAAACAACTATATTCATGGAAAAAACTTGTTTTTAAATAAATTGTTTGACACACTCTTTGAAATACATAAAAAAAAATTGGTAGTTATATCTTTTTAATGAAAAACACATAAAATTTCATAGGAACCCACATTCCCAATATTTAATTTAATGTGGGAATATTAAAAATTATAAAAAGGTATTCCATTACTAAGAACCTTTATACTTGTAACAAACACGAGAATACTCATGAAAAAAAAAAAAACTTAGGTGTTTTTTTGTATGATTCCTAACTAAATTACTCATGATTTTCTCAAATCCACAATTTTTTTAAAGGTTGTTATAACAACAAAAAATGTATTTTTAGTTAAGAATAATACACAAAACATGCAAAGAAATGTTTGTAAGTTTTGCCCTATATTCATTCTCTATTCATGTATTCGGATGAATGTAATTCAAAATATTTGTGCTCGTAAGGAGGAAGGTGGGGGTGAGGAGGTTGAGAGAATTTAATTTGGCTCTATTAGGGAAGTGGTGTTGGAGGATGTTAGTAGATATAGAGGGTTTGTGGAATAGGGTGTTGGTGGCTCAATACGGCGAGGAGGATGGTTTGTTGGCTCTTATGTGTGTGGGTGTTATGGACTGAACGTAATAATAGGCAGTTTAATAACACCGTAATGAATACTCATCAGTTGTTCAAAAAGGTTCAAATTAATTCTTACTGGTGGTTGAAAGCAGCAAATGCAGTTCATGTGTGTTGGGGGTGCATAATTGGCTAGCCTGTCCTATTCTGTGTTTGGGCATAGGATAGCCCCCTATTTTTTGTTTCTTTCATTTTGATTGAACTTTTGTTGTAATTAGGGTCAGTTTCTTTTTTTTGCACACCTTATGCGAAAGAAACGACGTGTTTAGCGTTAATATATATCTCATTTTGCCCTGTTCAAAAAAAAAAAGTTGAAACAAACACTTGTAACAAACTCTCAAAAAATTAATTAGTCATTAATTTCAATTAAATAGCATATATAAACTTCAGTGAGAACGTAGTATAATTAACTTTTTTTTACGAATGTGATATTCATATAACAGGTCGCTTTAAGCCTGAAAATACATCGGCTCAGTATTTTCGAGGATTATGTTGATTTTTCAAATCAATTCAAATTTTCGTTCAAAAAAAAAAAAAATCAAAACAAAGGAAAAATGAATGAATTAACAGAATTATTTATTCAATCATTTATAAATACAACACATTTGAAGAATCGACTTTTCCTACCATAAAACCAACCATCATATTATAGCTTCTAGTCAGATTCAAGAATATGGAAGAAGCGGAATAATGGCAAGACAGTTGAGCCAGACAACCTATATGTAGAAGTGTGAATAAGTCTTGGAGATTAAAGGTATTTTATGACTCACTAGATTTTTTAACAAAATTATGTGGTTAGAGAAAATGTTGTATGAGTGGAGACGAAATACTTTAATCCTGATCTAAAAGAATATTGGGAACATACAAAATTGCGTAAATTATAGGAGGTTAAACTTATGAATCACACCATGAAGTTATGAGAGAGTGATTGAATGGAGACTAAGAAAAAGAGTCAAGTTATTGATAACAAATTTGATTTTATAACAAGGAGGTCTACCATAGAAACGATCTACTTACTACCATATTTAATAAAGCAATGTTAGATGGATAAAAAAGACTTGCACTTAATTTTCATTGATTTGTAGAAGACATACGATAAATCACCAAGAGAGATTTTGTGGAAATCTTTAGAGAAGAAAGGGGTTGGGATTTCTTATATATCAACTATCAATTATATGTATGAGGGTGCCTTTACAAGTGTGAGCAAGCAGAGTGGGGCCACATGCAATTTTTTAATAACAATAGGACTGCACCAAGGGTCAACCTCTAACCTTTATCTTTTTACTTTGGTTTTGGTCTTTTGGATATACTTACATAACTCTTCTAACAGCTAGCATTGAGATATTTGTTTTTTTGGAGATGATACAGTCTTACTTAGAGAGTTAAAAGAAGAAGGCTAAAGAAGAATTACATGAGAGGTTGAAGACAAGCTTTAGAAGCATATGATTTTCACCTCGGTAGAAGCAAGACAAAGTATGTGGAATGTAATTTTATCAAGAGGAGAAACATTTCTATCTTAGATGTGAGAGTTAAATATCATATCATACCACAAGTTACACGATTTAAGTATCATGGATCGTGTTACACTCAAAATTCATATCTCATGTTTCGAGCGAACTAAGTTTTCAAGCGAAAAAAGAATTCGATCAAAGAAGCGGTTGAAATTTAAAGCGTATAAAAGAAGCCACAAAAAACCATCGAAAGAACTTGAAATTCCTGCTCGAAGCATTCAAATAATTGCAACTTTTGAAAACTCTCACTTGTAAAACCACTACTTTTCTTGTAACTAACTCTCAAAAATTAATTAGTCGTTAATTTCAATTAAATATCATATAAACTTTAGTGAGATCATAGTATAATCTAACTTTCTTTTACGGATGAAAGTATACCGGACTATGTTGATTTTTCAAAACAGTTCAAGTTTGCGTCGGTATCAAAATAAAGAGTTAGAAACATAGGAAAATGAATGAATTAACATGAATTATTTATTCAATCATTTATAAACACAACGCATTTGAAGAATCACACCTTTTCCTACCGTAAAAACCAACCATCTTTACAAGTTGGAATTAAATAAACAAAAAAAGAAACAATGTCGAGAATATTCTATATTGTCCCCACAAGATCATTAATTGCTTCAATGTCTTTCACATCAAAATGTAACAACTACATTCACACCTTTCGGTAGATTTAGACAAAGAAGTGATTCACAATTTTGGTAAGTACTTTTGTACAGACACTGATCTCAAACCAAACATTTTTTGAGCATAATGACAACAATTGCTTTGTCACCAAGTAATTAATGAATTTTGTATTCTTTTCATAGTTCCCATGTGGTCACTTAAAAGAATACCTTCCAAAAATGTCAAAATAATCATAATGGCACATACCATTCTGTAAGGCTATAGAATAGGATGCAAGCAAAATGCATCCAGTAATTACCCCACCTACATTCTTCAGATTGTGTCAAAAAAATAACTATTGGCACAAATGTGAAAGGAAGAAGATAGGTTTTGTGGTAACAGCTCATAACTTTGCCATGATGATGAGAATGAGATTCCTATTTGTCATGATAAGTTCTTGTAGTTGCTGTACCTGTAACCTTTTTTGTTTGTCATCTGTACAACACGTGAACAATGTAGGTATCAATAATTGTTGTTTAATATGATTAGCATAATAATAAAAATATTTCACATTAAGGGCATAATTTATTGTTTGTTCAAAAGGCATTTAAGTTGTTGAAAATTGTGTATTTAACTTTTGAGAGTAATGATAACGTGGACCACCCTGTGATCAAGTGTTAGATTTGAGTATTTAGAGTAGCCACATCCATACCACTCATATCGGTGGTATCAATGGGTCCCACATAATACATTATATTACTTCACGCTTCTTAATTATTTAAACCACTTATCTAAATATCCATACCACTCCTCCAAAACTCTAAAATGGGTCCCACTTATCGTACACTATACTTTAAATAGGTCCCATAAATTAATTACATTGTATTGCTTTTTCATATTTTGATTCTATAGAGTATTATTTTATTGCAACTCAACTAAAGGCACCGTGGTAATGTAGTGCTACCATGCCAAACAATACTACCCAACTTTTATGCCAATTATCCATGGAACCTGACACATTAGCCTTGGTTATTGTGAAGATACTTGCTCAAAACAACCGATAATGGTGCTCTTAGGCTTCCCTGAAGGAGTAGCCTAGTGGTATGGGTTGAGTTGAGACACATAACGAGTTTTATGTAGGACTAGAAGGTCTAAGGTTCGACCCAGCTACTAACATTTCTTACTTCCCTCTCTCCTTAATAAATTAACCGCAAACATTGGCCTATAAAAAAGTATTTGATTTAGGCATTTAGTAATGTCATTGTTTATGAGAGCCAAAGCGGGAAGCGAAAGTGGTCATGAATCTGGAATTGAAATCTAATCTTTTCAATGGACACGAGTTCGATTCTTCTGAAGCCCCTAAAAATTTCGCTTGAACAACCCTTATCATAAAGAACACCTGGTGCCAAGGTTTAGGCCTGTGCGGCAATCGTACCATTGGCGGCCTGCCCTATAATAATGGCATGCATCTCCGTACCACCATTTTTTTTCTTGTGAAAAAACAATATAAACATGAGTATGCTCAGAGTATAGATTCAACAGAGAAAGGGCACAAAAGTATAAAAATGTTCTCGAGATACTTACACCAAACAGGATGAAACAGACGAACAGCAATTATAATATGATTATTGGAAAAATGGATTAAACCAATCCTAATAACAAACATAATTATATACAAGGAAGAGCATATCTTGATAATGAAGACTTAAATCAGTGCATATCTCATCAGGAACAAAAGAAAGTATCTTGAGGATATTTTGTTGTATGGTAGATTTTCTGATTCAAAATATACAAGCAAAGTTTAAGGTGGATGGTTATTCTTCCGCAAGAATTTCCATGTGTAAACTATTTAACATACAATATGATTATTTAGATGTATGCCACGTGAAAAATAATATCAGAATGATAAGAGAAAGTTGCAGGAGTAGATTATGTTAGATCACTAACCTCAGTCAGTATTTTCCAGCAACCAAAAGCAGTATTCCTTTGCTGTTCAGTATGATTTACTGAAAGTTTTCAACTTTTCAACTGTTTCAATTTGTCGAGAACATGCTTCATTGATGGTCGAATAGAAAGAGTCTCTTCTGTGCAAGTTAATGCAATCTTTAAAAGCCCTAGTAACTTCTCCTTGGGCCCTACTTCCCACAAAGCCGATGAAAACAGCTCTGAACAACGACCTTCGGTCATTAGAAGCTCTGCCCATGGTACTATATTGAATCCATTACCATAATCAGAAAACGACGGATCAAGCGACCTTCTTCCTGATATCAATTCTAACAGCACTACACCGTAACTGTAAACATCGGCTTTATCAGAAACCCTACAAGTGGTGGCGTACTCAGGCGCAACATAACCAAATGTGCCCGCCACATCAGTGGTGGCATGAGTCTCGGATACCTCCAGCAGCCGTGCCAAGCCAAAATCAGACAGGTAAGCATTAAGATCTTCGTCGAGTAAAATGTTGCTAGGCTTGATATCTCGATGAACTATGCGAGGAACACAAGAGTAATGGAGGTAAGAAAGGGCCTCAGCGATGTCTTTTGCTATTTTGTAAATAACCGGCCACTGCACATTTTTCCCTGATCTATCATGTATGAAAGCTTCAAGGTTTCCACCAGAGAGGTAATTGTAAATTAACAGCATTTCAGCTTTTCCTACGTAATAGCCAATTAGAGTCACGAGATTCTTGTGTCGAATTCTCCCCAGCGTCCTTATTTCGGTTTCAAACTGTTGCATGCCTTGAAATCTACCAATTGAAAGCCTCTTTATGGCAACAAGAAAACCTGGTGATAGCTCTGCTTTGTAAGTTGATCCAAAGCCACCTGTGCCAATTAGATACCGGATGCTGAAATTTCCGGTAGTTGTGACCACACTGTCGTAACTCAATTCTATTGGAACAACTTGAAAGGTCACCACTTCTCGCCTTCTAATGCTGCTATGCCGAGTAAGTTTACCCTTTCTACAACAAATCACCAACACTATTCCCAAAAGTGCGCATAGACCCACCAAAGCAGACGCGGACACCGTGATAACCACAGTTCTTACCTTCTTCCATCTACGCCTATGTGAATTCTTGACGACAGGAGGAGCTAGGAGAGATGCAGGCGAGTCAAAGTATGGATCAGGGCAAGGGTGCAGGTGTTGATTCCCTTTATATGAATCACAATCACTCATGTGTTGAAGAGGAGGAATATGACCGGAAAGATTATTGAATGAAACATCTAGTTGAACAAGATCGGAAAGAGCACAAACCAATAAAGGTATTTCCCCAGAAAGATTGTTGTGATCTAGCAACAGAATTTCAAGACCTGTGGCATTTGACAGACTTGGTGGAATTGTTCCGATTAGCGAATTGTGAGATACATTCAAAACAACAAGGGAAGTCAATCTACCAAGTTGGTAAGGAATTTCGCCTGTCAGATTATTTCCACCCAGAAGCATCCATTTCATGTTTTTTAGGTTTCCCAACTGATTAGGCAGTTCTCTCAATAGTTTGTTTCCAGTCAAATCAAGACGCCGAAGCAATGCCAACTCCTCTATACCAGGTTGAATTGATCCACCAATTTGATTGTATGACGCTTCAAAATCCATCAACTTCAGGCAGTTCAGAAACAACGCTTGGGAAATCTCCCCGCATAGTTGGTTCACACTCAGGTTAACCGACAACGTCTTGAGGTCATTACAGTTTGAAACTAGTCGGTATGGAAGTGTTCCATTGAATTTATTATTATTGAGAGACAACATGTATGATATGTTACGATTTTCATTTTCAGTAAAAAGATTATCTCCAACAAAGAACAATGGTAAAGGCCCCACAAAACTGTTCGAGCTGAAGTCATGGCTAACGACAACAGTCTCTTCAAAACCTGAACCAATGAAAGCATTCTCTTGAGATCTCCAACTACGAATGTTAAAGTATGCATCATTCAAACCTTCCAATTCTAGGAATGCAGGTTCAAGTGCAGCAAGGGTGCTACTCGATCGACACCTTTCTTTCATAAACCCTGGAAGCGTGCCAGATATATTATTCCTGCTTACATTGAAATATGTCATACAAGGAACCCGAAGATGCTGCAAAGGCAGATGTCCCACTAAATTGTTAGAACTCAAGTCCAAGAAAGTTAGATTCCTACACATCCCCAAACTCTCAGGCACAACACCAGTAACATAATTCTGTGCCAAATTGAGTACTTTAAGAGAGCATGAATCTGACCATCCAGCAGCAGGCAACCGTCCACCGAGATTCGCTCGGGGCGCCCACAAAACCCGCAAACCCGAAAGCAGCAACACTTTATAAGGAATATTCCCAACAAAAGCATTAAATTCACCTCTAAACCTACTATCCTCCAACAAACTTCCATCATTCGAACCACCGTGATCCTCATACAAATCAGTAAGCACAAGCACAGACAATTTCAAACAATTACCTAGCTCATTGGGGATCCTTCCAGTGAGACTATTTCTAGAAACATCAAGAACTCTAAGTTCAACAGCATCCCCAATCTCATGAGGGATTTCACCATCCAAAATATTCCCATCCACCAAAAGGGTCCTCAAGTTTCTACATTTCCCAATCTGGTGTGGAATCTCACCAGTCAAAAAATTATGTGAAAGTTTCAAATGCTTCAAAGAATCACAACTACCAGAACCATTCAAAGGAATAGAACCAGAAAATTGATTATTAGACAAATCAACAATTTCCACATTCCTAGAAAAAACCAACCCATTTGGAATTTCACCAGAAAAAGCATTACCAGATAGATTAACAAGAAAAACTGATTCAAAATAACTCATCTGAAAAGGCAATTTCCCTGAAAAGTTGTTTCCTTGAAGCTCAAGAATCTCAAGCCCCCGGAGATTCACCAAACTCACCGGAATCTCGCCGGAAAACATGTTTCCGGAAAGAGACAAAATTCTTAGCTCAGACAAATTTCCAATGTCAGACAACAATTCACCGCCGCGAAGACCGGTAACATTAAGTTCAGTCACTCTACCGTCTCCACCGCCGCAAGTGACACCGTGCCAGTTGCAGAATTTCAAAGATGAACGGTGGCTCCAACCGGATAGAAGATTTGAAGGGTCGGAAGAGACGAAGCGTTTGAAGGTGAGAAGAGACAATGCGTCGTTGGGAATTGAAGGATTGAAGGCATTTGCGTGATGGGTTGTGAAGAAGAGAAGACATAGAAGAAGATGAAGAAAATGATGACCCATTTTTGAAAAAGTGAGAATGATGGTGGAAAATGAAATGGGTTTTCTCAAAGATGCAAGCTTTGGTGGTTTACCATCTCCGGCAAGGTGGCCGGAAAATGGAGCTCCGGCGAGATTGAGAGTGTGTGAGTGTAAGTGACAAGGTAAGTGAATTACGTTGAAAAAGACATTAATAACTCTCACTCGGAGCCAAAACGGTAACATATCTCTTTCTCATACACAAACAATTTTTTTTCTTTTCAAAAAGATTCTTACAATTAATTAATAATCTTGCATCGTTATAAATTTATTTTTAAGATTATGTTAACAAATATCGTTAGGATAATATGTGAAAACAAAAATATAAATACTTGATGTGGTTAATGAAGTAAAACTCAATTTTAATACAATAAATGTACAAATTTTAAGGTAAGATTTTTTCGTTAAATTTCTTATCAAGTGCTCTTATTTTTATGAAAAATTCTAACTTATGCCCTTAAACACAAGTTAATGAATTAAATATAGAAAATTTTTGTTAGAATATATGCATTGAATTTAATTTTTTAATTTTGTAATAAATAGGTTCCACAAAACTTGAGGGAATATTTTTACTTTGAGAAATGTTAACGAGTGCTCCGAAGTACTATTTAAACTTTTAAAAGGTACAATCTCTGGTCATTATAAACAAAACTTTACATTTTAGATTCATTTAATTAATGATGTATGTTGTCTATAATAAAGACTATATACATCATTAATGGAATGAATGTGAAATGCAAAATTTTGTTTATAATAGTGAGAGGAGGGTGTAAATTTTTTGAATTTTTTTAATTAATGCATTGGAAATTGAATTATTTAAATTTTTTACAGAATAATTTATCCTTTAAAAATGCTTAAAGAGAACATCGGGATACTAGTTAACAACATCCTTCTACTTGAAACAAATGAGATAAAAGAAAGTAAGTTTTTTCTTTACTTACATTTTAGCGGAATGTGTATTAGAAAGAGAATTTCAAACAAAAAGTGAATTCCCAAAAAATTATTTAAGTACCAAAAAAAATAAATTAATAATGAAATATGTAAGGATTTGGTAAATACTCTCTCCATCCTAATTTATAAGCAAAAAACACTAATTCACATTTATTAAGAAAACTAACACTTGGTGATTTGATGTATAATTTTTTGTGTTCTCCTTATAATAAGTTTCATGGAAAGATGTAAAAATAATTTTCATTGGTTAAAAATTATGGAGAAAACAAAAAGGAGAACAAATTAAATGCAACTTGCATTTAATTTTACATTCGAAAAGATGATTTGTTTGAAAAAACATAAAATAGCATAAAAGTTGGTTTTTTTTGCTTATATTTTCAGACAAAGAAAATAAGATTTTTTTGCTTATATTTTAGGACGGAGGGAGGATGAAGTAGCATTATTTGTTTCTTGTGAAGATCAAACCCACAGCAACAAACAACTCTAATCATTGTCAAAAAAAAAAAAAAAACAACTCTAATCTTTCCCGGTTCAATTCATCTCCTTTTCTGGTTTACTTACATTGTTTTGAATTATTTTAAAATAAAACCCCCCAAATTTTAGAGTTTATTGAAACCCATTGTTTTTAAGTTTATAGGAATACTCCCACATCTTCTTAAACGAATACTCCCATTGTTTGCCCATTGTTTTCAGAGTTTATAGGAATACTCATTGTGATTTGTGCAATCAATTATACAAATCCATTCAAATTCAAATAATTAAAAGAAAATCAATTAGGTTTACTCGAAATGAAAAGGAACACATTGAGAATCAGCGGTGGGGGGGAGGTTTTGATTTGTTTTGAGTTTCACCTTTTCATTATTTCGTGCCAATAAGTATTTTTTGTGTTTGAAAGTTTTCATTTTAAAATGGCATGAAAATGGGATAATTATTTATAAGAAAAATTATTGTTATTATTAATATTATTTTTCGAGTATGAAAAAAAATCTTATCATGAAAGTAGAAGAAATATTTACAACGCACGTTTGCATCAAACGCAGGGCGAATATCAAACCTTTAAGAAGAATTACTCTATGAAGTTCACGTCATGGTAACTAAGGGTCCAACTCGTACTTAACGGTGAAAAACATGTAACAAATCTAAACAGTACTTGAACTTGTCATTTGTGATTGACTTGGTCAACATATCAATTGTATTATCTGAATCATGAACTTTTTCAAGTAATATCAGCATAGATACAATAACTCTTTAATCTTGTAAAACCTCACATCAAAATATTTCGTCCTAACTTCATAATTAACACTCTGGCTATCAGAGTGCAACTGAACTCCACCATGCCAACAACCAATTTCCTCACCAATCATGTAAACCATAAGGTCTTTTTTGACGGCCTAAGTTGTTGTCATGTAATCTACTTCAACGGTAGTCATGACCGCTATAGATTGAACTGATGATTTCCAACAAATAAGTCTTATTGCAAGAGTAAAGACATATCTCGTTGCATACTTACGATCATCCATATCACTAACATAGTCTGGATCAACATTTATTTAACCTTACAATTGAATGATTATGGTGACACGATAACTTCATCAAATTCTTTGTGATTTTTAAACATACTGTTAAACCAAATTGATGATCAATTTATGCGGTGATTAGGGGGCTCAGGTATGCTCCATTTACCCCATTGACCTTTATGGATGTGTGACATGTGGCAAAATAATATCCAACGGTTGAATTTAAAAAGGAAAAAATAAGTAATAAAACAAAATCCCTAGCCTAGCACTGTTCACTTTCTCCTTCAATTAACCTATCGTCCAACTCCTTCCCCTTACAACCTACAACCAATCAATTGCCGCCGCTCGCCGCCGTCAATTACTCCATCGTCGCTCACTTATGTCCAATCATCAGTTTCATGAGCAGATTTTCGTACCGCAATCGTCGCCACTAATCAGTCCAACAGTGACGTCACTAATCAACCAATCATATCCGCCATTACTTATAAAACGATGCTTTTGGTGTGAGTGAGAAACAAAACTGAACTAAGTTTGGGAATTGCCAAAACAATAGTTTTCAAAATCAGTTTATGGTTTCCTTTAATTCATTGTATTTGCATTTGAGTGGAAATTGAATATGTAGGAAACAGGTTATGGGAGAATAGATATGGAGCAAATGCGTTGACAGAACATATTGGTTCAGAGGGAGAAGGATATGAGAGATGAGAAGATAGGTAACAATCACAAGTGTGTCTCCTTATTTTAGCCTTTTTAATTTCAACCGTTTGAAACTATTTTGCCACATGTCACACATCTATAAAGGTAAATGGAGCTGAAATAAATGGAGCATACCCAAACTCGTGATTAGGTGTTGTTATAGGAATTAGTTATAGTGTGGTTAATTACTATAGTTTTCATCGATTAGGATATTTAAGTGGTTGATTACCGTTATAGGTGTATGTTTGATTGTTTATATGTATGTATATTAGCTGTAACAGCTCGATTTTTAGCTAGATTTATTTTAATTACTTTTATTATGTGTTTTATGTGTTTGTGTGTGATTATTCATCATTGGGTGCATTTTCATGAGTTTTCGTGTTAGAAGGGTATTTTAGTCATTTTGTGAGAACGGGTAAAATTATAATTTTGGGTGAGAATTACTTTTAGTGATTAGTGAGAATAGTTATTTCATTAAGTTACTAGAGTGAATTGAGATTTTACCGTTTAGTGACCGTTAGTGACATTTTACCGTTATTAGTTAATTATCGTTTGAAGTGTAGAAATATTTTGGTTTGAATAGAAATGGGTTAAGCCCACTAGAAACTAGGCTAAGCCCATTAATGGTCATACCTAAGGAGTTGTCTTAGGAAATATCACTTCATTCATTTCATAAGATATTTTCTAGAGAGAGGTAGAGAGAGAAAGTGGGAGAAGAGAAGAACAAGGGTTAGAGAGAAGAGTGAGAGCTTGAAGAATTCAAGGGTTTGAAGAATCATAGGAGCAAAAGTGAAGCTAGAGCTAATAGTTGGAGATAATTAAGGTAAGGGGGTTAGTTTTTATCATAATCATTTAGTTAATTCTTTTTCTCTTGTTCTATGCATAATTGATTATGGGAATAAGTGATTATCATGAACCCAATCTTTGAAATTCGTGTTTATGTTGTAGAGATATGTTTGAATATGTTAATTTGATGTTAAATAAATTGTTGATGATGAAATTGCAAGTTCATGATGTATGAAAATGGGTAGTTTGTAAATTATGCTCAATTGGTGAATTATGCATGGTTGTTGATGAATTGTGATATGTTTCATGATTAATGGTTGTTGTTGTTGTTTAGTCATATGATTGATGATAATTCATGGCTTGTGTATGCATGATTCATAATTTGTTGTTGAGAAATAAATTGTTGTTGTTGGTTTGGTGAAAATGGGTACTTATGAGTTTTGCTCAATTGTTGGATTGGGATATTGTGTTGTTGAATTATGGTTGAATTCATGTCTAAATGAAGTGTTGTTGAATTAGATATGTTGTTGTTGTAGAATGATATCATGGGTATTCCATTGTGTGAAGTTGTGGTTTGAATTGGTGAAGTTGAGTTAAGTGTTCATGTGAAGGACCAAAATGAACTTTTGATATATATAGGGTTGTTGACTGAAATTTTGTTATTGTTGGATGAATTGAACCTAGAAGAATTTCTGTTTTCATGTTGTGGTTGTGTTAGTTGAGTCGTTTGGGAGAAAACGGGTTTTTCGTGTGAAATGTCGATGTTTAAGCGCTTTCGCCAATAAGTGTTTATGTGAGGTTTTGGAAAATGACTTTTGGGATGGTTGAAACATGGAATTTTTGTAGATTATGTTAGAGTCAAGTGTCATGAGCGTGTAGGCGAAAACGGCATCAAAATCCGATTAACGGTTTGAATTTTACGCGCGAAATGGTGAAAAACACACTTTTAGAAAAGCTGATTTTTGGACCTGATACTGTCAAAATCGTGCCGCGATTTTTGCAGCCGTGCCGCGATTTTGATGGCAGAATGTCAATGGTTCTGGAAACGAAAAAACGTGCCGCGATTTCTAAAAACGTGACGCGATTTTTGTGAACCAGATCCTTCATATTTCACTATTTTTCACCCCTTTCCGCTTTGAATTGGATTTTGGTGTAAACATGAAAGTTTTAGGTAATTAAGTTATCTTTCTAATGGCTTTGGTTTGATGTCCAAATGATTTTTAGAACTTGAGTTATGATCATATTACTACACATGGGTCATGTGGATTTTTGTGAAAACTTATCGTAACTTTTTCTATGAGCCGTGGAACTTTTCCAAATTTGATATTAGGTTTAATGAAGTACTTAGAGTGAATAATTGAGTATGCATTTATGTATTTGGGAATGTGAATGTGTTGATGGTTTAAGAATTATTTTGGGCGGAGTTGAATCGGTGAAAACGGGTTTTGAGCTAAATGTCGTTTTGTCTTGGGTTTTCTCATACGAACTTAAGCTATCCTTTGAACTAATTTCTAATAGTTTGTAAGTGGCTTAAGTCCTTGACTACATGATTGATTAAGATTGAATTGTAGGATTTCAAACTTGAATAATTTACCTAACTTTGAAAATTATCAATGTTGGCCGTTTGCCACATGATTTGGATTTTTGTCGGAAATGTTTCTTGAGCAAATTGTCTTGTGAGTTATTGTGATTATTCTTGTATGACTAAGTGAAGTTGTATGAATGAGTGATTATATTTTGGATATGATGTTTATCATGAGATATGTATGTTATCTTACTTAGAATGTAAGGAATGCTTGGATGGTGAAACTATATGTGATAGTTGATGTTGAATGGTTATATGTTGAATATGATATTTATCATGAGATGTTGTTTTCCCTATTACTTAGAATATGAGAATGCTTAAAATGGTGAAACTATATGTGATAGTTGATGTTGAATGACATTGTTGATTATTGATGATCATGTTGATGTGGTGATGATGAATGCTATGATTTAATTGTGTATGGGCATGTTTTCTTGATAATGCAAATGATGTGGAGATGAACAATATAATTGGGTGTTGTCCTATATATTGTGGAGAAAATTGTGATTGTTGTCGCATTATCGAGTCTTGTTACATGTCCATGCATCATAGTCGTGTAGTTGTAAAAGGGTTGAGCTCTTTTACTTCGGAGATTATGTAACGCGGGGGTGAACCCTTACATACGATGTTGAGTTGTTCCATCGGAGGTGACGACCTTTTGGAGATTTGGTACCACATGCATTTATGTGTCAATAAGTGCATATCATGACATGAGTCTTATTTGATATATGTGATTGGTGATTGTTCATGAAATGTGATTAATGATTATTCATGATAAATGTGATTGGTGTTTGTGATGAATAATTATGAATTGATAATTGTTCATATGATTGATTGATTATTGATGTGAGATATCGGAGTGTGATGTAAGTATTTATGTGTGATTATTATTGATCAAATGCATGTTGTTAATTGAAATATTCATGTTAACTGCTGTTTGGATTATGATAATGTAATACTTACCCCTAGTGGTTTTAACCGCCTACCTGTCTGTATGGATGGATAGACGTTGTGCAGTAGTAGTGCTTGGTGATATCGGGAGCTTTCTCCGATATCGGTGTTGAGTCGGCTCTGATCTAGGCTTGTTGTGTTGGTCTAGATTAGGTTATTTTTGGATTTTGTTTTGTTGGAGATTCCCCGTTGTTTGGAATTTTTGAGGTGCATCTTTGTGATGTAATTTATTACTTCATAACATGTATATGTTGATTACTATGGTTTATATTCCGATTCAACTGTTGAGGTTTATATACATGTTTATTGATTTTTGAATTTTGAATATGGCGTAGCCTCTATTTCTTGAATAAATGTATTATTCGCATGTTTAATTGCTTAAATAGAAATAGGAGTGTTACATTAACCACTCTGACTACTTTGTAATCAAAGTCCTCGCGAGCTTAACTCAATTAGCATGAACAATACATAATATATGTAAGGTCCGAGGTTTAAGCCCCGACCACCACAAAAAAAATCAAAATAATACAAATCATTGACCATTTATTTTAGGCTTAAATATGATAATTGTTCCTGTAATTTGGGTCAGTTTTGATTTTCATCCCTGTAAAAAAAAAAACTTTGAAATATATCCCTGTAAAATTATTTTTGTTTGAAAAAGGTCCCTGACCCCACTATTCATCTGATTTGGCCACGTGGCGTGCCACATAATATTAAAAAAAAATATATAAAAATTTAAAATTTGATAATTGTTTTTAAAATTAAAAAATATGAAAATAAATTTTTAAAAATAAAAAAATCAGAAAATAAATTTTAAAATAATTTTCTGATTTTTTTTCTATAATTTTCAAAATTAAATTAATTTTTTTTAATAAAATATATTCTAAAATTTCTGGAAAAAAAAAATTTAAAATTAAAATTTTCGTAAAAGAACAAGAAATTAGATTTTTTTTAAATTATGATTTATTTTCGAACATTTTAAATTTATAAATTTTGAAAATATAATTGTCATTATTTTTTGAATTTTTTTTAATATATAATTTAATTTTCACATTTTTTTTCAAAATTTATAATTTTAACTGTTTTTATGTCAAAAAATTAAGTTTTCCAAAATTTTAATTTTCAAAGTTTTTTTTTTCGGAAATATTTTATGATTTTTAAATTTATTTTCAGATTTTTCAAAGTTTTATTTTTATTTTTAAATTTTTAATTACGTGGACTGCCACGTCAGCACCATTTGGCAAAAGTTGCACAGTCAGCAACTGCCACGTGGCGAATAACATGTCAAGTCATATATGAAGTGGGGCCAGTGACCTTTTTGAAACAATTTTTTTTTTAGAAAGATGTATTTCAAAGTTATTTTTTTTACAGATTTAAGCCTTTATTTTATATAATTTCAAAACAAACAAAAATAATGACAGAAGTGTATAGATTTTTGTGAAATAAGTTTCTAATGTCTTGTATTTTTGTAGTTAATGAAGTAGTCAAATTATATATATATATATATATATATATATATATATATATATATATATATATATATATATATATATATATATATATATATATGGCATTTCAAATGAGAGAAATTTTTAAATGAGAGGCTTCAATCTCAACCATTGGATCAAAATGTATGGCTGAGATTAAAACTCCAAATTTAAAAAGTAACGTGTTCCCCTTGCTTTCTCTGCCTCTTCATCTCTTTACCTGCTCCACTTTTCTCTTCCATCTCTTTCCTCTTACCATTCCAAATTCCATCGAATACACCATCCTCCTTCTAACGAAGCTTTAAAATTCTGGTAACAATTAACAACCAATTTCTATGAAATCTGAATCACTGAGTATATTTTAGGAGTATATGAATGTTTAAATCACAGTGAAATTTGAAGACCCTATAATCGATCGATAAAATAATGGTTTTAATCTGTACCGTACACTTTGATCTAATGGCTATTATTCAGTACTCTCACCCTCTCATAATAACCACTCATCTCATTTGATACATCCCCATATACATACATATATATATTACACTTCAGTTGATTTTAACATAAAAAAAATACTTTTTATGATTAAATAAGAGGGGAATAGAATGTATGTTTAAGCATCTTTTAGAGGAATAGAATGTATGTTTAGGCATCTTTTAGGGGAAGTAAATGAGTATTTTAACATAAAATGGAAGATAAATGTAATTTAAGTTTCTCTTATGGAAGAGGAGTGTGGTTTACTCTTACTATAATTAATTACGACAAGGCCTTGTCTTTAAAGAAAGATAAATGCTGAAAATAATTTCTTTCTATCAATCTTTCTAACGCTCACTTTTTCATCAGCTAAAACACATGTGAATCTCACCATTTTATATGAGATCTATTTTTAAAGTGTGAAGCTCACATGAGTTTCATTCAATTAAAGAGTGAGTGTAAGAAAGAAAGTATTAATAAGAGTCCTCTTAAACAAATCTTGATTGGTATGAATAATCTTTGAGCTTGCACACATACAAGTAAAAAAGTTAAAAAAATTTAATGAATGATAAAAGCAAGGTGACAATTTTTGTTTTATGCATGTATACACAAATTTTTTTAAGAAAATGCTAACAAATACTGTTAAGATTTTTTTTAGGCAATCATAAATAATAATTTTGATATAAAAATAAGAAATTATAACTTTTACATATATTTAACTTATATTTTTTATTATTTTTTTGCGTAAGTTTTTTTGAAAATGTCACTGAAACCCTTGTTAACTTGATATATATATTTTTTAATTTGATGTTCCAACCAACTAAGATTTATTCCTTATTTCTATTGATGGCAATGGAAAATGGTGTGTGTTCACATGGGAAAGTTGGATTCAATGATTAGATTAAGTGAAGAACATATTCTTAACATGCTCTCTCAACACTAGATTTTTCATCACACTATCTTCCAAAAATTTAAAAATTCTGAAAATTAATTTTCAGAAATTAAAAAAATATAAAAAATTAAAATTAAGATAATTTTTTTTTAAAATTCTGTAATTCATTTATTGAATGTTAGAATTTTTTTTATTTCAATAAAAATAAAATTTTGGAAACTAAGATAAGTTTTTATTTTTCTAAAAAGAATATATTTTTTTATTTCATAATAAAATAAAAATCCTAAAAAAAATAAATTTGAAATTAAAGTTTTTTATTTTTCTAAGAAAATAAAATTATGGAAAATAAGGTTTTTGAAATAAAATTCTGAACAATTTCATTTTCATTGTTTCAAAAAAAAAATTCTAACATTCAATAAATGAATTACAGAATTTTAAAAAAAAAATTGTCTGAATTTTAATTTTTTATATTTTTTCGATTTTTTTAATTTCTGAAAGTTAATTTTCAGAATTTTTAAATTGTTGGAAGATAGTGTGAAAAAAATCTAGTGTTGAGAGAGCATGTTAAGAATATGTTCTTCACTTAATCTAATCATTGAATCCAACTTTCCCGTTGTGGGAAAGAATTAACATATTACTCAAATTTATCCAATCTCAAAATAATACATATATTATTGGGTGTTTGCGTGCCCTCGGGCTTATGAATTAAGACCAGGATCCTGGAATCAGGCTGGATGTCTGTCAAGGCCCGTTTCCTGTTTTTAAATTATATATTTTGGAAAATTTTAGTTTAATTGTTGCCCACCAAAATTCAGTTTTTATTCAAAAAAATAATCAGTTTTACTGTTTTTTTTTACAAAGAAACTCAATTTTAGTTTAGGTCTTTCCATAAAAAAATTGTTTAGATCTTATAAAACATTTCAATTTTTCTTTTTAACCTTTTTCTTCTTCTCAATTATCAACGTAACTAAGAACATTTTCAGTATAGGAAACTAAATAACACTAAGTATGAGTTCAAATATGCAGTGACAAAAATTAATTTTAAATGAAATGATTTTAGTTAAAAATGAGTTGACTGTAAAGTGATAGTCATTTATATTTATATATTCATGTAAAGCGGAACAAAACAATAAATTTGAATGAAAAAAAATATATATTTTGAGTCAAAAAATACAAATGCTAACTCAAATTAAAATTAATTCAAATATACTAAAATCTATTTTGACTCTTACAATATTGAAGTAACATATTTTTAGGCGCTTACGATCAATAAATGTACGTTCAAATTGAAGCTCTAGTTAGTAGCTTCATTCAATTGAATGTGGTGTGGATGGGGTAGTTTGGTTGGTTTGCCAATAGTCCATGCCTAGAAATTCATAAATGGTCTCTAAAATATTGTCAATATCAAGCAATATAGGCACGATTTGGTGAAACTTCATCGTTGTAAGGGATTCCAATCAACACCTGATGACGATGTCGACTCCACATTTTGATTTGATCTTTAAATTTATTTGCTCACGATAAATGCGCTTGTTGAAACAAATTTATTTAGTGGAACTTCTCCATGCACATTGGTTGGTGTGATGGGTATTGTGGAAAGCCAAATTGAAGTTTCACTCTATCTATTTGGGACATTTCAACTATTTCGAAACATGTTAGATAGGTGGTTGCAGACCATGTCTCACTTTCGTGCTGATTGAACGTACCCTTTTCACTACCGTGTCACACATGGCTTTGTAAAGTGCGACCAAATACGCCGAGCCCCCAATTATATTTTCCAATCTTTGTGGGCGGTCGATGCAACAACATCATCCAATTAACTCTTGAGAGATGTGGCGTGATCTATGATTAGCTCCCATCCAAAGAAAATTATCTATCTAGATTAATTAAGTTATGTAAAAGAGTAAGAAAATATTTATGTCAAGGGGAATGGTGAATGAATTGAGTTGAAAAGGAATGTTGTATTTATAGTGCAATGCAGACACATGAAATAGTGTGCATGTCTCGCCATTCAACCGGACGAGACTCCCTGCCATGCTGCAGTTGTGTGTCACTTCCAATGTCTCTTATTAAACGATTGTTTTTTTTTTTTGGCTTTTTGCCAAGAGAAAGTGAATTTGTTAGGTAGGAATGCCAATGGAGTTTTTGGCAAGTACCAGCCCTTTTCACATTATTCCATCATTTATCACCCTAGAACAATGTGAAATTATATAAACTATAAATATAAAAGAGAAACGTTAACGAATTCTCTAGAACACTTTTTATAGAATTTTGATTTTTGATTAAGTAATAATTACACTATTTTAATAAAAAGTTACTTTCTTTTCTTAAAAAAAAAAGTTATTTTTCCGTCCCAAAATAACCGAAACATTCGAGAAAAAAAATTGTCTCAATGAATTGTTGAGTTGAGAAGTACGTTGTACTTATTGCATCACAAGAAATAATGTGCATGAACAGTGCAGTTCGCCATTTTAGACGACGAAGCCATTCTGCGGTGCTGCAGTTGTTTGTCACGTCATTTTTCTTATGATACATGAACAAATATTAAGAAGTTATTATTGCATTGAAAACTGAAAGTGATATTTATTTTAAAACAATTTTTTTTTGTTAAAACGACACTCATTTTAAAATGGAGGGAGTAGTATTATAATTTAAAAAACATTATAAAAATCATGTATTTGAGATGCTCTAAAGTCACATGAGTTGCTGACAAGTGACAGCAATAAACGATCACGATTTGCAATGGTGTGCTTCCAAGAGAGAGTACCTGGTTTTCTCATCGGACTTATCTCGTGTTATTATAAAAGTACAGTTGTTTTGAAACGAAATGAAAAGTAGGAGAAATCAAAAAACAAGTAGTACTAATGTTCTGGGCATGGTAATGTTGCATCTAAACTAATTGAGTACTGTTGTCCTAGTTAACACAGTTGCAAAATGAATTATAACCTAGTTGAAAATGAATTTTAATCCGGCTGCAGTTTACTGTAACAAAGACAAACTAAATTTGTTTTGGATTAATGATAATGTTACAATCTCGAATTTGAAGAGATAATTAAATGGTATTCTCAATCAAAGTGACCCAAGAATGGTGGTCATTGTTAAGTATCGTGGTGCATCGGTCGACTCAAATGGACACGTTTAACTCACCAAAATGAAATTTCAAAATGACAACGATGTAAGAACCATGTTGTCTATATTCACTTAGTATAATTTCATGGGACCGTCGAGTTAGACACTATCTTGGTCAAATTTGTTCATGTTATTGAGACAAGCTTCATTTTCCCAGGACATTCAAAGAAATTGCAATTTACAATTTTGAATCCGGCTAAGAAAGCACGCCATCTTGTGATAGTGCTACTAGCTTGGCTAATCCATGATATTGTTTGTGTTTGTAATTTATTTCTTTAAGAGTATCCTTTCTATTTCATGTTATCTGATATGAATTATGTTGTTTTATTTGAGTTAATGAATGCTAGTTTTTTCAATTTCTTGTCTGTGTCCGTGTTCTCATGTGTCTGGTTTTCAAGATTCGAATTCGTATTTCATTTTTAATGTAAAAAATAAGAAATTTTTATACGTCTGGAATCCAATCTCCGATGTACAAATAATACAAGCAAGAAAAAACACAAACTTTTACCCTCCATAAACATACTTTCGGATAAATAATGTCAAAGGACACTTTCAAAACTATACATTATTTTTTTTCCTAAATGCAAGATGTTGAAAACTAGCTCCCTACTTATTTTATGCATAAGATTAGAATAAGCAACTTGACCCCAAAAACCGCCATGTATCCGGCCCACAACGATGCCTAAAACTAAACTAATAAAACAAACAAAAAGAAAAAGGTAATTGCTCTACAATTCCCTTGAATTGCTGAAAATTTCACAGAAACAAGCATCAGGTCCTAGAATGCGATCCACCCTTTAAGCAAAAAATGCCCATCCGAAGTCGTGACCAGACGGGGCGAGCAATGGTGAGAGGCACACTAAGCAATCTTAAAGGAGGGGCCCAACTTGTTTCGGATTGAGTGGTTTAAATTTGCAGGAATTTTGGGTCTATTACTGAGCATGGTGTTCCATGGGGTTGGAGGTTTTCAGGAGTATGATGCAGGCTTAGCGAGACTGGGTTTTGGTTACAGTCAATTGGGCAGGGTATTGGGGAACTAAGCACAACCCGTCTAATTTTTGGCAAACGGAACTCATAACCATTTTTTGGCCGAGATTACCCAAGTTACTACCCGCAAAATCCAAATAAGAAACTGGTGTTGCATGCGGATTGAAGGGGGTGTTGGGTACTCAAATGACAGATGAGTTAGTAACAGTTTTACCAGCACAGGTTCAGTTTCATAAAATTAACCCATAATATCCAAACCTGTCTAAAGGTGTTGGTAAAAAACTAGGTACAAGAGCTTGTTGTTTAAGAGCTAGGAAGCCTTGGGGGGGGGGGATTCAAGTTGGTTGCAAGTTTGGAGCTTTTCTTCCTCTTGCCAGTTTGGGATTAGGTTGCATGACATTTCCTACCGTTGTCGTGCTATAAAAATGATGCATTTCCATTTCCTACCATTGCCAAGCTATTATACTGTTACCCTAAAATGCATTAAGAATAAGAATAAACAGAACAACAAAGCATTATACAAACGACATGATAAATTTTGGTTCTAAAAAGACGAAATTAAATAAACAGATAACCTAAATACCAAACAATACCGAAAGCAAGATATAAAATTTGACCCTGTGATAAAATTGCAACAAACATAAAATTGCAATTTTGCATAACACGATTCAGTGCATCCTGAACTCATGATACATAACAAGTAACAACAATTACACACTACCACAGATAGCACAGTCACAATGTCATACTAAAAGATTGACCCTATGATAAAATCCTTAAAGCAAGATATAAAACTTGATGGTAATTAAAAGAGCTAGGAAGCCTTGGGGGGGGATTCAAGTTGGTTGCAAGTTTGGAGCTTTTCTTCCTCTTGCCAGTTTGGGATTAGGTTGTATGACATTTCCTACCGTTGTCGTGCTATAAAAATGATGCATTTCCATTTCCTACCATTGCCAAGCTATTATACTGTTACCCTAAAATGCATTAAGAATAAGAATAAACAGAACAACAAAGCATTATACAAACAACATGATAAATTTTGGTTCTAAAAAGACGAAATTAAATAAACAGATAACCTACATACCAAACAATATCGAAAGCAAGATATAAAATTTGACCCTGTGATAAAATTGCAACAAACATAAAATTGCAATTTTGCATAACACGATTCAGTGCATCCTGAACTCATGATACATAACAAGTAACAACAATTACACACTACCACAGATAGCACAGTCACAATGTCATACTAAAAGATTGACCCTATGATAAAATCCTTAAAGCAAGATATAAAACTTGATGGTAATTAAAAGAGGCTAGCAGATACTAACTAAATATTATCATGTCAATTTAGATATATCATCATATATTGTTACAAATTATAAACAAAGCCTATGCTATACTTTCAATTGTTGGTCAATGGTGCATGCTTAAACAAATTGCATGCATACAAATCAGCAGTAACTATCTCATAAAAAACTATCATCATAACAGGGTCTAAAAATAGTAAGACCTATTGTGAGTCAATTACAGTAAATTTCAAAATCATACCTTAAATTTACATTCCCCAACATTGTTAAACTAACTTACTACAGTTTGATGATGTGATATCTCTTTGAGTAATGCACCTCTAGCTTTGTTAACAGTATAAAAGCATAAATATATATGCTGCTCAAGATCCTTAAGCAACTGTTCAAAAATCGGCTGCGTCTTCCTCAGTTGCTTGATCACTTCCTGTATAGGATGTCTATCCCTTCCCCTCTCCAACGCGAACCGAACATAAGCCTTATCGCCTTCCACCGCAGTTTGAAGCCGGTCCACAAGACTATCAATAGTGTTAACATGATTCACAACAAAAGTTCCACTCTCAGCAGCATCAAGCTGCTTCAACCTAGCCAATTCCTTTTTCTTTCTTCTCTTCTGAAAAGGAATACAAAACGGCACCATTGACGTGAATCCAATCGAAGCATGTGTAGCAACGATTACCGCGGTGACAACAGCTATGGACACAGTTGCAAGTACACAAACGGCACAACCAACATTGGCGCCACGAAATAAACGAATTCTATGCTGGCATTTACGCCTATCGAGCTGAATTTCATGTTTCAAATCGGAGAAACTATTCCGCAGGGTATTAAAATGAGGGAAAATAAACGGATTTTCATGAACGTTAAATTCGACGAAAAGATCATAAGCAGTGTCACATTGCGGTTGAGATAGTGAAGAACAGTCTGCAGGAAGAACAGATATGAGATCAAAGACAGGGTTATACATTTCACGAGCACGATTAACGGTGCGAAAGAGAATTAGACAAAGATGTGAAGTGGTTTCACTGTGATCAAAGTAAGAAGAAACAAGACGTGTGAGGGTACTTTTGGGTTTTGAATTAGCGAGAGTTTCACGGACGCTGTTTGCGTCGGGTTGTAGAACTTGGGTTAGGATGTTACGGTGTTGTGAATCTTCATCTTCTTCTTCATCATCTTCAAGTTCTTGGACTTCATGTTGCTGAATTTGGATGTTGTGTGGTTGAAGAGGGATTTGAATCATGGTGCGGATTTCGTTGTAAGAAGGACCTTGAATAGCGAGATCGAATTCGCGAGAGACATTGGGGCTTGATGATGGTGTTGGTGATTGTTGTTCTGTGAAATGAAATTGGGGTTTTGAGTGAGACATTTTAACAAACAGTTGGTATGTGATTGAAATTGAAGAGTTTTAGGGTTTAGTGTAATTTACCTTGTGAATGTGGAGGAAGAGGAGGTGGAACGTTGCGTGGTGAAGGAGTAAGTGAGTTGAAAGAGAGACATTCCAACATTGTGTTCATGTTTCTATTGTTAATGATATGATGTTTGTACAATGACTGTCACCATGAGAAGTGTTCTCTGAGAATAAAACTCCTACAATTGAGTTGGAGATGGAGAGGGAGAGGGAGAGGGAGAGGGAGATAGAATAGTGGTGGCTTGAAGTCACTAAAACTGTTTGAGTGTGGACTTTGAACTGATGTTGTGGGTGGACCTAAAATAGTCAATATTGTAGTGTGTTTGGTTCCACGTTTTAAAACCACCACGATTTCAAAACCGTGTCCCAATGTTTCTTTTGTCGTGGATTGGAGAAGTTGGGAATTCTACCAATGGGTGGGAATAGGTCAGATCGATCTTCAGGAATCGGACCATGGATCATAAGGAATATTTTTCCATAAATTTATTTAGTTAAAAAGATAGGACCACTAGTCATAAGGAATGGTTTTTAAATTTATTAGTCTATTTAAATAATATGAATAATATTTGTCGTTATTATTAGTAAATTGTGTACTTTCTATTAAATTATAATCTTTTTAATTAAAGTTTATTAATCTTCTTTAATTTTCTCATATTTAAGCCACTGGGATTGGATTAATGGTGAGGGGTTTGGGTAACATGCATGAGGTCTTAAAGTCAAACCTTATCGTCTCCAACGTACAAAAAAACAAATCTCTTTGAATGTATTATAATATGCGTATTTTTAAAGTCATGTGTAAATTTAAAGAAGTTTGTGGTGGATAAAGCCATTCTCTTGTTTATTTGTGGATTTTGGTTTGAAGTTGGGAAAGTTTATTGAGACCAAAATAATTTTTTTTTTTTATAGAATTTTGATTTAAGTTTGGTGCACTTCATAACCTTTTTAGTCAAACTTAATTTGACTTTAAATTTATTTTTTATTCTCTTTTTGCTGTTTGAGAGATTTCATTCATCATTTTATTATCTTTTTATACTAAATTATAAAACTCATACGATTGTTGGTAATATATTTTGTCATACATATATTTGAGGAATGGGGAATTGAAGAGGGTGATGTGAATTAAACTAAAGGGGGATAGAGTTTTGAAATTTTAATTATCCTTTTGCATGTCACATATGTCAAAGTGGCATTACGTGATGTCCAAGTAGAGTAAAAAAATGTCGACATATGCTTCAAATTTGAGAAAAATTAGGGGACCACAAAATTGCAAAACGGGACAAGGATTTCACATTGGTCTAAAAAAATAGGATGAAAATTGTATAATTGCAATACTTATATAGGAGTGATTTTGTTAGAGTTGTTTATCACTTAAACCTCACCAGGTTAATATATTCATTTTGTTAACATTTACTTTTTGGGGTCTGTAGATGAAACGACAAACAACACTTAAACTCACGTGCACAACTGCGAGGTCTCGAGTTTGAACTTAGCTAAAGATGTCCCGCCTAACAATATTGCCATTGCTAGTTGGGCTAGACCTAAAAAATTAAAGTATATTCCATCTTTCTAATTTTTGGGGTCAAGTTACAGCTGGTTACATCCAGTTTTTTGGCACATTAATGTGAGACAGTCCTGAAAGTCTAACAAACTATGCAATGTTAATAAATGAATTTCAAGGCCAGTTGCTTGGAATTAAAATTGCCTCCCTTTTTGCTGCAAAGTGAATACTTGCATTGCATTATGCCAAAAGGAAAATGTAGTTTGAATTCAAAGCCATTCGTCCAATACTATATAGTACTATTAGAATCATCAGTTATAACTTCATCAATGAAATGGAACTATGTGGTCACTAGACAGCAGAAAAATTAAAGAAAAAAACTGATAAATAGTTTACCACACCAACCAATCTTCACTGTCATATTATCAACAAATAATTGCTTACAAGAGATCTCATCTGATATATTTATGAACCCCAAAAATCATTAGGGGAAAATAAAAGAATACAACTGCTCATTGGCCCAGGAAAAAAAAACAAGGGATAGATACAACTCCTTTTTATAATACACTTGTGAAGCAGCTAGCCCTATATGTAATTCACAAATATAATATAGGCAACAATTTATGAAAATAATACAGTCTTTTTATTTATTTATTTGATTTGAATAATTGGCTTCCGAGAGTCACGGTTGGTGTTCTTTCACCCATCATTGTTGTCAAGTTCATTTCTTTTTCGATGATTCGATCGAGTTCCATTTCCACGTAGCTCATCGCAGGTCTTCTTTCACTTGAAGGATCCAAACATCTTATTAACAGTAGGATGTAACTTTCCATGCCTTCAGCTGTAAATCTACACTCCATTCTTTGATCAATGATTGTATTCATAGTGCTGTTGTTTTGATTACTTAACACCTGCATTAGAGAGAATAAAGAGCACATATCAATCACACTACAATTATTAAGTACAAACACAAACACGATCAAAAGTGTCGGTGCTACAGAGCACATTGGCATGCTAGATCTATGATTGTTGAGTCTCATAGTGGATAGAGATATTGTCTTAAATAGTGATTCTAATATACGTTGGTTTATGTCCAACACTGCAAACTCCACACTCCAGATGTCTGGTACTGAGCGTTAGGGGTGTGTGTTCAGAATTTCACATTCGATAGTGATTTAGTTTAAATAGCAATTCTAATGGTGATTCACACTGGATGATATAGTCGGAATAGTAATTCTAATAACGAAGTTAAAAAAATGATCATATACCGATTCGACCAGATTCTGATTGGTGTTTGGATGGGGTGATTCTGTTGCTTCCTTCCCACTCAACAATTCCAGCAAAAATACCCCAAAGCTATATGCATCGCTCTTCTCAGAAAATTGTCTGAACTCTCTCACCCTGCAAGAGATCATGGTGCATGTAAATCAAGAAAAATGCATGTACAACCATGACAATGTGAATCATAGATGATTTTGTAGAGCAATTACTCAGGTGCTAGGAATATCTCATCTGTTGCAACTTGAGAAGATGTGCCTACAATTTCAACTCTGGCTAGGAAATTACGAAGTCCTGCATCTGCGACCTTAGAAATGAAGTTTTCATCGACAAGAACATTAGATGTTTTGAAATTCTTATGCACCAAACGGGGACTCAAAGAGTGAAGATGAGCCAAACCTGCATAGAAAATAGTATGAACTATGACTTGGCATTTAAAAATCATAAACAATTTCGTCATAGCTTTATGCATAGACAAGGTTTACCAAATGACTGAAAGTCTTAGGGTTGTGTATCCATTAAGATACTTGTGCATTTTTATCTAAAAGAGAAGAAAACTGATACCAGGAAAGCCACAAATGCTCACTGATTTTGCAAAGGATCACCTTTAGCGGCACCTTGAGCTATTGAGAGTCTATGTTTGAATTCTAGCTTCTCTCTCGGTTGTTGACTAGCGCCTTCAAAGGAAAATCAAAGCCAATATTATCAGCAATAGTACAACCAAACTTCGCAGACGTATAAGATAGAACTTGGTCGAAATGGAATATAGTCACAGGTGAAAATGCAGAAATTTACCATACAAGTGACTTGAGACGCTTCCATTAGGCACATATTCGTATATAAGAAACTGTAGATTGTTTTCTTGGCAGTATCCAATAAGAGTTACGAGATTCCGATGTTGAATAGATGAAAGATAGCGTACCTAAAGTAAAACTCAATCATGTTAGATCAAAGCATGAGAAAGAACAAGGCATAATTGCATTTGAGAAAAGATAAAAAAAATCCAACAGAATTATAACTGGAAAAGAAAATGAGAAATCATAATACAGTTTCATATCATAATTAATCATCAAACTGATTTAATAATTTCATCATAATGAAGCCTGTCATTCAGAATGAAAACTAAGTTTTACCTCATCAACAAATTCCTGACTTGTGACTCCGCGACGCTTCTTGATGGCTACAAGCATTCCGTCTTGAAGTAAACCTTTGTAAACCTCGCCAAATTTCCCTTCTCCAATTAAATTTTTGTCATTGAAATTCTTTGTTGCATGTGAAAGTTCTTCCATCGCAAAACGCCTAGTATCTCGCATTTGCAACTCAATTCCACCATGTCTACCAACTGCATGTAATGAAATTCCTCTGCATCATTAGGGAAACTAGCACATATTGATCACAGAATACACTCATGTTATTTGAGATGTTTGTTACCTTGTGAAGGATCAGAGGACCCTGTCTCTGAAGTCCTAGAAACACTTGTTTGGCGAAACAAATAAAACCATATAAGTATTATCGATATCCCTACCAATGCCACGGCTCCTGCAGCTCCTCCTATTATTGCTGCAAGAGATTTTGACATCTGGTATGGAAATCACTTCACTTTTGCTCTACAAATTTACACCAACTACTATTATACATCCAACCTGAACTCCAAAACAATAAAAAAATTATCACAGTCTATAAAATATGAATCTAATGTGCTTCTAAAGAAATGAGACAAATCCTCTTTTACCTAAAACATTGTAAAAAGAAAAGTTAAATTACATAACAATGTTAAATAAAAATTTAGCAGAAGACATGCAGTTAAGAAAACAAATATATAAAACTAAATAGTACATAAATATAATGTAATGCAGCTCAAAAAGAACAGTACATTACATAGTTTCAACTTCAAAGCTGAACAAGTTTAAGAATTTCTGCAAAATGCATGTGTGATTCTAAATGTCATGCAAGATGATACAATTGGATCTAGCTTAATAACAATGCATAAACTCTTCACATATATAGTTTACATTTAAGAAATAAATTAAAGTAAAAGTGTGAAAATGGAACATTAACAAAAACAAATACTAAAATAGAGTGGTTACTTTTTGTGAAATCAAAATAATGAGGCAGGATCTGAGAAAGCCTGTGATACATTTACCAATGACACTTTGCAGAAACCTTCCAATGCTGGTCACGAAAATCAAGATTGACCAAAAACCTCCCTCTTTCTTCCCTCATATGCACCAATTGCATCAAAATGGTTTCACAAAATGAATTTTTTTTCAGCACACACACAAAAAAAAACCAAAATAAACAAACCCTTTTAAGATCAGAAACAATTGTTGAAGTTGAAATACGAAAATGCTTCCTAAAAGGTGGTGGTGCCACTCTGTAAGCAATGAAAACCCAGAAAAAAACCTCTCTGTCTCTTCTTTGTACTTTAATTAATTAATTAATTTTATTAATTGAAATGAAAAAAATAATTTTTTTTCTTCTTAGCAAGAGTTTATGAATGTATGTATGATGGTTGGATAGTGGAAAGAGACAATGCCGACAGAAAGTGACCTTGCGCCGACAGACACAACACAACTATCAGCAGAAGGTTTATTACTACTACCACCTCTACCAAACATTACAAACCCAATTATAAATATATATATCTATATATGTACATGAACTATTGAAGAATTCAATTCAATAAGATTGTAATTCAAGCATAACCAAAAATATTGTACTTTTGAGAGAGAAAATGTGTGTAAGTAATGTTTGTTTTGTGTTGTGTGACAGAGAAGAAAGAGAGAAAGAGGTGGAAATAATAATAATATAAATAATTTATATTACATTTTGTGGGCTGTAAAGTAGCATAATTGTTGTCTAGTACTGCAAGTTGAAATTGAGGTTTATTTTGTGTGTGTCGTGTACAGGGCATCCTAGCTGTAACAGATTCACACTGTTATAAAAGTACACACATGTAGAAACTGTAGTACATGTTTGCAAATGTAGGTAAAATTTCTTACACAAAATCAATTGATTGAGTTCAAATAGTTAATTAATTTCATTTGAAGATGATTCTTTCGAAAGAACACACGCGTTTGAATAGTGGTTGAAGTTAAGTTTTACTTACTTCAAAGCTGAACTTCAAATTATAGGACCTTTTCAATCTTCACCTATAATTCAGAAGGTTAAAATCAATAAAATTGGATACCTAAATTCTTTGTTGTAGTTAAATAGTCGTCAAATCTAGATGCAAGATTCAATTACACATAAATCTAACGATATTGTAGCCACTATATCGATAGACTAGTGCATATTTGTAGATGTAGGTAAAATTTCATACACAATCAATCGATTGAGTTCGAATAGCTAATCAACTTTGTTTGAAGACGATTCGTTCAAAAGAACATAAGATTACATACTAGCTGAAGTCAAATTTTACTTACCTTAAACTTGAACTTCAAATGATAGAGGCTCTTCAATCTTCACCTATAAATCAAAAGGTTAAAACCAATAAAAATCAGATACCCAAATTCTTTGTTGTAGTTAAAGAGTCGTCAAATCTAGATGCAAGATTCAATTACACCTAGATCTAACTAATCTAACAATATTGTAGCCACTATATCGATAGACTAGTAAATATTTGCATATGTAGGTAAAATTTCATACACAATCAATCAATCAGTTCGAATAGCTAATCAACTTTGTTTGAATACGATTCGTTCAAAAGAACATAAGATTAAATATTGGCTTAAGTCAAATTTTTACTTACCTCTAAGCTGAACTTCAGAATGCTAAGGTTCTTATCCTATAAATCGGATGGTTAAGACCGATAAAAATCGCATACACAAATTCTTTATTGTAGTTGTAGAGCCGTCAAATCTAGATGCAAGATTCAATTACACCTGGATCTAATGATATTGTAGTCACTGTATTGATGTAGCTATATCGGCGCAGCAGCTGCAGAATCGTTAAATCTTTGTATTTTATTTTCAACAAGATATGCAACTATTGTATTGGTAGGCACTATATCGAGGCAGTAGTTAGTGGAGTTGTTAGTTAAACCTAGATGCAATATCTAATTGAACCTAAATTTAAGGGTTTTGTAGTTTTTACATGAGAGGTGTAAGTTTAGTTTTTCACCATTCAAATTTAACATATTTAAATTTTTAAGTGTTTCTCTCTCGTAGTGAATGGTGAAAATCATATTTTATCCTCTCATTAAAGTTACACATAAGGGGATCAATTCTAGATGATTTTTTTTGGGTGGAGTTCGAGGTTCGAACCTCGAACCTTGCATATATTATACATTGTACTTACCAGCTGAGTTAAGCTCACGCGGATAATTATAGATGATTTGATTGCATAAAATCATGGATTGAGGTATTGATCTATACATATATTTTCATAAAGATTTTAGTTGATTTTATATTTGTCATGTATAAGCACAAAAAGGAAAGAAAAAAAAAATACCAAAAGGGCAAGAGAGAGATTGAGAGTGAGAGATAGTGAGATTCAAAGTTGTGGCTTGTTCCTTTGTGGGGTTGTTGTACCCTACCATCCAGCTATGTTGACGTTGCTCCTCATAAGTCTTTTATTTATAAATGTGTATATGTATATATCTGTACTAAAATAAGGGTTATGTTAATTAGATGATATATATAAGTGAATGAAATTCAGAACAAAAAGCAAAGAATATGCAACGGCAAACTCTACTCCTTTTAAGCTTTTCTTTATTCCCATTTCTAACAGCAACACTACTTTGGATTCTTGTCGATTACCTATTTCTTTAACCAATAGTATTATATATTTAAGATCTTGGCAACCAGTTCTCCGGCTTGTGTCCTCGAGACACCGGTTAAGATAGTAAAGAAAAAGCAAATTTTAAGTTGAAAAAAACACTTTTTTTACACTTATGATAAATTGATTACACAAATTTTAATATAATACTATTGTATTTATTTATCTAACGAGTATCCAGAGCACCGATTACCATTACCTTATATTTAAATGGAAGCGCTTTGTGTTGTTGTATAAACTTTATACTAGTATAAAGTAAGCATATATAATTTGAATATAATGGGGGTGATGATGATTACTAAGAAGTCAATAACTTGTTAGAAATTTTTAGCCGTCGAGACCGCAGGGATTGGACCAATAAAATCAACCCACGAAGAATTGATCTTTCTGTAAGTTTTTCTTTTCCCTTTTACGGTTAACATCATTTTTACCTACCAGCATGTACCTCTTCACTCTGAAGAGAGTGTGACAATGACCAAAAGAAAAACAAAGAAATAGGCCTGTGGTGTACTATGACTATGAGTCTTGTATTGTATTGGCAGCAACGTCAACCAAAATGATGACATTGTTGCTTTTCATTTGAAAGATTCTTATACTCGTTCAAAACAAGAGAGTTTGGACGCAATGATTGGGGATGTTCATATGTTTGGGTAAAATAGAATCAAACCGCAATCTGAATCAATCCATTGCATTTAGGTTGAGAATTTTATTGATCGGGACACAAAATGGAATCAAAATGTTTAAACCTAGTCTAGTTTGATTTAGATATCAGATTTTAAGATTTTCATCTATATACCCGTTTGCCTAACCCGAACTTGACATGTTAATTTTTTTTTTTCTTTCCATAATGCTTTACATATTATACTACCTAGTACAAAATGTCAAGGCAAATTGGAAACTAAAGCTAGGTTTTTTTCGTTGTCAAGTAATTTAATGGTTAAATTTTATATTTTTCAAAATGAATAAATAAGGTGTTCGGCGTCCGAATATCAACCCCGCATATAATAATACATGTCTCTGCCAACTGAACTATGCTCACGGGGACGAAGTTATTCCTTTTCTACATATTTGTAGATTGTTATTGAGGGATTGTAGAATAATACATAGAAATTATAATATGGACTACCTTTATAATTTTATTTTTTTTAAGGAATAAGTTGTTATTCATGGACTAGGGCATAGGAAATGTTGAAAACTCTAACGATGACATATGTCGTCTTTGATTGTAAATGTTTTTTTTTTTAAAAAATTAAATTAATTCACCTAAATTAACACCGAAGAGAATTGAACCTAAGATTTTGATGAAAAACACACTCTCATGTTCTAAGTCAATACTACCAGACCAACCCAAATAGATTCTTTGATTGTAGATGTTAATAGCCGTCCTCCACATTTTTAAGATTGTAATACTTTTTTGTAGTGACCCATAGTTTTTTGGTGGTGTTAAGATTGTAATACTAACTTATTTTTATTTTTTTTTTAAAGAAATCAAAATAGATTATATAAACACCAACAAGCTATCCCCAACACAAGGTGTGTCAGAAAGGATAGTCCAAAGTTTACAACTGAAGAACAAACAAAATAAACAAATAATTAAGTACCACCCAAGCACAACCAAGGGTTTTGGCACCAATCATGAAACTGATAAGGGAAAACTACACAACTAGCTTTACGCCACCAAAAGGAAAGAAGTTTTATATTTCCCAAAAGATTAAGAATTGAGTTCTCTTTTCCCCATAAAATTCTGCTGGTTCTCTCCTTCCAGATAACCCAAGAAGTCGCAAACCAAATCATAAACATGAAAGAGCATCGCGATCTTGCAAGACCTGAAGCCGAACCAAACTGAAGGAAATGATCCTCTGTGTTTGACGGCAAAGCTGTATAAACATGTAACCAATTCCGAACTAAATGCCAAAGCTGAGCAAAAACACTGCAATTTAAGAATAGATGTTCATTTGTCTCCTGCACACCACACCACCTACACACATTTGATCCTCATACTGAATTATCCCCCAACGAAATAAATTAACCTTAGTAGATAGTCTATTCCAAAAGGGCCGTCAAGCAAAAGATCAAGACCTTAAGCGGTGTAATACTAACTTAATTGAAATCAGTTTGATTAAATAAAAAAAAAAAGAATATCTAAGCGTCTTTAAGATGTAACATCAAGTGGCTCTAATAATTACACACAAATAGTCCTAAAATCATGCATTGAAGACGCTTTTTTATTTTTTTTAATGTTTTTTAGGTATAAAGTATTTCTGAAGCTGGTACTGATGAACAAACCATTAGGAGAGCTCTTCACATCTAGTTAGCATTTAGTGAGAATCTCAACTCAATAATAACACTAATAATGCAGTAACCAATAAACCAACAACGTTGTTAATTACATAATGTCAACTTCCAAAATAATTGAGGTTCAATGATTTTGCATCCTTTCTGTTCATCATATAAGTATTATCAAACACCATTTTGCAATACAGCCAATTAATATAGTTTTGGTTCGGTCTCTTTAAAATTGGCATCACTGCCCTAGTGTCAGTATATTTATTTAACTGGTTTTGCCTCATATAGATTCACTGGCCCTTTTCCATTCTGTATTACACAGTTCACCTAACATCAAATAAATTCAAATAATTTTATTATTTCATTTCCCTTCAAAAAAAAAAAATTTAGATAGTACAATACAAATCAATAGAACCCCACAAAAGATATCATACATATTTATATTGTGTGACGTACAATACAAGATTACCCCTTTCCACTATGCCCAATGAGGAAATCCAATTACTAACATGTCACTGTTTGAATTTTTTCCTTTTCACATTTTTGTAACTGTTTGAATTGATTGTCATGTTCATACTTCATGTAGCTTATTTGGAGGGTACCCTCCTTCACACTTTAATCATAAAGCTATATAGGCTATGAAATTCAAGGACTGAAAATAATTGATGACCAATATGTTTAAATAATAACAAAGCTATATAGTCACATTTGTTGGATATATTTAAATGAATTTGGAACTATGAGCATTACTTTATTTTTGATTTGTGTGAGTCATCAGAATCTTATATATAAGACCTCACCAAGGACATATTTTTTGATAAAGACTATGACAAACAACATTATTCCTTTCATTGTGCTCGATGATTATTGTTTTTCTTTTTTTTGAGGAAATGATTATTGTTAGCTAGCACCATTTTATTTTTCCTTTCGGTTAAGTTGTTGGAACTTAGAAGTCATTGAATATAGCCAACCATACATCTGTTAACATGGGTTTCTAAGTTTTTAATTGTCATTTCGTCACGATCCTTGATATTTCAATTGTTGGATTAATTATTTAATTAATCAATTATGGATTGACAATAATCAATTATTATAAATTAATGTTATAATTTATAATATGGTCTATTGTATTAAGCACTTATTAGTTGATGAATATGTATGATTGGGCTATTCTTACTAAATTGACCGTGATGGGTTGGACCATTTAGCTAAGCCCAATGAGAGGTCCATGCCCTCAGCCGTTTAGCTATTTAAACGTCATCCCATTAGACGGTTAAAGTATTCTTCTGAACATTCTGGTGCTAAACGGAATGAGGGTAGTCATCCCTCTCATCCTTCTGACAACTATCCTTCATAAACCTAAACATAGAAGATATATAATTTCTTATTCCTTCTTTGATACTGATACTCATATGCTATAACTTGTATCTATTGATCCATGGCTGAATCCTAAAACTTTTATCAATAACTTACATTCATACATAGTGGACACATTTTTAGTCACATAGACATGTCCAAATTGCAATAGTAGATATTTTATTAAAAGAAACCTTATGTTATCTCTAATAAGACCCATTTATTAAGAATTATAAGAAAAAGATTGAAATATTCAATAATTTAGAAATTAATTTTTAGAAAAATAAGTTGTTTTGTATTTTCTTTCAAAAAAAAATAATTGTTTTGTGTTTGTTCACTAGAATGAAAATCACTTTTTTACATAAAACATCTGTTATTAAAAATGATTTTCTAAAGTAAAATAATAGTTGAATCAATTTTTCATTTGAAGTCATTTTTAGATTTTTTTTCTTCAAATTTTCATTTTTAAAATAATTTGAAACAAACAATAGAAAACTTCTAATGGTGATTATTTTATTTTTAAAAAAAAATTCTCTTTTCATAATTTCTTTGTGTGTAACAAACATACCTTAGTATTTTAGGATTGTGTTTTGTTTTGACACTTCGATTATCAAGAAAATGAGTTTGTAAGCTAGAGTTCAGTTGAAAGATAAATAAAATTCGATTAAAATATTATCTAATTAAGATTCTACTTGAAATTTTTCCGAGCAATTTATCTTTAACTTAAAATAGTTAACCACCCTAGTCCACACACTTTGTTCCACCATGGACCAGTTTGAAAACAATTGGCAAAAGATATTTGGATAGTTTTCTACAAAATAAAAGGAATTTGGGTACAAAAAATGTGTCAATGAAATCCTATGTAGATGGAGAATCATAGATGTGACCCAAATTGAAACCTGAAATCAAAAGGCTTTCTAGTGGATATGCGGCTGTCCTAGTTTATACTTTACAGTATTAGCGACAGCTTCAAATCATTAGCCCCTTTTATCCATTTCTTTCCATTTACTTTGATTATCAAAATAATGATACATTTGAAGGGAAAAAAATACTACTAATGGATATTGTCACTTCCATTAATTTCTTAGCTCAATTGATCTATCGGTCCCTTAATTTATTTCTTTTATTCAATTTGGTCCCATAAATCTTAACTTTCTCAAACACGTCCCTTAAATTATTTCTTTTATTCAATTTGGTTCAATTTTAATCCCCTAAAAAAAAAGACCGTTGGATTACGGAGGTCTATCAGATTTTATAGTGTATCACCAACACCTAATTTATTCCCTCATCTTCATCTTCTTCCCTAATCTTCATCTTCATTCATCCTTCATTATTTTCATAAAATAAAATTAAAAAACCCAATCTTTAATGTGCAACATTTCCATCCATCGCATCTTTGCAGCTAAAGATGACAAATTCAAAGCCTCTAGCTCTACCACTATTAAACTAATAATCATCGTCATCAACATCAGCCTAGGAGGTTGCACTCAACGGTGCCGGAGCCCAGAACGCCTGCGATTTCGATTCCGATTTAGTTGATTTGGAAGAACCGTTGTTCTTCTTGTCCTTGTCTGATTTCTTCTTCTTCTTCAAAGTATCAAGCACTGCAAAAAAACCTTTTTCGCTTCAACCATCTCATCTTCTTCCAAATATTCCTGGTGCGTTATTCTTCCTTCGTTGTTGATTGAGTTTATTGGTTGCGATTCGTTTTGATTCACTGTTCTGTGAATTTGATTTGTGTTCCCTAATTTTCAATTTTTCATCTTTGGTACGATTTGATTTGTGCTTCTGCAGAATTATGCTCTTGCAATTTCTTGAAACCTCTGCAAATCGTTCACTACCGTTACTGCCTCCTGCTCTGCCACCACACCACCGTTAATTCCTGACGCACCGCCGTGACTTCCCTCCGCGCCACCCTTACGGTGTTACAGTTTTCATTAAGCATTCTATGGTTTGTTTTAACAGGTTCATCATGTTTGAAATGGGTTTGTCTTTGTTTTTTAAGAATTTGTTGTTGAAGGGTGTGATTTGCATCAAGTTAGTAGTGTAAATTATACTTTAAGATCTAAGAGATATAGTGAATATCATAGAGCTTGATCTATTGCTACGCTTCAGTTTAATGGGCTGAGTTTGTTTGAGGAAGATGATGAACTTGTTGGGGATGACAATGATGTTGTGATGAGATCAAGTGTTGAGTGTGTGTATGTTGAATGAAGATGAAGATGGGGGATACACTATAAAATCTGGTGATTGTTGAATGGTGTATGTTGGATGTTGGTGATGCACACGATGTTGTGATTTTGTGAATGAAGAATGAAGTTTGAAGTAAAAAAATTAGGTGTTGGTGACACACTATACAATCTGGTAGACCTTCGTAATTCAACGGTCTCTTTTTTTAAGGGATTAAAATTATTAAAATTGAACCAAATTGAATAAAAGAAATAATTTAAGGGATGTGTTTGAGAAAGTTAAGATTTATGGGACCAAATTGAATAAAAGAAATAAATTAAGGGACCGGCAGATCAATTTAGCCTAATTTCTTTTACAGGTGTATTACTGTTCTGATTAAGAGAGAACAGAAAAATGAACATTAAAAGGACAATAATAAGATGCAAGACAAGACATCACTTAAAGTACAAGTTCAAGTTGATGAGAAATTCTTTTCGACACATATCCCATTAACTGGATTTGTTTTGGCAACTTGGCCATGGACTATCAAGTCAAGATATTTGATAGGATACAACCATGGGCAGATCTGAACTCACAATATTGATGGGACACAATTTTTTTTTCAAATAATTAAATAAAACTTACAAATGGGTTCTAAGCACATAAATCAGTCTTATATGCAGAATAATATGTTATGAGATGAGACCACCAAACCTGATTGCTTGTTCTGAGCATGAACAATGAAATGAGTCAAAGAAAGTAGAAACACTATAAGCAGAAAGGGGTAAAGATCCTCTCCATTTATAACTTTTTCCATTTGTTGCAATTTGGAGAGAGATAGACACAAAAAAATAAGTGGTGGGTCCTATCACTATTTTCTATGTGTCTATCTCTCTCCAAATTGCAACAAATGGAAAAAGTTATAAATGGAGAGGATCTTGACCCAGCAGAAAGTGTCTTGCCATAGGAGAATTTGAAAACTTGTTTCACACTTGCTCTGATATCAGATGTTTAAGTTTTAATGACTTAGTTTTTAAACTTGAAAATGTGTTCATCCATGAGATAAATGATTACACATGCCAAGCAATTCACAATATATGACTTAGCCTAAATTTAATAAGAATGAAAAGCGCCCGCTTATGTTTGTGTTGTGCACTTACTGCTGGGAGAAAAAAGAATGAAAAGGGCATGTTGAAGTGAGAAGTGAGGGGAAAGTGTTTACAACGTACTTATGTTTTGGATTGGGCTTGTGGACCAAACAAAAATAAATAAAAAATTCAGGTCCGTCCCTGAATACAACACGGATGTAATGATACAAAAAAATTTCAAAATCAAAATTCAAGATACGATACATAATACTTTAATAAAAAAATTAAATATACAACCTTAGTACATAAAGAAACTCCCTAACTAGCAACTTTCAAAAAGTGGTATTTCACTCGAGTATGAACTCATCACTACTTTTGACAAAAGTCGCATCTCCAAGCTTGTTCCTATTGCCAACTTCATCATCAATATTATCTAACACTGCCAAATCGTCACAGTGGTTTGCTATCATCTTGAGGTTCATTTAAAGTAGGGGTAGGAATAGGTCAGGTTATCTGTCAGAGGTCTATGGCCCATGCTACTTAAAGTCTAGCTCGGCCTATCTCTTTTATTAAATAGGTTTGACTCAAACTTTTTAAAAAGCTCATTAATTTAGATAGGTCAGACTAAGACTTGTAAAAAAAAAAAAACCCTATTCCCATATACGTGTAATTATATATATACTCCATTATATAATACATGCCTATTAGCATGTACAAAGGTTAGGTCAATAATAATAGGTCAGGTCGAACTTTTGAAAAGGTTAGGTCAAGCTTAAACAAATTTTGGAGTCAAACAATTTGTTTAAGTTTCCTTTTTTTATTTTTTGCATTTTTGTATGATTTTATCATGCATTGCAAACTATTTTTTAAAGGATGATAGTATTAGTAGCTATATTTGTTTTTTAGGGGTATTTGGTTCTTTTTATCAATATATATTTTTTGTTCTTTTACAATGTTATGAAATCAACAAGCAGATAATTTAAATATTTCCTTTCATTAGTCTATTTGATTTAAAAATGAGAAGTCAAAATTATTTAAGGTTTCAATTCCTTGTCTTTTGAAAGTAATAACTTATGCTCAATGGCCACTCTCATTTTATATATATTTTTTTGACAAAAATAAAACGATATTCATTCATTCAAATCGATGGATTACATCATTCAACACCGTTAAAATCGTAAAGGATGAATTTGTGAACAAACTCACAACATCCAAGTTAATAACATATAACGGCATAATGCCTACAAAAATATATGATAAAATAAAAGTGTCTGGAATACTCATGCCCCGGAACAGCAACATTGATGCCTAAATCTTTGATTGAATAATTGATCTTTCAATATGAATCAAATGAACACCACAACAAAACGGAAAATCAAACAACGCCGCACAAGATGACGAACAACACACAACCACACTCAGATGGCGAAATAACGAAGAAAAAACATAAATCTATGTGAAAATCACTTATTTAAATTGAAATAGAGAGAGAAAAAAAAGATGAAGATGGGTGATTTCAGGTCAAATTCGACCTAAAACCATCCCTCAATGAAGAAGTTGGAAGAGAAAACCTAGAGAGGAAAAACTAAGGCCGACTTGTTGGAGAGAGAAAATAAATTCAAAAATGGAGTATCTCAAATTTTTGCTTACATATTGATAGGTTTAAAAATGCGAAAACAATTTTTATTTTTGTATTTTAGAAATGACAATTGTTAGTAGTTAATTGTTAGATTAATATTTACGTAATCATAATTGATTCGAGTTAGCATATGTTTACTGGTAAATATTAATAGTGAAAGTCGTTGTTTTCTCTCTTCTATCAAATGACCTTAGATATATTGTATAAATATAAATGTAGTTGATATTTTCTCTCTTCTCTCCATAGTTTCACTAGCTTTCTCCTCCTCTATCAGCATAATTTGAAGGGATCAATCGAATTAGGTGTTTCATTGATCACATTTTTTTTATGATATTAGAGAAAGTTTGATTCAGCTTAGGATCTATGAAGAAATTTGAGCTTGGATGGATAAACCAGATGGAGAATTTAGCTTGGTTGACCCATGATCTTGTTTATGTTGTTTTATATTATTGCATTATGTTGTTGAAATTGTAATGTTTAATTTATGTCGTTGTAGATTTTGATTTAATGACAATTTTTTTTTTCAATTTTCTATGTTCTTGACACGATTTGAATTATATAATTTGAAACGTGCCAAACACTTTGAAGCACAAGTTTTAAGACAGTATAGAGAGATTTTTGATTATATAATTTCAACCAGTTTATAATATGGTACGAGGTGTTACGAACAATGTTTGGATGATTTGTCGCGTGTTTAGTTAAAGTCTAGGATGGTTTTGTGGTTACATAGTCTTGTATTATTCTCCATTTTCATTGCAAATTCTATCTCCATTCATTCTTTTATTTTATTTCTAACTTTTCATTTGAGAGTGTGTTATGATAGTATGATCAATACTATCCATTCATACAACCCCCAAAACTGTTGTGCAGTTTTTATGGGAATGATACAATGGTCAACAAAGACCTTCTAATTAATTATAATATACCTTTTGAGATTTGAAAAATTCATATTATATAATAAAAAAATCTGGGTAAAATAATACAATTAGTCCCTTAACTTTATTTTAGGTAACACTTTCGTCCTTTATCTTTTTTTTGTCACGATTTAGTCCTTTATGTTATAAAATGACAATATCTTATCATTTTTTATGAGATTTTTTTCAAAGAAATTTGATTTTCTAGGCTTGTATGATGAAGATTTACGTTTGCCTATGAGTTTGATGATTTATTTTTTTGGAGTTTTTGATTATTTTTTTCATAAAAAAGGATAACTATGTTGTTATTTTATAACATAAAGGACTAAATCGTGACAAATAAAAGATAAAGGACGAAAGTGTTACCTAAAATAAAGTTAAGGGACTAATTGTGTAATTTTGGCAAAAATCTGCAAAAAGGGGTTGAATTATATAATTCAGAGGGTACACAAGAAGCCTGGAGGGTAGAAAAAGAAATTGGGTTAAGAGAGTCTCAACTCTCTCAAATCGCCCAATAATAGAATGACTATTACTTTTTTCACCATATGTTTTTCCTCGCGCGCCCTATTTTTTTCAAATTTTACCTCTAGTCTGGATTTTGTTTTCCGGATTGCATTGTTAAAATTTGCAAATGTTTACGGATTTGAAAATTCGGAATAATGTTTTACCAGAACTTTTGCAATTTTAATCTTCAAAATTCGTAAAATAAAATGCAAATAAAATAAAAAGACACAAACATAAAAAAAAACTCATTTTATTAATATATGAACAATACATTACAATAATTTTCAAGTTTTTTAAGCTTATTATATAAGATCCCAAATCTATTTCTACTCTTAACTTATTACATAAGCAATACCGGTGACCACCGGTGGGGAGGAAAGAGGGGGGAGGAAAGAAGATGGCGGGGAAGAAGAAATCAATGTTGCCTGATAGGACATACCAGTAGCTTTAAATTTTTTGAACAAGTGAATGCAGATAGAGAAAGGTAGAGGTAGATGTAATGTTGTTCTATGGTTTGTTCTTCTCCAATGGAGGAGGTAATCGCGGAGCATTTGGATTCTTCCATGCCTCGAGATAGCATTACGGCGACGATTCAATTTTAAACGTTGAGGTGATGCTTAGATCTAATTCTCTTATGATATCATATTATTCATTATGAGAAATGATTCATACTTAGTGCTTTATGTGCTTTTATTCATTTGCATGCTTATTGATTTTTTTGATTGATTCTAAATTTCTTTATGTATTTTTTTCCCTTATTTTTTGCACTCTCTTGATATTTGTTTCTTTTTCTTTAGGAAGTATGTTATGTCTTGAATTGTTCTTAAAGAATCTGATTGAATTTATCCAAAATCACATTTATGTGTCTTTTGACCATTTTATGACATATCTATTGATCTAAAATTGATAATTTGATTATCTATTTTTTGCAGGTTTCAATGGTTTTTCGGTAGCCAAATCTCAAATAATAGATACGATTATTATTTATTTTTTAAGTAATAATGTTTTAATCGCACGGGTAGACGAACTAGTATTATCTATAACACAAATGCATGTGTTTATTGGGTACACGAGAATTTTTTTATTTATTTATCATGATTCAAAGCAACTTACTATTGATATGATGAAAGATACATCCTAGCTTCCATAATTAATATGCATTTGGTTGAGCAAGGATCTGATATTGAATTTTGGAGAGGCTCAACGGCACTTAAGTGCCGTTGGAGTGTTTTTTTATGTATAGATGTAGAACGACAGTTAACTATTGCAAAAGAACGAACGATAGTTAACTGTTGTCGAAGGTAAAATTGTATTTTTTTAGTGTGTGATAACATTTTTTAAGTGCAAACAACAATTTTCGTAGAAATTTGTTCAACTGTATGTAGTGTATAAAAACATTATATATATATATATATATATATATATTCCTGAGCAACTCAGTTAACACACAATTGATACATTTTATCATAATTTTTGTAAAATAAAATTGTGAGAAATAATATTTATAAAACAACTTTTATGACAACTTTCTCTCTCACTTATATTATGTTTTTACTTTCTCTCTTTATTACTTTAACTTTTGTATTAATACATCATTTTTTTTTTTGTAAATTACAGTTGTCTCATAAATTGTCATTGAAATAATTATCCAAATAACACAACTCTAAAATTATATAGTGTTTGTAAAATTATAAGTTATTTTTCAGTTTTTTATACATCCAAAATATGAATACCAGTAGAGTAGTTGTTAGTTAGGTTTTTTCTTTCTTTGTTCTGAACATGTTTTTAGTTAGGTTTTTCTTTTTTTGACAAATTTTTAATTAGGTTAGGTACAGTGAAATTTGTCGGAAAAATATCTGCTAAACTATCTCAACTTTAAAGGCGACATTAATGCTGCTTGACTGAAAGAGAGTTTATACAACCAAACCTCGTTCACAAATTCACTTCCAAACACGTCGCAACTCACAAGCACAAGCAGCGTGTCTTTGCCTCCACAAATCTGTCAATTCTGGAAAAATTGCTCCTTTCTCCTCAACATTACTCTTCCTCGTATCTCTCGTGGCTTCCTAAAATATAATAATATATATACACAAGATACTATACTGTATAAACTACTCTTATATCGAATAAATTAATATATATAAGGTCTGAGGTTTGAATCTCGACCATCACAAAAAGAAATTTCTCCTTAATTTAATTGTCGTTTTTGAATTGCGCATGATTCTTAAAGACATGATTACCCGAGTTCATGCTATTGGTAAAATTATTACTAAATATGTTCCTAATCATAAAACCATTTTAAGATTTTTTTTTTTCATTTTTAGAAGATCCTTTTGATATTTGCAACTAGAATAATTATTTCTTTACCAACATATCTTTATTTATTTTACATTTTTTCTTCCGTCAACACTAAATACTATGTTGAAAATATAAACTAACCCTTTTTTTTAAAGGACAAAATTGTAAAAATAAGAGTAATTTCAAACTAATCCTTTTACCATTCTTGAGAAAGTCAAACTAAATTATTTTTTGTGGTTGAAAGCAAATTTGTTCACTTTTGCTTTTGATTATTATGACAGGTGGCGACAACCTCTCTCATGTATCTGCATTTTTATGTAATTATTTATGTGTTATATTCCATAGGGAGGTGATCCCTTGATTTTGCACCAATAACTCTGTAATGACTTTGTAACTCTTTTTGGGTGATTCATCCGTTGCACGCCATGTGCAAATGTTTATATCATTTCATTTTGGTTTGTTAAAAAAATTATAAAAACAAAAGTAATTACAAACAAATTTAATAATGCGACTAACTTTTATAATGCATTCTTAAAAAAAAAAAAAAATCTTAATTATTGTGAGTTGACCAAAAGAGTCTTATAAATAAGAACGAATATAATATCATTCACTAAAACAATCTTATTTATTGTATTTAATGGAATGATTAAGAGAAGTGAAATTCAATAAATAAATATACATTAATGGAAAAAATAAAAAATATTGCATTAATACTTTAAAGTGACAATTATTTTAATATAGAGGAATACTCAAAAAGTGACAATCATTATAAGTCATAGAAAATATGTAAATACCCTAAGTTTCTCTTTATATATCTCTTCATGTCAGATCACAATCTCTATTTTTTCCATCTTAAGTGGTCAACCGGAAAAATGGGTGTTGACATTAAAATTGATAAAAAAAAAACTACAAACCAATCCAAAATAACCAAAAAGGGCATAAAACTAATATTCTTTTGGATGTGTTTGGGCCACCATAAACAAGAACTATTCGGTTCGGTTCATTTCATTCTTGAACCACAAATTTAGAACTGAACTGGACCATAAATTTAGAACTATAAAAAATTTGTAACTTGCTATTTAACTTTTAGTACTATTAAAGAGTCATACATCAAATATTATATGGTATGAACATCTGTTTATATGTATGGAGACGATACTCACTCAAAAGTCGGTTTTTAGCGGTTGTGTTAAACCCCAAATTTTTAAAATGATATAAGAGCCTCTAATCTCTATAGTATTTCCATTAAACCGACTTGTGAGGTGAGTAATCTTCCCTCTTAACAAAAGTTCTATCTTCTATCTAATGTGGTACTTGTGTTTTTCCGATAAGTACATTAGAGGTCAAACATTAATCCTCGCTCATTTTTTTTTTTCAATTTCATCACCAATGTAGAAAAATTAGGATTAAAATGATGACAGATGCCTTGTTAAACTTACATAATTATATATTTCCTCCAATGCCTTGTATAATGGACACATCAACAGTATATTGAATCACGTAGAGCTGTCAAAACGGGCGGTTCGGTCCTAAACGAGCCGGCCCTAACGGGCTTCGGGCTTTATCGGGCCGGGCCAAAAAGTCCGGTTGAAAAAACGGGTTTGAAATATACTACCTGCGGGCTAACGGGCTGACCCGTATTAAAAATTAAAAAAAAAATTATATAAAAAAGTACTATAAAATACTCCTATAGATTTTTTATAAATAATTTTTTAATATGTTTAAATAATGTCTAGCACAAAATAAAATGTAAACATTTTCGTACACCAGTCGTAAACTAAAACGGCGAGGAGAACAATTTTAAATAAATTAGATACGTTATGGTTATAGATATTTACTTCCCTAAAAAAAAGTTATAGATATTTATATATTTGATCTTTAAAATTATAAATAACGAAACGAATAAATATAATTTTATATTACATTTATATGTGTTAATTCATTGAATTTTCACTTTTATTTTTTACATTGATAATCAACAAAGTAAAGAATTATTTGAAAAATATATAAAATTTATAGGATTTTTTTGTTATGCAGGCTAACGGGCTACCCGTGGCCCGTTCGGGCTAGCCCTAACGGGTACCGGACTTTTTAGGACCGGGCTAAAAAGCCTATTAAAATTTGGGCTCAATATTTAAGGTCCAAGCCCTATAATTAATCAGGCTAAATAGGCCGGCCCGCAAGGCCCGGTCCGTTTTGACAGCTCTAGAATCACGGGAGTCTTGTAAGAGTGGCTAAGAAAATGGTCTTTGACTTTACGAAATATGAATCTGATGGCAAGAATGTCATGCTTAAAGCCAGTATGGCGCTGTCTACTATGGGAGACCTTGATAGGTTTTCTATCATGCATGGCCATTCAAAATCATTACTACCTCCGTTCATTTTTAATTGTCATATTTTGACATTTTATACAAATCAAGACAATCAACAATTGATGCTACTTTTGATGCAATAAGCTATACTTTTACTATAATGATCTTATTCATTTAATATCTCATTTCATATATTTCTCTCTCCACAATAAATAACTAAGGATAATATTGGTAAAACAACATTTAATATTTCATTGAACTTTGAAAGTGACAGTTAAATAGGAACAAAAATTTTCTTCAAAAGTAACACTTAAAAAAGAACGGAGAGAGTAGATTGATTAAACACATCATAAACCAAATACACTAGATTATTTTTCTTGTCTTCCTTTCATTGACTTTCATCAATGACAAACACCAACAACACCAGACTTCTCAAATCCCTCTATATTCATTATTCTTCCAACTATTTAATTCTCATTGATTACTTATTCATTATAATAAAATGGTCTTATATATAGGGACATATGGAGTAATTATAAGTGCAATTTGAATAACTGAAAACCAATCTAAATCAAACCGGATTAAATTAAAATTGATTTTGTATTTTTTAGAGATATTCAAACCAAACTGAACTGTAAATATTTCAATATTTAGATAAGATGATTTTTCGCCTCATAATCAAATCATACTGGAAACACCCCTAACCGGAAGTATGAGTGTCAACAAAATATTTTTTCATTAGTATGTTATATACGTGCAATACTTCAAATTATTATTTTTCATTTTTTATAATGAAAATATATCAATAATTTTTTTTGAACAATCAAAAATGGAAGTTAAAATGGTTACTTGAATAAATCATCATTCTTTTGCTTATATTTACCATATTATTTTGATAAAATGGTCAAGTATTATAAATAGGGAACTTCTACGGTACACTCACAAAATGAGGCATATCGGTACTCTTTCTTCATAATTTTATAAATTAACGATCATTTTTTATGAAATAAATAACTATTTATCAATATTTATATTTTATAGAACATTATTTCATAAGAAAAAGCATCAGTTCATTGTTTATAAGAATCATAATAATTTTTTTTACATATTATCGTAAAATATAATCAATATTCTCAATTATGAGTGCTAAAAATTCAAAAAAAAATTAATTTTATTTCGTTAATACTTCTGACGAATAACATTTAGTTATTATAAATATAAATTATAGAAAATAATATTTTTCTTCAAAATACAACTCATTTAACCATTAATTTAAAGAGTAGGTGTACTGATACACTCAAATATATTAGATGTACTATATAATTTGTCTTATAAATATTATAGAACTGAGAAAATAAACCGGATGTGGTTACTCTTTAGTGTTGAAATTGAGAAGAAGGAAAAAAAAAAAAAAAGTAATGATGAGGAGTGTCAACACCAAACTTTCTAAACCACACATATTCCGGCACATTCTTTTTAATTAAAAGTTGTGTTATTTGAGCATCCATATATGTGACAATTTTTGTGACAATCAAAATTTTACAAAGGAAATGAGGTAGTGATAAAAAAACCAAAGCAATAAAGAGAAAGTAAAAAGATCATCTGAATATGAGAGAGAAAGTTGTTACAAAAGTTATAAAAAATAGTTGTTCAAATATCATTTATCTTTAATTTATCAAAGACTTCATGTTGAAAATTAATGTCTATAAAAAAAAAGTGATGTTAGCATTATTTGAAAAATTATATATGCATTAAGGGAAATAATTCCATTGCAAAAACATTAATTACATTACATGAATTTCAAAAAAAGAAAAACCATTACATTACACGACTAGTTAAAATCATAATAACAACCTCTCAAAAATAAATAAATCATCATAATAATAAAAACACAATATTATCTCAAACTTTTTATTTGAGCATGCCTTTAGAGTTCGTTCGCAGTTCTCAACATGCAAATTTTATTTCCCAATCTATCAAATTTAACCCTGAACCGGAACACTATGAAGCACAACTGTCTCAACGGTTAAACCCGGTCCAAACCCAAACAAAACACCCCATTCCAACCCTTCACCGGTTGTAATCTTTCCTTCCTCCTTAGACCTCTTTCTCATTTCATCCAAAATAAACAAAACACAAGCACTCGACATATTTCCATATTCACTAAGCACGTGCCGGGTGGACCGGAGTTTCTCCTCCTTAAGACGGAGTTTTTCTTCAACCTGGTCTAAAATAGCCGGTCCACCTGGATGTGCAACCCAAAAGATCGAATTCCAATCACTTATTCCAATTGGTGCAAAAGCCTCAACCAAACTCTTTTCAATATTCTTTGAGATAATTCCAGGAACATCTTTGAGAAGATGAAAAGTGAGCCCAACTTCACGGAGATGTCCGTCAATCGCGCCATCAGAATCAGGAAGAATAGTCTGAGCAGCCGAGACAATCTCAAAAATCGGACGCTCCACGGTTAAATCTGGATCCGCACCAATAATCATTGCTGCGGCTCCATCACCGAAGAGCGCCTGTCCTACAAGTGAATCTAAATGAGTATCTGATGGACCACGGAAAGTAACTGCAGTGATTTCAGAACAAACAACAAGAACTCTTGCATTTTTGTTATTCTCAGCAAGATCTTTCGCTAAGCGGAGAACTGTGCCGCCTGCGAAACAACCTTGTTGATACATCATGAGACGTTTGACAGATGGTTTTAGGCCTAAGAGTTTAGTGAGTTGGTAATCGGCACCCGGCATGTCTACACCAGAAGTTGTGCAGAAAACTACGTGGGTGATTTTGGATTTTGGTTGACCCCATTCAGCTATGGCTTTTTTTGCAGCATCTTTACCTAGCTTTGGTACTTCCACTACCACTAAATCTTGTCTTGCGTCTAGTGATGGTGCCATGTATGCACACATGTTTGGATTCTCTTTCAGAAATTCTTCTGTTATGTGCATGTAACGTTTCTTTATCATCGATTTTTCACCTGAAAAAAGCGAAAAGTTTAGAAAAGTCCAAAAAGAAAAATACAAGAGATTTTAATTTTTTTCCTTCAAAAAAAAAAAAGAGATTTTAATTTTTTCTATAATCAAGATTTTAAAATGTAACCATTACATCAAGGTTTTTGATGTTTTTACAGCAATCAGATAAGTTATATTCAAAAGTAATCATTTTATGCAATATCAAAAATTGTGACATGAAAAGGACAACGATGAGTATGACTAAAAACTAGAGAGTAACATGATTATGATTATTATACTAATGATTAAGGATTTTTCTTTTAAAATGTTACTGGAATCTAATTTGCGACACAAACTTTTTTCATGTTTTTAAGTCTATGATGAAATTGCAATCACACAAAAAGTTAACTACAAATTATCTACAATATCATCAAATGCGACACAACACAACGTCTAATATCAAAGATTGCGACACAATATTTTTTTTTTTTTGAATCAGATTGCGACACAACTTGTAACATGAAATTTTGTCTATGATAATTTCTGATAGGTAAAATTCCTCAAAATCAAAAACTATGAAAAATGCAACATTAAAATCATAAGAAAAGCTTATAAAATTTGTAGTAAAATTAGAGACATACACATGCGCTTGAATTTTTCCTTAAGGTCAGTCATGTGCTCACTGTTGGTGATACGAAAGTAGTAATCAGGATATTCAGCTTGAGTGACACAGTGAGAAGGAGTGGCAGTGCCAAAAGCCAAGATAGTGGCAGGGCCATTGGAACGTTGAGCCTTACGAATCTCCTCCACAGTCACCATTGTTGTGGAGAATAATTAGCTAGAATGTAAGGGTGCAAAGATTATAATAAAAAATGAGATTTGGTGAGTTAAGAGTAGTAGGAGAATTTGGAAGGGGAATCAACTTTTTAGTATTGTTGATTTGGTGGATTGAATGGGGAAACATAGCTCCTATAAATATATTTTTGACATGGAAAGAATTGAGGTGGACAATACATGCAAAAACTAAGAAGTGAGTAGGTTTGAGGGACGGATAGATTAGAAGACACGTGTTCTTGGGTATTCTTATTAAGATGTGGTAGATATGGAGCCACATACTAAAATTAAATCAACAAAATAATGGTAATTATTACCCTTTGTTTTTTGCAAAAGTATTTTGCCATTTTTTTTTCCAATTAACCTCGTCGCTAACATTCACATTTTTAAAATGTATAAGTTGAGTTTTTGAGGTTTGAACTCCGATTTTTATATATATTATATGATATTTTTATTAATTGAGTTAAATGCACGTGATATTTTGCCGCATTTTTATGTTGGGAAACTAGTAAATTTTTTTTATAAGAAAAACGAATACTTAATTTTTTTTATGAGGGAATACTTACAATTCTTTTGAAACTACTATAAAAAAGATAAAGGATATTTGTACAATTATTTTATTATAATCATTTTTTCAACTCTCTTATACTTACATTGTATTTTTATTATCTCTCATTTTCTTATTTTCTCTCTATTGTTTTTCTCCCGACCATAAAAAAAAGAAGTGGTTGTCTTAATAGTTGTCACAAAAATGGTTCTACAAATATTATTCTTTCAAATTTTATTTTATTTTTTTTAAATTCCAATCATAATTTTTATACCCCCTCTAATCATTATATATCCACATCTAAATATAAAATCTTTTAAGTTTTTTCTCTGTCTCTTCTCATAAATTTCTTTTAAATTTTTGGTTGTATTAATTTTTTTTTTTATCAACACACGTGTGTGTCTGTGTTTTTTTAATGACTATATATAATTGTCGATAAATGATATTTGTGCAATTATTTTGTAACATTTTTTTAACTATCTCTCATACTTATATTATATATGTTCTTATCCTCTTTTTTTCTTTATTATTTTTGACCAATAAAAAGAGTGATAAAGAAAGTTGTTTGAAATAGTTGCTAAAATATCACTATTCATATTTCTCTTGTTTATATCAATTTGACATTGACTAAATCTTTCTTAGGAGGCTCAATTTTATGTTGTGAATCTTTATCGATGGATGATTTAGAGAAACGTAATAAAAGATTTTGGGAGAACCATGACCTTGAAGTTGCAAACAAGATATGGTAAGGTACAAACAAAAAATGGGTATGGAAGGACTACAGTCAACAATTCAACAAGGTAAAGCAAGCATTAGGGATCAAGATGGAAAAAAACATAGGAGAATAACACTATACATGTGAACAATGAAGATCATGTCATTGATCAAGAGAGGGTGGGACGATCACGCCAAGAGAAAGAAACTCTCCAAACTTATTGGAACAAACACGTTTGAGGCAAGTACAAGAAACAGAGAGAGATGATTGAAGATTGAAGATTGAAGATTGTGAGATTGTGAATCCCAATTGGTATGTCGAGCCTTCTCAAATTATGTCATATGGCACGACTATTATTTGGGAAGATGAACCGGCTAAAGTTAAGTTTAAGGTAGATGGAGATAAATTTAAGTGGGAGCGGAATTTAGTTTTTTTGACTCGAGATTTTTTAATCTTGTTTTGGTGTCTTCTTCGGTCGGCTGAATTTGATTGGAGGTGGGATTCGAATGAGTGCTAGAACAACTCATTTTCGAATGTTTAATTGGGCTCAGTTGTGGTGATGAGAAGATGATGTGTTGTTGGTAGGGTTTTGCCAGCTTTGTTGGTTTTTAGAGGGGTTTGATGTGAGTACCGAGTAGTGGACAATATGTGTTTGAATTTTGTTATGTAGTCATTCATGATTGTGGTTTGTAGAGTCGAATTTTGGTGTTGGCTTTGGGTTTGAAGGTTTGTTTTTTATCGGTGTTGGTGGTAGCCTTCGGTGGAGTCGTGTCTTTATTGATGTCTACGATGTACGGCGTATGAATTTTTTTTTTGGTGTTTCACCTAAATACGGTGTTATGTAGTTTTTGTCTTGTCGATCTCTGTTTGTCTTATATAAAGATTTGATTGTTACTAAATTTTGCTATTAAAAAAAATGGTAGTTAAAGATAGTTTTCAAGATCTTTGTGCGGAAAAGAATAGTGGAGTATTTTACCTCATCAGTGTGTATTCCTCTTCTTCGATTGCGGGAAAGAGGGAACTACAGGATGATCTAATTGCCCTAAATAATGGAAATGAAAAATGAGAGTGGTGTCCTTTTTGGAGAAGTCTTTTAAAAGAAAAGATTTACTCTAATTTTAATCAAGAGAGGATTATGAATGCTTTATCGCAAAGTTAATTTAGTCCTTTGGAATGAAAAAAAAAAAAAAAAACTCTTTGTCGTTATCAATCGAATCATCATTTTATAGTTAAGCTAACTCTTTGACCATTATTTTTTTGGAAATAGTTTAGTGGTTAGAATTCATCTTTTTTAAGGTTAATAAGTGGGGTGTTCGGGGCCGACCCCTGCATATAACCATGTATGTCCCTGCCAACTGAGTTATGCTCATGGGGACACAACAATCTTTGTTATAGAAAAAGTTGTTTAAAGATATAATAGTTTAAAGGTTGTAACTCTATCTCGACCATTATTTATTTAACCCAAATTGGCAAATAGTGTGTTTCTGTGTGTATATATATAATCGACTTCTGAAGATTTATTGCTTAAATTTGAAAATTAATTTCCTAAATATGAGGTAATCTTTATGTTGATTCCGTTTGCTTGTTCAAACAAGCGCATACTACACTAAAAAATTCAGAAGAATTTCCCAGATAGAGTCAAATGCCAACTTCCCATCTTGATAATATTTTCCGAAGATAGATAATTCAGAAGAATTTGCTTGTCTCTTAATAAACTCGACATGAGAGAGTTTGTTAAATAAGTGCTACAAAAGTGGATGCTATTATCCATGATAGAACCAAATTCGGTGACATCTCCACGACCTTTGTTGAAATAATCAGCTACTCTTTATGAGTTAACCTCGAAGTCAACATTTGTAAGTTGAAGTTCATGTATCCACCGAATTGCATGATGTAAGCCCAGGGCCTCCCCAACATCGACAGAACAGACCGGAGTGACCCACATGGTTTTTTAGCAGACATGGTTTCCATCTGAGTCTCGGATGCACATACCCAATCCTACCTTATTGCTGGTATTTGAAAAGGTGGCATCAACATTGCATTTATATCTTCCACTCCTCTGTTTCCTCCATTTGGAATTTACAACCCGGTTATGGTGGGAAGTGCTTGGAATGGAAGATATGTTATTATGACTTGTAGGGTTTTGCTTGCGATTAGCATTCCTCCAACCTTCTAAAAGGAATTATAATTCTTTCTAGAATTGTAACACTCGAGTATGTCACCTGTTGCCACAGTTTGAGGTTTCTAGCTTTCCAGATACTCCACATTATGGTGAAGATGGTCTCAATCTGAGCTGTAGACAACTTTTGCAGCAAGTTAAAATTAATATCTAGAGCATTATCAAATTGATTTAGAAATGGAGAAATCAAATGCCAAACATTGGCTGTAATCCAGACATTAATTGCTGACTGACAATGAAAAAGTATGTGGTAGCTATCCTCATGGGGTCTTCAAACATGACACAATCCTACCTTATTTTTGGTCCCTATAAAATTAAACTATTTTAAATTTATTGTTTTATTTATTTTTAAAATGTCGATTTTCATCCATTTGGAATATTAGTCCTCAATGTTAAAAATCTATTGACACAAGTGCAAACAAAACGGTGATTGGGCCCATGTCATGTGGACATTTTATTTGACATGACATCCAGTTTGCAATTAAGTTAGCAATTTTACTATTTTAAAATTATGAATAATATTTTTGTCTGAGGTGTTGCTTTTGGTCAGTGGCCGGAGGTGTGTCAATCTAGTTTAGATTCTTCTTCTCCATCTTTTGCACTTGATTAATTTATGTAAAAAAAGTCAATAATATTTATTCTTTTACAAAAATTTAATAAATTTTTTATAGTAAATAATTTAGATAACATTAAAAAGTTTTGAAAAAAATTGTAATTACAAGTTATGCAGTATGGATTAAATTTTCTTAGGAAATTCTAAAAAAAAAAGATTAAATAATATTTCAGTTCTCAAATTTCGTTTTTAGCTCCTCTATAAATTTTCTTCAAATAATGTTCATTTGAATATTTTTTATTAGCATTTTTTGTCACTGTTTATAAGGAAAATCCTGCATACTCAAATTTTGAAATGATTTTTTGATACGGACTAAAAATAAAATTTGATATATTTATAGGGATCAAAAACTAATTTAACCGAAAAATATATGAACTAACAATAGAAGTGGATGAAGTTTCGATTGAGGGGAAACCAAATGTTGTTCCGAAGCGGGTAAAGGCCCAATCCTCCTACCTAAAGTCCATTTAGGAAGATAACACCTAACTAGAAGCCCAAATGCACTTGATCATATATCGGCTTAGAGTAAGGCGCTCAGAGAGAACATGAGCCCTCCAAGTAATTAAACGGTCACCCGACCCTCGTGCCACAAGGGTGTAACCATCAAAATGCCCTTTCTCTTCGGCCAACGGAAAATCTCTAAATATAATGACCCATTGCAAAATTAGCTACGCATCCTCATCTTGAAAAAGAAACCTCAAAGCACCTTTAAACCTCGCTTAGTTTAGAGTTGAAGTTTCTTTGCAAGTACACCACCCTACATTGGCAAAGAACCATTGTCAACCATCATTTATTAGGAGACTATTCACATGCAAAAAAATGTTGTACTCATTTTCCTTCCCTATGGCTTGTCTTCCATTCTTGTTTTTCTTGTAGGATTTTAATTAGGGACATCTTTAATGGACATCTAAAAGGAAGTGTTACTTTTTTTTATTCATATCTAAGGAAAAGTGTTATGAATACTTGTGGATGTCCAATTTCTGCAAGCTTTCCACATTCCATATGACACTATAACTCCCATAAGTAAAAGGCCTTAACGATTGATATTAGAATGTTAATGACAACATATGTTAAACCATTAATCTTTAAGTTATTTGATTTGTGCATGTGTCTTGTAAATACGACTCTTATTGTCACATTGTAAAATAAAATTTAAAGAGTATAATAAAGAGTCTATCATTCTCTCTTCTCTCCATCATCTATACTATTTTAATATATTATTATCGTATGGGTTAATTTCATAACACACAATGTTTTAATTTTTTTTTCGAGAACCAACTTAATTAGGTTTTTGTTTTTTAAAATAAATTTAGAAAGTTGTGACAAATTTTGAATATTTTTCACACCGGTTTTTAGCAATACCCAGTGTTACAACCGTTGAACCAAGATGAATTTTAGAACAACGTCTCTTCTAGCTTTTGACTTGTTTTAACTTAGAAAAAATATTTTTAGAAAAAGTAAACACCGTTCAACAATAAAGTATGAGTTAGTAAATGTGCACCTTTTTATTTGAACAAACAAATTCACTTGTTTGGATAATTTAGTAAATTGCACTCAATTTTTATTTTCCAATATAAAACATTCGAACATATGTTTTTTAAATTTACAAAAATAACATTATGTTTAAAATGTATTTGAAGAGTAATAAGGTGATATTTTTGTCTAAATAAAAAAGTACATATTTACTAACTTAAACCTTAATGATTTTAGCAACCACACATATATGAAACAAAAGTCAATTATTTTAATGTAATGAATGCAAAACTTGTAATTTTTATTTATTAGACTTTTTAACAAGTTCCCTTGTTAATATTTTCTACTGAATTTCTTTAGCAATAAATGAAATTGGACCCAATATAGTAAAAGATACGCGCCCCGAACTAGGAGTGTACGTGGATGAGTTTAGGTTGGGTTTGATCAAACCCAAGACCTGAACCATATAGGGTACTCCGGTTTGAGTGAGGTAAAATGTCCACCCATTATATTAATGGGTGAGTTTGGACAAATCCACTAGTTTTCGGTTTGTTTTAGATTGGGTAGTGGGTTACCCAAATTAATTTTCTGTTATTTTGGTAATATTAAATGACTAGAGTCCTCATATTTTTTCTCATAAAAATTACTAAGCTTTTTATTTTCTTTCAAAAATTGTGTAATCTATTTCACTATATTTATAAAATAATAAGTTATAATATTAAATAACAAATTTCATCATAAAATACTTGCAACAAATGAAAGTTGGATGATGTAAAATTGCGTTAACATCAAAATAATTAAAAAGTGCAGCATCATAATTTGTAACTCTAATATGTTTTGATTTTCAATATAGAGGATGTGTTATGTCAATTTTAGAAATTATACATGATTTATAACCATTTTTTTTTAAAGAAAGATTATAACCAAAACCTTTGTTATTCTCCTTCCTCCCTATGAAAATGAAAATAAAAGTAAAAATATGAATATTATTGGGTAAGTGAGTTTATTGGGTTTGGGTCTGATTTTACCAAAAACCCATTATTTTTTATGGGTTTTTCATTTTTTAAAACCATATCCACCCAACCCAACCCACTTTTCTGAATTTTTTTGGATAGGTTTGACGGGTTTTTTGAGTTGACCCAACCCATATACATCTCTACCCCGAACTTTATAATTTAGTATCCCCAACAACAACCCCCTTTGAAGAAATTAATACAAGCAAAAATAATAGCTCATCCGTCCCTTGATATATGGCTGTTATTACTACACATTTTATAAATTTATTTTTCCGTATGTATATGGACACACCACGAAATCAAACGACGCGCATGAAATCTCACCTCTCGTTTGTTAGGTGAGACACAACTCAATTCACGACCAATTGACTGTTTGTTCGTTACACTTACACACCTTCCATTCTTTAGTTATTTCTTTTCTAATACTTTAGCCATGCAACTATTAACATACAAAAACATTAATTACAATGGAAAATTGTAATTACACCAGCCAACTCTAGCGGCACAAATAGAGAATTAGGTAGGTTTTAAGGATGGTAGATGTTGTACCACGTACTATAACAATATGTTTCAATCCTAGTAGGACCGATTTGTTATTATTAATTAATTCATACGATGAAAACTTAAAAAAATAAAATAAAAAAGACAATTGATGAACCAAATTCCTTGTATTAATACATGTATTATAAATCCCATATTTAATCTTTGAATTTTACACTTCAATTTCTCTTCTCTTCTCAACTCAATTCCTCTTGCGTTAAGATTCTTCTCCATCTAAACATCCAAATTCGCTCATCCCCTTCACATGTCCCTAACATAAGCATTTCTTTTTCATCATATATTACAAACTTGGGTATTTAATTTACTTCGCTATTCCCTAATTATTGTCTTAACTTCACATAAAACCAATTTGAATGGGAGGACTCCAATCTTACAATGTAACAATGCTACCGTCTCCTCCATGCATGTTTTGTTGAATATTAACACTAACAAGCTTTTTTAGAAGTTCATCTTTTATCTGAGACACCAATTCGAATGACTGCAATGTTGCCTTAATATGCCAAGTAAAATTGAACCAATTCATTAATACTGATAATTGCGACTAAGAATATATAATTTATTTTTGGGAAGGTAATTATTGCAATAATTTAGCTGAATACACTAGTGTATAAAACATGGAGAATGAAACCTTAAATAACACTGTGATACTAACAAAATCATGAAACGATTTGTCAAAATCGTGTCACGACAAAGCTCGTCATGTGTATTATTTTATATAATTTCATTTTTTGACAAGATATAATCTCACAATGATAATCTGTTATATGAAAAGCTAAAATGAAATAAATTTAAATAACATTAAACTGATAAAAATTAACTGAATGATAAGAAATAAAAAATATTTTAGAATAATTAAATTTTCACATCTAAATATCTTTTTTTAAAGAAAGATCTTAAACATTACAATATAAATTTATATCAACAATAGTTTATAATAAATTTTTCATATTTAGTTAATAATTGAAGAAATATGATTATTAATAAAATATCCTTTTGTGTTATTTTTACATTTACCAACTAATTCAACAATTAATTTTTAATTAGCATATCCTCTATTCGCTATTAGTTATCTGTTGTCACTTGTCAACAAATTCATCCGGTAACATGATTTAGCAAGCTCATTTGCTATCGTCAATCAACTACAGAAGTTCATCTACTCTTTTTTTTTAGGGGTAATCAATTGTCAGCTACTAACTTATATGCTATTTTTTTGTTACTTAAGAGAATCTACTATCTAGAAAGATAATAAGGGAATAAATGGGAAGAAAAAGGAACAACAAGAAATGTATAAAGATGATAACAAAATGTGAAGTAATAAACATGTATTTAATTAATTCATAACCAAGGTATATATGAGAACTTTATTCTACTGTGCTTCGCTCCACTTTATTTTGTTTTATTAATTGATTTGAATATATTAAAATATATTATAATCTAATTAAGGCTGATTATATATCCTTTTGTCCCCACACAACCTCAAAATTATATATCGTGTCTTCATATGCAGTATCTATGGACTATGGTCACTTAATTATGGCAACGGTCCTTCACATGAAGGGTGGCGTGGGAGAAACAAGCTATCTCAATAACTCCTCACTTCAGGTATTATCTTCTTATATATAGAAATGAATTTTATTTATTTATTTATTTTTTATGGATCAGTAGTAAACTTAGTCAACAAAAAAGAAATATAGCAAAATGACATAATATTTGATAGTCGGTGAATTTTTTAAATTCCATTTTATTTTAATCTAGTTTTACACTGGTTACAAGACATTAATAAATTCCTAGGACATGATCTCATGTTTTTATTTTTCTTTAAAAAGAAAAACTTAGAGGGTCTGTTTGGTTCAAAAGAGTGGAAAGGATGAAATATTTTTAATTTGACATGTTTGGTTCAATTTTTAAAAGGGGATGAGAGAGGAGGGGAGCAAAATCTCTTAAAAGACCCACTTTTTGCTCCCTCTAAATTGGAGTTTTTCAAAGGGGAGGGGAGACGATCTCTTTAAAATTCTATCGCATTGTGAAAATTATCTCTAGATTAATTTAAAATCTCAATATTATCTTCGTAACAACTTTTATTAATATTAAGTTATATTATTCCTATTTTTTTTTAAAGTTATATTATCCTAATAACAACTTTTATTATTTTATTTTTCTTGCAAATTGTAACAACTTTTATCATTATTAGGTTATATTATCCTTGTAACAACTTTTAGAGTTTTTCTATTTACACCCCATGTTTTTCTGGTTACACCCAAATTTTCTTAATTTTTTTTATAATACCAAAATTGCCCTTTTATATAAATTTTCTTAAAACCCTAATTTTATTCATTGTCAGTGAGTTTCACCCTCTTTCACCCCACAAAGCGATCGATCAAACAATTTGATGTTCAATATCAATCTCCATGAAAATTAAAGAGTGAATCAAAATATTTTTCATTCATACTCAATTGGATATAAGTAAGTGAATTTCTTCTTCTATTTGCTAGTTTCAATTTTTTTCCTTCAGCTGCAATGATGCATTGTACGATTACGGTTTTAATTTACATTGGCAAGGTTAACTTAAATTCAGTTTAAGTAGGTTCATGTAAACTAAGTTTACATGAACCTACTTAAACTGATTACATGAACCTACTTAAACTGAATTTACATGAACTTACTTAAATTGAGTTAACATGAACCTACTTAAACTAAGTTTACATGAACCTACTTAAACTGAGTTTACATGAACCTACTTAAACTGATTTTACAAAATCGCAGAACTATGAATCGCAGAACAAGGAAAACACAAAATCAGAACTGAGAACCCATAACAAGAAAAACACAATCGATTGAAGAACAACACTTGCTAACCTGATTTGCTTCGAATTTTCTTTGAAATCATGAATGGACGTGAAAAAGTATGGTTTTGAAAATCTTCGTAGAACACAATCGATCGATTGGAGAATTATGGTTTTGGAAGAAGGGTTTTGGGGTGTAACCAAAAAAGAAGGAATAGGCTTTTTGAAAATCAAATTTTATGAAAGGGTAATCTTGTCATTTTGGGGTGCAACCATGATTAACTAGGGTGCAAGTAGAAAAACTCCAACTTTTATTAGTTTATCTATTATTCTTATTTGTTACATTTAAAACCACTCTTCCAAGCCTACCGCTACTTTGTTGCCGCCAACCGCTGCTTCAGACTTCCTCCAACGTAAACTATGAGTAATCTATTATCCTATCGGTCCATGAAATTGTAAAAACAAGCATTTTCTTATATTTAATTAAGTTTAAGGGTAAAATATTAAATTGATTTTAAAATCTCTCCTTTCCCTTTGTGAACCAAACCTATTTTTAATTAAAATTTCTCCCCTCCCATCACCTCTCCTCCATTAAAATACATACTCTCTTCTCCCTCCGTTGAACCAAACGGACCCTTACAGACAAAACATAAACAAACTAAAATTAGAGATGAGGTGTATGAGGTGTTCAAATCCGTTGAAATACCACAACCTTTATCATCCCAACTATACTTTTGAGAAAATATCATGTATTTTCCTTTTGAACACCATGTCTATTAAATACTATGTATGTAATATTCCCCTCTAATCAATTTTGTGCAGAGGAAAGTGATAATGCAAGTGCATACCATACTTGAAGAAAATATGATATCGATAGTGTCCAACAAGAGTTTAACTAAGAGTTGTTGGAAAATAGCCGAATTAGGTTGCTCTTCAGAACCAAATTCACTAATGTCCATCTCTAATATCTTGAACATCATCAATAAAACTAGTTTGAAGTTAAACAATGGGATATCACCTGTATTTCAAATTTATCTCAATGATTTATTTGAAAATGATTTCAATACCATCTTCAAGTTACTTCCTGATTTCTACCAACAAAAAAAAGGAGAGAATGTTGAAGAATGTTTCATAGGTGCAACACCAGGAAACTTTTATGGAAGGCTCTTTTCAAATAATTACATCGACTTTTTTCATTCCTCTTACAGTCTCCATTGGCTATCTCAGGTTAGCAGCCTCAAACCCCAATCTGAAACCTTTAAATCATATTATGATACTCGCTCTGTCCCGTATTAAGTGACTTAGTTTAACCTTATTTATTATTCAGATAACATACTTTGATAATATTTTACTACTAATCTAATTTGGATGAGTTAGTTTAACTTCTTCAAAAAATATTTTACTACTAATATATAAAAACAAATGAAAACATATAAGATATTATTGGATTTGTCTGAATGACTATTTAGAAAATTATAATTTAAATTTAGAAAATAGTTTATAACATATGCAAAAAAATTAGATTAAAATATGCTTTTGGTCCCTACAAATATAGCAAGTTTGGGTTTTGATCCTTGGTAATTTTTTTTAAAAAAATGTCCCTGCAAATTTTTTTGTTTTTTAAAATAGTCCCTGAGTACACTTTCTTGCTGATTTGAATCATTTTTGCTTATGTGGCAGATGTTGAGTATGCAAAGTTGACCATGTGGCAAAAATGTAGCATTTCCCTAATTTTAAACATTTTATAAATCATTTTATTAAAAACAAAATTAGTTTTTCAAATTTAAAAAAACACATTTAATTATTTTATTAAATCATTTATTAAGAACATGATTTTTATTAATGAGTTAGAATAAAATTAGTTTACAAGACCCATATCAGATTCCTTCTTTCTCCAGCCATTCCTAGGAAACGAAAACAACACTACAACGGTAGGGTCGGATTGGCTTTCATGGCTGCAGGAAAATGTGGAAAGGTTCCAGATCTGCTATAGTAACCTTGTTTTTGCTCAACTTTCATCATCCTCTAAAAAGCCCCAAATTAAGGAAATACGGAAACTAGATTTGAACCTAAATTAGGTTTTTTGATAGATATGAAACATGGGATTTATGTTAAAGGTTGTTGACACTCAAGACATCTTGTTGCTTGTGGTATTTGATTGTCGTAGGTTGATTGTGTTCAACTATGGAGGTTTTATTTTTCTATCGATTGCTGTTGTGTTTTTATCTTGCCCATAACCATATTCAATTACTCTACCTTAGTGTCAGGTCTAAAACTTTTGCTAACAAAGGAGCAAGCTTTCGTTTGCTTCCTCTTATTGTTTCAAACAATTCTATTATTGTGAGATGATGAGATTTAGATTCGTTTTTGATAAATTTTAGAGTTTGGGCTGTGTCAGTGAGTGATTTTTGATGGTTGAAGAGGCAGATAGAGACGATTATGATGGTGGAGAATGAAGGCGGCATTGCTGGCGGCTGCGGTTTAAAGTTGATGAAGTGTTTGAGAACTGATAGAATGAGATGAATTTTTTGGTTGAAAAATTTATGGGTTGGTTGAAGATGATGAATATGAAGTTGAACAGATGAATGTGATGTTGAAGATGTGATTTTGTTTTGTTGAAAAATAAATAAAAATAATTTAGTTATTATTAATTGATTTATGAAATGTTTAAAAAATAATGAAATGCAATGTGGTTGACTTTGCATAGTCATCATCTGCCACATAGGCAAAAATTAAACAAATCAGCAAGAAAGTAGACCCAATGACTATTTTAAAAAACAAAAAAATTTACAGGGACATTTTTTTAATTTTTTATTTACCAAGGACCAAAACCCAAATTCGCTATATTTGCAGGGACCAAAATCATATTTTAACAAAAAAATTAATTTTATTTGATAATCTTTTGTGCTATATGCCGCAAATAAGTTGTTTATCCAAACTAGAGACGAATCCATTCAAAGGCTATGTGTGGCTAAAGCCACACATCCAATTCCCCTATTTTTTATTTTATTTTAGAGACATAATATGATAAAGAACTAGATGATGACATGATATGATAGTAACATGACAAATACCTATCAGATCTCATGTTTGGTTAATACATGATAAAAAATGATAGCATTATTTAATCATATCAAATGTTTGATGCATACTTGATTTAAGTTATGTATTTAAGTCGTTAAGTTAATATAGACATAGTTGCTCATTTGTCAATGAAAGCAGACATATTTATGTCTAGTAGTAGTTTTGAATTGTATGCCTGTTTGTATTGCTGGTGCTATTTCGAATGATATGTAATGAGTTGATTCTCTTCAAAAACATATGCAATAGGTCTCTTTGCATGTAGACATAATTTTATCTATAAGAAAAATGTACAAACATATATATATATATATATATATATATATATATATATATATATATATATATATATATATATGTTTGTTATATATATATATATATTTTGGTCTAGTATGTACAAACAATTTAACTATATTAAAGCTGATTCCTTTATGACATTTAGGCCCCGAAAGGTTTGGCCAAGAATGGAGAACCACTAAACAAGGGAAATATTTACATATCAAGTACAAGTCCTCCATCAGTCTATGAAGCATATTTTAAGTAATTTGAAAGAGATTTCAAGTATTTTCTAAAGTCACGTTTTGCGGAATTAACATCGGATGGGATGATGGCATTAACATTTGTTGGCAGAGAAACAACTATCACTTCTTCTCAAGGGGCAATTGTTATGGTACTCAATGAGATGGTCCAAGAGGTAATGATGAGATTTGATAATAAATGAGAAATAATTATAATACTACCACTCAACGGTAGGTATGACAATGGAGTGGGGTTGGGACGGGTTTTACCTTCCCTATCCCTATCCTCTATTTTCATATACTTATCTGTTATCCAACCCATATTCAACGAGGATGAGAAATTAAATCTCATCCCTAATGAGTTTGGGTATTTCCGCCCCATCCCTGTCCGCGCAGTGAATCAATTTTTTTTTTAATAAAAAAAAGTTTTTTTAAGCTTCAATGATAATATTTTATTGCATTGTCCAACAATTTACATTCATTTTAACATTTCCTTAACGAATAATTCGGTTGCTCCTTTAACTATCAATAAAAGTTCTTATATCATGACAATTAATAAACCAAATAACATGGCATATCATTATCAACCCCCTCAACAAAAACAAAAATATGACATTTCTACATTCGGGTAGGGTTTGGGTATGGGTTCGGGGTGGGTACATATATCCCCGTTACCCGTTCCGTACCCGTATTTTGAAATCGGGAAAAATCCAAACCCATACGCCCCAAACCCAGTCAAATCGGGGTTGGTTTGGGTAGGTACCCATGGGCACGAGTTTCATTGCCATGCCTACTCAACGGTTCAAAATAAAAATCTTAACTGTCATACACGTCTATCGATATTTACAGGGTCCTGCAAGATAAAAAAATTATATATAAAAATTTAATATTGGAAATTGTGAATTTATAATTTTAAAAAGTTAAAAATTTATCTTTTCAATGTAACATTTATTTTTTAATTTCACTTTTAGATCCTTATCTTATGCCCTTAGAGCACAAGTTAACATTTTCCTTTTTTTTTTATCAACGTAGTCTCATGTAATATGTTTGATCAATAATTACATATACTATCGTAACAAAAATATAGAAATGACACAAAAATTGGGAAAATAATGACAAAAGTTATTATAGTTAGATAAATGTTAACTTGTGCCCTTTAAGGGCACACGTTAAAAAACTCCTTATAGAAATATACGCATCAAAAGTCGGGCAATCAACTTCTTAAAAGTTAAATTATCATATTTTTTAATGCAAATTGCTCATTTTGGGTTCCTTAATATGTGCCCTAAGGGCACAAGTTAACATCACCCTAAAAAAAATAAGCCTTGGCTTTAGCTTGTGATTTACCTTTTGTATTAAGATTCCTTATAATTTATAGGGTTTGGTTGAAGAAGCAAAATTGGACTTGTTTAATTTGCCTGTATATCATCCAACCATAGAGGAAGTGAAACAAGTGATCGAGGCAGAAGCATCTTTTACCCTTCAAACATTGAATACTTTTAAAATTGGTTGTGATGCAAACCTACAAGATGATATTGTTGATTATGTTGAAGATAGCAAAATGAGAGGGGAATTCATAGCCAAGTATCACAGAGCTGTTTATGAACCTCTTTTAATAGCCGGGTTTGGAGAAAACATCATGGATGAATTGTTCTCAAGGTTTGCAAAGCTGATAGCTCAACTCATTGAGATAGAGACATTGGAGTTTACTAATATTGTATTGTTCATGACCAAGAATCCTTGAAGATGGTAAGGTGAAGGTTGTACTAAAATCCAAGAAGAATATCATTAATATGAATAAAATTTAGAATAAGATGGTAAAATAAGGTTGCCATAGTTTGATGATGTTTGTCCTTTTGATTCTCGTATTGTCTTCTTTTGTATTATTTGGTTTATATTATGTTGTACTAATTAATAGACATTTCTTTGACTACATCCTACTCTTACTTGTGTTTGGGGTTTAACCCATCACTAATACATGCTTTAAACGGGGTTAGATTAGATATAAGGATACAAATACATGGTTAGTAACACTGCCAAAATTAAGGTGTGTATGTGTGGCATCAATAGCGGATCCAGTACACTGGATCAAGAGGTTCGAACTTTATAAGGTCAGCTTATAACTATAGTTATATATGGTGGGTTTAGCATGGGAAAGGATTCTTGTTTTCCACCATAGGAAAGTTAATGTTAGCCATTAGATCAAATAGAGAACTATAGACCCTCAACACTAGATTATTTTGTCATCATCTTCCACCTTCATCTCTCTCAACATTTTCAGTTTTTTTTTTTTTGGAAACATTTTCAGAAATTAAAACTTAATAATCCAGAAATCAAATAAAAATCAAACAACTTAACAAAAAAAAATTCTTCCAATGAAAAATAAATTTTCATGCGTTGAACTTATCAAATGAAAATCAAACAACTTAAAAAATTCTTTTTCCTGCGTTGAACTAGCCTAGGAGATCCAAATTTTTAATTATTTCTTTAATCTGGAAAATGAAAAATAATTAGAGAGAAGAATGCAGATAATTTTCAATCAAGAAACAACAACAACATACATCATCACACCACATAAAGCATATTCCTCAAAATCCTTTCAAACTCATCATCACTCCAAATTTCCCACACATTCAATTTCTTCAACTCCCATAACAAATCAAATTACCTTGTTTTACCTTCTTTTATTGTGAGATTCAAGTTAAAAGAATAAAATCAAATTAAGGATAAAATAATAAGAAGATTAGATTATTAGAAACAAAAGTGGTAAAATATAGAATGGGGTTTTGTTAGAAAGATAGTGAATGAAGAATAAGAAGATGATTAAAGAATTAAGAATTGAAGAAAAGAGTTTGGTATTTTTCATCTGTCAATTAGGGTGAAAATAATTAAAGAGATGGTTGTTCATAACATGTTCGTAACATGGTTTTAACATGATTTGGATTTGATTTTGATGTGAAGGGAAGGAGAGTTGGGACAACCATTTTGATGGTGTTGCTGGTGGTGGGTTGGTTGGTATGAAGGAGAGATGGTAGTGGAAGATAGTGACAAAATAATATAATGTTGAGGGTGTATAGTTCTCTACTTGATCTAATGGCTAACATTAACTTTCCCATGGTGGGAAACAAGTATCATTTCCCATACTAAACCCCACCGTTATATATACAATAAAACAACAAAAACAACAACAACTAGCAATAGAGAATCACAATTTTGAAAAGAAAATCAGAAGCACGTTTTATTCTTGTAAATTATTAAATATTTTTGTAAGGTGGCAAATAGGAAACATAGGCTTTGTCTAATATATACGAAAGTAAAATGCTCTTCCACCATACACAAGTGTCTTTTTTAACATTGGATTAATAAATTATAACATATCTTATTTGATTTAATCGTAAAATTTATTAATCCAACAGTGGAAACTAAATTTATTGTCTACTTTGTGCATTATAGAAAAGACGAGAAATACAAACACTATAACGTAAAGTAACATAATAGAATTCAACTATCACAAGTACTTATGGTTGAACATGCAGTGACCGTACTTGGTGTGATGTTAATAACTTTAGTTGGGTGAGAAAAAAAATACAACTATAACTTGACAATTTGTATCGTTTATATGAAGAGATTAATGTCATCTATTTTTTTTCCAAGAGTATTCATGTTATCTATTGATCCTTACTTGATACCAGCATAAAAATAATTTTTGTTTTATCTACCGATTTTTCTTTTATATAAATTTCCATTGTAATTATTTGTAGGGTTTAGTTGAAGAAGAAAAAGTGGACTTGTTTAATTTGCCCCTCTATCATCCTACTATAGAGGAAATTAAACAAGAGGTTGAGACAGAAGGATCTTTTACCCTTCAAACATTGAAGACTTTTAAAATCGGTTTGGATGCAAACCTACAAGAAGATATTGTTGATCACGTCGTTGATAGTAAAATGAGAGTAGAGTTCATAGCCAAGTATGACAGAGCTTTTTTGGAATCTATTTTAATAGCTCAGTTTGGTGAAGATATCATGGATGAATTGTTCTCAAGGTTTGCAAAGCAAATCGCACAATTCATGGAGTTAAAGTCACCATATGTTTTCAATATTACGTTGTTTATGACCAAGTGTCGTTAAAGAAGGTCGATGAATGTTGCAACATTAATAATATGATATTAGGATAAAATATATTTCCCAGGCATCAAAGAATAAGAAATAAGAATACTACATGGTTACAAGTGTTGGTCCAAGTGAAAATTCTCTCAATGTCGGAGAATATCTTAGTAAAATTTAACATTTTATGTTCATTTAATAAATGATGTATGTGGTCTATATTAAAGATCACATACATCATTTATTGAATGAATCTAAAATATCAATTTTTTTTTTTATAATAATGACCTGATGATATATTTAATAAATTTCAATGTGAAATCATTGGAATGTTAATGTCAATGTGAAATCTCTATAATATATCAATTATTGATTTATTTATTTATTTTTTCTCGTAAATAAATGTTTCAATTTGACCATTCATTTTGAAAATGTTTTTCTAACTAGATCATTTCCATCAAGTGATTACCATAGGTTTCACCACTATATATCAATATAAAACAGAGAGAGAAACATGTTCAAAGTGCATTCCTTATATGAGAGTAGGCTTAACTATGATGACTAACTCAAGAAATGATCACCCTCACAAATACGCCACATTAATACAAGACATCAATGATCTTCGTCATTTTTATTATATATAGTGGTATTTTGTTGTGCAACTAACTGCCTTCATTTTTATTTTATTTTTGAGTAACTAACTGCCCTCGTTAAAAAAAACTCATTAAATGTAGTCCAAATACCTTTTTTTTAAGAGGAATCTATTCCAATTACTATTTTTTTTTTTAAAAGTCTATTCCAAATACTTAATATCTCATTTAACGATAAATAGATCGATTGATCATAGTATGTATATTTTAAGATTAAATATGTTTCTGATCTTATTATATATACTAACTTTTTATTTTAGTAACAAAAAATGGTGTTTAAAAAATTTATAGGGACTAAAAGTTAAAGAAATTTTTTAGACAAATTAAAACAAAAAATGAGTGTATTCTTAAAGACCAAAAACATATTTAATCTTTGATTTTATTCTACTCAATCTCTCACTTTTTGAAAATTCAAACAAATCCAAAATTATATGAACCATTTTGACAATTTTAGATGGATCCTATAAAAGGACAAACAAAATCTAATGAGTGATGAATATGAACACTAACGTATGTTTAGCAAAAAGAATGAATGAATGGAAAAGAAAACACTTACGTATGTGATGAATATGAACAGTGTAGCTAGCAATAACGAACGGAAAAGAAACTATCACGATCTGGTTCTTATCCTTTTGATACTATTCCTTAATCATACTAAAGCTAAATAGTGGTTATATATCTTGTATAAATATGTACCACTTCACTTGCCTCATCATTCATTACATATAGTTGTGGTCTTTTTCATAGCAATTAATGGAGCGAGTTCTTCGTATGAAGGGTGGTGTGGGAGAAACAAGCTATGTAAATAACTCATTAATTCCGGTATTATCATCTTCTTTTCGATCTTTTCCGCAACACAACCACCACTACATTAACATAAGTACTTTTTTTTTAATTCACAAATTTGACATTAAAATGTGGTTGTTGTGTACGAATTCAATAATGCGTATACAAATTGTGTATTTTGCTTCTTTTATTTGAGTTTGTGCTCTATTCTTTTATTTATGTTTTAAGTTATGGAAGGCTAATCCTCCTATTTATGTTTTCTTCACGTTAGCTCTCCTATTTCTCCTCCTTGGTCAGTGTTTGTTTGGTCCACGCATAACTACACACCAATATTATTCAATATATATGAAATAATGACCAAAACTAATTTTGTGCAGAAAAAAGCAATAATGAAGGTGAAAACTTTACTTGATGAGAACTTGAAAATGATGATATCGGACACAACTTTTAATAGTTGTTGGAAAGTAGTCGATTTAGGTTGTTCTTCAGGACCAAATGCACTTTTGGTTGTCTCAAATATCATGAAAGTCATTGATAAAATTAGCTTAAGCTTAAACCATGAGCTACCAGCATTCCAAATTTACCTCAATGATCTATATGAAAATGATTTCAATACCATCTTGAAGTTACTACCTGATTTCCACCAAAGCATACAACAAGAAAGAGGAGAGAATCATGGACCATGCTTCATAAATGCAACACCAGGGAGCTTCTATGGAAGACTGTTTCCCAATAATTACATAGATTTTTTTCATTCTTCCTATTGTGTCCATTGGCTATCACAAGTAAGTAGCACCAAACCAAATATTATTTTACTAAGATTAATATTTATACATTTAATTTATCTTGTTTTATATTTTAATGGTATATTAGGCACCAAAATATTCAACCAAGAAAGCAGAACCACTCATCAAGGGTAATATCTGCATAACAAGAATGAGCCCTCCATCAGTGTATGAGGTATATGTTGAGCAATTTGGAAGAGATTTCAAGAATTTTCTAAGGTCACGCTCCGATGAACTAGCTATGCATGGTGTGATGGTACTAACTTTAATTGGGAGAGAAAAAAATGGTGAAATTACTTCTTATGAGGCACTAGGCATGGTACTCGACGAGATGGTCCAAGAGGTAAATATGATTAATATATGTTTGATAATTAATCGGTATGAAAGCTTAATTAAACATTTGAAAATAAGACGCACTTATGAATAGTCTATATTTTTTAGATAACGATATGACAGATAATTATTGAAACTCACACATATAAGTGGAGAGATCGGGGTTTAAACCTAGATCATGATGTTCGGTTTAACAATTTCAAATTTTTTATCAATTAAGTTAGAACTTGTGGACTGGATAGAATCATTTAGTCATGTCATTTCCCTTTTTACAATTATCCTATTGCCAATTTGTATATTTGTTAATGTAGTATTTATGTTTTCTATTGATCATCATATTATTGTATGATCTAGATACCGGAATAAAAATAATGTTTTGTTTTAACTTATGATTTGCCTTTTCTATAAAATTACCTTGTAGGGTTTAGTTGAAGAAGCAAAATTGGACATGTTTAATTTGCCTCTATATCATCCTACTATAGAGGAAGTGAAACAAATGATCGAGGCAGAAGGATCTTTTACCCTTCAAACACTGAAGACATTTAAAATCGGTTGGGATGCAAACCTACAAGAAGATATTGTTGATTATGTCGTTGATAGCAATATGAGAGGAGAGTTCATAGCCAAGTATCACAGAGCTTGTTTTGAATCTCTTTTAATAGCTGAGTTTGGTGAAAATGTCATGGATGAATTATTCTCAAGGTTTGCAAAGCTAATTGCACAATTCATTGAGATAAAGTCACCAGATTTTTTCAATATTGTGTTGTTTATGAATAAGTGTCCTTAAACAAGGTCGATGGATATTGCAACATTAATATGAATTAGAATAAGGGATAAAGATATTTCCCAGGCATCAAAGAATAAGGAATAAAAGTACTACTTGGTTAGGTAAGTGTTGTCCAAGTGAAAATTCTCTCAATGTTGGAGAATATCTTATTCAACAAGAAAGATTTCAATGTGAAATCATTAGAATGTGAATGTCAATGTGAAATCCGTTATACTTATTTTCATCTCCTTCAACATATTTGGAGGCAGCTTCACATAGCACACTTTTCTACATTATATTTTCAGCCGTATGGAGAATTGTGAGGTGTTATTTTGTCACTTGATAGGAATAACCTAATTTGTGAAACATTTTTTTTAGACTAAATTCAAACATATAATACGCTAAGACTAAAACAAAATATAATTATTCTTTTATATAAAATTAATATTTTGAGAAAGAAAGATGTATTCCCTCAATGTGCGGAATTCTACTAAAAAAAATTAGGCAAATTTTTATTTACCCACCATCAACAAAAAGTGGATAGAATTTCCCTAAAAAGTAAAAAAAAGTAGGTAGAGTTATCCATATAAAATTTAAATTAATCAAAATCATTCATTTAATTTCAACGACGTTAATTACTTTCATTATTTATTTATTTATTAAGATTGATATCTTTCTTTTTCTTCAAGAGTCTACTCCCTCCGTCCCTATATGTAAACACCCTTTTATTAGAGACAAATGATGTTTACATATAGAGACGGATGAAGTACAAGACAATTAATTCAGTTATTTTAAAGTTAGTGTGCCAACTTTTTCAACAAAGTGAAATAAATTACACACTTATTTTTTGACAAGACACTATATATAGATTGAGAGAGACATTTCTAGCCAAACTTCTCCGATCCAAAATTATAATACACTATAAAATTATATGTAAAAATAATACAATGACAGAAGTATGCCCGCATACGATCGCTCGCACGCTCAGGCGCACACATACATGTGTGTGTCCTTATTTGCGCATAATTATATAAATTAACATATATGTTTCCTTGCTTCAAAAAAACATATCTACTCGATATGAGGGGGGCCCACACTACTTGATGATCTGTTATTTAATTTTGCAAGTTCTATAAAAATTATAAGTACGTTCACAACTTGAAGGGTTCCAAGAAAGAATTCCCATCAAAACATTTTGCATAAAATCTTTTAGGGTAATATCTTTGTAGATGGAGGGTTTTCTTCAGACAAAAGTTCTTTGATTAGACCATAAACCCTTGATTCATCTTCACTTAAGTTAGCAGGATTCACAAAAAAGCTTGCCACATAAATTCTTGGGTCAATTTTTTTCGATAGGATTCAACGATATACACTTACAAATTTATCGTTTGTGATAAGCTGCAACACGATAAAAAAAAAACTGATGAAACTATTCACAAACTTTCAATGCATAAGAAATCACTTATTTATATTTTTACCTGTAGAAGGTCCCCGATATTTACAACAAGAGCTCCGTGTACTGAAGGAACGTCGACCCATCACCTCATGCAGAACTTGAAGACCACCAAGTTGGTCTTGGAGAAGTAGTGTCATGACGTTACTATCTGTGTGCTTGTTGGTACCCATGGTTAGTTCAGACTCAGAACAAGATAGATAATAATGTCCTTGAATGAACGGTCCTTCGGCACATGTCAAATTTTTTAAATATGAAGAAGTCTCCGGTCCTAGTGCCTTGGACAACAGTTCAAATATTTTCATTCCCATATCCTTAATTTTCTGAGAGTATTGAATCATAATGTCCCTGCAACTAGACAATCAGCTTATCAATAACTATATCTTACATAATATGTTATGATTAGGATTGCTTTCTTTCTTTTTCTTCAGGAGTCTATAAGACAACTAATTCAGTTATTTTGTAGAATAGTATGTCAACTTCTTCAACAGAATGAAATAAATTACACACTTATATTTTGACGAGACGCCATATATAAAGTGAGAGAGACATATCTAGCCAAACTTCTCCGATCACAAATTATAATATACAAAGAAATTATATGTAAAATAATATAAGGACACAAAGTACGCATACGACCGCTCGCACGCTCACACACGCACGTTTGCGCATAATGTTTCCTTTAGGGATGGGAATAGATCAGGCCGACCTACAAGGGCCTATAGCCTAGCCTACGACAGACCATGTCAGACCAGACTTTTTTCTTAAATAGAGAAGGCCTAGGCTTTTTTAGAAGCCTATTTAGCTTAAAAGGTCAGGCCGGAGGCCATTCAAAAAGCCTCTTAGGCCCATTAGGCCGACCTATTTAAGTAAATATGGATAATTTTATTTAGGCTTAATTGCACTTTTGGACCCCTAACTAATTTAAGTACAAAACATCCCCCTATGTTTTGATTCTTTGGCAGTTTTGGACCTCCAGTCCATTGTTGACTCGGTCAATGCTGACGTAGCACCCTAAGTGAGGTGCCACGTGTCAATTTTTTTTTTTTTTGCCTTAGGGGTCCAAAACTGTCAAAGAATCAAAACATAGGGGGTTGTTTTGTATTTAAATTAGTTAGGGGTCCATAACCGCAACTTTTTGAAAGATAGGGGTCCAAAAGTGCAATTAAGCCTTTTATTTATTATTATATTATATTTTACACTTTGAATTAAAATAAAAATATGTTAACTGTTTCAGTAATTCAAGCTTATATTTATATGTATTATTATAAACTAGAATTGAAATCTGATACAATATATAGTCAAATTCCCTAAAAATTCATGTTGATTATCAAAAGAGAGTTAAATCTAATTGATATATTTGTTCACTAGTCTATTTAAACTTAGATCACATTGCTTATTTAAAAATGTTCATATAAAACAGGCTTTTAAACAGGCTAGCAGACCGTATCAGGCTTTCAGAAGGTCAGACTCAAGCCTAAAAAGTAAGCCTATGACAGGTCGCATGCCAGACTTTGGCCTTCAAAAGAATTAGCAAACGAAGCTCAGGCCTTGCAAAGCCTAGCTCGACCTAACATATTCCCATCCCTAGTTTCCTTCACTACTCAACAGAGGGGGTCCCACAATATTTGATGTTTTGTTATTTAATTTTGCAAGCTCTACAAAAATCAAAAGTATGCTCACAACTCGAAGGGCTCCAAGAAAGAATTCCCATCAAGGCCTTTTGCATTAAATATGTCAAAGGTCTCCATTTTTTAGGCGATTTAGCAGAATAGCAGTTGATACTATGCAATTTTTGTCACGTGGCGCTAATGTCTTATCTATTAATTAAAAAAAAAACAATTTGAAAATTTTTAATTTTTTCTGAATTAAAAAATCTGAAAATATATTTAATGAATTAAAAAAACCAGAAAAATGACTTTATACTACCAGGGGAGTAATCAATAACGTTAAATCAGACATCTTTAATGTTCCTCCATAAAATTTTACTTTTACTCCCTTTCAATATGATATTTTTGCAGATTGATCAATATGACATTTTTTAATGAATAGATTTTATCTGAATCACGAAACTTATAATTTTTTTTCTCAGTATTTTTACTCAATTTTGACGGGCTTATGAGAATATGGAGAGGCGAGAATATCAAGTTTCTTTTGCTCAACGATAGTTTGACAGTGACAATTAGGCTACCCATGAGTAATTTACCCCAACCAATACACATTAGTCACATAAGCACATATTCATGAACTATCTTGTCCCCACAAATAAATTGTTCATTTTCATTGGTTGGTGGGTAAATTACCCACCATTCTTCAAAGGTAATTTAGAAAAAACCTAGTTTGACTATTAATCATCTCTATCCTCTGTTTTTCGCACCCCCTACATTTCCAATTATCAAATTTAGGGAAACCATAAATATGTGATTTTTTTTTTTTTGAAATATTAAGTTAGAGATAGCTAGTTGTATTTAAATCATGGAAAAAGATAGATAAACACCTTTTTTTCATACACCTCTTATTTTATGTATAGGAACTCTTAAATAATTTATACCATTTCAAAGTATACTTTAAAAAAATAAAAGAATTTAGTAGCGATAATGGTAGCATAAACAACTTTTTGTCGAGGTAAGCCATAGACCACTTGACCAAAAGAGAGACAGAAAACACTTTTGACTAAAACTCACAGCAGCATAAACATTGCACTTTACATTACATAATATGTTACACAAATTAAAACATCAACAACAAAATCTCATGCCTCTAACGTAAGACAATTTCCCCATATATTCGCGAAATATGTCCACAAACAGTTTACACATTCCACGACATGACAAATGAAAACAAAAATACAGACACTCTCACACAAAAAAACATATAAATTCTCTCAACCATGAAAATGAAAGAGTACATAATTTATCTCAGAAGAAAAATGAAGAGCTCCCAAAATCAAAAGTACCATTCACAGAACCTGCCATAATATTATTCTCTGCACCTCCCATATTTGTTCCCAACATTTGATTATTATAACAATCTTCTGATGCATTCTGCTCCCATGATGAATAAAAATAACCATGATCGCCTCCGTTGAATACTGAATCACCTGGACTATAACAGGCAGAGCTAGTAATATCCGGTGGCAACGGAGGAAGCTCAACATTGTCGTTGTTAAAATAGGAATTTCCATTATTATTAATGTTATTAATACCAGCCTCCAATGTATCAAGAGGAACTTGATGAGGAAGACTGTATTTATTGAAATAATTATTATCATTTCCCTCACCGTAACCGTAACTCCCAGAGGAAGTTATGATTGAAACCGGGTCGATAGACAACCCCGGGTTTTGTTGAATAGGAACGGGTTCAGGTTGAAGAACAAAAGAAAGGTCGTAAAAACTTTGAGGTTGTTGTTGTTGTTGTTGTTGGTCAGGTGAGAGGATTGGAGTAACAGAAGAACCAGGAGGGGTATCATGGTAAACAAAATTGGTACGAGCACGTGAGCCACGCATGCCACGTGCGGCTCTGTCGTAAGCTAAAGCTGCTTCTTCAGCAGTGTCGAATGTTCCTAACCAGTGTCTTTCTTTTGTTGAAGGATCGCGTATCTCTGCTGCGTATCTTCCCCATGGTCTTCTTCGTACTCCTAGGTATCTTCCTCCCCATGCTGTTTGTTGCTGCTGCTGTTGTTGTTCTTGTGTCGTTGTTGTTGTTGTCGTCGTTGTTTCGCTGCTTGTTGATATTGTTTGTTTCTTCTTTCCTTTCAAAGGACTCATTGTAATGTGAGAAGTTATTGTGTGATTGAGAAACAAGAAAATGGCATGTAATGCAAGAGTTTTTGAAGTGGTTTTGTAACTGTTGTTTTGTGATGTTTCCTTTCTCTTTCGTTGGTTTGTTTTTTGTTGTGGGAATTTGCATGTGAATCCATGGTTTAAATAAGAGAGACTCTGGTTTTTTGAATTCTCCTTTTTACCCTTGTGATTTTGTTTTTTCCATCACTACCCCTCTTAGAATGAGTGTTTTTTAGAGGTTCTCAGAATGAGTGTTGACACGTGCTGTTTTTTTGTTTATTTATCCACAACGAGAATACACCTTCTAGTCACTGTTATAAACAAAAATCTACATTTTTTATTTGTTGAATAAATGATATATGTGATCAATAATATAGACCGTATAAGACCATGTCCAATAAATCATTGACTGAGAGATTAATCATTGTTAAACAATGTGTTAATTCAATCTACAAGATGAGATGATTATAAAAGTAGAATGTAAGCTTTTTCATAATTATCTGCATCACTGGTCTCATAATAATTGAGTAATCTAATATATCAGAAAAGGGAAAAGAACTATCAAGGGTACTGAGCAACAGAATCCATCACTGACTCTTCAAATATTTTATCACGTAAAACTATATACTATTTTTCATTTAAGTAATTTTAATTTTTTATTTATAATTATAAGTCCATGTATTTCTTCTACCCTTTGTAAGGAATGGCTATTAGTTTTGCATGAGAGATGAGTTTCAAATGATGGGAGAAATTAGGGATATGTAAAATATATATGATATGATGATTGTTATTTATGGAGAAGAAATATAATTAATATAAATAATTAGTGGGTGGCATAATTAGAGATCAAAATGGCCCACGATAAGCATGTTCTCTTAGATACCCCATTTCATGATTATTCCCCAATCAAATTAGTTCTGCATAGTTTTGAATTAGTTAAACTTAAATAAACTTCAACATTGTGTCCATAATGGGGAATAAGCCCCATATAGTCCAAAGTTGCTGCATGTGACTTTTCTATCAAATCATGGGATTGTACATGAACGAGGAACTAATCACACACAATCTATTAAGATATAGAATATCTATATATAATTTTATTTTATCTCCTCATTAAATTTGATTATGATCATTTCAAAGGAAAAAGGTTCATATGAATTGCACATTCTGATGATCATTACAGGTGAGAGGAGCTCCATGACTTTTTTTTAATGATTAGGCTATAAACTAAGATCTTTTAGAATAAACTACTTAGATTGATCATTAGTAATTATGTGGGTGATATGTCCAATCTGCTCATTGCTCTTCATTTGGCTTCATGCTTGGCATGTATATACTATATTTTCGTTAATCTTGCATTTATACTCTATTGTAATTCTTGAGTGAAACAATTTTTTATTAAACTTTATTTATATCAGAATTAAACATCATGTTACTATGGGGTCTTGTCTCTGAGAAACGGAGGGTTAATACCCCTAAAAAATTTACCCAATCATACACAACTAATTAATATGATTTTTTTGACTGGAAATAGTTAATTGATATTATTTTTTTTGAAGGATGGAAATAATTAATTGATTGTAAGTTAGAAAAATCAATCATTTTAATGGATATATAAGATGACAATAAATTCATTCCTCATGAATTTCGGTTACACTAGTGTCATTTTTTTCTAGTCTTTTCCCCAAATTGATAAATCAGTTACGAAATAATTTACAGTATTAATTAACTTAATTCCTCTCTAGATTTATTTTTGTGGCCTAAGATATAGTGAAGGGTATGTGAGAGTGTAACTAGAATCGTACGTTTCAGGGAATTCAAGCAGTTTATATTATTGTCTAGGTTTAACTTATATAACCTTTTTAATATAATAATAGGGTGTTTAAGGAATATAATTACTCACCCATGTGCGATTGCGACCAATTTGAGTCATAAAGTCAATGATAAGTTCCACAGTGTTCTCTTCTTTTTATCAACAAAAGTTCACTTTTTTAGTGTTCTTATTTAATTGGAAATATATTTTCATGGATGATTTTGGGAAGACCATGCCTAATTGCCTATCCATAAATTTTAATCGAAAAGGTGTACTACAAAGTCATCCTAAATTTTATGGTTTGATAATAGGCACATGAAAAAGCTTATTAATTATTACTTCTCCTACCCTAACTAAAAAAGAGCTTTGCCTAAAGATTAATAAGTTTTTTTATATATAATTGATAAGATCCAAGTATAATTGACATAAAGTTGTTAATTTAACAATGAAAGTGAAAATAGTTTATAAATAAAAAATATTTTTGTGAGAAGAAATTAACAAATATATATATACAATTTTATACAAATTTTTTTTTGAAAGGTCGTTTAACCATGAAGTTTTAAATTGTTTATTTCGAAAATGCATGCATAAAGTTGAAAAATACTTACTAAAACTTTTCCTAATAAGTTTAGAAAGGAAATCAAATCAGGCAAAGCCATGTTGGGCAGCATGTGAGAAAGACACATAGGGTGTACCTTTCTTGATGAAAACAATAACTAGCTAATTCTTAACTAACGCTAACGAAAATTAATTGCAGCACCTGGTAGTGGAACTTTGACCAAATGTCCCGTACCTAACAATGTTACTTACAAGAAGTAATTAGAAAATATAGTACATGAAAATAAAAGAAATCTATCAACATCTGATTGGTTCAAGTGGTAAGGAATTATAACGCTTTCAACAAGTAATTAAAAGTTGAAGTTTAATAAATATGTCAACATAATTTGTACCCGTGCAAACTAAATCAAACTCATTCTTGATTTTGACGGACAATCCCCATTTTGGAATGGTGCGCATCCGGGTTTTCTCCGATATTAAGATTTTCCAATGTTTTTTTTCTCTCTCACAATTTTGTCAATGTTTGTGTGTACATATATGCTTATTCCTTTCAATATAATATATAATATGATTTAATTTAATATAATTTAATTTAATTTCCTCGGTTGCTTGCTTAATAAGCAATTCTTAAAAACATATAGGAAACTTAATAATTGGCAAAACATGTACCATTTCCCTTTACTTCAATGTGCTAAGACTTAAGGTGAGTCACAATCATGCGTCATCATCAATCACCTTAGTTCCAAAGCAGTGAAAGTCCAATGCAATGATTTAGACCTGAAATGCTCTATTCTTAGATAGGGGAGTTCTTCGAATTCTTTTGTGTTGAGGATCAAAAACTTTAATTTGATTGTGTTCAAGATGCATAGTAAAACCATTTTCTAGTAATTGACTGAAATTGAGTATATATTTCTTCATGCTAGGAACATATAGCACACTTGTGATGATTGCCTTGTGACCATGCTTGCATATGATCAATACATTTCATACTCCCTATTATGGAATAGTTATGTTGTCTAAAAACCTAATCTTGGTTTTTCTAGAATCATCAAAACTGACAAGACATTTTTTTGTGAGTTGACATATGGTTTTAACAACCAGTGTCCAAATACCTAGCATTAATGCTTCCCAATTCATCATTGGTTGTTGCCATGAGAAGGATAAGCTCAGGTTTGGAACCATTTGAGCTTCACCATATGATTTACCTGAACCTCTTAGAACACTTTTGTATTTGCACTCATTCTTGAAATGGCCATATCTCTGATAAGTATTGTTGAACCAACGCCAGTTTTAGAACAATGTCTCTAAGGTTTTGATGATAATATGTATGAAAAATAATTTAATACTCTAATGTATGTTTAAGTATGTAGGACCATATAATTAAATTCTGACTTCAAAGTCAAATTTTTTGTTCTAACATATCAAGCTTTGAACGCAAGGGAAAACATTTTGGTACTTAAGAGAAGCATTAAAAACTTCTGAAGACTTGGTAGATGATCTAAAGAAAGGTCAACATAAAGTAAAAGCTCTCATCATAAGATGTCTTGAAGACTCTGAGATGAACATGTTTTGAAGGAAGCAAGTTCTGATGGACACATCAACAATATAGGTGGCTCTTGAAATGGCCATATCTCTGACAAGTATTGTTGAACCAACGCCAGTTTTAGAACAATGTCTCTAAGGTTTTGATGATAATATGTATGAAAAATAATTTAATACTCTAATGTATGTTTAAGTATGTAAAACCATATAATTAAATTCTGACTTCAAAGTCAAATTTTTTGTTCTGACATATCAAGCTTTGAACGCAAGGGAAAACATTTTGGTACTTAAGAGAAGCATTAAAAACTTCTGAAGACTTAGTAGATGATCTAAAGAAAGGTCAACATAAAGTAAAAGCTCTCATCATAAGATGTCTTGAAGACTCTGAGATGAACATGTTTTGAAGGAAGCAAGTTATGATGGACACATCAACAATATAGGTGGCTCTGACTAGTTTTGTCTTCTTTTGAAGAAATGTCGCTTCCAAAGTTATACTAATAGTATTGTTTGTCTTCTTTAATCATGTGCAGAAACAAACAAAGAACTTTAATGACAAAGAGAATGTAACAGGTGATTCCATAAGAAACAAAGGATATTCCTAGTACAATTCAACGACATTATCCATTTGAAGCAAAGTTTTCAAATCTGAATCAAAACTTCTCAAGAAAGAATTTGATGAGTTATCAATCTTCAAACAAGGACTCTTTTGTGTGGTCTTCATATTTTTGAATAAAAAATTTCAAAAATGATTAAGTCCTTTTTATTTACTCAAATCTTTAGGCCTTTTAAATTGTTAGGACTTAACTAATTTCATATTAAGACTTAACTGCTGCCAAAAAAACAGGTTCTTTCTTTGTCCTTAGTAGCCTTGTTTTGATTTTTCATGACATGTAACATTACCTTTAGTGGAAAGTCTTTTATTCAATAATTTCAACGTAGAGAAACCTTCATCACATTTATAAGCTTCGTATTTTTTGTGGTGGTTGAAATTTGAACCCAAACATTACATATATTATACATTATTCGTACCAACTGAGATACTTATAATATACTATATGATGGAGGGACAAGTAAATTTAATTAAGTCTGCTTTTTGCAAGCCCAAGTTGATGAAACTACGATAATTCTTTATAAAAGAAAGGTGGTAAAAAAGGATAATTGGTACTTTCCATAGGGATTTGGACTTGAGTATTAATCAGACTCACATTATTTGTCTTCTGCATTGGCACGTAGTTGTGCGTGTCCAAATATTTTCTAATTGTCCCACATCCGCAAAATAAGATAGTCGTAGTCAATCATTTCGCATAAAATACATATATTAAAGGTGTAAACATGGAACAATGAAACTTTTCACATAAATATATGGTGGAGTTTATGTGTTGGCTATTTTTTTTTTTTTTGAATGATTAAATGTGAACTACTCCATTAGTCTTACGTTGATTTAAATTTTGGACTAAGTCTCATTTATCCTTACAAAATTAGTTTGTAAGATGATAATACGAGTCATTTTCCACTTATAAACATTTGTAAGGGGATCTAACGAAGTTGTTCCTAATGTTAAATGATCACCTTTTTTTAAGCAACAGAAAACAGATGGCGAACTAACTACAACACCCTAGATAGATATATAAAAAAAAACAAAGCACAAAAGGAGAGGGGGTAAGGACCAAAATCCTCTTCAGTGATAAAAGCTAACCAATAAAAGAGAGGCAAATGCCAAACCTAAAAAAAGAGAAGAAAATAAAAAGCAAAGAAACCAAAAGTAAAACAAACAAAAACAAGAGAATAAATGAACTCAAAAAGAGTTTTCGAGTTAATCAGACAATCTAACCCTAGAGCGGGTATTGTGAACATAAAAACCCTTCTTCAAATTATCACTACGTCTATCACGTGTGGGTGATCACCCTAGCATTATGATATTCACCCAAGTAAAAGTTTTTGGTCTATGGTTTAGTGTGATTAGTGATAGGTTTTTTATTTCCTTCATATATGGTAGTGTGTGATGAGCTCAATTGGCTATATCGAGGTAGTCCACACAATCCACCGAGTTCCGAGTCTAAAAGACAAAGATGTTCATATTCTTGTTCATGAAAGGTTCAAATAGGCTTTAATTAGGTATTTAGTTATATTATTATAAACTTTAATACATCTCCACATATATCTTCACGTTGTATAGCCATTAAACTTTTCTTATATAAAAAAGAAAGGAAGATGTTACATAGACATATTTTAATTGCATACACCCTTGTACACCTCATGTATTAGGAAGAGAGAAGAGAAGAAGAAAGAGAAAGTGTATTTGTGCGGGGTCCATATAGCCACATGTCAGATTTTTGTGTGGGTGTCAAGGGGTGTATTGCCACCTAAGAATGTTTATGTATCATAACTCAAAAAGAAATTTGCACTTGTTACCATCATGCATCTTTCTTGGATTCAAAGTTAGTGTACTCATATTGCGATGCAGTCACGGTAGTCATACGGCTAGGGCCGTTTGATGAAGATACAAAGGTTCAATAAGAGATCATATGATCTCTCCACGATAACTCTAATCACATAACTACATTAGTGATTGCATCATAATATTACTATAATGAACACAAATCCATGGAAAATTTGTCATACTACTCAATTACTCATTGGAAAATGTAAACAAAGGTGAAGAATAGCGACTACTATAAACCAAAAAAAAACATGCATGGACCAAATTTTCCAAGTCTAGGAAGTTTAATTATTCTTTAGTTATCAAGCAAAACGACAATCCAATCCGATTCATATACTTTATGTCCTTTAGTGGTTTTCATGTTATAGAATTTATGAGGAAGAGTGTTCATAGTGTCGTTTTCTAGAAAACACACACCCTTGAACAAGAATCTATGCTCGTGGAATTACCTTTTCTTCATGTGCGGCTATAGTGGCTATACTAAGCAGCATTTTTTTGGTTCTAGTTTATAATGTTACAAAAAATTAAATAACTCATTTAAAAACTTAATTAAATTATAAAGACTAAATGTGTCAAATCATAAACAGTAAAAAGCATAAGGAAAATAGAAATGTTCAACTGAACAGTTTGGATGATCATCTCGAGGGATAGGGACCTAGCTATTGCACTAATCACATTAGTCCAGGAGTTTACTATAGAAATGTGAATCTTATTGGAATGTTCAAACTTTAAATCATTCTCTTGCATTAATTTTACTATTTTTAACTTAAAATGTCATGTTCATTGCTCACATATGTCTAATCACAGTGTCAACATGATCTTTTTTTTGCAACTTGTTTAATATTAAAAGAGAAGAATAGTATTCCTTTGTCTATTGAATGTAAAATAATTATTTTTTCTCATAAACCAAAGAAATTTGAGTAAATGAAACACAAGTTGTTCTCAGGTGAAGCACACAATAAAGTAGTAGATGAAAAACCATGAACTTGATTCATACACAGTGACAAGTCTTCATCTTTTGTTTAGGTCAAAATAAGTATTCATCCTTATCTTAGGCAACAAGGGTTGGGTTCCTCTCTAGTAACTCTAGAGTTCCAATTGAATAGAGGAACATCAATCAAACATAATGATTATTCAAAAAAAAAAAAATTATGTTATTCAACGAAAATACTTAAGTGGTTGCGGTCTTCTGTATACACTATTTGGTCACATACAAAAAAAAAAAACGTATCATTGAATTATTTTTAAGAAAAGCATATGATTAAATTGAATTATCTTTCTACCCTTTTTAAGTATGTGTTATTAAATTCCTTCAAAAAAAAAGTATGTGTTATTAAATGGTATGTCCAAATTGTTGTGATCACCTAAAACTTCCTCACAACCTCAATTGTTCCATGTAGCCTATTTATTTAGTGAAAAAAAAATAATGTTTGGTGCTTATTTGTTTTTTTTTTTGCTGTGTCCGGGTTCGAACCCAAACCTTGCATATATTATACACTGTCTTTACCAACTGAGCTAAGCTCACGGGGACTTGTATTTAGTTGTTGATACTGTATAGAACATTCTGAACATCCTAAGCTATTTTGTTAATGTTAGTAATAAATGTATCTATTCATTTTAAGCTTGTTTGCTCTAAATTTGGCTCCTTATGGTTGTATTGTATATTTTTGCAAAGTTCTTTAATTTGATGTTCTTCAGCAATATTATCATCAAATACCAAGGTGTATCCTGCAATGGCCAATACTTAATCCTCATTCTTTTCATAATTATAATCTCTAATAAAAAATATAGTTCCACAAGCAAAAACAAAACCTATCATACTACAAATCGTGAACGCATCTTCATGCGTAATTTTCACACGAGTAGTAAAAGTGTGATCACTCACCATTCAGAAGAAAAAATAAGAGAGGATCACATGCTTACATGGAATGAGTTGAATGGTGGGAGATCACACTTTACCCGCTCTCGTGTGGAAATCAAACTTGAGAGAATCTATTTCCGACAAACCACTAGTATTTGATGCAGTTTGAAGAATAAAGTCTGTAAAAGAAAAATGCAGGGAAATATATATATACATGTATTGAGCTACCAAAGAAGTAATGACCCATTAGGAGGGTAGGAAAAAAAGAAAGATTAAAAGGCATGCCTTAATTTTCAATCAGTTGATGGCTAAGAGAAATGAATTTCATAGAAAACACAAGCACTGAAACAGGTAACCATGGACAAAGAAACCAATGGTGCTGCTTGAAAGCAACACCTTAGAAAATTATGAATTGTAGGTTCTGAAAGGGAACATCTTCTTTGCCCTTTGTGACAACAGGATTTTCACAAACGGTGCTGATATATTACAAGTTATTCATGAATTTTGGGGTGAAGCAAATAGCTGTTTTAAGTCCATATACACTTGAGACTTTCACCACCATATTCTACATCATGATCACTGAGGAAAGAAGAAAAAAAAGAACCTACAACTACGAAATCCAAAGTCCAAACCATTACTTCACAGATTGTTCATATCAGTTTGAAGGAGTTACTGCACAATATTGATCCATTAACATATACCACATGCGTACAGCAATTTCAATAGCTAAAATGGATGGCTATCTCTGGAGATGCGCGTTGCAGTAGATTGGCGTGGTGCTGCTTATTAGAGGATCTTTTATAACATTCTGAGACATCGGTTACTAGAACTGAAGGGGGATCAACATCGACATTCATGTCTTGCTTCTCAAGCTTTGTATCCTCTTCCATAACTCTCGTAAACTCCTTAAGTGCGTTACACATCCAATCATATCGGCTGAGTCTAATCGCCTCTTTTATGGTTAACTAAGAGAAAATATGCACAACAACTCGGTTAAAGATGATTTCGCAATGTAAAACAATATTATTCTTCAATGGATGTCAAAAAGTACAAATTGCAATGTATTTAGCAATTATACCAAGGATTCTAATGTATTCGTAGAAGTTGCAAATTAATAATTTGATGATGTATGAAATTATTCAAAGGATTTATTTAGAATTACCCATTGGCGAGCACGGTTTTTCTGCTCAGGCCAAGCCTCAAGTTCTTCAGTCACCTCCAAGGCAAACATGTATCCTCGGCAGCCTCCTTCCATGCTACACAAGTCCTGACTGCTTTTGCTTCTGAACTCCCATATTCCTAATGGAGTTTCCTGAAAATGAAAATAAGCAAATTAGCTAAAGAAAATCTACCAAAAGAATATATAATATAGACCATGTTGCAAGAAAGAACAACTTGCTGCATTGTCCCAACCCTAATACTTGGCCCATATTCATCTAGTTAATTATCAGTATCCAGCACAAAATTAGGATCTGTTAATGTTGAGTCAGAAGAGCTCTCGGGGATCATCACATTTGAGTTACAAGCAACCATGCAAGTGGATTGGACACCACATCTTAACCTAAAACCTTAAGGCATTAGGTTTGTGGGTTGCCTCACTTATATATTGCTCAACACCCACTTTTCCATCCAATGTAGAGCTCTTGCTCTCACTTGACATACCAACGGTTAATGCTATTAACTTGACTAGGAGTCAGTTATGCCTAGAACTGAAGCATCATAACAAGAATGACTTTGATTTGATGTTTATGACTGTAATCCTCCTCCTGTCGTTGCTCGAGCAAATGATAAAAGTGTAGGAGGTGTGACTTTATATGACCAGATTGGGGCTCAACTTGGTGTGACATTATATGTCAATTGATGCCACTAGATGTTAAAGTTGAGCTGCAGTTCTGATACTTTTGAACCGGGTTGTTCTAACACAAATCAAAGTTGAGTTGAACATGTAACATGTTATAAAATCCAAGAGTAAGCGCATTGTTTGCATTACAAGTCAAACCATTGAAAAGAAGTTTGCAATCAATAAAGAACTGTTTTGAGAATTTATTAACAAATTTTCATTAGAGGGTGCCTTGCCGCAACAGTAAAGTTATTGCCGTTAACTCAAAGGTCACGAGTTCAAATCCCGAAAACAGTCACCCCACTTACAAGGATAAGTTGCATGCATCTACCTTTCCTAGACCCTACCTGCTAGGAGCCTCGTGCACTAGGCTGCCCTTGAATAGATTTTCATTATTTTGGGCTCAGATAAAGGTTTTGTTGCTAGAGTGAAGGAGAACAAGTTAAGTGAGATATATAAAATTAAAAAAATTCTCACGCGCATAGAAAAGTGAGGGAAAATTTCCAGCATCACCAAAATGTGCAATCGATATCATGATGACCAACATCTCATATATGGATAGTGGAAGAATATATATGATTATTTCCTTTGTTATGTCACTCTGGTTGATTGCTTAAATTTTTCGAGATGGACTATAACCAATACTTCAATAACATAGAGAGAAATTGAACCTACTCTTAGTCTTCCTTTAACTCCTGCTTCTTCTAAAGCTTCGCGACAAGCAGCTTCTGTAACAGTCTCATCATCCTCCCAACCACCCTGTTAGAGTAGAAAATGAAACTTTTCAGTATCAAAGGTCTCATGCTGATGAAAGTTATTACTGCAGACAATATCAAAGTACCTTTGGAAATACAAGGTCGTCTCGTTTAGGTGAAGAAACCATAAGTACTTCTACTATTTCTTCAGTTTCTCCATTCTGATCCGCATTCTCTTTTCTCCATCTATACGGAATACATCTGTTGGAAATGGAATACATAAGAAATTTTAAGTCTGCAACTCTCATCAATGTCAACATTTTGTACTAATGCATTAAATGATTAAATTATCAAATTAATATAAGCATATAGACAGTTATTCATTATTCATGCTTTCTACTATTCATAATATGATCTAGAAGAAACTTTTAGATTTACTTCATTTCCTCATCAAACAAATCCACTTGATGATGTTAATTTGAAGAAAAATGAAAAGTAAAAGTTTAATGTTTGCATAAGCAAGATTTTAAATTATTTCTTTTAACAAATCCCACTCACCAGTCACCACTTTGTTTAATCACAAGATTTAAAAAATTCAAGAGTTGCTTTCCTTAAATTAATCTCTTTTTCTATCATTATTTTATGGTCCACTTGAAATTTATTGTAAGCCTTAAAAATGAGAATCAATGATTCAAGCCTGATAAAAAGGAATAGATCAGAAATTTCCATGCAACTGCTATGAATCCATCCTTCAACAACAAACATATCTCACAGGATTTGGAAACAAGGAAAACAACATCACAACAATAATTTCATAAACAAATATTGCTACTGCCACCCCAATTAACTACTCTGCATGCCAGAAACTGTGTTACTGATAAATCTAGAAATTGTCTTAGTTTTTATATTCACATAAAAGCCAAAACAGATCACGCAATTTGAAGTACTATTTTTCATTTTTTAATAGACCTTAAGTCAATGACATGCCCCACTAATTAAATTTATCATTGTAATGAACATATCCATATGAAATATGATTAAAATAGTTAAAATATCATACAGAGAAAACAATTATTTAGAACCTTTCTATTCCACAAACAAAATAGTTTAAGGCCTGTTCACAAACAAAATTATTTAGAACCTTTCTATTCCACAAACAAAATAATTCTTTCTTTTACAAATTTTGATAAGAGATCTACAACATTGTTTTTGAAAATGCATTCTTCCAACTAAAATTATTTTAATTTGCATCAAGAGTGCCCCGACAGAGAGAGTCGGGACTACACCCTCGATGTAAATAGATCTATTTAAGAGATTGACGTTCCAACCAGAAATTGAACTCAGACAACAAACTTTAAAACGACGAGTTATCTGACAACCATGTCACGCTATTAATTTCTTATTTGCACATGAGACAAAAGCAATGAAAGAGAAAGCAAGGAGTTTCATTCTTAATCTAACGGTTCTGCAACAAGGTACACCATAAAACCATTGTAGAGGATCCATTGGGAAGCAACAAAGAAGATCAATGGAAACCCATCAACAACACAAAACAATTCAATCATATCAATAAGCACAATAATGCATGGTCATAACAAAAAAAACAAATCATAAACCAAAAGGGGTGTCAAAAAAGGTTAAATTTTGAAGATAAAGAATCTATGTCATGAAAATGTAAAACTTACCCAGAAACAAGTCGAAGGTTGTCTTCATAACGTTGTCTTTGTCTCCCCGTTCTTGCTGGCACAAACGACATAGATTCTAGAAAAACAAAAAATAAAAAACACCAACTTGAAGAAAAATAAAGGAAACAAAGAAGAATCAGGAACAGGGTTTGTTATAAAAGTTAAAAGAAAAAACAAACACAAAGGTTATGTATGTATTATAAAACATACCAAAGTCACGTTTTTGTTTAAATCTTGAAGAAAACGAATAAAGAAGGTTTCATTAGGAAGAATCAATCTAAAAGCTTATTTTGCATGAGATAGGAAGCATCAAGGAAAAGGTGATGATAATGTTTTGGCTAAACATAAACACGTGTATTGTGTTAATATATTATGTGTGTGAAATGAAGATTCCGTTGTTAAAGGTTAAAGTTTGAAGAAAGAAACAATTTTCATGAGAATGGTTTGCTGTTTTTTCTTTCTTTTCCACAGCATGGGGTCCAAATGGCAGAAGAAGAACAAATGGTCCAAAAGATTATGCAGAAATGGAAAAAGATAAGGGAAAAGATTAGAAGAAAAGATGCTTGTTTTGGAAGAATGAAAACAGAGGAAGAAAAGGTTCCACGGGAAAACAGAGAAAAAATGAAGGATAAAAGCTTCTTTAAGCGGGTTCTTAGCAATGGCTTCCATTTATAATTGGTCATTATTTAAACTTTTTTTCTTATAAAGGAATTTTTTAATCTTGTGTGAATGAATTTATTTTCTTAAAAAGTTTAGGAAAATATTAAAGAGGATCTTTTAAGACATTGATTAAGAAAAACAAATATAGAAATGTCTTATTGAAAAATGATGAATTTTTTTTTATTTTAAATCGTTGTCTTTCAATAAAAAATGTATTTGACAAAAATAAATGATATAATATAAATTGAAAGTCGCTCAAAATAAAAAGGACAAATTTACAAACATACTCACAATATTTGTATTAAAAACAAAAAACGATACGGTCATTATGCCTACAAGTATGATTTATATTCAAGTCTCTGTAATAGTCCTGTAATAGTTGTCTTTGGATCTACAACGTTAACGACGTCAAAAATTTTGATTGAATCTGCATTTGCTCAAAACTAATTTTTTAACCTGAATCAAATAAACATCGCATTAAAACGAAAAAATTAAAACAAACAGAGTAGACGATAAATTGACTCCAAATGACCCATTTTAAAAATGAGAAGATAGAGGTTAACTCCAAATACGTATTTGTTAGCATGGCTTCAAAGTTTATGCTAGTTTGCGGTGAGTTTACAAGATATTATACGTATGTTTTATCTTATTTTAAACTTTGATGGAGTCAATTTTTTATATTATTTAAGCAACAAAAAGGAAATTTATTGATTTTTTTTTTTGAAGAGGAAAGGAAATTTATTGATTAAAAAATAGAAAAAGATAGAAAGACAACGGAAAAGAAACAAAGGAACGAAAGTATAGAGACAAAATTAAAATGCATGGTGAGTAAATTTAGACCACCCTTTATTTGGGTAATGTATTGCGCAATTTTAGAGAAAAATTGTTTTCTCTCCTATTATACATTTGTGATATACGTGTAACTACAATAAACTCATGTTCATTATACCAAAAACAAAACTCATCATCAACAACTTTTTTTTCCTTTCAAAAAAACAACCAACAATATATTTGTTCCGGTGGTAAAAAATTTGAACCCCTTAAACAACAAACCATGCAGATGGTTTTTAATAAGAAGATGAGCCTACTTAACTCACTAGTTAAAAAGGTTAAGATTCAGATGGACATTCCGGTGGTTAAAATCAATTTATGTTTTGTTTTAATTTTAATTACAGTACTTGAAGGCTGAATCTCTGCAACGTTTAAAGGCAGACAATCTCCTAAATCTTTCTTTTGCTGCTCGTGCAGCTTTTTTGTAACGTAAATTTGTTGGACCGGTGGTTCACTAATACATCCTGTAAACAGGTTGTTCGATTTCTAGCTCATACGTGCACGTATGAAAATATATGGTTAAATGTTTCTTTTTTCTTTTGAATTTCGTTAGTGATGACCTCTATAGGGTGTTTAGACCATATCATGAGTTATACTTTAATCAATGTGATTCTTGTACTAATAGAAAGTAATTAAATTTCAAAAATCTATTTTCAGAATAAAGTCTAACATATCCATCTTACACGGTGCCATTTAAGATGGGAAAGGTGAAAGGTGAATCATTTCCCATTTTCCATCTTAAATGGCACCTAAATAAAATTGGTTCAATTAAGGAGAATTCTCACCTGCCGGTCATGGAACGCAGCACTTACCATTTATAGTAGATATGGACATGTTAAATGAATACTATGATCGATTTTATTGATAAAAATATTAATGGAGCACATGTATTGTTGGATATTTCAAACAACTTCAACTTATCATTTATGAAGAACTTCAAAATATGGAAGTTTCTTTTGCAACTTATACTCTGAATTAATTGAATCTCATCAAAGTTTCAACAAAAAGCAATTAGTAAATCTCATCAAATAGTCAAAATGCATGTTGAGACATGTCCTAAGAGATATTGGCCGGCATTTGATGTTATTCGTTCCAATAAATTTTCATGGTATCATCGTTATATTCCTCAACTACGTACTAAACATTTCTTATTAGCGATTGATTAAGTGATGAGATTATTTCAGTCGTCATAACCAGCTAAATCGGTCGTTAAATGAGTTAGCGACCAATTTAGGAAATGTCGTTAAACAACCAGTAACTAATGTTAGCGATTGATTTAATGACCAATTGTATTTGATATTTTTGGTCTCTAAATCGGTTACTATATGATTTTTTTTTTATAGGCGATCGTGTGAAACTAAGATTTTTTTGAAACAAAAACCATATGATTTAAAAATAAAATGCACAAACCAAACATACTTTAATTTGTTCGACTTAGCTACTCCCATCTTCTTAGGGGTATTGGATTGAGATTTTAAAATAATATAGGATTTTTATTGACTTCTACAATTTTTTTTAAAAGGATTTTACAATCAAATTTGTAAGTTTTGATTTTAATGGATTTATAACACCTATTTTTAAGAATTCATAGTATTTTAAAGATTTGTAAAAGATTTCAAATGACTCGTTGGATTTTTATCAAAAAGTTACTTCATAACCGCACTTTATGATCACTTCCTGCATTTTTTTTTATGATAATGAATCTTTCTGCATTTTTTTTAAGGCTTCTTCTTGCAATTGATTATTGACATGTGACGCTCTATAATTCTTGCAAAAAGGGCACATATATTTAATGGAGTTCGTTACGTTTGGTCCTTTAGGGGAGTTAGAACTTAGAACAGTCTAAGGCATGTATATATAATTAAAGAAGGTTGTTGGTATAACATGTGAACGTGAATAAATTAGCATAATACGTAATTATATACTACTAATATTTTATTTATTTATTCATGTCTGAACAGAAGAAGAAACCATGTCGACATGCATGTGAGTGTTCTGCATACAATGTTAATGTCCCAATTAATGATATACGTATCTTATATTTAAACCCCATGGCCCATAAGCTTGCCTCTTTCCCAACCTTCACCATTTTCAGTTCCACCAAACACCAGAAAAGAAAAACTTTACAAAATGTATAATTCAATCTTGCAATATTCCAAATAGGAAATGGATGTTAACAATGTTTTTCTTAATGACACGTTTTTTTTTTTTTTTGGTTAACCATTCGGTTTTTAACGATGCGCTATGAGAAAATTTACGTATCCCAGCCACTAGATTTTTCTTCATAAAAAATAAAAAGTGACGACTCATATAATAATCCACACATGCATGAGAAGGGCAGGGCTTGTTGATTGTTATGTTTTTGTTGTGTTACTAAATTGCTGGGGTCTCTTTCTGAACTCAAACCACATATATGACACAAAAATTGCAGGAAGGGGTCTTTGTCGTGAGTAATATACCCATCTCTTTGCATTAATTTGGTAACTTCCAAAAGTTGTTGACCGCCCAAGTAAACGCCTTTCACTATTTAAAGGTTTTTTGCTGATTTATCTTAATAGTATAGGTCTACTTGAAAATGTATTTATGTTACTAGAGGAGAAGGTGCGGGAGTGTTGTAATTTTTTAACTAATATTGTTTTGCAATCTAATTATTCTGACAGGTGGATTTGGCATTTACATGCATCCAACAAATATAATGTCACAAGTGCTTATAATCACTTGTTGTCATCAACAAATAACAACTTGGCAGCTAATCACATAACTGAAATTTGGAATAAGGAAGTGCCTTTAAAAGTCAGTCTCTTTGTTTGGCGTCTGCTTCGTAATAGATTACCAATAACAGACAATTTAGTTAAAAGACAAATTATACAACCAAATTCTCAAGTTTGTGTGGGCAGATGTGGCATGTTAGAAGACGCAGAGCACTTATTCTTCTCTTGTGATTTTTTTGGTAAACTGTGGTATGGTATTTCTCACTGGCTTGGGTTCCATATAGTGTTTCCTGAACATGTGTCAGATCATTTGTATCAATTTGGCACCTTAGGCGGGTTTTCCAAAAGCAATCGCTCAGCTTTTAATCTCATATGGCTTTCTTGTGTGTGGGTGATTTGGATAGAAAGAAACACTCGGGTCTTTCATCAAAAAGAGGCCTCGTTCAATCAATTACTAGATAAAATTAAACTTCAATCATACTGGTGGCTGAAAGCGAACCGTCCTACCTTTGCTTTTTCCTACCATTTGTGGTGGTTGAACCCTTTACCTTGTCTGGGTATTATCTGTAATGAGGTGATTTTGTCATTTGATCTTTTTATTTTGTTACCCTTTGTTTTGTGGTTGTAATTTGATACTCTTTCGGCTGGGGTTTTTGCACTTGTGCTGAAATTTTCAGGCTTCAGTAATATATTCCATTTTACCTTCTTCAAAAAAAATGTATTTATGTGACTAATGATTATTGATTGGATAAATTATCTACCATATTTTTATGGATAACCTCGGTGTCACCTTATTTAAATACTACTTTTCAACTTATACAAAGAAAAAGAGTGCTATTCTATGCAAAAAAAAAAAAAAAAAAAAAAAAAAAAAAAAAAAGAGGTAAGAGAATCGAACATTAAGTAATTCTAAGTGATCCCTGAGAAATAGATCTCTTGAAAACAAAAGAATTTTCTCATCTGTCGAATTTTCGCAAACCATAACATCCTCTTAGAGAAGGAATGCACCCTAATGCTCTTAAACAAAAGATAGAATGCATATGTTTTGGTAATAAGAAAGAGGGAAGATAGAAGGCATACGAACATACATGTGTATAAGAAAACTAAATTAAAATCGTCTAGAATTGCTCAATTCTCAATTCCCTTAACTCTTTTTATGTTTTTCTTGTCTTTTATTTCTTTTGTCTGATACGGTACAACCCCAACATTTTGTATTTCTTTCTCTTTTATTAATAAATTGTTGTGTATACTTGTAAAAAAATTGTGATTCTAAGGATCTCAACCTAATTAGGATGTCTATTGTCAATTTGATAGGCTCTTGCTTTATCTGAAAAAAAAATTATTTTGTTTAAAAAATTTGTGTACTCTCATTTTCCACATGGTGTCATTATATTATGGATAAGATCCACATATATATGGACCAAGTGGACACCTATCGTTTTTTCACGTTGTAATCAACTAGGCAACATCTCCATGCTGAATGTATTTTCTCCCATCAAGCTCTCTCCAAATAGGCTAAGAGCAAAATGATTTATTTTTGTCATGTAACGATGTTGATTGGATGGAACATATATATTCTATTATTTTTAAGCAAAACCGTAAGTGATGTTAGTTAATTATTGAGAAAAGAAGTAGCATTTCCACTTCACTACTACTAATATTATAACCAATGGTCACAATCACTTTTGTAGTATACAGCGTGACCAATGAGTGTGACACACATAAGAACCATTGGCATATGAAGCTATATATATATATATCAAGTGAGAGGATGAGAAGAATTAATCTGGCCATTGAATTAAAATCAACGCTTCAAATTTAATTGCTCTTATTGTGGTGACTTATGTGCTTTAATATTTGCTCAATTTTTCCATCATCTCTTCCTTTACTCATTTCCGGTTTCAGTTTTCTTCATCTCCTTTTTACCGTATTCTTCTTTCATTAATTTAACAACCAAATAATGCAATTTAAAAGTAATATGAAATTATAATAATCTAGAACATCAAAACATAGATCCAAAAACAAACAGGAACAGCGCCGACGAACTCTGACGATTAGGAACTCCGACGATAGAAAATGGGATCTAAATAATTTCTGAATAAAATCAAAGCTTTTTGTTTAAAGGAAGGGAATATTTTTTGTTTTTCGACAATCAAAATTCATCATTACCCCCAATTTCTATTAACCCAGATTCTCTTCTATAATTTCATTTAAAAGTCATGATTTTTAATTTAGCAAAGACAATGGAAGGAAGAAGATGAAATGAGAGAGAGAGAGAGAGATATCAGAAGCGCATATGCATCTAACAACTAAATCCATCTGAACTGTTTGATTGGATCTAAGGTAATTCTTAATTTAATTTGTTGATATTGATGAGAGGAAAAAATGTAGAAGCAGAAGAAGATGAGGGTAGGCGAGAGTGGAGAAGATGAAAGGTAGAGGTTGTAGAGCATGACCTTTTTAAAGAGCAATTAAATCTGAAGCGTTGATTTTGATCCAATGGTTCAGATTAATTCCTCTCATCCTCTCATTCTAACAACTCCTCTCACTTGATATGCACTATATATATATATATATATATATATATATATATATATATATGGGTTTGCTAGAACACACCCACTAATTTTTATATGGGAGTGTTTTAGCAAAGCTACACCTTAGGATGTATTTAACAACTTTTTAGTTATTGATTTGCTAAAATACTCCTTCTAAAAAAACAAATGGGTGTGTTCTAGCAAATCCTATATTAAAAAATAAGTGGGTGTATTCTAGCAAATGCTTATAGGATTTGCTAGAACACACCCACTTGTTTTTTTGGAAGGCGTGTTATAGCAACATACACCTTAAGGTGTGTTATAGCAACATACACCTTAAGGTGTATTTATTAACTTTTTAGTTATAACTTGCTAAAACATTCCCACATAAAAACTAGTGGGTGTGTTCTAGCAAATCCTATATATATATATATATATATACACACACACAAGTGAATATGCCAATAGTTATTTGTTAATTTGATTTGGGGAGACTATATATAGTTGGTAGAAACAAAGAAAGCTCCCTGTTAGCATTCACGTGCTTTGATTATTTGGACAGTCATGACGTAGGATTAGCAAGAGAACAATATCAATATGTTTAGCACTTACAAAACAAAGATTAAGACAAAATTATAAAAAATTTTAACTTTTTCTCTTTTCTTATTGAATTTTCTCAAACTTATTATCGTGTTTGGTATTTGTTTTTTTGTATATAGTAGTATGGTTAAGCATGATACGGAAGCTGGATTAATTATATATAGTGCAATTAGGCTATTTAATTTGATAATAAGGTAGACTTAAATATGTTTTCTTCCAAATATTCATTATATATGATACAATTAGGCTATTTAAGTTGAAAACTAAAAGTTTCATTATTCTAACCCTGATGATCCTATCAATTAACTTATGATGTTTTTATAAGATTAGGTCTAACTAGCTTTTACGAATAAAAATTAATACATATTTCTCATGCTCAGCACTATTGAGTAAGTGGGAAGGAATCAACATCCTAAAAGTGGAGGGGCAATTTTTCTTTTGTTACATAAAACTTAAGATAAACTCTAAAATAAATTAATAAAATAGAACTGCTCCAATACATTGTGTCTTTTAAACACGATTAAAAAATACAGCAGAAAAAAAACATGGAAAGAAAAGGCTTATGCCCTAGGTTAAAAAGATGTTGTGTAACAAGTGTGAGTTAGAAATCTCATATTATTTAAAAAATTAGAAGTTGAACACTTTATAAATGAGTAGACTCATAGACTCAATGACTTAAAGTTCAATTCACTTAGTTGTTCTAGACCAAACAGTGACAAATGAATCTTATTGAGCATCGCTTCAGTCAATGTTGTATGAGTTTTGATGTTTGCTCTGTACCGATGAATCTTGCAACCAACTCACTTAAACTTGTTTTTGAAGAAAAAAAATTAATAAATAAACCTCGTTATTTAATGACTATAAAATGCCGAGTAGAAAAAAAAAATATTGTAAAATGTAACGACTCGTTTGATAAAAACAGTGAGAAATGACAATTTTTAAACCATTAATATCATATGTCAATGAATAACGCCATGATTGATGTTATAGGCTTGTGAATAAATAATCATAATGTATTAAAAATGTCTCTGTCCATGCAAACACCAACCACGATTGTAACAAACAAAAAAACACCAACCCTAATTTTGCATCTTGTTGGTCAAAAAAGAATTTGGATGAAATTGGTTAGGGATCAATGAGAAGCGAAGGTGGGGGAGATGTGGGAGTTGAATAAGGTTATCGAGTTTGGACTTTTGTGTGGCATAGGAACTTTTTTTGTGGGAAAATGATATTTTAGTGAATCTTTTGGGGTTGTTGGACGGACTACGATTTAGGAAGGGAGAGGGTGTTTTTCGGTGAGGTCAACATGTAAATTGTTAGAGGAGCTGTTGATTTTGAATGTTCCTTTAAGTAATTAGAAAGAGATCGTGTTTCGGTCTATTTGGAAAAGTTAGGCACCGTCTAAGGTAGTAGCTTTTTCTTGGAAACTCCTCCTTGATCGTATTCCAACAAAAATTAATCTTATCCAAATAAATGTTTTGCCTTTGGATGCAATCTTAAATTTTGTCCTTTGTGGTGGCGGTGAGGAATCAACTTGTCACATTTTTTTTTACATTGTGATGAGGTGTTTAAAGTGTGGGGAAAAAAATCTGTTGGCTTGGCATCTATTTCATAATTCCTCATAATTTATTTGCGCATTTTTAATGTTGAAGTTGTGAGGTGTGGAACAAGAAAATCCGTAAGGGATGTTGGCTAATTTGACATGCATCTATTTGGGTTATTTGAAAAACGAAAAATGATAGAATCTTTAAGAATTGTACTAAGGGGGGCAACAATATATTCGTTGAGATCAAGGTGTTATCTTGGCGGTGGACTTTAAATAAATTGAAGATTTTACCTTATTTATAACATGGATGGTGTTGGAATCCAAGGGATTGTCTTTCTCCACCCTCCATACCTCTCTCATGTGCCATGTTGTCTTGCAAGACTACCTCGTTCAAATTTTATAATCTAAATCCAAAAAAATATGCTCCAAATTCTTCCCCTCACTTCTTCATTTTCATTTCCATTTTCAATATATCATGTCAAAATACTCGAGCAATATGTTTATAATAGTTGCATTGTAATTTGACGTTGGTAGCTATTTCTGGTTTTTAGTTACCGGTACTATTCGGATGCAGACTATAGGACAAATAACAAATGTCCTCAGACAGAAATTGAGCTAATTTCATTTAAAATAGCACTATAGCCAAGCCAATGCCAAAATCAGAATGGCTTTTATTCTGAGCAAAATACCTGCGAACTTCTAATAAAGTAATCCAGCAGATAAAGGAGGCAGGAGGTGTTGAACAAATAAAATTTTCAATTTTAAGAGTACGATGATCAATCTGAGTCACTAATTATTACAAATTACAATTACAAAATCGGATCCTAAAACTGTTTCTTATGCTTCTCTATCATACAACAAAATCTGCTAATGTATGTGAAGCTTCATAGTTCATATTAGTTTATGAAGCACCATGCAGGACAAACCAATTTTGTCCTCCCAAGAATTTTAAAGTAGTGTCATATTTATATAAGAATGAATTCAGACAATAGTCACAATAATCAATTGTTGACTTTATTCTTTGTCGTCAATGTCTTCATTGCAAAAGCATTCCCAATAATTGCCAACAGTCAGCCATGTCAATAGTAGTTATCAAATTAAGCGGTAAATTTTTTCACTCCAAATCCAAACTTTTCTTCATAGACTCGTAAACCATGTAAGTGATACTTGCTGATGGGACAACTTTGAGCAAGTTGGGGAATATTCCTTTGTAGAATCCCCTAAATCCTTCATGTTTCAAGGTTTTTCTGAACACATCTGCCATTCCTTTATAAGAGCTTTGGGCCTGCATTCTGAAATCAGAAGCTGTTTTACATTCTATTTTCGATAGATGGCAAAAATGTAAGATAGATGTTTAAAAAACAACGTAGACATTTTATGGCAAAAACTTACCTTGTTCTGACAACCTGTAATGGGTAAACACATGTTGCTCCAAGAGCTCCTGATACCGTGCCACATCCTAATTGTACCAGAGGGCCAGGTTCTATAGAAAATCGCAGAATTTAAACACACAACTGAAGGCAATACCTGATACCGAAGATAACAAACAAATAAGTTTATTGTTTTTACCTCCTTCCTGAATAATATACTTTTTGGACATCTCCTTCAAGGTTTCATAAGCAGCTAGATCTATCCCGGCATACGGGATAATCCCAACAATAGAAGGAATCAATCCCCTATAAAAAGCCCGGGGTCCTTCCTGAACCCATATATCTTTTGAAAGGGTTCCAAGGCTAGGAATTTTTCCACTTGCATGAGTATATGTTTGTAATCGTGTCTTTACAAGATCCATAGGATATATCAGAGTTTGAGCTACAGCACCAGCTATACCACCAGCCAGCAGCCGCCCCATACCTCCAATATCAGCCTTCTCCTCTCCTCCTTTAGCATCCACAATGAAGGTCTTCATCATCTCATAGGTATAAAATCTAATGGCACTCTCAGGGGCCACCTTAAGAACATTTAAGCCATTGCCTCGAAAAAATCCTACTAAACCACCTTCTTTCCAAAGAGTTTTTACTGCAGGCATTATGCGAGCACTTGTTGTTTGGACTTGCAATACAACCTTTAGACGGTCGAGAGGTGCAGTTGCTGTCCGTGATGCAGCACCTGCCACTCCTCCTGCAATCAGATACCTATATGCATGAACATGCTTCCCAACACCTGCGGGAATAACAGTATGTTCCCCGATATCAACCATGCATATCCGCTCCAAATAATGGTAAATGTTCTCAATAGTTGCCTCATGAGGATAAAGAAGCAGAAAATCCCTCCATTCCTCAAATGTTATAACACCATTATGATCCTTATCAACACGCTCGACGAAATGAGCAAGTTCCTCATCATCAATTTTAATCCCTGAAATAGAGAGACTAGTGTGGTTTATAGAATGAACCAACTAAAAAACCAAGAAAATCTGAATCATGTCGCAAGAATACACTGAATAAATTAGATACCTTACATCCAACTTCAACATTTGCAATCAAAATTAGAAATCAAATGGGCTTATTTTGTGTAGGTTGTCAATCGTTAATTCGGGACGTTAATTCAGCACACGTGAAAATAAAATGGCAAACTAGACTACCAGAATGATTTTTTTAATCAAACAATAAGGATAGATTGATTTCAAAGTAAAGTTTCATAGAGCAATTGAAAAATGTTATGACAGTGCTTAGTTATGAATACGACTACAGATTAAAAGAACCTATAAAAACAGGTAGTTACTTAGTCAATTAGGCTACATGAAAAGGTTGCTTTAACAGATGATTTTCTTTCTCCCTTTCCCTTCAACTTTCAACGATGCAGCTAAAGTTTTTACAGGTAAGCATATACATAAATTGCCTCTTAACAGGAAGGAATATGCCAAAATGTGTAATAATCTCACCACTATTTATTTGCATGAGCTCAAAATAAGCTTTATCCAAACGGGCCCTTAGACAAATGTAAGTACAGCAACGTTAACAAAACAGATTACTATGCAACTTTGCATTGTTGCACTATTCTAAATAGTCCAACTACTGAAACCATCTCAGGCACAGCTTATCCAAATTATGCATTGTTACTGAGCTAGCTTACCCAAATTACGGGTTAAAGGGCAAGCCCTGACAGGGTGTAATCCATAATCAAATTCTTTGCAGTCATAAGTTCACGCATTCACTATAGTCAACAAATCAAAACTATAATAGGGGTACAAATGACTCATATTCCAAGTTCCTGACTTGAATTCAATTTACTTTCATCAGAACACGAGTCATTCAATAGTTCTAATTTATCAAGTCAATCAGTCTTCGTTTAACTTCTTATTTACTAATTGAATGCATGCATTTGTGACCTTAATCCAAGTCTGTGGGATCCAATGCAAAATAAGTATGATTACACATAAACGCATCTCAAACTATCATACCAGGAACGAGTAAACCACCAAATTAGTCTCTGACTTTGTAAGACTCTCTTGAATAGGTCTCTAAAATTATGAATATTTCAAAAAGGTCCTACACTCTATTAAACTATCAATCTGGTGCCTATATTTTAACCACTTACTATCAGTTTGGTTTCTATATATAACCACTTACTAACATTACTATCGTACTCTGAAAAAGAGACTAGTATGAGTAAAATTTGACAGAGTTAGGACGCTTTTGAAATATTTATAATCAAAGGGACCTATTTGAGAGCGTCCTACAATATATCAGAGACAAATTTAGTGGTTTACTCTGCCAGGAACTATAAGTATAAATCAAAATCAAAATCAAAGAGAAAGTAAAACAATCAAATAACTAAGATATCAACAAAAGAAGACATGCCTGCTCTAACAAGTGCCTCCCACAACTCCTCCGGCAAAATGCCACCATTATGTTCAACATCAATAGCCTGAAAAATCCGATAAAGCTCAAGCTCTTTATCATCCATATACTTCTTAAACTCAACAAAATCAACACGTCCATCTTTGTTTACATCACAAGCATTCAACAAATCCGTCGCGTATTTATACTCAGACGGTATCTCCAAAGCCAAATAACCAGCCTCAATGTGTGAAAATTCCAAATAACCGCGATTTTCCTTATCAAAAAAGGCGAAAATGCTTCTGATTCTCTCATCCCTTTCTTCCTTTGTCTCTTGTGATGCCAGTAAAACATGATCCATTGTTACTGGACCCGGTTTCTTCACCGGATTGGTTCGTTCCTCCTTCGGCATGATGCGAAATAATCAAAATTCAATTCAATTCAAATTCCACACTGAAAAGATCATAAACAAAGTTAGTTATTCATTATTATGAATTATGAAAATGCGGTTTTGGAATAAGTGATTACGCGATTGGATTCGGTAACGCTAATGTAAGTGATAAGAGAAGCATATTCGATTTTACTTTACCACGAATTGAATTTTTTACCGTGTTATGAAAAGGAGGTGTTGAGGTGGAGAGTGAGGTTAATGCCGGCGGCGAATAGGTGGATCGCCGGAGATGATGGAGACGGTGGTTGTCATCATGACGGAAAAGAATATTTTTGTGTTTGGACGAATAGATGATGAACACACAAAATAAGAGAAATAATAAAGAAATAAATGAAAAAGAATAAAGAATGTTATTTCATTATTATGATTCGGATTCGGACACAGTGTGGGTGTGTGAGATGTAGAAAAGGAAGTTTCTGTTGTTTTTTTTTTTCTTTCATTTATTTCTTATTTTTATATTTATCTATTCTGTTTGGTATTATTGGTTGGTTTGGGCATATTTTGTGGTGTGGTGTGGTGTGGTGGTAGTAGTATGTTTTTTTTTTTGACAAGATGGTAGTAGTATGTTAAAAGTTGGATTTTTGGTTAATTTTCTCGACCTCTTGATCATAGACACACAAAAAAAATTGAGTTTAATTGATATTGTAAATCATATATATAACTATATAAATATTTAATATAATATTTATACACGTATAGAAAGCAAGCGGGCGACAAGTTGCGCTGCTAGGCCTTTTTGGATGGTAAAATCAATCTTTGTAAACACAACATTCATCGATCTATGAGACATAACATTGATATGCATGATCTTTTGGAACTCTATCTAGAAGGTCAACAACCTCTGGTGCTAGGAAACATAAAGTGTCAAAAGCAAATGGTGTAAAAGCATCTTGATTGTCAGAACACGTTTTCTCATGTTTGACCACTTTGTTTGATGCAATTTTTAGGGTTGCATGTCCTACCGTAAAATCCCCGACCCCTAATCCCACAAGAGGTGAAACCCGAGTCAAGTCCACACATGCATGTTTTCCTCATAACATTTGCAGGTAGGGGTGGGAATAGGCCAGGCTTTGATAGGCCTGAGCCTGGCCTACAAAATAAATCACAAGCCTGAGCCTGGACTATAGCCTATCATAGGCCGTTTTTCTAGGTCTGGCCTGACCTATTTAAAAGCCTGGACTGGCCTAAAAGCCTACTTACAGGCCTACTTCACATTAAGGCCATCAAATAGTTCATTTGGCCTACTAAATAGGTTAAACATGTCTTAAAGCCTACTTAAAAGCCTATTTCACTACAAGTAAATTTCAACTAGCCTACATAAAAGCCTATAACAACAAAGCCTATTAAGGGACTAATAGATAGAGAAAAAGGTGTTTATATTTTTAATATATGCAATTATTTTAATATAAAAAAATATATATTTTTTAATAAATAAGTATTAATAGGCCGGCCTATTAGGCTTAACAATCTTTTTTTGAAGCCTAAGCTTGGCCTATTTAACTAAACAGGCTTCCCAAAAAGTCTAAGCCTAGGCCTATCTACTAAACAGCCCAGGTTAGGCCGTAGACCCCTGTAGGCCGACCTGGCCTATTTCCAACCCAATTTGCAGGCCTAAGTGTCAATCTTTTATCTAGTAGGTCATTCAGAAAGTTCACATGCGCCTCCTTCTTCACTTATACTCCTGCCCACCTGAATATATCAAAAGGCACACCCCTAACAAAGTCATGCCTGTACTTAAAGTCGAGAAGCTCCTTACCATGAACGACATGCTCCCCAAAAGTATCCAGACATGCCTTACGACAAATAGGGCACACCTCATTAATAGGAAATAGTGGAATCATAAGACGAAATCTAAGGATAGTACGGTACTTCATTGGTGACATATGCTGACATAATCCATCAATCAGGATAGCCAGAAGAAAATCATGAGAATATGTTGATTGCAAACATCCTAAAGGTGTCTTCTGTCTAGTGGTCATGTCAAACTTAACTTTCATATATTAAACAATTTTACTAAAAAGAGCACTCGAAATTACAAAGACATGTCAGAATAAGATAGGAAAATTATTTATTTTATCATATCATTTTGTTGCATCAAACATGAGATTTAAACAGGATATGATTCTTGTATCATATTTTGCCTCCCTATCGTGGCCATCAAACGAATTCTTAAAATTTAACCATTTCATTTTTTATCCTATGGCAAGGTTGGTTTGACGATGTAAACTTTAGGACTTCAGCGTGTGTTTCTCTACAGGTCTTAAGTATAAATCTCTTGGTGATAGCAATTATTGTGTTGGAATTGTCCACGAAAGATTTTGTTCTGACTTCAATTACGCTCTTCGTTAATGGACGACAAGATTGATCTTCAGATTGGTCGATCTTTAATTAGATATCGAGTTTCCAAAACTTATATGATTGATCAAATTCAATGAATATTAAAAAAAACAATAAAATATTTATAAAATTAAATTCAACATAAATAAATAAATCATAATTGATTGACTCCTTAAAAAAAATATGGCTTAAATGCAATTTTGATTCTCCTATTTACAAATTTGTTTACTTTTAGTCCCCCTATAATTTTTTCTAGTCTCCCTGTTTTTAAAATCAACTTTTTAATCCCTCTATTATGAAAGTCAATAAATTTTTTAATACCCCCACCAATTTTGTTGATGTGGTGCTGACTTGTCATTAGTGATTTGAAAAATATGTTGGCCATGTCATTATTGTGGTAATTAAAAAGAAAAGTCGGATGATAAAATATGTGGCGCTGACTCATCAAAAAGAAAATATGTGTAAACTCTTCTACAACATGATACATGCAATAATTAATATTTTAGTGAGACTGATTCTCCAAAAAGAGCATGCAATAAACGTTAAAAATAAGAGTTTGTAATTATTTTACGTTGTCAACATAAAATGGGTAAAAATAAAAATTTTCTTTAAGAACATTTAGATGAAATACGTGTTTCTTCTAATTTAATCAAAATCATGAATTTTAATTCAATATTAGACATGCAATGGCGTTAAAAGTCTTATGAGAGTATATCTTCCATTTAAATTTCACATAATTTGAAAAATTGGTTTGTACAAATACATGCAAAAGTATCCAATTTACGCAAAAAATATAACATAAATCAAACCTACCTACTGTGGAAAGAAAAGAAAAAAAAAGGAGAGAGAGATCAAGAAAAAAAATAAAGGAAACAAAGGATGAAGGGCAAAGTAGACTCACAAATAAAAATAAGCAAAAGAGAAAACATAATCTGTAAGATTTTTTTATCAAGTAGTTTAGTGACTAAAAATTCATCTATAAGAGGAATAAGTAGGATGTTTGGGGTTAAAACTCCAACCTCTGCATATATTATGCAATGTCTCTACCAATTGAGTTAAGATCAAATTTTTTTTTTACAAAAATAAACAATATTCATTCATTCAAATTGATCGAGTACATTACAATACAATTTCAAAGTCACTAAAAACAAAAAGGATGAATATGCGAACAAACTCACAACATCCATGTTAATAGCATAATACGGCCAAGTACATATACCTACAAAATGGATGAATATGCGAACAAACTCACAACATTCATGTCTTTGGATCTACAAGGTTGACGTCACCAAAGTCATTAATTGAATCTGCAGTTGCTCAAAGCTAATCTTTTAGCTTGAACCAGATAAAAATTCCACTGAGACGGCAAATCAAAAACACACTGCACAAAGATGGAAAATCAACCAGAGTCATGCAAAGACATGATGAAAACACAAAAACAAACTAAATAAGATTGAACAAATGTGAAAATAATTTATTTAACTAAAATGGAAAGAAAACACAATTTGGAGTAACAAACAACATTAGTGTATTTTTTTATCATCTTCTTGCACCGCTCCCACCCTTTGCTAGGGTTTAGGGAGTTATGGTGTATAGTGTCCTCTTCATCCGTTTCAATCGTGCTATCCAATTAGTTTTTCCTGCCTCTCAATCACCTTCAACATGTCGTATCCGTAGCTTCACCATCAATCTGATTTCAACCCCAAATCGTTGTAATTCCCAAATCATCCCCATGATATCACCTTCCGTCCCAAATCTCGTTCAACCCCAAATAGCTCGCCACCCCCATCGCCCTCACCCCCAAATCGATTTCAGCGTTGGTCAATTCTCCCTTAACTGCTTTGCGACTGTCGGTTGGTGTTTCCCCTAATTGTGCTATGGCAGCTCCTCTGCACCTCCATCAAGCCTTCCTCTTTCAGATCGTCCACCACCACATCCACCGCCTCTATATCTCGATGTTATGGATGTCATCGCAATCATTAAAACGTCAACTGAGTGTCCATCTCGAAAGCCACCATGGCATCCCTGTTATTGGGCTATTCCATCATCACTGGGTTTGTTATCTCATAAATTTGTGGATGTTTTTCTAGTTTTATTGTTATGTTGTTTGGCTTGGTTTTTATGTTCCTTATTTGAGTTCAAGTTTGTACTTTATATGTTTGCTAAAATGCGTCAGAAGGACCCTTTTCACAGGTACTATATTACAAGTAAGAGACTTATTGCGATTATCACCGAACTCAATATTCTCACAATCACACAATTACCTTCTCAACATGTGGTAGAATTTGTCATTTCAATGACCATTTATAGTCGATATGTGCAAACACCTGCACTAATCTTTTTCCGAAGTTGGATGAAATCAAAGACTGTGGATCTCTAATTATTAGCGACATTTGGCTATATGTGGAAGATTTTCGCCTGGTTGTTACGACTTGTATTTTGGTTTGTTACTGCTTTAATGTTTTCTGAAAGTATTATATGTATTCTTAGAGGGACGGGATTCCAAGTGCCCCATGCTACTCGGGTCGGAGCATAAGCTAGTGATGCTTTCGGCTACTGGACTTTAGCTATCTTAATATCTTGTAGTGCTCTCAATCTATGGATGGGGATTGTCCCAATTCGTGATCATTTTGATTGTGATTTTGTTATTTTTGCTTTTGAATGAATGAAGTTGTGATTTTGAGTCAAAATTGATCATAATTCAAGAAGATAAGAAAAATAAAATGGTGACGACTAAGGTTTGAAAAGGAGAAAAGAGATTAAAAAAGAAAAAAAAAAAGTTAGCTTACGGAGACATAATTTTAAGATTTTAATAAGCATAGTTTTGGATTTTAATTCTTTTTGATGTTTTTTGGATTTTAATTCTAGTATACAACGAGGATAATTGTAACCAAAAAAATACAACGAGGATAATTAATTGTTCCTCTCAAAACAAAAATTGAGGACTATTTGTCGTGATGTAATTAAAAGTTCAACAGCCCATCTTCCCTTCCGTCTAAATCCCCTCCATTTTGGATAACATGAAAAGTGGTATTAAAGATTATGCTATAACATCGCAAGAAACTGTGATGTTTTATATCTAGAATCTTCTAAACTTTCTCAAAAATGAAGTCAACATTTTAGGCAGCGGGTAATAATTTGGACAAAACGATAATAAAATGAGGGAAATGATTTTTTTTTTTTTTTTTTACAAAAAATAAGGGAAATGTATTTTTTTTTTAAAGATAAAGGAAATGTTAACTCGTGCTTTAAGGCACAAGTTAATGATGTTTTATATCTAGAATTTAATTTTGTAACATTTAATTAATTGAATGTATAAAATTTAAGAGGATGTTTCTACTTTAGGATTGTTTAACATATGTCTTTATGACAATGTCCTTATGACACAAGTTAACATGACCTATAAAATAAATATCATTTTGAACTTTGTAAATGACAAATAGAAAAAGACAATAAATAAAAGAGACATTGTATTTTCTTTTACTAAACAAATGATAGTCGTTCATTTAAATTTGCAGGATTCATTAGTAGATACAAACATATATTCAACATCGCTAAACATGAAAAAAATGATGCGTATGCAAATAAGTTCACAACATTCAAGCTAATATGATACAATAGCAAAATGCTTACAAATAGTGTAACAAAATCAAATTAATTTGAATACTTACGTATTTGGATCTGCAACGTTGATTATTTAATTATTGATTGAATATGTAAATAATCGAAGTTCATCTGTCAATCTGAATCAAACGAGCATCACACCAAGACGTAAAATGAAACAATATCACACCAAAACGATGAACAAAACAATACCACATTGAGATATCGAAATTATCGAAAGAAGCACAAGAGAAAATTTTAATATATATAAAAATCCATTTATTTAGATTAAAAGAGGGAAAAAAGATGCAGAGCGGAATAATTTCACATAAAAAAACATCCACAATTACACATAAACAAACCCAAATGAAGCTTGCTCGTACAATTTTATTTAACGGTTGTGTGAAGCTTGCTCATAAAATTTTATTTAACGGTTATGAATTGGATTAGGACCTTGTGGGACCAATCTTGCATTATGATATGGAATATAATGTAGCAAGAAACTGTTGTGTCTTGGATGTAGATCACCCTCTGAAATTTCTCTAAAAATACGGTCAACATAATTACTAGGTTGCAAGGAATAATGTAGAGAATTTGAACCTCTTGAACTCAACCTAGATTTTTGATGAAAACTATGAGGAAGAGATGGAGTTAGATTATTCAGCGGGTCCTTGCTGCATCCATGTTTCATGCATGTTGGTGGTGTTGTGAAGGAAACACGTCGAGCTGCAATTGTTTTTGCATGGTTAGTGAGCAGTAGTACTCCTATTATAATTGTCAGAGCAAATTTTCCCCGCAAATTTGCCATTTCTGAGGAAAAAAAACATAGGTCTAAAATTTGGACAGTTTAATACTCCATCGGTAATTAAATATGTGGAGAGAAAAATAAAAAAGTTCAATGTTTCTAGTCCAAAATCTGGACAAAAACATTTGACTTTTTGAATCTTTTTAATTTGTATTTTGTTGCTTAAGGAGTTGTGTTACCTTACTTTTTTCGACAAATATATTAAATGAGAATTTTTAGATAATCTAGAATTTGGGATGTCGATGACATGTAGACCAAATTAATTGCTCTTGTCCCTTTGAAAATTGTTCATTCCCATCCAAAATTTTAAAATTAACCTCAACAACAGTTAACTGTCATTCGATATCAACAGTAGTTAATTGTTTCCTTCTAATAGCAGATATGTTTCCCTCGAGAATCAGTGATCAAAGAAGAAGAATAACTCAATGAAGCTTCAATACCAAAATACCCATCTTTAAAATTCTTTGACTTCTTTCTCTCCAAAGTAGGAGTTTTCATTATGTCTTTTGGTATTGCAATCTTTTCACATCTTAAATTAAGTCCATTATTATCATTTCCTCTCTTTATAGCTAATGGTCTAGTAGGTGACCTGGGTTTTGGAGAAATTGGTGGTGTCAATGAAGTAATAGTCTTGTTTGGAAGTGGTAGTGGAGAAAGTGATTTCGGTGTTGATTTCTTAATTGAGTTTCTTCTTTCAAGATTTGAAACATGGTTGCATGTTGGTTGAAGTACTGGCCTTCCATTGATTCTAGCAACATGAGGTGTTGTGGAAGATTCCTGTATTAAGCACAAAACTATGCCTTGTTTAATAAATTGGAAAAAAATTGAGAAATATAGAGTGAGTGGGACGGAGTTTTTTTCGGTGGTTGTTAACGGTCGTTGGATAATTTTGAAGTTTTAAGATGGGAATGAGTAATTTTCTAAGGGAGAAGAACAATTTTCATTTCAAAATTTTGGGTATTGGTTCTCTTTCTCTAAAATGAAAATTTAAATTATTTTAAAATAATTAAATATAAGAAAATGATGGCTATTATCCAACAAAACTCTAAAATATCAAAGTGTTCATCTATTTAAAATCATATCTACAATTTTTTAGTTGTGGAAAATGTCTATTTTTTTTTTTTTTTAAGTATCCATGTTTTTTACCAAAACTTTTGGTTTCAAGGATAATGATGGCTACTTTTGTTTTTGTTACGGGATAATGACTACTTAAAAGAAAACGTGGATACCAAAAGTTAAAAAAAAAAAAAAAAACATGGATATAGTAGAAACTCTATAAATTAATAATGTCGGGATCGGAGAAATTTATTAATTTAAAGAGTTATTAATTTATCGATAAATTAATAATTATTAATTTAAAGAGTTTTTAAGTAATTATACTGTACATACCAAACAAAAAAGCAAATTAGTCTATGTCTCTTAGAATTACGTTGCACCAAATCTTCCGACACTGTAAAATTCGTTCAGCTAGTGACGTTGTAGGAAATTTGGATGAATTCACTTTTGATGAAGAAACTCAAGACATCCAGACTATGATCAATCAATGTGGCTATCGTAATAAGATGGATATCGACAATCTAATGAACTACCCAGGTGAAAATGAAGCATGTTCGGAGGTTCAGAGTTTAGAAGATATTGTGCGTACTATCATTGAGAACAATGCAGAGGATGACGACGAAGATGATACGGTGTCTTTGGAGCCTGTTACGCGAAAGGAAACACTTATGGCGTCGAACACTCTTCACAACTTTATGATACAATACAAAAATACAACACCTCAGCTATTGGATGCAATAAGAAAAGTTAGAGATGAGCTCCAAACAGACTTGAACTTTAAAGGAAATCAAACAACTATTGAATCATATTTCAACAAAGTGTAATATTTTTTTTTTCAGTTTCTATGAATTATTAATTTATGATTTTCTTGGGACCGAAAATTATAAAGGGATCTCCCAAAAAATTATTATCTTATTATTTTATCGAATTATTCAATTTTTTACACTGGCCCAAGTCGGGACCGGACAAATTTATTATTTTAGAGAGTTTATTAATTTACCGAGTATTAATTTAAAGAGTTTCTACTGTACTTACAAAAAGAAAAGAGAAATTATATGGTTGTACAGAAAAAAGAATGATATGAAAACGTAAATTAAAAAAAAATTAATTAATGATATGAAAAACATAAATTAAAAAAAAAAACTTATTTTTTTGACAAAATAATAGAAAAGAAAGAAATGAAATGTTAACGCTTAAATGGTAAGTTTTTATATATAAAAAAAATGGCATAGGCATAAATACCCTCCGCAAATGAAGAGCCGTTTTCAATGGTGATTTCTAAATAGTATTAAAAAAAATATGCAACAAGAAATTTAGTTATAATACCCTTTAAGGACATATATGGCGTAATTTTTGGAGACAAATCTATATAAGGATGTCAATTTATCCCGTTAAACAGACATATATGTGATCATGACTTTTTTGAAAAAGTTAATTTTGATCTTAATGTTCAATTCATTTTAAATTGTTGATTGCTGATTAATGATCCATAGTAATTTATCTAGTAATATTTGTAACATCTTGGACTTACATGTACTATTTTAACGTTGACATCTTTAACATGCAAACATAGTTGATGATATTATGCGATAGTCTTAAGTGTTACACTTAAAACAAGGTATGATAAAATTAGATTAAATGCAGTTTTGATAATCTGATGAATTGATGATACTGTGAGACTGAACTTTTGATACCACCATATAAACAGTGGGGTGCTACTCACTACACTTTTAATGCTATAGTGTTGATTTTACCATAGAAATTTTCTTGAAACTATATATGTGAGAATTTTTCTTTACAAGTACGAGGATGGAAAGAAGAAAAAAACTCGATAGAATTTTGGGAATCGGGATAAAGATCATGCCACCTCACCGTAGGTTACCTTTCACAATATTTTTACTTTAAAAACATATTATAATTTAAAATTAAAATAAGACAACATATTAATTATATTATTGTATTCGTGTAATTTATCAAATTAATTATATCAAAGGAAATAGAAATCATTTTAACTTTATATATACATTGTTCAGTTATAATTTACATTCTATAATTTGATAACGTTATATAATTATTTCAAAATAATTTGTTCAGTTCTAATTTTTTATAAATACTATATATTTTATATATTAATATTTGGAGAATATAAACCATTTTAACTTTCATCTATACTCATGAACAAACTATATCATAAAATACTTTAAAATAAACAAATAAATAATAATCAAAATAAAAAATTATATCACGTATGCATGGCGCGAGAACACACACTAGTAATGTAACAAAATCAAACTGATTTGAATGTTTATGTCTTTGGAATCTAGGACGTTGATAATTTAGTCATTTATAAAATATGCAATTAATCGAATTTAATATGTCAATTTAAACCAAACTAGCATCTTATCAAGGGAAAATCAAATAATGTTATATCAAAACGAAGAACAAAATAACGTCGCAATCAGATGCTAAAATCATAGAAAGAAGCAAAAAAAAAAAAAAAAAAATGAAAACTTCACTTATTTTGATTAAAAGAGAAAGATAAAATGTAGAGCTGGGTAATTTCAGATTACAAAAATATCCAAACTTACACACAAACAAACCCAAATGAAGCTTGCTCTAAAATTTTATTTAACGGTTATGTGAAGCTTGCTCATAAAATTTTATTTAACCGTTATGAATTGGCTTAGAACCTTGTGGGACCAATCGTGTATTATGATAGGGATTATAACGTAGCAAAAAACTGTTTTGTCTTGGATATTGATCACCCTCTGAAATTTCTCTGAAAATACGGTCAACATAATTACTAGGTTGCAAGGAATAATGTAAAGAATTTGAACATATTGAACTCAACCTAGCTTTTTGATGAAAACTATGAGGAAGAAATGGAGTTAGATTATTCCGCAGGTTCTTGCTGCATCCATGTTTCATGCATGTTGGTGGTGTCGTGAAGGAAACATGTCGTGCTGCAATTGTTTTTGCATTGTTAGTGAGCAATAGTACTCCTATTAGAATTTTCTCTGCAAATTTGCCATCTGTGAAGAAAAAAACATAGGTCTAGTCTAGTTTAATACTCCATTGTAGCGCGGGAACGCACACTAGTAATGTAGCAAAATTTGGAAAGAAACATTTTACTTTTTGACCCTCCTTTTTTTTTTTTTAGTGATCACTTTTTACCCTTTTTAATTTGAATTTTGTTGCCTATGAACTAGGGAGCTGTATTAGTAATTTTTTCTTTTTTGACTGATACCTTAATTTTACTAGAAGATATATTAAATGAGAATTTTGTGATACTCTAGATTGGGATACCGATAGCATGCAGATAAAATATTTTAAACGATTAAATATAAAAAAAATATGCAGTAGCGCTAAAATAATTGAATGATGGGTGTTTGTCCAATAAAATTCTAAAATACAATGTGTTCACCTATCTACATTTTTTTAGTTGCGGAAATGTGTGTTTTCTTTTTTAAAATATCCATGTTTTTTTACTGAAACTTTTGGTATCAAGGATAGTGACTACTTTAAAAGAGAACATGGATATCACAAAGTTTTTGTAAAAACAAAACATGGATACTTAAAAAACGAAAAAAGATAAATTATTTGGTTGTTGTATAGAAAAGAGATATTATGAGTTATTTTATAAAAATATCCTTTATTAATGGTATAAAAAACATAAATTAGAAGAATTAAAAATAGTAAATGACATAATATGAAAATAATGATCTATTGATATTCTAAAATGACTTTGTATAATTTGAGACAATATTGTGCCTTCCTTTCTAATCCATTTACCTACTATAGTTGTGTACCCTTATACTTCACGTAATGTTAACCTCAACGTATGTTTTGATGCTTTCAATTTTCAAATGAGAGAATTATTAATTATGGAAGAAAGCAGTGTTTATAATGAACACAAGAGACTCTTCAAGTTGAGGATTCATTTGTCATTTCTGTTAACAAAATCAAAAGTACCAAATTAACATGTAGTTATCATCCACTGAAATACAAATTTAGAGGCAAAGAGATGTTACAAGAACAGAAGATAGGGAACAAGGACAATGAGAATTAGAGAAAAAGTGCAACCTGTGAAATCTCAACTGAATTTTGATAAGGATAGTCCTTTTGGAGAGCATTGTTACATCTTTCAAATTGCAATTGTTAAAAACAAAAACCTACTAATAACAACACATTATAGATAAGGTTAGATTAACTCTGCATAGTGCAGGGGTGGGTGGTGGATCAGATCAAGTACACAGTTCACAATTATTCTACTACATTCACTTTACAGTTATTGAGTTATTGTAAACCACTACTTTTCCAATGCACGTTTAGCCTTCTCCAGTGCTGTCCTGGCTGCAACTTGCGTTGTGTCTCTCTCTACAATTTTTTTCCTTGCCGCTTCTGCTTGTTGAGCTTTTTCTTTTACAATTAAGTCAACCACTGACATCCTTCTTTTCATATCGCCAAGCCGAGTCTCTTCCTTCATCTTCTCCCGTTCACAAGATTTCAACTCTTTTTGTTTTTTAAGGAGCACGGCCTGGAGATTAGCGACTTCTTCACTAAGCAAATTTCTTTTCTCATCAGATACTGCTAGCAAAGTCTCAATCTTCACACAGTCATCCCGAATGTTAGCCAATCTCACTTTCTCCTCCTCTAAGAATTTACTGTGCTCCTCCAAAGTAGGCGAATTTTCCATGGACTTGTCAATTTCTGTCATAGACTTCGCATGATTGATGAACTCCCATACATAGTCAGAAAATTGTTTGTAACCAAATCCTAAACAATTTAACACTGAAAAAGCGGCTTCTGCTGTGTCTCTCATAGACTCATGCTGGTGAAAATCGAAACCCTCAAGATCATTGAGAAGTCCCTGCTGCATAAATATCACCGCTTCTCTTTGTTTTCGTTCCTTTAGCTTTTCACTTCCTGGTGATCTATTGGGGCTTATTACATCTGTGGAAAGCTGGGTACATTGATTGGGACTCTTAATAACGAGATCGTTGCATTCACTTTGACTATGAAGAGTACTTGCTTGTTCCGGAACATCCATAGGATCAAATGATGGAAACATACCTGTAATGATGGGAGACAAAAACAATGTGAATAATGCATAGCTAAAGTGGACATCACACAAACAAATGAGATCAAGGAAACCATACTAACAACAGAAAAATAGCTCAGGTGTAAGGGATTTCAAACTTTGAGTTGGCTGAAAGAAAATAAGGCGACCTAACCAAACCATTGGACAAGAAGTTGCAATAAGATCAAGAGAATTTCCACATATGGCTTCTCTATTAAACAAAAATTTCTAACCACATATGCTTATACTACTGTCTAAGTTCATTTTTGTGATCAAGAGGAAAGATAAAATATATATGACATAACACAACCAAATTCCTTAGGTTCACATTAATTTGATTGTAACTCGAGAAGACGTTTAAGGTTGAGTTGTCATAGATGACCAAGACAGACACAAAGCAAGTCTAAGGGAAGCATTTCCTATATGTTCAGCTGTAATGACTTTGGTTCAATGCTCAAAAAGAATAATAACACTAAGTAAAGCAATTGATTGGAAAGACCTGGGGTTGGATGTATAGAGAATAAGGGAGAGAATTCAAAATGTAATAACTTGCCGTTGAAAGTAGAAGCATGAAAATAAAGAAAAAACGAAAGAAAAATATTGTTTAAATCTTGAAAACCATAAAAAAGAAAATAGTACCAAATGATGCATCAGCAGAAATAATGTCCCCCTGAAATACGTTCTGTCGACAACTGATCTTTAAGGGTGTTGAAAAACGAGATGTTAGAGAAGCTTCGGCCTCATTTGCCATTAACGAGGCTATCGATTCTAGATCACCCTCAAACTCAATATCTGGAAAACCGTCAGGTTGTGAATTGACTTCCTCTATTGGTGATCCTCTACTTTTTCCCTCAGGAATCTCAGATACAGCCACAGGTGAAGGATTCTCAGAACCGTCTGTTATTCTCATCCTTTTGGTCGTTGAAAGCAAAACACTGCCCTCAGCGAAGTCATTAGTCAGGTCGTTGCCAGCTGTATCAACTTGGTCTCCCTCGATATATTCATTGAGAGATCTGTGCTTGCTTTGTTGGTAAGGTACGATGCTTGTGTCATCGACTGGTTCATCAATGCTTGCATTATTGAGTAGTTCATCTTCTGAAACATGGTAACCACAAGATCCATGACCCTGTTTGATATCAATAAGATTAGATATACACATAATAAATAGATCCTGGTAGACCAAAACAAATTCTACAGAGCAGGAATCTACAATATATTAACTGAAATGAAATTTAGTATACAAACTACTAAAGAAATCAATTAAATTCCCAACTACAATTGCAACAAAAAATAAATTACTCTTCACATCTAACTTTGACTTATGATGTTTACCCTATTGATCACAATCACGACATGCTTCACCATCAACAGAAAATCCAATTCAGCCCCACCTCACGTTTAATTATTCTCAACAGTTGAACATTGCAAATAAAGGACTAAGCTTGGCATGTGTCAAGGGTCAACATCATGTATGTGTTTGAGTGCATACAAACATGCAACTTGCAAGTATTAGTCTCAAGTTTTTACAAAAGGTCCAGAACCGCAGTCTAGATTGCAACATTGTGAGTTGTGACATCAAACTTTTTAATTTTACCAATCACGATTTTGGTCATAATAGCCACACTTAACCAGAATTCTCCGCAATAACAACTATGAAACACCGAGGATCTCAACATGACCGCGATTTAAAACCTTGGTTAGTGAGTGCTAAAAAGAGTAAGAATTTTACAATACACTACCAACAATACATATACAATGTAGTTTAATGGCACCAAAATAAACCCTTATTTGGTACTAAACAAAAATCAAATCAAATGTTTTTCAACACATAATAGAACCATATAAATTACAAAAAAAAAAACATAACATCATACCTGTTTAATGGGACAAATAAAATAGCTCTTTCCTCCTTCCATCACTTTTCCACAAACTCCAGCACCACATTGACACACAGGATACTTAAACAAAGGACGCTGAAAATCACTCTCATGGATGGTAACATCACACCACTTAAAAGTACCACAAGGTTTACCCTAACAAGAAAAAACCCAAAAACACATAGTCAAATAAAAATGAGAAAAAACATCTTAAAAATGGAAACTTTAAGGTGGTAGTAACATACCAATCTGATGGGACATGTAAAGAACTCCCTCCCATAGTTATTTGGAGTATGAGCGGTTTTGAGAAGACAAACACCATGACCGCAGCCACACCATATCTGCTTGTCGGAAGACAAAACCGGTGAATGGTTGTTGTTCTTGTTGGGGGTTTTGAGAGGACAATACTTAGCCCAGTGACCTTGTTGGCCACATTTGTAGCAAGTACTTTCTTGCATACGTTTAACAATGTTTGGATTTGGAGGGTAAGGAGTGGATTTTTCAGGGGTGGTTGGATGAAACTGAAAATGGGGTGAAGGGGAATGAGGAATGTTGGTGATTTGCTGTGGTGGTTCACACCCCATTTCTTCTTCTTCTTCTTCTTCTTCTTCTCTTTTTCTTTTCTGATTGTTTTGTTGTTCTTCAACAATGGAAAATGGAAAAGAGCTTGAGAGAGACGTTGGAATTGATGTGATCATTATTTGAGTGATGACAGAAAAATAACAAGTTGAATTATTATAGTACTACACAGAGCGACAAAACAGCAACGCTTGTGTTCTTGTTGCTGTACTACTACACTACCTCGACTTTTGCTATTAATCTATACATCACTATGTAAATTAGTAGACACTATAATGTCTTATTTACCCTTCAATAATTCACACACTTTTTTTTTATGGTATAATTTGGGAATTGAAACTTTTTAAGATTTGACTTTTGATAAGATTACTCAATGCTCTATTGTCAAATCAAATCAATCATTTCTTCATGATTTTTTTTTTTAAAATGAACTAGGAATTGGCTGACAAAACATCCGTGACTATAACTAAAAGCACAGAAAGAGAAGGAAAAGGTTTAATTTGATGAAATTGTTTGATTAATCGAATAAATCGAACTTTAGTTGAAAATTAAACATGTTAAATAGCAAAAGTTAGCTTTTTAGATTCATTCAATAAATGATGTATGTAGTCTATATATAGACCACAAACATCATTTAATGAATGAACCTAACAAATCAACTTTTGCTTATAACAGTGACAGGAGGGAGTAAATGAGTTATTCTATGCATAGTTTGACTAATTAGATTTATGAACCAACTTAATATATATATATATATATATATATATATATATATATATATATATATATATAAAATTCAATATTCCTTTTCAAATTGTTGGTTTGTTTACCTTGATGGTTTTTGTAATAATGTTCAAGCGTTACTTATACATTGATGTCTTGAATTCAACATTCACAAATATCCGGTTATATATTGGTTTAACATTATTAATATTTTCCCCACCATTGTTTGTCTCTATATTTTAGACAAATGCATTAATGTTATTCTGAATGATTGTTATTACTCATTTGCCATTTCTATTAACAAGATCCAAAGTACCAAGTTAGCATGAAGTTATCATCCACTAAGATACAAGTTTAGAGGCAAAGAGAAAATACAAGACCACAAGATAGGGAACAAACACAATGTGACTTAGATAAAAAGTGCAACCTGTGAAATCTCAACTGAATTTAGCTAAGGATAATAAAAAAAGAGCATTGTTACTTCTTTCAAATTGCAATTGTTAAAAACAAAAACCTACTAATAACACAATTAATGGATAAGGTTAGATTGACTCTGCATAGTGCAGGGATGGTGGATCAGATAAAGCACACAATTATTCTACTACATTCCCTTTACAGTTATTGAGTTGTTGAAAGCCACTAATTTTCCAACGCACGTTTAGCCTTCTCCAGTGCTGTCCTGGCTGCAACTTGCTTTGTGTCTCTCTCTACAAAAAATTTCCTTGCCGCTTCGGCTTGTCGAGTTTTATCTTTTAAGGATGACCTCCGAGATCCTTCTTTTCATATCGTCAAGCCGAGCCTCTGCCTTCATCTTCTCCAGTTCACAAAATTTCAACTCTTTTCGTTTTTCAAGGAGCGCGGCCTGGAGATTAGCGACTTCTTCACTAAGCAAATTTCTTTTCTCATCAAATACTGCGAGCGAAGTCTCAATCTTCACACAGTCATCCCGGATGTTAGCCAATCTCACTTTCTCCTCCTCTAAGAATTTAATGTGCTCCTCCAGAGTAGGCGAATTTTCCATGGACTTGTCGATTTCTGCCGTAGACTTTGCAAGATTGATGAACTCCCATACATAGTCAGAAAATTGTTTATAAACAAATTTTAAACAATTTAACACTGAAAAGGCTGCTTCTGTTGTGTCTCTCATAGACTCATGCTGGTGAAAATCCAAACCCTCTAGATCATTGAGAAGTCCCTGCTGTGTAAATATCACCGCTTCTCTTTGCTTTTGTTCCTTTAGCTTTTCACTTCCAGGTGATCTATTGGGGCTTACTACATCTGTGGAAAGCTGGGTACGTTGATTAGGAGTCTTGATAGTAAGGTCGTTGCATTCACTTTGACTATTAAGAGTACTTGTTTGTTTCGGAGCATCTATAGGATCAAATGATGGAAAAACACATGTAATGATGGGAGAGAAAAACAATGTGAATAATGCAAAGTCAAACGTGCACATCACATAAACAAATTAGATCAAGGAAACCTTACTAACAGCAGAAAAATAGCTTAGGTGTAGGGGATTTCAAACTTTCAGTTGGATGAAAGAAAATAAGGCAACCTCACCAACCCATTGGACAAGAACCTACCATAAGGTCAAGTGAATTTCCATATATGACTTCTCTGTTAAACAAAATTTTCTAACCACATATGCATATACTACTATCAAAGTTCATTTTTGCGATCAATAGGAAAGATAAATTATATTACATGAGATTAACACAATCAAATTCATAAGGTTCAAAATAAGATGATGGTAACTCGGGATGACATTTAATGTTGTGTTGTCACAGATTACAAAGATAGACACAAAACAAGTCTAAGAGATGCATTTCCAATATTTTTAGCTATTATGACTTCCAATATTTTCAGCTATTATGACTTTGATTCATTGCTCAAAAGAATAATGAAACTAAGTAAAGCAATTAATTGCAAGGATCTGAGATTGGATGTATAGAGAAAAAGTGAGAAATTTCAAAATGACATAACTTGTAGGTGGAAACAGAAGCAGGTAATAAAGAAAAATATTGTTTGCATCTTGAAAACCAGAAAAAAGAAAATATTACCAAATGTTGCATCAGCAGAAAAAATGTCCCTCGGAAATAAGCTTTGTCGACAACTGATCCTTGAGGGTGTTGAAAAACGAGATGATGGGGAAACTTTGTCCTCAATTGCCTCCCACGAGGCTAGGTTTATCAATTGTTGATCATCCTTAAACTCAATTTCTGGAAAACCGACAGGTTGTGAATTGGCTTCGTATATTGGTGATCCTCCACTTCTTCCCTCTGGAATCTCAGATACAGCCACAGTTGAAGGATTTTCATAATTGTCCGTTATTCTCGTCATTTTGGTCGTTAATAGCAAATCACTTCCCTCAGCAAAGCCATTAGTCAGGTTGTCGCCAATGCTTGTGCTATTGACCAGTTCATCGGTGCTTGCATTATTGAGTAGTTCAACTTCCAACGCACGGTAACCACAAGATCCAAAATTCTGTTTAATATCAATAAGATTAGATGTAAGCAAAATGACCCAACTACAATTACCACATAAAAGAAATTACTTTTCGCATCTAACTTTGACATATGATGTTTACCCTACTGATCACGATCACGACATGCTTCACTATCAACAGGATATCCAATTCATCCCCACCCTCACATTTAATTCTTATCAACAAGTTAAACATTGCAAATAGAGGACTAAGCCTGGCATGCGTCGAGTGTTGACATCATGTGTGTATAAGTTTGAGTGCATAAAACAATCAAGTATTAGTTTCAGGTTTATAAAAAAGGTCCACAACCACAGTCTAGATTGTGACATTGTGATGTCAAAGTTTTAGTTTTCCGATCACGATTATGGTCATAATAGCCACACACTTAACCACAATTCTCCGCAATAGCTACAATGAAATACTAAGGATCACATCGTGTATGCAATTTAAAACCTTGGTTAGTGAGTGCTAAAAACAGATTAGAATTTCACAATACACTACCAACAGTACATAAACAATGTAGTTTTACGGCGCCAAAATAAACCCTCATGTGGTACTAAACAAACATGAAATACTTCACAACACAAAGAACCATATAATTTAGGCTTATTTGATCCATTGGTCCTTCAAATAATTTCAAGTTTTTATTTTGGTCCCATAATTAATAAAACGTACGTTTTAGTCCCTCACTTTTTACTCCGTTTGCCAAATAAATCTCATCCGTCAAAACAATTGGTTTTCTGTCAAAACATGAAATTATTTAAGGAAATGATGGATCAAATAAGCCTATAATTTAATATACCTGTTTAACGGGGCAAGTAAAATAGTACTTAGCACCTTCCATCTCTCTTTTACAGACACCAGCACCACATTTACACTTAGGATACTTAACCAAAGAAGGCTCCAAATCCCTTTCATCATCGCACCACTTCACAAAGGTACCACAAGGTGCACCCTAGAAACAAAAACACACAGTAAACAAAACTTGGTAGTAATCACTAAAAATACAATCTTTAAGGTGTTAGTAACATACCCTTTTGATAGGACAAGCAAAGTACAACCTCCCTTTGTTTCTTTCACTATTAGAGATTTTAACATCACAAAAACCGTGACCGCAACGACAGTGTATTTGCTTGTTGGAAGACAAAACCGGTGAATGGTTATTGTTGTTGTTAGGACAATACATGGACCAGTGACCTTGTTGTTTACATTTGAAGCATGTATCATTTAGCATACGTTGAACAAGGCTTGGATTTGGAGGGTAAGGAGTGGATTTTTCAGGGGTGGTTGGATGAAACTGAATTGATTTGTTGATTTGTAGTGGTGATTCACACCCCATTTTTTCTTCTTCTCTTTTGCGTTTCTGATCGTTTTGTTTTCAACGGTAGGAAATGGAAATGGAAATGGAAATGGAAATGGAGAAGAGTGAGGAAGAGGAAGAGGATGGTTTGAGAGAGACGTTGGAATTGATGTGATCATTATTATTTGAGAAATAGTAATAATAATATGACGTTGAACTTTTGGACTATACAAAGGGACAAAACAACAACGTTTGTGTTCTTGCGCTGTTACCTCGACTTTTGCAATAAGAGTTGAGTTGGAACTCTGTTTCTCTCTTTGATGAGACTTGACAAGAACAGTAGTAGTACTGTATTATGCATCTTTGGTTTGTTCCTGTTTATCTACTACACTACACCTCTAACCAAATTAATAGTTACGTTACTAAAATGACGTGTATATCCTTCCATGTGTGCGACACATATCATTTTAAGATTCGATTTAGAAATTCAATAATATAGTTCTTCTTTTTTTTGAAACATCATATTTCAATAAGTGCCTTGCATAAGAAATGCAAAAGGCTAAGAGGAATACAAATAGAAGTTCTTACTCATGCCTCATTAACAAGTTTTAGTTGTTTCATTTCTTCATAAATTATGTCCACTTCGTTGTATCTATCACATCATGAATGAGAAAAATGTATATATGTGTAATTTGCAACAATTTCTCGGTCTTTTTTATTGAAAGAACTGTTTCACGGCATTCAAGCCCAAAATCATGTTCTCATTGTCTTTTGCATTCACCAAGTAAATCTCGCCATGAGACAACCCAATATTCACTTATGATTTTTGAAGATGCTCGAAGACTTCTTAAAAAAAACTCATTATACTCACATGACTTAAAAACACAACCCAAATGTGGAGCATAATAACCCATTTTTTGTATTTTTTATGGCAACTATAGGTCATTATGCCACTTTCCCCATCATCACTCGGTTACATTCTCACATTTCTTCTTGTTAGTCGTTATTTGGTTTTGGGCTTTAAGCAACCAAAACACTCAATCATGCATTTGCTATGACAACTATAGGCCATTCTGCCACTTTCCCCAGGCTGCGTTTATGGTGCATAAGAAAATCTTTATGCACCCTGCATAAATTCAGAAATGGTTTCTGTGAGTTGTACTCCAAAACCATTAGATGTACTTAATGGTTTTCAGCACTCTGCATAAATCTCATCTCAATTATGCCAAAACCATTTTGCTTTGGAAATGGTTTCTGTGAATTATACTCCAAAACCATTTATGTGAATTATCTCATTGTTGAAATTTTTGTTGCATTCATGGAGAAGGCTATGCCACTGAGCAAACAGATTACCATTGAAAAGATTTTTAAAATTTTGAAAGTGATCAGTTGTCCTACGAAGGAAGCCTTTAAAGTTGTCGAAGTGGATTCCAAAGTGAGAAAGAGGAAAAAAAAGATGGAAAAGAGGTAGAGAAAGATGGATTTTAATATCTTTACAAAACACAAGATTGTGCATTTTGATTGCTTAAAATCCAAAACTAAAAAACAGTCTACAAGAAAAAATTTGAAAAATTTTGTTGGGTGTGAACTAGATATGATAGCAATAGTCACCATAAAAAACACACACAAGAAACAAAAGGATATTACACTCCACAGTTAGGTTGGATTTTGGAGTTTTTCGCAAGTAATATTAGGTCTAAAGAGAAATGTTAGCAACACTTGCTTTTCAACACTCTTTTTAGCACTCATTCTTTTATGGATGAAATCAATGTATGTCTCATTACTTTGTGTGGATTCAATTTTTAAAGTGTAGGCTCACAATGATTTAAATTAATAAGAGGGTAAATATTAAAGAAGTTGTTCAAAAGAGAATGTTGTTACCATAACTCTAGATCTGAATTATTTTTGAATGATAATTGTTAGTATGTTCATTATTATTCTAGTATTTCCTTTCCGGTAGATTCAAATCATGAATATTTAACTTTTAATCTTTTAGCTTGTTTGTAATACAAGATAACAATTTTTTGGTAAATTATTTATTCTTTTTTTTAAACATTTATACCAAAAAGACTAAAATTTTGTTAACAATTATTCTAAGAGTATATTATTCAAAAAAAAAAAATAGTATTTTAAGAGCAATGTTTAAAGAATGATGAATAAAAAAAAAATTGTCTTAAAAATACAAATCAAATATATTATATCATACCTTAAATCCCTACACTTGGCTCTCTGTTTTGATTGGTTTTTTCTTCTTCTTTTCTCTCTCTTTTTGGGTTGATATGAATTTTTTTTAGAAGGTGCTGCTAGGTTGAATGAAGGTTTGTGTATAAATTTAGCTTCTCTACATTTTTCTCCTCTCAATTTTTCGGTTCTCTCTTTCTTTGCCTCCCCTTTTCACTGAATTTTCATACTTCTATTTATACTCAAAGATTAGTGTTAGGTATAAGAAAAATGACAAAATTTTTGTAACAAGACTATGACTACAGAGCAGTGTTGCAGCGTGAAGTTGTTGGGTTTGGAGCTTAAAATTGTAACCGGAAAAAAGCTATGAGAAATCAAAATTGAGATTATCCTCAACAAGAAAGACATGTTGGTCCGTCACTGATGCTCTCTTTCTTATTTTTGGCCTATAGTGAAATTGGATCAAACAAAGGTGTAAAAGGAACGAAGGCTACTTAAACTTACGCCACTTTTTTTTTTTTGTCTTAGATGAATTGGTAATTCACTGAAATTAAATTCACATAAAACTGTAAGGTCTCGGGTTCGAACCTGGGTCACGACGTCCGGCCTTGCAATTTCGGTATTTGTCAGTTGAGTTAGAACTTCTAGACAAAACTTACACCACTTTACCACTGAAAATTTATATCATAACTAATTGATGGAGTTTCACATGGGAAATGTGATTCCTTTCCCATCATAGAAATCAGAAGAAGATCAAGGAGCTCTTTCATTTTCGTATGGAACCAAAATTGATTGAAACAGTAAACAATTAACAACAAGTATACATGTTAACTTGTCAAAGAACTAAGGTAACCCCAAAATCACTTCAATCATAATTTTCTTCAAAAATGAACTTTCAAAGTTCAATCTTCGTGATACCCAAATGTAGAGTATTGTTGTTGACACATTGCCATTGGCTGAGAAACACTGGTAATTTACCCAAATGTCCTTCGGCAGTTAACTCCCGAGGAAAACTTCTGCAGTAAACTGTCGAGGAAAACTGAAAACTTCGGCAGTTAACTGCCGAGGAAACCTCAAACCTGTTTTTTTTTTTTTTTTTAACAAAAACCATAAATTGTCATTAATAATATTTATTGATTTTGAATGTTTAAATCATTATTTTGGTACGTTTCAAACAATTGCAATATTATACTTATGTGTATATATCTTAATAAAAATAACATTTAAATCAGTGTAAAAATTAAGCATTTGAATATTGTTTTGCACATTACTTAAATAAAAATAATAAAAAAAAATCGTTAAAATGATTGTGCACAACGATTTTTTTTAAGGTATAATATGTTGTTATATTTTCTACATTAAAATAATTGTGCACAAAGATTTTTTTTTATTTAAGTAATTTGCAAAACAATATTCAAATGCTTAATTTTTACACTTATTGAAATGTTTTTTGAGGACTTAAATGCTCTTTTTATTTATAATGTTTTTTGTTGTTGCATTTTTTGTATTGAATCACCATTTTAAATCCATTAATTACCGATGACAAACATTTTTATTTTTTGTTGTTGCGTTTTTCATGTTAATTAATTAAAGTAATAATATCTGAAATATTAGTATAAAGTAATAATAGGTTAGTCAAACCTATGAATAATGACAGACATCAATGAAATTAATTACTAATAATTACAAATATAATTATTCTATCATTTGTAACGTTTTTGTTGTTGCATTTTTTTTATTGAATCATCATTTTAGGTCTATTAACTACCGATTGCAAATATTATTCATCTCTCATATTTCTTCATTTATGGCAACAAAATCATATGAATGAAATCATAAAAATAATTATGTATAATTCCTTAAAAGGATTAAAGAATTAAATTTAATTAAGGAAAATTTAGGTGTATTTCCTTATTTAATTTCAGGTTTAAAATTCCTCGGCAGTTAACTGCCGAGGGACATTTGAGTAATTTACTCGTGTTTCTCAGCCAAACCAAATGTGTCAACAACAATACTCTTGCATGTATGAGTTCTCAAGTCAGTAAATTTTAGACAGAAAGCTTGAAAATAAATCAAAGGGTCCTAAAAAAATTGGAACTTGAGATAATTAGAGAAAATTGGTGTGATTCAGGTGTAAATAAGAAAGAAAACAGAAAGGGTTTAGCATTGTTGTTGATTGATCTTTTAATTACATGAAGATTGATTTTGGATTGTACTTTGATTTTAACTTTATGGGTTTTTTTTAGGAACAACTTGATTAAGATGAGTTATAGTCTCTTGGTGGTAGTGAACAACAGATTTGCATTCTCATGAGGTTGAAGATGATGAGGGAAAATATATAGTGTAGGCAGACCATCGTAAAATCTATGCGTCTATTTTAATTTAATGGTACAAAAAACTTTTCCATGGTAGGAAAAGATTAACCTTTCCCATGTTTGTTAAAAAAAAAAAGATTAACTTTTTCCATGTGAATATAACATTAACAAAACCAAGTACCAAATTAACATGTAGTTATCATCTAAAATATAAATTAAAGTTACAAGACGAAAAATGGGGAACATACACATCACGTTAGAGAAGAGGCACTAAAACATTGTTACATCTTTGAAATTGCAAATGTTAAAACGAAATCCTACTCATATTGAGTTGGATCACATCAAGTACACACAGTTCACAATTTTTCCACAACATTCATTCACTCTACGGTTATTGAGTTGTTGTAAGCAATTAATTTTCCAATGCACATTTAAATTGGGTTAATGTCACACTCATTGCTCGACTAGAGAAATAGTTAGATGAACACAACTCTAAATATATAAAAAAAAATAAAAATTAGGCACACACAAAAATAATAAAATTTTAAAAAAAATAATTAAGTCACATCATTTAATATTAAGTTTTTTCAAATTTTATTATTCATGTTTGTGTGCCTAAAAAATTTGATTTAGGTTTATACCTACGTAAACTTTGCACGCTCGACTAAGGAGTTTGATCTTACAACAATCAAATCTTCTATTTACTCCATCCACCCATCCAATCTTCCTACCAGATAGCATGGAAAACCATGGTATTTGCCTGATCGAGAATGATGAGTAAAATGAAGGCTTAATATATGCTTTGGTCCCTTAACTTATTTTTGAATTTCATTTTGGTCCCTTAACTTTAAACCGTCTCAATTTGGTCCCATAACTTTACCTCCGTTTACCTAAGTAGTCCCTTCTGTTAGTTTTTTTAACAGAAGGGACTACTTAGGTAAACGGAAGTAAAGTTATGGGACCAAATTGAGACAGTTTAAAGTTAAGAGACCAAAATGAAATTCAAAAATAAATGTTGTAATTTTGAACTTATTTCTGATTTTCTTTTTCCTGTAATTATTAATTAGCTTTGAAATTTTAATATGCTTATGATAAGAATAAATTTTAAGCTAAAGTGCACTTTTCCACCATTAATTTTCAAAAATTTGCAATTTTGACCCCCTAAGTACAAAAATTACAATTTTGATCCCCTAAGATTTAGCTCCTTTGCAACTTTGATCCTTTTTGCCAATTTTGACTGGTCAATGCATACGTGGCATGCCACGTGTGTAATTAATGAATTAAAAAAATAAAAAAATCCATATAATCATTTTTTAAATTAAATAAATTAAAAATGTAATTAAAAAATTAAAAAAATCAGGAAAAAAAAATAAAATTAAAATCCCTCAATTTTTTATTTCTTCTTCTTCTTCATCTCTTCCTCTCAAAATACCCACCGTCACTCTCCGACCACCACCGCCGGTGACACCTCCTTCTTATTCAACAATGCCTCCACCGCAAACGTCATCCTCCGTCTCCTCCCCGACACCATCACCCCGCTGGAATCTCCCTCCTCCATCTCCGTCGACTCCGCGCCAATCTCTGATCTCCATGTCTACCTCCACACTCTGAAATGAAATTAATGTTCCTGTAATTAGACAAGTTATAAGAGTGATATTGTTAGAACCCAAACATGTCCAAACTATAGACAGTAAACTCCTGCCACTGCAATAATCTGCCCATGGATCTTGAATTGTTGAGGCGTTATCATGATTTATTTTTATTAACAAGCACAGATTCTTTTCAACTTGGATATATAAGATGTCAACCACCGACGAAGAGAGCCTTAAAAAGCTGTATCAAGACAAAATAAAGTCCATAAAGAAAACAACCACTAGAAATGAGGGTACAGTTTTTTTTGTCCCTGAATTCATTCTACCAAACTTGAGGAATGTGACTGATCTCAACAAATCCAGCGAGAAAAGAAGCCCAAGGATTTTTAATGTATTTTTAATTTTTTTTTTCCTGATTCTTTTAATTTTTTAATTTCATTTTTCATTTATTTAATTTAAAAAATGATTATATTGTTTTTTTTTATTTTTTAATTCATTAATTACACACGTGGCATGCCACGTAGGCATTGACCGGTCAAAATTGACAAAAAGGATCAAAGTTGCAAAGGGGCTAAAGCTTAGGGGGCCAAAATTGTAGTTTTTGTACTTAAGGGGTCAAAATTGCAAGTTTTTGAAAGTTAAGGGGGAAAATTGCACTTTAGCCTAAATTTTAATATACTGGTGATAAGATATCACTTCTGCTTCAGAATCTGCATGTGCATATAATATAATCTATGAAACACTAACATAGACACAAAATATTGATGCGGATAAATATTGATGCGGATACATATCAACACGATTAATAACTCGAGAAAAAAATTAATTTATTGAATAGAAACATATGTTTTGATTTGTTGGAAACTGAACAACCTTTCAATCTAAAGTGTTATATGTTACATAGTATATAACATATCATTTGCTTCTTAATTATTATATAAAAAAAGGCTTAATACATGCTTTGGTCCCTTAACTTATTTTTGAATTTCATTTTGATCCCTTAACTTTAAACCGTCTCAATTTGGTCCCATAACTTTGCCTCTGTTTACCTAAGTGGTCCCTTATGTTAGTTTTTTTAACAGAAGGGACCACTTAGGTAAACAGAGGCAAAGTTATGGGACCAAATTGAGACGGTTTAAAGTTAAGGGACCAAAATGAAATTCAAAAATAAGTCAAGGGACCAAAACATGTATTAAACCGTAAAATGAACAATAAAAACAAATTTATTCACTTTAGTATTTTGTTGAAGTAATAAATTTGTCTCTTCACTTAATTTATTTGTAGTTTTTTTAGGCATCGGCCATGTTGCAATCCAAAATAAAAAACTTACACGGATCCCGCCAAATTATTCTCATTTTAATAAAACAAATTAGCAAGTTCACCTTATCACTAACCACACAATTAGGCCCAAGTTGTTAATGACTCCCCTTATAACGAATTATTCAGAAGATTTCGAGTTTGATTCCTTATTATAGCAATTATTAATCAGATTTTATTTACTTCTCATCCGAACTTTGGATTATTATGTCCCTATGCCCTTGAAACTAAGGGTCAACAAAAAAAAATTCACCTAATCACTCAACTGTTTTATTCTAATTACCATCGGAACTTAAAAAAGTTTATGTTTAGAGAAGCATTTGAAAAAGTTGGTTTAATTATTTTGTTCCACTCTTATTCTTTTAAAAAAATTTCATTTTCACTTTTGGTTTTTCCTTTTAAGTAGTAAATTCATATGTATAATTCATATTTTTGAATAAAAATTTGTAAAAAAGTTTATAATACTATACGAACCTCTCGCAAATAATATTAGAATTTTTAACAAAACATAAATTAAATATGAATTTTTATATTTTTGGCGGTTAAGTATTCATATTTAATTCATGTTTTGTTAAAAAAATATATTTTTTTAAGAGATTTTTACAATATATTACACATTTCATTAAAAAATATATGAATTGGCTTAAAAACAAGAACAAAAAATAGTAATTGAAAATTTTATATGGACTAAAAGTCGAAAGAAAATTTTAAAGAAACTAAAATAAAAATTTGTAAATTTACATAGACAAAAAAAAACATATTTAATCCATTCTTAAAAAAAAAAAAATTAATCCAAAAATCTATTTCATTTAATATGATAGATATTTTCCAATTAAACAAAGCTTTTAGAACGTAACTTTTTCACCTCTCTTTCTACATCTTCACTCTCTAACCCAACTCAACTCTTCTTCCTCACAACCCCATTTCACATCTTCAATCCCAAATCAAACCAACACCACACCTATCCCTTCATCGCTGCTATTCATTCAGGTATGTATAAATCTCATCACTATTCATTTACTAACTGATTGCATGACTTCCTTTTGTTTTCAAATTTGCGTTTTGACCATATTTTATGACTTGCACGCCATATATTTGATGAAATTATTCAACGGCTACTGTTGATTTTTTATTTCTATTTTTTTTCTAATTAAGTTGGGATTGGAATGCTGAAATGTCATTAAGCTGGATTCTTCTTGGTTTTGTGTTTTAGAAAATATAATTGTCTTATATTTATTAATCATCTTTGTTCAAAGTTTATGCATTTTGTTGAGTACAACTATTGTCAGGAATAAAAAATGAACAGTTGGCATGGTTTTTTAGTTTATATCAATGTTGTAATTGCGGATCGCAGAAAATAGCGGTTTAGTCAAATTCCGCTACACAACAGTGCTATAGCGCCACCATAGCCGGTACTTCACAATATTTTGTACTAAATAGCGTATCGCTGGAACTATAGCTCTATCTATATCGCCATTATTTAACAACATTGGTTTATATAAGGCATTCTTATTGGTTTGACGAAAAGATTAAGACAAATGCCTCCTCAACATTATTGAAAGAGTTGACTAGAATTCACTATATTGTATGCGACTTCACTGCTGAAATTCTGTTATTAAAACCATAACGAAAGCAATTTTTGTCGGCATCATACTGTTTGGAGACCCACAGTGTTAGTTAGTTATGGTTAGAGAGATAGGAATAAGAAGATATAAATAATAGGAATGAAAGTGCAGCAAGGGAAACTGGACATTAAAATGAAATTCATATGCTTTCCCTTAGGTCAAAGAGCTTTGGTCATAGAATGTGGATAGCTTGCAGCACAATCTCATTATTAGATGTTGGAATGAATATATTCATAATATTTTTATTGAAAAAAAATTACTTGTTAATAAAGGTTGATTGACCCATAGAGTGGGGTAGGCAATCACATTTAAAATGTTTTTTTTTATAACTTAAGGCACATGGGCCAGCCTTAATGAACACCGTTTATTGACCTTTTGTCCCTGTGAACTTTTTTACCATATGGGCTACGGTCAAGAAGGGTGGGTCAGCTCATATTGAGGTTCTATAAGTTGATTCTTATCAAACCATTGTTTCTTTACAGTTGCAAAGTCAAGTGGGTCTAAGAGGCGTTTCAATTCAATGGCTCTTTCCAACGTTCACATGCTTCAATCCGCCAGAGGTTTCCAGAAGTGCAATCTCTCATTTTCCAGCCATGGCTATCCCAGACGCGGTTACAGGACCAACCACTTAGCTTTTGCTTCTATGCACACATCTGACCCTAAGGTATTTCCATGTCAACTATCTAACTAGTTTCTTTCTTAGATTTGGACAATTGGTTGCTTTGATTAGCAGGTTATTCAGACAACGGCCAATGAGAGCCCTTGGGAAAATAAGGGGACGTGTGGTTTGTTTTTTGCTTTCATTTTCAGTTGATATGTTTTTACTTTTCTTCAATTTCATTCACAAAATTTTGAACACGCAAAACAAAATGAAAATGAATTGATATTTTTATAATTATCAGCAAAAAATCAAAATAAACAAAACAAAGGGACCAACTTTTTTTATTGTCCAATCACAGTGAAAACTCCTTACGGCGATGTTTGGGCTTGATGTTAAATGACAGTTTTCTTGTTGGAATTGTTCTCTGCGTCCTTGAAATAGATTGTATAGACTGCTAACATGTGACCTCCACTATTCTGGTCATAGACGTTCCTGTCTGAGAGATATTGTTATTTTATAGATAGACAAGGTCATTTAAACACCAAAGCATGCTAACATAGAGGAATTACCACTTTTTTACTATTTCTTCCAGATGTATTAGGTCTAGAATTTCCTATTATAAGTTATGTAGTGGCAGTGGACATGCAATTTGATTCTGCATTCCGTTTAATTGTCAATTTGACTGTGTACAAGTATTGGGTGCAAGCATCCTCTTTGCTCTTGTTTTGAAAAATTATTGGTTGCATAAGTATCTATGACAGAACTCATGCTTATTCGTAAATGGAGTTGATCGCATGATTGAGAATCAACTAGTAGCTTTTCCCATTCATCATGATACTGATAATGTGGTAGATCAGAAGTACATTTTTATCTCGAACAAATCATTTTTATTTAGCAACTTTATCATTGTTGCCTTCTAGTATCTTCAGAGCCTTGGTGCTGTTTTAGTTGTTAAATTTCCTATTGAAATTGTGATAATAACCTCATGTAAGTCCAATTTGTATTTCTTGGTTCAAATGGGGTAAGCATTTAGTTTTGTGGCATCAAGTTGTAAGGGAATAATACAACAATACTATGGAATTAAATCCATTTGAAGGAATTAAAAATGGAACGTACAGAAGAAATCAAAAGGGGAGAAGAGAATCCTCAATTCAATGCCTGCCTTTCTACTCATCACAGGTGCCTTTATATAGGCATGAGGTAAAGATATTTTTTGTTAGGAATGCATTTTCTCTCGCCTCTACCCAACTCCTGATCAACGGGATTATTTGCCATCTGTCCTTTGATCGCCAGCTGCTCTTTGTTATTAATAAAATCTGTTGTGGTTTTGATTCCATTTCCAATGATATCCTCAATCATTACACAAGTCCTCAAATTCTTTTACATTTTTAGAGTGACCGTAAATATGCTGTTAATAATACTCACAAGAAAGTTCGTTAGTTCATTCTTTGATTGCTTATGAAATGCCATGGCATTTGTTGTTTCATTCCTTCTCTCTTTTGTGTCTTTTTGATGATATAAATCCTTGTTTTCTGTTTCGCATTAAAAAGCTAAACTTTTGTCAGGTAGACTCATTGTTGGACAGTGTAAAATGGGACAATAAAGGTTTGGCTGTGGCAATAGCTCAGAATGTTGACACAGGGGCAATACTGATGCAAGGCTTTGCAAATAGAGAAGCCGTGGCTACAACCATATCTTCTCGCAAGGCCACATTCTATAGTCGGTCACGATCATCGTTGTGGACCAAAGGAGAGACCTCCAATAATTTCATCAATGTCCATGATGTCTTTCTTGATTGTGACCGTGATTCTGTAAGCTCTTGCCGTTTTTCTGCATTGATTTTTTATTTACATTTTCTGTTTTTTTGTTATTCTTTGTATCTTATGGAATATTAAGCACTTTTTCTTATTCGTTGACAACTTAGATAATATACCTTGGGAAACCTGATGGGCCTACCTGCCACACAGGGGCAGAAACATGCTACTATACACCAGTCTTTGACTTGTTGAAAGAAGAAGAGGTTAGCTTCAATCAATTAAAACAGACATTTTATTGTCTTGGTTTCCTGTAGAGAAAGGCCAGCAACGTTTAAATTGGTTTGTTATCTGCTACAGGTTGAAGGAAACAAATTGGCATTAACCTCTCTGTATGCATTAGAGTCAACAATATCCCAGCGCAAGGCAGAGGTAGTAGAAGAAAATGGAAAGCCTTCATGGACAAAGCGGTTATTGCTTAATGATAAGTTGCTGTGCTCTAAAATCAGGTTGGGTGTACGATTTTATTCTACTGAGTTTGATCAAAAGAAGTCCCTTTTTTCCACCCAAAAAATAATATTCTTCATGGTTTTCAGTCAGTGCAAAGCCTTGTTATAAAGTTGCCTCTATATAAAAGTATTTCCTGGAAACATTAATTTTATTTTAATAATATAGACGCATGAAGAAAACAGATGGACTTTATATTTAACACCTCTCACTATGACTTCAGATTGTAACTGTATCTTTCTACTTGCAGAGAAGAGGCAAATGAGTTGTGTGAAACACTAGAGAATAATGAGGACAAGTCACGCACTGCTTCAGAGATGGCTGATGTACTCTATCATGCCATGGTTCTGTTGGCACTGAAAGATGTCAAAGTAGAAGAAGTTTTGCAGGTTCTGCGGCAGCGATTTTCCAAGTCTGGTATTGAGGAAAAGAGAAGTCGCCCAACCCAGAAATCGGTGGAAAATTGAATGTTTTTTGTCAAGTCTAATATTTCAAACAACATATTTAGTTTCTGGTGTCATAGCCAGATGTACAAGACGAGTTGTTACTGTGAGTAGGGGGCAACTCTGGCACATATAGCAAACTACAATTCTATAGTATTTATTCTCTCTGTCCTGTTAGTCATCATTTGCCTAACTTAGATATTTGGAACCCGTATCCTCTTGTAATGTGGTCAGTTTATTGATTTTAGCTTTGACTCTTGTTTGATTCCATCCTATCATCACAAGAATTAAGTGAATACAATGTGATTTTTGTTGAATAAGCATAGAATAATATTATGATAACTATTTATTATGGCGAAAACAGAAAATAATTATCAAGAAAATGGTTAAAATATTATAAATGGATTTTTTTTATTGAAAGGTGTAGTATTTGAAGTTAAGAATGTATTAAATGTTGTTTTTAAACAATCATATTGATTTTTTTTTTTTTCTCAAGTGTCATTAAGGCACTGGTTACACACACATCTTATAAAATAAAAAGATAGGAGTAATAGTATATCAACATTAACTATTTTTTTTTATTGCCATAATACAATTATTAAATGCCTAAAGGCAAATTACAATGGCCAAGCAAGCCACCAGATGCTTACATCAATGTCATGAATATGATTCAACAACTTTCACTGAAATTATTCTTAAAAATATTAGAAAGAAATATGGATAGATAGGCCGATCATGATAGAAGCAGCGGGGAGCAGATTATGTCAGTGGAACCGGACGAGCAGATGGAGGCATAATGGTACTTGCACAACTGGTCATGCACAGTACATCAGCTCCTTCACAACTTATGGCACAACCCAAGAAATTCCCAACTTTCCAACTGTAACAGCCAGTGACACAAGAAAGAACATCATCCCCACATTTGCCAAGACATTGTACTAGATTGGCTTTTAGGCCAACCTCTTCGGCAGTTGCTAATGAAATCAGCATAAGCATTCCAAAAATTAGGATCATTTGCTTGCTTTGTAGAGTCATTGTTAAACTAAGCTTGCTTTTGTTGGTTAGTTTCACAAGTTACTCTAAGCTAATTGTTTGTGAATGAAAGATATTGATGCTCTCTACATTTATATACTTGTTATGGAGAAGGTGGTGGTCATCTTCACGACTGAAACAGGTATCATACATGCTGCATGACATAGTATTTGGTAATTAAACAAAGGAGGCTTTTTTAACATGTTTGAATTAGGCTATTTCTAAGTTTCAAAAACATCCTTCGTTAATACAATTGCATAGTTAAACATCAGATTTTAACTCATTTTTCAAAATACATTTATGAAAAAAATAAATAATTCATTTTAAAATTTGTTATTTATTATTCTGTTTATATTTTTTATCTCGAAAAAGTATGTTTATCCATATTTCAAGTGGTATTTATTTTGTTGCCTAGTAAACAAAATAATTAAAAAAAATTGATTTTATTTTGCAGAACATCGACTTCTACTATTGACTGGAGAATGAGCAACTTGTAGATCTCCTGCAAAATAAAATGGAAGAACATTATATGAAGCTTAGTAAAACGTATAAGAGGATAAAGTGAACAAAAGCTCTTATTGAGAGAAGTGTAAGATTTTATTCTTGAAAATGTTTTTGGATCTATGTTTCTTCATCATATTCTTAATTTAAAGAACAATACATGTTTTTCTTTTACCTTTGTTAAATATATTAATCTATAGATTAAAAGAGCATGTTTGACATAATAGATATTTTTTTCCAGATATAAAATAAGAACTCTGCAAAGTAAAATCAAGGTATCAGTTTATTTCTTCATAATAATGTCTTTCTTTGTAGTTTGTTAAAGAGACATGAACATCATTTGACTTTGCTGCAAACTATCACCATATTCTGTTTCCTGCAAGAAATTAATACTGAAATGAGTCATTTATTTTGTTGAGGATTGATGTATTAAACCAATTAGAGATTTAGTAATTCCCATAGTTTACATACCTGTGTCTCTTTTCTTTGTTTTCAGATCGATGAAGGGACAAAAACTCCATTCAACTTTCATGCAACAACATTTCTAGATAAAAAAATTGTAGTTGAATGTAAATACAAATAATGAAAAGGTACATGTCAGATAAAGAAAAGAGTAAATTTTAGACACTTTAAACATCAAATGAACTTGTATATTTGAAAAGTTGTTCATGATTGTTTTTTTTTACAGCACTTCAAGTTTTCTGCAAAATACAATTGAAGAGGAGAAGATAGAGATTAGAAAGTTTGAAAACCTACAAAATAAATTGAAGAGAAGAAGATGGGGATTAGAAAGTTTGGAACAAAAAAGAAAAAATACAGGCCTTGATCTTCCTCTTCCCTCACTTGTTAACATTCACATCTCTTGTACCAAAATAATTTTAAATATTTATCTTGTGAAGTTTTCTGTTTGGATACAGAAAAGTGATAATGAAAAATATAAGGAAAGTGCGTTTGAATATATGGTTTCAAAAGGTTGGTGTTTTAAAATTTAAGGAGAAGTTTTGAAATTTGAATTGTGTGATATGAAAAAATGTAAGTGCAGGCTGACATTGGTATAGTGGCATTGAAAAATGGGAAATGTTTAAAAAGTAAAACTATTAGAAAAGATTAGTTAGATTCAGACTAGTCATTAGAGGGATTGGTGTTAAAATTGGAAACCATGTAGTAATAATAGTTAGATGATATCATTAGTTAGAAAAAGTAATTTTAGACTTCCACTTAGATATATGTGCACTTGTTTCAATACCACTTTTTAAATCATTTCTCTGCCGATGATACAAAATGACCTTTCTCTTCATGAAGCATATTTTCAAAAACGCAGAGGCCACGTGTCCAATAAAAGAGCTGCCCACTTGTCAAGCACAGCACCCAAATGACATACATAGAAGGAGCCAAATGTCAAGCTCTTATTGAGCGTGCACTACTTTCTTACTCCTTCCGTCCCTTAATAAATGACCTAATTGACAATATGCATTATTGACTTTATATACTTTGATCATACTTTTCTACTAATTCACAAAGATAAATAATATCATGTAAGATGTTGTTGGATTCGTCTCGATGAGTATTTTTAAAATATTAAATTTTTATAATTTTTTTTAGTAGAGAATTGAAGATATCAAAAATAAAACATATGCATTGATATGTGTGTCAGAGTCAACTAAGTCATTTATTTAGGGACGGAGGGAGTATATTATAAGAGAAGAGACTATTTATTATGGTGAAAACATAAATAATTATCAAGAAATTGGTTAAAATATGAAATGGATTTTTTTTATTGAAAGGTGTAATATTTGAAGTTAAGAATGTACTGTATTAAATATTGTTTTTAAACATCCCCGTGAGCTTAACTCAGTTGTTAAGGATATTGCATATTATATGTAGGAGCCGGGGTTCGAACCCCGGACACTCCACTTCTCCACAATTAAATTGTGTGAGCTCTAGCCACTAGGCTACTTGACAAAAAAAAATAATATTGTTTTTAAACAATCATATTGATTTTTTTTTGTCAGTGTCATTAAGACATTGGTTACGCACACATTCTTGTAAAAAGGTACTAGTATATCAACATTAACTATTTTTTACTGCCATAATACAATTATTAAATGCCTAAAGGCAAATTACAATGGCTAAGCAAGCCACAAGATGCTTACATCAGTGTTATGAATATGATTCAACAACTTTCAGTGAAATTATTCTTTAATATATTAGAAAGATGTATAGATAGATAGATCATAATAGAAGCAGAGGGGAGCAGATTATGGCAGTGGAACCAGACGAGCAGATGGAGGCATAAGGGTGCTTGCGCAACTGGTCATGCACAGTGCATCAGCTCCTTCACAATTCATGGCACAACCCAAGAAATTCTCAACTTTCCTACTGTAACAGCCAGTGACACAAGAAATAACATCATCCCCACATTTGCTAAGACATTGTACCAGATTGGCTTTTAGGCCAACCTCTTCGGCAGTTGCTAATGAAATCAGCATAAGCATTCCAAGAATTAGGATCATTTGCTTGCTTTGTAGAGTCATTGTTAAACTAGGCTTGCTTTTGTTGGTTTGTTTCACAAGTTTCTCTAAGCTAGTTGTTTGTGAATGAAAGATATTGAAGCTATCAACGTTTATATACTTGATATGGAGAAGGTGGTGGTTATTTTCATGACTAAAACAGGTATCATACATTTTGCATGATGTGGTAGTTTGGTGTTTAGATTGAGGACGCTTTTAACATACTTCAAGTATGATATTTCTAAGTTTCAAAACAAATACAATTGCTTAATTAAACATTTTATATTTACTTGCCAAAATCAAAATCAAACTCTTATACATTTTCCAAACATTTCAATACTCACGATCTCAATCATTTCCATGCACAACACCACTTAGTTTGTAGATATCATCACGTTAGTGAGGAACTTTTTCCCCTCTATGCCACATTTTTAAAGAATCATACATGTTTTGATAAATGTACTTTCAAACAATATTTTAATTCATGGCTATTACAAGTAAATCATATAACATGTTATTGAATATACTCATTAGTGTCCTGAGACAACAATAGTTAAGGAGATTAATACATAAATTTTGTATTGGAAATTGTTAAAAAGTAGCGTGTTCAACTTTTTGGAAGTCAAAAGTTTGTTGTTTTGAAAATCAAATTTTTATTTTTTACTTTCTTAACTAGTGCTTCCGAGACAAATAATTCGGAAGATCTAACTCAACTAACAATGCTGATATTAAGCTAAACACCGTCACATGTGTTCAAACTTTAGATCTCACCGTTTTGTACATAAGTTTTAGATGATGCTCGTTACTTTGTCTCGTCTCAAGACAAATAAAAGAATTAGTGTGAAACACAAGTTGAAAATAATAAATTAATAAAATTTAAGGACTAAATTGCAATAATTTCCCCTATTGTGTCCAGCCATTGTGATTGTGCAGGAAAGACGTGGCCTATCCATTTTTCTGTTCTTAAGATATTTCTACTTTCATTCTTGGTCCAAACCTCTCCGAAAATCCCCTTAATTTTCATCTCTCTCTGTATTATCCTCTCCAAAGATTCAAACTTTCCAATGTCACCTTAAAACCCATCTCCTCAATTCAATGACTTCTCTTCTCCCATCTCCACAACTCATTTCCACACACCCCTTCACCAAACTCACCTCCCCCCTAAAACCACGTCACCTCTTCTTCCTCAACCACCCTTTTCACCACAAAACCATTAAAAAACTACTTTTTACACCACCCTTTTACCCCCTCAATGCAGTCCACACACAAGGACTCTATGCCCCTTCTTCACCCTCCAAAACTGACAAACTTGACCCTGAAAATGACCCTATCTCAACCCTTAACCAACGCATTCGTCAGGAATATGGCAAAAGAAAGGTTTCTAGGAATGTAATGGACTCTGAAGAAGCTGATAAGTATATACAAATGGTCAAGGAACAACAGCAAAGGGGGTTGCAGAAGCTTAAGGGTGATAGAGAGGGTAAAGATGGTACCTTTAGTTATAAGGTAGACCCTTACACACTTCGTTCTGGGGACTATGTTGTGCATAAGAAAGTTGGTATTGGGAGATTTGTTGGGATTAAATTCGATGTTTCGAAGAATTCGATAGAACCTACTGAGTATGTTTTTATTGAGTATGCTGATGGAATGGCTAAGCTTCCTGTTAAACAGGCTTCTAAAATGCTCTATAGATATAGTCTGTGAGTTTTCTTTTGCACCCTTAAACTAGTTTTTTTTCTTCTAGTATATAGTTATTTTGATGCTTAAATGTGTGAAGCACGGTTACAATAATAGTCCTTGAATGTATGAAGATTACAAAAACATACCTAAATATGTCTTATGTTAATCATTTTGATTCTCAAATGTATCTTTTGTTAGTTAATTTAGTAGTCAAATGTGTCTTTCGTTGGTCAATTTAGTTCATAAAGATGCTTTAACAAAAGAGATACATGGGGATGTGTTTGTAATTTTGATACATTTGAGGCCTATAGTGACAGTGCGGTACACATTTAGGGACCAAACTTACTTTTTACTTCTTTTATATTTGTTGAACTTTAGAGTATGATGAAATAGGAGTTTGAATTGCTTCATTGAAATATGAAATGGCTTTGTTAATTGTTTTGTGGATTTTGGGGTGTGCTTTTACAGTCCAAATGAAAACAAAAAGCCTAGGGCATTGAGCAAGTTGAATGATACCAGTGCATGGGAGAAAAGAAAGACTAAAGGGAAGGTTGCCATACAGAAGATGGTTGTTGACTTGATGGAGCTCTATCTGCATAGGCTTAAACAAAGAAGGCCTCCCTATCCTATGAGCCCTGTCGTGGCTGAATTCGCAGCTAAATTTCCTTATGAACCTACGCCGGATCAGAAACAGGTGTGTTATTGTAAATGGTGTATTTTTGTCGAAGGGGATTGATTAATATATGTTTTTGTATGGTCTAGTTTTAATTTTAAGCACCAAAACATCAAAGCTCACATGTTGATATTGCTTGTTTCAATATTGTTTATGTTTTGATTATTTAGTTATTTCATCTCTTACAAATGCATGCTCTTGTAGGCTTTTATTGATGTTGAGAAGGATTTGACGGAGCGAGAAACTCCAATGGACAGGTTAATTTGTGGAGATGTTGGTTTTGGTAAAACTGAGGTTGCGATGCGTGCCATCCACTGTGTTGTCGCAGCTAAAAAGCAAGCAATGGTTCTTGCACCGACAATAGTTCTAGCAAAACAACATTTTGATGTTATTTCAGAGCGCTTTTCTGTATATCCTGATATTAAAGTTGGACTGCTAAGCAGGTTTCAGGTATGACTGATTATTTCCCCCATTTTAGCCATAGTTTTGGCAACATAATTGATTAATTATGGTTTAATAAATACGAGCTACATGCTTCTAGGTGAATATTTAGGAGTAATTTTCATTTTTATATCTACTACAGTCATTTCACGTATCCCACCCTACTTGCAGACCAGATCAGAGAAGGAAGCATACTTGGAAATGATTAAGAATGGTGACTTGGATATTATTGTTGGAACTCACTCGCTCTTAGGAAACCGCGTTGTTTATAACAATCTTGGCCTGCTTGTTGTTGATGAGGAGCAGGTTTACTAAATATCTGCAATAAATGTTTTCCTTGTGATTGTAGTGCAACTCCCCCTCTCCACTAAGCAATCCAATGATTTATTGCATTGCAGAGGTTTGGTGTCAAACAGAAGGAGAGGATTGCTTCTTTTAAAACTTCTGTGGACGTACTTACTTTATCTGCAACGCCTATACCACGGACTCTTTATTTAGCATTGACAGGATTTCGTGATGCTAGGTAAAAGCCCTTCCACAAATTACGAAGGAAAATTTGCTGTGTATGATGATCCTTCCCCTAGTATTAAATAAAAAATCAAACAAATTTGTATTGTATTGCACTTTCGTATTGAAAAAAATCAAAATATTCGAGTTGCATGGTTCGTGTTTTTATGAAGCGTAAGGCTAGTCACACATTCATTTAAGTGCAACTAACGTCTGAGCTTAGGCGAGATACTATTTTAATCTGTATCCTTAATTTATATTTCAGTTTAATTTCAACTCCACCTCCAGAAAGAGTTCCTATCAAGACTCAGCTTTCATCATTCAGTAAGGACAAAGTAATTTCAGCCATCAAGTATGAGCTGGATCGTAGTGGCCAAGTTTTTTATGTTCTGCCACGTATTAAAGGTGATTCATCTCAACTAATCATTTCTGAATGTAGATCCATGTATTAATTGATTTGTAATCTAAGTCTGATCATTGTTGTCAAATCACACAAAAAAGTGATTCCATTAAGCATATTAACTAATATGCCTCTGTTACAGTATTGACTTTGGTTTCTTAACAATTGTTTTTCTTACAGGACTGGAAGAAGCAATGGAATTTCTTGAAGAGGCATTCCCCGATGTGGAAATAGCCGTTGCCCATGGGAAGGTATTTACTCCTTTTATGAGTCTGTTTCTGTGTCACATGAGCCATTGTGATTGACAAGCTTAGACCTGAAGCTTTTATACTAAAAAGTGCATAGTCATTTTGCATCTTAAAATTACTCGACCAATTTCATAGTTATTTTGATGTCTGAAGTTGCATATTTACCCCACAAATCCTGGATCTTTTGAGGGCTCTCATGCGTCATATACATACTAAGTTCACAAAGTCATTACTCTTAAGTTGAAGATATGTGATTGTTTGGCTTTACCAACTCCAGAATTTGATTGCCTTCTATCAAAAGTGTATACGCTATAACATACTTAGTTTACAAATAAGATATTTGTCTGTGTAAATTTGACTTTATTTCTGGTGCAGCAATTCTCAAAACAATTAGAGGATACCATGGAGAAGTTTACTCTAGGTGAAATAAAAATCCTTATCAGTACAAATATAGTTGAAAGTGGGCTTGACATTCAAAATGCAAACACCATCATCATTCAGGATGTTCAACAATTTGGCCTTGCACAGTTGTACCAGGTTTTTTTCCTTATTAACTCTGATTATATATATTTTTTGGTTTAGATATTGGTCATATTTTCTGTTGTTGACTCCATACATTGCTTAGAACTGATTTTCGTTAGTATAGTTGTTATGTACCATGATGTATGTGTTGGAATTTGGGATATTCCTAACACAATCCCAGCGAGGAGACAAAGATACTCAAGTTTTGCCAGACTAATTTGACTATATCTTTGTTCGATATAGGATCTCAACAGATTGCACTGTTTCAGTCCATGGATGGCTGAGCAGATACAGATCAGTAGTATACCATCCAGCAGTTTGGCTTTCATATTTCGTATCCAACTTGATATTGTTTCTCTTAGAACTTTGGCTTAGGGCCTAACTCGAATCCTCAAAACTGGTTTGTATAGTGAAAACTGCCCAAGCCTTATAAGTAGTATCTAGGCGATATCTCTAGTTGCTTTAAGACTCTTAGCACCCCTCTTCATGCTCAGGACTAGACATGTGAAGCACCTATTAATGTAAGTAGAATAACAATGATCTCATTACCCCCTCACTCAAAACTAGACATCTGAAGCATGGACAAATGTCGGTGGTATAACAAAGACCCTGGTCCAATAACAAAAATAGGATAACCTCTAATATTATCTGGGCTTTAAGTCCTAATTCAACCTCACAAAATTGACTTGTAAGGTGAGGATTGCTTAGGCATTTTACTATCTATTTAGACTTTATTGGGATTGGTGCATGGTTAATACGGATGGCTCAATAACAAATCATATCATGTTATATAATCTAGATATTTTATCATAAAAGTTCTTCTGGGGGTGTATGTTGAAGGTGATGCAAAATGATATATGGATCTCTCTTGAACTGCATTTTCCATTGTCCAAGCAGTTCACGGTTGGAAATTCCTTACTATTCTTTGGGCTTGTTGGTCCTCATATTACAAGTGATGTATGTGTTAGTATTTCTTTTCTGAGAAATATTGTTTAGCTTGTGCTATTTCCTTACGAAATACAGTATTTTCAATAACGAGGTTAAATGTTTACCAAATTAATGATAGTTGATGTATGACTCGCATCCTACCACCTCTGTGTGTTTTCCAACTTAAAAAGTATAATGTGAGAGCCCTAAGAATAATAAATAGGTGTCATATGTGGAAGAAACTTGTCATCATTGACATACACAATATTGTTAGAGATGCAAAACCATTCTTGAGCAGCTAAGCCTTAACATAAAAGCTTAACTTCTTGGGAGAGTATGTCCTTGGCATGGTATGAGAGAGACTCTGTCCAAGTGGTTCAAAGTTTGATCCTTGCTACTCTACCCATCTATATAAAAAGTATAACTTTGCACAAGGTAGCACGGATCTATGCTTTTTTAACGCGCTTAAAGTTCAGAGGACATACTATGAGATTGAAGAGGCATGCTAAAGATATAAAACCATCTTGCGCCTTCACCTAATAATTTAAGTATTTTGAAATGATGATAATTGATGCTTGACAATATGTTGTAGCTCTTTGCAATGAATGAATATTTCCAAATTTGTTATCTAAATCAAAAGAGAAAAGTACCTATATGCATTTGTTAAACTTTCTTGGATTTTTGTTGGAACAAAGGAAGGTAGACTAGATCATTTATTTATGTTTCACTAATATTGACAATTTTTTCTTTTTTCAATACTGGTAGTTGCGAGGAAGGGTTGGGCGGGCAGACAAGGAAGCTTATGCATACTTATTTTATCCTGACAAGAGTCTGCTAACTGATCAAGCATTGGTATGTTTCTGATCAATCTATACCTTTTATTTCTGAAGCATGAAGTATTTCTTAATTAATCAGATATGATAAATGAACGTCAAACAACAGTGTATTCCATACTACTAACGTATTATTTCTAAACTTCAATTTATTCTTTTCATTTGAAATATTGAGGACTATTGAGAAATTATGCCTAAAACTAACATTTTCGTTAGTGATTTCCTATAGGAAAGGCTTGCAGCTCTTGAAGAATGTCGTGAACTTGGTCAAGGCTTCCAACTAGCTGAGAGAGACATGGGTATAAGAGGTTTTGGTACTATTTTCGGCGAGCAACAAACAGGAGATGTTGGAAACGTTGGCATTGATCTTTTCTTTGAGATGCTCTTTGAGAGTTTATCCAAGGTAAACTTTGATTTCTGATATGTTTCTTCCTATGTGTCACCAGTAACACCCCGTTACCCAAAAGCAATTAAATAGCAAATATACATCAGAGTAGTTCCACAACGGGCATGCTACACGTCATTTCAAAATTTCTTAAATAGAAAATAAAACTATTTAATCAAGCAACTTATTATTTATGAAAACATAGCAGCGGAATAGTTTTCAAAATCCATAACCTCATGAACATCCAACAATAGTCTAAGGCATTAAAGGCCTTAACATAATTCAACATCATAGTTCAAAAGACGACAAAAGGCTCCACACCATAAGTTCCAAAATTTGATACATGGAAAGGAAAAGCAACAATAATAAAAATGATAAATCCCATCCCACGTATCAGAGCCCTAAACACGACTTTGAGCCACCACCTACTACTCAGGATCACCTGCAAGTTACCCATAGGAAGGGCAACATTTTCAAGCAGAAGGGGTGAGATTCACAACAATAAATATAGATATTAAAATCATCAATTGAATCTAACACCCTAACCAACAACATTTTATCTTGTAAACAAATATATGTATAAGTCACAAGTAACAACAACATCAACAATACATCATGATCACAATGAATATATATATAAATGCTTATTCAACACCAACATCATCCATCAGAAAATAACTGACATCAACAACCAAGACTCATGCAAATGACATGACCACTGTTAAGACACCATCTTAGACTTCTTAATGAAATGCAATATGCATGTGGTACCAAACAGGACCGAGGCCCTCACCGCTTTTGAATGGTTAAAGCATTCATCAGGACCGAAGCCCTCACCGCTGTTGAGCAACTAGTACTCCAGAACCGAAGCCCTCACCGCTGTTTTATGCATATGCAATGGACCTACTTGTGTATATCTACATACAACTGACCATGCAATGCAACTCCATGTGACTCCACTATAATAATATGTATGATTCAATAAATAACATACATTCAACCATCATCAATAATCATCGATCCAGCAATTCAAACAACCAAAATAATGCATAATTATATATAACCATGCCTAAATACAACGACATCAACCACTACTAATCATGCAAGCAAGTCAACACTCAGAAACAGAAACAGTGCAACTCGCCCTCGCGAGCACATCTGCTCGCCATGGCGAGTTCACAAAAACAGTAGCTCGCCGTGGCGAGTTCAAGGCGAACTCGAGGCGAGTGCAAAATCAGGTGCTCTCGGGAAAAATGCCATTTTCTCACTCGAATCCAAATTCTAAGTTCCCTATTCATCTTTTTAACCTAAAACTTCCACCCATCATCATTAAAATCATCTAGGTACCTTAAACCATCCCCAAAACATCTTATAACAACTTTTCAAAAATCAAGTTTTATTATGGGCTACTCGCCATGACGAGTTGGACTGCTTGCGAGGCGAGTGATGATGTTGTTCACTCGCGAGGCGAGACATGAATGCTCGCGAGGCGAGCGATGAACATCAGTACGGGCAGAAAACTGGTTTTTCCCCAAAATCCCATTTTTCTTCCAAACACTTCCCAAATCAGTTTACACAGATACAAATTAACTTTCTGTATGTACTTAGAATCTATTTCTAACATCAAATTCACACTCACAACTCCAAAAATCCACAATTTCAACATAAAACCCAAAATCCTCAATTTTCACCAAAACCTGTTAAACTCAAAATCAGAATTTAAAGTCTACACTATTAAAGTAAACCTCACCCTTACCTTAGAAATTGAAGAAGAAATGTGCAGCAAATTCTCTCTTGGCTCTAACTTGGTCTTCTCCCCTTTTTCTCCTAACTTGTCAGTTCTTACGTACAACTGCTTCTAATCTTTCTTTTCCTAACTTCCCATTACTTAACTCCCTATATTTTCATTAGCTCCCCATTAATTTTAATAATTATTAAATAACTCCCCAAACTCCAAAATAACTAATATTTCATACTTATTCTAATTATTATTAAATAAACTATATAATAAAATAATACACCACATAAAACACTCAAAAATCACATATATATATATATATATATATATATATATACTCCGCATAAATCAAATTAATTAAATAAACAACTAGGGCGTTACATCACCAGTTCTAATTAAAATAGAAGTATTCTTTTGTTTATTTTACATGAACTGTTGGCTGAAAAGTGTAAATTTCCTCCCTTAGCATTTTTGTTTTTTAGTTAGTTTTTGATAATCTTCGTTTTGGTTTTGGGATTGATAACGAGTGAAATTGAGTACGGAAGTGTGTTTTAGTGTAAAAATCTAGAGGTTTTGGACCTAGGGGTAAAGAATCTTGGTGGTGTAATGACAGTGTTCAGAGTAAAGTTCAGATCAAAAGAGATTGTTTAAAGATTGGTCTAGGTGTAAAAATGCCGAAAATTGGGATAAATATAAGATAGCTAGGAAAGAGGCAAAGAAGGCGGTGAGCGAAGCGAGAACTCAAGCATTTGAAGGATTATACTAATCTTTAGGCACCAAGGAGGGAGAGAAATCTATACACAAGCTTGCGAAGGGACGAGAACGAAAGACAAGAGACCTAGACCAAGTGAAGTGTATTAAGGATGAAGAGGGTAGAGTTTTGGTTCAAGAAAGAGATATTAAGGATAGATGGAAGAAGTATTTCCACAACTTATTTAATGAAGGATATGAGATCTTACCAGACTCTAACATGTTAGACATCAGAGAGGAGGACCAAAACTATAACTATTATCGTCGGATTCAGGAGCACGAGGTGAAAGAAGCGTTGAAAAGGATGAGTAATGGTAAGGCAGTTGGGCCGGACAACATACCTATCGAAGTGTGGAAAAGTCTTGGCGATAGAGGAATTGTGTGGCTCACAAAACTTTTCAACGAGATTATGAAAACGAAGAAAATGCTTGACGAGTGGAGAAGAAGCACCTTAATTCCAATCTATAAGAACAAGGGGGATATACAACATTGCGCGAATTACAGGGGAATTAAGCTAATGAGTCATACCATGAAGTTATGGGAAAGGGTAATTGAACGAAGACTAAGAAAAGAGACTCACGTTACGGATAACCAATTTGGCTTTATGCCTGGAAGGTCGACTATGGAAGCGATCTACTTCGACGCGTGATGGAGAGATATCGGACGGATAAAAAAGACTTACACTTAGTTTTCATTGATTTGGAGAAGGCGTATGATAGAGTACCTAGAGAGATTTTGTGGAAAGCCCTGAAGAAGAAAGGGGTGAGGATTGCCTATATTAAAGCTATCCAGGATATGTATGAGGGAGCTTCGACCTGTGTGAGGACGCAGGATGGGGATACCGTAGATTTTCCCATAACAATAGGACTGCACCAAGGGTCAACCCTAAGTCCTTATCTTTTTACTCTAGTTTTGGATGTACTAACGGAACACATCCAAGAGTTAGCACCGAGATGTATGCTTTTTGCAGATGATGTAGTCTTGCTAGGTGAGTCTAGGGAGGAGTTAAATGGAGGCTAGAGACCTGGAGGCAAGCCTTAGAAGCGTATGGTTTCCGCCTGAGTAGAAGCAAGACGGAGTATATGGAATGTAACTTCAGCAAAAGGAGAAGTGGGTCTACCTTGGAGGTGAAAGTTGGAGATCATATCATACCCCAAGTTACACGGTTTAAATATCTTGGGTCCATATTACAAAATGATGGAGAATTACATCATCGTATTCAAGCTGGGTAGTTGAAATGGAGAAGAGCCTCGAGTGTTTTGTGCGATAAGAAAGTATCACTTAAGCTGAAAGGAAAGTTCTATCGGACATCAATCAGACCGACAATGTTGTATGGTACGGAGTGCTGGGCGGTTAAGAACCAACACGAGAGTAAAGTAAGTGTAGCGGAGATGAGGATGTTGAGCTGGATGAGTGGTAAGACTAGACATGATAGGATTAGGATGATACCATTGGAGAGAGAGTGGGGGTAGCACCTATAGTAGAAAAGTTGGTAGAAAATAGGCTTAAGGGTATATTCAATTGAGATTTTGAAGGATTTTAAATGACGTTTTGGTTATAAAAAAATCTTGAGGTATTCAATCAAGATTTTGAAGGATTTTAAATGACTTTTTGCTTATAAAAAAATCTTGAGGTATTCAATCAAGCTTTTAAAAGATTAGAAATAATTTCAGTGGTATTCAATTAGGATTTTCAGGCACTTTTAAAGAGTCCAACAAAATCTGGTGGTATTATATCAAGATTTTTCTCAACTTAAAAATTGTCCTTTGGTAATAAAAAATGTATAGATTTTAATGGATTCCTTGATATAATGGATTTTGTGAGACTTTTTAGTTAAAAATTTTAAAACTAACAATCTCATATAAGGACCTGAGATTTCTTAAGACTCTTTTTATTTCCATTATTTATATGTTCTTTCTTTTTCTCCCACTTCACTACATACGTTACTGTTGAGTGTTGATATCCTCATTTCACTTTTTTGTTTTTCTTTGAGTCTTTATATTTTGGGTTCTTTTTTTTTCTTTTTTTCAGATTCTAATTTTGTGGTTTTCGTCATAGTTTATTTTATTTGTCGTCGTCATTCACATTATTATTTTTTTTTACTCATGATCACGTTACTACATGTTTATTTTTATTGTTTTTCAGTTCTTCCTAAGACTTTTTGTATTAATTTTATTTTTATCATGTAAATTTTGATTTTTTTATGCAAATATTAGATTTTTCAGTTCTCTAAGACTTTTTGAATTTTTTAGTTCAATAGAGGCATCCACTCTTGTAATTTTGAATTTTTTCTAAAATTTAATAGAGTCATTTCAAATCTTAGGAATTCTCATAAAGTACTTTCAAATCTTTAAAAGTCTTTGAGTTAAAATCCCTCAAAATCTCAAAAAATCTTGAAAGTTAATGCATTCCTACACAATTTTTTAAAATCTTCATGACTTTTTTTGCCAAAATAGTCTTTCAAAATCTCAATCCAATACACCCTCCTTAGATGGTTTGGACATGTAGAGAGAAGACCCGTAGATGCCGTTGTTAGAAGAGTGGATCAAATGGAGGATAGTCAGGTTAAAAGAGGTAGAGGAAGACCTAAGAAAACCATTAGAAAAGATTTAGAGGTCAATGAGTTGGATCCAAATATGGTTTTTGATAGAACGCTATGGCGTCATTTGATCTATGTAGCCGACCCCACTTAGTGGGATAAGGCTTGGTTGTTGTTGTTGTTGTAAGTGTGTTTTAGTGAGTTTTTGTTTGATATGATACCATGTCAGGAATTTTGGCTTGATGCCTTTCTCTGTTGCATTTCATTCAATATATTATATATAATGGTACACATTTACAGCTAATAATTACAAATTAAGGGGAATAAATCAATTCCTCAAGAACCTATGACCAATTGGTTAACCGCCGACCGCTCTACTACTGAGCTACCGATTGTCTAATCTATTCTAGGAAAGCTGATAAATATAATTACACATTGCTGCTATTTTCATAAATCAAAATAAATTCGACACTAGTCTCCCTTCAGAATCTACAAGTTTCAAAATAATATCAAGTGCGACCAAATTGAAAGAAGTTTACCAAAAAACAAGGATGGTGATAAAACCATATGAAACAGCTAGCAGCTTGTTATTTTGCCGTCTTTGGAATCCGAATAGAAAAATAAGAAGAAGAAAAAAAGGTAAGTCTCACAGTCTCAATAAAGGCTTGATAATCACCATGACAAGAAGGGAAATATGATAACACGTTAACTTTTCTTTCAAAGCTTGGAAAATGATGCCATGCTAAAGTACAACGTTCAATAAATTTAAATAATCTTAGCATATCATATTCATAAAAACATCAAGTTCGCAAATTCACCGTAAAAAAAAGATAGTTCCTATATGGTACATATCCTAATACTAATACTTAATAGTTAGAAGAAGAATGATGAATATAGAGCTTATAATATAAAATTGAACTACAATACTAATGGCGGTTTACATTCTAACAGAGCTCATCCTATTCTTTTTGACTTTCAGGTTGAAGATCACCGTGTTGTTTCAGTTCCTTATCACTCGGTGCAGGTATGCATGTTTGAGAAAAATGTACCTCAGTGGATTAAAGAAACAAGCATACTTAATGGTTAATACATGTGTATCTGAATGCCAACTAAAAAATGATCCCCATAAGTAAAATCTGACATTGTTTTCTCTTGGTTGAGGCGAAACAAAATAGTACTGAAATCATATTCCAGCTAAATATTTTCTTTGAAAATTCAGAAAATAGAGTGTTATCTAGTTCACACTGTAGCCTACTTTTTTTGTGGGAAATTAACATTGGGTCATATATCATAATTCTTCTAAGTTCTAATAATATAATGATGTTGCACACAAAAGTAATTACTCGATTATTATTGGTCTCATTGAGTTTGTAAGTGAAATGATTTTGTTATTTTTAGCATCTGTTCTCTGCAAGCCGGACTGATATAGACAAATGTAAAGGGTTTCTGATGATCCATATTCTCAAATATTACATCTAATCCTCTATAAGAGTGAATCTTGCTGTGTAGAATTTATTATTTGTGGTGTTAGGATTCGTAAATTGTAACTGAACAAAACTTAGGATTAATTATTACTCTATTAGTTAAATGAATAGGTATACATTGATTCAACTAAACAATCTGCCGGATATGGACCAACTCAGAATTATAGAACATAATTATGAAATACTAGAGATGTTGCAGCTGATGCATTGTATACTTCTTTATTATTTAGGTTGACTTAAACATCAATCCTCACCTCTCTTCTGAATACATAAATCATCTCGAGAACCCTATGGAAATAATAAATGAAGCTGAGCGAGTTGCTGGGGAAGACATCTGGAGTTTAATGCAATTTACAGAGAACTTCCGCCGCCAATATGGCAAAGAACCTCGCCCAATGGAGCTTATCTTAAAGAAGCTTTACTTGAGGAGAATGGCGGCTGATATAGGGGTAACCAGAATTTACTCTTCAGGGAAGACGGTGTTTATGAAAACAAACATGAATAAAAAGGTTTTCAAGATGATGACAGAGTCGATGACATCGGATATATATAAAGATTCATTGGTTCTTGAGGGTGACCAAATTAAGGTAACTTTCTCCTTTCCTTTTTCAATTTCTTTAGTCAGTGATCATCGTTTATCACTTGTATTTTGTCTGCTATTCTGTTCGGACACAATATTGTTCTTTCATCTTCGAAGACATTACTACACAAAATATTGACTGGTATATATAGTTTTTTTTTGGTTGAAAACTCGGTATCCGGCCAAAGGACGGACAAGTCTATATAGTTAATATGGTCATTTATTGCTTATAATTTATGAAAATCCATCTTGTTATGGATTGTGTGCAGTGTGAACACGCACAGTCAGCCACATATAAACCATTTGATCGAGATCTGGCAGTTAGATTTCAATGCAAATTTTTATTTTTATTTAAACCTAAGATTCCGAGCTTGATATTTGGATTCTCCGATCTTGATCGAACGGTCGAGATGTGGCGGACTGCATGCACTCACGAGGTTGTGATTGCACACAATCCAAATCCACGAGCCTAGTATTATTAGTCATGGGTCTAACATTTTTCATAATGATTTTTCTGGTGCAGGCTGAACTTCTATTAGAGCTACCAAAAGAACAGCTTCTTAATTGGATATTTAACTGCATGGCTGAACTTCATGCTTCACTAGCAGCCCTCATAAAGTACTAGCTAGGTTCTTTGCCTGTTTGATTCAACCAACATGTAAGTTGGAAACTTGATTCACTGCCTACATCACAATTATAAACATTAGGCGAATTTACTATGTTGAAAGGCTGCAAACTAACCACGGCGGACGCAAAACAAGATTTGTATTGCATGATCATCTTTGCAGTGCAGGGCATCAGAACAAATTGAGACAATCAGTCGACACTAGTGACAGTGATCTTCTTTTTATCATGATATAAAATCAGAGCACGGAGCCACAATATGGTTAGTTACAAGCTGCAAAATTGTGCTTCTGGTTTGCATGCATTATACAAAGACATAGGCATGAAGATACAAGAAGGCAAATGGTTATTAATCTGATTAGCTTCAATTTTGCACTCTTAAAACAACTTCACTTTCAAGAGCTACATACAATGACCTAAAGCTCTCATCTAGTAAAACTTAGAATCAAAATGACTATAATTTATCTTTTGTATATGACCACACACATTCTTTTCCTCATTTTTGTCGTCGTAAGGTTTCATTAGTTACCTGATCTAGAGAAATTCTGTGTAAAGATTTGGAGTCACAGTCTAGCTAATACACTGCTGAATGGTGCAATTTTGTTGTATTATTATTAAGAAATGTCCTATTGGTTATAGTTCTTGCTATCGTGTGTTCATTTTTTATTCAAAATTTAGTATATCCCGAAATTTTCAGCTGAAGAAGAATTACTATTGCGATGTATGGCTGTTGCTGGCCAAAATTGAAAGTGTCATGGGAGCGCTAGATCGACCCCGGTGTATCACAGGGTTGGCCTTTCAACCACAGAGCCAAGAGGTTTGATTGTTACAAAGTTTATTTTAGTTGCCTCCCATATACCTTGTATTTCTTATAGGATGATTATGGTATTGAACATCATCTGAGGGAGCATTTCAAGCTTGGTGACGATAACCCTAAGAAATAATGATTAAGGTGTTGCAACTCTAAATGCATGTTATCAGTGGCGGAGCCACGTGGGGATGCCCATCCCATTATTTATGAGAAATTACCAAAATACCCTTGAGTTAATATGAAATTTACAACCATGCCACCCTCACTTTTCCTGAAACGCGCTCATCTCTCCACTCTGGCGACGACCACGCAAGTTCACTCTTCTTCTCTCTGGACTAATCCGGCGCGGCGGCGCTTTCTATCTCTCTGTTGAAGCTCACCTGACACTTATTCATCTTCTCTCTCTATCCATCTCTCTCCGTCCGTCACAGTTGCACAACCAAAAACCCTAATTGTAAGTTATTTTTTCAATCTTAACATTTGATTTCCCTTTTTTCATTTCGATTTGAGAGACAATGTGTTGGTTTGTTGTTGTTGTTATTGTATGCTAATAATTTGTTCTTTAAAATTATCGTTTGGTTCAATTATTCTATGTTGTTTGAACCCTAGAAATAAAAAATTGGGAGAAACTTGAACCCTTTATTTCCAATGTTGTTTGATTCAATTGTAGGAAACTTGAACCCTTGCTTCCATTATTTCGTTTGTTGAAAGCAAAATGGCTTAATTCCATGATACCCATGAATAAATTTTAACTGTTTCTAATTTTTCCTTTTTTAATTTGCTAATGTGAGGGTTAATATGAGGAATCAGAATCTTATGTGACTCAGTGACTAACAGCTCTAATTCTATTCAATGTTTTTCTTGTATTATCAGATGGATTTTTTTTGCTAATATGAGGGTTAATTGATCAATTTTTTACTAACAGCTCTAATTCTTGGCTTGATTCTAATTATTATGGATTGTTTACTACTATTTGTTTTGTGTTCTTAGACAATGTGCTTTTTTTTAATAACTTGCTTGTGATCTTTTTAGTCAGCTATACAGTGATAATTCTAGAAATAGGTTGTTAGTTTTTGGTTTTTTTTGCTTTTGGATTGTGTGGTGATTATTAGCAGCTTCCGAATGATAGAATCTTCCGGACTTTGGTTGTTGTGTAGCTTAGATTTGTGGTCGATATTTTGGTGGTTTCAAAATTGAGATGGAGGGCTTATCGTGTTTGTTTTTGTCTCTGCTAGGAGCAATTCAAGTGCAGCAAGACAGTTAAAGATTTGTTTCTTAATGTGCTATCTTGGTGTCCTGGTAGCTGCTCTTTATTTTAGTGGATATTGGGTGAGGTTTTCCTAGTTGGACAAGGGGTGATATCACCATTTACTCTAGCTTTATACTTTGCATTTAGGTGATTTCCTGTTAAGGTTCCTATTGTTTGTGGAGGCTTATTGAGGGTTTATCCTTATGTCATTTTATTAGTACAGTTTTGTTCTAGCATCTGATCAACATTTCTTATGCTTAGTGATGTTGTTTATTTTAATAAAATTATCTTTTGCTTCTTTAGAAGAAAAAAAAAACTCTATGTATCGTGACTTGTGACCCCATAATACCATCTGAGATATCGTTTGAAAGGTTTTAAACTGGAATGCTCTCTGTTCTATCTCTCATCCAACTACATGATTCCATATATTAAATTGCCGTTATTGAATACAATATAATAAGTGTGTTATAAACAATATGATTTATATATTTTAGTCCCAAATTTTTTTGTCTGGCTCCGCCACTGCATGTTATGTTGAACCCCACATGCTCCGCCACTGCATGTTATGTTGTAAACAATACCATACCACATGTTTTTATAAGTTCTATGCAAATTCTGATATACAGTTCAAATGGCATTTCTTTTTCTCGCAGAAATCATTGCTTTAAAATATTTCTCTTCTACATCACATTACTTCCTGCAAATAAATTGAATCGACCTCTATATAAAATCAAATGACAAAAAAAATTATCTACTAGACTAATGTGAACATGTTAATATATTCTTTTAGCTAGTGAAATACCAAGTTAATCCAATGATACCTCATATAAATGAAATTTGTATTCACTAACCGATAATAACAAAGGATGCATACTTAAGCATTCTTTTTTAAATACTCATTATTAAAAATATTTTTTTATGAAAGAAATTTAGGGTGATGAGATGGTGTCTAAGTCTATGGCAGGGAAGATCTGAAGGTTCAAAGAGCACTTGTATTTACTCTAACGTAAACCCACTTGAGTTGATTTGTTGAAGTTGGCTAGGTAGGGACCTTGGAGTGTGTTAATTTATGTGGATTATTTTGGTTTCTTAAAAAAAGTTCTAACATAAGTGTGATTTTAATCATACTTTTATTAGCATATCTGAATTTTTTTCATTGTTCCAGTAAAAAAAAAATGTCATTGTTATAATTAAATATATTTCTATTGCTTTTTTACATAAAACTAACAAAGTTTCAACATTTATTAAAAACTTCGTAATTTTTTTTTGTCTAGTAAATTGAATTGATTAAGTTGTTTGAAACTGTATTTTGTTCAAAACTCACCGACCGAAATATAAATTTCATCCAAAATTTAAAAATCTAAACTTTTTAATATCTCAAATTTATCATACACTCTCAAATATTTGAATGAGAGATGAAATATTTAAAAGTTTTAATCATACGGGAGGAGGGACTATGCAGATTGAATGAGTGAAATAGTTGCTGTCTGCAGTGCAGATCAAATTAGATTGTGCAGAGAGGTCGCTTCCACGTCTAATTCTAATATGCTTGAACCTTTTTTTTTAGTTAAACGTGATCTCACATTAACCATGAATGTTATGTAGCATGCACATATTAAATTTAAAACTAATATTATACTTAAAAATAAGAAAACAGAACCACCATGCCTAATGCAGCTGATTAGTAAAGCATGTTAGTATTCTAAATTTTGGAATACCTAGTTCATATTCAATACTTCATAGTTTACAATACTTATACAATATTCATCAACCACTTACACGAAATTTGTGTGGTGTTCAATTCTTACACGTAAAAAAGAAGATAAAAAAAGCATTACAATACGGCATAATGTGGCATAGTATTAGTACGTTGATCTTGTTGGACCTAAGGGTGTGCAACAAGTTTCCTAACACAGGGTTTCAAAATTTCATAATTTTATTTCGGTTCGTCCTCCATAATAATTTTAAGTATTGTTATCAGAATAAAATTATCACAAATTGTCATTTGGTTGGGAGGTTGTGAATAGAGGATATATAAATAGAGCAAATCTGAACTCAAAATTAACTCTAGCTGGATTTAAGCTTTATTACATTGATCAAATACCTGATTAGAACTCGAAACTAAATTTTAAACATTGCAATATACATTGGTTGATATTTAAATTTGGAACTTTCCATTTATTCATATTAGAAAGTAAAATTTGAATACTAAATTACTTGGGAAAAAATACCAATCTAAATTTCAGAGGTCAATTTGTATGTTTACCGGCGTCTAAATAATTATAAATGTTATAATTTTAACCTCTAGTACGTCACATTATGAGAAAAATATATATGGAAATGAAATTGAAGAACACTCCCTCGAGGAACACGTGGAGGAGGAGGACCAACATAATAAGAAAATTAAATACTTACACAGCAAAAAGGAAAGAACATCAAAATAACTGAAAAATAAGCACAACCTCTTTTAAAAAAAATAGCATAAAAAAGAAAGAAAAAGACAACCAGTACGTTTGGAGCTCAACCAAGCGCTCTCTATAAATAAAATCAGATTAAAAATTTAGTACTCGTTTCCTATATATTCATATTTTAGCTATTAAATTGTAGTAATATTTAAAAAAAATTTGTCTGTAGAAAAATGATGAAAACTCAAAATTAAACTTTTTTATTCACCCGAGTGATATATTTTAAACCACTTTTGAAGATATTTTGTTTGTTCTTATATATAAATCTGGATTTATTATCTTTTTCATAAACATACTAATTTATCTTGAAAAATATTTTAGGAAGATCACCATACAAAAGAAACACATCAATTAATAAATTTTTGAATGCAATTAATAATAATATATATAAAAGTAAGTAATAATTTAAAATAAAAAAAGTTTTCTCTGAATCAAACTACTTTTGAAATCATTCATAATTTATTATTGCTTTCCAAAGACAGGTGGGTGTGGGGAGTCGTCGTCACTTTTGAGTTAAGGTGCCATTACTCAATTCGCTCAAATAATAATAAATTCACTTTTCATTTCATATAATTCTTCAACTTCATTCATTCACTTCACACTTCACTTCAACCATCCATGAGCTTTCAAGATATTCAACATGGCTCCAATCCTCCTTCTCGTCGAACTCAGTCCCCGTCACAAGCCGTCGCTGCCGGAATTTTTCAGATCAATACCGCCGTTGCTACTTTCCGACGACTCGTTGATTCCGTTGGAACTGTTAAAGATACTCCAGAACATCGTCAGAAACTGTATAGTTATTTACGTTTCTTTTTTTTTTTTTTTTTTTTTTTTTATGTCGTTTGTTTGATTTTGTTGTTATTGTCGTTGCTGTGTTTGGTTTGGTAGGCATAATACAAGACAGAGGATATCGCAGCTTGTGAAGGATACTTCTGCTAAGCTTAAATCTTTGTCTGAATCTAATCGGGATTCTAATGCCAATGTATGTTATGCCGTGCTTCACTTATTATTAATTCTTGCATATTTGTTTATTTCCACGAAGCACACATAAAGACACGGACGTCAACACCGATAATAATCTAACAAAATTATATAATTTAATGTAATCTTATTTATCGGTGTTAGACACGTGTCCTACACCTAATTCGTTGAGTGTTTGTGCTTCATTGGTTTATTTCATTAATTTGTCTTTTTTTATGAAGCACCGACTCAGACACGGACATCATACTCATATGTCAACACCTGTAGTAATTTAAGAAAATGAATTAATTGTTGAATGTAATCACATGTGTCGGTGATACTGACACATGTCAGACATCCAACATGCACCTTCGATTGGAGGTGTCCGTGTTACAGTGCTCTTTTTTATTTTTCACGAATAACTTTGAATTTTGATTACAGACAATTGATTATATCATTACTTATAAAATATAAGAAAAGAATTTGGCCCTAGTTTGTCTTTGGAAAATTCCAAACCATAAGAAACCAGTGGATTATAGCAAATTGATGATACCTTCTATGTTGTTTTTCTACTCTTGTAATTGAGCTTTTGGTTTTAGCTATGTGTTTGTGTTTTGTGGTCCAACTTGCTGTTTTGTTTTCATGATTGAAAATTAAGATTGCTAGCTAAACTTGAATTTGTTGTGCTTTGTTTAAGCAGGCAAATAAGAAAATTGAAGATGCTAAGTTGGCAAGAGATTTCCAAACCACATTGCAAGAATTTCAGAAAGTTCAACAGCTTGCTTCTGAGCGTGAATCAGCTTATACTCCTGCTGCCCCTGCTTCTTCTTTACCAACAAGGTCAACCATTCTTTGTATATTAGTAAAAAGAATTTCACAAATTATGTTTTTAGTCCATAAAAATCACAATTGTTCAACTTCGATTACTATAAAATCGTTTTTGATTTTTAATTTCTGTATCTGATAAAAGTAGTGTGTTTTAATTGCCGGTGGAGACTTAAGTTGAGACTCGATATATAGGGTCTAATGTTGACGAGTGTGGTTTTATAAGGACTAAAAACATCAAATTATACGTACTTTCGTTATCCGTATTTGCTTCAGATTACCTTATTTATCTTCAATTCTTCATTAACAAATATTGAGCGCTCCTTTATCATTTGTGTGTTTGTAAACAGCTCTGGCCCTGGTGAACAATCAATTGAGATAGACCCCGAAAGCCAACCTTTGGTCAGAGGGCAGATGAGGTTAGTCTGCAACATTTCAGCTATTTTCACTGACCAATTGAATTCTATTCAATCTTCATCTTATTATTATCGTAAATTTGTAATGCAGAGATGCATAGCTTATTATTGGCTTAGTCCTTAGTTAACTCTTGATTTAAGAAAGATTTGTGGAATGTTTTTGTATGGTTTGGATTTGTTTGATCAGTGAAATAAATTGCAGGCAAGAGTTACATCTACTGGATAATGAAATATCCTTCAATGAGGCCATGATTGAAGAAAGAGATCAAGGTCTTAGAGAGATAGAAGAGCAAATTGGAGAAGCAAATGAAATATTCAAGGACCTTGCTGTTTTGGTTCATGATCAGGGGATTGTTATTGGTAAGTAAAATCATCATACTACAGAATAGAAACATATATAGCTTGCTTCTTTTTGCTACAAAATTTAGCTATTCCTTTTGTTTATATCGTTTTCGTCATTCTGGCAGATGACATTCAATCAAATATAGATACTTCTGCTGGTGCAACAGTTCAAACTAAGGCCCAGCTAGCCAAAGCTAACAAAAGTGTGAAATCCAAAAATAAATGGGTGAGTCATAAAGATTGGAATGTAATGCTTTCGTTGTCATACTTGATATTGCAAATTATTTCCAGAATCTGATTGGTTTATCTAATATCATACAAATGACACTATTTTTTTCGGTAGTAATATCATAAACACTAGCAATATATAACCGAAATTGAACTTTTCTTACATTGCAGTGTTGGTGGGTGCTTTTAATTTTTGTGGCTGTGCTGGTCATCTTCCTCATTGTACTCCTTATTTAGTTTGGAATGTCATATAAGTTGGACAAATTTTTTTACTCCATTGTTATTACATCTTCAAGATTAATTTAAATCGACGAATCTTCTAATATTTTGTTGGTGTGTAAGTGTCTTGTGGTGTGAAGAGTGTTTGGGCCAAAAGAAATGTGTTAAAAGAGTGTATTGTGGCTCTCCACATCCAGCAGCCAGCAGTTTGATGTCTTAAGTGAGCATTAGCAGGTGGAAGTTGGAAGAAGTAACTTTATGTAAAGCAATTTTAGGGAAATTTGTTCTGTACTGTATTTTAGTATATATATTTGTAAAATTTGTAGTTGTTATTGAAACATATTGCAAAGTTATCAAATTCTTAACAGGAAACTGCTTGTGTGTATTTTTAACATCCATGCTCAAGACACTTCCAATTTAATAGGAAAAAAACTTGACCAAAATGTAGTCTTGTTTTGTTAATATAAGTTTATTAAGATATTTATAATGACATACTATATTTTTTGATCGAATGAATTGAAAAACAAGCAACTAGAAAACAGGATAAACTAACAGCACCAAGGCCTTATGTGAGTCACGCATAGAGCATCAGTCAATAGTAAGTGTCTAAGTTGAGCAGGAACAATCCATTTCTTAAGATAATGAAATACTATGATATAATACATAAGATAATTTAATTATACATTTGTCAAAGATTTATAATATGATCAAGCTCAAGTATGGATACAACTTGCAAGGTTATACGTCTTTAAAAAAAAAATTACAATTTTATACTGTGCATCTTTCAAAACAAAATAATATTATACATTGTCATGAGAATATGTATGGGATTATTGGGATTGGATTACCTCATATATTTTTCTGTATAATATTCTCAAATCTTCATCTTTAAATCTCCTATTTTCTTTTATTTCATTGTAAACTCTCATTATCCCACCTTTTAATAGAAGGTTATGATCTAAGTGACCTTCATGGTATTTGTCTTGAAAGAAACATGAAAGTTACGTAAAAAAAGATAGAAGAACTTAAATCGATGAAAAACGCTATGTGAATGATAACGTTTGGCCGAAATCCATAATGGAGATGATGTGTATCTACAAACACTAACGTTTAAATACAACAATTGAGATGATGATCGAGGTGACCCAAAAATAATCCCTTTGATTCGTTTTTTCTTCTACCTTAATTGAACAAGTGATTTCACATATTTTCTGTTTTCTTTTGTTTGTTTTTGTGATTTCGTCGTCTCTGAAAGACTCTGATTGTTTTGATTTCCCATCTTAGTGCGTGTTTGTTTGATTAGCTTTAAGCAAGTGCAGATCCGATCAATGACAATGACTTTGGCGTCGTCCACGTTGCAGATCCGGAGACATGAGGATTCCGGAGACTTGAATATAATCATATTAGTCATATTTGTAGGCATAAGTATCTTGCCGTTTTATGCTATTAACATGGAAGATGTGAGTTTGTTCATAGATTCATCCTTTTTGTTTTTAACGAATTTGGATTTATATTGTATCGGTGTACTCTATCAACTTGAATGAATGAATATCGTTTATTGTAAAAAAAGAAAAAAAAAAGTCATACCTACGTATATAGTTTGAATGGGGTGATATTGTGCTTAAAGTAGCACAAAAGTCCGCTGAAAACCATTATTCATCTTTAACTAATTACTACCTCAGTCCCTAAATATAGGAGTCTTTTGCAAAAATTACGGAGATTAAGAAAGTTGGTTGTAGTATTAAATTTATATATAATTACTATTGTTTTTACAATTTTATCCTTAAGAAAAAGATGTAAAATAAATAAGGGTATGTTGGTAAAGAAATAATTAATGTACTTGGAAATACCAAATATGTCTTATAAAAAGGGACAATTTTTTTCTTCTCAAAAGGGTCTTATAATTAGGAACGGAGGTAGTAATTCTTTAGAGTGATTGAATATGGTTATAAAGTAATGAATAAGTTTCAACTAATTTGTTATACCACTCAAATGATTAATGAACTGCACAAAAGGACAATATATTTATGTGATAATCAAATTCTGAATTACTAGTGTCCCATTTTTTTTATGACGAAAAAATTTGTTATTCTACCAATGTAATGAATTTTGTACAATAGTATAACTTTTGAGACAAATTTCTTATTCTCGTTTTTTATTGGTCAAAATAAATAAAGAGAAAGAATACTAACACAAGGATAGTAATCGAAAAGTATTAAAATTTAATTAGTTTTTTTAAAGACTAATAAAAAAAATAAATTAGTTATACCACTATTTCTTTATTTCCATATTTTGTAAATATTTAAGAATAAATAAATATTTTTCCTAAGAAACACCGAGATTCGTAAATATTGTCCATTTTGTGAAAAACCTAAAACGAGAAGAAATTGAGTGAGACAGAAAGAAATGAAGATCGGAATCACGAATCAGGATCCAAAAGAATGATCCATCTCTTTCCGATGATCTCTTGAAAAAGAAAGGAGAAAATAATAAAAATCCACCAATCATAATAACTTCTTCAAACACTGCATCATCACCAAAAACCCATTTCAGAAATCAAAATCAGAAAATGGGTAGCTTATTATACCAAGCACTTACATCCTCATCACTGATTCTATTAGGTCTTTACCACCTAATCTTCACAACCCTAAACTATCTCAAATCCCCACACAACTACACATCCAAACCCTACCACCCACTTCCCACCACCTCCCACCCTCGTCTCCGCCCTATTCAACTCTACTTCATCATCTTCTCTCTCTCCATCGCCATCCTCCACCACCTCATCCTCGCCACCGACAACGATCCCTTAATCAAAGGCTCCACCCCTGTACACCGTCTCACTTCTCTCCAATCCGCTTCCCTCCTCTTCCTCTTCCTCCTCCTCTCCCTCTCTCTCCTCCTCCCCCTCCGTCTCCCTCATGAATTCTCCTTCTCTCTCCTCTCTCTTCTCTTTCTTCTCCACTCCTCTCTTCAAACCAATCTCTCCTCTCTTCAAACCTCCTCCCTTGAAGCCAAATGCGACTCCGTTTCATCAAACCTCTCAGCTCTTGCTTCCTTTATGTGTTTACTTCTTACACTCTTTCCTCGTCTTTTCCCCGCAGACGTCGGACTCGCTGCCTCCCTTTGTCTGCGTGGATTTTGGGCTCTGCAAACTGGCTTAACCCTCTATGCAGACCCTTTTATTCCTGAGGGGTGTCATAGACTTCTTGATGTTGTTAATGGTGTTGAAGGTTCTACTAAATGTGATCTTGATGAGTCCAAGTTTAGAGCGCTTGCTATTCTTGATCTTGCTTTTGTGGTTTATGTTATGTTGGTTATGATTGTTGTGTTGGTTGTTTATGCTGTTGTTGCGTCCGCGGTTGGTGGTGTTAGAAGAGTGGGATCTTACGAGTCTTTGCCCACTGCTGGTTCTTCGTCGCCTACGGATTCTAATCATATTCAGATGAAAGCTTTGGCTGGTACACAGGCTTGAGTAGGAGGTTCTTTTTGTTATTTTGAGTTTTATTTGGTGCCTATTTTTGTATTAGGTTATGATTTGTGACTGTGAACAGAGTTACTTCCAATTTGTTTTTAATTGTTATCATCGTTAAGAAATGTAGGGACTTTGTGAATATACATCAAATGCTTATTTAATGATAATTAATCAGTGAGATCACAGTCTAGTTGCTTGTTACTTAGACATTTTGGTTGGTTGATATGGAGCCGATTAGCTTGACTGTACTTGATATAGTGTAGTGAGATATAGTTTCACCAATTATACTGTGTTGCTCTTCTCATTTTCTCGATGGACTTGGATTGGATAGTTCATTTGCTGGATTATTTGTTTTACATTTGTGTATCATGGCTTACCAGTTTTGCATTGATGCTTTTGAATTCAATCAACTGTGCATTTCTGAAATGGCTATATTATTTCCATGTGTCTCACTAATCTTGTCATTAGAGTTAAGATTTAATGTATTTGTGGGACTTGGATTCCCTGTAGTTGGGATTATCCCACATTCACACAGTCATGCTGTCTAGGCTGTTCACTCTTAATTGGATGGTTCATATTTTGACTTGACAAAATGGATTCAAAACACGTAGTTAAAATGTTTACTTCTTGATAAAGACCGGACGGTTAAGACTCACAATAGCGTAAATGTGTGATTGTGTCCAATCTATTTCTGCTTTTGTTGGAAGAAAATATATGATGTGTGATGTGGGTGAAGATAAAAAAGTACAATCCAGTAGTGTTTGAAAAGCTCATGCTATAGAATCTAGATTGGGCTAGCTTGGTATATGACTGCTTCATAGACAACAAATATTGATAAACAACACATACAATGTTGACAGTAAATGAACATAATCAAATTTCATGGGCTGTGTTCTTTGACTACATTTTCAGACGAATAACTCTGGCAATTCTTTCATGGACTTTCAAGTCAAATTGAGGGCATGAAATCAGTACATGTTTAGTTTTGCATTTCAAATATCCCAAACTATGGTTTGGAATTCGAAATGTCGGACCAAATACATTAGTGATTTATCCAGGTTAAAGTCCTTTCTGCCATTGTTTTCAATTTGGTCTGAGGTTGTTTTGGAGTCCTAGCTTGCAGTCTTTTTATACACTCTCCAAGTTATTTATTTGATAGCATGACAATCCCTCATAAGTTTTATGTAGTACTGGGTACGGTAGCTAGTGAAGGGTCGAAAAAAATATATAAAAAATTTGATTATGTACTCATTACATGATAGTAAGATAAGTTCACACCATATAATTTTTCATTATAGCTTAAAGATATTTTGCCTTCAGTTGTTGAGCATGGAGGTGCCTATAGTTGTAGACAACTGCCGGGCCTAAGTTTATAGCTATGTTCAATGTTTGTACTTTGTCCTCTATTTTACAGTTGATTAGTGTACAATGTAGACCATTCAGCTTATTTGTTCTTTGATTGATTCTCAAGTTAAGTTGGAGACGTGAAATTGGTACACGAATTTGGGGAAAAGTTTGTCTATTGTAGTTTTTTTTTTTTTTTGGTAGAGTCTTGACCTGTCTGCTTGTTTTTTGTATTTCTGAAGGTATAAGCTAGCATCACATGGAACAGAGACATGCAATCATTCGGCCTCTGTTCCATGTGTTCAACATCTCATTTTTTATCCACGGTCACGAGTCTCATGACATGAAATGCCTTTTTCGAGGGATATATGGCACTATGCACCTAGTGTTAAGGTACTGGATTGTTTAACTGACCTGTAGAGCATGATCTAAGATTTTAGAATATAGATTCTTGGCTTGGAAATTGTTTATCCTTCACAAAACATGGAAGTAGAGCATGACCTGTAGAGCATGATCTAAGATTTTAGAATATAGATTCTAGTCGAATATAGATTTTAGTAAAGGGTCTCATATTAAATTTGTCTGATACATCTTTTCCACTGAATGCTATGTTGTGTGCATTTTCATCCAACTAATTTGATGGTTTATTATTTATTTTTACTAGATTTGAGGGACGTAAAACAGATGTAGTTTAAGCCTTGATGCCAGTGAACCGAGACAAGAGAGCATAATACAAATTTAAATAAATGAGTCTATTGTCAGAGATGCTGAACTAGGAGACAACATGTAAATTCACCTAGTTAGCTGTTTGTTGATATTTTGTGATGCTTAATTGTTGTTTTTGTTGTTCGATTGTATATACGACTATAATTATAAGTTGACCTTATAAAGTTCGAACCTCTTAAAAAAAAAAAAGTTCGAACCTCTTGATCCCCACACATTCACACGTTAATTTTGGCAGTGTTACTAACCAAGTATTTGTATCCCTATATCTAATCTAACCCCGATTAAAACATGTATTAGTGATTGGCTGAACCCCAAACACAAGGTAAGAGTGGGATGTAGTACAGCATAACAGAAGCCAAATAATACAAAATAAGATATAGAGAAAACAATCAAACCATATAATAAGACAATACGAGAATCAAAAGGACAAACATCAAACTATGGCAGCCTTATTTTACCATCTTATTCTAAATTTTGTTCATATTAATGATATTCTTCTTGGATAAAGTACAACCTTCATCTTACAATATTAAGGATTCTTGGTCATGAACAATACAATATTAGTAAACTCCAATGTCTCTATCTCAATGAGTTGAGCTATCAGCTTTGCAAACCTTGAGAACAATTCATCCATAATGTTTTCTCCAAATCCAGCTATTAAAAGAGGTTCATAAACAGCTCTGTGATACTTGGCTATGAATTCCCCTCTCATTTTGCTATCTACAACATAATCAACATTATCTTTCTCAAGGTTTGCATCCCAACCCATTTTAAAAGTCTTAATTGTTTGAAGGGTAAAAGATCCTTCTGCCTCAATGAGTTGACTTACTTCCTTTACAGTAGGATGGTATGCAGGAAAATCAAATAAGTCCAATTTCTCCTCTTCAACCAAACCCTACAAATTATAATGAATCTTAATACAAAAGGCAAATAGAGTGCAAAGCATCATCCAAGAATTATGACATCCCAACTAATTTAACACCTATAACTAACTCGATCATTTGCCATGACTCTAAAATATTATTAGTAACAGAAAAATTGGGAATATGGTGACATAAGTTATTATAGTAATTGTCTAAAGCAAATATTAAACTTAAAAAGGATAATTATTGCTTTAAAAGTTAGGATAAGTTGTTATAGTCATTATAGAATACTATAGAACTTAAATAAATAAATAAACAAAACTATGATGTATTTAGTTATAGTTTCTATCATGTAAAAGAAAAGGAAGGTTTGACGTAACGGTAAGGTTGTTGTCAAGTAACTGAAATGTCTCGGATTCAAATCTTACAAACAACCACTTGTATGAAAACAAGGTAAGATCGTGTGCAATACATCAAATAATACACTAAATGGTGGAACACCTTTCCAAATCCTTATGCGGAAACTTTAATGTACCAAACAATTTTAGTTTCTTAGAATCACATGAAAATGACAAAAAAAACCCAACAATAGTTGATTACCGTCAATTTTCTGTTTTGAAGCCAACAGTAGTTGCCACTGAAGTTTTTTTGGTCATTTTCATGTTTCTAAACTATTGATTAAAAAACAACAACATTCCATTTTGAGACCGGTAAGATTTTTTATTTTAGGGTTTTCAATATATTTTTCTTATTGATTATCAAACCCCACCAACACATTACCTCTTTGACCATCTCGTTGAGTACCATGCCAATTACCCCTTGAGCAGAAGTGATAGTTGTTTCTCTGCCAATAAATGTTAGTGCCATCACCCCATCCGATGTTAATTCCTCGAAGCGTGACTTGAGAAAATACTTGAAATCTCTTTCAAATTGCTTAAAATATGCTTCATAAACCGATGGAGGACTAGTTCTTGATATGTAAATATTTCCCTTGTTTAGTGGTTCTCCATTCTTGGTTAAATCTTTCGGGGCCTAAATGTCATAAAGGAATTAACTTAAATATGGTTAAATTGTTTATACATTTTTCTTGTAGATAAAATTATGTGTACATGCAAAGAGACCTATTGCATATCATTCGAAATATAGCACCAGCAATGCAAAGAGGCCATTAATACTATTTTTATTTGTATGTCATTTCTACATTCATTAATACAATAAATTTTTATTCTTTTCTCTTTTGTTTCCATGGGTGCCATATTTCTTAGCATATAGAAATATGGGTGTCATATTTCTTGTCATGATTTCCATGGGGAGACTAACCTGAGAAAGCCAATGAAGACTGTATGAGGAATGAAAAAAGTTGATGTAATTATTTGGAAAGAGCCTTCCATAAAAGTTTCCTGGTGTTGCACATATAAAGCATTCTCCAACATTCTCTCCTTTTTTTTGTTGGTAGAAATCAGGAAGTAACTTGAAGATGGTATTAAAATCATTTTCAAAAAGATCATTGAGATAAATTTGAAATACAGGTGATATCCCATTGTTTAACTTCAAGCTAGTTTTATTGATGATGTTCAAGATATTAGAGATGGCCATTAGTGTATTTGGTCCTGAAGAACAACCTAAATCGGCTATTTTCCAACAACCCTTAATTATACTTTTGTTGGACACTATCGATATCATATTTTCTTCAAGTATGGTTTTCACTTCCATTATCACTTTTCTCTGCACAAAATTAATAATTAGTTTATGAAAAATGCTAACTTATGCATAAAGGGCACATGATAAGGATCTAAAAGTGGAATTAAAAAATAAATGTTGTATTGAAAAGATAAATTTTTAAGTTTTTAAGATTATGCATGCACAATTTCCAAGATCAAATTTCTATATTTAGTTTCTTATCTTGTGCCCAAGTTAGCATGATCCTTAGGCTTTGTTTGCGAGTTTGAAGGGGAAGGAAAGGAAAGACTTTGAGGGGTGCAAAATATGAAGAAAAATAGATAAATCTTACAAAATTTTTGAAAGAGTAGTTTTTTAGAGAATGATAAATTAATGCATATGATTATTTTATTTTTAATTTTAAAAATATTATAACAACATAAATTAAATTTAAAGAATTATTATTAACTCTCCAAAACCCCCCAAAATCCTCCTCCAATGCAATTTTTTAGTTCCTCCAAATGAGGAGGGTTTTGAATAATGAAGAAAAGTTAACCCTCTCTCCCATTTTCCTCTATTTCTTCCACTTGCTCATTCTTTTTTTCCCAAACTTTCTCCTCTCTTCCCCTCCAAACTCGCAAACAAAGTCTTAGAGTGTGTTTCGATGGAGGAATGTTTTGAGGGAATTCAAATACTTTGAGGTGAATTTTATTGTTTGGATAATAATTTGAAGAATTTTCAAAATGATGGAAATTTATGAAGTATTTTTTTCAAGTTAAATTTAGATAATTTCAAAATTCTTCATTGTTATAATTTTTCAAATTTTGCATTTTGGTCCTCAAATTTTCAATTTGACCCCAATAAATTTCCAAAAAATTATAAATTGACCCCTATTTTTTTTCAAAAATTATAATTTGGCCCCACAAAATTTTTGAAATTTACAAATTGACCCCAAATTTGGCCCACAAAAATTAATAATTATAAAATTTGCCCAAAAATATGACAATGAAATTTTTTATTACACCATCCAAACAAAGGTATTGAAAAACGAAAGGTAATTTAATTACATCATTTAAATTGCCTAGGATTCTGAATTCTTTAAGATTTCCCAATTACCTCATCCAAACTCACTCTTAGTTTATTTGAATATCACATACCTACTATTAGTAAGAGTCTATTTATTATTGTTCTCTTTTAGCCTAAAAAAAAAATTATTAGCAAGAACAAATACATGAATTACACTCTCATCTCATTTTATGTTAAAATATAGATAAAAGAATAAAATTATACCTGGAGTGAGGAGTTATTTTCATAGCTTGTTTCCCCCACACCACCCTTCATGTGAAGGATTCCTTCCGTTGCCATAATTAAGATTAAGAAATTGAATGTAGAATATTAGCCAAAAGAAGAAAAAGAAATGGGATATAGATGCTACAGAAGACACTACCGTAACAATAAGGGTAAAGCCAACGTTTATTAGCATTTATAGAACTATATTGAGGTTGTGTGTGTGTGTGGACCAACCGAATAAGCAATTTTTTTTCTTTCGTTGATGACCGACCAAGCAACTTTTTTTGAAAGGGACTAAGCAACTTTAATTGGGCTATGTTTGAACTTTGAATATTTATCGGTGACACAAATCCTTTCAAAAAAAAAAAAAAATCGGTGACACAAATGTTTGTTTGTCCCAATCAATTAATTATAGCGAAATAAAAAATCCATTTGAATTGGTTTTGTGGTTTTGGTTTGGAATTTTGAAGTGTCGTCATCTTAAATTCTCATATTCGCTAGATAAATATTTAAATTATACAAAGTCAAATCAGCTTCAAATTTACGAACGTTAATACTCACAATTTTACGCACATATTCAGAACCAAACTATGATGATCATCACTATGTCATTCAATTACGTTGAAAGTGAGGGTCTTGTTAACTAGTGCCCCGGAGCACTAGTTAAGGAAACAAAAAAAGAAATATTTGCATTGAAAACATCATTATTTATACTTTTTAAACTTTGACTACACAAGTTTCAAGACACTTATACTATATTTGGTTTCCTTAACCGGTGTCCCGGGAGCACTTATTAACATTTTCCTATAATAATTATTCCATGAAAATGATCTCTTATATTACCTCCACCATTCTTTTTTATGTGTCAATTACATTATTTTTTTTAAACAAAACTTTTTTTAATATAAAAAACCTCTTACCTATTTTCATTCAATATGAAAAGTGAAAAACTGTTATTTGTCAACTTCATCTTTATTTTAGTATGTCATTTTATTCTTTTCACCAAAGAATATTGTTTTGAAGGTACATAAATTTATTTATTTATTTATTTTATATTTTCAAGATAAAAAAGAAAATAATTATGATATACAAATTATAATTTATTATAAAAACATACATGCACGAGACAAATGAATGTCACTAATGAAAATAATGTTTATAAAAAATATTTTCTGCGTCTCAAAATGTAAGTAAAAATAAGTCAACATAAATTGGTGTATTTGGTACAAACTTTGAACCAAATACATTAATTTTTATTGAGTAATTTGTTTTAATGTTCTAGTAGAAGTGCAAGGTTGACCAGCAGCCTACTTTGTTTTTTGTATTTCTGATAGTATAAGCTAGCATCACCATTGAAGAGACGTGCAATTATTCTGCTTCTGTTTCATGTGAGGCCATGTGTTCAATAATCAATATCTTATTTGTGATCCATTGTCATAAGTCTCATGACATAATGAAATGCATTTTTTTCCGAGCAATTGAGTGCCTGTTTGAGGAATGAAATTGCTAGCGGTACATCTGTTCCACTGAATGCTATGCTGTGTGCATTTTCATCCAACCAAATTGATGGTTTATTATTTATTTTTACTATATTTGAACCTTGATGGCTGATGCAGAGTCCGGATCTGCTCCATTACCCAACCTGTCCAGTTTCCCAGTTAGTATCGCAGATGCATGACACGTGCTAATTATAATTTCCACGGTTCAGATTAAAATTTAAACAAATTCTCGATTTGCCTCACCATCTTGTCGTCTCCACTGAAAACCAATTTCCTAATTCCAATCACTCTATCTCCTTTGTCAATTCATTACCAGAATGGTGTGGTCGTGGGTTGGGTTTTGCAATTCTAAGTCTTTGATTGGAAGCATCTCACAATCTTTCCTCAAACACACAGTTTCAAAAGGAATCGCAGGAATTTAACTTAATTTTATATAAAAAGATGAAGTTATCAAGGTGTTGCTGCAGAGCGACTCAAGGTTCTGCGGCGGAGCGAGTAACTGGGTTGCGGAATGGTCAGCGTAACACTGTTATTAGTTTGAAAACTGAAAGGTGTATTGTTTATACTTTTTAATCTGAACCGTTGAAATTTTAATTGCCACTTGTCATGCATCTGTATCACACATCGGGAAACTGGACATATTGAGTACTGGAGCAGATCCAGGCTCGCTGATGCAAGGGTCCAGGCCAGGGAACCAAGACAAGACTAGTTCGAGAGCATAATACAAATTTGGCTTAATTGGATATTTAGTCCCTTAAATAATTATGCGTTTACATTTTGGTCTCATAAATTGTAAAACTCACATTTCGGTCCCCTTGGTTTTGCTCCGTCGGTCAGAATGGTCCCATCCGTTAGTTTTTTAATGACTAAAATTTTTGATATCATTTTAACCGTTTGATTGCATGTCCATTATACCTACAGTGAACTGTCAGCACCTAATTTTTTTGTTTTTCATCATCTAATTATCTCTTCTTCTTCCTCAATATATGGGGACCAAAATATGGGACCAAAATGTAAATACATAATTATTTAGGGGACCAAATGTCCAATTAAGCTCAAATTTAAATATAATATATATAGGAATCTATTGTGAGAGATGCCGAACTAGGAGACAAGATGTAAACTCATCACCATAAGAAGACAAGATGTATCAATCCGGATACTTGGATAACAGATATCAACTAACCTGTGTTTTGGACACAAGACTAACAACATTTTTTTTTCTTTCTATTCAAGTTGTGGCTTTGAGGCAGTTGCATTATCTTGAACAAACCTTTCGGGGCCAACCCTTTCGGGGCCTAAATGTCATAAAGGAATTAACTTTAATATAATAATTAAATTGTTTGTACATTTTTAAGCAAAGGAGAGAATTGGAAAAGATGTGTCGCAAAGGAGAGAATTGGAAAAGATGTGTCGCAAAGGAGAGACGCAACAGGGAGAAGGGGTTGTCTGAGAATTGTAATCATTGAAAATGATTTTGCAACTTGGATGTTGTAAGCCAAAAAAAAAAAACACAAAAAATAGAGAGAATTCTCTGATTTTAAATTTTCACAGCGATTCCACTGGTTCGTAATCTAAGCAAAAAAATCATAAAAATGGCAATCCCAAAGTATATAAAACACAAGTTTGACTGCCTTGCCTATAAGAGAAAAATAGATACTACAAGATGATAGACGGTCCAAAAGGCAAACAGAAATTCTAAACTAAGTTGCAGATAACAACATAAAAGTGACACTAAAAAATGCTCCTGACATTCACGGCAAACTATATTGCCTGGAACAATCAGATGCATGACCAGGCAAAGACTTAAAATATCACACCAAGGAATAAACACAAAAATAGAGTTGATGATATTCAAAAGGAAATAGGCAGGTCTGGAAACTTGCTGCTTACAAAATCCAAGTATTAGCACTATTAGACACAGTAATCACATAGCATAAAAACAAAATAAAAAAGAAATGGCCCTGCCACCGTCATCTAGAAGCAAGCTGCAAGATGATGTTGCAGATTTCACGCTTAACCAGCCAAACAAGTATACTAGACGAGAAATAGACATACTACAGATGAACGACCATTTATTGTAATAGCGACTTCCCTAGATAGATCATCCCTGCACAATTCAATTCTTCTTCAATGCTGACTTGGTAATCTTCCTCGTCAGAGATGACAAGATACCTATTACTGAAGATTGTCATTATCGTTGTTGGGGGGACAACGGTCCAGAAGGTCTTTTTGGATTGGAAGAATACGTTCAAGAGCCGTATCAAACGCCTGTTGAATCTGTTCCTTGGGCTTGGGCTGGCTGTTGGGAAGACGCCCCTTGGGCTTGGGCTTGGGCTTGGCTTAGGATTGGAAGAATCCTTTCAAAAGCCGTATTGAACATCTGTCGAATCTTTTCCTTTAGCGCCCCTTGGGCTTGGGCTTGGGCTGCCTGCGAGGAAGACCCCTCTCCAATCAGCCTGGGCCGTGTAGCACTAGGTCCCTCCAGTTGACCCCCCGGCCTTCTCTTCCAAGAAGGTTCTTTGCAAATGTAGTCGTAACAGGATTCGAATTTTTGGATTTCACTCTTTAGTATATCCTCCAAGACACTATAAAAAGTATCTTTATAGCGTTCATCGCTAAGTATTGCAGCCGGATTATTAACAAGTTGATCCAAAGCTTCGGCCAGTGTGTCTCTGAAAACAAGATTTTTCCTTAAAAAAAAAATCCAGAAAAACAATTTGATTAGAGTATACAAAACCAACAAGTCTTGCTAGAACTTCTAAAGATATGAGAAAGCACTCTAAGATAACTACCAAATTGACTCATCATATTACCAAAAATTATTATTATTCGGCAGAGTAGAGTTATCACTTTGAAAAATCCTTCATGCTTGTGGACTATGGCAAAATCATAACAACCAGGACAATATGTGTTTACAAAGAAAAACTTCACATGGCAAGATCATTCACATAGCAACCTTGAACAAACAGTGTTGCACAACAATCCAGAACACACCAGTAGAGAATTGTATATAACGATATAATGAATAAGATAACTACAAAATTGACTCTCAAGCAGACTCATCATATCACCAAAAATTATTATTATTCGGCAGAGTATAGTTATCACTTTGAAAAATCCTTCATACACCTTGAACAAACAGTGTCGCACAACAAACACACCAGTAGAGAATTGGATACAACGATATAATGAACAACAACACAAACAAACTTCACATGGCAAGATCATTCACTGCAACCTTGAACAAACATAATGAACAACAACACAAACAAACTTCACATGGCAAGATCATGACATACTTCAAATCTCTATTGTTCAACTAACTCTAATTTTATCTCATGACATATACTTTGTTTCAATGTATCTTTTTTTTCAATGCAGAAGGTGAATGTTCAATCCATAAAAAGCAATTAGATAGATTTCAAAACATTCACTAGAATGTGATTTTCATGATCGTTGTTTCTTATTATCTATAAAAGTTAACTCGAAAGTTAAATTTTACCCTAATTTTAACCTAAATCATATTGATTAAATTTACTGTTTTAACCCTAATGCTTAATTCCGATTTGTTTAACCCTATTAATCCTATTTTTTGTTGAAACAAATCGAACTTAATCTCCTATTTCCCTATTAACCCTTTTTTTTTTTTTTTTTGTTGAAACAAATCCGACCTAATCTCTTATTTCCCTATTAACCCTATTTTTTTGTTGAAACAAATCGGCCAGATCATCTTCTTATATATTAAAGTTAACACAGAAGTATATTTTAGCTCTAATTTTAACCTAAACCTATTGCATAAATTTTCTATTTTAACCCTGATGCTAAATTCCTTTGTTTAACCTTATTGAATTTCCCCCTTCTCAATTTCTCGATACATCTTATATATCTTCTTATCTTCTTATTCCTAAACAAAGCTTTGTTGCCCTAATTTTAACCTAATATTTTAACTTAATATTTTAGCAACTTTTCCCTCCTTCAAAACCTAACCATATTCCCTAATTCACCTCCTCCAAACCCTAACCATGATTTCCTAACTTCACTCCTCCTAAAACTATTTTAGCAACTTTTCCCTCATTCAAAACCTAACCATATTCCCTAATTCACCTCCTCCAAACCCTAACCATGATTTCCTAACTTCACTCCTCCTAAAACCTATCTAATTGATTTCCATAAACCATATCTCCTAACTCCCCTCCTCCAAACCCTCACCAATATATTTTAATCATTTCTCCTAAACCGAAATCTCTTTCTAAAACCATACCTTTCTCTTAAACCGAAATTTCTTAATCAACATGGCTTCCAGAAACATTCAGACTTTGCTGTCATACCACTGCCTCACTGATAACCATATCTTCATTCCACTCTGGTTTATACTAAATATATAGACTTTTGCTCTTATTCCTCGCTGTTGTAAAGTATAAATCATTCTTTCAATCCCTTTTAATCTTTTGTAGGTCTGTTGGTGAAAAACCCTCTTTCTGATCTTGACAAAGCAATCAACAAGCTGAGACTGAATACAGATCATATATCGTTGAATATGACATTGATGTTGTATGTGTTTTTTGCGAAATATACCTATTCTTAATTATTTGCATTCTATTTTTTCAACGTTTGTGATGTTTTTGTTTGTTATTTTTTTAGGGTGCAATATGCTTGCCAAACATGTTTGGCGGTGATTTTGGATATCAAATTGGGCGCTATGCAATATTGACTGATCCTAAGTCCAACAAGTTTGAAGTATTGGTCGACAGAGTAAACGGAGCATTTTTTCTCACAAAGGGATGGAAAGCGATTCGTGACTTTTACGGAATCGATCTTGGTGCCTAAATTACCTTGGTTTTTGTTGGTGACGGACAGTTTGATACACAGTTGACTGATAGGTTTCACAAGAGTATCCCCTACCCGTTTTTGATCCCCCTATGCATTTTCTTCTTGACAAGATGAATTTGCAAGCAACTTTCGATGACTATCTCCCCCCAATAACATCTCTTCTCGCTTATCGTCACAATATCACTGACATGGTTCTTGATTTCGAAAAAAAATTAACTGAGTATGATGTTACTAAAGGTTGCATGGTATGATACACTTTTCGTGTCCACCTTAACTTCTTTTATTCCTTTTCCGTTTAGTTGATATAAGTTACATGGATTTCTACTTTTGCAGATTCTACTTTACACCGGCAATGTTCCGCAGATGCTTGATACACTCAAGACAACTGTGAATATTATCGACGATTGCGGTAACTTATGGGTGTGTGAGCTAACTTTTGCAACTTTTCCTTATGAACACTTCAAGATAGGACGGCGTTGGAATAGGTTTGTGGAAGCTCGCAGGCTCCGTGAAGGTGTGAAGATCAGAGGGGGTGCTTCGATGGTTGGGTCACATGATACCATCTACCTTGATGTTATTTACAATTAGTCCATGTTTAGATAAATTGTCCAACACCTTTCCACTTTGAATTTTAAGTTTTAGTTTCTTAGAGTTTTGGAAGCATCTATTTTTTTGTCTTTGAATTTAGCAAATGTCCCTTGAATTTCATAAATAATTTAGCCTTGCTTGCTTTGGTTTTTGATTTATATATTTGTGTTTGTGCTCCTCAAACTATATTTAGTAGCATTGCTGTGTTATTGAAGCATTTTAGTAGCATAGCTTATGGTAACATTGTTAGTAACAATTACTACCTTTTGGTGACACTTTTAGTAACATTATTACTAACAATTACTGATCCTAATCTCTAAAATATGTTTTGGGTGGAATCAAACTAAAATCCTAATCATAATTTCTCTCATTCAAATACTAAGAAATTTCATCCACATCTCTAAAGTAACTTTTTGGTGGAAACAAACTAAAATCCTTATTTCTCTCATTCAAATAATTACGGGATTTCATTCACATCTCTAAAATATGTTTTGGGTGGAAACAAACTAAAAATCCTAATTCCTCTCATTCAAGTAACTACTAAAGATTTCATCCACACCTCTAAAATATTTTTTAGGTGGAAACAAACTAAAATCCTAATCCTAATTTCTCTCATTCAAGTAACCAAGAGATTTCATCCACATCTCTAAAGTAACTTTTTGGTGGAAACAAACTAAAATCCTTATTTCTCTCATTCAAATAAGTATGGGATTTCATCCACATCTCTAAAATATGTTTTGGGTGGAAACAAACTAAATTCCTAATCCTAATTTCTCTCATTCAAGTAACTAAGAGATTTCACCCACATCTCTAAAGTAACTTTTTGGTGCAAACAAACTAAAATCCTTAATTCTCTCATTCAAATAATTAGGGGATTTCATCCACATCTCTAAAATATGTTTTGGGTGGAAATAAACTAAAAATCTTAATTCCTCTCATTCAAGTAACTACTAAAGATTTCATCCACATCTCTAAAATATGTTTTGGGTGGAAACAAATTAAAATCCTAATCCTAATTTCTCTCATTCAAGTAAGTAAGAGATTTAATCCACATCTCTAAAATATGTTTTGGTGAGTCAACTATGGTAATTCTTAAGTAAAAAAAAATGTCCCATCAAAAATATTAATTTCATTTTATTCATATTAATCTTTATCCAAAAATGTTGAGCATAATTTTATTCCACTTCAACTACATCCCTTTGTTCTGCGCCCTTTCCCTATTTACATGCCAATTCTTAAGTAAAACAAAGTGTCCCATCAACAATATTAATTTCATTTTATTCATATTAATCTTTATCCTAAAATGTTGGCCACTTCCTAATTTTGTTCCACTTTTTTGTGTTTATCCTGATAACTAATACTCTTTATTGCTCAACCGACATATCCTACTAACACGTATTGCACCTTTTTCCTATAAATATATCATAACCTATTAGCCAAACCATCTCAATCTAAATAAGCATCCTCTTTCTTGGAAAGGAAAAAACAAGCCAATGATGTCTGCCAAATACACTCCAATCTCAGCTGTTTCTGGAGGAAGAAGGAATCTCAAGATGTGTGTGCGAGTTGCTCACATTTGGTTGATTCGAGAGAAGAAGGTCCCCACTAGCATCATTTTCATGAACATGTTACTGGTCGATGAAAAGGTTTCTACATGTTTGCACTCTTAGCTTTAAAATTAAACTAATGTCATCGTTGTTTTTTAGTTATGTAATTTAACCAGCTGTTTAATGTTGTTGTTTTCGTCAATAGGGTGGACGTATTCACGCCACAGCTAGAAAAGATTTGGTGGCAAAGTTCAGGTCCATGGTTGAAGAAGGGGGTACATATCAGCTCGAAGGACGGGTAATATCTGGTTCTAATATCGGTGAGAAGGTGTTTATTCCAAGGTCATCGCTAACACCATCTGATAATAGAATTCCTTTCAAATTTAAACGAAGGCAGTTTCCAATATCTGTCTCATTTGCAATGACTATTAACAAGAGTCATGGTCAGTCGCTAGAACATGTTGGTGTCTACCTACCGTCTCCTATTTTTTCACATGGACAATTGTACGTCGCAATATCACGGGTTACTTCGAGGGGTAGTTTAAAAATATTGATTAATGACGACGACGACGATATCGATGTTGCATCAAATGTGGTCTACAGAGAAGTTTTCCGTAATGTGTAGGACTTTTTTGTGTACTGTTCATTTTCTTACTTATTGAAACTATTTGCATGTCAACGAACTTCAATTTCCCTTTCAAAATTATATGTTATTTTATAGTAACAGGAACTACGTGCTAGAATTATGGAACAATAACAAAGTCTTTGGTATTGACATTTTGCTTTGATTCACGACAATTTTTAGATTCACGCGAACTACAGTGTCTTATTTTTCAGTGAATATTATCTTTTTTAAATGACACGTGCGTTAGCACGGGTCAATGGTCTAGTTAAAGTTAACACATAAGCATATTTTAACCCTAATTTTAACCTAAACCTATTGCATAAATTTGCTATTTTAACCCTGATGCTAAATTCCTTTGTTTAACCTTATTGAATTTTCCCACTTCTCAATTTCTCGATACATCTTCTTATCTTCTTATATATTAAAGTTAACACAGAAGCATATTTTAGCCCTAATTTTAACCTAAATCTATTGCATAAATTTACTATTTTAACCCTGATGCTAAATTCCCTTCTTATATATTAAAGTTTACACAGAAGCATATTTTAGCCCTAATTTTAACCTAAACCTATTGCATAAATTTACTATTTTAAACCTGTTATTAAACCTATTGTCACTAAAAATATTTTGAATCAATTATACAATTTCCTTCTATAGTTGTATTTAAAATTATGACATTAAAATTATAAGTTGGCACTGTATTATAAAATTTTGCTTTTGTCTACTACACTTACAATGTATATGACTCGTGCGGCAGCACGGGTAGACGATCTAGTTATCTATAAAAGTTAACCCGAAAGCTTATTTTTGCCCTAATTTTAACCTAAACCCTATTGATTAAATTTACTGTTTTAACCCTAATGCTTAATTCTGATTTGTTTAACTCTATTAATCCTATTTTTTGTTGAAACAAATCGGACCTAATCTCCTATTTCCCTATTAACCCTATTTTTTTTAAAACAAATCCGACCTAATCTCTTATTTCCCTATTAACCCTATTTTTTTGTTGAAACAAATCGGTCATCACACCTAATCTCCTATTTTCTTGAACAAAACAAATCGGCCCTAATGTTATTTCAACAAATCGCTTTATTTCTTGCTTTTTTCCTGGTTCGCGACATACTGCATAGTACATCACTCCTAAATTGCTTTATTTCACATAATCATCTAGTTTGTTAGCATACCTTTTTTTTTTTATTCTTTTCTTTTCATCGCTTTTTATGTAACTTTGATTTCACATAATCATGTGGTTAGTTAGCGAGTTTTTCTATTTACACCCCATGTTTTTCTGGTTACACCCAAATTTTCTTAAAAAAAATTTATAATACCAAAATTGCCCTTCTATATAAATTTTCTTAAAAGCCTAATTTTGTTCATTGTCAGTGAGTTTCACCCTCTTTCACCCCACAAAGCGATCGATCAAACAATTTGATGTTCAATATCAATCTCCATGAAAATTAAAGAGTGAATCAAAATATTTTTCATCCATACTCAATTGGATATAAGTAAGTGAATTTCTTCTTCTATTTGCTAGTTTCAATTTTTTTCCTTCAACTGCACTGATGCCTTGTACGATTAAGGTTTTAATTTACATTGGCAAGGTTAACTTAAATTCAGTTTAAGCAGGTTCATGTAAACTAAGTTTATGTAAACTAAGTTTACATGAACCTACTTAAACTGAGTTTACATGAACCTACTTAAATTGAGTTAACATGAACCTATTTAAACTGAGTTTACATGAACATACTTAAACTGAGTTTACATGAACCTACTTAAACTGAGTTTACATGAATCTACTTAAATTGAGTTTACAAAATCGCAGAACTTTGAATCGCAGAACAAGGAAAACACAAAATCAGAACTGAGAACCCATAACAGGAAAAACACAATTGATTGAAGAACAACACTTGCTAACATGATTTGCTTCGAATTTTCTTTGAAATCATGAATGGACGTGAGAAAGTATGGTTTTGAAAATCTTCGCAGAATTATGGTTTTGGAAGAAGGGTTTTGGGGTGTAACCAAAAAAGAAGGAATAGACTTTTTGAAAATCAAATTTTATGAAAAGGTAATCTTGTCATTTTGGGGTGCAACCATGATTAACTAGGGTGCAAGTAGAAAAACTCTTAGTTAGCATACCTTTTTCTTTTCTTTAATTCTTTTCTTTTCATCGCTTTTTTATGTAACTTTGATATTTCCTCCATCCAACTAATTCATGACATACTTCAAATCTCTATTGCTCAACTAACTCTAATTTTATCTCATGACAATCATAATATATACTTTGTTTCAATGTATCTTTTTTTTCAATGCAGAAGGTGAATGTTCAATCCGTAAAAGCAATTAGATAGATTTCAAAACATTCACTAGAAGGTGATTGTCATGATCGTTGCTGATCTAGATCGGTATTCATCATAATATTCATCGTTTTTCATGCTTTATTGGCTGTTTTTGGATGTAGTTCTTGATTACTTCAATATAATTAGGGAGAAAAAAGAGTGGAGGGGATTGAGAATGTGGCAGGTATATAACTTTGATGTGAAGATAATGGAGAGTGGCACTTTGATGAGAAGGTGATGCTCTGTTAGTGTGTGTTATGATGCGCCGTGTGTTTTAGGTATGTAATTTTTTTTCCTACTTCAGTTTCAAGTTTGCCTTTGGTGTTAATGTTTAGCCGTTTTGTACGATAGAGTTTGTTCATTCAGTTTTACTCTTTTCCCAATCATTGTTGCATGCGTGAATTCATTACCCTCTTGTTTAGGACTTCTCATGTATAAATAGGGACCGTTTGTTTTATTATGATTCACATTATCTTAAAATTACTTATATCTTTCCTTTTTATTACTCTCTCTAACACTTATTTGTGTTTTTTCGCAAACTATTTTCCCTGGATTGTGTGATAAAGGAAGGTTAAGCCTGAATTGAGAATGGCAGGTTCCTGATACATTAGTTTGCTTTTCTTCCTTTAATTTATACCTTCGTGAATGTTATTGTTACTTGAATATTTTTTTATAAATCTTAGGCGTTTAAAATTGAAATTATTCTGCTTACTGGTAGTATTAAGTTGAACTAAGCTTTAACAATATGTCATGGCTTCATTTTGTAGTATAAATGCACAATTAGACCTAAAGTTCTTTTTGTCTCTTACACTCATACAATAAAAAGAAAAACCATGACCATGTGTATTAGACAAATTTCAAGTTTGCAATGTCAGGATCTATCAATTACCGAGATAAGTTCATGTTTAAGTTTGCAATGTTTGATTTGTGGCAGTTGGCAAGTTTTGCTGCGGTTGGGGTTCTTAAGCAACTTTTTCTCAACTTTTTGTTGCATTCTCAACTCTGTTCTCACATTAACATCTTTTTCTGCTGTGTATTCTCAGCTATTTCTTTCTCTCCCATTCAAGCAAATATCAGGTGAGACATTAAAACAAAATCCAACATTGTCCCCCATTATAGTTGCAGATTTTAGCGATTATGAGCAGGTTAGGCATTGTGATAGTGAATGTGATTCGGAACATTGCAGGACAAATTGTTTATAAAGAGATTGTCTGGTCTAATTTTGATTGTGCAGGATGGTATGTAATTTTGTATTTGCTAATCTGCTAACGTATACTAATATCATTTTTTGCAAATAGAAATTCTATACTGAACATGCCTTCATGATCTTCCTGTTATAGTGTAGTGCTTTTATAATTCTCAAGAACCCCAACCGAGATGGTTTTGCCAGTGTAACCCCTGGCAAAAAGTTAGCGACGAGTGGTTTTGCCCATGCTTCCGCCCCTAGCAAATTCCCTCACAAACGTCCCTTTTCCCAGGGATTCTGTCCTTTTCTCAAGGATTTTGCCCCTGACAAAAGGTAATGTTTCTTGTAGTGTATTAATTTTTATTCATGGATAAGAATTCCTATAATTTTAGCTTAGGTTGGTTGTGATAAGACTGAGAATTCATCTTAGTTTCCTATCTTTCCTTCATTCATAGTCAATTAAAGGATATTATTGATTCAACTCACGAGAAGCTTTCATCGGAGTCTGGATATAGCAAGTCACCAAGTCAACTCATCAAGCATAGAGAAGACAATTTAGCCTTAGTAGAAGTTAGTTATAACCGATTACTTTCTATTCAAGTAATCTAGTTATCTAGCTTATTCTATAAATAGCTTCAATGTAACTTACATTCTCTTTGAGTCAATGAATCAAAACTTGAATTTTTCTCCGAGATGTTTATTATCAATCCAAGGCCTCGAATGCAATCCACCCTTTTTGCAGTTTCAAACATTCCTCCCATTTTCTCGAAGATGTTTGGATAAAGCACTTCTTTCACATAGTAGAATTGTAAAAGAAGCAAACACACCTTTTATAAAAAAAAAAAAAAAAAAAAAAAAAAAAAAAAAGAAACAAATGCACCATATGTTGATACCTGGACTTTCCCTCAAGGAGAATACTTTTCACAGAATACTTTCATCAAGCGATAGCTTAAAGTAATATTATTGTTATGGATATAGATTATAGATACAGTAATTAATCATAAACTAAAATTTAGTCACATGGTTTGACTCAATCATTTTATGGATTTGTTCCATGTCACTTCATATTATTTTCATCTGTTTTCTAGAATAAACATTACATGGTTGAGTCTGAATCTCTTACTAGTCAAATCGCCATTGAAGTAATTAAGCATGCCACTTTTTCTGTTTTATAACAAGGTTAAAAGTTGTTTCATAACTTCATAAATCCGTTAATAGTTAACCGATATTTTTGTTATCTACGGTTTCATTCGTTTCCTCTCTTTCTGGGTAATTGAAGGCTCAATGTTATATAACAAGTATATATGTTACTGATAGAATTTTACAAGAGGATCAAATCACAAAAGAGTAAACTATAATTATCCTGAAAAAATCATGACAATCTGCTCCTTATTTAGCTTTCTAAAATGTTCCAGCCATCTATATATTCCTATTGACAGAACTTCACAAACATTATAAAAATTGGTAGGGAGAGTTGATTGTGATAATCCTTCCAAGGAGATTTCACAAGATGCAAATCAATAATAACAAAATTTGCATTGTATTTGGGTGATGTTTTCCTCACATGTGCAAAAGATGAACTACTTCACTGGCTTGATAAATATGAATACACGACATATAAAAAAAAAAAAAAGTGAATCATCATCATATCCAATACCATAAATCATACAAGTACAATGGCGTATGTATTTCTCAAAATTCTATTACAATACCAATAACTTTAGCAAAGGCTCCCACGGTCCGCGGGATACATAAATAAAGTTCTACATAATACAACTCCTACATTTACTACTTGAGCTTCATTTGGGATTAAATAATTGGAATCGTGTTGTAACTCCAATAAATACTACCCAAGCTTTTTCACCACGCTGTCGTTTCTTTGATATAAAATGGTGAAAAGAAGATATTTGTTCATAACCGGAAAGTTGTCTAACTGCCTAAGAACAGCATTTCATTTTATATTTTCCTATTTTGGTGGACAAAAAATTGATGCATATCTTGTAGAGTAGGATCTTCCAAGAATTTTTTTAGCGGAGAGAACAATTGGGGAGAATACAGAAGTTCAACCAGAAAAGTTTAGGAAACAGCAGTCATTTGATGAAGTACGGGAAGAGGATTTCTTGTTAAAGCTCATATTACAACCTTCAAGCGCACTAAACTTGAAGTCCCCACAGATTGGTTTTACAATGAAAAGCTCATATTACAAACTGGATCTTTTTAAAGAACAGTTGAGGACTTCAGCCCTTCAACCAGTCTCGAAAGTAAGATTGCATCTTTTCTCGATTAGCAGCATTTCCAACATTCACAGTAGGAATTATCTTGTCAGGCCTCAAAAACTGTTGGAAGATAAAAAGATGAATTCACTAACAAAATAATGCAAATGTACAAATACCATAAAAAAAAAAAAACCTATCAAATGTGCATAATAAAGTAATCATTATTCAGTTATGGACCTGAACAAAATCTCGCAGTTCTGTAAAGCTGGAGTGCTCACTGTAGGGAACCCCTAGAAGAGAAAAGGGACTCATAAGCAATATTAGTAGTTTGCTAGCTAGATAAATACGTACTGAAAGACCAGCAGAGAGTAAACAACAGATAAGCTTTTTTCAGTCAGAAACATGACCTACCAAGCAGTTCAGTAATTATGCATTGTTGATATATAACTAAAGCACTAAACCTAAGTTCATATTTTATATCAAGTGTGGCAGTTGAACTGCAGCTAATCTTACCATATGTTGTGATATTTCCATTGGAAACAGGTTTAATTAGTGCCAGATCATTGCCTATCTTCTCACTGAAAGTCCAACCTGATAATACGAAATAAATAGCACAAACTTTATAACTACTCTATCAGCACAAATACCTTCTCTGTAGACATCTTGAAAATATACAAAGATAATCAAAAAGTAAATTTCATTAAAAGTACTGGTAAAATACCTGTTGGACGAAATGCTAATACTGATGTGAATTGTTCCTTGTAGGTCTTCAAGTATTCCTTCAAAGTCTAATGTAACAAGAAAAACATGGATGGTGATTTAAGAGATGACAGAATAGAAATGTAAGAAAAAAAGAGACTTTTGAGAGGAAAATATATCGGCACAAAATTTAACCTCAATTCTCAGAGATGACATGGGCAGAACATGGAGAAGTGTGTTATTTCCATTTGTACAGAGTCTATCTGAATAATCAGGGCAATCATAAGCTAGCAGTATCCTTCTTCTTGAAGCATTCACATGGATTTTTACCTGAATCAGAAAAGTGCCACATATATGTGTGAATGAAACAAACAGTCTAGGAGAAGACAACCTAAAAACTGAAAGCCACTTTTAATATTATTTGGGGGAAAAAACAATTTACAACCCATGAAGAGGCCCAGTAACTATTTACACAGAAATTTCCTAGAGGAAAAAATCGCACATACCCCAAGTGCCTTAGAAATTGCAAGATATACACATTCTTTACCAATACTGTATGCTCCAACAACCACTAAAGTTCTGGGATACTTTTTGAGGTGATTATTTGTAATTTTGACAACATAGTTGAGTACATCATCCTTAGAAGGAAACCTGAAGCAGAAAATTGTTACCAAGAACCATCAATTTATGTTAGAAGAGCCAATGATCATAGTTGTAACCAGATGACAAATCTGTGCAAATTTTGTAACACGACCAATGTCTTACTTGTACTTTGGGTTGCAATATGTAGTATCCAAATAAAGTACATTCACACGTTTATTTACAAAAAGATGATAGTCTTGCATTAGTTTACAAGCTCTAAAGTCCCCAGTGTGCAAATAACATTGTCCATTTGGGAGCTCAAAGTGAATCAAAGCTGCACCAGGGCAATGATTAGCATCTATCAAAGTCACTTTGATACCATCAATCACATATTCAGTGTCAAATTCCAAAGGGCAGATGTACCTATACAAAAAATATCATAAAAAGCTAATCACTTCATTGAAATGGAAAAGACATGATCAAGTGCACTTGGAATTTTTATTCGTGTAAGTGAGTAATCTAGCCAGAAGGTATAAAAGATAGAAGAGTTTCTGAGTTCTTACGAAGGGTTTACATAGAGACACATTTGAACTAGCCGTCCCGTAAGAGGAGAGCAATAAATAGGCCCATGTGACCATTTCTTGCTAAGACCACCATAGTGATCAGCATGGAAATGACTAAGAAAGTACGCTGAACACTCCTCAACACATCCATAACGAAAAGCATCAACTGTGAAGTTTGTCCCTGCATTAGCAAATAGACTAAACTTATAAACAACACAATTTTTTCTTATCATAACAAACCAGAAAAAGAAAAATCAACATATATATATATATTGACAATCTGAGTTGTCAAATCAATTTACTTCATCACTCATTGCATTTGGACTTTTGGCATTTACACAAGTCTAATCCAAAATCGACCACTCAAGATTAAACTTTTAAGCTATACAGCATAAACCCTTTAGAGTGATGTTGCGTCTGAGTGTCCTACATGTGTCAGTGTCGACACTTAAACTACACAAACACATGTGGTTACATCCAATCACGTCTATTTTCAAATGTTTTTTTAGCAATGTCTACATAGTGTCAATGTCAATATCGTGTCTGATGTTTGTGTCTTTGTCGGTTCTTTTTATGATGAAATTATAAAAGAAAAGTCTTTTCAAACACATTGATATTCCCTTTTTGATTAATTCCTAAAGTTTGAATTTTACTAACTTACAAAAACAGAAAATATGTATTCAAACAAATTTACAACTAGAAAGTAACTAAAATGCATCAATAAAATAGAAGAAATTTCATTTCACCTGGCATTTTCTTATAAAAGGGACAAGAACGAGTAACCCTCTTCTCTCCATGAAAACTCTTTCTCTTCCCAGTAGATTTTGAATTCTCAACAACTTTCCCTGTATCACGCAAAATTGAACCCCAATTTCCACGTTTCACACTCTTCTTCTCAGAAGAAACACTTCCTTCACCAACAACATCACAATAACCACCTTGATTTGGGGATTCAAATTCAACATTTCTTTTGAATCCCCAAATCTGAAACAAATTCGCCTGCTTCAGTTTCTTCCCCGAAGATAACGAATCTCGTTCTGGCGTCAACAGAGAGGAACAATCGGATCCGCAGCGGTAGAAATCGGCGGCGAAACTGCTTTTCTCCGACCCGTTTGGCGAAGGGGATTCGATTGGGAGTTGTTGTGAGGGGAAGCCTTCGTCGTCGAGTCGAATGGCATCGAACGAAGCGTCATCGTCGTTGACGTTGTAAGAGTCACCGTCGTCGTGATGTAAGGTTCCGGCTTCTGACGCCGCTGGAGGTGAGGCGGCGGTGGGAAAGGACATCGTTTTGGTACCGGCGCGAAATGCATTGAAAGTTGAAATGCGATTTGGTTTTTTAAATGAACCAGCGGGAAGGAAGATTAAGATCCTGTTTGCAATAGTTTTTTTTTTTACAAGAGTTTGCGATAGTTCTTTTTTCAGTTTTTGAAATATAGAAGTCCGGTATCCATTTACATGTTTTAAATTTAGTATCCAAAATTAAAAAATTCAAAAATAGTTTAGCATGTTTAAAAAAAAAAAATTGTATAAAAAAAATAATTTTTTTATAATAATTTTATTTTCACCAAACAATATAAAAGAAATTAAAAATGTAAAAAAGTAATTTTATTACGCAACAAACGTAAAACACTAAGATTTAATCATTTTAGAAAAATTCAAGTAGTACATATATATAATTTTGAAATAAAAAACAAAGAAAAAACTTAAGAGAAAAAAATATATATCAATTTTTAAAAGTTTCTATGTGTATTTGTTTATGTGACATAGGTTCAATTAACATTTTTCTTATATTACGGTTTGGTTCGGTTGATAAAATAAAAAACCATAAATTAAACTAAACCATGCGGTTGAGTAAAAAAATTGATTCAAATATATCCAAACTAAATACGATTTTTTACAGTTTTGGTTTAGGTTTAGATTAATTCAATTTACGGGTTTTCTATTAGATTGGTTCGATTTTGAACTCTCATAATATGAACTTGAAATATAATAACCAATGATCCATCATTATAGAAGAGAAAACTATAAATAGGGCTGGGAATAGGCCAGGTCGGCCTACAGGGGCTTATGACCTGGCCTGTTTAAGCTTGGTCTGGCCTGGCCTGACCTGTTTATTAAAAAGGCTAGGCTTAAGCTTTTTAAAAAACCTATTTAAGTAAATAGGTCAGATTTAGGCTATCAAAAAAGCCTATGAAGCCTAATAGGCCGGCTTGTTTATGCATGTTAGGCTTCATAGTTGACTTTTTTAAATAGGCTTTAAAGCTTTATAGTGAAATAGGCTTTTAAGGCCTTATAGTGATAGACAAGTCTTACACTGAAATAGGCTTTGAGACCTATTAAGCCTATTTAAAAGTAGATAAAATAAAATGTTTAGTGACTTTAATATTAAGTATGCCTGTAAATAGGCTTTCAGGTCAGGCCAGACAAAAAAAATAGGCCTATGATAAGACATCATTATTTATATTTTATAAGAATAAACATCATTTCATTGTTTATAAGAATCAAATTAAATTTTTAACATTTTCTTATAAAAAATAATAAACATTCTTTGTTATGTGTAACAAAAATTTAAAAAATGTAAAATTTTATTTCGTCGACAATTCATTTTCTTCGAAAAAACAACTCGTTTCAATATGAATTTAATGATTTGGTGTACCCGTACACTCAATATAATTTGTCTAAAAAAATAACATCGACAATTATTGAAAATGAAATTATAGTGATTTTTTTAAGAGGATAATTTTTACTCCTAATTATTTTTGTGGACAGCAATCATAAGACTGAGCCACGTACCGATACCGGTCGTAATACAATACGACCTTCGTAATTGACGGCTGTGAATCACTCTCACCTCTAACAGGACCATGTGCATATCAATAAGGAAAGGAAACTTCCATTCAAATTCATTAATTTCTTACCTATGCATCTACGCCCAGTTTTCACAATAAAAAAAGAACATATCAATCAATCAATCAAACACAACACAAAATGGAACCAAACAGTTTCATAGACCTAAAAATAATCTCATGCAAAGACATAAACGCATTCAACTTCTTCCAAAAACTAACCCTCTACGCACAAGTTTCAATCTCCACCACCAACCCGAAAACCAAACTCACAAAACAACAGCAACGAACACCAACTCACAGGGACACCGACGACGACGGAACAAACCCTGAATGGAACCACCAAACACGCTTCAATCTCTCCTTTCTCTCCAGTCACCCAGATCCATCCGAATTCTTCTTATCCTTCGAGTTTCGTCACGACGGTCTCATCCTCGGCAATAAATTCCTTGGAGAATGCCGTGTTCCTTTAACCGATCTGATTCGTGATATCGACGGTGCTGAGAGGTTTGTTAGCTACGAGATTCGTTGTGATGGTAAATCCAACGGGATCTTCCATTTTTCGTATAGGTTAACAGGAATTGGAAATACGAACTCGTCTCAGATTCTCGATGGGAGAATATCTGGGTATCCTGTTTTGACACCGGATGATTATGCTCCGGTGCAATATCATGTACCGGAAATTGAGAGGCCGTACCCGTATTGTTATCCACCGGTTTGTGAGGGACCATTTGCGGTGCGGCCGGCTCCGTCTGTTTCGTATCCGTTGATCGGAGGATGTAATTATTATGAATATAATTTTTATCCACCGCCGCAACCCTCTGTGTATCCTCCTCCGCCTGTTGAGCCGGAGGCCCATCATTGGCAGTCAGGCCCGTATTTTGAAAATAGGTGGTAATGGTTTGGTTTGTACGATATGATTTTATAGTTTCTTTCACATTTTGTATGCTTGCTTTTGTATATTTTGGGTCCAGTATTGACTAATCATGAGTCTTCTTATAATGTGATTGTGACTAACAACAAGTTTTGAATCTCCACTAAAAAAATACTTTCATATGGTGTGTCTCGATCTAAAGGTAGTAGAAGTATGAGATAACAAAATGAAAGGGCAGTGTGCAAGTGCAAGGTTGGGTCTAATCCAACAAAAGGAAAAATAATTCCCCCCATTATGTGTCTCTGATGTACGATTTCCCTACACTCCTGCTGCTGCATCAACTACACAATTACCGGCTAATTGCCTTCCAACTGTTGTTTCAACTTTTCAAAATCCAACTGGAAATTAATTCTTGTTCAACTGGTTTAAACTGCCCAATTTAAGATGAAACTGTCATCGTCCAATTTGAATAACTTAATTGTGGTCTCAACCAATTCCTTACCAGCAAGTTTTAACGACGATGAAGTTAAACTTATGTCACCAAACCCCATTATCTCGCTTCCACCTCATAAACCTGTAGAGGGCCCTTAAACCATGCTGTTTTTGCCGCAAATTTTCTCCGTTTTCCCCTCATAGACACATTCCCATACTGTACCAACCTTGTTCCTTAAAAATAGTCGCGTCCACATTACATTTAACATTGGCTGCTATTGGCTTTCTCCACAGCCTTAAACCTCGGTTGGCTATTGATTTTTTGTTCCGTCCGTCTCCTGCTATACGAGACTTGCTGTCCCGGAACTGCTGCCATTGTAACAGATGAACTTCACATACCTAATAGTTGAAGACTAACATTCTCATTAGAAAAAGTGAAGACCAGCAGTTACCAACACGTGAAAAGTACTGATGGTAGCTGGCTGGAATTTTTCAGATACAAGAGCTTGTGGGTGGGGTCTTAAATCCCCAAAACACTTTTCTATGATTGGGCAAAATAAGAATACAGATAAACTTGTTAATAGAATAAAACATAGAACACCAAACGTGCACCAATGATGCACACAGAACATTATGCATCTCATTCATTCATTATACTGAATACTCATGTGTTACTGAAACCAAATAGATAAATACACAAATTGTTATTTTCGACAATGTAAATACACAAATTGTTGATTGAAAATGTAGGATATATATTTCAAAATGATTTATGAAATTGTAAGAGTTTAATCAAATTCGTCCCTGGATTTGTATATGACCAGAATTACATTAAATTGTAAATATCGACAATGAATTTGAAATAAATAAATAATGTTAATGATCCATTTGATAACAGATTCACACACATAGACGAACTCGCATGAAAATTGACTATGCATCATAAACAGTACAACACAATTTAAACATGCACAAAATAAAATGTAAAATTTTAAAGAACATATTCTTAGAGATGCTATACAAGAAGCTAGTTGATCAATGTTTATCAGCATTCAGAAATGCAGATAGGGAGTTTATATATCATTATTCAATTTGTCTTTACATCTCTTCTCTTGGCATTGTAGTAACTACCAATTTTACAAGGTTTTAAATCGAGATCATAATAATAATAATTACAGTGAAGTTGTGATCCTTGATATTGTAGAGTCCCGATAAAATGTAGCGCGTCTAACTTTGGGATCCTTGATATCACCGTCTAAATTGTGGCCGCAAAGTTTTTTTAAAACCCAGGCAATTGCATACGGCCTTGTGTTCTTAGCTGCTCATAAAACCTTCTAATGAAATCCTCAGCCTCATCGTCAACTTGACAATTTCCAATCTCATCATTATCCCCCAATGCTGAGTAATTGGAGACCCTCACAGAAAAAGGTGAGAGAAGTGGGCTTTTTCTCTCTTCAGATGAATCAAACTTAAAATTGAATGCGTATTCAGGAGTCTTGGGCACCATAGCCTTACCATCCTTAGACACATTTTCAATGTCAAATTCAATTGGTGACAATTGATATTGACAAGGTAAAGGTTCCTCATCAATAACATTAGGAGCATTAATACAAGGAAAACTGAAATGGTGCTTACGTTTTGACATGTTGAAAAAAGCAGGGTTTGGACTATTACTACAAGAGAATTCATAATCATGTACCATAAAACCACCACCATTTTTCGATGAATGATGGTGGTGACGATTATGGGATGACATGAGATTGCTCAAAGATTTTCTTAGCACTTTCCCTTTCTTCATCATCAAATTCATGTCCATAATCATCTTTCTCTTTGATACAAGACTCTTTCTCATCATAAAGAATGTGATCCTCAACACATTCCATAGTCTTTTGGCTACAACTGATGAATGTACCTCCATTTCTCAAAACTATATAATAAAAATAATAACTACAAAATCCCTACTTATAAAATTGAAAAAAGATTTTTTTTTCTTCTTAAGAATTGAATGGTGGAATTCTTGTCTCTACGAGGTTACTAGACCTCGAAGAAGATCAAGAACCAAAATGTGAGAATGTGAAAGGTGGTGAAGAGTAGAGGAATTATATAGTGGTACATTAATTTATTTTTGCTTTCTTTGTCACACTTTTATTTAATTTTTAAAGCATAAATGAAGAAAAAAGGTATACTTTTCAAATTTGACCCAACAAACGCTCCTAAGCATTCCAATAGTATCCGTTTTAAAAATTATAAATCAAACATTAAATAATTAATGAGGGGTTTTAATGGAATTAAATTAATGCTAACGTTACAATGTGTTAAAATGTAGTAGTTGGTTGATGTGTTGAATTCAAGTACAGCTACAACACACCGTGTATATGTACAAGACTTGTTATAAAAGAATAGTTCAACGGCTAAAATATGAACTGGCAAAAATAGGGAACAGCCAACAAGGGACCCAATTGTTTCTGTCATTTTTCTAGTAATGGACAAGAAAATTAGATAGAAGCTTCATTGGTACATTTAAGAAATAATACACTTTTAACAACAGTCACCTTTGTTTATCCAATAATATTATGTTCCCCTACAACCCTTCCTTATGGATTAAGACTAATTATATGAATTCTTTAAGTGGTTCTTGCACTTTCCTTTTTCAGCTAAAATATGTTGCTGCCACGAAGAAGCTTGGAATAAACATTGCAAATTCAAGGATAATATAAATTGTTTGTTTTCAACAATTTACTAATTATTATGTACTTAGATAACCAAAACAATTCTCTCACGATGAGTATGTACACTAACATTCTAATTTTGTTTCATTTTATTCCACCAACAGAGGTATTTTTTGCCAAAAAGAAAAAAATGTCGGTATCAATAACAAAAAAATAAAGTTTCTTTTTTGAAAAAACAATAAAACAAAGTTTTTATGTTTATGATGTGTTGCTACCACATTCATTAGCACTACACCAAAAAAAAAAACACATTCATTATTATATTTAATTTACCCATCAATTTTTTCTTTTTAAGTTTCAGGAGAAAAGAATTGTGATAATCTGAAGTTTGATTGAGAGATAAATAAAAGAAAAGAACCATGATAATTTGGAATTTGGCTAGAAGATAAATAAAATATGATAAAAAATTGTTCTATCCATAAATTGAACTTAAATTCTTGCGGAATTGTTCTTCCTTTGTGGAGCTCATCAACCACAACCACATAATCTCAATTGTTTGATTAGATACATTTTGCCTACAAATAATATGAAGAAACAAATCAAAGTAATTAGAATATCCACGTCTTCGGATCTACATCGTTGACACTCAAATCATTAATCGAATATGTAATTGATTGAAACCATATTTCAATAGAAACCAAACGAATACCACAACAAAACAAGAAATCAAATAGTACCACACAAAATGACGAACAACACAACGTCGCACTCAAACGACAGAATCATGAAAAAAATACAAAAGAAAAAACATGAAATATATGAAAATCACTTATGTGGATTAAAAGAAGGAGGAGAAAAAAAGATCTAGTGGATGATTCTAGACAAAAAATTTACCCAATACCACCCCTCTCCACGCGACCGAAGGAGAAAGAAAACTTATAGAAAAGTGAAGTTTCTGTCTGTAAAAGGTAAATATAGTTTTCTACAACATGAATGTGCAAAATATCTATACATATAATTTTAATCAAAATCAAAATTTTATAAAATTATTGTTTATAATTTAACGCATTAGTGCAATAAAAATAGCAAACAGAGAAACGCATTAGTCAATCTATAAAGAGGATACATCCAATTTTTAAGTTGGAGTATTCTTTCCAGTTTTAACCCTTCATTTAAATTGTTTTATCATTTTATTTAAATAATCAGTTAAAAAATTAAGTTATTCTCATTAAAATAGATACAATGCATAACAATAGAAGGAATCTATATCAATCTATAAAGGGGATGCATCCAATTTTGGGTTGTATTTTTCCTTTTCAGTTTTACCCCTTCGTTTAAACTTTTTTTATAATTTTTATTTAAATAATTAAGTAATTCTCGTTAAAATAGATACAATCCACAACAATAGCCTGAACAATCCATAACAATAAAAATAATATTATATAGTGTGGAAAATCTTATTTTGACCTTAAAAAATTATTATGTTTTGTTGTAACATTTTTTTTTTCAAATTTACCCTTCACTTCATTAATTTTTTTTACTGTTTTATCGTTCATTACAATACCAGTGGAAAGAGCGGCACATTAGTTCCCGTCTTGAAACGAGTTATATATAAGGGAATACATGATTTTTGAGATGATTTTTTCACTTTCAATTATATCATTAAATAAAGTTGTCTCTAAGAATGTTATATTATTGATGTCATTTAAAAAAATATAAATTTATATTATATTTGCTATATTGTTCGTCTCATTGTAAAAGATAAGTATAATTTATTGCAATATAAAAGTCCAAAATATTTATATATTATTAATCAAAATCAAAATTTTATAAATATTACTATTCATAATTTATATACATTAACACAATATAAAAACAGGACTGACGTCTAAACGTTAGTAACAATAAAAAATTCCACATTCCTTAGCTTTTGAAAAGTTCGGGATACAATTTCTTTTACTTTTTAAAAAATCCAAAACATAATTGTATTATAGATTTCTTTTTAAAAAATGAAATATTAAAGCATGACATACTTCAACAAAATTCTCAATTATACACGGGAGGTATTTCCATGGTCACAAGACCAAATCAATAGTGTTTGGATACACATGTAAAAAGATGGTCCCTAAACTATTCAATCATTTTTTTTTTTTTTGGTCAAGTAGCTTAGTGGCTAGAGCTCACACAATTTAATTGTGGAGAAGTGGAGTGTCCGGGGTTCGAACCCCGGCTCCTGCATATAATATGCAATATCCCTACCAACTGAGCTAAGCTCAAAGGGATATTCAATCATTTTTTTATCCTCGGTATTATTAAAAAAAAAAAAATATTTCTTTATATGTGTGTGACCAAACATTTTTTATTTGATCATGTGACCATATTAGAATTTCTCTGTACACGGTTGGGTCCCCATCAAAAACAAGTTTTATGGATCATTTGATATTGTGACCATACAAGTATTTGTCTTGAGCTTGTATCTTTTTATTTATTTTCTGTTGTGAATTTGGATCAAAACCCACATCAGTATATACTTTGATGTTTTGAGCAAAATTAACAGCAACTAAAAACCAAACATCAATATTTGTTTACACAATTTAATCCAAATCAACCTATTAAGGTGTTTCCCAATCCTAGAATTTATTTTCTAAAAGGAACCAACCCTTAACCTAACTCCTAATCTTTGATTTTTTAAAAATCTTCTCTTTTGGTAAACCCAAGTCTCTCTTACTCTCACCTCTTACTCAAAATAAAAGAAGCACTATATATAACTTTGATCTCTCTTCCTCTACAATTTTAAACAATATGAAACTTATTCAATATATATATATATATATATATATATATATATATATATATATATATATATATGTATTTTCATATTCAATATGTATCGTATATATTTTCAACCAACACCCACATTTCCATTGTTGGCATTAAAAACAAGAAGCACACGACACTAGAGGGTAGAGAAGATGAAAATAAAAATCGTAAACATTGTGAGCAACCTTAGGGGCTAAGTATTCATAACCAATATACAAAATAATAGTTATTTTTGTCCACTGTGGATGGTTATTTTTGTCATTTACCACAAAAAATATATAAAGTGAATGGATTGAGTAGTGATTATTCCATTTCCATCTGGTGGGTTAGGTTGGTTTGCCAATTTCATTTTCTCAAAAGCTTCAAAGGTCCCCAAAATAGTGGTCAAATATTAAAAGGGGCCACACGAAAACGTCTAAACTACAAAAGCAAGGAGTCTTTGCTTCTTTCTTTTTGTAAATTCCTTTTTAACAGTTATATATTTTTTTTTTATCACGTGGTTTAGTATATTGATTCATAAGTGTAGAAATGAAAAATTTAGAGTTTGAACTCCAACATTTATAAATAATATTTTTAAAAGCTATCATTTAAACTATACTTACATGATTTTTAACGGTTATATCAAATGGTTTTATTTCGTAAATCGACTATATTTTTTAACCGTTAAAAAATACAAGTGTAATCAATTTAATCTATATAAGTTAACTACAATCCTTAAAAAAAAACCTATATAAGTTAACTACTAGTAAATTACTGTGGTATTTGGATAAAAATTTAGTGTGATTTTTAAACCTAATATAAAAACTTTCGCTACCAGGAAACAAAAACAAATACTTTTCTTTTCCAGCGAAATCAAGCAGATACTAACTTAACTCTACAGAATCTGTTTCCTGATTTCACTATATGCTTAAGCAAATTATTCAAAAATTAACTTTATCTAATTGATTCTAACCATGTTTTATTTCCTTGAAATATTTTAAGTAGAAATGAACAAAAGACCTCCAAATTATACATTGGTACCAATACCAACACCAAAGGCTAATGAAGAGCCAATTAAGGTCATTTTATCACACTTTACTGTACTTTTGAAACAGAAAATCAAATTTAAAATTCATATAGTTTCTTAAAAGGTTGAGACTAATAATTTCTACCCACTTATATTTCCAAACTTCGTATATATACGACTAAAAAACTCAAGTGTCAAGTGTCCTTCAACTTTATCGCCACATTCATCTTTGTTCACTTTGCTTTTCTTTTCTTAACCCCCACTCTTTCTTTTTTTGCACTTGTTTCAATCACACAAAACACATCTATTAAATTAATTGTCACACTACATTATTATTATGATTGCAACCGATTTCCCTCGGTAGGTTGTTGTTTGTTTAGAGTGGTTTTTAAGGGGTTTTTGTTCCAGCCAGTATTTTAGCGGCAATCGATTTTTCCTTGTATTTTTTTTTTTTTTTTCACTCGAGCTTATTAGTGCGTCTTGCACGGGCTTGTTGGTTAATAAAATTTAGCCGTTTAAAAAAATATATATAATTATTATGATTGCTACCTTATAGTATCTCCTATATAAACCCTTGTCCAACCCTTGTACTCGTTCGTGCCAAAGTACAAAGCTTGTACAATAACAATCCTCTCTTCAAACTATCACCTCTCTCTCAATCTCAAACCTAAACATTACCAAAAAAAATATATTCAACTTTGATTTGATTTAGTTCACTAGACTTTTTTACTTTCACAAGCTATTTTGCAAAGTCTCTAGAGTCATCAATAGTTACTACAATGAGCAACATGAAGAACAAAACAGCAAATTTGTTAAAGCAAATCATTGCCGATTTAACCTCAATGACAAAGTCAAAAACTATGTCTTTAAAGTCCAAAACAAATACCATCAAAGCTCGTTCAATTATACTCTCAGTCATGAACAAAAAGTTCCTTATGAGTTCAATTTCAGAGAAGTTTCATTCTGTTTGGGGGAGCCATTCTCATCATCACTTCAAAGAAGATTGTTTAATTGAAGAAGGTGGCAATTTTGATGATCACAATAAAGCCCTAGTTGTGTATAACAACAAAGGTCACAGTTATGAAGCGTTGCGAAATCCAAGTGAAACACAAGTTGTGGATGAACAACAAGACCAAGGAGATGGATATGATAGTTACTATGGTTATGGAGATGATGATGGCAAGTACCCTGACTTGACTCACACTCTTTTTGATTTTGAAGGATTGGATTTTGATGGCTCAGTGATTGATAAGGTGAAGATTTGCAAGGAAGAAGCAGGGAAAGAGTTTAAACTTGAGGATGATATTGATGAAGTTGCCGATCTTTTTATTAGGAGGTTTAAAAGAAATATAATTTTGCAAAAACAAGATTCATTGAGGAGGAGGAGGGAAACCGTGCAAAAGGGTACTTAAATTTTGATATGCATTCTTAATTCAACGACTCTTCAGCTATCGAAATACACAAAAGCTCAAGCTCGTCTTTCTTTGCCTTCGAAATCTAGACTGACGAGTCATCAATGTTGATTGGACGATTCAGATGCGACCGACTATGTGCAGTCCCAAGTATTGCACATAATCCAAATAAGAATTTTAGATGCCTATTTACCTTAGTCTTTATAGGCTCAATATTACATTTTGTTTCAACTATATACCACCATGAATCTTCATGATTTGTTTGTCATCACTTATCGCTTGGCATTGAATGAGCTAAGAAGTCTTTCTTGGACTATATTGCAACCATTAGTGTCACCATTGCTGTAGAATGGATTCCTTGTGATATAATGTGATACAAATTAACATCTTTACGTTAGTGAGACTTAAACAAGGGGAGAAGAAAGGAAAAAAAATTCAATGTAATGTGATGCATGATAGAATTTGTGAACATATGGAATCTTCACTTATGGGTCATTGTTTTGGTTCGGACGATTCAAATTATGAGAGATAAAGTTAATAAACTAAAATTATTTTAATGGTAAATTTTCTTTTAAGGATGATTGTGTGACTAGTTCTATCGTGTGTGTAATAATACAGATTAGGCTTAATGATGTGATTAGTCCTTGCAATTAGGCGTCATTTAAAAATTCGTTCCTGTAATTGCTAATCCTGACAATTTAGCCTTGCAATTGTTAATCATTTAAAATTTGGTCCTTGGACCAACTTAATCACTGCCACGTCACTAATTTGATGACGTGGCAATCACTGTCACACATGAAATTCCAATTTTGCCCTTAAGAAGAGGACAAAATATTGAAGAAAGAATTGGAAACCCAGGGGTAAATTTGGAATTTCATGTGGCGTGGCAGTGATTAAGTGGGGAGAGGGACGAAATTTTAAATGATTAACAATTGCAAGGCTAAATTGCCAGGATTAGCAATTACATGGACGAATTTTTAAACGACGCCTAATTGCAAGGACTAATCACATCATTAAGCCTAGAGATTATATATGGACAAATAAAGCACACTGTTTTTTTAATCAACAAAAGCACACCATGTTAAAGTAAAGTAAAGAGAAAGCTAAAAGCTGAACTTTGAGAGGTAAGTTATTTATTAGGTCATCTTCTTGCTGAGCTGAAACTTTAAATAAAAAATATTTATTATATATAATAATTATATCAAGTTCTAGAAACACAAAAAGAAATATACACACGTTCTTTTTAAGTTATAGTGACATATTAATCTTTACAGCCTAGATTGCACAATGATTCCTAAACTCACGTTAGTTTCTAACCAAAAAATGAAAAGCAAAATCAATCAAATCTCGTCCGTGCAGCTAAGTGCACATCTTTTGGTTTCGAATGGAACAGAGGTACATGATTTATATAACTAAAAATGCATGCATGCATGTATTTCCTATAAATAAATAAGTTAGTTTACTTTAATGAGAATATTTGGATCAACAAGGCAACTAAAAAAACCCAAAGCCAAAGCTATTATCGATCTCGACTGCAACATCATCATCAAGTTGTCCAAAAAAGAAGCCGTTTGAGAAGCTACAAAGAAAGGCCCACAAAGCAGATTGGAAAAAGTTATGACATACATCCATGCGATGCACCTTAATTTCATAATTTGGTTTGTTTGACATTGTGTTGATTAATTTTAATTTTGTGACATACTAGTAAAAGGATTCAAATATCTCTCTCATTCTCTCAATACACTAGGTAAAATTTGGATTAAATGTAAGGTAAAGCAACCACTTGACATATATTCTTTGCTTGACTTATATTTTGCGAATTGTTGTTTTTTTTTTTTAAAGAATTTGCGAATTGTTGTTGTAATTAACCCTTTAACATTTATGTAAAGTGGTTAATACTATCTCTTTGGATCAGGTTGAAGCAACTCAATTTTACTCTGAATATTTCATTTTGCTTATAAATTTAGCAAGACATATGTTATCCTTGAAAATTTGTGGAGTAACCTTCAAATGGTGTCCAAAAAGGCTTGGCGGCGCAGCTTATTGTCCACTTGCCTTCTATTCAAGTGTAAATAATGGTTTATATATATGACATTGGTGTCGATAAACTAATTTTAACTTCACGTGCAAATTTGCTTTATTGATTAGTTTTCATTGGTCGTTGGATAAATTATCCATAATTTTTAGTTTTTGGTCAAATACCCTCCTACTGGCCTGGCTACTACTACCATAAGCTCATGGGGACAAATTATCCATAATTATTTCAGGGTAACTAAGAGCAAACTTATATATATTTACATCTCCGGGTAAATACAACATAACAAATATACTTAACCCGAAAGAAGAAGAAAAAAAAAATTACCCCGAAGAAGACAATACCTCTAAATTTATGCCTAAAGCAAAACTTTGCAAAACATGCTAGCTGCTTTGTGATATCATAAAGGTGTAGAATACTAATGTTCAAAATTATATAGGGACCACATTTGCAAAAGTATAATCAAAAGATTTTTAAAACAATAACTTTGCATTATATATAGCTGTTCATGTTCAACTAGATATTAAATACTCTATCATTTTTAGATATATATTCATAAAGCATGTTACCAATAATAGCAAAAAGAAATTCAAATAGAAGAAATGCACAAGAATCATGAGGTTATTTGAATTTTAGCAGCCGTTCTTAGCAGTGTGGTTAGACTTTTTTAAATTTAGGCAATACATTTTCTGTTCCAATTAATATCCAATTTACCAATCCAACCAGGCGTGTGGTTATTAAACTTCTCTTAATCTGTACATAGGTCAAATCAGATAGTTGATATATGTGAGCAACATATATGCGTAATGCATGCATTTTCTTGTTGCTTTTGAAATTAATGTGGGAAAAGAAAAATCACAACCGATATTACCTAGCTTATTCAATTTTGGTTTTTATATAGATCAAGTTGGGACAACTAATTTACACCGAAGCCACTATATTTGAAATTGATCGAGCTAGGAGGTCTAAAATCTGAAAGCAAAAACAATATATACGAAAAAGTTTTACAATCATATGTACTATTTTGATTAGGAAACTAAATATTTGAGTGGTTGGTTTTCATACAAACAAGGGATTGTACGTTCTATTCAAAATGCCATATATATTGATGATTTAGTTGGTACAAAATAAGTGGAACCAATGCTATTGTACAAAACGTCATTTATGAATAAAGGGTGTGTATGTATGTATAATTGTCCTTTAGAAAATGATCTTTGTATTAAAGAAAATGTTGACCTTGCAAAGTTTAAATGGAGAGGATCTTAACCCCTTGAAGATGAACTTTAAAATTAATGACAATTAAATTCCGTTAGCAGGGGTGGAAGTAAAGGTAAACAAATTTTTATAGCTTTATTCTTATCTAAAAAGTTGTTATATCCTATTAAAATTACTGAAAATATGCGCAATTCTTAAATGAGAATTACACTTTTGTATGTTTGGTTCCATTTTAGAGGAATTGGAATTGATTAAACTATAGAATTGATTTTGATAATTTGGTTGTTTTTTTAGAGGGACAATTTGGTTGTTGTCAAGTAGAACTGATTCTATGTCTACGATTAATTCTACGAGTTAGAATTTGTAGCTTTTGATATTAGAATTGATTTTCCCACATAAATTTATAATTTAACTCACTTTTACACGGATGTATCTAAACACAATCAATTATAGTCAGAATCGTTTTTTTTTTTTTAACTAAAATCAATTCTACATAATCAATTCAATCAAAATCAATTTTTCCCACTGCACAACCAAACACATGCTTAGTGATTGGTGTATCCGAAAAGAACGAAATCAAGTAGTGTTTAAGCATTCACATTTTGGTGATTTGCCATCTTATAAAAAATCGTAACACTTAAGTCTTCAAATGTGAAAAAAAATCAAAGGGATAGAATACTCATGCCTTAAGATTTGTAACATTGACGCTTAAGTCATTATTGAATATGTATAGAATCGAAATTGATATGTCAATTTAAAACAAACGAATACCGTAACAAAGGCAACGAATAAAACACCACCTTACCTCGACATCGAAACCACGGGAAAACACAACAACAAAAAAATCAAATATATGTGGAAATTACTTATTTAAATAATAATGATGTAGACTTGTGATTCTAGGCTAAGTCGAGCCATACTTTACAAGACCTAAGATTGTCTTGTATGAGTTTGACCTATTGAAAGTTTCATATGATCTGCTATCCTGTTTAAAAGCATATTTCATATGACCGTCTTTAAATAAATAATGTGATCTAAATTTAAATAGACTAACAAGCAAATAGATCAACGAGATTAAACTCCCTTTTGATATTAAATATGATTTTTTTTAGAAAATTCGACTATGTATTCTATCATATTTCAATTCTAGTTTATAATATTACATTTAAATATGCAAAAATTTAATGTTCACAAATAAGCTTAAATTACTGAAAAGATTAACCTTGCTAGCCTTACTATCAAGTACTGCATCGATTCGAATTTCTCTCCCTCTCCAACAAGCCGGCCCTAGCTCTCTCTCTCTCTAGGTTTTCTCTTACGGTTTCTTCATTGAGGGGTGGTTTTGGGTCAATTCTTGACCTGAAATCACATGTCTTCATCGTTTTCTCTCTATTTCAATCTAAATAAGTGATTTTCACATAGATCTAGGTTTTTCTTTCTTTGTGATTTTTTGTTGTTCGTCGTCTTGTGCGGCGTTGTTTGATTTCCCGTCTTTGTGCGGTGTTCATTTGATTCATATTGAAATATCGATTATTCAATCAAAGATTTGGGCGTCAACGTTACAGATCTGGAGGCCATGGATATTCCGGTCACTTTAGTTTTATCATATATTTTTGTAGGCATTATGCCGTTATATGCTATTAACTTGGATGCTGTAAGTTTGTTCGTAGATTCATCCTTTACGTTTTTAGCGGTGTTGAATGATGTAGTCTCTCGATTTGAATGAATGAATATCATTTTGTTTTTGTAAAAAAATAATAATAATTAAAAGTACCAAAATATAATACAACAATATTAGTAATAAATAATATAATTATTCATATTTACTTAAATAGACCAATCTGATAGGTTTAAGAGGTTTTCTTATGGCTTGCGACCTGACCTTTTTTAACTAAATATTGCATCTAAAAAACTCTAAGCTTTCTCTATTTAAACAAAAAATGATCTATTATAAATTAGGTTGTAGGCCTCTCTAGACCGACATGGCTTATTTTCATCCCTAGTATTACTCTTTTTTTTACTTATTTTTTAAATTATTTTAGCACCATTGACATGAAAAACAACAAAGCACACGGCACTAGAAAAGTAGAGAAGATTAAAATGAAAATCGTATGGCTCTTGTGAGCAACCTTAGGGGCTAAGTTCTTATAAATACCTTTAAAAACTTCAACAATTGGACGTATTCAATCACATGCTCCCTTCAAAACTTCCTCACGCTTTGACTTGAAATCCGTTTCTAAGTGGCCCAAAATTTTGAACAATCCTATAAACATGATTTTGAATCAAATTAATCTTGTAAAATTACAATTCAGTTTTATTTTAATTAAGGTTTGGAATTATAATTAATTTAAAAATTACTATTGATATAGATAGTTAGACATTCCACTCACACAAGTTGTGACTCGAGTTCGAGTAAAAAACAATTGATAAGTTATGTAAATACCATTGTAAATCTACAACGAGGTTCTCCGACCTTCCATGGGTTTACCTCTCCTAATCTAGTGTTTTTATAAACAATAATTAAAATCAATTTGTTTTTTTTTTTATTATTTCACTATGCTTTAGCAAATTAGTATTCTAAAAATCAATCTCCTTGAACCAAGACCATTTGGGTGAGGGAGCGGTTATGGTGCATAAGGAAATCCTTATACACCGTGCATAAATCTCAACATAATTGCTTCCTACACCCTCAAAGGAAATCAAATAAAATAAAACAAAACGAACCAAACGCGGAAACAAACTGAATCATCACCTTCGTTCATCAACATACCACTTAAACAGCCATAACTCAAAAGACCCCCTATCATCAAATGACAAGTGTCCTTCAACTTCAGTACCACCTTTAACTTCTTTTTTCACTTTGCTTTTGTTTTCTTAACCCTCGCTCTTTCTTTTTTTGCACTTGTTTCAATCACACAAATTAATTGTCACACTACATTATTATTATTCTTACCTTATAGTATCTCCTATATAAACCCTTGGCCACACCTTGTCCTCTTTCGTGCCAAAGTACAAAGCTTGTACAATAACAATCCTCTCTTCAAACTATCACCTCTCTATCAATCTCAAACCTAAACATTCCCAAAATTGTTATCCAAATTTGATTTAGTTCATTCAACTATTTTACTTTCATAAGCTATTTTGCAAAGTCATCAATTATTACTACAATGAGCAACATGATGAACAAAACAGCAAAATTGCAGAAGCAAATTATAGCTGGTTTAACAAAGTCCAAAACTATGGCATTAAAGTCCAAAACAAATGCCATCAAAGCTCGTTTAATTATATTCTCACTCATGAAGAATAAAAAGTTCCTTATGAGTTCAATTTCAGATAAGTTTCATTCTGTTTGGGGGAGTCATTCTCATCATCACTCCAAAGAAGGTGGCAATTATGATGATCATAATAGAGCCATGGTTGTGTATTACAACAATGCTCACACTTATGAGGCGTTGCGAAATCCAAGTGAAACACAAGTTGTGGATGAACAAGATCAAGAAGATGGACATGGTGGTTACTATGATGATGATAATCCTTTTGGTTCTCAGGGATTGGATTTTGACGGATCGGTGATTGATAAGGTGAAGAATTGTAAGGAAGAAGCAGGGAAAGAATTTAAACTTGAGGATGATATTGATGAAGTTGCTGATCTTTTTATTAGGAGGTTTAAAAGGAATATAATCTTGCAAAAACAAGATTCATTGAAGAGGAAGAGGGAAATGGTCCAAAAGGGTGCTTGAATTTTCAGTTCATTTTTTTATTTTGAGTCCAAAAGGGTGCTTGTATATAGGATCCAAACTCCTTGAAATATTTTATTGAAATCTGGACCGTCAATATTTTGATTTGACGATTCAGATGTGAAGTCACAAGTACCGCACACAATCAAAATAAGAGTTCTAGATGCCTATATACTTTAGTTTTGTAGGCTCAATATTACATTTTGCTTGAACTATGTACTACCATGTTTAATTTCATGATTTTGGCATCGGTTATAATTTGGCCTTTACGTGCAGAACTAATATGCCTTTGTTGGACTATATGCATTGCAGCCATTAGACTCACCATGCTTGTTGGACTATATAAATGAATGAGTGACATCAGAAAAAAAATTTAAAAATGAGGAACCAAAATTTAGGAAAAAGATGAACGGGGACCAAGAAACTGATATTTAAAAGGCTTTAATATGTGTTTTGTCCTTGTAATTAGGGGTCATTTAAAATTTGGTCCCTGTAATCGTTAATCCTGGCAAATTGCCCTTGCAAATATTAATCATTTAAAATTTCGTTCCTTGACCCAATCAATGACTGCCACTTCATCAAATTAGCAAAATTGCATGGGAATGGACCAAAATACACTCATTTTTCTTATTGCCCAGAATACCATCTTGGAGCCCATAAAAATAGCATGGAACAGAATAAAAATATTCATCTTAATCGAAGTCACAACAACAACAATATCAACTACAACTTCCTCTGAAATTGAAGAATCCAAAATTCATCTCTCAATTGAAGAACATAGAACACACAACAAACCTATTCAGAAAACACCATAAAAAACCATAACAACATAAAATCCACCCTCTTCTTCTCCACCCTCCGATTCAGAAACAACAACAGCCGGAGAACACCGCGAAGTGGATCTTTTCTCCGATGAAATCCTTCCGGATCGTACACACAATGAGATCTGAACGAAAGAGGTAACAACTGATATCAGTAAATCAAACCAAATCAATCTATTGAGGAGGAATCGAGGGAGTGGAAGAACGCCGGCGAGGGAGGAGGATCGGACTTGGGATGGCCTAATCGTTGGAAACATGTTGATGAAGCTGAGGTGTGTTAAACAGTTCCCACTTTAATTTCAAAGTTTCTAGCATCTTCTTAGCTTCACGCTGCTGTTAATTACAAAGAAAGAAACAAACTGTTAAAGAAAATTGGTGTTCGAAGATAAAAGAAAATTGAAAAATTGAAGAGTTTTCATTCTTACACAGTAGCCATTGATTATGCTCCTGCACTTAAATGTGTCTATGTTCAAGTCAGCGCAATTCATCTCTTTCCAAGTGAAACTAGTTTAGAGTTGGAATTACATTTCCACACTTATGTCCAATCTATCTATTTGTCAAAAAAAAGTCCAATTAAAAAAAAAGGAAGAGGGAGGAAGAAAGGGGTACGAATAGGGAAGAGGCAAGAGGGTATTCTGGGCTTCAAGATGATGAAGCTATGAATTCTGGACAATAAGAAGAATGAGGGTATTTTTGTCTATTTCCATGCAATTTTGCTAATTTGATGACGTGGCAGTTATTAAGTGGGTCAAGGGACGAAATTTTAAATGATTAATATTTGCAAGGGCAATTTGTCAGGATTAGCGATTACAAGGACCAAATTTTAAATGACCCCTAATTGCAAGGGCGAAACACATATTAAAGCCTATTTAAAATAAGGGAAGCAAGACTTCATTTTTTTAAATAGAGGGATCGAATGTGTGTTTAAGCATAAAATTATTCAAAAATATTTTGTGAGGACAACACTTGATTTATAATAAAATTAATCAACATTAGGTGTTCAAATTAACGGAAACAACACTCAATAGAAAACCACAAATTGAACTAACTCAAACTAAAAATCGCAAAAAATTATATTTGATTGGGATTTATTTGGGCAACTTTTTCACTTGACTTTACGATTCAGTTTGCGGTTTTTGTTTACCACACGAACCAAACCAAACTAAAACGCAAACTTATAGAAACACTCAAGCAATCCAAACACTCACTCAGCCCAAAATAGTCATTTTTTATTATATTTTTTCTTAGCCCTTTCTTTTTTCTTTTTTACAATACAAGTCGTATAAAATATACAACACCAATGTCATCCATAAAATAGAGAATAAACTTTACAAATCGTATAAAAAAGAGGTAATTGTAAAAAGTTTAATTTATATACATTGTCATTCTACATTTTTTTTTACTGATGCATCAATGCTCTGTTGCTATATCAATTAATGAGATATGAAAAGTCATGTATTTTTAACTCGTTACGTGATGTGGCAACACATAATTGAATGCATGTGTAAAAGTTTTGTACAATATATATAAACAAAATGCAATTGTAAATATTGATGATTTTGGTTATATTTTCATTTAGCCCTTTTTTCTTCTATTTGTAATTGAAGTTAATCGTTAATTGTAACACTTTTTTTTTAGGACATGGTTGCACCTTTTCTTATGTGCCTTATAATGATATTAGACCATCCACAACAGGGCACTCCGATTTAAGTGCTTAAATGGAACTCCTTTGTCCACATCACTCATTTTATGATAGTACTTACTAAGCACCAATTTTTTTCAATCCAGCACCGCAAAAAAAATTACTAAATATGTTCCACACCGCGAACAAATTACATCACTCATTTTATGATAGTACTTATTTAGAAGTTTGTACCAAATAAAAAGAAATATAATGATATTAGAAGTTAATTGTAAATCGTTGGAAATTAGTTAATTAATTGTTGTAGCAAATATAATTAAAACTGTTGACAATTTTTAAAAATTACATGCTAGCTTGCAAAATACCAAACAACACCGCGAACACACCAATGTATCCCCAATTGGTTGAACCTACATCCGTCCTTGCTTGATTAAAGTCATTTTCTTTCTGTGCTAAGACTTTCAACAACACGAATAATTTATATATAATAATCATATAATGTTCCATAAGCTACAAAAATATCCAACTTATATACACATGTTCTTCTAAATTATAACGATTGATTAATCTTTACAGCCTAGATTGCACAACGATCCTAACCTCGTGTTAATTTCCCACCAAAAAAATGAAAAGCAAAATCAATCAAATCTCGTCCGTGCAACTAAGTGCATCTCTTTTGGTTTCAATTGGAACAGAGGTACATAACTTATACAACTACAAATGCATGCACGTATTTCCTATAAATAAATAAATAAATTAGTTTACTTTAGTGAGAATATTGGATGAACAAGGCAACTAAAACCATAGCCAAAGCTATTATCGATCTAGACTTCAACCTACCTTTCCACTATTAAAAAAAATCCAAGTTGTACTACAAAAAAAAGCCGTTTGAGAAACTACAAAGAAAGGCCCACAAAGTAGATTGGAAAAAGTTATGACATACATGCATATCCATGCACCTTAATTTTTTTTCATAATTTGGCTAGTTTGATATTAGTGTTGCTTAATTTAATTTCGTGAGACAATGGTAAAAGGATACTAATATCTCTATCATTCTCTCAATACATTGAGTGAAATTTTGATTAAATGTAAGGTTAAACAACCCCTTGACATATATTATTGTAAGAACTCAATTTTACTGATATGTATAATTCATTTTGCTTATGAATAAATATGAATTTACTATATACATATCCTTATAAAAACAACATAGAATTAAACTTAGCCGGTAGAAGGCAATATACCTTCAAATGCATGCCTATATTCAGCTAAATTATATAGGGACCACATTTGCAAAAGTATTATCAAAAGATTTTTAAAACTATAACTTTGCATTATATAGCCGTTCATGTTCAACTAGATATTAAATACTCTATCATTTATAGACATACATTCATAAAGCATGTAAAAGAAATTCCAATAGAAGAAACGCACAAATGAGATTATTTGAATTCAAGCAGCCGTTCTTAATTAGTGCTTAATTGGACTTTTTTGAATTTTGGCAATGCATTTTTTGTGTGCTAAATTATGACCACTTTGTCGAGCTTTATACGTAGGTCAAATCAGATGGTTGAGACATGGGAACAACATTTACGTAATGCATGCATTTTCTTGTTGCTTTTGAAATTACTCCTATTGAAAACAAAACACGAAAAGCACCCACTACCCCAAAATCAAAGCCATACCCAAAATTAGCTAGCCGCCTCCTCCATTCTCTCTTCCACGGGAGACGGAGAGGGGTGGTTTAGAGCTAAAAAATTTTTATCCGAAATAACCCTAAATCATTTTTTCTTTTTATTTAAACAAGTGATTTATACAAATATTTTGTCGTTTTAATTTAATGCAATGCGTATTTCTAACACCTTAATTTCTTCATATTTGTAGGTTTTTTCATACTTATAGGTATTTGTTGTTATTAACGTAGATGCTATAAATTATTTGATTGATTTAGTCTATCAATTTAAACGAATGTCATTTTTTATAAAGTAAAAAAGGCAACAATTAATTTATACCAAAGCAACTAAATTTGAAATTGCACAAGTGAGTGCGATCGAGCTAGGAGGTCTAAACTCCAAAAGCAAAAATAAAATCTATAGGAAAAAGTTTACAATCATATGTACTATTTTGATTAGGTAACTAGATATTTGAGTGGTTGGTTTCCATACAAACAAGGGGTTCGTCATATGGATGATTTATTTGGTACCAATGCGTGGGACCAATGCTATTGTACATATGTTTAATACATATTTCATTTAGAAAATGACTGTAAAAAAAAGTTGACCTTGCCAAGTTTAAACTAAAGCAACCCACTTTAAGATTAATGACGATGAAATTTAGCTAGCAGGGCTGGAAATAGGTTAACAAGTTTTTATATAATTATGCCTACCCAAAAAAAAGTTTTTATATCATATCAAAATTGGGGATAATCTGTGAAAATCTTAGATGAGAATTATACTTACCACATAAATAAATTAATTTCTTTGAAACAATGGATATAATAATTGTTGAGGCGTTTCTATGGATTTTGTAAAAATAAAATAAAATATGAGTTTAGTTAATTGACACGATCTTGCGCACCCTCAACAACAGTTCTCTCCTTCAAATTATATTTACTATCTCATGAGATTTAAAATAATAATGGAACCAAGTTCTTAAACATAATAAAATAATGAACTCAAGAGATTAATGATCACCTGTTAAAAAGAAATCATTTTGGGAGAATTCGAATTTGAGTCCCAAATTCAGATTTAGTGGAGCCCCAAACCCCTAAAAAAGTAGGGTTAAGACAAAATAAGTATTTTTTTATTTTCTAGATGGATAACATATAACTATGGATTGCTTGTTAAGGGTTTAACATTCTGCATGATGACGGAAGTTAATTTTTGTTGTTTGAGCTTGCTCATTTTCTTTTGTCTTATAAGTTTGCATTTGGGTTGAGTTTCCTAACACTTGTTAGCAAAACCATTTGTAATAGTATTCTTCTTTGCTGAATAAAAAAAAATACAATGGAAACACACCCCAATCACTTTAGCCTACAAGTGTACAAATTGCATCTAACAATAAAAAAATCATCCTAATAAATGAGGGAACATCATCCCACCAAGTATTGAAATGAGAAGCAACGGAAAGAGAGGTTAGTTATATATGCACAACAATTGCCAATCTCTAAAAATATGAGAAACTAAAAGAGTAATAATATTTTCAACATCAAAATTTTGATAATTTATGTGACAACCTATAAAACAAAGTGTTAATTTGATTAAGAGAGAGAAAGAAAAAAAATACTATAAAACTCTCATGAGTTGTTTTTAGTGTGATTTTATAAATTGTCATATAAATTGTCAAAATTTTAATGTTCAAATATCTTTGCTCAAACTAAAAAGCATCTCTAAAATTAAGTAGTCTTTTCACTAAAAATTATTGAATAATTTTATATGTAAAGAATCAAATCCAAATCAGTGTGAGAGATAAATTATATATATACTCAAAAATTTGAAGAAGCATCAACATCTCTATAATTATTCATCTGAAATTTGTTGCTAGCACTTCTCTATTCTTTATGTGTCTTCATATTTTAAAATTAATTTGTATTTTTTTCATTTTCAACACAGTTAAACATTCCCTCAAAAAAAAAAAAAAAAATACACAGTTAAACATCTCAAAAGAACATTGTCAAATATCTCTCACAAACTATATTTAAAATATGAAGACACATAAAGAATAAATGTGTTGAAAATATTAGTGATGTTATTATAATTGTTTTTTAATATAAACATCTACAATATACAATCTTGCCTCACTGATAAAATATTTTGGACGAGTTTCTGGTTTTTTGAGTTTACGCTATAAAAAATTTGATGTTGACATTATTCTTTTAATTTATTTCAATTATTTTACTTCCATTGACATGAAAAACAACAAAGCACACGGCACTAGAAAGTGGAGAAGATTAAAATGAAAATCGTAAGGCTCTTGTGAGCAACCTTAGGGGCTAAGTTTTCATAAAAAAATCTACAATAATTTGAATATATTCAATCAAGCTCACTTCAAAAACTTCCTCACGCCATGCCTTGAAATCCGTTGCAATAGTCAAATTAGTGGCCCAGAATATTTGAACAGTGCTATAATCTAAGCCTTTACCTTTTTTTTTGAAGGGATTTAAGCCACCTTGGTGAAGTTGATTGTGATAATATGATTTTGACTACACTAAGCAATTGAGATTCCTATTTCTAACAAAAACAATTGAATAAAGATCAAATGCAATGTCAGTGGTACCACCCTTCTCCCCATATCACAAAAGATTAGAGTCTGTATAATAATGGTCTATTGTGGATGGTTATTTTTGTCATTTACCCCAAAAATATATAAAGTTAATGGATTGAGTAGTAATTATTCCATAGCATCTGGTGGGTTAGGTTGGTTTGCCAGTGTGCCCATATCATATCATTTCCTCAAAAGCTTCAAAGGTCCCCCAAAATAGTGGTCAAATTATTGTAAGGGGCCATATGAAACCGTCTATACTACAAAAGCAAGGGGACTTTGTTTTCTGTTTTTGTGGTTTTGTAATTTCTTTAATAATTCTATTATGTGGATTTATTTCATGGATCCATTATATTTCTTACTGTTTAAAAATACAACTCCTCAAGAAAAACTGTTTAAAAATACAAGTTTAAACAAATTTTAGCCTATAAACTAATTAAAATTACTCATAAAATTACTAGCTTTCTAAGATGAATATTTGATGAACATAATTTGAAATGAAAATTGATTTTAAAGAATTAATTTAATTACAATTGAATTTTAAGTAAAGTAATTTTTATTTAAGTATTTTTATGCTATAATCAAATTTGAGATAAAATTCCCAGTCAAAAGTTTGACACCAGATTTTGTGATTTTTTAACCTGATACAAAAATATCTTTTTGTAACGGTACCCAAATAAAAAATATCACTAAACAAAAATCAATTATTATACTCTACCATGGAATAAAACATATACTTTTCTTTATCAGAGAAATCAAACAGATACTTAACACTGCAGAATCTGTTTTCTGATTTCACTCTAATCAAGCAAATTAATTATTCAAAAATCAACTTTTTGTAATTGATTCTAACCCTAGTTTTGTTTTTGAAAGATGATTCTAGCCGGATAGCACTTGTGTACTATAATGGTATATACCATTGCCTAATTAGAATGTGTCACGTGGCACACCCTTTAAAAAAATATATCAAATAAAGAATTTATAAAGTAACATTGATAGATGGGACACTCTAATTTACCAATGGTATATATCATTAGTAATCGTACACAAGTAGAATCCTATTCTAACCCTAGTTGATTTCCTTGAAATTGTTTAAGCAGAAATGAACCAAAAGAGCTCCAAATTATACTTTGGTACCAATAACAACACAAAGGATCATGAAGAGCCAATGAAGGTCACACTTTAATGTACTTTATGAAGAGAAATCAAATCACAAATTCATATAGTTTTGTTAAAAGTAATAGAGTTCCACACTCCCAACCAAAATTTTCAACTTCGTTAACCACTTAAACAGCCATAACTCAAAAACCCTATCATGACATGCCAAGTATCCCTACTTTATCAACCAACTTTAACTTTTTTTTCACTTTGCTTTTCTTTTCTTAACCCCGACTCTTTCTTTTGTTGCACTTGTTCCTCTCACACAAAACACTACTTTTATTAAATTATGTTAATTGTCACACTACATTATATTATTATTAATCATACCTTATAGTATCTCTCCTATATAAACCCTTGTCCAACCCTTGTACTCGTTCGTGCCAAAGTACAAAGCTTGTACAATAACCAATCCTCTCTTCAAACTATCACCTCTCTCTCAATCTCAAACCTAAACAATACCAAAATTGTTTTTTAAATTTTGATTTGATTTAGTTCATTAAACTTTTTTACTTTCACTACCTATTTTGCTAAGTCTCTAGAGTCATCAATTATTACTACAATGACAAACATGAAGAGCAAAACAGCAAAATTGTTGAAGCAAATCATTGCCGGTTTAACCGCAATGACAAAGTCAAAAACTATGGCTATAAAGTCCAAAACAAATGCCGTCAAAGCTCGTTTGATTATATTCTCACTCATGAAGAACAAAAAGTTTCTTATGAGTTCAATTTCAGATAAGTTTCATTCTGTTTGGGGGAGCCATTCTCATCGTCACTCCAAAGAAGATGGTTTAATTGAAGAAGGTGGTGGAAATTGTGATGATCACAATAAAGCCCTAGTTGTGTATAACAACAATGCTCATCATCGCACTTATGAAGCATTGCAAAATCCAAGTGAAACACAAGTTGTAGATGAACAACAAGACCAAGAAGATGGATATGATAGTTACTATGGTTATGGTTATGGAGATGATGATGATGATGATGACAAGTACCCTGATTTGACTCACACACTTTTTGATTCTGAAGGATTGGATTTTGCTGGGTCAGTGATTGATAAGGTGAAGAATTGTAAGGAAGAAGCAGGGAAAGAATTTAAACTTGAGGATGATATTGATGAAGTTGCTGATCTTTTTATTAGGAGGTTTAAAAGGAATATAATCTTGCAAAAACAAGATTCATTGAAGAGGAAGAGGGAAATGGTCCAAAAGGGTGCTTGAATTTCAAGTTTGATCTTGATTCAATGGCTCTATATTGCTGCACAGGATCCAAACTCGTCCTGATACACGAAAGCTCAACCTCATCATTCTCTCCCTTTGATATTGCATTTTTTTTTCAAGAATAAGGGAGATTTTAGAAGGAATAGCTTGGTTTATTTTACTATATTATATTATATATGGTTGGTTGGTTTAATTAAGATGAGCACAACCCAGAATTAATTAACTAGGGTGTGATTTCTTTGTTCTTTTATTTTTGTTTTTTTTTCATTTTGCTTTTGGATGGTGGTGTGTCATAGTACTACACCATGTTCTCTTTTTGAGGTAGCTTTGTATCAAATAAAATAAAAGAGAATAGAAATGGACTATGTTGCTTGTAGATGTTGTAATGCTAATTAGAGCACAGATGTTGGTGCTTCAACTCTGTAAATTTGCAACCATTGTGTATATTCATATTAATATATGATAATGCATAATTTTCTTATATGTTGCATTGTCTTTGTTTTGTAACCGTATGATTGCATTTGCGGTTCTTCTTAGAAATTAGGTTTAGGTGTAAATCAACCAAACCCAAAAACAAGCTGATGAATAATTGTCCTTATTTTAACTATTGTGACACACCCCAGGTCTAATACTATTTTTTTAGGATCTAAGACTAAATATCTAAAGCGCAAAATTTGGTTTAACATCAGATAATGTCAGAATTCAGATTTAACTCATCTTCTTTGCTCATATTTATGACCGGACATTTTGAGTGTCGTGTTTTTAAGATCAAAATATCAACAAGTGCGCAAATGATATAAAATATTTGAATTTAATATTATATTGGATTTTTCATTTAGGTCTATAATATACATCCCAAGATAATGATTATGGCTTTCCTATTAACAAATATTAGTCAGTTTGTTAGCATAAATCAAGTATACCTCTAATTTGTAACATCTCATAATTATTACTTTCTTTAGTCACTATTATAAAAAAAAAACTATTTTATAAATTTACTGAATAAATTACATTTACGATCTACATTAATGGTCATATACATTACTCAATTAATAAACATAAAAAGTAGTTTTTTCCTTATCACATGATGACGTATAACTATTGCTCACATATAATTTGGGACTCTCAAATATTAATGGAATGGAAAGAAGAAAAAAAAAGTTGTTCTTTAGCTATGTTGAAAAAGTGGGTGTTCCATATCCTGCACAAGGAGTAAAGGTATAACAGCTAGCTACTAGAAATGTAACTAAATCAAGGAATGCATCTATCACATGTTGAAAAGAACCAAAATAAAGGAGAGAATATTTGCATCAAAAGGTGTGAGGTATGAATTGCAAGCCAGCACCAATAATCTAGCTGGGAGTGTCAATTGATTAACTGTTTCCTTTTATGAAGCTTCCTAAAAGTATAACACTTTTCAAATTTCATTTATGTTTTCTTAGTGAGTTCCTAATTAAGCCCATTAGAAGAAGAAAAAAAAAAGGATTAGTAAGGATGCTTGAATGCATAATCTTTACTCTTTTAGCATAAGTATGTTTAGTTTTGTGGCAAGCGATTTTTATTAAGTTGATATCGTAAAATTGATTCTACTTAAAAGTGAGTTGAAAATAAAGATATTTGTGTTTGGATATATTCTTGTAAAAGTATGTTGAAATGTAAATTTATGTGTAAATGTCTAAAAATCAATTTCTAATTTTAAGTAGAATCAACTCCATAAGCAAAATCATTTTTTCGAAATAATCAAACATGTCAGAATCAATTCAACACATCTAAAATGGACTTGCATTCCCTGTAATTGCACCTATTACATGACAATGTAAGTCTGTAACAAGTTAGGATTGTCCGATTTGCATCGATGGTCGAAATGGTTCAACTGTGTTGAAATTGATGTGAATCTTCTTGACCGTCTAATCTCATATCAACGACTATGATTAAACTAATGTAAATCTTAAAACTGATATGAAACTGTGTATTTTTCTACCACAACAAATTCAAATGTCTCTAGAATCAATTTCGACCTCTCTATAAGTGGAATCAAACATAAACTGTCAATTTATTAGTTATTTTGAAAATTTACAAATCTTACTTTAATTCAACTCTCATTTCCCAAAAATAAAAAACGTTAGTTTAACTCTATGTCAAAATAAATTACAAATCTTAGTTTAGTTTAACTCTCCTTTCCGAAAGAAGAAAAAAAAAGTTAGTTTATCTCTATCTCAAAATAAAAGGTGAAAAAAGAAAAGATCCTTCCTTTATTCTACTCTTTATAAATTGTTCTTGTCCCATTGAGTTGAGGGTTAGACTTAAGCAGCTGCGCCACTGGGTAATTTTTTGAACCTCATATTTATAAATTATATACTTCCTTTTGTCTAAGGTAAACTTTATACATTATCCTTCTTCTTCTTTATTATGGAATATCTTTTTGTTTGCTGAAGAAAATACATAGAATTCTACATTAAATAAGTTAACTATGAACCAACATTAGTGTCATGGGCATCCCAATTTAAAAATTGCTTTTCTGACATACAAATTTTCTTAGAAACACATTAAAATGTGTGTTTAAGAAAAACAAATGTGAAAAAAGTAATTTTTTCCCAATTTTACCGAGCTCATGTCAAATCTATTATTGGGCTTTTTGTATAAGGCTCATATTTGGGCTTTATCTTAGCAGAAATGTTACGAGAATTTCTTTTTAAGCCCCTTCAATATCTCTTAAACCCCCAAAATTCTGTTTTTACCCCAAATGTATATTTATTTGATTAAATTTAAAATCCTTTAACAGAAAAAAAAAAAAATGATTCAAATTAATATATTTTTTTAAATGGGAAATTGTTAGTAATTAATTGTTAGATTAGTTTTTTTTCCTTTTATATGGGTTTGAATCTAGGACTTAAAATATGAAGCAACTTCAAGAGATCAACAATCATGTAATAAGCTCTTAAAATTGTTCTAGATCAGCTGGAATGCTGGACTCTCTACGTTCAGGTTCTGGATGATGAGTTGGAGTAGTGGCAAAAACGGTAGAATCCAATGAAATAAGTATGGTTCTTGTAAAATATTTTAATGCTAAAAGTGACTATATGTAATAACAACTATCAAGGAGAGTCCAAGTAAACTACTAGAAGTCTTGGATGGAGAAAAGGTTCATGACATAAGTACTACATGGGGAAGATTCACGAAATTAACTTATTATCCCTAGAGTCACTAATATACGTTTTTAAGTTGGGAAATGCTAACGAGTTCCTGCGAGATATTGAGACATTCTGCATAATTTAAAGGGTCTTGTTAACGAGTATTCTGGGGCACTCTTTAAACATACTAAATTAATTAATTCAAAATTTTCAATTTCAAATGCACTGATTGCACAAACTTTCATAAAAAGTTATTACCTCCGTCCCTAAATATAGGAGTCTTTTGCTAAAATTACAGAGATTAAGAAAATATGTTGTAGTATTAAATTTGTATAAAATTATTATTGTTTTTACAATTTTATCCTTAAGAGAGAGTTGATTTATGTTTTAAATATAATATTTATTGTTGATTGAAGAAAAAAATGCAAAATAAATAAGGGTATGTTGGTAAAGAAATAATTAATGTACTTGGAAATATCAAAGGGGTCTTATAAAAAGGGACAAATTATTTTTTCAAAAGGGTCTTGACTAGTGTCCCAGAAACACTGGTTAACATTTCCCTAATTTAAATGATAAGTTTTTATGAAAAAATATATATTTATTGTACTGAAAATTGTAATAGTTGATTTTTTAAAAAATAATTTTTAAATTTGGGATGATTAAAGAGTGTTCTGGAGACACTCCTTAGCAAAATCCTTTTAAGTTTATTGAAAGCTTATGTACCAAAATTGTAATATATATATATATATATATATATATATATATATATATATATATATATATATCATATTATATCAATTATTCAATCAATGAACCTCAAAGTAAAATATATATTTATAATAGTGATTGGAGGAAGTGTTATGATATGAAGATGAAGCAAGCGAGGATTCTTTCGATGATCAATTTATCTCTAAAATTATCAAATGACAATATCTGTGTTGGGCTATGAATTTGAAAAATCACTAAAAAAATTAGAGATTTTCTTCCCCCACCCCTGAAACCCAAAAATGCCTCGAATTTTTAAAATCTAGAATATGGAATGTGTTTTCGTTCTACTTTCAAAGTGAAAAAAAACTAGTCATAGTTATTTTAGCCATGATTAAATTTTTATTTAATTTTTCTTTAGGATTTTTACATGTTTGTATTTTAGAATTTGAACATCCTCTTTACATGCTTTGAACATCACTTGTGCAAACAAAATATATAATTGAATTTTAACAGAAAAAGGGTTCGAAACATGTAAAAGGGCCATTCGAATCCTAAAATTTGAATGTGTATAAACGCTTAATTCTATTCGAATTCTAAAACTTGATTATGTGAAAATGCTGAAAAAATAGCTAACCGCGATTCAATTATGGCTAAACTTTTTCTCTTTTGTAAAATTAAGGAAAACCAAATTCAAATTCTATAATCCAAAAATTGAGAGTATTTTTTAAATTTTCCGAAGAGGCGAGAGAGGCACGGGGATGGGGGCTCAAGAAATTATTCGTACTTTTTCATATGTATAATAAGGACAAGGTTTCTAGGGCCAACATTCAATAGCTTTTCTTTGGAAATTTCTTTTCTCACCTTACTTACTTCTCGTGTGCCCTCCAAAATTCTCATTTTTACCCCGCTTAGTTTATATAATTCAAAAGATGTTTAAATATAAGCAACAATCAAAACCTCCTCTTATTTCAGTTTTAAAAACCACAAAAAAAAAACAAAGTAAAAAATGACAAAACTTATCAAATAAATTGGAGAAAAAAATACCACCTAAAAATTTTAAAAATCAAATAATGCAATGCAAATGCAAATTTTTCGAATTTGTCTGAGAATATGAAAAAATTTAACAAAAATGAAAAATGGGTCTAAAAGATGGAATGTTAAATTTTGAGGGGAAGAGCCCCGTAAGAAGTCCCTTCTAAGGGAGTCTATTTCTTGATTTTTTTTTTTTTTTTTTTCTTGAAAGTTTCAAAGAAAACCGTTGCCTAAATATTGAATTTTCGGCGAGGACAATGTGAACGGCTAACAATAACATGAAACACAATGAACACATTGGAGAAATGGGTTCGAATGGTTTGTATAGTTCTAAACTGACTATCCATGTCACACAAACAAGTTCAGTCTTTGTGCTAACCTGAGTTTACACAATTTTACCGAATTTAATAAGTGTTAACTTGGTCAAATTAGTCAAACATTTCGATTTCACCAAAAACTGAATCTAATTTGTAGAACATTGATAAAAAGAGTTGTATATTTGAGTTTCGGTGGTCTTAAACACTTCGCTTACCGATAAAAAAATATAGTTGGATTACAAAGGGTTTGTGCACGTGTAAACTATTAATTAATTGTTATTCACGTAGTTGTGGAGGGAGCGTTTGGCGGTAGGGGTATCCTGTGTTGTGATTGTGTGTTGGGAACAAATAACATGTGCTGTTGTATGGTTGTTGCTTGTTGGGGTAAGCTTATACACAGCTCAATAAAATTTGCAGCATAAAATTGCTAAATGAGTAAATGAAATGAAATGAAATAAACCAGCTCAATTATTGGCAGTGCCAGAAAGAAAGATTTAGAAATCAACTATCACACATCACGCCTGCTTTGTAGCAATGTACTCTAGTTGACAGCTGAAATTGAACTGCATTTCTTCATCTCTAGTTGTAACCAGTTGTTTTGGGAATTTATAAGTATAATTTTTATTTTATTTTCTCACATAGATACATCCATTAAACACTTTGAAAAAATTAAATAGAAACACTAATGTAATAATAGATTTGATTAGTAGAGACTGTGGTCCTCTGATCTTTAGGTTCTATCTCATCAAAATTAATTTATTTGTACAATATTTTCTCTTATCAAAATACATTAATATCATCGATGTCATCGAAACTTAATACCATCCAAGTATTTTCTGTGTTTGAACTGTCTGTGGCAAATGGTGGAGAAAACTTTACTGGATTTCCCAATCTTCCACTATTGTTATTGTTTGCTTCAATTCAATTCAATTCGGATTCGTATTCCTGCTTATATATAAAAACAAACAAATAACTTGGCTTCTTTCTTTCATTTTTCCAGCAACCATAGAAAATTGTTTCAAAAATTTATTTATATTAAAAGACAATAATAACAATAAACTATATCCAACGTATACAGGTTTTTCTGGTGCTATGTTTTGTCAGATAAGAAAGAAAGCCCACGTGTTTGTGATTGTCAGGTTCAAGACAAAGCACGTTTTTCCCTCCTTCATGTCTCTAATCTAGTGGAATGACATTTTTGGATCATGCTAGAAAGTAGAAACAACAGTTTAAGTGGTGGAACGAAAAATTTTTGCTCGCCCGCCTGACTTTCTTTACAGATTCAAATGATAAGAAACTTATACTTTATAAATATGGTCAGATCGATGTTTAATTTTTGACTCATGCATACGAAAAATCTGATTGGAGGGAAAAAACCATCTTATGCATTCCACGGATTCATAACAAAGAATATAGATTCATAACGAAGATTGGTCGTTGTCAGGCGGCGGTAGAAATTTTGTATCAATATAAATTTGTGATTGATTGTTTTACATGTTATATGTCGGATAATGACGTGCCAAGAGGCTTTGATGTTTGATTTTTTACTATTGTGCACAAAAAAGTTTAGTTGAAAAAAAAGGAAGTCACGGTTTTTTTTTTTTTTGACAAAAAAAGATGTCACTTATGATTTTATAAATTTTTTTTTTTTTGAACAAGTCAAAATGAGATATATATTATTAACAAAAAGTTTTGCTCTCTAGCACAAGGAGTGCATTAAGAAGCAAAACACAGTTACAACAAAAAACAACCTGTCCGGAACTAAAATAAGTGAAAGAGCAACCTCAGCCTATCCCTAAACAAACAAGGGGATGCTGCCACCATAAATTATAACCAAAAGAAAAGCACACTTTTTTAGCTTTCAACCAACGAAGAGAATAAAGCTTAACCTTTTTCAATAGCTGTGCCAACGTATTTGCTTTGTTCGCAAAAAGTCTTTGATTCCTTTCATTTCAAATAACCAAGATTAATCATTGCCGAGTGATTGTAGAAAATTTGTATCAATATCATGATAACCAAAAATATATATTATAAGTTAGATAAGTGCTCAACAATTTTTTTTTTAGTAGTTTTGTCAAAAAAAAATAATTTGTTTTTTAATTGTATTTTTAAAAAACAAGAAATATTTAGGTCGTCACTATGAAATAATCGACAATCAATGTAAGACTTTTTTTTTTGAACAAACAAAAATGGAATATATTAACACCAAAACGTAATTGTTGCACCACAAGATGTGCCATAACAATCACGGAGAAAAACACATATTAGTCAATGATACAAGACAGTTAGTCGATATCTATACATATGAGCGGATTCGACCACCAATTATAAATAACGTTATAATATGAATATTATGTCATTGTCTAGAATTAAAGTGTTGTATATAGCATGAGTACAATAACAAATGAGCAAGGACTCATGCGAGGATTTTAGATATTAATTGTTAGAGATTTAAGATAATAAATATTACATATTATTCAAAAAATATCTCTTCGAAATGATTTTTACGAGAAATTACTCTAAATGATTTATCATTTTAAGCATTTTTTAAAATTCATTATCCAAAAAAAATTGTAACAAAAGGGTAAAATAACTAAAATAGTTTTTTTATGAAAAGTTATTTAAACCAATTTTTCATTTGAAGTTTTAAGAAGTCAAATTAACTCATCGAAATGAATATCAAAGATAATCGAAATTAAAACCTTAAAGTTTTATTTCAAATCTATTTGTTTAAAAATAAAACTGAAACACTATGAAAATTATTTTTGAAAAATTGTAACTGACCGGCCCTTAATTTGATGTGATAATATATAATACTGGTACATAAGAATCTCCTAAAGCGTTGACAATAAACACTTTATTAATCCTTCAAAAAAAAAAAAAAAACACTTTATTAATGTATGTAGGTATGTATAGATAGATTTGATTCCTGGCTTTCTACCACAAGAGGGTATCAGAATAGAGTCATCTCAGGATCATGAAAAATAATATCATGGGATGTTCTTTTATTCTATACCAACTAATAATTCCTATAATTATTGCTCAACAATCCAGTTAAGAATACGCATAAACATGGCTTATCTTAATCACCAAATCATGTGATATATATTTTTTTTTTTTGAGAGAACCAAATCATGTGATCTTGTTTTGTAAGTTTCTTCAACTCGAATTTAATTTTATTTCTAAATTGAAAGCTAGAGTTTTGTTCCCAACTCATGATCCCACATGCATTGCAATTCTTTTTTATTTTCTTGAGATTTTTCTATCAGGTTTCAACAGCCATAATGTCATATGTATATATCAACAATTGCACATTATTCGGATAATAAAAGACTTGATGCATGTTTGGTATTACGATGGGATGTGTTAGAATTATGATCATCAATCGTGATTTTCTAAAAACTACACTTTATAGTAGTTGTTTGGTTCCACGGTGATACACATTTAAACGCATGATTTGCAAACTCTACAAAGCATAACTTCTCTCCCATCATGGTTTTATACCGTAATTTTGTAGCTTACCAAATACACATAGTTTCTGTAAAATCACGGTAGGCCACTGTGATTATGACACACCCACCGTGATACCAAACACGGACTTATTTTATATGGAGTTAAAGTCGTTCATGAGAGTAGAGTTTTGGATACTCAAGGATTAAGACGGACCCAAGAATCAAAAAGTACTTATGTAGACATTTATTGATTACTTATATACAATCCTTACTAAGCCTCAACGACTTGCTCTATAATAAGTTTTATGATGATCCAAGCCCTCACAAAACACCAAGGGAAAAAAGACAAAGTTTGTGGCTACGAAAGCACTCTCAAATTCAAATTTGTGTTTCCTCCTCATATTTTGTGGCAGTTTTGAATTTTTTTTTTATAGGCAAATGTTGGTAATGCTAGTTTTAGGGGATCGAACCTAAGACATCCTCCTTCAATGTTATTTATCTCACCAACCGAGCTACTTACATAAGACTATAAGGGATTTTTGTCAGTAATTATTAAGGGTCTCATGGCAGCCAATAATCTTTTGAAACTGGCGAGTAAAAAGTAGTGTTTTTCTTTTAAGGGACCAAATTGAAATAAAAAATCATTAGACTATTGAATTGTCTATTATTTGTCGTTTAAGAGACCAAAATGAAAAAAAATATCTTAAAGAATTAAAGTGAAATCTAAAAATAACTAAGGGGTCAAAAATATAATTTACTCTAAAAATTATTAACAAAAATATTAAGAAAAAAAACCATATAAGTTTTTAGAGTGTATATGGGTAAAGAGTTTGATAAGTGCTTGTCTCTATGATATAAGGACTAATATATAACACATAAATTGTAAATATTTAATTTACATATATACCAACTTGGTTTGGTATTGATGAAATCAAGAGCTCATTAAACATGTGGAAGAAAACATATAAAAAAAAAAGAATATTTTATTCATTTTTATTAATTCCAAACAAGCATGTTATTTTCCTAGTAAAATAATTTGGCTATTAATCCAAATGGTCAATTATTAGTACTGTTATGGTTTTAATAAAATAATTGGCAGCAGGTTGCAAGTTAGTGATTATCTCATGGAGATGTAATTAGCCCAAGGTGCTGATTCATGTTCTCATCTCAAAAAGGCCAATAACATGATTAATCACGTTGGCATTATGGTGGTTACTGTTCAGTTTTGCTTTTGGTATTTCCTTTGCATAAATCAGTTGGAAACAACTCACACTTCAAAAATTAAATGAGCCAATTCACTTCATTTTGAGAAGTAACGGCTTGACAATCAAATGGAGAGATTCTTAATTGCTATTGCCCCATTCAACTGGAAATGAAATGCATGCGTAGTGATTGTGTGAATGATAACAGCTACATGGGAGAATGAAAGTTGTAGAATTATTTGGTGCAGCTCAAGAAAGTAATTGGCTACTCACATTCCATTAGTGACGTTTTCATAATTTATTTCTAGAGAATAAATCTAAAGCTAATAAGCCATTTATTTGGGTTTATTTTAATTTATTAGAGTCCATTAGGTTACTTCGTGAGAACTCTATAAATTGTAACTTTCTCTATGAAATAAAAAGAAGTTGAATTTTATAGAATTTTACACATATGTGTATTAAGAGCTTTGTCTCTTGTGGTTCTGGATTGAACCATCCTTGATCTTATCAAGAAATCACATTTCTTGTGGCAATCCTCGCATCTATAGACTTATCACTTTCTTGGATTAGAAAGTGTGGTGTCCCTCTCTATCTATTTCATTTCTTCATTTTTCTAGTTTTTTCACCATTTCCACCAACATTATTCTTAATTTGCTTCCGACGGCTCCGTGGCACTCATCAGGTATGGTGGTGTTCTATTGAGATCTTGAAGTGTGTTCTTTTTAAGGTCTTAGATTCGTTTCGCCCTGTTGCCAACTTCAATGAGCTAATTTGACTTTTTTTTTTAAAAACAAAAATGTACATAAGCTGCCTTATAACGTTTAGGCTAAATTGCATTTTTGGTCCCTTAACTATTTAGGTAGTATTGTTTTTGACCCTTAATTAAAATTCGATTTATTTTGGTTCCTTAACTTCTCTCAATTACACATTTTAGTCCTTTCCGTTAGTTCTAATTCAAAAACGTTAGGTTTTCTTCATTTGCTTTTGGAATTTTTCTGGAATTCTTGTTGTTGAAGGTTGATGGACATGATATGAAGATGAAAAAGAGGAGAAGAAGATGAAGAAAACCTAACGTTTTTGAATTAAAACAACAGAAAGGACCAAAATATGTAACAGAGAGAAGTTAATGGACCAAAAGAAATCGAGTTTTAATTAAGGGACCAAAGCGATACTATCTAAATAATTAAGGGACTAAAAATACAATTTAGCCTAACATTTATTAATTAGGATGAATTAAATATACTTTATAGACATGTCAAGTCACAATACACAAGATTTTGTTATGTTTTAATTTTAAGATAAACAAAATAAATTGGAATAAGGATGATTTGGCAGTTTGGGTGGAAGAATTAAGGAATTTAGTGATAAGGAAATTACGATTTTCTAAACTGGATATTAGAATTAGGGATAGAGAGAATAAATAAGCTTTTGGAAACATACCTTTAGTTATTTAAAAAATGTTAACAATTATATTTGAATATCCTACTTTCTTAACACTCATTCAACATTTCATTTTATCTCTATCTCTTATTATATTCCTTTCTTTACATGTAGAATGAATTTGGATGTACATATAGAGCATTTTCTTTTTTAGAATTTGGAAGACTGGTGGTCGGTTGCCCTACACATGAAGTTATTGGACATACAAGACTGTTTGGCCACCCTGCAAAGGAAATTAAATATGAGAAACCAAAGCTAACTAAAACTAATAGTAAAATAAACAAAAGAGCCACATATGGAGGGGTGCACCTAAACCTTAAATCCTAAACTCATAACTCTATTGTTTCAATAATTAAGACAATAATCACTTGAATGATGTTGGTTCAATATAAACTACATATTTATTTTTCGTTGTTTTAACCAAATTGATATCAATTAAGATATTATTCCAGTCACGATCACTTTCTAATTTTAGCAAAATAAAATTTTAAACATTGCATGATTAGTACTCTAGGTACATAGAAAGTGAAGGATGATTAGTTAGCACAAAACTATAGTAAACACGTAACAAAATTCACGATATCAGTTGCTTCTAAACTAAGATGCTAACTTAGGCCAATATTAAATTACTAAGTGTAGGTCTCAACTCCTAATGCAGGTTCATCTGCCTGCAGCCTATATATAATTAGTTGAAGCCATGAAGACAAGTAGAGTTGCATTAGCTTTTACTCGTTGAAACGTATTTGAAACCAAAAAAATGGAGTTTTCGTTGTGGATTCGGTCTCTAATTTTGTTGTCTCTAACGTCCGCGGCTTTGAGCGCCACCCCGCGAAAGCCAGTAGATGTACCTTTTGGTCGAAACTATGTACCAACTTGGGCTTTTGATCACATCAAATACTTTAATGAAGGTTCTGAGATTGAACTTCTTCTTGATAAATACACTGGTACGTATTCTACATGTTCCTTAATCAATTTTCATGTAGAACAAAATTCAATTAATATATGGCTTATTGGTTAATTTAATTGCAAACTTGATATATTATTGTGATCATTTTTAATTTATTTATACAATTTTTGCATAGGTACTGGTTTCCAATCTAAAGGATCATACTTGTTTGGCCACTTTAGCATGAACATAAAGATGGTTCCTGGTGATTCAGCTGGCACAGTCACCGCTTTTTATGTACGAACAAAAATTATTTTATGAAAAATATATCATATTTGATTTCAAATTTTGTAGTGGGGTTAATTCTATATAGTTTCTGAGTTTGTAACTTGTATTGAATGTAACATTTGCTAATTATATATGATTTGAATGTTGCAGTTATCTTCCCAAAATGCGGATCATGATGAAATAGATTTTGAGTTTTTGGGTAATAGAACAGGACAACCTTATATTTTACAAACAAATGTGTTCACAGGAGGCCAAGGTAATAGAGAACAAAGAATTTTTCTCTGGTTTGATCCTACAAAAGCCTACCATAGATACTCAGTTCTATGGAACATGTATCAAATTGTGTAAGTTACTACCCCATAATTTTTGTTTAATTTGGGAATATATTAAAATAAAATAAAAATACAAGTTTTCATAAATGTTCTTTGTTGGTGTAGATAGAAAGATACTAACACGGTCCATGCTTTGACTTGGAGTTTTGAAGTCTTTATGACTAAAATCCCATGGCTATGTGAATATTGAATTATTGTGACCCATATATAGAATCTTAATTAACTAGTTGAGAGTATACTCAACACTTATATATAAGACCGAATTTTTTTTATTTAGAGATGTCACGTGCACAAGATGGATATAAGTTGAAACGTATGTCAGCTTCAACTGTGTTGACTAACTCATGATAATTAAAAATATTGATACTAATATTAAATTTGTTAGTGATTTACATGGTTTACCTTCGTAATAATTCATAACTAAACTCAAGTGGTTAATGAGTTTCACCAATAATAATCGTTTGAGAGAACCCCAATTTGATTATTAAGTGAAACAACTATTGACCAGACTATTCTTATCCCATGGTCGAACTCTAGATTACTAGAACTCATATTTCTTGAGAATTAACCATTCTTGGCCAGACTATTCTTACCTTACGGCCAAACTCTGGATTACTATGACTGATTTTTCTTTAGAACCATAAGGTTAACGCTAAAAAGAAAATGAAGATTCATCTATCTTCTTTCTATCATAGTAAATTTTTACCAGTCCATCATAGTATTGTTTGCTAAACCAAGTTGTAAGATAATTAATGCACTTAAAAATTTGAATGCAATTCTATAGAAAGGGACAGAAATTTTTAAAAAATTACATATTTAATTAGTAATATGATGAGTAAATTAAATATGCCTGATAACAAATTTCACATACATATGTGTAGGTTCTTTGTGGACAATATCCCAATCAGGGTGTTCAAAAACAGCAAGAAGTTAGGAGTGAAATTTCCATTTGATCAACCAATGAAAGTATACAATAGTTTATGGAATGCAGATGATTGGGCAACAAGAGGTGGATTAGAGAAAACAGATTGGTCCAAAGCACCATTCATAGCAGGTTACAAAAGTTTTCACATTGATGGTTGTGAAACCTCAGTTAATGCAAAGTACTGTGCAAAACAAGGTAGAAAATGGTGGAATCGACCTGAATTTCGTGACCTTGATGCTGCTCAATGGAAAAGGATAAAGTGGGTTCGTAAGAAATTTACCATTTATAATTACTGTACTGATAGAACACGTTTCCCTCAGATACCCCCTGAATGTAGAAGAGACCGTGACATTTAAATTTTTTATATACTATGTATGTAATTTTATTATAAATTTGATCTTGTATTTATTTGTATCATTATTTATTGCCACCGTATATTACTCGAACTATGTAATAAGGAATTGAGGTTGAACCCAGTGGAGCCTCTATGTAATCTTCAATCTATATTGATTGGTCAATTTCAATGATAATAACAACAGTTTGTTACATCCAATTCTGATCTCTCGAGGCCATTTCCTGGTTATTTTAGGAATTAATTATGATCTTGAGACTTTTAAGGGAAACATTGGCATGTGACCTATTTATGTTTTAATCATGGGACTTAATTTCCTTTTATTAGAGGATTAACGATGTTATGTTCAAGGGGTGATTTTTTCGATTACATGCAAAATTAAGGGAGGATGGTGTTGATTTAAAAGCTAGAGGATGATGTTGAGGTATACTTAGGAAAGATGAGTGTAATTTGTCTTAAAAATTATACATGTATTAATGTTTACTCATGCCTACCAAAACATCTTATTAGCATGATTTTATCTAGTGAGTGCTAGTTAAGTATCGACTATCAAGCTCTGTAAGCAAAATAAAAAAAAAGCTTGAATCTCACTCAGCTGAGAAAATACAAAAAGTTTGAATTATTTTCACTTCATTTAAACAAAATAATAGGCTAAATACTACTATTCGTTGTTCTTTAAGTTAGATGTTTATAAAAAGTTAATCATTAAGTTTTTTTTTTTTTACAAATTGGTTCTATAAATCCAGGGTCATTCTGAGATTCTGGTAGCCTATAGATGAACTTACAATTTAGGACCTGCCTAATAAGTATATATATAAAAAAATCGAACTCCTAAAATGTAAAAATAATTTTCTTGAAGATGATATTTTATTACGTTAGGAAATGTGATATTCAATTCCATAATATATAATTTTTCAATTAAAATGTATTCCCTAATTTTTTTTTACTTAATGAACCCTTAATTTTATATTTTGGAACCCAAATTTTGAACTTTTTTTTTGGGTTTAGAATAGCCACCTTCCTCGCCCTGCCTCAGATACAACCCTGTTTAAATCTAAAAATATATGTACCTTTGATCGTATTGTCATCAAACTCAATTAAAAAAATATTTATGTGAATGTTTAATGTTAAGATAGCATATCCAAATTCACCGCTCTTAAAACTAAGATTCATAGATGTATTATTCAGTGTTGATTTGAAATAAAATTCATCGATTACTTAATTTATAATATTGTGGTTGAAATATTTATCTTAAAAATTAAGTTTGAGTTAAAAACAAGAAGAACTTATACAAATATATACAATAAATAAATGTGGCCTAACTAACATTAGCGGAGATCATCATCATATAGTAGTTCTACGGTATGGCCTTTTGTCGGTCATCACTTAAAACTTCATCATAAATTAAATGAGAGTTTTGACACCATTCATACAATAATATAATTGTTCTTTATCTCTTGATAATTCATAATCCATTTAGCTTCATTTGTTTTTCAAGGTACATTTGGGGTCACTCAGTCCTTCACTTTGGCCAATGTGTTTGAATCAATTTAGGGTTTTATTAAAAAGTGTCCTAAATATATTTGTTAAAGATTTAAAAATGGAAACAAGTGATAATTTTTATGCATAAAAAGTTTTTTTTTTTTTTTTTTATGTTTTAATATGTTGAATACATAAATCATAAGACAAATTTTTTACTTTAAACTTCAAATGTCACTCTTTTTGTATTTACATCCACATAGTGATCATGGACACAATTATACCATCAACAACAAAACTATAGTCTCTTTAAAAAAAAAAAAAACTATAGTCCATATATATTCATGAGTTTTGTTAACACATGGTGATTAGAGTTGGCTTGTGTCGAGCAACAATCGTCAAGATGTAAGTAGGGTCTATTTGCAAGCACTTGGACGCTCAAATCTTTATGCGAGCACAAGAGTGAGAGGTAAAAATTGATGGAAGTTGTGTACCTTATTTTGGTGATGGTGAGTGTCTTTTATAGACGTGAGAATGGAGTTGTTGGACGGTTGATGGAAAGTCGTTTTAAATGGCACGCCATCAATGTTGATCTCGCATCCGTTATATGCCGTTGAGGCGTTGCGGAGCGGAAGATCTTCAATTAGCCGTTTGAAACAATGATGAGGTGAAAGAGATGCAAAGCTCGCTAGAATTGACCCAGTAGTAACATGTACGGACCATAACGCATTTGGACATGAAAATAACTCATTCATTTTTTTTTTTTATTTGAACAAAATTAATTGCATTTCATTTAAAATCAACTAGGCAATGCAAGAAGGTACTAAAGACAATAACTAGCTTTTTTATTTCACAAAATTAGTAATATATTTAGGTTGGCTAAAAGATCAAAGAAGATGTCAACAAGATATGATAATGGACCCAAATTCAGAGTTATCATCAAGAATGGTACGTATATACATCGACTATACTACTTAAACATCAAGCTCAAAACTAACATCTAGGGGACCCAATTCAGCTGTACATTTGTTAGAGTACCAAATAATTAAAGCCTTGCTCTATTTTCATATGATTTCTATTTCTTTTCATAAGGTATTTCTATATATATTTCTCTCTAAATTGGTTATGTACAGAGGCTATATGGTTAGGGTAGGTCATTGTGGATCATGTAGGGAATCCTTCTTAATATCTTCATCCACTACAACTGCCATTTTCTTAGCCAAAGCCAAAGTCATCTAGCTTAGTAACCCACATGTACAAGCTTAGCATCATCTTTATAACATAACACATGAGAAGATCCTTTTGATGGGAAGACTCAAATTGACACTAGGGGACTTGAGAGTGTATTCATTGGATTTGTAAATTGTGTACATCATTAAGTTAATCATCATTTATGAGATCCCATCATTTACATATGCATGTTAGTTGTAGTTGAAATTAATAATTTGCGATTTATTATATTTCTTTTTGCAGGTTTTATCCTTATCAAAGAGGATGGTTCCATCTATTACGCAACTACTCGAAAGCAAGTTTGATGAGCCTCGTTATTGATGCAATATGTCATTAGATACAATGAAGGAGCACTTTAAGTTTCAAAATATAATATAGATGCATGATGCATGTGGATTTGTCATTTTCACTTGGTTAGGAGAGAAAATAAATAAAAATGAAAGTCCCCTTTCATATTCCATACAAAATACTAGTATCTCAAAACTCAGAGATAGATATATTTATACCCAATATATATAAGAAAAAATTATGTTAAAAGCGAGAGTTGAATTTACACCTTTGCGATTTTAAAATCAACTCTTTACAATTGGACCAAGCTTCGATTGTGAAGTTGTCATGTTATATATTTTTTATAATTGTACGAGAGTTATCATGTTAATGCTTGCTCTAGAAAAACAAAAATTGTATCTTAATATTATGTATTTAACTCTTTAAAGTTTCCTTAAAAAAATCTTTTAAGTTTAAAAATCATTTGTTTAAAAAAAAAAAAAATTAGATAAATTTTCTATTCTTAATTCATTAACATGTGAACTAAAGAAACTTATTATGATTTGCTAAAGAAAAATATTGAATGATATAGTAAACTCTCAATAGGACTCAAAAATATTCTACAAGATATCGGATATTCACATTTTTATTGTAAAAATATTGTACTCAAATTGGGAAATGATTAATGATTAGCAAGTTACTAGCACTTAGCTGTAAAATAATTGAATAATAATACTCTCTCAAATAGGGTCCCAATATAATCTGTTCCAACACTAAAATCGTAACAAAAAACCCTACATGATTCTTGCCTCCCACCCCCCAAGAAAAAATATTAAATGAAGAAGATAAGTATATATAGAAAGAGAGAGGAACATGGGTCTATAACCCCTTTTACTCAAGGTCTTAGCCTTATATATATCCAAGTCTTTGCCACAAACTTTCCACAGCTTGAAAACAACATACCAAAATGAGTTCTTCATTTTGGACTTTGTGTTTGATTTTAGCATCACTTGTCTCTTTTTCATTATGTGCTCCTCCAAGGACACCAGTGGATGTACCATTTGGAAGAAACTATTATCCAACTTGGGCTTTTGATCATATCAAATACTTCAATGGTGGTTCTGAGATTCAACTTCATCTTGATAAATACACTGGTTGGTGTTTAACACACTTCATAGCTTTTCTATTTAGCTCGTGTTCGGATAAACAACTTAATTTACAACTTATAATATAAACATTTATCATGATAAGCGCTTATGTATAAGCTATAAGAACATATCATAAATACTTATGCTAGTACATATGCTATATTATGTCAATCCATGCCCTTGGTTTTTGTACTACATTGTTCATTTTTCTAACTACTTTTTTAACAGGTACTGGTTTTCAATCAAAAGGTTCATACTTGTTTGGTCATTTCAGTATGAACATAAAGATGGTTCCTGGTGATTCAGCTGGCACGGTAACCGCTTTCTATGTATGTGCCTAACAAATTAAAGTTTTTTCATTTTATTTCTATTTTTAGTATTTTGTTGTAATGACCTTTTTTTGTTGATACTTTACAGTTATCTTCACAAAATGCTGAACATGATGAAATAGATTTTGAGTTCTTGGGGAACAGAACAGGACAACCTTACATTTTACAAACAAATGTGTTCACTGGTGGACAAGGTAACAAAGAACAAAGGATCTTTCTTTGGTTTGATCCAACAAAAGAGTTTCACAGATACTCCATTCTATGGAACATGTACCAGATTGTGTAAGTAGCACTTGATTCAACTATTGTGTCATTAAACTATTGTGGTCCAAATTTCAGTAACTAATTTATTTTAACTATGATGGTTTTGCAGGTTTTTTGTAGATGATGTACCAATCAGGGTGTTTAAGAACAGCAAGGACTTAGGAGTAAAATTCCCATTTGACCAACCAATGAAGATATACAACAGTTTATGGAATGCAGATGATTGGGCCACAAGAGGTGGTTTGGAGAAAACAGATTGGTCAAAAGCACCATTCATAGCAGGCTACAAAGGCTTCCACATTGATGGTTGTGAATCATCTGTTAATGCAAAGTTTTGTGCAACACAAGGTAAAAGATGGTGGGATCAACCTGAATTTCGTGATCTTGATGCTGCTCAATGGCGTAGGCTAAGATGGGTGCGTCAAAAATACACAATTTACAACTATTGCACTGATAGAAAACGTTTGCCTCAAGTTCCACCAGAATGCAAAAGAGACCAGGACATTTAAATTTTCATCATGTGATATATGATACTCTATTTTGTGTTATTATTTGTTCTCTCATTATATGCTTTTAACACTATGTCACATCTACTTGTATTACACATGCATTTATTGTATCATTATTTATTGCCATTATTGTTCCATCGAGTTCTGTAAATTGAGAAATGGTGTTATGTATTTGTAATTTTATTTTAGTCATTCTCATATTATAATTATAATTTCACAATATTAATGTATTTTTTTTTTCTTCAACTAACACATTTCATGGTCCACTTTGTCCATCTAAACAACAAGTTTATGCTCTTCATCACCGAATTCAAGTATCCTCAATCAACTGAATCACAAGTCTTTTCAAATTAAATAACTTTAAATAAAATAAGTTTTTTTTTTCTTCTTCTCTAACTACATCCACAACCTCGTTAGCGATAAAAAAATATATGATGAATAAACTGGTATAGTATAATTGCCAATATTTTAGCTAGCAATTTATAAACACATCCAACCAAGGAGAATGATCTCATTGAAATTTTGAGGATTCTACAATGAAGGTACATTTCAAATATTTGACCAATCTTTTCAAAGAGTGAAATTCATGCATGAATCAAATGATTTCCATCTTGATGTCATTCCTAAAACTCCTTCCGTAAACCAAAATTTACTCCATTTGGACTTAAGCTTTTAAAGTTATCACAATCTCAAATGGATTGATGCATTTCAACCTCATTGAATTGCTTTTCCAATGATTCTCCATCATCTTGATATAAGGATTTGACCTTCTAGTTTTCCAAGTCAAAGCCCCTCGCTGTGTCTGCCCGAAAAATGAGACTAGGAAGTGTTCAATCACCGCACTACGAATCACAAATAGGATTTGTAGTTCTTGACTTCAAACATAATTTTATACTTATCTTCTATGAAGCACGGACATTGTAAGATCAAGTATGTCACGGTGTCTGACTCTCGTACGACATGTGTCATATAATTAAGATAAGTGTCATAAATTAAATTATTTTTTTCTTTACTTTGACATTTTTTGAATCGGTGTCTGACACCTATATAATACTCATATGAGTTGTGTCAGACAACTAGACAAATGTTTGAAACATATATTTTGTTTATCTCTTACTTCCACACATCATAAATACAAGAGTTACATATATATTGAGAAATTTTGATAATGAGGGATTATAGACATTAAAATTGATTGCACCATTTTTAACTTTTTCGATAGTGGATGAATAAATAAAGATCAAATACTATTGTATCTTGTTTTAGAACTTTTTTTAATAAAACAAATTATTCAAGTTAGATATACATATATGTATTTTGATTTTCATTTTAGACAATCTATAAATTAATTAATATATATGTAGCAGTGTCGTATCAGAAGTCTGTCTCAGAGTCGGTGCTTTAGAGTTTAATTTTATTGTTCAACTCATTTTTACGAATATATTTTTAAACATAATTTTTTTATTCAACTTACATTTAATTAAAATCAATTTTTACAAAATTAATTTTGTCACCATATAACCAATACCAAACATATACAAAGTGACTCACAATTACATTGTAAAAAGTATTCCAATATTCACAATTTTATTGTCAAAATATTGTACTCTAATTGAGAAATGATGGATGATTAGCTAATGCCTAATTAGCAGAGAAGATTGAAGAATAATAAACGCGTAACAGGGTCCCAATATAAGTTGGTTCCAACACTAAAATCGTAACAAAGCCTAATACATGATTTATGCCTCCCACCACCCTCCAAGAAAAATTATTAAAAGAAGAAGATAAGTATAAAGAAAGAGAGAGGAACATGGGGTCTTATAACCCTTTTTACCCATGGTCTTAGCCTATATATACCCAAGTCTTAGCCACAAACTTTTCACAACTTAAAAACAACACACCAAAATGAGTTCTTCATTTTGGTCTTTATGTTTGATCTTAGCATCACTAGTTTCTTCTTCACTCTGTGCTCCTCCAAGGAAGCCAGTTGATGTACCATTTGGAAGAAACTATTACCCCACTTGGGCTTTTGATCATATCAAATACTTCAATGGTGGTTCTGAGATTCAACTTCATCTTGACAAGTACACTGGTTAGTGCTTAACAAACTTCAATACTTTCCTATTTAGGCCATGTTTGTATAAATAACTTAATATGTAGCTTATAATGTAAGTGTTTCTTACTCTTAAACTTATTACTTACTATATTGGTCATTTTTCTAACTTCTTTTTGTATAGGTACTGGTTTTCAGTCCAAAGGTTCATACTTGTTTGGTCATTTCAGTATGAACATTAAGATGGTTCCTGGTGATTCAGCTGGCACAGTCACTGCTTTCTATGTATGTACAAAAACAATTAAGGTTTTCAATTTTGTTTCTATTTTTAGTAAGTTTTTGTAATAATCTTTGTTGGTATTTTGCAGCTATCTTCACAAAATGCTGAACATGATGAAATAGATTTTGAGTTCTTGGGGAACAGAACAGGACAACCTTACATTTTACAAACAAATGTGTTCACTGGTGGACAAGGTAACAAAGAACAAAGGATCTTTCTTTGGTTTGATCCTACAAAGGAGTTTCACAGATACTCTATTCTATGGAACATGTACCAGATTGTGTAAGTACTTCTTAGACAATCTTGCATACTCTTTTCACCATTCCATTACACACCCCTAAAATCTAGTTCCTTGTTAGATTTATAAAGTGCATCTTGAAAATTACTCATGAGTTTGATGAAAAACTAGTCTCATCCTGATTTTGTTGAAAGTAAGAACTAGTTTTTGTCAAAATGAAAATAAAAAAGTACTTAAATGAGTATTTTTTCAATGCTTAATATCACTATTCTTGATAAAATACTTTTTTTTTTTTTTTATAAGATATAGTATAGTGTAAAAATGTAACAAAGAAATCAATCAAAAACCTTAATATTACGGTCCAAATTTCAGTAACTAATTTATTTTAACTATGATGGTTTTGCAGGTTTTTTGTAGATGATGTACCAATCAGGGTGTTCAAGAACAGCAAGGACTTAGGAGTGAAATTTCCATTTGACCAACCAATGAAAATTTACAACAGTTTATGGAATGCAGATGATTGGGCCACAAGGGGTGGATTAGAAAAAACTGATTGGTCAAAAGCACCATTCATAGCAGGTTACAAAAGTTTCCACATTGATGGTTGTGAATCATCTGTTAATGCAAAGTTTTGTGCAACACAAGGTAAAAGATGGTGGGATCAACCTGAATTTCGTGATCTTGATGCTGCTCAATGGCGTAGACTAAGATGGGTGCGCCAAAAATACACCATTTATAACTATTGCACCGATAGGAAACGTTTGCCTCAAATTCCACCTGAATGCAAAAGAGACCGTGACATATAAATTTTCATCATATGATATGATATGATACTTTATTTGTATTATTTGCTATCTTATATGCTTCCAACACCATGTCACATTGTTGTCACGCATTCAAGACAATTTCATATCTAATATTTCCTTGTATTAGACATATATCATTATCATTATTTATTGCCACTATTGTTCCATCGAGTTCTGTATATTGAGAAGAAGTGAAGTTATGTATTTGTAATTTTAATTTTATTTATTTTATTCGGCTGTGCTAATAATGGCAAGTGCTAAAGAACCAGTTGTAATTTGCATAGGTCTGTGTTGTTTTTTTGAATTTGTAGATCTGTGTTCTGATCCAATGGTCCCATAGTAGAAAGTGGTGATGTGTTGTTGTTGAAAATTGGGACAAAAAAGACACTAGACCTTTAAACGTGGCTCCACTGAGCACTAGGCATGTGAACTGCATAGGAGCAGTTGCACAGAGAGTAATTTTCATGGCACATAATAAATATCACAATTTAATAGTAATATTTAGGCTTCAATCTTAGGTCGATTTTAGAGCTTTATTATTCGAAGTTTTTGGCTTTGGCACGTGTGTTCATGTGTTTTAATGTGCCTAATGTCTTAAAGAAAGCATGTAGTTTGTTAATGTAGCATAACATGGTTGGATCATGGATATTGATGATAATAATGAAATTAGATTAGTTATTAATTTGACAGGTACCATACTGCCAATGCCAATGTCTTGCATTGTTTCAAGCCGTAATGGACGGTTTGAAGAGCTCAAAAGTGCCAATGTGATTAACAGAACATTTCATATGGATCTATATTTGAACTTCTACATCATTTAGGTGAAAATTCAAATTGAAACAAATACAAAGGTTCTAAAGAAAATAGATAAATAAAGTACATAAATAATATAAACGAAATCGTTGTAGAATATGATCAAATTTTGTTTGTTTGTCAAAGAATATGATCAATTGTTTCTATGTGTTTAAGGATAAAGTTGCTATTGTAGTTATCCAATTATTCAAGTCTTAAATTTACATTTAAAGTGTTTAAATATTGTTGGTACTACAGTTTACAAGTTAGTAGCAATATGAGCCATATATGGTATGACCCATACTCAACAAACTTCTACCTTACCTAGGTGAGAATTCAAATATCATTAAAGCTGGTAACTAAAATTTGGTTTGGTGGACATACATACCTTCTTTTAGAAGATTTATCAATGGTCTATAAGCTGGTTAAGTAGTTGCAGCTAAGTAATATTGCTTTGTTTTAATTTGTGAAGTGGTATTTTTACAAAACAAATCAAGTCTGATAGGTCGATCTGTTTAACAAGTTATTTTAGATGTGACAAAATTTTCAACTCGAACATTCAAGTTGGTGGACCGACTCCATTTAACCTGTTGAAAAACAGAACTGTTACATAAGTCAATTTAAAAAATTGTTCGAGTTGATGTTTGTCAAGTCGAATGACTTATCATATCATAAATTTTACAAACTAATTTTAATCATCTAAATTATCAAAATCTTCTTAAAATCTATTTTATGAAAAGAGCTAGAGAAAATCTATTTCCCTAACATGCAATTTTTGTTATGTTCTTAGTCTTTCATTTTTGGTTCAGAGAAAAAGAGAGGTGAAACGTGGCATTATGGCAGAGGTTGAACTTGAAAAATGAAACAGCAAAGTAATATCTTCTGTAAATAGCTGCAGAAAGAGTTTTGGAATCTTTAGTAAATCATGGCCATAAGCGTGTAAACATATGATGGGCTATTTTCAAAGTAAACAAAAATTGACCACGTGATTGATGAATTTTTCTTACTATAAAGTTTTTGATTCAATTCATGGACATGGTTGATGAGGACTTGTCTGCCACCTTATCTTATTTTACCTTCAAAAATAATTGTGGACCATAGTTTGACTCCTTATTACCTTTTTCACGTTTGAAAAAAGTGCCTAGTAGTAGTAAAACATGGCGGTGCCTCACAAAAAACAAAATTTTGGAGCATGGGTTCAAGGGTCATATTCACAATTGAAAGTTACAATAATTTATGTAATCTTATTTCATGCCAAATTACCAAATTACTTGTTCGGTAACTTGTCGGTGCACTAGGAGTCTAGGATGTTAATAGTAGTAACATAAAAATAATATTAACCATCAAAAAAGAAGTTAAATTGGTTATTGTTGCATTAGAAAATTTGTAGTTTGATGTTTTTGAAATTCAAACTATAGAGAAAAAAAGTTATGCATATTTTAATAGAGGAATGCTTTTTAATTGACTTAAATCATAGTGGGTCTAATGGTTCCACTTAAATTGATGGGTCATACATTGATTTTATCCAATAAAAGAATGAGAGTTAAAAAGAGAGTGTCCCTAGCATTATTCATTTTAATATAATTTGATTGTTGATACTATCAAAATGATTTCATCCTATGTAATATTTTAAGGGTTTTTCTAATATGTATTTTAATTAAGAAGCTCTCTTCTTTTTTATGGGTGGTCCCTTTTACCTACGTTAAGAGAAGATAAAGAATGTGCTGATTTTGATTCACGAATTAAGTTTGGTGTTATTAATATCGACTCCTTTGAAAGTGTGAATTTCTCCTCCTCATTTAGATATTATTATGCTTGCAGATACTTCAGAGGTATTAAGAGAGAAGACTTCTTTGTTTTTCTTGTCGATTATTTTCCTTTGAATAAAAAATTGATTTTATTTAGATATGGATATTGAAAACTATACTGTCGCATATTTAAATGAAGATATCTTGTCAAATATCTGAAGAAAGGTCCTCATTTTTAAGTTCTTGATTAAATTACTTTTTATCACAAAAATTGTGAAGAAACTAAAGGTTAGCCAAATTTATTCTAAACTTGTTAAAAATAACAATCTTATTCTTAACCATGTTCTATTTTTAGTGAATAATAACTGATAATAAGTTTAAATTAAAAATCTCGTAGACTACAATGCAATCAATTATAAGCAAAGAGATTAGGCATGCATGTACTGCTACGTATGGACCAAACAATATTGATGATCAAATTCATCAACAGCAAACCAAGTGGTATATATGCAACAAAATTAATGCAATAAGAGACCCAATGAAGAAGCATGCAACGTATCGTATCCCCTGTTGAAGGATGTATGGTTGAGAAAGATTAGGTCCAGCTGTTGGTGAGGGTGTAAATATGAAGTCTAATGTGTCAGCTTTTGTTTGATAATAATGCATCCCTAAGGTCTGAATCTGAGATACGCACATATTCATTCCTTATCTCTTGAAATATATCGAATCAGAGTCTATCTGTCACGTGCTACCTGTGGAACAAGAACCACATATTTGGCTTACACACCATACAAATGAAATGACCACCCCCAAACAAAAATATTTGGCTTACTAGTTGTTCGTAACTTTTTTTTGTTTTTTCATTTAGTGGCTGCAAGATGATATAGAAAATATGATGGACAGCTAATCATTGTTAGAAAATATACTCAATAAGGTTTATGAGCTGTGCTATATAGCACGATTCCCTTTCCAACGAATTTACACGACACGCTGATACACACAATTTGTTCAATGAATAACCTTAAATATTGATACTAGTTTATCTATATACTAAAGTAAAACAATAAAGTAAATACTAAAATAAAAAATAAGCTTCAATATTCTTTATTGCTATGATCACTGTGATCATCTATACCACTTCACTCCAATGCAGTGTTTTCTTTAGTGGGATAAAGTATAAACCATCAGAATTTATTGAAATATTAATTAATAGGAAAAGATATTTTGTGATTTCTCATCAAATAAAAGAGAGAGAAACGTTGTCATGCAACATGCACGAAAAACGCTGTCGTGCTCTATATTATTTTCCAAGGTTTATAGAGAAAATTCTCTCATAAAAAAAAATCTATAATAGAGAAATGCATAAATAAGAAGTAACTGAATTGTATTGATTAAATGTGAAGTTACAAGTGCTTGTCTATACACCGAAAGATAAATTACTTGTTAATTTATGATCAAACCAATTTCCCTCGACCAATGACAGGTTAGACGAGTGCTAGTACGACAAAATACATGAAAGTCGAATCTTACTCAAGTCTACTCAGGTGTACGGAACGGAGATATACGAATTAATGGTTTATAGCGCCGCTAACCGAAGAAAGTTAAGAGTAAGGAGTCGTGTTCTGAGGAACTACGCACATGTAGATAAACTCAACGAAAAATGTCGTGAAACTAAGAAATCGAGGAAAACATAGGGCGTCATGTATCCCCTGCAACGGGAGCACTCACGCATTATCCGTTTTGGCAAGTATGGATAAGTGTTGGTCTATAAATATTGAACTTTTAAAAAATTTAGACACAAAATCAATTAAACTAGCTATTTTACGCATTTTTATTCATTTTCCTTTCTAGTTTTATCTTTTATTTTTATGCATTTGTTAGTTCAGTGGCTTAAACACCTCAAAACAAATGTATTTAACACTCTTTAGATTTTCTTCAATTAAAAATTATGGACGACCTTCGAACTTTTGATCAGGTTCTAAATCAAAATATTCACCGCTAGAGTTAAGGGACTTGTTGGATTGACTGGGGACACTGGAAGTCGAATCAAGAGTGTTAGACATTATGTTCTTAGGTGATGAAAGTGAAGGTGAACTAGAAGAATAAGAGTAGAAAGTGGTTTCAATTTAAGGTATTAGTGATCAAGTAATTGAACCACCAATTCATAGAAAAATACCAATCGTTAAAGCACAAGACCCATTACTCATTAGTCAAAGTTAGCCTGAGAATCCGCGACGAATCTAGGATGAGTAAGATTAGTGGATTAATTGTTGATTGAGGAAGAAAGAAATCAGTTTGTTGGATTGATTATGTTTTACAGAGATTGTTTCATGTGGAATTATCATGAGTTGTCCACTTGGGCTAGATAATTAGTCAACCAGATGCTCCCATTTATAGAAGAATGTAAGCCACACAAACAATCTCCAAGAATAGGATATATCCAATTGGGTTGACAAGATGAATGCATTTTCAACATTGTTAAAGATGAAGGATTCATACGAGCTTAACCTTTTTGTTATTTTTATAGATTTTAAGGTCTTGTTGAAGTGTATCTCTCGGGCATTCTTTAAGCATTTCTAATGAAAAAATTAGACCATCTTCAATGGGAGGGTCTTAACCTTTTAAGACCCCGTACCAATTAGGTATCTCATGCTCGTAATGAAGGACGTGATCTTACTCGTGAGGGTAATGAAATTATCTGTGAAGCTACCAAATGGAGTCCTGAATTAGTTGTTGCTTGTGAAGTCTAGAAGGAGATCAAATTTGAATTCCCAGCAATGGATACTATTTAATCCAGTAATTATTATTCGTTCTATTAATTTCAATTAAACTCAGCCCAATCTTTTACTAAAAGATTGAGCCGAATAAAATACATCGGGAAGAAATTTTTTCGAGGTCTTATAAGATCCGGGATCACACTTAACACCTCATTCTTAAGTGGGACCCACACCTTTTTAATATTAAAAAATTGATATGTAATGATATAAAGTTATTGATACTAGTTAATTAGTGGGTTCCATTTAAGAAATTTGTTTGAGATGTTGGGTTGGAGAAATTTGGTTCTTATTAGGCACCACTATTAAAAAATTATAAATGAATGATATGTACATGCGGGACCAATTTAAGTACCCAAAAATAGGTGTCTCCATTGTGGATGCTCTTATTCTTAAAAAAAAAAATTAAAAAAAATAAAAAAAAGTAAAGATTTCAATTTCTAATTCAATAAATACACAAACTTTCATAAAATCTTACTACTTTTGATGCTTAAAAGTACTCCGTAGACACTCGTTAACATTTTCCTAGATTTTAATATAATTTAATGAGTAATGTAAAAAGAGATTTTTAATTTAAGAACTAACGAATGCTTTGAAAGAATCAATTAAAATTTTGAAAAAGAAAACACTAAACTAATTTGGTAGCTAAAAATGAAAATAATTGTCATATAAAAAATTCACTCGATCCATTCCTAGTCGGGTGTTTGTATAATTGTCGTGACTGAGATGAAAAAGCAACTTAATTTATTATTTTGAGTGTTCATTTCATTTCACTAGTGTATGTTCTATGTAATATAGGTCTAGGTTTTATTGTATCTAGGAGCAGCTGTTGAATTTGTAACAATTGAACTAATGTTGCCAGTTTTCAATCTATTTCCATGTTCAAATTGATGAGTATTTTTTGCACGTATTACTGGTTTATGCGGACAGCATGATTTTCATTAGACACATTGTCATTTGTTTTGAGGATTGATACTTCAAAATGCTCTTTTATTAAATGCCCCTATTGTAATTGCATAGTTGTTCCTTTTTTTTTTTTGTTATGAATTTAAAGGTACTCACATTTATTTTGTTGGTTTATCCCTTTTATAGATTGTAGCAGCAACAACGGTTGATCCTCAGCTAGCCACAAGACACCGTTGATTACAGCCAACTAAAACAAGACTATTTGAAAATGTCAGATTTTGAACTTATAGCTTATTATCAAAAATGATTTGCTTGGTAACGTTTTTCTCTTAGGAGCTTACAATTATTTTTGATTTGATAAGCTTGCTTGAAAACAAATGAATTTTAATTGAACGTATCTTTTTTGTCATTTCATATTTATAAACTATTTTAAATATTAATTTTACCAAAAATATAAATTCAATCAATAATGGACATTTTGTTTTGATTCACTTCAATTATTTGCTATAAGTTCTAAAAGGAACAATCAAACAGACAACAGGAAGAAAAGAAAACAATCTGAAACTGGTTTGATAGCATGTAGGTTTCATTTAACTTGTGATAACAAGATAAATATAACAACATTTTGGCATGATTTTTCACACTTACTCAACTTTTACTCTCTGTCCTCCTGGTTGAGAAGTAGACTAGTGGGGAGGTTTTTTTATAGTGCTCATGCCCAACAAGAGCAATTAGAAGAATGACAACATAGGAATATATCCATGGGGAATTCATGCTCCATAAAGGCAGTGACTTAAAAAGTTAAATGATGAGTACTGGCTTATAAAACAAATACTTTAGTTCAACACAAATGCTATTTCAAACATAAATGTTTGTTTGAATACTGGAACTTCCAATTCTTTGGCTTCATCAAACATACAGATACAAACATTTTGAGAATCTAAAACCTCTTGCTGCTGGCATGGCATTCGTTCATCTTCTCCAAAGCCATCAACTACTTGAATGCTGAGCAATCATACCTGACTGTGGTTAACATTTTCCGGACAACCCTCCAAGTATTCAAGGGTAGTGAGGCGATGCATGTCACTTGGAAGACTCAACAGTCAAAAATTAGGAGCCTCTTAAGACGAGTCATTGTTGCTAGACACTCAGGAAGGGTCATAAGATTGGGAAATTTATAAATGTTTCATCATCAATCTTTGGATTGGTCTTTTATTGTACAATGATAGGTTTATCATCTGACAGTCTGAAATTATCAGATCCTGTAATTTAGGAAAAATAAAGAGGTAAGGTAAGGACTCTAGACTACCACATGAAAGAATAGTCAATTTTTCAAGGGAATTGAGTTCTTGTGCTTGGCTGAATAGAAACTTCATATTCTCACAATCACAAAAAGACAACACTTGAAGATGGTACAAGTTTTCAAATTATGTCAGTGACATAACTGATTGCTTTCTTGTTATGTACAGTTCCCGAAGGCTAATCAACATCCCTAGCCCTCGAGCCAATGTTTCAATCTCCGTGCATCCAATGAGTCTCAAATCTTGCAAATAGATTGGGGAAGTCTTCTGATTTTGCGATTATTGATAAGGTTGAGAACTCGCAAATGCTCCAATTTAGCAATCGAGTTAGGTAGGGTATCAAAGGAAGAATCTCTTAAACCTAAATATCGCAAGTATTTGTATCTTGATATCCATGTGTTCAGCAAAGTTTGACTATCAAGGCCCACTCCTTTCATGGGAAATAAAATAGTTCTCAAACTTTTGGACTTGGGGAAAAAACCAATGTCCAGTGAATTATTTTCGACAACTGTTACGTGTCTTGTATGTTCAGGTATATTCCTAGTATGTGAATCTACCGCTACAAACTCCTCTTTCGCAACATAAAGAGGAAGATCATGTATCAAATCATGTACTTTGAACATAAAACAGTAGCCAAAGTGTTCGAAATCTTGAAGAAACAATCTAGAGTTTAACTCCTCAATATATTCTCTTGCAATATCCTTGAGTTGTTCAATTCCAATCCGAGATTGTACAATTCCAAAAGCCATCCAAAGACTACAAATATTATCACTAGAGAAGGCATAATCTTTGGGATAAAGGGAAAAGAAAGCAAAACATTGCCTCAAATAGGATGGCATTTGATCATAGCTTAACTTCAATGCAGGTAAAATATCATCTTTCTTCTGTTCTAAATTCCATATCTCAGAATCTCTCACAAATATCCACTTATTTAAATCATATTTTGAGAATAAGGAACTTCGTAATGTTCTCACAGAAAGTGGAACCCCTGCACATTTTTTCACAATTTCTTTGCCAATATGCACGAGATCTGGATATTTAACTACTTCACCTTCCTTAAATGCCCATTTGACAAACAAATTAAAGATAAACAATCTCCTAGAGAAAGACCTTCCAAAACGTACGAGGGAATAGTACCCATCATTGAAGCAAATGAGTTGCTACGTGTCGTCACTATGATTTTGCTTCCTGCTGCACCGACTTTTATCAAATCTATCAACTCAATCCATTTTGCACGATCATCATTCCATATATCGTCTAGGACAAGCAAAAACTTCTGACCAGCAAGTTTATGTCTTTAACGACTTTGTAGCTGCTCAATATCAAAGTTGTTGATGTTTTCTTGGTGAGCAAGAGAAACACTTGGTGGAACTGAAGCTGGAGCAAATGTTGAAGCAGAAGCGGAGTTGATGATGTTAATAATTATCTGATTGATGTTAAAATCATCAGAAATGCATGCCCAAGGGTTTGGATTTGGCTTCATATATGGCAGACTCATCAGCTAGCCACTCTTAGTACAAGTTGATGGTACAAGACACCGTTGATTACAGCAACTAAAACAGGACTCGATTTGATAATGTCAGGTTTTGAACTTATAACTTATAACTGCATATGTCAAAAATGATTTGCTTGGTAACGTTTTTCTCTTACGAGCTTACAAATTATTTTTACTAGTTTGTAGCTTATTTTGATAAGTTTATTCAATTAGCTTATAACTTGTTATTTTTTCCCTCCAATCAACTAACTTATCTGATATAAACTATATGTTAATTTATAAGTTCATTCAAAACATAGCCTTTGTCGATCACACTTTATAATGGACATTATGTTTTGATTCACTTCAATTATTTGCTGTAACTTCTAAGTTCTAAAACTGGTTGCTTTGTATCATGACAATGCTTGACAGCATGTAGTTTTCATTTTATTTTTGATAACAAGATAAATATAACAACATTTTGGCATGATTTCTCACATAATCAACTTTATTCTCTACCCTCTTAGTTGAGAAGTAGACTATAGGGAGGTTTTTTATAGTCTTCATGCCCAAGAGCAATTATAAGAACAAAAAAAATGAAAGGAATCAACGATGACGTCAATTTCATCATGAAAAACCAAATGAACTAAAACATCATAAAAAATAGATATAAAGAACTCGTAAATTAATTAATCCTAATATGTTAGGAGTTTTTATCACAGAAACCAGATGGTGATTGGCAGTTGAAGAGGAATAGGAAGATAGGTGGTCAGTTACTGTTTTCAAGAATAGATGAAATAACTTTCGCCATCCTTCTTGCATGATAAACTGGTCTATTTATATAGCAACATTCAATCATGAAAAAGAATACACTTAATATTTTGGAAAAGGAGAAACACACTATTAATTTGAATCTTGAATCCACATATAGATTTAAGGGCCTAGTCTCACATTTATATTTCAAGGTAAAAGAATTTATTGCACAATGAGGAGCAAGAGAAAATTGATGGTTCTATTTCTCAATACAAGTTTCGAAAGATAAGAGAAAAATGAAGCAAGAAGTGTACAAAATTACAATGGCACATGGTACATACATATATATAATTAGCAAATATTATTCGGCTCTCACTTCCAGTTATTGGCAACAATGTCAGCCAAATCAACAACCCTTTGTGAGTAACCCCATTCATTATCATACCAAGCAATCACCTTAACCATGTCATCTCCCATAACCATTGTCAATGACGAATCGACGGTTGAGGACACATCAGTGCACCTAAAATCTACAGACACAAGTGGCTCATCACAAACTGAGAGAATACCACTCAGCTCCTTGGCTGCACTGTCTCTGAAAGCCTCATTCACTTCTTCAGCAAATGTCTTCTTTGAGACTTGAACAACGAGGTCCACCACCGAAACATTTGGTGTTGGCACACGGAGTGCAATACCGTTGAGCTTGCCTTTGAGTGATGGGAGGACAAGGGCCACTGCCTTTGCTGCTCCGGTTGAAGTTGGCACAATGTTAAGAGCTGCTGCTCTTGCACGCCTTAGATCACGGTGGCTAGCATCAAGAAGCCTTTGGTCACCGGTGTAGGAGTGAGTGGTAGTCATGGTACCCTTGATGATACCTGTGTCCCAATGTATCTTAATATGTTAGAAATACACAAATGACATAAACAGCTTAATTAAAAAGAGTTCATCATACTAGAGATTATTTATGTATAAACTTTAATGTGTGGAGTTTATGAAATATAAACCGAGTATATCATAAGTTATTTCTATAAACTATTTTATATACTTCATATAAGTATTCATATAATAAAATAAGTTCAAATTAACTATTCCAGATGCTCAATCCTGTGATATACTCTTTCTGTTTTGTATTATAAGCAAAAAGGTACGCGTATTTATTAGAAAATATGGCGATAAGGTACATTACCGAATTTCTGATCAAGGACCTTGACAAAGGGAGCAAGGCAGTTAGTGGTGCAAGAAGCATTGCTGATGATATCATCAGCATGGCTGTAACCATCAGCATTGACACCAACCACATAAGTTGGGATGTCTCCTTTTCCGGGGGCTGTGATGAGTACCTTCTTAGCTCCTGCTGTAATGTGCTTCCCTGCACCTTCTCTGTCCACAAACACTCCAGTTCCTTCAATCACCAAATCTATTCCCAACTCCCTGCAATAGCAATAACAATCTTTATAATCTGTGCATTGCTGCTTAATAATGAGGTGATTAACAGTTGATATACAATATTAATGTATGCCTAATACGATACTGTGATCTCCTGTTTGTTGTTCCAATTTAGTTGCCATACAAACACCATCACACATCATATCAAATTAGATAACTGAGATCTATTTAAATGGTTGATATAATCTGACAAATATTTTTTATATGCACCGACTAGAGATCAAATCTTATTAGAGTCTATTTCGATTGACTTATTTGAGCTTACCTACTGACATAAACATTTGTGGGATTGTTTGACAGTTTATAGACTACTTATGACATGTCTATAATAAACTATTTCCATCTTATTTATTTACGTAGGCTCTACATGATAACTTATGAAAACAGCTTATCAGTTATACGAAAACAATTTGATTTGATTTTATCTTTTGTTGTCGAAATAGTTTATACCTAAACAGTTTTATGATAAACACATTCTATAAGCACCTAATTGAAATTCTTATCCAAATAGAATTGAATATCTATCACTTGTATCATACCATGACGGTAAACGATTTCTATTTCTTATTTCCTAATTTTAGTTAGTTACAAAACATTCACATTATATGAAGCAAAAATAGCTAAAAATGTGTTATCAAACCACACAATTCATTGCCACAAAATCAATGAATGAAGGAAGAGCTTACCCCCAAGGAAGGTTGGCAGGGTTACGGTCGGAGACAACTTTGATAACCTTTCCATCAACAGAGATACCATCAGTGCCAACAGGTTTAACATCAGCATCAAAGATTCCAAGTGTGGAATCATACTTGAGAAGGTGAGAGGCTTGCTTTACACCTCCGGTGTCGTTGATGGCAATGACGTCAAGAGGCGAGTCCTTACGACCATGCCAACATCTCAAGAAGTTCCGTCCGATCCTTCCAAATCCGTTTATGGCTACCTTAATTTTTGCTTCCACTACAACACCTTTCTTGGATCTTCCACTGCTTCCAACCTTAAAATGTACATACATAGATAGAAAGATTGATATATGAAAAATTGTAAAACATGTCTCTTAATTTGTTTATTCAGTTAATGGTAATCACCAAGTGTGTATTTTTGGGATCCGGCTACCCTGCAGTCAGGGATTCTCCGCATTCATGCAATAGGGACATAAGTGGCCGTTCTATCAACATCAGATGATCCATATTCAAACTTGATATTTTAAATTATAACGACAAAAAAACGATATTTTTTTAACATTTTGATCTTGATTGAACGGCCACCTATGTCTCGACTGCGTGAACGAGGAACCCGAGTTGATATTTTTTGTGCAAACACATGACCTAACACTAATGTGATATGATATGAAAACTAGATGAGCCAATATATGAATCTAAAAGACTTGTTCTATAAGTAAAATGGAAAGATTAAATTTATTACATAATTTTGTAGCTATACATTAATATTGTTGAGCATAGATTATCCATAGAAGTCATTAAGTGTGCCTTTAAAAAATCCATGTTAGACTTGGTGATTATGAAAATATCTTGTACTCATACACATACTTTTATCAAGTACTTTATTTTACAACTAAAATTATAAGTCATTCACTGGAAATAGAAACTTACTGCATTGGTTTGGAAGGAAATGACAGAATGAAAGTCATCTGAAGTTTTTCTAGAAAAGGGAAGATATCCTGATGAGTTACGGAGACCAGAGAATTCAGAAAAGCCTTTCCCATTTACCTATATAATAAACCAAAATAAATGAAACATTAGTATAAAGCAATTAGCCCTAGCTTTATTACTACAACATGGTACTACTAGTTAGTATATGAGTTTATAAAATAAAGATACGCTGCATTAATAAAACATTGGATAAAAGAATGTTGAACCTTAAGAGCTGGGTTGGCTACAGAGAAAGTAGCCGAAGCCATGATTAAGCCTACAAGGAAGAAGAAGTTGGAGTATAGAGTCTTGAAGGGAAGCAAATTCTTAGTTATATGTTATGTTACTATAAAGTGTAGTAAGATGTGGGTACGTGGATGTGTGGTTGTGACTCATGAACCCAACCAAGTAAGGATTAGATTTTGGATAGCATTTTCATTCAATGAATGGTTGTAATTCATGCTTTGTTTTTGTGCTTGTAGTAAGTCCAATCATGAATGTGATCTTACTCTCACTCACTCATTTTTTTTGCTATTGTAATATGATGGTTGGGCATGAATCTTTATGGCTTAGATTGGTTTTCTAGTTACATCAGTGGACAATAAAATTCTGTCAAATTATATAATTTTCTTTTTTATAGTTTAAACATATATAAGATCATTGTTTTTAGACTTAGTATCCTCCACAACCAACTATGAAGACTAATCATCAGGTCTTGTGGGATTCAAATGATGAGCAAACTCTTCTCAAGAGTTTATACGAAGTTGAATGTCTAATTTCAAATTTAAACGCATAATCTTGGTTAAGACATTGATTAAAATAGAAGAAACTTGTGACATCTTGTTTAGATGATTTTGGATAATATAAAATTATGTGAATATAATGTAGTAATTATGTGAATATAATGTAGTAATAACTTGTGACATCTTATGTAGATGATTTTGGATAATATAAAATTATGTGAATATAATGTAGTAATTATGTGAATATAATGTAGTAATAACTTGTGACATCTTATGTAGATGATTTTGGATAATATCAAATCCATGTTGAAAAAAACGTAGGTAAAAAATATAAAATAAAATATGTTGGCAACATGAGAAACCAACAAAGAAGGATTCAATGCATATAAAGTGAGTAGAATATATAAATAATTTAAAGAGAGAAAAACAAGATTTTTGTTGACAAATTCATGAATTGTTGTGATATATCTATAATATTTATCTTTAATTTATTTCTATGCAATATTAGAATTATTACTCATTTTACAGTTTAAAGTAAACTTTGGTTAGAATATAGTCTGATTTAAAAAAGAAACGACAAATATGTGACAGTGGGATACTAATGGACAAAGAGTCGTATGGCCATTTTTCATTTGGGGTCAAGTTGAACTCGACATTTGCTAACAAGTCTCGAATCCATTTTCCAATTTGTGTTTCTTTCTTAAGGTGATCACTCATCAATAAACAAACATGTATGTATGTATCAAGGATATGCTTACTTTTTCGACAAAGAAAAAAAAAATTAGAGAAAAGGATATGCTTCTCCATCCATATTCCATAGTATTCTCAATACTACTACTCTCCGTTTATATTGATAAATAAATATCAATTGAACTCTTAAAATGTTGGTGTCATTTTTTCACAAATTAAATTTGCAAGTTCAGATTTTCATAAGGACATCAACAACTACACTCTTGAGTTAAAAAAAAACCACTACACTCGCACCATGGGAGTCCACATATATTTGGGGTAGCTCTTTATGGACATTAAATTGTATTGATCAACTGATAAAATAAAAATTGTTTTATTCTCTCCTACTAGGTGAATAATTTGGATGAATTGCGAGACGAGTGGCAAATTGACAAAAACTACAGTTTATAGCTTCACAAAATCAAATATTGATGGTATTTCAAACCCGCACTCATCCAAACATGAGCTAAATCGTTTATTGTGAGTCATGTTTTCCACTCTCCCTCACTTTGAAACTCTGCCTCCCTCTATCTAAGCATTCTTCCTAGCTTCCTCTTCCATTTTCTATTGTGATTGACCTCATTCTTCCATTTCTTCACAAATCAAAGCCTCATTACCTGTCATCTTCAAGTACCATTGGGATTCATGCTATAGGTTATGATCAAGGTAATTGAGTAATTTTGCTATTATTGTTTGTTTGTGAGGTATAGAAACATGCTATAGCTTATCCTACACATTGCGGGGACCGGGGAATAAAGGGCAGCAAGCTATAGAACTCCAATGCTGCAGAATAAGATATTTAGAGGATAATATCTGTGACGCTACTTATTTTATAGGTGAGGTTTCACATGGGAAAGTTGATTCCTTTCCCATCATGGAAAATGTGAATTTTAACCTCCAAATGCAGGTCAACAAGTTACAATAGTTTTTTGTTTGTTTGATGGTTTTGACAAAATCAAAAAGCTAGTTTATCAAGAGAAAAAGAGAGAGACTAGACAGAGTGGAACAAAACTCAGCTTCCGCCTTCACCCTTCTTCTCCCTTTGAAAACAAAAACCCACCACCATCATAGCCTTTCCATCCGCCGCCGCCGCCGCCGTTAGTGTATGTTTTCATTTCATTTTGTCAGTTTTATGGTTGTGTTCAACAGAGCTGGAATTTAGAAGGGCAATAGTTATATATTTTAATAATTCATGATATGTTCAACCATATATCAATGGAATAACACAACAGTAATAAAAAGATAACTGCATCTCAATTTATTATGTGCAAAAAAAAGTTACAGAATTGTAATGGAGTAATTTACAATGTCATATATACTACTTAAATCTAATTACAATTCCAAAATTACATTCCACAAATGATTATAAAGTAGCTCGCCAAAATACATATGAGCAACCAGAAATAAAAAAATCAAAATCTGGAAAACCTAATTTGCTTCTTCAGTATCTTCTTCTCTAAACAAATTTGTGAAAAAATCCAACCAGTTTTCAATCCAATCTGCAGAAAATAAAATTCATATATTTTTCTATGTCTCCTCCTCTGAAAAATCCAATACAATTTTTGTACAAATCAAAACGATAACAGAGGGAGGGGCGACGCTCTGAAGGGATGGTCGACTGAGACAGTGATGGTGGTGGTTGCAGGAAGGCAGCGATATGGACTAAAGGGAGATGGGTTATGGTATGGGTTTATAAAACGGGTCTGAAATGCTCTGAACATAGTCAACAGCGAGAAGGGTGGTGGTGGTTAGATGACGGCGGTGAGATCCTCTGAACGTCGTTCTGATGATGGTGGTGGATTGAAGCTTTCGGCGGCGGCGGTTGTCGTTCAGAGGAAAGGAAAGGAAAGGAGGGTTGTGAATAAAATAAGATTTAACCTTGCAATGTGGGGTCACAATTTTTAAAACCAAAAAGTTAACAATAGGTTGGAGGTAACCCATCTCAACCATTAGATTTTTTTATTAATATATCAATGGTCAAAACATCACCTTTCCCATGATGGGAAAGGAATCAACCTTCCCATGTGAACACACACCTATTTTATATTATGTGGATTATATAAGAGGCAATTGTCCACTCAACTATGCTACTATATCATCTGTTTATTCCTCATCCAGAAACGGCCGACAGAAATGAATTATGTGGAAAGAAATGAATGTTTCCCTAAAATAATTAGAATGGTCAAACCGCCACCTTGCAAAGCACATTCTTTCCATCACCTTATATCCTATAATTTGACCAGTATAATATAATGTATAAGTACGATTTTGATTCATCTTCTAGACCAAAATGTATTTATTTAATACATTTCTAGCTCAGGTTCCTGCTGTATTTTGCATCTATAAAATATAAACTAGAATAGTCTAGCATGGTTGTAACCCTTGCTTGCTTATACTGGTCGGTTTAAGTTCTCTAAGTTTGAAGCCTCTGTACTTTAGCTAATTATAATCATTTTATACCATTTAGAGTAAAAAAGACACTGTATAAAACACTACAATACTTGACCCCCAAAAAAAAAAAACTACAATAAATGCATTATCATTAGTTTAAAATGCACCAGAATTCAGTGACATCAGATTTAGAGAATTTCAAACTCATTCCAGTTATTCTGAAAGTGGAGCAGTGGAGTCTGCTAAAATTATGTTCCCAATTGCAGGTTAGGCTCCTCGCTAATTGAACAACTCCAGTAATTGGAGGCTTCCATTTGTATTTCCTTTCCTCACACAGGACGTTCAGATTACAGCAGCACGGCTGATTACAACGACTATACAATAGTAATTCTAGTAACTGTAGTATATGGCTTGTATTCAGATTAAATGTTGTCGAATTGACTTTTAAAAGTTCAGTTTAGCATAATGTTTGAAAATCTCAGTCATCACCCATCCAATTCTACGGTATCGTCTTTCATCTAAACCAGGACTGATTCATGAAAAGAGAGAAAATAACAGAAAACATGACAGAACATATACATTTGTCAATTGCAGATCACGGGAAATAGCGGTTTGTTCAAATTCCGCTACGCAACACTGCTATAGTGTTGCATCATCACAAATTTTTGTAATAGATAGCGTATCTACCACATAGAATCACCACCTAACTTTTAATACAAACAAGAAACTATCTAGAATTTCAAAGCAAGGACATTTCCAACACTGTTTGATTTTGCAGATCCAATAGAGATTTTTATAAATGTTTTTAATCTTCTGTGGATTCACCGCAATCAGCATTGTGGGGAAGGACAATATATGCCGTAGTTTGGAGGATTTGATTAAACATTTGCTTTCAAAAACTATAGATTTCGTCTTAATCGGATAAGCATTGTTCCTACCGCTAATCAGTGGGCAGAGTGTTTAGTTTGTGATCTTTGTGTTTTAGACAATGTAATATAAATATGGTAGTCAATAGCGGCCAATAGCAGCGCTACAGCGGCCGCGCGTAGTATAGCGGTGACAGACTACTACGGTTGCCGTCATAGCATGGCTCTTTGAAATAGCAGCCGCGCCGGCCTGGATAGCAGAATTACGGAGCGTATCAGTCTCCGAGCGGGTAGCAGATCCAAGGCCGCTACTTCATTTTAATGGGAAAAACAAAATATACCCTGATTTTAAAACACTTTCGAGGGTATTTTGGGGATTTTCCTATAAACCCTAAAAAAAATCAACACTTTCCCTCTTCTCTCATCTGCAAGCACCGCGAAAAACACTTCCTCTCCTCTCTCTTTTCACAAACACAATCTCCTCTTCTTCGGTAAATTGCAGTCACGATTCCTCTCTTCAGGTTTGTTTCTTCCTCCTCTGTTCTCTTTTTTCTTTTCCTATGTTCCATCTTTTCCTCTGTTTTATTGATGTCTTTGGTTATCTCAATCTTTTCCTCTGTTCAGTTTTTTTATAAAAGGATTGTTTCAACATACTGGTTGTCTGGTTTAAAGGGTTGTACTAATTTTACAACATACAAATATCAAGGTTATGGATCAGATTTTATTCTGGTTTAAAGGGTTATGATCTTGGGCTTTATTGTGTTTATGTTTCATGCGATTTGAGTTTTATATTGATTAAATAGCGGTCATACTGCTATACGCTATCCCACTTATGGGGTCGGCCGCTACGCGCCGCCATCCAGGATTGACTACTATGAATATAATGTTATTTCCTATGAACTTCGATCTTTCATAACCTACTTATGTCTAAGATAACAGAGGTACACCACAGAACCCTGGTCTGTCCAAGGGAGACCAACATACATACCCACATGTAGAGATTTAAGAAAAGGAGCATGGTAGGTCTCCCTATCCCAATTACGCCACTTTCCATCAGCTTTCTATTAGGTATAGGGGTTTCCAAATAAATGTTAACAATTAAAGATATCAGATCATAACCCAATAATGCTTGGATAAAATGACATGTATCTCTTACGACTTAAATTGGGTCTCGGGATTGAACTCGATGCCTAAAAAGACAGCCTCGCAAGTCCAGCCACACACAGCTATGCTGAAGGTTTCGGGTGAGAAACGAAAAAGATATCGGGCCATAATCATAGTCATACAAACAAAAACAAAAGAAAAATGCACTCATTACTCATTATCCAGACAAAGCAATACCAAACACAGCCTAAGCACACAAACGATTAAAACCAAAACTCTTAAAACGTAAGCACCAAACACATAAAGAAAACATAAACAACACTGAAGTCTAAATACATTTACATAAATGGGATTTTCCAGCTAACAAGAATGTAACAATACATAATAGTATCTTAACCATCCAATATTTCTTCCACCAAACCCAAAGTATCTTAATCCTAAACCCAATGAAAGGTTAAATCTTTAACAACAACAAAAAAAAAAAACAAATACTAGTAAAATTTTCAGTTTTTCATAAGACTCAACTTGCCTCTTGAGGAAGACTCAACCAAGCAAATTTTCAATTTTTCAAACCCTAAGAATCTGAAGCTTAGTCGAAAAAGCAATAGCGACCCAATCAGGCTGAGAAGAAGACCATTGAAGCTGTTCAATCTCAGCACCAGCAGTATAAGCCAAAATAGGATCAAGCCCACCTTCAACAGGCTGCCCCATTGAAGAAAGATCCCAAATCAACGCCTGAGAATCATCACCAGCAGTGCAAATATGACAAGAACTATGTGGCGCCCACGCTATGGCATTCACACTAGCTTGATGCCTCTGCAACTCCACCACCGGTAGCGTCGGAAAACGAATATCCAGCACAACAACCTTAGCAGAATCCATTATAATCGTTGCCATATACCTAGGATCTTGTTTATTCCAACCTAGCCTAACCAACGGAGTATCAGGTTCAGAACTTTCGTAAATTATAGTAGAATGTTCTTTATCACGTAAATCAAAAACCCTAACAGACCCATCAGCAGAAACCGATGCAAAAACACCAACACCACCCCAAGCTATATCATAAACCTCTTTATCATGGGCAATTAACTGCGTATCAACGGTTTCTTTCTCAATATCCCAAATAGTACACGTTGTATCAATACTGGAAGTACCAATTCGACGAGGTTCAGCTTCATTCCAATCAAAAGAAGTAATTGGGCCACAGTATTCACTGTTTTTGTTACCATTGAGAAGAGTTTTGAGTTCGACGGCACGAGAGTCGGAAGCTGATTCGTCGGAATCGGAGATCCGCCAAATACGGAGGAAATCGGAGGAGGTGGCGAGGAGGTCGGGGCGTTGGCAGTCTTTGTCAGGGATGAAGATGGATTTGGTGGGTGGGTAAGGATGTTCGAAGGAGAGATTTGGGTCGGATTTGATTTCGCCAGTGGTGTCATCAAGTTGAACGATTTCGACGCGGTTAGGGTATTGTTCTAAGAGAGAAGCGATAGCGAGGCGATATTTTTTGTCGCGACGGACGCTCCAGTTCATAGCGTAGATGTGCCATGGTGCTTCGTAAGTGTAGATTTCGGAACGTTTTTGTTGCTCGTCGGAAGTGTCTTGGGTTGGGTCGCTGCTTGTGCCCATGAGTTGAGTGAGGAAGGAGAAAAGAGAGATTGAAAAGAGTGGCTATAGAAAGAGAGAGAGATAGGGTCAATCCAAATGGGGGGGGGGAATACTTTGGGACCCACCGTTTTGCCAATGTTTTTTTTTTTAGTGGGAAGGGAATGAAGATGTAGGAGTAATATTGACATTTGTCTGTGTTTGTTATGGTTTCTCTTTGGTGAGGTAAACTAAATCTTTGGATCTGAAGATTATGGCTTTCTTCTTAAGTTCATTGAGTGTCTCAGACAACCTACAAGTTAGTGAATTTGGAAAAAGGATCATGGTTTCAAACCATATAACATTGCACGTGATTCCACCCATGAACTTTAGGTTTATGATTTGAGATTTCTCGCCATTGAAATGATCCGTGAATCGTTCAAGGTACTCATTAACTTCCTCGATCTAACTAAGAAGGTTTAATACTTTTGTGTTGTTGGTTGTAAATTGGGATCTCAGATAGTCATTACTATCTCAAATACATGGAAGGGTGCTTACAAACCGGATAAGTCCCGCATATTAAGGAATAGTCTTCTAGATAGTGCTTCTAGTTGGTGAAGTCGTTCCCCCAATATGAGAAACAATTGGAAAAGTCTAATATCTTATAAAATACATGCTTCATTTACCACGAGGTTGACTTAAGGGGTAGTTTTCACACCACATCATCCCTTGTTAACCTCTATTTTTTCTTGCTTCTTCTTTATAGTGCTGAGTATTTTGTCTTGGATTGTACATGCATTACGGATCCTTGACCTAACAGCTTAATTGGTATTCGGGTTGAGCCTTTTAGATCGATACAATTACATAATGTCTTGATTTTGATGTAAAATTTGTCAAAAACAAAAGTCCAATGGTGCTTTTAGTTCACTTATTTATAAATAAATATTATGCCGTCTCTTCGATAAGTTATTTATACAACTATTTTTTCCATCATTCATTATTGTTGTGAGCGGTTTGGAATTTTTCTCTATCTAGTATAAAAGCTAAAAGATAAATATTATATATACATATATAATAAAAAATTGAATTTGATAATCATTAAGATTTTTACGTGAGATTTTTATTAAGATTAAATGATAAATTGAGTGAGCTAAAGGGGTAAACATGATTGATTCGAATTTTATAAATGGCTTCTCGTAAGTTTCAACTCCCAAAGTCTAAAACCTATTTAAACGAAGTTAACAAAGGTTAAATATTTTTATTTATAAAGTGATAAAAAAATCAATTTATTACATATACAAATGAATAAAAATATGCCTCAAATTCTCATGTTTGTTTATACATTCATCATCTTCTTTTCTCCATTTTTTGTTGTTACAAACGGCAGTATGTCCCTTTTTACACCATTTTCAAATTTATATTATACACAATATTATATTATCTTTCAGTAACATTTCATTTTTTCTTTCAAAAAAAAGTAACATTTCGTTTTTCTTATTTGTTAATGCAGCGACTTCTTGCATTACCGACGATGATTGTCCAAAGGCGGTTTCTTTTTTAGTTTTTAAGTGCATTGATAATATTTGTGTACGAGTTGAAATCTTGTAGATAAGGTTTTTCAAGAATTGCCATATTGGTTGACCCCCTCCCCTTTCTTTGTCTCTCTCTTCTCTCCTTCTCTCCTTCTCAAACCCTAGCTATCACCCTTTTCTTACTCTTCTTCTTCTTCTTCTTTTCAGAGGGTGATTTAGAGTCAATTTTGACCAAAAAAATCACCCCCTCGAATTGTTTTTCCTTCTATCCTAATTGAATAAGTGATTTCACATATTTTTTGTTTTCTTTCGTTGATTTTTGTGATTTCGTCGTCTCAGAACGACTCTGTTTGTTTTGATTTCCTGTCTTTGTGTGTATGTTTTTTATTTCCCGTCTTAGTGTGGTGTCTATTTGATTCAGGTTGAAAGATTAGTTTTGAGCAAGTGCAAATCCGATCAATGACAATGATTTTGGCGTCGCTAACGTTGCAAATCCGGAGACATGAGTATTCCAGAGACATAAATATAGTCATATTTGTAGGCATATATACTTTGTTGTTTTATGCTATTAACATGGATGTTGTGAGTTTGTTCACAGATTCATCCTTTTTGTTTTTAGTGAATTTAGATTTGTATTGTATCGATATACTCTATCAATTTGAATAAATGAATATCGTTTATTTTTGTCAAAAAAAAGAATTGCCATATTAATGAGTTATAATTCTCAACATTTATTAAAATAAATAGAGGGGCACGTTAGAATATTTTTAGAGGATATGCATGCATGCGTTTTTTTTTCAAGGGATACATGCATACGTTTTTTAAATGGGGGATATTATTTGATGATTTATACACAAAACTATAACAGAAATGATAGAGATATCCACGTCTTTTTTAAGAAATGGATATGACCCTTACTTTATAGGGTGCTGCTAACCAGTGTTTCTGGGGCATTAGATAAGAAATAATAAATATGCAATAAATAAATGAATCTCAATTGATTTATCTAAATTATAGTGAGATATAAGTCAACTAATTAAATTAAGATATAGTTATTTATCATCTACAAATAAAAACGATAATATAAAAAAAACATAAAGACAAGATGTAAAAAAAAGAACAATTTTTTTTTTTTGAATAATACCTAATAAATTGAACGTAGCGTAAAAAAAAGATTGAATATTTTATTTTTTGAAAGATAAAAAAAAAAAAAAAAAAAAAAAAGGAAGATTGAATATGCTATTGATGATGACAGAGAGATATTGAATATAGCATTTATTAATTTTAAATAGTTGAAATATTTTATACTTTAATTAAGGTAAACCAAGTGAGATCCATTTATTTATTGCTTATTTATTGTTCATTATCCCGAGAGCACCGATTAGCATTGCCCTACTTTATATCAACCACGAAAATCAGCTGACAAAACATCGACTTTAAAGTTGCAATAAATTATTTTAAATTGAGAAAATAATAATTCTTGAATTTTATGACAATATATTTATGAAATTGTAACACAAGTCAAAATAATATATTTAAATTTATATCATGAGATTTATTTAGGTCAAACATGAGGTATTATTGCATGACACATAAAATGAACACGTGGATCGCACATCGATTCTCCGTCACCAAAATTTTAAGTAGGACATTTTAAACTCATGTATTTTACATCAAGGAAGACAAGAAAACTAAAACAAGAAACATACAGCAGTTGAACTAATTCAAACCGCTGCATCATCACCCTTTGTCGCAAAATTAATTCCGGTGCAACATATTTTTGTGTCTTTACCCCCCAATTAAACACCTTTAAACACTATTATATTTATTGTCTTTTCATTTCTTAGACAATTTAATTCATATTTTTAGCGATGAACATATAAGATAAGAAAAATAAAGAACTACCCAAATATGGTCCATGTATAATGATTATTCACATAAATATATACTTGTGAATTGTGATGATACATAATACACAAAAGTCATACATTCATAAAAAAAATCCATTACACCTTTTAAAAATGTTAGAAATATATTTTTGGTCCTGATAAATATATACTATTTTGACATTTAAAAAAGGAAAAAACCATTTTACAATGAAAATGAATATTTTTCAATTCCAACAATAAAACTTTCTTTATAAAATGAGACAAATATTTGTTTTTTTTCTTCAAGTCAATCTAATAGTTATAAATTCACCGTAAAATAAATAAGTGAAGAATTTGAGATCCGAAATCCACATCATAAATATAGCAATGTCATACCAACTTAGCAATAGCTAAAGTACCTATCTTTTTTATTTATGGAAGGAAATATCACTCTTTGGACACATGCATACTTCATTCTATGGCTATGATTTTGACAAAATTCCCATTCATTTTACAGATGAATACTCTTTCTTCTAAGCACACACTCATCACTTTCTTTCCATTTTCTTGGTTTGGAATAAATGTTACCTTATCCTAAGTAACTGCAACTGCAACATAACAGAAACTCAAAAAATGAAGGTATCATGTTACGCTCCACATGTTAACATACCCCAAGAATTAAGATTTGGTTCAGAAGAAGCTCGTTTGTTTCTTCAAAACTGCAACAATTTCAAACAACTGAAACAAATCCATGCTAGAATAATCCGTTTTCGTCTTACTCATGACCAATTACTTATCAGAAAGCTATGTCAAATTTCTTCATCATATGGTAAAATTGATTATGCTTCTTTGGTTTTTGATCAACTTAATGATCCTGATATCTTTACTTGGAATGTTATGATTAGAGCTTATAATACAAGTGGTTTACCTCAAAAGAGTATTTTTTTGTTTAAGGATATGATTTGTTGTGGTTTTTTACCTGATAAATTTACATACCCTTTTGTTATAAATGCTTGTATTGCTTCTGGTGTTATTGATTTTGGTAGATTAACACATGGTCTTGCAATAAAAATGGGATTTTGGAGTGATGTTTATGTGCAGAATAATATGATGAATCTTTACTTCAAGATTGGGGGGGATGTTGATGATGGGTGGAAGGTGTTTGATAAAATGCGTGTGAGGAATGTGGTTTCGTGGACAACTGTGATTGCTGGGCTTGTAGCTTGTGGGAAATTGGATACTGCGAGGGAAGTATTTGAGAGGATTCCGTCGAAGAATGTTGTGTCGTGGACGGCGATGATAAATGGGTATGTGAAAAATGATAACCCGATTAAGGCTTTTGATTTGTTTGAAAGGATGTTGATTGATAATGTGAGGCCGAATGAGTTTACACTGGTGAGCTTGATTAAAGCTTGTACTGATTTGGGTAGTCTGAAATTGGGCAGACGAATGCATGATTTCGCATTGAAGAATGGTTTTGAGCTTGGACCTTTTTTGGGTACTGCTCTTGTTGATATGTATAGCAAATGTGGTAGTCTAGATGCTGCTGTTAAAGTGTTTGGTTTAATGGAAGTGAGAAACTTGGCTACCTGGAATACAATGCTTACTAGCTTCGGTGTGCATGGGTTTGGGAATGAAGTGCTAGACCTTTTCAAAGAAATGGAGAAGGCCGGTGTAGTTCCTGATGCTATCACTTTTGTTGGTGTTTTGAGTGCTTGTGTTCAAATTAATGATCTGGAACTAGGCCAGAAGTATTTCAGTCTCATGACAGAACATTACAGTTTAACACCTATCTTGGAACACTATACGTGCATGGTTGGACTCTATACTCGTGCTAATGAGTTAAATGAGATTCGCACATTAGGGGATACAATGTCATTGTCAATAGAAGCAAATCATAATGTTGCAGAATTGCTACAAGAGAGTAAACCCACTGGTTTTGATGACATGGAGAAACTCATACACAAGCATTACAGGGATTCAGATTTATCAGAATTCGTTTTAGATCATTCTGCAACTCCAACCCAACCAAATTCCAACCCTTGGATTCAAATTGTATCATGAATTCCTGATCCACTGGTCGAGATTTGACTGCACAGGGTTACTACAATATCAACCAAACAAGTACGTGAATTGTGACTTGTTTTAACGTTCTCTATCACACCATGTGCGAGCTTATGTGAATATATCGTCTCGGATGCTATTGAGAGAAGCTGCATACAATATAGCCAACTGGTGCCTCTAATTTTGTGTACAGTATGCTACTGGAATCATAATCATCTACACTGATATTTAGCATTATAGAATAATACCAATTTTTTAAAGCAACACAATGACATCAAGTTGATCTTGAAGTCATTTATATTTGTTGAGAATGTATTATTTGACCTCCAAAATAATATTTTTTACATTTTTGAAGGCATATAATGTTCTTCCCCACAAAGCTGATTGCGGTGAAAACATAAAAGATTAAAAACATTTATAAAAATCTCCATTGTATTAGCAAAATAAAAACAGTGTTGGAAATGTCCTTGCTTTGAAATTCTAGAAAGTTTCTTGTTTTTATAAAAAGTACGGTGATGACTCTTGTGGTGACTCTATGTGGTAAATAATTAATCTGTTGAAGTTGCTTTGTACTATGTATGTTCTGTGTCATATTTTCTGTTATTTTCTTTTTTCGATGAACTGGTCCTAGTGTAGACGAAAGACAATACAGTTGAATTGGATTGGTGATGATCGAGATTTTCAAACCATATGCTAAACTGAACTATTAAAAGTCAATTCGACAACATATAGTATAGTCATTATATAAGTCGCGCTGCTGTAACCTGAATGTGTTTTATGAGGAAAGGAAACACAGATAGAAGCATGCAATTACCAGAGTTGTTTCACTAGTGAGGAGCCTAAACTGCAATTGGGAATATATAGTTTTAGTAGACTCCACTGCTTCACTTTCAGAATAATTGGAATGGTTTGAAAATCTCTAAATTTGAAGTCACTGAATTTTGGTGCATTTTAGACTAATGGTGATGCATTTACTGTAGTATTTTTTACACTGTCTTTTTGTTCTAAATGTAATCATGATTATGATTATAATTAGCTGAAGTACTGAGACTTCAAACTTAGAGAATCTGGTATAAGCAAAGCAAGAGTTACAATCATTGCTAGAATTCAACTAAATCATAAATCATAATGGAATACCGTAAACTACTCAATGATATGCAATCAAAGATTCCCAATCAATAAAGAGATATATATGTGCACAAATTCTTTATATCAAAAAATATACAGCAGGAACTGAGCTAGAAATGTATTATTAAATACGTTTTGTTCTAGAAGATCAATCTAATCCTACTTAATTATGCATTATTATTATCCTGGTCAAATTATAAAATACGATAATGGGCATGAAATCCATCTCCACGAACTTGGAAAGGCGGTAGCTAGGGGTGGGCATGGTTCGGTTAACCCAAAAAACCGACCGAACCAAACCGAAATTTTGAAATGGTTCGGAAAAATTGAACCGAACCGTTTTAAGTTTGGAGCTAACCGAACTGAACCAAAGTTATGGTTTGGCTAACCATTTACTTACCTATTAACCATACCGAACCGAACCAAAACAAATATTTTTTATCCAATGAATAAAACCACTTTTATTATAAAAAATAACACATTAAAATTAAAAGTTAGAATAGTTTATTTCTTCAAAAACAACTTATCTTATGCAAAACAGTTTATTTTAAAAAACAGCTTATTCAAAAAAACTTATTTTATGAAAAACAATTTATTACGATCTCTTTTTAAAAAATAGTTTACTCAAAACCGCTTATTTTATGAAAACACCTTATTTTAAGAAACAACTTATTCAAAACAGCTTATTTGATAAACAACTTATTTTATGAAAAACAACTTATTCAAAACAGTTTATTTTATGCAAAACACCTTATTTTAAAAAACAACTTATTTTATGAAAAAAACTTATTTTTGAAAATAGCTTATTCAAAACAGCTTATTTTATGAAAAACAGCTTATTCTAAAAAGCTTATTTTATTAAAAATAGCTTGATACGATCTCTTTTTAAAAACAACTTAATCAAAACAACTTATTTTATGCAAAAAAAACTTATTCAAAACAACTTATTTTATGCAAAACAACTTATTTTAAAAAATAGCTTATTTTATGCAAAACACCTTATTTTAAAAAACAACTTATTCAAACAACTTATTTTATTCTAAACATGTTTTGAATAAGTTGTTTTTTTTAAATAAGTTGTTTTGAATAAGCTGTTTTTTTAAAATAAGTTGTTTTTTTTAAATAAGCTGTTTTTTAAAATAAGGTGTTTTGCATAAAATAAGCTTTTTTGAATAAGTTGTTTTTTAAAATAAACTATTTTGCATAAAATTAGATGTTTTGAATAAGTTGTTTTTCAAATAAGCTATTTTTTTAAAATAAGTTGTTTTCATAAAATAAGCTCTTTTGAATAAGTTGTTTTTTAAAATAAGCTTTTTATAATAAGCTATTTTAAATAAGTTGTTTTTTTTGGAAAGATCCAACAAAGAGTTCAAGTGGTTTCCTTAAAAAAAAAAAAAAACAGTTCAGGTGGTTTGGTTTGGTTCGGTTCAAGATGGTTCGGTTATGGTTCAAGAACTGTTAATAAATTAACGGTTCGGTTCGGTTCGTGAACCATTATAATGGTTCGGTTATTTTTTGCGCGGTTCAATTCGGTTCATGTTTTTTTGTCCACCCCTAGCTGTAGCATATTTACATTTGGTTCCCTCCGAATATATAGTAGGGCTCGAACCCGAAACTTTGAGATCAAGACATACATTTTTAGCACTATACCAAATATTTAAGTTTGAACCTTCAACTCCTTTAACCCTTAATTCAAACTCATTGATCTATTTAATTTCACTTTTGAAAACTTTATTGTATTTTTAAATAGAAAAATGATATTTGTACAACAATTTTGATACAATTGTCTCAAAGGTTATACCAAAATGGTTGTCAAAATATCAATACTCTTTTAAATATGCATGTAAAAATCTTAAACGATGCTACAATGTAGGAAGTAAAAACTAACCAAAAATTATTCGGGTCTAACGAAAGAAGTAGGATCGCAACATAGAGAAGTGAAGTTTAAATATCGATGGTAAGAGGTGTCCGTAAAATGATTGACACATCTAAAATAAGATTAACTTCAATTCAAAAATCTATTAGAAGTTAAAAATATTAAAAAATTAAGATTAATATGACATGATACAGATGTCAAACCAAAAGCAACCAAACTAACCCGCCGGCATGGTGCTACCTCAATCCAATCAAAAACAACAAACTCAAACATCGTCCAAATCCAAAGTTGCTCTCTAATCATTGTCCAAAAAGAGACCTATTTATATACCATTGAAAATGTCAAACCAAAGCTCTCGGAAATTACTAGTAAGTGCTACCTCATTCTGATTCAAATTCTTTGAGGAAATTGAGCATCCAATTCAAATTCAGTGTAAGTTTTTATTTCTTTTATAGTATTCCTTTTTTGATTAGTCAAAGATTTCAAACTTTTCATTTTTTTATTTTTCATACTTATAGTATTAACAAGTAGGTCAAGTAATTTAGTAGGTAAAAATTTACTTTTTATAGTAAATAAATTTGAATATCAATCCTTATATCGTAGCATTATATCTAAGGGACTACTATCCTTAAAAAAAAAATCTAAATGATTACTAAAATGTCTCTCATGATTGAGATAAACTTATGATGACATCGCATTAGTCATTTAGATTCCTTTAAACGATGGCTTTAAATAAAACAAAAGACCACGTTATCTTTGCTTCATGACTCTTTTTGCAATAAAAAATTACTAGTATTTTTGTAAAAAAAAAAGGTTAACCTCGTGTGCTCAACGCTGTCTTATTCTTTTAAAAGGTGTGTTATTTGAACAACCAATTCAATGACAACTTTTGTGACAACCACTAATCTATAAAAAAAAAGTAGATAGTGACACGGAAACCAAAGCAATAGAGAGAAAAAATAAAAAAAAATGTGAGTGTAAGAGATAAAGTTGTCATAAAATGGTTGTTAAAATACCATTTCTCTTCTTTTGAATACTAGTTGCTTTCTACTCAAAAAGATATTCCCTTTTTCTTTTCATTTTTTGATAAAATAATCATCCATATTTTTGTTGTTGAAACAATTGTCGCCATCCACTTTTACAAGCTTTGTTAGGATTTTCCATCACAACATGAAATCACAACAACAAACTACCAATTCTTCTACTTTAACAAACTACCGTCCAATTCTTTGATTTCTCCACCTAATCATTTGACCTACCCAATATCTCTCTCATGCAGCCTTTGATCTTTTGTCAGACCATGTACAATGGCAAAAAAATTTCAATGCCTTTCAACATCTATTTTTTCAATTCCCAACACTCCACATTATTTTCTCTCTCATAATTTAACACTCATTCAATTTTTACATCTCCAATGATTTTTTCATTCAACACCCTACCCCACCACCTTTTATTTCTTATTCTTATTTAATTTTATATTTTTGTTTTTATAATTACCTAAATGGTGGTGTTTGAGATGGATATTCCATCATAGATCTCTGATATGGATTAAAGTTGTTTGGAAAAGAGGATGGATGATTGAAATTTGATGCAAAACCAAAATTAGACATGTTTTGAGAATGTTGATTGGGAAATTGATTTGGATTTTGAGGATTTTGGTTGGGAAATTGATTTGGGTTTTGAAGATGTTGGTTGGGAAATTGATTTGGGTGTTGATAATTGTTGGAATTTTGATAGCTAAATGGGTAATCAGAAGAATTTTGGGTGTTAAATTGATTATTATTGGGATCCATTTCACTAAACAAAGACTAAAACTTCAAAAGAAATGCTAATTATAAGATTAAGAGAGTGAAAAATATGATTTTTTTTTCTGTGTCCAAATCAAATGTTCCAAGTCTCTATTTATAGAGAAAAAAAATTACGAATTTTGGTGCGAAAAAAAAATCATTTGCAATGAAATAATTGAGTCCAAATTATTAAGAAGATAAAAATCCAGTCAGCCAATCAGATTGCACCACGTGTCACACTTTTTATCCAAACTCTCTTCTCTCTCCGCGTACCCTGCCGCTGACGCGCCCTATCGACGCTGCCTTACACGCGCTTAGCGTGACCAACGAAAATGCGACGCGTGGCATCCGGTTCAGAATTTCAACATGTTGAAATAGTTCATCATCTCTTTCATCCACCTCATTTTCAATACCTCTTCTCCAATGGTTTCAACTATTGAATTTTGCTTTCAATAACCCCCATTGGGGGTGGTCTTAGTATGTATGTGTACTTTCACTGATTCTTTTTTCTTTTTTGGTGAAATACTTCTTCTTCAGGTTATAAATATAAGAACAAGAAAAAAATTACACGTAAGTTTAACTCAGTTGATAGAGATATTGCGGGATTTTGAACTATATTATTTCTAAATATAATTAAATAATATTCCTGTTGGATCTCTTGCTTTCAAGTTCTAATATTATATGTAAGGGTTGGGGTTCTAATTTCAGACGCTTTACCTTTTCACGTTTAAAATGTGTATCTAACCTATATATATATATAATGGTCCCCGTGAGCTTAACTCTGTTGGTATGGACATTGCATAATTTATGCACGGGCAGGGGTTCGAATCTCAGACACTCCACTTCTCCATAATTAATTGTGTGAGCTCTAGCCATTAGGCTACTAGACAAAAAAAAAAGGGTTAAATATGATTTTGGTCGCTATAAATATACCAACTTTTCGTTTTAGTCCCTCTAAAATTTTCCTTCAACTTTTAGTCCCTTAAAAATTTTCAATCTTCACTTTTGGTCCCTCCTTTATAATAAAATCATATGTAGAATTCATATTTTTGAATAAAATTTTGCAGAACAATTCATAATATTATAAGAATTTCTCCCAAAAAAATTTAGAATTTTTTAACAGAACATGAATTTTTATATTTTTTATGGTTAAAAATTCATATTAAATTTATGTTTAGTTAAAAAATTCTTTTTTTTTTTTTGGGAAATATTTTAACAATATTCTACACATTTCTACACAATTTCATTCAAAAATACTAAAATTAACTTTAAAAAAGTAGTGATAGAAAATTTTATAGGGACTAAAAGTTGAAGGAAAATTTTAGAGGGACTAAAACGAAAATTTTAAAATATGGTTCAAAATGTATTTGGATTATATCTGGACCAAATACATTTACAGTTTTGTTTATATTCAGTCATTAAGAGTAGGTTCAATATGAATTTTGATTAAATTTGGATCAAATACATTTACATTTTTGTTTATATTCCATCATAAGAGTAATATTTTAATAAAAAACTTGAAATAGATAAAAAAAAAAAATCACATTCAACCACCAATAATTAATTGATTCAGACGGTAAATAATTTTCGATTCCTTGAACAAGTGCATAAATTTATCCAATTTATGAATTTTGTATATGAAGAAAATTCAAATGATGCCGAAAAATTCATCTTGTGCATGACATTAACTATACGGTGGAAATTTCATACATATATAATACAATAAACAAAACAAATAACCACATCCAACGACTAACTGTATATTTTTTTAAGACAAAATGGTCGGCATCTTCTAAAACTCACATACACAATACAAAATAAAATTCGGATTCAAACTCAAATAAAAACATCTAACTTAACAATATCGACATTATTAATTGAAGGATGTGTACAAACGTTCAACAAACGGTTTGTGCATAGATTTCAAATTTGTTTTGTTCAATATGCATTTTGAATAAATTTGGACTATATACATTTACATTTTTATTTATATTCCGTCATGAGAGTAATATTACTCATAATAAAAAACTTGAGAAAGATAATAATCATATATTCAACAACCAACAATAGATTGATTGAAATGGTAAGTAATTCGGTTCCTTGAACAAGTGCAAAGGTTTAACCATTCCAGGATTTTGTACATAAAGAAGATTTGAACGGACCCATAATATTCATCTCGTGCACGACATGAGATTAAGGTCATTACTTTTTCTCATCTGATAAGTTCTTTGTGCGCCCTATTCGGATTTTAAAATCTGAATTGCATATGATGCGTGAGAACCTCATAAGGTGAGAAAAGAAACAATCTAAAATTTTATTGAGCGATGTATGGGGTTCGAACCCCAAACCTTTACATATAATACAATAAACAAAAATAATAACTACATCCAACGATCAGTATTTTTTTAAGATAAAATGGTTAGCGGTTCGGCACCTTCTAAAACTCACATATACAACTATAAAATCTAATAACACACTAGTACAAAATCTGATCTCAAATAACAATATCTAATTTAACAATATCGACATTATCAATTAAACTGCAATTTGTGTGAAGGTTTCAGAATTAAAATATATTTAACGTGATGGACACACAGCTACCCTCACTTTTATCAGTTATCACTTGGTATTAATTTCCATTTCTATGATGATGTATGTGATGCTGTAACTTAACCGAATACAATACTATTAATTTATTATTATCTTTCCTCATTCATTTGATTTCTTAACAAACAATTCATTTTTTATTAATTTTATTTATATACATATTGTTCATAACTATGGCAGAATGTTATCATCACAAGGTGTATTGGATCCAATTCTGTGTGTAACTCAGAAGAACAAGAACAAGAACCCTTTTTGTTCTTCCTCTGTTTCTTCTCTGTTCTGCAACAACATCAATAGTAGCAGTAGAAGAAGAAGGAATCATAAGAATTTGATGTCTACGAATCACAGAACAAATAATTACTTACGCCATTTAGAATCAATGAAGATTCTTCCATCTGGTGCTGGTCGCATTCCTCGTTTGAATGCTGTTATTCTTGGTGAATCTCTTGCTACTGAAGAAAATGATTTTGTTGTTCCAAGCCAAGATTTTGCTAATCAAGCAAATGTTAAATCTCCAGAACAGGTTTTTTCTTTCTTTCTGGGTTTTGTTTGATTTTGACCATGTTAGGTAAAAATTGTTTTTTTATGAAAAAATTTGAATTTTGATTAGTGGGTTTTTATATTGTGATCTGTTAGTATTTGAAGATGTATAAGAGATCCATTGAGGATCCTGCTGGATTTTGGTCTGAAATTGCATCAGAATTCTATTGGAAACAAAAATGGGGTGATCAAGTTTGTCATGAGAATTTTGATGTTAGAAAAGGAAATGTTAACATTGAGGTGATTATTTAACTTACTTAATTGTGCCATTTGGATCTAGATTTTTGTATGGAGTGTTTGATCAAAAGTTGAACCTTTTGTTGCATTGTTTCAGTGGTTTAAGGGTGGGATCACCAACATTTGTTATAATTGTTTGGATAGAAATGTTGAAGCTGGACTAGGTGACAAAGTGGCCTTTTATTGGGAAGGGAATGAACTTGGTGTTGATGCTACTTTAACATACACTCAGCTTCTACATCAAGTTTGCCAGGTATGTTTACTTTGGATAGACAAATGTTAGTGTATTGCTCCATCTGTTTTTGCACACATGCAATAAAGTTGTCAAAAGACATGACACAAATACTAAATCAATCTTATCGACTAGTGTGTTCCCAACCATTATATATGCAAAGTGAAATATAATGTTTTGGAAGTAACGTACATAGTATTAATTAGACCTCAAAATTTGAAGAGAAAAAAATTTACATTGAAAAGTGAAAACGACATTCATTTCAAAACAAATTTTCTTTGCTAAAGTGAGACTCATTGTGAGACAAAGGGGGTAGTTATTAATACTTTACTAGGTTTTGAACCTGGTCCTTTAACTCATTTAACCGTCAGTTCATACTAGTTGAGCTACCAGGTTACTTAAGTTTGAGACTCAAGTTTGAGACTCATTGTGAGACTCAAGTTTTAGTCCTTGAATGTTTTTTTAAATGATTGGAGATGTATTTTTTTTTTCATTTCAGGTTGCAAACTACCTGAAAGATATTGGTGTGAAAAAGGGAGATGCTGTGATTATTTATTTGCCCATGCTTATGGAGCTTCCTATCACAATGCTTGCTTGTGCCCGCATTGGTGCTGTTCATTCGGTATCACACTAAAACTTTTTTGTCCTTGTCAAGTTATTTCTTGTTTACTGATGATTTCAAAGTTATCACATTGTTTGATTTGTTTGACTTCCCAATTGAGTTAATACTGTTAGCTTTTTTTATTTCTGTAGGTTGTATTTGCAGGGTTTTCTTCAGAATCTCTTTCGCAGAGAATCATTGATTGTAAGCCAAAAGTTGTAATTACTTGCAATGCTGTTAAAAGGGGCTCTAAAGTTATCTATCTGAAAGACATAGTTGATACTGCCATCAATGATTCAACTCAAAATGGGGTTTCTATAGGTGAGAGTGTCATTTATTTGTTTATAGTTCCCGCACTATAATCTCTTATCTTCAGTTAACTAGGTAGTTTTGTATCATGTATTACAATTCAAACATGAGTGGATGCATACCCTAACACATTAGAGAGAGACCAGGATAGCTAATATGGTGCACCTTTTCATAGAAAATGGTAAGTGACAGAGAGTAATTTTAGCTTGCTAGTAGGAAGATTGGTCAATCACTTTCATTGAATAAAATGAGTATTTCCTTTTTACTTAATTAAGAAGCTTATCAGTGAACTTCTTAGTTCTCTTCTGGGTGTATTTTCATTCATTTTTCTTCCTTTTTTTTTTAGCGAGATATTAAGTATTTGATGTAGAGGATCATGAGTCCCATATCAGCTTGGTGTGAGACACATAACTATCATCTAAAGCAGAGGCTCCTGCCCCTTAACAGCCAGGCTTTTAGGACCTCTACATCAGTAATTTGATTGATAGTTTAAGAAAATGTTGTTGGATGAAACCAAGCCTTTAGAAAATGGCAAATATAATTGTAATATTTTTTACCTACTTCATTAGTTGATTGATATTGACTAATAAAGGGTTGGCTTGTATGTGATCAACCTTCTTCCTTAGCTAGTATTTGTCCAACTTTTTAGACTTCTCTCACCATGTAACAGACGTTCGCAACTGAAGTGAACAATAGAATCACTTGATACCTGTAATGTTTGTGCAGAAGTGTATGATGTAACCAGTTTCATTCAGAATACCTCATGTTACCTTCATTATCTTATTTGACCTTTTCCTTTTCACTTTGTGCATGTCTAAGCAGATGTATGCGTAACTTATGACAACAAATTAGCATTGAAGAGGGAGGAAACTAAATGGACGAAAGGGCGAGATATATGGTGGCAGGTTAGTCAATAAAAGTTTTTTCCGACATGGTTATCTATATGTACTAGTTGTAATTGGTAAATGAGTTCTCTCTTCTATATTTCTGCAAAACTCCTAGTTGCTGCATCCTATATGTGATCACTGATCATATACTTGTTAGTAAAAATAATTCAGATGAATTTATTTCTGATGATAAGTTTACTCGAAATTTGAAATTCTGTTTACGGATGCCGGATATGTTTTGAGTGTTCATGGTTTTGACTTCTATAATTATAAAAGCTCACAGTTTTTTTCCTCTCTTTTTTGCTCCTTTTATTGCCGGTGTTGCAGGATGTTATTCCTCACTGTCCAACTACTTGTCCAGTGGAGTGGCTTGATGCAGAGGATCCACTTTTTCTACTCTATACTAGTGGAAGTACCGGAAAACCTAAGGTATATGTGTGCTGTTATTGCTGTAATGTTCCCTTTTTCTTCTTTTTATGACTCAAGGTTTCCGCTTTCTAATATCTAATATATGTTTCTAAAAGGGCGTCGTCCATACCACTGGTGGTTATATGGTATACACTGCAACAACATTTAAGTATGCATTTGACTACAAGCCATCTGACATCTACTGGTATTCTTGAAAGCTTATATTACATCATTTTTTATCTTTGAAATGTTTTTAATGAAAACTGGATAGTCTTATTTAACTCCCTTATTCCCTGATTACAGGTGTACAGCTGATTGTGGTTGGATTACCGGGCACAGCTATGTCACTTATGGACCCATACTCAATGGTGCAACTGTTGTTCTGTATGAAGGGGTAATAAATTTCGATACGAACATAGTGCAATCATTTATATGCATGATATGACTAGATAAGATGAACCGAAGAAACTTTTTATTGGTGTAGCCAAACAAAATAATTCAACTCTAGAATATAAATACTAAAAAATAGTTTGGCTATGTAATAAGAAGATCAATGGAAGCCATATACAGGATACTCGATCAACTGGATTATGTTATTAGAGGTAGAGGAAGACCAAGAAAAACACTTGGTAAAACTGGTAAAAAAATGACTTTAATCTAAATGGCCTTCCTGAAATCTTGGTTTTTGTCATGATGACATTGTTTGATCCATGTAACTGACTCCACATAGTGTGAAAAACACTATTATTGTTGATTCTTGTTGGTTTGTAATTCATAAAGAAAAAGAACGAGTTTTACCAATTTGTAGAGTTGTGAGAAATGATATTAAATTTTCATAAAGAAAATTTTATCACGTGGGCTCAAAGAATCGTTAGTGAAAGCCAAAAAGAAAATGAGTTGTTACTCAATATTTTATCAACTAGCCACTCGGGCTTATCTAAAGTTGCAACTTGTTAGGAACTTAGGATACGGCAGAATTTGGGTACTATTAGACTGATACACTCTTACACAGCAAAATGCCCTTTAAAGTGATTTACTTTATATATCAACGGGCTGTGGAATAGGTGATGTAAAGAATTTCAAGGCCCCCATTTGCAACTGGTCAACAATTTATGCCAGGTCTATTGGTTGTCTAGGTTATGGCTACTTACATCATGTGATTTTGATTCCCTCAAGCAGAGCTTTGTAGATAGAAAAAGTTTGACTTGGCAACATATTTTACAAAGATTTATATTATGGGATTTTTGAATAAAACATACAGTAATTTCCACCAACGTCATTCTATTAGTAATTTAGCATTTTGAGTTAATGGATAAAACACTTGGGAATTGCAAAGAAATACTTTGTTCTAAATCTGATACCATGAATGCAGGCTCCCAATTATCCTGATGCTGGGCGTAGTTGGAACATTGTTGACAAATATAAAGTATCAATATTCTACACTGCTCCTACATTGGTGCGGTCCCTCATGCGTGATGGTGACGAGGTAAGATACCTCTATGCCTACTCTATACCTCCCTGAAAAATCATTTGTGATGGTGAGCAAAAGGTTCTGCACATGGAGAAACTTTAAAATTTTGTTGCAATTTTAAAGAAGTGAACTGTTATTGTATTTTAGAAGCATGACGTTTTCTTAGAAATGTCATCACCTTTCGAATTACCCATTTCCTTCTCTTTTCCAGATATATTATATTAACATCAGATATGTATTTTTATTACTTGAATTTTGGACCATAAACTCATTATTAGGCATTAAATTTGCCTTTGCATATAACATATATATTATTATGTAAGAGTTGGACAATGTTTTGTAGAGTTCTTGTCTGTGTGGAAGGTTGGAAGATTTCCGTTATCCTGAAAGGGTGAAGCTGATATTCTTGATAAATGACAGTATGATACTTCATGAATATTTGTATTCTTATTTGAATACTCATCCTGGAAAGTAACAGAAAAAACAGAAAATGAGGAAAAAAATATTCAATGTTAATGGGTAAAATTGGTATAACATTTTTGTCGCATCTCCTTAGTAGAGGCTTTTTTTTTTTTTTTTTTTATAACATTGATATTTTTAGTGTTTCATATTTCATTGAATGGTGGTTAGAAGAGCATACAAGTTTAGGCTAACTACTTTGTCATTAGAATCTTAGCGGAAAAAATTAAAGTAAAACATCACAAAAGAATGTATACAATGTCAAACAGGATTAGACATTCTTGCCTCTTCTGTTCCACCCCACATATATGCATGCCTTGCCTCTTCGTCAAGAACCTCTCTTGTTACTGCTTCCACGTATTCCGTTGTGAATAAACACATGCCTGCGAATATTTTTATTTTTATTTCAAGTTCACCGAGGTCAATCTTAATTATCCAATTATTCATCTAAAAAAGGTTGAATGCATCCTCATATGAGATTGATATCTTTGCATGTCTTAGAGGATATAATTTTTGTTTTATATACATCAATTGCATAGAACGAAGGAACTCTGTCCAATGCAGGTGTTTAGAGTTCCATTTGTTCTAGTTTTATTTAGTAGTTATTCGTTTGCTAAACATGGCTATTCATGCAGCATGTTACCCGCTACTCGAGGAAATCTTTACGAGTCTTGGGAAGTGTAGGGGAGCCTATAAATCCAAGTGCATGGAGGTTAGTATCTGTGTTTTTTCTAGGTAATTACAGCTTAACTTCCCGTATGAAATAACATTCTGATGCATACTTTGATCATTCTCTTTCAGATGGTTTTACAATGTAATTGGAGATTCAAGATGCCCTATCTCTGACACTTGGTGGCAAACAGAAACTGGTGGTTTCATGGTATTTTAACTTCTGATCGTTATCTTCGTTCAATATGATTCTCATGTCAGACACTGAACATGTAATTTAGGTTCATTCCATTAGTAACAGTACCGAATATGCATAGTTGAAGTGGGTAATAGAGAGCTGGGCTTTGTATAAAAGTTTTACCTTGCGCGCACACACAACTGTGTGCATCTTTGTCTTTTGGACTGAAATTCTTCACTGTCGCCTGCAGATAACTCCACTGCCTGGTGCTTGGCCCCAGAAACCTGGTTCTGCTACTTGCCCTTTCTTTGGAGTTCAGGTCTGTTGAGCAAACCTTATTTGTTCATTTTATAATATATGGTGATTTGAGGGGTAACCTTGGCGCAACTGGTAAAGTTGTTGTCATGTGACTGAAAGGTCACAGGTTCAAGTCCTGGAAACAGCCTCTTGTGTAAAACAGGGTAAGGCTGTGTACAATACACCAAATGGTGGGACCCCTTCCCGGACCCTGCATATGCGGGAGCTCTAGTGCACCGGGTTGCCCTTTTTTTTTATAATATATGGTGATTTCTTCCCCTCTTTTTTACTACAGTTCACTATGCTAACTTCTCTGATAAATTTTATTGTTACTTCAGCCTGTAATAGTGGATGAGAATGGTGTTGAGATCGAAGGTGAGTGCAGTGGTTATTTGTGTATTAAGAAATCATGGCCAGGGGCATTCAGAACTTTGTATGGTGATCATGAACGATACGAAACAACATATTTCAAGCCCTTTGCTGGCTACTATTTCAGTGGTGATGGCTGTAGCAGGTTAGTCTTCCTAATATTTGATGCTCATAATATACTTTCTAAGAGTCTTGCATTAATATCTTTGAATTTGTGTCTAGGCTGTGTAAATTATATTTTTGCAGTCTTGTGCTTCAAATACAGGAAACACCAGAAAGTAGTTGTAAAAATGTCTGGGATAATTATGTTGTCCGCACTTGACTTTGTTTCAGGGATAAAGATGGATACTATTGGCTTACCGGAAGAGTTGACGATGTCATCAATGTCAGGTATTCTTTAAATTTCATAAGGTCTCTCTAGTTATTTGTCATCCCTGCAATTTCATTCTTTATAGGTGCAAGCATGTATATTTGAATTGAATAGACGTGTAGTTCTCTTATGATGTTTAAATCTGATAGTCTTGTTTAACGCAGTGGGCATCGTATTGGCACAGCTGAAGTGGAATCAGCTCTAGTTTCACACCCAAAATGTGCCGAAGCAGCCGTTGTAGGCGTGGAGCACGAGGTAAGACTTTATAATGTTCTCCCACACGTATGGTCAAGATCAAGTGTGATTTTGTGTATTAAAGAATTTAAGTAGTTTCTGTATAGCATCAACATAGTATTGCTGTCTATATGAAATCTGAATCAACTACCATAACTAATGTAGGTTAAAGGACAGAGTATATATGCCTTTGTTACTCTTGTGGATGGTGTTCCATACAGTGAAGAACTGCGGAAGGACCTTGTACTCACAGTTCGAAAGCAGGTCTATTCTTGATCCATTAAAGCCTCCTACTGTACATTTTCCAAACATATGCAGAATTAAATGTTATTCTAGACTCTATGGTCAATCAATAATCGCCTGAGTAATGACTTATGTCAAGAGGTTGCATCCTGATAGAACAAATTTAGGCCCTATTGAACTACTACCGTTGTTAATTACTACCTCCGTCCCTAATTATAAGACCTTTTTGAAAAGAAAAAAATTGTCCCTTTTTATAAGACCCCTTTGTTATTTCCAACTACATTAATTATTTCTTTACATACATGCCCCTATTAATTATACATCTTTTTCTTCAATCAACAATAAATAACATGTTGAAAACATAAATCATTTCTCTCTTAAAGGATAAAATTGTAAAAACAATACTAATTACAAACATATTTAATATAAATATCCACCATCTTAATTCCCGTTATTTTTTCAAAAGGGCCCTATAATTAGGGACGGAGGGAGTATTTATAGGGATGGCAATTGGACCCAAGCCCAGTGGGCACCCGCAAAAAATACCCATGATGGGCGAGTAAATACCCACATTGTTGGGTATGGGCATGGGCACGGGTAATTACCCACAAATTTGAACGGGTATGGGTGCGGGTACGGGCATTCTAGCACCCACCCCGCCCCCTGCCCGCACATTATATATACTATACCAATAATTTTATTTATATTAAATTTAGTTAATTAATCTAAAGTATTTGATATTTATTGTAATATGCACTTATTTTTTATATTTTAAATGCTTTTATTTGGCTAAATAATATGATGTGTGATATTTGATATGTTGATTTATAATATTTCATATTGTATTTTAAGATATTTTTTATTATTTATTATCTTTTTGTTGTGAAAGTGCGGGTAATGAGTTCGGGTACGGGTACTTAGATACCCATCGGGTATGGGGACGGGCACCAATCTTATTGCCCACGAGGGTATGGGCTCGAGTATGGGGATTTTTTTAAAACGCAGGTACGGGGATGGGCACTATGGTACCCTGTCTAAAGGATACCCATTGCCATCCATAGTATTTAACACATTCTCGGTAATTTGACCACTTCATGGAGAATAACTGAAAATATGTTCTGAACTTTTAATCAAGGTTGTTAGTTCCTTGAATAATATGTGGAACCAATGGTACCCGAGATAACAAGTCTGTGCTCCAGCAAAACAGATTCTACATTACAATTTCTCGGCAATCGTGATCATCATGTAAATCCATGTCGAGTGATATTATTTTTCGGAACAAACATTGATGCTTTGTTTAAAAAAAAAAGAAAAAATTAACCTCTTCCTACAAAGTCTGGTGATGACCTGAATACCTGATTGGTCATCTATTATATAGATCAAATTGTATGACTTCATTTTATAACTTATTTTCACAATTTTTGTTTAACATTTCAGATAGGAGCCTTTGCAGCACCTGACAAAATCCATTGGGCACCTGGCCTCCCAAAAACAAGGAGCGGAAAGATAATGAGAAGAATTCTTAGAAAAATTGCTTCTAGGCAGCTAGATGAACTTGGAGATACAAGTACCCTTGCAGAGCCAAACGTGGTCACTGAACTTATTGAACTTGCTGATTCATGAAGCCCAAACTTTGTACTATTTAAGGTATATTATCAGAAAATTAGATCAATTACATGCTTTGTAGTCAATGGGAATTGAGAGGACAATTTTAAAATTATACATCTATCTGTAGTCTGTATTTTTGCGAATAATGATGCCCATTTATATGATAAATAAATAATTTAGTTTGAGCTGGGTTGGAAAGTGAGGGAAAATAAAGGAAACTGAAAGAAAATATTTATGAAATTTGAGATTTTTCATAAGTTCTCTCTACTGGAAATAGTTCTATTTGAACACTAAACGAGATACCATTGTTGTATGATATGTATAAAATAACATCTTAGTTGAGGTATATTACACTCACCTCCCCTAAAAGCATTGATCTCCCTTAAACTTTAACACCATTGAGTCATCGTTACTTATCTTCCCTTCTTGCTAAGCATTATGCCGCCTGGAACAGTATCAGCTGGGTAACATTTTGTATGAAGTAAACAAACAAGGGTCATTCTAAGAAAATAAAATATATAAACTTTTCATTAATAACAAATTTTTCACTTTTAAAAAGTTGAATATGCAACTTTTCACCACTTAAGAATACAACATTACTATATTAGTTTTCTTAACCATTGTCCCAGATACACTCTTTAACATCTCCCCCAACAAATAATATCAACAATTTAGTGTGCAAGTTTAAGAATTATTTTGTTGGTGGATAACTAAAAAATTTGAAATCAGCTTTGAACTAAGTGAGACTATGCGTTCATAGAAATCTATGAGGAGCAACTATTTAGATTAATAGATTTTTTTTAAGCCTTATTTTAGACTTAACCATTGAAGCCATTTTCTCTTTATCAAGGCTATCTTAATTAGAATTCAATGATATTATCATATTTCTATTTTATAATCACACATATATTTCTCTTTTATTACTGACTTTTCAACCTTGATTATATTATCATATTTCACTCTTAATTTTTATGATTAACCAAATAATATTTCATAATAGAACCAACTCAAGTACAATATGTGGAAACTTGAACAAAGCAAGAGCGAAACATATAGAAAGAACACAGAAATCTAACAAAACAGGGCATCGAAACATATGAATTTGACTCATTTAAAGTGAAAAAAATAAAAATTCATGTTTTAACTTCTCATGATTTGTTGTTATACATGTGTATATAATATCAACTATTATTTTATTTATCAACAATTAATATTAGTCACTTTACTTTCTAAGGTTTACCACCTCATAGCTAGTGCACTATACGTCATTATGAATATATAGTAACATTAAAAGGTTGGATTAAAAACGGGTTGGATCGATACTTAAAACAAAAAACAAGAACAGGGATCGACATAAACTCTACCTAAGGTTGGATTTATAGATCTCTTCAAAATGAAAGTGAATTTTGATCGGGACATCCATAACAAGCACCTTGAAACTCCGGCACCAATGGTATGTGGAATTCAAGCAAGAAGGGAGGAGCTAGATAGAATCAAAAGCTTGGAAGGAATGGGAAAGTTGGAAGAGATAAAAAGAGAATAGTGTGTTGAAGGGGCACCATGGCTTAAGCACACTAAAGGGTTGTCACCAAGAAAGTTTAGCATGAAATATATGAAGTCATTAGCAAAAACATCGCAGCATTCTTAGATTCCACACTAGAAAGTAGTGGGAATGCTTCTGAGTTCCGCTTGGTAAATGCAGTATGTGGTGTTTGATCTTATAAAGATGAATTAAACTAAATTTAAGTTATGTAAAAAGTTATCTAGCGTTTATATCCAATCTAAATGAATACATCAAGTGTTCAATTATACACACCATCAGCCTAAAACTATTAAACACATGCATTCAATTACATTTCATTATTCCCTCAACAAAAAAAAAAAAAATTACATTTCATTATGTAAATATTTATAAAATATTTTGGAAACTATGATAGTAAAATTACATTAGGATATAATTTGATTAGATGCATAACAATTACGCGTATTATAAAACTTTTTTTTTCCAAAAGAATATGAAAATGGAAAAGAACTAGTGGTAGAAGTTGCTGGCAGCCGCTTGCATTGACAAACCCAAAAATATAATTTAGGAGGCAACATAAAATAATAGTGAACAGTAAACTTATGATAGATGTAGCAACAAAGGACTGAGTATCAGTACCATCTCAGTAACACAAAATTCAAATGATCTGTAGGAAATATTTGGTGAAAGTCATTCATCCAATTATCCAAACAAAAAACAATGACAGGCACTAGAATAACAGATATTTAATGCATAATTGGAATCAATGTGAATTTGACAAATTTACGGGCACCGTGATTTTGTGGGACGCAGGTTCTGCCAAAATCATTGTCAATCCAAATACGCACTTAATCAGAATCCTCGTACACTTCATCATCAGATAACTCATCAAATGATCTGATATCAAGCTGGTAGCGAAGCATACCTCCAATACCACCAAACCCTCTGCAAAACTGTGACCCTTCTTGAGATTTGTTGGTCACGAATTCCAGCGAGCATCCAAATCTTTTGTACTCATTCGCAAACCACTCAAGTAACGGCATCTTCTCCTGAACCTCCAAATCTGCAGATGTGGCCACATCGCGGAAGTTGCTTTGATCATTTTCTTGTCCCTTCTTCAAATGCTTTATTACAATCTCACCAGTGGTAGCATTTTTCAGCACATACCTAGTAATATCCAAATTCTCCCATACAATGAGTGTTTCAACCGCACCCATTTCTAGAGCCTTCAATGTGTCATCAACTCCGTAAACATATTTACCAGTTTCTTGGCTTATCTCTTCAAAATATTTTCCTATCAAGCGTTTCTCTTGAATGAACTTCACATTAGATAGAATCTCTGCAGATAATTCAATAGCTTGATTAAAGCCATTTTCCCCACCATAAGAGACATCAACCACATTTAATATTTTTGCTTGCAAACGAGGATCAAACATATCTGATTGACTCAGCTCAGTCTTGAAGTCAGCTGAACCAGCAAGAATGAGTCCAGCAACATTAGGCTGACTGGTAGCAGGGTTGATGTAAAACTGAGTGGCAAGTTCTGCAGTCTTCCTGACGTAATTGTGTCGTTTTTCCATCCGAAGACGAGCAAAACGCAAAGCTGACTGTCCTCCTCTACCATGTTTCTTTGGTAGATCAACAGTAAATTTATGAAGCACCTCACGAGTATTTCCACTTAATGTCCCGAAAAGGGTTCCATTTCCATCCATAACAATAAAACCAAACTTGTCATCAGATTCTAGAAGTTCATTTAGAGCTTCTGTGTGAAATTTGTTGTCGCAGAGATAAAGTGATGCATTGATTGGTTTGAAAGGTTCAAAATCAAACGTCACCTTCTTTTCCTTGCCGTCCTCAGTGAGAATGGTACCAGTATACAGAACCAATCCATTTGGAGGAACCTTATTATAAAGTTTCAACCTCTGTTGTGCAGAAGTAATGGCTCCAAGCACTGATTGCCGGTTTACCCTACTTTTGATGTTTGAAGCAGTTCCAAATTCATCTCCCAACATCTTAGTGACACGAGATATTTGATCGCGTGGAGGCATTATCAGAGAAATCATGCTAGTACCATTACCTCTTGCAGCTTCCAGTCCTTTGATCAACTTTTTGATCTTCCATATCTCAATATTCTTGTCCGATTCACCATCAGCCATTGTTTAAGCAGACAGAAAGAATAACCTACAAACAAACCATGCATGTGAATTGAACCAAAATAATGAAACCATATATTACGCAAATACTTTTTGTTATACAGGACTTATGATTTTCATTTTATCAAATAGAGGCAAAATCATAGCTTATAAATTCACAAGAGGACTATAGTTCTTGAAAAACAACCCCTTAGCTTTGGTAAGTAATATTCATACATGTGCACAAATTGAGCCTTAATTGAAGATACTTCAGTATAACTTTTTCTCTTCTAGTAATCAAGAAATACTTGAAAAAACACAATAGAAAATATCTTTTCATTGCGTAACAAAAGTTAGTACCAAGTGCCTCAACTCGAAATAAAAGCTATTTTCAAAGAGACCGTGGACATGGATAGAAATTTCAAAGCAAGATCAAAATGGAGTCAAATGCAAATTTCAACCCATAATTTCTTGAATAAAATCACCTCTAGTCCCCTATAAGCTATAATGTTGAAGATTCTAAACCATTCGGTGGTAGACGATAGATGACAACTGACATGTAAAATACCTAGTTAAAGCTTACACATTATAAATGGCATAAATCATAGCATTAAGAATGATTAGGAAAGATTATGTAGTATTATACTAGCAAACACCTTGGTATACATACAAATGGAATGCTATCTATTTTCTACCTAAACTTGGTAAACAATCACAGAATATAATTGTAATATCTGAAATATGATTTCATAATTGGTTAAAAAAGTATAATTACAGATGAATAATGATAACAACAAGAACTTGGTTAAAAAATTATAATTACAAATGAATAATGATAACAACAAGAACAATTGAAGCATTTTCCCACCAGGTGCATTGGCTACATGGATCAATAAACACCATCATTTCTTGCCACAAACAAAATAACAGTATAATACTACATAATCCTGTCTACCTTGTTTCCCATGAGGAAATAAAATTAACTAAAAACATGCAACAAACAAATAGATTTGTTGAGGAAAAAAATTGAAAGCCAAAAAAGTATAGTATTGTCCAAAATCCAAATATCAATCCCATTAGAAAACAAGCTTTTACTCAATCTCCAAAGTAAAAATACAAAAAGTCAATTAGCAGTAAGCATTGCACCAGCACTTCATGTCTGATGTGCGTATCAGTGCTTCATAGAAGCAGAAAATAAAGGAACTTAATGAGAATTATGTCACTTAAAATACTAAACCCATCTCAATCAATCAACATTAATATTCAATCAGAACACCCCAAAAAAGAAAAAACCCATCTTCAAAATTTTCATTCTCCTTTTCTCAAAAAAAAAAAAAAAAAATTTCATTCTCCTAAAAAACAACACTGAGTAAAAGTGTTCAATTTCAAACAAGAATTTTAATAGAAAACGTTACTATATTTTTTTTGTTGAAAAAACCAAACTAAGCCCACCTAAATTGGCACTAAGTAGAATCAAACACCAGGCCAACCCAAGTGGGTTACTATATTATTTGTTATGTTTACTATTTTCTCTTATACCATGATTCGACCGCTAAACCTTTAACTCCTTGAATTTCTTAGCTCAACCAAGTAAGCTACACATGCCCCAACTTTCAAGTCAACACATGAAAATTTGAAGTCAAATTGCAAAACATAAAGCAAGTTATATCAGTAATCAGTAAAATGAAACAACCCTAGATGCAAATCTTTGATCTTTGCACAACTACAACTACCCATAAACAAATCAAATCAAAGATGCAAACTTAACTTCAAATAAATAAATAAATTGAAAAATTGAGTGAACAAAACAATGGAACGGTGATAATTGAATGACGAAAACTCGTAAAGGGTTGAATTGAATACGAATTTTACCTGTCGCAGAGGAAGGGTTGAGAGAAACTAGGGTTTTCGCTTGCAACAAAATATGAACACTCACAAAGTGACAAATTTAAAAGAGAGTAAAATATTGTATTGAATTTTGGATGAGATAGATTAATAAAACTTGGATCTGATTTCTCCACCGTTGGATTATAAATTATGATATTTTAATATTTGGGCCAAAGGACAAATAATTTAATGTTTTTAATGAAGGTTGAGATGCATCATGGGACTTCAATGATCATATTGTTACAACCAACTTGCTTTGGTTGCACTGGCAAGGAGCTCCTTTCATTGACGTACCCGAAATACCGGATTCGATTTATAGGGAAAACAATGTAACACCCCGTTTTCCCAATATACAAATTTCTTAAGCATTTATCAGAGTAAAAACCATAAACGGGATATCACATAGAAACGTAATCCAAAAACAGTTAAATAATAATTTAACTTTCACATAATATCTTAACATAGCAGCGGAATATTAGTTCAGAAATCATAAATCAGTTTGGCACGCAGGCCCTAACAAAGTATCTCAAAAGAGTAATCAAAACAGAAATTATCATAGCAGTTCACGTAAAAGAATGAAGCATGTTATAGCATATAACCCCATCCCGTTACGTATCAGAGCGACCTAGATGACACAGAGAAGGCAAGGCCACTCACGACGGCAACTGCACACTAAGCACGATCACCTGCAAGTTACTCATACGAAGGGCAACATTTTCAAGCAGAAGGGGTGAGATTTCATAACAAAATAACATTAATCAATGTAATTGCGAATCATAAATTAACATCATAATCATTTCTTTAACAACATTGCATAATTGCTAAACAGTTATCGCGTAATCATATATCCAATTATCATGAACAACATAACATAATTGATAAACACTTATCACGTAATCACATATTCAATCATTATCAACAAGGCATCTTAATCATGACAATGTGACAATGCTCTTAGACTCCTTATATGCATGTGGTACCAATCGTCATCATAAGTATTAATATACTTTAATCGTGCGGAGGACAAAGCTCCTATAAAACGTGCGGAGGACAAAACTCCTAATAAACGTGGTGAGGACTAAGCTCAATGATATGCTATGCATGGACTCTTAACAACAAAACACCGTAATCAACATATCAACATGCATCCAATAATTTGGAGCTAAACTTCATCATATACCATATGCACTTAGTTAAATAACGGAAGCAGCATAAACAAGTCACATAACAAGATGATATCATTATATCAACAGCAAATCATTTGCATCATAATTAACTTTCATATCTTACATGATTGTACAATACATTAATCATGCTTAATTAACGACAACATGTCTTAGAGGCTTTACAGATTGCATTAAACGTCATCATTAGGTTTCATTACCAATTAGGGGTTCACTCTTGATCAACACGTGCGACACAGATCGCACAAACACTCAAGCATCTAAATTCTGGTTGTGCTCGCGAGGCGAGAGTTCTTACTCGCCATGGCGAGTACCACTCATCTCCCAAACTAGTGTTGTTCTGGGTTCAATCTGATCCTACATTCATTCCTAATCAATACTAGGTATGTTCAGGCACTCTAAGGCATCCAAGGTCCAACTAAAAAGGTCGAAACACAAAATATGACATGCTCTCTGCCTAAGCTCGCGAGGCGAGGAAGGGTTGTTCGCCGTGGCGAGCGATGCCAGAAACGCTCGCGAGGCGAAGGGAAAGGGCTCGCGAGGCGAGCGATGAAGTTCATCACTCGCGAGGCGAGATTCATAGCTCGCCGTGGCGAGCGATGAATGTCGCTACGGCCAGGTTTCCTAAAATCACAAAAATCCGTCGATCCACATGGTTCTAAGCTTGTTTTTTATTCCAAAGTTCGTCCTAAACATTATCTAAGGTCTAGGAACACTTTCTACATCAATTAAACCAATTATCACTGTTTGATCATCAATTCTAAGGTTTTGACCTAGTTTTCGTTTTCTCCAATTAATCCTAATTCTTGCTAATTAATCATCAGAATTACAACAACTAATATTACTGAGTTATTAGTCTCACCCTTACCTTAAGTTTGCAGAAAATCGCAGCCCTCTTGGTCTCTTGCTCCTCTCTAAGCTTTTCTCCCTTTTTCCAAAAGTTTTCACGTACAATCAGTTTTTCTAACAATTAGGTCTCCCCTATTTATATCTCTTCTTAATTACTTATCTTATCTCACTTTCTCCCCCAAAACTATCTAAAATATCAAAACAGCTCTTAACTAAATATTTTATATTATTTTCAAATCTTTATTTTATTTAACAATAAAATAATTCTCATATCCTTATCAAATCTTCCAAAACTCATAACTCATCACGTCATCGATCAAATCATCATAAATCATCAAAACATATCAAAATCATGCATATATTATATAATTATAATATAATCACCTAAACTCGATTAAATAAACGATTAAACGAAAGTGGGCGTTACAAACAACGCTTGACATGCCTCTACGCACGAGTCGGATTAGTCGTTCACCTTTGGTGGATCGGAAACCGGTGTGAAAGCCAAAAAAAATAAAAATGATCATATTGTTACTTTTTATAAACAAAAATATGTTCAAAAAAAACTTTATTTTTTTAACAAGTCAAAATGAAATATATTACGATCACTAAAAGTGGTTCATCTCACACAAGACATGTTAAAGCGGGCCACACAAAGATAATACAAAGTCACTTGCGCCAAACCCAAGAGCGCGCCACAAAACATAAAACAAAAAAAAAAATGATTGCACAAAAACACTCATGCAGTATAAAGGGTAACACCACAGATCATGATAGCTGAATGCAAATGTAAACAAATTTGCCTTCAACCACATAAAAGATTGCAGCTTTACTTTATCTAAAATCTCATGTAAATTCAATGTCGTATTTTTAAAGACTCGATTATTCCTTTCCTTCTAGATAATCCAGACACAAACAAATCAAATCAACTTCATGAAAGAAAGAGATGAACGCGGTAGACCCGTCAACAGACCAAACTGAAGAAAATGGTCGCGTAACACACCAAAAAGAAAAGATTATCTAAGGTATTCGATGCATTTCATTTGAAGTCAAGATTTCAATAAGGTAAAAAAATGTATTGAAGCTTGATTTGATTTGATTTCATTTGTCGTAACGTATGTTCGAATCTACAATACTATGTCTTTCTCATTTTAATTGTCTCTTTTACAGTTAAACAACTTTTAAGGAAATGATTAGTTAGATTGATTTTTAATGGTTAAATAAGTATAATTTACTAAACATTCTTATTAATTGTAGTTGATGGAGTAGTTAAATGAAATGAAATTCATTGAATAATGGTATGTTAGTGGAAAAGAATAATAAATGCAACATTGATATTTTAGAATGACAATTATTCTGAGACAGAAAAAAATGATAAAGTGACGACGATTCAAATGAGATTGATTGAGTATTTCTCTTCTCTATATTTAATCTATGTTTAGCAAAAAACTATCGAATAATTGACAAGCTAGCGTACATCAAAATGAGTTTGTAGGAAGAACCAATTGTAAATAAGCTAATAAATTGAATTTATAGTATATGATAAAATTAGCGGGATGAATTAGTTTATAAATATAAAATGCCATGAAAAATGTATACTTAATTCATATTTATTTTTTACAAAATAAGATTGCATATAATTGAGATAAAAAAATATAAGTTATAAGTTATAAGCTGCATGAATTAGCTCATAAAAAGTTATAAGTTCGTCAAAAAACGATAGTTACCAAACACACCCTTAATGTTTGTAAGTTTTATCGCTAGTCTCTTCAAAACAAAAAATTAATACAATGTGGAACATGATAAAATAAATAGGAATGAGTTAGGAATAGTACCTTTTTTTTTTTGACAAAAGTTATGAATAGTACTTTCTTTTGTAAAGGAATGAGTCACATTATTGGTTTGACGCTTAATTACATTAAATTTGGATAGAAAAGAAAAAAAGGAATGTCAATGCAGTCGCTAACAATCATCCTAAATTTAGAGATTTCGAATTTGGGATGATTAATAGCTAAAATCACAATTTAAGAATCAATTTAAAAAATAACATTATTAGAATATCCTAACTTCATCATCTATTGGAGGGTCTTCAATATACTCATGACATCTCCTTTAATAAACATTTCACTGATTTCAAATAAAAATTGAAGAATTAAAAATAGCAAGTTTAAACTATTGTGATTATCAATTTTCACTGTAACACCCCGTTACCCAAAAGTAATTAAATAACAATTAAATACACATCAGAGTAAATCCCAAACGGGCATGTCACACTACATTTTCAAGCATTCTTAAATAGAATATAAAAACTATTTAATAAACATTAACTTAAACAGTTTCATCAAACTTCGCAGTGGAATATTCATCATTAATAACAACAGCATAAATGTGTGATTCTCCGATAACAGTCTTGGCATAAAAGTCTTACCAGAGTAAAACCATAATCCAATAGTTCAAACAAACATAGGGCTACAACATCAAGTTCCAAAATATGATACATAAGGAATGAAAATAAAATAAAGTAAACCCATCCCGAATGTATCAGAGCCCTAGACACGACACTTGAGCCACCACCGACTACTCAGGATCACCTGCAAGTTACCCATAAGAAGGGCAACATTTTCAAGCAGAAGGGGTAAGATTCACAACAATAAAATATAGATATTAAAATTCATCAATTGAATCTAACACCCTAAATATAATCAGATTATCATCATATATGTATAAATATATACTTCATAAAACACATCATCATCAAATCAAGTCTTCATCAATCAAATCATCATTATATGTGTATAAATATATACTCCATCAAACAACATCATCATCATCAATATGGCAATTACAACCAACAACACCGACTCATGCAAATGACATGACAACACCGACTCATGCAAATGACATGACAACACCACTAAGACAACACCTTAGACTCCTCAACAAATGCAAATATGCATGTGGTACCATATTCAGGGCCGAAGCCCTCACCGCTGTTTGAATGGTTAAAGCATTCATCAGGGCATAAGCCCTCACCGCTTTGAACAACAAGGTGTTCCAGGACATGAGTCCTCCCGCTTTGAACGACAAGGCGTTCCAGGGCAAGAGCCCTCCCGCTTTATATGCTTATGCAATGGACTCCACTTGTGTATATCTACATACAACTTACAATGCATATATATGTATATGACTTACAACTCCACAACTCAAAAACATGTATTAAATACTCTTAAACACCTTAATTGAACTCATATTACTTCTAGTTTTGAGCCTTGGAATTATCCCATAAGTTTTGGATTAACTTAGAAATGGTTATGCTGAATTTTCATAAGATTTCACTAAGACCTACCTGGATTATTTTCATCACATCTCAAAAACTAAAAATCATTTTCGAGTCAAACCAAAGCCATTGGAAAGCTAACAAAATTATCTACAACTTTCATGTTTACACCAAAGGTCAATTCAAAACAGAAACGTATGAAAAAGACACAAGAACATGAAACATGGTATGCATCAGACATACTGAAATTTACAGATTTTCTGTCAAAATCGCCTCACGATCACTGGAATCGCCTCACGATTTCGACAGCATCATACATGCTGATATTACAGATTTTTTTTGCGATTTTCTACCATGGGAGCCTCCTTGGCTCCGTTTTTTGACCCTAAACTCTCCAAAATCATTCATAATCATCATCATCTGATTACCCTATCATTAAAACGTTAATCCATCACTAACCTATCCGATTAACCACTCTTTTCACCGTTCAATTCTATGGTTTCTACACATCAATTCATCAAAACACAATAAGCCAACATAAACCCAAAATTCCCAATTCCTACCAAAAGCTTGTTAAACCAAAATCAGAATTCAATAACTATACTACTGAAGCAAACCTCGCCCTTACCTTAATTCAATTGAAAGGAATGCACAACACTTTGGTTCCTTGGTTCTACTTGCTCTTCTCTCCCTTTTCTCCCAACTTGACAGTTTTCACGTAAAAAATGTTTCTGACTCTTTTCTTTCTTCCTTAACTTCCTTCTTAACTTCCCTTTATTTCATTCTACTCCCCCTTAATTCTACTAATAAATTCCAATAACTCCCCCAAACTCCAAAATAATATTAATTTCCCACTTATTCTAATTATTATAAAATAAACTATATAATAAAATAATACGCACCACATCATCCACAAATATTATTTAAAATCATATAAAAGACTAAATAATTCAAAATAATTAATATATTGACTAGGGCGTTACATTCACCGTTTTTGAACTTATTGACTCGTTAATTCTCCAACGTTTTAAAGTCAACCAATTTTTCAATAAATACATTAGATACTTCAACATCTCACAATTTCACCATTCAAGAGTCAAATATTTTGGCTTAACCTACCACAAGTTATGGGATTCATATATTGAGTTTGTGATACATGGTCAAATCTATACATCACTATATTGTAGACTCTCCATCTAGCATGAAGAGTTCAGTTATAAGCAGTGCCATTTGTAAGTAAGAAAAGACTTAATAACACTTTTGAGTCCCTTAAATATCATAATTGTTACAATAAGTTCATCTTCCAACCACTTAAAACACATGGATGCTTAATTGCATATATTTGATTCACAGTTTGTGCAATGTAGCCCTAACTCAAACGTGATACCTTGTGTTGTTCATCACAATCGTAAAGTCCCGCCAAATTTATATCATACTCACATAATTTGATGAGATTGATGTTAATTTTGATCAATCGAAGAGAACATGTTTAAAAATTTGTTATGAAGTGTGTTGTTAACACTACTCAAATGATTGCGATATTTTGTTGATCCAAACAAAATAAATCTCTTTTTGTTATAACATTATTTTTTATTGCAAAATTGGGTAATTACATATCCACATTGAATTACCGCTTATTGTGGATATTGATTCCAAATATTCCTTAATGCATCATGCTATTGTATACGGAGTCCGTGTGTATACTTAATATGAGTAAAGCAAGTGATAATAAAACACAATTATTCACTGGCTAATAAAAGTCATTTTATTATGGACTCATCTATTCCATCTTTGATGAAATTACTGTACTTGACAACAAAAAACAACTTGAAATACAACAAATCATGTTATAATTATTCATGTTTTGTGGTACAACAAAAAATGACTAAATGACATTAATTTCCTTTCCTTCGAAATCTCTAATTCCATCAGCGGACGTCCCTTCACGGATATCCAGTACAATTTGGAAAGGGCTTTCTAGCCTGACTCTTGAGGGCCAAAATTGTGGACATATACAGAGGAAAAAGTTGCAGAAAAATAATGATGGAAAATGGTGAGGCAATTTAGAATGGTAGGGCGCCACGGTGGACTATACAAACCTCATCAATTTACAACAAATGATACAGGTACCGTCAGAAAAAAGAAAAGGTGCCTCATCAACTCTTCAATCTGCATGCTGAAATTTGCATCAGTTAAAGTCTAATCTAACATGTTCCTGCAGTTATCAAGTCAGATTTGGAATATTTCGGTGAGCATCGGCAAATTCCCGAACCAGACGCTTTAAAACTCTTCCGCCCTTCCCTTGCATATGTCCAAAATCGCTCTTCAATCCATTAGAGTTCTTGCTTTCAAGATAATCAGAGGCTGCGGCGGCAAGGGCCTTGGACCAAAGGGGAACTAGGGTCTCTGTTTCTCCATGGTTTAGGTATTCGGCGGGAAGAGCTTGAACCTGAAAATTCACATGGTCAATCAAACTTAGCACAACACAGACCCATAAAATCGCAATGCCCATATAGACAGCAAAATACATAACTGGGCTAGCCACCAACTAAGCTACACTGTTGATCAATCTGTAGGACCTGCCTGGATTTTTGACAAAAATGCATGAAATAACAAATACATTATGAAGCAGATTTGTTACAGTTTCATATCCATGCACATTTTTTTATCCCCAGTTCTCTGCCCTTGTTTATGCATTCAAACAGTAATCAGTCCGTTAATCCAGCACAAAATTAATTTCATGCCCGGCTTGTATTTAATTATTTATATACAGCTTCAGCAAGACTTATATTAAGTCTAGGAGGAGGTAAATTAAACCACTCATCAAGTGAGGCGTTGTTCAAGTTTGATAGAGTCTAGTTCAAGAAATCCTGAGTTTTGACACAATCAACTATAGCTCTTTGTACTTTAATCATTCTCTCAAGTTGAGGTTCGTCTCTGACTTATAGCTCATACATTAAGAAAGTTAACACTAAACTTGTTGTTATTTGGGTCTTATCTCAATTTGATGAATGAGGCTATAATATGCCTCACTGTTTGCAGCCTATTCAATTGACTGCAACCACATGCAACTCTCTTGACTGTAAACCTCTAGGAAAAACTTAACTGCCAATTCAAGTTCAGTCAAACGAAGCCAAAAAGAGCTCAGTTGACTAGGCAAGAAGCAATTCATCAAACAATTCGTAATTAAAATATAAAATGTTATGATACGGTGGAAAAGAAAACCACAACCATTTTACGATTCAAGTCTCAAGAACACAGAAAATTTAGAAGAAAATCCAACCCTAACTCCCTGATTTAGATAAAGGCAAGTCAAATAAAATAGCAAAACTTAAATGCAACATAATAACCAAGGTAGTCAGGAACGAGTCCCAGCATGTAGGATCACACGACCTTACGTGCCACAGCACCTCGACCGTGCTTCGATCCTACTTACGAACTGTGTTTTCTCTGTTTTGCTTTGTTTCCTCTGTTTTTTGCCGTTTTTTCCTCTGTTTTTCTCTGTTTTATTGCTTGGTTCCTCTGTTTTTCCTCTAATATCTCTGTTTTTATGTTTGGCTCCCCTGTTTTCCCTCTATTTTCCCTATATATTTCTCTCAATTCTATCGACAACCTATCGATCCTACTTACGAACCGTGTTACGTTCCTCGTGTTTACGTTCTTTCACCGGCCGACCGATCCTACGCAGGAACTCGTTCCTGACTACATTGATAATAACAATATATGCAGGAAAAAAGGCAAAGAGAAGAGAGAGACCGCTGACTGTAGCCATCCATTAAGAGTTTGCCAGCAAAGTATAGGTTTCCATGACGTTCTTTCAGATAAAGTGCAAATTGCTGCCAGTTGCTGCAGTACTGTTGCACACTTGTGAACCTATCATGTAAAACAGAATTCTCTTGGTTATGGATCAACCAAAATTACGAGCCGCACTATATATCAGGATAAAAGAACAATTAATATTGAAACAGCACCAATAAAGGTAGGGAGTAGGGAGGAAAAGAGAAAAGAAAAGAACATAAGAAAACTTGACCCCGAGACACTCTTGGGTTAAGAACATACTCCCTCCGTCCCATAATAACTGAGGCATTTGCAAAAAAATATTGTCCCAAAAAAATTGACCCATTTCACTTTCCAATACAAATATTAATTACTTTTTTCCAATTATAACTCTAAATAATACTACTTTCACCACTCCCAATTCAATATATTCTACTTTACATTTATGATAAAGAAGAATGCACCAATACTTAACAAAGGCACTCAAAACCATTTTTCTCTCTCCTTCACTTATACACTTTTTCTTAATATGTGTGAAATGAGCAAAAGGCTCATTTATAATGGAACGGAGGGAGTATCAAAGTAATCATATAATTAGAGAAAAGGCGGTTACATTTTCAATTTTTAAGTAAGGGTGAAGCAAAATATTTCCAAACTAACTAAAATAAAAAAAAATACGATTCAAAACCTATTTTTCAATTGTAAGTTGTTTTTTTAGCCCTCTTGCTTTTATGAATCACCGAAGTAATCCAAAAAATTATATTTTCCCCCTCAAAAAAATTATGTTTAAAACCCTAATAGACTTAAGGTCCTGCACTGAAAATGTAAAAACAGGGAAAATCTTGGTGGACAGTGACTAATTTCTACATGAGATGCTTCTGAGGAAAAGAGGAAAGGTTCCAACACAAAAACTATTTCTTTAAAAAACTATGCAGCCAATATTATCCAAACAGAATCAGAAACTCCGTATTCTATCATCTCCCATTGCTTTGCTTCAACTTCAGCATATAAACTTACATTTACCGGCTCTTGAGAATATTATAGCAATTCGTTTACAAGGAGATACTTACACGTGACATTGCAGACACACCGAGTAAGGCATACACCACATTAGATACAAGTCCCTCACCACTGTGGGATATGACATGAATGGTGGTCGTGTTGGATGACCCCTCTGCAATACAATTCATAGATTCTAACAAAGAAACAAGGCCCACATCTAAGAAACCTGAAGAGTCAAAGAAATGAAAATCAATCAACCACATGTAATAAGTATAAAAGGAGATATGCACCCTGAAAAATACGAACTGTTGTTACTCTAAGAATTATAAATCTAATTCCATGAACCTGGAGTAGAGATATCAAACTAAGATTAAGCACATGTATAATTTAGAACGCAATTACAAATTCAAATGTTAACATTACTCTTCTAGAATTCAGTAACTTAATTGAGGATTACTTATATTAAAAAAAAAAAAAAAAAAAAAACAATATAAACTTTTCTTACAAGACAAATACGACATTGCAGCTAGAGCAGCACCACGGTGCATGGCTGTGCAGCATATAGCTGCTTTTTGAATAGAAACTTCAAGAAGAGAACCACAAACTGAAAGAACATCCTGTGACATATCATCAAACTGGTAAATATATCGACTACATTTTGACCGCAGCGAATAAATCCAACAAAAAAGGAAATCATGAAAAAGAAAAGAAAAAAAAAAAGACCTTGTTACAGGAGCGAATAAATGTGGATGCAAAATTGGTGTATGCCTCCACTAAGTCAGGTTCTTGGTCACATATGTAGGAAGAATTTAGAGCCATTACAGAAGTTGAATGAGTAAATCTTTCAAACATGGTAACAAATAAAGGTCCATACTCCTCTCGGTGACCAAATTCTTCAACGACAATAGAAGCTGAAAAGTATTAACTGAATTAGCAAATAAGTAATAATCCATTGCAACAACCTAGAAGTAGCTCAAAAACATTATCCGAATATGAGCAATGTTATTTGAACAATCTTTTCTTGTAATAACTTGTTGGACAACCAAATTATACAAAGAAATTTAGGTAGTGGCACAAAAATCAAAGTAATGGAGAGAGAAAGTAGAAGGACAGTGTGAGTATGAGAGAGAAAGTTGTCATAAAAGTTGTCAAAAAATGGTTGTTCAAATATCATTTCTCATCCGAATATATAAACAAATGAAAAAAGAAGTACTCCCTCCGTCCCAAAGTCACTTTGGAAGAAAAAAAATTGCCCCAAATTATAAGTCGCTTTACAACTCCAATGAAGCACTAATGCTATTTTTCTTATTATATCCTTAACTAATTAATACTCTCTCTACTTTCAATTCTTTAATTTATCCTTCCCATACCATTTATGATGGACGATTTTGTAAAACAACTCATAATATCTCTTTCCCATACATAATTAATTACATTTCTTAATACGTGTGAAATGCCCAAAACGTCATATAATTTGGGACGAAGGGAGTAACATACAAACTCTTGATTTAATGTGTCATATGACAATATAAACAAATGAAAAAAGAAGTTCAAAACATATAAAGTAAGAAGCAAAATAATAAATTCGTTAATGGGGACCGCAAGATTTTCAAAACAAAATATACAACAGAAATGCTAGCAACAAATTTTCTAACACGTGTTTCCCAACACACTCCTTCATTGGTTGAATTGAAATTTATAAGGGTCCCACCAAATTTATGTGAGACCCAAATGATATCCAACAAACTTGGAATACTGATAATCGAATATTACATGAACACGAGATACCAGAAGAAAAGCCTACCAGTTCTTATATAGCACTCATGACTTTGGAACAAAACAAAATTTGTCGATAGCCAATCCAGCACTTTGGGCAGTAGGGTCATAAAATGCTGACCTGTATATTAAAAAATAAAATAACATTTCTCACGAGAAGAACTCATGAAATGTCAACAACTGTGTCCAAGAAGAAAAGGAGTAAACCTGAAGATTGAATAGCTGAGGAAAGAGCTCGGCAAGCTGCTATCGATAAATTGCCACTCTCCATATACTCGGAGGTAAAAATTTTCTCCAAGACGGGCCAGAAAACCCGTAGCAGTAAAAGTATCAAGTCATCAGCAACAGGTTCATTTGCCACAGATATTGAAAGATGACTGAATACAGTTCCTATTCTGAATTTAAAGGATTGTCAATGACAGAAGGGTCAGAAAAAGTGATCATGACAAATTTATACTGTCAAATATGGAACACATAAAGAAGGAATAAGAATGATAACAATTGATAGAAAAAACTTAAGGAATTCAATCCTACAAGAAACAGTCCATTCTATGAGCAAAATAGAGTATGAACAAGAGTTGTGTTAGCCTCTTATTGATATAGAGTCTATAAAAAAGGTGTCATTGTACATAATATTGTTGCTTTTTCTGGAAGTTCGGGAACATTCATTTATGGAAGTGTTTCCTTTATTGATTGAATCAAAATTGTCATAACACATTCTATTCTTTCAAGAGCCAGTTGGCAATATAAAACAAAGAGGAATGCCACATCACCCATTTTTTAAATCTTGACCTGCAAACCGGATAAGCAAGTTACAACGATATTTTATATCTTTTTTATTTTATTTTGTATTATTAATTATCACCCTTGACGTTGCCAATGACCGTCCCAATCACAACCTCTCTTGGCCGCTGTCTCTAGCAAGTGCTCTGTTGCCAACATATTAATTTTGATTTTGATTTTGGCTTCTCGCTGATGCATGTTGTTAAAAGTCATAAATAATAAACCTCTAAGATAATGGGGTTGGTGAAACATCCTGACGAATCAGTAATCTGAATCGAAGTAGTAATTAGTAGAAGGATATAATTCGTGCTAATTTTCTCACCATGGAAGTTCAATTTGAAGACAGGTTGTTCGCATGGCTGATTCATATTGCAAACTTCCGATTTGTTGTCTTGGGAAACAAAATAGATGTTTGATGGTGGGGGAGTAGCAGAGTCACAATTTCTGAGAAGAAAGCAAAGGCATGGTGTCTTTTGACATGCATTAACCAAGAGATCTAGCGATACAGTCGAAAAATACATAAACATCGATACAGTTTGGGAGAATTGGAGAAGATGGACCGGAAGATGAGAAGTTCAATCCAATTAATAATACAAAATAAAATAAAAAAGATATAAAATCTCCTTGTAACTTGCTTATCTGGTTTGTAGGTAAAGATTTAAAAAATGGGTCCGCATTAATTGATTGGAGTGTGTTAGAGGGTGTGACCCTAGCATTCCTCATAGAACAAATATTCAATGGACTGAGATATAGAAAAAGTGAAGTCCAGAAACAGCTGAAATGAAGATAAAAGTTACAAATTTATAGAAAAACTTGACAGATAACTCGTAATTTCATGAATTCAATAGTTTTGAAAATTCCACATCAGAAACTATCTTGGAAGTCCAAAACAGTGTTATATAAAAAATGCAATGAACAAGGGAAAAACCCAAGATCAATTTGTCCTATACTAAAGTAAACTTAATTGGTTTGAGTTAACATAACAGCCTGCACAATGTATATAAATATTCACCAGGATACCTGTGCAATCCTCTAGAGGCAGCATTCAAAATTTGGGTATAACAAGCAGGATTCTGTTTAAGAGAACCGTTGTTTTCTGGATCAACCTGAAAAAGCGTAGGATTAGATCACCCAATTCAAAGAGCACGTTAAATTTAAAATGTTCTAAAACAATTGCACTCAGAAATATATAATATGGCAAAAAAAAAAAAATATATATATATATATATGTTACAGTGCAAGAACAATTTGTTGCCCCTCACAGGAGCCAGGAATAGCTACAATTTATTAAGTCGTACGAACATTCTGGATAATCCAAATGTTCAGCTGCAACAAACATCGCAATTTTCCTGCTTGGACTTGCTTTGACATCAATAAATCTACTTTTTAAAATGTATGGCAAAAGAAAATTGATTTTATATGACCTCAGAAACAGAAAATCTTCTATTACAAGGAAGCAATAAAACGGTGCTTCTCCTAGGAAGCCAAAGTATAAACAAAAACAAAATTTTGTTCTTTATAATAGTGTTTTTATAGAAGCACTTTTAAAAATTATTATTCTTTTTTATATAGAGACTAAAGCAATTCTTACAAAAGCAGAAAATGCATAGTAAGGAGAATACATGCTTGGAACGCATGTGAAGTGGATGCTACTCCCTAGAAATAGCATACATACTAGTACTAGAAATTGAAAAAAGAAAGACAATCTAGTTTCGGAAACAGGAAACAGATGAACTCACAATCATCATATAATAACAAATGAAACAAGAAAGCAAGTCAAGAATCTATCCTTATCGATTAGCACCTCGAGCATTCAACATATCTAGCGAGAAAAATATTATTTAGAGAACATAATTTATAATAGTCAGTTAGCTAGTAACTTTTACACACTAAATTATAAGAATTCTTATCTTCACATAAAATTAACATACAGTGAGTTTTGATTTCACTCTCCAAGAAAACATTTAAAACCAACTACAGGTTAATCATGCAGACCGCTGATAAAATGCAACTGAAACAACCAGAAACCATCAAATATTGAAAAACATAGGCAGTGTGCAGAATGGGAAAAAGAAGGCTCACAAGTTTCCCAATGGCATCATAGCTAGACGAGAGCAATTTAGCCAATAAGTTGCTCTTCAATTCTAGATTGGGAACAGAACCAAGGACCAGACTTATTGTGTGCATAACTTCTTCCTCGTCTTCCAAAGATAAATGCCACTTCTCTAACCCCTACAAGAAAAAGGCATGAGTGCATGACTAATTGAGAAAGATATAATATACTGATTTGGAAAATAGAGAATATTCAGTAAAAGCAAATCATAAGTGTGCATTTAACTTAACATGCTGAGCATTTTTGGAACTGGACACTAAATTATAAGAATTCTTATCTTCACGAGTATCAAACATGTAGAGAAAGAAATGATATCAACAGAAATTCAAACACACTGCATCGCATAACTACATACATAATATTATCATTCAGAAATGTACTCTGTTGTAAGCGCAGAGAGTAACTACCTCTCCTATCCACATTAAGATTTCCAAATGTGAAGGTTCATAAATTACTACAGGAGCATCTTCACAGACTTTGCGCAGAGCAGACGCACAAGCATTTGAAGAAAGAGGTTCAGAAATCCCAATAGCAAGGAATAATCTGAAAGAAAAAATGTTATGGCCCACCATGAGACGTGGCTTTCAAAAACTGGTCCATCAGCAATAAGCAAATTAAGCTCAACACATTTATCTTTAGGTTTAATTGAACAAATATTAAATACAACATGGAATGTCTACCAGACATAAATGTTCGTAAGGTAGTTAAAAATAATAAAAACGAGATAAGAGACCAGTGGATTCACCAGTCGTGAATACCACAGGAAAATGGATTCTTTAAGTACTCACAGCAAGGGTCTAAAATTATCCTTAAAGGCAGATATCCACTTGGAATAAGAACCGATAGTATCCGCTAGAGATCTGTATACCTAAAACAAAAATACACTTTTAAATGTCAAGAAAGTAGAACAAACTGTTAAGAAGCAAATGCTGCCAATGGGGGATATGAGAGAAAGAACATATATTACTCACAATGCAAATGAAACCCTTTAAGCCATCAGAAGGCTTACTCGATAACATTGTCACCAACTGCATGACTGCAGAGAAATCGAAATGTTGGCCATCCTGTATGATTACATCGGCAGCCTGGAGGAAAGCAAGTGTTACCATAAATAACGTGGGTATAGAAAAAGTAGTCAACAATTTAAATTAGAAGTTAAAGCAATGCATTAGCTTTTCAGTAAGCAATAGTGACAGAGTGGACAGTCCACTACTGCTGAGATATATCCATAACTCTTGACTAGCAGCAATGAAAAACATCATGGGAAGTTAGGAACAAAAATACAAATCAAACATGCATTGAAATAAATTTCCTCACTAAAAATGTACAAATGGAAATAGTGATCCACAGTGAACATTTTTTATTACAGAAAATCAACACAGCCATACTTTAAAATGAAATATTTAAAGGTTGCCTCCATCAATATAAAGTGAAACAAATCCACTCTTAGAAGTATGGGCACACTATAGATGTGCAAAAGAATCATTCAACACAGTAACAAAGCAGTTGGGGTTGGCTACATGGACCATATGACACCATAATATCCTATCAAAATTCATGTCTAAGAACAAAAATATATATTTTTCTTAATGTTTGGCCTACAGCCTTTTTCTTGGTCTTCCCTTACCTCTAACTATTTGACTGCCCCATCAAATAAGTATTTAGTTAACAAATGCGGGCAACATAACCTTCTTTCTTCTGCAAAGTCTTTTTCAGTATCTCTCTAGGAACCCTACTATACGCCTTTTCCAAATTGTTGTAAACCATATCCATGTTTTTTAATTCTTCCTATATCTGTCCATCAAATCATGTTTTTCATTATCAACCTCCTTGAAATAAAACTAAATTGATTTTATATACTGTGTGCCACGTGTCCTAATATTTGCTCAGTTACCCTCTCTTAGAACTTCATATGATGCCTAATAAGCTTAGTCTTGTTATAACCTGTACAATTTTGCATGTCAACATTGTTCTTATAGATCCATTCACACGACATAAGTTCACAATTTATAATTTACCATGAAGGTGCTCTTTAAATATAATTTAAAATCTACAGAATATTTTGTGGCCGCTCATTTACAAGTTCATTAATTATAAAAAAAGACAACAACTTGAAGCAAGGATAAGGCTAAAGAAACACCCAAAAGGCCTTTAAATGTAATGAAATTAAGCATAACATTGCCAAGCCCTAATTGAACATTTAATAGTTAATCATTTGATATGCATGAACTGTTGATTTTGATGGATTCCTCAAGTACTCTCTATTACAATTCCATTTTGCTTTTGATTTGCACGAAATACTTTCTACCTGATTAATGTTAGATCCCCAACTTTCAGGTTTAGACTTTAGTGTAGCATGCATGCCAATGTTTGTTTCAACAAATAAATATTATCACCCGCCGTCCCTTTGTATCATGGCAAGTGTTAGCCTAAATGCTGCAATTAACAGGCTAATAAAGCATCCCATGAAAGATGCAAATGGTACTCACAGAATTAAGAGCAAATAACTTGCTTTCCATTTCTTTCCAAGGGAGTGATAGATTCGAAGATGCGGACCCGCCTATAAAGATCTGCAAATACACCCATAATACTGAAATTGTGAATTGAGATTTCACTGACAAAATTGAAACTACACAGAGATTTATGCTCATTACTGTTAGACATTCGATAAGAATGATTGATACATGTGAAAGCATACTATTGGGTAAGATTTTCATCGTAAGCAAGACTAAAAAATTACAAATTAAACTATGTGAACGATTTAGATCAAATCACCATTTTACCTAGCAATTATCAATAGTATATCCATTTATAATAACACAACAGGATCAAACAGACTAACAATTAGTGATTACCACGGTTATAACAGATATCAAAGTACCTATTATACCATAATAAAAGGGGTAAAACATAAACCAAAGCCCGGGAAATTAAGTCAGAAAAGAAAAGAAAAAATACGAAACTTTACAAAAGCACCTTTTGCGTAAATATCATAGATCCTAACAGGTGACATATATCCACCAAAAGTTCTACTAGGTTCATTCTGAAATGTACGAGGCCATCAGGCAAATCGATCACTCTTCCTTCATCATTGTATGTAGAATCATCCACCTGTTAACCATCAGAAGGTTAAAAAGTTACTATAATATTTGCTATTTAGATCTATGAAAAATTTCAACAAGAATCGACACAAAATAAAAAAGAAAATTAACCACCAGAGCTGTGCACATGAAGGAAAAAAAAAATGCTGAGTAAGTTACAGACAAAAATGAATTCCATGCTAAACATTTGTTTTAAAAGTAGTTGGTAGACATTTTTAATGGGACAAATAATAGATCAGTAACCCATTTAACTTCAGCTGACCAACTTTTTAATAGTACATTATATGATATGTCCAGGCCAATACAGTCTTCATTCATGCAACTAACATACAACAACCGTAATTCTGAAAATTCACGTGCAACAAGTCCAAAATAATATCTAATATTCATCAAATCTCGGTTACTAATTAGAACAAACTAAAAGTAGTTTGGAAAATTTTCATTCACTATTTAATTAAAGAATAAACCATTTTAAAGATTGCTTTGAAAGCAGATTTTCTCATCAGCACCAACTCATGTTCAATGGGAATAACAACTCATATAGAATGTCATACTTTAGATCCTTTTAGACAATATAACTGATGTGGATTGGTACAAAAAATAATAAATCACCACAAAAAAGGAAAGAACATTTACAGACATTGATGCCTATACTTCAAAATGCAAATAGATTAACAATTAACCTGAGAACGTAATAACAGCGAATCAAGTAATGCTGAGAACACGGGTGAAAAAATGGCTTCTGTGTGTTTTCTTTTTGCACCATCTACATCAATAGCAAGTATATAGCTTGCAAGAGTGGACCTGTGACAATATATTGTGCTTATGATGAGCGCGTACAAAGCCTTTGTCTAAAATAGAAAATAGAAAACAATTAAAAGTTGAAAAACAGAGAAGCTCAAGAGTTCAGCAAGGCCTACAAATCTCTCTGCATACTAGTACTCAGCCAGACATCAAAACTGTAACATCTCCTCACACATACATGCATTACTGTAATTACAATAATATTCACTCAACCGAGTTGGCTTCATGCACAGATAAGCACCAACCTGGTTGAGACAACCATATGATTTAGCGTGTGAATACTGAAGAATTCAAAAAACAACTGATTATGGATAAATTGTGTGTCTAGACAGTCCACACAAGGCCTCCATATGTGTTTCCTATAGGTTGTGAAGGCTCGTCTGTCAGGTGCAGGCCCAACTAACAGGGCCCACTTTAGGCTGATTGCTTGTTAGAAATTGAATAAGGGTAGGAAGTTGATAGGCATTCGGTTGTTTTATGTTGGATTAGGTGGGGAGACTATGCTCTCTAATTCCTAGAGGTAAGGTTTGTTAGTCGCAGTTAATTATATTAATTACAGAAGTTTGTAAATTGTCTCTGTTCTGTAACTGTCTCTTCTGGAGGTTATCTGCAGAGGGTGTTTAAATAATATTCCCAGTATTATTTTATCCGTTGCTCTCTCAAACATCAATGTTCTACCATTGTCATGCTACATGCAGTGAAGTAGAGTCACATGTCATTGGTCTAGCAATTCTGAGCCTCTTATCACAACCTCCTCAAGCATGTCTTGAAATATTGAAAATGGTTGACTATCCCTGGTTCAGGGGACTGCTAGAAAACACGGATTAGTGCATCAATTAATGCACTACAATACTCTTTTTGATGTAAGAAGACCAACATATGGAACATTCCCAAGCTTTCTGTTTAGGTGATTTGACTGACATTGCCTCGGAAACCAAAATTTCACATAGAACAAAACTTTTGAGTGGCAACCAGATCAATTTCCATGCGATAAAAAAGGACAAGAAACTTATGTCGGCTAAAATAGCAGAGTTATAGGCCGGCTGAATCAGAGGGAACATTCTCAGAGAAATCAAAAACATTGGAAATGGTCTCTCCTATTATGATTAATTGAATTGATATTACCAGAAACAAATAAGAGTAACAGTTGGAGTACGACAAAAAGGAATGGGAAAGTCTGAATATGCAATGAATCATCCAAAGAACACCAAAACCGTGGAACCCCTGGAATAGCCATCAGACATTATATATGAATGTCACCCAAAAGTTGATCGTCAGTGAAAATTCGCCAGAAAGTGTTGTGGTAGGAAGGGATTGCCAGATTAATGCCCAGTGCGGAAGGATTTCCCCCTAGGCAGAGGAGGCAGTGGATTTAGGATTTTGTTGGAAGAGAAAAAATGAAGTCTGCATATTAGCAATTCAAGAATTTCAAAAACAATCAGATTGGGATAGATTGTGAGTCTGGACAGTCTATTACATTGGGTCAATCCTAATTATACAGATCTATAATCCTAAAATAGTCCATAAGATTGCACCTAATCAATTCTACCATATGTAAGATATAAGATGTTCTGACAGGAACATAACCAGAGAACTTATATTGTTAGAGGCAAATGCTAACTTGTGCCCTCAAGGGCACATGTTAAGGAACTCATTATATAAATATACGTATCAAAAGTCGTGCATTCAACTTCTTAAAAGTTAAAATATTATGTTTTCCAATACAAAGTTGCTCTTTTCGGGTTCCTTAACATGTGCCCTTAGGGCACAAGTTAGCATGACCCATTGTTATATCATAACTCAATAATCAATTCGCAACATGAATAATAATCAAATGTTCCACATACTTGAGAGAATTTCCCGTAAGTTTGTAACTCTAGCAAACAGAAAGAGAAGCAAAAAGGAGAGCTGGTTGACAAAAGATAAAGCAACACAGGGATATCGCAGCATACAAATGAACAATATTCACAAGAGGATAGATCTGTAAGCTAAAACAAATTGTGAAGTCTTACTAAAACTGCATTACCAAAACTGTAGTGTTGAGTCTGCAATCTCCCAATCTTCACTTGGAAATGCCACACAGCTGCTAGCATATTCAACAGTTTAATTTAAACTGACCAAATCTATAATAATATGTTTTATGCGAGCAAGCTGATTAGAAATATGCAAAAATGACACAATATGAGAAAGTTGAGAAAGTTCCTTCTCAAATATGTGAATATGTGAGAATATGTCTGTGCAGGTTTCTAAATTGCAAATCTTCATTCATCTCAATTATTAATCAAACATTATCCTTTTAATATATATATATATATATATATATATATATATATATATATAATTTAATGTGACAACATCTTAGGTCCACAAACTACAGCATGAATAGTTCAAATTCAATCATTATGTTGAATGGAACATCGTCTAATAAATCTCTGAAATCCTTGAATCCATGGAATGAAAAAATAGCAAAAAAGACCACAGCTATGAAAAAATTCCGATAGATTGTTGAGATATCACCTCAAGAGTGCATCTGTCACTGCAAGGGATTCTGCACTTGCTTCTACAATTAGAGATGGAGCCTGCCACAGATTCAACCAGTGTTACAAGTTAAGTGAGAAACATATGGCTTGCTCACATGGAAATGAAAATGACCACAAGTAATCGAGTAATTCGCATACATCAAATAACATGTAAGATGAAATCATAGTTGTCAATGCGGCGCGGCCAACCCAAAAATTGGAGCGGAGCAGGAGCGGGGAGCAACGCGGACGCTATTTCATGACACGGACACTAAAACTAAATATTATATTATTAATTATTATCAATTAAAATACTAAGAAAATATGGAAAAAAATAATATATTTAGTATAGTATAAATGAAAAATTAAAGATTATTAATGTTTTTTAGTATTAAATACTGTTATAAAACTATATATTTAATAATTACTATTAATATAAATGAAACATATATATATTAGTACCACTTTTTTTAGAACCATTGTTATTTACTTATAAAACAAAACAGTAAAAAAATGGTAAAAGAGAAGGCCCAATCTGTTAAATGACCTAAGCCCAATCCAATCTCTACTATAAAAGAATGAAGTAATAAGAAACCCTAGTATCTCTCTCCCAACAGCTGCAAACACACTTTTAGATCTGCTTTTTTAATTTTCATGATTTTCTTGGCCTATTCTTTGTTTTCGGTACGATTTGCTGGTCTTTGACATAAACAAATGTATGTAAATGACAATCATCTTCATATCGGCCACTTCTTCTCCAGATCTCCACTTCTTCTCCATCTTTTTAACTTTGACCGTGTAAAATGATGTAGCGCCGCTTTGACCCGAGTTTGACTCGGTCCACACCGCTGCATATCGGCCGCTTTCCACATCCGACCTGCGCCGACGCGGCCAGGTGCGGTGGTCGTGATTTTTCCGCTCCGCACCGCTATAGCGGCCGGTGCGGCCGCTTTTGACAACTATGGATGAAATAAACAATAGTCACCCCATATGTATGAATTTATATTAAGGGTCATGCTAACAAATGGGCACTTGTTAAGGAAACAAACAAAAAAAGAAATAAAATAACATTTTTACAAGGAAAAGATCAATTCTTAAAATTTCAAGGTATTGAATGCACTACTTCCAAGATTAAATTTCTACATTAGGTTTCTTAACAAATACCCTAAGGACTCTTGTTAGCATTTCCCTCATTTTAATTAATCATACAATACAACAAACAAAAAGGTATCCATAAAAAGGACTTTCAAAGTCCCAGGGAACACAAATATACACTCAATACTTACAGCTTGCCCAATTTCTGATAACAAGCATGCAAGGCCACCAATTACTTTCATGTCTCCCCTATTAAGAGCTGGAAAAAGAAGTACCTCCTTCAGATAATGTACTCTGCATAGCAAAATTTGGGGCACTCCCTATAGAAAACCCAAATCAAAATCAATACATAACCTATTCTCAGTGACAGAGCATAGAAAAGTACAGTGTGTGAAAAGACGCTATTTTTAACTAGTAAACTGCCTAGAAATCCATCCCGTATTTACCTAAATAATAAAATATTAGACAAGAATATATAGAAAAGTTATAGTTTCATCTGCAGTTGAAACAACTAGTAAAAATCCATTTCTTATATAGTTCGTTTTCACATATGACAATATAGTTAGTTACATATGACAAACTTAAGAACCTGCCAAAATTATACAACCTAGTGTATAATAACTTCAAGTCTTGAAGACAATAGAGTATGAGAAAGTACATACATCAAGCACATAATAAAATAACTTTCTTAAACTCTTAAACAATTACATACACATTCAATTAAGCTAAACAGATCAAGACACAAGATTTAAATGGCCTTTCCATCAGAGTGGACAACCATACCTCGTGTTTAGTCACAAGCTCAACAAGAACTTCAATGGCAAGATCAAATGATGTAGAATCCTACACAAAGAAAGTGAATATAAATTAAATTTTAGTAGTCATCGATACTCCAGCTTTAAGAAACAAGTATATGAGAACTAAATTACCTGCAATGAGTTAAATACAAAATTAAGAAGTGGGTGAGCTGCCAATGTTCCTGGAGAAATTTCAGAGAAGCAACCAGCTCTAACCTAAACACAAGAAGGCCATGCAAGAATAAAATAAAAAAAACAGAAGTTTTTCAAAGAAGCTCGGGATAGATGAATATTCATGTTATATACAAAACAGGAGAACCAAGCAGAGGATGTCTTGCCCAGAAAACAATCAGGCTTAACAACAACAACCCACTAAGTGGGGTCAGCTACATGGATCAAATTACGCAGGCATAAACTAATATATTATAATACAACTCTAAAAGTATGCACCATGGTGAAATTGCCCAAAAACAAATGAGTCATCGATAGAATGTCATACCCAGCTCAACAAGCAGCGCAAAACTTTTCTGTTCCTTTCATTATGTTGTACTGCACCATCAAAATTTATTTCAGATTGCCGCAGCAGGAACTCGAGAACCATAGGTGTGTGAGAGAGAAGCTGTAAAACAAAAGTGTGTGTGGATATTCAGGGTTAGAGAAAGGAAGTACCGAAACACGGCACTTAGAGGAGCATATCAAAAGCAAAAGTTTCAAAACCTCTTGGGTATAGTGGCTTATGTGTAACGAATTAATTTTAGAATCAATACGTTGGTTGTCAACAACTTCCTCCGGCAGCACAGTGAGCATCTCCAGGACAGCAATATTGCCATTCTCTTCACTCTGCAGATTCCGGAGACTGTAAAAAAGCTGCTCAATTGGGTTTCCATGTGCAACAACTTGGAGTACGAGTGCAGAGAGTGCAAGACAGATTTGTGTTAAAAGCTGTCACGACAATAACAAAGAGCCGATTTAAACCAAATTGTTTTAGACATAAATCCATCTTTAAGACAGCTAAAAATGCCTCTACATTCCTGAAGAGGCATAAAATAATGAAAGAAAGAAAAACAATGCACCTGTGGAGGACCACTACTAAATCTTTTGACGGCAAGAAGAAGTGCATTTAACAAAGCGTCCTTAGGTCCTGATTGCAGTAGATAACCTTCGTTTTGTATCTGTAATTCGAAAAACGTAACAATAATCATCAGTCATAAAACCAGGTTTTAAATTTTGGTCGCAGTTGCTGCTATTGTGGATAAATGTTGTTGATTATGAATGTTTTCACGGACTTTTATTAGAATATAAAAAGTTCCATACAATTATCATCAGTTACAAAGAAAGTTCTAAGTTGTGTTTGTAGTATCACAGATAAATGTGAATGTGGTTGATGCAAGACTTGGTCATTAATGTTTCATGGATTTTTATTTGAATTTAGTTTATCGACTACACATTGACAATGTAAAACATTTTACACCAACAACCAAAAATATCTATCAGGATATAGAATAATGGTTAATTAGATTAGTTAAAGTGATTAAAAGTTGTTATAGAAGTTAGTTAGCTGGTTGGTTGTCTACCCTCTTCTGCGACTGGTTTCATGTTGACATAGCCTTTTGCAGTGTCTGCATGCTTGCTTTTGCCTCTCAATTCAAGCAGGACCACTTTACTTTCAGTTAGCTTATTCAACAATTTATCCATTTTGACTAAATTTTCATCCATTTCTAGTAACGTTGGCACTCTCTCGAGGATCCGGCAGGTCAGACCAATTGTTAGGAACCCGATAATTGGATTCTAAGGGTTTCCCCTTCACAATAGTGTTATTGCTCTATTCACAAGTGTTTGCAATGCTCAATAGTGATCAACTCTACATTGTATTTTCGTTTTTATAGGGACCCGGATTTGCTACCTTTAAGGCGGGAAAGGCACGGTGCATGTGTCTATCTCTCTCTGATATTACTCTCTTTCTCTCTCGTCTTATCCATCATTTCTCTTTCATCTTTCTCTCTCATAAAATACATTAAAGTCACACGGGCTTTCCTGCCACCAAAGTCACTGAATCCTAATCCTATTTAGGGCTAGTTTGGATTGGCTTATCAGAGCTTATCTACTAGCATAAGCACTAGTGAGACTATTTAGGAGAACTTAGAACTTATGAAAACAACTAATGGCATTTTCATACGCTGTTTTTAGCTTATTTCTTAAGCTGTTCGGGATAGTTTATGAACACTGCTTATAGCTTATAACACAATAATTTCACTTTATTTTATCTTGTGTAATAGAAGTAGCTTATTTATAAGAGGTTATATGATAAATGCTAATGCTACAAGCTGCAAATTAAGTTGTTTACCCAAACAGGGCCTTATGCAAATAGCCTGTAAAAACCTCAACTAACTAACTAACTTCTATAACAACTCTTAACTGCTTTACAACTCTAATTAACAGTTATTCTATATCCTAACAAAATGAGATTATGATAAAATGTGATAGGATGTTTAAGATTATCAACAAAAAAAAAGAGCTAAGATTATCTACGAAATACAAAATTGATCTTTTCACATAGCTAAAAAAAGTTACCACAGTAAAAACTCAGTTAGTTAAAAACGGAAACTGTTAGATTAAGAGTGTGAAGAAAGAGTGAATAAAGGAAAAATGGAAGCATTTGAAGTTGGAAGTGAATTACGAGAAGGACCTTGCGTTTGAGAATCTGAGCGGCGAAGAATTCGAGTTCGAAATTGGAGGCGTGGCGGCGATCGGAGGTGAGGATATTGGTGGCGACATCCCAAGCGGCGTGAGTTTGTTGAAACTGAACGAGCCATTGATTTGCTGCGACGCGGTTGCAGGATTGTGTATCGTGGTTCAGCACATGAACTGCTTCACCTACCTTCATTGCCAATTCCATTTCTGATTTTTTTGTCGGTAATTATAAAATAAAATAAAAAATTGGGGGAAAAAAGAGAGGGAAGAGAGTGATGAATGATGGAATTGGAAGAATGTGACGCCTGGAAGGGAAGGATTCTGTTAATCGTTGTTTTTTGTTCCTAATTCATCGGACGGCTATGGGGTGTGGGATGTAAGAATGAATCAACAAGTGACACAGCGACTGAGGGTTTGGTTTTCCCAACTTTTTTTTTGTTGGACTCTTTTGTCCTCCTTGTGATATTTATTCCACTCTTTGTTGATTGTGTTATTTTAATTTGGCTTAAATATTGCACTCGTCCTTGCAAATATGGCCCGTTTAAGTTTTGGTCCTTGTAAAATAAAAATTCAGAAATCAATCCCCGCAAAAATTTTTGTTTTTTAAAATAGTCTCTGGAGGGACTATTTTCAAAAACAAAAAAATTTGCAGGAACCTTTTTAAAACACAAAATATTTTGCAGGGACCAAAAACTACAAAATGGGTTCAATCAGCGTGCGCCACGTAGGCATTTTGGTGACTTGTCATGACTTAAATGGGTCCAGGGGTATTTTTAAAAGACAGATTTTTTTGCAGGGACTGATTTCTGAATTTTTATTTTACAAGGACCAAAACTTAAACGGGCTATATTTGCAGGGACGAGTGCAATATTTAAGCCTTTTAATTTTCAGCAAATTGTCACTTTAGTCTTTTAGTATGCATCTGATTGTTATAAAGGTCTCTAACTTAGGATTAAATACAAATAAGTCATTGATTCTGCATTTCGGTTATCACTTTAGTCTTTGGCGTTAAATAATTATGTTAACTGATGATGTGGCACACGTTTTACAATGACATGACATGTGAGGTGTCACATGGACTAAAGTGAAAGTAAAAAATGATCATTTTGGTCCCTGAATCAAAAATGAATATCCCTAAAATGAATCTCAAATACCTGAATGTCTTCTAATTCTCTATTTTGTTCAAAATCAATCTTTCATTAAATACCAACTTATTTGTAAGTCTCTGATTGTGCATACTTACTATCAGTTAGATCTCTGACACTAAACATGTATTCTCACCAAGGTCTTTTCCAAGTTGTACTTTAACATAATGCCACCTACGAACAACAATAATACATAAGTGCAAGAAGCATGAAGGAGGCATTTCGACATTTGATTTTTAATTTGTGTATTTGTATTAAAAGGTTGTAAATTATTATAACACTTGCGAAAATAATTCCATAATCAAATACAAAAATGTTTCCATAACATTACTATTGAGTTATTACATTAAGGTCAACCATGGAGCAATCAAAAGATTGCACCAAATTTGGGTATATAATTCAATAAGTCATTATATAATGATTCATCAAGATATTAAACAAAATATTGCACCCCAGTTGTGCTTATAATTTAGCAACTTCAGTACATACATAAACTAATGAACATCACATAGTTGACATTGTACCCTTTGGGGTAAATATTAGAGTTGGAATGAAAGATGTAAGCATTTGTTCTTGCTTCTTGTAAAGCATGGATAAGACCTTCATCATACAGAATAAACAAACACGACATTAGGGGTCAAACTCCAAATGCACGTATGAATGAACAACAGATATTTACATCTTTCATGCCAACTCTAATATTTACTTCAAGGTGTCCAATGTCAACTATGTGATGTTCATTGGTTTATTTGTGTATTGAAGTTGCTAAACTATAAGCACAATTGTGGTGCAATATTTTGTTTAATATTTTGTTGAATCATTATGTAACGACTTATTGAATAATATGTCCAAATGCGATACAATCTTTTGATTACTTTATGGTTGACCTTTATGTAATGACTTAATAGTTATATTATGGAAACATTTTGGTATTCAATTATGGAATCATTTGTCAAAGTGTTATAATAGTTTACAAGTTTTTAACACATATACCCAAAAAATCAAATGTTGCAATGCCTCCTTCCTGCTTCTTGCACTAATGTATTTTTGCTGGCAGTAGGTAGCATTCTGTTAAACTAACAACTTGTCAGGGACTTCAGTGAGAGTACATACTTACTGTCAGCGAACTAATTAATAGTAAGTATGCACAGTCAGGGACCTAACAATAAGTTTGTGTTTAATGGAAAATTGATTTTGAACAAAAGAGAGCATTAGATGACATTCAGGGATTTAGGCGCCTTGGATGTATAATGGAGGTCGAATTTCAGGTTTGGGTCAATCGAGCGAAGTGATTCAACATGCAAGAATTCATTATCTTGTTGATCATGAGAGTAATAGTTGGAATCACCAAATGATTTCATATTATCTTGATGATGCGATGGTTGAAGATATTTTCAAAACGCCTTTGTTTAGTCAAATGACGAAAGATCAGTTAATATAGAATTTAGAGAAAAATGGTCATTATTCTGTTAGAAGTGTGTATCGACTGTGTATGGAAGTTATCACGAATAATTCATTTCTACACCGTCCCGGTAATTGGTCTAGTATTTGAAAATTAAAGGTTCCTTCGAAAGTGAGAAATCTAGTTGAACAATTGTTTTTACTAAAACTTTTCATCATAAGTGATATTCTATTTTCACACGCCAAAACATATTGCAACTTAAGGAAATCGTTGGACCTTTTGAATATTGAGTCATGCTAATTTGTACTCTTAAGACACTATAAAAGGAATCAATTAATAAATGCATGAGTTTTTTTTTTCGATGAAGAGGAAAAAAGAAGACTAAGCAACTCGGTGCCTAAAAACTGTAGAGGAGTCGGCGAACAAGATATAATTTAGTTGTGGAGGAAGAGATGTCCATATCTTCAAAGCGTTAATGTTGCCAACCAATTGGCACATTCATTGCCTTTCCTTAAGGCGTGAGAAAAAGAAACCAACCAAAGGATTAAATAGATAAAACTTAAAGTTTTCAAAATAAAATATACACAATTTTCAAGTTTTTTTTTTCTACTTTTGGTTTTTACCAGTTATGAGTTGAGCGCTTTAACTTTTCAACCATGGATGCTTAGTTGTCGAGGGAATCCTATTTTGTGCTGTTAAATACTCCCTCAGTTTCTATTTAAGTGTCACATTTGCTAAAAAAAATTGTTCCTATTTAAGTATCACTTATGGAGTTTAAGATTGTAATATATCAATTATACCGTTAACCTCTCGATTATCAAATCTGACACATTAATTGCATAGTATTATTTAGAGCTGTCAAAACGGGCCGGCCCGTATGGGCCAGCCCGTTTAGCCCGAATAAATATAGGGCTTGGGTCTAAAATATTGAGCCCGAATTTTAATAGGGCTTTTTAGCCCGGCCCTTAAAAGCCCGGTACCCGTTAGGGCTAGCCCGAATGGGCCGCGGGTAGCCCGTTAGCCCGCATAACAAAAAAAAATTCTATAAATTATATATATTTTTCAAATAATTATTTACTTAGTTGATTATCAAAGTATAAAACAAAAGTGAAAATTCAATGAATTAACACAAATATAAATGTAATATAAAATTATATTTATTCATTTCGTTATTTATAGTTTTAAAGATCGAATATATAAATATCTATAACCATAACATATCTAATTTATTTAAAATCATTTTTCTCGTCGTTTTAGTTTACGACGTTTGTACGAAAATGTTTACAATTTACTTCTGTGCTAGACATTAATTAAACATATTAAAAATATTATTTATAAAAAAATTATAGTAGTGTTTTATAGTATTTTTTAAAATAAAAAAAAATATAATTTTTAATACGGGCCGGCCCGTTTAGCCCGCGGCCCGTGTAGGGCCGGGCTCGGGTAGTATATTTCAAGCCCGTTTTGTCAACCGGGCTTTTTAGCCCGGCCCGCTAAAGCCCGAAGCCCACTAGGGCCGGCCCGTTTAGGGCCGGACCGCCCGTTTTGACAGCTCTAGTATTATTGTAGCCTAATCCAATTCCTCTACTCCATTAGACACATTTTACTGAGGCAATGCTTTCTGCTAATAAATGCAATAAACCCACTCTTCATTGTTCCAATACATAGAGCCATGCATTTATGTAGTGAACGGCTCAATGATATACCAAGAAAAAGTTACACTACATATATTAAGTGTAGAAAAGGAAAAAGAGAGCTAATTATGCTCTGCCTTAGTTGTAGCAAGTTGGATAAAAGCGACACATATTAATGAACAGAGGGAGTACAAGTTAACATTGCCTTTGAATGGCTTGTCCAAAAAAAACACTGCCTTTGAAAATTGATCCTTTTAAATTGATTGGCCATTGACGCAAGTCATAATAGTTATCACGATCCAAACATACAATAATTCAAATTTACTTAGATTATTTTTTCGTGTCAAATTTTTGCTATAATTAAATTAGATTATTTTCCATGTCATATATGATTGGTCATTTTTACGGATCAAAATGAATCTTTGCATAAGGAAACAGTTGGCCATTTTGAATGGAATGACTATTCAGTCAATCATAATAATTTTCAAAGTTAAGGGATTAAAAATAATCAATTAATTTCGTAATTTCAAAACTTTGTTTTTTTAATAAAAAAATATAAACAATCAATTAGAATATAACATCTATAAAATTAACGTTGAATATTACGAACATAAAAAAAATCCCCCTTTATCAATTGATGAATTATTCAAACTAATCTAAATTTAATTTATGAGTAGAACAATTTTTAATCAAATTTTACTTATTTTTTTTATCAAACTTCGGATTAATCCCATTTTATGTCCTCTTATAATATCATTAATTAAAACTAATATTTTAATTTTGCAAAAAAAAACTAATATTTTAATTGTTTTAGTTTTTTTTTTAGAGATATTCTAATTTTTTTTTTGAAGGATCGGTTAGAGATATTCTAATTGTTTTAGTAAAAAAAAACTACTACTCTCTCGTTTTTTATTTCTTGAATTAATGTTTTCCACATCATTAATTAAAACTAATATTTTAATTGTTTCAGTCAAAAAAATAATATCCCGAGTTTCAATGCATATGATTCTGTTTCTCTTTTGAAAAAACAAAACTTCAAAATCAAAATCAAAATCAAATAAAACCAAAAGAATCGCCGAAAATCTCTCCAACCAATCCACCACCACCAATGGAAGACTCTCAACAACAACCACCGCAACAAATTGCGCCGATGACAATCGACGGCGCCGACGAAGACTTAGCACTCGCGGCCTCTTCCGTCTTAACCCGCCGCGAGGTCCTCGTTCGCCGCCTCCGCCGTGTCAGACAACTCTCTCGCTGTTACCGAGGTCATTACTGGGCGTTAATGGAAGAGCTTAAGGCTAAGTACAGAGAGTATTACTGGACTTATGGAAGGAGTCCGTTCAAAGAAGATGAAGAAAGAAATTCAAACGGTGTAAGGGATTCGGGTAACGCTTCTGCTGCTGGTGCTTTTGATAATGGTGATGATTTTGTTCGGTGTGCTTATACTGGCTGTAAGACCAAAGCTATGGCTCTTACTAAGTATTGTCATGCGCATATTTTGTCTGATCCTAATCAGAAGCTTTATCGTGGTTGCACTGCCGTGGCAAAAAGGTGAGTTTTTTTAATTATTTTTTAATTTTATTTTTTGATTTTTTTGGCGTTACTGTAATGTTGTGTGATGTAGAAATTTTTGATTAATAACAAATATGGATAATTGGGTTTCTTGCAATTTGGGAATTTGTGTTTTTAGGGCTTGTTGTTATGTAGAAGTAGATAATGTTGTTTTTTTGGATTTGGTTGTGTGGCTATGGAAAAGATTATTATTATTTTTGACTGGGTTTTGGAATGATGAGTATTGATTGTGGTTGATGAGTAAAATGTGTAACTTTGTTTGTTTCTGTGTTTTTGGTAATACTATGTTTTATGAGAAGCACCGACAAAGACACCGACACCCGAATGACAATGACACCTGTAATAGTTTGAGAAACTTGATTAATTAAACAGGAATGATAAATGAACAACCCTTTTGGTTGTTCACACCGTATTTTGCTACGTTTAGGTAATATAAGTTGAATTTTTTAAACATTTTGTTTTACCTTGGAATGCGTGTCAGCTTGAATTATGTCTTGGGGGTTATACGGTGTGGAATAAGTTGTAGGTTTTGGGTTGTCAAAATAACTGCTCTTAATTAAATGTGGTCATATATGTTTTGGTGCCTTCAATCAGAAGTGTTGGTGTTCTTGACATATTGGTTATTGACTATGAAGCACATGTATAGACACAAACTCGTCGACTCCAATAATTGACACGTGTCAAACACCGGGACATGTCTAATCCGTGGAGTGTCTTTGCTTTATAGGTTATTGATTGTTTTGCTTTCTTGCTGAATGAACGCTCTTTTGTTTTCTGTGTAAGTTTTGAATGATGGATATCGGTTCAAAATTGTTTTTCCTTTGGGTTAAAACATGATACTTTTTTCTCTCTTGTTTTTGGTTAACACATAAACACTTGTAGTCTATGGAGCACAAACATGACACTGACACATGGATATTAGTGAGGTAATAGGTGATCATTTGAAAAAATGGAACTGATTGAATGACCAGGTACACTGATACATGTTAGACACACCAGCCACGATTCAAACACTAGACACATTGTCAATCTGAAATGTTGGTGCTGCATAGCATGTAGTTATAATTGTAATTCAACATAGCGTGGGACATTTTTGTTTTGTCACTTTAATTCAATTTTGTAAACCTCAATCTTTCTTCAGTTTATGGACCCAAATGACACCCTTGATCTTTTTGGACAAGTTTGATTCGAAGTTTTTGAGAATGTAAAAATTGTCTTCTTTCAATTTTCTCATCCTTGCTTATGATAGAGACTTGGGTGTTATAGGACGCCTAAGTTCCACGTCAAGTAGTATGGGATGCTCGTTGGAGTACCTAGTGATTTGATTCTTCTCCCTTGACATGTAGATTTCAAGGAGAGTTTTCCAAGTGCTTGGGGTGCTTATCAGCTTGTATACAAAAATCACCCCACAACTTCCAAGCATCAATACATATCTGTTGACTTTAGTTTAGTTGTATGTCATGCAGTGTACATGTAAAAAGGGTTAACTTCACAACTTCACCAATGTGAATGAGCCATCTTGCATTATACAGTTTTTGATTTTATACAGAAAATCTCTCTATTCAAAACTTACACCTCTGTCTGTACCTATCCTACCAATTAAATTTAATGCTTGTATTGTACTGTATCATTGTTTTTATCATTTATGTCAATTGTCAACAATTGATAAATTGATTTTCTTGTCCTTTTCTGTTTTCATACATTGCTTATTGTTTTCTTATTTTTAATAATTATTATTACCTACAGAAGACAATTCAGCTGATAAACTTTTGGCTTTATGCAGTTTGCCAACAGGGCCAGTCTTTTGTAATAAGCCAGTATTGAGATCCATGGTTCCTTTGGTATGCCCTGCTCATTACCAATTAGGCGAAAAGTGCTTGCTTCGTGCTGTAAAAAGGGCAGGCCATAACGTCCCAGTTAATGGTAAGCCTAGTCCACAGTTACATCTATTAATTCCTGAATTTGTCCGCCAGATTCAAAATAAACGAAAGGCTGCACGCAAGGCAGCTTTACCTAAACCTAAACCTGAGACTGATTAACCAAAGCTAATGTTGCTGATTATTGGAAATATTATTGATTCACTAAAGACTTTGCACAGTATATAGGGAGGTTGGGTTCCAATATCTGAGAAACAGAGTTATGATTTGGTGTTTACTGTTGAAGCATCAAGTGTCAATAAGAAATGTACTTTAGATACCTGTAAATTGCGAGTATGCTAGTTATGTCCTTAAACTTTGCGACTCTTTATCCTTACCCGGTCATTTTATTGGCATTCTATGAGCAGCATTACAATACATTAAGTTGTTGCTTGTTATTCATAATAACAATTTGTTGGTTGGATTAGGAATTTCTATCCTAAAATTCTTGATACTAATATGGTAAAGTAATTTAACTTTATAAATTAGTGAAGTGCAAAAAGTGCCTGATGAATTCATGTGATCTGTTAAAACTCAACACGGCAAAGAATACCACCTCAGGTTCTGTTTTTATTGGGAAAAAATGAAAGCAAGTGCAATTATTGGCTCTTTTTATAGATTGAAATAAAAATGATTTTGGTATAAATGATTTAGAGATCATTATTTTTTATTAAGAGGTGTTTAATAAAAGCATCAGCTATTTTGTGTTTCTTTAAAATTATAAGATATTTTGGATCTCTCTCTCTCTATCCCTCACCTATTAAAAATGTTTTTCAGCGTAAAAATATTTTTTTAACAATGATTTTTGGAAAACAGCTTGCACAAACCTAACTAATACTATGTTTGGTTTAGCTTTTGCTAATGATAGATTCACGTTTGCAATGCATTTTACCGTGAATGTATGAAGCTGAAAATCTCAGCTTTCTAGGAGACGTTCGTGAAAAGTGTTTTTTATTTTTTAAAGTGAGTTTCTCCTCAAATAATCTTAAACAAACACAGTCAAACTAACACATGTCCATGGCAAAAGAGATGTTCATGACATTTCTGCTCTCGTGTTGCAAATGGTCCTAACTATTATATAGTATTAGGAAATATAAGTAGCTACTATTTCCTTTTGTTATTTTTGTTACATTTCTAAATGATGAACTGCTGACCGTTGTTCTACCTTAAGGTGATCAATCACCTTTATATGCTACTGTTATGGAAACTGTGTCATCAATCAAATACCTTAGTCTCATGATATTTGTTATGGTTATGTACATTCTTTCATAAGTTTTTTTCTTTGTCATGGTTATATACATTCTATCACATAAGTTTAATAAGATGGGAGTAGTTTTCCTCACCTTCCACATTTATAAAAAAACCATACATATTTTTGGAAGTATACTTTTAGGCGACATATTTTACTAGAAATGTACTTTCAGATAACGCAGCTTGTATTTTCCTCAATGATCTTTGGGTTTGGGAGAATTTCCTCACGGATGTTTCTATGTAATGTCTGGTCCTGTACTACAAATATTTTTCTTAACTTCTAACCATAATCTGCATCTCTAATTGGCAGGGCCGTTTTAACAAATTCATAGGCCCGGTTTTAATTTTATAAAGGATGCAAAAAAATAATAATTAGGGCCCCAAAAAATTAAATAAGTTATTTAAAAAAAAAATATTAGAAATCACATTTTGGTGGGTCTTGAACACATGACCTCACACTCAACAAAAAGTGGCCACGCCACTAAAGCAAGCTGTACAAATTGAAAAAATTTGCTTTTAATAGATATATAACCATTATTTTCATGTCTTACATATAAAAAAAATATTTTGGGTCCCAAAAAATTGGAGACCCAGTGTCGTCGCCCAGCCTCGACGGGTTATGGGCCGGCCCTGCTAATTGGAGATTGACCTTATAACCTTGAGAAGAGGTATTATGTACAATTCCAATGGGGATTGTGCAACGATTTTATGTCACAATCATCTTTTATTTAGTTTGACTAACGTGTGTTTTTCATATATCCACGTTGTATTTTCTATTTCCATTCATAGAGATTTTTTCCTCGCTTCAAGGGTTTTTTTGGAAGAATCTTTTCCTTTCTGGAAATCAAGATATATGCAGTATATTTACTATTTAGATATATAGAAGTTTTGATTTGACTGTTAACAAATTGAAGGCTCTTTTAAAGCGTTTTATGATTTCTTTGGTTATTGCTCAAATGAATAAGCCAATTTACTTCCTATTAATTTAAAATTTTACTTTGTTCATGATTATATCATGTGTTGAAGTGCATATTCAGCCTTGTAACAGAACCAATCCTTTTACGAAGAAAGTAGAAAAGAAGATCATCCAAATGAAGATGCAATATGCTTACATTTATATTCAATTTCACTAAATGACACAAAAAAGAAGTTGCTGCAGGGGTTAAGGTTCTAGTAAATCAGTTTAATATGTTTGGTTTGAATCCCATCACCATTAGTTTTTTTTTTTTCAAATTTTGATTTTTCTTCAAATATAAAAAGTCAAAGCAGTCGTTGAACCGTAAAGAACACATTCAGAGTAGAAATATTTTGTTATAATCAATGCATTTGTTTTTTTTTTATTTATTAATTAAATGTATAAAATTTAAGAGAATATTTTTAATTTTGGGTTGGTTAACATGTGCCCTTAAGACACAAGTTAGCTTTACCCAATATTATTAAATTGGATTGGTTCCAAAAATAAGTTGAGTCATCGGTTTTTAGCGAGTGACACCGGTTTACACAAGTTTAATTACATGACCGATTTGATATGTGAAACCGTCATACCCACTGGTTCGAATGACCAATCTGAACCGATCTTTAAAACTATGCTCTTAACCGTGGAAGAAGATGCATTAGCTCAACAGTCCTAAAAGCTCTTTTCATGGTCAACCCCTCGATAAAACCTCTATCTCGTCTAACAACCCCTCTGAACAATTTCACCATCAACGCCGGTCTTCCATTGTCCGAAGGGAACAACCCCCTATCCTGTTGAGAATATTATGATATATTTTAGTCATTTTATCATTTAAAAATTATTTAATACAAAATAAGGCATCATATTACTCTTGTTCATATTAGTCCCAAAAAATTACAAGTAAACTGAAATGCATTTTAAAAGTAATATGGAATATATAATTTTTATGTTGATAGGTTTCCTGAATATATATGTGATGATGGTGACGAAGGAGAAAATCTCCATGTAGTGCGGAATAAAGATGGAGGAGATTGTGAGAGATTGATGCGGGTGGGGGGTATGTTCCCCTCTCTACTTCGTTAAACAACACGTACTATTTAAATTTTTTTTTTTTTGGTCAAGCTATTTAAATTTATTATTGAAGATCGATTATTCAAAACCTTGTCTAACACAAGATAATTGAAGTTTATATTTTCCACACCTATTTGTCAAAGTATTAAAATTGTAAAAATACTATATACATTATAAACATACATGCATAATTTAAATTACTTTAACCTTTCAGTAAAAAGAGAAAAAAGAAATAGTTTAAACTTCATCATACAAAATTTATCATACAATACTTTAAAATAAATATCAATCAATAGTATTAAAATGAAAATGATTCTATGGATGGATGGCATAGTTGCATACAATAAAGGGAAGAACATGGTATGTGGCTTCTGCACACACCTTAACGCCCACCATAACTAAAAGTAGAATATGTGCATTTATTTAAATAAAGAGAACTGATAATTGTATAGATAAAGAGAAATGATATTTAAATAATCATTTTTTTGATAGTTTTTGTAACAATTTTCTTTCTCATATTTATATTATGTTTTTACTTTCTCTCTATTTTGAATCGGCTTTTATGTCAATACTTTATTTTTTATGTAAAATTTTAATTGTTTCAAAAGTTGTCATATAAATGGATGTTCAAATAACACAACATTGTAAGATGATATGTTGTCTCATTTAGATAATACACCCTCCGCTCACTATTATAAAAAAAATTTAATTGTTAGGTTCATTCATTCAATAAATAATATATGTGATCTATATAATAAACCGCATACATCACTAATTTAATAAAAATAAGTGAGAATGTATTTGAATAAAAAAATAAGAAGTGTTTGAAGTATTTTTCTTTTTTTTGGTCAAGTGGAATACTTTCTTTTGTTATGGAGTGAAATAAATAAATCGAGACTTTTGTAGGAATTGACGGGCATAGAGAAATGTTTGACAAGCCGATCAAATATCGACACGTCTTGTTGCTTATTGGGTAAATTTACCCGTTTTGTAGCATGTACTGACACGTTTTACCCAAAAATAGCAGTTCATTAAATTGTTGTAATTGGAGTTATTTATAGGCGAGTAGTTCATTAAATTGTTGTACTTTCTAGTTACTCGACGAGTACATGCACCCAATTCTTAACTCTTGAAGTATGAAAATTTAGGCTAAATTATTTTACATTATTTAATTATAATAAATTAGTTTTTCTTTTTCTTTTTCCCGTACCACTTAATTCCTTTAAGTTAACTAATATGTAACAAGCTATAATATTTTTTCGTAACACTTAGGTTCTTAAAATTATTTAATAGAAACTTTTAGGTCTCAAATAAGTTATATTTTTAAGATCTAAATTTCTTAAATTGTTACGGTTAAACAACATAAATGACCTAATTGAAACGAAAAAAACTTAAAAAACAACTTGTTGCAATTAATTAACTTAAATGACTTAAGTTGTATGAAAAAAACCTAAAAGATCAATTTATTACAATTAAATATCCTAAAAGACTTGTGGTGTAATTTAACTAAAAATTTATTAGTATAGAAACTTTCTCATGAAAATTTATTCACAATCTCAACCACTCAATAGCTATTATCTTGAGAATTTATTCCTATTTTCCTTTTCCTTTTCTATCAACCAAAGGCAAGTTTTTAACTTTACCGTTTCTACCATGTTTTTGCAAATAATTTTGTTTGGAGTAACTCATTAGATAGTATTATAGCAACTAAATATAAAAATATATTAACTTCATAAGATAAAATTTAAAATGAAATTAGCCCAACCACCTCATTACGCCAATGAAGATTGACTAAATAGGTAAGGAGTTGACTCACCTGCAAGATCGTGAGTTCAACTTCCGTTGCCGATGCGATAACCTCTTAAATAAATGATCTGTAAGACGTCAATAAAGTTAGTCCACCACTATAAACTCATCGTGTATTCAAGTAAACTACAAATTATTCTATTTGCACCTCAATAAGAATTGCTTTTCAAAGTATTCACAAGGCTTATCCACCTTAGGAAGTCTACCAACACACCATCCTCTCTAGGGCAAGCGAACGACGATATTCAAGTCTTCTATAAAAAAAGAAGACAATACATAAATGTATTTTACTCACTATCTAAATTGACTAAACTCACACGCCGAAGATACTACGAGAAAAATAATAATATTTATAATTGAACAAATCATCAATTTAGTCTTAAATAAATACCACTCATTCTCCAATTTAGTTTTTAAAGTATAAAAATATAATAATTAGTTATCAAACTATATAAAAATGTCAATTTTGTCATTGCTATTACGATGTTAGAGATTGAATTAAGGGAAATGCTAACCGGTGTTCCCGGGGCACTGGTTAAGGATAATAAAAAGGGAAATTATATGTTAATTATTGCATTAAAAATTGTTTAATTAATCCATAAATAAGTCAACAAAACTTCCTTTTATGGTAAGAATTTCCTTTTTTTGTATGCTTAACCGGTGCCCTCAGCATGACCCTTGAATTAATTGGTTTTCAATAAATTCAAGTATTTAATTGACAGATTTGATATACTTTAAAGAATAAATTGATGTATTTTATATATTTAATGAACTACATTATATTTATAAACTTGGGAAACCAAATTGAAGAGAGAGTGATATTTTAGCGATAATTAAATCGATGATTTATTTTTCTAGAGTTTTATTTTACTAGGGTCAGAGTGTCAACCACTTTAACTCTTTATGAAACTTTGTGGTATGATATATGAAACAAGGTGTATTCTTCATCTCATCAAGAACCATAGGCTAAATGTTGCGTTGTAATTAGGCAAACTTTTTTTCTTGGTAAAGAAAAGTATGTTTGAGTTGGGACCAATGATCTGACCTGAATCAGGGTATACCTCAAGGTTCAAAGAACGATTACAGGGATATTTGCAGATCATCAACTAATGAGATACTCACATCAGTAATGGGGTTGAATATGATCTTGACGGCAAGTTAACTCCTTACCAACCGACCCAATCTTCATTGACGTGATGAGATAACCTTGGCTATTTTATTTACTATCTAATGAGTTACTCCAAACAAATTTATTTGTTAAAAATCAGTAGAAACGGTAGTGTTAAAAACTTACTTTTGATTGGTAGATTTATTCATCTTGTTTTGACACTTTCAATCTCTACAACAATTGCAAACAACTTGTCAATAATAAAAATTGACAAGATTTATAGTTAAAAGCAAAATAGTCGATGATTTTTTTTTTTTATTCTCGTAATTACATTGAAAAATACATTGATAGGCTATCTCCAATACTATATATAATGAGAATATATGATTTTGGGGAGGTTTTTTCATTCCAAATTATACCCTTAAAAAAATTTGCTTATAACAATGCTATATTATTGGTGTCATTCCAAAAGAGAATAATTTATATTATATTTGTTATACGGTGTCATTGTAAAATGTAAGTATAATTTGTTACAATATGAAAAGTGCAAAATATATATACCTATTATTTTAATCAAAATTTCATAAAAATTATTGTTCATAATTTATCCTCTAAAAGAATTATTTCTATTTATATGCATTATTGTAATAAAAATAGAGAATTGATTAATATTGAGTGTATTTTCTAAACGCTAGTTTAGAATAAATTCAATTAGGAATGAATTTGACTCATTCAAGCGTCGTCGTTAAGTTTAACCTGTTGAAATTAATCTAATAATTAGTCGATACACGACATGCTCAATACACATTTTATAACTAAAATCATATTTTAGTGCAGAAGCAAAAGAAACATATAAGTATGCATATAAACTTAGGATTTACACCTTGCTGATTTATTCTATAATCGATTGAAAATGATATATCAATCTAAATTAAATGAACATTGTAACAAGATGAGAAATCAAATAATACTGCATTAAGACAACAAACAAAATAATACAGTTATGAAATAGCAAAATCACGAAAAAGAGGAAAATTATATATAAGGTTATCTGAGACCATAAAATGATCTAAAACTACCCCAACATTTCAGTTTTTTACAAAACGTAACACATAATTAAAAAAAAAATTTGCTAACAATTTTGATTAAGCTGCAATGGTTAACTAGTTTGCAGTTATTAACAAATTAACTCGAAATACCATTAATAGTTGGTTGATTCTTGCATAAACACAATTAGAATGTTTCAATTTTCATTAATTGTTGAATATTCTTTTCTATCATAAGAGATCTACAAACAAATTTAATTTCTATTTCTTTAAAAATGATTTCGTGAAAACATTTAAGTTTGATTTTGCGACTAACATAGAATTTGGGGAAAATCACACCAAACTAAATGGAGAAGAACTTATCAACGTTTGGGAGATAGAAAGGATGGAGAAGAGTTTAGAGCACTGCTCGGAGATTAAGTTGGTCAGTTGGAGGAGATATGTGTGATAGAGATTGAGTGAGTGTTTGAGATTTTGGGTTAAGGGAGTGTTTTTGAGTGGAAAAAAAAGAGTGGAGTGACATGAGTTGAGTTAGTATTTCTCTAAGTCTATGGATAGGTTTAGTTTGGGTGGTAAAATAAAAACCGTAAATTAGACCAAACCGCATAGTTGGGTGAAAAATTGACACGAACACATCCAAACTAAACTTGGTTTTTTATGGGCTTCGAATTGTGTTGATTCGGATTGCCCTTTTTTATTGATTGGTTTGATTTTGAATACCCATAATTGGCACGCAACAACGTCATATGGATAGGCTAGAATTCCCTATGTATAAATGTGAAGGCCACACCAAACCAAACACACACATACTAACTTGCTAATTTTTTTTTTCCAACAAGGGATGGAAACCACTAGCCAAGAAACTACACCTCTTCTTCAAGACATGAAGGTGACAATCCACAAAACTTCAATGATTTTCCCATCAAAACAAATCGAAAAGAAATCCTTGTTCTTATCAAACATAGACAGAGTTCTCAATTTTCATGTGAAAACGGTTCATTTCTTCGAAGCAAACAAAGATTTTCCTCCTCAAATAGTGACCGAGAAGTTAAAGAAAGCTTTAGAAGATGCTCTAGTAGCTTATGACTTCCTTGCTGGAAGATTAAAGATGAACACTGAAACCAACAGGTTGGAGATAGATTGCAATGCAGAAGGTGTTGGCTTTGTTGTGGCTTCAAGTGAATACAAATTGAATCAAATTGGAGACTTGGCTTATCCTAATCAAGCTTTTGCACAATTTGTTCACAATGCAAAAGATTTTCTTAAGATAGGTGATCTACCACTATGTGTTGTCCAGGTACAAATATATTCTTGTCAATTTATCATCCTTAGTAAAGGTTTCCTTAAGTAAAGGTTTTTGAGATTTTGATAAACACATTTTGATCGTATAAAATCTGTATTTGTCCATAGTTTTTCACAATAATAAGGATCATGACATTGCGACACCTTTGACATATTTTATTTTAGATTGAATTACAATTTTAATTGTTTTTTTAAGGAATTGTTTACATGCTTTTTTTAAGGATGGAATTGTTTAAATTTACGATCGTGTGATTTTAGTTTCTCAATTTTTCTTTTTTTGAAGGGAGTCTCTCAAATTCTTATTGCGCAAATTGAAATTTGCAAGTACTACAATTGTTAGAATTTAACCTTGCATCGATTAATCGTTTTTTTTTAATCATCGATTAATCATTTTTTGGCATTAACCTTTTGGTTCTCATAAAAAGGGGTCTAATAATCCGAAGTTCGGCTGTGAGAAAAGTAAAGTTTGACTAATAATTGTTTCACTAAAAAATCATACTTACGTTCTCCTGAACAATTCGTTCTTGATGGAGTTCATTAACCACTTAAGCGTAATTGTTTTACCCTTCAATTTTCTCAACTAAAAACTAAGGACAAACCTCTAACGAAAAAGCTATGGACCAAAATTATACTATAAATATAAAATTAAGGGAGAAATTCATATGATATTTCTATTATGGGTCAAACTCCGTTGGCGAAACCGGCTAATAAATTTAAATCTACTCGTACTTATAAATATTTTGTTCATTTAAGGTGGGATTCTTAATACATCTTCCCCATACCAAAAACTGAAAATCTTAAACATGGCCTAATAATGATGAACTGATAGCATGTGGCCTCCTCAAATGACTTTGTTCCATTGAGTCGCTTGATATGATCAGGTCATCTCTATCGTGTCACTCAAGTCACATTCCAGATGTCCAGTCACTCCTGAGTGTAAGGAGGCGTGTTAAAAAATCTCATATTTAAAGAGATAACATGAACATGTATTTATAAGTGGGAGTAATCTTAACCTTACAAGTCAGATTTGTAGGATTCAATTAGATCTAACCCAAAATTCTAATAATTTCCACAATAAAGATACATTTGATTTTAAAAAAAATCCTCAGTTTTCAATGTAATATTAACCTCTATCTATGGTAAAAAAAAAATCACTATTGTATAAAAATATTAATCTATTTTCCCCAATTACACCCTCTAATTTATATTATATGCATCACTCTCAAGTTATTATTTTACAGTTTGCATTAATGATAATAAAATCAACAAATAATTAGTAAGGTTAATTTGGTAAATCATTACCTTTTTTTCTTCAACTATAGTTTTTTTTTTGTCAAGTAGTCCAATGGCTAGAGCTCACACAATTTAATTGTGGAGAAGTGGAGTGTCCGAGGTTCGAATCCCGACCCCCTACATATAAAATACAATATCCCAACCAACTAAATGAAGCTCGCATGGATACTATAATTTCTCTTTAATCTCTATGAAACAGTGGAATATGACAATTTGTGTATGAGAGGTCGGGGTATGAATAGGTAGGGCCAAACTAGGTTTTACAAATCACATTTTATTTTAGATTTAATTACGCATTTAATTGTTTATTATGAGTATATTATAATTGTGCAATTTTTTTACGATATAATTGTGCAAATTTTAATCCCTCAAAATAAATTTTTGAATAATTTATGTTTTCATGTCTCTCATATGATTACTTTTTGGTTGAAAATAATTTTTTTTGGATTATGTCACTTTAACTTGAAGTTTTCATTGTTTTACTTTTCGTTAGTGGTGTACAAGACCTAACAATCCGTCCCAATCGAACACAATGGATTGGATTTGACCTTGTAAAAAAAAACAAGAAAGGCAGTGTCAAAAATAAAGGGGCGTGATATGGACACATATGAAATAGACATTTATATTTGGGACGATTTCGTCATTTATATTTTTTTGCACGTAATCTTTATCCTTTTGGCCTGTTTGTTTTTAGATTTTCAAACATCAAATCCAAAATTCATATGAAAACATGAGTGAAGAACAATAGATTTAAAAACTACGAGTTCATATCAAATTAAAACCATAGATTTGAATCTTAAAAATCAATATGTGAATTGATTAAAAGGACGAACATGACGTAAAAAAAAAAAAAAAAGACAAAGGACAAAATCGTTACCTAAAGTTAAATTAAGGAACCACATAAGTAATTTTGCCTATTTTATAACACTCTCAAACTCCAATATACTCTTTCACACACAAACTCATACTTTCTAATACATGAAGGTGGCTTTACATTCTATATATTCATGCTATGAATTTGATGTTTATACACGTACTATGTCGCCATGGTTTATTTTTATGTAGAACCACAGATAGTGACATAAAAAAATACTAAACTTGTGTGTTGAAAGGTCGCATATGATTTTCCTATCGGCTAGTGCACAAAATTGTTGTGCAAATGTGTTAAAATCAACAAATGAATTTAATGTTTTGGTTGTCTGAGTGGTTCTCATATATTTGGGAATAGTTATATTTTGTGTGCTCTCAAAAAAAAAAAAAAAAGTTATATTTTGTGTGGCATAGGTGTAGCCTAAGTTTTTTATTTTTTTATTTTTTTTAACATTGTATAGCTACCAAAATTCATTTTGATTATGTTTCACGATTATAAAAAATTTGTTGATTAATTATTTTAAAAAAATATATTTATGTATTAGGGATTTGTCTTGGAACCAATCCGATCTTATCTTGATATTGTCCCGTCTCTATTGGACCCATAACTCATCGGGTTTGATAGATTTTAGGGTTGAGTTGGTTTATGTTTTCAACATAGTATTTATTGTTGATTGAAGAAAAAGATGTAAAATAAATAAGGGTATGTTGGTAAAGAAATACTCCCTCCGATCCTATATATAAGAAACAATTTACTTTTTTGATTCATTGAATAATTGATGTATTTGGTCTATTTCTAGGCTAGGTACATCAATTACTGAATGAATCTAAAAAATTAACTTTTTCTTATAAATAGGACCGGAGGGAGTAATTAATGTAATTGAAAATGCTAAGAGAGTCTTATAAAAAGAGACAAATTTTTTTTTTCAAAAGGGTCTTATAATTATAATTAGGGACAGAAGGAATATTTTCATTTTGTTCATTTAATTGGGCAAAGTCAAATTGTTGGCTTTTTTCTTTGTTTGAATTATTTTGGAAACAAATATGTTAGTACTAGTACTCCCTCCTATATATAAGCAATATTTGACTTTTTTATTAATTCCATAAATGATGTATTTGGTCCATATTCTATACCATATAAATCAATTACTCAATGAATCTAAAAAATTAATTTTTTCTTATAAATTGGACCGAAGGGAGTATTATATTACTATTATTGATGCCCTCGTAAGCTTAGCTCAGTTGGTAGTGACGATATATGCAAAGGTTCAAACTCCGACTACCACAAAAAAAATAGATAGATATAAAATCCCTGGTTGAAACGAAAATATATTTAATGTATTAATTGATTCAAATTAACTTTAGTTATATACTAGAAACTAATGTTATTACTGATTTGCTTTGATAGGTAACATCCTTCAAGTGTGGTGGTTTCGCATTTGGCATCACAAGAAGCCATGCAGCCATTGATGGGCATAGCCTCAAAATATTCTTAGACAACCTTGCTGCATTGGCTGCTAACATGCCACTGATTATGACACCCTTCAATGACAGACAACTCTTAGCCGCACGATCCCCTCCACATGTCGATTTCCCCCACCCTGAGATGATCAAGCTTGATAACCTACTACCTTTAGGCAATGAATCTGGTGTCTTTGAAGCATCCTCAGAAGAACTCGACTTTAAGGTTTTTCAATTAACCTCTAAAAATATCAACAAACTGAAGGAAAAAGCAAAAATTAATAGTATTGCCCGTGTCACTAGTTTTAATGTAATCACCACACATCTATGGAGATGCAAAGCGTTATCTGGGCCGTATGATCCTAACAGGTCATCAACTATACTATATGCTGTTGACATACGTTCAAGATTGAATCCTCCATTGCCGAGAGAGTACGCTGGGAATGCAGTTTTAACGGCGTAAGCTTCGGCAAAGTGTGAGGAATTGAAGGAAGGTGAATTCTCAAGGTTGGTGGAGATGGTGTGGGAGGGTACAAAAAGAATGGGTGATGAGTATGCAAGGTCTATTATTGATTGGGGAGAATTGTATAATGGTTTTCCGAATGGAGAGCTTTTGGTGTCTTCATGGTGGAGGTTAGGGTTTGAAGAGGTGGAGTATCCATGGGGGAAGCCTAAGTATTGTTGTCCAGTGGTTTATCATAAGAAGGATATTATACTATTGTTCCCTTCTTTTCACGGAGTTGAAGGTGGTGATGATGGGGTAAATATTATTGTGGCTCTTCCTCCTCCGTTTGGTTCGAGAGTTTTGGAGGGGAGGGGAGGGAAGGGGAGGGGAGATTTTTAATTTGAAGTGTTTGGTTCAATTTTTAGAAGGGAAGGGAAGGGGAGGGGAGGGGAGCAAATCTCTTTAAAATTTTATTGCATTGCCATAATTATCCTTAAATTAATTTCAAATCTCAATATTAACCTTGTAACAACTTTTATTATTATTAGATTATATTATTTTTGTAACAATCTTATTATTATTATTAGGTTATCTTATTCTTGTAACAATTATTATTATTATTTTGTTATATTTTCCTTGTAACAATTTTTATTATCAGTTTAAGATAAAATAGCGGCTTAGATGTGTGCTTGTCTTTGTCAGTTTCTGAAATCGTAAAAACAAACAGTTTCTTTTATTTAATTAAGTTTAAGTGTAAAATGGTAAAATACTGTTAAAATCCCTCCCCTCCCCTTGTGAACCAAACACACTTTTAATTAAAAATATCTCCCCTCCACTCCCCTCTGTAAAAATCCCTCCCCTCCCCTCCCCTCCTAATTCTCGAACCAAACGAACCCTAAAGAAATGCAAAACTTTAAGGGCCTATTTTACAGGTTCTTGATTTGATCTATATAGATGCCCGAAAACGAATAATTTTTAGTTGGACACAAGAATTCAAACATTTAATTTGGTCACACCAAAAAAAAAAGTACACATGCTATAATTATTATTTAATTATTTCTTTTTTACTTTTTTTCTTTCAAATTTTCTATGATCATAATCTTCTTTACTTTCCAAATTCAAGAAATAATTTAATAAATTCAGTTTTCAAAAGAAACATCTTCAAAATTCAATTTATAAATCGTATCTAGCATACATTACACCTTAGTTCGGTCATCTTAACTGCGGTTGGATTCGCGAATTCATAGGCCTGGCAAGTCACTCTCAACCGCTGCCAGGAATGTACTTCAAGTCTTAAGGAGAGAAGGGAAACTAAAGGGATTATGCTAGCAGGAAAATCATTTTTCAAAACTGACCTTGAACTTTTTTCTCGAGAATGTTGTCATTCCCCATTCTCAGCACGATTCCATGGGCGGCCATCCCACTAAACCCTACTAAGAATCTGAAAACAACAACAAGCTATAGAACAACAAAGGACTCCCTAACCGGCCGAATTAATTCTAAAGATTGATGGGAGAAAAACATCAAATCAAATTTGTATCCATAATAGAGTTTAACATTGGAAACTTGCCATATCATAAGTTAAAATATACTGAATTCATTAAAAATGGAAGTTGAGGGAATAAGGTTGTGAATCGGAATCAAGTGGTTTCTTCACTCTTCTATGCAAATCAATCTGAGAGTTAATTGATTTTTCAATCCCAAATTTTCATCATTAATGGTAGAGGGAAAATCACATAAGAGGGAAATATTTAATGTTACTAACGGTGTTAACCCCCAAGGGAGGTGAGTGTTGACTTTAAAATTAAAGAGGATGTTTGTGATATTCAATGAAAATTTAAGGGAGGTGAATGTAATTTCCCCTATTTAATACTCCCTCCGTCCCTAATTATAAGACCCTTTTGAGAATTTTTTTTGTCCCTTTTTATAAGACCCATTTGTTATTTCCAACTACATTAATTATTTCTTTACATACATGACCCTATTTATTATACATCTTTTTCTTCAATCAATAATAAATAATATGTTGAAAACATAAACTAACATTTTTTCTTAAAGGATAAAATTGTAAAAACAATAGTGATTACAAACAACTTTAATACAAATATCCACTATCTTAATTCCCGTGATTTTGGCAAAAGGGTCTTATATATAGGGACGGAGGGAGTACTATGTAAATTTCTCCCAAAATATTATATCCTGCTTTGAATTTATGATAGTGGAAAACATATCAATAGTAATAAATATAATTCAGTAAGGTCTCCGTGAGCATAGCTCAGTTGGTAGGGACATGCATTATTATATGCAGGGGTCGGAGTTCGAATCCCGGACACCCCACTTATTCATATAAAAAAAGGTGAATTTTAACCACTGGACTACTTGACCAAAAAATAAATAAATAAATATAATTTAGTGTAAGATTATTATTATGATTACTATTAGTATTCCTCTATTTATTGCAATAACATAGAGATTCATTTGAACAGAGAGACTGACTTAGTGTTTTTAAAATTAAGCTTAACTTTTTGTCAAAGCCTTTCTTTACAATTAAAAAATATATTCTAATATGCAACTGAAATTGAACTTGAAGGTTAATTTCTATTAGGAGAAATTATATTTGAACATCTATTTAGTGACAATTTTTGCAACAATTTTTTCTCTCATACTCACATTATTTTTTACTTTATCTCTCTATTGCTATGGTTTCTGTGCCAATACCACTTTTTTCTTTGTAAAATATGGTTGTCAAATAAGTTGTCACCAAATTGGTTGTTCAAATAACACTCCTCTTCTATAAGAGCTTGTTGGCCGGTGTCAATGTTAATGATTTTTTGTTAACTGAAGTGGCTACAGTTTTAAATTGTCGAATTGGGAGGCTACCTTTTGAGTATTTTGGTCTTCCTATATGTGGTGATGCACATCATATCCATTTTTGGGATTTGTTGCTTAGTCGTATCAAGACTAGACTGTTGGGCTGAAAAAACAAGAATTTATCTTTGGGTGGCCAACTGGTTCTTCTTAAATTTGTTCTATTATCTCTTTATATCTATGTCCTTTCCTTCTTCAAATCTCCCTCATGTATCATTTCCTCTAGTGAATCTCTTTTAATTCACTTTTTATGGGGGGGGGGGGGGGGGGGTGAGGATGGTAGGAAAGTTTCTTGGGAATCTATTTATTTGGGAAAGGAGTTTGGTGGGTTGGGGGTTAACCGGATGAGGGAGTTTAATATTGCTCTTTTAGAAAAATGGTGTTGGAGGATGATGGCGGATAGAGGGGGGTTGTGGTTCAGGGTGTTGGCGACGCAGTTTGGTGTAGGGGGTATGAAGGAGGGTGGTAAGGAGGGGCTTGTTAGATGGAAGGAGTTGGTGCGAATTCGTAATGGGGAAGGTTTGGTGGTGGGGAGGTGGTTTGAGGATAATATAAGGTATAAGGTGAGTAATGGTGCAAAGACTTTTTTTTGGACAGATCCGTTGTTAGGGGAGTTCAAGCTAAGAGATCATTTTAGAAGGTTGTTTGACTTGTTTGATAATACTTGGTTGACGGTGTCAAATATGTTTTCTTTAGGGTGGGGTGTCGAAGGAGGGGCTTGGAAGTGGAGGCGGCGGTTGCTGGCTTGGAAGGAGGAGATCGTAAAGGAGTGTAGGACTTTACTTAACAATGTACATTTGCAGGTTACTATTGTTGATCATGTTGAAACCAAAATATTTTTGATGAATGTTTTAATGATAACAAACCTTATGGAATAAACACTAAGTTTTATGAATGGTGATCTACTGATGTTTGCACTGAAGTATTTTAAGAGAAGTAGACAAGAAATAAGTCTCTTACAAGTGCATATATATACTCAATGAAAGAATACCAAAACAGTAGCATCACAAGATCAAAGAAGATATAAAAAGAATATTGTTTGTATCAAATGAATGTTGATTGTAGATTCAACAAGAAAATGTATTTTATGATCAATTGACTCATCCTCGTCACCACATGGTTTTCAACAAAGCCTTAAAAGATTCGAGGAATAAATGGTTAATATTTGAAAGATACTCAATGCACAAGAAATATTGTTTGGAATCACTGAGAGGAATTATGATAAGAATTGCATCATCAAATAATTCAAGGTTAATTAACCAAGAAGATGGTGTCTTCTCATATAGAAGAGAACCTTATCAACTTTGATGAAAAAAATGTTTTCTTGATAAAGATGATTGTCACACTCGAAATTATTCTCATTACTTCATCAAAATAATTAGAATCAACTCTGAAGAAAAACCAATCCATGAATGAATTATGAATTAAGTCATTCATTAATTGGAGAATGATCATATGGATGAAAATTCATGATCATATGCACGGAGGTTCTATCATAAAAGAGTTAGGAAGATCCAAGAATCTTCCATCATTATTCAAGATATGATTTGGGAGAATAGAAATCAATCAAATAAATTTTTAATTTGAGAAAGGTTTCTCATGTTCTTACAAAGAACATTCTTGGTCATACAAAGTCAAAAAAACATCATCATTTGATGTTTTAAAAGATAACAAAAATATTACAATTATTATTTTGTTATCCACTAATTTATTTTATGAGAATGTTTCAGCGAGAATGTTCTGGAAAACGTTCCGATCACTGTTACAAGAACATTCTGGTTTCACAAAACAAATAAATCATTTACATCAGAGATAAATCAGATTAAATCAAGTTTGAATATGCACATGGGCCATGGAACTTTTATGGAATAAAATCAGTAAAAGCTCCTTGGATTTTTTCGACCAACATAGGAATAAAATGGAAGAATCTTCAAAGGAATAATCACAAAGTTGTGCCTTGGAAATAAAGATTGTGACATCATGGTATGACAACATAGTGACATATACATCCTAGCAAATGGTTACAGCTCAACAACACGATGCAAAACGTGTGAACTTTGGCACAAGAAAGATGGAACAAAGAAAGCACGTTCTCTTGACAGCTTGTGCACCCATTCTCCAAGCAATCTTTGGAGCGCATTTTTCAGTTTGAAAAGGTTTCAAACAACTCTCCCATGACTTGTCCTTCAAGGTTATTCATGCTCTACAAATAGAAGAGGACTTTGAAGGTAAAAGATAAGAGTTTTGATAAATAAAAGCTTTGATATCTCTCTCTCAAAGTTAAAGAAATCAATCTCTTCATCAATCTTTCAACAAACACAAAACAAATTCCATAATCTTTCACTATATTTATCATCTTTATCTCATTTATTTGAGAACATCTTTTTGAGTTTGTATTTGTAAAAGGATAGTTTGTTTGAGACGCAAAGATTCAAACAACATTCTACAATATTTTTGTTTGAGACGCTAGATCCAAACAATCATCCTACAAAGTGTAAACTAGATCTCAAGTCTATTGGGCTTAATAGTTTAAGATAGGAAAGTTCGAACCTTTCTTGTGCGAAAACAAAAAATTGTAGAAGCCTGCGGAGGTTGATAATACAGGGGTTACAGACTGATCTGGTGTGATCAAGACCTTATAGTGTTGGTTAGAAGTTTCTACCAACTGAATACTATAGTGGATAATCTCACACGAAGTGTGGGGACCGGAAGTAGCCGGGTTTGGTGAACCAGGATAACTCTCCTGTGTTATTCTTCTTTCTCTGTCCCTCTCTCTATCTTTTATTTTTACACGATATGCACACAACTATCACACACATTAATATCTATTTATCTCCAGAATATTCTGGTCCTAATTAATCACAACCAAATTAATCAAGAGTTCTCTGGTCTTTAAATAACCATTAATATTGTTTTCAGCTTAATAATTAATTATAACTGCTTTATGTTTATCCAGAGTTCTCTGGTCCTTAATTAATCATAATATTATTTTATCATTCAGTTTAAATAATTAATCTTATAACTGTTATCCAGAACATTATGGTCCTAATATAACCACTTAATAATTACATTCTTCCAGAGTTCTCTAGTCATTGGTAATTATTAATATTGTTTTATTATTTTAGTCTCTTTATAAATTATATAATTATTATCCAGAACATTCTGGTCCTTGATAAAACAACTGTTTAAATATCTAAATATTTTATAATCTTCTTTTATCTAACATTTACCAAGAATTTTCTCGAGTACATAAACTTGTTAAGTTTCAGGATTAAATTTAAAAGGGTCGCAATTCAAACTCCCCCTTTCTTGTGACTATTTCTTCCACTTCAAATCCATGGTGCTGGCAGTTGGATCAAGTTGATGGATATTCGGTGCGTGGTGCATATTTGTTACTCCTTAGGCGAGAGCCATCTCATTTTACCGTTGTTTTGGATCTTATTTGGAATAAAGATGCCCTCACAATAAAAAGTTTTGTGTGAGTGGTGCGGTCACATTGAAACAACTAATCATCTGTTTTTATCTTGTAATATATTTGGTCATTTTTGGGTTTTGGTGCATAATTTGTTGGGTTTGTCCTCGATTGATCCATTTGTAATTTCGGATCATTTCCTTGAGTTTTGCAACTCGCCAGGTATCTCTAAAAAGCGGCGAGCCTTAATGCATTTGATTTAGTTCGTTGATGTTTGAATTATTTGGAATGAAAGGAATAGCATGATTTTTAAAAATAAGGAGCATGCATTTACTCAGCTTCTAGACACAGTTAAACTTCTTTCTTTTTTGTGGCTAGCAAAATTTTATAATTTTGTTATAGGTTATCATAGTTGGTGATTTCCCCCTTTTGCTTGTTTAGGCATTGATTAATCCCTATTTTTTTGTTGTTTTATCATATCATTATGTTATAAACTTATAGTGTTTTCTTTGGCACTTCTTGTGTTAAGGGAAAAATATGTGTTTCATGTTATTATAATTCAATTTTACTTGTTGAAAGAAAGATGTTTGGGTACGTGTTATACCATTAAAACAAAATATGCTACGTATGTTGTGCTAGAGTGAAGGCTATTTGGTAGTGACTAAACAACCAAAAACAACCTTTTTCGATTAATTGGAATACTTACGTTTTTAAGTAAATGATTCTGATTAATATGCAGAAATAGAATTGAACTAGGATCCAATATCAATAGGAAAAAGGAAAATACAAGTTTGGGAGGACTTGGAGGGTACGTACCAACAGAGATCATGTCTTCAATAGAGGTCCAAGATAGCACTTGGAGGGTACGTACCAACAGAGTCTCCAACATAATAAATAAAACTATTTTCATGATGTCGTAAGTTATCAAAAGACTGCAAAGTTCTGCCATAAAAAAAATAAAAAATAGAACCAACAAAAACTAAAGGAAGCTTCAGTGCAGTGTCTATCCAAAAACTAAATCTGGACAATTTTACTATGATTCTTTCACTAAAATTTCAGTAATGGAGCTAAGAGAGATGGAGAATCATTATCAAACTTCAAGGGATATCTTCCTTTAGGCCGCTCTTTTTGGAACGGGTTTGAACACCTTCATTGGTTGACATTTTAGTTTGATGCTTCCAATTACCTTTCCTAACACACTCTTAGGTTTTATTTGGAAGTTTGGAGGGAAGGGGAAGGAAGGGCTTTGGGAGGTGGGAAATATAGAGGGAAATAGAGAAATCTTTCACTTTTTTTTTTGAAAGAGTGTTCTTTTAAAGAAGATAAACTATTGTTTATGATTCATATATTTTTAATATTAAGAATATTATAATAACATAAAATAAAATTTGAAGAATTCATATAAATCCTCCAAAACCCACAAAACCCTTCTCCAATACAACTTTTTAGTTCCCCAAACGAGGATAATTTTGTATTAGGAAGAAAAATTAACCCCTAAAACCCTCCCCTTCCAATGTACTATATTTCTTCCACTTGCTCCTTTTTCTTTTCTTTTCAAAATCCTCCTTTCTCTTTCCCTCCCCAAACTCGCAAACAAAGCCTTAGAAGGAAAATGCTCAATCCCAGAGAGAGTAAAATTATGGATGACAAAATGGACCGGTTAGATAAATTTAGATTTGATTGTGATGGATATTCATCTCATCCATCCACCTAATTGTTTTTTTTTAATGATTTTCAAAACTAATAGTTCAAATATATTAAATTATTTAAGGTATTATGATTAATTTATTTAATTAAAGACCGATAAATTAAATAAAGACAATGCCCAAAGGGTGGTTGGTCGTTATAGTAATGCAATGATAGTTTTCAGGAAGAGGTCCACGGTCGGTGGTTATATTTAAAGTACTATTATGATTTCGACCTTCAATGATTGGCATGCCCATTTCTTTTTCCAGAAATGCAATTGGGAGAATTCAACTTCTACGCCGCAGTCAGAAAATTAATTTTTTTAAAAAGTTAATTTTGATCTTAATGTTTGATTCATTTTTAAATTGTTGATTATTGATGAATGATTAATAGTAATTCATCTAGTAATGCTTGCAACATCTTAGACTTACATGTACTATTTTATCGTTGGAATCTTTAACATGCAAACAGAGTTGATGATATTATGCGATAGTCTTAAGTGTTACACTTTATGGGGTGTTACGCTTAAAACAAGGTAGGATAAAACTAAATTAACTGTAGTCTTGTTAATCTAATGAATTGATGATACTACGAGGACTGAACTTTTGATGCCATTGTACAAACAGTGGTGTGTTACTCACTACATTTTTGATGTTATATTGTTAACTTCACCAAAAAAATCATTTTCATGACTTCACCATAGAATTTTCCTTCATAAAATGGGTAAAATATGATCTATTGAATTCATAAAAATTAAGTGGGAGAATTATGATCAGTCCATCACATAAAATGGGCGAAATAAAGTTTCCATTTTAAAGTTCTTAACTCATTTCAAAGTCCATTATATTCTTAAAAGCATTTTTTTTTAAAAGTCTTCAAAGCATTTTCTTTATTATAATAAGTTAATACTCCATCTATTTCTTTTTTCAATTTTTCTTAATCAAGCGAAGAAAATCAACAAAACGATTGGAGAGAGCCAGAACCCTTAGAAAAAAGCTTACATCAGAGTGTCTCAAAACAAATATACAAAATTACAGTAAAACAAAGTGCAAAATTAGATCAAAATTATAAAATAAGGGAGACCAACACCATCTCTATAATCCTAGAATACACGCCATCTTTGATTTATCAAAGATGTTAGAGATACATAAGTTTCAGAATAAAGTCTCTTAGTGACAACGATCTCAAACATAGATATATATATATATATATATATATATATATATAACAATTATCCATTGGCTTGTGGTTCTTCCTTCCTCAATTGAGACTTCTTATGTGTTAGACAATCTTTATATGGAAAGAAGAAACAATATACAATTTCTCTAATATATTGAAAACCATGGTCTATTTATAGTTTGATGATGGATTAAGAATTTTATCACTTAACTCTTTAATTTCTTTGATCCTTTGGCCAATTAGATTTTAAATTTATAATCCTAGAATACACGCCATCTTTGATTTATCAAAGATGTTAGAGATACATAAGTTTTAGAATAAAGTCTCTTAGTGACAACGATCTCAAACATAGAGAGAAATATATACATATAACAATTATCCATTGACCTGTGGTTCTTCCTTCCTCAATTGAGACTTCTTATGTGTTAGACAATCTTTATATGGAAAGAAGAAACAATATACAATTTCTCTAATATATTGAAAACCATAGTCTATTTATAGTTTGATGATGGATTAAGATTTTTATCACTTAACTCTTTAATTTCTTTGATCCTTTAGCTCAACCAAGTGAACTAACCATCCCCACCAATTAGATTTTAAATTTATAATTATTTTATTAATACTAGCATTAAGATGACGGCTCATTTTTCACTTTTCTATTACGTTAAATTGTATATACTTTTTGAACATACCACAATCAAATAAATATTTAATTTACATTGTTCCTATTGTAGTTGAGTTGTTTCTATATAATGAAATTTTACTAACTTTGTTAATTAAAAATTTATATTTAAATAATATTATTAGAAAATAGAAGTGTAATTATAAAAAAAATAAAAAATGAAGAAGAAAAAAACCTACACTAAAATCATTTTCGTAAAAGAAAGATGTTCATAACATTTCATTAATAATAAGAGTATCAATATTTGTACTAGAAAAATAAATAAATAAGAGTATCAATACAAGAGGGTATATCAAAATAAGTGGTGGGACTACCTGATAACGTGGTTTTCCTTGCAAGGGCGTGAGCAACCGCATTTGATTCTCGTCTATTAAACTCCACCCAGGAGTTAGTAAAATGAGAAGCAAAATAATCTTTTAAGCTGAGATAATATTATCAAATTCCGTAGCAACTACCCGACAATTGTGAAAGCTGATTGTTGTTGTTTTGGAGTCGAGCACAAAGTCCACATCATCAAATTGTATATCGTGTTAACCCATTTTAAAATGGAAAATTCTATGATACATCCAAAAATTTGAGTGTACCGGTACACCAAACTGTTAAATTATGAATTGAATGAGTTGTTTTTTTGACGAAAAAGAATTGTTTTCTATCACTGACAATTATAATAATTAAATCTTATTTACTAAAAGCGTTGACGAAATAAAATTTACTTTTTTTGAATTTTTATTACTCATAACAAAGAATATTGATTATTTTTTATTAGAAAATGTAAAAAATTTAATATAACTCTTATAAAAAATAAAATGATGCTTTCTAAAATATAAATATTGATCTTCCAAGGACGTACTCGAGAAATACCAGTTCGATTCCCAGGGGGAACAACACTTGGCCGGTGTGTATGCCTCTACGCACGAGCCGGATTAGTCGCAGACCATTGATGGGTCGGAAACGGGTGCGAAAGCCAAAAAAATATATAAATATATAAATATATTTTTTTAGGGAAAAAAATATATAAATATTGATAAATAACTTTTTATTTCATAAAATATCGTTAAATTATAAATTTTTGAAGCAGGAGTATCGGTACACCTCAATTTGTTTGGTGTACCGTAGAAGTTCCATTCTAAAGCATGAAATAATTCTAACGCTTCACCTGAGGGTGCTCACGGTGCTGTTTGGTTCGATTTTTAGCATAAAAGTCATCCAAATCGCGAGATAAAAAAGCATGCGGTTTGGTTGGTTCGGTTGATTTTTAAAAAGTCATCCAAACCAAATCAATGCGGTTTGGATTGGTTCGGTTTGTGCGGTTTATCGCGAGATAAAAAATATTACATTAACTCTAATATTGCCAACTTGTTACAAAATAAACATAGGACATTTTATTTTGCTGTTCAAAAAAAAAAAATTAGGTAAAACTTATATCAAAATAGGTAAAATTAAGAAGAAACATAAACATGAAGCAAATTATTGGAAAGTAAATGAAACAAATTCATCAGTGAGAATGAATTGAAATAGATGGAAAGGAATTAGAATCGAACCTGATGGTGCAACAATGGAAAAATCGAATCAAAGGAGATTATTCTTGAGCTATGTAATTGGGCTAGTACATGTTTAAGTAATATTCATTATTCATGCGGTTTGGTTTGGTTGCTGAGATGCAAACCGCAAACCGAACCGAACCGTGCGGTTCAGTGCAAAAGCCATCCGAATTCATCCAAACCAAGTGCGGTTTTTTACGGTTTCGATTTGGATTGATTTGATTTGTGGTTTTTCTATTGGGTTGGTTCGGTTTTAAACACCCCTGGCTTCATCAACATCCACATGACACGAAGGAGTAAAGCATACGTTCTTGCCAACACAAAAGCCCCATCCTCGCCACGTAACCACATGTCAATACTTGTTATGTTCGATTGACCTGAGCTGGAGTAGAAATCAAAGACTATGTCGAGAACTGCATATTCCAAGGTGTAGCTGTGCGAGGTAGGTTATGGTGAATATCATTTGTGGCATTGTTCGCAAGCGTCCAATCCTCCAAGAATTGATGAGCTCTGACAACCACTTGAGCGACGACCATCTTGTGACATCATAAAACCCCTTCTTCTTTTTTTCAAGTCATAAAATCCCTTTTATAGATACGTATAGAATTGATGATATTTGACCCCATCTTAATGTTTTTGATAAACCCCATTCTAAATTTTATGCTAGCTTTTCTTTCAAAAAAAAAAAAAAAAAACTTATGCTAGCTTTGTCACTGATCTCAATATCGCACCAACTATATATATAAAGGACCCAACAAAAACACAAACACACTCGCTATAATTTTTCGATAGATAGGGGATGGGAACCACAAACAAAGAAACTAAACCTCTTCTTGACATGAAGGTGACAATCCACAAAACTTCAATGATTTTTCCATCAAAACAAACCGAGAACAAATCCATGTTCTTATCAAATATAGACAAGGTACTCAATTTCTACGTAAAAACGGTTCATTTCTTCGAAGCAAACAAAGATTTTCCTCCTCAAATAGTGACCGAGAAGTTAAAGAAAGCTTTAGAAGATGCTCTAGTAGCTTATGACTTCCTTGCTGGAAGATTAAAGATGAACACTGAAACCAACAGGTTGGAGATAGATTGCAATGCAGAAGGTGTTGGCTTTGTTGTGGCTTCAAGTGAATACAAATTGAATCAAATTGGAGACTTGGCTTATCCTAATCAAGCTTTTGCACAATTTGTTCACAATGCAAAAGATTTTCTTAAGATAGGTGATCTACCACTATGTGTTGTCCAGGTACAAATATATTCTTGTCAATTTATCATCCTTAGTAAAGGTTTCCTTAAGTAAAGGTTTTTGAGATTTTGATAAACACATTTTGATCGTATAAAATCTGTATTTGTCCATAGTTTTTCACAATAATAAGGATCATGACATTGCGACACCTTTGACATATTTTATTTTAGATTGAATTACAATTTTAATTGTTTTTTTAAGGAATTGTTTACATGCTTTTTTTAAGGATGGAATTGTTTAAATTTACGATGGTGTGATTTTAGTCTCTCAATTTTTCTTCTTTTGAAGGGAGTCTCTCAAATTCTTATTGCGCAAATTGAAATTTGCAAGTACTACAATTGTCAGAATTTAACCTTGCATCCATTAATCGTTTTTTTAATCATCGATTAATCATTTTTTGGCATTAACCTTTTGGTTCTCAGAAAAAGGGGTCTAATAATTCGAAGTTCGGCCGTGAGAAACGTAAAGTTTAATTAATAATTGTTTCACTAAAAAATCATACTTACGTTCTCCTGAACAATTCGTTCTTGATGAAGTTCATTAACCACTTAAACGTAATTGTTTTACCCTTCAATTTTCTCAACTAAAAACTAAGGACAAACCTCTAACGAAAAAGCTATGGACCAAAATTATACTATAAATATAAAATTAAGGGAGAAATTCATATGATATTTCTATTATGGGTCATGGGTCAAACTCCGTTGGCGAAACCGGCTAATAAAGTTAAATCTACTCATACTTATAAATATTTTGTTCATTCAAGGTGGGATTCTTAATACATCTTCCCCATACCAAAAACTGAAAATCTTAAACATGGCCTAATAATGATGAACTGATAGCATGTGGCTTCCTCAAAAGACTTTGTTCCATTGAGTCGCTTGATATGATCAGGTCATCTCTATCGTGTCACTCAAGTCACACTCCAGATGTCCAGCCAGTCCTGGGTGTAAGGAGGCGTGTTAAAAAATCTCATATTTGAAGAGATAACATGAACATATATTTATAAGTGGGAGTAATCCTAACCTTATAAGTCAGATTTGTAAGATTCAGTTAGATCTAACCCAAAATTCTAATAATTTCCACAATAAAGATACATTTGATTTTAAAAAAAATCCTCAGTTTTCAATGTAATATTAATCTCTATGGTAAAAAAAAAATCACTATTGTATAAAAATATTAATCTATTTTCCCCAATTACACCCTCTAATTTATATTATATGTATCACTCTCAAGTTATTATTTTACAGTTTGCATTAATGATAATAAAATCAACAAATAATTAGCAAGGTTAATTTGGTAAATCATTACCTTTTTTTCTTCAATTATAATTTTTTTTTTGTCAAATAGCCTAATGGCTAGAGCTCACACAATTTAATTGTGGAGAAGTGGAGTGTCCGAGATTCGAACCCCGACCCCCTACCAACTGAATGAAGCTCACGTAAATACTATAATTTCTCTTTAATCTCTATGAAACGGTCGAATATGACAATTTGTGTATGAGAGGTTGGGGTATGAATAGGTAGGGCCAAACTAGGTTTTACAAATCACAAGCCTGATCTAGTAAACAAAATATGTTTAAATTTGTCTTGTAGCTCGTTATTTTAGGCCTAAGCATGACATTTTCAAAAGATTTTTTTTGACATGTTAGCAATCTAGTCACAAGTATTTATCATTAAAATCTACTCATCTAATTATTTCCTAAGGAGAAATGGTCACTTTAATCCCTAACTTTCCACTTACTTAGAATAAAGGTAAAATAGTCTTTGAATATGTACCTCCATTACCAGTTTAATCCTTAACATTAAAATTGACCGTCAAATACTGAAATAACAATATATTTGTGTGACAAGAATGTGCAAATGGATCTAGGGACCAATATTTTGTTATTAAATGCGTTTGTTCTTTCAAGAGATTTTTGTTACTCCCTCCGTCCCAAATTGTATGACGTTTTGACCATTTCACATGTATTAAGAAATGTAATTAATATTGTGTGGGGAAGAGAAATTATGAGTTGTTTTACAAAATTATCCTTAATAAATGGTATGGAAAAGATAAATGAAATAATTGAAAGAAGAGAGAGTAATTAATAGTTAAGGATATAATAGGAAAAATAACATTAATATTTCATTGGTATTGTAAAGAGACATATAATTTGGGACAAATTTTTTTCCCAAAGCGACATACAATTTGAGACGGAGAGAGTATTAAATTCGTTTGTTTATTGTTATTAAATGCGTTTGTTTCTTCAAGAGATAGATACACCCGATCTTAGAGAGTTTATCCACATTGATGACACAACTGTTTACCATCTACTCCCTCTAATCAGAAATAAATACACTCAATTTTATATATAAACAAAAAAAAACACTTTTCTTAAAAAAAAAAACTATTCAACGCTCTTGTTATGCTAACGAGTGTCTCTAAGGTTTAATTATTACTCCTCCGTCCCAAATTGTATGACGTTTTGGACATTTCGCACATATTAAGAAATGTAATTAATATTGTGTGAGAAATAGATTTTATGAGTTGTTTTACAAAATTGTCCTTAATAAATGTCATGGGAAATATAAATGAAAGAATTAAAAGAAGAAAGAGTAATAAATAGTTAAGGATATAATAGGAAAAGTAACATTAATGTTTCATTGGTATTGTAAAGCGACATACAATTTGTGACACTTTTTTTTCTCTCAAGTGACATACAATTTAGGACGGAGGGAGTATAAAATAAACAATTATTTTTTTTAATTTAAAAATTAGATATTTCGATTTCCAATACATTGAATATACACATTTTTTTATAAATACTTCATATTTACGATTCTTTATCTCGAGACATTCGTTAATAGTTTCCTTAAAAATATAATTAATTATATTTAATTCTTTAAGTAATAGAAAAAATAATTGTATTCATTAATGTATCTCTCCCGAAATCTTTAAAGTTTATCTCAATTGATAAGATGTGAACATTGCATAATATATGCAAGAGTTTAAACATCATATATTTTTCACTTATTTATCTTAAGATGTGAATTTCTGGTCACGAGTTACTTGACAAAAAAAAGTATCTCTCACGATAATTTGTTCCATGAATATTTAAAAAAGTCATGCTAATATGTGTTATAATGACACATGTTAAGGATATTAAAATTTGTTCAAGTATAAATAACAGATATTTCTTAAGTTACATTACATTTAAATAAAATGTTTATTAATAAGTGAGTTAAAATTGTGGGATCCAATATGAGTTTTTAAAAAGTTCCGCTATTAGAACAAAAATTAACAAGTTGTTTGAAAATGATGTGGCAGTATAGATCCCATTAACAAGTTGTTAAGAGGGGAAATATTAGTTGCATAGTACTATTTAAGGTTTTTACACATATTTCTTTTAACTCCATTTTAAGAACTTTTCTCTAATGTGCAATCTTTCATTTTGCTCATTCAAGTATGGTTTAATATTGTTTGCTTCTTTCTTAATTTGTTTGGATATCTTTTAAAACATTTACTTTAATTACATATGTTACTATTTATCATTGAATAATGTTAGGAACATTCTTTTTTGAACAATTTCTTTAATATCCACTTTTTTATTCGGTGAAATCAATATAAATCCTACCATTTTATGTGGGTCTCATTTTTAAAGTATACGACCGCGTTAATTTCATCCAATAAAAAAGTGGATGATATGAAGAGATTTATAAAGAAAGTGTTGCTAACACTCCTCATTTAGCATTTCCCTTATACTATATGTGGGGTTTGACTGACTTTTTTATTTTCTAGTTGTTTGTGTTCGGTGTCTAGCACTTTTTTTTTTTTTTTTGTCTGGGTTTTGGCTTGTTTTTTTGTCGCATTTCTGCAATTTTGGGTTCGAATATTCTGCCTATATACGATGTATGTGTTGTATTTTATTTATGGGTCTTGTTAACGAGTGTTCCTGGGGCATTCTTTAAGCATTCCAAAAGGAGAAATTATTCCATAAAAAAAATCAAATGTTTCAATTCCCAATACATTGATTACAAAATATTTCAAAAAAAATTACCTTTTAAAGGTCTTAAAAAGTGTCCCGAAGGCACTCGTTAGCATTTTCCTTTATTTATTTGTGCCTGGCTCTGTGTGTCTTGTGCAGATTAATCGTTTAATAAACTCTATCTGTTTTAAGAAAAGAGATAGATATTTAACTCCCGTAAATGCAACTCGGTTAGTAGCTTCATGGATATTAATGTGCAATGGTTGGAGCTTGAATCCCAAATTTCTCACTTATACACATTTATAGTGTGTGAGTATAACCAGAAGACTATTTGACAAAAAAAAATATTTAATTCTTTGGTTGAAAAATATATGAAACATTATTTCAATCACAATTGATTAAAATTAAGCTTAATTAGAAACTAATGATGTTGCATTAATTGCTTCACAGCTAACATCCTTCAAGTGTGGTGGTTTCGCTATAGGCTTCACAACAAGCCATGTAACCTTTGATGGACTTAGCTTCAAAAATTTCTTAGACAACCTTGCTTCATTGGCTACCAACATGAAACTGACTGCGACACCCTTCCATGACAGACAACTCCTAGCTGCACGATCTCCTCCACATGTAAACTTCCCCCACCCTGAGATGATCAAGCTCGATAATCTACCTTTAGGCATTAAATCTGGTGTCTTTGAAGCATCCTCAGAAGAATTTGACTTCATGGTTTTTCAACTGACATATGAAGACATCAACAACCTTAAGGAAAAGGCAAAAGGTAATAACACCTCTCGTGTCATCAGTTTTAATGTTGTCGCCGCACATATATGGAGATGTAAAGCATTGTCTAAATCATATGATCCTAATAGATCATCTATTATTTTATATGCGGTTGATATACGTTCAAGATTGAATCCTCCATTGCCGAGAGCGTACACTGGGAATGCAGTATTAACAGCGTACGCTTCGGCAAAGTGTGAGGAATTGAAGGAAGGTGAATTTTCAAGGTTGGTGGAGATGGTGGAAGAGGGTTCAAGAAGAATGAGTGATGAATATGCAAGATCTATTATTGATTGGGGAGAGTTGTATAATGGTTTTCCAAATGGGGATGTTTTGGTGTCTTCATGGTGGAGGCTAGGGTTTGAAGAGGTGGAGTATCCATGGGGGAAGCCTAAGTATTGTTGTCCTGTGGTTTATCATAGGAAGGATATTATACTATTATTTCCTTCTTTTAATGGAGGTGAAGGTGGTGGTGACGGAGTAAATATTATAGTGGCTCTTCCTCGAGATGAAATGGAAAAATTTAAGAGTTTATTTTACACTTTTTTGATTTAATCTACATTGATATATGAAATCTACAAGTCTAGTCTTCATGACATAATATATGTGTGGAGATCAAACATAATTGAGTTGTAATAATTATTTAAATATCGATGGGATTCACGGCTTAATTTGTAATGGATGGTTTTTTTTATTTAAATTGTAATGGATGGTTTATCTTCCATTACGAAAATCCATGAATTTGAGTTGACTTTTTCTTTTTTAAATTTATCCTTTGTTAAAGTATTTTATTTACTATTAAATTTGTTTGGGGTGGGATGAGCAAGGAGATGTTTGGAATTGGACGCGTCATTTGTTTGTGTGGGAGCAGTTGTTAGTAGTGGAGTGTAGGACTTTACTTAACAATGTTATTTTACAGGTTAGCAACAGTGATCATTGATAGTGAAAATTAGATCCGACGGTTGGTTACTCTGTCAGTGGAACATATTAATTGTTAGCTCAACCTATTCCCCTTGTTCATACTCATGTTTCAGATCTTCTTTGACACAATGACATTTCTTTGAAGGTATATGTATTTGGTTGGCATCTTCTAAAAAATTGGCTTCCTACCAAGGACAACATATTTAGATGAGACATCCTTAATTAAGACTCTTAACTTTGTGTTATAGGGTGTGGTGCTTCAGAAACGGCTAATCACTTGTTTTTGAATTACAATTTTTTTGGCATCATTTGTTAGCATGTTCGGCAGTGGATTAGTTAAATTTTTGTTATCATGGTTGGTAGCGTAACCATTTCTCTTGCTTGAGCATTGACTAACAACATTATTTCCATTTCTACAATTTTCGGTCGTTTGTGTTCTCTTTGTAAGACTTTGGCGTTTCACTTTAGTACAATTTATATTATGAGAAATACTTTTATTGTTTTTTTAGCAAGGCAAAATGAAATATGTTACTAACAACAGTAATTCTCCTGCACAAGAAGTGCTAAAAGAGAACACCGAAAACAATTACAATGTCAACAGTGCCAATATACAGAAGGCACCATCAGAAAATCAGCAAAAATAATTACACGTGGACATCCATACAAAGAAACGAGTGTTTCTACCAGTCATGATAACAAAATGAGCTAAACGATGTTAATATAATTCATTTTAGTTTGTTAGAAAAAGTAAATTTTCTATTACGTTGAAACTTTTGCTTTTTTTAAGGAAAAACTACGCCCACCTCTCTTTAATTTCGTTTACACTTACAAAACAGAGGAATTTTATGTATTGTTTAGACATATAATAATAAAAAAAAAGTGTGTCACGTAAATAGATATGAAGAAAAGGAGTGCAAATTTCTCTCACGATTGTTTGTTTTTAAAGTAAAGTTGAGTGTATTTTTATTGAAGGATGAGAAGAAACACAAAAATGATCGATAGAGAATGAAAGTTGAATAAAGAAAAGAATTTTAGTGGGGTTATGGAAAAGATCTTATAAAGATCTTTAGCTATGCCACAAGTGGTTGTTCCAAGGATAAAAAGGCTTCGGGTATATCTTTTTGTCCTGCTACAACTTGGTTGTTTTGAGGATAAAAAAGGTTTAGTAATGATTTGAAATTGAGCTGGAAGTTACTATTATATGACATGAGATTCTCTTTTGGAGAGAGAAAGATTTATAAAATAAAATATAATATTTGATGTAGTAATTTTTTTTAGATTATATTTACCTTACAGCCGAATTCTGAATTATCAGAACTCTTTTTTTTATGAAAATCGGATAATGAACCCTTGAAATAATCATTTTAAAATAATATTATTTTATTGGCAAAATAATACAATTAGTCCCTTAATTTTATTTTAGGTAACACTTTTATCTTTTATCTTTTTTTTGTCACAATTTAGTCCTTTATGTTATAAAATGACAATATCTTATCATTTTTTATGAGATTTTTTTTCAAAGAAATTTGATTTTCTATGCTTGTATGATGAAAATTTACGTTTACCTGTGAGTTTGATGATTTTTTTTGGAGTTTTTGATTTTTTTTTTCATGAAAAAGGATAACTATATTGTTATTTTATAACATAAAGGACTAAATCGTGATAAAAAAAAGATAAAGGACGAAAGTGTTACCTAAAATAAAATTAAGGGACTAATTGTGTAATTTTACCTATTTTATTTTATAAGTTTATCTCTTTTTGAATCGAAGTGCTCATTAAAAAGATATAATCTTAACTACAAATATATACCCACACATAGACACACACACGAAGAGATCAATCAATTTACTTATGGAGTGATTCTTCGTAGAGTTCTTCCGCTTCATAACTCATTATTAGGTTTTAGTAATTGACCGCTCCATTAAAAGTTTTCATTGAGTGGTTCAACTCTACAAATTTTTATAAAAATTCAACAATTTGTAGCTATGTGATTGAATAGTCGATATTTACTTTTTTTTTTAAAAGTTCATTATATGGTCAATTGAAGTCATTAAATGAAAAATCATGCTAACTTGTATCGGGCATAAGTTAAGAAATAAAAAAAAATATTATAATTTTTGAAACTTTTAAGATAGTTAATGCACAATTTAAAAAAAAAAAAATCTATAATATTTGGTTTCTTAACTTATGTCTTAAGCGCACAAATTTTTTTATTTTTGAAGAAAAAAGCGCACAAATTAACATTTCCTTAAGTTCAAACTCTTATAAAGAAGTAAATATTAATCTAACAACTATTAAACTAACATAAAATATCACATATTTTTTAAATGTATAAATTTTTATAAAATTGATCTACTCAATAAAAAAAGTTTAGTTGACAACAAATCTCATTCCTTGATTAATCCTAAAACAATTACTAAAATATTTCATGAGATTAAATTCTTAGCGATTTCTCGTAATTTTTTTTAGGGGATTTCTCGTAATTTTTGGCACTATGAAGTTTTGACATATACAAGTATCATATAAGGTAAAATTAATTTAAAATATTTAAATAAATATATACCAGTAAATAGGATGTCATTGAATGATGAATGTGTATTCAAACTCAAGCTTAATAAGATGAACTCTCTATCAACCTCGAGGTTGAATACAGATTCATTGTCAAGTTATTTTAAACTAATAGAGTTCACCGATTTGTTATGTAAGTATAATTCAGTTGGTAGCATAATGCAAAGTCCACGCTCAAATCCATTATTCACATTTAAAATAAAATGTGTGAGTTTTAACCATTAGATTATTTGACAAAAAAAAAAATCATCGATTTTTAATCATCATTTTCTCTTATCATTTCCTCTTCCTCACTTTTCTGTCGCCACCAATTTTCTTAATCTTTTTTTACATTGATTCCTCATAGGAATCACAAATAGGGAGATTTTGGACGGAACATTTTCATCAGTGGAATTAGCATGAGGGAATATTTTCTAGCCAAGAGGGATGGAATTTTATGTCTTTATATGTTTTTCTTTTTTAGTGCTTGATTCAACATGTATGGACAATATGGTGACTTATAAGACTTAAATTTTATCACATAATACGAGTGAGATTGAACAACCGCTCATAACAAACAAGAGGAAAAAGAAACATTATTCAAAAATCATTTTTTTAGACATTATTTCGTAATGTTAATTATTAGTAGATTGTATATTATTATATTTTGAATCAGACATTATTACTTTATAGTAACTTTAAACTATTAATATTAATAAAATATTACAATTATATTATAAATTGAATCAATTGAAAAACGATTCAATTTAAATCGCATTTAATTTGATTAGATCACATCATATTTTCTTAAGGACTCAACTAAATCAAACTCAATGTAGTTTTAATCTTTGAATGAGATAAAAAGATGGATATTGAAAACACATATTATATCCGGTTTTAGTGTTTTTTTTTTTTTTGTCAAGTAGTCTATTGGTTGTCCGGAGTTTGAACGCCGGCCCCTGCATATAACAATGCATGTTCCTATCAATTGAGTTATGCTCACGGTGACGTTTCTGTGTCATTTCTAATTTGAATTATGACGTTGATTCATTTTTTTAAGTACTTTCTCCAAGAGAAAGACAAAGGTGTGTGTATAAACAAAAATTAACATAAAAATATAATTTGATTTGTAAATTGAAAATCAAATGATTCAAATTGCAAGCTAACAAAACCACTGTAAATAAATTAGCTAGCTAAGTGTTGTGTGTCAAGTGTGAATTAGAACTCACATAATAACCTAAAAAGGGAATGTTGATCAACATACAAATGAGATGACTTGTATACCTAATATATTAAAGTTTTAGATTAATAGGTGGTGTTGAACTCATTTGTGTACTTATAATTGCTCTAAGCATAATATGATGACGCTCAAACCCCCTTATAATCCAACAATGGTATTAAAACATATGGTTACTGATTAGAAGAACAACGTCTGGTGAGCAACCAGGTGGTTGGAACGACATAAGTGCATGCATAAGACATCTTGAAGCTCAAGTTGGCATGTCAGCAACAAAGAGTCAAGGGAGAGATTGTTCATATCTTGGAGGACTATTTGATTCCTCTTTTATATAGTTAAAAAGGAGATCCACCATTAAAGGTGGACAAATATTAGTCGACAATTACGAAAGGTGGTGTTTTGTAACCGTCGACTGTTGAGGTCTAAAAGGGGATAAAGGCGTTACGATTTCAAGAGAGTCTTAAGCTTCTATCTGTTGCGAGCACACCTCCCTGCAAGAGGAGAGTATGAATACCGCTTGTTGGACCCAATGGATTAGGCCTAGTTATTGGATCCTAGATTGGGAGCAATGCTTTTGGGCAATCCAAAACAATCACTAAAGGGACTACCTCCCAATCTCGAAAGTCTTTCTAACAACATTGGTCAGGCCGAACAAGTATATGTGAATGAAAAGAAACCTATGTTCGAGAGAAATCATAATGTGATGAATGCAATGAACTCACACTTAAAAGTCTCACACTAGATAAAAAAGAGAATGGTAAACAACATATAAACGGCATGATTCATATTAATCAAAAGTCCCACATTGATCGAAAGCCTTAAGATTTTAATTTAAATAGTGTCTAACTAACTTGTTGATCAATATATATTAATCCTTTAAACTCCCTCATGATGCAATTACAGTCAAATCCACATTCAAGAATCGTATATATGTCATTCAAGAATGTCAATACAGTAGACAAAAGAGCAAGGTTCCAATAAGATTAATTAAACAAGTAATGGGTAGCCACAAAAAATATAATGCATTGAATTCTAATATTCTTACAAGCTTCTGAGGCCAGTGCTCTTTTTGGCTTCATTAAAAGGCAAATTCAAAGGGGACGATAAAGTGCAAAAGCTGAACATCACCACGTGCTTGCAAGTGTTTAATCTATTCGACAGAATGTAATGAGATTCCTAATAGGAGCACAAGTAGATCAACAAGATGAGGACATAATGCAAAGATGAGTTAATTTCTAACCAATAATAACCAATAAATGTTGTACTTCTTTATATGAGATAAAATAATTATTCCTAGATATTGAATTTTTTCATTTTAGCCAATCGGATGCTGAAACGTTTTCGGTCATTTTCATTTAAAAAGTTCTGTCTGTGTAACCTATTCATTCATACATTACGGAAGCAAAAGCTTTCTAATGTTTTGTTTTGCTTCCTAATGTTTTGTTTTGCATTGCTTTTAACACACATATAGCTAGGTGGACAGCTTTAATTAGTCTATGTTTTACTAATGTCGAAAACTTGACCATAGTTTGATCATTGACACATAACCGGAAGGAGATGACAAATGATTTTACTAAAGAGTCTCACGACGGATATAGTGACGGATTCAAAAATTTCACTTTGAGAGAGCAATAATTTATATAATTAATACAAATTTTTTAGCTTTATTAAAAAAAAAATACAATTTTTTTTGCAACACAAAAGTGATAAAAATAATAACGCCTATTTAACCCTAAAAATAATAACGGCTATTTCTTTCTTCATCATAATCTCTTCCCGCGTATTCTATTCTTTTCTATTCAGATTATAAAATCTGAAAAATTGAGTGTTTGTAAATGTATTTTAATGTGTTTTGGAGGGTTTGAAAAGATGTTTACGCTGTTCGAATAATAAAATCCAAAATTTGTAGGGCGCGCGAGAATAAAGTAAGGTGAAAAAATAAATAAGCAATAATAACACCATCATCGTTGAGCAAAATACTTGATCTTATAAACACTATATTATTATTATATATTAGAAAAATTAAAGACTTTTTAACATGTACAAATTAAAATTATTATTTATGTGTTTTTAATTCAAAGAAACCCAGATTTAAAAAGAAAACTCAAATCTTTAATTCTAAACAAGAACGTCAAATATCCAATTAAATCTTTCATTTTTCACTTGTTGCATTTTCTCTCCATTGTGTTTTATTCACTCATTTACCTTAACTTTCCCTTCTCATATACATCCACCGTAAAACACAATCGTTGCCGATAAATATCATGTACTTAAGTCGATCACCAAAAGCATCCAACTCTTCTAGAAGAATTCGACTTGTTATGGAACAATCTGATTTAAATCTTTTCTAGAATATTATTCCAAATTAAACTCATAGATCTACATTCTACAATCGTTAATTGTGACAAAAAGCGACTAGAAATTAAGGATGTAAACCCGAGAATGTGAACATAAATACAAAGCAAGATTGTGACATCGAGAAGCAGATAAAGCAATAACCATTGTTCTTGATTTTAGAGTATTGGTTCATTAATTTATAGAAACGTGAGTATGGTTGATATTAGGATTGTAGATTCGTCAATTTGAAGATTTACGATTTGAGAGCAAGGACAAAGATTGAAGAATTGTCAATTTTTTATTTGCAAGAGAGGTGATTTTTTGTTTTTTCTTTTGTAAACTTTACAAATATCTTGATTTTTGATAAATTTCCTCGGTTTGTTGATCAGTTTTATGAGTTTTTTTTTTTTTTTTTTTTTTTTTATGTAAAGAAGGACAAAGGTGTTATGATTTTATAACATAAATGATTAAATTGAAAGGAAAAAAAAAGATACAAGACTAACTCATTACTTTAAATAAAGTTAAGGGGCAATTAGAACAATTTCGCCCATATTTTATTATTCAACTTTCAATTTTTACAACGTGAAAAATGCAAACACTCTCCCACAATTTTGTAAAAAAAAAGGATATTTCTTAAAGACATGACCATGCAATTTCTCTTTACACAAATAAAACTAGAGTTATTTTGGTCAAGAAAAATTAAACCAACTCTTCATATTTATAATGCTTTTCAACTTTGCCCTCTTTCACGCTACTCGATTGTGTAGCAAGTGAGGCAATAGTCCCACATTAGATGAAAAAGTGAATGTTGAACAATATGTAAGTAAGAGAACCTTTAAATCCAATGTCTTAAGGTTTCTTCTTAAAATGTGTTGTTGAATTCCATTGTGTGGTTACTCTTGATCCAATGTGATGATCATCTGAGTTTCCCTCATGATATCATTGAGAGAGAAATTCATCCCAAAAAAGAAAGATTACAAGTACTCGAGAGAAAGTTATAGGAAGAAATATTCTCAGGTGTAATTAGGTTTTGGGTAGCAAGAGACTATGAGTGTTCATAAACACTTTGTATAATATTCCCTTTTAAATTCAAATGTTTGCATCACACTAAAGACGTAGAAAGATTTAGTTGAACTCTTCTATAAATCTCTGTGTTTAATCATTATGCATTTATCACTTTTCACCAATCTGACAATAGAGAATTCCTATGAAGTTTCCTAACAAACTGGGGTGCCGTTTCCGTTAGGAGACTTGAATAGGTCTCCTACGGTAGGAGACATTATAAAAGAGAATTTTTTTTTATTTAACAATGATGACATGTGTTACTATTAGATTGATGAAGAACACTAATTTCGCTAAACTCCCTCCACACTAGAATTTTTTTCACACTTTCTTCAACCTCTCAACCAAAACAACCCCAGAGAAAAAAAAAAAAAAAAAACACTTTCTTCCGTCTCTTCCGCTCCGTCACTTTCTTCCACCTCTCTCTCCCTTTCTCTTTCCCTCACCTCCGTCACGCGGGCTTGTTCTTAGTTGCAGATGTGCTATTCTTTTGCAGATTTAATCTTTTCATTTTAATGATTATGAAAATGAGAATCCTGTTTAATTTATCTCTCATTATATGTCAAAGATTTGTTCTTTTTCCATAAATAGTGGTTACCAATCTCGGGGTCCACTATTTGGAAAGCTCTTCTTTGCTATATGGGTTATTGCTCATTTATACCCTTTCTTGAAGGGTCTTTTGGGGAAATCGAATCGTACACGAACCGTTGTTATTGTCTGGGTTGTTCTCCTTGCTTCTATATTCTCTTTGTTGTGGGTGAGGATTGACCCTTTCATCTCTGATCCCAGAAAATCATCATCCAATAGTCAGCGTGGTATCAACTGCTAGTTTATCTTGATGTAATTTATTCAAAAGTCAATTAATTACATATTGATTCTTATTATATGCAGCTTGAATTGAGGATTTATATAGCTATTGATGGTATTGATTGGTTGAATTTTTGATCTAAATATTACATTTGAGAGGCTGTTGTTGTTGGTGGTGTGGATGGGTAAGAAGAGACGTGGAGGGGGAGAGAGAATGATGATGGAACATAGTGTAAAAAGAATGTAGTGTTGAGAGAGTATGACAATACTATGATCTTCAAAAAATATCAAGTATATCTAAAGGTTGACATCCATTTTGTAAACAAAAAAATAAAAAAGTCAAGTCTCCTACGGTAGGAGATCTAAAGAGGTCTCCCACCGTAGCCTTTGTCAACAAATTGGTATTAGATACAATTATGAGGACGTCGGATTTGAGGTTGAAATTGAATAGTTTAACGGTGGGAAATTTGGCATTTGGAAGATGTTGATTGAGGATTATTTGTATCATAAAATATTATATAAACCTCTTAAAATAAAAGAAACCAACAAATACGCAAGACGATGAGTGGAATCTTCTTGACATACAAACTCTTGGTGGTATCCGATTATTGTGGTCCTGTAACATTGCTTTAAACTTTTCAAAGGAAAAGACAATTGGTAGTCTTATGACACATCTTTTCTAGTATGTAGGAAAAGGAGTAGTAAACAAGAATTTTCGTCCCTGAATTTGCAAGAACCAATCAATTTTGTCCCTCATTTGTCGAAATAGCGAAATAGTCCCTGAATTTAACGGATGTCCATCAAATTTAATTCATCCATCAGTTAGGATGGATGATGTGTCAATCTGCATGTTATGTTGTCAAAGATCAAATTGAATAAAACGTTTCACTCTCAATTTTTCAGTTTTTCTCTTTTACCCATGAAATATAAGGATCGATTTGCTATTAAGTGTGATAATTTAGAAAATGGCTTGATTGAAAATTGTATTGCAGGGTGTAACTACAAGGGGGTATGGTGCAAGATGACCATTTATTTCAACTGAGAGGTCTAAGAAAACACTAGTGAGGGGTCCTGCTCCAGTACAGACAACAATTCGTGGAATCATTAGAGTAACACATCCTGATTATGGGCCATCTGGTTCTACTCAACCCTAATTCATGGAGTTTATCCGAACATCAGACTTTTCAAAGAAGTAATGAAACTTGTGGTTTATGACTTATTTATGTAATATTTAGGAACTTTATGCTTATGACTTATTTAACCCCTTAGCTGAGTTGCTTTTGGCTATGTAATATTTAAGAACCTACTTTTATGATTTATGATTTATGCACTTGTTTTGCATTGTGACTTTATTTTGGGTATATGAGGACTTGTAGTACAATGACTAAATTATGAAACAAGTTGAATATCATGCACTCCAACTGTGCCTATTTTCTTTTTACTTTATTTTGAACATATATGCACCAAGGATTAATTAGAAAACTAAATATATTATAATTCAAGGACTTATTTGATAGTTTTGCATATAATGTAGGATCGATTTGATAGTTTTCACAATAATTCAGGGACTAATTTGCTTATAATATTATCACATAAATGTTACATTCTTTTTCATTCTCTTTCCATTGAGGGTATTACACACTCCTAGTACAATACAATAACATGTTAAAAAATTCAAACAAGCAAATTATGCCTATCAAATACTTAATCATCTAAGTTCACTTCCTACACAATCAACTTTGTCCATCAACCTTGCCCTCCAAACCTATTCTTTGCCACTTTTCCTAGCCTTAACCATAGATTGAACCTTCATCGTCAATATTTCCTTTCTTCTTTGACCAACACAAATTTCATTGTTTTTAAAGTATCCTAGTTCTCCAACTTCATCAACCTAGACAAAAAATTCACAATTATGGACACATAACCATTCAATAATCAAAATGCATAATATTAAACAACAGATAACCATTTTTAAACAAACCTTTGGCAAAGTGCAAACATAGAAAGGCCATCTTGGTTTTTTAGAGTATTGGCTTTTCTTACAACACAAATTATGGACACCAACATTCAAGCATTTTAACATCACCAATAAGGTGGAGCTTGAAGATAAAGCTCGAGTTTGAGAGCTTTGAAATTGTTTTTGCCCATACGACCACTACCCATCATTTTGTATTCAATCTGAACAGGTTTTTTTGAAGAAATTTTGGGGATTTTGGATTGTAAATGGGAGCGAAAAAAAATTAGGGTTTGAATTTTTTAGAATTGGGGAAGAAAGAGTTGTTAATTAATGGAAGAAATTTTGGACTGTATATGAGAGATTGAAAAATTAGGGTCCCAAGTTTATAGAATTGGGGAAGAAATAGTCGTTTTTAGAGCTATCAAAACGGGCCGGGCTATATGGGTCGGGCTCGGGTAGTATATTTCAAGCCCGTTTTTCAACCGGGTTTTTTTGGCCCGGACCGTCCGTTTTGACAGCTCTAGTCGTTTTACAACCGTATTGAAGAGGACAATGTTTTTGTAGATTTCAATCAAATTTGTCCTTTGCAATGTTTTTGTGGCATATGACATGGCACTCCACGTGAGTGGTTAACGTCCCACGTCATCACTATTAACGAACCAAATTGACGAAGGGACGATATTGATTGACATTTATCAAATTCAGGGATTAATTGGCTATTTCGACAAATTGGGGGACGAAATTGATTGATCCTGCAAATTTGAGGACAAATTTTCCTATTCACTCGTATGAAAAGTTATCAGCTACATATATATTTCATTAGAAATGGTTGTTGTTTATGTAATAGATGATAGAAGACGTAACCATATCGATAAAACATCTCAATGTACTCACACAACCTAATTAAGATAAGTTGCAATTGAGTTAGACTATGGTCGTGATGTAGTTCTTAATGAAGAGTTCCAATGAAGAAAGTTGATTAAATTTTCATCATCTATAATATTACATACAAATTCAATAGGGGTACATTCGATCAAAGAAAAGAGACGCAATAAATAAATGGAAAAATGCTCTAATTCCAGAAATCATTATAGTTCTAATAACTTGTAAACTATCAAGTGTTGGAATTATGAAAAGACATGATACTTAGGACGAGCCAACCATTGCTTCCACAACAGGATATGGTGAAGCTATAATGTTCTCTTTGGAGGGGAAAGAAGACTCTTGAGTATCATATTTTGGAGCATCATTTTATGCTACTTCATCGAAAAAAGTTTTCGAGAATTATGTATCAGACAACCATGGTAATGAGCAATCTTGTGAGATTGAGGGCTGAGGTAGAGTGAGGATTAAGTTGAAGGGGTCTGTATGGAAATTGATGTTAGTCTATATGATAACTAAATAAGGAAGCTGGGGTGGGGGTGAATAGCTTCTTTTCAAATTATGCGTTTGCGAAAACGTAAGTTTACGTTTGAAGACTTTTAAAAATATTTGTGACGATTGAATTTATGCTAATGATTCAAATGATAAGACTAAATCAATATGTGACAATAACAATTCAACTATGCGTTTACGAAAGCGTAAGTCTGAAAAAATTTCTTTTTATTAAAAAAATTATTTCACTACAAGGATGGGAATACCCAAACCCGCCTGGGACGGGGATGGAGAAGGTAAAAACCATCTCTGCCCCATTGTCATGGCTACTCTAAAATCTAAACTATCTAACAATAAACAAATATTTACTAGGTCAAAAACACGAAAGACTTAAAACACTTGTAATAGTGAACTCATCCAAAAGTATTTTATGGATCCCATTATAAACACATCGCCGACAACTCGTTTATTTTTACTTCAAGGTGAAACTCTATAATACTCATAATTTTACCTCACCTATTAATATTTTATTTATATTTTGGTTTATTGCAACTTAAAATATTTATTTATATTTCTTAAGTATTATTATTACAAAATTAGAGGCAAATAATTTGTACAAGTAAGATATATTTAAGTACCAAAAAAATAGACATGTCTATTTTGGATGATAATGGATCCTCTCATATCCGAGGAACACTTGAGTGGTCACAACGGTAAATAAATGTAAAATATTTGGATACATTCGCATAAGTTCAAAAAAGGTAAAAAAAAGAAATAATTTAAGAATATATATTTTAAAATAATTTAATGATATATTATGATGTGTGTTTCTAAGTGGTATTGATTTAGGACTATGACCAAATATTTATCCTCTCTTTATTTAGATATGAAAAAGTATTAGGAAGTGTGACTAGTCATGACTTCCAAGCAATGATGCAATATGACAAAGTACTAATATTTTCTAGATATTTTCTATAGAACAATCCTTGTTTAGTAAAACGATTTTCTATGAATTCAATGTTTCTTTCGATTGATCTTTTACTTTAATTTTTACAAGATATTATATATAATCTTATAAGTAAAAATAATGAAAACGAATCCATTTATATTGGTCTGAAGGTGTTGGCTTAAAAACTAGAAATATACTCCTCTAAAGGAAAATGTTTAATAGACATTCATTATCCAATTGACCACTTGAGAGAGAAGGAAAATGAGTTAAAATTATTTTTATTTTATCTAATTATTAATTAAATTCCTAAGTTTGTGTTTTAGATAAATTCAAGAAGAAAGATTGGTACGCAACAGGAAAGGAATATTTATCCCCTGACCTCTGTTTTTCCTCTATAAATAGCTCTAGCAGTTCATAGTTGTCCTAAGACAAATTTGTGCATAGAAGTGTGAGAACTAAGAACCACATATGGCTGGTAGCAGTAGGAATCCACTAGCTGTAGGGCGTGTAATAGGGGATGTAATAGACTCATTTGAAAATTCCATTCCTCTTCGAGTGACCTATGGTAATAGGGATGTGAATAATGGTTGTGAGCTCAAACCTTCTCAAATTGGAAATCAACCGAGAGTGAGTGTTGGTGGAAACGATCTCAGAAACCTCTACACCCTAGTAATTTACATTATTATAGTCTTATTTCTTTGTTGTTGTTGGAATACACTATATATTTACCATATTATCATAATGTAGTTTCTAATTTCTTTCTCTATTTTTTTAGGTTATGGTGGATCCTGATTCACCTAGCCCAAGTAACCCCACTTTTAAGGAGTACCTTCACTGGTGAGTAAATCAATTACATGTCTTATGGTTATGATTGGAAATGATTTACATGAGACTTTCGTTAAATAATATATAGCTAGCTAACACTCTTCTCTCAATAAACTTTAGGTTGGTGACTGATATTCCAGGAACCACTGAAGTCACTTTCGGTATGTACACTTTATACATAATCTGTTACTTGTTAGGTCAAATGATATAACAAGAACTCAGTTATTTTAAAAAATAAAGTTAATTATGTCATAGAATTCAATGGGGAACTATTATTTCATTTGTGGCTGTTTTCAAATAAAATTAGAGGATATGTGAAGCGTTTGGGTAATCACATTACTTAAGATTGTATTTGGATGAGGTAATTAGAAATGTCATAGAAACTAGAATAATATAATTCTCACTTCTTAAACTTTGTTGGATTATTTTTATGAAATTTCAAAAAAAAAAATTGAGGGATTTACCTTCAAAATATGAAAAAGGGCTAATGTACAAATTTTTAAAATTATAGGGACCAATTTGCAATTTATAAAAAAAACTCATAGGAACCAATTTACAGATTTTGAAAATTTAAATGGACCAATTTGTATTTTTTTAAATATAGGGACCAAATTTCAATATTTTATTAATATATAGGGACTCATATGTAAATTTCTTAAAAATATAGGAACCAATTTGCATAATTTGAAATAGTTAAAAAATCAATCTTAAATTTACATTGTATAGACTATAGAGCAAGGAAGACATTTTAAATTTCTAGATTTTAAGTGTTATTCAAAATTCCATAAATTTAACTTTGAATTGAAGTTGAGTTTAACATAATCACGATATGTCATTATGATTTTTGTAAAAACCATGATTATACCTACAGCAAAACATTGTGTTGGCATAGTTTTGTAAAATTCAATGTCAATCTCAACATGCAAGAAATGAAAGATAAATCAATTGAAGTAATATTTGAATAACAAATTAAGAACAACACTAGAATTATCTTCATAGTTTTTACTTATTAAAGAGAAAGTCCTCATGGGTATGCCTATTGGTAGAATCGTTCATTTGGAAAGTTACATTTTCCACCCTAACCAGCTAGCTAATTTTGAATTTGATTGTTTTGCACATAGGCAATGAGGTTGTAAATTATGAAAGGCCACGACCCACTTCAGGGATCCATCGTTTCGTGTTTGTCTTATTCCGTCAACAGTGTAGACAAAGGGTTTATGCTCCAGGATGGCGACAAAATTTCAACACAAGAGAATTTGCTGAACTCTACAATCTTGGATCACCTGTTGCTGCTGTCTTCTTCAATTGTCAGAGGGAGAGTGGCTCTGGAGGAAGAACCTTTAGATAATTATTATATGAACTATATGAAATTAAAATTAAAGTGGAAGCTTAGTGTTAGTTTGGTATCACAAAGACTTTGACAAAATCACCATGAGTCATATTCAACAAAATCATTGTACCATAGTGATTTTGCCAAGACATTGTAATATCAAACATATATACTTAGTTAAGTTAGTTATATTTATACACACACATTATACACTCACATACACAAATGTAAAAGTAGCAAATACTAAGTATAGATATGTGTGTCGTTTTTTTGTTGTTGTTGTTGAAGGAATGTGTCACTTTATGTTTGTGTATGTATAATGTATCATATATTATCATCAATAAAGAGCTGCCCACTACTCATTGCTAATTTGCTATATGTCACGGACGTGTGCAAAACGACATCTTCCTCTAACTCAATTTACGTTCTTTTTTTTTCTTTTTTTTTTTTTTCTTCTTTAAATAGAAAGATAAAGTTGAAAAAAAGTTAAAATGGCAAACCCTTTCTCTATGAAAATATCTAATATTGTTCCCAGCACTGCAAACCACAAACAGATCCAATTTTTCGCTCATATCAGAAACAGATGAAATAATCTGTTAATCTTTTTTGTATGTTCCCCAAATCAAAAACCATACAGTGAGTTGAGAAACTTCATACTCAAAATCTCAAATCAAAAACCCTAATTAATCAGTGGTTACCTGAAAGGGATGGTGGTGGCAGATCTGGAGGTTGCAGTTGTAAGTTGTGTTCTTTTTTAAGTTCATTTGAAATTAAGAAATATTTGCACTGTAACACCTTTATTTTTACCATTGATTTCACTCAGACTTTGTTCTAAATTAGTTTAACATGTTTTTGGAGTGCAAGAGCTATATCATGAGTTGTGTACAAGAGTTCATTCAAATTTATAAATTTGGAGTTTAGATCAGATAACCCTATTTTATACTTGACTTTTGTATACTTAGGTTATTTGTTTTATATTTTCTATCTATGGATGATAGTGTGGCTCACCCACTGCAGTTCTTGTTTCCCGTCTCACAATTGAGCTTATATTTAACTTACTATATATGTATACAAGGTAATTTCAAATACTACTTTTTAGGTACTTCATGCAACATATAGCTCTTTGGGGATCACCTGATTTGTGATGAGGTTAGTTTCTTGATCTGGCCTAACATGTGGTGGTACTGATATGTTTAAGCTTCAGGCACATATCTTTTTCTAGGTACACAGTACACTGTGAATCTGGTATTTTTCTTATTCTATTTTTTCAATATTTGCTATTCAGGTAATATTCCTATTATTGAACAATTAAATGATAATGAATGAAAATAATTATACAAAAAATAAATAAATAACTACTGAATAATATTTTGTAAGATATTTATGATATAGGGACTGAAATACAATTTTTTTTAGTCAATATGACATTTTTCATGTTCAATTGGTCATATAGGGACTGAAATGCAAAAAAGTTAATCATAAGGGCTAAAATGAAAATTAATTATTTTATTTTTAAGGACCAGAACAAATTTTTTAGGACCAAAATGAAATATATTTTTTTACAAGGACCATTTTGAAAAAAATAATTAAGGGACTAAAATGATTAGTATATATTACAAGGACCACACACATATAACTATTTTTTTAATTGAACTTTTTTGAGAATTTTTTTTAAAACTTTTTTTTTGACAAAAAATACAGATTAGTTGTAAGATCAAAAACACTTTATTGGATGCTACATCATTGTAGTTAATGTATTTAAATTTTAACATAAATTAGTTCTTAACTCAGTTGGTAAAGATATTGCATTATATATTTAGAGGTTAGAGTTTGAAATTCATACACTCCACTCATCCATCTTAAGAAGGTGAATTTCTAGTGACTAAACTACTCTAAGAAATGAAATGCAAGTGACATTCGTAGTTAAGGAGTTGAAAATAAAAATAAGAGGAAAATAAAAAATTATAATAGCACGTGACTGTTAAAATTAAGAACATGCTTAAGAGGTAATCTTATGTTGAATTGTGAATTCCTATTGGTTTTGTGATTGTACAAATCTTACATCAATTGAGGGATATTCAGGTTCTTTTCTCAGATAAAATTAACAATAGCAGGAACGTGCGAGACCATACCATATCTCCCACGCTTGAAGCATTTTTCACACAAATATATAAAAAATAAAAATAGAATATGCCAAAAAGAAAACCCTTTGAACTAAGATAAGATAATATCTAACTCCAGCTGGATGGGAAAAAAGAAAATATCTTCAAAGCACTCATTGGATACCCTGTGCGTCACCTAGTTAATTAGTAAATAATCTCTACTAACAATGAAATCAAATTTTTGCATATCTTTCTTAAATCTTACTATTCATTGCCCCGCCCCAGATCAGAAACCACAAAAGCAAATTGAATAAAGTATTGTAAGAATTCATAGTTGAATCAGAAACCCTAACTAATCAACAGTTCATTGAAAAATATTGCAGTGAAGAATATACCTGATGCCGCGACGGTGGTGGTTCTGACGGTCTCCAGTAAGTTTTTCTTGATCTACAGTTCTATACCGTGCTGATTTTCACAATGAGTTTGAGTGATTTCTGTTTTCATTTCTAAAATATATCTATCTAATATTTGCAGGTATTGTCTATGTGTTCATTCAGATTTTCATCATGAGTTATACTACTATTATTGCAGTTTCTGTGAGTTCAATCAATCTGTTGTTGAATAATGAACTTTCTATAAATACTCTATTTTAATCATTTTGATTTATCTATCTATCTATCTTGCCTTTCTTTCTATTTAGGACTTATCTATATAATAAGTACGTGTTTTGCTTTCTAGGGTCAAATATGGCATTGAGTTATTTCTGATGGGTTCAAGTCGATCCACCACCAGCAGGTATTTTACTGGCTTAAATTTTGTTCCTTACTTTACACACGTGAGTGATGTAAGTTCGAAAATTAGTTCTGTCCCATTTTCGTAGAGTAGAGTAATTAATCACCGTAAATAAAAAATTTGATCCGAAGGAAAGAAAGTAATCACTGCTATAAACTAGTTGGTCAAATATATTCTTGTTCCTAAAAATTAAATTCAAATTAAATTATTAGTGGAGTTTGATTTTGAGACCTGATCTGTGTGTAAACAAATTTGCAACGTGAATAAATCACAATCACAGCCGGTCTTATGTAAACAAATTTGCAAGTGTAACATATTACAAGTTACATTTTTTTCGTATGATTTTTAATTAACTTGTCCTTTGATTTCTACAAAATTATAATTTTTTTTATGTATCATTCATAAGTTTGCTAATAGTTTATGATAAAACAGTTCATGAATACACAATTTTCATTAGTTAAAATTTATAAATTAACATAAAACCTTATTTATTTTGCATAAGTTATTTTTCATAAGCTAAAAAATAAGTAAATTCAAACGGGTCCTTAAAACCCTACGAAAAGCACAGAAAGAATGCACATAAGTTTATAGAGCCTAAATTGCGAAAAAAATAATAATTTACTTTTGTTTTATTTAGTTGTTGAAACACTGTTCAATTAGTCAATGTAGGGACCAAAGCAAAAAAAGTAAATAAATAAATAAATGGGGACTATATGACAAAAATTAAATACTAGAACAAAATTTGGAGGACCAAAGTGAAATAAATATGTTTACAAGGTCCACATACTTATAAAAGAACTAAACATTTTTTGAGAATTATTTACCAAACATTTTGAGATTTTTTAAAACTTAAATACTTCACATTTTTATTTAAATTAGATAACTTTGTATGGACCGGTTATTTGCATTACATTTTTTTACTGAAAAGGATATTCATTCAAATTAGACAAATACATAGATCATTGCAAATTTAAGATTGCTAAAAACTCAAAAAAGGGTGAATTCGCAAACAATCTTGGAACACCTAGGTTAATAGTATACAACAACAACATAATAGTGCCTACAAATATGACAATAAAAATAACCGGCATATTCATGCTCCCGGATTTGCAACATTGACGCCAAAGTCTTCGTCAAATCTGTAATAAGTTCAGGTGAATATGTCAATCTGAAGCAGCAAACATTGTATGAAGATGGAAACACCAACAAACGACGAACAAACCCAACACCATACTAAGACGATAAAAACTTTAAAAAACACACAAAAGAAAAGAAATATATGGATAAAAAGAGAGAAAGAAACGGTGGGGTGATTTCAGGCTAAAAATTGTCAAAAACTAAAAAGAGATAAAGAAACGGTGGGGTGTGATTTCAGGCTAAAAATTGTCAAAAACTATGGAAAAATAAAATGAGAGACAAAAACCCATTTGGGGTTAGCCTAGTGGTTGACTTGGGATCTTGGAGTTTGCTCCTCCAGAGGTCTCGGGTTTGATTCCCTCTAGTCTCAATTTTGGTGGGCTAAGTCCACACTGAGCTTGCTCTGGCTTTAAATGGGACTCCCATAAGTGGGCAGTGGGATTGGTCCCCTCAGATTAGTCGATTCTTGGATCGGATACCGAGTTTAAAAAAAAAAATGAAAGAAAAGTTGAGAGAATGTGGGAAGTGGCTAACCTTAAAAGTTGCTTGATTTTGCATTATATTTTATTCAGCTAATAATGAGTGTGCGTAAGTGGTCGACCATTAAATAATTAATTATTTTAGAACTATGAAATACCGACACAAACACCAAACATAATTGATAGTGAAATAAACACTAACGCGTACACTAATAATGATTTAAAAAAATGACATAATTAAATATAACCAAATGTATGGTGTTAGACACTCACAAATACACACACTTAAACATGAATAAAATTATGGTTTTAAGTTTAATACTTTTAACTTAACTGCAGTAGAAAAAAAATGTATTGCTGCCAAAGGAACTAGGCTTTTTGTGAAAAAGCACAAAGCAGTTGTAGCATGTATGTATACATATTTTTTGTGAACTAAAGCAACTTGGCTTCAAAGAAATTATCTATAACTAAGTGGAATCCGCAATAAAGGCACTGGATATGGTGTTGAATTGTGATTTGTTTTGAGACTGTATTATAAAGTTTAAAAGCTCACATCAATTGAGAGAAGAGTTACCCTGCTCTACGCCTCTACATGCTCAAATCATTAGTCATGCTGATACAACTTTAGGGATTATCAGGTCCTTTCCAGCTGAAAATACCAACTGCTACCTGTTGGGGTTGCTAAAAGTTACTAAGTGCAACAAACAACAATATTACAAGAAAAGCAGGAACGTGTGCAAGACCCCATCTCCCACGATTGTAGTTTTATTTTTCCCCAAAACAAAATAAAATATCTCAAAACAAAACCCTTTGAACTAAGATAATATCTCCAGCTGGAAGGGAAAAAGAAAATATCTCCAAAGCACTGTTTTGCACTCAACGGGTACTACCGTCACCTAGTAAATCATCTATCTTTGCAAGGTAATCACACTTCCTGCACAATTTATGCAGAAACAGCTACACTTTTTCATCTATTTCTAAAACCTTACTGTTCCTCCAAATCAGAAACCACAGAAGCAAGGTAGAGACTACAGATGCACAAGTGAGGGGACAAAGTTCTCACAATTAAATCAGAAACTCTAACTAACCAACAGTTCACTGAAAGAGATGGTGGCTTTTCTTGGAAGGTCGAAGCTTGGTCGATTGGATGATGATTGTTAATGAGGTAGTGGATTTGGCTAAGAGGAGGAAACATGAACGTTTGATTTTTAAAGTGGATTTTGAAAAGGCTTATGATTTGGTCGATTGGGGCTTTGTGGAAAACGGGTGGGGTGGATAAAGGATCGTGTGTTTGGGGGTAACGTGTCTATTCTAGTGAACGGTAGCCCAACGGAGGAAATTAGTAAGCAAGGTGATCATTTGACACCTTTCTTGTGTAGCCGAAGGTTTTAGTAGGTTGATGTCCAATGTGGTGAATCAAAATAGGTATAAGGGTTTTGAGGTTGTTAGAGGAGGGACGGTGATTTCACATCTTCATATGCGGATGATACTCTTTGTATAGGGGAAACAACTGTTGAAAATCTTTACACCTTGAAGGCGATGTTGAGAGAATTCGAGATGGCGTCAAGTTTAAAAGTCAATTTTCTCAAAGTTGTTTCATAGGAATTAATTTACCCTTGGGCTTTATGGAGATGACATGTAATTTCTTTCATTATAGTGAAGGGTCAATCCCATTTACTTATTTGGATCTTTCAGTTGGTGCAAATTCAAGGAAATTGTTTACCTGAGAACCTTTGTTGGAGAAATTGAGAAATAGACTAAATTCTTGGAGGAATAAATATGTGAGTTTTGGAAGGCGAATAATCCTTCTTAATTTGGGGTTGAACGCAGTCCAAATTTTTTACTTGTCTTTCTTGAAGATGTCGACGAGAATTGTAAGAATTCTAAGACTTTGTTTGGGAGTTTGGAGGGAAGAGGAATGGAGGGCTTATGGGGTGGAAAATATACGGGGAAATAGAGAAATGATTCACATTTTTTAAAAGAGCAATTTTTTTAGATAGTGATAAATTAATGTTTATGATTAATGATTAATATATTTTTATTTTTAAAAATATTATAACAACAAATGTTAAATTTATTTAAAGAATTCATGTAAACCTTTAAAACCCTCCAAAACCTTTCTCTAATACAATTTGAGTTTCTCCAAATGATATGAATTTTGTATTATGAAGAATATATGTCTTCTATTTCTTTCACTTGCTCCTTCCTTTTTTTTAATGTCTTCTAATACCCTCCTCTAAAAATATTATATGAAGAATATATGTCCTCTAATACCCTCCTCTCCTAATGTCTTCTATTTCTTTCACTTGCTCCTTCCTTTTTTTTTTTTTTTTTTTTTCTAAACCCCTCCCTTCTTCTCCAAACTCGCAAACAAAGCTAAGAGAATTTCTATAGGGAGTAGAGGGTGGATGGAGAGTTTGTTAAGTTATACCATGAGTTGTACATCAATCATTTAAGCTTTGACGAGTTCTTCAAATTAATTTAATTTCTATAGGGACTGAAATGCAATTTTGTTTAGTGAATGTGATATTTTTCATGTTCAAATGGTCATGTAGGGATTGAAATGCAAAAAAAGCGAATTATAGGGGCTAACATGATAATTTTTTAGGACCAAAATGAAATAATTTTTTTTCACAAAGACCATTTTGAAAAATAATAATTAAGGGACTAAAATGATAACTATATTACAAGAACCACACTATTTTCTTGTCACTTTCCACACATTACCTGATTTTACTACAAATATCAGACACACACACTTAAACATTGATCATATATTAGAGAACATATGCATGACTAAAATGAATTAGTTATAGTTTTATGTTTATTGCTACAAGCTGTCAAAAAAACACTATTGATTCAGCTGTGGACCTAGTTTATTAATGTAATAAAATTTAAACATAAAGCAAGTGTGACATGTAATATATAAAATCCCCTTAAAAAAAAAATGTAATATATAACATTAACAACAACAAGAATAGCAGGAACGTGCGAGCCCATAGCTCCCACGCTTGAAGCTTTTTCACCCAAATATATATATATATATATATATACTAGAACACACCCACAAGTTTTTATGTGGGAGTTTTAGCAAAGCTACATTAACCACTTTTTAGTTATTCACTTGCTAAAATACTCCTTCTAAAAAATAAGTGGGTGTATTCTAGCAAATGTCTATAGGATTTGCTATAACACACCCACTTGTTTTTTTAGAAGGTGTGTTATAGCAACATACACCTTAAGGTGTATTTATTAACTTTTTAATTATAACTTGCTAAAACATTCCCACATAAAAACTAGTGGGTGTGTTCTAACAAACTCCATATATATATATAATAAAATTAAAATATGCTAAAAAGAAAACCCTTTGAACTAAGATAATATCTATCTCCAGCTGGAAGGAAAAAAAGAAAATATCCCACACACTGTTCTACCCTCATTGGATTAGTAAATCATTTCCCCTAACAAGGAAATCACAACTTCTACAAAAAAAAAGTTATCTCTTTAATTTTTCTTTTTCCCCATATAGAAACCACAGTGAGTTTCAAGAGTTCACGCTCAAATCAGAAACCCTAACTAACCAACAATTCACTGAAATAGATGGCGGTGATGGATATATATACCTGATGCAACGATTGTGGCGGTCGAGGATTCTGTTCTGTGACGGTGAAATTCAGATAATGAAGGTGGTGGTGTGTTGCCGGATGATTATTTGCAGTTCAGTAACAATCCCCACTGTACGTACTTTGTTCTTGATCCACAGTTCTAACTTCTACACCCTGCATGATTTTGATATTGAGTAGGAGGGGTTTCTGTTTTTTATTTTAAATAAAATATATCTAATATTATTGTAAAATATTGTGATTTTGAAATATATGCAGGTAATGTTGGATGGGTTCATTGAGATTTTCACAATGAGTTCTGAGTTTTCTACCTTTGCAGTTTTGGTGAGTTCAATCAAACTTTTTGATGTATTTTTCTGTTGTTGAATGAACTTTAGACTAAATAAAATACCTGTTTATTTATTTGTTTATTGATTTGTCTTGCCTTTCCTATTTAGAACTTATCTACATACGTGTTTTGCTTTCTAGGGTCAAATATGGCATTGGGTTGTTTGTGATGATTCAGTCGATCCACTAGCAGGTATTTTACTGGTTAAAATTTTGATAGGTACTTTACGCACGTGAATGATGTAAGTTCGAAATTTAGTTCTGTCCTATTCTCCTAGAGTAATGAGTAATAACAAAGGGTATTGCTAATAAGTGCCCTTAAGAGAATGGTTAAGTAAATAAAAAAGAGTAGTTTGACGTTGGAAACTATAATTTTTAAACTTTTAAAAAGTTGAATTCATCACATTTTACTATTTTCCAACATAATATTTTTATTATTGTTCTCTTAACCAATACCTTAAGGGCACTCTTAAACATTTTCTATAACGTAATTTTTTTTGAGAAATGCTAACCTGTGCCCTTAAAACACAAGTTAATGAGTTAAAAGTGGAAATAATTTGTTCTAATCAATGCATTTGAAATTAATTATTTTACTTTTAATTAATAAAGTGCACAAAATTTAAGAGAATATTTACTCTTTTGAATTGCTTAACATGTTCTGGGCACAAGTTAGCATGACCCAATTTTTTTTATTCGAGGAAAGAAAGTAATGACAATAAATTATAGTTGGGTTTGAATACACTTTTAGTCATATTAATAAATTTCTTTGCTTATAAAAGAAATAAAACTATAAGTTAGTTTGATTTTAATACTTGGTCTTGGTGGCGTTGGCATGACACCTTAAAATGTGTTCTCCAACTTACATTTGATTATTCTTAATGTCAATTGGGGAATTTGGATCCTCTCATGCTATTTCTCTCATGTTGTCCATCCTGCCTCGATCTCAACCATTCATTAACTTGTTTTCTCTCTACTTTATTGTTCTTTCCTTCATGTATGAACCAACCGTTGATTTGAAAAAAGAGAAAGGGTTGAACTAAAAGGATCGGAGAGGATCCACATTTAAATTTGGGTGAGTTAGTTTAATTTATTAAAAAAAAAAAAAAAACTTTGTCTTTCTTTTTCTTAACCTGTGTAAACAAATTTACAACGTCAACCAATCTTAAATGTTGCTTATAAATTGTCAACAAAAAAAGTTATTAATGAAATGCTAAAAAATGGACTAAATGCAAAATGGAAGTTATTTTTATTTACTTTAGTTGTTGAAACATTGTTCAATTAGTCATGTAGGGACGAAAATGCAAAAGAGTAAAAAAATAGGGTCTGCAAAGAGAAGAATTTAAGGGCTAGAACAAAATGTTGAGGATCAAAATGAAATTAATTTTTTACAAGGTCCACACACATTTATAAGTATTTCTTAACTTTTTTTGAGATATTTTAAAACTTAAATACTCACATTTTCATTTAAATTAAGATAACGAACCGACTTATTTCCTTACATTTTCATATAGTGAATAATGAGTGTATGTGTGTCTTTGTATTAGTCAACCATAAAATAATTACTTTAGAACTATTAAATACTGACCCCCAACATAGACACCATAACGAAACGTGTCTGACGTTGATAATAATTTAAGAAAATGATTTAATTGAATGTAATCATATGTGTTGTGATGTTGTCGGACATTCACAAATGCAACATTGAAAATATATATAAGTTTTTATGAACATATACATGACTAAAATCGATAGTTTTAAATCATGTATATATTCATTTGTTCTCATGAACTTAACTCAGTTGATATGAATAATGCATAATATATGCAAAGTTCGGAGTTCAAACCTTGTCCACCAACATAAAAATATTATGTTCATAAAAGCAAGTATTATAAAGTGGACTAAAGCATGTATATTGTTATATAAGTTTGTGAACTAAAGCATAACCAAGTGGAATCCGGGGCGTGTCTGGTGTTGAATTGTGATTTGTTTTGAGACTGTATTATAAAGTTTAAAAGCTCACATCAATCAAGAGAAGAGTTACCCTGCTCTACATGCTCAAATCATCATTAGTCATTCTGATACTCAGGTCCTTTCCAGCTGAAAATATCAAGTGCTACCTGTTGGGGTGGCCAAAGGTTACTAAATGCAACAACAGGAAAGCAGGAATGTGTGCAGTGCAAGACCACATCTCCCACGCTTGTAGTTTTATTTTTCCCTAAAAAATGGAAAATAAAATATCTTAAAACAAAACCCTTTGAACTAAGATAATATCTCCAGCTGGAAGAAAAACAAAAAGAAAATATCTTCAAAGCACTGTAACTGTTCTGCACTCTGTGGCTACTACCGTCACCCAATAAATCATCTCTCTTTGGAAAGAAATCACACTTTAATTTCTGCACAATTTATGTAGAAACAGATACACTTTTTAATCTATTTCTAATCTAACATTTTCCCCAAATTAGAAACCACGGATGAGAGAGGGTTGGATAGCTCTTGCTTTGAGTTAAGAGAGAAAGAGTTGGGGGTTCTGGGTTCGAACGTGGACAGAGAAATAGATCTAAATTTAACAACTAATTACTAACCTTTGTCATTCGTAAAAAGAAAAAAGAAAAAAAGAAAAAAAAACCAACATGAAGAACTTAGATGCACAGAGATCTGTTAGAGTTCACACTCAAAGCAGAAACCCTAACTAACCAGCAATTCACTGAAAGAGATGGCAGTGGAAGATATACCTGATGCCGCTACGGTTGTGGCGGAGGACTCTGTTCTATGACGGTGAGAGTGAGATTGTGAATCTGTGATGGTGGTGTTGTTGACGGATCAATTAGTTTTAGTTCAGAAACAATCTCCAGTCTCCAGCGTACGATGACCTTGATCTACACTTATACACTGTGCTGATTTTCATGATGAATATGACTGATTTCTGTTTTCCATTTCGAATGTATATCTATCTAATATTACGAAATATTTGCAGGTAATGTCCATGAGTTCATTCAGATTTCATCATGTGCTTTTTTTTGAAGAAATACTACTATCATTGCAGCTTCGGTGAGTTCAATCAAACTTTGGGTGTATTTTTTGTTGATTGAACTTTAGATTAAATATAGTCTGTTTTTTATTTTTTTTGGTCAAGTAGGCTAGTGGCTAGAGCTCACATAATTAAATTGTGGAGAAGTGGAGTGTCTGGGGTTCGAACTTCAGCCCCTGCATATAATATGCAATATCCCTACCAATTAAGCTAAGTTCACGGGAATAAATATAGTCTATTTTATTCATATCTGAATTATTTATTTATGCTTCCTTTATAGGGTCAAATATGGCATTGAATAGTGACAATCCAAGTCAATCCACTAGCAGGTATTAAACTGGCCAAAAAGTTATGATAGTTAAGTTTGCACTCGTGATGTCGGTTGGAAGATTAGTTTTGTCCTATTATCGTAGAGTAATCACATTATTGGGTCAAATATATTAAATGTTTTTTTTTTAAGGAAATATATTAATGTTTCTAAAAACTAATGTAAAATAAAGTTTAATTTTTGTGAAACGCGTTGGTCAACTTCTAATGTGCTGCTGCATATACTCCCCAAGAGTGTGAATTTAACTTTGTTGTTAGGGTCAAAGAGTATTGGTGGAATCTATTACTCTTTCCGCTGTTTTGATTATAAGAAATAATTAATTTTTTAAGTTTCTCGTATAAGTGATGTATTTAATATATATTTATGAATTGGTTGGACCGACCTACATGTGTCTATTAGACTACATCACGTTATATCAGATTATACCTTTTGTTAAATAGGTCAGACTAAGATTTTTTAAAAGCATTTATAACTTAATCCCTTCGTCTCAAATTATAGGTGAAACTACATGCAACACTCACGCCTATGTTTCTACCGTCCCTCTTAGCAACCTAACTCCAAGAAATGATTTTGACATGCCATGCAATTTCCACAAATTTAAAGTTTATTGGTGCTAGAGCTGTCAATTATTTTTTAAGCTAAATTACATCGTAGATCGTTTAAGTTATTTAATTATAACAAGTTGGTTTTCTAAGTATTTTCGTATATCTCTGTCATTTAAGTTATTTAATTGTAACAAGTTAGTCTTTAAGTATTTTTTTTCGTAACACTTAGGTCTTTTAAGTTATTTAATTGTAATTTTTAGACCCCAAATAATTAAGATATGAAATAACTCAAATTGTTACGGTTAAATAATTTAAATGACCTAATTAGTACTGAAAAAATTTAAAGAACCAACTTATTACAATTAATTAACTTAAAAGATTTAAGTGGTATGGAAAAAAACTTAGAGGACCTATTTATTACAATCAAATATCTTAAAGTAACGTAATTTAGCCTATTATTTATAATCGGTGCACTAATAATGTAAACATAATACTTTTTGTGAACAAAAGGAACCAGGCTTCAAAGAAATAGCTAAAGATCACCAAGTGGAATCAGCAAATAGAGAATTGAAGATAAAGATCATGCTTAAGAAAGGCATCTGGTGTTAAATTGTAATTTCCTATTTGTATTTTGACTGTATATAAAGTTTAATGCTCACATCATTAGTCATTCGTCTTCTACTATATAGATCAGGGATAGTCAGGTCCTTTCTGCTGATTATAAAACAAGTGCTGCTTTATGTTACGAAGTGTAACAACAAGAAAAAAGCATGAAAGTGTGCGAGGCCATATCTCCCACGTTTGTAGTTTTTCCACCAATATATATATATATATATCACAAAGCAAAACCTTTGAAGTAGATAATATCTCCAGCTGGAAGGGAAAAATGAAAATATCTTCAGCTTACTGTTTAGCACTCAGTGGCTACCGTCACCTATGAGACCATCTCCATTAGCAAGGAAATCACAATCTCTTCAAAATATTTCATTTCTTTCTAAAATATTACTATTCCTACAAAACAGAAACCACATAATTAAGCAAGGTGAAGAAACCCTAACTAACCAAATAGTTAACTATGACAGTGGCGGAACGATTTCACCTGTAAGAAATTCTTGATCTGCAGTTATACACCTTGCTTATTTTCATGATGAGTATGTATGAGTGATATATTCCTATCTAAAATCTAGTATTGTTGTAAAAGTTCTGCGCTTATGAAATTACGAATATTTGCAGGTAACTTTGGTGAGTTCATTCATATTTATATCTAAGTTTTGTTTTTAAAGAAATTAAATACACTCAACTATACTCTATTATCTCAGTTTTGGTGAGCTCAATCAAACTTTAGATGTTTTTTCCTGGTGAATGAACTTTAGATTAAATTAATTCTATTTTATTCATATGTGATATCTTGATTTCCATTTATGCTTGCTTTCTCCATTAGGATATATCAATATCTGTTTTACTTTATAGGGTCAAATATGGCATTGAATTGTGATGATCCAGGTCAATCAATCCACTAGCAGGTATTTTATTGGCTAAAATTTTGATAGTTAAGTTTACACACTTTGAAGTCGGCTTGAATAAATTTGTCCCGTGGTGGCATTTAGCATGGGTCAGCGGAGTTTTTTTTCATCACGGGAAAGTTGATAGTATGCATTAGATTAAATGTGGAACACATTCTTATACTACTCTCTCAACATTAAATTATTTTTTACACTATCTTCCACCCTCTCACTTTCATGTCCCCACACCATCACCAAATCACATATTCAGCAACCACTTTGACCACCATCGCACCACCATACACCATCCATTTCTTTCCAAAATGAAAATCAATTTTCAATAATTAGACATGAAAAAACTAAAATCTACCATTAATGTTGAAAAAGGTTGTTTCAGTATCAATAACCATGACATCACGGTCAATATGGACAAACAATTTAATATGTTCAACTTTGGTGAATATGTTCTCAAAACTAAAATCCACCATTCAAGAAATTTCTGATCCAAATTTTTTTATGTTCTTCTTTGATGTGATTTAGTTATGGGTTTTTGTATGGGTTGATTATCTTGTCTTTATGCAATTAGTCTGTTTGAACTGATTGAATATGGACAAGCGATTATAGCAACTGAAGCTCCTAAGCAATGGATGCCCCCATTACAGTTTTTTTTTAGGTGTAATAAGGTGGGTTTGTTGGAGTGTTGGTGGCAACAAAGACTTAAGTTTACTGGTAATGGTGAAAGGAGGAAGATAGATTGAAGATAAAGTGGGAGAAGATACAGTGTAGGCAGACTATGATAATATCTATGCTCTTTTTTAATCTAATGATCCAAAATAAACTTTCCCAAAAAAACTTCACTTACCCATACTAAACCCCACCTTGGATCGTTCTGTACCTTTATGCTTGCATTAATTCATCATTATCATCAACAGTGTAGAAAAGGAGTTTATTGTCCAACAAATGTCTTTTTTTCTTCCAAAAATAGTAATAATAATGATGATAATAAATGATAATAAAGTTAAAATATGCCAAACCTTTGAACTAGTAGAAAATATCTAATTCTGGTCATAAAAAAAAGAGTTAAATATGTTTTTGGTCCCTATAAATATACCAACTTTTCATTTTAGTCCCTCTAAAATTTTCCTTCAACTTTTAGTCCCTATAAAATTTTGAATCACTACTTTTGGTCCCTATTTTAAAGTAAATTTTAGTATTTTTTTAATGAAATTGTACATAAATGTGTAGAATATTGTAAAAATATTTCCCAAAAAAAATTAGAATTTTTTAAGTAAACATAAATTATATATGAATTTTTAACCATAAATAATATAAAAATTCATATTAAATTTATGTTTTGTTAAAAAATTCTAATTTTTTTTTGGAGAGATTATTATAATATTATGATTTTTTCTGAAAAATTTGATTCAAAAATATGAATTCTGCATACGAGTTTACTTTAAAAGAGTGACCAAAAGGGAAGATGAAAAAAATTTTAGAGACTAAAAGTTGAAGGAAAATTTTAGAGAGACTAAAACAAAAAGTTGGTATATTTATAGGGACCAAAAACATATTTAACCCTAAACAAAATAAAGAAAATATCTATCTAGTTCTGGAAGACGGTAGTGGCACCCCACCACCTCACAACTTGAACAAATTTTTTCCATTAAAAATCTCAAAACGTTTCTAATTCATCTCTATCTAAAAATTCTTATTATTCCCCCAAATCACAGAGCAAAGGTTAAAACAGTTCACACTCAAATACAAAACCCTAACTAACCACCGATCCACTCGAACTGAAGCCACTGGCTGATGTGGCGGTTCCATCCGCGGTGGTTGCCGAAGACTCCGTGGTACGATCTCCTTGATCTACACACTTTGCTGATTTTGACGGTGAGTATGCGTGATTTCTGGATTTGAGATCCATTTCTTTGAAGCTGTTTGTATTCTTTATTGTTAGTAACACTGTTTTGATTTCTTCATGGAAGTGATTTGAGCTCGCACAAGGAAAATAGTTAGAAATTGCACAAGCTCTTAAACCTTCTTTGGTGAACCACGAGGCTCATTTTTCTGAAAAAAAGAAAAATCTGATCCAGCTTTGGTAAATTCTTTGGTGAACCTCTAAGCTTTCGAAATTACAAAATATTTAGAGTCACACGTAGGCAGTATTTACCAATGATTTCGTTTCAAATTAGTTTTAAAGTTATTCTTGGGGTGCAGGAATTATATCATGAGTAATACACTTATACTATCTTCATTCCAGTGTTGGTAAGTTCATGCCATTTTATTCATATCTGTCTTTTATTTATTTTGCCAACTACTAAGTTTTATACTGAACTTATATAACATTTGAAGCATTTACACACTTCATACACCATGTACAAGTTTGTTTGTACCACTAACGTCAACAAGTTCCACCATTGAAACAAGTGAAGTATAATGAAACTTATTGATCATATGTTGAAAAACAAACTTGTGCATGGTACCATGGTTTTAAATTGTGGTCGCGTATGCGGTTGCGGACACAACGATTGTGGACATTGCAGTTGTTGCAATGCTTATTGCAGTCGTTGCAGCGTGGACACGACCTGATATTGAGTGGTAAAAATTTAAGAAAATGAACGTAATCACATGTGTTGTTGTCGGATATTGGACATGCCTTTGATCAAAGGTATTAGTGATATAAAGTTCACATGTCTCTCATTTCATCTCTGAAATATCATCTTATCCGCGCTCTATACTTTTTTTTTTTATGTTAACCCTTTAGTTCTCATGGGAAAGGAGATCCTAGTAATCATGAGTTCGACCAAGAGGTAAGTAAAGTCTGACTAAAAATTTTGCCGTTATCTATCGCTTTAAAATATCTTTAATCCCTTTATACCCCTAATTTATGATATGAAGGAGATGAAAGCTAGAAAATTAATTTTCATTTTTTGTGGTAGTCAGGGTTTGAACGCCAGATCTTGCATATATTATGTATTGTCTATACCAACTAAGTTAAACTCGTGAGAACAGAAAATTAATATTTGATAGCACTACATAGTGTGTTGTGGCCTGAAGTTGATCAATGCGGCCATTTTAACGTTACCATGCAATTTTTACTGTGATTTACAATCACATCATAATTGTGGCCTAATGCAATTGCAGACGTTTCTGTAACCGCAATACTGATGCCGCATCACATGATGTTGTCTCTAATTTGAAAACATGCATGGTACAATACTATCTTACTTGTGCACCATAGACTAAGTCTAGTTTTACTCGTATGTTGAATCATTTCTCATCATTTAGATATTGATCTAGATATTTTAGAGTAGTTGTATTATATATCTACATGATGAAATTTGACTAGATTACAGTGTAAAATCATTTTCACATTAGACTCTATTTGCGTATAAAAAAAAATCCATTTTAAAATTTGAAAGTTATATATGAACAACTAAACTATACATGCCATCTCAAATCAATTCTAAATTGTCTCTGTTAGCTTAACTCAGTTGGTAAGAACAACGCATAAAATATACAAGGTGGTTCGAAACCCAGACACCACCAAAAAAATAAATCAATTCTAAACTATGATAGGTACGAACAAACATTAAAAAACCACACTGCTTTTCTCTTTATTATCCCTAATATCAAGTTCTACAAAACCTTTCAAATTTTACTTAAAAAAAAAAAAAAAAAACTTTCAAATTTTATCTACTTTCCAATTTTTTATTTTATTCTTTAAAAAAATTTTAGATCTCATATCTATAACTATAAGGTTTAACCCCTCAAAAAATAAACTCTAATGTTTAAATACTTTTATCCATGTACTTAACTGAACTCTTCATGCTTTTGTGCCTGTTTTTTTTAAGTGGTCTTCATAATTTTATCTTATTTTTGACAAAATAAAATTTTGTTTCATTCTTGGTTTCAATATTGTGCAAGTCCTTGGAAAATAAATTTTTTGTTTACTCCTTATATTCAGCTAGTCATTTATGTTAGGGACTAGGTTGTGAAAAAAATACATTATAGGGACCAAAATGTAAAATTATTTACTTTAGGGACTAAAATGTAAAATTATATACAATAGGGGCTAAAATGAAGGAAAATATATATTACAGGGACTAAAATGAAATAATATATAGTATAACTAGGGGACCAGAAAAATTATAAAGACCCAAGGGAAATAAAATAAAATAAAAACTTATAGGAACCACAAATATATTAAAGTCTTGTTTTATGAATATTTATCTTTCATTTTGTTAAGCAATACATATCCTTTACTCGCTTTTCATAATCATAAACATGAACAAATTTACAAGCTACATAGCAATAAACGAATATCTCATCTCCCCTGCTTTTTTTCCTTTATAAATAAATAGCCCTAGCTCTGGGCTGGTGTTGTTGTTGTACTCAAAACCCTAAGGCAAAGTTCTGTGTAGGAGTGTGAGATGGCAAGTGGTAGCAGACCGAATCCTCTTGCTGTTGGGCGTGTAATAGGGGATGTATTAGACCCCTTTGAAAGTACTATTCCTCTCTTAGTCACCTATGGTAATAGGACTGTTACCAATGGTGGTGAGCTTAAACCTTCCCAAGTTGCTAATCAACCCCAAGTGATTATTGGCGTAAATGACCCAACAGCCCTCTACACCCTGGTAATTGCATTAGGTAGTTGCATTGTTTATATACTTAGTATATTATCACCATATTCTTTGTTTCTAATATTTAACTCGATTCTAATGCAGGTTTTGGTAGATCCAGATGCTCCTAGTCCCAGTTACCCCAGTTTTAGGGAGTACCTTCATTGGTGAGTTATTTATAAATCACTTTGCTTACGGTTGAACATTTACGTATATGATATTTTAGTTGAATAATATTGTAATTAACAACATCTTTCTCTCAATGGATTTTAGGATGGTGACTGATATTCCAGCAACTAATGCGGCTAGTTTTGGTATGTATGTTATAACTTATTTCCATCCATTTCATAGGCCAAAGAGTAAACCAGAATTAGAAGTTCAATGGATAATTTATTGTTAGTGATAAGGTCAACGAAAAAAATTCAAGCATAATTATTATTTCAAACTTTGTTTTATGAAAAAGCCACACTTCTATACTCTCCTAATTATAGAAGTCAGCATTTGTATTTTTTTTTTTTTAAGCAAAATAGAAATAAGATTAAAATAAAGAGGAAGTACAAGACTGGGAGACATGGACCTGACCGAGTAAATCATAAAGAAACCACCAAAAGGGTAAAAAGCAAAACTCAAAACAGCAACATCCACGAACAATCCAGCGCACCCACGTATGGACGCGAAACCGAATTGTAAAATAACATAGTTCTAGTTTTTCAAGCTTCTAAATAGGCATATGAATCGTCTATCAACACAGTCCGATTCAAGTTCCAGTAACTCCCTAAACAGCAAGTCATACACGCCCTTCCGGGCCGAACCAATCCAATCATTGTCCAGATCGAGGGATGAACAAACGAAGGAACTCCAACACAGTCCACCACAAAGCATGAAGAAACCGCAGCAGATACAATTCTTAAGGTACGACAAACGACAACCACCGTCAACACGGAGCATCTATACACCTAGCTCTTTCGAGCAACCTCAGGCGAACACAAGACTCGTTGAATCTTTGATCATGGGATGCATCCAACAAATCCACGCATTGATGAAAAGAACAATAAAATCCACATCCTAAATCCAGTAAAACCAGATAAAAGATTTTCGAATAGAGTCACCGAATTTGGAACAAAACCACACCCAGTCTCAACTTCCTAAAACAAAACGTAAATAAAAGAAACTAAAACAAAAGCAGTGGTGACCAAGGCAACCATCGCTGAAAAACGAAACAAACACCGACCGGAGCGCCGCCGAAAACAGTGTCGGAAAGCTATTATGCGAAAAGGCAGAACAGACACAAAATATCCCCTAACCTCAATCCGGCGTGAAGGAAGCAATTTGATCTCTATAGCCTTCAGATCTGAACCAAATCCGAAGAACCAAAGGAACAACAAACAACCACCAGCCAGAATCAGACAACACAAAAACCAACACAACTCAAACCTGCAAACCGACGAACGGCGGCGGAAGAGGAGAGAAACGTCGGAAGGAGGGTCGCCGGAGGAAAAAAGGGGAGAACGGTAATGCGGCCATGAAAGGCATCGCACCACCACAGCAAGCATCTACATCGATGCGGTTGTTGTTTGGATGTGAAGGGGAGGAGAGGACGGTGATGTAGGAAGGCGGTTGTTGTTTGTAGGTGGAAACATAAAAATCATTTAATATTTTAAAATAGTTTTCATACCAAAAAAATGATTGTATGTTGAAATTTTTAAAAATAGTTACTGTAAAAATCATTATACAATTAACAATTTAACATCTTTCTTTTTTAAAAATATATAAAGGCTAATTGTGGTTTTTATTGATATGCATAGGTAATGAGGTTGTAAGTTATGAAAAGCCACGACCCAATTTAGGGATTCATCGTTTCGTGTTTGTATTATTGCATCAACAGTGTAGACAAAGAGTCTATGCTCCGGGATGGCGACAAAATTTCAATACAAGAGAATTCATTGAATTTTACAATCTTGGATCGCCGGTTGCTGCTGTCTTCTTCAATTGTCAAAGGGAAACTGGTTCTGGGGGAAGAACCTTTAGATGAGTTAGTTTTATTACCTGAATTATAGTTTTAATGCAAGTTTAGGTAGGGAACATTAAAAAAAAAAAAAAAAAAAAAAAAGAACTAAATGTTATAGATACACATATACATACACAAGTAATGAGGATGGCTAGCATCAAGAAGTGATAAAAAAAAAAAAAAAGTCAAATTTTGAATTTGGAAGTTTTATATTTGAGTTTCGGCAGTATCCTCATGGAGAAGTAAAGTTAAATTCGTTTGAGTGTTCATTGAGCTCTATGATCTCCTTTCTTGGACTTGGTCTTTACCCTAAAAATTTTATATCAAACAAAAAAAGGAAATGAGGGTTGCAGGTGCTGCATCATTGGTTTACTATGTTGTAAGAAGAAAAATAGTTGTTTGGACTTTGAATTATATGAAGCCCTTTTTCTTTCCTACCAATCTTTTACTCTATTTACAAGATTTATTTTACATATGGGGTTTTGTAAAAAATAAATGGCCTATACTCACTTTACAAATAATCTTAACAATTAGTAGTGCTATTAAATAAACCTACGGTTAAATATTGGGTACACAAATAATTCCAATAATTATTAATAATACAATTTCTAAAAAGTGTGCTGCTTTTTTTTTAGAGTAAAGTGTGCTGCTTGTGTTTGGAAAATAATAACATTGTTTTATTTTTATCAAAAGTAATAACATGTGCACATCGCATAAAATGTTTACCAAGTAGTAGTATATCCTTATTACGATACTACAAAAAGACTAAAAAACAATCATCTTTTTCATAAAAATCTCTCATCTAACCCGGTGAGTGCTAATTGCCAACTTATTTTTCTGTTTACCGTGATTTAATTATTAATCGTATATGATAAATAATAATTTTTATTTTTAAACTATTTATATTACAGGAGATAAAACATAATTTGGTCACAATAAAGTTTTGAATGGTCACGATTTAGACAAACAATCAAAAAAGAAGGAAGAAAGAAAAATTAGAATCTGCTAGTTTTAAAAATAAATAATTGATATATAATTTTATACGTGTATGCTCAAATTATTTTATTTTGTTATGTAATCTATCAAATGCTTTTTTTTCCCTATGCATCATTCGGTTCAAATGATTTTTTAGTAGTAGAGAGAATGAGTAAAAGTGTCATAGGAGATGTAAATTCCAAAACACCCTCCAAAACCCCAAAAGTATATACCATATGGAGAATACTTGAACGCAGAGAATATTAGTCAACGTAATTTTGTCTTAGCTATACAACATTCAATTAGAGAGTACAAAGCGACAATTTCAATAGTATGTTCGAAAATTCGATATCAATTGTTAATAGTCTCACGTACACATATTCATGTGAAGAAGTGAGAAATTTAAATTTTAAACCTCGATGCATGTATATAATGTCTCTTGTAGCTACTAATTGAACTACATTTATACGATCATTTTATCCTAATTTAATTTAGAGTAAATTATACTCCCCTCCCTTCAAAGATGCTTGAATTACATTCCCCTCCCCTCTTATGTTAAAATATACACTCCTCTCCTTTGAAAAATAAAATTTATAATCTCTTCCCTTATAAGATGCTTGAATTACGACACTCTCCCTTAATAATTAACTATGTACTATACTTTAATCTATTTAAACATAAATAAATATTTTTATGATATATTTCAATTTTAAACCACCATTTAAGAAAAATTAATTCATTTCTTTATAATTTAAATGGCAATGATAATTAAATTTAAACATTTTGCTACTGATTTTATAATTTAGAGTATAAAATTAACTTTTAAATTGTCTTTAGTAATTTTTCACATATTTTAATTTTAGTTTTGGTTGTTTATATTTTATAATAGGGTTTAAAACTACGTGTTAATGAAATTGTGAATAAAAAATAGCGAAAAATATGTATTCAATTTTTATTATACTAAAATAGACCCACAATACTATTTTTTCGAAGTGTGTTAGATTATTATTTTTTTGCTAGATTATTAAAAATAAAATAAAAAATAATATTGAGGGAGTAAAGTGTAGATTTTAACATAAGAGAGGAGGGGAATGTAATTCAAGCTTCTCTTAGGGGAGGGGAGTGAAAAATATTCAATTAAGTTTTGAATAAGAGGGGAGGGGAGTGTATATTTTAACATAAGAGGGGAGAGGAGTGTAATTCAAGCATCTTTGAGGAAAGGGAGTGTAATTTACTCTTTAATTTATTTATTTTTTAATAAATATTTTCTATCATTTACAATTATTATAATTAAATAGCGTTTACTAAAATATTATTTTAATTAACTTAATTTTTTTAATAAATATTTTTTCTATTATTTACAATTATAATAATTAAAAATCAATTTTCTTCAAAAAAATAAATTTAATATCATTTATTAACTTGGGGGTATTTTCATAAATTCTCATGTGCCTGAAACCCGAAGGGCATTTTAGTCAGTTCACTCTCTAATTTTATGAGTCAACAACTGTATTTCCCACTCAGCTATGATTAAGTGGGCTCATGGTTCAAATCACAAGTGATTAATATTTGCATGATAAAATTGATAGGATTAGCAAATACGACAACCAAAACTCAAGTGACCCCTATTTGTAAAGACTAAACGTATAGATAACCCTTCTTTAAATAAGTTCTCAAGGTCTAACATTGTGGATGGAAAAAAATGTGATTTAGAGGAGAAATCTCATTGTGAATTGACATCCCATATATCCTTATTTTTAGGGGAAAAAAAATGAAGAAGAAAAAAAGGAAGTGCAAGAAAACCGCAAAGGACACCCATTTAAAAGAAAACCTAAGACACCAACTACCACGGACAATTCAGTGCACCCACACGTGTGGATGCAAAACTGAATTGCAAAAAAAAAAAAAAAAAAAAAAAACGTAGTGATAGTATTTAGAACATCTAAATAGTCGTATGACTCGTCTGCCAACATATAATCGATCCAAGTTCCAACAACTCCCTTATCAGCAAATCATAAATGCCCTTTCGTGCAAAACCAATCCAGTCGTAGTCCAGATCGAGGGATGAACAGACGACAAAACTCTAACACAATACACCAATGACACATGAAGCAAACACAATCCACCAACGACACATGAAGCAATCACAGCAGATACATTTCTTAAGGTATGACGAAAGACAACTATTATCAACACAGAGCATCTACGCATGTAGCCTTTTTAAGCCACATCAGGCGAACATTCTAGACTTGTTGAATCCAGATAGTGGGGTGCATCCAACAAATCAGCGCCCTGATGAACAAAATTTTAGAACCCATACCTTAAATCTAGAAAAAAAAAACAAATTTAAGATTTTCAAACAAACAAAGAGCTGGAACATAGCCACCACCCAATTTCATCTTCCTAGAAACAAAACGAAAAAGAAAAATAAAAACATAAACAAGCATGTGGGAGACCTGCAACCCAGTTTGCCGGAAGCCGCCGAAAAACACCAGCAAACCCACACATAGAGGCCTCCAAACAAACAAACCCACGACATTTAGATCACCATAACAAAGCCGAAGGACATGATTGTGTAAGGTGGTGGAGAAGGTTTGTGTTTGGTTAGAGAGAAGTCGGAGAATGATAAGGCTAGAGAGAGGATATCATCAACCCAAATATCCATGGATATTGAGAGGAAATATATTAATGTAACATGCTTAAAATCACTGCTTGAACAATAAAATTTGAACTAATGTCCTTATGATGAACACATTACATTTTTTTTTTTGTTAAGTAGTTTATTGACTAAAAATTCACATTTTTAAGGTGAATAAGTGAGGTGTTCAGGGTGTGAACTCTGACCCCTCCTTATATTATGCAATGTCTCTACCAACTGAGCTAAACTTATGGGGACAAACTCATTTCATGTTTTATTATATGTCAATTTAAGAAGACGGAAAAATTGTGTTACATTATAAGTCACTTTACAATATCGATAACATATTAATGTTTTTCCTATTATACTCTTTACTATTTATATTTTCTCTTTTAATTTTTATTTTCTATGCCATTAATGAAGAATTATTTTGTAAAATCACTCATAGTTTCTATTTTTCATACGAAATTAACTATCAATAAATTTTTTAACATGTATCATCATAACTCAAGTTAACACGACTCTTTTACGTGTGAATGTGGCAAATTGATACATAATAAAAAATAAAAAGAGGGGTAACGATTTACGTTAACATCCATACTAACAAAATCAATCTTGATCATTCACTTTCATTTACTATGATTTACTACTTTCATTCTAAATTATAAGTTGTTTTAAAAATAAAAATAAAAATCTTAAAATATAAAACATCTTATAATACCAGCAATCCATTATTGTTTATTTTTCTATCATGCCTTTTAATATATATTTATCGGTCATAAATTTTTGTCTCGTGTTTCTTTTATATTTATTAGTCGCAAATCTTTATCCCATGTTATTTTAAATTGACTAGTTCAATATGAGAAATAAACAAACGATATCGGTGACATTTAATATGGGAAAGGGAAATCCTTTCCCATCATAGGAAATTTTTTTTGGATCATTAGATCAAGTTAGAAACATAATATTATCATAGTCTCTCAACACTATATTTTACAACATCTTCCACCACCATCCTGTTCTTCTGTTTTTCTTCAACCATGTGCAACTAACTAACACAATCCCACCGGATTCTCGTCGGAGACAAAATATACATCGTTTTGTAATTCATGATTCATCATTCTATCATTTAATTATAACCCTCTGAAACAAAAACTAACAAGAACTATAATTATATCATTTAATTATATATAACTTTTACATACCACCGATACCAGATTTGTTTATTATAGAACTGTTTTTGATTTGGAATCAAGACAGCATTTGATTTTTGTTAGCTCAATAAAGAAATAGAACAAAAATACTCAATAAAGATTGTTTACTCCTAAATATAATCAAAGGCTGTTTTTTATTTACAAATTACATACCACCGATGTGTTATTGAGTATTCCTCTTTAGTTTAGTTTGAGATTGTAATTTGTAATTGTTGTTTTTACATTGAAATTTGCTATTTTTGTTGCAACAGGATCTAATGAACAACTTTAAATCGAAAATTTTTTGAACTAAATGTTAGCTTTTAGTGTTTTATTGTAAGATTTATAAAGGTTCTTAATCAGTTGAATAATATATTTATGGATGTAATAAGGGGGATAAAGTTGTGAGGTTTGGGAGGGCGGTGCTGGTGGTGAAGTTCATGTTGCTGGCGGGTGAGTGAGGACATGGAAGAGAGACAAGGGTGATGGAATAGTGTAAAATAATATAGTATTGAGAGACTATGATAATATTATGTTCTTTACATGATCAAATGGTCCAAAAAAACTTTCCTATGGTGGGAAACAACTCCCCATTCCCATGCTAAACCCCACCACCAAAACGACAGATAAAACAAGGTTATTCTGGGACGACAAATTCACCAAACAGAAACCTATATCTACATGGAAAAAAAGCCATCTAAATAGATCGAAAGAGGAAGAAAAAGATGAAAATTGGTGATTGTTGGTTAAAAATTATCCAAAGCCACTCACTCAATAATAAAATGATGGAGAGAATTTAGATACAAAAGCTGTGTCGGTTTATTGAAAATGACGACATTCTTATTTTATTTTTTTTGTCAAAATATTTTCTTATTATCATCATTATTTTAAAATATTTTGTTAATTTTGGTGAATTGTCTCCTCATTCCTCAGTACTCATTCAAGTGAGTGAGGGGACTAGGCACTTTTTGCATTAAAGTTTTGAATATAATGAAATGCTAGAGAGAGAGTCATGGAGACATATTTTTAAAAAGGTTTAAATACTTTTTTGATCCCTTAACTTGATTTTAAGTATTGGTTTGGTCCCATAAATAATAAAAAAATCTGTTTAGGTCCCTTAACTTTATTTAAAGTATGAGTTTGGTTCTTTATGTTAATTTAATTCAAAAAAACGTTAAGTTTTGGTCCCTTAACTTATTTCATTAGTATTAGTTTGGTCTCTTATCTTATTTAATTAGTATTAGTTTAGTCCCTAAATTTAATGTTTTTTTTTAATTAAATTAATAAAAAGGATCAAACTAATACCTTAAAATTAAGTGACCTAAACGGATTTTTTTATTATTTATGGGACCAAATCGATACTTGAAATCAAATTAAGAGACCAAAATAGCATTAAGCCTTTTTAAAAAATTGGGTGTGATACTTGGCTTGACAAGCTCTCGTCTCGACTCATCTGTGAGCAAAATCTAAAGTTTTCATCTTCAAAGTTGTACTTTTATGTTTTAGCCATGCCCATAAAGTGTGTGTATACGGGTAATTACTCCCTCCATCCTTATATATAAGATCCTTTTGCCAAAATTACGGGAATTAAGATAGTGGATATTTGTATTAAAGTTGTTTGTAATCACTATTGTTTTTACAATTTTATCCTTTAAGAAAGAAGGTTAGTTTATGTTTTCAACATGTTATTTATTGTTGATTGAAGAAAAAGATGTATAATAAATAGGGGCATGTATGTAAAGAAATAATTAATGTAGTTGGAAATAACAAAGGGATCTTATAAAAAGGGACAAAAAAAATTCTCAAAAGGGTCTTATAATTAGGGACGGAGGGAGTACATCTTAAAGTGTGGATTGTTAAATATTCCTTCATAAAAATTAACGGATGTCTTCTAGCAATTCATATAGACATTTGTTAAAAGGCACATACTAGTTTTTATAAATATGTTTTTTAACAAATTATAGTTAAAAAGTGGATAAATATAAAAGGCACATACTAGTTTTTATAAATGTGTTTTTTTAGCAAATTATAGTTAAAAAGTGGATAAATACATCTTAAATAGTGAGTTGCTAAAAGACTCTTTCATAATTACTCAAAAAAAAATTTGACTTCTTCATAAAAATTAATGGGTGTCTTCTAGCGAATTTCATATATGTATGTGTGTGTGTATTTTGTGATCAAAAAGGGGCTTAAACACCAAACATAAACTAAAGGTGTGTTTAGATGAAGGGTTTAGGAGGGGAAAGGAGAGTTTACTTTTCTTTTTTAAATTACGAATATTATAAAATACTTTTTAAAAAGTTAACATATTAACATGATAAACACTCATATCATCTTTCAATTAAACTTAATTTATTTTAGAAACGGATTCCGAAAATACTTTTTGACGTGTTCTATTTATCACTCATGTAAGGCTACGTTACAAAATAGAGATAGTAAGGATACTTTAGTTCGTGCATCTAGAAAATTCTTGACACATTAAGGTTGTAATGGTTATTATTACTATTTAATACTTCGTCCTTTTACAACTCTAGTGTCGCGTTTTGACATGTTAAGAAATTGAATGCAATAATCATTAGATATAACATTTTTATTAAATTACCTTTATTTTAGTAAGAGAAAGACAAATTTAGTTACATTGGAAATTGAGAGAGAGAAAAACTGAAGTATTTATTAAGGACAAGGTTGAAAAAAAAAATTAAAATTGTATTGGAAATATAAAGTGACATTCATTTTAAAACAAAATTGTTTTTTCCTAAAGTGACACTCATTGTTAAATGGAGGAAGTGGTATTCTTGAAAGTTCTATAACATCGATTTCTAGAAAGTTCCTGAAGTCAGAAATATGTTATGCATGTGAAATTTCGAAAGAGTTTCAGCTGCATGGTTTAACTGTTATCATCAACAAACATTGAGAACGCCAACATTGATGGCTCCTCCTAGCATTTTTAGACACATCTAGTTGAAACACACGAGACTCCGATAGTAATGACAACATCTTTCATTATACAACATATTGACATGAGGTTACATGACATCATTAATCAAGTCTCTAAATTCTTAAGAAAAAAAAATGTAAGGTGTGTTTGATTTGCTAAAAAATGAAGGACAGGACAAAACTCTAGTTGTCCATTGTTTGATTTGTAAAATTGTTTCAGGTACCGGATAAACTGGAGGCAAGGGACAGGACAAAAACTCATATTTTTGTCCTTCACCAAACCACAACACAACTTTTTGTCTCACGTACAAGTTGTCTGAAATACCAAAATAGCATTTTGTCCCTCAAAAATCGTATAAAACAAAAAATTACTCAATGCCATAAAAAATTTGTCATGTGTTGTTCTGCCTTGTGTTGTACTGTTCTATCTTGTACTGTTCTGTCCAGTACTTGCTGTTTTGCAAACCAAACACACTTTAAGAGATTAAATTGTACATTATTTTATAAATTTTAAGGATTAAGTTGTTCAGTCTTTACATGGTCAAAAATGTGGAATTACTCTTCTTTTAAATATAAAATATCGACTCACGTGGTTAATCCGAGTTGAACTTAAAAACTTGCACATCATTTTGCTACCAAATATAACTCTTCTTTTAAATATACAATATCAACTCAAGCGGTTATTATGAGTTGAACGGAAAAATTTGCATATCATCTCATCTCTAGAATATAACTCATGGGATAAAAATTTACATGAACATTTAATATGATGGACAAGGGTTCAAACACGCAACTCTTCAATCATCAACACTTTGTATGTTTGAGTTTCGTTGTTATACTTTGTTGGCAAAAATTGCACATCTCTTCATGACGAGCAAGTCTTGAATTGTCACAAGACCAAATATATAATGTTTATGTCGAGCAAATCTTGATTCGTCACAAGACCAAATATATAGTGTTTATGCAAACACAAAGAGACACATATCTCTAAAATGTAACATCTTTATTTGTTATAATTATTTGGAAAGTTTCTCTTTTGTGTGTGCCTAAACACTATAAATTTGATGTTCTAACCATACAAGAATTGCTCCTTCATGACTGGTTACCATACAACAAAAATCAAGATTCGTTTGTTCAAACAAAAGGAAATAGAGTGACAGTCATCGAGTTCATCCTAGAAAACAAAACATCGTACTAATAAACAAAGAGTTCATGGTTCGACAACGCACACAAAGAACAAACTGAAGAATCTATTGAATATTGACGGTTTGATGGGACAAAAAGCAAAAGCAAAAGTAGATACAAAGGAACAAAATTTATCTATAAGTGCAGGTGTATGCATAAACATGCTGCCAACACCAAACGAGGTCCGGTTGAATTATCTATCTATCTATCTATCAAGAAGAATATCATGCCACAAAATTTGGTCGACCCTCTTGGTGTTATAGGAGATGTTTTGAGCCCTTTTACAAATTCTGTATCTTTGAGTGCTCTCATCAATAACAGAGAGATTAGCAATGGATGTATAATGAAACCCTCTCAACTAGTTAATCGTCCAAGGGTTAATGTTGGTGGTGATGATCTCAGGACTTTCTACACAATGGTAAGTATAGTTATTAAGAAATATTTTAAATGAAAAAAATGTGACTCTAAGATTGTTAATGCTTCAAAATATCTTTCATTGCCGGCACAATTGCATAAATCATAATTTTTTCTTATAGTAAATTTTAGTTGTAATTTTGTTAGCAGGAAAAATTAATCACATAACATTCTATCACTTGAACTTTCAAACCCACCAAATCACCTTATGTTTCATTGAGCTACAATTTAAATCATGTTTAGCATCTTCATGTAATGTGCATTAATTTTGGTTTGGTTGAGTCTCATTAGGTTATGGTGGACGCAGATGCACCTAGCCCTAGTAACCCTTTTTTGAAGGAATACTTGCATTGGTGAGTTATATTGTCTCTTTCTTTGGTAAAACTAAAAGCAATTGTGTAATTAAAAGTAAATGGAAGATCAAATTGTTTAGACTTATATACTTTTGTTATTATTCTTCCCTCTTAAACGAAATTGCAGGATGGTGACGGATATTCCAGCAACAACAAGTGCAAGCTTTGGTATGTACAACTATTGTTTGTATAACTTGTTCCACATGTTTAAATTTAGCCTATGGACAAGTGTCATAAATATACATGTTAAGGAATTTAAGATGAAAACTTTTTCAAAAGAAAATTGTGTATAAAAACTAATGTTATATTTTTTAAGAACAAAAACTAAATTAATATAATAGTGAGTATAAAGGATACTACAACCCTAATACAAATCAGTACAAGTTGCATATTGGTGGGACGAGCAAATTATATGCAACTTGTATGCATTGCAATCTCCCTAATTTGCGTTTTTGTTGTTTTCATTCGTTTTTATGCTCTTTTTTTTTTTACCTCCTACTCCCCCATTTTCTTTATATATATATATATTCCTTTTTTTTAATAATATATATGTGCATTTGACGTAGAATTAGAGGTTCTAAAGGGTGTCAACCTAATTGGAATGACTTATAGCATCTTCGATGCCTATGTTCTTGATTCATGGAAAAAAAATCTCCTTTATATATGGGTATAAAATATTAAATTATTTGGTTGAGTAGATAAGGACCAAATTAGTAATAAAACAGTTTGATTAAAGGATGAAATTGAAAGGAAAACAATTCTTACCAATTAAAAGTTAGTATCCTCTTTATTTATTTATATATATATATATATATCCCTCTTTATATATATCATATAAATATTAAAGAAAAATGTTTAAATAATATATATATATATATATATATAATATGCGAATATTAGTTTTTTTTTAACGAATAGTATGCTTAGTTGATTGTTGTTACTTTCTTATGCTTGGTCCATTATCAAAATAAATAAATTGAATGTTCCTAATTTTATTCTTATATGAAATATTTTATCTTCGTGTAATAGTATAAAGGGGCGGTTCTAAGGCCCGGCGACTCCGGGCCAAATTTTTTGCAATTTCTTGTGTAGATCCCTATGAATTTCTTATATAAACCCCTATAAATTGGACAATTTCTTTACATTTTTTATTATTTGCTTGCAATTTCTTATGTACGCTCTATAAATGTGTTGCAAATTTTTTTTTGCCCGGGCTTTACAATATTCCTGGCTCCGCCACTTTATATATATATATATATATATATCATATATTTCTAAGTATATACTGTTTATTTAATTTTTAGAAAAGATTGCATTGTATATTTTGGAGTTTCATATATACATCTTTTTATATGATGACACGAAATTTATACAGGGAAAGAGGTAGTGTTTTATGAGAGCCCGAAACCTTCAGCAGGGATTCATCGATTTGTGATTGCATTATTCAAGCAACTTGGCAGAGACACTGTTTTCGCCCCAGATTGGCGTCATAATTTCAACACTACGAACTTTGCTGAAATTAACAATTTGGTAATTGTTGCTTCAGTTTATTTCAACTGCCAACGAGAGCGTGGTTGCGGCGGAAGGAGATGTTAAAAGATTAAAAGAAACCAAGTTGGACTTAATTAGTTCTATGTAATTTGATAACTCTTTTGAGTTCGTGATGGGAGACGTTCACATTTAGTGTCTAGGATCTCTTCAAAACAAGATTTTCATAATATAGGAGAAAACTTGCGGATTCTAAAAAAACAAGTTAGAAGAGTCAAAACAAAAAGGAAGATGTGAAAGTTAATATTTCAATTTGGTTTTAAGTCCGAAAATTAATTACATGTCTGCATTTTTTTTTTTTTTCTTGCACAGATCAACCGGTATGTTAGTCCTTTCTTCTTAATTAGAATTTGAAGACGGGTCCTACAACTCATTGCTTTGGGATATTATAAGCGGGGATTGCTTGAACCACCGCCTTAATCAAGAACTCCCTTACCAGTTATGGGTAATTTTATGATCATTCTGAATGAGTTTTCAACTTACGTATAATTTTAAGAACTTCATGCAAAGGATTATGCGTGACTTAGGCAGTGTCGATCAATTCCCCTCTTAGATTCAATTGAACACCCATCCTGAGATGACTTGTCAACTTCTTTGATAATTGAGAAGGGCAACTTCGAATCAAATTGCTCAATAACACAAGTTAATGATTAATTCATAAGGACATTTTTACTCCTCTTGCACGAAACTGTCAGTTAAAACACGGAAAAAAATACAGGCCTTTGGGGGCAGGGGTGCGAAGCGAAGAAACTCTCCTATGGTACCGTAGAAAAGCAAAGAAACTCTTTATTGCACTTAAAAACAACCAAATAACCATCATAAAACTTAAATTGACTTATCAGTTATAACAATTAAAATCATGCTGGTCTCCCTAAGAGAAAGGAATAAAATATAAATGATTGAAGTTATGCAGTTACAGATTAACATCAACCTAAAAATAGCGAGATAAAATGTTTAACATAACAGAACTAGATCAACTGGTCTTTGGGTCTGGCATTGGAAAGAGACCAGCACCTGCACCCCTTGGCGGTGCAAAACCCAAGAACTTCTGCAAATTTGTTCTGATACTAATGGAACACAAGAAGTATAGAAATGCCATGGAACAATCAGTGGGATCATTACCTTGCAATCCTCGATGGCTCATCTTCATAACAAGCCCAAAAGGCTTGAATGGCAATTTGGCAACTACCTTGCCTTCAAATAGCGAATTGAGCAGCCCAAATACCACAAAGAGAACCAGAGCAACCACACCACCGGATTTAAACTTGAAGAGAGACAAGTCACGGCTAGATTCTTTGAGGCTAGTCTCAACACGGTCAATTTTTTTGGTCTTCGACTTCTTAATGTTGATTTTGTTGCTGTCTGTCTTCATAGTCTCAAGTTTCTTGGAAGCTTTGTCGATAGAGGACCGAAGGTTCTTGTAAGAATTTGTGCGGTAAATGAGAACCCATGAGATGGCCTCACAAACAATAGCTGTACAGAAGGAGATACCCACTACAGTGAGGCCATCGGAGTACTTGAAATCTGAGAAGGGATATGCCATGGATGGTAAAGAGAAATCTAGAAACAAAGACAGCAAACTTGGATCTTGATCAGAATTGTTTGAACTTCCAAAACCTGTATAAATACACAAACTTCGTTTATTATATAACTCCTGTTTATAGAACATAAAAAACGAATATAGGTTTGGAGTATAAAATTAAAAAGGGTTATGCTAACAAGCGCCCTTAGGGGTATAAAATTTAAGAAGCTAAAGATGGAAATAAATTATAAATTCAAGGTAAAAAAAGTCAATTTTAAAGTTTAGAGTTGTTAAATGCACCATTTCCAACACAAAGTTTCTTTTTTGGACTTCTTATCAAGTGCCCTTGCCTCAAAAATAGGCAACAATTTAGAATCAGAAAGACCTAATCCATAATCATAACTTGCTACTTTTATGAGTTTTCATTTCCTCTATGTTATGTTAAGAAAGAATGCACACGTCACAGATGAAGAGCTTCTATGTTATGTTAGAAAGAATGTACACATCACAGCTGAAGAATGTGTAATGTCCAAAAAGAACAAACAGCAAACTCGGACCTATACTTACGGTTAAACATACAATGCTCAAAACAATTTGGTTATCAGACAGTAAAACAAGGTAACCGAGTTCACAAATTGAGTTTTCTAAGATACATACAACACCAACCAAGCCTTATCCAACTAAGCAGGGTCGGCTACAAGGATCAAATTACGCCCTAATGTTCCATCTTTTAACCATATTTGGATCCAACTCATTAATCTCAAAGTTTTCTAAGATATATATTGAAAAATTCATTAAAATTGTAGGATTATTTTACGCAGAACAGCAGCGTCCTTTCAAGTAATAAGGTAAACATAAGCGAATCGCAAAACAGAACAGAGCAGCAACCAACTTCATATATTTTATAATTTATTATATAAGACAAAAAGAGATTACTAGATACTTTATGTAATTAGAACCCATTTTCCATGTTATTTTCTATCATACTAATCTGTTTGTTAAGTATATTTATAATCAACATTCAATTTTGCAATAGCTCCAAAGTACTTTCTTAGTGGACTATCTATGTATAGACATCTTAGAAGTCGTCGTTGGGCCTAACACAACCCCGCAAAACCGGCTTGTGAGGTGAGGATTGCCCCCCACTTATAAACACATTGTCAGGCCATCTCTTAACCGAAGTGGGACTCATTAACAAGACATTAACACACAAGGTTAGTATGCCATGGCATCTAACAAGTCAACAGAGTTGCTTATTACTCTTTTAGTAGTAAACCAACCAATTACAGCAAACATTAAAGTCTAATTTTTTGGTCTTTCTGATTGCGCTTCATATTATGCATTTGAGTAAATTACAAAAAGCCAATAATCGTGAAACCATCTCGTATTTTGTTCAAAATAATTTAAACTCGTGTCAGCTGAGTATTCTTATGGGTTGCACTTATATAAGAAATTCAAACCAAGACATCTACCATCTTCAGCCTCTTACTTCAGATTTTAAAGTTGTCAAATTGTCAATAAATTTCGCTCATTATAAACTAGCATCGATCGATTTATAGGGGGACTCTATCAAACAATTCCACCCCATGAACTTAAAGTTAGAGTTCATGGCTTGTGACAAAACTTATGAAAGAAAAGTTCAGTTTTTAGTGACATTATGAACATCAATCTAGATCATAAACAAAACCTAAAGTAATCGATGACAGTAGAAAAATTAAGCAGCAACAGATCCTAAAGTAATGCACAAATAATTCAAAGTTACACTCACACCTTCAAAATTAAATCAACAGGAACAACAATTTAACCAAACACGAGACGTGATTAAGAATTTAAAGAAACGTTTTCTACCATAGTGGATCTGAGAAGAGTGAATACCTTGAGGAATCGCAGAAAGTGAACGAAGCCAAGGCGCGTGCGTTCACAGCTCAGCGATTCACGATGGGAGAAAGAGTTGACGAAGACGGTGATGGGTTTTGGTTCTTCAAATCTCTGATTAGGGTTCTGAATTGATTGCACTAACCAGAGTGAGTGAATCTGAATCAAGGTATACTCGTTTATCTCTAAAATAATTTGTTATTTTTTAGGAATAAAAAACAGAACTTTATTTTAAAAAATTCAATAACAAATTAAGATAAAATATCAAGTTTATTCAAATTTCAAACAAAAAAAAGATTAAATTCAAACAAAAAAAAAAGATTAAATGTCAAGTGAAGCTAGTTAGTTTTGCGTGGTTAGTTTTTTTTTCTTTTTCTTCCCATCTTTTGACAAAAGATTTGTGTAGTTTTTTTTTTTTTGGTTACAATGCAAAGGACAAAAGTAAAAACAGAAAGAAAAAAAAGACTACTTTTTAAAAAAGAAAGTCTCAGCCGCATCGATCTTAATGAGATTCAAGAGGCCATCTGAAGAGGTGGAATGGTAAAGCAGCTCAGTATAAAAGATTTGTGTCGTTGAATCTAAATATATTTTTTTTGGTAGAATCTAGATTTTTCTTTAATCTAGGTTAATTGAAAATTATATAACAATAAATAACTAATTTAAATGTGTGCAATATTTACTTGTACAATTATCTTTATATATATGGTTTAAATATGTAAATTGTTCTTGTAATTTGGCATATTTTTTGTTTTAGTTCATGTATCTTTTTTTGTTCTAAAACAACCCCTATAAGTTAATAACTTTTTGATTTTCGTCCCTCCCATCAACTTCCGTTACAAAAACGCACATGTGGCAAACGGAGGATGACGTGGTAGTGTCTGACGCGGCAGACAATGCTGACATGACAAACTTATTAATGAGTCACACAGTGAGAGGGACCAAAATCAAAAAACGAAATTTGTAGAAGGACCAAAGCCAAAAAAACAAATTTCGTAAAGGGACCAAAACCAACCAAAATACGAAATTTGTAGATGAACTTGACTATTTCCAGGACCAAAACCAAAAAACGAAATTTATCGAGGGACCAAAGCCAAAAAACGAGAAGACAAAAAATTCAAATTTAATTATATTTCTTCATCTTTTTCATTACTATCATTGTCTTCATAAACTTCATCATCATCATCAAACAACACACAGAAATTCATCACTTCAAAATCCAAAAATCCATCAACTCAAAACAACAACAAACTCAATCCAACACTTTCAATTATACACTCATGTGATAACTTCTCTTTTATTTCTTGTCACAAACAACAAAATCAAATTAAATCAATATACCCACTGTTCAACGTGCAATCCAATTCACACACTTTAAAATCGTTTAAAATAAAACTTATCTCAATTCAACATTCCAACATATTTTTCAATTCTATTTATTATCCCTGTAGATCTTCAAATGAAAAGAATATTCATATCAAACTTGAACCTTTCTCTTATAATCCAATTTCACACAACAATCTTCCAAATCAACCGGAAAAAAAAAAAAAAAAAGAACACGACCCAAATGTTCGAAACAAAAATGATGAGATTAGAGTTCAAAGAATTGACGAATAAAGCATTTGGAGTGACCAAGAAACAGTTGAGATGCGAGATCAATGATGAGACGAGAGTTTGTAATGAAAAAAAAATCATTCTTTAGGTTTTTCAATTTTAGAATTTTGTGAATTTTTTCAATATTGGGAGTTCGAGCATTCACAATGAGGATTTTGTTGTTATAATTTGATTTTGATATTATCAATAAAAAATTAGTTCGGACTATGAACATTGTGGATTTTAGTGTTGAGATGTCAATTTGACCATAGTCAATGGGGTTTTGTTTGAGTTTGTGAGAAGTTGTCCATTGAGAGTGAGATGATGATTTTGAGTTTTTTTTTTTTTTTTAATCTCTTTTCTGAGTATTTTTTCCTAGGTTTTTTGATGAATTTATGAAGACAATGATGAAGATGTAAAAGAGGTGGAAGGAAGAAGATGAAGAAAGCTATTTTTTTCTCGCTTTTTGGCTTTGGTCCCTCTACAAATTTCATTTTTTTGGCTTTGGTCCCTCTACAAATTTCGTTTTTTGGTTTTGGTCCCTCTCACTGTGTGACTCATCAATAAGTTTGTCACGTCAGCATCGTCTGCCACGTTAGACACTGCCACGTCATCCTATGTTTGCCACATGTGCGTTTTTGTAACGGAAGTTGACGGAAGGGACGAAAATCAAAAAGTCATTAACTTATAAGGGTTGTTTTAGAACAAAAGAATATACATGGACAAAAACCAAAAACATGCAAATTACAGGGACGATTTACATATTTAAGCCTTATATATATATATAAAAGTTAACAAATATGATATGCATATATATGCATATTATATTTGTTACATTTTTTTAATATTTAAGTTTACTATTATTTATTTGTTACATGTGTTATATGTTTATTAAAGGTATTTTTGAAAAAGAGAAAAAGTCAACCCAAAAAAATACCTTTAATATACAAATAACACATGTAACAAATAAATAATAATAAACTTAAATATTAAAAAAATGTAACAAATATGAATATATATATATATATATATATATATATATATTTGGTCTTTTTTTCCTTTATCATTTAAAAAGTGTAACAAATTAGATGAGTATATTTATACTTACTTTTTCATCATCCCAATTATACCATTAAACAATTTTTTCTATAATAAATATTGTTTTTGTTGTCATTAAAAATAAGAATTTACATTATATATTTTTGTTATATTGTTAATGTCATTGAAATAGATAATCATGGTTAGTTTGGTTTGTTATAACGTGAAAACAACTAACATTCATATTTTTAGTTTTAATCAAAATCAAAACTTCATATAAAAAATATTGTTAATAATTTTTAAATGTTGGCGCAATAAAAAAAGCATAATGACAGGCACGTGAATACCCGTCTTTTCGCTGGTTAAATATAAAATTAGGTTAAAAAAAGAATAATTAACTATAGTTGTCATTGTCTTGTAAAAAAAAAAACTAAAGTTGCCATTGTAAAAAAATTAAAAAATAAACTAGACTAACTAATTATAAAAATTAAGTACAAGTAGCAAGGATACATGGGTTTTAGAGATTTCTAAGATTTTCAACGAGGCTTTGCTTGTAAACTCGAGATTAATTTACTAATCAGAGCGATCTCATTGTAAGGAAGTAAAAATATGTAATATTAGGGGGATGTATTGGATTATGATTCTATGGGATTTTAAAAGATTTTTTAATTATGAAAAAGTTTTGTGATATTCAATCTAAGACTTTTTGCAACTTAAAAAAAGTCTTATGGTATTCAATCAAGACTTTTTGTCATTTTAAAAAAGTCTTGAAGTATTCAATTAAGACTTTTCATCACTTAAAAAAAGTCTTGTGGTATTCAAAATCATTCAAATTTCGAATGATTGTTTATTAAATTGGATTTTGATGGATTTCGTGGGATTTTGTAGTGTAATTTTAACAAGAAAAGATGAGATTTATTGAGATTGTTTTTCTTTTAAAAGTTACTATTTGTTTCTTCTCCTTTCTCTCTCTCTCTCTCTCCCTCCCTCCCCCTCCCTATTCTTTCCTTTCTCTCTTCATCTCTCTCTCTCTCTCTCTCTCTCTCTCATCTCTCATCCCCCATCTCTCCCTCTCTCTATCTCGTAAAAATATAAAAAATTGTATTGAGAATATTATGATAGAGAGTATGTCGTAATCAATGTTCCGTAAATCGAGTGTTAACTCTCCGAGATTACCGAGTTTACGTTTTTAGGTACAAAAATCGAGTTAACTCTGAGGTAAACTCTGTTTCTGGTAAAATCGGAAGGTTTGACTGAGTTAACACTCGGTAAACTCGTGTAAACTCAACCGATTTGTAATGGCTGACACAATATTTTTTTTAAAAGATTTGTAAGTGCTCGCATAGTTTTAAATATGTACAATTGAATTTTTTGGGAATAACATTTTTAACAAATAAAAAATGTGCATTGAGAATAATGTGTTAGAGTATTTTTTAGTCCCTTAAAATCTTATAAAATTCTTAAAATTTGAAAATCAATAGTAAAAGAATTTTTTATTGGTTTTATTTTTCTTTATTCAAACGTTAGAATTTATTTGTTTATTATTTTTATTATTCATGCTTGAAAGTTTGTTCTTTTTTCCCCTAAAATTCATTGAATCCTTTAAAATATTAAAATCATATAAAATCCTTTGAAATCCTTAAAAGTCAGTGTGATAAATCCTTTAAAATCTTAAGCGTATAATGTCTTTTACATAAAAAGTCTTTTAAAATCTCACAGAATCAATACAATTTCACACAGTCTTTTAAAATCTTAAAGACTTTTTTTTTTATTATTAAAATAGTCTTTTAAAATCTTAATCCAATACACTCCCCTTAGTTTCTCTTGGAGAAGTATCATACAAGTTGGATGGATCCTTGAGGGGACAAAAAGGCTGGGTAGGCAATGGGAAGATAACCCATTTCATTCATAATAATAGAGTCAATACAATATGGAGATAACTGAAAATATTGGGATTAACATGTAATATAAGCTAAAGCATAACTAGCATTGGAAAAAAACAACGCCCTACAATATGAGAGTAAACTTCCTGGTTCATTAACATATGAGTTATTATTAAGGACATCATTCACAACTAGCTGTCGACAATCAGTTTCAAAAACTACCCGATTGAGACGAAGATCGAGAGCAATTTGAAGGGCTTGTTGTAGAGTGATGGCTTCACCCTCAACTACGGTTGAAATAGAGGGAAAAACCATCGAGTGAGCTTGAATAAGATGTCCAAAGCTGTCTCAAAAACAGATACCAACACCAAATTTTCCTTCAGATTCAAAAAAGGCACAATCAATATTACACTTTATCTAATCTGCCTGTGGTTTAGACCATCCTGGAGTAGCTGACTACATAGTATCATTGGGACGGTTGCACGACATGAAATCTCGAACAATATCCAATGCTAGAACACAAGATATGTGTGCATTGGCTGGTTTTTGTTCCTAAAAGCAAGAATTACGCGCAGGCAAAAAATTCCATAATATAGCTACAAATCTAGCATGATTTTCCACTTTAAGCACTCTAAGAGTGGCAAACATAATAGAGAAAAAACTATCGCTTGACATCATGTATGATGCTATGTTACCCCAAAGATTCGCTGCTTTCCAACAATCGCTAGCAAATTTACAATGCATAAACATGTGAATTTCATCTTCCAGGTCATGATTACAACCCACATAAGTTGATTGGCAATGGACTCCACGACTTTGCAAATTAAACCTTGTAGGTAAACAGCTGCAAAGTAATCTCCAACAAAGATGTTTGATTTTTGGCGGAACACACAATGACCATATCAACTTCCAATCCCCGAAGACATGATAATTTGACCATTGGACTGAAATACTTAAACACGTCTTATATGCAGATTTGATTGTGTATGAGACATTATGAGATGCATTCCAAATTATTGTATCAGAGTGAGTTCAAGAGTGCAAAGGAAACTTACAAATATCATACGTGTCTTGTGTGTTCATTATAGAATCAATAAAGTCATGATTCCAAGTGTTGGTTGTTGGATTGACAGTCAGATTGATAAGATTGCTTGCCGATGATGTGGTAGGCCGCAAATTTTGACGAGTGTGGATCCATGAGTCTTTCCAGACATTAATATCATTACCATTACCGATTTTCCACCTATAACCAAGAGATAACATCGGAATAGTGATCCAGATACTCCTTCATGTGAAACTTGGACTATGACCAATAGTGGCGCCCCAAAACCCGCTTATAGGAAAATATTTAGCTTTGAGAACTTTGGTGAGGAGAGAGGAAGAGTTTGTGATGAACTTCCATCCTTGCTTGCCTAGCATGGCAAGGTTAAAACCTTAAAGGTCATAAAAGTTAAGACCATCGCGATCCTTACAGGCAGTCATCTTATCCTAGTTTAGCCAATTAATACTTCTACCACCATTCTTTTTAGAACCCCAATAAAATGAATTCATCATGCGCTTTATTTATTACCCAAATGACGTAGGGAGCAGAAAATCACTCATACAATAAGTAGGTATATATTGAGCAATTGACTTTAGGAGCACTTCCTTACTTGCACGTGAAAGAAATCGAGCATTCCAATTTTGGATATTTTTTCAGATACACTCTTTGATAAAAGTGAATATTGATTGTTTGTCTCTTCCTACCATAGATGGGAGGCCAAGATACTTAATGTGCCCCATAATTTCCACAACACCTAAGAGATGAATAATATTGTTCGAGAGTGTTGAATTTGTATTCCGACTGAAATCGATGGAGGATTTTTTATAGTTTATAACTTTGCCACTAGCGGTCTTATAAGTATCCAAAATATTCTTGAGGGTTGTCACTTCGGAGATAGTAGCCTTACAGAAAATAAAATTGTCGTCTACGTAGAGGAGACGAGTAATTAATGGACTTCCCAACAAATACGTGTACCGTGGATAAGATCGTTATTCTCATGGTGTCTAATGTAAGAACTCAAACCCTCTGAACAAATAATAAGATAAGGGGAAAGGGGGTCCCCTGTCGAAGGCCACAAAAATGAGCAATAGGTCATACACATTGCATAATCCAACTAATCAAAACATTTGAAAAACCCACATTTTCCATCACCGCTTGTAGATAACTCCACTTAACCATGTTAAAAGGCTTTACTAACATCAAGCTTTAAGGTGATATTTCCTTCTTTACCTCCAGTTTTGCATTTTATATAATGAAGAACTTCAAAAGCAGAGAGAGCATTGTCAAGAATGTCCCTACTAGGGACAAAAGCGACATGAGAATCAGATATACACTTATGGATGATCTGTTTAAGCCGAACGACAAGAAGTTTTGAGAGAATCTTGTAGATATTTGATATTGATACCCAATTATTTTTATACTATACCACAAACAACTCTTTTGATATAATACTCAAAATAAATTGAACATCGATATTTGACTTTGAAAACAATGAGAAGAAATCAAACCATGAAAACACAATGAGGAGGGAATCAAACCATAGAGTCAAGTGATTAACAAGGTTCCGTAAAAGATGAATTACCAGTAAAATCTAAGTTTGATATCTTAATGAAACAATCTTATATTTTATTTACCTTTCGATTAAATTCTATATTATATGAAACAATCTTCTCTCTATAAGGACAAGAGATCAATAAAAAGAGTGAGCAGTTCAACTCAAAGAAAAAAAGAGAGAGCTTGCATGTTAGAATAATTGCCTTAAAAAAGACTAAAAAAAATAATTGCCTTAAAAAAAAAAAGGTGATATTGCTGACGCATAACATGATATGATCCAACCCATAGAATTAGGTGAATCATTCGCATTTCACCTTCTTCCTCGTCAACAACATTCAACACCAATTTAAAACCCATTCTTCCTCAACACTCATCTCATTCGTTCAATTTACAAAAACAAAACCAACAAAGAGAAAAACAACAACAACCTTTGAAGATGGTGGTGGGTGCTGTAAAAGCAGCAGTAGGAGACTTAGTATTAACATTCATGTGGGTTTTTTGTTCATCCATGTTAGGTATAGTTTCAAGTGCTATAACCAAAGCCCTCGATCTTCAAAACGTTTCATACAATGGTTTCCCTTACCCTTCTTTGATTGTAACAACTACCCTTGTTTTTCTTCTTGTTTTCTTGTTTACCATGATTGGTAATGCAATGGGTGGTGCTAGCTTTAACCCTACTGGTACTGCTGCGTTTTACTCTGTTGGCCTTGGTTCTGATACCCTTTTCTCTATGGCTCTTCGTTTCCCTGCTCAGGTACTATACACTCTTACGTTCTTTTCAACATTTTCATTTTTTTGTGAGGTTAAAAATTCAATTTTTTTGGGGGTTTCTTCATTTTTCGTTTTAATTTTAATTTTTTATCCATGTTTGAACTTTTTTTGTTGTGGAAATTTTGAATGGGTGTTTGAAATTTGATGGGCATGGTGTGTTTGACTTGATTTTATAACTAATTTTGCCATGTGTTTATATTAATTTAAGATTAGTGTTTATTTTAAAAACCCTAGCTTGCGAAGTGATAAAAATGTGTTTTGAATTATATAAAAATGTGTTTTTTGCGAAGGAATTAGACTTTTTTTTTTTTTTTTTTTGCTACAAAAGAAGACATTGGTGAATTAGGCCAACTGAAATTAATGAATTTGATCTCTAAAATTGAAAATTCTCTTTTACGATTACTCTGAATCAGTCAGTTTAGTCCTGAAATTGTTGCAAATTGCAATGATAATGATATATATTGGAGAATTTTTTTCAATTTAGAAACATTTTAGGATTTTGAATTGATGAGACTAAATTGATTATTTTCTCTAGTTAATTTTGGAATTTAAGCTAAATTTAACTTGAAGAATTCAGTTTCACTTTGTTCAATCAGTGTTGTCAAATAGCAACTATAGCTACGTGATGTAATATTGCACAGTGGGATTTGAACAAGCTACTTTTGTTCAGTGATATGCTATTTAGTACAAAGTATTGTCAAATAGTGGCTATTGCGGCGCTATAACTCTGTAGCATAGTGGAATTTGAACAAGCCACAATTTTCCGCTATCTGCAGTTGACAACACTTGTTCAAACTCAATTGGATCCAGATCAATTTTTTAAAATAAACAACGTATATCAGATGCTTACCCTAAAACATGCATAATCGTTGTGTAGGCACTCGGTGCTGCGGGTGGTGCAATGGCAATTGCGGAGTTGATTCATCCGAAATACAAACACATGATCAGGGGTCCTTCTTTGAAAGTGGACTTGCATACCGGGGCTGCTGCTGAATTGGTTTTGACATTTGTGATTACTTTTGCTGTTCTCTGCATATTCCTCAAGGGACCTCGTAATGATTTAATGAAGATTTGGTTGCTGGCCATGTCAACTGTCACTTTGGTCATGGTTGGCTCTGCTTACACTGGTCCATCCATGAACCCAGCCAATGTGAGTTTATACTTTTTTTCATTCTTTATATAAATGTTTTAATGTGTGCTACTGGAATGGGTGTTTGGTTATCTGGGAACTTGATTTTAAATGATTTTGTTTTTTAGAAATTCGATTACGATATAAAATGTTTTAAAGGGAGGTGTTTATGTTTAAATCACCTTTTTGTTTTTCCATGCACTTGTTACTTGAATAAGTGTTTGGTCGATGTATATGTGAACTTGATTTCAAATGAAGTTTGTTTTTTGTAAAAAAATGGGGCTGAAAGGAAGTGAGTATGATAGGAGTAATATTGTTCGATGTATCATTAAAAAATATTTTTGGATGTGTTATTACTAATAAAAAGATGCAAATACTGTTAAATTGATACTATAATGTTTGGAGGCATAAAGTGAGAGGAGTAGTTATTGTGGAGGGTCAAATTTTAACCATAGGATGAAAAGGAAAGCCGTGATCTATATATATTTTTTTCTTTAAAACCTGCACGTGCGATCTTTATATTTCATTCCAGCCCATTAATCTTCCTGTCCGACACCTGCCATCTGGTGCTCTTTGTACTTGTTTTCTCTGAGTTTTACTTCATTCAGAGTCCTACCCTTTTTCCAACTCGTCAGTATTTCCCTTCGTTCTTCTACAATCATCAAACTTGCTCTTGGTTCTTTAGGCTGTTTTCTGTCGCTACCTTCCCATACACAGTAAATGTTTAACACATGAAGAAAAAACTTTGTCCAACCATGACATTCAATTTTCTGAGCATAGGAATTAGGGCCATCCAAGTTTTAATTTCAAGAATCGTAGTTCATAACTTATTGCTCACTGTGTTATGGGAGCATATTTTTAACTATAATGAGATTCTATCAAGATTACACAATTAACTTCTATAGTTTTTTTTTTTGAAGCGAATTAACTTCTATAGTTGAATTATTTATTAATTATATGTATTGATTAAAGTATTGAAGAACATAGACCCCAGAATCTCGAATAATTAAGACTATATGTTAACCAATTTAAAAAAAAGAAAAAGAAGCATTTATGCGGAAATAACATGGGAGAAAAATTAAAAGGGGTTCCTCTGTTCTTCTGTAAGTTTGGAGAAGTCAATTTCAGTATTGAACTGCTGAAATGTGTATCAATTATGACCAAAAAAAAGGAGAAGGCCGAAAAATTTGAGGACGGGTAATCAGTGAATAAATATTAAAGAACGTACGTGCAGTTTTTAAAGCGAAAATTAGATCACAACCGTTTGTTTTAATCCTATGGTTAATATTTGATCCTGTCACAGTAATTACTCCCCGCACTTGATACGCCTGCCATAATGTTATATCATAAATGTATTTTTTGTCAATGAACATTGCTATTTGCTATAAAAATGCAAAACATATATGTTACGAAAATAGGCAGAGCTTGCTTCCCCTTAATCTGTGTCTCTAGTTCGAGTCTTATGAATGAGTAAGTCTGTGCAGAGGGATTTGCCCCCCTTAAAACGAGGTTGAGACTATAGGCTTGGAATCTGTCGTCTGTTTCACACAAAATGCTCTAACGGGATTTGACGTTGTTGATAACACTATCAAGTATTAACCTTCTGCTTTTTCCTTGCCGGGATGGATAGTGGTATCAACTCTTGTTGCCTGGATAGTGGTATCAACTCTTGCTGTCATCTTTATTATGGCTATCTTGAATAGATCCTCCGTTTTGACTTGCTGCATCCCATTTCGATTTCGTTATAATTGGTTGTTCAACATCAACATTTTGCATAATATCATTCAATTTGAGTATCATCATTATGGTTGAAATCGTCAATCTCCATTTGATGCTTTAATTTTATCAATAGCCATCTATTGGTTATGTCTATGATTGCATACCATCATAGGTTGCTTCTTGGTCACAATACTAATAAAAGTATGACCACTTTGTTTTTCCCTTGGACAATATGGTGTTGTTTATACTTTATTTTTTCAATGAAAGTAGTTCGTATATTTTTACCATTCTCAATTTTATGACAGAACATATGGCTAATGTTCAGATTCATGTACTCATTGGTTTTTGGTAGCACAATTTGGCCCTTCATCCTGTTTTTCTGAATATTGTACATCTCTATTCTATTATATTGGTTGAGATCAGTTAAGCGTTTGGCTTAGTCATCATATATTTGATGTTGATCATTCTTAAATAAAACAGTAATCAAGTTATGCAGATTTTCATCCGAATTAGGCTGGTTATGGTTTTTTCAAGGACCACTAGGAAATTGCAATTGTCTTCCTAGTTTTTGAGTCAACAGGGAAGGACTCCTAAACTTGCCAGGTCCCATCCAGTCTAATTTGGAATTTATAGAAACGCTAGTAACAAACTTTTCGATACTCTGTTTTCTACACTCTTCCCTATTAAATAACCTTGATTCACTCTCTATATAGTGGCGCCAACAAAATCCCCCCACCCAACAATAGACGTCGAAAAGTTCCAAAGAGTGCGTTTCTCTTGGAACGCTATGGTCCGCAAGAATTTTCTAACATGACCAGAAAACTTGTCTCCCCATCTTCCATATTGTTCATGGTTTGACTCCGAGTAGTAATCTCAACATCAACAATTTGATGTTCTTCATTGTATTCCAAGTTCTTTGATGTTCATACTGTTTATTTCTTTGAAGTTCCAATAATTTATACCTAGATTGAATCACCATTTTACTCCTTGAAATTGTTGAGGTCAGACAATGTGATTCTTGAAATTGAAAATTCTCGTTAACATTAGTATTTTTGGACGAAGTCAATTTAGTTCTTGAAATTCACCTGAAAGGACTAATGTAGTCGAGCATTTTCAATTTAAGAACATATTAAAGTTTAGTTAATTTCAATGACTAAACTAGTGATTCATATTTTGTATTTATCTTCTTATGTACACTTTCTTTTTGTATCCTTTTGATTATAATGCTAATGAGCAACATTATGGTTGTTGGCAATGCAGGCCTTTGGTTGGGCATACTTAAACAACTGGCACAACACATGGGACCAATTCTATGTATACTGGATTTGCCCCTTCACTGGAGCAATATTGGCTGCTTGGCTATTTAAAGCTATCTTCCCCCCACCAGAAGTTAAACAGAAAAAAGCATGAAGAATCAAGTTGTCAAATATGTTTCAGCTCATGAGGAAACATGTTTCATTAAGCAGTATTAAATTTGAAATTGTTAGTGTTAAGTTATTGGATAATGCATAAGTGCATAACCCATATATTCAGTTTTTATTTAGAAAAATTCAATAAAGATTTTAAGTAGGTTGGATATTGATTTGATTCACACTGTTGGTTCCTTTTTAGCAAAACCCAATTCTGTTTGCATGAATGTATGCATTAGAGTCTGACTTTAGGGCCCTTTAGCCATCCCAATAAAAAAATGACAAAACTTAGATGTAGTGTTCTAGGTACCTGTTTTTGTTGTCGCTCTCACAAAGAGACAAAATAAAAATTTGTCTCTTTGTGAGAGAAACAACATAACATAAACAACACCCATGAATCTAAATTTTGTCGTGAAAAAGAAAAACTTACCTACTTCCGAGATTTTGATATACTACACTACTGTAGTACGAGTTTCAAAAGAAAAAATAAGTGCGAGTTTCCAAACAAATAAAAATAAATTCAGAAGCCATTAGCTTGGAACTTGTGTATATATTTTAGGCTAAATTATTTCAGAGATCCATTGAATTAACTAGTAACTTTGAACATGTTATTTTCAGAAAAACAAGTAAAAAATACATAATCAGAAAATAGATTCAATAGAAATTAAGGGGTTTTAGAGCAATACGGAGCTAAAGAGCAATTATTAAACATTGATAAGAGCCTAAGCACACGAGTGCCCATATTCTGCTTCAAATAAAAAACACTGGCTTCTTAAAAAAAATCAAATAACATTGGCTTCTTGAAAAAAATCAAATAACATCGAGTTAAGTGTTGTTTCCCGTGCTATTTTAGGAGATTCTAGTTTACTCTTTTTAATCAATTTCTTTTAGATTCTAACCTTTTAATTTAAGGTTTAATGATCCCTTAACTTATTTTTCAGTTTTTAATTTGGTCTCTTAACTAGTAAACGTTCTAAATTGATCCTTTATCTTCTTTCCATCATTCAATTTGGTCTTATTTTATTCATTTTAACCCCCAAGAAAAGGAGACCGTTGGATAAGTGTGGTCTATCAGATCTAACTGTGTATCACCAACACTTGATTTATTCATCTTCTTTCCCATCTTCATACAACCTTCATCATCTTCAACTTTTTTTTTGTTCTTTAAAAAATTCATCATTTCAACTTCAACAAAAACCACAAAATCGAAAATTTAAATTTATAATTAACACCAGCACCAAAAAAAAAAAGTTTTGGTGGACAAAAGCATCGTTATTCCTTCATTATTCCTTACAGAACCGACAAAAGCATCACAAACAAAGCCACAATTCATTCCAATTCCTCCAAATTCCGCATCGTATTGGACACATACTATTGCATACTCCAAACTTGTTCACAATCTCGCCACAAAAAGTTTCTCCTTTTCAGATCCAAATTTCTTTTTCATTCATTTATTTTTCTGGGTTTTTCAATTCCATCTAGATTTTATTCAAAAAATTTGTTTTTCCTTGATGGGTATCAAAATTTGTTACATTTTATTTAATTTTGATGATTAACTTGTACATTATTGGATGTAACAGGGTTGATCTAGGTCATTGATCTCATCATCTCAGGAACCACTTTACCTCAATCTCCTATGTGGTTTTACTCTTGGATTGTTGTTTGAGTTGGAGCACTTGCAATTTTCTTAATTTATGCTTCATTTGTTATTGTTTCATCGCCGATTGGTGCCAGGTTCATGGATATTTTTACAGTATAGGTAGTTCTGAGAAGTTAGATGGATCCGGATCTCCCATAAACTATGTTTTGAATAGAAAAAATTATGATTATAACACGATTTTGTTGAAACCACATTGTATAGTTTTTAAAAGATCAGAGTGATACCAAACAATCACCAAGTACTGCAGATGTGTAAGATATTGCAGTTGCAGAATATATTTTCCCTCTAATACATAATTTATCAAAAAAAAATCTAATTCTAATTATTGAGTAAAAACTGCCGTAATTTAACAATTAAAAAAAAAGAAAGGAATATTCTAGGATCGAGTCAATATAAACAACATATTGCCTAGTAATTTTGCATAAAAACAAGAGACGGTTTAATATTTTAGGGTTGAAGATTGATGAAAAAGTTGTACGAAGATGAAGATGAGGGAAGAAGATGAATAAATAAGATGTTGGTGATACACACTTTAAATCTGATAGATCTCATTTATCCAACGGTCTTCTTTTCTTGAGGGTTTAAATGAATAAAATAGGACCAAATTTAATGATGGGAAGAAGATAAATGACCAATTTAAAACTTTTAATAGTTAGAGGATCAAATTGAAAATTGAAAATAAGTTAAGGGACCAAATGATACATTAAACCTTAATTTGATCACAAATTTCTTTTGCCTTGTTGTGCTGTAATAAAGATTGCAACGGGTTTGGTTTTGTTTTTGTTGCTTTTATTATTGATTAATGTGTTGGCAATTGCGGTGCAGATGCAAATATTCATAGAGACCCAGGGTGGAGAGAGGTTCCCCCTGATGGTTAAGAGTTCAGACAGGATATTCAATGTAATGGAGAAGATTCTTGAGAAGGAAGATATCCCAGTGCACAATCAATGTCTGATCTTCGACTATAGGCGACTAGATTACAACCTGACATGCTTGTGCTCCACCAAATTGGGGACTAGATGACCACTGCGTCATCACCATTACTACATCCAAGAGCAGGCAACCATCCACCTTATCATGAAGACAATCAGCCTATAAGTAGAAAAGTCATACATTATTGATAGCATAGAGTCTTTGACTTTTGTTCTTTTTGTTTTGTCTTGAGCTGTATAACTGGGGATGATTTTCAGCAATTGAAGAAACATATTTATTTTCCAACACTAGCTGAAATCGTATAATAATTCTCACATAAATAGAGATACATAACAATAACATGCAGTGACTCTTGCAGTAGAGTCTAATTTAACTGAAAAGAGTCGAGTAATTTGAATTCACTCATATTTACTTTTCAACACTGCCTGGTTAAAGCTATCTTTCCACCACCATAAGATAAACAGAAAAAAGCATGAATGATAGCTTTGTTTCTTATGTCAAGTTGTCAAATATATCAAGCATTATGTTTCAGCTCATAATAGAACATGTTTCATTAAGCACAATATAAATTTAGAAATTGTTAATGTTAAATTATTGTGTTATTCATTAGTGCATAAAACTAACTTTGATATCAAATTATTGTGAAGATGTCACATTCTTCGGATCTATTGTAGCCTGTAGGTGCATTTTAGGATGCAACCATCACAAGACCTAAAATTAGCTATGCAGTAAATAAAGCCTTGGATTATAACAACAACATTTTAATCTTTACCAAGTCCATCAAGAATGGCTTCCAACCGAACACGATGGGAAATAGGAACTCAGTTGAAGGTAAATAACATGAGTAATGACTGAAAGTTAACTTGATGCTTAACACAAACAGTAATTGAAGAGAAGAGTGTCATAGTATTAGATTTAGGTTTACTTGCATTTTTTTCCTCTTATGCAATTTTGATCCGCCATTTAATATTTTGAGCAATTTTAATCCTTTATATTTTCTCCTTTATTATTAAATACTTTTATTTTGGATTGTGATCGGCCAAAGTATTTCTCTGCCTCATCACCGTAAACTTCGACAAAAATCGAGAAGGGACTACGAAATAGAAAAACTTTTGATTGATCATAATTTCAAATAAAAAAGTATTTGAGCACACATACACAAAATTAAATATGTATTAATTATCGTAAGAAACACGTCATTTAAATATTTTTTTCTTCTATCTTTTAATTTTTCTGAATAGTTGTCTAAAATCTTATTAAACAAAACTTCCTCGATCATACATCATTTATTGACATACATTTTTCTTTTTTTGTGGTGTCTGAGGTTCGAACCCCAAATCTTGTATATATTATGCATTGTCCTTCCCAACTGAGTTAAGCTTACGAGACACATGACACTCAATTCTTATTACCAACCTAGCATTTCTTTAAAATTAAACATTAAAAATGACAAAAAGTTTAAAACCCAATTGAGGGATTTCATTTGCACTCACATAAATGAGTTAATTTTTGGCGTATTTTATTATTAAATTTGTTATGAAGTCCCTCAATGTATATAACAGTTAGGTGCTACATGAATAAATAATGTCTCGTTAGTGTTAATTTCGGAGGAAATTGGAAGGAGAATGCCAAATCACAATAAAAAAAGAAAAAACATGAGGCCAAAGAAATGTATACATACAGAAACAGTTGATCCAAAAGTACATAAAGTATAAAGTTAGTTGATTTTCTTCGTATGCAAGACCGTATACAATACGTAATCTTCATTTCGCTTCCTTCCTTCACAATCTTACATTACATTACACCATTTTAACCATTTTTCCCGCACACACAAATCACAATCACTTCTCTTCTCTCTCTCTCTCTCACTACAATAGAGAAAAGAGAGTGAAACCAAACCACACTACACGACGTCGTTTCACAGATCCATCCCCAAGACACAGAGCTGGATCCCTCACAAGATCCCAAACAATATCAGGCTCCACCTGCCACCACATCCAACGGTCACGGTCAGATCCGTTACCGATCACTTTCCTCCACCGAACTCTCCGCCGTTCAATCCACTTCTCCGCCTTCCGATAACCACTCCTCCGACTCCGAATTCACCAAAATGCTCAAACGTCCAACGCGTCAGGAGTCACTCTCCGATAAGATCTACAGATTCCGTGGCACTCTTCTCGTTGTCTCGATCCCTATCCTTCTCATCACGTTTGTTCTTTATATGATGCCGTCGAGCTCGAATTATGATTCTGCTGGAGATTATGCTCTTCTTAATCGGAAACTTTCGCCGGATAAAAAATCTGGTGGCTCTTATGCTGTTATTTTTGATGCTGGTAGCTCTGGTAGCCGTGTTCATGTTTTTCATTTTGATCAGAATTTAGATCTTGTTCACATTGGCAAAGATCTTGAACTTTTCGAACAGGTCAACACAATTTTCTCTGCAATAGGAACATTATCTTATTCGATAAAATAAAAAACACTTTATTAGGAGTTTATTTTTATTTATTCCATAAAATTATTTCATGGTATATGCTAAATAGTTTATATCTAGATGCAATATTATAGATATACAATTAAGCACAATACGAAAGCAGACAAGCAGACATGTTAGTGTATATCTTTCCATTAGTGCTTTAAACGCAGCTTATGTAGTTTTGATTTGTGTTTTGCAGCTTAAACCTGGTTTGAGTGCGTATGCTCAGAAACCGCAGCAAGCAGCAGAATCTCTGGTTTCACTTTTGGAGAAAGCAGAGGGTGTTGTTCCACGGGAATTGCGATCAAAGACACCAGTTCGAATTGGGGTGTGTGGTTTTGTTTTTTGGCATTGCATTTCTGATTTGTTTGTGTGTTGTTTTTAGGAAGGAAATTTGAATTGAATTTATGTGGTGATGCAGGCAACTGCAGGTTTAAGGGCTTTGGAAGGGGATGCATCTGATAAGATATTGAGAGCGGTAACTATTGCTTTATCTTTCTCAATTTCAGTGGTTTTAGAAGCTGTCCACGTTTTATTGATTTAAATTTCGTTGATGTAAGGTAAGGGATTTGCTGAAGCACAGAAGCTCCTTTAAATCTGATGCTGATGCGGTTACAGTGTTGGATGGAACACAGGAAGGTGCTTATCAATGGGTATGATTTATGAACATAATGCTATCAGTGATTTATTAAAGTTTTCTTATTGCGTGCTCATAGCTCTAGGCTGCCATTCACTAGTATTATATGAATGCATCACAATTAGAATGCATCCTGACTAGTGGAGAATTGACAAGTTTTTTTATTAACACTGACTGCATTGTTGTTAACTCGGTAGACTAATTTATAGGGAATGCATATTTGAAACTGTCCCATATCCTTAATAGATTACCTGGTGGCTTTTGCCTTTTGAAAGAATAGGGCCGAACAAATTGTCCTCTTGTGTTGATGAAGTAAGTTTTAGACATACTTGTTCATACAGTCTGACTTTTCCCTTCTTTCTATCAATAGTTCTATCCTACCACATCAATCCACTCAATATTAATAGGCCTGATTTATTGGATTTGGATCCTCTCATGTTGGAATTTAACATGTGAGAGTTATATTGGTGAATCTCAACATTAAAATCCACTTACATATAGTAATGGTGAGATCACCAACATAACACTAATTGTGTTGAATTCCAACACTAGAGGATCTTAATCTTGGTTTATTGATTAATAAAAACACACCTACTATGTTGGCACCCCAACCCTACCACCTATCACTTGTAACACCCTAAAAATTTGTTAATTAGAGAAAAAAGATAACAAACTTGGGGGACTAAACCAAAACCCAAGGGGAAACCATAACATTTGCCTTATTAAAAACCTTACCTGGAAAATCCATTGGGACAAAACCATGTGAAGGGAAGAAAAGTGCAGTGTTTAAACAACAATTAACAAAATCTATATTCCAGAAACCCATTTAAACAACAATTAACAAAATCTATATTCCAGAAACCCAATTCTATTCCTAGTAGAGGAGTGGTTTCCCACCATTGGTAGGAACTTAAATGAATGCCTAAATTTGCAAGTCTGTCAGCACTTTGGTTACCTTACCCTCCTGTAAATACGAGACATGATGAAAGTCATCTTGGTGGTGAGAACCATACAATTTCTCCATTGATTTCTAAGACTCCAAGGAGCACTTGTATGGTTTTTGTAGGTAGATATAGAAGAATTTTATTTTAGATACAGTGATTAATAATAATTATTTTTTCGCTGTATGCTAAGAATATCTTCTGGGCTCTGGTCAACTTAAAGGTGCTCTTTTAGTTTGAAGAAAGCAGTTAGTAAACATGTTACATTACATAAGTTGGGATGAACGTGAAGTGACAACTATTAGAGACCACACTGAAACCTTAGATGAACAACACTGTGAAAACTAAGAATATCTTCTTTGTTTACAACTATTAGAGACCACACCGTAATTAATTAAGTTAATAGTTTAGTCATTACTGAAATTTTATTCTATCAATTTCTTTATTAAAAAAAAGAGCCGGCAAAGTTAAAGATATGCTGTATTTCTGAAACTGTATTTGGTAGAACAGCCAGGTCAACCATCTTGTGAAGACACAAGATATTTAAAAATATGGTTCAGTTTGATAAGGTTTTACAGTACCATAATAGTTTCTAAATAGGGATGGGTGATGGCATCACACTGATAACTTCTTTAATTTTTTGTCATAAATGTTTTAAAATAGTGATTTGCAGTACTTTAATAGTTTGAAAACTGGGATGAATATGAACAACATTAAAAAGATTTATAAAATTTTGAAATCAGGGTGGGCATCATTATCAAAGTTATATATAATATTGATGATATGAATTCTGAAGAACGACGTAGAACATGTTGGCTACTTGGCTTGATTCTAGTTCATGATTGTTAGATTCCAAAAAATTTCTTATACTCATAATGCGAAAACAAGATATTTAAAAATATGGTTCATTTTGAAAAATGTAAAACATTCAAGTAATTGTTCCACTGGATGAATTTTGGCGTCAACTTAACAATGAAAAGTGCGGATTCCTCCGAAGAACTGCATTATGACTTATGAGATTTATGGATGGACATCATTCTTAGTGTTCTCAAATATGGATAATCTCAACTTGATAGATGGACATAGGACGTTAGCTTGTTTCCTGCTTCTGATTGTTAGATTCCCAAGATTTGATTATAATTCTACCATAATGCAAGATAAATTTTTACACTGGATAAATTTAATCAGAATTATTTCAACAATGAAAATTGAAAAGCTTAAGGTTCCCCTGTTTAAATAAAATTCTTTCATATGCTGTTTTTTTTAACATAGTTGAATTTTGTTTTTTCTATTTGAAGAGGATGATGGTATGAGGACTACTTAGATATATCAGAAAAATACAATTTATTTGAACTCTAAAATCTAATGAATGGCCTTCAGAACACTAGAAAGTTAGAAATCCTATATTTCCTCTAAAGGTATACTGGATATATTCTCAGGTAGCTTTTCCTAGCTTTCACACCGGTAAATAAAACCTGTTCTGATCAAATAGTTTAATAGTTAAAAGCATCAAATATGAACTGCTAGTTATTATAATATCTTAATTATAATTAAAAATTTTGTGTGTTCTTGCTTCTAAGAGTAAAGAGCTGATGCAGTATTTTGTTTGTGTTACCTTGTCTCTTGTTTTTTTTAGGTTACAATTAACTATCTATTAGGAAACTTGGGAAAAGATTATTCAAAGACCGTTGGGGTAGTTGATCTTGGAGGTGGATCTGTTCAAATGGCATATGCCATCTCTGAGTCTGAGGCTGCCATGGCTCCACAAGTAATGGATGGAGAGGATCCATATGTCAAGGAGATGTTCCTCAGGGGAAGAAAATATTACCTCTATGTTCACAGGTTTTTCTACTTGATATGCTTGTGTATAATGTCATTTCTTTTCTTTGTTTACAGCCTTTAATACTAATAGCATTAACTCATGGACCTGGACTTGTTAATAAAAAAAAAAACTCATGGACCTGGATGCAGAGATTTTAATACAGCCTTTAATACTTACACTTTGCAGTCATAGATATCTTTTAATAGACTAATAGATTTTCTACTTCTTGCGCTCAGTTACTTGCGCTATGGTTTACTAGCAGCTCGTGCAGAGATTTTAAAGGTTGCCGGTGATGCTGAAAACCCGTGTATCTTATCTGGCTCTGATGGTAATTACAACTTCTCCTTTCTGTATGCCCGCCAGCCGGCACTATTTTGATTGAGTTGCATTTCATCTCTTTTGATTATCCCTTTCATTAGTTGATACGAAAAAAGAGTACCAAATAATTATACTTTTTATATGCTTTTTCTTCATGTCTTAAAATTCTGATGACAAGCGGATTTTTTAAAATTCTTAGGAACTTACAAATATGGAGGAAAGTCATTTAAGGCTTCATCTTCTGGAGCAAGCTTAAATGAATGCAAAAGTGTAGCTCACAAGGCTCTCAAAGTCAACGAGTCAACATGTACACACATGAAGTGCACTTTTGGTGGGATATGGAATGGTGGAGGTGGGGATGGACAGAAAAACCTATTTGTTGCCTCATTTTTCTTTGACCGGGCTGCCGAGGTATTTATTTTTTTCATTTAACACTTCTTGGAATAATTGACAGAATTGCTTCTAATTCTACTGCATTGTCAATCTTATCACATTACTTGTTCACAGGCTGGTTTTGTTGATCCAAACTCACCAGTTGCAATAGTTCGTCCTGCGGATTTTGAGGATGCTGCCAAGCAGGCTTGCCAAACAAAACTCGAGAATGCCAAATCCACTTATCCACGAGTTGAAGAGGGGAACCTTCCATATCTTTGCATGGATCTTGTATACCAGTATACATTGCTTGTTGATGGGTTTGGTAGGTTCTATTCCAAAGTTTGGATAGTTTATACATGACGGTGTTTCTACGAACTCTGAGTAACTTACTATCTTCCTACGCTTATTGCTTTCACTTGTTTGCAGGCATATATCCATGGCAAGAGATTACATTGGTAAAGAAAGTTAAATATGATGATGCCCTTGTCGAGGCAGCTTGGCCGCTAGGAAGTGCCATTGAAGCTGTATCATCTACGTAACAGGACCGATTTCATGAGTTAGGTTACTCATCCAAAATCTTGGAGCATGAAATTTGTGGCGAAACACTGCCTGTCATTCATGGTGATCAGAAATTACTTCAGGCAAAATTGGAATTGGATATGGGTCTATTTTTCAGGAATAACGAGAGATTATAGCTTCATTATTTTTCATACGTAATTAATTCACAATATATCTGATTTACAGCTCTGGCAGATTCATTCGATTCATTAAGTGCATCTATATATCTTGTCTGGAAAGATGAACAAAATGGTGATGCTTACACCATTTCATTTTTGTTTAAATGTTTTCGTTCGTGATTATAGTTAATCCTTTATTTCTTCTCGTCTTGTTGTGGCATCTGGGACTAATGATTTTGGTAACTCTTACTTGTGAATATAGTCAATTGTGGATGAGTTCATGTTAATAACTCAACTTATTTTGAGATTCTTGCATAGAAATCTAAAGGAAAATTTATTAATGGTAATCAAAATTTCAAATATTTTGATCGATTTTTGTATGTACTAATTCAAAACTGTCTTAGTAAAGCATGTCCATGCCTGTTAAAGTATAGGGAAAGCAAATGATAATAATGTTTAATGATTGTTTGGAGTTTGGACGATATGACAATGTGAATGATGTTTAATGATTGATGATGATGTGGGTATAACTTGACTCAATTTGTAATCTATTGATAAAACAAACTTATGTTAATCTGGTGTTCAGTAATTTTTATTTCTTGAGGAGCTGATGATTCAATATTTATCAATAGTATTATACATATATGGGATTTTTTTTATTTTTTTTTGTTGAGAAAACATATATGGTAAATGTTAACTTGTGATATTTCTTCTTTTGGTTTTCTTAACATGTATTCTAAGGGCACAAGTTAACACTATCCGTTTAGTATTGTATTTAACATTAAGGGCACTTGTTAAGTTAAAAATGGAGATAAGTGATAAATTCAAGGTTAAAAAATCAATTTCTAAAATTTAGAGTTGTTGAATACATCATTTCTAATATAGTGGATTTTTAGACACTTGTTAGCATTTCCATAATATTCTTCATTGTATTTTATGTAACATTAAAATTAAAACGTTTCCTTCGAAAAAAATTAAAATGTTGCTTAAAAAAATTGTTGACATAAACTTCTTTCAACCAGGTGAGCAAGTTTTAAGAATATTTGCTGTGGGCGTTAACTCTGAAAACTAAATAAATGAAGGATTAAAGTTGAATAATATTTTTTTTACGTAGAGATTAAAAATAGTTTCAATATATTAAAATGTACCTCTTTGATCCTATTTACAAAAAACAATTGATTTTTTAGAATAATTTATGTATCTTATTTAGATTCTTGATTAGAAACATAAATTGTCCAATGTATCTAAAAAATCAACTTTTTTTTTATAAATATGAGCGGAAGGAGTACACTATTTTAGAACTAAACCCTTGTGCCTATTTTGTTTTTGAAGGACCTTACTTGTGCCTATATGTCTAAAATAAGAACATTTAAGAATTGAACCGGATATCAAACCAATTAAGTCTTTGAGTTATAATTCAACTACTTTAAACTATTCGAGCTGTGAAATGTGATGACCGTGTTTACACTTTTTTCCCTTTCCTTGTGTAAATTACATCACTTAACGCTTCAACTTTACTTCTCTCTGAGTCATTTTCACAAACACCTTTGCCTACAAACTTAAAATAATTCGGTAATCATACTCTTCCGCTCTATCCAATTTCAAAATTGATTTCATTATCTTTATATCATGATCAGAATCAGATCTAACTTATCTGTTTTTTCTATTGCTCTATTACGCATAAGGCATAACGCAATCACTGTTAATCACTGTGATATAGTTCACAAGCCTCTTATGAATGCTTCTTTCAATGCTTTTAATTCTTCAAATTATTACACTTTTTTCGCTCCACCGAAATTTAGTTTTTCAGTTAGGTTCTTTTCTGCTGAATCCTCAAGTGACGATGACTATAATGAAGATGACGGTGATGATGATCATGATAAGAATAGTAGTCAGTTACATTTAAGGGATGATGGTTTTGTCAAAGATGTTAAGACCATTTTGGATATAATTCACAAACCGGGTTCTGGGCCCTATGAAATTAAGCAGAAGCTTGAGGATTGTAATGTTAAAGCATCATCGGAGTTGGTTGTGGAGGTTCTTTCGAGGGTTCGCAATGACTGGGAAGCAGCTTTCACTTTTTTCTTGTGGGCTGGAAAGCAACCGGGGTATGATCATTCGGTTCGCGAATATCATTCAATGATATCTGTTCTTGGTAAAATGAGGAGGTTTGATACTGCTTGGGCCTTAGTTGAAGAAATGAGAAGAGGAAAAACTGGTGAATCTATTGTTACCCCACAAACTCTTTTGATTATGATAAGGAAATACTGCGCTGTTCATGATGTTGGTAGGGCTATAAACACTTTCTACGCTTTTAAGCGGTTTAATTTTCAAGTTGGATTGTACGAGTTTCAAGGCCTTCTTTCTGCGCTTTGTCGGTACAAGAATGTGCAGGATGCTGAGCATTTACTGTTCTGTAATAAGAATGTTTTCCCACTTGACACCAAAAGCTTTAACATCATTCTTAATGGATGGTGCAATTTGATTGTTAGCGCGCGTAATGCAGAGAGGATCTGGGAGGAGATGAGTAAGAGACGAATCCAACACGATGTTGTCTCGTATGCAAGTATCATATCTTGCTATTCAAAGTCTTCTAAACTTTATAGGGTGCTCCAGCTGTTTGAACAAATGAAGAAAAGGAATATCACTCCTGATAGGAAGGTTTATAATGCAGTCATTTTTTCTCTTGCGAAGAATAGGATGGTGAAAGAAGCTGTAAATCTTATTATAAAAATGGAAGATAACAATGTTACTCCGGATGCTATTACTTACAACTCCCTGATCAAACCTCTCTGCAAAGCCCGCAAAATTGATGAAGCAAAAGAAATTTTCAATGTGATGTTGGAGCGAGGCATATCCCCGTCCATTCGGACTTTTCATGCTTTCTTCCGAATATTAAGAGTCAAGGAAGAAGTATTTGAGCTTTTGGACAAAATGAAAGAGCTAGGGTGCAACCCAACTATCGAGACATATATAATGTTGATAAGAAAGTTTTGCCGGTGGCGCCAGCTTGATGAAGTCAAAAGGATATGGAATGCAATGAGGGAAGATGGAATTGGCCATGATCGTAGCTCGTATATTGTACTGATTCATGGTCTGTTTCTGAATTGTAAGGTGGAGGAAGCATACAAATATTATATAGAGATGCAAGAGAAAGGTTTTCTCCCTGAACCAAAGACAGAAAGTATGCTTCAGGCATGGCTTTCTGGGAGACAAGTAACAGACAGCCAGGCAACAGATCTAGAACACAATCAATTGGAACATGGTGGTCTTAAAAAGAGTGTCAAACCTATACAAAGTAAATTTGATAGGGAAAAGGATTTTCTTCGCGAACCCGAGACCAGAAGTGTATCAAGAGAAGGAGGCTTTTCTTTCTGGGAGAAGTAAATCGCTATCCAACAAGAGGTTAATTTGCATTTCCTTTGTCTACGATGAAGGCAACGCTTGTTGGTCACTATACTTTTCAAATTTATTGAATGCTCCAAACAGGTGCTTGGCATGCACTTTTGTTATTGTCTATTCAGACTTCAACTGCCTTGCCTTAAACAAGAGCTGCAAGATGGATGCAACTTTTAAAAAAACATAGGTTTGTTAATTGTTACAAAATTGGAAACTTTTGGTTAATTTGTAGTGATATAGTCATTGTACTGGTTGACCTTGGGGGTTTGTTGTAATACAGGAGCTGAATTTAGGTGCTTATATGTAACTTTAAGCGCATCACCAAAGGTAGAATCAGTTTAGAGTTCTTAACTTATTTTTAGTTAGCTCTACAATGCTTCATCAATACTATGAACATTTGCATCTTTTCACTTTAATGGTGCAACTCTTTAAGAGCTTAAAAATGTTTTACAATTGCAAGTTATTTCAAATATTTGTGTTTTAAAATGACACATTCTTTTGATAGTTAAGAACCAGTTCTTACATGTAGCATATGTGTTATCCACCTCCAATAGTAGAACTTGTAAGAACTGTTTTATCTCTATGAACCCTACTAACAAGTAACAATTTCCATTGGAGATAAATTCCAAACAAGTGGAGCTAGAAACTTAAACTTCTGCTATGATGCTTTTGATTGCCGTTTAATAATGTCAATTGATAGTTAGCACCGATATGAAGTAAAATAAACTAGCATATACCAAAGGAATTTATTAACCATGATGCTGTAGTAAAATCTTAATATACACCTCGATTTAGATTGCGATTATTATTTTTCACCATCCTTCAACTCTTGATACCTTGAAGCATCGAAACTTTACCAACATATGTCATATCAGCAAGCATGAAAGATATGATACAAAAGTTTCAGAAATTACCAACACCAAAGCTGCCCAAAGAGCTGAATAAGGCAGCCGAAATTGGAAAGCCAAACACCAAACTGAAAAGATGACTAGTTTGACAAAGAATGATAAACAAATATGCAAACAATAAGCCTCATCAAAGGCGAGAGGCCAATTAATTGTCGAGAAACACAGCCCATACCTCGCGATACCTTGATACGCCAGCAGCAAAACTCCCGAAACAGATGTGATGCCAAGATGAAACAATCCACACCAGAGAAATAGCACACCTGAAACAACACCAAAATCCGTCCAAAGAATAAATTAAGATAACATGTCACAACAAGATTGGCACCTTAGATCCAAAGTGATACTTGGAAATCCATACTCCTTGACATTACACCAAATGAAATGAAGTTAACAAAGAATGCTAAACAGATATGCAAACAACAGCCTCCTCAAAGGTGATAGTCCAATTATTGACAAACACGGCCAGAATGTCGCGATACATAGCCTCGCCAACAACAAACTTCCGAAACAACTACGTTGCGAAGATGGGACAAATGAAGCCAAAGAAATAACTCCAATCCATTGAGCCACCCCACATAAGTCTTTTAGGTTTCTGCTGAAACTGTACACCGAAACTGAAAATATAAAATTCAATACACCACAGAAAGAGCCAAAACAGATATGAATGAATAAATCAATGAAAATCCTGACAAAATACTCTCACTTTATATCCTATATTATGTATGAACCACTCAATAATCCTCCCACTAATTGTCACTCCTCTCTTGGTTAGCAAATCAGCAGAATTGTTGGCTTCCCTGTTCACTCCTCTCTTTTGTATTTTCTGTCAAAAAAAAAAACTTTTGTATTTACGTACTTCCGCAATAGCTGAAGCTCCATTTGAATCAATGTAGCATGTCTTAAAACTTAATGTATTAAACTTTATATGGAGGGTATTCTTCCATTGGATGGATTTGCTTCCAGGTAATTGTAATGAAATACTACTGGCTTTATACTATCGAAATCTTTAGTCTTAATTGCCACATGTTGATTCTTATCAAAGTGGTTTCTGAAAGAATTTGCGGATTCAGGCGGCATTTAGTCTGTGGTTCTTGCACTTGCTTGATGAGTTTATGATTTTTTTATTTGGTTGTAATTTTTTTTTTCCTGCTTTCATAGCAATGCATGGTTTTGTCAAATGCAATGGTTTGTAGACCTAATTGATGTGTGTTGTGCAAGAAACGAAGTAAGGAAGTACAAGTGTGTCACTCCTTGGTGTATATGTAAAGTTCTAATCATCGATTATTTTGTACATGCTGCTGGTCTTTCAAATTCTTCTTCCATGAAAAGTCCATTTGGGATTGAAATCAGTTTGGATATTGTTTGAAAATTTATAAGCGATTTAATTTGAGCATGCTGCCATTTATCATACACCACTAAAGCTCTTGATAATATATACGACACATTTTCATCGAGTATCTAATGCCAAAACCTTAAGTTTCTACTTTGCAAGAAAATTCCAAAGTTTCACATTAGCAACATCCAAAGTTTACAACATGCCAAAGAAGTCTGCAATGCAATTGATGCTATTAGAACAGTGATTTACAGCAACATATGAGTCATTTCTTGTCCATATATCCTTAGCTAACTCACATGTAACAACAGACATGCACGCAAATTTCAAATGATTTCTGCAGTTTACACATGAGGTTCTAGTAGGTAAGCACCCTTTTAGTAATTGGAAATTACTAGCGCTGCTAGTGCTAATTCCACCTCTTGAAAACAACTACGCACATGATAGGTTAGAAACTAGGATTTTTTTTCTTTTTAGAAAAGATTTGGTGCCTTTTATTCCTTTTTTTACATTGTTAAAAAAATAAACATGTTCAGCGTGCAGTGCTTTAAGAAAAAAATAAGGGAGTAGGTTGAAACTTTAAGGAAACATGTTTGTTATATTTTGTTTAAAAAATAAAATAAAATATACAATTTTATCCTTGACCTAAAACATATTTTACATAGATAGAATTAAGTTTTTGAGTTTTTTTGCTTGTTAAAAAAATATGAGTTTTTTGGTCAATAACAAACAGGTGTAGATTATTAACTTACTATTCATGGTTTTTTTTTTTTTTTTTTTTTTAACCCATATATATAAGGGAGTAGTCTTATAGCTAAAATTCACATTTTAAAGTAAATGAATGGGGTGTTAGAATTCGAACATCAACCCATATATATAAGTCCACGACACATGAGTTATGCTCTCGGAAACGACAACTAATCACGATTATTTGTGAATATAGCAACTCTTTTTGTACAAAATCGTATTTTTTTTTTAATAATTATCTCTCCCCTCATGAATCTCGTGTTATAGTGGGTAATGGAATTAAATAAACAATTTCAAAAGAATCTTCATAGTCTAAGTTTTTTTTTTTTTTGTTGGAAAGAATGGGCAATTCCAAAACAAGTACCATCCCAAATCAGGCAATACTGCACTATAGGAAAAAAAATCAGGAAAATACATTGGTGCATATGGAGCGTGTTCTTTGTTTGATGCTAACTTCTATTTTTAGGAAAATACATTGGATAAGTGAACTTGAAGATATATATTTGGTGACAAATTTTCAATCAAAGGTGCATATATGTCATATTTTAGCATTGCATTGTCCCCTTTATGTGATATTGCGTGGAGTAAAAGTTTTTTTTTTTTGTTAAAGGTCTCGTCGTTTGTATGAAGGTTATTGCAAAATAATTTTTTTGCAAAAGACAATCTTGCACGTTATTGAGCATTTTTGTGGAATTACGTTGTGTTGGTGGATGCGTCTGCCTTTAAACATCTTAACTCTTATTTTTGGAATGTGCATTTTTTGTTAATGTTTACTATAGCTTAGTGCTTGTTTGGCTGGATATTAGTTGTCTCATGCCAAATAGTATGTCGAAACATGCTTAGTCATTTGGTGGTATATGCTTGAATCGTAAAGTGTATCGTCAAATGTTGCGTGCAATTTAGATGTCCGTGTATGATCTTGAAAAGCTCAAAATATCAATATCTTTTAACAAAAAGAGCTTCTCATAGTCATGGGTAATTTTTAGAATATATTAAATTTATGTCATGGTGATGGCTCATGGTAATCTTTAGAATCTATTCAAAGTTAAGTTACATAAATCGCGGACACATCTTACTATATGTTTGAGGTCCATAGCTTGAGCGTTATGCTTTATTCATTTTTTGTGTTGATGGCTCATTTGTAATTGGTTTTGTGTTGATTTTTTTTATTGTGAATTGTAGTAATATTTTGTGTCCTTGCCATATATTGTGCCACATTTAAACAATGTGTTGATTCGATCAAGATTAAGATACTAGTATAATAATTAGAGCACCAATGCCACAATGTCATTAATTAGTCCACCTTTAACAGCGGCATATAACATAATTTAAGAGAAAGAAAACGCAAGTTAATCGTGTCTTTTAAATAATTAATTGATCTTCACCTTTTCCAGTTATACATAGTGGGTTGTGAATTATGACAAACACATGATTAAGCTGGTTAATTAACCTGTGACCAATTTCAGAATTATTTTGCTCAGTCCAAAAAATTAAGATTATGGAGTTCCTAATTACACTAATCACCACTGTTCTACTCTTGTTAATGCCTGCAATCACTTCCTCACAATATTTAGGAAACAACCTACTCACTAATCGAAAGATTTTCCAAAAACAAGAAACAATTTCCTCTTATGCTGTCGTGTTTGATGCTGGTAGCACTGGTAGCCGTATTCATGTTTACCATTTTGATCAGAACTTAGATCTTCTTCATATTGGCAAAGATGTTGAGTTTTTTAATAAGGTGACAATAACATTTTATGCATCACATTTTTTTGTTCTTTTTTTTTTTTTGGTACAATTTTTTTTGTTCTTCTTGATTACTATGAAGTTACTCCCTACGATCTTAAATATAATAAAAAAGTCAAATGTATTTGGTCCAAATTTAAATCAAATATATTTGACTTTTTGATTATATTTAAGATGGAGGGAGTATATATATGTAAATGTATTCATATCAATCGTTATTCTCTTCAATACTTACTTCAGTGTATTATGTTGTAGATAACACCTGGTTTGAGTTCATATGCAAATGATCCGGAACAAGCTGCAAAATCTTTGATTCCACTTCTACAACAAGCAGAAAATGTGGTCCCTATTGATCTACATCACAAGACACCGATCAGACTTGGGGTAGGTTTTTTCTTTGATTTGGTGCAGTCACAATCATAGATTCACGCCGTAATCACATTGATGATCGTTAGATCAAAATATGCAGAAAGCAAACGATTAAAAAAATAATTAAAATTTCAAATTTCAAATCTGGACTGTCTGATCTTGTTCCAACAATCATTGATTTGTTGACTACGCAAATGTGCAATTTTTTTTTTGTATGTTAACCCTCGCTTCTCAAGAAAAATGGGCCCTGCTAATCTGATGTTCCGGCTAGAATGATCAAGAATTGTTCCACCCGGAAATAAATGAATGAAATGTGTAACAACATATTTTTTATTTTTGGTCTATGTTTATATAATTAGTGACAGAAAATATCAATTACTCTGATAAAAAATAAATCAAATTTATTATCACTTTTAATTGTTTCAATATGTAAAAGGATTAAATAATTTGTAACATAATTTGCATGATAATATTATTGCAGGCAACCGCAGGTTTAAGGCTTTTGAATGGGGATGCTTCTGAAAAGATATTGCAAGCGGTAATTATTAGTTTAATTTTGTTATTTTATGTTTCAATATTATAATTAGCAGTTAGATCTAAACTTTCCATGCTTAAATTAGAGCTTAATTTTGTGTTCTTAATTAATTACCTTAGGTAAGGGATATGTTCAGCAATAGAAGTACCTTCAATGTTCAACCTGATGCAGTTTCTATTATTGATGGAACCCAAGAAGGTTCTTATCTCTGGGTATGACAAATATAGAACTAAAGAATTTAATTTTTATTGTTTATATTCATATCTCTTTGAGAAATAATATGAATTTAGAAATAATGATCATTGTCAAAGTCAAACGATTTCAATGATCTACTACGTAAAAAATCCTATGCATTGGTATTAATTATTTTCATTATTTTCTTAATAGGTGACAGTTAACTATGCATTGGGGAATTTAGGGAAAAAGTACACAAAAACAGTGGGAGTAATGGATCTTGGAGGTGGATCAGTTCAAATGGCATATGCAGTGTCAAAGAAAACAGCTAAAAATGCTCCAAAAGTTGCTGATGGAGTTGATCCATACATTAAGAAGCTTGTACTCAAGGGAAAACCATATGATCTCTATGTTCACAGGTTTCCTTCTAATTCATTATATACTATGAAGCACATACATGGACACGAACATCAGACACGACACTGACACAAACACGTCAATACAGATAAAATTTTAGTTGCATATATATCATGGCTAATAATATATTGTTTCTTTCAGTTACTTACACTTTGGTAGAGAAGCATCTCGAGCTGAGATTATGAAGGTCACTCGTAGTTCTCCTAACCCTTGCCTTTTAGCTGGATTTGATGGTAAACACAAGTTTGTTTCACAAGTTATTGAAGTTTCAAATTGTTAGTTATTTGTTAAAGCTGAAAAAATCTTCGATCACACTATTTCGTCTATGATAATTTCAGATAATAATTTGATTGAAAAAAAAAACTTACATGATCAATGATTTCAAAGTTTCAAATTTCAGTATATTTTTATGTTTATGTATTTTAGTAGCATGTTATGATATGCCAATAACATAGGATTATTTTTGGTTCTTAAAAGGGACCTACACATATGCTGGAGAGGAGTTTAAGGCCAAAGCCCCTGCTTCTGGGGCTAATTTTAATGGATGCAAAAAGATAATTCGTAAGGCACTTAAATTGAACTATCCATGTCCCTATCAAAATTGCACTTTTGGTGGAATTTGGAATGGCGGAGGGGGAAATGGACAGAAACACCTTTTTGCTTCTTCATCTTTCTTTTACCTACCTGAAGATGTATGTAATGTATTATTGTTTTCTTTTATAAATTTGATGCTATTTAATTAAGCCTTGCTAATTACATTGTCAAATTATTATTTTAGGTTGGTATGGTTGATCCAAAGACACCTAATTTCAAAATTCGTCCTGTGGATCTCGTGAGTGAAGCTAAGAAAGCTTGTGCATTAAACTTTGAGGATGCCAAATCCACTTATCCATTTCTTGCTAAGAAAAATATAGCTTCATATGTATGCATGGATCTTATATATCAGTATGTGTTGCTCGTTGATGGATTTGGTAAGTTTTTGCTACGAAAGTTGATAGCTTTGTTATTTTTTCATTTATTTTTATGAGTTGAAAAATTACGATTCCATGCCATAATTTTTTCATGCATTCACATAGTCACGACTTTAATGGCTGTCCGGTCAAGATCGGACGGTTCAGAAAAATCAGATTTAATTTTTCTAAAAATACAGAACTTAAATTATAGTCATCCGATCTTGACGTGTGATTGCATGTAAGCTAAGTGTGACGATGATTTATAACTTCGATCTTTGTAAAGAAATATTGTACACTATAATGTTTTCATGCAATAATTGCTTCCATTTTATTGGCAGGCTTAGATCCATTGCAAGAAATTACATCGGGGAAGGAAATTGAATATCAAGATGCTGTTTTGGAAGCTGCATGGCCTCTAGGCAATGCTGTAGAAGCCATATCATCGTTACCTAAATTTGAACGAATGATGTATTTTGTTTAAACTTTTGGATGTTACTACAAGATGTTCCAGCACTAGAAGGCAATTCTGCGTAAAATGAAATAAATTAAGTCCGACATGTTTTTTCTATTGAGAAAGTTTATTTTCAATATTAATTTGTGTTGTTTATGAGAATATGACGTTGAGAATATCCCTGCATATATGCAAGTTTAGAATATACCTTTCAATTTGAAATTCAACTCAGGACTTAAATTTCTAAAAGATCAAGATTGACAGATTTACGATCACTACTACAGAAATGACATTTCACATTAGTGGAATTCGACTTTTCAAATCGGATCCCACCCGATGTAACTAAAGGTGATGTTGTATGTCCACCCCATTTCACATCGGGTATTTGCCCGATGTGAAATATGCTTTTGCACATCGGGTTCTTTAGCCTTGATGTGATAAGTGTCGTTAAGAGCAGCACATAAGGGTTTTCACTACGGCGAGACGGTGAGAACAATGGCGAGAACGACATCGATTGAGTGAAAACGACAACCCAATTGGGTGAAACGTTGAGAATGACGACGATTTTATGAGTGAGAACAATGGCTTTCAATGAGTGAGATTATTAGCAGAAGATGAGTATTAACGCGATTGAAACGTGAAGGTTAAGAGAAAGGGGATCTCAAAGGTGAAAGGGGATCTGAGATCTACAAGAAACGTTTTCTATTGGTTAAGAGAAGTTTAGTCAAAATTGCGAAATTGCCACCGCTTTTGTTTTCCCCTCATTTAAAAAATCCACCGAAGGGAAATGTTATCGGTTATTTAGTTTTACCCTCAGCTACTTGGGTCCACGGATGTGAAAGATAAATCCAACTTCAACAAAATTTCAAAAATGCCACCGTGCTAGCTTTCCCTTTAGCTACTTTGTCCAATGATGTGAAATCCCTATTGTGAAATGTATATTTTCTAGTAGTGGATGTTCAATTAGCTTGGGATTGTTGTTTGTCTGATTATTGTCCCATTGTGTTGATTGTCGATGAAGATAATTGGAGTCCAAAACTATTGTGTATGTTGAAAAGTTGGGACGAATTTTTCGGTTATAAAGAATCAGATGCTGGTTCTTGATAATAAAGGGGAGGAGAAAGAGTTATCGGAGGAGGAGGAGGTGAAGTAACTTCATTCTCTTTCATCCCAACTGTTCTCGCTAACAAAGTTTCATATAACAATGTGTAGTGGCAAACACATAGACTAAATTTAAATTGGCTTAAAGAATGGGATGCCAACATAAAATTCTTCCATGGGTTAATGGCTAGTAGACGAAGGATCAATTCTATTATTTCTATCAATGTTAACAGTGCTCAAGTGGAAGGGGTCACCAATGTTTGAGCGATAGTTTTTCATCATTTTGCCAACCATTTAAGTTAGACTCTGTTTGCCAATCATTCAAGACTCTTAGTACTTTGGAAAGCGACGATCTAACTCGACCATTCAGTGAGGAGGAGGTTAAACAAGCGGTTTAAGACTATGACAGTTACAAAAGCCCTGGTCCTGATGATATTAATTTTGGCTTCATTATGGAGTTTTAGTTCGAGATTAAAGCATATGTTTTGTGATTCCTATATGTGTTTCATCAAAATGAAAAACTGGTGAAAGGCTTTAATTGTACCTTCATAGCTTTAATTCCAAAGGTTGAAAATCCTTAGCGTCCGGCCGAACTCATACCCATTTCTCTTGTTGGTTACATTAACAAAGTGTTGGCGAAGGTCTTAACCAATAGGATTCGTCAGGTAATCGAAACTTTTATCTCTAATGCTCAGTCTGAATTCATCAAAGGTCCTCAAATTCCTGGTGGGATTCTTATCGCTAACGAAGTTGTGGATGAAGTACGCAAGAAAAAAAAGAATTATTTAAAGTTGACTTTGAGAATTGTTTTGACTTAGTGGACTGAAAATATTTTAGAAGTGGTAATGGGGAAGATGATTTTTCTAGTCTTGTAAATGGATCATGGAATGCGTGAGAACGACTTCTAGTTTTGAAAGCTAACTTTTTTTTAGGCGATGTTAGGTCTCAAGGTGAATTTTCATAAAAGTACGTTGATAAGGGTAAATATGGTCGCTTCTTGGTTGGCTGAGGCGGCCTCGGTGCTGAACTGAAAATTACAATGTATCCCTTTTATTTATCATAAAATTATGATAGAAGGTGATCCTCATCGTATGAGTTTATGGTATCCATTGCTTGAGTGCTTAAATAAAGGTTATTTGGGTGGAAAAGCTGGAATTTGTCTTTGAATGTCGCTTGGTTCTTCATTAATATGTCATGTTAGGAAAATAAATTTGATTAAAAGAAATATTGTTTGTTTAGACAAGGATAATGGAGGTCTGGTGGTGCGCATGATTAGGGAACTTAATTTGGCAATTTTAGAAAAATGATGTTAGAGGTTATATCAGGATCAAGATAATATTTTGTGAGGGAGATCTTTTGAGCTAAGATCCTCCCCATTTATGTTCTTCTCCATTTCTTCCATTTGGAGAGATAAAGACACAAAAAAGTTTTAAAAAAAAATATAATTCATGATGGTGGGACTCACTTAATGGTAGGACCCACTATTTATTTTTTGTGTCTATCTCTCTTCAAATTGCATCCTCCATTTATTTTACCAAACAGAAAGGATCCTTTCTCATGTCTTTTGGGGTCCGCTTGGAGTTAGAATCCTCTCCATTTATAACTTTCTCCATTTCTTCCATTTTGAGAGATAAATACACACAAAAAATAAAAAATAATTAATGATGGTGGAATCCACTTAGTGGTATGACCCACAACCTATTTTTCGTGTGTATCTCTTTATAAATGGCATCCTATATTTATTTTTATAAATGGAGATGATCTTTACCCGTCAACTTGATGGAAAGTTTTGATAAATATTAAAGGATGTTTGGAGTTGGGAGTGGGTAGTTGGTTTGATGAAAATTTAGTGAGAGCGGTGGGAAATGCAACCAAAAATTTCTTTTGGTTAGATCCGTGGCTGGAGGGTGACCCTTTATGTAGTAGATTCAAACATTTGTTTGTTTTGGCTAAAAATCAATTCATTTATGTTACCAAGATGAACTCTATAGGTTGAAATATTGGGGAGACACTTGAAAGTGGCAGCGCGTGTTACTAATATGGGAGGATGGACATGTAGGGGAGTGTTGTGTTTTGCTCGATAACTTTTTTTTGCACGATGGTGTGGATGATTCTTGGGATTGTAACCTTGACCGATGAAAAGGTTATTACGTCACTGATGTGTACCACAGGTTGTCTAATGTGGAAATATTCGACCAACCAAATATATATATGATCCTTTTTGGAACAAATTGTTTGCTTGGAGATTGTTACATAATCGGCTTCCAACCAAGGATAATCTGCTTTGATGTCGAGTTCTTCCGCCTAACTCCAATTTGTGCACCAGTGGATGTAGTTAGGAGGAAAATGCTAATCATCTAGTTTTGAGTTGCAATCACTTCTGAAGTCTCTGATTTCTTGTTCTTCAATGACTAGGAATTTCATCAGTTTGTTCAAATGTTCTTGCCGACCATTTTAATCAATTTTATGATATAGGAAGTCATTCTCTAAATGTTCAATCTTCACTCCAGTTGATTTGGTAGTTTTATGCTTGGGTAATTTGAAAGGAGGTAAACTACTGCATCTTTCAACATAAGGAGTCTCTAATGCATCAATTACTTGATAAAGTGAAATTTATTTTCTGTTGGTGGTTGAAAGCGAAGAATGATAGTTTAGCTTTTGATTTTCACCTTTGACGGCTAAATCCTCTTCAAAGTTTGAGTTTTGTTACCTAGCATTTGTCTTTTATAATTTTTTATGCTTCTTTGACTTTGTTTCTTCGAATGTTATAATTCCTCGAATTCTATTTTAGTACTCCTTGTATTGGTTAGGATTCTTCGTTGGTTTTAATATAATTCATATTGCATTCTCTTCATAAAAAAATATAAAAGACAAATGATTTAACAACAAATTTTATTAATAATTTTGCATGCGTAAATAAATAATTGTGAAAACGACGTCAAAAAATTACGGTAAGTAATATAAGTCTAATATATTAAGGGCTCGTTTGGATGAATTTATTTTTGAGCTTATAAAAAATAGGTTATGCCAATAAATATGCTTTTAAGTTAAATTATAAGTTCTCACTAACAAAAATTATATCTTCATAAGTTGTTTTTTCGTAAACCACTATGATAAGCTTATGAATGATACATAAAAACTTATTTATTTGCATTATTAGCTAAAAAATAAGTCAATTCAAATGAGTCATAATTAATGTAATCTATTGATCTCTCGTCTTTATTATTAAAACGTTTTTTTTTTTTTGAGATCTTATTATTAAAACGTTAAATTACTACTATTCATTACCTCAATTGTCTATGTCAAATTATATTTTTATATTCGTGTTAACTCTTCGATTTCTAGTGGAAGATGGGTTGATACTTTGAAGTTCAGGTATGAAGTACGTGTAGATTAACTATCAAAAAAATTTTATTTAAAAATCAAATTCAGATTTCCATGAAGAAGAGTCATGTTATACCAACGCTTGCAACACAATGTCGATTCAAATTAACATGGTAATGGTGGCTCAAAGGGCCTAAGCACTAGAGATAGTTGGAGTTATGGGTGGCAAAAATGGCCCGACACTTGTGACTATTTTCGACGGGTTGAGCTGAAGTTTCAAACTCAACCCCTTTTGTCGGATTGCATCACTTTGCTCGCTGAGAAAATGAGGTGGGGCGGCCTATGAGCTACATAATATATGTCAATATTTTAAAAAAAAAAAATTATTCGGTGGGTCTGACAAAATATGTCATCATTGAGACTTATTTTGTGTTTTTGGAATTATTTTGAGACTTGTTTAATGTTGTTGGATTTATAATGGTCACATTATTGCTATTAATTATGATGCTACATTTGTTAATTATGTTGTTTGATTTTTTTATGATGTTGGATTTGTCTCGTAACCTTGTTTTTATAACAAATTTATTTGTTGCCATTTTTTTTCTTTTGAATAACAACAATTTTGTACCAACAAAATTGTCAATAAAATTATGTTAAGTTATACCAAAGACCCTTTAAATTGTTTTATTGTAATAAATTGATCTTTTGAGTTTTATTTCGTATCACTTAGCTCCTTTAAGTTAATTAATTATAATAAATTAGTTATTTAAGTTTATTTCGTATTATTAGGTCCTTTAAATTATTTAACCATAGGGATTTAAGATCTTAATTGCTTGTCACATTGTTTAAAAATATTTAATTTCTTAATTGCTTGTTTGTAAAAAAAATTATTGCTTGTTACAACACAATTGTTGGTTGCAATACGTGTATAGTTTCTTAATTGCTTGTCACAATTATTGTACAATTTTCTGTGACTGAATTTGTTAGGGAAATTGTCTAAAACCAACCCTTTCACGGTTTAGAGCTCGAGTAGTGTTAGGGAAATTAGTAGTGGTATCATTTGAGACAACTTTGATGATAATTTTTATTTTCTCTTGATAAAAAATAATAGAGACAAGAAAGAAAGAGAGAAAATAAGGGTATAATGTGAGTATGAGAAATAATGTTGTCAAAAAATTGTCACAAAATGATTGTATAAATATCATTTCTCTTAGAGCTTCGTTAGAAGACATCATTCTCTTTTAAGACTGGCAAACCTTATGGAAACAAAAGGGAAAGGATGTTTACCAGTTTGTGGACGAATACAGTGCTAATGTCGATGGATACAACCCTATATCTACGCACCCAAAGAAGTTTTGCTGTCATGCAAATTTTACACAAATTTTATGGTTTTCGTGATGTATTGTTTGTGGTAGCAGTCCACTCTCACATTCATGAACGAGTCACCCGCTGAATAGAACAAATTTGGTTGATGAAATATCTTTGGTGGAAGATAGCGCAGAAGAAGGCAACCATAAAAATTTTAGTTTTTCTTTTATTTTTTAACGTCACTTTGTTGTTGTGTACACCAAAGTGAGACGTTATACTCTTACTTGTACATAAAAAAAAAGTAAAAATATGAATAAGAGATTTTTTTTTTTTTTGAAGAAAAAATATGAATAAGAGATAAAAAGTAAAAATGTTGGAATATCATAATTTGATGTAAAAAAAAAAAATTGGATGTAAAAATGTAAGATGAACTATGAAGAAGTACACTGTACACAGTACACACACCGACACACGAGTTAAGCGAGGGCAAGTTTTTTATTTTATTTTCCACGAAATGTTCAACGTGTATAAAATAGGTGGGGTAGAAAATTGAAATGGACCCTCTTTTTGTACCAAAAATAAATAAATTGAAATGGCAGGTTAATGTACAATGAAAATGACGAGAAATCCAATAATTGGTGCACGACGAAAACCATGTTCCAAAAGACAAATTATTCTAATTTTTTTTTTTTTTTTGTGTGGGGTTCGAACCCCGACCCTTGCATATAATAATACATTATCTTACCAACTGAGCTATGTTCACGGGACCTAATTCTTTTTTTTTTTACCATATTGATTTGTAATTGACTGCGACCCTTTTTGAAGAACATAAAATATATTATCCGCATATACTAAAAGACCAATAATGCTTCAATTATTTTCTTTTTCATTGTAATTGATGCTTCAGTTTTGTTTCAAGGCTTATATTTACACAAAAAGTCATGTGATAGAGTTAACTTTAATTATAGTTTATGTAAAAAAATCTTTTTCCGATATATAGTAGAAAAGATGTTAAAAAACAGGCTTAAGGTAATTTCAACATGTAGAAAGAACACCGTTATATGTAGTATGAAGAGTAGATCAGATGAAGAAGAGTATATGCAGGGGATAATTTAGAAAAACTATGAGAGAAACTATTAAAAAAGATTTAGAGGTTAATCAAAATATGGTTTAGGATAGAATATTATGATGTAATTTGATTCATATAGCCAACCCTATTTAGTAGGATACAACTTGTCTGTTCTTGTAAACAATTTTAATTTGGACGTTCATTTGATTTTTTTTATTGAAGTGGACATAAAATGATTGATTAATTCGACGATCAATTCCACTATCCACTAGAGGGGACCAATTGAAACCTAATTAACTCTGTTAATGAAGATTTGTCACCATATTATATATTATTATTTATTGGTGGAAGCTTATGCGGTACATTCATAAATAGAACGCTTTTGCTACATTAACTTCTTAAAAAGGATAAATTTATGATCATTTTTATGAACCAAAACTATTTGTCGATAATTATGTAGTTAATGAGAGGTTATAAGCATTATACTTTTTTTTATATATTTTTTTTTAATATACACTTTTATGATTAATAAAAATTTATTATAAGAATGGTAATATAATCGAGTAACTTCATTTCAAGAATGGTAGAATGTGTCAAGGTTCAAATTTTGGGTGGTTTCAGAGTAGTTTAAGACAAAGTTCGAAAATGAAAAAATGAGAAAGAATCTAAGGCTGCATGTATATAAGTGTATTTCAGATTATATAAGTCGAAACTTTTTTTTTGTTTGGATTATATATTTTTATAATCAAACGGATGTAAAATTGAAAAAATGGAGGGTTGAAAAAAGAAAGAAAAAAAAAAACTATTGCTGCGTAAAAAGTGGGAAAATAAATTCTTTATAATAAACATGTACAATAATAAAACATGTACAAAATAATCATTTTGTACTAACTGCTACTTGGAAAAGCTGTGATAAACAACAAAAAAACTACAAAGTTATTCCAATCTTGTTTCTTTTCACTGCTGGCCTTTTATTTGTTTTGCAATTGGATTGGATTGAACTGGAGAGAAAATAAATTCAAACTTTTTTTTAGGAAGAATAAATTTAAACTTTTATTATTGTTAAAAAATAATTTGTTGTGAGTACTACTACAATATTAATATATAAATCTTTTTTTCTTTTAAATTAAATGTGTCTAACGATAAAACTCACACACACAATATGTTGAGAAATGAAGAATTACTTATGAGACTATAAATATGCTTTTTAATTTTATCATTTTAGGCAATTATCTCACAATGTCTCAACAAATTTTAAATACGTCCTTCGTGAATAATCTCTTGATTTTTTAAAGGGCCTAAAGACATTGACAGGAGAAAGAAAACTGCTCCACTTTATCATACTACATAGTATTATATATTAGTGGGAACTAAGAATGCAAGAGCTACCAACACTAGCTAGTTTCAAAATGGTTTTGCTTTGGCAAAACACCAAGAATATGATGAACTTTATGACACTCATCACATTTCTTCTCTTCATTATGCCTTCAATTTCTTACTCCCAATATCTTGGAAACAACATATTACTCACTAACCGTAAGATTTTCCCAAAACAAGAACCAATTTCCTCTTATGCTGTTGTGTTTGATGCTGGTAGCACTGGAAGCCGTGTCCATGTTTACCATTTTGATCAAAACTTAAATCTTCTTCATGTTGGTAAAGATGTTGAGTTTTATAATAAGGTGACAATAACATCTTTTTGGCATCAAAGTTTACTTTGTAGACATATATTTCCTGTTTTTATTTTTTAAATCATGTGTTCATTTTAATTTAGTAATAAGAGAAGATGAAATGTTGGTTTGTGATTATGCATTTTAATTTTGAGATAATGAAAACAATTTTTTTTTTTACATTTTCATTGTTATAAAAAAATACAAACAATTTTTCACTTCAATGGTTTAGTACCTTGTTATTATAAACTAAAATTAAAACAAATTTTAGAAAAATGAACATAACAAACTTTTTTTTTGAGGTAACATAACAAACATTTTTATAAAGTAGTTTTTATTAGAATTTAATTTCTCAACTTCTAACTTTAAAGTATTCTTTTATAGACAACGCCCGGTTTGAGTGCATACGCGGATAATCCAGAAGAAGCTGCAAAATCTTTGATTCCACTTTTAGAGCAAGCAGAAAGTGTAGTTCCTGAGGATCAGCGCTCCAAGACACCCATTAGACTTGGGGTAAATTTTTTGGTGTATTTTTTTATATTTTTTTATATCATGTTTTAGGTATTGAGTTTTCACCATCATTTAACACGGATTAATATTCGTCATAAAATCTGTCAGAACATAAGGTGGATTCTTATCTTCTAACTAAATTTCCACCATATGCAAAAAGAGTTATGAATTGAACATCTTATCACTTGCTCAAATGACTCAAATCCTTTATCGTTAATCTTGCAAAAGATTGAACCGTGGACAAAAAAACTATAGATGGAAAATATGAAATTTGCATGTATATAATTTCATCATTAAACTTAGTAACAATACCGTTTTTCTTTATATCCTAACCGTCATTCCTAACTAATTTTCGTCTATAATTTTGCAATTACTTTTTTGCATGATACAATTTTTATTTCGGTATCTAGATTTAAGAATGATTTGGCATTATTGTATGAAATTATGCATCTATTAGTCACAGTGTGTTAAACTCAAGTTGTTTGGTGGATAAACGTATCACATATGTGACATAATCTATTTCCTCAAGTCTCACATATAATTTTTTTTAGAGTGATTATTAATTCAATAAAATTAATAACCACTTGACCAAAAAAATAAAAATTAATAACCACTTACAATAGATAGATCAAATGATAAGAGACTTGAAGTATCTGGTTAATGGTTTGATTGGAAAATCCACGTTGTATGCTCCACAAATTTTTGACGGAGATTAATTATGCTAAATAGCGAGCGGTGAAAACTTTATACAGATAACATGATAATATTTTTTTAATTGGGTCAATATTTAAAAGGAGTTAGTAAACAGGAATTTGTAATTAACCAAATATTTATGCAGGCAACAGCAGGTTTAAGGCTTTTGAATGGGGATGCTTCTGAAAAAATACTGCAATCGGTAACCATAAGTTTAATTTTGTTATTCAATAGTTCAATAATGTTATAATTAGCTGTTAGGTGTTAAGCTTAATTTCGTGCTCCCATTTAATTACCTTAGGTAAGGGATTTGTTCAGCAATAGAAGTACCTTCAATGTTCAACCTGATGCAGTTTCTATTATTGATGGAACCCAAGAAGGTTCTTATCTCTGGGTATGACTTAAACTAAAGTTTTTTTTTCTTCTTTCTTTTCTGAAATTCATATAAGAATATTATTTGTGGTATGTGTTATGTTTTGAATAGGCTTCTTTTAAAAATTACGCTATTCAAGATTTGAATTTCTTGTATGGTATACATCAAATATTTTTTAGAAAGGAAAAATTGTTACTTAGCATTATTTTTTGTACAAAATTAAAATGTCAAAATGTTCTTTTTGGTGAAAAAAAATGATAAATTTCATGTAATAAACTTGAAAATTGGAAAATGAAGAAATAAGTAGACTAATTTGTAAACTTGAAACTTGTCATCTTTATAGGTGACAGTTAACTATGCATTGGGGAAATTGGGAAAAAAATTCACAAAAACAGTGGGAGTAATGGATCTTGGAGGTGGATCAGTTCAAATGGCATATGCAGTGTCAAAGTATACAGCTAAAAATGCTCCAAAAGTTGCTGATGGAGAAGATCCATACATTAAGAAGCTTGTACTCAAGGGAAAAAAATATGATCTCTATGTTCATAGGTTTAATTTCCCACTAGTTCTTCATATAATATATTGATTTCTCATAACATTTATACGATGCATGCCTAATATATTAAGGGCTTTTAATTTCTGTCTGCCAGTTACTTACACTTTGGTAGAGAAGCATCTCGAGCAGAGATTTTGAAGGTCACACATAATTCTCCCAACCCTTGCATTTTAGCTGGATTTGATGGTAAACACAAGTTATTTTCACAAGTTATTGAAGTTTTAAGTTGTTTGTTGAAACTTAATATATGCTAATTATTTAAGAGATTAAGTTGGCTGAAACAACTCTCGGTCTAGCCGATCGTTAGGTCAGGTACCGAGTTTAAAAAAAAAAAAATACTTGACTTAAACAAAAAAAAAAAAAACTAATATGGTCGATTTTCGATTTCACTTTTTTAATATTGCAATTTTTAGAATTAATAACAAATGTTCTGTTTTTCAAAGGGACATACACATATGCTGGAGAAGAATTTAAGGCCAATGCCCCTGCTTCTGGAGCCAATTTTAAAAAATGCAAAAAGATAGTTCGTGAGGCTCTTAAATTGAATTATCCATGTCCCTATCAGAATTGCACTTTTGGTGGAATTTGGAGTGGTGGAGGAGGAAGTGGACAGAGAATACTTTTTGCTGCTTCATCTTTCTTTTACCTAGCTGAAGATGTATGTATTATTATTGTTAATTTATTTCCCAATTATTTTGATAGTGTTCATTAACATTAAGCCTTTCTAATTACATTGTTTATTATTTTAGATTGGTTTGGTTGACCCAAATACACCTTATAGTCTCACACTTCGTCCTGTGGATCTTGAGACTGAAGCTAAGAAAGCTTGTACATTAAATCTTGAGGAGGCCAAATCAACTTATCCACTTCTTGTGGATTTCAATATAGTAGAATATGTATGCATGGATCTTATATATCAGTACGTGTTGCTCGTTGATGGATTTGGTAAGTTTAAAACTTTGATATTGTAATTTGTTGAAAATTACAATGATTAATGTCTCTATGCAATAATAATTGATTTTATTTGTTGGCAGGCCTAGACCCATTGCAAGAGATTACTGCGGGAAAGCAAATTGAATATCAAGATTCTCTTGTTGAAGCTGCGTGGCCACTAGGCAATGCTGTAGAAGCCATATCATCGTTACCTAAATTTGAACGATTGATGTATTTTATTTAAGCTTCTTGATATATGTTCAAGCACTACATGCCAGCTTTACCTAATATGAAATAAAACAAGTTTGACATCTTTTTTCCATTGAGTTTGTTTATTTACATATTAACTTGTTTTATTTATGAGTCTATGAAGTTTTTCGGTGTAAAATGAATATCCTCCGCGCTCAAGTTTAACGCTGCTGTTATGAGTATATGAAATTGAGAATATTGATAGCTTGTGGTGGCAATCAAATATTGAAATTTTTGTATCCGCAAAATCTTGGTAACAATCGAAACATTAACTTGTTTTTCAATGTTTTAAGATAAGGTTTTGAAAAGTTTGTTTGTTTAGTAGCAAATGCGGAAAATGGTAATGAAAATATCAAATTAAAAAGTTGTGGGATTAGATTTCATTAGTTAATTCTTTGATGTATTCTCTTGATTGATTATATATTTTTAATGTTTCAATTATATATGCATGCTCATCATACATTTTTATGTTTGACAAATGACGATTGATCTATTGTACATATTAACTTTCAATATCTCACTTAATTAATCGATATACAATGGTGGTTCGTGATTATAAATCTACTCTTATATCTTGCAACTAACATCTCCAAATGAACTTAATTTCACTTCTTTTCAATAAAAAGTCTATGTCTATCACTTTCTAAATCAAATAACCAGTTTTAAAGTTTCACATCATAAAAGCTTTAAGTACATGAATCAAGTCCTGGATATAATGAAATAAATATTATATATAACTAGTAAAATCAAGTATTTGCATCAACATCATAACTAACTACACCTAATATCAAGACAAAAAGGAAATTGGTTGCACATACTCATGGTAGCTAGTACAAAGAAATGAAGAGAAGATGAATTTGCATCAAAGATTTGAAGATTCAAGTTTCAATGCCTCGACACTAAACCGCCATAAAGTCGTTAAGCGAAATGTTGTTCTCGTAGCAAATTACTCTTTGCAGAATACCTCAAATGTTTTACTTAATTGCTTTCGGTTCGCGATGGCTTGCTCAACGAATCTCAAAGATCAGTGTTTCATTTAACTCTATGTGATATATGTTGTATACATGCGGCCCTTTGTGATTTTGATTTGGTCAAAGCTGATGTTGATATATTTTTTTATTAAAAATATTGTCGAATGTGCTCACACATGGAAATCAATACAAATTAAAAATTAAAGAAATTACATAACTGAAATTAAAACTTAAAAATAAATACTAAACATTAAAAAAATCTTCTCCTTCATCTTCAACCCTAATCTTCATTCTCAAGAATCAAAATCAATCTAACAAACCAAACCAAACCCAATCTTCATAACCGCATATCCAAAATCATTGGTTTTAAAAACTTGAGGATAAAAATACATTTTACATATATATAAAAAATACACACACGAGATTAACGTGGGTTTTAGCCTTTCGGTGATGAACTTAACTGATTAGTGATGAAGATGGGTGGGGTCGGAAAATGAAGGGAAATCCAATAAGTTTTGCCCAAGTAGTAATTGAATTAATTACCTTATATATCAAAACAAACAAAAAAGTGAAATTGAATTGCCTTGTCTTTATGAAAGGGATTTTACCCTTTATGAAGAACATAGTACATATTATCGGCATATAAAAAAGTAATAATGCACCAAAAAGAAAAAAAAAGAAGAATGCACCAACGGATTGTGTCTTGTAGATAAGTATAGTGAATGGATTATTCTTTTATGGTCAAGAGGCTTTCGTGTTTTGGTTATGCAATGATAAAATTAATTTTAAAAGAATTACCTATGTAAAATTGATTTTGTTTAAAAATGACTTGACAATAAAATTATACACTTCTAAAATGAGTTGACAAAAATTGTTTCTTTTAAGAAAAATCAAACATATCAAAATCAATTATATGATTTTAGAATCAAGTTTGTCTCATCCAAAACTAGAATCTTGTCTAGGTACTTATATTATATATTTTAATTAGAGTGATGTCTCTTTACTAGTTTTCTTCCTCTTCCTCTTCAAAGCGACCTTTACATTATTCGGGAGTGGAATATAAGGTGTTTCCCCCTTCTTCTGGCTCAAACTTTGATGAATGCAAAGAGATAACTCTTAAGGTTCTTAAAGTGAATGATCCATGTCCCTATTCGAATTGCACTTTTGGTGGGATATGGAATGGTGGAGGAGGAAGCGGAAAAAAAAAATCTTTTTGTTTCTTCGGCTTTTGCTTACTTAACCGAAGATGTAAAACATTATTGCTCTACCCGATTTATCTTGTTATTTTAATGGTATTTTCTATTAAGCATATACACTCGTCGGATTAGACGTGTCCCAACATCGGACACGTGTAAGTGTGTAAGTATTAGTTCTTCATAGGTTTTTCTTCAAGCATTTCTAATGACATTGTTTACTTTTGTTAGGTTGGTATGGATGAGCCAAATAAACCTAATTCCATACATCATCCGGTAGATTTCGAAGTTGAAGCTAAGCGAGCTTGTACATTAAACTTTGAGGATGTCAAATACACTTACCCACGTCTTACGGAGGAAAAGCGTCCATATGTATGCATGGATCTCTTATACCAGCATGTGTTGCTCGTTTGTGGATTTGGTAGGTTTTTTGTCTTGCATATCTTTTCTCTCTGTTATTAAATAAAACTAGCACAATTTTATAAAAAAATTTAACAAGTAAATGGAACCTAAAGTTTCTCTAAGAAATTGTTGCAAGTGTCAATTGTAATGTTGTCTTGTATTTGTTGCCAGGTTTAGATCCTCAACTAGAGATTACAGTGGGGCGGGGAATTCAATATCAGAATTCTGTTGTGGAAGCTGCATGGCCTCTAGCATTACCTAAATTTGAGAGATTAATGTATTTTATTTAGGCTTCTAGGCGAGCTGAAATATTTCAATTCAAGTATTTCAACCGTAAAAGCCAGCTTTATCAAAAATTAAATTAAATAAAAGTGGCTTGTTTTGTCTTTCCTTTCTTCCATACTTACACTGATCTTGTGGATATGGATCTCCAGCCATGTTCTTATGATGAGTTCGTTTATTTAAAAAAATGTTAATTATGAGAAAAAGAAACTAAATGTGTGCTTATTGTTCCGTACAAAAACTTATATAACCTACCGTGATACATTTAGTTGATATCGCAAAGAGCTGTGCTATTCGCAGCGAAAGAAAATGTCCCGAAAATATCACAAATAATTAAAATCGGTAGATCTTGGCTTAATTGGAAAACATGGATGGCCAAAGATCGAAGAGGTGGAGGAAGGGTATTAATGAACTAAATCGTGATCTTCTCGTGGTATAGTTTTTCTGGAAAACACGCGTTTCCCTATCGCAAATGTTAGTTTACATGAAAAAGTCTTATCAATTGAGCAAATGACATATCAACTTATCAAACGACTTGTCTTTAAACACCAAATTTTACTGTTGATTATAAAATTATAAGCTCAAACGATATTGCAAAAATAACATCTCAAGAAAACTATAATTTGTTGAGAGAAACTTGTTTACCAAACACATCTCATGTGATCAAACATGTTTGTAAGTTTTTTTTTTTTTTTTTTTGATATAGCTAAAAATTCAATAAATGTTGTTAGGTGCAGCCTGAACCGCATACAAAAATTCTCAGAAACAAATCCAACAGAAAGAAACAATCCCTCCTAAAACAGAAAGGAGGGAAGAAAAACAGCTAAAGCATAGAAAATCTAGTAAAGACAATTCCCCTAAAATTCCAAAGGATGCATTTCATGCTTGGTCCTTGAGGTGAACACTAGTCTTCTTATGTCTAGTTGAAACTCTGACAGAACTGTTATCATCTAAGGTTTTAGCAGCTTTCTTCCAGCCTTTCCTGCCTGGTTTAATAAAACCATCTTCATGAGAATGTTGCAGAAGCTACTGGTCAGCTTCCTTCAAATTGGCTAGGGTACCAGCTGTGTCTATATCATGCTCCAATGAGCTTTGACAGTTGCTCTTGTGAGCCTCATGGTCATTATCATGATCCAATGTGTCATCAGTAGTATCAGTGTCCTCATCCCCCCAATACTTACTCAAGATTTTACCATCTTTCAAACAGGCAGCAGACAAATTCTTAGGGCCAGCAGTGAAGTGAAACTTTCTCCTGTCTTTCCCTAACATCTCATCATTAGTAGTTATGGGAGAAATGATAGGCTGCAGTGTTAAATTATCATGAAAAAAGGATTCCTAGCATCACCAAGTGACACAACAGTAGCATTGGGGGGATGACAGCCTCCCAATTTTGCTACTCTGTTCCAGAGAGGAAGGACCTGTAATGGGGTATGACAGCCTCCCATTATCAGTGTCCTTACTTGAGTTCAAAGCAACAGGTTGAGAGTTCTTTTTGACCAAGTTACCAAGATCCTCTATGTTTGTGCTTTGAGCCAAGATCACCATCTCTAGGGAATTTTCTGCCACATTTGGATTTTTATCCATTTGCAAATCCAGTATAGTGTAGTAGATTCCAAGTCATTTGGTATAGCCTCCCCTGTTACCTGCTTAGTATCTGTCTTACGTAACTCAAAAGAGTTGTGAAGTGTGAGATTGTCGTCATTGTGCTGAGCACTAGCAGTTACATTATTGTCATCAAGAATGAGTTCAACTTCAGTGGTACTATCTTGTGGTATTTCTCCTTCCTCACAACCGTGCACTGGGACCTTATGAGTAATATTGTTGTCATAGGTAGCAGCAGACTTTTTACCAACTGCTGTAACTTTAGGTGGTGGAACTGTGTTAGCAGAAACAACAACATCATGCTTAGTGGCCATATCAGAGTTTTGTGTTGCATAGTAGCAAGTTTCTGAGGGACCTTCCCATTGGCAGCATTAAGTTTAGAGAAATTTTGGATGTCATGCCCTAAGGCCTTGCAGTGAGAACAAAACAGAGGGTATTTCTCATATTGCACCCCTATAGTCAAGGCATGACCATCCCTTTCCACAATTATGGATTCAAACAGCTTCTCAGACATGTTGACATCCACTAAGATTCTAGCAAAGAGGCCAAAACGCCTGGTTTGGGTTGCCTCATCAATGATGAGAGGAGTTCCCAAACTAGAAGCAATTTCAAACAAAGTTTGCTTTCCCCAATACTCTTGTGGGAGTTGCATTAATCTGACCCAAACTTGTGCATGTGTTTGTGCCTATGCCCTAGGTGCGAAATCCTTTGTCCAACAAAAGAATCTTAGAAACCCAGGTTTCAAATTCAGAGCACCAATTGCCCAAACCTGTTTCATATCTTCAATTGAACTAAAATGGAATTCGAAAAAACCCTTACCAAGAGAAATCAAGCTCCAATTCTACAGATTAGGCCAGAGATTGTGGAGTTTGGCCTTTAGAGCTTGTGTAGTTATCGGTGAATCTCCTTTGTGGAGAGTCAAACGGCCATGGAGGTTGCATTGGCACGAAACTAATCCTGCTTCATACGCGGCCTGTGAGATCTTAACACGCGCTGAATCGCCCATAATCACCTTCGGAGGAAGATTTGCCATAAAATTGTTATCGGACGAAGCACCAGAGGAAGAGTTGGAGAGTGCCTGAGCAAAGGACTTCCCAGATTCCGGCGATTGTTGTTTCTTTGTCAGAGGAGCATCCAAAGAAGCCATGGGCACACCATGATTCAAGGAGAACAGAGAAATAGGAGGTTCACCGTAGAGGAACCAACGAAGGTGAGAACAGTCCAAAGAGGTGGAGAAGAGGAGAATCTGTGTAGATCTGAGAAATCACCGTGAAGGTGAAGAAAACGCCGTGAAATAGACGTAGAAAGGTGGGAGAAACAGCGTCGGAGCTACGCTGGTGGTGGTTTAGGTCGCCGGAAAAAAAAAACGGTTACGGTGCACTCTCTCAGCGAGAGAGAAAATTAGAAAAATCATTTTCGTTTATCAAAGGTGCTTGAGTTAGAGAATAATTCTTAATTGAACATGTTTGTAAGTTATTTCTATAAACTATAACTTAACTTATTAATTAGCATTACAACATAGAGTTTCTACGCGAGTTTTTTTTTCTTTCTTTTCTGCCCCTATCACCAAAAAATTGATATGTTTGCTCCTAGTTCAATGCCTTTGTTCTTCATTTAACTTGGCAAACATAACCATTTTTTTTCAACTTCAAGCTTTTTCTGCATCTCCTGTGTGTTTTACGAATGAAATGGAGAACATACCTTTTTTTAATATCTTCTTTTGTGTTCTATATTTCAAATGGTGAACAGTCTTTTTTTTATTTTTTTTTATTTATATTTCAAATGACAACATGCCTTAAGTTTGTATTTTTCGTCTTTTTTGTTTTAATGAAAGAAAAAGGTTGTTTTTTAATTAAAAAATTCTAACTAAAAAAAGAAAAAAGCCAAGTAAAAAAATTAATAAGAATTAATGTTCGCCATTTTGAGTGGCAAACAGCTAATAAATTTGAAAAAAAAAATGTGTTCACCATTATGAATAGCAAACATCAAAATAGAAATAAAAAAAAAAGAAATAAGCATGTTGGTTAATTCACAACAAGAACATGCAGTTGAAAAATTGTGTATGTTCGCCAAATGAAATGGAGAACAAGGGCAATTGCATCAATACTTTTGAATAGAGGACAGACATATCATTTTTTTGTGAGAGGACAAGGAAATAAAAAATTTCTTTTAACGCATCCCTCAATGATTTTACTTGTTTAACTAATATCTTAATTCCTTGTCAGAATTATATCGTGTTCTGATTCGATCAAGAATAGATAATAGTAATATAATAGAGCACCCATACCCATATCTCTAATGAGTCTATCTTAGCCAACGAATTAAGACATAATTTAAGAGAAAGAAAACACGAGATAATCACGTTTCTTAAATTATTATTTCATCTTCACTTTTTCCATTTATACATAGTGGATTGTGAATCATAACCAACACATTCTGGAGCTAGCTAGCTAGTTTCAAAATTGTTAACATGGAGTTCCTAATTACACTCATTACCACTTTTTTACTCTTGTTAATGCCTGCAATCACTTCCTCCCAATATTTAGGAAACAACCTACTCACTAATCGAAAGATTTTCCAAAAACAAGAAACCTTAACATCTTACGCTGTCATATTTGATGCTGGTAGCACTGGTACTCGTGTCCATGTTTACCATTTTGACCAGAACTTAGATCTTCTTCACATTGGCAATGATATTGAGTTTGTTGACAAGGTGAGATTTTAAAAAATTACATTAATTAATTAATATCTCTTAGTAGTACATTTTTTGACAAGTCTTCATTAATTAATTGTTGTGATGTAGATCAAACCAGGTTTGAGTGCATATGCGGATAATCCTGAACAAGCAGCAAAATCTCTCCTTCCACTTTTGGAGGAAGCAGAAGATGTGATTCCTGAGGATATGCACCCCAAAACACCCCTTAGGCTTGGGGTGAGTTTTCTAGTCTCTCATCCATTTTACTATTTCTCACCTGTTATGTTTTTTTGAGTGAATATCAAAAATGAATTTTCGACATCGGAATCCTCTTTATTTATCTCAATTACAATATCTCAACCATCAAAATAAATCTTCTTATTTATTTGTAAGTGAATCTAGTTTTCTCTCATGTTTGATGATTGAGACGTTGCAGTATAAAAAAAACATGGACTTTCCTTTGGTTGTTCCTCATCTTCATAAAATCTTTGTGCGTATAAAATATTCTTAATTACGGTATAGTGTAAGATCTTTCTTCTCAATGACACCTCATGGATATGGGTTGTGGTAACTCAACCCTATGTGGCGGCTAGTGAGTCTCATCTAGACTATCCAATTAAGACCAAACTTTGAGTTTGATATTATAAATAAAATAAAAAGTCAAAATCGATATTAAAATCTAAATTGTCTGATCTTCATCCAAAGGTTTATATATGTTTACAATCACAATGTAGACAATCCAAATCTATCAATTATATTTTGATTTTCATCGTTGTATAGGTTGCGAGATATGACTTCTTTTAAATAGGGATTAGAACATTTAAGAATTTTTAAGACTTTGAAAATATAAATTTTATGTTTCAAAATTTACAATGAGAACAATTGAATAATATTGTTATAATTTATCTTTTAAAATTTAAAATTGAAAAAATATAATAAAGAAAGTTAAAATAATTGTTGAGTTAAAGTGTCAGTAGTTAAGTTCTAAATTAACTATGAACGAATATATTATTAGAGATATAAAAGATGTGACATATTCTTAATTTTTTAAAGTTTTCGTAGACCAGAGATGAAAGGTTTCTCCCTTTTGTAAAGATTAATATTATAAACAATGAATGAAAAGAGTTAGTTTGAAAATATAAGATCGATAGGTGGATCTTGTAAAAAGAGAAAATCAAATAGTGAAAATAGAAAGTTAGAAGAGAAATGATATTTGTACAATTATTTGTGACAAATTTTTGACAATTTTCTCTCTCATACTCACGTTATTCTCTTATTCTCTTTCTTCCTTTTTCTCTCTCCGTTATTTTTGACCAATAAAAATAGAAAAAAAAGAAATTGTCACAAAAGTTGTATCAAATAATTGTTCAAATATCACAAGTTAAAAACACACACTTTAACAAATAATATGAGGAAAATTCCACCTGACTACTTTTTTTAGTATTTCCTTTCCCGCATTAATTTGCATTCAAGGCTGATATTTGTACGGTGTCTGTCTATACCGGTGGTTACCTTTTGGAATTCAAACTCTAGTTATTAACATACTAACACACTAACAAACTAACATTTCACTATAAAAAATGTAGAGACCCTAGCTATACTAATAACATATTTAAGTCCCTTTAGAAAAAAACATATTTAAGCCCAACGCACATAAATGTTCAATTGGTTAAACATGTAAACGACAGCTTTAGTACATTAACATCTTTTCCAAATGTATATGATAATAATGCAGGCAACCGCAGGTTTGAGGCTTTTGAATGGGGATGCTGCCGAAAAGATATTGCAAGCGGTAACCATAATTAAGCATTATTTGCTATCTAATTGTTCAAGATTTTAGCAACTATACCTTAATTGGGTTTCAAATGCCTAAAGCTTTTGTTTTCTAGACAAGGAATATGTTCAGTAACAGAAGTACCCTCAACGTTCAAAGTGATGCAGTTTCTATTATAGATGGAACCCAAGAAGGTTCTTATATGTGGGTACGTATGATTTATAAAAGGTTTAATGATGTGTTTCATCCTTGCAATTAGGTGTCATTTAAAAATTAGTCGCTGTAATCGCTAATCCTGACAATTTACCCTTGCATTGTTTAATCATTTAAAATTTCGTCCTTTGACCAACTTAATCACTACCAAGTCATCAAATTAGCAAAATGGCATAGGAATGGACAAAAATACCCTCGACTTTATTATGAGAAGAAGATGAAGATAGGGGTAAAAATGTCATTTCACGAATGGATGACGAGGGTATTTTTGTCCATTCCCATGTCATTTTGCTAATTTGATGTCGTGACAGTGATTAAGTTGGTCAAATGACGAAATTTTAAATGATTAAACAATGTAAGAGTAAATTGTCAGGATTAGCGATTACAGGGACTAATTTTTAAATGACGCCTAATTGCAAGGACGAAACACATCATTAAGCCTTTATAAAATTACATTTTCTTTATGGATTTTGTTTTTTGGCAGAATATATTGTTAATAAGTGTTTGTACTATATATTTTCATTATAATTGTGTGGTATTTTGTGCCCTGGATTTAAATTGGCAACCTTGTCATCTTTATAGGTGACAGTTAACTACATATTGGGGAATTTGGGAAAAAGCTTCACAAAAACAGTGGGAGTAATTGACCTTGGAGGTGGTTCAGTTCAAATGACATATGCTGTGTCAAAGAAAACAGCTAAAAATGCTCCAAAAGTTGCAGATGGAGAGGATCCATATATAAAGAAGCTTGTACTCAAGGGAAAGCAATATGACCTCTATGTTCATAGGTTTTCTTCTAATTCTTTTTTCTTTTTTATTGAAGAGTTTTTTTTTTTTTTTTTTTTGTAATTCTTGATGTATATATGAATGTACAATGAGTAATTAATTTATTATATTAAGGTCTTAATTTCTTTCTTGTAGTTACTTGCGCTTTGGCAAAGAAGCAACTCGAGCACAGGTTTTGAATGCAACTAATGGATCTGCTAACCCTTGCATTTTACCTGGATTTAATGGTAATTAAGCGTGTGAAAAGCTTCAAATTTCAAGTACATTTTTATATATACTGCTATTTTATTTTGATGACCATAAAGAATACAAATAACAAAGGAATTACTTTTTTTTTCTCTTCAAAGGGACCTTTACATATTCAGGAGTGGAGTACAAGGCTTTTTCCCCTTCTTCTGGCTCAAACTTTAATGAATGCAAAGAGATAATTCTTAAGGTTCTTAAAGTGAATGATCCATGTCCCTATTCGAGTTGCACTTTCAGTGGAATATGGAATGGTGGAGGAGGGAGTGGACAAAAGAAACTTTTTGTTACTTCAGCTTTCGCTTACCTAACTGAAGATGTAAAATACTATTGCTTTACATGATAGTGCGGTGATTATGTTGTTTTAATGTTATTCTTCATGCATTTCTAATGGAATTTTTTTATTTTTTTAGGTTGGTATGGTTGAGCCAAATAAACCTAATTCCATACTTCATCCAATAGATTTCGAAATTGAAGCTAAACGAGCTTGTGCATTAAACTTTGAGGATGTCAAATCCACTTATCCACGACTTACAGAAGCAAAACGTCCATATGTATGTATGGATCTCTTATACCAGCATGTGTTGCTCGTTCATGGATTTGGTAGGTTTCTTGCACTATGAAATAAATACTATTTAAAAAAAAAAAATTCTATCATAAGTACAACTCAAATGGTAAAAAATACAAAACTTTTGATATATTAAGGCGCGAGTTCAAACCCGCACTAGTACTATATCTACACTTAGTATGTCTCGGTGTTGCTGTCAGGCTATTTGAAACCAAAAAAGCAATTTTACATGGATCATACCTTTATCTAAGAAATTGTTGGTCAAATGTTTCGATTATAATGATTGTCTTGTATTTGTTTGCAGGCTTAAGTCCACGAAAAGAGATTACAGTAGGTGAAGGAATTCAATATCAGAATTCTGTTGTGGAAGCTGCATGGCCTCTAGGTACTGCTGTGGAAGCTATATCAACGTTACCTAAGTTTAAGCGATTAATGTATTTTATTTAAGCTTTTAGAGATGACAAGATATTTCAGTAACAGCTAACTTTATCAAAAATTAAATAAAACTGGCGCATTTTGTCTTTCATTTCTTACATCACATACTTATATTGATCTTGTGCATTTGGATCTCCATGTTCTTATGTTGAGTTCGTTTATTCTTAAAAACGGTTAATTATGAGAAAATGAAAATGAAAGTATGTTTGTTTTTGTCACTGAAAAAATCTATTAGCTAATGTGATAAATTCAGTAGATAATTTTTAACTGATTTTTGGCAAAAAGCTGAGCTAGAAATTAAAAAAAAGATGTCTTTTAAAGTTTGATTTCCCATTTACGTATATAACCTTAGCCCAAACAGTTAGATGCTTTGGATAGTTCCATTAGTAATGAGAGTGAATTGAATTATTATTGGTAAAGCATGTTGACGCATAACGGATGCAAGAATTAGCAAGAGTTAAACCTAAGAGCTAAACAAACAAGTTGCAAGCAACAAATATGTCAAATAAGGGTTTTCGGAATCCACCATAATTGAGAAAATTCTCGATAATTTTATTGAATATGAAAAATTGTCTCCCAAGCCACGAAAGTTTAGTTTAAATACTAGAGAAATAACAAAACATAATGGGCCGAAAATAACAAACTAAAATAAAACCGAAAAATAATAAATTTGCTGAAATAATACAAATGTGGTTTTGGGCCTTCGGATGATTTTGAACGCCTAAATTCACCCATACGTGAACTCCGGGGCTTTCCAAAAAGGTATAATCATCAATCCGACATCGGATGCTAAATCTACACTATTCTCATTGAACCTTTTTTGCACGTCACTTCATCTTCGATACGTGCAGCCAATTTGCTTACATCACATATAAGAGTTCCAATTGCAAAAGTTCAAACTAATTTGATTTTACCCTCACCTTGTGTTAGGAAGCTAAATCCTATCACTAACAAAACTATAGAAAACTAGGATTCTAAGCTAAAAGAACAAGAGAATAGAAATCAGAAAGAAAGTTCCATGGTTCAGCTGTTAGAAAGTTCCATGGTTCAGCTGTTAGACAAAGTAAAAGATTATTCATTGTGGTGGCCTAAGGCTCATAAGGCTGTTTTTGTTTTTGGTGACCAATTGTGGTGGTCGAGTCCTTTGTCTTGTTTAGGCATTGGCTGATCTCTTGGTGTAACTTTGACTGAACTGCTTGTTCTTTTTTAGTGGTCTTTTTGGTAAACCTTATGCTGAGAGGACTGCTATAGCACTCTTAATATAATCCAAATTTGTCTGTTAAAAAAAAAAAAAAAAAAACTATCTAAGAGAAAATAAAATAATTTTTCATTCATTTTACTCCATTTCCCTAATGAGACAATACACTCAATATATATAATAAATAGATCATAAGTTATTGTGGCCCTACGTCTCCCCAAATTTAATGTGAATTTTTTCTGCCTTAGCATGCTCCTTGCCATGTCTAGTACACTTATATTTCTTCTTTTTGTAAGTCGATTATGTTAAGACCTGTTGGGTGTTTTTACTTCATGTATGATTCCTTGACTTGAACAATAAGCCTCAACTCTCTTGAGGTGTACTCCAGACCTCCATCAAATCTGAGAATCTTCAGCATCTTCCCACTTTGCTTCAAATTTCAAGAGAAAGAAACGTATGAACAAGAAACTAATTGCTAAAATACGTCAAAAAAACAATAAACAACAAAATGTGTAAATGGTAGTATTCCAACCAAACAACAAAATGTATGAACATTACATATATCATTTGAATGACTAGTAAGATTGAAATCATGTGAAGAAATGAGTGAACTCCTTAATTTGAAGATGAAACACAAGAACTAATGCATGCATGGCACATGTCTTATCAAACTTATAAACTATCTTAACCAACTTCAATCTTTCCTTGCACGTTGTTTCTTAAGTAGTTAGTTGAATGCAACATTGCCAATTCTTGAAATTCCAACCCATGGTGACCTTTTCAAACGTGACATGTCTGACCTTCGAAGATTTACTCTTTGAATGTAGCTTTTACTCGAATAAATCATCTCAAGAATATTTAAAACTGTTTGTTTATGCACATGAAAAAAATCTCATTCAACTTACACCATCGGTTTCAAAACTAAATTTTGAACTTTTCATCATATAACAAAGTGTTGTTCTGTGGTAAAAACTTTTAACTAAAGAAAATTATGTGGTGAAAACATAGTGTATGTTTAGTTCTACGATGATAAAAATTGATTTCGAGTGAATTAATTTTAGAAAATTATTTGTTTAAAAGTAAGCTGAATGTAAATGATTTATGTTTAGATATGTTTATGTAGTAAAACTGAGTTGAACAATAAATTTAAGTCTAAAAGTAAATTATAAAATTAAAAACTACAAATTCTAACTTTAAATAAAATCAATTAAAAATACAAAATTAATTCCACTCAATTTTTTAAAAAAAACTACAAATTCTCAATTTAAATAAAATCAATTAAAAAGACAAAATTAATTCTACTCAATTTTTTTTGTACAAATTCTACTCAAAATTAAATATTAAATATACATGTCAAAATCAATTTTAAATTTCTACGATCAAAAAATGGAACCAAATATGCATCCGGTGTTTAACCTTAAGTTTAAAATCTCAATGCAACTACAAAAAGAGAATTTAATTTTTTTTTTTGATGTGACGGTTTATACGAGCAACTCTTCCACAGGCACAAACCTAAATGAAAATCATTTGGACACACACATTTAAAAAGTATAAATAAATAAATAAATTAGTTACATTATTTTTTACTTTTATCTCTTAATTTTGTTTATCTATGAATGTGTATCTAAGATCACACCCAATGGTGAGGTCGTAACCATTTAATATACACCCCCATTACGAAAGGGAAAAAAATTTGGGGTCTTATAGGACCTAGGGTCTCACATTAGCATCTTATTCTTAACTTTTCATTAAATTAATTAGTTTGCAATGTTTGTTTGGTATGCTATGTTGACTCATTTAAAACGTTTGTTAGAGGTGTTGCATTTGAGTGATTGAATGCGTATTAGGTACTATTATTTAAAAATTTACAAATAAATGATATGTACACGTGAGACTTGTTTAAGTATTCAAAATTGAATATCTACATTGCGGATGCTTTAGCTGTTTTTTATTTGTGTTTCTGACGGACCAAACTTTCTCCATATATACCATGTGCACCAATTAACAAAGGACAAAATACATCTTTTTCTACCGGGAAAGACAAAATACTCCTTATCAACTTAAGCTGGAAGTAGAAACCTATGGTCAATATGCAACTTTGATAAAATACCACAAATATATAAATATCCAAAGATAGGTGCATTTCCTCGTGAATCACGCCTATGAAAACAATTGTTTTTCAAACATAGGTGCATTACCTCGTGTATTTTTTGTATGATTATTTAATTCTTTTTTTATAAAGGTGTATGATTATTAACTTAAATAATTGTAATTTCTTAAAATTTATATTTTTTAAAAACTCTTTATAACCATTAAAATTAGATTTTAAATTAAGAATTATATGAATATGTGCATAAATTTTGTCCTTCTTTTTGTACAAACAAGACAATAGCTAATATCATTGACATATTAGTTTTGTGTTTATTTAAAAATAATATGTTAGATCACTTTTTTTCTAAAGTTAATATCAATCAAATATATATATAGATTTTTAAATGGACTAATTAATAAATAGGGGTACAATACTTCCCCTCTCCTCTCCTCCTTAAACAAAAAAAATAAATAAATACCTCCCCTCCCCAAATAAACTAAAGATACATTACTTTCAAAAATGTCAATCTCTTACCTAAAAATAAACATATGATTAGTAAGGTCAGATTTGCAGCATAATATTTTAATCAAATTGGAAATACTCCTTCAACTCCTCAAACTAATTATATATATGCTAGTTGTTTTATAACCGGTTTCAAAATAGTTTCCCTTCCCACTATCTCTTCCTACAACAAGCATGGAGTTTCTAATTAAACTCATCACATTTCTACTCTTCTTGATGCCTACAATCTCTTCCTCCCAATATCTTGGAAACAATATACTCACCAATCGTAAAATATTTCCAAAACAAGAAACTCTAACCTCGTACGCTGTCGTCTTTGATGCTGGTAGCACCGGTAGCCGTGTTCATGTCTACCATTTTGATCAGAACTTAGATCTTCTTCACATTGGCAACGATGTTGAGTTTTATAATAAGGTTATTAATTAAATATTACATCTTGGCTTTACAAGTTTCGTAAGAAATAAATAATATATGTTCTTGAATTATGGACAGATTTATTTATTTTTTCTTCTTAAATTACTATCGTTACTTAAACTTTTGTTAATGCATGTATGAGTTATAATATCTTCATTGTGTTCATGTTGTAGACAACACCCGGTTTGAGTGCATACGCAGATAATCCAAAGGAAGCAGCAGAGTCTCTGATTCCACTTTTAGAGCAAGCAGAAAGAGTGGTTCCTGTTAATCTGCAACCCAAAACACCCGTTAAGCTTGGGGTGGGTTTTCTAACAATGTCTTAATTTTGATGGTTGACTATCACTTTTTTATTTAGATTATAACTTTTTTTAGAGGAGATTACAACTTAAAATTTAGTAACTTTTTTTGTAAATTAATACTAAAAAACCAAAATTATTTGTCATGTTTGTTGTAGAAAACAATATTTGTTAATGTTGAATCATTACAGAAATTTATTAAGAGAAAAATATGAAACTTATCTTTATTTCTTTTTTTTTTTTTTTTAGTACAAATCTTATCTTAGGTGTCAATTAGCTACAGAAATTTACTTTTTCTATTATTATTTTTTTTGTGTCAATTAGTCTTGTGATTAGAAATTAACCTTTTTAAGATAAATAAGTAGAGAATCAGGATTTCAAAATTAGCCTCTGGATATATTATACGATATCTCTATCAATTGAGCAATACTCACCACGACTTTTTACTTCTTATTTTGGTCATTAATTCTCTAGTGTTTTCTTCTAATAATAAAACTTTTTTTTAAAAATTTATATGATAATGCAGGCAACAGCCGGTTTAAGGCTTTTGGATGGAAATTCTTCCGAATTGATATTGGAAGCGGTAATTGTATATATGAACTTCATTTCTTATGTTGTTTAATGTTTTTAACACTTTTTTGGGTCTTAAATGTTTACAGCTTTCATTTCCATATCTTAGGTGTCGAGTTTGCTCAAAAAGAGAAGCACGTTTAACGTACAATCAGATGCAGTAGGAATTATTGATGGTACACAAGAAGGTTCTTATTTATGGGTATGACATACACTGAACTAAAAGTGTTGTTTATATTCTATTTTTCTGATAATATATTTGTGAGTAAATAGACAAATTAATCTTTACAATTATTATAAGTATTGATTAAAATATTATTTGGTTTTTGAGAACGAACTATAAGCAAAAGTGGTAATTAAATGGTTAATGTATGAGAGAGTATAATATAAACTACATACATCATTGATTGAATGAATCTAAAAGTCAAAATTTACTTATATTAAAAAACGGAGGGAGTATCTTATTAATGAGAATATGTTGTTTGGTGAAAATGAGAATGTAATGTGGAATGAAATTAAAAACATTGTTGAAAATATTTGTGTTTTACCTTTTTAATGTTGGAAACAAAAAATTGTATTGTCTCGAAAAAAAACCGCACCAATCGATCCAACTCAAACCACATTGGTTTGGTTTGGTTTGGTTCGGATTGTATTTTAAAAGTCAACCGAATCAAACCAAACCGCATGTTTTTTTATCTTGCAGTTCGGATGACTTTTAACCTCAAAACCGAACCAAACTGCACCGCGAACACCCCTAGGTAAAAGGTAGTGATTTTAGCACGACGTCCAAGATGTGAATTTATTCTTCACATTAAATGTTGAAACTTACTATAAATACAATACCCTAAAAAAATTTCAATAATATCTGTCAATAATAACCGATACAAATCACACCGCAAAAACCCCTGCTACATGATAAAATTGTTGCAGCGAAACCATTTTATTTTATTTTTGATAGAGTAGTGGAAACAATTTGAAAAGTGCTTTCCTAACCTTGCAACATTTGTGTAGGTGACAATTAACTATGTTTTGGGAAACTTGGGAAAAGATTTTTCAGAGACAGTGGCAGTAGCTGATCTTGGAGGGGGATCAGTTCAAATGGTATATGCAGTCTCAAGAGAACAAGCAAAAAAAGCTCCACAAGTACCTCAGGGAGAGGATCCATACATAAAAAAGATTGTACTTAAAGGAAAGAAATATTACCTCTATGTTCACAGGTTTTATTCTTATTCTTGGATATAAATTACCATTTACCAGTGTGAAAAAATGTTTAGATATATATATGTCTTGCTAATGTTTATTTCTTTCAGTTATTTGCGGTTTGGCAAAGAAGCATCTCGTGCTGAAATTTTGAAAGTCACTAATGGTTCTCCTAATCCTTGCATTTTAGCTGGCTATCATGGTAAACACACGCAACTTCATTGATTTACACATATCTTTCTAGCATAAACCATTCTTATAACATGAACCTTTTTATTCTGCAAAGGCACATATACATATTCAGGAGAGGAGTATAAGGCATTTTCTCCTGCTTCTGGCTCCAACTTTGATGAATGCAAAGAGATAATTCTTAAGGCACTTAAAGTGAATGATCCATGTCCTTATGGGAAATGTAGTTTTGGTGGGATATGGAACGGTGGAGGAGGAAGTGGGCAGAAAACTCTTTATGTTACATCATCATTTTATTACGTGCCTACAGGGGTATGTATCGAGGATTTCATGTCGGATTTCATGACATTCACTCATTTGATGACCATTTGATCAGAATAGGCATTTTTTGAACTGGATCTTGATCGAACTTCGACTAATATTATTTGTACACGTGTAGGTTAATATTGCTGATCCAAATAAGCCCAATTCCAAAATTCGTATCGAGGATCTGAAAACTGGAGCTGAGCAAGTCTGTAAAACAAAATATAAGGATGCCAAAGCCACATATCCACTTATTTATGAGGATAGTCTTCCATATGCATGCTTGGATCTTATTTACCAATATACATTGTTTGTTGATGGATTTGGTAAGTTTGCATGCTTGAAATTGCATTCACTATTATTTTACTGTCATATTCAAATTAAGATGACATACTCAAAAATAGGAGCATACCTCTAGTATTCTTAGGCAACCTAAGTTAATGTCTTTTAAGTTAACAAAAAACATCTATTTGTTGACGCAGGCCTAGACCCATTGCAAGAGATTACCGTGGCAAATCAAATTGAATATCAAGATGCCCTTGTGGATGCAGCATGGCCTCTAGGCAATGCAATAGAAGCTATATCATCATTGCCCAAATTTGATCCTTTCATGTACTACTTTATTTAAGCTTCTAGAATTAAATATGGGATACTTTAGTGTTAAACACTAAGAGCTGTATCATCAACACTCTCTCTAATACCCACTATCTTATTAGTTTATATCATTGTGGTCTGCATTTTGAAAATAGAAGACATACATTGATTCCATTCGACAAAAGAGTGGATGTTATACAGGGTGTTCAAACGTAAGTGTTGCCAACATTCTTTATAAAATAAACATAAAACATCTAATTTTTCATTAATTTTGTTGCATATGGCTCGCTTATGTTATGGTTAAAATAGTAAAGCAGAGCAGTTGTTGCAACATCAATCAAATTTTGCTTTAAATTAATCAATTATCAATGGCGTCGACCACGTTGGAGATCCGAAGACATGAGTATTTTAGATACTTGAATATAATCATATGTGTAGACTTTTGTACTTTGTCATTTTGTGCCATTAACATAAATGTTGTGAATTTGTTCGTAGATTCATCCTTTTTAATTTTAGCAAATATACAACATTATTAATTTAAATGAATGAATATGATTTATTTTTGTAAAAATAAAATAAAAATAATGTGTAATGAAACGAAGATTTTATGCAGATCGTCCCATTGGAGTTGCGGGGAAATTGTGGATCTTATAATATATATTTCATCTCTATGTAAACTTTCCTTTTTGTTCAGATAAGTATTCTTCGTTTCTATGTTAAAATTTAATAGGTAAAATCTCTTATCTTTTTTTTTTTTAACTTTGTTTCCATTCTTTTTTTTTAAATCTAATTTTTGTGGAATGATTGTCATAATATTCTACTCGTTTTTGAAAAATTTCATTAAAAAATATGAAGGTTAGATATGAGATGACTCGGCAAATACACATCTTTAAATGACTCGACAAATACACATTTTTAAATAGCATCATCGTCAAATATCACATCTTTATATAACACATTTTTAAATCACACATCTTCAAATAGTATATCTTTATATAACACATTATTTTCACATCGTGGAATAACACATCAATTTCACATCATCAAATAATTCACAAATCACACTTAATTAAATAATTCCTCAATTAATATCTAACCAATTCAAAAGATATGATAATGAAAATAACAGACATTTATTCATGCTTTTGATCAATTGATAAAAAAAAAAAATGAAAATCAAGTAACAGTTAGAATATCACATGGAATTTAAATAAAATAGACATGGCAACCAGGAGCGAGCACGGCAATATGAATTGAATGGAACAACAACGTGAAAGAAACAAGTAGAAAATATATGGGTCACGGCTGACAGTAAGGATCAAACAACTCTTTAATTGAAATTGAAACAGGGAGGCAAGGCAACATCAAGTAATTGATTTGGATTCGCACGACACATTTATGATTTTCCAACAATTAAAACTCAATTTAACAGCTACGAATTCATAAACAATACGACAACAACAATAAGAAGTAACACGCAGGAGTAATAAGATTAAAGTACACAACAAGCAATTAGAGCACAAATTTTAATTTAAACATAGATTCATCAAATAAGGAAACAACAAAAAATAACAACCTGTCACTACCCATATGTTCATACAACCTTATGATGAATATAACTCCCCCCTTACCTCTAGTTTTGCGAAATTGATGATTTCCTACGTTGAAATCTCTCTAAGTTCTTCTGGCTATTCCTCTTTGCCTCTTCTCTCCATAGTCGGTAACCCTTTTTCTCTCATTCTCTTCTCTATTTATAAGCTTTAATAGAGTTTGTTATCAATCTTTTTATGTTAATATATGTCCTCTAGATTTGTTACTAATCTTTTCATATTACTATTTGCACCTCTATATTTTGTTACTATTATTTCTGTAACTACACTGTCTTGCTATTCACACTCCCCTCTACTTAAATCATTAAAGTACTACTCATCTCACTAACTACACCTCTTTTCTTCCCAATTTTACTGATCCTCCCGTTCTCACTCTAATTTCTTATTTTCTCTACAAAAAAAAAAAAAAAAAACTCTATTTTCCTTCTAAATATTATTTTCTCTCACTCTTTAAATGACTAATCAACCCACTCATTACCTATTCTTCCAATAAATACGAATATTTAAATTAATACTATCTAAAAACATATACTAATACTAACATTAATACTAATATTATCTAAAATTAATATTAATAAACTAATATTCAAAATCGAGGTGTTATAAATGATGTAAGACGAATGAATAAGACGGAAATATCAGTAACACGATGTCAATATCAAACTCCCATATATAAAATATGCACCAATTAACAAGGACAATATACTGCTTTTTCTTTTAGGGAAGGAAAACAATACTTCTTATTAACTTAAGCTGGAAGCAGAAACCTATGGTCAATATGCAACTTTGATAAAATACCACAAATATATAAATATCCAAAGAGCTTTGTTAATAAAATATATACACCATCCGGTTATTACTACAAGCAAAAATTCACATTTTAGGTTCATTCAGTAAATGATGTCAACATATATCATTTATCGAAGGGTTAATAGTATTTTACCCCCTGTAATATAGGTCATTTCCAGTTTTCACTTCTTTAAAATTTTCTTTTTAGATTCCGTCCTTGTAATTTGAAGTTTTTTGGTTTTGGACCTTCATGAATTTTAACTGTACAAAATCGATGATATGGCAGGGGGTAAACCGAAATTTTTTCAAATTGCAAGGGGGTAAACCGAAATTTTGTCAAATTACAGGGGATAAAATTTTTCATGAAGGTCTAAAACAAAAAAATCTTCAAATTACAAGGACGGAATCCAAAAAAAATATTTTATAGGGGGAAAACCGGAAATGACCTATATTACAGGGGGTAAAGCATTATAAACCTTTATCGAATGAACCTAAAATATAAATTTTTGTGTATAATAATAACAGAAAGGACTAAATGTACTAACAGTGAAAAACTTAGAAAACCGAAATAAATCAATTTTTAGTTAGAGTACCAATCTGATACCAATTTATAGATTATGGGGCAGCGATGATTGTGAGTGAGAGTTTTTACCTTCTGAGGGGAATAATGGTGGTATTCTCTCGATTTGGCATAAATCTATGTCGACGGTGCATTATACGTTTGTGGGAGAAGGTTTTGTCGGATTATCGTTGGAGTGAGGGGTTTTAAAGCATAGGTGTGTTATTATAAATGTTTATGCAAAATGTGAATCGGTGGCCAAGAGGCGGTTGTGGGAGAGATTGTTGTTGGCTAGAAGAAATTTGGGGAAGGGGCATGGTGTGTTCTTGGAGATTTTAATACCGTAAGTAGTAGGGAAGAAAGAAGGGGGATTCATGATGATGCGTCCACAAGTCAAGTTTTAGATATGGATTTCTTCATTAGATTTCTAATCGAAGTGGAGTGGAGTTGGAGGATCAAATGGTGGCAGGGAGAAGGTTTACTTGGTAGCACCCTAATGGTCGGTCAATGAGCCGGATTGATAGAGTTTTGGTGTCGAAGGAATGGAGGCATTTTTGGGGGGATGTGAATCTTTGGGTCCTTCCATGGGACGTTTCTGATCATTGTCCTTTTCTCCTAAAAGTGAAAGGTTGGGATTGGGGCCCAAAACCGTTCTGTTTTAATAATTTTTGGTTGGATAATGGTGATATTAAGAAGATGGTGGAAGAAGTTTTGAGGTCGAGTAATTTAAGTGGGTGGATGGGGTATCTTTTGACGGACAAACTCAATTCTTAAAGGGAAATTGAGGGAGTGGAATATGGGGGTTTGGATGACCGGGTGAAGAGGTTGACGGAGGAGATAGTGGTGTTGGATGTGTGGGGGGAGGTTGGAGGTTTAAATGAAGAGGAAGTTCAACTTAGGAAGCTTAAGTTTAGTTCACTTTGGAGGTTACTAAAGGCAAAAGATTCTTTATTGGTTCAAAGATTACGATCAAGGTGGCTAAAGGAGGGGGATGATAATACTAAGTTCGTCCACAATTGTATTAAATCTAGAGTAAATGGGAATTGATAGTGCGGTTGGGTTTTCCTAGGAAGTGGGTGGCTTGGATGAAAGCGTGTGTGTGTGGTGGAAATATGTTCGTTCTTGTAAATGGAATCCCAATGGAAGAAATTTGCATTCAAACAGACCTTAAACAAGGAGATCCCCTAGCTCCGTTTTTATTTCTCCAAGTGGCGGAAGGCTTCAGTGGCTTGATGAGGAATGCGGGTCGTTTGGAGTTGTTCAAGGGTTTTGGTTTCATGAGAGATGGTATGGTAATCTCTCACCTACAATATGTGGATGATACTATTTGTATAGGCGTGGCAACTGTGGACTTTGGACTTTGAAAGCAATGTTGACAGGTTTTGAATTGACATCGGGTTTAAAGGTGAATTTTTCTAAAAGTTGTTTGTTGGGAATTAATGTTTCTGGCGACTTCATGGAGATGGCGTGTAATTTTTTTAATTGCACGGAGGGGACGTTGCCTTTCAAATACATGGGCCTTCAAATTGGAGCAAATCCGAGAAGGATGTCGACTTCTCAACAAACTTATTTTTTAAATTATGCTTGCCATTCATAATCTTAAAAACTTACAAAATTATTTTTTCAATGCAATATTTATTTTTTAATTCCACTTTTAGATCTTTATCTTGTGCCCTGGTTAACCTTTTTCTTTCTTTATATATAATATATAGAATAGATGATACCCTCGTAAAGTAATTGCAACTTATAGAACCTATTTTTATTTTTTTTTGATAGAAAGTAGGGAAACCAATTTGAAGAGCACTTTCCTAACCTTGCAACATATATGTGTAGGTGACAATTAACTATGTTTTGGGAAACTTGGGAAACACACAAAAGGATTTTTCAGAGGCAATGTCTGTGTTGGAAAATGTTGTGGTGGAATTGGGAAACACTTTGAGTGTTGCATTAGGTGATATTGGAGGGGGAATAACTATTGATGCAGTCTCAAGAGAGCAAGCAAAAAAAGCTCCACAAGTACCTCAGGGAGAGGATCCATACATAAAAAAGATTGTACTTAAAGGAAAGAAATATTACCTCTATGTTCACAGGTTTTATTCTTATTCTTGGATATAAATTACTAGGTAGTGTTAAAAATATTTAGATTTATATATATATATATATATATATATATATATATATATATATAGGACATATCAAATGAGAGCACTCTTTATCATGAGAGGATGAGAGGGTTAAATCTCAACCCTTGAATGTAAATAAATGGTCGAGATTAAAATACTCCTTTTTTCCATTCACATGCATTCTTTTCCTATTTGTGCTCACCCTTGGACTTCCTGCATGCTTTCATTCCCATTCTTCAACAAATCCATCGTCTTCTTTCACAAAGAAAATTAATTCATGGATTTAGAAAGTTGAATTTCTTCTTAGTAGCCTACATCTATGTTTCAATTTTGATATTATATACTTCTTTTCAATTCTTCCTTTATTGTTCTCTTTGAAGACGGGAATCAACAACAAATCATCCTAATATGTTATAAATTATTGTTATGGTTTTAGATATATCAATTGTAAACCACTTGTTTTTCAACTTCAGATCTGGCAGGATAACAACCCAGAAACAACAATGGATTTTCACCATTTTTTCAAAACTAAACCTCATTCTGATTTAATTTTTATAATTGAGAAATTCAAATAATCAGATTTAATTTTATGATGGAGATGAAGTTGATGATTGATGTAAAGCTTGAGGAAGCAATTTTAAAAAAGATGAAATTGAAGAATTCCAATAAAATAAAATAAAAAGCAATTGGGAAAGGTGGGGGTGTCATATATATGAAGCGGTGGGTATAGAACCTAAATCGAAACACCGATTCACAAAATTGAAAAGAATTCCATCAGAACCTTCTCAAATCTCTCACAACCATATATGTTTCTTTTCAATTAGTGTTTTGTTCGACGGAACAAGGAAGGAGTTATTGTCAATTGCCAATTGCTATTGAGATTTGAGAGAGAACAAGGAAGGAGAAACGTTTGGGACGAAGCAAGCGTGGAAAGAAAAAATAAAGTCACTTGCCATTTAAAGTGCACCTTTTAATGTGAGCCATTCATTTTAATTTAAGGGTCATTATTTATTCCTCTCATCCTCTCATTATAACACTCCTCTCATTTGATACACCCTATATATATATATATATATATATATATATATATATATCATTTGCTAATGTTTATTTCTTTCAGTTATTTGCGGTTTGGCAAAGAAGCATCTCGTGCTGAAATTTTGAAAGTCACTAATGGTTCTCCTAATCCTTGCATTTTAGCTGGCTATCATGGTAAACACACGCAACTTCATTGATTTACACATATCTTTCTAGCATAAACCATTCTTATAACATGAACCTTTTTATTCTGCAAAGGCACATATACATATTCAGGAGAGGAGTATAAGGCATTTTCTCCTGCTTCTGGCCCCAACTTTGATGAATGCAAAGAGATAATTCTTAAGGCACTTAAAGTGAATGATCCATGTCCTTATGGAAAATGTAGTTTTGGTGGGATATGGAACGGTGGAGGAGGAAGTGGGCAGAAAACTCTTTATGTTACATCATCATTTTATTACGTGCCTACAGGGGTATGTATCGAGGATTTCATGTCGGATTTCATGACATTCACTCATTTGATGACCATTTGATCAGAATAGGCATTTTTTGAACTGGATCTTGATCGAACTTCGACTAATATTATTTGTACACGTGTAGGTTAATATTGCTGATCCAAATAAGCCCAATTCCAAAATTCGTATCGAGGATCTGAAAACTGGAGCTGAGCAAGTCTGTAAAACAAAATATAAGGATGCCAAAGCCACATATCCACTTATTTATGAGGATAGTCTTCCATATGCATGCTTGGATCTTATTTACCAATATACATTGTTTGTTGATGGATTTGGTAAGTTTGCACTATTTGAAGTTTTTTTTACATATGTTTTCTGGCAATATATATTATTGACTTAAATATCTTTTGTAAAATATATTATTTACTTATGATCTTCTGTAATATAGGTCATTTTTAGGTTTGTCCCATGTAATTTTTGTTTTGTTTTTGTCTTTGTAAAAAAAAATTGTTTCAAAATACCCCCTAATAAGACATTCAAAAACCAAATTTTTTGAAATTTTTTTTCTGAAAATGGCCTATTAGAGAGTATTCTGAAAAGAAAAAAAATTATAAATATGAAAACCAATTTTTTTTACAGGAAATAAACTAGAAATAACTTATATTACATGGGATAAAACACAATTAACCCTATTCTAATATTCTTAGGCAACCTAAGTTAATCTCTTTTAAATTAACAAGAAAAAAACATCTATTTATTGACGCAGGCCTAGACCCATTGCAAGATATTACCGTGGCAAATCAAATTGAATATCAAGATGCCCTTGTGGATGCAGCATGGCCTCTAGGCAATGCAATAGAAGCTGTATCATCATTGCCCTTCTAGAATTAAACTTTGGATAGTTTAGTGCTAAAGACTACTTTAGCCAATAAAATAAAGAGCAGTGTTATTAACCGACGACAAACACACGACTTATTAAATAAATGGATGGCACACACAACATAGGAGAAAGAATAAAAGCAGCGATGTGTATAATATGTATCCAATTGTTTTAATATGTCGTGCCCTATTAGTATTTGTAATAGAGTAATGATACATAGACACCCCTTATTCTCATACACCCTTGTACACCCCATGTATTAGGAAGAGAGAAGAGGAGAGAAAAGAGAAAGTGTGCTTGTGCGGGGTCCACGTGACTACGTGTTAGATTTTTGTGTGGATGTTAAAGGATGTATTGTCATCTAAGAGTGTCTATGTATCATTACTGTTGTAATATGTCGTGCCAACAAGCAATATCCTAAAATAAAATAAAAAACATCTCATTTTTCGTTGCATATATGGCTCACTTTGAATTTTACTTCTACTTATTAAGTTGATCTTTAAATTACATACGCTACATGAGCACGAACCTTAAGAGAAATTTTGTGGAAATTTTCACTTCATTTTTTTAGTGGGGTTAATTTTTTACACAAGTATTACTAGACATATGTGCAGTTTACAAGCATGCGACGTTACCACCAAGAATGAGTCAATCGAAACCATGTAGCTTATGTTATGGTAAATAGTAAAGCAGTGTAGTTGTTGCAAACAACAATCAAATTTTGCTTTAGATTAATCAATTAATGTGTAACAGAAACGAAGATTTCAGTGGTTTTTCATGCAGAATTAGTTACAAACATATATCTAAACAATTTGGATCACCAAACTCAACCTAATAGACCTGAAGCCGCTATTTAAACATTATTTAGAGTATCTTGGTCATATGATTTGAAAACCAATATTTTCCTTCAACCGTCACAGCTCTAGTGCATCATGTTTCCTCTTTGGTTGTTTGTTTGACTCCCTTTCGTCCCATTGGAGTTGTGGGGAAATTGTCAATCTTATAGCATCTATTTCGACCTTTATTTTTGTTAAGATAAGTATTCTTTGTTTCTATTTTAAAATTTGATATGTAAAATCTCTGGTTTTTTTAACTTTGTTTCCATTCTTCTCAGTGGGGATAATCTCAAGAAATGAATGTTATTTGAACAACTATTTTTTAGGATAATTTATGAGACAACCAAAATATGCAAATTAATGTATGGATTGACACAAAAATCAAAGCAATAGAGAGAGAAGGTTAAAACAAAATGTGAGTATGAAAGAAAAAAAAAATTGTTACAAAATGGTTGTTCAAATATTATTTCTTGTCTCAAGAACATAAAACAACATCATGGGTCAGGCTCCGTCTATGGTGGGCGACCTTAATAGGTCCCCCACCGTAGGAGACATGGTTTTTTCTTCTTTCTTTTCTTTTTAAAATTAATATGAATGGTTTTTTCTTCTTTCTTTTCTTTTTAAAATTAATATGAATCGATGGATAAGGGTTAACCAACCCTTGGATCAAAATGCTTACTATACACCTCCAACACTCAATCCGGCGTTGTTCTGGTTAGACATATAATTAAGGACAACCGAAATTATGTATACAAGGTACCCGCATATAAAATTTACCACGAACCAATACATGATCAATATCTTAATGGGTACACACGAATAAAAACAAATCATATTTTAAGTAACCGTAAATCAATAGATGCACATGCCATGAAATAAACAAGATTTAGGCCAAAAAAAAAACTTTTTTTTGACAAATTGGATTTATTAAAATTATTAACACGAATAGAATACAATAAACATTTTATTCTATATATGTTAATAATTTTACTAAATCCAGTTTGTCAATTTTTTTATGAAATCAGGTTAATTTTATCTGCATGTGCATCTATTAATTTACGGGTACTAAAAATATGATTTTTTTATTCGTGTGTACTCATTAAGATATTTGTGTTATATCTATTCGTGGTAAATTTTATATGCGGATACCTTGCATACAAAATTTTGACCGTCCTTAATTATATGTTTACCCCGGACTATGCCGGATAAATACAATACTAATTTAGTATAAAAGAAAGCAACTGAATGTTGAAGGTGTGTAATAAACATTTTAATTCAGAGGTTGATCAACTTTTATCCAATAGTTTATATTTATTTAAAAAAAAAACTATGTCTAGGAAACCTATTAGGAAAAAGATTGATAGTGCGACAAATTACCCACAAAAAAACAACGAATAGATAGTGACCGTTGGATCTTGCATTAGATTGAGTGTACTTTGATTTTCATATATTTGAAAAAATAATACCACTGCCACATGATTCGTGTGCCAGTCGCACTGTTATTTCTCGCATCAAGTAGCAACTCTCAACCTATTAAGGTAGCCACCGGAAACGGAACCCATGGGTCGGCCATTACTCGAAGATATAATAGCTGACATCATAATAACGAAGCAATTGGTGTCCATTTAATAATAAGTTTAATAAAGAGAAATGACATATATACTACTACTTTAAAACAACTCTCTTTTATAATTTTGTTGTGTCTTTGCATTCTATTTCTTTTAATAAAAGTTAAGAAAAAATTATTTTAAAAGTTATCACACAAGTATGATCGGTATTCTTTAATAAAACACAAAATAGTATGTAGAGAACCTTCTTTGATGGGTGTCTTAATCGAATAAAAGCATCTTTGAAGCATAATTATTGAAGTCAAAGAGTTGTAGATAATCATAACCATTTTTTTTGTCTACTATATCGTGGCTCACTCCAGCTTTTGGTATTCGTGGACATGGTAACTTCTTTTTGTAGTATAAGCTATAGTAAATTCTCTAATCTTTTGAATGCCTCCAAAGAAAAACTACTCTAAAATTATCACGTTTCACATGGTTTAGGTCTTTTGTGGTGTTTGTAATTCGGTTTGCATCGGTTTGAATAATAAAAAGTCATCTAATATAAACATTAAAATAAGACGAGTTTTCTTGACAAAAAAAATAATTAAAAAGACGAGTTCTTTTAAAAAAAATATTAGCGAAAAGACGAGCGCTCACAGGTTTACTGTGAAGTATGTCTCCAAAAAAAGACGGATGTCTTTTAAATAATTTTAAACGTACTCTTGTAGATAACATACATCTCATTCATGGGAAGCACTTCAGTGCCATTGTGCCATAGGACCAATCATATTTTGACACGTGTCAAGGCTTATTAAAATAAAATAAAATAAAAACTGAAAAAGGAAGTTTAAACTGTAAAATGCAGTTATAAAAGTGGACTGATGTAGCAAAATAGTGTAAACTAGTTAGTAATTTTGCACTAACAATTCAAATCCTTTATATACATCAATTAATTGTGCAATATTGTAAAGATAGGCTAAGCAAGCTTTATTTTGTAACAGATTGGTGTTGTTTCAGCACACGGTCCTAACTCCTAACAAACTTTGGAGTAACCAATTTTGTTTTCCTGAAATACAAGAACAGGAAGACCTCACTTTCCCTTGTTTTCTCTCTTTTTCTATGATATAGCATATTGCTAAAATATGCGGTACACCAATGGACAAAAATCTAAACAAAGCCCCTACAGCCATCCTAATTCTACCAAAGTCCAAAGGTAGTGATGATGCTAACATATACAACAAAGTAACAGAGGATCCCAGCCACAAGCACAGCCACATAAAGGCACAACAAAGCACCAAAAACCTCTAAAACCCAGCCTAGTATATCCCAGCCTCAAAACCAGCCCCCAAGTTATGGATATTGTGCACAAAAAACACAAACAGCTGACCAAAACCAGTCGCGCAAAAAACACAAACACAAACTTGTTATATTAGTATACCATTATTCTACAATTGATTCAAAACAGCACCAATACCATTGTTTTCAATCAAGAGTAACCATTGTTATGAAGAAATCATGACAAAGCATAATACTAACCAAAAAATAAATTGAAAAAAAATGATTTAATTGATGGATAAAACTTAATTTCATATACACATTGAGATCCAAATTACATGAGAGAGACTTAATCTAATATACATGTAATCAAAATCTGACTTGATTGAATACACATAACAAGATCTAAGCCTTCTTTAGAGACTTTCCTTCCCAATAGCAGCTGTCCAGTTTTCTTGTTCAAAATCTTTCAAACAGATCCAACCTCCCTGCAACCCTTGACACACCAAAAATCATCTTGATAAGCCAAAAATCTTATTCACCAAAACAACATGGATTCAATCGAATACGAGATTGAGAAGGAGGGATGTCAATAGCCGTCGGAGGGCGATGGTTGAAGGTTATGGCGGCGGACGGCGAAGAAAACCGGTGGTGGTTTCTGAATCGCGTTTTCTGGAAGCGAGAAAGAAAACTTGCGTTTTCTGTTTTCTAGGAACCAAAACCGGAGGGCGTTGTGTTTTATTTCATTTAAACTTGCTTTTTCAGTTTTTTTATTATTATTTTAATAAGCCTTGACACATGTTAAAATATGATTGGTCCTATGGCACCATATTACTATTGCACTGAAGACTGAAGTGCTTCCCCTCATTCATCAACAATATGGGGTTGGTTGATTGGAATCATGTTCTAAGAGAAGCAAATCAAGTGGCATACCTATTTGCGAAACATGGGTTATCTTTGAATGATGATTTAAAGATTTTTAATTTTGTTCCTAGTTTTATTTCTTTGCCTTTGTTGACAATGGATTTTTAAATACAACTCTTACTGGATTTGTTTTCTCTAGTCATATGTTGAACATAAATAAAGAATTTTCAATTTTATTTTTTTTAGAGTGATCAATCATCCTAGAAAAGCTTCTTCTATTACTCAGGTGGATCGGAAAGCTAATCTTTGTAATTGATTTAACGGTAATATATTATAAGGTGTTTCGGGCTTCCTGAAACCTTCTTCTTGTCGTGGCATTTTCAGGATTTTAGAGTTTTAATTGTGATTGTGAGAAAAACACAAGAATGGATTAAATTGTGTTTACGGAAGGAAGGAGGGAGGGAGGGAGGGAGGGAGGGAGGGAGGGAGAGGGAGGGAGGGAGAGAGAGAGAGAGAGAGAGAGAGAGAGAGAGAGAGAGAGAGAGAGAGAGAGAGAGAGAGAGAGAGAGAGAGAGAGAGAGAGAGAGAGAGAGAGAGAGAGAGAGAGAGAGAGAGAGAGAGAGAGAGAGAGAGAGAGAGAGAGAGAGAGAGAGAGAGAGAGAGAGAGAGAGAGAGAGAGAGAGAGAGAGGAGAGAGAGAGAGAGAGAGAGAGAGAGAGAGAGAGAGAGAGAGAGAGAGAGAGAGAGAGAGAGAGAGAGAGAGAGAGGAGAGAGAGAGAGAGAGAGAGAGAGAGAGAGAGAGAGAGAGAGAGAGAGAGAGAGAGAGAGAGAGAGCAATTGTACTGGTTTCACCTACAATCCAATAGTCAGGCCCGGCCTTGAGGGAGTGCATGGTACTCAACCAAGCCAGGCCTAAAAAAAAATTAAATCTAAAACCCACCCCCACTTAAATAAAAAAATATGGAGAATGCTAATGAGTGCCCTTGAGGCATTGGTTAAGCTGATAAAATTCGTAACTTTGCATCAAAAAATGGTGTGATTATTGGCAAGACAAAAGTAAAAGTTTATATTTCCAAGACAGAATTTCTATTAGTGGATTCTTTAACCACTGCCGTTAGGGCACTGGTTAGCAAAACCCAAAAAATATATGTTACTTCTTTTTCTTTCTTCGGTACACGTTTGAGTTTTTTTTTAGACTCTAGTTCTCCTTTCTGGACATAAATCTGATGCTATCAAACCACCCCCAATTTTTATAATCATTTAATCAGTCAATTTATAAAGTTATTTCATTGAAAGAATCACAACAATGATTTCTTTTTCGCATAAACCATTCGTTTTCCCCTTTCCCACAACGGATGAGTGACAAATCCAAACGACACTGTTAGGTAAATTTCACCTATCTTTCACTTTTTTTTGGTTTCATGTTTAGAAGTTCTTTTGGTTTTGATTTTTTAATGAAGCTTAGCTTCACAAAAAAAATTGCAGTTTTATTTTATTGGAGGCCTATTTTAAAAAGAGAGTTGAGCCTCCTATTTTATAGGAACAACACTTCCAGTAGTAGTCCAATCCTCTTGCACTTCCAAGGAATTTTCACTGTAATCACAACTAATTACAAATGTTCAAGATACAACCAAGAGACTTGCAAGTGCTCAAGCACACAAGCAAGAGACTTTCAATGTTCAATCACAACTGAATGAGACATCTAATGCTTAAGCACAAAAGCAAAAGACTTCTAATGAGTTTACAAATAAACAAGATTTGTTCTTACATTTGATATATAATCAGAGGTGTAAACAATATAAATCATAATTGACTTTAAGACTTAGAATTTCTAAAATACAAACTTTGTTGAGAAATTCTTAAGTGTTATATGCGCTTTTTGATTTGACAAAGTAAGGACACAATTAAAATAGTAGAGTCTTGTTATTGTTCTTCAAGTCTTCTGCTTCTTATATAGGCAAGGAAATAAGAGACGTTGGAGAAGAGTGTCAGCGCATTTAGAGTCGCTAAGAAGCTTCAAATCAATAATGTTGGGTCATTGTCTGATATGGATAATGTCGTTGATTAGACATTCGAAATTCCTTTGCTGAAACTGGAATTATCTGTTCATTATCTTTGTCCTTGAAGTTCTTTGTTTGTTTCTACATGTGGTCAGAAAAGACAAATTGTATTATCAGATTTTGATAGAGACAACTATAGAAAAGGACAAATCTGACGTGAAGTCTGAGTCCCTCAAGATCTTTTGCACTTCAGATTTTGGAGGTCTTAAGAGTCTGATGTAGATCTTCAGCTTCTGAGTAACATCTTTTCTTCTCATCCAATGTGTTAACTTCTGGCTGACCTTTCTTCAGATCTAATACCATAGTCTTTGAGCTTCTCTCGTGTTTCTGATGCTCTCATACATGTTCAAACCTTGTTAAATTTTAATATATGATCTCGCACACTAGAACATTTATAAGCATATCCAATTGTTCTTTAATATTTTATTATCATCAAAATTTTAGAGGAATTGTACAAACCAAATTTGTTCCAACAAATTGTTGGTTGTTTTTCTTTTTCATTAAGAATGTGATTGCTTTTGAAGATGAGTTAACGACTGCTAACACAACTATTAAGTTTGCTTTTGATAAAAGTTGATAGGGAAATGTTAACTTGTACCCTTAAGGCACAAGTTAAGAAGCTAAAGATAAAAAAAAAAATTTGGAAATTGTGTATTCAACATCACAAAAGTTTAAACATTTATACTTTCAATACAAAATTAATTATTTATTTCCTTTTATAGCTCCTTAACTTATGCCCTTAGGACATAAGTTAACAAGACCCAAGTTGATATCGTCTTTGGTTAGGATGATATTCCTCGCTTGTGGTAAAAACTTTTAAGAATTTTCATGTCTATTTCCTCAAGAATAAAAAATAATTTTATTTAAGGGATGAATATAATTAGTTACCTCTCGTCCCGTAAGTGTAGCTCGGTTGGTAGCTACCAAAAATAATTTGTGCAGGAGTCAGAGTTCGAACCCCGGATTCTCCACTTATCCACACTTAATGTGTGTGAATCTAGCCATTACACTACTTGATAAAAAAAAATTGGGCCTCTCATGTATAAACATGTAGTACAATAGTTACGTTGATATGTGGCGTTTGGTTTTCATCTAGAAATAATATTTGGGGAACTCTTTGACTTAGATTTATTTTACAGAAATGTTGTCGGAATCGGCATAATATTCACTTATGTTGTCGGAATCAGCATAATCTTCACTTCTTTAAGCTTGTTTGAAATTTTTTTCCATGAGTTCTTTGTTTATGTTCCACAATGTTTGTTTTTCCTGTTTTTGATTTTTTTTATAATAAATTTTCTTAGTTAGGCCTAGGATTGTTCGACTCTTTGGTGACAATATAGTTGAAATGTAATAATCTCGTTTGACGTTTGATATTTTTTATAATACATGTTCCGAATTGATCAAGGGTTCAAGATCGATGTTCGAAGAGGCTCAAATACATCTTTAACCCAACGATCCATACTGAGTGATGCTCTCATCAAGAATCCACAGACCCAACGATCCAATTGTCAAAAGCTTTGAATTTCATCAAACTTGTAATGCTTCCGACCATAAATGTCATAAAACGTTCGAAGTTACAAACTCGTCGTCCGTAACACACCTTCAACGGCTATCTTCGATAGTCATATAGACGACTGTATAAAAGAGTTCTTAAACCACAACTCAAGGTGTACATTATCTATCATTTCAATATCCTCCAAGTCGCATCTCGATGGTTGCTGCTCCATAAAGATAATCACTACTCGTGTTCAATGTTTAATACACATTTTATATATGTATGGCTAGAGGATATTAATAAAAGTTCTTCTCATCCTTATCGGTTTCATATGTCTCTTTTCACCTTATTTCAACGGCCGGACCTAAATAGGAATGATTAAAGGATGTCATACGATATGTAAGGAAATAAGTAACCAGAAATAGAATGTGCAACATATATAACATTATGATTCAATGTTACAAGATATTATCCAAAATTAATAAAATTCAGTGTTTCAAGACCTTTTCTCTTTCCATTCTCTATGCACCAACTCTCGTTCCTTCTCCCCTTTACGGCCCAGAGGACCATAACCGACATATTTTTGCATAGCATACTGTCTGACCTAACCGATATACCTTTGGTCAATTAAAACATTTCACTCGTTAATCTTTTAGTTGAAGCAAAATATTAATTGTTGCACTCAGTTTCAATGGAACATGACACATATTGAAATTAAGACTCACTAATTTTTTTTATCAAATAGTTTTAAAATGTGGAGTAGTGAAGTATCCGAGATTCGAACTCTGACCTCTGCATATAATATGTAATATCCTACCAACTGAGCTAAGTTCACCGTCCATATATTTTCAAATTAATTTGAAGTCCTAAATTATAATTAAACGCCTGTATTATATATGATTGTCAACAAATCAAAACTCAATTGTTGGCTACTAAATTAGAAACCCCAATAAGTAACTCAATTAATCATGGATAGATACATTAGATCCAGATGGCTCCAACCTGCAATATTACTTCTTTTGGCTTTGCTTTCTATCACAAAAGAAAAAGCCAGGTGCATTAGGTACATGCCAATTTCAGAAAAAAGATATAAAAGTTTGACTTTTCCAATTAGGAACATTATCACTCTAGCTCCATACGACCAGGACCACAACACATTGGGAAGAAATTTAACATTTGGAATATTATGGGAGTGACACATAGTTGAAAACATGGCCTGATTTAATTACTCTATTAAATTGTGGTTAAGGATTAAAGGTAAGTGTATACCGTTGTTGATTTTGGTTAATGATTCATGGAAGAGATTAGATGAAGTGGCGTGACACCATTCTTGGATAATTACATTTTATAAAGTTGTTTGGTTTTGCTTGTTCGGGTTGGTTTTGTGTATAACTTATCTTAAGCTAATTGATTCGGAAACTGACCCACAAGATTATGATGTAATTAACTTCTAGTTTAACAATGTCATAACACTTAAGAAGTTATTTTTTAAAACAAATTTTCTAATGTGTGTAACATCACCATTAATAGTTCATTACTTTTTCGTTATAAATTATTCACTTCCAATATGTTGGGAAGAAAATTTAGAGAAACTTCTAAGGTACCGTTTGGCCATGCTTTTTTTTGGTCTAAAAGCTACTTTAAAACAAAGTTAAAATAAAACTCTTTAAGAAAAAGGCTAAAGCTGTTTGGTTTCTTTATTTTTTTTTAGTTCTAAAGTTATTTTTGAGTTAAAAGCTGTTTGGCAAAATATTGTACAAAACTTTGAATTTATTATTTTTTGATAGTGTCTGGGGTTCGAACCCGGGACCTTGCATATATTTATGCATTGTCTATAAATAAATAAAAAACTTTGTATTCATTATGAATTAACATAATAAATAAAAAAATGTCTAAAATATTTTTTGAAGGGAAAAAATGTTTAAAATATAAAAGATATATTTTTACCAATACTATATTTACTCAATGACGTTTATTTTGTGTAACATGAATACAAATTTGTACAATATCTTTTCCAATTATACTCTATAACAAAATTTTGTTATAACAAATTTTGTTATAAGAATACCATATTTTAATTAGTGTTGGTCAAAAAGATAAGAATTTATATTTATATAATATTATATTTGTTACATTGTTGGTGTCATTGAAAAATATATGTTTAGTTTTTTTAATAAGAAAAAGATATGCATAGTTTGTTACAATACAAATGTGTAAATTATATATAAGTATAATTATTTTAGGCAACTACACTTGTACTTTTAATTAAAATCAAAATTTTATAAAAATAATTATACGCATTACACAACACTAACAAAAATTATACGCATTAGCATAACAAAAAAAAAACAGAAAGAGGAATATAAAGTATTACTCTAAACGCTAACGCGTGTGTGTATTTCCGTGGTTGAAGAAAGGGAATAAAAATAGTCGGTGTCATTCATTGACAGCGTGAATACAAATATTTGTGAGGTTGTGATGATTAAAAGATATTGAAATTAATATATAAGTGATAAAAAGATAATAAGATTCTTTAAAAAAATAGATAATAAACTTAAATGGAACCTCATTAAAAAATTAAATGGACCGGTTAAAAAAAAAATAAAAAATAAAAAATAAAATGGAAGAAAAAAGTATATTGAAAAAATAAAACAAAAGGTTGCCGGCGGAAGTTGAAGAGAGGTGCTTGTGAAATAAATTGGGGAGAAATACTTTTTTGAAGTAGCATTCAACAACTTTTGGTTAAAGCTCATTCCATTCAATTTTATGCATTCTAAAAAAAGTAATTTTTTTCGAAGGTACTTTATTGATATTGTGTTTGGCCTAGCTTCTCCTTAAAAACGTAGAAAAGCTGAAAAAAAGACAGGCCAAACGGTACCTAAGACTACTCAAGTTAGGAGAAATCGACAAATGTTTATTGCGAATTTTGGCAAATAAAATTAATTTGGTATAAATTGAATCCTTTAGTTCACTCGAAAAAAAAAATACGTTTTTTAGACTTTTTTTTGGGTAAAAAACTCTTTTTTTTTTTTTTTTTAATAATGTGCATTTTTTAATCAACGAGAGAATTAAAATCTTTTGGTTTTAACGCGATATTTCAAGATCAATAAAGGTGCAAAGAGATGACATTGATTAAAGAAAATTACTCTAGACTACACACAAGGTGGATTATTTTGAAACACGTTTAATTTATTTATTTTTCGGTAAGTGAATCACATGTGAGACCTACATTACCCCTTGATGAATTGGAGGTAATTTATTCTATAATGATAAATATGATTCGATTTTGAAACAAAAAATATGTAGATCATATGTTGAATAAAGGAGATGAAAAAGTTTGATTTTCTTAAAATGAATATGATAATTGATTGTCAGAAGAAGAAAAAAATCAAAATAGCGAGGCCTACATTATCATTTGATGAATTAGAGGTAACTTACCCCTAATAACAAACATATGTAGAAGTTTGATGTCCTAGGAATGAAAGTGGTATTTAACTTTTAAAAAAAAAAGATGAAAAAAGTATGTTTTTCTTTGATAGAGGTAAATTACCTCCAATTGGGTAATGTATAAAAAACCATGTTTTAAAATCACATAAAATATTGTACTCTTTCCATTCATAAATACATCTGACAGTCAATCATTGCATACATGTCCATACATAACTTTGATCATTAATATTTTTAATCATTTATAATAAAAAATTATAAAAATTTGATATTTTAAAAATAACTATTAAGATAAATCGAGCAACATCTTACACGTTATATATATATATATTATTATTTTTGTTAGGTAGTTTAGTGGCTAAAATTCACATTTTTCAAGGTGAATAAATGACGTGTTAAACGAAGGTTTGAGAGTGTTAAACGAGATTAAGACTCAAATGTCACGATCATATTAACAAAAGTTGAAGAAAATAATATTACAATGTGCTCTCTATATATTGAACAACTAACTATCAATCTCTTAAGTCTAAACAACTCTGACAAACAAACTAATTCCTAGCTGAATTATATTTTGTAACACCATTCTTGTGAAAATTTCTCCCACAACATTTTAGTAACTTCACTCAAAATTGACATGATAACTATTAAGATTCAATAGCTTGTCGAAAAAACTTGACACTTGATTATCATATAATCAAGAAATACTCAAATATAAGTGAGCATGTCTTTTCAAATTCCACATGGTTGCTATAGAATGAATTGATTATCATATCTTGTCTATTTTTGGCTCTTCTTTAGAATGAATTAAGTGTCAATTACAAATTTTTTTGTTGGTGGCGATTATTAATGTCCTTGGTGCAATTTGATCGGTAGAAATCAATTGTCATTGAACAATAAAAGTACTTCTATATCCATCATCTTTTTTTAGTCGCGATTTAAACCCTAAACCTTACATATATTATGCATTTTTCGACCAATTGAGTCAAGTTCACGAGGATCGTATATCTATCATCTAATCAAGAAAAATATATCTTGAATCCACAAACTGATCATAAACCTCCTTGTTCCACTTCTTTGAATCACTTTTGAGGACTCTCGATTTTTTTATGATAAATTCCATCCTTAGAAAAAATCATATAAAACCTTATGCCCCATAAAAAAAATAAAAAATACTTATTGCTTTGTAATTAAGACTGCTCTTGAGTTTCCACACACAAACTTTCCACAAAAAGAGGATGCTCTCAATTGGTCAACGAATAAAACTTCACCTTTGTAGACATGATTAACACCACCCATGCAAGCCATACTTTTGAGGATATGGCTACCAATTATTTTATTTTACAATGAGAAAAGAGGACAATAATAATGTACTCCAAAAGTTTGGATTATTACATTACTAGTTTCGTTATTGCCATCTGGACCACTCACTTGTGTCCATCATTTTTTTTTTGTTACATTTGTGTCCATCATTTGAGTTATTTGTAGTTTCCGTTTGATAATAAACCAATAAGCGCAGTCAAGAAAAATATATCCATGTCCATATATATTTCATGAATCTCATAAATCTTTTAGCACAATTATTCAATGTATTCTACTTTTATTACTACCTCCGTCCATAAATATATGAGTTTTTTGCAAAAATTACGGAGATTAAAAAAGTTGGTTGTATTATTAATTTTGTATATAATTACTATTGTTTTTACAATTTTATCCTTAAGAGAGAGAATTAATTTATGTTTTCAACATAATATTTATTGTTGATTGAAGAAAAAGATGCAAAATAAATAAGGGTATGTTGGTAAAGAAATAATTAATGTACTTGAAAATACCAAAGGACTCTTATAAAAAGGGACAAAATTTTTCTCAAAAAAATCTTATAATTAAGTAGTATAATTTTTCGTGATTATAGTCGTAACTTTTTTAACAGATATTGCTAATATAAGTCCTACATATATAGTTATGTAATTTGAACCGATAATTTATCATTAAAAAAAACAACTCATGTGTAATTTTTTTTGTTATAATTTATCATTAAAAAAACAACTCATGTGTAATTTTTTTTTACAATCCTCATGTTGTCAAAATGTGAGGCCCGATAGTGGTAGCCATTAGATTACGAATAAAGATTGGTAGACATCCTTAATGTGTACATTCATTTACACCACTCTAAAGAATTTAAGTTAACTAAATATATGGTATGTGTGACCATATTTTTCAATTGTGTGACCACTATTTTCCAGCATTTAGAAGCTGAAAAATATGGTCATGTAACTAAAATGCACGTGACCACTATTTTTCCACTTAATTAACCTAATAAATAGTGGTCACGCAACTAAAAATATGTGGTCACACAGACCATATATATAGTTAACTTAAATTTTTTAGAGTGATACAAAAGGGTGTATACATTAAAGGTGTCTACATATCATTGTTGTTAGATTATATCCAAGACTCTAATCATTTTGTATGTTTAAGGTATAATTGGAAGAGATAAGTTGAAAATTTAAATAAAGGGAACAAATTAAGTGCGTAGGGTAAAAAAAAATTGCAGAATATCTTGAGATTTATTAAGGTATTTTTATGATCGATGAGAGTAAATATAAATTTGAAGAGCAAATGAAAAAGAACATATTTGAGTTTTTTTATAAAATTTAATAAACTTATTGTAAAAATTATTAAGAGAAAAGTGATTTGGATCAGTCCTAATCATAGTCCACCTAATATAATAAGACATGGGTGCTCTAGTCAAAGTGTCAAAGCCACACGCTCGATTATCCCATGTCATACCTTAATCCACGACCATGATGACAATGGCCACCAACATTAAAATATATATACATGTTCTGTTAAGATTTAAGAATGAGATATCTGGCATATGCTTATGTTTTTCTACAATCTTTCAACAAAAATTGCACTACTATTCCTATGACTACAGCTGGGCCAATAACAGCACAAAGATTTTCATTGAAATTCCCAAATTACCCTCAATGATACCGTCAATCATTCTACTTTGTGGCTTCACATGAAACGTGTCGACATCTAATCTTATCATCTGAAGAACGATGATGTCACAGCCGCCATTACGCAACGATAATAGACTCTGGACCAAGATTTACCATAAACGACAAAAGTGGAAGTTGCTGGTGACAAAAATTACATCAATCACACCGTAAAAAAGGTAGTAATGCTTGTGTAAGATTATAACCAAGGATTGGCCATGTATATTTCGGATAGCACTTCGGTGATATTGGAATGTTGATGTCCATTTAATATTAGTCAACCATAATATATTTATGACTAACTAACTGTTACCCATATATTGCTCAAGTGTCTTTTCCTAACAAAAAACTTGAACAGAAAAAGTTTTGTTTTCAAATTTAACTTTTAAAACAAAAAACTCAAACTCACACACACCTACTCCTAAATTTTCACTTATTGTATGTTTGGAATCCCGGCTAATTTGTCATTCTCGCGTTACAAGGCAATGTCACTGCTGAAAAATATTACCTCCGTTCCTTTTTAATTGTCACATTTTAACATTTTACACAAATTAAGACAATCAACAATTGATACCACTTTTGATGCAATAAGCTATACTTTTACTATAATGACCTTATTCATTTAATATCTCATTTCATATATTTCTCTCTCTGTAATAAATAACTAAGGACAATATTGGTAAACCAACATTTAATGTTGCATTTAACTTTGAAAATGACAGTTAAATAGGAATAAAAAATTTCTCCAAAAGTGACACTTAAAAAGGAACGGAGGGAGTAAAAACTATAAAGTGTGGCTTCTAACGAAACGCACGTCTACGGCAAAGTAAACGCTGGGACATACAGACACTTGGTTCTTTAATTCAATCTGTTCATATATGAACCATTTAAACACTCAATTAAAGAAATCACATTTGTGAATGCTCAAACCTCAACCCAATTCACTTAAGTGCTAGTTTGCTTCCACATCAAAACAATACCAAACATACTTTTACTAAGAAGCTTGGATTTTTAGCTTTAGAAAATCACTGTATATTTGTGTTGGAACGTGTTTCCAAACACATGCTAAAAAAAGCTTAATCCTGAACATAATCTCAATTAGAGTAGAAAATTGGATAATTACCGTGCCCTACTGGGATCATTAAACAGTAGTCAAGTTGAAAAATATTTGTTTATTAAAATGTGAAGCTTAAAGTATGAAACGTAAGTCTAATTATATAATTTTTGCAAAACTAATCTAAATATCATTTTCTCACCATGGATTGGGTTTGTCATTCATCATCCGTTTTCACATTGCTTCTATCTCCTAACTCCTATCTTCTTTAAAATGGACCCCACTTTTGGACAAAATCATGGTTCTTGGAACTGATCTAAATTTTTTGTCATTCATACCCCCTAGCCCCCTTGGCCTAATCTCTTCCCACGTGACGACAAAAATTCCACAACCATAAAATCCCTTCCTTTCTTCCAATCCCAAAAATTTCAATCCTCTCTCATTATTTTCATTTTGTGTATGCTTCACACCAAGTTTGGTTTTTGTCTCTCTCTCTCTCTCTTAGCACACACCCTCAACATTTTTTTAATACCACATGGGAACCCCACAGACCAATTTGCCACCAGGTTTTAGGTTCCACCCTACTGATGCAGAACTCATTCTTCACTACCTTAGGAAAAAAATTGCCTCCATTCCCTTGCCTGTTTCCATCATTGCTGAAGTTGATATTTATAAGTTGGATCCTTGGGATTTACCAGGTTTGTATTCTATAAATTTATAAGTTGATCCAAAATATACGTATGTACTTTTTTATATTACTTTTTTTTAATTTAATAATGTGTGATGTGGAAGGTTAATTTACTTTTGGTTTGTTGTGGTTTCTTTATTTTCAGCTAAGGCTTCATTTGGTGAGAAAGAATGGTACTTTTTTAGTCCTAGAGATAGAAAGTACCCAAACGGTGCAAGGCCAAACAGGGCAGCTGCTTCAGGGTATTGGAAAGCCACTGGCACTGATAAGACCATAGTGGCATCATTGCCATGTGGAGGAGGAAGATCACAAGAGAACATTATTGGTGTCAAAAAGGCTCTTGTTTTTTACAAAGGAAAACCCCCAAAGGGTATTAAGACTAATTGGATCATGCATGAATATCGTCTTGTTGACAACAATAAACCTATTAAGCTCAAAGATTCTTCCATGAGGGTGAGTTTAGATTGCGGTCGCGTCGCAATTAAATGTGACTAATGCAATATCAATCATAGTCTTGCCACAGTCGAACAACGGCATAAAAAAAACATAAACTCTGATGTTGTTGTTTGATTGTGGTCACGTACTTTTTTTAGATGTATCTTAGACTAATGTTATTCTTGGAATTATTGTATTTGTGCAGTTGGATGATTGGGTGCTATGCCGAATTTACAAGAAATCAAAATGTGCACTAACTTCAACAGAATCATCAGAAACTATGGTAGGTGAAGTGGAACATGCAGAAGAGACACAATTCCAAGAAACCCTATTTCCAATCACCAAAAACACAACCTCACCTCTTCAAAACACACTCATGTCTCAAAAATCAGTGTCCTTTTCAAACCTATTAGATGCTATGGACTACTCCATGTTAAGCAGCTTCTTATCTGAAAATTCCAACAACCCATCAGGAATTGGAACAAGTTCAGGTTTCAACACTGAAAATTTTAACCAACAACAATCTTCCCATATCAACACTTGCAACAATTACATGTCTCAGAAGAATCCTCAATCCAACACTTTAAAGCACCAGCTTTCAAACGTAGATGAAGACATGTTATACCCATCAAAGAAGTACTTGAGTTCCTCTTGCAATTTTCCTAACATCAATTCTCAGTATGAAAACTACCTTATGAAGCAATCTTTGATGAATCAACAATTGCTTTTAGGTCCTCATCATCAATATCAAGGCTAATCCAAAATACCACAAAAATTAAGTGGTACCAAAAAAAAAAAGATTATGAAATAGAAAAGTTAAGTAAGATTTCTAGAAGTTGGGCCCACCAAATTACACCAATGTCATCATTAAGTAAGGATTGCTAATTTAATAGTAGTGCACAAAATATAGTGTGTTCTATTTTGTCCATTTTAATTTTTTTTCTAGGAATTGAAGGAGGGGTTAGGACCTATTTGGTATGGAGTCAAAAGATTCCTTAGTTGAAGACTGAATAAATTGTGAAAAGAAAATATCAAAGTTTTATGACCTATCAGAAATAGTAGTGTACAAAATGTTAATTTGTTTGTGTGTTGTTGGGGTTGGCAAGTTAGCTTTATGATATATATTCTGTAGATAAGTATTGTACTGATTGTGATGATATTTTTCATTCTTTTCATGGAAAAAGAAGCTACAAATTTTTCTTTTGGATTGTAACTATTCGCCATTTCAGTATGTTAATCTTTATTGTTTTTTGATGTGGATCCAACCAAGAATTCACTGTACAAGAATCTTTGACTTAGTATAAATTTCTTAAATTAGATATAAAATGAAGGAAAATTTAAGATGATAAGATTAAGATTGAATTGGGGATCCGTCACAAGAATAAAATGTTATTTGATAAGCAACTAGAATTGCTTCATCTAAACACTTAAAAGGAGAAAAACTATCTCTTACATCAATACACAGATTGAAAATAAAATACTCATGTATTAACCAAATGAAAAATAATACTAACAAAATTGTTATTTATACATACACATATGAGGCACCTATAAATCTCAATAATAAGCAAAAAAAAGGCTCAATAAGGAATTAGAAAAACAATGAACATTATACATCTTCAAAATAAAACAATTTAAATTTTAAACTAAACATTAATACAAACAAACAAAGGAATATTAAAAGGATATTTGACTTCACGTTTAGTGTGGATAAAGCATGTTGTCCCAATGTCCCTGCCATTTTTGGCTGTTGTTATTCACATGCTTTGAACCATTACATACAATATTGAAGCAATGTAAATGGAACCTATAAACAAATTTACCAATTGAATTTTCAATTATAAATTTATACCAGCTTCGTACAATTTTTTCACTATTTTATCTTATCTTCCTAATGCCAAGTCCAACTTATTTGTGTTACATTTACACTAGAGTGTATAATAGCCAAGTCCAACTTTGCTACATATCACTTACCTCGTGTGAATGCACACACACCAAACAAAAATACCAACTTGACACAAAAAATAAGATTAATTCTTCTTTTTCTACCAAAAACAGTGTATGCATTCGCAATATTAATCAGTTGTATGGATATATAACTAACAAGATTTCATCATTTTTATATTAATATTGATATTTTAGCAAATAATGTTATGGTATATATAAATAGTGAGATGTGATTTTATACTCTACGTACAATGAGCATACTTTTGTGTGATGTATGGCTAGAAAATAGTGGACACTTATATTATTGAGATTTCAATATTTAATTACGAGCACGTACGATGTTTAATTTATTTTAACTAGGATAACATCATCCACTCGATTTTGTACTTTGGCATCATTATAATGTTCCATGAGGATAATCCTTATCTCTATAACTGCTTCTCACGTGTTCTTGATTAATTATTCTTAGTTGTTAGTGTGGATTTTGACTCTTTATTAACAACATTGATCGAATAAGGACTAAGAACACAATGTTATTGCTAGCATGTGGTCACCAAACTCCAATTATTTAATCTGCTTTATCTCTTCAACATCCTTAACGCATGCAAACTTTGGTTAATAAAGTAGCCTCCTAAATCCAAAAATATGCAATTATTCTTATTATATTGCACTTTCAAGAAAGAAATTAATAAACAAAAGACGAAAAGTTAATTAGCACATGAAACTTAATAATAAACGAAAAGTAAGAGGTCTTTACACAATTCACACTCACACACAAAGTAGTTGCGAACGTAATTAACAAACGTGTGTAACTTAGCAATCATGTGTGTATGAGAAGACTAGTAGATAAGGTGGTTAAAGACTTGAAGTGTCCTATGCATGGAGTGGCAGCTTCATGTGGAGGGATGGTTTATAAATTATATATAAGTTGGTGAGCAAGTATGAGACATTTGTTATGTACATAACTAATTCTTTTAAGTTTCTATGTTCTTGTTGTGAGTTAGGGGAATGATGGTGTATGTAATTGGGGATTTTGATTATACTTGGGTTTGGGAGGTGTGGGGATCTGATATATTTTGATATATACAGTTAGAATCAGATGTGGAGTCAAATTTTTAATCTAAAGGTCTATTATTGTTTGCTAAATTTACTCGCCATATCTTTTATCACTTGATTTCCACTCGATTTTTTGTCAAGAATAAAAGTATGTGTATTTTCCTCCTCACAACAATTCTTGATTTTTATTTTTCCCTCTATAATGAAAATTCGCAGCAATCCAATTTAAAGGGGTTTCTATTCTACGAAAACCATAAGTTAATTAACAACTGTTCAATCATGGATTCAGGGTTAAACACCTAAAATTCAATCGATAGAAGCAAACTCATCCAATCCAAAATACTCTATGTTAACTGCCGTCATCTACAATTGGGGTCTTTATCACAAATTTTGCATAAGTTCTTAAATGTATACGAAAAATTAACCAAGATGGAAAGGAGATACATACAAAAATAATATCAAAGGGTGTGTGGGGATAATTAATCTACAAATTTTTCGGAAGAAAACGAGGAGTATCATGACTAAGGGTGTAAGCGGTTTGGATAAAACCAATGAATTTGAAAGTTCAAGCTAAGAAAGTATCCGATCTTGTCTTGTTCGGTTCAAAACTGAATCAATCCAATCTAAATTGTACTTCTTTGGTTCGGTTCTCGATTTTTTATTTAAACTCCAAGGAACCGTTGGACCGAACCGATGCTAACCTCACTCTCCATTTTTGAAATATTATCCCTCCTCACACACACACACACTTATGATTAGGCTCAAAATTAAAGTCCAACATAAACTACTCTTTAATCCATTCACCTACTTCAATCATCATCTCATCTCATCACTCAAACTCTATTTTATTTCTTCTAAAAAAGAAACCCTAGTCATTAACCACACCTAACCCAGCGTTTTTCACCACTGCAGTGATCGTCCATCTGTTGGTTGGTTTTATCATATTTATGTCTTCAAACTTTTCAAAAGATATTGTATCGTGAAGCAAATAGGTGCGCTGATACGTTAGCTAATATTGGATGTATCATGGGAAATGAGATGATGTTTTATGAGTCGTGTCCGACTCAAATTAACTATTTGTTAACTGCTGATCAAGCGGGGGTTACTTTTCCGCGCTTGATTAAGATGTAATTTCTTTTTCCGGGCTTCGGTCCTCCCATTCATAAAAAAAAAAGATATCTTTTCTATGATACCATTGGTTTTTTTTTTTACAGAATTATATACTCCCTCCGTTCCATTTTAATTGAGTCATTGACTCATTTCACACTTATTAAGAAAAAATGTATAAGTGAAAGAGAGAGAAAAATGGTTTTGAGTGCCCTTATCAACTATTGGTGCATTCTTTTTTGTCATAAATGCAAAGTAGAATATATTGAATTGTGAGTGGTGAAAGTATTATTAATTAGTGTTATAATTGAAAAAAAGTACTCCCTCCGTCCCTTAATAAATGACACAGTTGATTCCATTACGCATTCTAATGCATAATTTTGAGCTTAAATATCTTGAATAATATGTTAGAAAAAATTATGAAAATTTGATATTTTGAAAATACTCATCAAGACGAATCTAATGACATCTTATACTTATCTATGTATATTAGTAGAAAAATATGGTCAAAGTAAGCTAGGTCAAACTTGCAAATTTTCAAATAGGTCATCTATTGCGGGAGGGAGGGAGTAATTAATATTGTATTGGAAAGTGAAATGAGTCAATTTTTATGGGACAATATTTTTTTTTGCAAATGGTTCAGATTATAGGACAGATGGAGTACCATTGTTTAATGAAGACTAGAATTAATGTGACGAATGATTAAGCTAGCAAATCCTCCAATGCTCGCTATATGATAATTTGCACCTTTTTCCTATAAATGTTTCGCTATTCCAACGATAGATTAACAAATTAGTTCTAATCAATCTCTTGAATAAGAACTCTCTTCTAAAATCTCAATCCCTTAATCTCTTAGGCAAAATCGAAATTGTTGGAGGTTTTAATGATTTATTAATCTCTGAATCATAGCTTAAAAATTGTTTATCTCTACCTTAATTAGTTAAATTAATCAGATTACCTAGGTTAGATTCAAACCCTAGGGCTAGTATCATTCAAATTCTATGATCAATTCATAAATTCAAGATGCTAGGGTTAGTAGTCACTAGTCAGTCATAAACATATAAAAAGCATTAAACTCAAGATAAACAAAATAAGACTAGATCTTCAATGATAATCAAGAGAGTTCATGCAAAGTACAAGGCCATATAGCTTTCAAAAGATTCATCTTGACTTAATCACAAGAAATTTAGTTACTTATAGCTAAAGTATAAACAAGTAATTCAAAACAAGGATTCATTACATGGATTGGAGGGGTGACTATGAGTTTTGATGGTCTTTCGCCTATTCTCCAGCTTTCTATTCCAAAAACGTCATTTTCTCCTTCAAATTTCAAACCCTTGTCTTAGAAACACGTTTGCCTTTTATAGATTTTAATTTTTCCTCACAAAATCATGTCCCAATGCTTCCTAATCATGCCCCGAGTATTGTTGAATGAAAAGGCTCTTTCTAGACTTGAAAACATGGCCCGATTTAGTGAAATTGTGGCTCGATTTGTAATTTCTTGTTGCTCTTTGATTTCTATCAATTTCAGCTCTAGAGACTCCAATATTACACTAAAATCGACGAAAAATACATAAAGATCAACTAATTTTTTTATGGTGGTTGAGGTTCGAACCTGGACCTTGCATATATCTTGGATATAACAAAACCAAGATGACATAGTGTCATGAATCACCATAATATGAAGATCAAAGTGATTATTTTTGATTTTATTGAGACGTTTTAGGTCGACTGAATAATATGAAGATGAAAGTGAATAAAATATGACAAAAACCTAAAGACAATCCACGTGTTAAAGCAGATATGCGTATCATCGATTATTCATACAGATTCTACGCAGTATTTGGCCCCACACCATATTCCTTGATTTCATCATCATCGATTTGTTTACATAATAAAATCAAAATTAAGCTTAACAACTAAGTATCCATCTTCTTCTCCCGAATCAGAAAAATGGAGTTCCCCTTCAATCACAACACCTCCAACGTAACCCACACTCATCACCACCGTCGTGACGACGACAACAACGAACAACATTATCCACCACCTGGTCACAACAATTTATCTTCCTTCAACCAACCACCACCACCACCACATCATCAACAACCACCTTTCTACCCTAACCCATCATACCCACCACCACCACAACAACAACCACATCAACCCGAAACTCAAGTCTTCCACACCGGGCACGTGTCCCGTAATGACAATTTCAACAATTACCCTCAACAACCACAACCTCACCAAGAAACTCAAGTGTTCCACACTGGACACGTGTCCCATGAAAACTTCAACAGTTACCCTCAACCACCACCACCTCAATCTCATCATCAACAACCCAGCTACGGCGCTGCGTACCCACCTGCACCACCATCCGTACCGGATCACACCTCCGCCCCATTCCCAAACGCAACTGTTCACCATGTTTCTCATGAAACCCATAACCCTCATTTTCCTTCTTCCAACGTTCACCATGTCAACCATGAACCCACCGCTCCTCCTCTCTCCTCCAACAGATCCACTTTCAAGATTGTTACCAAAGCTTCACCCAATTACTCTCTCACTATCCGTCGTGGCGAGGTTGTTCTCGCTCCCTCTGATCCCTCCGATCAGCATCAGGTGAATTCAGTTTAAGGTTTTCTGATTTTTGTAGTTTTGTGGAATTATTTGTAGTTTGTTGTAAAATGGGTTTATTAGACTAGTGAGTTTTTAATTGTTGAGTGAAGATCCGTTTCTTTTTTGTCTTTCACAATTTTCCTGTCGGCCAATTTAGTCCTTAACAGAAATAAAACCCAAATGTCGGGGATTATTTTGCGTGTTTTGTTTTTGTCAGAACTAAATTGGCCCACAGAAAAATTGAGAATGCCCCAAATAGGTTTCACTCTTAATTTTTTGTTATGTGTTTGTTTTTGGCTTTGTGGTATTTGATATTTTGGTTTTTTATTTTGGTATTGTAGCATTGGTACAAGGATGTGAAGTGGAGCACCAAAGTGAAGGATAAAGATGGTTACCCTTCATTTGCTTTGGTCAACAAAGTAACTGGTGAGGCAATTAAGCATTCCATTGGTGCCTCCCATCCAGTAAGATATAACTTTCTCAATTTCCTTTTTATTCAAGTTTGTATCTGAAATATTTTTTAGTATTATCTAACAAATGTGCATTATTGTTTAATGCTTTCTGTGCTGATTCGTGATAATTGAATTAGAATTTTGGTTATTTGAATTATTAAGGTTTTTAAAAAAATATCTCAATTTTGATGTACAAGCGACCACAATCAACTATGATTCTCTGAAATACCAAAGTCTGTGTTGTAAATGAAATCAGGTTTAAAAAAAAAACCTTCTGATGAATATGAATATTTCATCTTTAGAAGTGGCAGTTTGTTTAAATTATCGTAAAATTTAGTCTTTTTGCAATTCATTTGTTTTGAACATAAAGGCAAGTAGGCAGCTGAGAATGTTCTGTTTTTCTACCTTTTTTTCCCCAATATTTTGTAGGTGAAAACTGATAGAATTGGTATATGATATCTGTTAAAACTAGTGGCTGCTGATTTGAAATATTGGTGTTAGGTTAGTTCGGCAACGGCGAAGTCTACCTGTGAAGCACCAACACGACACTGTCACGTAAACTCCAGTAATAATAATTTAAGAAAATTGAAGTGACTGAATGTCACCGTATGTATCTGTGTTGGACACCAGACACACTTTCAATCCGAAGTATTGGTGCTATATAAAACTCTATCCTGTCCCATGGGGACCTTTTGTCAATAACTGAATTATGAGCTTCTTAGACCTTTATGCTTTTCAGACAGAGTTGCATGTGCTGTGTTGTTCTGCTGTCTGAGAATAACCAAAGTGTTTGCATTGGGATAAGCACAGCCTGTTAGTTTTACACAACCTTTTACTGTATTTGTTGTCTATTTTCATTCCACCAAAATGTTAAGAAAGAATGTTCAAACTTAAATGAATAATTAAGGTTAAAGTAAACCACTTTTTGGGTCAATTCCTTATAGAGGACTTTCCTTTGTAAGTCATCTTTAACTATCATAATATTACAAGCTCTTGCTAGAACACATGGCATAGTTTGTCATTGGAATCAGACCAGACAACCTTCCCATCCTTCAACATTTTTATACCAAAAAAAACAAGCATGGCAGTATCTCTCTCAGACTTTTATTATATAATAATCTGGCAATGTGATCGTTTAATACTGTGCTTTGAATATGCTTATGGGTTCTGGAATTACATGTTTTGGATGCATAGCGTGTCATTAATGTGTTGGAAAAAAATAGCAATGTTACACCGCATCCTGTTTCCCATGCCTTCCTTCTCTTCCTTTCCCTACTCTAACTTAATTTGTTGTTTACATCTGTATTTTCAACATTTTATGTAGGTACGGCTCATTCGTTACAATCCTGACTATCTTGATCAGTCAGTTCTATGGACTGAGAGCAAGGACCAGGGTAGTGGCTACAGAGCTGTAAGGATGGTCAACAATATTCAACTTAACATGGATGCCTTTCATGGTGATAAAAATTCTGGAGGTGTACATGATGGCACTACTGTTGTCCTCTGGGACTGGAACAAAGGTGACAACCAACAGTGGAAGATATTGCCCTACTGTAAGTTTTCTATCCATAACATAAATCTAATTCCCAATAAAAATATAGTATGGTTTTTCCTTTTATAGACGCCTTCTGTTCGCCGAATACTTTTAGAATTTTATAATCTAAAGAAAAAATATCTGTGAGAAATTTTGATGTATGCTGCCATGTGTGTTTGTTTTCTAGTCAATTGTTATCTGAAGAATCTTAAATTGAAATTGTATTACTGTTACCTGTCAAGTGGATGGTTCTCATTATTTACTGTGACATCTTCATATACTTCTCAATGATTATAAATTTCCACTGTCTGCTCTAAAGTTTAAGTTACTTGTGGTGCTACCTAATTTTACAAATAATAAATAGTTGTAAAAATTTACATCCTTTTCTTTTTCTGAGTATGACTCGACAATTTACAAATAGTTATTCACGTTCAATTGACTTTCCGTTTATGATAAATGCAGGAGCCGCGGAAGGCACTGTCAATGGCTTTGAAGATTCATAATCTATATCTATAAGTTGAGAGGACTGTTGTCTCTTTTGTTGAGTGGTTTGTTTTTGTTAAACTTGCATGTGTTTTGTAAGGTATTAAAGGTTTGCAATGAAGTTATTGGTACCAAGCAACCAAATATAGATTTTCAGTAGAACTGTCGTGTTGATTGCAAGTATAACAATATTCGTTTGAGGTTGCTCTTTATATCCTAATGTGATTTGGTGTGAACCATTATTACTTTTGAGGGTACACAACATCATGTGTAAAACAATGTATGCATCGTATGGTTTCAATGTTTCATTTTTCATACTATCATTTCCCGAATATTTTTGTGAATTTATAAACTTAAGCACATTATTATTGCATGCTTGATTGGCAACTTTTAAATACACCTACACAAGTTAAATAACACGGACAATTTAAATTAAACGCACATTTGGTGTCTCATACTGTCCTTTTTTTTTTTTGGTAGAGTAGCATCAAACATTTCTAGAAATGATATTTGAGCGAGCTCATACAAAACAACAATGGATGAATACTCGCTTCTTCAAAAAAAAAAAAAAAAAGATAAATACTCGCAAGAGTTTAAAGTTAGAAAGCTTAGAGATTGAAAAGTTGAACTGAAGTCAATAGTGTTGAGCATAGTGGGTTCTACCCCTCCTAATTGATTTTTTTTCTATGTGCATGAGTTAAAAATCGAACTCCTAACCAATACTTTAGGGGTCTAAATTTCTTACAACTTGGACCAACTATTGTTGGTGATTAAGTTGAAAACATTATTGATTTTTTATTATGTTATACGATTCTGATAGGTTTTTGTTTTCAGTATTTTTACCGAATATTGTCAATGTATTTTGTTTTAAGACAAGTGTCATGGTTCCAGATAAGGACATATTTATATAATTATATGGAACATGTGTCAAATTTTAGGAAGTTGGTCGTTGGTGACTGGTGAGAGTTGGCTGTGGGGACATTCATTTGTTATTTGCAATTGTAATATGGTGCAAATTTAGGTAGTTTCCTTTCGATTGACGAAATTTTTTAGGACTTTGGGGTCTGATTTTGGTCTCCAGGTATGGGAATTTTTCGAAAGTTTCTTTTATCCCCGCTATTTCTTAAAAATTGGAATTTTTTTCAGATTTCAAATTCTAGATAAGCAAAAAAACATCATCATTTAAATGATGTTTTTGGTACATTTTCAAGTAGACTTGTAATGACCGTGGGCTACAATTCATGTTTTTGCTTTACGGATTGGGTTGTGAAAGACAAAGAGGTAAGTGGTTGCTTTGAACACCCCCTCATTGATACAAAACTCTCCATCTACCTTTTTTTTTTTCGTAAATATTCCAAATCAGAAGTATATTTCCTTCTTAATAAAAATAGTTTAGCTGAGTTGATTCTCATAATTACATTTCTAGACGTTGGTAACAGAATAGTTGATTTAGGCTCCTAGTGTTTACTTTTAGATTAGGTGTGGAAGTAATCTATACTGTGTATGCATGTGAATTTTAAGTGTTTATATAGATTTAACGCTCAAGATTGTTTACAAAGCTGTCCGAAGATATTTCCGAACATTACTCAATAGACTTAAAAGCAAATTAGAGACCAAAGAGCAGTCATCAAAGAAAAGTATCAATGAACAAAAGAAACAAATCCAAAATAGTTATGAACTGGAATTAAAAAAAAAAAAAAAAGTTACTACTACTCTAGAAAAATTTCCCTTGCTTAATTATATGGCCCATATAATGGTGTTTGGATACTGACCTAGCAACTCGTTATGTCAACAACCATCAATATTATACATGTTTATGATTTTAGAATATTTTTTTTTAAGAAGTTAAAATGAAATTTAATTAAAACACAGAATCCTAGCAAGCATAAGGAATATTAAGCTATGAGACTTAAAGAGTAACATATAAAAGAAAAGTGTCTGTTTATATGCGGATCATCCAAACAAACACTCATGTATCAAAAACAAACTTCTACAAGCAAATAAAAAACACCCTCCACTGAGCGCCCTTGAAATCAATAAAAACTAAACACTAAACCAAGAAGTCATCTCCAAAAACCAAAGTCCAAACGCCTGCGCAATGACATAAACAAATCTTGTGCCAAACTGTTAAAAAACCTCTCCAAAATAACCATCAAACCCACCAAAAACCCATGTAACCGCACCTTAAACAAGCCACACCATCTAATATCCGCCTATTTGAAAACTCCATCAACAACAAACTCATAGAAGAAAACCCACAAAAAGCATAACTACCACAAGCACCACCACCACCACCACCAAAAACGACAAAAACTACCAAAAAACCCACCATTAATCCTCACCAAAAATCAGCACCAGCCTCCACGAAAACCAATAAACTCCACTGACCCTCCCATCAGCCACCACCACACACCCCTAGCCACCACACAACCACCATGAAGACAACAACGAAAACAACTGCGACGTTTTCGATACTCTCTATCACCACCACCACACAAATCCACCACCACACCGCAGATCCGCAACCACAGATTCCAGATCCACCACCATAAGTCAGACTCTTCTCTCCACCGATCCACCAAAACAGCATCGTCGCCACCACTGCACAACCACCATGTCATCACCACCTTCACCTCCTATCACCGCCAAAACCATGACCTACTCCACCACAACACACCAACAAAAAACACGCAACAGTTCAAAACGAAAAAAAGTCGCCGCCGTTTTGAAGAGGAACAAAAACAACAAAAACACACAAGACCATCGGAGAACAACATCCTTAACGTTGGCGCCGACAGATATGGCGTTTAGAGGTGGTGCAGAGGACTGGTGTCACTCGTCGCACCACCACCCTGACCGGCTACATCTTGTAAATCGAGGGTTTGAATTGGGGTGTGATCTTAGAATCATTTGGATTAAAGTCAAGTACAATTTATCAACAAAAGGAAAAGTAAACTTTTTTTTTCTTTCAGAAACCTTACACTGTACATACCGATCCAATTTGTTAATGAGGCTTCTATAGATATATCCTTTGTATTTTTTTTTCCTTTTTTGATAGAAGATATATCCTTTCTTTTTTTTTTTTTGAAGGAGAAGATATATCCTTTTTATTTATCAAGAATTGAGTAAAATTAAATTTAGACTCGAGCACCTTGAATTATCAATGTAGAATGCAGTTGAGTTATCATCCAGTAACGAAAGACCCACCACAGTTGGCACATACATAATTGATTCATTATATTTTATTGAATTCAATTATAATTATGTATACCTTTCAAAAAAAATTATAATTATGTGTATGTAGTTTTTTTTCTTAGAAGAGACAAAATCAACTTTGTGCAACCTCTCTATCTCAAGAAGGATAATTCGCCTTTTAAGAAAAGTATTTTATTCTTGTAAAAAAAAAGAAAAGTATTTTATGAATTATTCACCTTTCACAAACAAACAAAAAAAGTATAATTCACCCACTAGTGACACATGAAATCTTGTTTCAGCTTTGTACCAAATACATTTTAATGGAAATTGTACCCTAAGAACAGTCATCAAGACCTAAAAAAAATCCATGGTGAAATGTCCACCTTTACTCTCTCAATTTTTCTCCTTAAATTTATTCAAGAAAATATATCCTATGGTGACCGATAGTACCATCCAAAAGTAAAAAATTCATGATCATGAGTGAGTCGTCCCAATGAGTGAAATAGTTATCTTTTTTTTTTTTAATTTTTTTTTTTAAAACTCGGTATGAAATAGTTATCTAATTGGTATTAATTGGGGGGAAAATAGAGAAAAACGTTCACAAATTAAGTCGTCCCAAAAGTATTTTAATTACAATTTTAGTTGTTTTAGCCGTTGATTTTCAATTAGCGATTTTCTTTGCACAATTATCATCTAAAATACATCCACTACTATTAGACAACTTTTCAAAAACTCATTTTAAGTTATCTTAGGAGTGATAAACTTTGAAATAATCTAGTCAAATGAGAACCACTTGCTATTAACTGGGTAGTGATCTGGACCATTGCTGGCACACCTTAGTAATTAAGCTACTTATTATAGCTAGTAGTAATAATTAATATAGTTGTGAACGTGTGTCATCAGTGATCACATATAACATTCTTCTTGGTCAATGAAAAATATTGGTGAAATAATTTACTAACTCAATAGTTTGAGTATATTTTTAAATAAAATAAAAACTTATGAGTACCATTTCACATTAGCGAGAGTCATACAATTTAATTATAAAAAACGTGTTTAAAATTAAAGTATATTAGTGTTAGTGTCAATATTTTACTTAGTGTTTTTGTTTTCAAAAAAAAATATTATTTTACTTAGTATTAGTGGCAATATTTTTAGGAGCAAATTGGATCATATCATTTATTTTTATCTCATTCTCCCGTAACCCTTTTTATAACTCTCTTGATCTTACTCTCTCTCTTTATTATATTTTTATATTTTAATGAAAAGAGAATAGGATTAAAAGAGAGGTAGAGAGTTAAGAGATAGAAAAGAAGAAAAGAAAAAAAAAGATGATTCATATATGAGCCAGGGGCCCTTATGTGGTTTAATTTGGTACTAGTACTTGGTTGGTAATGATACAACTTTGCTGAGCTTTGATGTTTAATAGTTCTTTTTCGGGTAGGGGCAAGAAGAGACCAGGGCTTGCTCATCTTGATGTTGACAATGACGCAACCTAATATTTGCTATGCCATTCAATCAAAATTGTAATCATATATGTCTTCATTCTTGTATTCATCATTATTTACACTGTGTTGGTATTCATGCCCAAGAGGACTAACAATCAAATATGAGTTAACAAAATATCTAGAACGGGCATGAACATTCATATATACATTCAATTCCATATAGGGTTCATTTTGTTAACTAGTCTCACAAACTGTCACATAATCCGAAGTGGACTTGAAGACCATAATATGCAATGTCTCTGCCAACTGAACTAATTTATGAAAACATCTTTCTATTTAACTATTAAAGAAATGAACTATTGACGAAAATAAAAGATAAAATCCAGGCATCTTGTGTGTGAATGCATCCTACTTTGTTAAGAATAAGAATATTCCGTGGTATAAAATATGCCTGATCTAGTATGAAAGAAGCCTTCATAAAACTGTTTTATCTTGTATATGGATGAAGCCTCGTTCACCTATATATTTCTATGCCCACTTTTCTTATTTAATTTAACAAACGTAAAGGAAAAAAATATATTTGAGTTTTGAATTAGTCGGTTGCTTATAAAAAAGCACGTGGGTCGTGGGTGGATACACCTCCATAAGTCCATGGACTACTAACAAACCTTAAGTCTGTTTTTTAGGTGACTACAAACCTTAACTCTAAGTCATTAGTTTATTAAAGATGATGAGTACTTTGTGATTAATGCAAATTAACTAAAATTAGGGGTGATTTGGATCACTAAAATTATTATTTTTACTTGGTAGTTAGGAGAGTATACATATATTTTTTTTTAACTCATTTTGATTAATTCTATTGAAAAAAAATATTTTTAGATAATCTAATGAATCTCTTGCAATAAAGATTCAAAAAGACAAAAATTCGAATAATTAAAATAATACAACTTTATTGATTTATCAAGGACGCAAAAAATCTTAGAACCAATCTTGTTGAAAGATTAACTATTTTCTGTGTCACTAGTATTATGCACTTTGAACAGTTTGGAGGTATCCTCAAAGGAAGAAAGAAATGGTCGCTTTACTTATGTGGACAACATTCATAATGTCACACAACTTCAATAAAATTTATTCTCACAACCATATAATGAAAAACCAAGATAATAAGAACGTAAAATAAAACATTATGTTTTTTTTTTTTGGTCAATCAAAACATTATGTTATTTCTAAACCAAAGAAATATTTAGCTCATAGTGATCTTACATGAAAACATGGAAAGATAAGAAAATGATAACTTCAATCCATATATATTACAAAACATTGAAGATAACATACAAAAATCTTAATCAACCAGAGTTAAAAAAAAATATATACAAAGTTGCAGAGTTGTCACAGGCTGATGCAACAGATCTAATGCTTGCTCTTTAAACATGGAGCTTCAATGGTCTTGAATGTAATGATTTGAAATGGAAAATGAGAAAGTGATGAAAGGTGGCAGCTAGGGTTCTCAAAACCAAGTTATAATTTAGCTGAAGACTCCCTTTGTTAGTGGATAAAAGTGTCCTTTATATAGTACTTTTGGTAACTTTCTCTATCCTTATCCGTTTTATGCCACTCTTGTCCTTTTATCTTTTCATTCATTTCAGTCTTTCTTAATTTCCCATATTTGGGCAAATGTAATATTCTCATTTTGGTCATTCTCACTGATGATGTGTCTCCTTGATGCTTTTTGAGAGGATATAATTTCAATTTGGACAATTGCATTAGGCCTTATGTCTTCAAAATATTGTCCTTATATGTGCCACGTTAATTATAAATGTATGATCTTTCACGTGGATCTCATGCAACTTCATTAGACAATATTACATATAAACTCTATGATGTGCCACGCTAAATAAATGTGTGATTATATTACACATAAACTTTATGAGGTAAAACGTGTTTTGATCATGATATAATAACAACCTTAGAGTTGTCATGAAGACCGTATATTGATTTAACGTGTTATGCTTTCTGTCGAGATGTGATGCACTTAGAAGATCATATGTTCATTTAACGTGTCATATTATAGCATTAAACAAAAAAAGTTAATAGATCAACCATTTTTATTAAGATTTCAATGATATATTTATAGATTTAAAAAATTTCAATATCTATTCTAATTGATACTCATTTTTTCTATTCACTCATTCTAGAACTTAATAATTTGGTCCGATAAAAAGCTAACTGTCTCAACCTATGAAACAGTGTTAATTTTTTTTAGCATAATGGTCCCTACATCACCCCACTAATATGATATCGATCGCTGCACTTTACGGTAGCATATCGCCAATTATTGCCGTTGCTCTACCCCACCCAAGTTAGACCCACCAAGCCATTCATTAATCACATTAATAAGATTATTAAAGATGATTTGGTTACTCCTTAATCAAGAGTATGGTGACATCACTATGGTCTCATTTGACGGTTGAGATTTGGCCATTCCAACAGCCATATTTGTATGATAGTGTGCAATAAGGTGTAGCCATACTCCCATAATGCTACTTTGCAACCAAGTCTTCCACCACTATTGTTTCTCTGCCGTTATAAAACGTCATCATTTTTTTTTTTTTTTGATCAAGTAGCCTAATGGTTAGAGCTCACACAATTTAATTGTGGAGAAGTAGAGTGTCCGGGGTTTGAACCCCGACTCCTGTATATAATATGCAATATCCCTACCAACTGAGCTAAGCTCACAGGAATTTATGTGAGGACTATAAACAATGCTTTAGTTTTTGCTTTTGCGGTTGAGTTTCGTTGTACAAAAGTCAAACAGTTTTAAGAGTAAGATAAAGAGTCTCTCAAGCCTTCCATTCCAATCCAAACTACCCGCAAATCCCTCTATTTCGTTACTTTTTTATTATTACATTAAACATTAAACAATATAAATATTCAAGAAACCATGCTCAAAGTATGGAAGGGGTCCACACGTTTTGGTTATTTTAATGGGCTTTTAATTCCAAATTATACACTTGCAGATAGTATAATATAGTAGCAAAATCAATCAATAGTATATATAAGAGAAATGTTTTTTTTATGTCACGTGTCACTTCCACGTTTATTCGTAATATTTTTATTATTTTTTTATTTTTCAAAATCAATATTTAATTTGGCATAAATATCTCAAGAAACTTTTGATCTTATCTATTAATTGTTTTACTTAACTTTTTTATTGAATTCCTAATATATTATGTAACATAAATATTTCAACAAATTACATATGATATCATTCAACTATAAATCATCAATCAATCAATAATATATATATATATATATATATATATATATATATATATATATATATATTATTTTGTGTCACGTGTCACTTCCCCGTTTATTCGTGATATTTTTTTAATTTTTCAAAACCAACATTTAATTTGGCATAAATATCTTAACAATCTTTTGATCTTATTTACTAAATATTTTACTTAACTTTTTTTTATTGAATTTCTAATATTTTATGTAACAGAAATATCTCGACAAATTACATATGATACACTTCAACTATAAATCATCAATCAATCAATAGTATATATATAAACTAAGGTTTTTTATGCCACATGTCAATTTCACGTTTATTCGCATCATTTTTATTATTTTTCTATTTTCTAAAACCAATATTTGATTTTGACATAAATATCTCAACAAACTTTTAATCTTATCTATTAAATATTTTACTTAAATTTTTCATTCAATTCCTAATATTTTATGTATCAGAAATATCTTAACAGAAATAACACAAATTCCTAAAAGTTAATTTTATTCTATATGTGTTAATATTTTTACTAAATCCAATTAATTTTATCTGTATGTGCACTTATAAATTTACGAGTATTTATAATATGATATATTTTATTATATTTGTGTGTATTTATTAAGATATTCATCCTATATCAATCCTTGATAAATTTATTTGCGGATCTAATAGATATAATTTTTTTTATCTTCTTAAATATGTGTAATCCGAGCAACGCGGAATAAATACACTAGTAAATTGAATAAAATAAAGTATGCTCAGCGGAATTTATTCCGTATGAAGTGGTAGGGTTTTGAATAATGTCTCGCAAAATTAGGAGGGCATGTGGCTGAATCAGCCATATATAGCCACTCGGTGAATAACTCGTAGCCGCATAAACATTTTAATTCTTGCACTTCACTGCCTTTTTTTTTTTTTATTCCATTTGGACATGTTTAATTTTTTTTTTATTAAATAGCTTAGTAGCTAGAATTTTTCTTATTTTAAGAAGAATAAATGGGGTATTTGGAATTCGAACCCCAACTCCTAAATATAACAATGCATACTTTAGTGAATTACAGTCACGGGAACAATTGTTTAATTAGATTAAATAATAATAATATAATGATCATTGTTTAATAAAATCAAATCCTACTAACAAATGACTTTCCAGCTAATCCATATAGCCATATCAGATAATGTCAACACGTGTCGTGTGGTAATAAATTTTAACGAAATGTTTATTTTATAGCTAGTAGTATTAAAATTGAGTTAATTCAGAAGTTCTAGCTCAACTGATAAAATATCGAAATTGTTAGGGCGGATGCTATGATTGGGGTTCGAACCTCGGTTCCTCTACTTATGTGTGTGAATGAGCTTATAATGGCTTTGTCATTTCGTCTTGAGTTAAAAATTATTCTATTTTTATATATTCTATGAGTTTGTTTAGCCAATAAAATTGTTGAACTATTTATTTCATGAATTTTTACTACTAATAAACATTTTCTTGAAGTCCCCATCAACTTAACTCATTTGGCAAGGGATAATGCATTTGTATGCAGGGGTCGGGGTTTGAATCCCGGACACTTCACTTATTCACATTTAGGTGAATTTCTCTAGCCACTAGGCTATTTGACAAAAAAAAAAAAAACATTTTTTTGAATATTTCTTGTTGACTTATTACCACATGTTACTAGTGTGTGTGAGTGCTAGTTGGTTAATCCGGTTGATTTTGCTGCATAAACAAAAGAGACAGACAATATATAGCGCAACTTCCTATGTAGGTGCAGAGAAACGGTCGATGTTGAACAACAGAAACAGATTTGAAACAGTATCCTTAACCAAAACAACCTAGTAGTTTTCAATGTCGGCGCCGGAATGTTTCACTTTTTCACCCTTGGATTTCGTTTTTGCCACACGTGTTTTCTGAGTTTGCAAGCGCTTACATCATCCACATTAGACATATCTTGCTAGGGTTTCAATGGGTTCATGACTATCAAGAACTAGTACTTTTTAGACTCCACAAATGCATCCTGGGTTTTTATATCTCCATGGAAGACATATTAAGATTATTTGGGTGAGGTAAAAAATGTTCTCCACTAGCCTTGGCTCCTAGTCCTAGACCTTATTTTCTTTGCCCTTGGTAGATAATTTTTTCCTATTCAACTCTAACTCAAAGCACAAAAGTTTCTCGCTGCCCTAAATAAATTATATATGCAAGAGGTAAAATGTTGAATCTCCACTACTAATATTTCTCCCTTCTCCCCTAAGAAACTAATTACTTGAGATTTATATTACATTATAAACTTGATATAACACATTAAAAACATATACCTGTAATTTTAACCATGTAAATATATATATATATATATATATCCCATTGACTATTTATCAAAAGGTTTGTAAAAGTACAACCAGCTTTTATCACTAATCACTTATAGTACTTTTCGACTTAATGTAGTGTGGTACACTTGCTAAAATAGTCATTTATTGGCGTAATATTAGTTTTGCCCCATATCATATATCCCAATGAATTGACCATTTTATCTTATTGCAAATTTGGTATAGAAATTTCAAGGAAGTTGCAGATACAGTGTCAATATTCAGCCCCATATTTGTTTAATTAGTGGCTAGTCCATCCTATTCATATACACATGACATGTGGTGAGATTAAATATTTATCAATGATATTGACTTATATTGCTTTCTCCCTAACCAACAAAATCAGCTATCGGTGCTCAACAATTATAAAAAGCATATACTTAATTTAACTTTGAGAGAAAGACAGATTCATTCATTCTCTGAGATATAATATTATAACCATCAAATTTTATTTTTAGTTTTAAGTCTAGTTGTGATATCAAATGGGCAAATACTATTATAAAACCAAATTAGAAATGATTCGAGGATTTACCTTCTTTTGACACATGTATATACCATCCTCTTTGGTAAGTTATTTTCATTGATAAATTCATACAGGGATACAGTTGGTTATACTTTTGTTTTTACTGACAGTACGTCGTAGGAAGAGAATTAATGTAGAGAATGCAATCAATTAAATAAGGAGGTCAAATACTACAAAGCAACAAATAATTTTAGAAGGTCTCATTTAAGGGTCCTATATTTTAAAATTTACCAAAAAATATTCATTGAAATTGGTAAAATTTATGGAAAACCAGACAAATTCAAAGTCATAAAAATTGAAATACTGAATTTGCAAACAAACAAATAACATTTAAGTTAATAGCATAAAACAATAAAATATCTACAAATGTGATAAAATCAAAGAGGTTGGGGTACCCATATTCCAGATATGTAATGTTGATACTTAGTCATTGATTAAATTTATTATTAATTAAAGTTGATAAGAAAATATTTAACGAACATCAAAACAAGATGAAGAGCCAAAATATACTGCACCAAGACGACTAACAAAAAAAATATCGCACTTTGATGAAAAAATCACACCAAAGAAAAATAAGATCTATGCGGAAATCATATTGAGATAAAAGGTGGAAAAAAATTATGCAAATGAGTGATTTTGAATTAAAAGTATCCCACAAACCACTTCCCTCTGGTTGATAACAAAAAAAAAGGAAGAGAAGAACAAGGGGAACCTAATTGAGAGACTAAGGGTCCATTGTTATGGATTAAAATAAAAGTGATTTTGATATTAAATAATTTAGAGATTTTATAAAATAAAAAAAAAATCATAATCTATTTTTCGTTTGTTTTTAGATGAAAATGATAGCTGATTGTAAGAATAAAGATGAAGAAAATATGATTTTTCTTTGATATGTGTAAATTACCCCCAATTCATCGAGGGATAATGTATAAAAAATAAAAAATAAAAAAAAAACATATTTTAAGAAGCTATTCTTAATAGCTTCTCATTTGAAGTTGTTTTTAGATTCTGATTTTTTTAAAACTTTAAAAAACGGATACAATACTCTTAAAATAGTTTTAACACAAAAATTTAGTCATACTTTATTGTATAATATTTATGCAGTTATTTAAAAAATAATAATATTTTTAAAAATATTTTTTTTATCAACTATTTTTAAAAATATTTTTTTTATCAACTATTTGTTAAAATATTATTTTTAAAATAATTGAATAAATAAAATATGAATAAATTATTGATATGTATAATTTTTTACACTTCCAATAAAATACTAAGGAACTAACCCCACACATCATTGCCGGCTTAAAATGGAAGAATGCAAATAAAGTTACTTGGAAGATTCACAATAGTATCCTTTATTACTCACTGCATCTTCTCTTGACTATATGTGTGAAAGCCTCTGGATTCTCCCCAACAAGCACTTGTTTTTCTATCTCCATTTGTACTGGGAATTATTGCCACATATAATCATCTCCATTTTAAATATCTTATTTTGAAATATTCGAAGACATTTGATATCATCATAGGCATAATTTTTCAATGAGGTTAGATAGCAAAAAATATATATTTATATTATTTATATGATTATATGATATGAAGCAGCTGAGCTAGCCAAGCTAGCCACCAACTGAAACAACCACCACCCACCTATAAAGCTGCTGGTATTTGTACACAAAAATCAAATTCAACTATATGACTCCATAGTAGTAATAGTAGCAAAATTAGCAACATCAACTATACCTCAATAACACACATGCATTAATTAGTACTATACGGACTAGAAAAAACCTAGAGGATGAATATGAATTCATTAATTTAATCATTTTCTTCTGCCAATTTTCAAAGTATTTGAATAGATACCCTTTTAAGAGATGGTGGTGAATGAATATCATGAGAGAAACAGGTGATGAAAAAATGTGAAAATGTTAGGTTGAAGCTGCTATAGTAGCGGATAAAGTTGTTACACATTAAAATATTTTTAATATAAGAAAAAGTAGGGGGTGGAGCCTATTGAAAGTGGGGTCCACACAAAGCTTTGAAAGCTCCTCTTTTTTACCTTTTCTTTTCTCATCACGTTCGTTTTCAAAGGGGTAGATATAGCCAAGAAACCACCCATATACATCATACGTCATAAACCAATCGAATACACGTATATCAAAACAAAAACAAATATAAATTATTAAAAAATTTATTATTATAAAAAAAAAAAAATACATAATAATCTATGTGATTTGGGATAAGATAATTCAGATCTCTTTTAACTTAATTGTGGATCACGCTTTCAAACTCAACTTTACAAATACAAAAGCAATTGAAAATATATAATAATCCACGTGATTCTGGATAAAGTAATTCAAATCTCTTTTAACTTAATTGCGGATCACGCTTTCAAATTCAGCTTTACAAATACAAAAGCCTAATATTTAGATAATTGAAAATTGATTCCATATAGTAACTATATGCAACAACTATTCATCTCGAACATCAATTGAAATATAAGGTCAAGATCGATTATTATTAACGTAACAAATATGTTATTTTAATCGTCTGATCTTAAATCAATGATCAAAATTGATTACAACGTGATATTATTATTTATTACCGCAGCAAATCCAAATCCTTGATAATTTTCCTCGGCGAATAATTAGTATTTGTCGTTACAAGTGAGATATTTGTTTATTAAAAAAAATAAAATTGTAGGCTTCCTTTGTAAGTTGCCTTGCACACCACGGATCTTACAGCGTGTATTGTGTATACGCGCCTCTATATAAACTCGTCATCTTCTCTTGATTCTACTTTCTTAGAACTCTTCTTTCTTTCTTCAACCAAAAAAAAAAAAAAAACTCTCTAATTATTCTTCTTCTGTATCAATCAATCAATCTCTTTCTGTTCTTAATTTCTTCATCTTCATCACTCTCTTCTTTTGTTTTGTTGTGAAAGATTTTCATCTTGAAAATCCTGTGTAGAAAAAATGGAAGAACCAATTGTTGTTAACAAAGGTGAAGATCAAACTCTTGATCTTCCTCCAGGTTTCAGATTCCATCCAACAGATGCTGAGATAATTGTTTGTTATCTCACTGAAAAGGTTAAAAATAGCAAATTCAGTGCAACTGCTATTGGTGAAGCTGATTTGAACAAGTGTGAACCTTGGGACTTACCAAGTAAGTTTAATTATTATGATTATTTTGATTTGTTTTATTTGTAAATTTGTTGATTATAACTGTTTGATAAAATCTAATAATTATTAAATGATGTCATGAATAATTATTGATGTTTTTGTTAACCATGTGATGAAATGATTAAATGCAGAGAAAGCAAAGATGGGAGAGAAAGAATGGTACTTTTTTTGTCAGAAAGATAGAAAATATCCAACAGGTATGAGAACAAATAGAGCAACTGAATCTGGTTACTGGAAAGCTACAGGAAAAGACAAAGAGATTTATCACAAAGGAAAAGGAATCCAAAACCTTGTTGGTATGAAGAAGACTCTTGTGTTCTATAAAGGAAGAGCTCCAAAAGGAGAGAAGACTAATTGGGTTATGCATGAATTCAGATTGGAAGGCAAATTTGCAACTCACAATCTTCCCAACAAAGAAAAGGTACCGATCAATGAACTCAGATCCTCGACGGCTGTGTTACGGTGCATCAGAGTTAGATGCATCGTAGAGCAGCCGTAGAGAATCTATATATAAAAAGCAAATTGATTTACCATTTTTTTTATTTATCATGACTTTGATGATTTATAGAGATAGAATTCAATCATGGATCATTTTCTCATCAATCCATAATTTGCACCTTTACCACTTTTTAGAAAGTGACTACTTTTTTCGTGTGTTGGTTTGAGAGTTTCTTTCATATAGTTCCTTTTAATGATTATATGGTTTTTGTTATATCAATTTTCAAGAAACTAAAGTTTTGTTTTTTTGTTATTTGTGTAGGATGAATGGGTTGTGTCAAGGGTTTTTCACAAGAACACAGATGTTAAAAAACCTCAAATTTCTTCTGGTCTTTTAAGGATAAACTCAATTGGTCATGATGATCTTCTTGATTATTCTTCACTTCCACCTCTCATGGATCCTTCTTACACAAATGATGATTTCAAAGGAATTACCACAAATCAACAAATTTCATCAACTAAATCACAATCAGATGGATATTATCTTCCAAGCTTCTCCATCAACAATAATCAACATCAATTTCTCATCAAGCCAGAAGATAATTACCATAGAATCAACTATGATCAACATGAGATTAATCCAACCATGATGAACTACACTTCCATTTCCAACCAATCCAATCTCAACAACCCAATTGGAAACACTTTACCACAACCTCAAATCCGAATCCAAAATCCAAACTTGAACTACTTTATGTATCAAAATAGGATGCAAAGTTCCATGCCAACAAATGTTTATGGCTCAGGTAAGAATAATGAGTGCAAGGTGGAACAATTCTCTTCAAACCAATCACAAGATACAGGTCTCAGCAATGACACTTCATCGGCTGTATCGAAACTAGACATGGAAAGGAATAGGGCATTGTATGATGATCTTGAAGGTCCTTCATCAGTTGCACCTCTCTCAGATTTGGATAGTTTTTGGGACTATTGAAGTTGAAGAATCTTGAAGAAGATGATGAGAGGAATTGAAGATATAGTTTGCGATCCATGGCTTTTTTTATCTTGGGATCATAAGCATCATAGATATAGTAGTTGCATACCAAATTATATATGTTTTGTTTGTTTTTTATTATAAAAAAAAATACTGATTTATTTACATTTATATTATAAACATTATTAGGAATCATAGGAAAGTTCTTGGATATACATATAGTGTATAGATTTATGATGATATCCAAGACTTTTCAGTGTTAATTAGTTTATTATTATTATTATTCATAGATTTTATCGAGAGGACTTGAAAAATCATGTACATCTTCTATATTCTTTTGTTATATTGGTGGGTTTGTTTTATTCATTTCTTTGGATTTTGTTTTTTATTTTTTGCTTTATTCCATCACTCACAGATCAAAATTTTCTTCATGACAGATCTTCATGAACCCTTCATTGTACTTATTATTCATGTGTTCTTGTTTGTATATATTCCAATGTCTGGCGAATATATTAATCTATGTGACAACCCATCAAGAGTGGGAAGCATTAATTCTCAAGAAAATAGTGCATTATTTTTTTCCATTTTTCAACTTGGTATTTAAAGCTAGGTTACCTAGCTAGTGCCTCCCAGCATGGCACGGCTATGGCTTCCTTTGAGAATTTCAAGCACACCACGATAGACAATATGCTTCTTTGGTGTAATTCGATTCTCCAATCTAGTTGAGGTAATCATTTTCGAAGCTTGTTTAAATTGGGATTCAAAATTTTGGTTTACCACATTATGAGAGTCTAGTTGAGTCCAGCCCCTCTATCACATCACATCCAACATATGGTATGGTATTGAAAGTATTATATATGCTTATAACAAATTAACAATTTGTATTTGTTTGTATATACCAGCTTATTAACAAGGAAAAACAATAGTTTGTAATAAGATTGTGAGTTATATACTAATTACATATATGTTAATTAGGGGAAAAATTAGGTGAATTGGATTTCAATATCATTGAGGTCAAAGAATCTCAAAGCTCAAATAATGCACTTACATTTTACAAATCAATCAATGAAATTCTCGCATAGACATTGGAATTTGAGCTCATATTCTTATCGTGTGCAAGTTTAGTAACTAGTCCGACATTTGTTAGTAATAGACATCTAGTTTAAAAATTATCCGATTTAGAGAGTTCAACCTATTGAACCATGAACATCACCTATTGTGATTCAGTTTTGAGCTATTATTCAATTGTAGTTTCATTCCGATTCGAGCAGTATAAAGCATAAACTATGAATTTTTTATTTTTTTTGAGAGAAGCATAAACTATGAATTGAAATCACGTAAATTGAAGTGTGAATCAATTTTTTTCCGTAGGTTCCTTTTACTAGAGGTAATCTTATTCGTGCATTGTCGGCACTAAATGTGGATATTAGTTGGGATTCAAACTTTATTTTGTCATTTGTGTGAGTCTAATCCCCTCTTCTTTGGTAGTGTGAATCAATTTTTAAAATATTGTATTTGTATTCCTCTATTGATCATGAAAGTTAATTAGATTAGATTGGATAATGTATAAAAGGTGAGTACTAAATATAAAGATTGGAATATATGATTAAAGTTAATTAGATTGTGAGCAGACACTGATTAGTCAAGTTGATGATGCATCATGCATGTGAACAATTCCCTGAATCTACGCAGAAGATGCCTGAGATGAGGGCATTTTGCAGAATATTAAAGGACATAAACCAGAATCTCATAATAATAATAATTACACTTACACACTGTTTCTGTGACAACAATTACAGGTTTTTCTTCATTACCTCTTGAATCTTTTGTCCTAAGGAACCTCGTCATCTCTATTCACATGTTACATGTACACTAACATATATGTCATTCTAGCTGTTAACGGTATCCTCTTTGCTTTCTCTTCTTAACCTTTTTTTTCCCGACATTTGGGCAAACTATACACACGTTTCATGTATATACATCTATGTATGTACATGTGATTTGGGCGCATATACTAATGTATTATTTAAAATCAAACAATGTTGATCGTGAGCTTAACTTAATTAGTTGATATGAACATTGCATTATATATGTAGGAGTTAGAGTTTGAACTCCGGACATCCCACTTATTCACCTTAAAAAAATGAATTTCTAGTCACCAAGTTATTTGACAAAAAATAAATAAATAAATTGTATTTTAACATCAAAATTTTAATTTTTCAAATTTAATTTCCCTTTACTATATTATATATCTTCCACAAGTTATGCCTCAATGTACTCTATTTATTTTTTCCATTTTGAATTTAAAAGAAAATAGGGTGGCCCAAATATGGACCTCTTAAAAATGGTTCCATAGGTAGGTCTTCACCATTTTTGGTAAAAAAATTAATTCATAATCATAAAAATGGAAAAATAAAAAAAAATATTAAAATTTACTAAAAATATAAGGATCCAGTTCCACTATTGAACCGGTTCCATATTAGACAACCCCACAAAAATATTACTAATTTACACTAATTAAAAATAGGAATAAGTTTTGTTTAATAGTTGATAAAAATATAATTATGTTTTCTCAAATATCGTTATAATAGCTTGTTCCATAAAAATAAAATAAAATGGAAAATTAAATCTAAAATAATTAAAGAGTTTAACTTCTAGAATTATGTACTAAATATGATAAAATTAGTTGATATTTGCTTAGATTAAACTAAATGGAGTATTTATTTGATATACGTATGGTTATTCATTTTTTAGGTAAGGTATAGTTATTCATGTCTTGTACTTCTTTTCTTTTCAAAAAAATGTCATGTACTTCTTTTTTCTGTTTTGACCATTTTTGTATGTGTTAGGCACATAAATTGATTGAGTGTATTTGCTCATTCACGGTGTTGTGAATGTGGTATGTTTGATCATGATCGTACGATTCATATGTTTAGATACATTTTATCATGCATAATTTAAGTAACTCGGTTAATATCACAACTAAAATTTATTGCTTGCCTAATTGCATAATCTCATAGAGAATCCATGTTCCTTAAGCATATAATTGAGTCTTATATGATGTAATCAAAGATTGAAATACACGTGAAAGTGAGAAGAACAAATAAGGGATAAGAGAGATGGATTTAGAAGCAACAAAGTCTAGAAAGACAGGTAAATGATGGGGTGAATAGCAAGCACGGTTGAGCAGGCAGGGGAATGGGATAAGGGCTAGGGGGAGGGAATCGGTTATTGGAAGAGAAGAAAGGTTTTTGCCATATTCATGTGATGTAAATTTAGGAGTTTTTGTACCTAAATATGTAATGATTAAACGAATAAATGTATGAAAGTTTGCATATTCATTTCCATTTAAAGCAAAGCTATCATTGAGGTTTCATGCTTGCGGGGGAATTAACCGCACTTTTATGATTGTGACGACTTCTTTATAGCTTCTTCCATCTTACTACTACTTATACACCGTTGCTCGATCTTGGTATTTTTTGTTTATTCTTTCATGGGTTGAAAAAGTAGCTAGTGCACAAATGTAAATAAAGTTTGAGAAAATAACTTTTGGGAACTACCAAGGAATAAAGCAATCATGAATACTCTTTTCCTCTTAAAAGAAGGTTTAAAAAAATAGGATTTTAGTTGCTTGTTTTATTTTTTTTATAGATATTTTAGTTGCTTGTTAATAGACATAAATTGCATTACTTGTTTATTAATTTAAAGAATGTTAACATCTAAAATAAACTCAAGAGTTAGCTGCTATCGGCAAACATTAGAAGATCCATGGGAGTTGATTAAGTTTAGCTTAGAGATGAAGTAATTAAACAATCGGATGATGAGTAGAAGTATTAGGAACAATGAATCACCATTATTGTTAGAATGTTGGGCCCAAAAGATGCGTTATCGGGTTAATAATTATTTTGGTCCTTAAATGTGTAATAAATAGTTATAATGATCCTTCAATGTATCGAAATTTAAAAATAGTCTCTGATTGTACACTTCATTTGTTAAAATAGTCTCTAATATTAAATTAATTTGTTAATATTGTCATATTAGTCCTTCAATATACTTATTTATTATCATATTAGTCCTTATAAGTACTATTTATTGTCATTTCAGTCCATATATGAAAAGAGTTAGTGTGAATATTGGGGGATTATTTTAGCGTCGTAGACTATTTTGATTAACAAAGTGCACAATCAGAGACTATTTTAGAATTTTGATGCATTGAGGGACTATTGTCACTATTCATTAGACATTCAAGGACCAAAATGACCATTATCCCATGCGTTATCACTACAAAAAAACAAAACAAAAACAAAATGTAAATTATGGCAGGTTTTTCAAAATTGTAATTTTTAAAGGGGAAATACTAACAAGTGTCCTGATCTGATGTCGATCTAGATCGGTGACTTAAGAGACAAATGAGTGGCTCGATATGGAGGTTGCTCCACAAACAGGATGGTGTATATGAAATTACGTTAACGATCAAGTTATTGATGGGTCGTGAGTGTGAGGGTTTAAGGTTTAGAGAATTTGCGTTTGGACCTAAGTCATGAGTTAACTTAAATATAGGGTGGGTCTCCCTCTACGTTGTGTCTATAGCGTTGTTGTAACACCCCGTTTTCCTAACTTGAAATTTTTTACATAAATCAGAGTAAACAACTAAAACAGGATGCCACACTTCTTTCAAATATAAATATAGTAAAGTTACTATTTATTTCAATCATCTCATGTCATCAATTTAAATCTCAATGCAGCAGAAAACATTTAAATTCAACGTCGTGTTGGCACAACGGCCTCAACTTAAACAACTTATTAAAATCCAGTTTAAACAAATCTTCAACATAAAATCATAACAAATACGTAACACATGGAAAACAAGCAGAATCCTCATCCCGTTACGTATCAGAGCGACCCTAAGGAAACACGTGAGAGAGTCAACTCACTTCAACAGCTATCCTTGATTACCTGTAAGTTACCCACGTAGAGGCAACATTTCCAAGTAGAAGGGGTGAGATTTCACATTTGTTATCATGGTTTTGGGGTGTCAAGCCATTAATTGGACTTGAACCTTTCGACCGTTGATATCTCTCTTTTTTCTTGGGAAGGGTAAAAGGAGAAAAACCCTTGAGTTTCCGGATTCGGGGGTCGTTTTCGCTACGGGAAGGTGTTAGGCACCCGGAGCGATTATGGTATTCCATAAGAACCGCTCTCCTAAGTTTATTTCTACGCTTTAGTTTTATTGCTTATTTTTGTAAAAAGGAAGGTATGATTAGTGAAGAATGGGGGTGAGAGGAAGTAGAATTTGATTTTATTTCGGCTTGGATGAGTTTTGACTCATTGCCTACGTACCGTTTTACGGGATCAAAACCGGCGTAGTTCTTGCTAAAAAGACTTGTTTTTTCGTTTTAATTGTTTGATTTTTAGTTTTGAAAATGGTTTTGAAGAAGGAGATTGGGAGGCTTCATGAGCATGAGATTTAGCAAAAAAGTGAGGTTTGATTAGTGATTGAAAAGAAAGTCTAAATGATTAAGATGAATTGAATTTTTCTTAAGAAAAAAGAAAGGAAAAAAATGAAGTGTTGACTTCATATTTATTATGAAAATTTTTGAAGTGAAGTTCAATTGTTTTTTTTTGAAAAAAGATGGATTTTCTCTAAGTGTTTAAAACCTAAACGCTTATTTAACCATACAATCCTATGCATACATCTAAGGTGAGTGTGTGCGTGTCGGTGCGTCATAGTGTCCATAGTCCATATTACAAAAATTGCCTAAATACATTCTATGGCCCCTTTGCCAAGCTACAAACCAATGATAACAAATTACATCACTAAATGAATCAAAACTTGCAAAAAATAAATGCTAAGCTAAAGAAAGTGGAGGGGGTAGTGAAATCACATGGGGAACAAAATGTTAGTGCAACAAGGAAAAAATATAATTGGAAAGATGTAAAATGTGCCAAATGAGTATGCAACATGAGAATTTAGCAAGCACGATGTATAACAAAGTCAAGATAAAATAATAAAAAAAAACGATTCAAAACAGCAAGATCAACACGTGATTAGAGGCATAAGCATCTCACATCAACATATCAAAAGATTATTATCACATATTAACACATTAAGGATAAAAATACAATGAAAAACTCATGGCAAATGATCCAAAAGGAATTAAAATGCCATGAACTGATCATGCAATACTTTTATCAAGCTCAACATGCAAAAATGTCATAGAAACAATAAGAAATCAACACAACGTATACCTAAAAAAATCTAGGAACTTTTATCAAAATTTTAGTCAAGGCACAGGTTTCAATAGCACAGAAAAACGGTGTAAATAGCACAAAATAAACAAAAACGTGGAAAGAAACCTAAGCCCAACCCAAAGCCCAAAACTACAAGGTCCGGATGCACAGGAGCCACACGATTGATCCAGGATTCAAAAACCCTAGATCAAACGGCCAGGAATCAAAGGAGGATGGACCGGACTGGACCGGTCCGGTTCGCTGGCCTATAAAAGTGGAGGAACACCGGTTTTCTCATTTTTTACTTGGCTTTCTCTCTCTAAGTCCTTCTCTCTTCTCTCATCTCTCACCTCTCTCTAGAAACCTCACCGCCGGTGAGGATGAAGCTACGGCGGAGACCTTGAAGGTCCGCCGGAAACTTCATCTTCTCCGGCGAGACTATGAACTCCGGTGACCTAAAATTTCCAGAACTTAAAGATTTTTGTATTTTCTGGTTCGTCCTTTAACCCTAAACACGAATCCAGCAGTTGTTTTTTCAAATACGGTTTGAAACGACGTAGATCTAAAAAGTTCTGTACGGTTTTGAAACTGATTTTTTGATTTTTTGAAAGGAAATGTTTAGATCGTTAAAGATCTACATCGTTTCGTTGTTCGCCGCTCTTCTTTGATGTTTGTTCTTGCTTTCAAAACTTAGATCCTTATGGATCTAGGTTTTGTGTTTACGGTTACGGTTTCGTCTTTGAGTTCTGGAAATTTTGGATCTATTGCTTGCGTGATATTTTTTAGGTTTAACAGTGATAATACTTTTGAGAAAAGATTCTGAGTTTTACCTAAGGTTTTGGTTGAAACCTTTAATGGAGGAAAACTTTGGGAAAACTTGAATGTTCTTGATGATTTTGATTCTTCTGCTTGCTTTTGGACCGAAAATAAATCGGTGATTCTCCTTTTCTCACTGATTCCGTTTCTTCATCTTCTTCGCCGGTTTAGAACTTTGCTTCTTTCCTTCTTCTTTTCACGCTCTGTGATCAACGCTTGAGCTTGCTTCAATGCGAGCTCGCGTTTGGAATTGCAGAGAACGATCAATTCAGTGATGAAGATTCAACAGAATCTCTGAGAATTGATCCAAAAACTGTTGATTCTGATGAATTTTGATTTCTGGAAAAACGGTTAGGGTTTTGTGTTCTTGGTGATTTCTCTGTGATTTTTGGTTTTGATCTAGCTGCTGAGAAAGAGAAAATTGGAATTGTGTTTATGAGTTGGCGTGTTGTTAATGGCTTTGAATCTGACTCACTGTTTATATAGTTGACATGTGTACACTTGAGCCAATGGAATTGTGACATCTGGATTTGTATGGGAGGGGCACGGCCTTGGACTTAAAAGGGACTTTGGACCTTTTTGCAAAAATAAGAATTTTAAGGACTAAACTGCAAAATTAAAAAAACTTGAAATGAAATAAACAAAAAACAGTTTGGACAAAAATGCAATTTTGGGACCTCAATTGAGGGACCAAAATGCAATTAAAAATAAAATTTGAATAAAAAACATAATTTGACCAAACGTAAAGTGAAACAAAAAAATAAAACTGACAAAACGGACTAAAACGAACCAATGGCTTTAAATGAGGTACTTCAAAGTAACCTCTCTATGCCAAAATTTCGTGTGAAATGACCAAAATGCCCCTAGGGCTAAAATTGACCTAAACAGATTCAAATTGACTCGACACTGACTCAGACGCAAGTTTGAAATGAATTTTAACAAGGTTTACTGACGAAATGTTTAAAAATAATCTGAAAAGACTCAGAGACAGTCACAAGGATGAAAATGGGTCCCACTGCAGGAAATGACCAAAATACCCTTCTGCATGACTTTTGCAAATTTTGAAATAAACTGTAGAAAAAGCAATGTAATGATTCAGAGACACTTTTGAATGACTTACAAGACAAGTAAAGACATTTTGAAAGGTTTTATGCAAGAAAAACATAGGTAAAATTGTGATTGAAAATACTGCGAGGCAGAGACAAATTGAACTGTGCAGTTGAAATTTGATAATTGACAAAGCTTGAAATGAAATTGGGCCCAGTATTTTTAGGTCCAAAAACAGGGTATAACAACATTCAATAATAATAAGCATATAATTCATCAAATGCATCTAACAACGTAAACATCATCAATTAATAATAATAATAATAATTCTTCATATAGTACTTTATTAATAACTCATTGAAAAATGACAACTTAACGACAACGATAATGCGACATCAACAACCTCAACTCGACAATGCAACTACAACTTCTTAATCATGCATGTGGTACCAACCAGGGCATCAAGCCCTCAACATATAGAGTACAATTATACTCACAAGGCATCAAGCCCTCAACTTATAGAGCAAATAGGCTCACAGGGCATCAAGCCCTCAACGTAAGAAGCAAAGGCTCACAGGGCATTAAGCCCTCAACTTTATATGAGTATGCATGGACTCAGCAACTTACAATTTAGACAACTTCAACAACTTATATGACTCCAATATCTTGAAACAACAACTTACAACTTTACAACTTAGACCAACACTTACAACTTAATGATATTAATGCTTCAACAACAGCAGAGACAGCAACATAAAACAACTTGCAACATAGCAACGTTAATAACAATAACTTGGATGATACAACAACATAATTTTCTATATCATACATTTTCACATAATATATGTATCTCAAATTATCCAACAAAGATATTCACGTCAAACCAAATTAGGTCCATCACAACATAGGTTAAATTCTCTTAAACACCTTAATTGAACTCATAGTATTTCTAGTTTTGAGGTTTGGAATTATTCCATAAGTTTTGGATTAACTAAGAAATGGATATACTGAATTTTCCTAAGATTTCACTAAGACCTCCTTGGAGTATTTTCATCATATCTCAAAAATCAAAAATCATTTTCAAGTTAAACCAAAGCCATTGGAAAGCTAACAAAATTATCTAAAACTTTCATGTTTATACCAAAACCCAGTTCAAAGCGGAATGGGGTGAAAAATAGTGAAATAAGAAGGATCTGATTCACAAAAACCGTGTCACGTTTTTTAGAAATCGTGGTGCGTTTTTACACCCAGAACCATTGAACTTTCGGCCAACAAAATCGTGCCACGCTTGCAAAATCGTGACACGTTTTGATAGCATCTGGTCTAGAAATAAGCTTTTCAAAAAGTGAGATTTTCACCATTTCGCGCGTAAAATTCAAGCCGTTAATCGGATTTTGATGCCGTTTTCGCCTACACTCTCCTGACACGGCTCTATCATAATCTATAGAAATTTCAAGTCTCAACCATCCCAAGAATTATTTTCCCAAACCTCACATAATCCCTTATTTGTAAAAACGTTTAGACCGACTTTTTAAGAGAAAATCCCAATTTTCATCAACCCAAACCCCAAAATTGATTGAAACATTGCACTATGATTAACCTATGATCTGAACACTAATTCTACACCAATTCAACAGATTCTCTACTATTACAACAACCAATTACAACTTCTAACCCTAATTCCCAAATTCCCAAACTACAACCTGTTAAATCCAATTTCAGAATCATACAACTTAGAATTAGAGAAAGTTAGTCCGACCCTTACCTTAAGTTAGTCGATTGCAAGCTTCTCCTCTTAGGTTCTTCTCTTCTCTTGTTTTCTCCCTTTTTCTCCAAAAACTTGTTTTACGTGAAAACTATTATGATTCTACTTTCTCCTATTTATTTCCTCAACCCTCTTTATCTTATTTTCACTTATTCCACTAAACTCTTCTAAATTCTAAAACAGCCCCCACAACTTAATCTTATTTTATTTTCAAATCTTATTCTATTAAATAATAAAATAAGCCACTTAATAAATCAACAACACATCACATAATCATATAAATCACATAAGTCATATAAATAGACTCTAAACTCAATAAAAATAATCAAATAATTAAATAGGGCGTTACAGTGGTCAATAATGAGTTGCTCTTTTGATGATAACATGTTCTTTTGTTGGAATGGGCTTGACCTAGTCTGGAACCCGCCTCTAGAAAACATCTTATGGAATAAAAATAAAATAGGGCGTTATAAGAAGAATGTGCTTTCGGCTTTTGGTGCTTCCTCTATTGTACCCACAAAAATAGAACAACGTATGCACAAAATGTTTGGTGACGTGTCCAGAAAGAAAACTGAGAGAAAATGTAGAGGCTACTTGAAAAATTTGAACCTAATTTATGGAAGTCTTTCTAGAAATCGAATAAATGTTAACAAATAATCAAACAAAATTGATGTATGTTGTTAAAAATTTGTAACAAAATACGAGGACCAAATTATTCCTAAATAATTATGGCAGGGGCGGATGCATATAGGTGCTATGTGGGGCTAAAGCTCGACATGTTTTTTTGTTGTTATAATTGATAAAACACAAAAGAAGTGACTCAGTAAATAACTCTCTCCTTTTCCCTTTCCCTTGAGTCATGCGTGCCTCTTGCCCTCCTCTCATCCTCTCTCTCAACTTTCAATCTCATCTCCTTAGTTTTTGGTGTGATGTTGCTTCTATGTGGTATGTTACTTTAGCAGTAAGCATTTTTTGCATGGTGTTTATTTTTATGGAATTGCCGAGTATTGAGTTGGCAGGTGCTTGCTTTTTTGCTTTTGGGACCTTTGTAAGAGGACACTATTGTATTTCTTACACAATCTCGACGAGAACAATATTTGTTGATTAAAAAAAATTAATTTGCATTATTATTTATTAGAAATTTTAGCTCCGCATGCACTAAAGTCGGAATCCACCCCTAGCTTATGGTCAATCACATGAGAGGTGGAGCACCTCATAGTTTTACCATTGTTCAACAACGTCAAAAAAAAAAAAAAGAACAGTTGTGAAAAAAAATGGAACGAATAATATGTCTTGATTTATTTTTGTATGAGGCTTAAAATTGTATAAGAGACCAAAATAAATAAAAATTCACTCATATATCAATAGAAATTCACTTTGGTTGGTCTTGTAATATTGGCTTAAAATCTTAGATTATGATGTTATCAAAATTTTATATTTGATTCTTCCAATTTCGATGGACTATTTAAAATAAAATAAAAAATAAACTCATATATATATATATATATATATATATATATATATATATATATCAATGAAATGTTGATACATGATCCTTCTGCCACCGTTCCTCGTCAATGAGTATATAACCGGGTATCCGCTGAGTAATTGCAGAGTGTCGTTTTTCTTCACACGGTATATACAAATCATCTCATTATTTTGTTCATGAGGATACGAAATGAGTAATGTTGTAATAATAATTAATTAAAGTTGACTGAATTTGCTATGGGTGTTAGTTTTTCTTGAGTTCATGCACGGCAATTACTAGCATACTTAAATTGCATGATTGTCTTCATTATTATTGATTAACAATCAAATCACAAACCTAATACTTCATGTGTCTAACTATGTTGGACTAAATCTTAGACTAAACACGAGTATCAATTATTGGTTTGAGTTTAGACACCCTCAATAGAACACCCAAACATCTACATCATATGTTTTTTTTTAAATGGTATAATTAAATGTAATCACACATATATGTGTTAGTATTATATTGATGTCGTACATTAACTCATATTAAACATCAATCACATTTTCGAATAGAAATATCAATGCTACAAAATTATCAACCCTTCTGTCATGCACTCGAACACTTTTCAAACACGTACATATTGTGAAGGCTAGAAAAAATGTGGCATTGTAGTTAAAATCATATACCATCACGTATATGAAAGCATGCTATTTTCCAACCAACTCATGGACTTTCTAGGTGACTGACAATCTATTGAATAACCTGAAGAAATTCCGTGTTGAACCATCATTTTGTAAAATAATCAACAAATAGAGTCCAATTCGTTTTGGTACAAGAAATTAACGACTTATAAACTGATTTTTTAAAGTATCTATTGTCTCATGTTTAGCAGCAATGCATCTTAATTATAAAAGTCCTAGAACATTTATTCAACAAGGTCAGGGTGCAATGTCGTTAAATTTGAACTTCTTTTTCCACCTCTTTGATGCATTTCCTAGGTAAGTTTTTCAGAGAGAAAAAATTATGAACGGCCAATTACTAGCCGGGAGTCAGAATAAAATCTTGGCCCATTAATGAAGAAAAGCAAAAACAAAAGAGTTAAATATGTTTTTGTTGATTATAAATATACCAATTTTTCATTTTAATCCCTTTAATAAATAAAAATCATTGGTTTTAGGGTTAGATAAATTTTCAATCCTTATAAATATATTAAATTTTGATTTTAGTCTTTAAAAAATTAAATTGAATGTTTTCATTCTCACACAAAAAAAAAATTGGTCCTTAATGGCCACTTTATTTTCATGTGAATGTCAAAATTGTAACTATTTTATGTTCAAATTGTATCCAAGTTATGTACGTTTATTACGTTCAACATTTATATATTCATATTATGTTTAAAAAATGTCAAAAACATGACAAAATTATATCCATTAGTGACTAAAAATAAAACAAAAAAATTTGTGAGGATGAAAACTTCTCATTTTATTTTTTTAGGGACGAAAAGCAAAATTTAATATATTTATAGGGACGAAAAACTTATTTAACCCTTGATTTTAAGTCTCCAAAAATTTCCACTCATAATTTTCGATTTCTACTTTTAAGTCAATTCATATATAATTTTTTTATATTTTTAATGAAATTGTGGAGAAATGTGTAGAATATTATAACAATCTCTACAAAATATCAATTAAACAGTATGAATTTTTAAGCGTTAAAAACATAAAATTCATATTTTCAACCTAACAACAACAAAGACAAATCAACCACAACAATTTCAACGACATAATTCAACAATATAATACATCGATAATAGTAATTGCAATAGCATAATTCAACACAATCAAGATCATGGATGATCCAAACTAATTTATCCTTCATGTTCATTCATGCACGCCTTGGTTTCTTGGTATGTTATAGGCCTAATCAAACTTTCACGAATGACATCAACATATATCACCAAGGAAGCGTCTAACTCAACCGGTCTATTCAAACTATACTGGCTATATATATATATATGGTTCTCACGTCGTCGTCATTGGAGTTTCATATAATTGAATCGAGTGCGTCCATTTGAGTTGATCGACTGACACTGATACTCGACATTGACCACTTTATTGTACCTTTGTGGTTAAGACGACCATTAATTTGATTCAATTGAGCCTTCAAATCATACAATGTAACATCAACACAAATCCTAAACATATTAGGTTTTCCTTGTTGTAGTAAATTGCAGCTAACTTGGTGTTCATTTCTATTGATTAGTATTCATATTTTGTGGTGTGGAGTGCAAGTAACGTAAACACCTTGATTTATATAAGTTTTTGTGCATTGAGGACCATAGAAAAATCATGTATTTGATCGATTAGGATTGTATAAATATGAAACTACTTAAACCTCGCCTTTACGTAATATGATGATTAGCATGTTGACAAGTTTTGGATTATATAATATGAATGTGTTATAGGCAACATGCCTACCATGACTGCATCGGCTGTGTGAGAAAAGGGAGAGCATGCAGTTGTGGAAGGGTGAGTGAGAAGGGGCAAGGGCATAAGTGGGATCCTGACTGTCTCAGGTGCTAGAGTATGAGCCCCAACATTAAAAGGATGTAAAGGAGCACAAGAAAACTCAGGATGCTGATGCCGATGAGTTTTAAGATGCTGAGGAAGAGACACCCACTTTATATTTACATCACGGTGGCCTATCAGACTTGTCAGTCCTCAACCATCATGTGCAGCATGCGAACATATGAATATAGGCGGGAGATGTTTTATTATTTTTGAAGTAGCAAATGCCCTAAGAGTTGACGACTCTAATGAAGTAATAGTTAATGTGATAAATGGCATAATTACTATGATGAAATTTATTCATTAAACTTCGTAACAAGTGTCTTCACATTAGACTTGGTAAAGTGGCTGGTAGTATCATTGTTTTTATTTTCCTTAAACAAAATCATCATTATTTTATTTAAAATAAAATAAAAACTATAGCAAAATACTGGGATTGTGATTCTCAAAAATAATGCAGTCAGAGTCACACAGTCAAACAACATACAGTCATTAGATTAAATCAGCGGTGCAGATTTACTTTATCTATTTTTTCCACTCAAAACTCATAGCACAGGATAGTAAGAAGAGAAACCCACCCCCTTTCTCCTCCTTGTATCCACATGCGTTTCTCATCATGCTATGCAAGACAGAGGCAAATACGATCCACCACCACTAAATACCGTTCAACAGGAAAAAGTTATTAACATTTCATGGCTTCCAATCCTTCGCTTCAATTTGGATTTCAAGGCACCACAGAACCAAATCCTTGCACTGTGGAATCCCCGGCTACGCTTTTAATCAAACACCTTCCAGACGCTATTCCTCATGATACCCTTTCTCGCCTCTTGTCTCATTACGGTGCTTCCTCTGTTCGCCCTTGCTCTGCTGGAAGGTATCATTCACATATTTACATTCCTTGTTCCAATTCATTTGTGTTCATCATGTATGAACACACACGATAGTGAGAAGTAGACATTTTGATAATAATTTATGATATTGGAAGTGATTCAATGTAACCTCTCTTGTCGATGCTACATAGAGATTAATAACTAATTTGAAGCAGTGTCTTCAGAAGAGTGTGTTGTTAGAATCATCTGGATTTGGGTAATGACAACATGAAAAGGAGAATAAAAATAAGGAAAAAGAAAAACCAAATAGTTTTTTTTTTTTTTGTATGAATATATATATCGTTCATTGGTTTTGGAATTGAGGGAACCTTAGATAGAAGTAGTCTTTAATATTGGAAGATACAATTTTTGTTCTTGATATGTAAATTATTTACCTTTTTTGTGTGGCCGAATGATCAAAGAACTAATTGAATGTTATAGGAGTTTAGATTTTGAAAAATTATAGACTATAAAAGAAAAAGTACAAAATTGGTCCCCGAAAGTGTAGTCCAGTGTTATGGGTTGAGATACTGAAGGAGTATTTTGTAGGAGGTCCTAGGTTTGATCCGCTGGATTGCTAACAAATCCCTCTTCCCCTGATAAATTAACCATTAATAATTTGTCTATTACAAAAAAAACTGTGTACTTAATTTTGCCCTAGAATTTAATTTTAGAGGGTTGGATCTTCCTCTTGTTCTCTCATGAACCTTTTATTATCAATGGTGTCAATTGGAGGTCGCGGATAATAGCGGTCTGCTCAAATTCCGCTATGCTACTAAGCGCTGCTATTTGACAACATTTTGTGCTAATAGCTTATCGCGGAATAATAGCGGTTTGTTCAAATAACGCTAAGCTATAACCGCTATTTGACAACACTGATTATTATCCCTACAATTCCCGGTTTCTGGTTTAGGGTTCGCTACTGTGCTATAGCGCCACTATTTGGTAACACTTTGTGCTAAATAGCTTATCACGGAATAATACCGGTTGAGGAATGCTAGCAACACTCACTTTTGAACACTATCTCTAGCACTCACTCTTTTATTGGATGAAATCATTGTATGTCCCACCACTTTGTGTGGGTTCTATTTCCAATGTGTAGACCCACAATGATTTAAACCAATAAAAGAGAGAGTATTAAGAGTGTTCAAAAGAGAGTGTTGCTGGCACTCCTCATACCGGTTTGCTCAAATACAGCTATGTTATAGCTGCTATTTGACAACACCGATTATTATCCCTACAATTCCCGGTTTCTGGTAGATAGAGGTGTTTCTAAGGCAAGGTTGTCAAATTGAGATTCAAATTGTAAATTGGAAGACCGGTTTTTTTAATCGTGAATCGTATCTTATTATGCATCTAGAGATACATGATTAGTAAATCAATAAAATTATGACATTTTAAAGTAAAAACAAGTGACATAACTAATATATAAGTTGATATATCATATATGAACCTCGAAATAATTCAAGTCATAAATCAAACGACAAAAGAAATTGGCTACCTATACAAAGTCAAGGGCACAAGTGGTTGACTACACGAAGTTCAGGTTGTGAATCACATTGAATCCAAATTTATCATAATGAGTTGAGTTTCAAGATTTGATTCATTATCAAAAATAGATACACACATGGATTCATATTGATTGGATTTAGTTTTCTATTTAATCAAAATATGACTCGCTTGTACTGCAAGATTTTGATAATCATGATTTGAGGAGCATCGGGAAGTATCCGAGGGGTGTCCATAAAATAAACATTTTTTAAATATTTTGATACTTTTGGGACGTGTATCAGGAAGTAGCCTAGGATTGTCGATTTCCGATATTGGTACGAACCGATACTTTTCCTTTTTGAAAGTATTCAGGTATACGGCTTGTGTTGAAATCAATCTTATCCACACAGGCTGTAATTGTTCAGTTTATTTCTGTGATTGCATCTAGTTTGATTTTATATTGGAGTAGTAAACTAATAATTCTTCTACATATTGGATACAAGTTTGTATGGATACACCGTTGATTTGAATTTGGTTCCAGTTTAGCGTTCCATGACAACATGCCCCTAATCCATCAATACAATTTTAGCCTTTAATTGTTGGGTCCAGTTGCCTTCCTTTTTCTTTTGAAATGACTTGAACTCACTTCTATCATATTTGGTTGTTCTATATAAATTAGAATCATTCACTCATACCAGGTTTATAGTTTCATTGTGAGATGATGATTTGTATTTTGTCTATCTATGTTCAATACTGTTAGCATTGGCTTTCTAGAATTTTAACTTAAACACCATCTGGCACATAGCTAACCTAGACAATTCTAGTTAAACCTTGAGTGGTTCCTCCAATTCAGTCATAAATGTTCTTAACTTGATGTGGTGGAAATTTTAATTTCCATTTGACCGATTTATATTGTTTCTTCCAATTCATTTGTGTTCATGAATACTGTCAAACAATGCACATAGGTCATAATTGGTTTGATATAATGCAGGTTGAGAAATTGTGCTTTCGTGGATTTCAAAAATGATATGCTGGCATCTCAAGCACAACGTCAACTAAATGGGTATTCTTTTTGATTAGTTTGCTTACTTTCTCAAATTTCTCACGTTCAAATAAATTGATTGCATAATCGAAGGGATTCCGTTGGTTCACATAAACATATTTTGATATCATGATATACTTTTTATTTATTTACTGATTTAACAATATTATAAACAAAATACATATAAAGAAATTGTGAGCCAGAAATAAATCAATTTTTTTGATTGTATCTATGTTTCCTCGGGGTTAATCAGGTTGAAATTTCTTGGTAAAGTCTTGTCAGCAGAGAGAGCCGGTAAACCAAATGAGAATGTGGGAAAAAGCAGTGGAGCTCAGCTGGGAAAAGACTCTAAAACATCAGCAGTGAGGAGTGAAGATGTTATCAAACCTATTGATGGAGAAGCAAAATCAGGAGGCTTCCCTATTCCCGAGCCAATTGCCCACAGAATTGGTGTTGATTATCCATTTCCTCCTCATCTTGAGTATGCTTCTAACTGTCACTTTTCAGTTGTTTGCTCTTGTAGTCCTTTTGCAATATAACAGTGTATATCATACTCCCTCCGTCTCACAATAAGTGACCCAATTTGACTATGTGCACTGTTCACATAACATACTTCAACCATATATTTCTACTAATATATAAAGACAAATGTTATCATATAAAATATTGTCGGATTTGTCTTGATGAATATTTTCAAAATATCAACTTTTTATAATTTTTACTAATAGATAATTAAAGATATTAAAGGTCAAATTTGTGCATTGGCAATTGGCATATGTGAAACAATCAACTGGATCACTCATTGTGGGACGGAGGAAGTATAATGCCTGTAAGTAATTGAGGCTTGACTTGAGTCAGCCTTCTTAGCTTAGTTGTCAAGCTTCTAGTTTAGCTGACAGATACAGCTCAGGTTCTGTCAAGTCTTGTTAGTTATGTGATTGTTAAATGTTCTTACTAGAATTACTTTAGCAACACACTTTTTTCAACAGTTTCTCTTTGATTCGGTGAATTTCACGCGAGTCCCGAAATAAACCCGTGCTCACTCTCTTTTTGGTGGGATCCTCGTAAAATTGTGAATGTATTGCAAGCATTTATCTTGTTCACTAATACTACCATGTATCCTGTTATCAATCATGGACAGTATTATACACAATGATTAGTTTTAAAATAAGATTTTTTAAGTGTAGAATCGTTTTGTTTGGTTTCCCATATGCCTAACGGTGGTTGTTTATCAGGTATGCTTATCCTCCACCAGATGGCAATATACTGACCAACATCGTGAATGCTCTAATTGCCGTTCCTCGCTTTTACACTCAGGTTGGTCTAGTATTAAATGAAGCTTCAAGGATTGATCAGTTTCTTTTGCAAACACCTGTAGGTCTGTAGCGTTTTCTGTGTGCTCATTTTATATTGAACCCGTCATTGAACCTCTCTAATATAGGTTCTACACTTGATGAACAAAATGAACATTCCGGCTCCCTTTCGTATGGCACTACCCACGCCACCATTACCTCCAGAGGTGCCAGCCCCACTCCCACCCGTGCCTCCTCCTCATTCTGTAACTGCAATGCCTCGCTCTGCAAATATGTCAAGTGATGAATCAGAAATGGAATCTTCAGATGAGGTAACATATCACTGCTTGCTAGGGATCAAACGGAGCTTACTTTAGTGTTATGTTTCATGGAAAATACATTTTTATGACTACACACTATGCTTAAGCTGCACCTTCATGTTGTTCAGTCTGAGAAAATTCTTTTTGAAACATAAAAAAAATATTTTGCAAATGAATATCAAACTATAAGAATATGGTCCGTATAGGGGATATTTTTCCTGTTTTTAGTGAAATTTGATCATCAAAGGAAAGTAATAAAAGTGTTTTAGGAGGGTGGAGCAAGAACAGGAAATCATGGACGAAAGCGTGCCAGGCGTGGGGCTATTGTTGGCCCTGCTATTGATAAAGATGTGGCTCATGAGTCTGTTGGAGTAAAACCTGCCACCTTGATCCCGAAAGAAATCCCGATGATAAAAAAGAACCTCGTCTTAAAGGTTTGTTCTTTTCTCGAGATTGTTTGCAGGAGCATATTAACTTTGTTTTTAGCTGTTAATTTTGTTTTTACTTATAATTTTGCAGATCAATATTGCTCCCAAAGCAACGCTGAATGAACATAAGGATAATGCCACAGGAATAGAGTTACAAGAGACAGAAAAAGATACTCTAGATCCGAACAAATTTTTGACTCCTGATGAACTAGAGAGAGGAAAGTTGCCTCCGGAGGAGATCTTGTCTCTTCCAAAGTTTAAGGTATGGGATCTTATCTCAGTCTAATTGAAGACAAAAATTTGGTAGATATAAGCTGGAAACCTAAACTTCTTTTAGAATACATAATTATCTGATTGTATTAATTTCCTTAAGATGTTTAGTTTAAAGCATGTATTGAAACTGATGACTTTTACCAGTCTGCACTAGCATTTTTCAGTGGAGGAAAAATACTATGTAATTTACATTTTATCTACTCTCACAGACTATCATGTCTATATAATGGAAACCAGTTTGTGAGCTTAGTATATTACACACCTTGAATTAAATTTAGAATTAGCCTTGTATTTCGCAGTCTCTTGATCTTTAGAAAATCCCTTTATGAGTTTTTCTTAGAAAATAAACTTTAGTTTCATTCGTGGAACTCTTGCTCCTGGCAGTTTAGCCTTTCATTGCACTGCCTCCCATTCTTATTGTCTTTCATCAGGGTTTTGACTACCGAATTCCATTTAATGAAGTGATTGATCTAATGGAACTTTGTGACTACTAATATTCAAATGCAAGTGATGCATTATATGTTCCTGATAAGGACTGATACTTTAGAATTGTGCATGCTCTAATAGTATGCAAAATGTTAGATTTGTGAGAACTTTCATGGTGTACAAATGTATGTTTATGAGTTTTACGTTTTTGAACTGGTGGATTGTGCAGAACTATACACCGGGAAATCCTGCTTCTGTGTTGTATATTAAGAATTTGGCCAAAGATGTGGTTGCTGATGATTTCTATCTTTTATTTGGTAAGTTTTCAAGACTTTTACCAAGCAGGCAATGTTTAATACTTTTCTTTTTCAACTCAAATGCTTTTCCATCCAAAAATGGAATATAATCCCGTAACCTAATAAAAATACTGATGCTTTCAGATTCCTTGGTATATAGTTATTGTCTGAGTGTTAATTCCACAGCTTATCTGAGATTTCTTTTGTTTCTTCAGGATCCTTCTTTGGAAGTACTGATGCTGCTAAGTCTGGTCTTCAAGTCAAACTGATGCAGGTGAGATCTTGATTATTCCAATCCATGTTCAATTTTCGCTCTTTCTGTTATGAAAAATAGATCCTTAATCTTAGTTGCCTGCTAGAAGATGATCCAGTTAAATAACGACTGGTGCAGCACACTTGGTCCAGAGTGCTTATTCTATTAACAAGTATTAATGTCCCATGAAAGTCTTGTAGCAGCATATTTGTGAGCCCAGAATTAATAACTAGTTTTGAATTTCAGGAAGGAAGGATGAAGGGTCAAGCTTTTTTAACATTCCCCTCCACAGAACTGGCTCATCAAGCTCTGGTATGTTTCTACCAATACATTGGTTTCTTTTTCTCTCTTTTTAATTGTTTGTTAAAAAGAAATATGTTTAATTCGAGGCGTTTATGTTTGAAGGTTTTTTTCGCCATTGTATGCTAAATAAAAAAATCAGTAGTCATGGTACTAGCTATTTTGGAGATCGTAACAAACATCATCATGTACAGTTTGAAATGCTTATTATCTTATTATTCATCTTGACTTTTATGAGCTCAATTAATCTATTTATTTTCTTCCTGTTGCATGTGAACATTGGTTGCAGAATTTAGTGAATGGATATAAATTCAAAGGGAAGCCAATGATAATTCAGTTTGGCCGGAATCCTGCTGCTGCCAAGGCAACTTAAATCTATGGACACAGAAAAGATGTTTTCCATATTGTGCTTTAAAAGCTCCGTTGCTTATTGCTTGATTACATGCATGACTACAGATGGCTAATGATGCATTCTTCATTCAATGACCGGGTTCTCCCCGATAGACCTAGACCATGGCTACGTATGTACATTATCCTCGGTTGTGTAGTGACAAGCTGAGATATAAAACTAGTCTGCATAGGAATCTAGAATTCAAACCAGATTGTTAGCAAGAGAGGTTGAAAATGCAAACCAAGCTTATTTATTACAAAGGAAGTTTTGCTGTTGCTGTAGACTGTCTTTGTTGGAAACCAAAAAATAGATTAACTTTATCATACAAGGATGGTGATCCTCTTTGATATCAAGCGTACAGAAAATATAGAGTGGCACTTGGTTCATTTTCTGCTGTATTACTAAACAATATAGGGAACTTTTCCTCAAAAATTATGTAGGGAACTTGGCTACAGTTAAGGATCTGATAGCAATGTGAACCATGAAGCAGCACCTTATCTGTCGATTTCACCGTTTTTCTTTATTTCCCATCTTGGGCATAGATATGGGTTTACATATTTAATATTTATTTATCATACAAGTCATTGGACCTATGCTATTTATAACTCTTTTCTGTAGAAATATTTGGTGGCTTGTATCTTTTTCCTTCTTATTTTTAAGGAATTATCAGTTGTATTTTTTATTTGTAAAAGCTCTTTCAAAATGTTTACATGAATCACTGAACTGATACAAACATGCACGAATATTACAGCTTTCTAAATTTCTCAAACGGCATGTCCCTGTACTCTGAGAAGGTGCTTGTTCTTTGTGAACTGAAAAGAAATCCTCACTGTTGGATCAAAATAACTTAAATTATCAAATTCAATGGATGCATATCTCTCCAACCACCTTTCCCTTCCATTTGGCAAAACGTGATTTTTATGTTTTAAAGGGTAGTTTTTGTGAAAATCAAAGTGGCACTATGATTCTGTAAAACTCACTGTCAAATCATACATACACGTAGTACTTCGTCCAGACAATCTTGAACTTGTCATTGGATATTGCTTATTGTGAGTTTGCTTTGCCCTTTGATGAACTCATCGCTAGAAGAACATCTGACATTAAGAATATCAAATGGTAAATAATGTCAAGCAGTACATAATGCTATTTCCTTTCACTTTGAAATTGGAAAATAACAGATGAATAACCTGTGAAGTCTTTGATTCACAGTATGAAAATAATCTCATCGACCTCCTCAAGACATCAAAGCTCTTGAAAATCCATAACTTGACAATTAAGATAACTAAAAGAAAAATGAAGTTTGCCAAACATACCATATCATTTCCTGTGTATTATATTAGATTAAGAAAAAAAAATGGTTTTGCTGAGATCTACAGTATTATATTAGATTAAGATACAAACTGCAAACTTTATTAGCCACTGCTCTACATCTTTGCACCATTTTTCTTTTGGAAATAATTTTTTTATTAATGTGAAAACAAGAGTTACATTTCAACCACAACTCAAATTTCAACAATGGTACTACACTATTATCTATTAACATAACTATAAGTAGCACCCCCACCCACCCCCCCCCCCCCACCATTTTGCTGTTTCTGAAACATGTCAAAATAATTAGCCTGTCCTCTCACTCAAAAGCAAACCTTATGTTCTTGTGATGACCAAATCCAAGCCCCCATTGTGAACTGCACCACCAGCCACCCTGTTCCTATTGCCAATCCTTCTCCAACAATATGAAATCAGCAAACACAAACATCATGAACTTATACGTTTCACTACCACCTTCTACTACCTGCACTAGCACAAGTTTACTTAGTGTAAGAACAAAACCACTAAAACAGATGGTGAGTGAAGCTAAGATCTACCAGCCCTTATAAGTAAAATAGATTACATAATATTTGCAGATTTTTTACTTTGTTGGATCGCTTAGAATGCACTGTGGTTCCTAAAGGATGAAAGCTACTTCTCAACTCTAATACTATGTTTAACAAATAAGCTTTGACATGAAATAAAACCTGTTGTTTGAGTTAGAGCAAAAAGAACAAGATTGAAAATTTCACAGAGATAGAGGGGCTTACTTTAGATGGTCTCTAACACACATTCCCGGTCCTACTGTCTGCATCTGTTGGAAGAAAGATGCGTCTGCATTGCATTTGAGATAACCGTCTGCGGTTTGTGGCACTTTTCAGCAGGCAGAGGATGAGAGGAGTCAGACTTGGGATCTGTTCTTATACTCACCCAGTTTTGATCCGCAAGGAAGTGTTTCGCTCGAGCTAAAATCTGGTTCGCATCCCACACTTTGCCATTCCATAGTTTGTGCACTCCAAACGAAAAATATAGTAACACAGAACTGCTGCAAGTTTGCTTGGGAAAGAATATTGCACGCACCAAAGAGAACAGAAGCGAGTTGATCACTTTGAATCAGCAACAGACTGAGCTGATTCCAAAATATCCAGCTTCTGCAGATTGATACAGCAAGGCCGCAAGAGAAAAGAATGTGGCTGGAGCTTTCGTTTTCTGCATCACGGTTAACACAAGTGATTGGACACGGAAATCTCTTCTTTGGCTGAGCTCACGGCAAGTGCCAATTACCATTCACATTAGTTTCACGAGAATGTGTAAAAGCATCCATGTAAAGTCTAAAAGAGGACTTGCCGCCGGTGTACTTTCCAACTCAACCAATTCATACTTCTTCGGCCATTTTCTTCGAACCCCCTAAAAGGAATTGATATGTTCAGTCTCTAAAGTAAGAGTGGAGGGCAAGCGGAATGCGAATGCACTCATACAATAGGTAGGGATGGACTGAACTGCCGATGTAGTGAGGACCTTGTTACCCGCTCTACAAAGACATTTAGAACTCCAATATTGAACTCGGCTCCAAGTACAATCATTTATAAATCCAATAAAAAAAAAAAACACTATTTTTGCCTCTTCCAATCAGTGGAGGAAGGTCTAAATAAGATCCCAATCCTAGAGAATTTGCAATAGTAGCCCAAATATCATAATTAACATTGGAACTGAAAGCAATTTCGGATTTATTCAAGTTAATTGCCTGGCATGAGGCAGCCTCATAGGTATCTATAATTTTTTTGATATCTCGGTTTCACCTATGTTGACCCTGAAAAATAAGAAAGAATCATCATCGAAAAAAGGTGGCTAATAGAAGGCGTACCTCGATGGATTTTGGACCTATGAATAGCTCCTTGTGAAACTCTATGCTTGATAAGACAGAGATGTTCTTTGCACATATGATATAGAGGTAAGGCACTTCATTTGGAAAATCGGACCAACTGCTTCATTATTGAGGCAGACGTTGTAGTTGACAGAGGTCACACATAACCAAACAAATCCATTTATTCATTGATTGGAGAAGCCTGCCTTTGACATAACATCTGAGAGGTATCGCCCATCAACTTGATCAAAAGCTTTTGATTATGTCAAGCTTCAGAACTACATCACCAATACAGCCCTGAGATTTAGATTTCATGTAGTGAATTATTTCAAAAGCAACAAGCGCATTATCGAGAATGGTTCTACCTCGGACAAAAGCCGCTTGCTCTAGAGTTATAAACATGGCGAGAAGAGGTTTTAATCTGTTTGACAATACCTCTTATTATAGGAGTATAACACATTGTAATTGGTCTATAGTCTTTGATGCTCTCCGGATCATTGCATTTACCTGCAAGAACAATGCGTCATATTAAGAAAGAACACAGGGTTCAGCAAGAGACATAAATGTCAAAAACACAGGGTTTACACCATCTGGTTCAGGTCTAATAGTTGAACTTGAACTAGCCAAGAAAGAATTAATTGTTCAACTCCTTACTTTCACACACACATAATCTAACACTAATTGCATCATTTTACCACACATTTTGGAGTCGGCTCTAAAAGATTTTAAGAATTTCAGAAATAGATATAGTATAGCAACATTGAGTATAGAAAAATTCATCAAGCATTATGCTAAATTGATGACTACTCTATTCTAAAATAGTACATTGAAGGTAGAACTTTATATGAAATTTTTTATGCAAATGCAATGTCCCACATTTTGGAGAGGGTCAGGAGAAGAGAGAGATGCAAGAAGACCATGCTAACTCTTTGTCTTGTGAGTGAAAAAAGAAGTTACTGTAACTACTTACCAACTTGAGTCTTGAGATAGAAAATTGTTGTATACACATCCTTGATAGTTAACTACCGAGAAAAACTTCGGCAGTTAATTAAGTCTAATGGTCAAGTTAGCAACTATTGTTTCTTACAGTTTTTTTTATTTATTATTATCATGTTATAGGTAAGTTAGCAACTATTAATCTCCATATGCAACATGTGAGGCGCACAAAAATTAAAATTTCAATAATTATTTCATTATTTTTGTTTTTGCAGACGTCTGCAATGTATTTTCTTAAAATTTAAACTATTTTTTGGTGAATTCTTAAAGTTTAAGAATTTTAAATGCTAATTAAATTTACATGAACAAATGCAATCTAAATATCACACAAATATGGCAAACGTAGAACTTATTGACAGTACGTAAATTGAAACCCAAAATAAATTAATATAAATATTTGTGAAAGATGTTTTTCCAAAATGCAAAGTGGGTGTGGACTATGAAGGAAAGATTTTTTGTGAGAAAAAGCAATTCATGTCACACATAAAATGAATTATTACAACCACCGATTCAACTCAATATTTAATTTGATCAGATTGAATAAACCTCTAATTATCTGGAATAAATGGGAGGAAACAAGAAAAGAGGGAGACCAAGGAGAGAGACAAAAGGTAATTAAAAAGCCAGAAACAACTCTTCGGTGCTTAAGTGCCGAAGGATTTTATTTTATTTTTAAATTGTTTTTTCTCGGTAGTTAAGTGCCGAGGTTTTCCTCAGTAATTAACTGCAGCCGATTTTATTTTTCCTCAACAGTTAACTTCTGAGAAGTATTTTTGTCTTTTACATATATTTCTTAGCTAACAATATGTGTATACAGCAATTTTCCTTGAGATATGGAAGATGCCACGTTGATGGGATAAAAAGTTTTTAACCATAAAAAAATTAAAAGTTGTTCAGTAAACCTACACGAGGGCTATAATGTAATATATTGGCATGTCCATCTAGAAGAGTTTAGTGGAGAACACAGAAAAGTCTCACCATTCAATGGGCTCCTTTTCTGCCCATAGATTTTGAATATGTAAGTCATATATAGTCCTTTTTTTTTTTCTTTTCACGTGGTGTATTTTGATGTAGTATGAATGCAAAGACACAGTTTGTTTATTTTTTTAGGGGAAAGACACAGTTTAATATAAGGTTCATAGTTTTATCTATTGTTTATGTTTATTGTCCACCTAATTTATTTTGTTAATTCCTACTTAATTATAAAACTATTTTGAAAATGTGAAATTTTTTTTTATTGTTTATGTTTACTGTTTATTGTCCACCTAATTTTTTAGCAATGCCTTCTTAATCATTAAGTTATTTTAAAAGCCTTGTGAAAGCATTAACTTTTTTCCCTCTCTCTAGTATTACACAATTATCGTTGATTTTTATTAAATTCGCAATAAGTAGTAATTCCTATTAAAAAAGTGCATAATTATTAGAAGAAGTTTGGATTAAATTCTATATCATATAAAATTGTGTGTGTATATCTCGAGCTGGTTCATGAACCAAACAAGTCGAACTATAGTAAGTTCAAATTCAACTTATTATTTAACGAGTTTAATTTTCAACTCAAGTTCGACTTATTTGATTCGTGAACCAAGTTCAACGAACCAATTATCGAATCGAGTATCGAACTATTTTTGAGTTGGTTCGGTTCATTGTCAGCCATATTCAGTATGGTCAATAAAGATTTTGTTGACTCTCGTTCGGTTATGCTTGAATTCGTCTAACCTGCTATCGATTGAGGAAAATTTGTTTGTTTCTAAATCATCAATATGTTGATTTGACTAATAGGATATTTATTTTTAGGTATAGTTTTTTTAAAACATATTTGCAATTAGTATTAATTAATTATATAAAGCTAAAGCTATAAGCAGTGCTTACGATGAAGGAGTTTAACGAATGCAATTGTTGTTATTATATAAAATTTTAAAGTACCCATTTAAACCTGAGAATGTTAGTAGTAATCGGAAAATTGTTCGTTATTCCTTGCTGGCAAAAAATGATAAACACTACTTATAATGAAGGAGTTTGACCGATGCAATTGTCAAACCCACTTATCCTTTAAAACCAACAACTTTCTCCTTTGTTTTCAAGTATCTCCTCCCACAATCCTACCTAACGAAAACATCTCTACTACATTTTTCAATTTACTCTCAGATAACTCAGACAATCTTCTACACAATTTACTAATCAGAGCTAAATTAAACTCTTTCAACCTCCTAACTGTCAACCCTTCATCCCTCGTATTCGTAAAAATTGTGTTTCATTTAATTCAAGAGATTTTCCTAATTTCCTCCACCCTACAAAAAAAAAATGACAAATAGATTTAAGAGAATATATGATACCGTTAGGGAGGCTTTAAGAAGGAAAGATAGGACAGGAGAAGATACGATGCCGTTGGGAGGCTTGACGAAGAAGAGGTAGGACAAGGAAAGATATGCTATAAAATAATGGTTTTACACCGACTCAAAACAAAGAAAAACTCAATAAAACTAATAATGGGGGAAACGACGAGACTAGAGAGAGGATTGTTGAGGGTTTGAACGAAGATATTGAAAACAGATTTGTTGAAGACTTGTAGGTATAAATAAATTGAAGAGAGGAAAATTGGTGATGGCGCTAATATTCGCAAATTTGGGTATGATGAAGAGGATGAAGACACAAAGAGATTTTTCCTCAAGTTTAATTAAGAAGAAGAAGAAGGAGGGGGAGGAGGGGGAGGACTGAGGAGAAATGAAGATGAAGAAACGAAAGAAGAAGGAAAAAAAAGATGGTGATATGCACCATTACATATAAGTGACCTCCATGATTCAATGATTATTTTATGAAAGATTGATCCAAGATTCCAACAATTAAGGTTAAAAATGTTAATAAGATTTTTGGTGGTCCGCCTACAATGTTAGTCCACTTTAGACATTTGAGATTAATATCTTGACATAAAGGATCAAATTGAACAACGAAGATGAATTTAAGGGACTTAGACGAAGCAAAAATTAATTGTTAAATTGAAATGATAGAAAAAAAAAGAGTTAAATGATCAAAATAACAATTAAGTCAAAAGTATATAAATCATATTTCATTTATATGATGCTCATCATCTTTCTTTTTTTCTCGTAAAAACTATTTATTTTTCATTTGATTTATAACATTTATTCAGACTCTGTATCAATCAGAATTTATTGCATTCAACAAGTCCTTAGAGACACTCATTCAATCATCACTGGTCTTCTGATTAAAATATAACAATTTCGATTCAATCTCGACATATTTAAAGTCAAAAATTAAAAAGCAAATTTGTTATTTATCAATCATCCGATCAAGATCGGACGATCGATAATGCTTAATTGGACAACCATAGATATTTTATGACCACAACAAATCCAAGTCCCACTTTTTTTTTGTCAGGTAGCCTAATGGCTAGCATTCTCCTTTTTCAAGGATAATAAGTAGGGTGTTCGAAGTTCAAACATCGACCTCTGAATATAACAATATATGTCTCTGCCAACTGAGTTAAGTTCATGGGACAAATCCAAGTCCCACTTTATACATTTTTTACAAAGTTTTAAATCCTACGATCCAATCGTCTATTTTTTTATTAAAAAAAGAACACTTGTGTCTGATCAATGTAAAAATTATTATTTTTCTCTCAATTTAATAAAGTAGTGATTTGATTTAGTAAAGAAAATTAATTTTTGCTCTGAATATTTTATCTCTCTTTTAGTTATTTATCTAAACTATGCTATGTGCCGACTTCCACAATTTATTTTAACGAAGAAATTATATTGACCATAATTTTTTTGAATTATATATTGACCAGAATTTTATTTTTAATTTTTGTGAGAAGAGTTGATTGATTCCCAACAATTATTTCCACCAACTCTTTCAAAATTCAAACCAAGAAAAAGACGAAATTGAATTAGTGGCAATGAGGTGGCAAAGAAGGAAAAAAAGTTAACCCTAGTGCCCCATTATCCAAAACCATTTATCATGCAACGTGGTTCCACCTCAACCTATTCCTTCACCGCATAAGTGGGCCCCACAATACCTTAAATGTCTCTTATCCATTTGTTACCTCCAACACCACCACAACTCATAACCACGTGTCTCTGCACTTTCCTTTACAACCGTCCGATCTTACCGACGTACTAATCAAATTTCATCAAAGCCGTCAAATAGGAATCTTATTCTATCCATAGAATATTTCAACTTTATCCACTTTTTTTTACTTTTATTTTTCAATTAATTTCTTAACATAATTGATTTTTTTATGATTTGATTTAATGGATAACAAAATTTATTGTCGTGAATTCAACTTTTATTGTCATTCTAAAGATTTCTTAAATCAGCAGCAACGTGTAAGATTCTTTATTAATTGATTTTTGAAATCGGTCTCTATTCATGTGACCTTCAAAACTCATCTTAACTTATGTGAAAGTAAAGAATTTCGAGGTCTTTGATTTAAATTATAAAAAAAAAAAAAAAACTAATTTAACAATTAAATTATTAATATTTTTGATTTAAAGAAAATCTATTTAAACTTTTTGTAACAACAAAAACAAAAATTTATTGTACACAAAAAAAAGAGGTTTTTATTTTGCTTTATTTCGTTTCCCTTTCAAGACCGCAACCTTGTCCCACTTTGCTTGTGGATAAAGCGTTTTTATGAGAACCCTTTTTCTGCACTTTCTTGTCTAAGAAGAAGCGTTGTTCTTTTTTTCTCTCTCTAACATTTTTTACTCTCTTCAAAATTCAAAGGTTTTTGAACAAAAAATTGATTTTCAATGGCGGAAACTTTGATCAAAACAAGCCTTGTTTCATCCTGGCATGGAAACAGAAACCAGCAACGTCAAAGGGTATCCATGGTTCCTAGAACTTGTAGCTTTAACACCGGTGTGAAAAGTTTTCCATCTCTGAAGCTGAAATCTCAGCTTCACAGATCTTCCTCCTCCTTTTCATCTGAGTTTCATGGCAAAAAAGCTATCTTTCGTGTAAATAGATCAACACCCAAAAGGGTCAATTCACAATTTTCAGTTTCAGCTGCTCCTAAGGTTGGTCATAAATTCTAATACATACCCTTTTGATTTTCACACCTTAATCATATTTTTATTTTTTTAATTTGTCTTTTTTTTTTTTTGCAATAATTAAGACCCTTTTAGTTTATAGAAATTATGTTAATTTTTCTGATAACCCTTATGGATTTCATACCTAATCTGATTTTATTATATTTTAGTTTGTTTTTTGCAATAATTAAGACCCTTTTAGTTCATAGAAATTATGTCAATTTTTCTGCATAACCCTTATGGTTTTAATACCCTAATCTGATTTTATTATGTTTTTATTTTGTTTTTTTTTGCAATAGTTAGGACCCTTTTAATTGTTTGAATTTATGTTAGAAATAAGACCCTAATTTCAATTTTGATTTTTTTTAAGAAGGTTTTGTATTTTTGTTGAGGTTTTTCTGGAATTTTCTTATTGATGTTGTTCCTGATGTGAAATTTTGCAGATGACACTAAGAGTAGGGAAAGTTCAGAAATGGTGGGAAAAGGGTCATCAACCTAACATGAGAGAGGTGACTTCAGCACAAGATCTTGTAGATTCACTTTTAAACGCAGGGGACAAGCTTGTGATTGTTGATTTTTTCTCTCCTGGTTGTGGTGGATGCAAAGCCCTTCACCCTAAGGTGCTATTCTTCACACCTAAGTTAACTAATTCATACATAAATTGCTCATAATTTGCAAATTGTTATTGTGGTTCTAATGGTCTTTTATTTCTTATCATGACAGATATGTCAATTTGCAGAGATGAATCCTGATGTTGAGTTCCTTCAAGTGAACTATGAGGAGCATAAATCCATGTGTTATAGCCTTAATGTTCATGTTCTTCCTTTCTTCCGATTCTATAGAGGTGCTCAAGGTCGCGTATGCAGCTTTAGCTGCACCAATGCTACGGTTAGTCTCTATGCTATCTCAATTATATTTACTATTGACTTTACAATACTATGATGATGTGATACCTGGGTTTATTTGTTTAATTACCTGGTATAGCTTTGATTAGTTCATCTATGAATGTTCGAAATCAGAGTATGTGTTTATTGGTATTTAGTTAAATGTTCATATCACATATTTTAAGAATTTTGTTGCTTGCTACACTATTCAAGGATATATGTGGAAATTCATGTGCTTGGATTTTTATGTAATTTGTTGGCTCATTGTGATGATAAATTCCTTATTAGTTGTAATTCATGTGCTTGGATTTTTATGTGATTTGTTGACTTATCTGATCATAGATTCCTTATTAGTAACAACATTGAATTCGAAGATAACTGATATAGTTCAATTTGATGACAGATCAAGAAGTTTAGAGATGCATTGGCCAAACACACTCCAGATAGATGCAGCTTGGAGCCAACCAAAGGTTTGGAAGAGAAAGAGCTCATAGCTCTATCTGAAAACAGAGATCTTAACTTTACATACACACCAAAGCCCTCTCAGCCTGTACATACCCCTGCAAATGAAGAGGTGGCGACTGAAGCCGTACCTTCTTTGACATCAAAATCTGAAGTCTCAAAGGAGAGACCCTTGGTCACTGCTTGGAGATGATGTGGTCAGTTTGTAGTCAACCACATCTTATGACTTCATCCTTTGTACATTGTAGGTTGGGTGTAATATCTTGAAGTAGTATATACTTGTGAGATGAAGATATCTTTGAAGATCAAGTCACATAGTGTATATTCCTACAAGGCAGTTGGAATTATGGTTTTTTGAATCCATGCCTTATAGATAGATATTAGGGAAAGTTGAAGCTGTAGAGTTATTAGTATTATTATCAGTATGGTTTTGAAAGAAAAAAGGGTCCGCGACTGTGATCTGGGCTGGAACATAGAGGGTTTTGATGTCTCTAATCGCTGCAGTTGACCGCGATTATCCAGATTTGCAATTTAAACCTTGATTGTTAGTGGCTCTGCTTTTTGTATGTTTGAAGAAGGATACCTTCCAAACGTTGTAAAATAAATGTTATTTTATTCAGCGATTGATAATCTTGCTTCTTTTTTATATCTGAGCCAATTATTTGTATTATGTTATGCCATTTTCTTGATGTTAGATGCCTCACACACGGTAAGCTATGATGAGGGATTTTGTGGTTCTGAAACGGGGATGTGTTTTGTGAAAGAAATTGGATGAGCTATTTCCGTTATCATGCTTTGTTGGTTATGGTTATTGAAAGGGAAGGGATTAGGGGATGTGTCCGTTTTAGGGACATATGAATAAATGTTCCCATTTTTTTTGCTAGTTTCTCAAAATCGTAGTGACTAGTGAGGCTTAAAACCACCTTGGTTTGAACCTTTGATTACAGTGTTTGGCACAACAATTTTGGCATTTATTCCACCATAATTTGACAAACCATGATATCAACGTAAGTACATTCTTCCGCAAAATTAATTATAGACATAAACACACATTTTACTAAAGAATGAAGAAGTTTTTACACTAAAATCTTATTAAGCTCTTAGAAGCTAATCATGACATCAGAAGTTGTCATCATTTAAATTCTTCTTATCATATTAGTAAAATATTATTGTTGTACCAAAAAAAGGAAGGATAACAATCTAAAATAAATATTTTGATTTGTCAAAAAAAAAATTGAAATAGTGTTTAAGGATTAGGGGGATGGGCTATTTCTTAGAAGCTATTTATTTTCAAAAATCACTACAATATCTTTGAAAAAATTGTTTTTTTCTTTTCATTATAAGCTTTTTGAAAAGATTGTAGTAATTGTTTAATAAAATATAGTTCATTCCATTGGCAATTTTAGTGATACCATACAAACAAACAAAAAAAGTAACAAGAATATACTTTGCTTATACTTATTGTTGGTTCCATCAAAGCAAATGTATGTGAGGTCGTCATTCTGATTATTCTAGTGAACTTAGATAGTGAACCGATTGTTGTTTAAGCTTGCCTAACAGTTTAGATATTAAGTTAAGTATATATTAAGGTGAGGAAAGGAACATTTTAGAATAGACAAATCACTCCTCTAAAAATATGAATTGACAAATCACAATAATTATTGATTAAGTATATTAAGGGGGTGGAAAGGAACAATTTTGGAATTGATTAATCACAAACAAATGTTGTGATGCCACATCATTTATACAAAACATAATAAAGATATGGTAGATTTCGTTGGTATAAACAAACAAGCATATATGTTGTGTTGTGTGTTCTTTAGCCATGTCCATGTGTCTATCGTTATGGGGAAGTTTCGATTTCGTACACTCATTAGGTTTAAGAGGATGGAAGCTTCAAGAATATGTTTTGTTTGCGTTTATGTGTCAATTTTATGTGTTTGGAAATATTTTGACAGAAATCAAAAGAAATGGGTGATTGGAAAATTGAGATTACTTGACGTGTATACATAACCGATGAAAAAAAGTGACAATATTGCTTGTGTTAATGAAGAGGTGAACGTGGCCTATCTTGCTTTGCACATATGCTGTGATTAGTGCTGTGTGTGGTCCATCCATGTATTGCAATACTTTCATTTCTAGCTAACTTTTGCTAAAGTCTCGAACCTTCTATCTCAAATCCACCAAAATATATTTATTTTATGAAGAAAAAAAATGCTAAATGATGTCATGAGAATTAAAAAGAAAAATATTTCGTCGAAATCCCGTGAGTATACTTTATTTGTTAAGACAATATAACATTATATGTAGAGACGAACTCAATTCTCAAACGTCACACTTATTCATTTTTAATAATGAATTTTAACAAATAGATTACTTGACAAAAAATACTTTTTTTTATATAAATAAATTCAACTCATTTCATTAATAATAACAGTCTCAATACAAGATAACATATGATCATGAACGCGGGAACTAGTAAAAGATAATGATGTCCTTATTAGTCTATGTGCAATACTGTTTGTTTGTCTCCTAATATAACTTATTTTAAAGTTTTGGTATATTCTAAGTGAAGCTTTGTGGATATCAAGAATAGTGCCAAACATGGAATTGGTGTTGAGTCCCCTATCTGTGGTGTCAATCACTTGCTTGCAATGATACCAAGGATCTGTTTGGGAAACCCAAAAAAAGAGTTTTTAGTTTATAGTTTATAAGCTCCTTTGACAAAAAAGCTCTGTTTGGTAACACTTTTTCACCATGAGCTTATAGCTTATTTCACGAGCTTATAAGCTATTTTTCAGAAGCTATTCCAAGTAGCGTTTGAGCTTATAGCTTATAGCTTCTCACTTTTTCTTCCAATTTTACCCTTATTATTTCATTTAAATTGTATTTTTATCCATTATAATTTTTATAATAAGCTACGTAATAAAGACTACTATCCCTTTATTCCAATTTTTGTATATATATCAGCTGACCTTTTTTTTTTTTTTTTAAAATATATACCTTTGTTTTTTTTTTTTACGAAACAAAATACTATTATTCTATTAGTGTTACTTTTTATTTTATTTTTTTGAGGTAAGTATTTAGTATATTTAGTATATGTTATTTAGTATATGTTATTTAGTATATGATATGAATTATTCATTTTCGTATTTTTTATTTATTATATATAATAATATATTATATGATATTTAGTAGATAGTAAATGTTATTTAGTATATGTTATTTAGTATATTTAGTATATGTTATTTAGTATATGTTATTTAGTATATTTAGTATATGTTATTTAGTATATGTTATTTAGTATATTTAGTATATGTTATTTAGTATATGTTATTTAGTATATGATATGAATTATTCATTTTCGTATTTTTTATTTATTTTTTCTTTATTCTATGTTATTAGTATTACTCTATTAATGCTACCTTTTTTTTTGTTTTTGAGGTAAATGTTATTTTCTTTATAAAGTAGAAACACTTAAATGATAATAAATATAAGATAAAATTTTAGTGAATAAAATTTAATTTAATTTATAATACATAGGATATATTAAATTAATAAATTTAAAGTATTTTTTTAAAGAAAAATTAGTTTACAAAATTACAAATACTTAAATTAATGATATAATTTTTATTATGAATTAAGAATACCCTTTATGTCATTTTATATTTATCAGCTAGTTGAACCGCTATTTTTACCAAACACTTCAGTTAGCTTATCAGCTAAAAGCTATCAGCTATCCGTTATTTTTACCAAACAGAGCCCTAGTGGTTTTGACCTTCCAAGCCATTTTATCATCTCTTTTAGTCCCCTAGCCTCTGCTTTGTGTGGTTGTGGTACTCCTAAGAACCAAGCATTTTTTGTCTATGAACTCGTTGAGCCTTCCTCTGAAACACATTCCTATTCCATATCAGCCATGTTCTTTGAAGATTGTTGCATCGATATTGCACTTGACCTCCCCCGCATTCAGTTTGCTCCACCGGTCATGGTTATGGCTTGTTGCTCCTTTGGAGTTGCTTGCTCCTGCTTCCTTGCGGGTTGCATGTTCACGGCCTTGTTGCCACTCCAAGAAAGTTTCGCGCACCATATGCACATACATGTGAGGGTTCATATCTATGTCACTACAAAGCTTCTCATATCTTCTCTTTCATATGCACCACAAAAGTCATTACAAACATCAAAACTTGTTGATGAGGTAGCTATTCGTGTAGTTGAGAGAGATACATAACCATCCGCTACTTCTAAATTCTCTTGATGACATGGCACCACCCCACCGCTTCCCACACTACTTCTAATTTCTCGCACCCAAAGAAAACATGCCAATCATTTTCATACTCATTTGATATAAGTTAAAAAAGAGATTTACGCACATACATTAACGTTTAGAAGAAGTTAGGTCAAACACACTATCAATTATTTTTAAGTTATCGTTTGACCCAACTTTTTTCCAACTTCTCTACATTTTTAACGAGAAGTTAGGTCAAACACACTATCAATTATTTTAATTTCAATATTGTTTAATCATCACAACCTCACAAATATTTTTATTCATACTGTCATTTAATGATATCAATTACTTTTATTTTCTTTCTTCAACCTCGTAAATATTTACGCACACACATTAACGTTTAGAGTAATATTTTATGTCTGTCTATATGTGTTTTTGTTACGCTGATGCATATAATTTTTTTAGTGTTGCTTGGTTGAGTGCTACCTCACCAATTTTTTTTTAACTATTTTCCAATTTTTATAATTTTAAAAACTTTTAACTATTTTTTAATTTTTTTATTTTTAACTATTTTCTATTTTTTTTTCTCTCAATTCAGTTGCTTCTACATTGCCGTTGTGGGAGATTAACATACTGTTTGACCCGGTTTTTTTTTTTACTTCTCTACATTTTTAAGGAGAAGTTAGGTCAAACACAATATCAACTAAGTACTTACTAGATAGGGAACTTTTTTAATGCATAAAATTGAACGGAATGAGCTTTGATCAAAAGTTGTTGAATGCTACTTTAAAAAACTGCTTCTCGATAATATATTTCACAAGCACCTCTTTTCAACTCACGCTGGGAACCTTTTTCTTTTACTTTTTAATATTATATTTCAATCTATTTTCTTTTCATTTAACTTTATTTTATTTTATTTTTTTGAACCGTTCCATTTAATTTTATTATCTTTTTTTCAAAAGAATTTTATTATCTTTTTATCACTTATATATTTAATTTCAATATTGTTTAATCATCGCAACCTCACAAATATTTTTATTCACACTGTCATTTAATGATACCAAATATTTTTATTTCCTTTCTTCAACCTCGCGAATATATACACACACACATTAACATTTAAAGTAATATTTTATGTCCGTCTGTTTGTTTTTTGTTACGCTAATGCATATAATTTTTTTAGTATTCCTTGGTTGAGTGCTACCTCTCCGATTTTTTTTTAACTATTTTCCAATTTTCATACTTTTAAAAACTTTTGACTATTTTCCAATTTTTTTATTTTTAACTATTTTCTAAATTTTTTCTCCCAAAATTCAGTTGCTTCTACACTGCCGTTGTGGGAGATTAAAATATGGTTTGACCCGGATTTTTTCAACTTCTCTACATTTTTAAGGAGAAGTTAGGCCAAATACAATATTAATTAAGTACTTACTAAAAAAGTTACTTTTTTTAATGCATAAAATTGAATGCAATGAGCTTTGGACAAAAGTTGTTGAATGCTATTTCAAAAAACTACTTCTCGACAATTTATTTCACAAGCATCTCTCTTAATTCACGTTGGGAACCTTTTCTTTTATTTTCTAATATTATATTTCAATATGCTTTTTTTCTTCAATTTAATTTTTTTTTAGCCGTTCCATTTAATTTTTTTAAGGATATTCCATTTAATTTTATTATCTTTTTTCAAAGAAATTTTATTATCTTTTTATCACTTATATATTTAATTTAAATATCGGTTAATCATAACAACCTCACAAATATTTTTATTCACGCTATCATTTAATGATACAAAATATTTTTAAGTTAGAGTTCGACTTCTTCGCAACGTACTTCGTACAACGATTTTTCCAAACTGCCTTAGGTTAGGCCAATTGCTGAATTTATAAACTTAGTCAATGTCTGTTTTTTTTATGCACAAACATGCTTTGAGTTTTTTTACGCAGAAATTAAAAATACATATTGCATTATTCTTTATTTCATGTGCATAATTTGTGTTAGGATACATACTGCATCACTATTTGGAAAACAACTAAATTCAATCCTAACCAGTTTGGATTGTATTATGAGAGTTGCACCAAATGTTCGAAGACATCAATGTCAAATGGTACTAGCTATATATGCACATGCGGAAGTGGTGCTTAATTTTCATTTGTTTCAAGAATGTTAATTGGTCAACGGGGTACATATAATGTACATACATACATTTATCTAGACTTTATAGGAAGATAAATTAGAAGTCACGCTACATTTTCTTTAGCTTAAAATCAGTTATGCTACCTTTATTTATAAATTATATGTAACTATATTTGCATACATCTTATCCATGTAAATATGCATTATGCTAATATTGCAGTTATTTTTCTATTTAGCATTTCCCAAACGAGGTGTCAAGAACAATTCTGAAAGGAAAGCGCAAAACAATCACTCTCATTGATTACCAGACACAGAGACAATATAACTGTCACCTCATTACCGCCGATAGAGCAAGCTATGAAAAATACTTGGGTGGACAGTGGTTCAATTTCTGCAGATAACAAGTGATGGAAGAAGGTGGTAAGTTCATCTTTGATCTCGAAAAGTCACAGAAGAACTTGCAAATTCGAGTTGTTCCAAAGTAGATCTTTGTTGTTGAACTAATTGAACTTCTACTATTTTGACGTATCGCTTTGGACTGTAGTCGTAAATCATCTTGACTTTGGGATGTCATTTGTTCTTTTCATTTTGTCTGATGTAAATACTGACAAAAATCCCTTTTTGGTTAGTCTATGAAACTTGCAATCTCTTTTATAAACTTAACTATTATGTAACGTTAATCTACACATTGTTGGTTCCTTCGTTGGTTCCAATTAGTATCATGTTAATTATAATGTTGTTTTCCTAATCTCTTGAACAACATAAATCATGCTCTTTTCCTACAACAAATCTTTATAATGTTTTGATAAATGTTTTAGAAATGTACATATATATATATATATATATATATATATATATATATATATATATATATATATATATATATATATATATATATAACTTCTAATTAACAGTGCAATTTGTTTTGTACCTAGCACTTCTCAAATGAGATATCAATGACATTTCTAAAAGGAACACGGAAAACAATCACACTCAACGACAAACATGCTCAAAAAAAGTATAAGTGTCGCTTGATAACGACAAAGAGAGCAAGTTACAAAAAAAACTTAGGCGGTCAATGATTCAAATTTTGCCGAGAACATATGTTAGAGGTAGGTGATAAGTTAATTTTTTATTTAGATAAGCCACCTAAAAATATGCACGTTCAAGTCGTTCCCAAATAAAGATTTGGTGTTCATGATCTGCACTTTCAACATATCACCTTAACTCTAATCTTGAACTATTATCTTCACTCACCGATGCTACTTATTTGCTTGATTTCATTTGATGTCAATATGGGTATCAATCATTTTTTGGTAACTCTATAACAATAACACTTTTTTTATAATTTTGGATAATATGTAAATTCACACATCATTGGTTCCTTTATTGGTTTCAATTGTTTTCATCCTAAATATTATGTCAATTCTGAATCTCATAAACTGATTATATGCTCTCTTAATCAGCCCATACATATTTTATGATGAATCATAATGTTCCGTCGTTTTAACATATCTTCTTTCAAAGAATTTTTTTATCGAATACGTTATTGAATCCGTGCTTGTAACTATTTTAATGATAAAATTACTGATCAAATAATAAAAACTAGTTTATACATAATATAAATTGATCTTATTTATACTTCATAGAATTGACATTAGACAATATTGGCCTACAAATTCAAATCCATGGGTAGAGAAAAGCTAGTTGAATTGTGAGCTTTTCTATGTTCTCCACAACACAACAATGTCAAACTCAAACCTTCTGAATTGTCCTGTCAATATTTGCACAATTTTATTGAACAATTTTTATGGGTAAAAAAGACTTTATCTATCAACGTGGCATCTTCCTTACCTCAAGTCAAGACTCAAGTAGCTATGAAGTAACAGTAACTACTTTTTTTCACTCACAAGAAAAAACACAAGAAACTAAGCATGGTCTCCTTCGCCATTTGTTTCTTTCTCTTTTCGCACTCCAAGTTGCAATGCATGTAGGACAACGCATTTGCATTGCATCAACAATTTCCTCTTATTTTTCGCCTTTGTTTTTACACCAGTGTCCTATTTTAGAATATTAAAATATTGGTTTGTATAGTTGAAGACGGGGAAGGTAATGTCTACCCATAATCAAAATTTTACTTCTATCGATCCATTATTTACTAAAAACTATTACTTATTTATTGGAAAAGGTTATAAACTCTCATATGGAGCAGTCGAGTTCAGGTACGTATGTTCTCTTCAACCATAAATAAAATCCGTATGAAATAATTTCTTTATGTTTGCAAAATTATAGTTTTTTGAGAAGGAAAAAAAAAAGAAAAAAGGGGGGTGAAATCTGTCAAGACAGCCGTGTGACCACCCCAACCAGACTGGCTGAGAACGATCATCTACAGTCAACTCATGATGATTCCCGTGGGTCTCACCACAGAACCGTTAATCACGCTCTGATCACACGGTCACAAATCCTCATCCAGATTTATGTTCCTGTCTCCTTAGAAATCAAGGACACAGTAGTACGATCCTATAGAACAGATCCTGTTCAAGTAAGGTCGTGACCAAAGCTCTCCGCGTGCTGTATATAAACATTTAGCATAATCCTGAACCAAAAGATGTGGGACTATATTTCATGTTTGTAGTATTAGTTTAAAAAATGAGGTTTCTGTCTTTTGTTGTCACGCCTTGTTACTATCAATGCTCATCAATTTAGTATAAAGTTTGATGAATTTTTCTATACTCAATGTTGCTATACTATATCTGTTTCTGAAATTCTTAAAATATTTTAGAACTGACTCCAAAGTGTGTGGTAAAATGGTGCTATTAGTGTTAGCTTCTGTAAACTTGGAAAACTAGAGTATAAAATAGAAATTTCAAGCTTGTTTTTCTAGCTCTAACAATAAGTTTTATCTCATTTCAAAGCTTAATGGTTCAAGAGAAAGTGCATTCTAAGCAATGCAATGAAATAAAAAGAATCTGCAAACATTATGTAACCTATTTTGTTGATAGTTTTGTACTATAGGTGATGAACTTAGGTTCCTGTCTCCCTAGAAACCGATCCTGTTCAAGCAAGGTTCCTGTCTCCCTAGTATGTCACGCAAGCTAATATTTTTGTATAATCTTGGACAGAATCTGGTTTCCGATGAACTCCTATATCTTCTCTTGCAAGGATGTTGGTACACCTTTACTATCATAGCTCAAACAACTTGTATGATGCTGAGGTTAAGTTTGATTGAACCAGAAATCAATCATGTTATGGAGGAGCCAGAACAACAATTTCATTGCGATTAGATGGGAAAAAATGCGAGAGAAATTTATTGCAGAGTTTTGATGGGGCGGTGGTAGGAGAGTCAAGACCAGCAGGTTGTGGAGGAGCTATACGAAACTATAATGGTGGTTTCCCTGCTGCATTCTCAGCTAAAGGGATACAGTGAACATAATCTGCAAACATTATGTTTCTTATTTTATTGATAGTTTTGTATTATAGGTGATGAACTTAGGCTCCAGTCTCCCTAGAAACCAATCATATTCAAGTAAGGTCGTATCCGATGTCCTCTCTGGTATATAAATTTTTGTTAAATCTTAAACTCTCAATGCAGGACTGACTCGGTTGATGTCTACACTGGTTCTATAGATGAAGTAATAACTTTCTTGTCGCAGGCCAGTCATAGTTTGGCAAAATGTCGTTAACTCACAACATCTCCAAACTTGGGAAGCAAAGGATGAATCATAAATTTCCCTGCTTTTATTGGATAGTCTTAACATAATTCTAGATGTAGAATTTGATATATGTGAAAGTAACAAGCTGGGATATGGCTCATTAGCAATTACTTATCTGTATTGTGAGAATTTCAATTTTCGCCCCGACTACTACATGGTAAGTAATGTCATAAGTTTGGAAAAGTTCGTGAGCATCATCAACTAGTTATGTATTTTCCAATGCTTTTAAGCATTATTTTCATACTTATGATTTTGCAGGTCATCCATGTGTTTGATCAACCTCAAAGTGAAATGATATTTTTTCTGCAGCTTTGCAATATTTTGCATCAGATACTCTCCAAGTTCAAAAAGAGGCAAATGGACATTGGACAGGAATCAGCAGTTTTTGTAAAGTAATTTTTTTCTATTGACTTTGATAAGCAATTGAAATATATTCTCTAACACCTTCTTGTCCAATTTTTTTTGCCATTTGTTTGTTGTCGAAACTTTGCTGCCCTTTTTGAGTCTTAGTGCTGACTGAATGAATGTCTTATAGTATGGTGGACAGATCTATCTAGCACTTTACACTTTAGTTGAAATACACTTCTATACATGTGATTATATCATCTATTTTTTCCTACAAATTATTGCCGTATCTGTGTTAGTATCATGTACATTATCCTGCAGTATGATGCTTATTGCAAGCACATACTTTTTCTTTTTGAAGCAGAAGAACTTATAGTATTTCATTAATCAAAATGTGTTTGGTACAACTTGGTATATCAACCAAAATTGTACCGAAAGAAAACGAAAGTCAAGTGTTTTGCCAACATGTACATCCCACTTGGGTGCAAACCATTTAGATTTTGCTGACTCAAAAACACAAGTCCGTTTTTAATACCTACACCAATAACTGATTTATTATCAAGAGACAAAAAAGAAGCATCAATGTTACATTTTATGCGCCCTGCCGACCGTTTAATCCATCTAGTATTCTCTTTATAGGCTGTGATGAATTTCTAATCTATGAGCATAGATCTTACTCGCTCAAGGACCATATTATGAGCATCAATTAATATATTCCAAATATTATGTTCCCTTGCTTCTATATGCTCCACAAAACACAAGCAAAAAGTGTAGCTTCATTATTTGTAAGTTGCTGTAAAACTTGAAAATAACACTTGGAACATTTTTCTCTTTAGACACCACTCCACTTACAGTTTGAGCAAAAGCACACATACTTCAAATATTACAAATACTTGGACACATAAAGAAGATGTGTAGGCTATCCTCATCATCATTATTACAAAGCACACAAATAGAGGGACAATATGGATTGAAACATTGATTTAATTAGTATGTCATTCCCTGCCTCTAAAAGACATTCATTGCTGCATGAATTAATCTTCTTCCATACTTTATCTTTGATAAAATTAATAATGTAGTTTTAACTCTACCTATCATCGAAGATATGCCCAAACACTTACAAGTTCTAAAGACGGTTTGAACACCAAGAATATTGATGGTCGGATTTAGGCAAGTGTATCAAATCGTTTACCAGTAATAAAGTGATAGGTAGAGTATCGCATCTACGTGGCTTGTCGTACCAACTAGGCAATTCACATTACTTATTTGAGAACAAGAAAATAAAAACAATAAAATAAAAGATAAAAAAGGGGGTTTTGCAATTTAGTTGCAGCAGAGCAAGAGTTTAAGAATTAACCTGATTTGATAGCAGAATGTTGATGGCGGTTAGGATTCTTCAAATCTCCTCTATTCGTTTGTTGGAATAAATTAACATTAAAACATTATTTAGATTTTAGCGTTTTCTATCTAAGTGATGATTTTGTGGGGTTTTACTACCTACCAGCTATCAAGTTGCATAGAGATTTGAGTTCATTCCCTCCAAATCATATAGGAATATACACTTCCGCGCGTAAAGTTACATGTAGGTTCTTACTTTCTCGGAGGCATTTGAAACAATGTCTTTTGGTTTTGCCATTGTTGTTAGTTCGATCATGATCGTGATAAATAGGTTGACTTTGGGTCCTAGGTATATATTTAACCGAGGCCCCACAGAGGACGCTCAGCGGCGAAACTAGCAATAATTTTATGAGGTGGCCATCCAAAACTAATGAAATTCACAAAAAATTATTACACCTAAAATCGAACTTGGGGTAGCCAAATATATATTATCAGGGGTAGTTAAACATAAAAATATACATACTGACTCAATAAAATTTATTTTTTTGGGTAGCCATAGCTACCCCTTTGTTGTACAAGCATTCGCCCCTAAGGACGCTAATGTTCTTGTGTGAATAAATGGAGTGTGCCTTAGAGTATGAAGTGTAATCTTCACATTGGTGATCTGGTCCATCGTGGTTGGTCGTACGCTCCTTCTACATGGGGAGGTTCCTGCGAAAGACACTATGATTCCAAAGTAAGGAGATGTGCTAGCACGTAACAAAAATGTATAAAGTGAGTGAGGTGAACATACCTATGGGAGAAGTTGTACTTATAGTGATACATTCAAATGATACACTCCTTGTTGTTCTTGTTTTTCCTCTTGCCATCTGGTTCGGTTAGTTACAAATAAATAATGTTTGTTTATAGTAATTGATTTTGAGATAAACAAATGCACCTATCTAATTCACATAAGCTTTTTATTAGTAATAGCATCCCATTAATGATTTGATAGTATGTATGTGCTAAGACAGTGGAACATGTTGGTGCTTGGTTCTTTCAAGTTATGGAAACGAGGTTGTCCCTCAAACAATGCAGGGTGCATAGTTTTGTGCTACATGTAGGAATCCTAGAAGTGATGCTTCTTGAGATGAGGTAGGAGGCACGATCCTTTACTGCACTATACTCTACGACGAGGTGGTCACCTCAGACTCTCTTAATGAGCTTGCTTGTTGGACAATCATGAGGATAATTGGGTCAGATGTATTAGGTTCATGGCATTGCAAATAGGAAGTATAAAAAAACTGAGAAGTATGAGATTGGAGCAAATTGATATGATTTAGAATGTGACAAAATCTTTTTTACTTGGATAACGTGAAAATAATGTGTTTTAGAAGCTAAACTTGTTTTGAAAAATTGCTAATTGAAAATTGAAAGACAATGGAAAAAAGTGCATTTTTGATGACAACTGCAGTGGAAAAAGTTATCTCGAAAAAGGAATGATCAATTGAAAAGGAAAAAAAAAATACAAATAAAGAGATAATGTTAATTAACGAAAAAGATATATATACCTAAGAATAACCATAATAAATAAGAACATCTACAATCGTGGGTGCTTCGCCTATTTAACACCATATTAAATAAACATCATCATTGTGGAGAATAATATATAGGTGGCTATGGAGAAGGGTAGATATGGAAGCACCATCTCTCTCTCTTCATTTTTCATGGATCGTATTTAATAAATCTTAATAAAATAAATAAACGTTGTTAAAATGTAATGATATAAAATTATTTGTGGAACCTATTTAATAATTTATTTTGAGGTGCTGGGTTGGAGAAAAGTGGTGCTTATTAGGGCGTGTTCTATTGTGGATGATCTTAGATTTTTACATTTTAAAAATGATCAACGAAAAGGTAAAAAAAAAAAAAAAAAACTATAAATAAAGAGATAATGTTAATTAATGGAAAAAAGGTATACGTAAGAATAACCATAATAATTAAAATTCTTAGATTCATACATAAAATCCATTTTACTAAAGGGTAACAGTGTAATTTTAGAATTCATTTTCGAGTCAATCATCAAGTTCGTCCTTGAATTTTTATGTGTCGGCCAAATTCATCCCTCAATTATGTGAAATATCAATTTTAATCCCTGAATTTGTTAAATGTCAATCAAGTTAGTCCTTCTGTTCAAACGGAGCGTTAGCAGGGCTGACGTGGTCGTTAACCTCTCACATGTCAGACGCCACGTAGGCAGAGACTAATTTGGCCGATAAAAACAAACATTTCAAAGGACTAAACTGATTGATTTGCATAAAATGTTTTGGTTTTCTTCCTAAACGGCTCTTTTCTTCCCCAAAGACGAAGCTCAACTTTCATAACTGTTTTTCCCATATTCCCAACCCCCATCATTTCAGATTCAATTTCAATTATTATGGTGATGTAAGAAAAGAGGTTGAAGATGATTGAGGAATGTATCCTTTCTGTCATAATATTTTCATCAAATTAGTCCCTGAATTATTGTTCTATCTATCAAATAGATACATACGTTATATTAAAAACCATCAAATAAGTCCCTAAATTGTTTAATTAGATATCAAATTGATCCTTGAAGGATACGTGTACAAAATTTTCCGAAAAAGCCAGAACACAAAAATTGAAACTGAAATATTACATAGGCAAAAGTCATATGTCATAAGTCTGAGAAATTACATAGGCAAAACCAACCCAACTATGGGGCATTAACAAGTCACAAGTCTTAAATAAAGATAAGTAAAAAGAGACCCAACTATGGGCATAATTCAAATAAGAGTGAATACGAACACATAAACTTGATAAACTACATGAAAGGCTTACCTTTAATCACAGTTGAACGCATAAACTTCAAAAACATGAGAATCGCCGGAGATGATGATGATTTTGGAGGGGTGGGAATGGAGAAAGTTTTAGCGGGAAGGGGAAGGGTTAATGACGTTTTTGATGTTTCTGAGTGAAATGTGAAGAAGGAGGTATGTATAATGCAGGGGCAAAATGAGAAAAGCAGAAGAAAAAAAGTGAAAACTAGACATTTTCCAATTCAATCAAATCAGTCCTTGAACACATGGCTTCCTTCTTGACACGTGTATAAGACAACACAACATGCAGGACGACAGATCAACATGCCTAACAGAGCACTTGGACGGAGGGACCTTTTTGATGGACGTCTGAAAAATTCAGGGACTAAGTTGATATTTCGCATAATTGAGGGATGAATTTGACCGACCCATAAAAATTCAAGGACGAATTTGATGATTCACTCATTCATTTTCTTTATTTTACCACCTTTTCCCTCACACACATCTTTTCTTTCTTTGTACTACTATTTTTACCTTTTTAGTCAAAAACTAGTCATTTTTCTTTTTCTTTACATCAGTTTTACTTTCTTTCTTTTATTTTTCTGCTCTATTTTCTTTTAATTTTTTATGAAAAATTTAAGATATAAATTTTTTAATAAATATCTGTGATCGATAATTATAATTTATTGTACACAATTTTTTGTAAAATACTCATGGGCGAGATGAATATTTATCAAAAATAAATAAATCAAATATGGAATAAATGTATATCACTAATACATAAAAAAAAAATACCAGACGAATATTTATCAATGATAAATAAATAAATAAAAAGATGGCATGAAAATTTGTACATATGTATACAAGCACATAAAATCTGCAACATGCATGATGTAAATATCTTAACGGATTTTCACATATAAAATAAATATGTTACAAAAATATTATTGCAATGCTTGTATTTTGAAAATACTCATGGTTTTTTTTTTTTTTAAATCATATAGAATTTATATATCAATTAAAAATCAACGGAAATGTATCAATGTTCAAATATTTTGCTAGTTGTACCATGTATCCATATTTTGCTCCTTATTTTCGTTTTCATATATCCAGCCCTTATTAAAAGAAACAATTGACTTTTTAGGTTCATTGTGTTAGGGATGTATCTAGTCTATATTTACAACATGATACATTAATTATTCTATATAAACCTAAAAAGTCAATTGTTCCTTAAAATAAGGAACGAAGGGAGTACATACTAGTAATCGGTAATAATTAGTAATTGTATCTTTTTAAAAGAAAAAACAAGTATTAATAATAGTCAAGATCTGATAAGAGATTCAAACAGAAGATTTATTAAAGGTTTTTCGCTAAATGTTACTCGTGCTTGATTGTTATTTCTATGATAGGTTCACCTTCTGTCCTCAATATAGTGAAATCATGTTGCTTTCCTACTACCTTTACTCAACATCGTCTTCAAAAGCTAATTTATCTTTTCCTTGATGCGACAAAATGTGTTTTGTGAAGCTAACACATATATGCATATTTGCTACCCAATTAGGGTTACTCTTCAACAAATTTTATTAGTTTTGTCTTTATTGATTCAACTTTTCAAATTTCTAAACTTCTCTTAGAAGATGATGTAAGAGATGTTTTATTTTTATTTTTAAAAGAGTTTATTATCTAAGAAGAGGCGCTAGCCACTGGTACAGCTCACTTGATTTCTTAATTTGACACATACACATGTTTTATTTTATTTTTATTTTTACCAAAATCATATGTCCATATTAGTAATCGACGATAATTATTAAAAATAATTTTGTAAAAGGAAAAAACGAGTATAAATACTAGCTAATATCTAATCAGGTATTGAAATGACAGAGTTATTAGAGGCATCTATGATAGATCTTGTCTGTGATCGACTATTTGAATAAAGCTTCAAACTCTTCGTCTTTGTATTGATCTTGCCTAGCTATCAGACACAAGGAACATTATTTTTGTGACCGATTCCTATCCGATCGTTAAAATGGTGAAATCACGTTCGTCTCATAATGGCGGTTATTCAACGTCAGGAGGTAATGTGTCTTATTCTCCTTCATCTGATCTGATCAAATAAGTTTACCCTGTTTTAATGATAAAACCAGACATGTAGTTTTTTCGGCCAGACCACTCTATAGTTGATCTCGATTGTGCCCTTATTGATTCAACTTTACCAACATTAACACTTTTCTTATCCATGAGGTATTAAACCGTGTGATTTGTTCTGTAATCTAACCCTGTTTCATGTCATAAAAAAATACATTATCTCTCCATCGCGAGGTAACATATCTCCTCTTGTTTCTCATCAGATTTGATAAAATAAGTTTACCATATACAAAAATATTAATAGATTTGCAATTTTTTCTGGCCAATCAAGACCACTCCTAGGTAGATCTTGATTGACTGAGCTTTACCAACTTTAAAAGTTAAAAAAAAATGACGTAAGAGGTGTTAGATCGCGTCATTTGATTTCGTAATCTAACCCATTTCACGTCATTGAAAAATACATTACCTCTTCATCAAGAGGCAACATATCTTATCTTCTCCGATCTGATCAAATAAGTTTACCATGTGTTACAAATGCAAATAAGATGTGCAATTTTCTCGACTAATCAAATACACTCTTCAATAAATCTTGATTTTATCCTTATCGATTCAACTTTACCGAATCTAAAACTTTTTTTAGAAAACGATGTAAACCGTGTTAGATTGCGTCATTTAATTTCGTAATCTAATTTCATTTTATGTCGTTTAATATAAGTAAAAGATAAACATTGGAAAAATAAAAATAGAGAAAAATGTTAGTATAAATGCAAAATTGAGAACAGAAATTGAATAGATATATGAAAACGAAAACATCGGGGTAGAATCTCCGCGTCTTCTTTCGAGCAAACAAGCGAGTGTGGGAGCAGAGAAACAAACCCTAGAAAAACCATTCAGTTTTCCTAATCATTCACCATTTTAGCGAATTGTATGAACTGATAAAAACCGTTATCAATGGGTGCGAGTCGAAAGCTTCAAGGAGAAATTGATCGTGTTCTCAAGAAGGTTCAAGAAGGTGTTGAAGTGTTCGACAGTATCTGGAACAAGGTGATTTTGATTCTTCCTTCAATTCTATTGTTTTTGATTGTTTTTTGATATTTTTGTTTGAATTTTCATTGATTGTGAAGTAATTGACGGTGATGATCGTATTTTTTTTTATAGGTTTATGATACTGACAATGCTAATCAGAAGGAGAAATTTGAAGCTGATCTCAAGAAGGAGATTAAGAAGCTGCAGAGGTATCGAGATCAGATTAAGACTTGGATTCAATCCAGTGAGATCAAGGATAAGAAGGTATTTGTGAATAATTGTTGAATTACGCAACCAAAATGGTGAATTTTTGTCTTATTTGGTTTATTTGTAATCTTAAGCTGTTTTGAACTTGAAATAAGTTAATTGAAACACACACATTTAGGGTTTGTTCATGATTGTTAAATCACTCAACCAAAATGATGAAATTTTATTTGATTTTATGTTCACTCTTAAGCTGTTTTGAACGTAAAATAAGTTAATTGAAACACACAGTTAGGGTTTGATCACGATTGTTGAATTACGCAACCAAAATGATGAAACTATATTTGATTTTATTTTCATTCTTAAGCCATTATGAACTTAAAATAAGTTAATTGAAACAAATATTTAGGGTTTGATCATGATTGTTGAACTACGCAACCTAAATGATGAAATTCTATTTGATTTGATTTGTACTCTTAAGCTGTTTTGAACTTAAAATAACTTGACTTTAACACACGCTTTTTGGGTTTGATCATGATTGTTGAGTTACACAGCCAAAATATTGAAATTTGATCTGATTTTATTTTATTTGTACTCTTAAGCTGTTTTGAACTTAAAATAAGCTAATTGAAATACATGCATTTAGGGTTTATAGAGGGATATGTTTTGGGCATATAAGTGATGAATCCTAGTTTGAATGTGAATTGATTTAATTTTGTTAACTTTATTTGTTGAGTGATGCTAGGTAAGTGTTGTTCTGTCTGATTTGATTGTGATGACGTTTGAGTTGGCTTTTGTTGCGTGATGATCTAAATGATAAATTTTTTTTTTTTTTTTACAATGCTTTTTTTTTTCTTCTTGATACAGGTGAGTGCATCGTATGAGCAGGCTCTTGTAGATGCGCGGAAGCTGATTGAACGGGAAATGGAAAGATTTAAGATATGTGAGAAGGAAACAAAGACCAAAGCATTCTCCAAAGAAGGCTTGGGTCAGCAGCCTAAGACTGTGAGTGTTTGAACAGGGGGAATATTACCTTTTTGTTTGTCTGTCATTATACCAATTTGTGGTTTTTTTTTGCAAATGTTGTTCATCACTGATTGCGGAAAATAGTTGTTAGTTCAAATTCTGCGATGCTAGAGTGCTATTAGCCCTGCTACAGCCGCTAATTGACAACACTTTTTTACCAATTTGTGGGTTTTTTCCATTGCTGTCAATCACGGATCGGAAAATATCTGTTCAAATTCTGCTATTCTACATTGCTATAGCCTTGCTACGTTGACAACACTTCGTACTAATTTGTGGGATTTTTCAAATGTTGTCAATCGCGGAAAATAGCTGTTTTTTCAAATTCCGCTATTTTACAGTGCTATAGTCATGCTACATTGACAACACTTTGTACCAATTTGTGGGTTTTTTCCAATGTTGTCAATTGTGGTTTGCGAAAAATAGCTGCTTTTCCAAATTCCGCTATTCTACAGTGTGCTATAGCCCTGCTACATTTACAACACTTTGTAGCAATTTGTGGGTTTTTTTCAATGTTTTCATTTGTGGAATGTGGATAATAGCCGCTTTTCCAAATTCAGCTATTTTACAGTGCCATAGCCCTGCTACATTGACAACATATTTGTACCAATTATTTTTTTTCCAATGTTGTCAACCGAGGATCGCGGAAAATAGCTGTTTGTTCAAATTCCGCTTTTCTACTGTGCTGTAGACCTGTTACATTGACGACACTTTCTACTAAATAGCGTATCACCGAATTATTTGTTAAAATTCGGTTATGCTATAGCGCTACAGCCACTATTTGACAATACTGGTTTTTTCTTGGTGTTCTATGATTATGTTTGTTATTTATGGGATGAGGAATGTGTTCTCTGACTGTTTACTGGCAGGATCCGAGAGAGAAGGCTAAATCAGAGACGAGGGATTGGTTAAACAATGTGGTATGAAATCAATTCCTTTTAATAACTTCCATTTTTTTGTCGTTGTTGTTGTTGTTGTGTCCAGTATGGCTATATTTGTAGCTTATGTGCGTATGCCTTCGTGTACAGAGTATTTTCTTAGGATAACACTTGGCCTTGTTTACTTTTTATAGTGTTCATTGCAGCATACTGTGTTGTTAATAGTGGATCATGGAAAATAGTGTTTTGTTCAAATTCTGTTATGCTACCCCACCATAGAGCCGCAATAGAGGCTGTTTGACAACACTTTGTACCAATTAGTGGACCGTCAAACAATAGCGATTTGTTCAAATTCTGCTATGCTATTGTGTCACTATAGCTGCTATTTGACAAAACTGAGTTATTGTTTATTCCGATTCTGAGACCTTTCTACTGTTAACAATGTATAAATTCATTTGGTTCTTAAGATATGCTTCTCTTACATATTTTTGTACCAGTTAGCGCCTTCTTTTCACGACGATTTTTGTTATGCTGTCTCCTTGATCTTATAACTTTTAAATGAGATCATATTAGTTTGACTCACATACTTATGTCTTGCTTATCATTTGCATTATGTCTTCTTATTGTCTTTTGAATATGCGAGTAGGTTGGAGAGTTAGAATCTCAGATTGATAACTTTGAAGCTGAGCTTGAAGGCCTTACAGTCAAGAAAGGAAAAAACAGACCTTCTAGATTGGTATGGAGTAAAGGACATATGGTTTGTGGGAATGATGATTTTTTCCTTTCTCATGGCCATTAACATGTGTTGTTTGTTTTGTAGACACATCTGGAGACATCAATTACTCGGCACAAGGCTCATATAAAAAAGTGTGAATTGGTTTTGAGGCTTCTTGATAATGACGAATTGAGTCCAGAGGAGGTTAATGATGTGAAAGATTTCTTGGATGACTATGTAGAGCGTAACCAGGTTTGTCTTTTAGAAATCATTATGCTTTGAGAAGTTGGAAACTATGTAAATTTTGATGCATTTGTATGACGGTTATATATGTAGTATTTATTTGTTTATTTGTGGGAGCCCTTAAGTGTGTATTTAGAGGGGAAAAAAAGGAGGGATACTTTTTTTTTTCTTCAAGTAAAATCTCCACTTATATGACAATATTTCAAAATAATAGGAATGAAATGAGAGAAATATCATGTAAGTTTTCCAATATTTCCTTATTCATTTTTATAATTTTGAAGATTTTGAAATGAAACACTACCCCTAATCTCCTCTCCAATTTCCCCTATCCCTATTTCTTGGGGAGGAACTTTCCCCATACTCCACATTTCTACAAAGCCACCAGTGTTATCGATGGTGGATGCCGGTCCATGGCGGAGAGCCAAAATTCCATCATGTTCTCCGCTTTGTCGCGCCGCCATATCGGCCAAAATTGGGCATGGCGGAGAGGCCAAAAACTGCCACCGGTATCTGCCATGGTCGATATTTGACAGCACCGAAGCCACACACTTTTTCAGAAGTGTACTTCTGGACGACATAAAGTACATAAATGAACTCCGAAGTCATGTTGGAGGGTGGAAAAAGTTCCACAGTATTTCTTTATCCTCTACAAAGTTTATGACTCATTAATGGTTTTCTATTTCTTTTTTCTTAATTACTTTTTTCTTTTACAGGATGATTTCGATGAGTTTGATGATGTTGATGAACTGTACAGTTCATTACCTTTAGACAAGGTTGATACTCTAGAAGATCTTGTTACAATTCCCACAAGCGTTGCAGTTGCAAAGGTATTTGTTTATTCATTGTTTGGATGCTAACATGCATAACTTGCACACACATATGTACCAATCATCTGTAGATTTGTGTTATTGGTTTGGCATATATCAGCTAATTTTTGCATATTATCATTTTTTTCCCTTGAATTTTCCGTATTGGATTGTCTATTTTTCTAGACAATCAGTTCATTACCTTTAGACGAGGGGAAGACTCTAGAAGATCTTGTTACAATTCCCACTGGTCTTGCAAAGGTATTTGTTTATTCATTATTTTTTGGTTGCAAATATGCATAGCTTGTACACAAATACAGATCAATTGTATGTAGATCTGTTATTGGTTTGGCATATATCAGTTAATTGGCACAAGTGGGGGTGTTTTGAGAGTCCCAATTGAATGTTTTGTGACCTGAGAAAGTTTAACCTTATAGCCAGTTTTATGGGTCACAAAACAAAATAGGAATGCATTAGCGAGAAAGTTTAAGGTTCAATGGCTTATTATTATACATATGAGGTTTCATGACAAGACATTATAGCATTGTTTGATCCATATAATTAGTCTCACCTAGTGGGAAACGACTTTGATGGTTATTGTTGTATGCTGGGTTTTTTTACTCTAGGCCCTTATCTTTGAGATCCGTTTTTTTACTCTATGCTAATATATTATATTAATTAGTATCATTCTTTGTAGAGGCGGAACTCGTAATTTATCATGTATGTTTTCAGGTAGCACCTGGTCTTAGCTTGAAAACTCCTTTGGCAGCATCGGCATCGCAGTCAGCGTCATCACAAACATCTGTATGTATCTTGTCTTCATGATCTGAAAATATTTCTTAGAATTCTGTTATGGAAGATTGTAATTGAGGACATTTCAGATTTTTTCTTTGGGATTGCTTTACTCTTGTCGGATGCTCTAGTCAGATATTTCCTTGCATAACGTTTAGTTGACCCCCTTCGCTTGTACTATGAGGGTTATGGTTATTGGTTTGCAACCACTTGTACTATGATGGTTATGGTTATTGGTTTGTAATGATGATAAATAGTGAATTCAGGTCATTCTTTCTGATTTGAATGTTAATCTACTTTGCGTACTGAATTAGGATTACAGTTGTTAAACTGAGGTGCTTATCATGAATGATATCATATTTCTGTAACAAAGTAATAAATTAGTTAAAAGTTACTATAGCTATGACATGTAGAAAACACTTACAAAATGTTTTTTTAATCCGATTTTTACAATATCAATCTTACACACGGCGCTTGATAACCAACTTTAAGCAATCTCTGATGGCATGTCAAATAGCACGTGTTGAAGATTAATATTATAAATATCGGAATCATGACTGCAGTCTCACCAAGTACACTTGTTTGAAGATTATTATTAATTGCTTGCTGTTCAAATAGATGGACATCATTGTTGTTCCTCTTTCTGGGAAACTGATTTAATAATTGGAATGCTTCTGTCCAGGAGCAAGCTGATGAGACAGCGTCTCAGGATAGCAATTCTGACATTGTGGCAAAAACCCCACCTCCTAAAAGTGGTGGAATTAGCTCTTCTACTTCAACACCTACTGGCAACCATGCTACTCCTGCTTCTGTCAACGTTTCAGGTCTTAATTTGTCCAGTGCACCAGCTGCTGCCATCCTTCCTGGTTCAAATTCTGTTCGAAATATCTTGGAGAATGCTATTGTAAATCAGTCTACCTCTCCAAAGGAAGAAGAGATTAACAACTTCCCTACCCGTAGACCATCTCCATCACTTTCTGATGCAGCACTTGTGAGGGGCAGAAACAGCTTGTCAAATCAAGCAACAGCCAGCATCCCTCTTGGTTCTGGAAACACGGTTTCTAGTATTGGAGCCCTTGGTGTAGTTCCTTCAGCCTCAGAAATAACTAAGCGAAATATATTGGGAGCTGATGATAGACTTGGAAGTAGTGGGATGGTGCAACCTCTTGTATCCCCGCTAAGTAATAGATTGATATTGCCTCAGATTGGGAAGGCTAATGATGGAGCTGCCTCTGTTGACTCTAGTATCGTTAATGAAGCTGCAGCTGTATCTGGGAGAGTTTTCTCCCCTTCTGTGGTTCCCGGCATGCAATGGAGACCTGGAAGTCCCTTTCAGAATCAGAATGATGCAGTAAAAAATTGTCCTTAAATCTTTTTCTTTTTTGCTATTTAGTTGTCCACTGTTTAATTTGGTGATTTGTGGAACTAGACATGTGAACATAAGGATGATGATATTCACATGTTCATCCTCATGATCTTTTTGCTCTAGTTCCTTTAGTTTTTGCTCTTTTTTGCCTTAGTGTTTTATCTGTGCTTGATTAAAAAAAAAGTAGACATGTGAAGTTTCTGTTAGGTACCTTAAAAACTAAGCTATCCAATGTTTTTTGAACTTCGGTTTTGTTTGAGGACATCTATATTGGCTGCAAGTTTTTTATGCTGTTAAGAAGTATATTCATTTATGTTTTCTTATAGAAATACTTTCAATTAGGTTATTTTATGCTATTGGTTGTTTTATTAGTCATTGTGATCAATATCTGGTGTTTGGTTAAAAAATAGTTATAGTCTGAACTTATTTATGGATATGAATTCTGGAACCCCTCATTTTCTAATAATTTTTATGAAATTCAGCCATACTTAGCTTATTGTTATCATTATCATAATTTTTTAAAATTTTTGGTGTATGACATATTGACATGTCATATCACATTGAGTACCATAAGATAAATTTCAACATTTCAACAAAGAAGACAACAATGAAAGCTTACATTTGTTGATATCTATAGATTAATCAGCACTTTAAAAGCTATGGGGTTATCCACTGATATGCAGACTTCTAGGTTAACAGTATAATTATGCAATTTACCATATATTTATGTGTATACATTGATTGGTTTGTCATGATAGAATATTAACCTCGTCTATTTTATCAGTCTTGATTAAAATGCCATATGCATGATTAAATAGCTTTGGTGACCTTCCACTGTGAGATATATGTGTCTACTATGTGTATGTATGTTTGTGTGTATGAATGCTTTGTGTTATGTTTGAATGCATTTACATGGAAAATAATTACACGGGTGCAGAATATATAACTGCATTGGAGGGTTTGAATGCTAATCAGACCACTGCAAATAGTTTGAAAAGAAATTTTATTGTCGGGTTGAATGAAAGTATCATCCTGTGTATTTTATTGAAGGAATTTGTTCATTTTAATATTCAGGGCCAGCTTCGTGGAAGAACTGAAATAGCTCCTGATCAAAGGGAAAAGTTTTTGCAGAAGTTTCAGCAAGTGCAACAACAAGGGCCTAGTACCCTTCTTAATATGCCTTCCCTTGTTGGAGGAAACCATAAGCAGTTTTCTTCCCAACAACAAAGTCCACTTTTGCAGCAGGTACTCTCTCTTGTATAGCAAATTTGGCTTCTCTTTGCTTGTTATTTTACCGTGTTACTTCTATTTGAAATTCATTATGGCCAAAAAGGTTTTAAAAAACGGTCTGGTACCGAGAAAAAGGCCGCGACAAAAAGATATAAGCAGTCACGATTACCATTTTTTGCCGTTTTTAGAGTGAATTTTTTTTACGACAAACGCCGTTACAGTCGCGAGGAAACACCGTTGCAGCCACAACAAAATGTTGTTCATGACAATAGACAGAGAATCCCATTATTTTTCAATTGAGATGGATGAAAATCACATTTTTAGTACATATTTGAACATAAATTACAGAAGGTTATCTCCTTTATGCTCTTTATCTAGTTTAAACTTCAAATCTATCTCTATTTCAAGTTATTTAAGTTATTATACATTATTTAAGAGTTGTGCAATGTTTTGATTAATTCACACCTCGACGACCACAATCCATAACGCGGCATCTGTAACAGCCGAAATTGCGATGTCCCATATGCGACCACAACCGTTATTTAAAACCTTGGCCAAAACGCATCTCTGCAGTCCATCACGCTCTTTCTCTCCTCTGTTTCAAAAATGGATATTTTATTCTTGTTCCTAGCTATATCTTAATAAATTTTGGTTAAACAATTTTGTACTTTCATTCATGGTTCTACATATTTTGGTTCTGTTTAAGCGATATAAGAGATTTTCTGTGGCTTTGGTGTTGGCTTGTATCTTTGAGTTGTCTGGCCAAAATATGCAATCACATGTCCTTCTGATATTGGTATAATTCAATAACTTTTCTTATTGTTCTTCACTATAAACACTTGGTGCCTCTTGTCTTGATAACATTGCAAGTAAAGTTGGAAATCAAGTTTTAGTTTCCTTTGCTTCTCTAGGAAATCATGGAAAAAAGTCTGTTGGTTAAAATTTACAACCTGGTAATTTTTATGATTATCAGTGAACTATGAAACCTATTTATTGAAAGGGAAAAGCCAAGATCTTTTCAACATTGTCTGACATTTCATCCTGTAGTTTCAAGTACAGCTTAAACTCTTCATATTGACGTGTGATTGGTTTGACAAACTTGTATTGTTAACTGCATGTGTGTGGGGATGGTTTGGTTGGGGTATAAATATCAATACGTATAGCATTGAAGTTCACACATTCAAAAACTTCTTAAAGTTTTTACATTTTAGTACTCTTGCTAATTATCCTTCCATTTACTTTTAAGCGTAAATTAAACTTTCCCAATGAAATACAGATCCATCAATGTCTTAATTTATGTCTGACATTAGAAAATTCTATTTGATAAATTATATCATGTACTCGATATATTTTAAATGAGAAATGATATTTGTACAACCATTTTGTGACAACTTTTGTACAACTTTCTCTCTCATACTCACATGATGGTCTTATCCTCTCTCTTCCTTTTTCTCTCTCTATTGTTTTTGACCAATAAGAAGAGAGAGAAACAAGGTTGTCACTAAAGTTGTCATGAAATGGATGTACAAATATCATTGCTCATTATAAATTGAATGTTCTGTTTTCTAGAATATTATAAGCTATTCGTTGGTTAGTTCTGTTAGAGAAATTGCTGATTTGTTAGCTAGTTAAATCTTAAACTTACTATAAATACAGCTAATGTCAGTGTATCATTAGTAATGACAAACAACACAGTACAGAATTCCAGTTTTTTTCTCTCTCAAATTCTCTCAACTATAAATTCTTTCAGCATTTTGCATGACATGTTATGTATGTGCAGTTCAACTCTCAAGGTTCGTCTGTTTCTTCACAATCTAGTATGGGACTTGGAGCCCAATCCCCGAGTCTCGGTGGTATTTCTTCTGTCTCGCTGCAGCAGCTCAACTCTGTTCATTCCCCGTCCGGTCAACATCCATTTGCAGGTGTTGCTAAAGATGCAGGTATCTTTTGCGTTTATATATCCTATATCAAGTTTTGCTTTATTACTTACTCTTTGGACCACTATCTTCCCTTCTTATTTAAAAAGGAGTGGTTATAGTAGTATGATTTTGTCTAGGCAGTTCTCAAATCTCCACACCTACATTATTCTGCTTTGATTGTTTTGCAAGCAGTTTGAATAAATTTATTTATTTATTTTTCTGTAGTTCCTTCGTTATCCAAAAAGGGAATATTTCAAATAGGAACATAAGAATCTTTATCATGTCGGTAAAACAAGTGATGCTTTTGTGAGAAATGTTGTTGTTTGTTCCTTCATGGTACTTGGTTATATGGAGTCTTTATTTAGAATATTTTGAGTTTCTCTCTAAATAAATACCTGATCATGAAGTGCTAGTTTTTCTATGAAGTCATTGAGGTCTAGCAAGTCAATCAGGATTTAGGTTTCTATATAGTTTATTTATTTATTTATTTTTCAAATTAGGTTTCTATAAAGTTGGTGCGTGGATCAAATTTAAAAATTACTTCAATGATGATTAAATCAGCTCAAGTTCAATGTGTGAATACATCTCTCATAGGAATACCGTAATTGTTTATTATTTTTAAGAAACTGCTAAGATTATTATTACGAGAGATGGGTTATATTTCAATTTTTGTACTATGCAGATAAATTTGAAGAACATCAGCAACATCAGAATTTTCCTGATGAGTCAACAACTGAATCTACTTCTAGCACAGGAATTGGCAAGAATCTCACTGTTGAAGATGATCTGAAATCAGCATATGCACTAGATTCACCTGTATGTAGATTAACTTGTGCTGTCTTTATATTTTAAGATCTATCTTACCACCTTTGTAACTTGCAGAAGCATATATTTATATTCATTTCTAAGGTCTGTAGAATAAAATGTCAATATGTCTGAAGGAAATATACAGCATATGCATATGTGGAAGTTTTCTATTCTTTCCTTCCTGTTTTGGTGGTAGATGTGAAAAAATCTAGTGCATAGATGATAAAATATGATATGAAATCCACATGACCAACTCAATATCAGTGCATGTTTTAAACTGATGAAAGGCATGGGCTATGGGATGTTAAATGGCTTAGACTTTCCTGAATTGCAGATAGAAAAATATGCATCTTGTTTGATCCGTGTGCACATGTGGAAAAATCAGTTTTTATTTATGTGGGCATAGGTGTCACAATTTTAATGATGATCTGGGTCGATTATTTGTTGTTTATGCTGCAGGCTGGTTTATCTGCCTCGCTTCCAGAAGCTGCTCAAACTTTCAGAGATATTGATTTGTCTCCTGGCCAACCTTTACAATCAAATCAATCTACTGGAAACCTCGGCGTCATTGGAAGAAGAAATGGTGTTGAACTTGGAGCCATTGGTGATAGCTTTGGTGCATCAAGTGTTAATTCTGGTGGAGTGCGTGATCAATTATATAATTTACAAATGCTTGAGGCAGCACACTTCAGAATGCCACAACCTAGAGACTCAGAACGTCCTAGAACCTATACTCCTGTATGCATTTTGGGTTATTAATTGAATAATTTATTATATTGCCATGCATACAATTAATTTTCATTTCTGTTTTGTTGTGGTCATGAAGAGGCACCCAGCAAT